>NW_026916030.1:3615000-6290655 GCF_034315485.1 Pezoporus occidentalis
TCATTAATGCAAAATTTCTGCAGGCCCTGAAGCAAAAAAAGTTAATAAAATATAATGCCACTGAATTAAACATTTTAAACTTTCACAATAGAGTAACTACTAAGAAAAAATAAAGGAAAATCTATGTCAAACAGAACTTGATGAATAATTGTAATAAATAATGTATTTTTGAAGAATTTTTCATGAACATTTTTCAATGTCATTAATTATTTACAATTATTCACCAGATCATTTCTGAGAAGAGTTTTCGGACTCTGACTTGTTTGCTGACAGTTTGCTCAGATAATTAATATTCAGACACTTCCAACCCAGACCTGGCTCAGTATTTCTCTCTGTCTCAGTGAGAGCAGTGCAGATCCCTGGTGCCGTAGGGTGACCGCATTGCATTCAGTGTGTTGGATAGATCCACCACGGAGGGTCTGCATGGGCAGCAGCAAACAGACCCATTAGGATTCACCTAAATGGGAAGGGGCAGATAAAAAGGAGATGAATTTGGACCTCTCCTGTGAGGGTGCCTATGTCATGGGAGCCACAGGAGGTGCTTAGTTATGTGGGAGCGCGTTCAGTAGCGCTGGGGTGCTGTCGCATTTGGTGGGTGGTGAGGTTCATGTATGAATTGCACCCTGTCAAAGGAGACAGTGCCCACTGATGGCCATGCCTTATGGGTGCCAAGAGAGCATTTCTCTGTTGAGACATCATTTCCCAGCTCCTGTAGGAAGCACTGAGTAGATCCCCAACTAGTGGGAGGAAAGTGAGCTGTGGTAGCAGCCTGCCTAACGTCAGGTGTTGCAAGGGGGAGAGCGAGTTGGTTTTAATAAGAGCTATCAGGATCAGTGCAGACTTCCAGATTTGTTCTTGAATTACAAGTACCTCTGTACCACAATGTGCATGTAGATCCAAAGGAGGAAAAAAGCCCTGGCTGTGAGCAGTGTTGCTTATAAGGAACCAGGCAACAGTTCATAGAATCATAGAATAGAATAGTTAGGGTTGAAAAGGACCTTAAAATCATCTAGTTCCAACTCCCCTGCCATGGGCAGGGACACCTCACATTAAACCATCTCACCCAAGGCTTCGTCCAGCCTGGTCTTGAACACTGCCAGGGATAAACAGTTGCAAGTCTTATTCTTACTAGTGCATTAAATAGTGGACACCAAACATGTATTTGTTGCACAGCAGAGGAACTTTGATCACTGCATCTATCAATGCCACTGCCATTCATAGGAGGTGCTCCTTTGTCCTCTCCTGAGAGCAGGACAGTGCCCATCATCTTTGCTTGCAGAGCACTGGAGCCTAAAGCCTTTCATACACATCTTACCTGGGCACTCACAGGCACCAGCCCCATGTGCTGCCGGCCTGGGAGTTGCCTGGGCTCCATTCACGCAGGTGAGAGTTCAATTGCTGGGTGCAGGGGATGCTCCTCAGGCTCTGCTCCCTCCAAGCAGCTCTTTGCTCCTGCTGCTCATGCTTTGTAGTCTCTGTTTTGGATTCCAAGACCCAAAGCTGTCCTGTAGACAAAGACATAAGCAAGGTTTGGATGGTTTGGATCTGTTCCCACAAGATTTAATCAGCTGAACATGTGCCCATGCAGACAAAGTGAACTGCTGTCCATGAACTGAATCTCAATGACCCTTTCTCTCCTCAAACAAACCTGAGTATCTCTTCATGTTTCACTTGGAACAGCTGTTAATTGCTCTGAATATTGTTGCTCTCAGATTTGGTGCCCCTCTCTCATTTGGTGCGCACCACCTCTGGATTGGTAGGCAGACTTTGAAGCTACTCTCTTTAATTGTAATTCAACTACTTGTGATATTTTGGTACCAATTAATATTGATTTTACAATTGGTTTACAGAGATGTTGTTTTATTACTAATATATTTAATGTGCAAATCAATAAGAACACTTGTTTGGCTCTCTCCCTAGAAGGTAATAAAATCAAATATCTCAAGAGTAAAATGCTATCTGATCCATAAATGGCAGCAGCAGATGCTTAATGTAATAGTTAAAGACTATGCAGCATTCTTGGCACCTTCCATGCGTTTTCCACATACACTGTACTAAAGTGACACTCAATAACTTGCTAGTTACAAAAAGTTTGGTAAATTTGTTGGCACCACATCAGCCTAAAGGAAGGCTTCAGTGTCAAAGAATGATTTTATATGGACAAACTAGATATTCCTTACTACTCCTTGTGCGGGGCTCCTTAGGGTTTCCTGAATGGTGGCTCCATAGCAGAAGCCAAACGTTCTTCATGCTTCTCCTGCTTCTTGAATCCCAGGTGATTGTAAACAGCTTTATGGAAGAGGAATGACCTGAAAGGAGGCGAGAGGAATATGGATTTAAAGCTCTGCTGATACTTCTGGGAGTTGTTTAGGAGGGAAGATTTAGGTGATTCTCCTGCTTCATCACAGGTTTCCTCTGGTGCTTTTCTTCCCTTTACTACTGAGTAGACCTATTGGAAACCAGGGCAAGGTGGAGGCAAGTCTGCTCATCATTCACACCCTCTCCAGGGAACTCACCTGCTCCAGGGCTCACCCATGCTTTGAAATGAGCCTCACTGGTCTGGGCTTCACAGCGCTCTCCATCTCACCTGAACGTGAAGCTGCCAGTGGCACTTTGTGGTAGAGAACAGGCTTTTGTACCAGGCAATTCCCAAACACCGCAGGTAGGGATGCTGAAGGATTAACAGAGATCAAACTGACTTCAGAGAGGCTGGGGAGATGCAGGCCAAAGTGGGGAAAAGAGCAGAGCTCTGGGGGTTCTTCCTCCAGTTCCTGCAGAATCAACAAGGTCTTGGGGTCCTGCAGCTCCTGCGGCACTGGTGGAAGGAGCAGCTTTGTAGACATGGAGCTTGTGACACAAACTAACAGCAGCCTCACAACAGAGAGGGGATTTACCTGTGGCTAGAGATGATGATTTATGGGTGAGCAAATAATGAACTTGGCAAACAGTACATAATAAAGAGAAAAATCTTACACTTTTAATTAGCCAAAAATAAATGGCTGAGCATGGGGCTGAATCCATTGTCTCTACATCTCAAGTTCTTCATCTTTCACTAATTGTGGTCTAATGAGCATATTGCAGAAGTTTTAATTCTCTTTTAAAATTGCTAGAGCATCTGAAAATCTTTTTTCTGAAGGAGAAATGAATCACACTTGCATCATCTCCTCTGGCACTCCTGCTCTTTTCCCAAGATCCCTTCAGAAATGCTTATAGTCACCTTAGCTCTTCAGATTCCTGTTGTGGGAGCTGCGCCACGATGCTGCAGTATTAGTTACCCTCTGAAGTACAGCAAAAATGACTCCATTAACTGCACAAAACCCCTCTTCCTTCAGCAGGCTGCAGGGCTTTGGGGGGAGAAAGGATCCTGTATTTGATACAGTCATGCAGCTTCTGATACAATGAACCTGGCTGCAACCCCTTGGTCCTCTTATTGCAGCAGCAATCAGTGAACAATCACTGAGATGACCAGAAACACCTGACCTTTGGTATTCCATTCAGAGAGGGACAAGAGACTTTCCCCAGTGAGATGCAGGGCAAACCCTCAAAAGGAAGGTTCAGACATTTCAAAGTCAAAATGAACACCAAAGTTCTCTGCAAAATGAAATTCTGAACACAGTTCTGAACTCAGCTGTTTTGATCAATTGTTCTTGGTCTTATTTACCTAATATTTGTATTATTAGGTAAAATAACGCCTACCTGCTCCAAAGGTTGGTGCAGTGAGCAGGAATCCTCCCAGCCCTGAGCTCCAAGCCTGCCTGCTCGCACAAGGGCTCTCCAGGGGCTTGTTGGCCGATGGATAACGGGGTCTGAAGACATAATTCCCTGCAATTGACCCAAGGACGCAGTGTTTCCGTGAGTAACCCTGACTACAGGCTCTTGCTCTCTGCTGAAGTGCCCTCCAGAGAGGCTCAGGGAGCTTTTCATCTGGGGGCTGCTCGAGCTGCTGAGTGCTGGGGTGGGATGGGTGCCCACTGCATCCTTGTGGGACCCCACATGGACAAACCCCCAAAGCAATGGTAGCTCTCTGAGTGTCACAGCCCCTTGTGTAGATGCCACACCAGCGGCTCCTGCCCAAGGCTGCATAGGAGCTCTGGCTGCACCCCCAAATTGCATCACTGTGGCAGGCACAGGGGACTCAGCTAAAATCACATTTGCACACTCCTCATTTCGCATACTGGTGCACCCAGCTTGTCTCCTGTTTCAACAGCCCCATGGAGAAGAACAATTATCACTGCCCTAAGAGTTATTATTCTTCTTAATAAAAGATGCAAGTTAAGTGAATGGGAAAGTGTCCTGCTGCGTGCTCAGCACTGGCTGTCAGTAGCCCAGTGTTCTTGTTCCCCCTCCATCATCTCTGGTCCCAGACAGGTGAAATGGGATGACCGCCATTGTGGGGAAGCTGTAAAGTATAAAATGCTTCATTTGCTCATGAAATGGAAATGTGAACAGCCGGAGAGAGGGACCTTGCAGCCTGTGCTGCCTCATAACCAGCCAAGGAGGCTTTGAGGTGCTCCTGCCATGGGGAAGTTCCATAGGATCCCTTGAACCTGGTGTGAGAGGTGAGGTGGTGTGGATTCAGACTCCTAGGAGCCACTGGAAACACGTGGGCTGCAGTGGGAGTTGGTTGCCCAATGCCACAACCAGCACACCGAGCCCCCAACACCCTGTTATAGCCGGCCACTGGCTCAATGCAGAATGCCACTGCACTGTGCTGGGAGGGTGCATGCTTTCCGGGGTGGCAAACCCACATTCCTGTCTGGAATATGCAACATGGAGACAATAGAGCAAAGTGTAACCACTGTTTACAGAAAAAATTGTCAAGGATTTATTTATTGGAAGTGACTGAGGAATATGAATTCTACACTCCATTTAAAATGCTTTTTATTTCTCTCAGCCTTGGGGCTCCGAGTACATCTAATTTCACCCATAGCTATAATTCTCCACCAAACAGTTCCTGCTTCTCCTCTGGGCTCCTGAGGAGTCATTTTGGTTTATGTTCTCTCCCGGTGCAGCTTGTGCAGAGGCTGGAGACAGTTACAGGCTAGCGAACTTTCCAAACCCTCCTTCCCCACTGGGTGCATACACACGCATGCAGTGCAGGCGAGCGGCATGCGCTGGAAACAGCTTGACACCTCGCTATATATCTATCTAAAAAAATAAAGCTCTAAATGTCTTTATCATGTAGGGGTTTCTCCCGAGGAGCCATGTATTTCACTTCAGACACTTTGATTGTCCTACCTCGCAGCTAACAAACTATTAGTTTTGTTAGTATATTTATTCCACTAAAATTGGAGCCTGTGATTACAAATCCAATAGTGTGATTGAGTCAGGATTTGGAAATAAATCTGTCCGGGGCTCATCTGGCATTTTGGTGCTGGGAGAGCTGGTGTTAGGCGCTGTTCCTCCAGCCCAGCTGCGGGCTGGACCATCCTGGATGTGGGTGCTCCGGGAAGGCTTCTCAGCCACAGGGCACTACTCTGCATGGGTTATTGATCAAGGGGTATTAGGTACTGGGAATGGAGCCGGTTTTCCCAAGCGAGCAGGAGATGGCTGCAGAGCCTGGCTTTCCAAACCACACAGGTTTTTAAGCTGTTGCAGTTTGCTCCATATCACACCCTCACCAGGGTCTGTTGCTCTCCAAGGTTTGTGGCATTCAGCCCATGACTTTAGTGATGTGGCAGGGTAAGGGAGTGAGCTGAGTGCCTGAGCAGGGACCAGGATGCTTCCCTTCCACACAGGCAGAGGGACGCTGGGGAAGGATGGGGTAAGCATACAGATGTGTGGCAGAGCAGGACTTTAATACAAATTCTCTGGATTTTTTAGGAAAAAGCTTGTTATTTCTCACTGTTTTCTGAAGGGAGGATAGCAGTTCATCCTCTGGGGTGTGATTTCAGCCAGGAGCTCTGCGGGCAAGGGCCTCTCTGCAAACAGGCACACAGATCCCTCTGGGGCTCACTCTCAGCCAGGCCCACTGGGAATGGGAGGGATGGGGACAGCCAGGGCGTTCCATGCCTGGGACCAAACCAAGGAGAAGGGGTAGGGAGTGAGCCAGGAGAGTGGTGAGGTGTTGCTCTTGCATTTCTGATGTCCCTCCAGATTATTTCCAGTAAAGCTTCTTTGCTGAGATTTGCTTGCTTTAAAACAAAGCTGTTGTTCAATTTCTGCAGGTAGGAAGCACCAGCATTTTAACTGTTTGGGTATCACTCCTTGCAAGCTCTAAGGAAAGGAGCTAGCAAGACAGAAATCACAGCACTCTCACAGGTAATGGCAAAGACTCCTCCCTGTGCCACATGTCTCATGGTGGCAATGACCTTGCCCCAGGCAGGGCTGCCTGGACACTTCCTGCTGACGTGCAGCATCTTTCCAGGCAGCCCCAGCCCCATTTCCATTGATGTGGAATCCCAGCCCTGTGTCCTCCTTCCACAGGGATGCAAACACATGACCTGGAGGTGAGTTCTGCATCCCGCACCCCGAATCCACCACCTCTGGCTGTGCTGCCTGTGGCTCTGATTCCCTACCAGGAACACATGTGCTACCAGTATGTACATATGAAAAAAGCCTGTCAGGGAAGATTAAAACCCCAGACAGTCTTTATCGTAAGATTGTTTTTTCCATTTATTTATCCCTTTTTTTCCCTTTTAGCAAGAGTAGTCAGGTTTTGATATGATTAGAATTGCAAATCTTGCATGTTAAAAGGGAAGCACTGAAGTAAAAGGATGCTGCCTGTGTAATGAGACACATTTTAAATCCAGGCTAGGTAAATTTTGTGTTGAGCATAAAGGGTATGAAATAAACTAGCAGTAAGCTCAGCAAATGCCCCAAGGCGCGTCCCCATTAGTATTCCCATTTGTGAGCTCACTTCATAAGACTAATGGAGTTGCTACCTGGGGACATTAATTGTGCATGACACCATTGCCGAGCCTTTGTGCACTCTTACTAATATCACAGTGCCTCTTTGACAAAACGCCTGCAAAGATTACAAACATACCTAAAATAACTGCCACATTCACACTCATATTTGACAGGGATCTTCAAGTTCAGTTACAATAGAATTACCATCATTTCTTACACCTCTGACTTTTTATTACATTAAACAATGGTTGATATTGCTTCCTTTAACCAGTGTCATATTGTGTAAAATCTATCTATCCCAGGCTTTTCTATTAAGCCTCCCATTTATCAGGGAAATGTATAGCTTCCATACTTGACTCTTACTACAAATATTATATATTATATACTTAAGCAAGCATGCACATGTACACACACACCTTCCCTTTGCTTTAAAGGCACAGCAATATGTCTGAGCTCTTGCAATTAATACCGAGAGGCTCTGCCATTGTGCAAGGTGCTCACAGGTCTCCCAGCATTAATTACAACATGATCTGTGGGGAAAAGTCTTCCTGGGTCTGCGCTCCCTGTTTTGAATCCTAGTGTCCAGGATTAAGATGATGGATGAGAGGATTTGCTGAATTCACAGCAACCAGAGCAATATTGTGTTTCAAACAGCAGATGAATTGGGAGCCTCTGGAGCTCTGAGATGATGGGCTCGGCTTTTCCCAGGCACATAGGTGGCACTGTGGGGTTCCCTGTGTGCATACACTAGGGCTGGCCCTGCCGTGTTCCTTTCAGACACATCACCTACATTAAGTTCTCCTCCCATGGGTGCCAGTGCTCCAGTGGAGCTCCCTCGGCCAGTGTGGAGAGGCATCCGTGGGAGACCAAGGGAGATTTCATCCTCAGAAGTGACAAACAAGGTACAAAAGTGAATTATCTGAAACCCTTTGGGGATTCAGTGGGCAGGGATTTAGCCTTTAACTACCCCAATTTTATTTTTATATTAATTATAGAAATAAAGTGTTTGACTTTGTTTTTGGCACTGGCTGCCCCATCCCTGGCAGTGTTCAAGGCCAGGCTGGACAAGGCTTGGAGCAACCTGCTCTAGTGGAAGGTGTCCCTGCCCATTGGCACTGGATGAGCTTTAAGGTCCCTTCCAACCCAAAGTATTCTATAAGCCTATGATTCTGCTCTTTCCCCTCTGCACTAGAGTCTCCTCTGATCTTTCCTTTCAGAGAAGAGCCATGCTGCAGCTCCAATATGCAGTTTTAGAGGATGATGCTGCGGTGCTTCAGTCGTGGCCTCCCCTATTTCTGCTCCTTGAGACTATGGCAGGACTTACTGTCAGTAATATTAGTTATTAATTATTAATGTACAGCATTGTCTGTCAGCAGCTGATCACAAACTTCTTTACAAACATCATATTCTACCAATGACTGCAGCAGGACACAGGGGTGACCACTGGGCAGAGCTGCCTCCTAAGGTATTAGGGAATCTTCCTTCATGGGGCTGGCCCTGTCCCACACCTCCTGAAACATGGACAAGCAAATGCAGATGTCCAGACATGAGGAGCTACCAGGGCACAGCACTCAGCTGGTCTTTGTATCAGGCATTTCTGAGAAGCCCTGGAGAAATGAGTTTGAGCTGAGAAACACACAGCATACGCATAAGGATGATCCGCCCCTTGGAGCTGGCACTCTGTGTTTTCCTGCTGTCTCATTGACTTCTTGCCAAAAAAGGTTAAAATGCCAGAGTTTTCTCTGGAATTCTGAAGTTGGGACTTGAAAAATACTTCGAACACTTGGTTTAATAGACCTTCACATCAGCGTATTCCCAGTTCCACACAGCTCCCTAGTGACACGGGACCTTTTGTCAAGCACATATGAAATTAAGTGAAATAAAAATCATATTAAAAATTATTACCATCTAACAGCCATTAGTCTGCACATTGCTGTCACATCTTGATGGATTTCTCACTTAGTTCAATGAATGTTCTAACGACAGTGATAAAATCACTCAGAAAAAATATAATAAACTGTTAACCCTTTCTGCAGCTGCTTGTTTTGCAAAACCCGTGAAGAATTGTTCAGCAATAAGTTGCTCCCTGGGGTGCATGGATAGAGAGGAAAACCTGCCACTGCCTGCCTTGGCTATGCTGCAGGGGGTGGAATTCCCGTCCCTTCTCCCTATCCAGGGCTGGGGAACAACACAATGGCTATGGCAGAGGGACCGGTGCACGCGCGGTGATGGGAGAGCAGTGCTGGCTCACCAGAGCGGATGGGGCTCTACAGCTCTCATGGACTTTGACATCTTTCCCATGGGAGAACATGGCTGAGGCCTCGTGGGGGTTGCTGTGCAGGTTAGTTATTGCTTATTGCAAAACAGACCTTATTCAGCTCAATGTTTTAGTTAGGGCTACGAGGAAAGTGATGCTTTGCCTGCTTCTCCCTCAAGCCCGACACCCAGACATGAATGCTCCCTGTGTGCTGGCTCCAGAGCCAAGACTTGCAGGCAGTGGCATGGGCAGCATTGCCCAGTTAACTGCCAATGCCCACCAGCACAACAAGCCCCGGCTGCACTGAGGACTCCATCTCCCTTTGGGAGCACTGGATATCCTCCACCAAAATAATTCCATGGACCAGCAGCACATGACAAGGACACGGCACTTCCCATGTCCTCCCTGAGGCTGATTTAGTACAAAGCAGGAGGATTGCAAACCTGTCAGCAGCGTTTGAAGGGCGCTGTGGGTGTGAACTGCTTAGCGAAGCAGGACAGCGGATGCTCTGCTCTAGCAGGAGCATTGAAATCCCACGGGACGGTTTCGGCTCCTGATGTGAAGGGCAAGAACCAAGCACAGCTCCTGCAAGGACACCAGCTCCGATCTCCTGCTGTGGGATTCCAGTGCCATTGTCACATACAGAGGGGCAGAATAAAGGGATGCTGTTGTCACACATTTTGGGCAGAGGATTCAGGATGGATGCCTCCGAAGAGAAGAAGCAACAATACTGCTGCTCTGTGCTTGTGCCTGGCACAGTGCAGGAAAGAGCACCTTGGATCCTGACAGATCCAAAGGTGATGGACACTCAATCCATTGCAATGATGGCTCATTGCAGGGCTTTCCAAGGTGGGGAGATGGTGTCTTTGGATGCTCAGCCTTGGAGAAGCAGCTGTGAAAGTATGACATGGCTCCCTGAGAAGGGCATCTGCAGTGGGTTATTAACATAGAGCTGCTTAACAGGCAATCAGCATGGCCTTGTTAATAAAATACATCCATTTGAATCACATGAATTATGCTGTGTGCTGCTGGAGTTCTCCGGCTAATAGCAGCCTTGGCAGGCTGGCATCAAGAGGTTTGTTATGTCCTGTAAACTTAATACATGCTTACTTCTACAGAAAATAGCTGGTAAGAAAGTAAATGACAGACTGCAGGAGCAGACGTTGCAATATAATAAACTCAGTTGGCACGTTTCCTGCCTTGTATTTAGCCTACCATGTTCCATGGAAGCCTGGCTGTGGGCCAGCATGTGCAAGCATTATGCACGTGGACGTGCCCAACACTTGCACGAGCAGCAGTGAGACCCTCAGGCTGTTTGCAGGTGGCACTGGCTGCTGTCATGATGGTTCCTCTTTGCAGAATCCATTCTACATAGGGCAGAGGCCAGGGACTCACCCCCGGTATTAAACCTTCATGCTCTGAGCAGCTTTGAAACCAGGCAGATGGAGGGTTCCTAGCACTGAGCACCCAGCGAATGCTGTAGGGGACGTTTCTGGTTGTGGGGAGCCAGGAGGGAAGAGAACATGGTTTTGTGAGTGTTGTCACTCAGCAAATTGTTCTGTGAGACACCTGATTGCGGTGTCAGATTGATGCTCTCGGGGAGATCAATGGATTTGCTGGGCTTTCTGATGACACACAGCTTGCCTCCCTCTCAGCACCAGTGACAGCCACTGCGTCACCGCTCTGCTCCCATTGATGGGACTTGGATGGTGCTGCATCTCTACCTACAGGCACTCGCACCCTCGGGTGCCATGGGACCAGCTCACCCCAGCACCCAGGCACCGATGGGGCGCACTGATAGCAACAATTGGAAGGAAACAGAGACAGAGATAAATGAGTTTCTGGGCAAGCCATGTGAGGAAGAAAGCAAGCACTGGGGCAAGGGAGCAGCCGGGCTGTTAGCTCTGGCGGGCACCACGGTGCATGAGTGCACTGCAAGGGGTTGCAAAGCGTGGACCCTTCCTGGAACTGTCAGGAGAGAAAACACATTGGATGTTGGAGAAGAGGGATGGTGATTGCCCTGTGGTACCTCAGGGGACATGGGTGAGGCCTCAGGCTGGGACCTTGCCAAGACGAGGCTGGCTGTAGAGCTCAGCGTGCCCCATGCAGCCAGATGGATGTGGGTGCAGCTCCCATTACCCAGCAGCCTGTTGCCCTCCCACTGCTGTGGCGTGGGCTCGCATGCCTGCCTGCCTGCCCAGGAGCTGGCAGGGGGCTGTGGAGGCCTTGCTGTCGGTACTGGTAACGCAGAGGTTATGTCTGTGCAGCAGCATGGCCATAGAAGAGCCACGGTGCTAGGGAGGAGCTCAGCAACGGAAGAGCCAGATGTTAAATGGGAAATCTGATTGTTCATCCTTTGTTTCCCTCCTTCCATGCCGAGAGTGAATTAAGTCAAAGCCAATTCTGAGGAAAGGCAGATCTCTCCTACCATCCATCACGGACGAGAGCATGGCTGGGCAGATCTACAAGCCTCTGAAGACCTGTGCGGAGATGTTGTCCCAAATCTCATCTCCATGGCTCATGGTGATTGATCTCAGCTATTCAGATCTGTGGAGCTCAATGATTTCTCTCTCCTAACTTCTACCTGGTTCCTGGCTGTATTTTACATAGAAAAGATTCTCGTAGGAAGGTTACGTTTTAAAAATAAACTTAATCAGATGTGAAATAATGGGACTGAATCCATTTGCTGCCTGTAGCTCGAACGTGCATGTCAAAGCTGCCTGTAGTTATCCCATGCTCTGGGGAAGTTTGCTTCATGGGCTTACTTTGCATTTTGGCAGAAACACAAAGGGTGATTCTGGGCACTCAATTTCTGGGAAGGAAGATTGCTGTGTCACCAGGCACTGCAATGAGCAACAGAAATGATGGAGTTGGGGATCACATCCTGGCTTCCCTCCAGATGCTATTCCAGCTGAGCAGCAATAGTAACCCTACCCGTCTGATGCTGACGTGTGGAGCAAGGACTGTTTGAAGAAGTCCTAGTTGAGCTGCTGGCTGAAAGGCCTCTACTTCATGCACCTTCACATTTGTAGGACACTATCTAGCTGTCTTCCTGAACTGAGGGCATTCATTATAATCTTATGCAAACAATTATAGACTTGCATGACTGGAACTGACCTCCAAAGATCACCTAATCCATCTCTGTGGTGAGGCAGGATCACCTATTCCTGGATTATTCCTTGCAGATGTTTCTCTAACCAGTGTAAAACCCTGCAGTGACCATCCACAGCCTGTTATCTGCTACTGAGTATAACTCACCTATGGTTTGGAAGTTGCTGACTTATCCCACCTAGATTTTCCTTCCTCCAAGGTCAGCACAATATTTCTGTCCTTCCCATTATACAAGAAAAAAAGGACAAACTTCCTCTTTTGAACAAAAACTGTGCTTTTTGTCTCAAACTTTTGTGTACTCAGGGGCTTCAATGGACAGAGCTTCTTTGCTCTGCACTAAGTAATTCCAGCCCCACCAGCTTTTCACCACGCATTGAGTTTTCAAAACCTTCCAGCTTTGTGTTGCCTCTGGATTCTCTTCCACTTTCTGTTTCCCCTTAAAAGGGAAAGCTGATTCCACCCTCCCCTATAAGGAGTAAAGCTGAATTTTCTCTCAAGATAGAAATGTGGGATACATTCCTCTTACATCCTAGCATGGGATCTGTAGCAGAGCATCACATTCCTGACAGATGCAGTGGTTGTTGCAAACCCTGGATCCTCCCCAGCTTCTGCTGACTCAAGCAGCATTCCACATGCTGCATTTGTTCTGATTTTTCCTCTTCCATGTAGAACTACTCTGTGCTTGTCTTTACTGGATTGCACCTAATTGGTTTCAGACTATAGCCAAACACATGCAGATTATTCCAAAGTCTACTGCTTCTGAAATGCTCTCAGACCTCTTCACTCTGTCACTGCAGGTTCTGGTGCAGATGAGAGGCTGTGAAGTGGGAATGCCTGCTCCCAGGGGAGGACCTTAGGGTGACACCAGGGAGATGACAACTATTCCTTAAGCACAGGGCCAGTGGATCAGAGATGCTGCCTGTGGAGTGGCGGCAGTCAGGGATGCAGGAGCAGCAGGGATGCAGCAGATGCAGCGAATGCAGGGATGCAGCATCCCCCACCCCTGGAGAAGTTTCCTGGGTCATACCTGGGGGAAGCCCAGCCAGGGAAAGGTGGAGGGAAGGGGAAGGATAGGCTCCAAGCATACTGCTGGTGTAAATTTAATCAGCCTGTTACTGCTGCCTATAAAGAGGAGTGTAAGTGCAGGTGCACCACTCCAGAGACAACCACAGGGAGTTTTTATCACTGTGAACCAGAGGATATCCTGTTTAGTGCAAGAGGTTTTAGAGGATAGGTTACAGCCAGGTAATGAAAGCCAAAGGATACAGAAACAAAGCAGTTTATGTCCATCCCTCCTGCTAAGTGGATAGCAGGCCTCTTTTTTGGCTTTTAAAGTATGTGTTGGGGAGTGTTACCTGCTACTAAGCGAGAGGGAATAAGACAGGATTGTGAGCCTTGCTCTCAGAGTGGTGTGTGTACAACAGTTTTAAATGGTACATAAATTAGACTCCTGCATCCCAACCCGCTGTTTAACATGCATCAGAGACTGTGACTATTTAATGGGCAGAACACAATGGAGGAGGGGTCCTGCCTGCCCTGCGGCTGTGAGCTGGTAAGTGGCCACCAAACTCTCCCACCAACTACCAGCATCTCCATTGCAGGCATCCACATGGCCAGAGATCCAGGGCCTGAGAGCTGTATCCTGCAGTGCTGTTGCCATTTGCCTTACCCAGTGGGAAACATTCCCAGGGAGACCCATGCCGACAGCCCCAGTGAGCCAGGTTCTGGGCGCTGCCAAATAACCTCATCATCAGCTCTGTCCTCTCTGTGTGCACTTGGAACAGAGTGATGCCTCATCACTGCAGGAGGAGGTCCCTGGGAGTCCATGTAGGACCATGACTTCCAGGGTGTCCAGGTGATGGAGGAGAAGGAGGACCTGCATCATACCTGGACCCACCACTGCCACAGCACAGGGATTGATGCTACAGCAAGACCCCCGAAAAGAGCAGAAACTGGAAACATTAGCTATGCCCAAACTCTGCTAAATGGCCTGGCAAACGGTTCCTTCCCTTCCCCTCCCCTCTTCATCCCTAAACACATCTTATTTGTCAACGGAAAAGTTTCCTGCTAATGAATTTGCCACAAAAAGGAGAAAAACGGCCATGGCCTCAATGCGGAGAAAATGGCAAATCTGATCGTGGCAATTAAGCAGGCTCATGAGATGGGAAATCTGCGGGCGTCCCGGAGAGAAGGGGTTAAATTGCCATGGAAACAACCATGCATTATTTACATGGCCTAATGAATAAAACATTTAAGTAGTAGGCTAATAAATTTCAGAACACAAAGCAAAGTAAGCTATGATTTAAATATATGCCTCTGATGAATATAACTTGAGTTATAGAGCTGAAGCAGTGGGAGACCCAGCTCAGTTTTACACCCTCATCTCACTAACATGAAGGTGTATCTTCTTTTTAACAAATGATTTTTCCAACGAGCACACAAATTGGCATGAAATTCTCTCCTGTCAGGCATCCTGAACCCTTTTCTAATAGCTTTTCTTGTGAATTTCAGTTGAGGTAGGAACGCTTTTGTTTGGGCTTTTCTTTCCCCCTCCTGCGCATTATGCCAGATTTCAGAGGAGGATAACATTAGCAATCAATTTGTTAAACTGTTAGCAGAACATATGTCGGAAGGTTTCAAACAGACCCAGACTGAAAGATGTGTTGTTTATTGTGTATTGTATATATGCGTGATCCATATGGCTCCAAGTGCAGGATCTCTTTGTTTTCCACCCGCTGCAGATTTCCATGTGCATTCTCCATGCAAAGCTGGGGTGGGGGGAGTAGGTTGAGATCATGTAACCTGCAGGAGCCTGTCCCGAGGGCACGGGTGCTTGTGGGGGCACAGAGGGTGGCATAGCCTGTTGAGAGCAGGGTTGAGTTTCTGTCTGACCTGGGCTTTGCTGGCTGCTAAATAAACCATTGCTTTGAGAGAGCAGTTTGTGACGTGGGCAAGGGAAGGCAGGTCCCTAGAGGCACATTGGGACTGCCCAAACTTGTATTTGGAGCATCTCTCACACATCTCCCACTGCTTAAATGGCTGTGAGAAGCCAGGCTGGTGTGTGTGACAGGGACTACTGCGTGTGTGAAGGGTATCGATTGCACTGAGTTAGCCCATCCATCCCTGCTGGATTTCCATGCAGACCCCTGATCTGCACAAGCTGAACAGTGACAGCTTTCCAAACTCTGAGCTCTTTCCACTTATGCTTTCTGATGCACAACCAGCACAGCACACTGGCTGGGGAGCACCAGGGAAATGGAGGCTGAAGATGGGCAGGTCTATATCAGCCAAGGGCCCAGATGAATCCCAAGCAAACAAGGGGATTGTTTTAGGGCTCCTCTCACAGCAGAGAGGTGATGGGATGGTCACTGCTGCCCTGGGGTGTGAGCAATGGGGTCTGTGCTCCCGCTCTTCAGGCAGGTGGGACACTTTCATTACCCCTACCATTTTCTTTCCATGGACAGGTTGAAATTGCTGCTGCAGTTTTGAGAAGGGTGATATCTATCAAATCAGGTAGCAGATTGCTGGCCACAAAGATAGATGAAGCAACAGCTGGTGCTTCTGCGAGAGATCAGGACAGTGGCATAGCGGCTGCGTGCTGAGCCCACAACCTCAGTTGTCAGCGGCCAACTTACATGCAGGAGCTCAGCAAACCCAAGAGCTCTGGGTGCTCACTTTGCTGGGATCCCACAGACACACCAACCTCTGCTCAGGCATCCAAGCATGGCTGGGGTGCCCCACTGCTCTCCCATCATTATGAGTACTTAATTAACTGCTGCAGCATGGCATTAGACCCTTTGCCTAATCATCCGTACCAGCAAGCTACTATTAACTCATCCATTTGAGCCATTGCTGGAGACTCCACGGTGCCAGGCTCTCCACAGAGCTCCCAACCACCCTACCCTGATTGACTGCTGCTGTAAGCCAGGTCACCAGTGACCTTCAGCATGGCACGTCTCCCCTTCCTTCTGTCTTTAGCTTTCCTGGGCAACCAGCATCTTTTGCAGCTACAATAGCAGAAGCCTTGTCATGGTATGAACTCATTTCTGGACTCAGCAGACAATCAGATTTGCCCTCCACCAGTCAGTTGCTGGAGTTTTTATGCTTGGAAAGATCTCAGCACCTCACCACAACCAGCCTGGAGAAGTCAGCAAAGTTCAGAGGACAGAAGGCCCCTGGACAAACGCAGTACGAAAAGTTTCTTGGGCTCAACCCAAAAGTTTGCTTTGATACCGCTTGAGTTCTCTTTGCTCAAAAAGAATAATTTAAGCTTGACCGATGAAATATTTACTGAAATTAAACGTTGAATTATGAACTTCTTTGCAAAAAAATGCCATTTTTAATCCTAAAAAGGGAAGCCTGAAGGGAAACGCCGTAAACCAAATGATTTGTTCACAAAGCAAATAAACTCCAGAGATGAGGTGTCTTTGTCAGGTCAATATGTGGCCAAAAGCAAGTTCACTTTTAATGACTAGCCAGCTAGTTAATAAAAGATAGGTTATCCTTTGCCTTGATCAGCAGGACAATGACATTTTTAGTTCAGAGGGAATTATTTTGTGGAGAAATCCTGGAGTTAAAAAAGCCAGTGAAGGATCACATTGCCTACTTGTAGACAGGAGATGTGGGGGGGGAAGGAACCAGATGAATCGTGTTGTCTAAATAATTTGTTATGAATTATCCAGTCAACTGTAATGAAAACATATGGACAAAAGTCTCAAGAAACTCCTCCACTGTTTTAAAATATGAGTGATGTTGCTATTGATTGGGTGTATTTTACACAGCTCGGCTAAATGGTGCTTCGGTGGCAGGAAAGGGCACTTGAAAGAACTGGGGATGCACAAATTTCAGTGTGCGTTTTTTACATACCAGAAACAGTTTTGATTGAGCTTATGTTTGTGAGAACGCAAAGTTATTGACTTATTGTTTTTAAGTGAAATACTTGTTCTGAAGGTGGTTGAGAATGTAAAGAATTATTCTTAAAACATGATTTTTAGTTCTATTATGCCTGTACTTAAATGCCACTATGCAGTGTTCCTGCAAAGATTAAATTTGTTGCTCAAATACTCTTTTTCTTTGTTTTAGTTTTGAAACCCTGAAGGAAAGTCATTGAAAATGAGCTCACTAAGACTGAAAACAAATGTATTTACATTGAAATTACGGATCTTGATGTTAATGCTTCTCTACTACCATAAAAAAAAAAACAGATTTATATTTTATATGCTTATAATAATAATGGGAAAGCTATACTCTGAAAGAAAAATGGAAGAGTTTCAGCACTGAAGGTTCCTTCCAACCAAACTATTCTACGATTTCAGCAAAACCAAAGAGGCATTTTCATTGTACAGGAGGTTTAAAATGTTTTGCTTTGTTCTGATTTTGAGAAGAAAAATGGGAACCATTCGAATTTCCTCCAGCAATGGAGGAATCTGAGTCCTGATGACGGGCAGCATCCTTTTGGTGGCTTTGCCCTGAGGTGTCAGGGATGGGGTGGGACCACAGCACTGAGCATCCTCCTCCTCTGACTCCATCCTGTGCTGGGCTGGTCCTTCCTTGTGCCAAGCTGCGTTGTGCAGCCCATCATGGAGGAGTGGAGACAGGAGCACTTCCACAACCCCACTCCCTTTCTCTCTTCCCATTAATACCACCACAAATTAAATGACAGCAATGCAAATGCGGAGCGCGGCATGGGGAACGCTGCTGACTGCATAATGGCCGTCATCGCTGCCTGCATCCTGTCACTCTCATCCAGGTAATTAATTGCCCTGTAAAGTGCTTTGAGATACACTGTATGAAAAATGCTATATGAAAAAGACTGATACAATAGAGCTGTTGATATTTAAGGTGGCAAAAAGCAAGATAGGAAGACTGTCGGCAAATACATTTTTAGTCGCACTTAAAATTAGAAAAGTCCATCAGTGAAAACTCTGGCAATTTATTACCCTGCTGCATGCTATGTTTAAGGTACATGCCTATACAAGCCAGAATCATAATTTCCATATGAACTAGTTATTTATAACTACTGACAGGAGGAATTATGTGAAATAAACACAATTTATAGTTATTCCAGGAAAAGCCATCAAAATGAAAACTAATGAGGATTCCTTTCAGCTAAAAAGGTGTCAATTTGTTAGAAACCAATGGGCGATGTTAATGCATCTGGCAGAATTATTAATATGTTTTCAAACAATGTAATTGTTTATAAGCAGCCCACCTCGCTGGGCCAGGGACCATGGTGGTGGGGATGCTATGGAAAACACCAAGGGCTTGACTCATCCAAGAGACTTTCTGCTTTGAATTGGTGACTCTTGTTTTTTACAGCAAACACTAAAAGTAATCCCAAAGCCACGATGGGTGTGATGGGGTTCTGTACAGAGTAGGGTCTGGAGGTTCAGGAAACACCACAGTGGTGTGAGGATGTTACCTGTGTTGTTGCGCTGGTGAGAAGATCACCAACCACAGTCACTGGTTTGCATGTGAACAGACAGAATTGTCCTCTTGTAAATTCCTTTTTTTATTTACATATGTTTTCTTTTCCGCAGGAATTATGACAGAATAATTTCCATTGTAGACCATGAAAATCAACACTGGGACCAGTCCTGGCTTAGGATAGACTGGATGACACATGCTGCAAGGGTGGTGTAAGCAGAACAGAGCAGCAGCAAGGCATCAAGTGGGACAGCACCTGCAAGCAGGGAGCTTTCAACCCCTCATGACAGCAGGAACTGGGGGAGCTCAGAGTGACTCATTTTCTTTTCTCCTTAACTGTTCACCCGAATGCTTCATTCTTGCAGTGACATACTCTGCATCGCTGCGTAAAACGTGCCTGTGAAGGCTTCTCAGGGCTTTTCGTTTGCTGCTTTTGCAGTTCCAGGGCTCTCAGCTGTGTTTCACATTATTGCCACAAAATTGGAGAGAACAAATTCAAAGAGAAATAAGTAAAGGAGAGACTCCACCATCCAGCACCATATTTTTACCTATAACATAGGAGCAGCCAAACTATAGAAAAGCAGAGGTATCTTTGATAAGAGGAAGTTTATCTTTCTCAGCACAAGAGTTCCTGTCTGCTGTTTGGACAGGCAGTGATGGTCTGGTCACAGTCCAGGGCTTCCTCCTCACCTCTTGAAGCCAAAAGTCAGCAGAGCTCCCATGGCCATGGTGCTCCCAGCACAGGCAGCCACCCAGCCCTGCACACGCACTCAGCAGGGCAACCAGAGTGGGAATTGGCCAAGCCTCCTTCATCATGAGGAACCCCAACAGAGCCATATTTTAGCCTTAATTTGGGATCTGTTCTCACACGTTAGGTCTTTGTCACTTGATGCTGCTATTCAAGGTATCCCCTTAGATAGCCACACGAGCAGCTCGCTTGGCTTATCTGATACAGCTCTCAGTCGGCTCAAATCTTATTTATCAAATAGACAGCATTTTGTTTCGATGGGTGATTTTTCATCTTCCATTAGTAAAGTTGTTTCCAAGGTTCCCCAGGGCTCTATATTGGGCCCGTTGTTATTTTGTGTTTATATGCTGCCACTGGGTTGTATTATTCATCAGCATGGAGTAGCTTTCCATTTCTATGCAGATGATTCTCAAATTTATTTGTCTGCTAAACCTCGTGCTGTCTCAGCTGTCTCTGTGCTATCAGCCCGTCTCGCTGACATCACAAGATAGATGTGGCAAAACTTTTTTTGCTGTTAAATTCAGACAGAAGAGGTGAGGCCTGCCTCGACGCCAGCATTTTATTTCCTGGGATGACACTTGCAATGCGATCACTACCAGGATTTCATCGTTGGGTCCCCACTCGTGCACTCCTGCTTTACCTTGCTGCTCCCTGCTTGATTTGTTACTGTGCACCGCGTGCGACACTTGCTTCTGTCTGCAGCGTGATTTGTGGCTGCCATCGGCGTTGCTGCTCTGATGCATATTAAGGCAGAGGGGTTGGGGAACAACCTCCCCACCTCACATATGCTGCCAGCCCCAAGCCTGCAAAGGTCTTTATTTGTTCACGAGAAGGGATCTGTCCATCTTGCACATCTGCAAGGCTGCCATGAGCATCAATATCAGTGAAGTGGTTTAGAAATGTTTCTGAGTTTTTAGATGTTCCCCATCTAGTAGCATTTAAAACACATATCTGAAGGTACAAGTCCCAGGTAGCACTGTGCACATTCTTCTTAGAGATATACAGCTTGGAGTGTTTCTCCGGTAAGAGGTGATGGTGTGGTCCTGAACTACCAGTGAGGAGCAGTGCTGGATCCCTCAGCATGGTCCATGGCATCTCCCTACCCTACCCTTCATCTCCTCTTGAAGGGCTGGGGACAGTGGGGAAGTGCATGTCCTGCTGGCCACAAACCACATAGCGGTAGCCCTCAGTCACCCCAGGTTTTAGAATCATAGAATAGTTAGGGTTGGAAAGGACCTTAAGTTTTGCATGGTCATGAATGTTTTGGGGTCACCTGTATTAGAGCTGACCTAGGTTAAAATGCACATGTGACAAGTTTCAGAGCAGGCTTCTGATTTCACTGGCTGTTGGTAGGAGAAGGAGCTGCTCAGAGACCCTCACCAGATTCTGGGGCTGATCTCAGGGATGCTCACAATGCTCCCCCTTGGCTGGGGCTTCTGGGCTGGAACAGCTTGTGTCTACTGTTGTCATACAAGGTATGGACCACATGGAGGATGAGAGGAGCTTGGTGGATGCTCACTATGAATTACAACCCAGCTAATGTCCTCTTTCACTTGTCTAGTCTTGCTCCCTTCCATGCATTGTGCTGGCACCACATGGTGCTTCCCAAGTGTGTTGCCCGCATCTTTAAAAAGTCCTTCAAAACCAGTCAATTTGTTTCTATAAGGATGAGCCAACTAGTTCTCGCAGAGACATCAAATAAATCTACTTCATACATTATTTGTTAACTTCATCAAATAAAGTACAATTTTATGGCTTAAATGTCAATCTCCACAGCTCATTGAGTCCTTTAAAACAGCAGAGAGACTTGCCTGTTTACAGAAGCAAAAATTAGGCAGGCAGCTTTCAGCTAGTTCAGGAAGCCCATTGCTTCTTGTTCTAGGAAGAATCATAAAACATATTCAATGTTGAGAGTGCGCAATTTGACAAAGACAATTTGATTTGTCCATGGCTTTTAAAATATTCATACCACTTTGATGGACTATAGTTTTATAAATATGGATTACCGTTAACTGGCACAGGCAGTCGCTGCCTACAGATAGTGTTCTGTGAGGCTTGTTCGGAATGAAGGCCTCCAATAAAAAGAAATCATTATCTCTGCCTAAAAACCCTAATCAGTAACATTTGGTTCATTTGCAGCTCAGAGGTCAGTAATTCACTTTAACTGCTTATGTGTTTGTGTTGTGTGGGAAGAAAAGGAGTTTGTAGTTTTGCTCCTCAGACCTAGAAGCTGCTCCTGCTTCCGGCAGGCATGGGGAAGACCATCGGCAGTGGCTTAAATTCAATGAAATGCTTGATATTCACCTGGTCTGTGCCAAAAACCTCCTCTATGTGGTGCTCTGCAGGGTCTCACAAGCTGTGGTTAGCAAGGTGAGTGAACCACATAGTGCCAGGAGGATCCAGGTCCCTTCCATGGGAAACATGGGCAGCCTGTGACAGGAATGGCAGCAGATGCAGCATCAATGAAGGGACATCCTCTGGCACCCGAGATGGCAGCAGAGCTCCTCCAGCTCCCCGAGTGTCCCAGCAGTGGCAGGCAGCTTCTGGAAGAGCCGTGCTTGCTGCTTAGCATCATGTGTGCTCAGCCAGTCCTAGGTTTATAAGGAACAGGGGCTCTGACAGGAGCATCTGCACTGCGAAGGCACCAAGAAGAACAAGAACTGCTGCATCTGTCAGAAAACTAAACTGTTTTTTTAAAGATAAGGAAAAACTAAGATGCTGGTAATAAACCAAATAAAACATAAGAGCTGAAATCCAAGGAAAACAACAATAAGATCTGATACTGCTTTTGCTGGCTTCAGACGCTAACTGAAGTCTGAGAGTACGGGTAATGAGCATGTTACACATGACTTCAGGTTTGTTGAAGCAATAAACCAATAACTAGCTTGCTCCTGGAATAAACTACTTTGTATACGGTGCATACACACAGACAAGCACACAGGAGAGCGCTGGTGAGTCTAGCATGCAGGCTGAGAACCTGAATTAGCCAAGTGCTTTGAGTTTCTAACAGTAATTCAACTTGTGAAGCAGCTTCTGTTTCCAGCCCAAAAGTTTATTCAAGTTAAGAAAACACATCCTCAGATTAAAAAAGAGTATTGCACCACTGTCAATTTTCAGACGTTGCCATCAGGAAAAAAAAATTACATTTCAGGCTGACGAGCGACTAATCAAGGCAAGTGAAACGGTGCTGCAATAAATTACTCCACAGCGAAATAAACCACACAAACAGACCGATGATAATAAATGTAAATTATTTCTCTGAAGAAATTTTCTTGGTATATGAGTAATACGAACCATCAGGAAGGAGTCTTCCTTAACATTAATTACAGAAAATGACAAGTGAGCTGATGACTGCGAAGGCTCATTATCTGAGAACATATTCACAACTTTGCAATTTGCGCGAGATGTACTCGGGCTAAATTAATCTCCCTTCTTTGCATGAGCCTCTTCTAATTTTCATGTTATTAACAGGTTTGCAGTATCACTCAGTGCTTGTCACTCTAATCAGGTTTCGGCATGTTCGCAAAAGCGAAGTGTCATTTATAAGGATAAGCCCTCATAATGGCGCTCTCTTTCATGTGGAGAATTCTACAAGGTTGCTTTTAATAAGGTCCTTTAATCATCTCCCTTTGCTCAACTTTTGGCCCCTCTGTTTTTTCATGAAGAGTCGTTAAAAGACTTTGAAGTTCATCAAAGATGAAAAATTCATGACATTGCTGCAGGGAAAAGGCCAAAGGATGGAGGGACGCGACTGGGCACAGCAGCGGGACAGGAGATGGCCTTTCCATAGGCTCTGCCTGGGCTGTGGGACATCCTAAGGCTGAGCCCACGATCAGATGCTCTCCCACATCCAGCTCTCACAGGTGCTCCCTGGCTCCTCTTTCAAAACTGCTGAATATTCAGAGCTGGAGATAGGCAAGGGGTTGCCTCCATCAGCAACAGTCTGCAGGCAGCAAAGGCAGCAGCATCCTCCCTCCACTCTTGGGCCGAGTCATGGCATAGGATCATTACCCGCAGTGCCACCACAGGGATAACCCTAACCGGGGGAATCGGTGCATCCCAGCGTCCCCCCTGGGCTGACTCAGCCCTCAGCATCAGCCCAGCACTGACACCCTGGGGATGAACCAGTGGAGGGAAGATGCTGGCAGAAGGGATGGTTTGGAGGAAATCAATACCCCTGCGAGCAGGAGCAGCGGCAGCAAGGCACGTGGCACTTTAGAGGGGAGCGTTAATCAAAGGCGACGTTCCTCTAGGTCTGCGGTATGGCTGGGCTGTTTGAGGTTAACCTTATTCTTCTTCTGTGATTTGATAACACTGGACTGGTGTTTATGCTGAAGCTTTTGAACACAATGGAAGGAGGGGGAGAACTTTATTAAATTTTTGAAATTCATTTAAGCGGGGCTAGCGTAATGAATTGCCAGATCTTGTGTGCACATTGTCCCCGGAAGCAACAATAATTTAGGTGGACATAAACCAATATGTAGATTAAAAATGTTTAAGCCAAGTGTCGTAAAATATATAAAAACATAAGGCAGAATTAACATATCAAAGTTTAGCATTATAAGTAATGGCGGGTCAGATATAAGGTTATGTCTGCAAAATTGCATTTCAATATAATAAATCCATTCAAACTCTGTCCAGAGACACAAATTGAATCTATAGACGAAGCAACTGCAATCCATTGAATGTTATGAAGTATTCAAGTGAAAACAATGCATTTAGAAAAGGAAATTGCGTATATTTTAAATATACAGGTGCTTGGAACTTCCATATAGCATTATGTTCATACAGATTTGTATACACTGCATACACAGCCTACTTTTGACAAAGTCCTCAAAATGATGAATTTCTGATGGAAGACTTGATATTGCAGCAGATCTGTTATGCACCGCTTATCCTGTAACACAAACCATTAATAATAATCACACTCCCCACTGTACCGAGCTCTCTCGTTAGGGTTTCAAAGCTTTTGCAACTCCACACACCCCAGAAGGATGCTGCTGCAGGCAAGGACCATGAGGGCCAGCCCAGCCCTGGGGACACACACTGTCACCATCCCCATGCAGGTCCGTGGCTCTGTGTGCGCTCTCAGCCCTGCACTCCAGCATCATTCTATGATTCTGTGATCTCCATTCTCTACCTGCATCCCAGCCCTCTGGAGCAGCTTTTTCCTCCCTTGCTTTCCTGCAGCCAAACTTTCCCAAATGCCAGACACTTTGTGCCTCCATCCTCCATCCCAGAGGGAGCACACTAACAAGCACAGCCAGAACACTGTAAGCCACAATGTCTTATAGATATTTGATAGAAGTACAGCCCTTCTTGAGCTGCATTAACACGCTGCTGAGGGTTATTAGTGCTAATAACACCCTGTAAGAAGTGAGCACGGGCACTAGAACACAGACATTCCTGCCCCATCTCGTTCTGTGGCTGAGGGCAGGGGGAGGCTGCCCATGCCCCCCCCCCCAACAGTCCTGCCCAAATACCCACCCCATGGACTGGGGTGTACATGGGTGGGGAGCATGGCAAGGGGAGGCAGAGGTGCTGCCATGACATCTCAGAACATCCCTAGCCACAGCAAAGAGATAGAGAAGGCTCTTCCCTGCTCCCTGTGGGCTTGCCAGGATGCTCCCATAGCCAAGATCTCTGGCTTTATGACCAGTGAAGGCTGATCATGTTCAGAGGTGGCAAAGCAGACAGGGGAAAGGATGTAAGGAGTCCTCTCCATGGCTCTGGCAAGGCAAGGACCAGAGGAGCAGCGACTGGTGATTCCTGGGCACAGGATAACTCTGGCAGCAAGGCCTCGAGAGTGGAGATTAAAAGGTGCTTTTGGGAGCTCACGTGATGGGGAACGCAGACTTTAATAGACATGTTCATCTTTCAGCAGTGTGTTTTGCATGTAATAATGTCAGCACACTTCTCATTCTGGCAGAAATTCCACAGATAATTGGAAAGAAGTAAAAATGAAAACATTAGAATTTGCCATGTCATATGTTAACTTTTTATTATTGTATGATGCCAATGGTCCACTGACAGATGCTGTGTTATTAACATTTGATTAAAAATCACTTCAGGTCTAAAGCAGCCTGTTCAGAAGAGAACATCTTGACAAGCCTGGTGGTTTGTGATTGACAATTAATAACATTCTGTGTGTCACAACATAGATAGTGTGACTTATTGGTGCTGGTGTAATGCAACACTTTTCATCTGAGCCCTTCAAACTGGTACATAGAAATAGGAGAGAAAGAGCCTAATTCAGCTGCCTTTGATTATAAACATAACAGAGCTAGTGTGGATCTCCATCCTTTGCCCAGAGCAGACTGATAGTGCTCAGAAGGACAGATTCATCCCTCATCCCACTGTCCTCTACAATGGAAAGGACTTTGCCATCATGTTACACCACCAAACTTCTGTGCAAAACCTCAGCATCAAACTACACAGCCACAGCAGTTACTTACAGCAGACAACTACAGAACTGGATATTTAACAAAAAAATAGAAGGAAAGTTGTGACATTTTCTTTGCTATTAAACCAATTTGTACCTGGGAAAGATGATAGGGCAGTCCTCTGAGGTTTGGCTGGGGACTCTACTGCATGCTACAAGAAATGAGATCCAGTGTCTGCACATTAGTAGTGAAATTCATTAAAAAGATGTACATTTTCTTCTTTGGCCGAGGTCTGGAATGTTCCATTTTAACTGCCATTGCTCCAGCAAAGGGGAGAATCTGACAAGCTTTGATTGGGCTCTATTTTGAGATAGAGGCTTTTGCAGCCCTGACCACGTTTATATCCACAGACATTACTGTGGATTCAAGTGCTGCACCACAGCGAGCAGAAACCCAGGCAACTCCAGTGAGGAGCAGCCTAAACCTCTGCAAATCCCACAAACCCGGTCCAAACAGGCCCTTGCTCTCTCGCTACTTATTGAAAACCCCTTACCCAATGCTACAGGGCAATGCAGTCTCTGCTCAGAAGCAGCAGCCACAGCAACTTCTGCTGATGGAGCAGCACCAGTGCTGCTCAAAGGTCCCTTCACACAGAGTTGGACATAAAACAGTTTTCATGGATGGGCTACTCAAGAGGCTTAGGGTTTTGCTCCCATAGGAGCAGCTGAGATGTAGCAGGGACCATGCCCCTCTGTGGCTGTGCATCACTGTCCTGCAGCAGCCTGTGCCTCCACTGCAGCTTTGGCCTCCATTCTGCCAACCCTCCCACCATGGGCACTGCTCTTGGCCTCTACAAACAACCAAGACACCACCATCACCAAGGTACCATTCAAGCAAGGCTTGCTGTGCCATACAGAGCACGGTTGCAGCTACATACTGAAGCAATGCAAACACTTCCCCAGCCCTAATGCAGTAAGCAGGGGAAATAATTACAGATTTCCAAGGTTCAACAGGGAATACTTCTGAGAAATGCGTCCTCCACTGGGAGTTTCATAACCATTTAATCTAATTTTTCTTGATGTTTTGATCTTCCTTTTAAACAAGGCATTTGTCATTAGCTTTCAAGGAGACAAGTTGCTAATACATTACACTCTTAAAAGGCCCACAGTTAGTGTCAATGTCTTCTGATGGCTGTTCACTAACAGTACATGAAAGAATTGCCAGTGTCAGTTCCCCTCCACTTGGCTGCAACAGCAACAGCAGCACAGTCCCCTCCCAGCAGCACAGCCTGGTCCAGGGGGCACAAGGTCCAACTTCTGCCTTATCCCTTCCACCCTTCCTATCGAGAGCACTTTTCATGGTGCTTTTACCACCTACATTGTGCTTAGATGGTTCTGGGTGCTCCTGACTATTTCTGAGTGGACATAAAGCAGAGGTTTATTAGGAAAAGGAAGCATAAGAATAAATCCTCTCGCAAAGAATTCCTGTTCTCCCACCCAGCTCCAAAGGGTGAATTTCACCCCTAAGGAGGATGAGTGCCTCTGGCTCCATCTCAGCTAAAGTCAGCTCTGTCAGCCTGGGCAGAGGCAGGGGAGGATTCACCTCAAATCTCTGCTTCCTCTGCTCTTTAAGGAGTGTGAACAAAGCACATGGAGCAAATATTTTTCTTACTTCTTGGATGGCATAACTTCCATATGAAATAATAATGAACCAATAAATTACAAGGAGCTAAACAACCAGAAGAATATGTACATGGAGTTTGGACTATTTATAAATGAATAAATCATTCATGATTTATAAACTTCATGTAGCTAAATGCATCATTTACTAAACTCCAATGCATTTCACAACATACCCACCTCTAACTAGCTGGTTTTTAGAGCAGGCACGCATCTTCATGGAAACATCAGTTGATCCGTGTATTACAGAGATTGGCAAGACTCATTCACTGCAGCATCAACAACAGAAACAGCACATCTATGGCAATTTTCAGTATTAGCATCTTTGTAAAACCCCATGGGGCAGCATCCCCTGATTTCCCAGGCAGTTCCTGAGAGGGGACTGGACCTGAAGGAGCTGGCACCCCTGCACTCAACAGGAGCAACCCAGGCTCCGGGCAGGGCAGAGTCACCCTCAGCCCATCAGCAAAGACCAGCAAGAGGTGTCAAGTCCAGGGACAGATGATTCTTACAGAAGTGGTTGAGTTTAAAAGTCTGAATTAAGGCTTCCCTGCTGAAGACCATGAGCTGTGCTGCCTCTGAAGAGGGTATCTGCTGCCTTGCAGCTGCACCCATGGAGGGGCTCACCCTTCATTATGCATGATGCGCAGGCATCTCCTGTGCTCTCCTCTGACACAGTGTCACTTCTCCCTAGCTGCATGTCTGTTTTTAAACGAGATAATGCTGAATAATGCATAGCAGGTACATACTTTTTGACAAAGAGTCATTCCACTAAAGTGTTTTTTAATTGGGAAGCATCACAGATATTTCCAAGTGCCCAGAAGCTGCTGGAATACCTAATGCTGGGGTAGGCAGCAGCAACCCCTGCAACATCAGAAAATCTAGTTTGCCTGTCTTTTAACACACATGGCTTTTCTTTCTATACCTTGTGTTGACTTGCCAGCACTAGAAATACAAAAGACTTCTGCTACCATGCTCACAAGCAAGCTTCACACATGGACAGCTCAGGATGGGTTCAGCGCTGCTGCTCACATACACAATCCAGGAGGAGGATACAGGTGTTTGGGAGGCAAAGACGCAGCTCTGCTGCTATGCAATGGCCTAGAGCCATTAGACAGCCTTCACTGACCAAAGCCTCCACGCTCTGGGGTCTCACCTCCCAACAGCACAAGTTCTGTCAAGATTCCCACACAGGCTGGCAGGGAATGCTGCACAGGAGGGTTTGCCTCCATCCCGTGGTACCCAGGATGCGACAGCCACGGTGGCGTTAGTCACAGAGGAGCCTCAGTGCCCTGGTGCTTCTGGTTTTAAGCCCTGTACCTGTCATATGGTAATTAATGGGTGTGGGATTTCTTTTGACAGGAATTCAATGGCCTGGAACAGACTTTGTGCCAGTCTTTCATGCCTGAGGCAAAGTGCTTACTAAGTAATTTTATGGATACCAAGCTCAAGCATTTTACTGCTAGCACTTTGTTTGCCTTAGTTTGTAAAAGGCAGGGCCTTACCTCTCCCACAGTGGCTGACAAACTTCAGCTCCAGAAAACCTGCCTTTCTCCCCAAAAATGTTTTTCCCTGTATTAACCCTGGGGAGCAAGCTGGATCTGAGCAGAGGAAATTGCTGCAGGTGCAGGGGGGTGGCAAATCCTCCCCTTAGGCAGGGAAGAGACCCAAGGGCAGAGGTTGCATCACACCTGAGGCTGCTGCTAAGCCTCTTTGCTCCCAAAACATCAGGAAACCACCTGCAGGACCCTCGGGGCAGCAGCTTGTGCATCAGGCAGCTTCCCACATTAGGTTTGCAGATGTTTTCCATGAGCCAGGGCTGGAATCACACCCATTCCCATGCTTCTGCCAGGGTGGGAATTGCATGGAGGCCATCACAACCTGCTGGTAGCAAGCTACCATCCTTCCACCATGGCACGTCCTGCTCACCCCGTGACTGATAGAAATTTAAAGACAAAAGGCACAGACCCAGGGCTGCCACCAGATGCGGCCAAGGTGGCTTCCTGCACATTGAGCCCACTGCAGGGGTGGAGGGGCTGCCAGAGACCTCGGGAACCTCAGAGCATCGAGGAGAGGGCAGGGTGCACTCAGCAGAGAAATATCTAACAGTAAACAGAATATTGTTTTATATGAAACCATTAAAAAGGTCCCTGAGGGCAGCCCTAAGTATATATTATATTTTACTCTGAATCCCTGTTTTGACTTGACTTTATAACAAAACCATGTTTTCTGTATTTAAGCAGATGCAGTAAAGGAAAGGTCGTGACTGGTGCTGACATGGAAATCTCATTTGGCTCATGGGTCCCCTTAGGGTCTTTATGCTGTGTGGTACTTTAAACATATTTCAAAGTACAACACTAAATGTCATTCTTTAATAGACAGAGGCATTCCAAGTGTTTCTCAAATTTCCTTGGAAAGTGCTTTCCTGAAGCCAAGGGCTCAGCGCTGGTCTGGTTCACACCCCGCACAGGGAGGTGGCTCCATTGCAGCACCACTCTGAGAGCACTAAGAGCCACATCTACCACATGTCTTGGAGGTAATTTAGCCTGGCAGCAGCTCCTTGCAATAGCTGGGAAATAGGAAAAATTGCAGGAAAGAAAAAAGAACCCAAATCTCTTTGACACGTTTGCCATATTTTGAATTAATTCCCATCTTTCCCATTCCTCATCCAATTCCTCACATCCATTCATCAGCTCTTTGGGGACCTTAAAGAGTTATCTTTACTCTTTGGGGGGTTTGGAAGTGCTTAAGGTCTGACGCAATCTGTACAAGTCACTACTGCCCCATCCCCAATTCTGAAGCCTCTTGAAAGAGCAGCGAGATCATATTGTGCTGCCAGGCTCAAGATGCCATGAGGATGAGGAGCCAGCCAGATGGCCTGGAAATTTACTTGATTTTCAGAGAATCAATTTCATTAATTTCTTCAACAAACAAGGAATTTACTGATGAATCAGAGGGATTGATGCTGGTCAGGAGGAACTGAACTCAGTGAATGACTTCTGCCTTAAGAAGCTAAGGCACTGAAAAAGTTGAATTCATCTTGAGAATTAAATGGGACTTTGTTTGGAAATGGGTATTTTCATTTACAGTTTCTCCTACAAAAGGATGAGATAAAAGCACTCTGTAAATCCTCAGAGACCCAAAGGCTCCTGCTCAGCCGAATGTGACATTAATGGGTTGATCCCAAGCCAGAGGTTTGTTTCCCATATTTGCACAACCAACACCAGTATTTCCAGTTTTGTCAAGGGAATGGGGAGAAACCCAGTGACTGCAGCTCTGCCACACTGAGAGCCATCAGCTATAGCACGCTTGCAAACAGCCTGGACAGGATCAACAGGCTCCTCTCTGCAGGGCAAGGATTTACAGTCAGTTTATGCCATGTGTACCGTATGCAAGCTTATTTTTCTCTTAGCTGCTATAAAAATTAAAGATTTAGGTATAACCTACAAAAGGTACTACCAATTTTATGTACTAGCATTTCTCTCCTATGATCAGGGCATAAATCCAGCTTTTTCAGCATGTCTATAAATTACTCTGTACCAACAGGGCAGCTGCAGGTCAACTAAGCAAAGCCAGATAAACCTCTTATAACTTCTTGCTGTGGCTATCCTTACCATAAACTTCTCACACACTCTGGGACCACTCTGTGGTCTGTCCTCACAGTCAAACACATCTTCTCTATAGTCATTAGGAAGTTTTCTTACTTCTGATTATTTACCAGTGCTTTTTAGCTAACTGGTGGCAGCCTGCATGGAAATAGGGTCTGCCACAGCCATGTGCTGCTATTTGGGACCAAGGTGACAATGGGTTACTTGGAGCTTTAAAAAGCACTTGTGGAATCCAATCTGTTAATTCTGTTCTCTCAAAACAGAGGCAGCAGTTGCCTGCACACACAGAAGACAGGTTATTGCTGCCATGATGCCGCCAGGATTATCCCATTTTTCCCCACAGAAGCATCTCAAGAAAACTAAAGGAAAGCAGAAAAACTTGGAGAGTAGGGAATATCTCTTCACCCAAAGAGTCATCAAGCACTGGAACAGGCTGCCCAGGGAAGTGTTGGAATCACCATCCCTGGGGGTGTTTAAAAGACAGGTACATGCAGCACTTGGAACATGGGTTAGCAGGGAACTTGGCAGTGCTGAGTTAACGGTTGGACTCTATCTTAAAGAGCCTTCTCCAACCTGAAAGATTTAATGACTGTCCTCACATACCTCATTTCTTGTCATCATTGTGAAAAACTACTTTTGTAGTCTAAATGGAAGCAAATATTTGAAGTCACATGGTGCTTTCTTTGCATTAATTAGCAATTTACTGAATAAATATTGCTGTGTAAACCAACAATCAGTATCTTGTAATTAAAAGCCTGTTCATGTTTATCTGTAATCTTTCCCCGAAGATAAAGCCCTCTGAAAACCAGTTTACAGATGATTCCAAAATGGGAAAATGTCAGTGTAAAGAAACTCATTGAAATGAGTAAAACACTGTCATCATGTATGGGATGCGTCAGAACAATCCAACTAACCTCATGCTCACCTTTAAGCCTTTGGAATGCAGACTGAGAGGAGCAAGTGTTGGTATTGGGCAGGTTACTGGAGGTACATGCTGCAGTTACCTCATACACTGCAGTGACTTTATTGCTCCCAGCCTGTCCAGGAATGGGTCTCCCCAGTGAATGCTCACTCCCTCTTGGGTACACATCCAGCACAATGTTATCACGAGCTCTGTTCACGCAGGTAAATCCCTGAACATTTGCAAATACATCCGTGCCCTGCTGAGTATACAAACAGCTGCACTCGCAGCTTTCAAAGGGTAAACTTTAGGAGAGCCTTCTACATTTCTACAGTGAATTTCCCCCAGTGGAAAAATTCCTGATCTTCATTAATAGTTAAAAAGGAAAGCACAGGGAATTCTCGGTAGAATATGAGACATGAGGACAAATTGGTCTCTGGGGTAGCCATTGAACTCCGCTGAGTTACACCAAAGACATGATTCTGAGGCTTCTTCTGCTGATTAAAAGTGAGGGTAAAGACCAGACTTATGAGCCCATCCCTGGCATTTTCCTCACCTGGGACTCCCCAAGGGATCTCTTGCTAGCTCACAAGTATTAGGCAAGCATGCCTGCTCTCTCTGCCCAGCAGGGGGGTCAGTCTCTGATCTGCCGTCAAGCCTGGGCCAGTTGTAGGGGTCTTATTTACCTATTGGAGAATAAACGCGAGCCCTTAGCAGGTAAAGGACCTGTGACCATCCTCCTGTCCATCCCCTTAGCCCCAGTTCCCACCTCTGCAAGCTGGGGACAGCCAGAGAAACCCCCACTGAAGTCTGACACTGAAGTGTGTGAATGAAAACTCCAATGTGTTTAAATGTTAGCAGCAAATACTTCCTATCTATTTATAAATCTAATCCTATGTTTTTTTTATATACTTAGATGTGTTACTCTGCTCTCATGCATTCGCATACCTGTGAAAAAGCCCTTGGGGGGGGGTGTTCCTCTGTTTTTCCTCGGGTACAAGTTACCCTTGGCTCACAAATGTCTTTGAGACCTCACTGTATGGGCAACCACCACCAAGGGGGCAAAGGCTCAGAGGGTGTTATCGAACCCATAAGGAAAATCAGGGCAGTGTTCTCTCCAGCTCTTAAACACATGATATTGCTCACTCCAGTTCTTATAAACTGAATGATGTGTCATGAATCTAAAAAGGTGGAGCTAAGATTAAAAATGGTCTGCCTTAGCTTTAAGAAATGTATTCCAAAGGCACAGTATAATGAATGGAGTCATTTGGATCCAGCAGTCACTTTGTTCTTGTTGAAAGGGAAGCATGCTCTAGTGTTTGTGCAATTAGACAAATACCTTTAGGACTGTTCCATGTTATTTCCAAATGTGGAATCTCCATCCCTGCACTCTTAACACACTGCTTCCTCACAGGTTTCCTCCTAGGGTACTCACCTTCTACTAGTTCATGTTTTGCAGAGTCAGGCCACAAACCCCTCATGTTCTATAGAGGTCATACACCAGTGAAAACAAAGATTTGAGTCCAGACCCATTTTCTGTTTGAGCCACAGCCTGTTGCCAAAGCCCACAAAGACTTCAGCCTCCAGATTTCCCATGGTCAAACAAGACGAGGTCCGAGTGGCATTAAATATCACTTCTGCACTGCACACATTTTTTTTTCACGTAGAGTGTCAGAAGTGAATAAACCCCCGATGCTCTGGGTACCTAAAGCACAATACAGCTTCTACTGAAGGGACCTTCAGGGACAGGAAGCTAGTGCACTGTTAAAGATTAAAACCCAGCCGTCTGCTTTTATGCTTGAGAGTCCTTCGTGACTCCCCGGTGACATCACATTCATCTCACTGTATTTGAAAAATGCATTTAAATGTCAAAACTAAAGTACCCAAACAACAGCTCCTTAGCACACTAACTGTTAACACATTGCTTAGCCAAACGCCTTCCCCAAGACATATGGGACCGACTCCATCCATAAAATATACCACAAGTAACACACAAAGTCCCAGAGGAAATAAATACTCTCTGCCATACCCTGACCCGGTTTTTCCTCCCAAAACACACCGGAGGACATGTTTCAGTACAGGCATGGACATCAATTTCAAATCGCAAATACCTTCCTGCAGCACTGCACCTTCTCACTGCTGAGGAGGCGCTCCCAGCCTAAAGCTGCAGGGCTGTAGCTCCCGGTGGGAATGCATTCCCATCATTAAGCCCCATTCTGCAGGAGACACACAGCTTTTTAGCTCAGATGAAAACAAAGGTTTCTGACAGCTAACCCTTGCAGCTGCCCACCCCAGAAGTGCTCCCAGGCCAACAACAGAGCACTGATGTGTGCCTGCTATCAGGTTCCCTTGGTGGTGCCTTGTTCTTACAGCATCCTTGGGCCAGGACAAAGACCTGAACAACTTGCTCTGCCCCACACCAGCCCTGCTCTCAGCAGAAGATTGGACTAGAGATCTCCCAAAGTCCCTCCTAAACAAAGTCAACCTCTTCTTACCACACAAGTTATTCTGGTGTTATGGAAAGGTTTAAGCCTCACTCAATTTAAGCAGCTTGCTCTCAGCTCAGAGACGAGACCTAAAGACCCTTTCTGAGCTGGTATGGGTGTTGGTAAGTCAGGCACATAAGCCACACCATGTTCCTGAGCAACCCAACACCACAGCATCTGACAGCAACGCAGAGGATGCTGTTCAGCCACCTTCCACCAGCAGCTCAGAATCAGGGCTTGGTGGGTACATCCCTGGCGAGGGCACTGGCTATATGGTTACTGCCAAGGCCCCACGCTGGGTGTGCTGCATCCCAATTGAAACAGAACTGCTCAGATCAATGAGCTCAGTAATTTACTTCAGACCAACCTAATCAGAGCAAGGTAAGAGAGAGGCAACTTTGCAAAATGTAAATGAACTTGAAGCCAGAGATACAAGTAATGGGAATTCAATGGCAGCCTGTAAGAGCAGCAGAACACTTAGCTGCCCTTAATTCCAACTGCTTGGAACAGGGGAAGCCCAGTTTTCCATGGCACCGCTGAGGGAGCCCTGGCTCTTTTTCAGAGAGGAGCAGTTAGGCCTTCATAATGGACTGCAACTTCTTAGAATAATTTAATTTTTTTCCTACTGTTACGATGCCAGAATTTCAATCAGACAAACCCAGGTAATGGATTTCTTTCGTTGGGCATGTTACATAAATTGCATATTCAAGTACTATAAAATATTTGTAACAGACAGGTACTTTTCTAAATTGGGTCTGACAGTAAGCAATAGTGACTGGAATATTTATGTGATGGCACCTATGCAGTGAGGCAAAAGGCAGAGTGTGGGACTATGAATGTGCCAGCAGGAATTCCAGGCAGAGATTTCCAGCTTTCTTCCCCCACTGCACCAAGATCCCTGACCAGCTGAGGCTGTGGTCTTCATCATGAGGGAGCTTTACCAAAGCCTATCAAGCACAGAGAGCCCTACAGCAGACATTTGGACAGATTCTCCCTCCTTTCCTTCTTTCCCTTTGCTAAGTCTTTATCACAGCATAGTTATTTTGAATCATGGAGCTGATTCCACACCTGGAAACAGCATCACTGCTTCTTTGGACCAAGCACAGAGCTGGCCACAGCCACGTTCTGCTCAAGGGCTTTGTTTCTTCCCTGTAATGCCCTCACAACAGGGATACTGGAGAATACCCCTTCACTTCTCTGGGCATCAAGTGTTTGGAGACATATTCACCAAACACCCCAGCTCCACCGTGATTTGACTGTATGGTGACAACACTGTTAACCTGACTTGCTTCTCCCACCCATCACCATCCCAGGCTGTTCCAGCATAATGCAACCTCCACATAAAGCCCTGTGTTTAACCCCCATGAGATGCTCTCCCCAGTCCTCTGGTCCCTGGGGGCAGGATCTGCCACGGCCAGCACGGCCCCAGCTTGCAGGGCTGGAAGGATGCTCCTTGTCCAGTGCAGTGCCCCCAGCTCTTGCTCCACTGACTGAGACAGAACACTCCTTTCAGTAACATTCTCTTGACAATCACAGTTGGCAGGTCCATACTTTGCTATTTACAATTAAAATATTGTATTGATACAAATAGGCGCTGGCAGCCGCTTCAAGAGGTTTTTAATTGAATGATTATTGTATTAAATAACTGTTTTTAATGGAGCATGAACTTGCTTAAATAATGACTGTGGAGCTGTTGAGGGTCAGGAGGATTTCATAGGTATTTCTGGCTTTTCACAAATGAATATTCATGTCTTGCCATGAGAAGGATTTCCTGGCTGATCATTGAGGGTTGCAGGTAGATGCTTCCAGCATCTTGGCTGTGCTGGAGCCAGGACCCCAAACGTGCCACAAGTGGTGGCACAGGCACCCTGAAGAGCAGCTGAATCACCCAGCCTTAACACACCCTGACCCACAGCCTCTTCTGCCAGGACGTCTCTATCCATCCTAGCATTAAAAACTTCTTTGGTACAGACATCTCCATCTATCTCCTTTCAACAACAGCTCACATCAACTTGTATTACACATGAACAACAGAAGCAAACAGGAAGATGAACCCTCCAGTAGGAGCAGGATTAATCACAGATGATAATTGCCATACCAAGAGATAATGCTTCCAGCAGATCAGCCTTGCCTCCTAGCTCCCAGGCAAAGGGGACCTATGGAAACCAGGGGAAGCAGCAGTTCATCTTAGCATGAACCCCCCACCATTTATTAAATCAGTGAATCCAGATTACATGATGTATCAGATCAGAAACACAGCACCAAGCCAGCAAATCCTCAGCCTTACGCAATGCTGTATCCCTTTAACCTTCTGGTCCCACTCAGATCTGCACCCTCACATCTGCTTGCACTTACCAAGGACTTCTGAGCAAGGGCCCATTTTATTTACTGAGCTCCAAAACCTTACAAACTGCAGACAAATACTCTTTAGGAGGCAGTAACAGGACCAGCAGAACACGTCTGACCAGCAGCATGGTATTTCACACCTAATGAGCCACAATTCCCAGCAGGAAGCATCACTGCAGTGCAAGACAGGACCCCCATGCACATGCACCTCTGCACCCATTGGTGCCCAGGTGCCATCAGCAGAGCCCCAGGGAAAAGGGATCCTGATGTTTATACTGCAACCCTCATGAAGCATCCCTGCACAGGCACAGGGCCAGCAAGGAAAAAAGCTCCATCACCCCAGGGTTCACCGTAGAAGCAGCCACCACAAGCCTCCTCCTCTGCATGCCAAGGCAGGCTTGCTTAATTACTCTCCCAGCTTATGCAGCCATGTGACAGCTATGTGCTCTATTGGTTTATTGCCTCCATTAAGGCTCCAATAACTTAACAACAGATCAATAAACCATTATCACCCTCCAGCCTTGAAAATCCAGTCACCCCCAAATCCACCCAGCTCTGATGAGTTCACAGTTTCTCATCACTAAAGAGCCAAGGCAATTTGTTAGAAGAGTCTGTGCTGTCAAAACACCCCTTCCTGCAGTGGAGGGTGGAAAAGGGGCTCTCCCCACCGACACCAGCATCCCCCCAAGAGACAAGTCTCCCAAGATGATGGGCCAGGTAAAAGCATTCCCTACACTCAACTGGAACGGGATGACAAAGACATCGCTCCACGAAGCCCTGTGCCCACAAGTTACCCTTTTCCCCACCCCAAAGGCAATGGGGCTCCTCCACCATTGTCACCTGGCAGGGGTCAGGACCAAATCATCCTCAGCTCTCCCTCAGGAGGCTGACACCCTCCTTTGATTACCATAAAGATCAATATTGCTCCTTTAGCTTTAACACACCTGTAGAGCTCCGACTTTGAGAGAATTTACAATCTGAAATGCTAACAATTTACTTCGCTAAAAAATTAATTCAGCAGTTTTCCATAAATTATCTGCAGCTCAATAATAAAAATACCATTTCTACATTTGGATACTTTCCATTACCGCTCCTGTTCATCTTCAGAGGAAAATAGCTCTTTAGAAACAGTACCATCTAAAAGTACGTGCTGAAAAGCGATATTGAGTTGATACATTAGAAGAGAAAGTTGGGCTCCTTTTGTAAGAATCATACAGTTCATAATAGTCTTGAAGAAAGTTGTCTCTGAATGCAGTAATTTAGCCCTGGAAAAGTGACAAACAAATAATTCCAACTAAACTAGAGATAGAAAAGAAGTGACTTTTAATTATAGAACCTTTTTTTGATGAATTTATTTCTGACAGTTTTATAGGCTGACAAGAGAAAGTATTTTATATGCAAAAAACATTATTCACTCTCAGCTGTTAAAGCATAAAAATTGTCAAATGATTTTAATACAGTTTTAAGTTTAATGTTTATTGTCAGAAAAAAGTCCACAGCAATTACCAAGTCACATGGCCCTTAATTCTTTGTGTTTCTGACAGCAAAACCAGTAAAATATGGGGTTTGCCCAACCCTTTTACTGTACAGATTTATGACTTTTAAAAGACAGCTGTTTTTCTTATTTCACCTATAAGGAACTAAGCTTCCACCATGAGTGAATCACCCCTCTTAACCTGAGCAAGCAATTACATCCAGCTCTGCATCTACCCCTGAGCACAGAGCTGGGACTATTGCACAATTAAGCACACTTCCCCTCCATAGGCATCCAGATTAGAGCAGTCATTTGTTGAAAGCAACAGCTTCACTTCCTAGCAAGCAGCCCCACTTCACCTAAAACCATGCTCTTCAATAGAATAAGGCAATTTAATTCACAGCAGTTTCCCTCTGTCACAAATCCTTTGGAAGTTCAAATATTTTTTCAAGGAAATAGAGGACATGAAAATCTGTAACTTCACCCATTTGCCAGTGGTGAGGTTCCCTCGTATCTGATGGGCTTTGAAAGAAGATCTTACTGCCTCTAGAACTGGGATTCAAATTGGGAGGCAAGGGAACTTGCATACTCATACACAGGGTTTTAGAAGCAGCTCCATTTTTAATTCGTCCAGAGTGTTATCAGAAACACCAACGTGGCAGATAGTGATCTGATGTGATAGCCAGAGATGCTGGAAAGCAAAGACTTTGCAGCCAAGGTACCACCACTGTGCTCTGCCAGTCCCAGGTGGGTTGCTTTATTTCGCCTATGGGAAAGCTTGTGCACAAAAGGGCATATTATGGCCTGGGAAGGCCATAAAATGGTACATAACTAATGATTTTTAATATCAGAATAATGAAACCAAGCTAAGAAATATTAATCTTTTTAAAAAATGTAAAGAACTAGGGCTCCGTTTCCATGGCAAACCACATCCTGCACATTATCTATCAATTGGGGATTACAGTGGCATGGTAAATAGAAGGGGTAAATACAGGAGAAAGGCACTGCTTTTCTGTCTGCAGAAATAACTGTGCTGACAGTGTAAAAGCATAAAAGTATTCCTTAGAACAGATAGCAAACATCACCAAAACAGCCAGGTTTCTGTCCACTTACCCCTGTCCCTTGGCTGCCCAAGCACTGCCTCCAGCCCTGAGACCCCAGAAATCCCCCCTGTCAGCCCAAGACCCAGCATCTCTCTGCAGTAGAACTGGTTTACATCAGCAGCATAAGTGTTTGTTCTGCATCCAAATTTTTCATGTCCTTATACCCTCACCAGCCAAGCTAAAAGCAAAAACCCCACCAAAAAAACCCTCCAAACTTCCAGGAGTTTGCAAGCCCTGCTATAAATAGAGCCCTAATAGGAGGCTGTAATAGGATACAATTTATTTCCAGATCTGATGGGCTGACCTTCATCATCACTCGAGGCTCTGCTTGTCATGAATTATGGGCAATTCACTCACTAGTGGAAATAAATTGTGTTACCAGTGCTCAGCGTTGTGTCCTCCACACCAGGCACGTAAATGGGCCACAGCTCCTCACCAGTGCTGCTGGGGACCAGTTTCCCACTGCACGGGTGCAAGGTCTCCTTCAGGGAGCCACTCAGCCACACTGCCATGTCCACGAGTTATTTCTGGAGGTGCTGTGAAAGGATCCCAAGCCATGGCTGATGGGGCTTGGTGCCCATCTACCAGCCAAGGACCAGCCTGAGGCACTGCTGCCCTGCAGCATCACCAGCCACCCTTGCATGCTGTTACTTGCCTCACCCACATCTGGTATGGATCCACCATTCCAGTTTCAGGGTCAGCTATAGGACGTGATGTGGACAAGGTGGAACAACCTGAGCATTTCTCCTGCTCTTGTTTTCATGTTGATCAAAGGGGCCTAATAGCCACTAGAAGAGTATCAGACACATGAGCACTGCAGCCATTGACTCCTGCCTTGCTCCACCCCATCTCCACCCAGGTAATGAGATAGGAATCATGAGAAAAGAGGTCATGGTGTTAATCAAGTGCAATTAAGAGAAACAAATAAAATCACTTAACACCAAGCAGAACCATAGAAGTGTTAAAAGCAGAGGCTGGCATGGGAAGCTCTGCTGGAGCTGGGTAGCAGAGCCCTTGTGCCAGTCTGTCCCTCCTAACCACCCCCTTGCACTTCAGCATCTGCTTGTGTTGTCATACCCTGGTTAGTGGGGATAAAGCAGATGCACAGAGCACTTCTGAGAGCCTGTCACACCACCACACACAGGCCCTGCACACCTCCACAACCCCACTGCATCTCCAACAGCTAACACAAGCTTGACACCTTGCACAGGCATTGTGGTGGTGGAGAGCAAGCCTAATGAATGCATTTGGGCTTGCAATTAAGCTTGATTCTACAAGCACTCAGCAGTCAGCCCCTGTGTTTCCAGCAGCTCATTCCACAGTGCTAAATGGCTCTGAACAGTTCTGCTGGAAACAGTGGGAACCAGAGTGGATTTGGGATGTCTGAAGGTCTTTCATAGGCAGTGCTGAGTTGTGACAACACATTGCTCCCCAGGGGTGAGCAGCACAAAGAGCAAAGCAGCATGAGGTACAGGTGCTCCAGACAGCACCACTCCATAGAACCACAGCAGCCAAGGAGCCAGACCAGAGAAATCCCAAGTTTGAGATGCACATGAGCAAGCAGGAGAATGGCATTTAAAAGCTAATACGAGGATTTCTTATTAAATAAACCCTCCTCTTCATTTTGCTCTGTAACAGAACCCCGAACAAAACCAGGTTTGTGCAGAAAACGGTCTGTGCTGCATTAGGATAGGTAAAGGCATCAGAAGCTCCCCCCCACCAGCTCCCACAACTCCACCCCATGGTGAGGAGCTGCCTTCACACAGCACAGCACCCAGCCCCTCTGCAGGCTGTCAGGCAGGCTGGGAGTTATTGCCAAGTCCTGTATTTATAATGTGCTTGCCCATGCATATACAATAAAGGATTTCTCAAGCTATGCGGTGATGAGCTCCTGCGTAGCTCAGATTAGAGATGAGCTCGTGGTTAGCATTACACAATGAACACATCAAGCAGGAATTCATTATCCCACAGTCAAAAATGCGTACCTGGAATTCTCTTTGAAAAGGATTGCTAAAAGCCAGCAACTTTCCTCCTCCCCACAAATATTCCCAGCCCTCCTTTCTCCCAGCATGGCCTCACCCCTGCCTGCAGGGGCTCAGATGGTCAGTTTGCACCACAGAAATTCATTACAGAGAACATCCTGTATCACAATTTATCAACAACTCATCAAGGCCCAGTCCAACAAGTGGCCAAACATACAACAAATTATAATCCACAGCATCCAAGAATAAACCATCCATTAGCACCAGAACTCCTGTGACCCTGCCCGACACAGCTCAGCCTCTTCCATGTGGACACTGGGGCTGTCCCAGGGCAGGAGGACACAGGGAGAGCCTGCCCACCTCTTCCAAGCTCCTCACATTGAGAACACTTTGGCTTAGGCTTCCCAATACCAATTCATTATTGAGTTGGCAGCTTTGTCATTGGCCACACACAGGTGAGTTCTCACAAGCACCCTCTCCCTCCCCAGCAAACAAGCTTAGCTGCTCCCTAAAATTGAGTCCCCTTTCCAGGTCTGAATAGAAACCATAAGTAACACTTCAGCACTCCCAGCTTAGTCATGAGGAAGCCAAGCAACAGAAGCATTTTCTGCTTCTCCTGATGTAGACACAGAAAATCTCTGCAAGTCAGTGGTTCAAAGCATCATGCCTGGCTCAGGGAAAGCATCAGTGCTTCTCTGCTCCTTGAGTCAAGCCTGCTAGTGCTCAGATGACTGATGTGCTCCAGCTATTAAAGCCTAGGCAGTAAATCAAGAATTAGCCTACACAGAGTCTAAAAGGGAAAGGATTTATTAAAAGCCAGGCAGCAGGAAGAAAACAAGTTTTGCTCTATAGCTTTGTCTGTGCACAGTGAAAGGAGGAGCAAGACTACAGTAGTACAGGAGCTCAGAGAGTGAATAATTCCCATACAAAACCCCGAGTCTTTTCCCTCCTAAACACAGGTGTGTTTGAGCTCTCCTGAAAATTGCTCCGAACACAACTCCTGAAATCCCAATCACATCCACCTTTTATAGGAATACATCCACCTTTTATAGGAATGTTTTTCAACAACTTCACTCAGATCCACAGAGCAGTCAAAAAATCCAGGTTAGACAAACTTTGATGTTCTACAGGAGATTAATTGAGCTTTTTCCACACAGCACAGAGAACAGAAAGACAAAAAGACCATCTACAAAGCATCAGATAGACATCACGACCCCCAGAAACAAGACACAAACCCAGGAGACACTGCAGGCTTCCTGCATTACATACCAGTGCAGAGCAGCCTCCAGCACAGTCCCAACTGCACAAAGAAAATATATGATGCTCTGAGCCCCACATTTATGGGCAGCAGGTTCCCCTCCACCCCTGCAGTGGGGCGGGGCCTCTGAGATAAGAGGCCCCAGGACACCCTCACCTGAAGTTAATGATGAGTAACTCTCACCTTTGGGTGGGATGCTGGGTGTGGGATTGGAGTTGTTGGGCTCCTTGCTTTGGGTTCCTGCTCAGTGTCTGTAGCACTAGGAAAAGGTAAGTTGGAAATCAGCTTCTTAAATGTTGTCTGTTGTTTTGGGAAGCCCTTTTTCCAGTTATGAAACTTTCTGGATGTGGAGGGACTGCTTTGAACCAGGTATAGGATGCTTTCTGGTGACTGGAGGCTTAAATACTAAGCAATACTTAATCTTGTTTCTGTCTGGTAGTTCTCTAGCATGGGTTTCACCTTACTCTGCTGCGGTGTACCCCGAAAGATTACAAGTCTTCTCTTAGCTATGGCCTTGAGGAGGGTGCAGGTAACCCAACCAGTAGGGATGTCTGGTGTGCTAGACCAAGGGAAGTGTGGGCTGAGCCTGCAGCTCTGCTCTTGTTGATGAGCAGTTGAGCCATGCCCTGGGATGTGGGCAGCCCTGCATGAGGCTTATTCTGGTTTCTTACAAAGGAAAATGAGTCTCTGTCCTCCTGTCCCAGTTGGCTGAAATAGCACTGTCTTGTAGCTCTTCCTCTGCCTCTTGTAGCTCTTCCTCTGCCTCTTGTAGCTCTTCCTCTGCCTCTTGTAGCTCTTCCTCTGCCTCTTGTAGCTCTTCCTCTGCCTCTTGTAGCTCTTCCTCTGCCTCTTGTAGCTCTTCCTCTGCCTCTTGTAGCTCTTCCTCTGCCTCTTGTAGCTCTTCCTCTGCCTCTTGTAGCTCTTCCTCTGCCTGGTTTTGACACGCAGGTAATTCTCTAGGGAAAGAAGGCTATTCCCATGGGAAGACATTGTGGGAGCCCCATTGCTAAGCAAGAGGCTCTGAGAACCCCAGTACCCACCCTGCAGGGACTCCAAGGACCACTGCAGGCAGGTGCTCTTCCCCTTTGTGCAGGATGTGTTCCAGATTTTCCTCAGAACTTTCCTGTGTGCACTGTGTGACTGATTCCCCCACCCCAAATAAGCGGGTGCCTCTGGTCCTCCTTGCACAGATCTTCCTTTGTTTGAAGTAATTTAATTTTAAATGGAGTAAAAAGAGCAGCTTATTTTTAATAATAGATAATTACTGCTCAAAGACAAAAATGCGTCACTCTCCTTAATTATTTTTGCAGAAAGCTTCTTCCCCAATATGTGTTTTTCAAACAGTAAGATACTATGAGGCTGTTTTTCCCCTTTTCCTGGCTGTAGATGCATAGTGAATCCTAATTAAAACCTTTAAGTCTTATTCCATTTACAAGGAGGAGTGTATCATTTTTCTTTTAGCTTTCTTTAATACAGGGTCTCAATGCCCATTGCAAAAAAACTCCAATGCATCTTTGAAGTTAGCAGCTAATTATATTTCTCCAAGTTATATATCGGGAGTTCTAGATGGGGGAAAGGCAATTACTTCCTTTTTTTTCTCATTTAGCATAACAATCTCTAAAGCTTTATTGGAGCTCTGGTGAGTCATGCTATAGATCAGAGCCCAGGATGGAAAAGAGGAGGAATTTGGGGGGGACAGGCAGGATGCTTACTCAGCTTTTCTGGGCTCCTTCCCTTGTTAGTATGCTGTCCCCACCAGGACACTCTCTAATTGTTTGTTGAATGACCGTGGTGCTTTTTGCCTCAATAACTTTGCTTGGTAGGTCATTCAGCACATTCATTACGGGGCACCTGCTAGCACTGCTGGAGCGAAGGGTCTGTCAGCACTTTACAGGAGTTTATAACTTGGCTGTAAAGGTTTGTGCGGAGCCGAAAATCGTTGCATGATTTCTCGCAGGCAGAAACTGGCTGGTTCAGCCCATTTGTTACCGTGTCACTTTGCTCAGGTGCTGTCACAGCGCTGCAAGGAGCAAAGCTCCTCTGTGGTGTGGGGAGCAGTGTCCTGGTGTCAGCACCCCCGGCAGTCAGCATGGGGATTGCTCTGTGGTCTGCAAGGAGGAAGACCCCTATGTTGGCTGCAGCTCTTGGGCTGCTGGTGTGGATGCAGTGGGACCCGGTCCTGATGAGCTGCTGGCTATGCAAATCTTAGCTAGCTGAAGTTATGGACTTCAGCTATATCTTTTAAAGGATCTATCATGCTCGGAGTGTCCTGCCTCTTCCCCTTTCACTGAAATGAACTTCAAAATGCTTCCCAAAAAGGGTCTGAAATTTGTGCATCAGCCCAGAAATACATGCATTCGGCCAAGCTGTGGTACCCTAGGGTCACTGTGTGATAAGGGGTTTTGTAGGTTTTCTCATTTGTGATAATGTGAATGAAAAAAGCCCTCAGAGAATAAGTTCCGTAGCACGTGCTGGAACAGGGGCTGAGATTGAAGCCAGTTCCTCCTGCTTTACAGCTCAGGATGAGTAGCTAAAGAGCTGGGTACCTTTACATTAACCTGCACCATGTTTGCTCTCTCTGGCAGCTGATTTATTCCCTCTGCTTCTGTGTGTGTTTTGGGTTTGGGGCTGTCCCAAACCACTGACTGTTCTTCCAGAGTTGCCTGTGACACTGAGTGCAGAGCACTAACACCAGGGAAGAGTTCCAGAAGTGTTCTTTTGGAAACAAAGGGATGGAAAAGGACTCAAATGGAAGGAGCCCAAAATGGGTCCAGGCAGCTCTGCTGGCATCAAGATCTCTTTACAGTTTAGTTTCCTGTAAACTCTCCCCCTCTTGGCAAACTCAAGGAGCGCCTGAGGCTTGAGGGCCAAGATGCCTACTTCTCACTGGGGGCACAGGGTCCCCAGCTCCCTGGTGCACCCCAGTAGCTGCATGGCTGCTCTGGCTGGACCCATGCTGCCAGGGCTGGGATCTCTCTACCCTTGGCTGCTTTGCTGCTGGGTCGAAAGCACTTCCCAAGCCCCTGTCTCCTGCACACTGCTTTGTGCTTCGCCCAGGCTGCTGCTGTGCAGCGATGGGTAAATGTCACCCCTCTGACGCCCTGTGCTGTGCTGAGCACTTTGCTGTGGTGACCAAACCCTGCTCTAGTAAATGAGATTGGGGCATCCCCTTCCCAGCCCTGTGGCGATGGAGTGAGCTGCTGTGGCCGCTGGGTCAGAGCTGTTGGTGCGGTGCGAGGCCGCAGCGCGGAGATGCTTTGCTGCTGGGGAGCTGGTGAGAAATTCAATTCTCCACTTGGCTGGTCGGGGTGACTCGGCTTTGCTCTGCCGCCCTGTTCCTTCATTATATTTTTGGCCGATAACTGACTGCGAGCTTGTCTTGTCTGTTTAATACCAGCGCAGCGACTCCGGGAGAGGCACAGGCTTGTCAGCCGTGCTGAGAGCGCACTGTATTACTCTCCCCACTTCATTTACTTTGTGGACAGGAGGGGAAAAGCCTCAAGGCGCTGCTGAGCCTGGCAGCCAGGATGCAGGGTTTCCCCTGCAGGCTGGGCTCAGTGCAGCCCTGCATGAGAGGAGATGGGGATGTGGGAGACCTGTGCAGGGGAGGCCTGAGCATGGGGCAAGCTGAGAACAGTGATTATTAAGATTAATCTTCCCCTTGCGCCTCTTGGAGAGTGCCAAGGAGCTCTCCTTGCAGCCAGGTTTGTGATGGACTTGGCTGTTCTTGCTCTCTGGGCTCCCCGGCACAGCAGCATCTGCAGATGTGGGATGTGGGTGCAGGGGCTGGTTCTCCACCCCATGGTGGGTGTTAGGTCCAGCTCCCAAAGGGGCTGCACAAGGATGCCAGAGTGATCTGTCATCAGCACCACTGTGTCAGAGGTTGCTCTGAACCCTGAACAACTGAGCTGGGTGTTTGAACCACTGCAGTTGGGTCCTTGGAGCAAGGTTTAGCCAAACATTGTGAAGTTCCCTTTAATTAAGGAACCAAGGAATTTAAAGACTGGGTTTTCTCCATCCTGTGATGAATTAACTTCCTCCTTGTTCAGGAGGACAGGCAAGTGCTCCAGATCAATGATCTTACTGATGCCTGGCCTCCCCTCCTTTGGAAGGAGGAAGGAACAAAGTGCATCAGTCCCTCCCCCTGCCGCTGTCTTTGGGGCAGCAGGTGAAGTGCCTGTGGGTAATGATGATGAATGGGATGGTTAATGCAGGAACTTGGACCTAGAGCTGGAATTTTAGACCCTGTTCACAGAAAAATCCTGGTCCTGCTGTGTTGTTTGGTGGCACTTAGAGTGCAGCAGAAAGCACTGGGGTGCTCCAGGTGAACCCCCTGATTCAGGCCTGTGTTCAAGGGGTCCAAAGGCTCCTGTTCCATATGTGGCTTGGATCAGAGCTGCTACCAGGAGGATGTGGCTGTGCTGAGGAGTGCCAGTGTCCTGTGATAGCCACCAGCAGAGGTGTGGAGCATCCATGGGTGGGATGCCCCAGAGTAGACACCCCTGGATGGTGGCTTTTGTGTCTCTTGGTGCTGTGTGTGCGGGATTCCCTGGCATGGGAGTGTGATTACCAGGAGAACCAGGAGACTGGCAGTACGGCTGCCTTTGTGTGCTGCTGTTCAGAGCAGCTCTGGCTCCGTGGGGATGGCTTGTGTTATTCCTGCTGGCCACGGGAGGGTCTCTAATTGTGTTTTGCACTAGCATGCATCATCAAGAGCGGTATTAGCTAAACTGCACCCAGCAAAGCACCGCTTTGGAGCAGTGTGTGATAATGACTGAGTCTGGAAAACACTGATTTAAGCACAGGGGAGCTGGTGTGGCTGTGTGCTGTGTGCCAATGGGCAGGCAGCACTGGGCTGGGGTTGCTCTTCTGCTGCCAGCCCCAAGTGTGGTGAGCCCTGTGTCCTGCTCCTCATCACAATCCGGATCCTCTGGGCACCACAAGCTGTTCATAAATGTGGTTGTGCTTCAACGCAGGGTATTGGGCAAAGCCAGTTCTTGGTTTCCAGCTGGGTGCTCGCTTTTGGGTGTAAAACCTTTCCTAAAGGAACGGTATCTGCTCTAACCCACCTTAACTCGCACATGTGCCATCACACATTCTCATCTGCAGCCCATTGCTAAGGCAAGATGCTGACGAAATAAGCCCCTTTTTAATTTTTGAGCATCTAAAACTAGATCTACACATTTCTCAGAAATCACTGGCTGCATGTAACATCTGCAGCTCTGCCCACACAATGCTGGTCCTTATCTGGAGTTTTTGCTTTCTTAAACTCCTTTAAATGTATTTTTATACAGCAGTGTTGACCTTTTCCGCCAGCCCCTGTGGAGCGAGGTTGTATCTTGTGTAAAAGTCATATCAAATGGGCCACAAAAAATCACTCTTGCCTGATTAAAATGAATAGTCTAGACGATGTGTGCATTTTCCTTCTGTGTCATTAGCTTTGTGTGAGAGCTTGCAGCAATCAGGGCTTTTATGGGAGAAATACAGCTACAGGTACTGTGAGCTGCCTTAACGGATACTAATTACAATCCTTGTAAGGATTGATTTGCAAAGAAAATTCCTATTGCCTCAAGGACAAACGTTTGTGCAAATCATATTATTGTGTATGGAGAAATTGGTAACACTTTATGAAATGGTTCATTTATAAATACTTTACTATTTATTAAATTAAATGGTGGTATAACAACCCTTTTGCTGTGTTAAAATACACCAAGTGTTCTGTTTCTGTGCTATAAAGCAGGCTGTTTAGATCTCAGTTGTTGTTACTTGTTAAGACTACTGTTGGCGCATTTTGTAACGTGCTTATGAGACACCTGAGGCACCCATGCCATGCTGAAGGATATTGGAGAGGTATCTCGTTTCAGCACCTCCTTTCTTCATCGGGACCTGGAATTCTAGAATAAGATGATTTTGAAGTTGCCTGTTTTCTGGAGCACAGATTTTGGCTCTGGCAAGTAACATAAGCCTTGTCTGTGGCTGTGTTTGGCTGCTTAACTGAAGGCAGTACATGCCCAGGCCCCATAGGGAGTGAGGTTGAATGCTTGGGGACCAGGTTCAGCTGCTTTTGAAATGCTCAGAGTGAGAATTCCCCAGCCAGGAGTGTGCATGCTTGTGGGAAGTGTGTTCGGATTTGTCTTGGTGAGCTGCAGCACGGTGATGTGTGTGCTGAAGTGATCCCTGTGGTCCCTTGGCTCATCCAGCACAGCTCAGATAACAAATGGTGGATGCCCAGCCCTCACTGGTGGGACCAGCAGGTCTCTAACCCGCATGGCAGGAGCAAGGTGAAGGAAGAGGAGCCTATTTCTGGCTTGGTATTTCCTTCATCCCTGGATTTGACCCTCTCTAGAGAGGAGCTGGGACAGGCCTGCAGTGGGGAAGCATCTTGTATTGTCTGCTAACCATTGGGCTGGTTTGGGTGTTCTTGCTGTGTACAAGCCAAGCATACTCAAAGGTATGGGGATTTTCAGTGTGCTCCTGACTCAGGTCTTCAAGACCTGGTGGGTTAAGAGCTGCTTTCCCATTTTCCTGTGGGAACACTGTTTGTATTCCCATGGTGACTGGCTCTGTATTGACACTCCCTACTGTCCACCTGACCATGCTTCCAACGTGTAAATCACAACGTTCCATTCTCATTGTGGATTCTACCTGGGGAAACTAGAAGAGGAAGAAGCGGCACCTTGTGTACAAGGTGTGTGAGGTGGCTGTGCTCGCTCTGTGATATTCCCTGCAGCCCAGGTGGTCACATCTATCAGTAATCAAATACGTTAGCCCTGCGTATTAATGGTGCTGTGCCAGTGCTCCCAGGCTGACCAGTTCCATTCCTACGTTGAGAAGCTGACCTTGCCTTCTAAAGTTCATGCCTGCTCTGGAAACCAAGTGGACAAGACATCCTTACCGAGCTAGAAATCCCTTTTGAGTGTACCCTCTTTAATTTATGTTCCCTCTCACTTCACTGCCTGCAGCAAAACCCATTAATGGTGCAGTTTGTGACACAACTGAAGGCTTCTCTAATGGGCAGCTCTCCCGCAATCCCACTGTGCTCTGGCTTCAGAGGAATTTGCTTGGCGTTGTGGTGCTCAGCTTCTCCCCCTCCATTTCCCAAGCTCCAGAGACTAATCCTTCCTTCGGCTGGTTTTGCTGCTGCTATGGCAATATTTTCTCCCCCATAGTGGTAATCATGCAATGGTCTCTGAGAACAGCGGGAGAAGCGGTGCCTGTTAGATGCATAAAAGGTAAGATGAACTACATGTCATAAAACTTTTTAAAGTTCCTTTTTTGTGTTTGTGCGGGGGTTATTTTATATGGCTTTTGATATGAAGCTAAAATTGCACATCAAAAAGGATAATGCATCTTTAAGCTGTTACAATGACTTCTAAATTTTTCATTTAATGTCAGTGAGGAAAAAGCCCCCTCAGTTGGCTGAGTTACGTTGGTGAGATGGCTGTTTCATTCCATAAAGTGTCTGCAGTGGATTTGAACAGTAGGAAATCCAAGGGTGATAAATAGCTATTTCTAAGTAAATTTCATGCAATTGCCCTTTGGTTAAAGTCTTTCCTCTCAGCACTTTCCTGTGCACATAGCCCAACTAATAATATTCAGGAGCAAGTGCTTTCCAGTGTGACAACTGATTGCACTTTGAAGCAGTAAATGGCTGATTTCATAATTGGTATAATTTTTCACAAGTACCTGAATGTCATATACAGAAAGAATAAGCAACCTGGACTTAATACGGGAGCTTTTTCAATTCTCCTAAAAATCAATAATGTATTAAACCCCTCTAACTGATTAAAATAATGTGAACCCTGAGTAGGTTTTGTAAGGAAGGCAGGTTTCTTCAAGGGTGGCAGATTTATGGCAAAAGGGTTAATACATGGGGAGAATGGGGATATGTTACAGATGGAGACCGTTTTCCTAATTAAACTTTTATCAAGATTTTCCTGGTCTGAATTGTTTCACTTAGTGCGATGGAAAAGAGCGTTTCCTTCAGTGCTCAGCGCGGCACTGGTGTGCGATGCTGAGAGCACTGTCCTGGCAGGAAAGATTTGGATGATAAATACCGCATCCATTGGAAAAAATCCAATGGGTATCCATTGGAAATGCATTTTCCAGTCCAAAAATCACATGCAGGCTCCAGAGGATCCCTCTGCCCTGTGACACAGGGTGGTTCGCCAGTGGGTCTCTCTATGGACCCTTGCTCTATACAAACCAGCCTCAGAAGAAGACTGCTGCAGGATTTATCCCCACGTGTGGGGCTGACATTTGTACAGGGGCCTCTTTGCATGGAAAAGTTCAATTAGTGTCACAGTGACATGGATGTTGTTAACAGGGTTACAAAAAGTCTCTCTGCAGGGGGATGAGCAGAAGGTTACTATTTTCACCTCCAGGTTTTTAAGGTTTCTTGGTTCTTTAAGGCTATTGAGGAAAAATGTTTGAAAACCTCTTTACAAAGGTAAAGCAAAGATGCAGTTTGATGGATGTGCAGGTGGGGAGGAAGGTGCAGAGGGAAGGTGAGGGCTGCAGGTGCGCAGCACCCAGGTTGGTTTGTTACAGGTACAGCAGCACCCACTGACCATTGCTGGCAGTGGCATGTAGGGTCTGTATTTGAAGGGTCAGAGCAGTGGGCTGCACATAAGGGGTGGGAAGATGAATTAAAGAGATCACTTGTATTAAAGCCTGGGCAAGCTGCTAAAGCTGATGGTACTGTGTCAGTCCCCAGTGGCACAGGCATCCTGACAAGGAGGCACTGCATTCCTCTCACTGGGGAGACATGTTCCAGGTTGCCACTGTACTGGGCAGCCAGGTGGGAGTGTGTATCACTGCCAGACCTGACACAGCACCCCTGGCCCTCCCCAGGAAGGGCACTTTCCTTCCCAGGGTGGCCACATACAGGTGGATTGAGGAATCTCTTTAAACTTCACTTCTCAAGATCAAGATCAGACATCTTAAGCTCTGTATTACTCACTTTGTCTATTGTTTCAGACTCATTTCCTATTTTCCAGCTGAGGGACTCTGCCAGAAGCACTCTTTGCCAGAGATTAAAACAATTTAGGAAGCAGACACCCAATTCCTTTCTTTGGATAGTAGGAAAATTGGATATTTGTGAGAAGCAAGCAAATTTTATTATCAACAGATAGTTTGCTATTTAACTATCCTTAAGAATTCCTCAATATTTATGGACTTTTACTTGCTGTCCTGAGCCATGATGCACACTTTACAGAGGTCCTCTGGTTGCTGCTGTGTTCAGTCCTGTGTTTGCTGCCTGGAACCTCTGTGGGACCAAGGGCACCATGGGGAGTGGTATGGAATGGGAATAAAGATGCCAGGAAAGGGATGCAAGAGGAAGAGTCTGAGGTTCTGCCATGCATGGGCACAGTGCTCCACATTATGGGGGACCAGCCCTGGTGAGCTCTGCGTGGATGCTAATGGGGGTAAGTGTTTGTGCTGGGACTCAGCCTCTGTTGGTGCTGATGTGGTACCCTGCCTGCTCAGAGATGGGGATGCTTTGGGTCACATAGTTGCATGTGCTGATGCCATGTTCATTTTGCAGCTAGCATTGCCATTACCAAATACCAAGTATTAAAACGTGAGCAGGACTGGGAAGAAAGAGGAGGAAAGAACTCAAATACCACAGGTCAGAGAGTGGCTGTGAAGCTTTTGTAGTAGCTCTGTTCTGTTTAAGTCTGGTTTCATCCCACCAGGAAAACTACTTTGCTTTGAGTCTGCTGGTGGCATTGCACTGCTACACTGCGGTATGTGCTGCGTGTGTATCCTCCGGTGTTTGCAATGAGGCCAAGGGACATGTGAAATAGCATTTATGTCATTAGCTGTGGCTCTCATTGATTTGTATCAAAATAGCTGTTTTAAATGTAATTACCACTAATTTGTGAAAGTGTGCCATTAGATATGTAAATCCATTGGCTAATGGATGCACGTGGCAGCTTACAGTGCATGGGATGATGAGGGATAAAGGAATTGGAAGCATTTCTCACCTTGCTAAGCAGGTTCCCAGGGAATGGGGTTTGGTACCCAGGTGCATTTCCTTCATACAGGGTGTAGGCCACACAGGACCTGGAGTTTTCTTCCCAAGCAAAGGTGCACACCTTGCATTTGTGTGCATTAATGATGGTGTGGGAAATTCTGCAGGCCAGGAAGACAAAGGGGGGATGGCTTTTAAAATTATACAAGGATCAAAAAAAAATCATGGAATCATTCATCAGGATTGCTGTAGTTCTTGACCACCTAGTCAACGATTTATTTAATCTTAATATATTCCACAAAGAGTCCCCATATTTCCATAAATATGTCATATCTACCTAATACATAGTAATGAACCTGCTCCAAGGGTAAATAAATAAGATCTAAGCTCAGCAAGCCAATGTTTATCAAAGGCAGATATACAGATATTGAGTCCTTTAAAGTACCATTCTTCACAGCAATCACAGCCAAGTTAGGCAATTTATAACATGTCAAGTCAATTAGAAATCCCAGTGGGCTCAATGTGAGCCCAGGCATGGAGGGGGATGGTTCTGAAGAGGTGGGTATGGCCATGTGTGTGGAGGGTACGGGTATGAGCATGCCGGTGCAGCACGGATGTGATGCAGCACCTCAAACCCTGTGGGACAGCACTTCTGCAAACACTGCAGAGCTGTCGGGGATCTTCTCTGAAATATTGTTCTGTACAGAAACAGGTTGGAAAAAAGCTTTAAGATTGAGTCCAACCATTAACCCCGTACTGCCAAGTCTACCACTAAACCATGTTCCTAAGTGTCACATCTACACATCTTTTAAATGCCTCCAGGGATGGTGATTCCATCACTCCCCTGGGCATCCTGTTCCAGTGCCTTTCTCAGAAGAAATTATTCCTAATGTCCAATCTAAACCTCCCATGGCACAACATGAGGCCATTTCCTCTTTTGTTATTTGGGAGAAGAGACCAATCCCACCTTCCAGGTAATGTAATGTATGAGAAGGTCTCCCCTAAGAGGAGAGATTGAACACCCCCAGTTCCCTCAGCAGCTCCTCACGGGACTTGTGCTTCAGAGCCTTCACCAGCTTCATTGCCTTTGGGCACATGAAGTTTTGTTTCTATGACTGTTTCCATGTAGGTGTTTCATAGGGGGAACTTTTAGATTTCATATACAGGAGGATTTGCTAATTTTGTGTTGAGAATTGTTTATTACGAAAAACTGAAATACTTTCAAACAGGTAATTTTACTTGGACTCAATTTTTCTTACTCCATTATTTCATGGAATTATATGTAACAATTCATAGCATGATGTACTACACTAGTCTAAATGTTTTTATACAAATACATTGAGAATGTGGCTGCAAGGGGAAAGAACTGACTTTTTTTATAGTTTGTGCCTTTTTAATCTTATTTTCTAGAGCAAAGTATTTCCTGTCTGTGTTGTAATTAGTTTGACAAAGTCAATAATAATAGAATATTCTGATTATGTCAATATGACATGTAATATTATGCACTTCTACTACTATTATGCATATTATGACATGACTTGACATGATATGACAGGTCACATTATGCGCTACTACTGATGTCATAAAATAATGGGAAATAATGAAAACAAATTTTGAAATGAAAAATTTTGAAATGAATTAATGACTTTCCCAGAGAGAAATTCCCAAGCAAATCCTCTTCATTTCCATTTTTCAAAGTTTGTTTCGTTTTCACCCGGAAGGCAAATGGCTTCTGAAGAGCTAGTGCTTCCCGTGAGGATGGAGCCCTGGGTTTCCATCAGGTTGTGAACACACAGCTCACTCCTCAGCATCCCTTGTGATCTCTGCCTCCGTGAGCCTGGCATGTGGTGGCATGTCTGCTTCTGCACGTGCACTGCGTTTGTGTGCGATGCTTTGGGCTCCCGTGAGCAGGGGTTGTGTGATGGGTGCTGGCACATCTGTGCTGTGGGATGGCAACCACAGTGGGTCATTCAGAGCAGGAAAATGTCAGTCCTGCTGGCCCCAATGGAGCAGATGTGAAAGATCAAATATTCACCGAGTATCAAAAATACAAGGAAAGAAAATATGGGTTTTGCTTTATAAATCAAAGCATCTGGTCCTTGCAGTCACAGGGGTTGGGGCGTTAAATGGGAAGTGAGTGCATGGTCCCATCTCTGGGGTGCAGTGGTCTCCTATTAGGGGGCATCTGCCTGGTGCTTGTCGGCTCTGCTGCTGCCTGCTCCAGGCATTCATGGAGGAGGTGGGTTACTCCACGTTTCCCCCACATAAAGTATTTTATTCCTTATTTCGGGCTTTGCTGCCTGCTTGTGGCTTTGCTGGCCCACAATAGGCAGCTTTTGTGTTGGATTTGAAAACTTCTCAGAGGAGGATGTAGAAAATGATGGAGAACAGGGATGCACCCTGGCAAAAGAGGTGATGCGGGTGATGATGGCGCTGGCTGACACAAGACTGGCACATGTTTTAGTTGCGAGCTTCTCATGGGAGCTATACAGCCTGCTGAGCCTAATTTATATTCATTTTTACAGGGATACAGTTTGGAAGACATAACAGGCTGCTGGAGATCTGAATGCTTATAAGCCTGACTCTGTCCTGTGCATGTGCCTGATGTAGCAGCAAAGGTGCGGATTCCCTGGGTGAATCACTGGGGAAACGTGGCACTTGTTGGCAGGTAGGGGTTCCAGTATCCTGGAGACAAGAGCAGGGATCAGACATGGGCACTGGGGACCGTAGGCTGTGCTCACTGCTCTCCCGCCTGTGAACCAGTCAGATAACACAACGGCTGGGATCCAGATTCATTTTTAATGACATACTTTTTGCAACAATCCTACAGCAGCCCCAAATGGTGGCAGATAAGAGGACTGCCAGGTGGAAGAGCTCCTCCTGCCTCGGCTGCTTCATGAACCCCTCTGTAAGGGGAGCCCCCTAACCATGGCTGTGAGGTGCAATAGTGATAGGGGCAGTGGGGAGGGATGCTGTGGGATGGGGTGAGGGCTGGTGGCGGCTGCAGAGGAGCAGTGTCAGTACTGGTGAGCAACATAAAGCTGAGGAAGGGAGAGGGTGGGTGCTGTGAGGACCCCACAAAAGCCAGAGGACAGGGCAGCCCCATGCCTCTCACCCTCTGTCTGCTGTGGTCCTGCACTCAGGCTGGCACCCAGGGGTCCGGGCAGAGACTAAGAGGGTACTTTGGACGCCCTGCCTTCAAGCAGGGGGCATCTCTGCCCTGGGTTAGTTTGCCTCCCCCCAGTGCCACACAGGACCCTATCCTGGTGACCTGGAGGATGCTTGGATCCCAGGAGGGTTGTTCCTCACCTGGCTGCAGCCGTGTCGGATACCTGCAGAGCCTGTCCTCCCCATCCTGGGGGCTCTGCCCTTAGCACATGGGATGGACAATGCTGCTGACAACTCTTCCCAAGCACGAGGGACCCTGGTGATATAAGAAAGGTCATTCAGGGACCCTCAGCAGTGTCATCCTCAAATGGAAATGTCATTTTTTATTATTCAGTGCTGATAGAGAGCTCAGAATAAAGGCAGCTGATGGCTGGGAGAGCTTCAGCCTTGGGTGATGCCACCTTTGCTGCCTGTTCCTCCTGCCTCCCTGCCTGCACCATACCCTGCTCTGGGCATGGAAATGCAGTCTCAGAGTGGAAGTTATCTCACGTTGCAGACTTGTGCTGGAGCGTTGCTTCCATCTCCATGAAAGCAAATGAAAGGGGTGTGATCCAAATTGCATTTCCTCTCGCAGCCTGGAGTATGTCGGCACATTAAAGCCGGTAATATTCCGCTGCTGCTCTTTTGCATGATTTTTTAATTAAAAAACTATGGAGTAAACAAACATTCTGCTCCGGAGTAGCCCTGCAGAGACCCATCGGTGAGCACATTTCCATCCCTGCACTTCTTCAACAAAGTTTATATCTTAACCCCACCAAGCAAAACCATCCTCGCTTTACCCACCCAAACAGTTAGTATTGGGTAAAAGTTTGAAGTGAAAGGCAGCTGGCAACCTTCTCCAGCCCGTGAAATGATATTAACGTTTTATTATTCTAAGGTGAGCTTTTTGAAAGGGAATTTTAAATGTTACCCTGCTGTTCCCGAGCACAAAAACCTTTAATTTTATGCAAATGAACAGCGAGGAGCTGAGTGCTTAATGTAAACGAACACTTTCTTTGTAGGAGAGGTTGGAAGAGGGAGGAAGGGGGGGGAAAAAAATAATTCCCAGGGATTCTTTAATTGCTGTCTGAAATTATGTAAATCCCAGCGCTAGGCAGAACGCAATTATCCCGTGCCCCTCTCTGCCAGCGCTGCTAATGTCTAACAAAATATCGGTGGGTGACATTTAGTTGAGGTAATGCAAATGAGAATTAATTCTTTTTCCAAGACAAAGGGCAGCTAAAAGATCACCTCGTTCCTACACGGCAAAGGGGGGGGCAGAGCCAGAGGGTTCTGCTGCAGAGGTGGCACCCGAAAGTTGGGCTTGTGGCAATAGGGACAGTGGGGCTCAGGCCACAGCTTGAAAGAGCTGCTGTGTCTGTCGAAGGAATTGAACCCTTCCTTTGGGGGGGGATGTTGTTTGTTTGTTTTCCCTTTTAATTCATGGTCATTCTGACACAGGGGGCATGGTGGGAACTGTGATCGAAACCCCCTAATGGCTCTGCCTGCTGTTGGGTAAAGGCGGCCTGTGATTTATCGCCTACTTGTGCTGATAACTAGCAATAATTCTATTAAATATTCAGAGTGAGGCTTTTGCAACACAATTATCAAAGGGGATTTGTTAGTGCAGAAATGCTTCCCGAGCACAAAAAGGTGCTGCAGGGAAGGGGCTGCTTTGTAAAGGGGTTTCCCTTGCTGCTGCTTCAGCCGAGTTGGGGTCGCCTCCACATGTGGAAGGTGTGGGGATGGTTCCTATTTTTGTAGTGTAAATCAAAGAAATAATACCAAAATTTTCCTTATTTTCTCTTTGTTTTCCTTCCCGTTTCTCACTTGTGCCTTTTGCATTTCACAGCTCCCTTTGCTTCCAAGGCCACATCTGAGTCCTTGTGACTCTGCTCACCTTTCAATGGGGAAAAGGAACCACCAGTGCGAGCTGGCACGCGGCAGGGGCAGACCTGTGTGAAGAGTGATGAACTATATGGATGCTCAGAAGGCTCCGGATCAGGGTAAGAAGTGCTCATGGAATTATCCTTTGAAATGTACACTCTCTGCAGGGAGGCCCCGGGGATCATCCTTGCTGCAGGAGATGGGCTGAGCTGCACCATCTGCTTGGGATTTAGGGCAGGCAGAGCTGTGAAAATATGAATTAAAAATACAGAGTAGCAGGAAGTAGCTTCCTCTTGCCCTGTCCCTTTGCAATTACACCAAGTAAAGCTGGATGGCTGGTGCCACCTGCGTGCTGCATTGTTCCCTGTGATGGGGTAAGCAAGGACCCCCGGACCCCTAGACCTGCACTAGAGGCTCTGCTGCCCATCACCAGTGTGGATGCCCTGACAAGGCTCAGACATCCCCATTTTCTGTACTTGGCTCTTCCTGCATCAGCTCCTCAAGGTCTTGCTAAGGCAGAAGAGGGGCTGATGCTCATGAGGAGCCCCTGGATCCGCTGGTTTCCTTGTGCAAGCATTGCCAGCAGCCTGTGACTCACTCCATGGTGCTGTTGATGAGTGTAGGAGCTCTGGTGCCGAAAGAAGAATGGATGTATCATCTGTTTCTCATCGCATTCTCTTCTTTTGAACTGTTGGAGCTAGTGCATTGAGAAATGTGTTCCCCTGATGCCCACACCATGACCACTGGCCTGCCAGATCCTCCCCAAGCCATGCTCGGCACTCAGAGGGGCTGCACACCATTCCACTCCTTTTGTGCTGATACCAACCAACAGGACTAAGGTGAGGTAGGGCAACTGCAGGCAGAAGCTCACCCCTTGACTGCAGGGCAAGCTGCACAGACACAGGCTGTCCTCGTCCTCCTAAAATTTATAATCTTTATAATCTAAGATTTAGACTCTTCAAAGCTTTATGCCTGTCTTTAACCTGTAGCACATGCATAGTCTCAGTGGGATTTCTCATCTGCTAAGAGTTAAGCATGTACATAAATCTTTGCAGGCTGGGGGCCTCAGGCATTCCCACGCACACATGCACACACATTCCTGTGCACACGCGTAATGGAACAAGCGCCGCGCGCGGGGCTGTCTGTGTCGGTGCATGGGGGCATGCCGAGCCCTCGATGCTCATGCCAGCCTCCCAAGCGTTTGGATGCCACGGGGGTGTTGAACGTCTGACATCACCTTCAGCAGATTCCCTCTCTGTGTCTCTGGGAAGCAGGGGGAGGATGTCAGCGGGCAGTGATTGTGCCGGAGGTGGGCACGAGCAGGGAGCAGTCATGCACAGTGCAGGCAGCATTTGGGTCAGAGTGGGAACAGAAGATAGCTCAGGAAAGCACTGGCATGCCAGGTACTTGGCATGCAAAGGAAAGCATGTTGAAGGCTGGATGTGCAGCAAGTCTTCCCCTCGTCTCCTTGCCCCTGGACTGCCCCCTCACAGACGTGGCGCAACTGGTCTAGTGCAGCTCAAGCGCTGTTGTGAACATTTGCTACCAGGTTCCATCGCATCGGTTTCCTTTTCCTCAGTGCAAGCTGGTCCAATGTGATCCAGAATTACATCAATGTAAGAAACCAGGCATGGACTGGTAGAACTGATAAAGCAGCTTGCCAGTCACAGTGCCTCCTTCAGCAAATGGTGTTTGTGGGGTGTTTTTTGTATTTAGCAGTACAGTATTTGCAGGGGTCTGGTCTGTGAGACTTCACTGCTTTAATTTCCATGCAGTGGTTTTTGCCATCAAACAACAAAAGGACTACGCTTCACATTTAGAAACATCCTTGTGAAACCCTTCCTCTTTTTGCCCTCCTGTAATGTTGCTTTAAGTCAGACGATACAACCTTACGCGAAGCTCTTTCCACTTCATATTTGCTATTTGGAAGTGAATGGATGAAGCCACTTTAATCTGGGGGTACAAACTCCAGGCAAAGTCATCAGGTGAGAAGCAGTCTTTTGTACATGTCTTGTGTTCTGCAGCGTTCACTTTATTAAGGAGAAAACTGCATTCTATTCCCTAACCCATCATCTGCCTGCTGCAGGAAGGGACGGCGTTAAGCAGCAGGCACGGTGAAGCTGGCGATGTGCTGTGGAGCCGCGCTTGCCCCGCGCCGTGTGGCTGCCTGCGCCCGCAGTGGCTCGGGTCAAGTGCTATTTGTCAGAGGCAGCCGTGGCCGCGGCCCCAGGCAAAGTGCTGATCACAGCACAGCACCCTCTGAACTGACCCGGGCTTTTAGCCTTTTCTGAGAAATATTTACGGAAAGGTCAGCAAATGCTTTGTGACAAGATGCTAGCGCATCCCTAACCCGCTCCCTGCCTCACCCCACGCGCCAGGCGCGCAGCAAACCAGGACCTCAGGTCCCTCGTGCTGACGTTTCTTCCTTTACATCATACAAACGCTGCTACGAGCCCCTGCACAGGCAGGGACCTGTTTCTGTCCATAACACCATCTGTTTCCAGAGGATGCTTTTGCATCAGCCAAATTATTTTCCTTGTGCCCCCACAGCTTTGGGCTTGTCCTGCGTGAAGAAAAGCCCATCTTGCCATGCTCTGCTTGTCCTGGGCGCAGCCTCTGCTGCCCCAGTCCCCATCCCTGCTACACCACCACCTCTGAGAGTCAAGAGTTGGGAGCTGTGGTTGAAAAGGAAGGAACAGGACCTGTTACTGCAAACTGCTGGCTAGGAGGAGGATGCTGCAGCGGGGTTACAAGCAGGATGGCTTCGTGCACTGCACCGTGGCAGCACCAGCTGCCTTTTCCTGATGGCACCAGGTACCCGGGGCTCCAGAGCCAACTGCATTTGCCCATCCTATTGCCAGTGATTAATTCCATCAAAGATGCTTTTTCTGTGCTCACTACAACTGTGTCCTGTCAGCCTCAGGTACTGGGCACTTGCTGACCTGTCTGCTGGCTCTGTCTTTGCCTTCCCATCCCAGAGTCAGCAGGGTGAGCTGCTCGTCCTGGCAGCATCCCATTGCTGCCCATTGTGAGGCAGACAGACAGAGCAGCAGCAGGAACCAATTGCTCTAAACAGATTTACCAGCTAGAAAGTTCCTTGCAAGAAAAATAGAGCAGTGAGGGGCACATGGTCCCGAGGAAGAAACAGGCTTAACTCCCCTGAGCCCTCCCTGCCCTGACATGGCCCGGGTTTCTAAGCAGATCAGAGTAAAAACCTCCTGTAGCTGGGTAATTCCGCCTCTTTCCGATAAGCCGGTAACCCCATTAATAGAGAGTCTGGCATGGAGGGAGCTGTGCTGGGAAAGCGCTGCACCTCACCCTACACAGCAGATTAAAAAGGACTTAATCACAGAGCAGCCACAAAGTGCACTACGTGGCATTATTCCTCTGAAATAAAATTTTATACACAGCCTATCTGAGAGCGGCACAAAATAAATACTTTTAAAATCTATGCTTACTGCAGGGTTGGGTTTTTTTTAATTTTATATTGGTGGCTGAGTTCTGCTCTTGCTCCAAAGGATTAGAGGGATAATTCCATTACAATTTAGTAACAAGATTAAAAGAGCCAGTTATCCATTTATGGGGGTCTATGGAAACGAGCAGTGGCTTCTGGAGGTCTCGGGCTCTGGGTAGGTGTATCACTCACATCACAGACACATCCAAATCAGGTTAAGGCATAGGCAGGACGTCCCCAAGGTGAAAAGGTCTCTGGGGCCACCTATCCTGGCTTTACCATGAGAAGTATTGGGGATTCATAGGGCAAAAGGGTGCAGATGGGGCAACAGACCAGAGGAGAAAGGAAGGAGGAGCAGTAAGGAGCGCTCTAGAAATAGAACTGTTCAAGCAGCTTCCTCAGCGCCGAAGCACCGGTGCTGCAAATGTCAGTGCCAAGGACCCGCTTCACATAACCACTGGCACCAGGCTCCCAAGGGCAGAGGGAGATGCAGCACTGACCCCTGGGGTAGCTTCTCCCAGGGCCAGAGTGCATCTCCAAGAGGAAAAGGGCAGCGGGATGCTGGGGTGGCTGTGATGGAGGTTGCTGGATCCCTTCAGCTCTGCAGAGCATGTGGGAAACACGTATCAGCCAGAGTCCTGGAGATTGCCGACCTCTGGTACGCCAGGATCCTGGCATCTTTCCTATCTCCACAGCTGGAAAAGGAATTTCTGACAGCTTCCACGGCTAATTTAGTTTCTTCCTATTTAGAAGCAAATCCCTAAATTCTTGAACATATTTTTTCTCTCTGTGATGTTCTGCTCTGATAAAGCCTTGGCTCTACAGGGCAGGAAAGCCTGAGGTCAGCAGTGGGAATTCCTGACTGGTGTTGAGTTATGCGGGATGCATGGTTTGTTTCTCATTCCTCCTATCTCATATAGGTAGCAACAAGGAGAGAGCATAGTAATTATACATCTGAGTATCAGCTTTATACTGATGATCTTTTATGCAGTTATTGGGGATATTTGAGCATTTGAGTTTAAGAAGTGCTTTTCAGGAGCATTACTAAATTTCCCTTGCGAGGATATTGGCTGAAAATGACCATGGCAGAAGATGCAAACACAGGGGATGTGGAGGAAGGGAGTTATTGAGCTGTTCTAATGAGCACGTCTGGGGAAGCATTTGCCCTGCAGACTGGAAATCCCACTGCCTGAAAGTCCATCCCCCCAAAATAATGTACCTGTCAGCTACATGTGTGGAACTAGCATGAAATACTCAGTGTTAGAAACTAGCCATCACCAGCATTGTTCTCTGTATCCTCTATACTGATTAACTGATTAATTGATATTTAATTGATTGCACTGTCAGAGCAGGACTTTAGCATGTGCTGATTGTCTTGCTGACTGTTACTAACAAGTCTGAAGAGCATTTAGTATAAATCCACAGGAACTATGCGTGCAAAAAGGTATAGAAACTGCTTTGGTGGCAACAAAGGCCTGAGTTCACGGAGCACGGTCAGCGAGCAATGCAATCATTCGCACACAGCAAGGTCCTTCTCCTTGCTTTTAAAGTAATTGTTTAGGGGAATTTAAATGTAGCTGCTTAGGTGGAGTAAGAAGTGTCCTTGGCTCCACTGCCCCAGCAAGGTGCTGTGCTCTATGCTCAGGAAGCTACTCTCAAGTGTTCATGCCCTGATTTGTACCTTGAATATGTCCAAGCGCTGTCGCTGTCAGAGGGACTGGCGCAGACCCAGGGTCAATCCCCATGGCCTCTGGGAGAGGGGACAGGTTTGGATGCAGGGGTGGGGAGAGGATGAGCAGTTCTGTGTGCGTGCATCACTTCTTTTGCTGTTTGTCAAGAGCTTCTTTAAAGGCCTCTCTTTCACTCCGCAGTTACAGCCTGTAGCAATCTGTCCTTTTCTCCTCAAACAAACCCTTTATAGCTTGTTCTTGGGAAATTTATGGGTTGTTGGGTGAAACATTAGGAAACATTACATCAAAAATGTAGAATGCTTTTCCCAGCCTGAACCAAGGTCTGTGGCAAGCACTGGCTGCTGAGATACACTCTGACAAGCCTTTTCTTCACAGAAACCAGGGCTCCCAAGTGATAACAGCCAGCACTGGGCTAGAGACTGGTTCCCCTGCATCCCCCTTCAGCCAGCGCCAGGGTGAGGACCTGGATTACCACATTGGACCTGTAAAAGTGCAGAATAAATACAACATGGACCACTCTCGGGTTTAGGTGCGCTGGTGCATGCCCCGGGGGAGCAAAGCCTCCAGGAGCGCGGCTCTGAAGGAAGTACGAGGCTCTGAAAGGACCCGCTGGTTTGCAGAAGAGCCACCAGACGATTGTAACAGCGCCGTCGGGCTGGGCTCGTTCAGCGCCCGCTGGAATCGCTGACCTCAAGGTCTGGGAAGGACCGGCTCCGCAAACGCACCGCTCCCAGAGGGGCCGCCGGAGCCGCCGCAGCCGCGGCAGGAGCGCAGCGCCGAACCAATGCTACCCCCTGGTGACCGCAGCCGCCGCGCTGCTCCGCGCCGCTCCGCAGGCTCCCTCGCAGCCGGGGGGTGACCCGGAGCTCGTCGCAGAGCTCGAAGGGAAGCAGGCTTCGCTGTGCCCTGCCGCTCAAGGGTGCGTGCTCTGCAGGTAACACGAGGAACTTGTGAACAAACTCCATAGGCACAGAGGAGCCCTTCAGTCGGCAGGGATTTTTTCTCGAGGAGGTTTACATGGCGTGGATGAGGGTGGCAAAGCAGCTTCTGCAACCAGAGTTTGGGTTTGGGTTTGGTTTAATCTCTTACACATGAGAAGATGGATTGGAACTGGATGAGCTTTAAGGTCCTTTCTAGCCCGAACCATTCTCTGATTCTATGGTGGATTTTGAGGATAGCGATTACAGGTGGGCAGGTGTAATAAACGCAATACATCCTGCAATGCATTTCCTTTTCAGTTGTGACATTTCATAGAACCATGGAATGGTTTGAGTTGGAACAGACCTTAAAGCTCATCCAGTCCCAACCCCTGCCACGGGCAGGGACACCTTCCACTGGAGCAGCTTGCTCCAAGCCCCTGTGTCCAACCTGGCCTTGAACACTGCCAGGGATGGGGCAGCCACAGGTCCTCTGGGCACCCTGTGCCAGTGCCTCAGCACCCTCCCAGGGAAGAGCTTCTGCCTAAGAGCTCATCTCAATCTCCCCTCTTTCAGTTTAAAGCCATTTCCCCTCGTTCTATCCTTACAGGCCCTTGTCAAAAGCCCCTCTCCAGGTTTCTTGTTGGCCCCTTTAGGCACTGGAGATGTGTGGGTACACATGCAGAGTAACACTAAGCAATGTCCCCATGGGCTTTTCCTTGCCATGACCAATGAGTTCACTGGAAGGACCAGTGTCCCACCAACCCCCAGAGCAGCTGCAGTGTGTGTCCTTGTGCTTCATCCTCTGGTGGGGCAAAGGGAGAGACCGAGCTGGGATCCCTGTGGCTGCAGTGGGTGCAGCAGGAGGGGGGCACAAGCCACTGTACACACAGGGATTAGTGCTGGGGTATATCCAAGGCTGTGGCCAGGGAGAGGGGCTCCACCAGCCCCCTGCACCAGGACCCATCTGAGGAACTTCTTAGGAGAGTTAATGGGACTTCACCCATGTCTTCTCCTCAGCCGGGTCCGGGTGCGCCGTGCAGCCTGGATCTCACATCTCTCTGCGTTATACTGCTCACTCTTTGCATCTTGTTAATGAAAAGCATGGATGTAATTTCAATTAAAGATAATTACATATTTAAACTTAACATTAAATTCTGCACTAAAACAAAATTACATGAAATCTCAGTGTGCAGCCGTGCTGCAAGGCAGCATGCGAGGCGAGCGGAGGAAGGAAATGCTATTATGCAAAGCGAGCTGATCCTTTCCACATGTATCTGCTGCCTGTGTGATGCTTCTCTGTCCAGCAAGTTAAATCTAATCTGTTCACACATGCCACCTTCCAAGGTGATTCCTCTCACTGGGTTTTGCTGGGCAGCCATAACCATTGCTGTATTGTACCATAAGGACAGAAAAATCAAATACCCCGTGAGCAAGAATACCCATTTAGAATGGGGATGGGGTCAGACTTGCCATTCCCAGGAGCAGTTGCCACCTTGGCCAAGCAGCCAGGTCCTGACAGTCTCTGGCACCCATGGCAGGAAGCTGGGAGATGCTGCAGTTGGATAAACTCTAGCGTTAACCCAGGCCCAGGGTCCTGAGTAAAGCTGGGAGAGTGTTTTGAATTAGTGATTAAAAACACTGTTCTGGGACTGGTGCATTTTTCTGTGGAATCCAACAGATTTGTTGGCCTCAAAAGCGGTCTTCTGAAAATTGAAAACTTTTTTGATTATTCTTTAAATTTCCCCCCAAATCCCAAACATGAAATTCCATTCTTCCAAAAAGAAATGCTTTTATTTTCTGTCCCCAAACACACTGAAAATTCCCAGTTTGAGGTTGCATAAACTGCTTTTCACACTCTTTACTCCCTCTTCAACCATCAAATTAGAAAATAGCACAATTATTTGCCCAGGTCAATGGCTGGGCTCAAGCACCAATTTAGCACAGCTCAGGACCAGGGCAAGTCACTACCAGCCACCCATCCATGATCTTTATCCCCCTGTCCCACAGCCACATGCTGTGAGACCTTCACAGAGAGGAGCTGGCGCTCCCATGTTGGTGGCTGAGCTTGGAGGCCACATAGGGGTATTTGTATTCCAAGCTTTATATATTTCCTAAGAATAGCTGGCCAGAGGATGAGTGGATTAAAGCCGTGCTAATTCTGACTGGGTTAAAGCCATGCTGAGACCTGGATTGCACTTGCCCCCATCCCTTCAGAGCAGTCTTGTGTTCAGCTCTGTCATGATACCCTGCTGCAGCAAACCCAAGACACTGCGGCACCATCAAACCTCTCCAGAGAGAGGCTTTTGTTTAATAAAACATGAAAATTATTCATTGTGTGATTTAATTTGATAGGAAATTCATGCTGCTCCTGTAATAATTATTATCATTATTGATTATTGCAGTGTAGCTGAGCAGCTGCAGCCAAGGGCCAGAGCCCCACTGTGCATGTTATGCCAGGGGACAGACTTCACCCTCACAGACACACTTCTTACACTTCTTAATCTCAGCTGGTGTTGAAATCATGGGTTTGTGCTGTGTGATGGTCAGGGCTGCCAGCAGGCTTCATAACCAGGCAGTACATTCAGAGGATGAGGAAATCAAGACATCAACTGAGCAGACGCGGTGCATTGAGGAACACTGAGCTGTGTCACACTGGCGTTGCTGTCATTAAGCTTCAGTGTGAACGTCACCTGCTCCTTTGCTCCTCTCCTCGGGCCGTGGCTGTTTTCCAGCCCTAGAAGATGCCTGTTGCTCAGTGCTCACCAGGAATGGGGATGCTGCTGGGATGGATGGATTGGCAGGATGGACACGGCAAGCAGCAGCACAGAGGGGCAGCACCACGGGCACTGCGCACGGCACAGCCGCTTCATTCCAGCACTGGGGTTTCTCCTCCTCCTTTAAATGATTGCAGTTATCAAGTGCTGACAAGTGGCATTAAAATTTATTAGCCAGCATAAAGTTTTATTTAAGGGATGGCTAGAGATTTAGTGGGCTCTGCGAGTCCTCACTTCGGCTGGCTGTGTCACCTTTAATAACTGCCTGCCTGCAGGGCATACAAGGATGGGGATGGCCCTGGGTGCCTCAGCTCCTGCTCCCCATCCCATCCATTGCCCCCCATGGCACAGGCACCCCTGTGGCTCATATCCCACTGCCACCAGCCTGGAAATGAAGGCCCTGCCACCAGCATGTGCCCGGCATCGGCGAGGGAGCTCCGGCAACACTTCCATTAATCAGTTTGGCACTCGTGAAATACACTACATGCGTGCTGGAGTTTAAATCCCGGGCTCACTAATGGTTTACTACCCACTAAATCCCCCTTCATGTTATTTAACTTTTAAACCCAAGGAATATTCCAAATCAAAGAGGCTCTGTGTCATGCTTAGTCCATCTCAAAGAGCTTGGAATTAACATCCCTTCATGGCTCGACAGTGCCTGCCACACGGAGCCACTGCTTGGTCCTTATTAATATTTATGGCGGGGAGAGAAAGTTGCATAAATCTTGGTTGATACTTAATTAAACCCCACTTCTTTTGATTTCTTGTCTTTCAGCTTCACTTAGTGAGGACTGCACAGCCATTAGGTGCTCATCCCACAAAGAGCAGCCTGGCACACACAGTGGCACCCATGGGGTTAAATGGGATGTAGCGGCTGTGTCCCCACGCTTCATCATCCCCGCATGCCCCTGTGCCACCAGCTGCCCCTTGCTGCCCTGGCCTGTCCGGTGTGGGTGCAGGCTGGGGACTGCAGAGACCCCATAGGCCACCATGAGCTTTGGCTGGCAAAGCACAACTCATCTGCAGCCCCTTTGCTTTGGTTTATCTGCGCCTCGTGTCTGATCTCGAGCGCGATTCATAAGAAAGCAGTTAACACGCGGCTGACATATCTTTGATACGGCGATCATACCGAGGAAGCAGCTTGACCCCCGAAGGCTCCCGCGAACGCGGGATTGACACTTCACATTGACTTTGCTTCAGGCTTATCAACAAATCTCAGCCAGTTTTATTAAAGAGCTGCGTGTGGTGTGTGGGACGCGCCAGGCGCAGACAACTTCATCTAGCGGCGGCTCGCAGAGCAGCCAAGGGCTGGGCTCGTGCCTCTGCTCCCTTTGCTGGTGGATTTAACTTTACTAAAGCTCCTCGTGGGTCTTGGCAAAGGCTGGGAAGTGGTAGGAGCCCATAGCTCCTGCTGCCCAGCCCTCTACACTGGTTTACTTGGATTAGGATCTGTTTTTTTAGCTCAGTTCGATGTGTATGTTGTGTACTGAGGGTTGGGCAGAATCCCCCACAGTGAGAATGAGGGCAGCAAACAGCCAGCAGGATCCACTGCTCTGAGGCGTCATTTGGTAATTATGTCTCTTTTTTACTCATGCAAATTTGATCAATATTATTTATATATTCAAAGCCATTTATAAATAATATATACATTTATGCTAAGGTAATTGCCTCAACTAGATTATTTGTCCCAGTTTTTATTGTCTATCCAGATGCTGAATATTAAAAGTATGTTTTCTTGTATGCATTAGTAGCTCAGTGCTGGCTGTCTCGTCACGGGAACAGCACTTCTGTGGGTTTGGTGGGAGGGGGAGAAGAAGGAGGATGGGTTTGATAAGGACAGGGAGGAAGGAAAGATGATGGGAAGCAGGAAGGGAGCTTGGAGCCGGTGTCCATCCCAACATGTCAGACCCATGATGACACTTTGCCGGGGTGCTGCAGCCGCCCCAAGGCCCTTCCACATGGATGGGCTCCTGACAGAAGGGACAGGGCTTCAGGAGCGACTCTGGGAAGTGGTCCCAGTATCACACATCCCATCCCACCTCCCACCTCTTCACTTACCAAAACTTGACATCGCAATGAAAAAAGATTAGGAGCATTGACAGGCCTGCAAAGGTGACAGCTACAAAGAAATATGGAGCAATCACATTGTCAGAGTGCCTATTAGGAACCTAAAAAACCTCAGCTCTCCTGCACAAGCAAAAGTGATTTATTGCACAGTGCAGTTCGTGAACTCATCAGTGGTTTTGCATGGAGAAGAGATGGATTTTCTTTCAGATGTTTATGGTGTGAGTAGACTGTCCTAAAAGTTATTGTTTGGTTTTGTAAATCAGCAGTGTTTGTGAGGGTGAGCTGGCTCTGCAGCCAAAACACAGCCAAAGCTCAGCCCAAGGCCTCAGAAAGTGCCATGTATATCTAGGGTCATGTTTCTTGGGAATTCCCAGCACAGCCTCAATGAGCATTCATTCTGCCAGTGGTGCCAGCAACGGAGACAAAGGTGCTGCTCATATCTCCCCCAAAACCAAACTCTGCATCCTTTCTGACCTGCTTCCATATCACGGTTCAGTCTCCCCATGCTCTGCCAGCCAGCACAGTGGAGCAGTGGCTGCCCAGTGCTGGGTGCTGGGTGCTGTGACCAGCACTGGCTCTTGACCTACCTGGTGCAAGAAAAGGTTTTAAAGATGTGGATGCAGGCTCAGCTTTCTGACAACCCTGTTCTTGTGTTAAGCATGTAAATGCTTCCTCTCCCGCGCGGGGTTATGCCTCGGATGCCCTGGGAACAGCTGTGGTTTATGTAGATTTTAAAGGTGAACTTTCATGCTCAGTGAAATTTTAAAAGCAGCTGATTTACACAGGAATCTATTTCTCGTGAGTGTCTATGTAGCTGTTTCTCTTCCTTAATGGCTTGTGACTGAAGAGCTGGGCTGTAAACAAGCAGCTCCAGTGCAGAGCAGCACTGCTGGACCACCCTGCGGGCAGAGGGCACATCAGGGTACCAGGGCTGGCTGACTGCTGAGTGCATCCACGCTGGGATAGGGCTGGTGTTGGGACACACTGATTGAGGTGAGGGCTGCTGGGCCATCGGCACTGGCTCAATAACAAAAGGCACTTCTTCATCCTCAGTGATCTGTAAGGGGCTGTATTAGCTGGGATATCCTGCTCTTCTGCTGGCAGAGGGAACATCCCAGCATCCCATATGCATCATCCCGGTGACTTGCCTACCTGCACAACCCCTGGAATAAGGGATCTAGGGGCTGACTTTGTGATTTAGTGCTCTTTATAGCAAAGAGTTCATAAAACCTCATGTCTGCAGTCAAGCTGCTCTGCTCCTCCATGCACTCCTTCTGGGGGATGTGCCTCCTGCCTCTGGGGGCTGCAGGAAGTGACCTCAGGCACATGTCCCCTCAATGGGGACCTGGCCACACGTCCTGCTAGAGCCCTGCCTTGAACCCATGGCCAGTGAGTCCCGGCATGTCAAAGTGTGGGCAGCAGTGTGTATCTATATGCCCTGCTCAGAAACCTCTGCATGCTCCAGTCCTGCTCCAGGGCCCTGGAGACCTGGTGAGGTTTGGCTGACCCAGACCCCGTGCCAGCATCCTGCTCATGCAGTACTGCTGGCTCACCCCATTCACTGGCCCCAGCAATGCCATTTAAACCCAAGCACAGTGCACAGGTCCCCAGGCCCTCTCCAGCCTTGACCCTTTAAAGACATTCTCTCTTTTTCCTTTAAAAACACAAACTTTAAATGGCTCTGAATAAAATAAAGGAGAATAACTGAACTGTGAAGGGTGATGATTGTATTTCTTTCACTTGTAAGAGAGACCTTTATAACTCTCTTGGGAGGAAAAAAACAATAATGGTCCTTCATGGATGAAGTGCTCTAAATATGGTGTATATTTTTTAAAATACCAGTTCTACAGTTATTGAAACAAATTATTGTTAAATGCATTTACAGCATAATAACTGTGCTAATTTGCTGATAAAAAGCATCCAGCGTTAAACCCCCCATACATTATTTTGTCATTAGCATTTGTTAGCTCCTCGTAGGTATTTTCAGACAGAAGGCTTTGTTCTGTATTTAGCACACGGGCCCCGCGCTCCTCGCTCTCCCCTCCCGGTGGGAATTGCTTGTGCGCAGAACTGCAGCTTTTTTTTTTTCTTTTGATAAAACTTCATGTTTAAAAACGGAAAATTTATTTCATTTCATTAATGGGCGAGGGAGGGAGGGAGGAGGGTGAGTGATTTAGTGAGCAGCGCATCACGTGCCGTGTCAGCACCAGCAACAGCCGGACCCGGGGGTGGCCACAGCCACTGAGGCAGGAGTGGGGCACAGATCCCACGGGGACAGCCTGGCCCACGGTGTCCTGCGGTTTGGCACTGCCACCATCCACATGCAGGAGCATCGTGCTGTGGTGGCATCAGGGGTCATGGCCAGCTCCCATCTGCCAAGCAAAGGGTAACCAGGGCTGACCCGGTGGACTCCCTGCCTGCAGTGTCTGTGGGGTGGGTGACACAGTGACGTGGATGCTCTGGGGATGGGGAATGGCCATGCCCTGACAGCAGCCTGGGGGACAGGAGCAGGGTAGAGCTGCCTGTCCCAGAGCAGCCAGGCAGCATCCCGGGGCTTGGTCCCAGAGCCCATCCCATGAGCCTGGGGTGGTGAGTATGGGCCAGGGTGGTGGGCAGGGGATGGGTCAGTGGTGCAGGATGGGGGGGTAGGTGTGACATGGGGAAGCACCCAGAGGATGGAGCAGTGGGCAGGGGGTGGGTGGGACAGGCAGGGGATGTTGGTGTGGACAGGGGATGGTGGGATGGGCACATCCCGGCCTGGGAGCACCCGGCAGCCGCCGCCATCGGTCGGGGGTTTCTAGAGCCACCGTTGCCATAGCAACCCCTCTCCGATCATATCATCGCCAGGAAAAAAGCAGCTTTATTATCAACACAGATCTTCCCAAATTAACCCTCGCATGCCCGTGGGGTCCAGCCCCACCTCTTGCCCAGGCCGGTGCCATGGGGCTCATGCCCAGCTCTAGGGGCTGGGGTCCCTGTGGGCAGAACGCCGGGACTACTGCGCTTCCAAAAGGTGCCTTCTCCCGTCACCCTGGGACATGGAAGCACCACGAGGCTCATTCCCCAGCACAAATATTCACTGCTGTCCATGTGGGCATCAAAACTTTAAGCCATCCATTTCACTGGCATCAATACAAGCGCCAGCAGCATGAGGTGCATGTCACCTGGAGTGCATGGTGCAGGGACAGCCGCAGGGTGACAGATGGACCAGGTGGAGGGAGGATCAGGATGCTCAGGCTCCGCTCCCAGCCCACTTTCCCCTCCTTGCTCCCTTTAAAGCAGGAGATATATATTTCCCCCCTGAAATATTACTGCTAATTCTCCATACGGATGTTCCCTGACCCTTCCTGTGGCCTCCAGATACAGCTGTAACAGATAAATAATGATAATGAGCAGCAGGGAAGGAGTCAGAGCGTCAATGGCCGGCAGGGACCACGGGAGGAATGTGATGGAGGCGTTCGGAAGCGGCCTGGGGCAGGCGCTCTCCTGCACCCGCTTCACATCACCCCACTCTGCTTGCACAGGCAGCCCTGGGTAACGGATGGGCTGCAGATTGAAGGCCTTAGACAAATCAATTAAGACAGCTACTGTATATTGACTAATACCCGTAGCTATAAAAATATAATTGATTACCTGAAGAAGAGCAGAGGTAATGTACAGAACAGGCAGAAAACCTGTCTGAAGAGTGATCAATACTTACATTCAGGAAACTCACCCAGGAGTATAATTGGACAAAGCAGAATTTGGGCCAAACCGAGCACTGGGAAAATAATTTTGCTAACAACAAGCCATCAGGAAGCTCGCAGGACTGGCACCATCCATCCCAGGTGAGCTTACAGCCATGCTCGCTGCAGTAATGCTTTTATTGTCATTCCTCCTGGTGAAGGATCTGAACCTTTGGGTTTCTGACCAGATTGAACACTCTGGCTGGACTGAGCATCCTCCCATTCGGGACAGCCCCAGGACTCCTCATGCCAGTTCCAGGGACATTTCCCAGCTGCTTCTGAGTCCTGGTAATGTTTCTGACTCTCAGGGATGCTCTGACCTGGACCGAGATGTTTGCTCCTTGCTCATCCATATGGGAAGTGCACTCTGAGATCAAGCCCAGTTTGCAGCAGAGCATCTGCCCCACCACAGCCAGAACCCATGCATGGACCAAACACTGCCCTCACAGCTGAGCAGTGGGGTCTGTGCTGTAGGGCAGCTGTGGGGCACCCCCAGCACTGCCCACAGGTAAGGCAGGTCCTGCAGCCACAGCGCTGGCTCAGCCAAGTGCCCTAAGCCAGGAGCATCACAGAGGTGCAGGGAAAGCGTGTGCTGTGTGGGAAAGGGGGAAGCACCCTCTGGAAGCACCATCTGGGGGGTGTTTGTTGTCCATCCCTGGTGCCAGGCACACTCTGGCCAGACAGAGGACAGGGCAATTAGCAAGACACGCAGCGAGATTACAAAATGCAATGAAATACTTAAAATCTGCCCTCCAGACTAAAGTAAATCAGACATGACTTTGACAAGGTGAAACCAAAGTGATGAAACCAATCCATTGTGCTTGGGGAATCGATCTCCCCTGCAGGGAGTAGAGAGGCCATCGATTCACAGCCTCAGCAGTCAGGAATGTCAAGCTGCCTGATCTAAATTTCTATATGCATCACTCCAGACTAAATGATGGAGGAGCCTCCGTGTGCAGGCATCCACCTGCCCAGCTTCACTGAGTGCCACTGGCATGAACCTGATGGGTGCAGGAAACCTCAAGAGGTGACACGCAAGGCAGTGGTGGTGGCGATGGCAATGGTTATGGTGGTGGCAGTGCCTCCCTTAGCAGCAACAGGCACATGCTTGGCTCTTCTTGGACCTCCACGCTGCAGACCCCAAATACACAGCACTGAGCGGTGTGGGGATGCTGTGGTGAGTGCAGGGCACCCAACTGCATGCCCAAGCATGGGGAGGATGCCTGTGTTACAGCCTCGCTGTGAAACCTGGTGTAGTAATTAAGATTTAATTCTTTAAAATTAAATATTTATCTGGAAACATGATCTTTAGCTGTGAGAAGCCTGGGCCTCAATCAGCACAAGTGGGACTCGGGCAGAGAAGCAACCCCAGGCCAGGATGGGGGTCCAGCCCCATCGCGTGTGATACCGCACTGGTGGGGCCAATGCCATCGGCTGCTTTGTCACTGTCGGACCCGGTGAGGCCGTTAGTTTTGTCAGTGTGAGCATAAAGAGCCGTCCCTGGGGAGAGATGGAAAAACTCGATCCGGCTCCCAGCAGCCCTGAGGGGGTTGTGTTTTACCATTTCTTTATGACTTACCAGCTGGAACACGAGCAGGCTTAGCCGTCGCGAGTGGCAGCAGCATTACTGCTTCCAGCTCCCACTGGGAGCCTGTGACAGAACATCAGGGACCGGCGCAGGAAGCTGAGAAGCCAGGGAACAGATTGAGGGAGGGAGGGAGGGAGGGAAGGTGGTGGCATTCCATCATGCCAAATCCAAAACACTTCTGGTGCATGCCTGGCCGGTCCCACACCTCCCTCCCTGGCACTGGGCAGGGCTGTGCCGTGCATCCCAGAGTGTGCTGGATGGGCAGTGGAGGAAAAGGAAGGCTTATTGGGAAAGCTCATCGTTTTGGCAGCAGCCTGCAGCCACGTGCCTGTGCTCAGGGGGGTGTAACCAGTCCAGGGTTGAATCTCTTGAACTGCTCTTGGACTACCCCAAGAAGGGATGTCAAACTGCTCCCAGTATCCAGTTGGAATGGCTGCTTTCATGTAATGGGTGCGAATCTGTATGCAAATAAATCCTGGTCTCTGGATTCATAAAACCCCCAGAATTCCTCAGATTAAATATGGTTTTCCTCAACTTATTTTTCATCCACCAAAGGACTAAATTGCTCTTTTTCAACAGTTATGTCCCATGACGTACTTAACCATTTCAGTATAATAACTCAACAGTAATAGAGATGATGAGCTAATACCCGAAGCGGCTGTGACCTCTGTCCCTGCTGATAGCAGAGCTGCAGTCATCGCTAGACCTCCTCCACGTCACCAAACATCCTTTGCTTTATTTCTGCTGCTCTGACACACAGGTATGACACATCTCTGAGAACATCTGTGCGTGAAGAGTTGCTCAGCCCCAGCCGGTCACCGTGTCCCAGGATGGTGCCACACCAGATCAGGGATAGTCTGATGGCTTTCCCTGGGGCTAAGCAGGGTTATGGGATGCTGTGCGGTTGAGCATCCGTGGGGTCCCATGGGCTCAGCCCCTCAGGGCTCTGTAGATGTGGATGGAGAGTTTGGGCTGGAAGGGACCTTAAAGCTCATCCCGTTCCAACCCCTGGCACAGGCAGGGACACCTTCCACTAGAGCAGCTTGCTCCAAGCCCCTGTGTCCAACCTGGTCTTGAGCACTGCCAGGGATGGGGCAGCCACAGCTCCTCTGGGCACCCTGTGCCAGCGCCTCAGCACCCTTATAGTAAGGAAGGGAGCATCCTTTTTTTGTGCCCTTTTCCTGCAAAAAGCCAGGGTGGGATGGGGCAGTCAGGAGCCCGCAGGCAGCTGCCTGCAAGGGGGCTGTAAAGCCATTCACAGAGCCTGCAGCCCTTGGAGAGGAAGCCACATGTGATGGACGGGGAAAGCAGGCCGGTATCAGTCAAATAATCCCTCTCATTAGTCTTGTGTAAAGCAGGAGATAAGGCAGTGAAAGGGACAGCTGCTCCTTGGGCTGTGCGGTGGGTGGGGGTTTCCTGCAGCAGATTTGTCAGTGCCAGAGGACTTTCCCATGGGAAAGGTGCTGGCAGCAGGCACAGGTACAGCTCCATTGGCAGCAGTGAGAGCCCAGGGCTCCCACCGCTCATCCATCTGCACCAGGGCACCCAGGACCCTGTGTTCGGCCCAAGGGAGCCCCGGGGAGAGACTCGGGCTGCCAGCGGGTGCTTGGAGTCCAGCCCCATAGGCAGTGCCTGTGCTGGCTCCTGCTCCTGATGCCCAGCAGCTCAAACACCCATGAGCTGAGAGTTGCTCCTGCCCAGCATCTCTGTGCTAACACCCGGCACTGCCTGGTGAGCATTGAAGACCCCACAAGCCAACCTGCCAACACTGGGCAAGGGTGAGCTGCAGTTAGAGGCTGCATTTGTTTAATGTAGGTATTTTATGTGTTCTTCCCATCTTTCTTAAAAGTGCTTTGAAAGAGACACCACCAAGCGAGGGTCGATGCTTACAGCACCTTCAGATGCAGATGCAGTACCCCATGGTGATGCAGGCACATGGGCACATCCTTACACGTCCTGGCCACTTGCAAATGGCATCCTTGAAGATGCTCATGGTTTGATTTCAACATCCTTTAGAAGTTGGGCACAGCAGTGTCTGCAGCAGGGCACAAAGGGAAGCCACCCATGCAGCTTGAAACCCAAACAGACAGCATTAATACAGCTCTATTACAAATGTAAGGCTTATATAGTTAAAGTTACCGGTTTGTTAACAGCCTCTACATTATTTGCCTCTTTTAACATCACAAAATCCATTTGCAGCTGTTTATAGCAGTTCTAAGCAAAACATACACTGACAAACACACCTGATACAAGGGAATAGTCTTGGTACATGGTAATTGTTTATGCAAAATAAACTGTCACTGACGCTGTTTGGCATTAGCGTACATCTATGCCGACAGTATTTAGTAATGTTCCATTTTCTGTATGAATTACTATATTTGCAATTAGGAGCTACAAAATACCACCCAGCGCCCACAGCAGCTTCAGCTTCCCACTCTCTCCCATCACGAGATCTCTGTACTACATGAAAGCCAGTTTCCAAATTTCATGTTTGCAGTTACAGATTAAATAATATTTAACAGGATTACACTTGAAAGATTTGCTTCCAAGTAGCAAATGGATTCCCCATATTATTCTTTACTGTAAGTAGTTGTTGTTATATCTTATTCATCTGGAAAATAATTTCAAACAGCCATGAAAATAGCGGATTTCTCTCTGTTAAAATGATAGTCAGAGCCTGGGCTGCTGACATATAGTAACATGATTCACTTGGACAGTTACTGACTGCACATCCAATTCATTTCTTCTCTAGAGCACCAAGTTATTATCTGAAATGCACAAGGTGTCTGGGGGTAACATATGATCAGCCAGGGACGCTTTTGACGGCTTGAAGAGCAATCAATAAAAATTGTCTCCAGCAGTTTTGTAGAGTATGGAAGTTGGTGGTGAAATGAAGTGATGGAGATTAACTAGTGGAAGTCAATGCCCTGGTGCTGTGAACCCTGATTTTTAATTAAAGATCCAAAGCCGCTTTTCACTTGAATAGGGGTTTCCCCCCCTCCCTCCCCATTCCAAATTCGGAGCTGAAGGATAACTTCCCTCCACGCTGCGTGTGCACCATGAAATAGCTGCTGCTGCCCCCGCAGCCCGACAGGGCCGTTGTCATCAGATGCTGGCGCTGGCGTGGCTCAGCCCTGAGCTGCCCCGTTCCCTGCAGTGAGGGCGATGCTTTGCCGTGGTGGATGGACACAGTTGCTCACTCTTTGGAAAAGCATTTTAAGGATAATCTTGACAGTGATATTGACCAAATGAATGTTGCTGCTCCCAGCTCCGCAGCCCAGCGACACCTTTTATTGGCAGTTGCTAGCTCATCCACTGCAAAAAGGACCTGTAAGCTACTAGTCTTAGATGACAATCATTTAATTTAGGTCTTGTATTTATGAGTCTGCCTCTGCTCTCACTAAGGTTAATGCAAGATTTTCAATTAACATAAATAGTGTGGGACTGGGCTCTGTTCTCCCTGCAAAGAATGACACTTGGTTTGCCAATAAGCATCTTGTGCAAAGGCTGCTGGTCCTTTACTGCTTATGTGCACGGCAAGGGGGATGTTGTGTCACTGGCAATGTCAGCAGAGGCACCACTGTGCTCCCAGGGACAACCCCAACCTGCCAGCCCCTGGGAAATCCATTTGCCGCTTTAGCATTTCTTAGTGGAGTGGGTTTTAAAACACTCTGTTAATTTTGTTCCACTGAACACAGCACAAAGCTACATGGTTTTGATAGTGACATAGTAATAAACACTTAAGGACTTGTTTACAAAGAAATAGTTATTGTTTGTTAAATAGTTGTAATGGAAAACAGGGAAGCTCCCTGCTGGCGTTTGGTACAGTGCTGCTGTGGATGCAGGGTGGGCAGTCCCAAAGCAGCATGCTCTTTGCTTCTCATGTGCCAATTACTTAGGCACAGAAAAGGTTTTTGTAACAGCTCCAGTGCCCAAATACCAGATGATTGCATGCTTTAAAGCAAATCCTTCCTGCCGCCTATTCAAGTGTCTTTCCTATCAGTGCCATGTTTAATGTTTGGATTTCTGTGGATGGCATCTCTCAAGCTCGCCTGGTGAGGCTGTGCTTCTACAAACAATACATATCCATGTCAGCTCCTGCAACAGATGACACTTTAAATGCTCCCTTCCCAGCAGGGAGAGGACTAAGCCATCACCAGGAGAAGCCCCAAGCTCCAGCCCCTGTGAGCAGTGCCTGGTCCAGCAAAGATGTTTGCAGATGCTGTATAAAGTAGGCAGCAGCAGAGAAAAGGGGAATTGTGGTTTCAAGGTAGCAGCTTATGGAGGCACCAGGCAGATGGGGCCCATGTGCCACTCCTCTTGTGCCAAGGCCCTAATGGAGATGAAAAAGCCATCAAGAAACTCTGCTGAAGGCAATCTCTTCTGGTTTCAGTGAAGAGGGAGCAGGAGCCCTGGCTGCCCTTGAGGACCATGAAGCCTATGGGATTATTCTTCACCTCTCCCTTGCCCCACAACTGCTGCACCCTCAGGCTGATCCAGAGACATCAGGGGATGTTTTGCATTACAGCATCCAAACGTCCTCCTTACCGAAGAGACAGATCATGCAGCTGCAGTGACTTCTCCACAGGATCACCCAAAATCAGGGGCTGGCCCTGGCCAGGCAGATAGTCCTGGATCCCTGACAGAGGAAAAGCGGAGAAGAAATCAGTTTTGAAAATTAAATTAAAAGCAAGAAATCACTTTAGCCATGAGCCCAACGTAATCATCATCAGGGCCGCTTGCAGCAGCAGCAACCACAGGGACCAGCTCCTGTCTGAAACCACCCTGGTGCTGCAGCCCAAACCCACTGGAGCAGCAAACGTTCACATCCTCCCGGAGTGATGGAGCAGCTCAGACACAAGGATGCTCCGGAGCAGGCAGGTCGGCTGCTGGCTCTGCCGATGGATTTACAGGCTCACGTGCCTGCAGCAATCCCGGTGCAGCCCTCGGAGCCCCGGCCCAGCCCTATGGCAGCACTGAGCCACGCAGCATTAACTCCCCATTTCACATGCTTACTGCGATCCACCAGTAAGGGCTGGCTGCATGGGCTTGAACTACCCCGCTTGGTTTAATAAGAAATGTATAAAAATAATAAAAATGGAAACTCATGGATATTATTTGTCAAGTGTGCGCCTAGCAACTCCCTGTTATTTCACATATCGTTCTAGTGGGAACATAAGTAAAACACATTAGCAGTAATTTAAAGTTGCTATGTGCATTGATTATTTATACCCTTACATAAAACTCCAGTCTCTCTGTGCAGCACACCAGCCTTGATAAACTGTGTATGTTAAATCACAATCTCCGAATATGTGGACAGAATCTCCAGGCGAATATTGTAGGGTTTTTTTAATATATATAGAGAAAGATAGATCCACTCTTTGGTAGTGACTTGTTTGGTTCAAGTGCATCTCTAAATCACACTATGCATATAAATAATAAATAAGGGAGGCTCATATCCTTAATATTATTCTCATGTCTTATTAAACTAATATTTCAAAAAACTTTTATTTTTCCTTTAGTTGCAGGTCACTGCTAAAGTTTAAAAAAAAACCCCATATTACAATCCCGCTCTGATGCTTCACAGGAAGAATGCAAGAGTCCCTGCTAAAGCACAGGCATGAATGATTATTCTAATTGCCTGGAGATGCCTTCTGAGAGATGGAATAATTAAGTGGTGAGATGATTGAGACCTTCGGCACCTTCGTCTTTGTTCCCCCTCAGGTCCCCCACTCCTTCCAGGCATGGAGAAGAAAAGGACCATTTTCTGAAAGCATGTTTTATTTTTCACTTCATCACCAGGAACATTTTATTTGATTTCTTGCCATGAAAATCTCTCACTGCATCTGGGCAATTCCTTACGGCCCTTTGTGCGCAGCTTTCCTCATGGATGGGGAGCAGCACCACTGACATGGCTCAGGGACCCGGGCACGCCGTGAGATGGGCTGTGTCTGCCCGTGCACACATGTACATCCCATGTGCATTGTGTGTGCATTGCATGTGCATTGTAGCATACAGCACACTCTGCTCCCTGCACGGGCACAGCGGGTGCCCTATGCTCAGCTCACTCTGCCCCAGTGAGCCATGTAAGGGCACAAGGGTGTTCAGCAGCTTTTGGGTGGCACATGCCTTCCCTGCCTGCAGGTTCTTGATTGCTGATCTGTGAAGCCCCACACTGTGTTTGCACAGCACCATAGGGTTGGCAGTAACTGTGATGCTCTGGGTAAGCTGATGGCATCACTGAGGATGCTGAAATGGCAAATCTCCAGGCCAGGGCTCTCAAAGAGCCCCCAGAGCTGTGTGCGTATGGCAGCAGTGCGGGGCTATCACTGTGGGAATGGCTGGGAAGTGGCTGGGGTGGTTGGGCAGAGCGTGCCAGGAGCAGGAGTGAGAACACCTGCAGGACTCAGAAGGTGATTTCTTGGCTCAGGAGGCAGCTGGGGAGGCAGGCGATGGTGCTCAGCTGCAACCGAGCCGGCAGCAGCCACGGTGCGTGCTCGGGAGGTGATGCAGGAGCACACCCACAGGGATGGGCACGGAGCTGCCAGTCAGAGCAGGAGTAAACACAATGCATCACAATTTACTGGGCATTAACATCCCCAGCACCTGCTGGAGCAGGTTTGGAGTGATGGTCCTCGGGGAGCTCGTGGAGGAGGAGTCTCACGTTGGCTGTGGGTGAGTCGGGTCTGGGGCTCAGTACAGTCTATGCTGGTTGCGGTTGTGCCAGTACTCAGGAAGGTTTCACAGTATAGCAGTGGGGTGCTGTTTTCCAGGTGTTGATGTCCCTATGGCAAGGGCAGGTTTGCAGGGAAAGGTAAAACACAGGGAAAGGTTAAGCTGAGGGAATGTATTTGGAAAGAATGCCACAGCTTTGAGGCACACAGGTGATGCTGCAGAGCAGGTACAGGATGGCTTGGCTCTCTCTGCAGGTACCCAGTGATGGGGTGAGACCGGTGATGGGTGGCACCTTAGGGTATCTCTGTGCTTCTCCCAATGGGGATCAATCTGCAGGGTGAGGAGGGCTCTGGCTGAGCTGTGGGGGATGCTCTGGCTGGGCAGCCTCCATTGGGAAATGCCAGCTCATCAAAGCAAGATGTTTGGTAGGAACGTGTTGCCTTTGACAAAAATTTGTTTTGAAAGAAAAATTGGGGATGTGGGGGGAGGTTTTTCCTGATAAGGTCAAACATTCAGCTTCAACCTTTTCAGAGCAGGACATTTCAATTTTCCACTTCAGCCTCATGTTTCCTTTCAATTTTGTGCTGAAAATGTAAATAGAATGAAACTTTGGAATTAAAAGTTTAAATTTTCCTGAAGCAAGTCATTTTGCTGACCTGAAATTAGACATTTCACACAGTTCTGTTCAATGGAAGATTCCAGAACAGTCTCACCATTCAGGAATCTGCTCCTCTGCCAGCCCAGCTTTAGTCTCTTGGATGGTGAGGTCTGGCTTTCCATTTTGCACCAGCTTATTGCTTGGGAAAAGGGTCTCCTATTTCCCATTGGGGTTGCTATTTTTATTGTAATGTAAGTAACAACATTTACACTACTACATGATACTATTATCTAGGGATGTATGAGCCCAGTTCAGATTGTGTTTGCATGACAGTAAACCTGGTAGGAGCTTCCAGAAGAGATGGATGCAGACCAGGGTAGTGCTTCAGCCTCGGCTGTCTGCAGCTTGTCAGAGTGATGGTACCGCAGTGCCGATTATGATTTGCATAACCTCTTAAAAGGAGGTTTGTTGAGTACCATCCCCCTGCTATAATTGCAGGGTATGGGATGCTGTCCCTGGAAAAGGACACATTAACTGCTCTGCCAGCGTGCAGCAGCAGCGCAGCACTGGGTGCTGCAGCAGGGACCCCGATCGTGCGTGATCAGTGGGTGCAGAAGGCGAGAGGACAATACATGGCTGGGCGCTATGGCCCATCCTGCAGTCGAGGCAGTCCCAAACCATGGTTTCTTCAGCAGTGCTGTTACCTGACAATCCCTCACATCACTTTGTTAAGCGCTCTATGCTGACTCTGGTGGCGTATTCCAGTGCTGTGGCTCCAGAGGGTAGGCATCACTGCAGGTAATTGCACCCATCATGTGTGTCTCCTGAATCAGAGTAGTAGTGCAGTGTCCCCATGGTCCTCAGGTTCTCTCCCCTGCTCATGACCATTCAGTCGAAACTCTCTGTTCATTATGGAACCTTCAAAACTCAGTAAGTTTCTATTCTTAGCAGGCAGAGCTGATTCTGATGGTCCCAGGAGGAAAACCATTAACCCTGTCAATCTTAACAATTTAACTGCTGTGCTGCAGTTGGACCACCATGCCCTGGGTTTTTCTCATCCCAGCCTCAGCTCCTCCTCATCCACTGAGCACTGTGGACCCCATTCCCAAAACCCACCCCTGTTGGGGTGTTCCAGCATCCTTCAGGTTGACAAGCAGAAGGAGCCCAAACACTGCTCCAATGTCTCTGACACACAGATCCTCTCCCAAGTCACAGACACATGGAGCAGATGAACACAGCTGCTCCGGTGTGTGAACAAACAGCAGCATCTGGCTGCCTGCTCCCCAAAACCCCATGGGCTGGTGGCCAAGGTGCCAAGCGCTTGGGTTCTGTTCCAAAGCAGTGCACAGTTTTGCACTGTGCATGTCTGGTTCATGGGGGAGGTGAGGCAGGAAGGAGGGTGCTGGTGGGAGCCCTGGGCTGTGCAGGGACCTCCATGGCCCAATCTCAGTGCAGAGGCTGCTGGAATATCAGCAGTTTGCATATGAAAAGGGTCTTACAGTTTTGTTCTATGTAATAACAAGTCGCTTCCCTGGCTGGGATCCCCACGGGCACAGGAATTGCTACTCTTGATCCTCTGTGAGGTTTCACACCCATAAAACCCTGCTGCAGGGCAAGAGATGGACACTGCCCATAGCCCCTGCATGGGGAGCCTCGGGTGGCTCCACCGCACTGCTCGGACCCACTCACCTCATCCTTCTCCAGCACAGCCGCTTGGTCCGAATGGGATCACACATCTCAAGCACTAAGCGCTGCTGTTTCGGCTCCCCGGATGCTGTCCCCCTCCCCAGGCTGGCGCTGCTGTCGGCGCAGTGACATGAGAACAATACTTTATGTAAATAACTTCCAAGCGGAGTTACTCATTATTAATGCCGACAGTTCTGAAGGCGAAAGCAAACAGCGTTTGGCAGTGAGAACTTTTAATGAGAATGTCATTAAGGAATTCAGGCTGCGAACCACGGAGTGATTCCTGGTGCACCCGGCTGACTCCTCTGCCTTCCCGCTCCTTCCCTGTCCACTCAACACAAAAATGTCGCTTGTTTTTATAACCCCAGAATCCAGGCGTGCTCTCTTGCCTTTTATTAACCAATTTATTAGCAGGACAAGAGCAGCCAGCTGGAGTTGGAGGGCAGCGCCCTATGAACCCTCTTTTTGCGAGCGCCCTAATTATTTATTGCTATCAAACATCAGCGTTTCTATAAATTAAACCTTCTCTACCCAATGCTGCCCCGTGGGTTTAAATCAGTACCACACATCTCACATAATACACGATTATTAATAAGCAACGGTTTGAGATCATTCTGCATAACATTACTCCTTAGTCTGGCGGGTACTAAGGCAAGGGGGACTAAGGGGGGAGAGGCAGAGCAAGCCCCAGCGTGGGGGACGTGCCATCCTAAAGGCACAGTTCCTTGGGAACAATTCCAATCCCAATTCCTTGGGACTGGAAATGGCCAGAGAACAGCGCGTCTGGGCTATGAAACACAGCAGCACTCCACAATGCATTTTCCTCTTCAATTGGAACAGGTCTTAAACATTCACCATAAACAGGGAAAAAAACACCCCAATTTTAATTTAGAAGCATCTGAGCTGCCTTCTTGATAATATCAAATTGTTTCATTGTGTATAAAAATGTATTATCAAATACAACATGCTATATATTATAATGCTAAATATTTAATATTATACGCCATTTTAAGCCAGAGTAATTCAAGTAAGAGCAGTGAGTGTGTTTGGGTTTTAATATTTTACCTTATCAAATCAAAATCTTCAACCAAATATAAAAAGGAAGAAAAAATTGTTTAATCTTTCTCCCATCAAAGGTGTCATCAAATCTGACATCCCCCCGAGGATTTCCATTTCAATGGAAATGCTTTCCTTGATGGAAAACTGCTCTCCTTAAAGAAAAGGAAAAGAAAACCCAAGTGTTGCTGCTGGGTTCAGCTTTAGGGGAGCTCTGGGGTGACCCAGCCCAGGATGTGGGGTGCACTGGGGTTTAACCACAACTTCTGTGCTGTTCTTTGCACTGAACACAGGTAGGTTTTACCTGCAGGGACAACAAACATGGGCAGGCAGAGCTCATGGGGGCCAGGATGAGATGGGACATCTTGGGATGCTCTGGGGGGACCCAGGGGTGGGGGAACCCCTGGTCTGACCCAGGGCTGGCAACAGGAACCTGTGTGTGCTCCTGCTTCTTCCTCCTGTGCTGCTGTTAGATTTAATAGTTCACATAATAAACATAAATAGCATTCCAGTGTCATTCCCGTTAGGATGTGGCTCAAATGCTGGTGATAGCAGAGGTTTGAGCTGTGCAGGTATTAGCCATAAGCACACAGTCATATTTCACCCTTTCTATTTGCTGCTGACTGCAACTTTCCCTGGCACGGGAATGGCCCTGGATTCCCTCCCTCCCTGCTGTGAATCATCCCAGGGTTTGCTTTGTCTCTCCTCAAAGAGCTGATTTTGGTTTTGCCTTTGCCTCTCATCTGGCGTGTTACAGAGATCAAAATGCAAAGCGTTCGAAGCAATGATGCAGATGACCTCAGGGAAAGGAGAAATCCCCAAAGCTGGCTGTTTCTGCATTGCCAGAGCTGCAGTGCTGTGGGATATGTTTCTGCTGATGCTTTTCTGGTGGTCCTCAAGAAGAAGCACCTGATCTGCTCAACAAACCACCAACCTGTACAGGGCAGGCAGCTTCACGGCTTCCCCAGGTAGCTTTGTCAAATGATAACCGTCACAAGATGGATTTTCATTAGGACTGGTCACAATTTTTAGGTGAAATTCATCTTGCCCAACCAGACACCCTTTTTGTCACGTCTCTGGATGTCGCATCATCTATGGTTTAATGGGGGTCTTCAAGCTGAGATTTCTGCACACGGCAGGGAGGCGGGGGGATGCTTCCAAATGGCGCTGGGATAGGGTAGGGATCTGGGGGCATCGGGACAGGTCGGAGAGGGGGTCTGGGAAGGGTTTGAGGGCTCTGGGGGATCCTGGGGGGTGTCGGAGGGACCCCGGAGACCGCGGCCCCGCAGCACCGGCCCCGCAGCGCCGGCGGCGGCCCTCGACAGCACCCCCTGGTGGCCACTGCCCGCCGCACGCGTGACAGGGTGACGCGGGTCCCCGGCACCGCAATTCCGGGTTTCCCCCTTATTCCACCTCTTGCCTTTCCTCCTCCTCTTCCTCCACCGCTCCCCCGTCCTGTTCCCTCCTCTCTCCCATCGCTCAGGTTAATTATCGGCTGGTTATTCCAAGGAGCTGGGCGCTCTGCCCAGCCACTGCCTGGGATGCTGCCGGCGTTTCCCTGTGCCCATCCTGTGAGTCCCATCTGCGGCAGGATGAGGCCGAAGAGGAAAGCGCCGCTTCGAAGCACGCAGAGATTCAGCCCCTGGAAGGAGCTGCGCAGTTTCTTCAAGGACATCTTATTTATTAGCATAAACACTCCATGCAAACAGAAATGGAGCCTCTACAGCTCTGCTACAAGAGTTGTTCTCTCCGGCACAACGCGCAGCATGATTAGTGTTTGGGAACAGCCCTGCATTCAGAGAGCAGCTGAAAAAAACAACTTTTTCTTGTTAAAAATAATTATATCTTGTCAAGTTCGGTGGCATCTGCAAAATATCTGTTAATCTAAATTATATGATACTTCAAGAGCAGAGCTGGGAGCTGTACTGATGATGGGGTTTTTTTCCCCTCACACTTTCAGAAGTGGAATTAACATGATCATACAGTCTGTGCTGCACTCAGGAAGGAGCTGCAGGAGCTGAAGAGCTATAGGAGCTGCAGGATCTATAGGAGCCAACCTGTCCTGAAGGTTGGCACCAGCCCCCGTGTGACACCTCTCTGAGCTCAAAGCCACATTCCCCCTCTTCAGCCCTGGCCAAAGCTCCATGGTTGTGGTCTTTGCAAGCCCTGGGCCCAGCTGGAGCAGAGCATCCCCCTCCAAGCTGCCCCTCAGCACCACAGCCCCTGCTGCTGACCCTGAAGCACTCTTTGCCTGAGGACCTCCCATTCCTGACAGCCTCAGGAGTTTAAATACATCTCTCTTTGAGTTTTACAGACCAAGTAAGCGTGGGCAATGGAAAAATGTATTCCGCCTCCTTTCTCCTGTGCAGCAAACCCCATTCTCTGCCTGGGACTTCTGGGCACTGCCTGTGCATCTGCTGGTGAGTGTCTAAATATCAAGGAGGGCTCCAGGCATGAGAAGAATCCTTCAGGGAGTCCCAGCTCTCTCCCCTTCTGCTTCTGCTGACTGGGGAGAGCCACTGTACGTGCAGAGGCAGGGTGCCTGCAACATAAAAGCTCTGGTGATAACAGGAGTGGGTGGAAATACCTGGTGCTACATCATGAGCCCTGATGAGCTCGTGCACACGTGCCAGGAAAGCAGGAGCCGGGAAGGACCAGAGGAACGTGGCGACAAGCAGATTAAAAACACAAAGCCACGGACAGCCGCTGGGACTGTGCTGTGAAGAGCATCGCTGCTGCCCTGAGCAGGCTGCAGCTCATCGCCAGCGACCTTTCCACCGCAGCACAATGAGCCCTGGCACAGCCTCCAGCCTCCTGGCACCTCTACTCTCCAGCTCTATCTGCACTCGCACATCTGTGCCACCGCTGCTGCATGCCAGCATGGGGGACAGCCAGCCCTGCAGCCCCGCAGCCGCCATCCTCTGGGTCCCGCTGTGCACACCACACTGCCTAGCAGCTGCAGCCAAAAGCTTTTCCCAGGTGGAGAGGATGGGAGAGCTTTCAGAGCATGTTATGCCTGGATGCGCCTGTCCTGGTGCACGCAGGGGCTGTGCCGCGGTGCCCGGAGTCAGGAGCAGTACTTTGGCTCCAGCGTGCTGCTCATTATCCAAACCTGTGAGGCAGTTGTTAGCTCAATAGCACTCACGGTGCAGGGGTGCAAGGTGCGGGTGCAGGTGACGTACTCATCTGCTCCTGGTGCTCCAGTGCAGCAGCCCAGAGACAAGCTTGCTCTCCTGACTTTGCCATCATCAGCCACCAAGGAACAGAAAGCTAAGCCAGCTGCTCCCTCCTTCATTGCTGGAGATATCTGAGGGAGGTGTGGGATGTGAGTCCATCCTTTGAGGATGCTCACCAAGGCAAGAGACACAGGTTGCCCAGGGAAGCTGTGGCTGCCCCATCTCTGGCAGTGCTCAAGGCCAGGTAGAGCAACCTGCTCTATTGGAAGCTGCCCCTGCCCGTGGCAGGGGTTAGAACTGGATGAGCTTTAAGATCCCTTCCAACCCAAACAATTCTGTGATTCTGTGATGTCCATGGGATGGATTTGAGTCAGGGCTGGGCACTCCCAGCAACGTGCAACACCGTTTCAGACAGAGCTGCCTGCAAGCATTTGTGTCACCCACACATGGCTGCCCAAGGTGAGAAGAATCAGGTCCCCAAGGAACAGGCTCCAGCGTATTGGCTTCATCCATGACCGGGCAGCGCCGGCAGCAGCACGGTGCTGGGCTCAGCTCTGCATGGAGCTGCCAACAGCGAGGATGCTGTGCGGCCCCGAGCCCTGCCGTGGCCGGTGAGACGCTGCTGAGTGACAGCAAACACCAGCACCGCACCGAGAGGCAGAGCGGGCTGTGACAAACACTCACTAGAAAATAATAAAGTGGCAAAATAATTCTGCATCGGACACACTTACCAGAGCATAAAGAGTCTGAAAAGGAGACAACATCTTGTATCATCTATCTTCCTTAAATACCCAAGCTGTGACAAAGTGGAAAGCAAAATTATGATGAATGATCGGACATATTTAGTCTGTACCTGTGCTCTTTAACTAGGCCTGGTGAAATGGGTGCTAATGAAAAGCAGAACACCTACCAAAAAGAGGAGATTTCATTGAAAACAAGTCTTTATTACAAATTGGCACTTCGTTTTCATAAAGTGCATAATGAAGGTGCATATTGTGACATAAATTAAAACAGGCAAGTGATGGGTCAGCACTGCAAAACATTACACAAAGACAAATCACCAGTGAGCCCTCGACAATGGCTGTATCTCATTTACAATTTTTCGAGTACATTTTCAGATTGTGAGGGAACACGGCTAGGTTTTGTTCATAAACGGCATGCCATCATTTATTTTACTGCCTCATTTGAATATGATGAATACTGTAGCCCTTTATTTGTTCACAACAACCAAATAATTGTAGATCCGTGGGTTTCTGGGCAATTAATCACATTTTTTTCCTCCAACAATCCACTATAAACATGACATTGAACAATAAAGTACATTAACCTCTGCTTTGCACAAAAACTTTGCTTATTTAAACACTGCAAGGGTATGGGCGCCTGTTCTCCTTCAGGATGGATCCCGGAGTGCCTGATGGTGCCCATGGGACAGCACCTGCTGGCGGCTCATGGGATGCAGTGGTGGGGTGAGCATCCTGCTTCCCAAGGGATGGCAGCCCCTGGGGACATGCCCCTGTCACACCTACAGCACTGCCACAGCCGTGACGCTTCCTGCCATTGCCAAGTGATGCTGAGCACACAGCATCCCCCTCGGCTCAGCTGGAGCAGCGCTGGGTGCGAGCAGGGCTGGCACAGAGCCGGGCACGTGCGGGGACGGCAGCTCCCCAGTGATGTACCAGGCACCGGGTGGTTCCTGAATGGCATCTGGCAAATGGAGCTGCGCTGGCAGCTTGGGAACACCGCACTCACTGACAAGGAGCTGATTCCTCTCAAGTGCACTGTGCTGCGGCATCCTCCTGGCAATGGGCACACGGATGGCCATGGCAAAGCTGACCTCAGCAACTGTGTCCGTGTGCTTCCTTGGGAGCAGGGCAGCCACAGGGATGGCAGCCCGTTTGGGATGCAGGGAATCATGTGAGGCTCTTCTGCCTGTGTGATGAAGACTCTCCCTTCAGGCCGTATGTTATTTACGGGCAGGTTCATGTCAGTGAATTTCCTGGCTCCAAAGAAATTGGAAAAAAACTTTGTGTAGGATTCAGACATCCTCTTTTTACAAAAGAAAATCACAGGTTTCCCTGAAATGAGAAGGTGCCATTGCCATGTCCATACATCCAGGTGTCTGTCCTCTGTCCTACTGGATTTCAGCTGACTCTCCTCCTACCCCAGCAGTTGCATGAGGGGCTCACAGCAAGGCGGGGATACTTGGAACCCATCCACTGTGTTAAACCCAAACATATTTTTCCTTCATGTTACTGTTATTTTTACCATTTTGAAAAATCCTGTTTGTGCTTTGTGTCTGGTTTTTGTTGGGCTTTTTTGTTAATTTACCACTGGGGATAGATCCTGCCTGGAAAAAAATGGGAGTGCAGCCACTGTTAAGCCATGAAAAGCAGTGACTGGACCGTTATCTAACACTGTTGTAAGGTTACTATTTATCTAGAGCAACTGAAGTTGGCACTCACATCTGGCGCCTGGTACTTAGTGCAATTATTTATGATTTCCACCAAGATTTAAAAGCTCATCGCCGGCCTTGTAATGCAGTAACTGATTGCACTGCTAATGTAATTAAGAAAAGATTATGATGTCCACGTGGCACACCAGATGGTGGCATTCATAGCAATCGGCACACACAACTGGCAGACAACTGCACAAGGGCAGCGAGGCACAGGCAGCTGGAGCGCTTCACTTTGTACCCTCTGCTTGCAGGCAAGGGAAGGGTTCACATCATTCCTTCCATGGTACCACTGCCTGGCTGCCGTGCCCCTGTGCACCCCTGGACCAGGGTCCTAGTTGCGCAGAGCACCCACGAGCACTTCTGCACATGTAGACGGAGGTCCCTCTTGTTAGGTCCATGCATCCTCTGCTAACGTGTGCCCACACCTTGCACAAGCCCACCTTCGTTATGCCTGGGAAACCATTTGGTAGGAGCAGATCCAATGTGCTGCTCATCATTGCTTCCATCAAAGCTGTCTCCTGGGAAATGGTGACTCTTTCAGCTCCCCAGCGTGTTGGGGGGAATTAACCTGACTTTTTCTTGAGTGAGTGTGGGCAGCATCGTGATGCTGCTGCTGGCCAGGGTACCCAGCCATGGGAAGGCATGAGCCTCTTTGCATGGTATACACCGTGCTGTGGCTATGGCCATGCTATGGAGTTCTTAGAAAGAATTTATCAGGAGAGACTTTATAACAGTTTTCCAATACCTAAAGGGGCTGACAAGAAAGCTGGAGAGGGACTTTTGACAAGGGCCTGTACTGATAGGACAAGGGGAATGGCTTTAACCTGCCAGAGGGGAGACTGAGATGAGCTCTTAGGCAGAAGCTCTTCCCTGTGAGGGTGCTGAGGCACTGGCACAGGGTGCCCAGAGAAGCTGTGGCTGCCCCATCCCTGGTAGTGTTCGAGGCCAGGTTGGACACAGGGGCTTGGAGCACCCTGCTCTAGTGGAAGGTGTCTTTGCCTGTGGCAGGGGTTGGAACCGGATGAGCTTTAAAGTCCCTTCCTACCCAAGCCATTCTATGATCCTGTGTGCTAATTGGGACTGGCCCAACTCCACATCCCTGCAGGGGATCTGGGTTTGGTCCCCTGTTTCTCCTGCCCAAATACTCAGGCAGCAGGAAGGGCAGATACAGGCCAGGCTCGACACAGAAGTCTGAAATCTGCTCCCATGCATCCTCCTGGGACAGAGGCTCTTTTCCCACGATGGAGCTGCATTTAACTCCTGCAGGACAGTTCTGCTGTGCTGCTCCGAAAGCTTGCTTTGGCCAGGGACCCTCCTCCAGGATTTTGCATTCCCTACGAGCGGGAGGTGCTCGTCCCTGACATTGCTGGATCCATTATTCAGGATTAATGCCCATTTGCTTGTTGCACCTTCTGTTGTGGAAATAATGCTGCAGCTTTGACTTGCTTCCAGCAGGGCAATGGAGAAAGCAGAGTTAATACCGTGTCAGAGCGGAGAGGAGAGAGGAGCATTTTTCCTTGGGAGCAGTAATGTATGCAAGGAGCTTGTGTCACCTAAAGCCATTCAACATCGTGCGTCGCCTTCCTTGCTATTGCGTGTGAATTTAATAAAGTGGCTGTGACTCATTCGCTCTCGGTAGTGGAGCTGACATAAGTAAATACGCAGGCTGTAACCTCGCTGGAGGTTTTATACCATCTGTATTTACAATATGAATATTTCAGCGAATTTGACATTTTGGAGACTTCTGTCTCCCAGGTTTAGTGATGACGAGTATGTGGGTCAGGAGTGCTGCAGGTTCACAAGCAGCATCCTGTCAATAATTTAATGCTCCGAGTGCTAAGCAGCGCTAGCAGGACGCACGCCGGCACTGCAGGGTTTGTTGGCTCATTGAGCCAACACAGCTCTGAAGCAACATAAAAACAGTTTTTGATCTCTTGCTGCTGGCCTCTGCCTGAAAAGCATAAAGCAGGAGGCAACCCTGTGGCAGCTATTCTACTAATGTCACCGTAATATGGATGCTGTTTTACTGTCACTTCCAAGATGGAAACAGCAATACACAGGGCCAGATAGGACAAGGCATTTCTCAGCCTATTCCCCTGCTGTCCAGATACGTGATTGTGCAGGCTTCCAGCCACACAAACTCTCCCCCAGTTGCTGCCCAGACCTGACTGGAGCACAATGGGATTCCCATCTGCAGGGGCATCCCGAGGACTTCAGGAGGTTTAATCTCTGATTAGTTTAGGTGTTTTTTATCAACATAAGGTCAGAATCTCCAGTCACTGTGCCACTGGAAAGGGCAGGCAGGGTGCCCTGAGCATGGCAAGAACTGGGGTTCCTTCAGTGGGCTGTCACAGCAACACCCAACCTCCTCTGTCCCTCTGAGAACAGGCACAAGTCATCACACCTATGGGAAATGTCAGCATTTCCTGGAACGCTCCACCCAGAGCCTAGGGCACTAATTGTCCTAATGGCTGTGATGAGCCCCATCTGGGTCAAGCACCCACGGAGCCCATTTAAGCTCAGCTCTTGGGTACTTAGCTCTTGCCTGAGCTGTGCTGGAGCAGACTTAGGCCTCACAGACTCTGTGGATCCAGCCCCTAACTGGCTTGGCTTTGGCCCTGCATTGTCCCCATGGACATGATCTGACCTGTGGGTCAGCTTCCCAGCTTGGCCTGTCTCATCCCATGGACTTTCCAGATGGTTGGATGAGGACCTGACCCTGGCCATGGCAATCCCTGCCTGCCTCCTCTCTGGTATCTATGGGGGTCCCTGCCCCACTGCCTCAGCAGGGCCCCAGCATCTCTGTGTGTGCACGTGCTTGCCCAAGCACTTACTGCCCTGCTGCTACCCTGGGGTACAGGGACCTGCTCCCAACCCGAGCTCTGAGAAGATGCTTGTTGGTGCCTGTTGGCTGGCACAGCGCCAAGGCTGATGCATGGGCTCTTCCCCTCCTTGGCGGGCAGAGTAGCACCGACAGGAGAAACAGAACAGCCAAGAAATGAAATACAGGGTAAGTTACTGCAGTAAATCCCATGGTTACCTAAGAGACAGAGGCAGCAGAGCGTCCTGCAGCACGGTCTTTGACAGAGAAAGAAGAAACTGAACAGGTCTTCCTGTTAAACTCAGGTGAGGTTTTTTTCCTCTCTTCTAAAACATTGTTCTTAAAATATTTACACTAAAAAAATGCACCACTTTCCATATGAAAGCTGTGCTTGGCACAAGCATCCTCTCAGCTAGAAAGGAGCTGGAAGAGCCCTTCTCTTTCCAATGTCAGCTCGTCATTGTGTTGTTGATGCACATTATACACCCTGAAAGCAAAGCTGCTCTGGCTTTGCATTGAGCCTCCCTTTGGTTAGCAAGAAAAGGATGATTTCGGCAGCAGGGGAGCGGTCCTGCTTCAGAAGTGTCTGTGCTCTCAGGATGTGCTTTGAGGGATCCACAGGCCTGTAATTCTGGAACAAAACCCTCAAAACTTACGTGGGAGTAAATGCAAAGCTGGAAAGAAAGCAAAGTGGGATGTCAAATTATGCATTCAAAGACTGGCTTCTCATTAGTGATGCTGGGTGATCTGTAGATTCTCCCATCACATGATACCCATCCTCCTGTACTTCCCAACATTGCAGAAATCCTTCTGAGGGAGCTGCATGATGTGTTTCATTTTGTTTTATCTGCCCCTTTGCAAGGATCAAGTGTGTTTTTCTCAAGGGATCCTATAGATGTGATGCTTCTGGTACTGGTAAAGTTGGGAGGATGTTAAGCAGGTGCTGAGTGTGCAGTCTCTTCCCTGCAATAACTGTAGCTGCCTGCACAGGAGGCTTTGCCTGTGGTTGCACTGTGGTGCTTGGAACCTCCTGGAAGAGTCAGGGCTTCTGCTTCCACTGCTGGTCATGGTGGGTTTAGGTTTTAACATGAAGACCCCATTTCTGGTCCTGGGCCTCAGCTGTGTAATTCATCAGGGTGCTGTGATGCCCTTGGGGAGGTGACCTTGTGTCTGGGGACAGCCTGGCGAGGCTCCCGCTGTTCCTGCTGGCTCTTCATTAAGGATATTTGGATTGCAATTTTTCTGATCTCCCAGTGATGCTGTAATTGTCCAGTTATGACTGGCTTTGGCACCGTTATCCACACTGAGTCCTGTTAGACGGATGGGAAACTCGCTGGGGTGCTAATGTGCACAAGCTGCAGTAGCCAAGGAGCCAAGCAACAGTGTCTAATGCTGCCAGCTGGCCTGGGAATTGCAAAGAAGGGAGCCGACGTGCTCTTATCAGAGGGAATAGAGCCCTTGGTATTACCTGATGCTGCTATGGTCCTGCACACACTGTGATGGTGGGAAGCAGGGCAGGGAGGATGACTTGGGGCTGAAATGGGGGCATTAATCCTCTGGCTGCAGCAGTTAAACCACTATGTTAACTGTTTCCTTTGGTTTAAAAGGAATGAAAGGTGCTGGCTGTGGCCCTGCTTTGGGGAGTTTGAAGACCAGATTTTGGGGATCCAAACGGAGAAGGGACACAGAAAAAGCCTTGCAAAGGCAGCTGAACTGTGACCGACTTCCCATTGCTGCCTGCCAACTGGTCACCGATTAACTCATTCCCTGGCATTCCTCTGGGCAAACACCCAGTCATCTGAATGCTATTTGCTGCCAGAGTGTTCCTCTGGCAGCAGCTTTGCAGCCCTGACAGACACCATGGATTTTTCCCTGCACGTATCCGTAGGGAATGTCTTGGCACAGCAGCAAGCAGTGTGCCGGCCCAGGCCTGGGGCAGCACTGGGGGATGGCACTGGGACAGTGCCCACCCTGAAAGCAAGGCAAGCAGTAGCATTTCATCAGAGGAGATTTGCAAAGAAAACATTATTTCCTCAAATGTGTTCATCATTCAAAATTATTCAAGCAAAGGTTTCCATCTCGCTGTGGCTATTATTCATAATATGGGAATCTGGATGTGTGGCTCTCCTTGGTAATTAAGCTGCATGGAGGTTTTTTCTGCCCTCCATTTGGGTGGAACAGCAGCTGTACCTCAACCCTGGGATTGTCTCTGTGGAACAAATAGGGCTGGTCCTGGCTGCAGGGCCTTGAAACAGGGATCGTGAATTCAGACTTGTGCTGTTAAATGGTGCTGACATCCTGTGCACCTCAGGGCAGTGGCTCCCTGTGACTCAGGCAAGTGATGGGTGCTTTGGGCCCTGGTTTCCTTGTCCTGGGAGGGGGGCTGGTGAAAGTCCCTCCTCCTTGACCACCTCCTCAGTTGAGCAATTCCTTGAACCCCTTTAGGAGGAGCAAGCTAAATGCCTGTCCTGATGGGAGCAGTTACTGGGCTCTATGTAAATCACAGTTCTCCCTAGCAGTGTCATATGTACATCATAACTGAAAGGGGGACTAAAATACAAATGTGAGGACTTACTTGTAGTAAATAGGTGTTATTTAATAACAACTGTAAGATAGGAAAGCAAACAGGAAATGAAAAAATAGTGGCTTTTCCAGATCACTTTTTCTGTTCCAGAGTGGATCCCTCAAACAAGAAGCTCGGAGCAATTTTCTGCAGAGGCTATTTTGATAACTTTCCAGGCGTTGCTCACTCATGACCCATGAGTGTAATGCTCCAGGTAGTGAATACACTTGCAAACAACGTTTTCCTAAACACGTGTGGTGGGAATGGAGGAAGCTGGCTGCCAGCCAGAGCCGGTTCCCATGCAAGGTCCTGGAAACACACTTGCGGGCACCAGCAGGATGTTGACCTGTGTAAGTTCCTCCCCTGTTCTGGGGTGTCTGATGATCCCCTTGGGGAGAAGGGTCAGAAAACCAGGACCCTGCTTGCCTCTGTTCAACGCCCACCAGTCTCTGATCCCATCCACTTGTGGTAAGGATGCATCACTCTTGTACCCCACATCTGTGTGGTACCCTGGGAGGGACTTGCCCCAGTGTGTGAGCCTGCCAAAGCTGCGACATGGTGGTGGCTCCACCACTCCAGCTGTGTGCTTCTGACTGCAGCAAGCGCACATGCAGGCTCATTCCTTTGGGGCTGCCATTAAGTCACTGACCCCGCAGACATTCTTCTAATTCAGAAGCTGGTTAAGCATGTGCTTGAGCCTGAGCACTTGCTTTTAGTGCTTCCCTGACCTAGAGCTAAGTGAGGAGCTGATAATACTAAATACAGCTTTGTCCTTTTGTATGCAGGCTCCTGAATGAGCTGCAGCATCTCCTGGGACTCAGAGCTGCAACACAAGCATGAGGGACCATGCATGGGAGTCATAGCTGCAATAGAAGCATGAGGGATTGAGCACTCTGCTGTAGGGCCATCCACACTTGAGGTCCAAGATGGTGCTCCTGGCCCCAGAGCACCTTGTCCACCAGGTAGGACAGAAACACTGATGAGGATGCACAGCTCAACGGGCAGGGCTATTTATTCTCTGTACTGATATCCCAGCTGGAAAAGCTTCCTCTGGGGCAGGCTGGAGCCCAGGGGAATGGGCAGTCCCTGCCTGTTCAAAAGGTCTGGGATCAGTGTGGGGGCCTTGACATGGGGTTTGCTATGATGGGAAATTTATGAACATTTCGTAAATGTGTTTTACAGACAGCTCTAAGTATGTGCTGAGCAATGCTTGTTCTGTCAAGAAACCCTGGTTACAGGGTTATATCCAGGCCACTTAAATATTATGTTCCATAATATAATACATAGTGGGGCTGAGCGTTGCAGCTTTGTGCTGTAAAGAGCCCTGTGTATGCTGCAATCCTGCATTGGCAAGGTAAAAACTTGCCGCTATTATAGAAGTGGAGGTTTAGCCCTGCTGCTGTTGATCTGCAAGGGCAGTGCTGTGCCCCGGGCACTGGGGACTGCTGAGGACACAAGGATGGAGGGTCACAGGGTTTCTGGCAGATCTTGCCTGAGTATTGCTAGAAACAAAACCACACAGAGCCTTCTCAGGGAGCGATGCATATGGGCAGCCACACCTTTTCCACTTAGAGGTACCTAAATTAAGGGAGATACAAGGCCCTTCTCATTCCTTTTAGGAAAGCCAAGTTTAGAACAGGAATATAGAAGGGAAATTGTAGCTGTAAAGAGACATTCTGGTGCACTAAGAGGTAGCTTAACAAAAAGCCAGGCAGTAGCTGAGCCTCCACCTGCAGCAGCTCCAGCATGAAATTAAACTCTGGGCTGATTTTTCTCTAAAGGCAGGCATGGAAAAAATGGTACGTGCAGCAGTATTTCATTGCTACATGAAATGTGGTGACAGAGAGGAATTCCTGCAACATAAAGGGTTTTAAACAAGGACTTGAGCTGACGGTCAGGATGAGGATACAGGATCCTTTGTGGGTTGTCCCCCGGGATCCTATTTGGTGGTGAAGCCTGACCAGTGCTTGCAAGGAGTTCCTGCTCCACACAGAGCTGGGCCAGTGTCCCCTGCACCAGCCCTCAGTGCTGCACACCCCATTCTGGCATCAGTGCAGCACCATCTATGCTGTGCCTTACCAAGTGAGCTGGGAGCAGCGCATCACAGGCTGCACCACAGACTGTGCTTATAGTAAATGAGGAGTCTGCATTTTATTCTGCACTGCGCTGCTCTTCAGAGGTGTTATCTGGGAATGGACAGTTTTTACTGTTACAGGAAGCTTGAAATGTAAAGAGGGTGGTGGGGCTCAACTGCAATCTTTTATCTCAGTCCAGTCTCTCCCCTAGGAGCAGATTTAGCAGCTCCCCTGTGGTATGTGGGAGACACCACGATACTGACTCTGTTTTCTGTTCTGGAGGATGTGAATCCTGGTGTCCAGCTACTCGGCGATGAGGGAGCTGTGTTCATTCAGCCACAGCTCCAGCACTGTGGCCAAGAGTGACTGAAATTCCTCTTATTCAGTGTCCTGAAAACAAGACACTGGCTCAAACTGGACAGTGTGTAAGTGACTGCCAAACTCATAAGAAAATACATGCTCTCAGTAAATAAATGCATTTTGAAGAAGCTTTATGGAAAATATTCAGAGGAAAATGTTATACTTGCAAACACTTACGCTTTTGAGTAACTTTACATTGGTAGATTAACCAACTCCAGTTCAGTTATTCATGTATCTAATACCAAGTGCACAAGTATTTGCTGATTCAGAGCCTGTGCTTATGCTCTGTGAACGATGATGATGGTGCCTTTCCCCAGCCTCTGAACTCTGACAAGGTTTAAAGGTCTCTGCAGGCAGAAGGGCTGGGAGTTTGCCCTGAGCTGTGCAAGTCTATGAAGCTTTCTCAAGCAGCTTCTCGGAGGGTAAAACTGGAGCAGCAGCTAAACTGTGCTGGCAAGTGACTGTCTCCTTGGAAAAAGTGTTATTACAGATCATGCCACAGACATGTTGGGATATATGTTTGCAGTGAATCTTAGAATATTTGGTGGATACTAAGCAGCAATTAGAGTCTTCCTTTGGAATCAATTCATTTCCTACTGCCATGGTAGCAGGGAGGATCTTATTGAAACTCTAGGATTTTTAATATTATTACACTAAAGACTCTCTCAGTATCAGCATCTCCGTGGGGGAGCATTAGCACACTGTAATGTGTAACACCATCTCCAGTTCAGGAAATCTTGTTGTATTTCTAATAGGGCATGTGGGGCATATATTATGTATGGGACATATATTTCTCATTTCCACCAGGCATCATCCTTCCTTCTCTCTAAATTACTCTCCAAATAATAAAAAAAAAAGCATTGTATTCCTTATTGCTCAAAATACATATTTTTTTTTTAATCTTTAGACCCAGAAGCCACTACCAGCCATCAGGGCTGTATGCGCTAGAAGCCAGAAAGCCTTGGTCGAGTGGTAGGGAACAGAACTGTAGTTAAAAATACCCAGTTATCACCATGGCTCAACAAGCACCAGTCTAAAATGGTTTACTGGAGAGAACCACCAGCCAGAACAGGTTTGGCCTCAACCCAGAGCTGCATCCAGGACTAAACGGGATACCAAGATCCTGCTGCTGCAGGACACTTTGCTTTATGGACAGGAGTACAAAACCACTAATGTGCCTGTTGCTCTCCAGGCAAGCCTCTCAAATACACACTAATCAAAGCTTATAGTGTTTCTCTTGGTAGTAAGTCTAACCACACCAGAATGAAGAGCAAGGAGCTGGAACAACAGAAGGGCTGCTTGTTCAACCGCTCCTCTCAGCTCAGCCTGGCTAAAGGGAGGTAGATAGAGAGTCCAGCTAAGGTGGAAGAAGTAAACAGTCATCCTGGTAGGAAAAGAACAGGTTGAAGAGAGCTCCTCAAACGATGAGCAAATCTGAACAAAAAGATATGGGAGAGGGTGAGGAAATCAGTGAGTTAGTGGTGTAAAGGCAGAATATCAGGAAAGGAATCACCCTGTAACCACAAAGACGGATGCTCCATTAAATGTACCTTCAGGTGGCACCTGATTTTGTTAGGGCAAAAGAGGACAACTGGGAGGAAATTTGGGTGACATCTGAGTGAGATCTTTCTCATCTTATAAATCAGAGGCCACATTTCCAGCACAGAGGAAAATGTGGCTCTGAGCAGGCAGCATATCAAGGAACACAGAGGAAACCAGCTCCAGAAGGGACCTAGGAGACTGTCTTGCCTGGTCCCTGCCCCGAGGGGATGTCAGATAAGTGCTTTCAAGGTGACCAGTGAGATAAAGACTCCCCAAGTTGTTTGACTGTCTTTGCTATACTGAAGTTTTTCACCATATCTTTGCAGGATCTCTTGCTGTACTTCACACCCATCACCTCTTAGTCTGTCAAGGATTGAAGGCTACTGCCCTCCCCTTTAATTTACCTACAAACTAAGGTGTTTTCCTCCCTCCTTTATTTCATTCTTCACCCCAGGATTTTTTTCTTTTTCTTTAGATTACTAGCTCTTTCAGTCCTGCATCAAAGACCATTGGTATCAACCCCTACACCACTCTTGCTGCTTTCCAGCTTATTGCTGATGACCTTCCTTCAGTAAGGTGCTCAAAACCAAACCCAGGGCAGCTGGAGGATTAGTTCCTGTGGTGATGGCAACAGGCCATGCTACTGTTCCACGTTGTGATTTGCATCATCTGCTGATTTAATAAGTACATTCTCAATTTCATCACTGCCATAACCTTCAGCAGAACCAGACCACTGCAGACTTTCAGGTCAGGATGGGTTCTGTGCTGCAAGTGGACCCGGCCAGCCCGGCCAACCCTTGACCTCTCTGTACCATGTATGTTTAGTTTGTTTTTCAGGCCGTGGCAAGAGGAAGTGTCAAACACCTGACTGAAGTCAAGGCAGCTCCCAAAACTGCTTATCCCCCAACCCCAGGGACTGTGCTCTCAAGAATAAAACTGGCTTTGTTTGACACAATTCACCCTTCCCCAGTCCACGGCACCTGGTGCTTGTCTCCTACATGCCATTTGTTTCAGAAGGAACGAGGTGCTGTTGGTTAAATTGCAATTATCCAGCTCTTTCCCATCTTCCAGAGGCTCCCGGCTGGGGCGGGCCAAGCACCTGAGCGCTCCCCACCCAGGCGGAGGGCAGCGGGGGAGCCCTTGTCCGCACGGGGGGCGGATTCTTGTGGTCGGCTCCGCTCTCCGAGCCCTGTGCCCCGGCTTGGGCAGAACCGGAGGTGGGCAGAGCTCCGGGGGCCGAGGGGTGGCAGTGGGGCCCCAGGGCCCCGCCGTGGGTGGGGCGGGCGCCTGTGCCGGCCGGCGGGGCCGGTTCCGCGGTAGGCCGGGCCCTCGCCGCGGCAGTGGGAGGCAGCTGCGCGGCCGCACGGTGAGTGCCCCGGGGCCGGGCCGCGGGGGTCGCGGTGCGGGGCGGGCTCTGGGCCCTGCGCGCCGCGGTCCGGTCGCGGGTGGGCGGGAGCCTGCGCGGCGGCGGCAGCAGCGGCGGCGGCGGGGGGAGCCCGGCTGCGCTGTGTTGCGCTGCTGCGGCCCCGGAGCGCCCCGGGCCCCGGCACAACGCGCCCCACCGGGTGAGGCTCCGCGCGGGGCCGGGCCGCGGCCTGCCCGCCGCTCCCCGCCCCGCTCCGCCCGGGCCCGCAGGCCGCTCCCCCGCCGGCGCCGCTCCTCCCGCCGGGCCGCGCCGCGCCGGCTCCGCCGGGCGATGAGGAGCTGCTTCTGCCTGCGACGGGGGAGCCGCGACCCGCCGCCCGCCGCACGGGCAACAGTTAAGTGTCCCCGCACCCGCCGCGGACCCCCGGCGAGGCCCGGCCCGGTGCGGCCGCCCCGCTCGGGGGCCGGGCCCGGTGGATGCTCGGGGGTCCGGCGGGGGCTGCGCGTCTGAGAGGGGGGCCCGGCCCTGCGGGGCACGGCGGCGGGAGCGCTTGCACGGCCGGAGCTCCGGGCGAGGCGGGCGGACCGGGATCCCCGCCCGGCCGGGGCGGGCGCAGGGCCCGGTGTGCGGCCCGGGATGCTCGGTTGCCCGCTGAGGAGGGGCAGGTGGGGGCTCCCCGCGCTCGGGCAGCGGCCTTGCCGGTGCCTGCGTACCGAGTAGACCGAGGCTTCGTTGAGCCCTGGTCGTGTCCTGAGCTCCCCGGTGACCCCATGCAAGACCAAAGCGCTCTGCTGTCGCTGGCAGGGATCAGCGGTGGGGTAAAGCCCTGGTACCTTGACCTCAGGAGTTACTGCAGATGTCATTAGTGACTGGTTGGAGACAATAGCAAACCCCTGTCTTTTGTGTGGTCTTTAGCAGCAAGCGTTTACAGCGTGGGTTTACATGACTACCCATTTTTCTCGCCTGCTCTCATGTTTCTGCTATCTGGAGGTGATAATGTGGGCGCTTCTCTTTACAGCATTGGCCAGAGCAGCAATAACTGGGTTGCCTGTGTTTCATGTACTCACCTCTTGCATTACTGAGACTCCTGAGCTTCCACTGTGGTTTCTGGGAAGGTTCTCAAAGACCTACCAGGCTTCAGTGTTTTCTGTGCTTGGTCATAGTAATGCAAGATGAGGCCTTCAGCTGAAACAAGACAGGCTGGGCCTCAGCAGGTGTTCAGCTGGTTGGGCTGAAACTTAGGTTTCTCCATCTTGTGTTTTATTTTAGCTGCATGAGAACATACTAACATATACCTTAATGCATCGTGGAGCAGGTTGGCAGTGTCATCCCGGTAATTTTTAGCTGAGGTAGCCTTACCCGCTACATTTTCTCATCATGCTGGGATGAAGGCTTAGTTTGAGCTTCTGGAGGTGTGAAATAAAACACACAATGCTTCAGTCTTGGACTGCATGCTGCTCTGACAAAATGAATCCCAGGCCCAAGGGTTATTGTAGCCCCCAGGGACCACACAGCTCATACATGTGCCAAAATAGAAGTAACTGAACTGCATGTTGCTTAAATTTTGATGGGTTGGATGTGTATGGAAGCCTATTTTGGTTTGAAATAGGATGCTCTTCACAGATGTGTGTCCACAGTTAGACGTGCTGTGAAGCAATGCAAGATCTCAGTTTTGCTCATTCCATGACTTAAGTTCCTGTTTCCATCCAGGTCAGTTAAACTGTAGAGTTTGCAGCTGAGACAGGGCAGCTGTCTCGAAGATGGGAGCCTGGGTGCGGGGGTGATTCCAGACATACCTTTATTTGGGGAGAAACATGAAACTGAAATTCTGCCTGCTTGTGCTGGAGGCCCCCAGGGCCCTGAGCCCTTGTCCTGTCATGGTCTCCTGTTTTCTGATTGAAACTGTGTCCTAGTCCATGAACAGAAATAGAAAACTGCCTCGGCTGTGTCCTGTTCCCGGACGCAGTGGGAGGACCGGGCGTGCAGAGGAGAATGGCAGTGTAACTTCGGAGCAACGTGTGTCATGCCAGCAGTACCTACTGCCTTTATAAAGTGATGGAGTGATAGCCCAAGCATGCGAGCGAGGGTTTTAGCAACGTGTCGGTTTTGCTTTGATGGGGTTATTTCCCGCAGGGTGCAGGAACTCAGTGAGGTAGTTGGTAATTTTTTTCCAGTTTTGGCTTAGCTCATACTTTTCTGCCTGTAGGAAGAACAAGTCAGTGTCAAAGTGCAGGGCTTGTAGTAGAAGGAAGAAACAATAAGCCCATTCTCTCCATGTCCCTTGCTATTTAGCTTCAGAACTTGACCCGCTTTGCTGGCAGCGTGATGCTTCTGTAGCAAATACATCATCAGGCCTGATTTGATCATGTACCCACCAGCTCTTGAACTTGCCTAACTTGTTGAAAAGGAATGCCGAGGGGGAAAAATGTTCTACAAACCCAATAATACATTCATTTCTGAAAATGTATTCCTTTGTTATAGATAGCCCGAGCCAAAGCACAGCAGCTCGTGTGGTCAGTCACCTCAGTGGAATATTTGAAACGGACAGTGGAACCAGCAGAAAAGTATGCCTAGGATAAACACATAAAAGCAGAGATGAGCTAGCAAGAAAACGGGTGAGAGCAAGTGAGGACGCAAACAGTCTTGGGAGTGCTGTGAGAAGGGGAGGTCTGTGTGACTGTGGGCATGGGCTGCAGGACAGCACTCTGGGGGGTGATGAGCTGCCCCCAGCTTTGCTGTCTCCAAAAGGTACAAGGCTTGGGGTGCTGAGGCAGCTACAAGGAGCTGTGCTGCCAGTTGGCACAGGGCTTTGTACTGCCAGGGCAGCACGGGCCCTGTGTTACACATCTCCTAGGGAGCAGACACGCTGTGCCTGTTGGAAGTAGGTACTTCACAGAGGGAGGAGTCGGAGTGGAGCACTGGTGAGCATTGTGTGGTGACAGGTTAAACCGAGACCTTGGCTGGGCTGCACACATATGGCTTCCTGACTAAATGTCACTGCCTGATGCATGCACTTCCTCTGCTCTTCTTCCCTGCCTGTACCTGGTAGCCTGCTCTGAAGGCTGTCACCATCTGGGGTTGGGGAATGGCAGGATGAGGGAGTAGGATGGGGACTGTGCCTCATACCTGCAGAGGTTGGGGCTGGTCTGTGTCTGGCCATACCTGGGTTGGTGCCACACAGAGCAAGTGGTGCCCCATACTCTGGGCAGGAAGAGGCAAAGACAATAAAGCAGGGCCTTGGCTGAGGCAGAGGCTCTGAAGGTCTCTCCTACAGCTGGGCATCAAGATCCCCAGTCTTCTGCTTTGTCTCCAGCTTCACAGCATGGCCAGTTCAAGGGGGACAGAAGGCATTTGGGATAAAGCCAGCAGTGTGGTGGCTGCGTGTCAAGCCATATGTTCTCTGCATCTTGTCCTGCAGCCATCCCACTCCACTCTGCTGTGCATTGCTCAGGACTGGTGCTGACAGGATGCACAGTGACTTTCTCTGGTGGAACCATATCCTTTCCCTGCTGGCTTTGTCTGAGTGGCCCTGCAGACTTCTTCCTGCATCAGAGCCTGCATCCGGTTTTCCTTTGCTGGATGTGGCCCTGCAGTTGGGAATCATTTCCAGGGAGCATGCTCCCAACTGGTGGGAAAAATGTTCTAATTGTTTTGGGCTGCTCCCAGAATAACCCCACAGAGCAGAGCGGCACAGGGCCCTTCAGCAGAGCTTGGCTGAGCACAGGATGGACACAGGCCATCTCCTGGTCAGCTGGTTTGAGTTTTCAGCCACCATGATGTTAGTTGGGTGTATAGGTCAAACTTGTGTTGTTTAAAGAGAGCTTCATTAAAATAACAAGCTGTCTAATAGGAGTATTTCTAGAATCCTGCTCCTTAATTTAATCTTTTCTCTCACTGTTTGCTTTTTGGTTCTAAGTTCAAAGGCATGATAGAAAAGAAACCAAACTTTGCAGGCGCCCTGGGGGAGTAGGGCAATGTAACTAATCGTCTGTATGATTGCCCAGCCATAGACTCCCCTCTGACCTGTGCAGAGTTCACAAAAACATTTACCCGAGTGTGCAAACCGATTGCTGCTGCTCCATATCTGTTCCAGATGCATCCTCCATGCCACCCGCACAGCAGGAAGCTGCTGGAGAGCCTTGCTGTGCTGTGGTGGCCAGACACGGGCCCAGCCGTCTTTGAGTGCTGCAGAGCAGGGTGCTCTGCACTGCCTGGAGACCTGGAGGTTTGTTTTGTGTGCACATGCTGTCTGCCTGCCCGTCCTGTCTGGCCACGGGCACAGCCAAGGCCTGAGCATGAGGCAGAAGAGGGTGCCAGGCTCACTGGGCACAGCGGTGGTGGCTGTGGGGAACTCAGCCCTTGCTGAAGTGGGGTGCTGCAGTGGGGTGCTGCTCCAGGCCCTGCACCAGTGCTGCACTGTGTCTTGCCCCACGGCTTCCACCTGCCGGCCTCTCAAGGCAGAAAGCCCCATTCTCCATGCTTGGCCGCTGCCGCTGCCATAGAGAGGCTTTGTGTGAGCCAGCACAAAGTGAGGATTGATGCTAATTTCTCCTCCTCCTGCTGCACCGAGCGGGACTGCAGACGGCCCCCACAAATGTTCCCCTTTCCTCCTGCTGAGGTCAGGGTGCTTTTGGGCTGCAGGTAAAACACCCACCCTGCTCCTGCAGGGGTGCCAGGGACTCCCAGGGCCCCATCCTCAACCTTTCCCAGGCCAGCACTGCTGCAGCTCAGGATCCTACCAGGGAAGTCGGTGTTCAGCAGCATAAGCCCCATCCTTGCCATCACTGCTGTGGAAGAGGAGGGAGTACCGGATGCTCTGTGCATGCCTGAGCTCTCCCAGGGCTTGAGAGAGGGGGCACAGCCCCCCTGCTTCCCACCCTGAGGTGTCAGTGCCATCCCAGCTGCCCCTGCTTCACTAGCTTCTGCAGAGCAAGCCAGTGCTTGGTCAGGGTGGGTTTGGTGGAGGCTGGAGGAGCAGATCTGCTTCCTTGCCGCCATGCTGGAACCTGCCTTGTGGTGTTCTTAGTGTGCTGGGGAATATCGTCACTTACCTGGATTTCAGTTCAAAATGGCTTAAGAGAAGCTCCTATCAGCATTCATTATCTCCCAGCTCCTCCCAATGTGTAATAACAAGTCATCACATTACTGAGAGTGACTTGGAAAAGGTTCAGAAAATGTGTGTCTGTGTGAAGAACAGATTGTAAGTTCTTTGTCAAGTTCACATTATGTTTGCTCGGTGCTTCACGTTTTAGGCAGTGGGTTCTGGATTTGCAAGGCATCTGGATGAGCTGGTGGAGCAGCACAGGCAGAGCTTTCCACTGGGTTTGGTTCATCAGCAATAGTGTTTTGCCATTACCAGTTCCTAGCTTCTGTTTTGGACTCCTCAGGTAGTCTGGCTGTTCGTGTGACATTATTATTATTTACCTAGGGCCCAGACTTGATCTTTCTTATTGCCTGCAGCACGATGTTTGTTCTGACTGGGCACTGTGAAGTGTAAACCCAGGTCCCACTGGCACCAGCACTCACCTCTGCCTTTTCTAGAAGCAGTAAGTAACCAGCTGTCTACATGGCCTCGAAATGCTGGGGTTTAATTGCTCTGAGGAGGGAATTGAATTAGGTAGCTCTGGTTCACGGCTTGTCTGGCTGCCCAGCAGTGACGCTTGTTTACACAAAACACTGCCCTTTTATCTTGGGGTTCCCGGGGGGGGTGGTGGTTTCCTGGGGCATTCCTGCCTGAAAGCTGGAGAAGACTTGCCCTGACTGGCTGCCTCTGCAGGAGACCACGTGCTGAGGCAGTGGCACCTTTCCCCACCCTCCTCAACAAGTTTTAGCAGCTCTCTTGTCTTCTCCTGCTTCCTGCAACAGCATCTCTCCAGAATCGGTTGGTCTTACCTGCTTCTATCCCCTGTTGCGTATCTCCTTCCTGTGAAGTACTTGGTGATGTGTCCCTTCTCCTGGAAGATGCTCAGGCCTCTTCAAGGCCTCTTTCTGCTTTGCATCAGACCACCCCGTGCTGCTTCATCTGTGTTCCCTGGTGTTGAGGCTCTCTGCAGCAAGTGCAGTTCTGCGTACAGCGCCAGATACATCTGTGCTGCTACATTATAATGGTCTGGTTCAGGAGGGTGCGTGGGATTGAAGACTTGTGGGGGAACCCCCAGTGTGTGTAACACGTGTAGTGGATGGGGACCCTCCCAATCAAGCCATTAGGAGCAGATTTCTTGCTGCTTGAAATAGCAGAGCTGCTTCATCTGGGATGAAATTTGCCCTCTGTTTGGAAGGGAAGGGAATGAGCTCGGGTTTTCCCATCATTGCTAGATGGAGACCAGCCCATGCTAAGCATCCTGGAAGCAACAAAATTGATCTCAGAAGAGGCTGCAGGCCCAAATTCCAAACCTATTGGGCATTGCACAAATGTACCCTCTTATCAAAAGCAAATGAAAGTGCAGAAGGTGTGTCTGGCCTAATCCCTTGTTTAACTTGGCAGTCTGTGGTGTGTCAGCACAGGCACTGTGGCATGCATGCAGGCTCTCTTGGTGCTCTCTGTCTTCTGCTGGGGTGTTCTGATGAGCAGCCCTTTAATTCTCCTCCTTTCTTTCAGGATCAGTCCATAATGCCTGAAGTGCGAGACCTCTCCGATGCCTTGCCCGACTTGCCGATGGATCCCATCACCGGTGTTGGTGTGGTTGCATCCCGGAACCGAGCACCTACAGATTATGATGTAGTAAGTAGAGCTGTTTCAGCTGCCATTGCTAATACTTTGGCTCTACATTAATGAGGCTTTACTTTGCTGGGATCAGCATCTCTTCCAGAGAGAGCTTGCCTTCAGATGTGTCCTTTAAGAAGTAATTTGAGGTCCAGCTGCCCACCTCTCAGCCCACAGCACTTAGTGCTTTCCCTTGGTGGAGGTTTGTGGGTGCAATCGTGCTACTTCATCTGTGCCACTCCAGAGGAGCATAATTACCTGGAGGATGGGTTTTCAGAAACAGCTGGCCACTGTGGCATGCAAATTTAATAATCCTAGTAACATTCATCCTGAAGGAGTCTTAAGTATTGCACAAATTATATCTCTGGGTAAATGGATCCCACATCAGCTGTTTAATCCCACATATCAGCACTGCACAATGATGATGAGAAGCTCCAGAATGGGAAGCAAAGAGTTTCACATCCAGCTGAAATTGCAGGGATAATTTTGATGGACAGAATGCAAACCTCTAAACTAAGTTTTGGCAGGATGTTGGGCAGCAGGAAAAGGCAGCTGGATACAGCAGAGATGAGTATGTGAATGCATAAAGGGAGGTCACGTTTAACAGCTGCTTATTCCATGGATTAGTTGCTGTGTAACAAACAGCATGTTTTTCTCCTCATAGATCAGTGTCCCAAGCAGTGAAATACCTTAAAATACTGACCTTGTGGAGCCCTATATGGAAATGTTTGGCCTGCAGTCATTCTGCTCACTGTTGTGTGTATCCAGCTCTGACTGTGCTACATCCACCTTGGGTTTCCAGAGTTGCACGGCTTGTGTGGTTGGGAGTGGAATCCAGTTGACTTGAGGTTTTGCTCAACCTTTTCAGCTCTGGATCATTGCATACCCAGTTCAGTGTGAGAAAGAAGAAAATGGATCAGGCTGAAGTAGGGGCACAAGGGAGGGAATTGTGAAAAGGCTGCTTAAAAGACCTGGAAGGTTTTTTGCATTTACTGCATTTTTCTGAGTGCTCATTACCTGTGTGAGCCAGGCTGTGTAATTAGCTGCTTACCCTGATAAAGGAGCATGGGACAATGTGAGAGTTGTGATAACAGAATTGCATTCTGCTTAAACGACTGGGCAGAGAGCGCGCTCACCCCAGATAGCCTGTCTGTGCTTTAATAGGGAGCTCCAGCACTAACGCAGTTTAAGCAAGATAAGAGTCTTCATGTGGCTTAATCCAATTACAGTGGTGTTGTAATAATGCTTGCGAATGTGGGTCACTCTCTCCTGGGGGGTACAGAGAGGAGGCTGCCTTTCTTCTGGTTCTTCTGCCTTCCTCTCTGTTTACAAGGAGCTCTCCTCTGACCTTGGGGCCAGCATTCTCTGCTGCAGGCCGTGGGGAAGTGCCTGCCGTCTGCAGCTGTCTTACCCTAAGCGCAGCTTTCACACACTTCAGCTGTGTATGGCACATCAGCAGTCCAGCTCCAGCCATGGTCAGTATCTTTTTCACTGTAGCTGCTCAGGGTGCCACCCTGATGTAACAGGGTGTCCTGGTGCACAGACCCAAAGGATAGTGGCATGCAGGGCTACTTTTCTTGCCTGGATGTCTGGTAAGGTGGCTCCTCTGTATGAGTCTGGGCTCTGGACCACTGTGTGGTATGCAGGGTTGTCACTTCCCTGTGACCTCTGTGGAACTCAAGTCTGCTATGCCTAAAGGCATGAAGCCCAGTATGCAGAAGTGCCCTTCTCAGTGCAGTAGAGAAAGTCATGCTCTGAGACGTGGGAAACGTGAGGACTTGGGCGGTCTTGGGCTGTGTTTCCTCTTCTATTTCCCTAATGAGACACCAACAGCTAATTGTTACTTCAGGGTGTAAAGCTTTGATGAAGGCAGCTGTGGCAGCTCTATCCTGAAAGTGTACTCCTGAAATCCCTGTTTCTCTTGGGATGTTGTAGGGATCTGATGGCTTTGCGTTTTGCTCCAGTATCCTGCAGCATTCAGTTCTACAGGTGGATTCAGAGTTGCATGGGAAAGTATTTCCTTTTATTAGTGGTGAATTTGAGATCATGTAGTTTCACTAATAGTTTTGAGTTTTGTGATGGTGAAGTATCCAGTTCTCTCTGAGACCGTGATGTTATTTATAGGCTTTGCCCAAATTCCTCTTTGTTCATATCCTTTCTCCAGCAACCAGCCATTGGCACACTCTTTTCCTTCCTTTTTCCCTTGCTTCTCTTTAAAACAAACCAAGCAAAGGCATGGGTGCTTTCAGGCCAGGTGTAAGTTAAATGCCCTGGGGATGTTCCTGTCTGTTTCCCAGGTTCACATGGAGCCCAGGTCCAAGCATCCTGCCCAGCTGGAGGTGGCAGTGTGGCAGAGCCCAGGGGACCAGACCCAGGGGAAGCTTGGCAAACGGTCAGAGATCTTTTCCCTCAGTAGTTTAATTAGAAACCTCCATTGCCGTAGTGTCTGTTTAGAAAACAACTTGTCTTGACTAGCCAGGTATTTTAACAGCTGAAGCACCAAAGACTTGATTTTGCCAAAATGTACAGTGTGTTTGAAGTTAGATTCCTGAAAATCTGCCCAAACTGGCAAGACTGAGTGTATGGGTGGGGAGGAAAGGGAGGAGAGGTGGGAGCCTGGAGTAGGAGAGAGGTGTGGTTCCTGTGCAACCACACTGCTTGCTGCAGGCTGAATGTCAGCTCCATGTGGGGTTTGCTCTGGGGCGAGAGCCTGAGCATGCTGCTCACCCAGGGCGGTGTTGGAGCAGGGATGGTTCTGCACTATTGGTGTTTGTAGCACATGCTTGAGGAGTGGCTTTGTCAGCTCCAAAGAAGGACCTGGGGCACTGGGTCCTGGTGCTGGGTGCCATGTCCTCCATCCCATGTTACTTGTCTCTTAGCCAAGCAGAGCACTTGATGAGCTGGGGCTGCACAGGATAGACAGGTCTGCCTTGGCCTTTCCAGGCCAGCTGCCCTCCTGTGTTGCCCCACTGAGGGCACTCTGCCATTGTGAAGCAGCACTGCTCAGGCAGAGTTCTGCTTCAGGAGGTGGTGGGGATCCTCCTTGCCTGCAGGAGCCCAGCAGATGATGTAAGATGTTTCCTGTTTATATTGCACTGTTTTCTTTCCCCATGAGTTTTCTGACAAGTTAATGCATGCTTATGTTCCCCAGGCTTGGAAGAAGACTTCAGCAGGAAGATGTGCAGGCAGGGTGCTCGGGGTTAATGTCACCTGTGACTTCCATTTCAGCAGAAGCAGAAATGGTTTCTAAAAACAGTTTCTAAACAGGGCTGGAGTCCAAGTGAAGGGTCCCTGCATGCCAACAGTTTTTCCAAGCAGTCTGTTGCCTGAATATGTTTTCACCAGGCCAGACTTAACCATAGGGGAAGGAGATGTGCATGGATTTTGTTATGTTCCTAAAGCAGCACTTTAGGAAACAGTTGAATTCAGGGAATAATAAAGCAGCAAAAAAAAATCCACCAAAATCCTGTTTTCAGATTTTACTATTTAAAAATGATGCCTGTTTCTTTGCAGAAACCTGACTGCAAAAGCTGTGTCTTGCAAGGGCTTGAGCTGAGCAGGGGCTTGTGAAACAGCAGTTGCTGAAATGCGAAGAGCAGCCAATGCACTTTGCTCCCTTTGAACAGACAATAAACAGGCTTTTCTCTCCTGTACTTGGGATAATTGGAGGGTCTTGTCAGCACGCATCTCTTGCTTCCTGTGCCCTGCACAGAGTCTCTCTTCAGCAAAACATGGGTGCAAACAGTGACAACAAATGTCAGCTCTTTGTTATCTGGCTGCTCTGGGGCCAAGGTCTTACTCAATAAGATCAGACTTGGAAGAGCTGCAATGGAATGGTTTGCCCCCATCTGAGAAGCATTAGGCAGAAGTTCAGCTGTGCTTCTGGAGTCTTCTGTTGAGAGCTATCAGTCAGGCGTTAGTCTGGTGGGGTGATCTTATTTCTGTTACCCTTGTGTGTGCTGCTTTGTGTTCTCTCTTATTTGACAACAAACCTTCAGTGGCAGGGGCTCTTACCAGCTTCTGGTGCAGGGTGAGTGCCCAGCTGCTAGTAGAGCAGAGTCCTTTCCCTGGGCATGATGCTGCCTCGTGTTGAATCAGCTCAAAGGTGAAATCTTCTGCCTTTCTCTTCTTGCATGTGCTCATGTGTTGTGGTTTCAGGACACCATGTGATTTGAGGGTCAGACAGATGATCAGACAGACCCATAGTCTGTTTCCTTGGCCCTCCGTGTGTGTGCCACTGATTCAACTGGGCATAGAGATGCATTGGAAAGGGAAGTTTTCAGGGTGCATCCTCACACACAGCACTGCTGTTGAAGTCCACAAGTGACCAGGGCTTTCCCCAGCTGCTGGAAGCAGCCTTTTTGCCTGGAACCAGAATTCCTCTGCCTCTTCTGTGAATATAATACTGAGATTGGGCAGTTTCTGTGCTTTGTCTACATGGATCCTCCTCCCAGCTTGCCCCAATGTGCCCTTGCCTGTAGGGTGGTAATGAGAGCCTCGATATGCTGACTTTCCCAAACTATTGTTTGGAAACTGTAACCAAAGTTGCTCTTTCCTCATTAGAATAGCCTTTGTCAGAGCATCTTTAATCAATGGGCTCCCAAGAGACAGCGTTTTTAGAACTTCTTTTTATACCTCCTCTTGGAAGTTCTTTGCACTGCACCTTGTGAAGAAACTAATGAGATGCTGTGAGAGTTCGGGCTACCGTTAATTAGAAGAGGTCTGAGGAAGAAGTACCGCACATATATTAACTTTATCTTGGCTCACATGTCTCCTCTCCCCCTCTCTCTCTTCTTTCCAGGTTGCACAAACAGCAGATGGCTTGGATGCTGACCTCTGGAAAGATGGCTTATTTAAATCCAAGGTCACACGATACCTGTGCTTCACGAGATCGTTTTCAAAAGAAAATGTAAGTCCGTTTGCTGAGTGTCTGTATGATTTGCATCTGTGCCTGGCATGCTCTTACCCATAAGATAATTCATTTTATGGAGCCAATTATAATTCAGGCAGGCACTTCACTGAGTTTGGGCGAGTCAGGAGGCAAACTGCAGCGGCAGGATATTTGCATTTTGTCTGTTCTTCATGGAAAGAAATTGCTGGCAAAATCTGCAATAAAAGCTGCAGAAAAGGGAACACTTGCATTTCAGAAACCCCCTCACTTTAGTGTTTCCTGTTTTAGCACTGGGTGCTGTGTGCTCATGATGCTGATGGATTTCTAACTCTACCTAGAGAAGCAAATGCTGCAGGGAATGTTGGTGAAGGAAATAGTAGTTTCTGAATCCTGGGGCACCATAGATACTTTCTTGCAGGATTAGCTTCCCCTTCTTTGTTTTTGGTGCTGATTCTTGCAAATTTGCCCATGTTGTACATACAGTGTTCTTGTGATCTTCTAGTGTGGCTGTTAAGCATCTGTTAATTTCTGATTAGTGGTGGTCATCTGCCCACATCTTCTGTAGAGGAGAGGTGACCATGTGCAATGAGGTCCCGATGCCTTCTACAGTGGTTTTGGTTGAGGCTAGTGTGAAAACTTCCCCTTTTGTGGAGGAACTGTTTAATTCCACAATGAATGCACTCCATCTAGTGGGTAGTCCTGCTTTTTGTCGTGTTTTGGATATTCACAGTGACTCAGTTGTCAGGCTATGGAGATACCATTTTGTACCTGTGCTTTCAGTGACAACAGGAACAGAAAAGTGACTGCGACCTCAGAGGTTGATCATTGGTCCTGACAGAAAGGCTGGGGGCTGCCAATTTCCATCATTTGACCTTTATTCCATCCGCTTCCCTGCCTGCCTCTACATTAAAATAAAGCTTCAGAGCTATGGGAAATATCGCTTCCTGGGGTAGATGGACAATAATTGCGCTTCTCATCCTGGAGTACCTGCACTAGCAGGAGTAACAGCCCCAGAATATGCAGGGAGGGCATTAAACAGAAAGGTTAATGGTGATTTGAGTATTTGGTTTGTCTGTGGCTACCTTAAATGTGAGGTTGTCAGAAATCATTATAGGTAGTAGCAACTGCTGGCTACCAGAGAGTGTAAATACCCTCAGTCGGTGCCTGTTGGGCTTTTGGCATGAATCCTCTGCTCGGCACGGTTTGGGAATACATTCCTCATATTGATGAGGAGTGAATTAAAGTGAGTGTATGGGGAAGACTGCCGGTCCCAGCTGCCCCTCAGATACCTGGCTTATAACGGAGACAGTTTGTAGTGTCTTTTTATCAGAACCATCATTCTTAACAGCTTACAGTATTTGACAGATAAGGACATTGCTGGTATTTGAGTGTCATGGTGAGGAGGCCCCGAATGGTGCATCTTGCAAACGGGGAGGCTTTCTGCCCTTTTCTCCTGTGTTTGTGGCAGAGCACTGATGCTGACTCCCAGTGTTGCAGCAACTAACAAACTTAACAGAGGTCATCTCTCCTACCTGTCTGCTGTTGATGGAGGAATGATCAGCTGAAAGTTGCACGTTGATGTAACACAGCCAGACAGTTTGGATAAATAAAACATGAAAGATGAATCGGCAGCGACCACTTCATCTACCATTTGTTGTGCCAGGACCATGGTAACTGATATACTCGGGCTTCACAGCATCCAGCATTGCTGGCTCTGAGATGCCCTGGCCAAAGTGGGATGGATGCATGTGGGTGGCCTTCCTCATGAGGAGTTGACCGTGAAACGCAGAACATCCAAAAAATAAACTCAGACCTGATCTCCCCTTATTTCAGAGGCTGCAAATTTAAATATTTTTTAAAATAGCTCAGCATAATAATCACAGGAGAGGTTTGCCTGAAATACTCTGCCAGATAAAAACTAAAGGAGACTCTTATCGACCAGTAACAGTAAAAAACACTGACATGGTTTGATGGCTTAGGATGAAATTTTAATTGTTCTGTATTGCATTTCTGTTTATAAAGGCTGTGCAGTAACTAAAGTGTGTTTTTTCTCCCATACGTGAATCCAGATTATTGGCAGGAGTGCTGGCTTTAATGAGAACTGCAAAGAAAATCTGGTCTCTAAACAATTGTGGAGGCTGTCATTCTGAATTGTGTTTTGAGCTCTTCAAGCCTTGATTAATAGGACGAGGCATCAGTTCAGAATTCATATGGACTCCAAATGAAGTTCCCTGTTCCAAATGGCCTGCTCTTCTGGAGTGTGCCTGTATTTGGAGCTAGAACCATGTCTGTTCAGTACTAATTAGCTAATGCATGTAATAACTTTGGCTGTGTCTGCTTGAACCATCTTCCCGTAATGCTTTCTGCTGTTACTGTCACAGAAATGTCATGTTGCTATTGTAGGTGTAGAGTGTGTGAGAACTAAGGTGACCTGCTTAGTGGATGAGGTAGCAGAGGTAATACTTTGAACTGCTGTGTTTCCAAAGGGAAGAATTTGGTTGTGCTTCTGAGGATCCAGGAGTATGGCAGTGGATGAGGTGTAAGAATCTATAAATGCTGACAGTTGTCCAGTATCTCCTAGTCAATTGTCACACAGTTCCTGCAGAGGAGACAGTTGCAAGTGTTGGATTGCAGCTTACCATTTTTAAAGGTGGTGGTCAGATGCAATGACAGTGTCTTGGGGTTCAGCAGGTGAGAAAAGCTGCGTTTGAATTTGGTGACATTGTCATAGTTAACTGTTGTTTTTTCTCTCTCCAAAGAGTCATTTAGGCAACGTCTTGGTTGATATGAAGCTCATTGATATCAAGGACACTTTACCGGTGGGCTTCATTCCCATCCAGGAGACCTCTGATACACGTAAGTTGACATCTGTTTTTCAGTCCCATGTTTTGGGAGCAGCCTCTCCACCAGTGCCTGTGTGGGCAGCGGTGTCCCAGGGAGAGGGATGCTCTCAGCATTGCTGTGCTCTGGAGTTACATGTGCGTGTTTGGGGCAGCTCTGGACTGCAGTGGAACAGCCTTCCATTTTCCTGTACTCTTCCAGGTTTCTTAGCACTGCTTCCTGGCTGTTACCAGCACGCTTGCTAGAGCAGGAAGGAGTAATTCATGTTCTCATTTGTGAGTGTGGGCTAGGCCTAGTGGGAGCAGAGCTGCTGTCCTGAGGCATGTTCACAAATGCATACCAAAGGGAAGGGCATGTGCTTGTGGTGCAGGATTCATGCATGACAGCTTTGCATAACTGAAGGAAAACGTCCTTTGAGGTAGTGCTGAGGTAGTACTGAGAGAAGGCACAAATGGAACGTCCAGGGAAAATACCATCCTCATTTCTACAAGACTGAAGTCACTTTGCTGCAACGTTTAAGCCAGCAGCTCCCAAACAGTGTATTCGGATCCTTGTGGCAGCAGCAGCTGGGGCCACGTCTGGTCGCAGCACTCTGCTCTGGAGCAGCATCAGGTATTTTGGGCCTCCAGTGTGGAGGATGGGGATAAGCCCCATGGGAGCTGAGTGTGGAAGGGCTGCAGGACACCATGTGCTGATACAGCTACTGCTCAGGAGCAGTGTTGGTACCAGGCTCGTCAGTAATGAAATCCAGTGTAGTTAAGAGTAGAAAGGAGTTCTTGCTTTGCAGGTTTTCATTCATCTGCATCTATAGTAGATGAGGATGGTTTTTCAGTCACTATCGACCTGGTTCTGATTTGAACCCATGACCTAGAAGTGAAAGGCTCTGCAGCCCATTTCCCATTCTCCTGGCTCATCCCTTTTCCCTGGAGAATTCCTGGGCACATGCAAGTTGGGGAAGAGTCACAGGTTTATCCTGCTCACTCTTGGGAGTGTTAGACACTTACCATGAGCTGCTGTAACTTTTGTGAAAGTCCTGGTGAAAAGGTGGAAGGGGACTTCAGAATTAATTTAAATGCATTAGATGGCAACCCAGACCATCTTCAAAGCAGAGGCCCTGTCTGTATTAATGAAGCAGTGCATATCCCTGTTTCCATTAGCATGAATGAACACATTTCCATTGACTGTTTATAATATGTTTACGTAAAATTAACTCTAGTTAAGCATGTGTAATTAATGAATCCAGCTCCTAAACCAAGTTTGCTACAGACTGCAGACTCTAGCCAAGTGTGAAAGAGACCAAAGACAAAAGCAGTCAGCTCTGTACTTCTGTGAAAGTCAAATGAGAGACACTGATTCTGTTCAGAGTTACATGTTTCTGTGCTCTTGCTCTAAGTGACAGTTGACTCGTAGTAAATACATTAAATACATTACTCTTTACTATGTTCTGAGGAAATTTCCAGGTGTGGAAGTCTTAATCCCTGGGCTCCCAAAATCAGTTTTAGCACTTCAAATAAAAGCCCCAGTTTTTCAGAGCAGGAGAGACTAGACTTTAGGGATTCAGGTATTTAGCATCTCTAAAAAGCAGCATGGGAAGTGAAAAGCTGCATGCACAGATGCTGTATGGTGACACACCTCTCACTGGCTGGACATTTGTTGGTGCTGGTGTGACAGCAGATTTCAGAGGCTGGGACGGATTGCTTTCTCCAAGGTGTGGATTACAAGACAGGAGGAGCCTACAGAGACAGGGCTGCTTGCCATCTGTCGAAGTGAGAGCACATTTTTAAGCTGGAGGATATTTATTCATGTTAACCTGAAGGGTTTTTATTTTGCAGGCACTTGTTTGTAGTTATTGGTTGGTTCCAGGTTTTCATTCAGTGTGTGCACTTTAGATTTTCAGCTTATCCATAGACTTCTGTTGTGTCTTTTAAGTGCCTGCATTCACAAATAGAAACCTCACCTTGCTCACGTTGAGACTCTCGAGGGTGAGATAAAGCAGTGGTTTCCAAGCACCACAGATCTGTCTGTGTGCCAGTGCCACCCATTGTCATGCGACTGACCCGTAGCTGGATGCGGATTGTATCTGTGTGCAGACAGCATGCATATACATGAATTCATTATACAGATAAGCCTTAACTCTGATGGCGTGAGTTTTTCTTGATGGATAACATGGAAACAAGTGAAATTGTTCTGTGATGCTTGGCAGGAAAGGGCCATGCAGCAGATTCATCCACCCTCTGAACACAGGTCAGTGGAGCACAGTTGCTCCATAGGAGGTCCTAGCAATTACTGCTTTGTAAATCTGGTTTATCCCCATGAAAACTCCAGGGCAGAGTATCATTTCAGTGCTTGCTGACTGAGTCAGGAGAGGTCACTGACACGTAGGATGTGTGAGACTTGGGCAGACAGCTTTTACTGCTGGCCACTCTACGTGGTGGTCTGTTTTCCTGCCTGCTGCTCCTCTTTGGTTGGCTGTTTGGAAGCACTTGGCAGAATAAACTGACCGGTTGTGTCAGCAACTTCCAGGTGTGTTCCTAGAGGCAGTGCTTGTGGGAGGAATATTTAGACACGACTATGCAGGCCAGTAAGGCAAACATTACTATGGAAAGAGAAAGTGAATGTGAGAAGTATGTGGAAGTGGAAAAATCACCTGCCGTTTCTGTTCTGCGGTGCTGTGGCATACGTGATGTCTTATCTTCTCTGCAGAGGGTAGTAGGGAGTATTGGTTTATCACAATGCCTAATAACAAATCTCACACAGTGTACAGACTGCTCCTGATAGAAGATTTCTCCAGCCACTGAATGGCACTACACTGTCTGGTTTGCTGACGTATGTCTGTTCTTTGCTCCAGTTCCTGCCATAATTATCTCCCTAATATCTGGAGAGACAATAAATAACATTTATACTCTAATCTTGCATAAAAAAATACCCCATGTCCTGGGTTGTTTTTGCAGAAGAAACAGCTTTCAGGAAGAAGAGGCTGTGCATTAAATTCATCCCTCGAGATTCTACAGAGGCAGCGATCTGTGATATCCGAATCCTGGGTAGATCTAAACAGGCCCCTCCTCAGTACACCTTCATAGGGTACGTATCCCTCACTCCAGGAGATGTCCTAAATTCAGTTGTACCAAGGCTAAGCACCGTGTTTTCCTGTAATTACTAAGTAGTAGTTTGTAAGAGCTGAAGCTTGTTATTAGAAGAGTTTACATAAGTACAAGTGTTACTTGATTTGATGTAGGCATTAACTAACACCTTCCCCCCCACCTCCTTTTTCCCCCTATTAGGCTGGTTCTCACTAAACAAGGTGTTCGTGGAGCATGTCAGTGCTTCATACTTATGCATACTTGTGTGTGTCATTTGCTAGTGGCATTAATGTCTTCTGTGTTGCTTGCACAGGGAGTTGAACAACATGGGCATTTGGTACCGGATGGGCAGAGTTCCACGCAACCATGAGCCTGCGCAGCCTGAAACTCCTCCTTCACAAGCACCATCTTCAACACCCGCTCCTAACCTGCCAAGGTAAGTTCTCTGCTTTCCAGCCCCTTCTACTTGATGCTGCATGATGTATTGTTACTAACCTTGCCTGATGGAATCAAGGTTCCACATCAATATGAATGGTTACATGGTATGATCTGATAATGAGGGAATGTGTCATTGTTTCAAGTATTTGCCCGATGGAAGTTCCTTTGGCTGTCATTGTACAAAGACATACAAGTGAAGGAGTCAGAAGAAAGAAGAAGCCTGCAGAGCAAGGGAAATGGCCGACTGCACCTTTTCTTTGCTTTAAACTGTGTGGAACGTTACAGTTTCCAACAAGTATGTGTGAATCATCCGTAGAGGGTAGCCCAGAGAGTGGCCAAGATGATTTCCCTCCTTGACCGAAGGGAGGGAGAAGCATTCATACAGATTTTAATGTACAGGGAGACAATTCTGCTCATTCTTCAGAATCAGTGCACTCATAGTTTGAAGTACTGGCCCTATTTTGTCTTTTCTTGGACCTGGCTACAGTGCTGCAGACTTGCAGCTGCCACTGAGCATGCAGAGCAGGCTGCTTATCTGACAGGAGCCATGCTTCTGGCCAGATGCTGGCATAGTGTCTGTCCAGGTTGTTTTCCCTGTGTTATAATGTATGTGTGTGTGTGTATAAATGTATGCACTTGTGTGTATACTTGCATATAACAGTAGCTGTGTATTGACAGCTTACTTGCTGAATTTCTCAGGGCAAAATAGAGTGTTGTTAAGCAACAAACCAACCCAGACAGAGGTTAAACTGAGTGCTTTATGCTCCTGGCTTTTGCTATGAAAGCACAGCATCTAGAGTGAGATGGGCTCTTCCTGATGAGGCTCACTCACTGAACTCTGGGGCTGGGTTATTGCCAGGGGGTAGCACATTCTCTATGGTCCCTTTGGGCCTTTGCTTAATTAAGTGAACACGTATTTTTGCACTAAGCATGTGGTATACTGCAGATACATTTACAGTATTACAATAACTGTTAAGAGCTAGAATTACAAAGGAGACTGCAGAGGGAAATTCCCAGGGGATTGGTTTCTATGTAAAAGTCACTGTATCATATAGGTGATACCTCTGTCCTTCAGAGTCTTGATTTACAGGTCATTTCAGAGAGTGATGCTTAAACTGCTCTGAACTGTTCTCAGAAAAGCTGTTGGGTGTCTTTGAAGGCAGGTGTGTACACTTGAGCCTTCACCCATGACCCAGACTTAAATCTGCTGTCTTGTGGTGGCTGTTCAAGCTCTCCAAAGTATTTGGGCATTTCTTTCACTGAGAGTTTTATTCAGTCGCTGCCATGCTGTGGCATGCTGCTAGCTATCCTATACTGTCAGGTGTGCTGCAGGCAGGGATGCTGTCTTGCCTCTGAGAGATGAACAGCCAGCAGTCTTTTGGAGATTTCAGGCTGTCCCACTGGGAGCTGATAACGTTGTTTTGAAGCTCCACTGGACATAAAGCTACATGCTGGCACAGGGCATGCGACATCAGAGAAAAAGATGTCTTGCTTTTTAGAGCACAGATCTTCATTTTCTGTCTGCAAGAAATTCCTGCCTGGGCAGATTTCCACAATAAAGAGAAAAAATTATCATAGCAAGAGAATGTCAATGGAAGTGCTTAATCACTAAGTGTGGAAGGGTCACTTTATGGCTGAGCAGGGAAGGCTGTTGAGCAGTGTCAGAGCTATTGGGAACAGGGCCAAAATTAGAGCTCAGAGCATCGGCGACAGCCTGAAAAGAAGTGTTTACAAGGCTTATATATTTTATAACCTCTTGTTGTACAGTTTATGGTTTACAATGGCTGCAAGGAAATTGGATCAGTTTTGTTTTACTTGCCAAATAAAGCAAATGTCAAAATAGTCAATATAAAATGTATTCTAATTTGGCTGAGTTAAACCAGCCAGTATGCAGTGGAATAATTGAATGTTACATTAATGCCTCCTAGTAAAAACCACCTGTCTGTAGCCAGCTCCACTCTCATGCCCCATGCGTGATTTACAGGTAACTTTTACACCACCAGCCTGATCATTCAAAGCATCTTTCATGTCTGTTTTTTTTTCACTCTGATTATTTATTATCCAATATATTTTTTAAGAAATAGAAATGTATATAAAAATGTATCTTGCAAATATTTCATTATTATGGGGAACACATACGACTTGGAAGCCTTTCCTAATACTTTATCAGCAATGTGGTAAGTTACTCAACATTTAATGTTGGTGGAAGATTGTAGTCACAAGTAACCTCTTATTTTTACGTCACCATAGAGAGATGAGATTATACTAGTAGACAGTTTGTTGTTTTATTCCATGTGGATATATCCTGACAGGAACAGCAGGGAGATATTCTGATGCTGCTGTGAGTGTTAAGAGGAAATCCATGAGCAGTGCTGAATAGGCTGGTCAAATATTTAAGCTGTTCAGTTGCTGTCTGGCATTATAAAATAATTTTAAATCAAGAGGGCATGCTTGGGTGCTTCAGAACAATTGCTAGCATGGGATATAAACTAAACCAGTAAAACACACCAGTGAGCTTCTGCACAGCAAAACCTTCCTAAATGGAAAGACTTTTTACTGTGGGAGATGTTTATTTCTGCTCCAGCTGTGTTTCCTCCTCTGATCCATGATGTAAGTTACTGATGGCAGTGGATGGCAGCACATCACAGTTCTGTCATGTGTCATAGGTTTGACCTCCACAGCTTGCTGCACATCGGCAGTGCTGCTTCCACCGCTTGTGCTGCAGGGTTATGGCTCGCAGTCAGAACTGCACAAGGGGAGGCTTTGTCTGATATCCATGCTGGACTGCATATGTTATTTTTCAGCCATTTCTTCTCCTTGGTGTTTCCTACTGCAGGCATCTGGCTTAATGGTCTCTAATGGCAGCCCTTGCACATTCCAGTGAGGATGGCATGCTGTGCTGTGGAGCACAACCGTGCCATTGCGCAAGGCATCAAGCTGCTTTACTGTCTTTTCTCTCCAAATTCTGCGACAGCTTCTTGGCAGTAATGGCAGCCTGGAGAAATGCACTTCCAGTTTCCCATCCTAGAAGGCTGCTACGAAAGAACTGCTTTTGTTGACTTGAGTCATCAGTGGGAGTTCACTGTAACTTTCCTCAGAATCTCTGCTCTGTGTTCAAGGCTTGCGCTCACCGGTGCTACACAGTGACATCCCTTTGGGGAGCAGGAAGGTAATCCCCCCCACAAAAGAGGTGCTAGTGATGGGTAACTCACCTGACCTTTTGCTTTTGCTTCACACAGCCTGTGGATTGGCTGTCGCCAGTGCACAGGCTGGGGACTTGGAGAAAAATGCATGTTACAAGCATATGAGCAATGTCTTGGGGCTCAGCCCTCCATGCCTCAAGCTCTCTTAGAGTAGGATTTGTGTGTGATGTTCTCTTCCTGAGTCCAGTTCCAGCCTTTGGGAGCAAGTCCCCACTTCTGTGTATGCACACAGAGCCAACCTTGAACTACTTTGCCTTGTGGCTGCCTGTGGGATGGCTCCATCACGGCCATGGTTCTCTATGAGCCCACGTAGCCTGTGTGGTTTTACATCCCTTCCCAAGGTGCTGCAGGAGTCTCCACCACCGTTGCTCAAACAGCCCTCTCACAATTTGTCAGCTGCAAGCAAGATGTCAGTCAGTGCTGCTGAAGTGTGTTTTACAGTGACAGACATAATTGCACTTAACTTTTTGCGTGGATGTTATCAATCTGTGACGGATACTTTGGGAAATGGAGCACTCTGATTGCAGATAATGTGTCACAGGCGTTTAATCTTCCTCGCAGGGAGACTGGGATTCAGTCACAACTTTTACTTGTTGATGTCAGGTTTTGAAAATGTAGATTCGTGCTGACCCTGGGAATTGTTCAGTCATTTACTTTGCAGGGCTGTCATCTGAAAGGTTAATGGCTTACCAGGGAGAGGGAAGATCTTGCTGCAATCCGCCTGCATTCGTATCATGCGCTAGCATGGCTGGGCGCTCAGTGTTCAGGTTCAAAAGGGCAGAACTCCTCCAGGTGCCTTCCTGGGATGCCTGTGGCATGTTTCTGTGGCTGTTCTAGTTGAGACCACAAGGGAGAGGGCAGGACCCTCCTGGGGCAGCTGCAGGTCTCAGTGGGGCTTACAGTGCCTGCTGCCATCCAGGAGGGTCACTCATGCTCTGGACTGACCATAAAGGTGCATGGGTGAGCAAAACAGTGTTGACCCTGAATGCTGCATCTCCAAGCAAGCCTGGTGACCAGGAGAGGTGGCAGAGCTGGTGGAATGGCTGGCCTGGCCAGGAGATTCCAGTAGCATTGGAGATGCTGTTCCCTGGTTGGGAACCCTGAGCGGCTCAGTTGGGTTTCTCACACTAGGTGCTCCTGGCACAGCCAGGCACAAGCCATCATGGGCACTGACTGAGGTGCCCATGAAGAAGAAGAGGCACCAGACCTGAGGACCCAGCGTACATCTTCTTGTGCTTGTAATTCCTCCCTGATCCACATGGCTAATAAGCTGCAGAAGTGCTGCAGCTCAAACCTCTTCATATGTGAGCCTGAGCAGGGCTGGCAGAATCCCTTTCTGCAATCAGTCTGTGCCACCAGGTGCTCAGGCCTTGAAATCCTGATCTGGCAGGAGCATTGCACCAGGGAAGTGCTGCTCTGGTTTTGATAAGCAGGTAACGATTGTCCTACTTAAACCCCTGAAATAAGAGCAGGATGTGTAAATTTTCTTCTTGTGCTCCCAATTACCTTTTAAATAGTTAAACTGCTCCTCCTTAGAAAAGGGAAATACTTTGCTCCTGTTTTCTGTTCCCAGTGGAGCTTAATGTTGAGGAATGTAAGAATTTCCTTTCTAGGCAGGGAAGTCTGATTTTTCAAATTGATTTATTAATGGTGTTTGAACTTGGTCATGTAAGCATGGAAAGTGATCAGTGTGTGGCTTTCTGCTGGAGGCTGATGATGTGCAATAGGTGGCAGCTAATAAAGCAGCACCAAGCCTGCATGGTGGAGACCTGAACTTGGCCTGATGGTGAGCCAGCCTCATTCTGTGAGGCTGGGTTAATTGAAGGGAATTGAATGGGTTAATTGAAGGGAAGTAGCTTCCCTGTTATTTTAAGTAGCAACAATAGTATTTAAAAATAATAACCTTTATTTTTTTTCTTTAAGACATTTAAAATAACTTTTTAAGGAAAGTCTGTAGAGGAAAAGGCTCCAGGGTTTGAATGGTTTTCTGCTCTGGTGTGGAACAAAGCCAAGACTTGGGGAGCTGCTGTGGACTGGAGGCAGACACCACTGGTAGCCGGATGGGCAGGAGGCTGTAACAGAGTGATGGGGTTCTGCCTTAAAGTCCCTCATCAGAACCAAATGCTGCTGGATAGCGAGTATTTTGGGATGGATGTTTCTGGCTTGACTGGAAAGTGCTCTGCAAAATATTGCCAGTGGGATCTCTGATGTCTTATCCTTTCTACAGAATGCTTCCTTCTTGATGGAGTTGTATTTTCTAATCTGTTTCATTGAAAGAGCTCTAAAGTAAAACTGCGTTCTGATTTACAACTAATAAAGCCTATTCTCTGGCTTGAATGCTCAAATCCCTTCTATCCTGAAATACAGCACAGTATTCCTATCTTTAAATTACGAACCCTACAAGAGGCTAAGGATGGCACAAGGGCTGGGCTCACATCCCAGTAGCTATGGCTAAAAAACCCAATGACATTGAAACAATAACCTGAATTTAGGAGGAAGTGTTTCCATAGACTTTTTCCAGCAGGTATGGTAAGAAGCAGAACGTAAGGATGAAATGTCAGTGATGCATATACGTGTGCAAATCTGAGCATGAGGGTTGGTTTGAGCGGGTGAAGGTGCTGGCACACATTTATCCAGAGTCTGTTTCCCATAAGGAATTTGTTATGAAACTGCACTGACCATATGGCTTGCGTCCAGCTCAGCTGGATGAAGACGTGCAAAAATTGGTCACATTCCAGTATGTTTTAGTGGTAGAAAATGATGATTAGGAAAAAATGTTTAAACAATACGAGTGGTTTCCAGGCACAAGAATCCTTTGCAGCAGCCGAGAGAGACATTAACTGTAGTTAGAAGAAGTCTGATGGATTTAGCTGATTTTGAGGATGCGTTGAAAAATTTGGGGAGTGCTCTGAGCAAAGAGGCTTCGATCTCCTAGGAGTCATTTTTCTTTATAGAGCCCTGTTCCTGGTATAGTAATATTCCTGGAGGCATGTTTTCTTTAGGGTATAGAGTAGGGTCATTAAGTAGAAGCTGAAGGTATTCATTCAAAGAAGCTATACACTGAGTTGTTAAATAAGCCCTGCGGGGGAATTGAGCGTTTTTCCCCTAAAACTTCTGTGTTGTCTGCTATTTAATATGATCTCTGCCACTGTTGATTTGTAATCTGTGCTTTCACCCTGAAGTGCATGTGGTTGTGTTCAGATATTTCCTTCTTTAAATCAATCACTTTCACCATTTTCCAAAACACTTCTTGAGTTTATTGCTTTTAGTAAAGTGTTCGGACTGTCATTATTTATTACTGGCAAAGTGCTGACAACGTGCTCTTCCCAAATGAGTCTTTATGTGGAATATTTGTTTAACAGGTTCTGCAGGGGTGGTGCTGCTGCTCCCTGGTGCTGTGGGTCTGCTGGGATGCAGTCCCCCCCTGGCAAGGGGCTTGCCTTTGAGAGATGCTGCTGGTGGACCTGTGAGCCTGGGCTTTGTTGTGCTGATTAATTTGACAGAATTTAAAATCCTAACCGAGGAGGCTTACACCGTGTGTAATTTATCTTTTTGGAGTATTTCTGCTGTTTGGCAATTTTTCCCTACTGCTTCATTATCTGAAAACTCCTGACTCTGGAGAGTAGCTAGTGAAGGATGTGGAAAGCTGTGCGCTTCCCACTGCAGCCTCCAGAGACGCCTCGCTGCTCATCTAAGACAACCACTTCATAAGCACCTCATGCTTACAGTATGAGGTCTTAGTTCTTTGATGCAGTCCTCTGCCTATAACAATTTAATGGGCTGCAGCTCAGACTTTCAAGCAGTGTAAATTAAACTACTTAGGTTTTTTCTATTGTTTGGCAGCTGTTCTATCCTGGTTACTTAAATCCTCTGATCTAAATTAATCCCTGTACAGAGGAAGCTGCAGGAGCTTCATTCTGCATTAAGCCTTACAGTTTGGGTTGCTGGTCTGCAGTAGATCATGCTCCCTTGTTAGCATTGCTGGGGCTTGTTCTGTTCGGCTGGTGATGGCTTTAGTTTTGACAGAATAGCACAGCAGCGTTTTCCCCTGTCTCTGGGGCACGGTTGTGCCAGGAGGGGATGCAGAGAGGCTGCTGTGGGCAGGCCTCTTCCCTTTCTGCAGCTGGGAAAATGAAACGGGTAAATCTAAAAGTGGAAAGAATCACTCGCTCCCTTTTTCATTCTGTTTGGGCTTTTATAAAAATCAGAATCTGGCAGCACCAGCTCTCATTGATTTTTAGGAAACAGGATATTTTAGTAGCTTGGAATGAGATGAAATGCTTGCAAAGCCCATATGTTGCTTGTTTTAGGGAAAGGGTCAGGGAGGTTTTAGAAAGTATTTAAATATTTGGTTTACACGATTAGAATAGATTGTCTGGAATGAAGTCCATTACCCGAGGTGATTCTTGCCTCACAGTTTTGTTTTTCATTGCAGTTCTTTGGGGTATGAGGTAGGTGTTCTGGCATCGCTGTGCCTGAGCACAGGAAAAGTTAAGGACTGAGTAAATACCATAGATGAGATTCTGGACACCGCTGGAGCTATAGATACCTGCTCTGGCATTGTCTGCAAGCTGCAGTTTGGAAAATGCATTCTGGTAAAGGGAGCAGTTGCTGAGAGGTCCTCTGATGTCTGTCAGTGGAACTCCAGCAGTGTGTTTCTTAGAAATGGGCTTTTTCCTCCCTCTGTAGGCAAAGCTTTCAAGTTGGATTACATTCCTTAGAGCTACAGCCTCATACTAACTTCTTGTAGGTGTATTTTCAGCTTTCCACAGCTTGGAATTTAATTGTTCTGTCCTCAGTGTTTCACAAGGCATGGTCTTTGCATAATCATGGAAGACACAATTCTTTTTATTTGAAGGTAATGCCTATGAGACTGCAGTTTTGGCAGCACTGTTCTTGAGTTCGTTTAAATTGCAATCATGGCAGTGGTAATCAAAGAACAGGACAATGCCAGTCTGCAGCATGCAGGATGGTTTCTAATACATTTGATAACGTGGGGCAGTTAAAAGTTTTTGCCTTATTTCTCTACCACACTCATCGAGTCCCGTTGGAAAGCAAAACCTTAGTGTTGGTCTTTTGCTGTGCTTGGTTGATGTTTTTATATGAATTATGAAGCATCCTTTGATATCTGGCATTTCCCCTTACGATCCTCTGTTACTTTTTATGAGTACTTGCCCTCTAACTTCAAAAGCAGTTCATCACCTTCCTGCAGACAGTTATTAATAACTGGTTTGGAACTGTTGGGCATTCCTGGGCCTGTTTTATACGAGTTTCTCTCCAAAACCAGTCAGAAAGCGGCCATAATGTGCACAGACCTCAAACTGCCTTTGCTAACATGTAAAGGGTCTCTCTCATCACGTGCCTCTTCGGTTTCTGTCCTATGTAGACTTGTTTCATAGATTTAATGACTAAAAGAAAAGCTGAAGCTAAGAGAGTAATTAAATCTGCCCAGTCCTGAACTGTGCTGTTGCAGTTGTTTCATCCTAAATTGCCTGCAAATTACAGTATGCTGGGGAGAACTATTCCTTGTGTTTAACCCATGCTGGAACAGTGTGGGTTGGACTTCAGCGTTGGAAAGCCCTGATGGTGGCCTCATTAGGGCTGGACCATCCATCTTTCCCGCAGCACCAAATCCACTTCACTGCTTTCATTCGGTGAAGAGGAAGAAAAGTATGTTTTGTGACAGTTCAAAAGGAAAATAATTGGCATGGGGATAGTTAATGTGAGTTGCCATTCCTTAACATCAGAGATTCCACTAAAGTACTAATAATTACTGTTAATATCTTTCAGTGGAAACTTTCAGAGTAAACGAGCGCTGGTTGGAGCAGTATTTAACGGCATGCTGCTGGCATGATAAGAATGCAAATAAGCGTTATTAGCCTAATGATTTTGCTGTCACCATGGCTGTGCAGCAGTAGTGTTGTGAATATGTCATGCAGTACCCGTGAATTTGGAAAGTGTGTCAAAACACAACTTCAATTAGTTTGCTCTAATTATGGCTCTAGAGAGTTCATAACTGTATCACTCCTCATTAAAAGAGATTTTCTTATATGGATTAATACAGCACATAAAGGGATGTTTGAGCGATCTGAAGCAGAGCTGTGCAGAGGGAGGATGCCCACGGTGTGGTGGGAGGTGCAGGGGGTCTGACCCCATCCCATGAGCTCCTGGTGCAGAGCAGGGATGGGAAGCCTCCCAGGCAGAACCAGGCGGCTGTGTTGCAGTATCCTCAGCACATGAACCTGGTAGATGATTCTGGGTATGCTCTTCACTTAAAAACAAAACAACCCAACTGAAAAACCATAGGAACCCTGGTAGGAACCACACTTGATGCTACACTGGAGATCTGGCCTGAAAACTTTGCTCTGATAAAGATAGAGGAGCAAAGGCAGTCAGAATCTGGAATCTCAGAATGAGCCCTTCAGGATGCCAAATGTCCATGTGCATTTGTAGTCCCAGTGTATTTGTAGTGTCTTAAATACTATCTTTTGGTATTGCCTGAGCATATCCTTGCTTTGCAGAGCAGGGAAGAGATTGTTGTGCTCACAGGTGAGTAGTTGGTGAAGGGTTAAAGTAGTAATTGTTTAAATCTTTTAGGCTTTCCTCCCAGTTCTGTGATAATTTGATGAAGAACTTCACCCTAATTAAATATTCAAATTAGGAATAAGTGTCAATATGGCTTCCCATTGCCTGGAATGATGATTAATTGTATTCAAAACTCTAGTGGCCGCTGTAATCTAGCCCAAACCGTTGTTCTTGATTATTTGTGCAACACATTTACCATGTTTTTGTTTTAAAATTTAAACTAGTAATTGATTTGCCATATGCCGCAGAGCTGCACATACTTTCACGATATGTGTTTAGGAACTTGGGGACTTTGTAATTGGGATTTTCTTGCTTTTCGGTGGCAGCCTCTCTGGTTTTTTGTCTTCTACAATGCAGAATGATTTGGCTTTCACAACACATAAGGAAAATGCATTATGCAATCAACTTAGTAGGTTTAAGTTATATTGATCCTGGCCAAAGTTTGCATTAATTTGAAATAAGTTAGACTTTGTTTCCTGGTTTTTCCCTACAATGTCATGCTTTTTAAAACGAAAAGAGGCGAGCTGATCTCCTTCCAGCAGTCGCTGCCCTCCATCTTGTGGTCTTGCAGCTAAATGTTCTTGGAGAGACCTGGCTCTTCTTGGAGCAGCTCCATGGGAGTGATGAAATGCCCGTTTGTCTTACCTTGGAAATGGAAAGTGGCCATGGATGGAGGGCCCTTGTTTCCAAACACCCTCATAAGCCCATGTTCAGACCCTGGTGCTGGCAGGCCAGTGTTGGCAGCAGCTGAATAGGCAGTTCTGCTTGCAGTAGGTTGCAGGAGTGAAAGCAGTGTTACTGCACCCACTCACAGTTACCTCTTAATAGCGATATGTCTGAAGTGGAGAGCAAACAGGATACCCTGTGGAATCAGGCAGAAATAAGTCATCTTCTGCTGCTGTATTCACCAGTGTGTGGTCAGCATCCCTCAGATGGCGAGTGATTCATTTTAATTACACACGTGGAACGTGTGCTCCACTTCAGCATATGGCACTTGTGAAACCTGGTGCTCATGTGAGCTGCCAGGCATGCTGGTACTGACTGAGGACTTGGTTCACAAAGTCTTTTGCAAGCTAAGGGTTCAGAGCTGGGAAAGCTGCCGCACCATGGAGCTGATGGCTCCTCTGCAGTGCTTCCACATCACCCACCATGAACCCTGCGGAACGGTCCTGTGACTGGAGGGATGCTCATCACCTCCCTCGCAGCCTGTGCTGGCCCAGAGGGAAGAGGGTCAGCCTCACCTGCAGCGGGAGCTGGTGGAAACCTCTAAAATACTCTGCTCAGAAATGTGCCTTTCAAGTGGATCTGCTTTGTTTACTTCCCAAACAATTCCTGCTGTTTTGTTTGTGGTGAAGAAAGTCCCCTGGACGAGCAAGAGAAATTCAAAAGTCTTCCCATTAGCTGTATTGATGCCTCGGAAAGTATTTTTGGATACTGCTATTAAAAACCAAATGAAAAGCGTGTAATGCCCACAGGCAGCAGTCCTCTGTTTTAAAGTGTGTTCATGACAAACCTGCCTCTGCTCGCAACGAGTCTCATATGGATTGTGTTTTAAACAGCAAACCGTTAGCCAAATTCAGAACTATTTTCACACCATCTTTTTTTGGTTAGAAGGAGCTTTGGGAAGCACAAGCAAATTGAAACTCGTATTTGCTTTCTCTTATTTTATCCGTGCTGTTCACCATCAGTTGCATCGAGGGCTAAAAATACGTGGTTCTTCACAAAATGTGTCCAGGTTGTTAAAGGCAGATAATTTCCAGATGATTTGCTCGATAGATAAAACCTGCTAGCTAAGAATGTGTATTTGATGGAGGATATGCAGGGCCCTGTTTCACAGATACGGTGTGTTGGAGAGGACACAAAGGCCACCTTGTTTTCCTGGCAGGGGAACGATGCTAAGGGCCTTGCTGTGTTCCGTAGCTCTCCTCATGTGAAATGGAATCTGCTGTTCCTTTAGGAAGAGGGAGCATCTTCATTACATATGGCAATGTGGTCCAGAAGATTAATGATAATGTTGTATAAAAATTCACTGGGATCAGCATTAGAAAAGTACATATTTGAATTAAACGGGAAAAGCCCGAATCTCTCATCAAAGCATAGAAATCTGTGGGCTATCAGCAACTGATGACTAGCAAAAAGTCTGCTCTCATGGCAGACTTCTCACAGCTCCATTGCTGGCTGGGCAGCCACACTGGCTGTACAGGGAGAGCAGTGTGATGGGAGAGGGAGAACTGCGTCCACTGCATTGAGCAGCCTCACTGGTGCTATACCAAGCCCCAGAGCTCCCGAGTGCCTGATGAGAGCAGGGCATTGCCTCTGCCCTCCCATCCCACATGGGGGGAAGGTCACCCACCTTATATTCTAGTCTCTGTCCAGGCTTGCTGGGTGCTGTATTTTCCCCTTAATAAGCCCTGAGCCACTGAAAATGGTTTCAGCTTCACTTCCATGAGCTCCATTTTTTTCCTATTTATAGGAAAGTTTAATGGAAGATGTAAAAATATCTCCCTGCTGCAGGAATGCTGGGCAGAGCTCTGCTGCAGCCGGGGAGGTGATGAGTGAAGTTTGGCTTCCCTTTCCTCTGGGGCTGGTGTAGGGGAGCTCAGCTCATCACCCCCTGCCTTGGGGAGCATGGGAGCCTGCATCTAGCATTGGGTAGGTCTAGAGCAGGGTTTGGTCATCAAGAGAGTTTCAAAGATCCTATTTACAAATGTACTCAGAAGTTTTTGGCTCTTGATGTTAGTGCTTTCTGCCTTGAAGGAGACTCAGTTGAGTGCTGCAGGGTTTTCAGGCACTCTCTAGGCCTTCTGTTGAGACTTGTGTTTGCAGAGGAGAGGCCATGCAATCTGTCCATGGGTGCCAGCTCACAAGGAGCTGCTGTGTCCTGTTGGAGAGTGGATGGCTGCCTCTGTAGTGCTTCGGTTAGTCAGCTGGGTCTGGTGTTTGGTGGGGCAAAGCAGGCTTGTGGTGGGGTGTATTCAGTCTTGCTCACAGCTGGACTGATGAGGAGGTAAAGCAGCTCAACCACCACTTGGTTATAATGGCTGTATCGCCATCTCAGTCTCCCCCTGACATTTAGTGCCCACTCCAGGTTTTGGAAGCAGTGTTAAGGGTGATGTTTGTTGCTTAACCTGACTGGAATCATTGGGGAAGAGCGAGCTGGCAGCAGCAGCACTTTCTGCTCTGTGGTAACATCCTGTCCATTTCCCATCTCTCTCCCTCAGGCATATCTCGCTGACGCTCCCTGCCAGCTTTCGAGGGAAAAGTCACAGCACTCGCCTGGACTTGGAGCACCAGCACTCGAATTTGTACGCCATATCAGGTAAGCTGCGCACGCGGTGCTTTCTCTGCTGCTCTGTGGAATCAGGAGTGGAACCCAGTAAAGCAGCCCTGCTTGTACAAACGGCTGGGTGTGTGGTACCCAGGAAACTTACACCCAGCTTTGTCAGTGCTGTTTAAGCATTGAGGGCAGAGGGATCGCAGAATGTGCTCAAACACACGTCACTGGCAGCAGACATTACTGACCACTGGGGAGATCACAGCCTTGGGTAGGGATGCTGCTGCCTATGGAGGTGCTCAGTGAGAGCTCTGGTGGAAAGCAACACTGATACAAACTTTGCTCCTTATGTTGGTCATGGTCATCACAGGTGAGTCACAAGAGACCACGTCTCTGCCCATTTCACAGGAAGCTTTGTCCTTCCTAGCAAGGATGAGTTTCCTACACATTCTGCTCTGCTACACTCAATATACTCATTAAAAACAGATAGGATCTTGTTCCCATTTCTATATTCTGAACACTGCACTGCATAGTTTTGTTTCCCTGGTATTAGGGCAAATTTGAACATAGATGTTCAGATTTGAATGGGTGTCTGTATTATTTTTAAGAAGCATGTGCTTGCAGATGCACACTTGGTCTCTAGCTGCAACTTTCTCTCTGTTCACCCTTCCAGGCTAGTACACAAGTGCTAGAGCTAGTGATAGTTTCCAGATGTCAGTGTGGAAAATAACTGCCTGCTTTTATTTTTAACTAGTACTAGTCTGCAGGGAAAATGTGTGTTTAAATAGAGTGGTGAGGAACAAGCCCATTCCTTTACCCTTGCAGGTAACTTCTTACTGTGCTTCAGGACTATGCAGTGGGTTCAGTTCAGAGCTGAGGCCTCTAGAGCAGTCCTGCCTCTTGGTGCTGGCTTTCTTGAAGGAGGAGTAAGCTAAAAAGGGAGGTAACCCGATTCCCAAGGCCCAGGAAGGAATGCCTTTGGGAATGAGACAAGGATGCTTTACAGAGATTGTACCTCATGGAGTCTGTCACTGCTGGATGTGCCGAGAACTGTGTGGTCTGGAAGCTATTCATAACCCACAGCAAAAGGACTTATGGTTCTGTAAGCTGAAGACAAGTGGTTAGGTGCAGCTGTGGTGCAGCAGCACGTTTCACCTGCCTCCTCTCCTGTGGGGCCAGCTCAGAGGCTGGGTCTCAGCTGAGCAGCACTGGGGTGCAAGAGTTTTCCTTAGAATTCTTTTTTTTTGGAGTAATATTACACCTGAACAAATAGTGTGCTAGGCAGGGTAGAATCACACTTAGCCACAGTTTTCTCTTTGTTACGTCCTTTTGCAAGAGGAGGAAAATACTGGCTTTAAACCTGGCTCTGTGAAAACATCATGAAAGTGCAGTCCCTTCATCTGGCTGAAGGAGATTTTCAGGACAGTTTGGAAACCCAGGAAAAGCAGCAGTGGATTCAGTGGGCTGTACAATAAATAGGCAGTGCTGGTGCATAATCAGGGAAGAGAAGATGGCAAAAATGTGCCATTCACAGGTTCTTGCTATTAATAGTGAGTGACACTTCTAACATGGGAACATGGCATTAATTCATGTACCATAATCAAAGGGTTATTTAAAAGGTAATCTCTGACTGAAACAGCAGCTTCGGGTTCCTAAATAGATGGAATATAACAATTGCATAATTCTTGTCAGTACTCGTTTTTCTTGTTACTCCTCTGCTCTAATAGATTTAGAAATGTAAGAGAAGGCATGTTCTTGTGTTCACATGAGACAGTCCTGCGTGGAGGACAGAAAGCATCCAACTGCGAGGCACAGCTCTGCAGGAGTGTTACTGAGGGTGACCCTGCTCTAAGACTACCCATGGGCTGCCTCTGCTTGCAGTGCCGCCTGGGACAATGACCTAGTTTGCAAAGAACCTGAGTACTTAACCAGACAATTATAGGCACAGCACAACTCGGGCCTGCAAAACCAGGCAAGGCATTCGTCCTCCATGTTCATGGTCAGAGTATATAACTCTCTCTTTTTCCACCTCAGCTGCACATTCTCCGCCAGACACAAGTTGTTGTGCATACATGAGCCATAATGGCTATTACAGCTGCAAACCGTTTCTGAAGAAAGGGCTTTGTCATATGAAACATCCTGTGCGTTGGCAGGGATCTTCGTGCATAACTCCTGACCGCTGCTGCCTTCTCAGCAGCTGTGATGAGGTGCTGTGACTATCCCCTTTGTGCGCTTCGACGCTGCGGAGGTAGATGAGCCTCCAGGCGCGCTGTGGAAACCATGCCGAAGTTTCCTGTTAGGTGGGGTGTAGTTTGCGGCCGGTCCGTTTTAGCTGTGCCGCAGTGCGAGCGCCTTGCTGCAGTGCCATGGCAACGGGAAATTGATGAACGCGCTTCCACCGGCGGCCCTAATTGCTCTGCCGGGATGCGGTTTGCCACGGTGGGGTCCCAGCCGCAGCGTGCTGCGGGGCCCATGGGGACGATGGGGACGTGTGGAAGGTGAGCAGGCGAGGTGACACAGGGCTGTGATGGGCACAGGACTTCCCTCTGGTCCTGCCTCTTGCTGGACAGGCCTGCGGGCTCCCTCTCTTGGCTCTTAGCAAAATGGAAGGCTTCCTGGAGCAGGGAAACAAAAGCTGTGATGAAGGGTCTCCTATCTTCCAGTTTTGCAGTCTGATCTCTTGTGGTGAGGATGGGATGGGCTGTTTAGGGAGGGAGGGCTGGGAAGGAGCATAGGGACACCAAAGTTTTTCTCAGTAGTCAGTGAAAGCAACACTTTCCAGCTTGGGTTCAGCCTGTTTATGAAAGGTGAAATAGATACTGGCTGTTGAATCTATATCTCAAAATGCATTTTAGCAGAAATTGCCATATCCCCACTGGGGCTGTCCTGTTACTCCTTGAGGCATGTAATGCACTTTTATCACCATGCTAGAGTTGAGAAAAAATGATCCTGAAAGTAGTAATTACAATTTTTAACCAGCCTTTTGTCATTTCTAGTCTTGGCAATGAGACATTGGGGTGACCAGAAAGGTAGGGAGACGACTCTTGGTACAGTGAATTAATGAGTAGCTCTTTGACAGGGTGCATTTAGGAAAGCGTTGCCCAGACCTTGCAGTGGGAACCTGCCACGTGCTGTTGCAGCACTGCCAGCATCATCCTCCTGGCCTGGCAGACTCCCTGCTCCTACCCTGTGCCATGGATCCAAGACCAAAAGGCAGAATTACTTCTAAGCTGATCTGCAGAAGGTCTCTGGGTGATGCGGGGAGCATGGTGCTGAGGAGCTGACAGGTTTAATATGCATGTTCGAACGGGCAGCTGCTGGAAGAAGAATGCCTTGCTCCAGACAGACCTGTCGACAGACACTGCTCAGTATTTCACAGCATAGTCTTTCTTCATGGCCTTCAGCTTAATTAAGATGTTGTTGTGACTGCATACTGCCTTCATTTCAGACTTAAGCATCTTCTGGCTGCATATTGCTTTGGCTTATCAGAGCCACAAGGACAGTGAGAGAGAGAGAGGGAGCCCTCTCAGGCAGCCACAGATAATAACGTACAGGGAAAAATCCTGAATGAAGTGAAAAATTATTTATAATAATGGTACTCAAATGGAAGGGAAATAAGTCACTCTAAGGGTATATAAATTTTTATGATAGTGTATAAACAGCCATAGCTTGCCTTGTCTCCCATCTATCCCTGCAGAGAATGAGGGCAACATCTAGCATAAAGAAAAATATAATAAGAAAACGAAGAAATGAATGGGAAGAGCTGGAGGATTGATCACTCGGTGTATTTGTATATCCTGATGTAAAAGGTGCTGCTGACAGGTGGCCAGGTTTCTTCCGTATAAAACCATGTGTGTGCTGTCAGGGTGGTGTGAGCAGCCTTGTTTCGATTGATGAATTGCCTGCTTTCTTGATTAAACCTTCCGTCACTTAAGAAACAAAAAGCCTGTGTTTGGATGGCAGAGTGGGACATGTCAAAAAAATCTGTCTGCTTTACCTTTGTGCAGATGTTGGGCACAGACTGTAACATGTATTATTAAAATGAATGTGGCATTTACTGTGCATTATTTCTTTCCTGGGAGAAGGGACCTGTAAATTATATGCTAATAATAAGCTTTAACCCTTTCAGAAACCAAGAGATTTAGGAGTGCAGGTATTCCTGCCGGCCTCACTAATTGGATGGGCTCTAACACCACTGTAGCTCTCTCTGAAGTTAATAAACAGTGTGTTTCAGACCAGTATGCTGATGCCTCTTGGGGATCCTGCCTCCCATAAGTTTTCTGCCATGGAAGTGCCACTGAAACGTAAACCTTTTGAATTACAAAATCTTCCATCAAAAGCCCCCTCCAGATTCTGATTACAGGGGAGATCTGTCTCCTGCCTGGGGCTGAGCAGGACCTCCTCAGCAGGAGGCCCAGCCTACACCAGCACCAGCTCTAACCTTTGATTGCACTTCCAGATTCCCTTCAGGCTGCCAGTTTGAGACGTGCTCAACCTGCTCGTCTCAGGAAAAGAGTTAGGGATGGAAAAAAAGGCTTAAATCACCTTGCAGAGCACATGGCAGGATGTGGTGTTTAAAAATGAGGTACTGAGCGTCTCAGCTGTGGTTTCTGGGGACACTCAGGCTGGTCCAAGCTGTGGTCTTTGGTGGCTGAAGTCAGGTGGGCAAAGCCATGGCTAGCTCTAATGTGTGACTCTGCACGGTGCTGAGCAAGGTTATCTTGTTTGGGTTTTTTTTCCCCCCTGAAATTTTACTGTAGCCATCTTCAGCATCATATTGCAGATAGACCTGTTTGGTTGTAGCATACAAATTTATGTCATTTAAATATAGGACAGTCAGTACTTGTACCTTCTCTTGACCTGTTGTCAGACTGTCAAGACAGAAATCGCATTGCATGGAGTCTGTCAGATAGTACTGCGCAACCCCATCAGGATGTGTGCACAAAGTAGTTAAAGCCTCTTTGTACCAATTTTCTGCATGAAACAAGTGTATGAACTTCCAGATACTACTACAGCTGTCATCATAGAGCCAGACTGAGCTTCAGTCATTTAAACCTATCTCTGAGGATTTTAGTTCTAGCAGAAACTGGGAGATAACAAGATGATCAGAGTTACCCTTGGAAGGGACTGAGTTTCATTTTTTGAGTACTTAAATATGGAAATTGTGCTGAAAAAGCAACAGAACAAAAGCAGAATGTGCTTTGATGGATGTTGTTTGATAGCATTTTCAAATAATACTTGCCAGCTGGCAGCCCAAAGTAATTAAAACATTTGTGCAAGGAATAGTTAAAGGAGGAAATAGTTGATGTTGATGATGATATGTCATCCATAAGTTCAGTACCTGAAGTCATGTTAATCCATAGAAATAAACCAGTATCTGGAAGCATATATTATTTGTATTATATAAAAGTTAACTGAATCCTTTCTTTACATTCAGACTGTCTGTGATTATGGCTCCAGTTTTGCTGACACTGAACTGAAGGCGAAGGTTTTCATTCCCTTTCAAAGAAAAAAGGCCGTGTCCTTTGGGTAGGAGCTTAGATGTCACATCCAGAAACGAGCCACGTGCTTTATCTACCGATAAAGCAATGTTCCTGTTTGTGTACAAGGCTGTAATAGTTGCCATTCATTTGCTTAGGAGTGGCAGGCATCAAAGCAGTTACTTGATGCAGCAGTGCGTTTGCGTGTATTTCTTATCTTAAAAGTACTATTTTATACTGGTTTGTGATTGTCTTTAACCACATTATCAACACAGTTACTTGTGTGAAGTATTTTTCCCAGAGAAACTGGGCTGAGCACCAAGGAAGGGAAGCACAGCCAGCTGCCAGCTTGGTGTTGGCTGGCACATTTACCATAAATGAGGATGCTTTCGTGGGCAGCTTTTGCAGGTGTCTCTTTCTCCCCATCTCTAATTTGTTTATGTTGGAATCATGCACTGATGTTACCTTAAATTTACCTTAAATGTAACTATTTACTAAAATGCTTGTTTATTTTTATGTTTTATAGATGGATATTTCATTTATTTAGCTGGTTAAGGCACTTTCCAGAAAGGTCAAATGCACTTCGTGGTCTGATTGGGTAGCAGGATGGTTTGTTGTGGTATCTGTTGGGCTTATTCAGCCTGGAGAAGAGAGACCTTACAGCAGTTCCCAGTACCTAAAGAGGCTACATGAAAGCTGGAGAGGGCCTTTTTGCAAGGGCCTGTAGGGCCAGGACAAGGAGGAATGGCTTTAACCTGACAGAGGGGAGATTGAGATGAGCTCTTAGGCAGAGGCTCTTCCCTGTGAGGGTGCTGAAGCGCTGGCACAGGGTGCCCAGAGAAGCTGTGGCTGCCCCATCCCTGGCAGTGCTCAAGGCCAGGTTGGACACAGGGGCTTGGAGCAAGCTGCTCTAGTGGAAGGGGTCCTTGCCTGTGGCAGGGGTTGGGACTGGATGAGCTTTAAGGTCCCTTCAGATCCAAACCATTCTGTGATCTGATGGATGGCAGGTAGTGACTTGGAGCAGGCAAGCCGAAGCAGTTGCCATTGTGAAGCGGGACAGTCAGGCTGTGGTTGTACAAGGGGATGTTTGCAAGCGTAGTTTCCAGGCAGAGGTGGCTCTGCCAGGTCACCCAGGCAGGATTCCCTGGCAGGCGGCTGTTGTGCAGTGGCAGGAGACCCTGGGCCAGGTCCCTGCAGGGCTGGGGGCTCAGTCCAGTGGTGAAGGCAAGGTGAGCCAGGGTCCATCCACCACGCAGCACTGGGAGGAAGGGATGCTCCTCTAGGAAACGCAGGGAGGTTTGATGTTCATTCCACACAGGTTTATAATCCAGATCTCTGGAGGCAGCAGAGAGTGGAAACTGATGTTAATGATCTGGAAAAACATCAAAGCAGTGAATTCCTGAAGAGGAAACTGAGTTGCTTTTCTGTATTGGATAATGCAGAGCTTGGCAGGGGGGAGCTGTAATTTGTCTGGGTAGCTTTGTTGGAAGCATTTATTTCACACTCTGCTCTTATGGCAGCAGTTTGCTTCCAGATCCCTCTTTCCTTTCTGGAGCTCAGTCGATTTGCTCAATGTGGCTGAGTTTGGCTCCGGAGCTTGGCCTGAGCCCTGTGGTAGTTGGGCTGACTGGGGTGGGTGCTGGCAGCTTTGGTGTCCCATTGCTCAGCAGTTGATTTGGGAATGCTTTGTTGCATATATCCCCCCCACACACACCTTTATTTTAGTCCATTTCTTTTTAATCATAGTTTTAAAAATCCATTTTTTTTTTCTTTTAAATGACAGAAGTTTCTTTCAGAGGACTTTCTCGATTAAGAAATGGAAGAAAAATTAAAGATTTTGTTACATTTCATTGCCTGCACGTCAGCTTCTTTCCTGTGGCAAAATGTCAGGTTATCTATGCCACAGCTGCCACTTACTTCTCTCCAATGTACATTTTCTTTTAAAAGATACTGTATCTTTTATCTGGGTGTAATGAGGACAGACGTTTTAATCAGGGGTTAGTCATTTATTTTTGCAAACTGTTGTTTTGCTTCATCATTTTTGCAGGTAATTAAATGGTTCACTTGGCACAGTGTGCCTGCTTTATTAAAACAGGTAACTCTGAAAAAAAGGAAGATGCTATTTTGTGGATCAGTGCACAAGAATTGCTTTTATCTTCATCTTCCAGCATAGTTTCTGGTGGTTTTGTGATACCCTCTTGTATTCAAGTGTATGTTGAAGTGTTTCAGTACACCCTGCTCTCTAGAGGGGGAGGCCCTGTGCTCCATTTTACTGTCGATCCCGATTCCCACGTGTATGTTCTTTGCTTAAGAATAGAAGCGGAACTAAATTTATGTTTTGTGACACTGAATTTTAATCAGGATGGTCCAAAACCAGACAAGTTGTGACACCAGCTTTATTCTGCATTGAAACCTCTTTACCGAGGCTGAGATTAAAGTCAGCCTGTTCTTTACCTATTGCAATTTCCAGTCTTTGGACTAAGAGACCCAGATAATCTTTGAAATATAAAAGGCTCTATTAATATCCAACAGTTCAGAGAGACTGAAGTCTCAAGTAAAATGCTGCAGCTGCGTATTTCAGAAAGGGAAATTCGAGTGTTACTTAATACTATATTTAAGGTATTTCTTGTTAAACTAGCTCATCCGTGGTACACAGGTTCTTTGCGTGCTCACTGCGATGTGCTGCGCCATGTTATCAGTGCTGTGCTCGGTCCAATGGTGAAAGATGAAGCCATGAGTTCTTCCCCCTGTGTAATTTCTCAGACATGTGATTTTTCTGATTAACCTGGTGTCGTCTGAAGTGGCATTCTTTATCTTCATCATCTCACTCTGCATACTGGTACAAAGCCGCGGGCCGGCACGGACAGCCCTGCTGTAATCTACCACACATACAGGCTTTTTCTCAGATCACACATCACCTTCCGAGGAGGCTGCTTGTTGATCTCTGTTGAGAGGATTATCCTGCTACCCCAAAGCCTTGAATTATGTATGAGCAGGTGTACCCATGGCATGGGCGGTGGCGAAGGCATTGACACCAGCAGCTCTGAGCCGGGCGCATCGGAAAGCCGCCTGATGCTGGAGGAAGGATGTATGGAGAGGGAGGGTGATGCTGGAGGGGACCCTGCCGATGATGTGGAGCCAGGTTAGGGCAGGGTGCAGCTCTGCCCTCGCTCCACATTCCCTGCAGCAGTTGTTGGAGCAGGGCTGCTGGATGAGGATGAGCTGGTGGGACTCGCACTGCTGCTTGCGGAGCACAACCTCTGAGGCGGGCTGTGCTGTATTTGTTTTGCTTTTCTAAGTGCCATAGTTTAATTCTTTTTTTAAATAGGAAGCTGCTCTGTGGTTTGGATATTTAAACAGTTATTAACCGAATGACAATTAACAGATTGCATAGACAGATTTTCTTTTCAAAACCTCTGAAATTGAGTACAGTTTGCAAAACTATCACGGCATAGTAATGACAATGAATTTTGATTTCCCGGAACTGATATTAGACTCCTTATTAAACTATGTGCATCTGCTTTTAATTTACTCCAAATAATTGGAAAATGCAATGAAGCTTTCCAATTAAAGCACGGCTTTATGCTGTTTAATAATACCCCCATAATATTATAGCTTATGAAGTGACAGGTGAGTTGGTGTATGAATAAAACATAAAGGCAGCAATAAGGGACAGAAAACCGGAGACAGTTGTTGGGGATTTTAAATGCTGGATGTAATTTGCATATATTAATCTCTTCTTTTCAGCCTTATCAGGCGTTCTTCAGTATTTGAAGTTAAAATAGCATTGACAGGCGGGAGTACGCTTAGTTTTTTCAAGGATTTATTACTTGTATAATTTCTGATCTTTAATAAGCAGATATGACTGATCCTCATAGTTCTATAGAAATCGGTTAATTGTTCCAGATGGCGTGTACTGATTATGCAAAATTACTTTTCACACCATTTTTTTTTTCTGATGGAGTTTGGAGTAAAATTAAATTTTTTATAGCCTTCTTATCATGCTGTTTTACAGTGGTTTTTGCACAGAAGTTGAATTTAATCTACTATATTACATTGACCAGCAGAGTTATTCTAATGTAGCATTCTGTGATTTGACAAAGAATAATAGAACACATTGCTCATTGTTCGTTACTGTGCTGCTAATAAAAAGGAGTTCTAGTGCAGAAAACCAGGCTGTTATTTATGAAGAATGCTTAATTTGCACAGTTAAAAATGCAAAACTGTTACAATGAGATGTTCTCTCTTTTGGATAGAAGACTTGGGCAGAACAAATGAAAATAGTCTTGTTGCTACAGATTTCATCTAAAAAGGAAGGATTTTTTTTTAATGACTGATGTGGGCTAGGCTCTGTTTTATTGGGAGGAGCAGTCATCCAGGCAGCACGTTCCGACTGCGATCAGGAGGTGTCACTGGTGTTTTCCCTGATTATCGTCACCCGGATATCTCAATGGTGTAATTTCATAATTGAAAACATTTATAAAGGTTGTTGGGCTTCATTTATCTAATGAAAAGCTGTTTATACCAAATAAACCACACATAAAGCCCTCTTGCTAATGAGTTTATTGCGATTCATTTTGGCGGTGACTCAGTGGTTGGAGGCGGCATCCTGCTGCCTTGCTGTCCTGGTTGTGCCATGGTGGGTCCTGGTGGCAGGTATGCCATGGGCAGGGGTTCCCAGTGCTGCCCTTGGTCTTGCCATGAGTCTGTCCAGGAGTAACGTTAGGCCCTGATTTTGGTGTTGTGTGTGTGCTGTGCCACGTCAGGGGCTTCTTTGAAAAGCAAACCAGCAAATGTTTAAAGAATGACCTTTTGGTTAATGGAATTTATAATCTCCAATTCAATTAGAAATGTGGGGATACAGTAAATGGACTTTTATAAAGAGTGCTTATTTTTAACTCAATAGAAAAAAAGGCAAGTAATTAACTCAGTCATTAGAAAGCTCGAAATTTCTCCCATCTCCTGTGGAACTAGGAAATTGTTTTGTGTATACTCTTATATATATATACGAATAATATATATGGAGACAACTAATGGCATAAATCAGAAATGATTAGAAAATGTTTGTTCTAATGAAGTAATAATTTGGTAGTAATGCTTTTCATCAGTGTAGCTTAAGGCTACATTAAGTGGACAGACTTTATATGGATTCTGTAATTTTAATCTTCAAAATGCTATCTAATGTCTCATTAAGACTTGCATATAATGTATCTTAAGTACAGTCATTAAATATAGTTTAGGGAGATTTATGTTCAGATATTGCTTAAAGATGTTTTAATAGGCCCATTTACTCTGATGATATTAATGAGCTCTTAACACATATTAAGCTTCTAAAACTAGTGGTATTCCTCTCGCAGTGAGCAAAACAACTTAGGAATTGTAAATGAATCGGATGCTCCAACAAGGCCGTTTTTCAACCGCGTCTTCAGACGCCTTCTCCAACCCATTTAGCTCCATCAGCACCGGGCTGTGTCCCAGCTCCGCTGCGCCGTGTTCCCAGAACATGTAATACCTCGGCCTCAGTGATGTCATTTGGACCTGCTCGTTGATACATCATCTCATGGGCGTTCAAGGGTGTAGCAGGGGTTGTTGTTGCTCATATAACTGCATGTGTAGTAAAGAACTGCAGGTTGAGAATAGGACAGACCTGTGTAAATATTTGCAGCGTTACACAGATGTGGTTGTGTATCTACTGAAATAAGCATACTTTAAGGAAAGAGCCAAATGAAGCCACGCTTTTAGATAAATTCAGCTTTCTGATCATCTAAAGTTAAGATGCAAGAATTATAATTATGATAATAAAAACTGTTCATTCCCCCATTGTCACTTTAGTTCCAACTTGGAAAGTTATTGCAAACAAACTGCTCTGGTTTCATCACTCAGCTCTTCTTAAAAAATCCTTCTGAGTTCAGAGACTTTTATAATTAGTAAATTGGTTTGTTAGAAGGAGATAATGGCAAATTTCTTCTTTTCATAATTGGACATTTCTTCCCTGTAGGCTAATGTATGTGCGGCACTTACATACACAATAAGCTGTGCTTTTGAAAAGCTGTAACTAGCTAATAAGTGCTGTGGTGTCATCAGAGAGTAATGGTTTGCTGATTAGCATAATTAATGACAAATGGTGGTGTGAAGCAGGCGGATTGGTTTCGCAGCTGATGGATGTGCTGCAGCCGCTGCCAAGCTGTGCCAAGGCAGCCAGGCTGGCGCTGGTGTTGGGCTCAGTACTCACCTCCAACCTGCGCTAGCACCCACCACTGCTCCCAGCACCTCCGGGAGCCCTGTGAAACCAGCACCTGGCTGCTTTTGGGTGCTCCACTGAGCTGGAGGATGCTGGAGCGGGGCTTGACACTGCTCCAGACCTTGCCAGGAGCCTTGAGCCATGCACTGATGATAGAGCAGCAGAACCAGGCCATGCGTGGTCCTGCTCCTCTTCTTGGTTTTGGTCCTGGTCCTCCAAGTGCAGGAGGGATGTGCCAGGCAGGTGTCCACACTACAAAGTGAATGCATTTATCTGTGACTTGATTAATCGGGGCTAATTTGCATTTGCAAATGAGACTGATAAAAATGGAGTTACCTTTTCACCTCTAAGGGGGAGGAGGGGTTATTTCTGGGTTCTCTTTTTTTTTTAAGTGATAAGCAACTCTTTTACCAATAAGGATGAAAATACTTAATTTGCATTAGCAAAAGAAGCTAATTATTATATAGTTAATTAGCATCTGGAAATGAGGATTATCTTAATTACAAAGCACAATTTCCTTAATAGCTACAAAACTGTAAGTTTGATCTGTGTGGAGATTGGTGACTATTATTATGTAATTAGTGATCATATTAATGGTGCTGTGTATTTAGATATAATTTGCATATGCAAATGAAATTTACCTGATAGAAATATGTGGCTCCGCTAATGACTCTGAGCACTCAAAAATTAAATTGCATTAGGAGATCTGGATCCTGCGCTGCTGTGCAGTGGCACAGCAGATCTCCTCCTCCTCTCAGAGCATTTGGCTCTGCAGGGCCATGGCTCCATGGTCTGGCTGTTGGGAGAATGAGGAAACCTTTCCCTGTCCTTTTGGCTCCTTAGACCTTGGTGTTAGGATCAGCCTCCTGCAGATGGGTGGAATCTCATGCAGCGCAGCCATCACCCTTGCCATCCTCCCCTGCAGTGACCATCTTTGGCTTTGGGTCCTTGTTGAGGCTTTTCTGGCTAGATAAGTTAACATCTATGAGCACATGTTCTGTTCATCAGTGAGCGGGAGACAGGAGTCGCATGTCCTTTGCAGGTGTGCTCGTGGTGTGTTTCTGCTTTCCATTCACTGGAGTATGGAGAGCAGGATGCTTTCAGGTCAGCTGATCTGTCTTCTGTCCTCTTTTATTAGAAGCAAAAAGCTGTCTGTATGTTTAAAAGAAACCCTAAAGTACCCTAAACCAAAACCATGTTAAGAGAGGGTGCTGTGCATGCTTATCTCCCCAGGTTGCCCAGTGGAACAGATGTTGGTTGCTCAGTGCACAGCTGGACACTGCGCGGTGCTGTTGCTGCTGGCCAGGGTCACAGCCATCGTTGCAAGTGTGACCACTGCCGCTGCCCAGTGACTTGGCCCCTGTCCAGGGAGGTTTTCCAGTTGGGGAGCCCCATACCCTTGCAGTGACAACCTCCCTGTCCCTGTAGTATGAAATCACACCTCTGTAGTTTTGTTAGCAAGGAAAAATCAAAGCTGTTGTAACAAAATGCAGCTTGTTTCTTTAACGTCCCCTGCTCCTAACCTGCAGTACTGAAATGACTGAAATGCAGAAAATACCAGTGCTGGAAGGAAGCGGTCGTTACCCAACAGGATGTTTCTCTCATCAAGAGGGAGAAATTTACAGCTGCCGGCCGGGGAACACTGCAGCTATTGTGGGTGCTTCCTGAGATGCTTTCTGCAACTGCCTGCTCCAGCCCGAGCCCTGCCTGCGCCTCCCTGCCTCTCTGCGGCAGACAGACGGTACATGTTTAATGACTTCAAGGAGTCTGTCTGTCATTACAGCCAGAGCTGAAAGTAATTGAAAAGCGTCTGTGTTTCTCTTCAGTGCGAGCTGGAGGGGCGAGTGCCTCCACCTCACCTCCCTGTCCTCGAGCAGGACCTGTCCCAGCTCTGCACAGCCCCGCGCGAGGGCCCTGTTCTGTATCTGCTCTGGTCTAATTAATTAAGGGTTGTTGCTTGGAAGTAGCACATGCTTAGGTGTGATCTTTGAAGTTTAGTGTGGTGCGGAGACTTCAAAGGGGGCATTTTATTAAAAAATAATAAAATCAAGAGCTCCTAAACACTTGCAATTTGAAGAGCTTTGTTTGAAGTCTCTCCATGTTCTCTGGTGCTGATACAGCCGCAGCGCTGAGGTACTACTTAGCCGTCACCATGCAGTACTTAACCTTCACTTTATTTAAAAAAGAAAATAATCAAAACCAGGAGTATTCTCTCAAGTGTTTTCGTGGCTTGATCTAGCAGTAAAGAACTAATTGTGCTGTGTCGTGAGCTATGCAGGAAATGGACAGAATCAAGGCTGACAATCAAATTAGCAAAAATGAAAATGTAGTCCAGGTCTGTTTTCTTAATCAAAGAGCTTTCAGGACGAACAGGAAAGCTGTAAACCTTTCCCATCACAGAGGTTTCCTTCCACAGGCCGGGAGGCCCCTGCTCTCCTGCTCACCTCGCTGAGCATCATGTGGTTTGGTGCTGCTGCTGTTGTACTGCCTGGACGCCAGGCATGGGCTTCCATGTGGGCTATGGTACTGTTTTCCTTGCTTCCCACAATGACTCCCTGGTGCAAGCTCCCACTGGGAGCTGTAGGACAAGCAGCTACCCTCAGAGCCATTGCAATGCTTTTGGGTGCTCTCCTGAGCTTGGGTTCATGCCTTGGTGTGGTGGAGCTGGAGAAGGGAAGCTGAGCCATGCACCTGGAGGCACCTCTGGGCTGGTTGTGCAGGCACAGCCCACAGTGCACGTTGTTTCAGTGGAGCATTGGACCATCCTGGCCACTCTGGTCTTGCCTCGTCAGTGTGTTTGACTAACGAAGGGCTGGCAACCTGCTGATCCCCTTGGCACAGCCAGCATTGGTGGCCTCTGTGGGAGCAGCACAGATGGTGAGCCCAAGCAGCAGCCCAAACTGCAGCATGTCCTGGAGACATACTTCCCCTTATTCTATGCCTTCCCCTGCCCCTCATCCAAGGGCTCCCCTACTGCAGGGCTGCTCTGGGTAGGCTGAAAAGGGACTGGAGAGGAGCCAGAGGAAATGGGATCACTGTCTAATATTTGGGTACTTTATTAAATGAAGTGTGTGCATTTTGGGTGCAGTGTCTGCAGCCTGGGGCGGTTGCAGCATTCCCCATTGCAGCTGGCTTGGCAGGAGCTCGTGGGAGGGTTTGCTTTTGTTTCCCCCCTGAGGTTTTGCTATCATTAGTGATTTGGAAATGCAGAGTGGTGGTGTTCCATCTGGGACTCGGTGCACGGTAGCACAGAGAGCACACACACATGTTTACTATTCAGTCTGCTGTTTAAATTACTATGTACAGAAACAGTGAAGTAGGAGGCTTAGCTGTACATTATGAAGAGTGTGGTTTATTTTGAAAAGCTTGCATCCTTCTCTTGATGTGTTGCAGGCTGTTGTAAAACATTTTTTTTCCATACTTCTGAATGACTTTTTCCCCTTGTACTGAGATCACACAACGCGCCTGGGTTCGTGCAGGTGTCCCGTGCCATCCTCCATGCCTGGGTGCAAAGGCTCAAGTGTGCAGAGATGTTGCCAGGGTACTTGGTGGGAAGCAGATTGGTGTGAATGGGAGTCAGAACCTTGTGCATGATGTGGGGTGTTAGAGTGGCTGTGGCAGACAGGCAGGGGCTGGGCAGGGTGTCAAGGGGGTGATGGATGTCCTGGTCCCTGCCTGACCAACCTGCCATTGCCAGGTAGCTGTGGGAGGCCTGGTGTGCTGGTTAGGCAGGAAGGGCCATGCCACTGTCAGGAGCCGCCTCACTGGGCAGGCAGGCATTGGACCTGGCAGCCTCCTTGCCCTGCAAGGGCTTGGGAAGTGCCTGTTCTGTTCCTTGGAAAGCATCAGCCTAGTGCCATCACCCCTGGTTAACAGTTGTGACTGCAGAGCAGGTGTTCCCCAGGGAAGAGCCGTCTCCATCAGCTGAGGGGTGACTGTGTCCGAGTCGCAGCCTCAGCCTGCACAGGGCACTTGCTACTAATGGAAAGAGCCCTCCTTGTCTTGGGGATGGGAGCACACATGGGCTGTGCTTTCTTGCATACGTGGAAATGTTGCTCAGAGGGGCCCCAAGGCTGTGCTATATGCTGGTGGGTGCCCTCAATGTCCACACAGGACAGGGGCTCGCATCACTCTCTGGTCTGCTCGCCCTCTGCCAGGTCCATACCCACTTCCAAGTGCTTCTGGTGTTAATTGAGCTAAAAATGAAGTTTTCTCAAAGCAGGTGAGCTGTGCTGGGTTTATGGTATTGCTGTAAGCTGGTTTATTAGATGTTCATCTTGGTAAAACATAAACACTCTGCTAGTGTTTTGGGTCTGGGGAAAATCTGAGGACTTGTGCAGTATTGCAGAAAGCTCTTTCTGAAATCTAAGATCATTTAAATTTTCAAGGCGGCAATAGTACATTCATTGTTGGGGTTTTTTTGTTGGTTTGGATTAGCAGTGCTCAGCTTTCAAAGTCAGGAAGGAAAGTGTTTTGCAGGGGATTTATTAATTTAAATATTTTTAATATCAACAGTTGAAAATTCAAGTGTAAAAGGCCATGCAAAAATAGCAGTAAAGGAATCCAAAGCTATAAAAGCTTATGGTGAGAATTTAGATGCAGAAGCAGCTGTTATTTCCTGGGGAGTTCAGGTATATAAACTCTTCCATGGCTGTGTATCCCCACAATAGTGGTGTGAAGAATTAGCACTCACTGCAGTATGCAAACTGAACCCGCCAAGCACTGAGGCAGCTATTCATCTATACCCAGGAGCTAAATATGACAATGTTAGCATTTTTCATTTCCCTGACGTTACCATTAATAAAGCAATGATCCAAAAGAAGCTTTGCTGAGTCTGTTCTTTATGCTTCCATCACTCACGACTAGATAATTTCACACAGGATCGTTTTTAAATTAAATGACGATAAAAGCGCTCTGCTGTCCTGTGTTCACTAGTTCATAGAAGTCTATCAAGTCATTAATGTGTCATGACAAACTGCTAGTTGGGTACAAGAGTAATTAATTATTTGCATAAATAACAGGTTGAACTTCGTGCTTTGAACCGCAATGACATGTGCGTCGCATCGTGGACATCTTGGAACCTCTTGCAGAGAGTTCATGGGAGGGGCGGAAGCCGAGCCGGCGTGTGCGCTGTCGCATCCTCACCCGCTTCAAACGGGCAGGAGCTTGGCTTGAGTTTTGATGCTTTTTGTGTTCCTGCGTTCTTCATTAACGGCTGCTTCAAGAAAGCATCTGATCACTGGAGATTTCAATGAACAATTATACAGATTTTCATAATCACCATTAATCACCACATATTTTTCAAGATAATTACAGCAATTATTATTTAGATTCCTCTTTTATGTCCGCATTGTAGAAAAGAACAAGTGCTTATTACGCCGGGTAGTGTAGAGAACTACGGTCTGAAGTTCTTTGTCATCCAGAAACTCATTATGTTAGCTGATGCTGCCTGTGAAAGTTCGTCAGCGTGTTTAAATTAGGGTAGCATTGGCAGGTCTGATTATTTAAATCTGGTAGCTTTGCTAAAAATATAGTTATTCAAGAAAGATGAATTACTAATTTGACAACTGAGATTTAGTTGGAGTCTACAGCACAGAAGGCAGCATCTATCGTGTGCTTAAAGGAGGGTGACAGTACTTTTTCAGATGAAAAAGAGAATTTCTGAGCCAGCTAACAAGTTGTATTTTTAGAGCACAGTTTTGTGGCCTGCCCTTTAAAGGCTGAGAGTAAGTCTTAGTAAATTATAATGAAGAAGTAGGCACCAGTTAAAAGTTGATTGTGCTTTTCAGTGGTCCTGCACTAATGAAGGGGGTGGCGCTTCATTCCTTTCATGTACCCTTCACTTGGAGGGGTCCAGCCTCCTCCTGGCTACTGTCAGGTCTTCATGGGGACTCCATCCTTCAGGGCTTGGTTTAGGAGTGAGCTTGTCTTCCTGTTGGTGTGCTCAGTGTGGTACAAAGCAAGATCAGCTTTGCCTACTTGTGCGAGGAGGCTTTATGTGAAACATGCAAGGGGCAAATGTTTCACAGGACTTTAACAATATTTTGAAGTCACCACCTTTTGAAAATGTTAAACCTACATGGGTTGATGTGTGAGTTTACTTATGTGGTGTGAGTGATGTTGCCAGTGGTAGTGTTGTAAAGATAGGGCCTTGCCACCTTTTTTGTTCTGAATCAGTACACATTGCCTTTGGAAAGAGCTGTATTTGGTCCTTAACCAGCATCAGATTCTTTATCTGTTTGTGTTACTGTCTGTTGGTCTCAAAGGTAACACAACTAAGAGTTGAATAGCTCTTGGCCAGACTAACACCAGAACTGCAGCTCCAGGCCAGAGACAGGCTGGTAAGTCTTGATGCTGCCCATGGAAATAGTAACACCAGGCAGAACCTCAGCACAGCACTCTGCTCATCAGAGACTGCCAGGAATGCTTCAAAAGCAATGATGGGGGGAGAAAAAAGGGAGGAACCAGAGGTTGCTGCTGCTGTTTATTTACAGCACAACATCAGAACAAGGGACATGGAATTAAAAGCCTCCTACAGTTCTGGTTTCCATTTAATTTTATTATGAAATTAACTGGCTGCTGTAAAAGGTAGTTGCGCACTGTCTCATGGTGCACAGCAGCAGCGATGGCACCCAGACCCTGGTGCTGGACATCCCAGCAGACTGTGGCACAACGATGGGAGCTCTTTCCTGCTTGTTGCTGGAGATGCGTGGCCCTGAAGGCTGCTCCCTGCAGTTACCTCCATCCCTTTTCTGTGAGTCTCAGTGAGCTGGTGTGTGATGGAGGAGTGCTTTTAAGGGCTCAACCTGCACTAGTGGTGAGTTTGAGCTTGCACATGTGCAGCCCTGTCATGGCTTATGTGGCATGGCCATGCTCCACATGGGAAGCATGGAAAGGTGGGTTCTGTGCAGGGAGGTGTGCTGCTGAACCAAGTGTGATGGAGCCAGAGCGCAGGGAAGGACCAGTGCTGCAGTGTGGCCTTGGGAGAGCACTCAGCCCCATCACTGTGTGGTGTGCAAGGGTGCCCCTGTGAAATCACTGCAGAAATGCATTGCTGCAGCTTGCATTTTGTTCGGGACAGCGTGGTGTGTGGTACCCCCATGAAGCATAGCACAACACAGTCTTATCCACGGGATGTAAAAGCTAACATTGAGATGGTTCATTGTTGTGCTGGAGCAAATTGCCACTGCATTTGTTGTTCCTCTTGGACTCAGATTTACATTTCTAAAAGGAAGTTGGGTGCCTCACCCTTGATGTCCTCGTGACCGTGACAAAAGCAGCAGTAGCTTTCAGTCTCTCTTTCTGTGACCTGTACTCCAGGACAGTGTGCAGCACTTCCAAGGGTGAGGTGAAGGACACAGGGGTGTGCTTCCTTGGAAGCCTTTGCTTTGCCCAGGGCCATCTTTCAGCCTGGAAGGCTGGAGCCCAACCAAGACGCAGGGTGAAGGGGCAGAGGCTGCCAGTGCTGGGAGGCAGCCTGGTGCTTTATTTTGGTAAGGTTTCCTGAATTGGTGGGTATTTAAATCCTCGTGACTCCCAGTGCCTGGCTGTGAAAAGGGCTCTTGAATGAGCGTGTTGTTTTCTGATTTCTGCCTTTAATGTATTTTACCAGCAGGCTGGTGACGGGCCTGATACGCGGCTCCTGTGCACGTTCCTGCGCTTTGGGAGCGCAGCATTAATAACACACTTCCATGCATCATGCCATTTTTAAGCATGATCGTTATGATAAAGGGCATATACTTAATTACAGGCCTGCTTAATTACAGCTCTGTTGAAGCTCGTTTGTTTAGGAGAGTGCTAATTGCGCTGCTGAGCCTTTGGCACACCCTGCTTTCATCTGCTGCTTTGCTGTGCAGTTCTGAGCTCTGGGAGGGCTGGAGTGCACGAGGACCGAAGGACGGGTGGACGGGCATGCTCATCGTGGCTTAGTCTTTAAATTACTTTAGCAAAGCCAGCGTGTGACTGATCAAAGCAGGTTTCTGTCGGGATAACAAATGCAGATGGGCTTCCAGGTTCAAAACTTCCTGGATTTGGTGATGCTGCTTCTCATCTGTTTCCTTTTGGTTCGCACAGCACTGTGGCTGCCGCATAGCACCTTTGATAATGAAATGACTCCAGTGGAGAACTGGGAGCTTTTTTAAAGTCAAAAATATAAAAAGCAAATGTAAGGTGCTATGTGTTCTCAAATAACCCATGGTAAATCACTAACATGGTAACTCACTGGTGCTAACGGAAGTTGCAAACAGCCGGCAGAGGAACACTGAGTTTGTGGGTGCAGATGCTTTGTGAAAGAAAACCCTATTTGAAGATTACTTGAGGGCATTTCAGGGCTTAAATTTGCTCTAGTTTGAAGTTTTTATTTCTTTCAGAGCTGCAATTTAAGGACTTAAAATCTTAAAGGTGTACCTAAAATAAAGCGGGTGTATTTGGGGCTGCACTCTGCCTTAGAGATGTGCCCTTTTCCATCTGGTGTGGAAATTGCTGAGTTACATGTTTGGAAAGTAAGTGTCTCCCTTGTACTGACACGTCTTGTGGGAGGCTTTCTGTGAAGTTTCTGAGGTGGTGGTAGCAAGACACAGACACCAAGCCATTGCAGCATCTAAGAGGACAGTACCACTAAGCTTGTGCTGCAGAGAGAGCGTGGCCCAGTGACACAAGGCTTTGCCGTCAGCTGTCATGTCCCTGTGTCTGGCCTCACACTCCACTGGTTTCCATTCTCCTGCTGTGATTTGCAAGTGTTTGAGCTCTGCTGCTCCCTGTTGAGTTTGTGCTGGCAGCAGCCAGGCCAAGACAGTGCTTGGCCCTTGGTGTTTGTAGTACTTAACTACTTGGGGGGTAAAAGGCACCTATACTGGGCATGTTCCTTGTCTTGCTCAGACACTGCTGAGTTCGTTCAGGTGGTTCTGTGTGGTAGTGGTAAATGAATCTCAGTCCTCTTAAAATGTTTGTGTTTGTTTTCAGTTTCATATACTGTCTGCTTTGGCAGCTGAACCAAATTGGAAGACTCAAAATTGAGACCATGAAATTGTATATGGATAGAGCAGGGAGGGTTCACTGGATTCCTGATTTGGTAGGGACTAACCCAGCTGTGTCTCGAACAGAGAGGAACCACTGGCAGGTTCGAGCGAAGAAAAGGCTGGCAATAACTTCTGCGAGCTATCAGCCATGTGTCAATGCCATGAATACTTGATCTGTCACTGGGAACGTGTGAAGTTGCATGTCAGAAGTCAGCTGAAATGTGACTGCTCGTTTTGTCTCTTTCAGCAATGGATGGAGTGCCTTTCATGATTTCAGACAAGTTTGCCTGTGCTCCTGAAGGGGTGAGTTACCTTCATTGTTTTTTCAGTGTCTAAAATGCATCTTTTCATGGAGAGCAGTCACAAAACATCAACACAAATCACCTGCTTCTGTGAGCTTTTCCTTTGTGGGGCCCAATACATAAATGCTTGAAATGACCCAGTGTTGCACTTAACAGTAGTTTCCCATGGGGTGGGAATGGCTTTTGCCAGATCGCTCCTAAAACTGAATTTGTCCCAGGAGCTGAAGGTTTCATAGAACCATACAATCACAGAATGGTTGGAAGGAACCTTAAAGATCTAGTTCCAAAGGCTCAGCATCCCATTGCAAGCTCCCTAATCTACCCAATTCTAAAACAGTATCTTTAAAAATCAGTTTACAAGAAGCTGCTAAGGCAAACACTGAGCCGTCAGCTGTATCTGAGTTTGTGCTCTCTTCTTCCTGCTGACACAACCTGCATGTGCAGCCGGACATGGTTTTCACAACCATTGCTTTCTGAAAGGGTGGTTTATGGGCCGTTATTCCCAGAAAGCTGGAGTCCCTGCTGCGAGGACAAATGCAGAGAGATTAGGTTGTGCTAATCCTCCCCTCGGATCCTTTAGACACCATTGCCACCATATGGTCAGTTTGGTCGGGGCTTCCCACAGTCAGCACTGCTCACACCTACGTGCTGAGTCCATATGAAATCCATAGGGTGTTACAGAGTGCTGGTAACAGGCGTCCTGCTGCAGGGAGATGGGTAAAGATCTACCTGTGCAAAGTGACACCAATATGAGTGTCAGCTGTCCCTGCTTAGGGAGAAAGGCGTTAGAGCTGCTATCCCTAACCCACACTTGTAGGGAACTGAGAAACAGGATTATGCATGCATTTACAGATGGTGCCTCCGAATCTCTGGTGATAGAGTATTTGCTGACTTAGAACCAAAAAAAAACCCTAAATTTAACATTTCTGTTTCTTTTTCTCTTGCCAGATGCAGCCAGTTGATCTCTTGGGCATCACAATCAAAACCCTTGCAGAAATCGAAAAGGAGGTAGGTAGCGAGTCAGGCACTAAGCAAAAGCATCATGAGAGCTGTGCTCACTTTGCTGTAAGAACCCTTCCCTTACGGAAAAATTCCCTCTTTCCTAAGTCACTACTGGTGGATAAAGTCAATGCGGAGTCAAAAAGTAAGCTCAGAGTTAGGGATGTCCTCCATGATCCAGGTCAAGACACTTTAGGTGTTGAATCTAATGACAAAGTCTGCTGCCCTCTGTTTAATTCCAGATGTCTGTCTTATTTAACCTTTCTTTCTCATTTATTAACAAAGCATGCTACAAGCTGCTTGTGTTAGGTTGCTTCTTGCATCTCAGGGAAGCAAAGGAACTTGACTAAGCAATGTCAGGTAAACCGAGTCATCACTTTTCAGTTTGATGCTGCTGGTAACGTGTTACCAGGAAAACCAGGCTGGGCTTTCAGTGAGCCCAAGTCTTCCAGGAGCTTGGGGAGGAGACAGCCATCAAATCAAGGGTGGTCTCATGTTCCCAAGTGAGCATTTTGGCACATGCATAACTTGGAATGCACTGTGCTGGGGAGCCGCCTGTTCTGCAAGGGGTGCTTCTCAGCTGAAGTTGCAGACCAGGAGGAAACTTGTCTCAGCAGCACGTGCTTCTTCAGGCATCATCAGTCACAAACATCATCTCTTGTGCTGACCAGCTGGGTTAAGCAAAGTAAGAAGATGGCAAAGCAAGACTTCCAGACTCCTCATGGCTTCTCCACTTTGTGATTACCGTTGTGAGTCCAATTTCCTAAATCCATCCTTTTCTGCCTGGAAGTTTTGTTTGAGTACCAGAAGGTGGTTGGTTGCCAGGGGCTTCCCAGGCACCTGGCAGGCCAAGGGAGCAGTGACCGTGCTCTGAAGGCACTGCCCAACAAGGCCCATTGCTGCCCAAAGCACCCGGTGCCTCAGGCACTCTAGTCCTGCCATGTTGCACATGTGCCATGCTTCTGTTCGGGGCTGCCTACATCTGTGACAAGGGCCCTGCATGCTGGGAGCTAGAGGTGCTCAGGGCTGGCAGCCCCTGTGCATGCCGGATGTCTTCCCAACACTTGGCAAAAGCTGGCTGCAGGGCAGTGGGTCCCTTTTGCCTAAGGGGAAGCAAAGTGGAACTGGATTTCCTTCCGCAGCCCTCTGGGTGTTGCCTGGTGCAACTGGGGTTTCGGTAGCTTGGTATGCTGCCTAGAGGGGTGGGCTGTGCAGCCCTGTCCCCTGCCCCATGCAGGCCTCCAGGGACACCGACACCAGAGTCATTTGGGTGGCCTTGGGAGGAGAGGTCGATACCTGCCTGCTCTCCCCACACCCTCTTGTTCCGTCAAGGCTGCGTGTGTTTCAGAGTAATGAAAAGTATAATTATGCAGCCCATATTCCTTGATGAAGCATCTTGTCTGCACATAGATAGCTGTGCATATAAATATTGTGAATTTCCGCATGGCTTTATTTCCCTTGCAAGCAATAGCACCATTACAGCAAATCTTCTGGATTTCCAAAGCAGCAAGAACATTCTCCCTGGAGCTAGATGCCTTGCAAAAAAAAAAGTATTCCCAAAGAATTCCAAGAGTTATTGTTCTCTGTCGCCACATTTGCAGATTCATGCACCCATCCTCCAAGCTGCGAGGCAAGCTGAATGAAAAGACTTCCAGGAAAACTGTTGAGAACAGGCTCAAATCCTGTACTGCACATGCAGGCTGTTCCTGAAGTCAGGATCTTGTGTGCCGGGATTGCACTGCTGTGCCCTGAGGAGCGAGTGAAGTGGTGGTGTGCAAGGTGGTGAAGCCCAGTGGGTGATGTCAGGTTTAAACTGCAGGCATCGGTTGCTTACGGCTGTTTTGGTGGATGTAGGATGGAGCGGAGCAGAGCTCTGGCAGTGCTGCTGCTGGCTCTTCTGCTTTTCCTGGCATGGGGAATGTCACCCGGCAGGCGAGGCAGCCTCTGTATGGTGCAGAGCAGTGCAGGCGCTGGGACTGTTCATGGCTCTGTTGGTAGCAGATGCTGCTGTCCCATGTGGCTGTGGGTACCGTTGGCAGCCATTGGGCTGCCGTGGGCCTCCTGTGCTCATGGTGTGTGCCCCATCTTCATCTTAGGCTGGCATTGAGCAAAAGTGTGGAGAGAGGCTAGTGAGCAGAGTGAGCATCTAATATTAATCATTCCTTTTAAACTGACAAGGGAGGCAGTTCGTTTAACCACTTAGTCGCTACAAGTTTTCATGGGCTGCTCCTTGCAAATATGTTCAAAGAAGAAGTTGTAAATCTAAGGGAGCTTAAAATTTTAATTTTATACAGAAATATTTTTCCTTGTTCTCATGTTTGTAGTCAGTTCTCCAGAGTGTAGTCACATGAAATGTTCTTTAAATGAACATATTTGCTAACTGGCATGATTTCAGTTTTTAAAACATTGGTTCCAGCAATTAGGCATTTTTTTCAGTTCCCAAATGACTAGAGAAATTCGTCTTGATTATAATTGCTCTTAGCCACGCATATCTAATTTGTGTCTTTTTAAGTGTTAATTAGTAAACAGTTTGAGCTGACATCTTTATGTGTTTGTGTGTTGAAAAATGAGGCTTATTGCGTGTTTAGCTCGGGGCTGGTGCTGCTCGCTGCGACATCCTGACATTGAGGTGCACTTAATGAAGACGCGTTTGCCCGTTGAACGGCGGCCGGAAGGGGGATGACTCGGGGGCCAAGGATGCACCGGGATGTGCTCCCCCGGCCGCCGCTCCGGGCCCCGGTGCCTCCGGTGCCTCCGGGTCCCGCCGCGGTCCCCGCGCGCCCTCTGCCGGCCCCGCGCCTCCCTGCAGGCCCCGCTGGTGCCCCCGTGGAGCGGCCGCTTTGGTGACTTCGGGCTCCGTGTTCCCGGTGGTGATGGAAGAGGGAGCGCCGGTGGCCTCGCTCGCCCCGCAGCGGGCTCGGAGACCCAGGATGGATTCAGCATTGAAGCTGGGAAGGCCAATGCCGCGTCTGCTGGGAGCCAGTGGAGGTGCTGGTCCAGCTCAGCATGAGGCCCTCGCACAGTGCCTGGGGCTCTTAGCATCAACATCCCTGGAGCAGCCAGCCCGGCCATCCCTGTGGCTTCACTCCATGCACAGGGCCGGGGTCAGGCACTGGCAAAGTCACTGAGTTTTTGGGGTTGTACCACTGGAAGCATGTCCCATGCCCTAGGCTGGCTGGTGAGGAGCTGTGACAAATGGGCCTGGTCCAAGGGAACATCTTGGTGACATCCCAGAAGCCACAAACGGGACATGGAGACACAGGGGAGGACTGTCCATAGGCAGAGCAGTGTGTGTGCAGGCCTGGGTGCCCAAGCTGCCCCAGGGCATCACTCCCAGCAGCCAACATGGGACAGCCACTGCAGCATCATCCTCTCCTGGGGATGCTATGGCATGGTGAGGGACCACAGCAGCATCCAGGGTGACCAGGGGCTGTCGGGGTACGGCCCAGCAGGTGCCACGAGATGGCACTGCTACGGCGTGTGCTGCAGCAACCAGGCCTGCACGGCTGCGTCCATCCACTGCAGGGACATCTGTGGAGAGCAGGGACATGTATACAGGAGTTTTCACCCACCTCGCCAAACCAACAATGTTAATTGTGGTACCAGCTTGTGTGAGCAAGGACGGCAAAAAAGGAGCCTTTCTGACTAGCTGCTTTATGTGCAGGATGCATGTGGTCATGTCTGTATTAATGCTGGTGTTTAGGGTGTTGTGTAGGCTGGGTTTTAGGGGAGGGAATGGATCCAGTTACCACCGTGGAGTCAGGTAATGCTGGCATGCTCACCCGGGGAGATCACAGCTCTGGGTGCTGCCGGGCCCAGTTCTTACCTCGTTCTTCTGCTTGTTGTGCTGTCCTGGCATGGGCTGGGGAGCGTGGCCGCACACGCTGCCCCAGGCTGCGCTCCACGGTTCCCTCTCTTGCTTTGCCCACAGTACGACTACAGCTTCCGGACGGAGCAGAGCGCGGCAGCCCGGCTGCCACCCAGCCCCACGCGGTGCCCGCCGGTCCCGCAGTCCTGAGCGGGACGGCCGGCGCTGGAGCGGGATGTGCGTGCATACTACTGAGCAGGATGTGGCACCGGGGCCATCCCAGACCTCCGCTCGCCCGGGCATCGCCGCCCTCCCTGCGCTGCACCACCTCCTCCTGCACACACTGCTCCACGCCTTGGGACTGCACAACCCTTTGGCAGCTGCCCTCACCCTCCCTCGCTGCTGCGGGCTCCTCTCCATGTGAGTATGTGACTTGGAACCTGAGGCAGCCCCTCAGTCATCCCCTCTTCATACCCATTGCTGCAGGACAGTGTTAAAAACCAGAGCTGTATCAAAGTGCTGCGAACAGCGAGCCGTGAGCTCGTGAACCATCAAGAAATGCTCAGCAGCGAGCCCTAAAAGTAAGGAAGAACAAACTGTATGGCTGGTTAATCCATGAGCCCATGAGCAGCGTGCCCAAGCTGACATGGAGCTGATGGGCTCTCAACGCCTTGCAGCAGGCAGCACTGAGCCACAGCAGATGCCCTGTCTGCCTCCAGCAAGGTCTGGGCACACAGAGCTCCACCATGGCCGGGATCAACCCAGGATGCGATCACTTGGCTCTGTTACAGCTGGCAGAGCTGGGGTCGCTTGCTCAGACTTGCCTTGGGCTCTGTCCCCTGGCAAGACAAAGGGGTGCAGAGAGCAGAAGCTGCACTGCTGTTCCTGAGGGGAAGCACCTCTGCTTTGCACAGGGTGTCCCTGTATCTGTCCAGACCAAGAGTGACGAACATCCTGTCTTTCTTTCTGGGCTGGATGCTGGCAGCTCCAGCTGACCCCCAGCCATGCTTCCTGCAGAGCTGGAGCTCTGCTGACAACTTGGATGCTGTCACCTGCCTGTCACTTTGGACAGCTTTCTGATACTTGCCCCGCTAGCTGCTAAAACAAAAGAGATGTGCCTGTTCCCTCGTGTGCTCACGGGGAAGCACTGAACTCTGACGTAGTGCAGGATGAGAGTGGGATGCATTAAACCCTGACCTCAGCCTCCTTGTGATCGCTGACCTTAGCTCGCTCCTGAGTCAAATGCATGTCTTGGAGAAGTCTGTTGCTGTAATAAGTTATTTAGAAGTGCCCATCTGACTCCATGCTGCTTTCTCAAGTCTCTGCTGTAGAACAAAGCTACATCATGGCAGCAAAATGGCATTTTTTAAGTAAGTGTTCAAACATACCGATTTTTTATATTGTAAAATACTGATTACCTAACCCTATTGAAATGCAATTGCCATAGTAACAAATAACAGTGTTGTCGCTCTCAGTCTGGGTCGTACGTATGCCCTGACCTGCTTTGCACTGCTTTTGATTGATCTTGCTTTTTCTAGCTGGCCAGAATGGTGACTAACACTAATGGTGACTAGGTTTTGTACTGTCAGCTTGTATGTTTTATTTGTACATATGTAAAATATTTCTTGTCCAAAGATTCATTTCTGGGTTTAAGGCACCATGCTGTATTGCTGGAATAATGAGCACAAAATCCATACCACTCTGGACAGACTCATTTCAAGTCTTTGCTTCAACTTCTTCCAGTCAGGTAAATTGTTTTCTGAAACTGCCTCTGTAAGGCAAGGCTTTGCCATTGGGAAGCAGAGGCTCATGTGGTTGCAGGTGTCTTCTTGTATTTGAGCAAAAGACTCAAAGCTATCCCATTTGCACCAGCTCCGGAGCGTTGGTGACCCCCTGGAAGTGCTCTTTTACTTGGAGGTTGCAGCACCACTTTTAGTCCTTATTTATCCTGCAGGAAAGAAAAGCCAGACCTCACTGCCAAGCTTCACAAAGGCTAGATTGATGATGCCGACATCGACAAATGAACATACCATGGCAGCCTGGTCATTCAGCTCAGGTTCACTTGAAGTTCAAATCCACTCCATGCTGTAGTACTATGCCCATCTCATCCATCTTTTGTCTTCCTATTTTTCTGCTTGTAATTTGTTCTGTAGTTTTCTGTGGTACCCGTTTAGGGCTTCTCCTGTGGCTTAGTGGGCATTGCAGGTAGGTAGAAGCCCTCTGCAGCAATGCATTCCTTGTGGCTTTGGGCTGAAGGAGCTGCAGAGACATTTCCTGTTCCTGGTGGTGCAGGAGCAAGGACTGCAGGTAGGTGCAGGGCAGCCAGTGCAGAGTCTGCAGAGCTCCAGGGGCAGTTCCTGGCACTGGGAGGTGGGAAGAGGGCTGCCAGGAGCTTTTCCTCAAGCCACATCTTCCCACACCAAGGGCAGGGCTGACCATGGAGCAGCTGGAGCACTCCAGGAGGAGCAGGTTTGGATAGCTGCGATCAGTGGGAACATCTCAGAATAATGGGTCCATAGCCTCAAGTCCTTACTGTGAGATTCAGCTTACAGAGCAGCAGTAGATTAAATTGGTGCTTTAATAATGTTTATAGCAAATTATGTGTGCTCAGCCTTCCTAGAGATGGTGAGCTCAGCTTTCTCTTCAGTACCTACAAGAAACACTGGATGGCTCAAAACACTGATGGGATGTGCAGCTGGGACAAGCATCTAAGAAATCTTCAGGATATATTTGTAGAGTTGGTTCTCACTCTTCTTACACTGGCCTAGCTGAGCTGCTTCAGAGGTGCATCTGCAAAGATACTTGAGAGGTCAGTTTGATCTTCACAGTGTGTTTCTGCACTGTGGCACTGCAAGAATACCCTGTACTGTAAGCAGGAATAGTACAAAAGCAGTTTCTGTGGTACAAATGCAGTAGAGGTGTTTAGAGCAAAGAGCTACAGCTTCTGAGTTGGCTGGCTACTGAAGGCTGGGCATTTCCAAAGGGAGAGAGCTGTTTGGAAGCCCAGCGAGATATGCAGTGCAGGGTGGCTGCTGTGTGTGTCATCTGCTCAGTCCAGTCATTATAGGAAGCTTTTTTATTGCACCTCTGAATTCCCGAGATCTTGGGCATCAGGTCAGTGTTTCCACAGGCAGGTTTTATTTGCTGTTCCGTGAAGTTTTATACTCACAGCAACTCACTGCAAGGCTGGTCCTTGTATCCTCACAAGTCCTCCCTGTTGGCATGTGCCATAGCCAGTACCAGCATCCCTCTGCATCTCCCTCCCTCCCTGTCCAAAAGGTGCTGTGGTAGCATCAGCCCAGGCAGTAACTACTCAGAGAGCCTGATGTTGGTGTCTGGCTGTGGAGAAACCTTCTGGAGCATAAGGGAAGGGATGAGTCAGTGGAAAGCAGCAGAAGTGGATTTGCAGAGCTTTACCAGATGTGCTTGGCTACCTTGCCTCTATTTCTAGAACAGAACTACCCTCTAGGTGTCTTAATCTTGGGGCTGATGGAGAAATTAGTTTGCTGAATTATCGTATATCTGCAACAGAGACAGCAAAGCAGCAGTGAGGGGTTTGCTTACTGTAAAATACACCTTCTGATGTGAATTAGTGGTGACACGCTGCCTCCTGGATTTCTCACGGCAAAGAGCAGGTCACGTATTGAGATGACTCGTGGGCCATCCAGGCCAGGCTGTGCTGTCTGATGTGTTAACAATGGAAAGGCAAGAAATTAGTCCAGAAAATAATGTAGAGTGTGAACTTTGTGATACAATTCAAGTGTGAACAGTCGTAGCAGGTGCCTTCCCTGGGGGAGCATCTCCATAGCTGTAGTTCCATAGGAATAAACTTTGTCAAGCTTTTTTCCTGTGACTGTCACCGAGTTTGCCCGCGGTGTGTTTGTAGAAGAGGATCCCCCGTGAGCCTCCTGTGTAGTGAGAGGTTGTTGTCGGTCTGTAGCGTTGGGCTTGTTTGGTTTCACACCCACCCCTGTTCCCCCCCAGTTCCCTGAGCAATCCAGATGAGTCCACACCCCACAGAGCCCAGAGAAGAGCCTGACATGTGCCATGTGGACACTGGTGGCAAGGGCATGCGTCCGCAGGTCTGGGCACCTTCAGTGCAGCCCTAAAGATCAACCTGGGGGAGGAACAATGGGATGTGGCACCTTTGGAGTCGGTCCCACATTGGCCTTCGCCTCCCCATTGCCCTCAGGCGACATGGGCTCTGCCCCCAGCCACTCTCCCAAAGCATCCCTAGGAGCATGGCCAGGGTGGCCATGGGTGCATCCCATGGGTGCTGGCAGAGCAGCTCCCTGGGAAGCCCATCCCTCTCTTCCCAATGGAGTCTCGCTGTATTCACATAATTACCTCAGCCTTCGAGCCTTGCCGAACAGGCAGGGATTGCCGGCAGCAGAGCGGCCTCGGTGTTGGTTATCCCGAGCCATCCCACTCTGACAGCAGCAGGGAGGGTGCTCCCCTGCGCATGGAAAAGCTCAGTAAGGTGCTGCTCAATTCGTTCCATACAGGGAAACCAAACCGTTTGGATATTCTGATTGTTTATTGTGAAATCGTCTCCTAACAGCAACAGGTTTAAATGTCATCCTGCAAATGGAACAGAGAAACCTTTTATGCAGTTGCAAAGTGTTTTTCTAAGATGCTATGCATTTTGTTGGGTTATTGGAAGTGAATTTACTGTGCATTAATCTTATGAATGTTACTACGTTTTATATTTATTTTAGATGACCCTCCTGTATTTTACAAAGGGAAGTTTCATTGTGTGATAACTTAGTCTGTATTCTTAATATAATTTGTTAAATAAAACTCGTTTTAATCAGTTTATTCTCTGTACTTTGTGTCTTAAATTTGGAGTTTAAGAAGTTTAAAACCCTCCTTGCACAGTTTTGGTGGGATGTGAGTGCCAAGACCAGAGATGCCTTTTCCTCTGCTCTCAAGCTGCCCAGGAAGGCCAAGGATGCTGCAAAAGATGGGACCTGATTCCAGGCACAGAAAGAATAAAGAAATGGGAGCAGAAGCATCACTAGAGTTGGACGAGGGGCTGTGAAGCTTCAACTTCCTGGTGAACAGCAGTGATTGCCTGTGGCCCTGGCTGGTCTCTTGGCTGACCAAAGCAGCTACAGTCTGTCCATGGATCTGAGGGGTCAGCTTGAGAGGTGACAGCATCATCACCCTGTAGGTAATGTGTGGGTTTTGTCCTTGGAAATGAGATGTAAAAAGCTGTGGAATGTCTGTCCACAATGTCTCTCTCAGAAGGTGTGCTGCAAAGTCAAAACACAGAACTCGAAATAGCTTAACTTCAGCGTTTTCTGGAGCCAGGGACCACACGTGGCTTCCTCACAGGCCATGTCCCAAATGCATGTCTCAGTAAGTATGCCACTATAGTAAGTGACAGCAGCATCAGTGAAACACCTTGTTTATCCTCTATGAAGTTTAACAACTTTAGTCACTCATAATTATATCAGCTGCAAAATTTGCATTGCATGTAATTAGGAGGAAGTCAAGTTAAAGTCATGGAGTTGGCCTCAGCTTGGAAAAGCTGTTGCAGGTTTGACTTGTCAGCATCAGCTTTCTGTGTTGTTTTTAACATGTGCACACTGGTTGCATGACTGCTCCTCCCCCAGCCCTTCTGTACCAGCATACTGCCCCATGCCAGGGATGCTGGTGCCACTGCAGTTCAGGGTGGCTCTTGCTGGGAGCAGCAATGGACCACTGCAGCCACATGCAGTAGATCACAGCAGCATGCAGTGGGTGACAGCGGCATGCACCTTGCATGGTGTTTCACACCTCCCCACCTCAGGCAGGGCTTTCCCCACCCCAGCAGCACTGTGTCTTGGAGCTGATGGGACAGAGGCTGTGCATGGATGGGGAGGGAGAGTTGCTGCAGGCTGAGTGGCTCTGCCTAGCTCAGGACTCCATGGTCTTATGTCTTAGAAATATTATAAAGTGGGATTCTGCAGAAATAAAGAGGGTTTTTATGATTAACTCTGAAATACAGCCGTGTTTTAAGAGAGGCAGTTAAGGGTGGAAGCGTGAGCTGCAAGGGAGGTGTTGTGCTTTTATGACAGATGTGTCCTGCGTGGCCTTGCTTTTCTGGCACTCTGCCGAGCACTGAGTGGTCTAAGAGCACTGCAGGGATGCTGCTGGGGCAGGCTTCAGCTCGAGCGATGGGAGCTGGTGCCTGCTGTTCATGCGGTGCCAGGGGGTGAAGTTCCTTTGGCCAGTGGGGAGATGCCTCATTATGGGCAGGACAGGGCAAAACCTGGTGCGGGGACTGTGCTGGTCACAGAGCCCTTCCCGTGGGGTCCTGCTGCAGTGGCTGCCGGGCTGGTGTCCTTGCAGACAGGTACCCACATGGCCAGTGGCAGTAAGCCGTGGGAGGGGAAGCAGACTTCTCAGCTAGAGAGAGGCCGATAGCACAGCATTAAAACTGAAAATTGTTTTTCTTTGTGCTAACTTATTCTTGTGGACCTGACCCAAGCTGGTGGTGCACAATGCGACCTCTGGCATCTTCTCTCACCCCAGCCAATATTTCTGTCTCACTTATTTTGAGTGGTCTTTGAATTAAAGGAGATTAATACCCAAGTTCCCGACATTCTCTTCAGGCACATGTTTTTATAACCTCCTTTTCAAAGTGAGTACCACTTGTTCCACCAAAACCTAAGGAACTGCATCTTGGAGCTGCTGTGGGAGCCGTCACCAGCACCTGATTGAATATCCCGGCCAGGGAGGAAACGGCGCAGGGGGGACATAAACCAGAGTGGGCCTGTCCTGCACACCAGCTCGCAGGCATGTGAGCTGCCTCGGAGCCATCGCCAAGAGAGTGATGCCTGCGGACATCAAAGCCACTTCTGCCTATTTAGCTGCTGCCACGGGACATGGGCTCGGATCTGTGGCATGGGAAATGGCATGGGGCTGCACATCCGCTGCCTGGGAATACAGCCGAGCTTCCAGGCATGCCTGCCAGGGAAGAGCCTCATCCCCAGCCCTTGTTTTGCTTTTCGTATTTCCTAATTCAGCTGCTCAGACTTCTGGGGTAATTATTGAATGTTTAAAATATATTACTGCTTCACCATATCTCTGTGCTGTTTCTGCAGTTTTTCTCCCAAAACAGCAGTAACCTAAAGAGCTGCTTTTAGTGGTGATGAGCTGGAAGGGGATCTCCATCGTGAGGAGCAACAGCAATGCTCAAAGCCTGGGGAAGCAAAGGCATCCTCCCCCCTTTTCCCTGCCTACCCCTGTCAGCCCCTCCAGATACTGTGTGGTGCTTTGGCTGGAGGTGTGTTGCTCACGGACCGAAGCTGGAGCATCGACCTGCTGTTCAAAAACACAGATTGGTGGAGATGATAAAAACAGACAGAAAGAAAACCCAGAGCCTCACCTGCCACATTCCTCGGTGCCATCAGAGGCCGAACCAGTGCCTGAACAGCATTTCCTTTGTTAGGATAACATAAATCCATCCACTGAACCATCCTTCGCCCCTCACCTGGATATCTCTGCTATTTCACTTCCTCCTCCTGCATTTGTTCCTTGTTGGACAAACAAAGGGGTTTTCTGGTGCCAAGCAGCCGTTTGTCCCCAGCGAGGTGTCTGGTTGGCCATTCCTGCCCCAGGGAAATCCTCCTTTTGTCAAAGGGGGAAGCAGCAGGCGCAAGGGCTGGCAGGAGCCAGCCGCGGTCCCTGCGGCGTTAGAGGGTTGTGTTGGGCTTTGTGTGCCTGTGGCTTGGTGGTGGTGTTTGTTTTCTTTTCCCCCTCTCCCTCCTACAGCTTTAAAAATTAACTTGCCTGGGGAGTTTCTCAAACTCTTTTCCTTTCTCTGGAATGATGGATAAGCCATGTAACTGATTGTCATGGCCCTGGAGAGGATAAACATCTTCTGCAGTTTAAAATGAAGCCTCCCCGCTTCTTGGTTAATAAGTGTTGAAAGAAGCATAAATAGAGCTAACACAGGATTTCCATGACTAACAAGATGACCACATCAGTGAATGTTGTTTGGGGTTAAAAATGACTCAGCTTTTGCTTCCCTAGGGTAAGATGTTTTATCCCAGCGCAGGAAAGGCTGCCAGTGGTACTTTGAAGGCCTGGCAAACGGCGTAGCCGGGATTGTGAACTGGGAAGTGTTTGAATGCAGAGTTAAACAAAAAGGGAGTCCTAAACTCCGCTCCATGTGTGCAGATTTCTTGAAGATAAAGGAGCCCACAGCTTTATCCCGCTTGTGCTGACTCTTTTCTTTTCAAAAGCCGTTTCAGATGTTTTCACTTTTCTGCTTGCTTTGTTGAAAGATGTAAAAATTGAAGACAACCACAAAGTAAACATCTCAAAACTTTCTGTGCTGGAAATTAGTGACATTTCAAAATCCATCAAGCTCTGTTTCTGCACTCTCCCCAAATGGAGATGTTTGGGGGTTGGTTTTTCTTCACTGACAAACTTTCCAGGCCGGTTTTTGTTTATCGATCACCTTTCCTTTCTTTTTCAAAGCAAATAGATTTATTATTCGGTAGAAACACGAGATAAGTAGATGTCTTGTCAAAATAAAGCAGGTTTTCTTTATTAGAGTGAAATAGTAATGAACTCATCTGCTTCCAATATTTATAAAGAGTAGGGAGGGCCATTAATTCTACTGCTTGTGAATAAAACCATCTGTGATTTCTTTCCATTTGATGTGTTTTGGTTTTAATATACATTTTTCACAAATAAGTGCAGGGATTTTTTGTGAAAATGTCACATTCAGAATCTCATAAAGCAGGAACGCAAAGAGGGGGAAACGAAATGTTTTGTTAGCTAAGTAATTTCTCACCTTGCACAGAGAATAAAATTCATGCCAACTTTAACACATTAGGCGACAGAATTACATGTTCAGCTCTAATGCAATCCATGACATGTAACAAGGCAAATAGAGTATGTTTGGAAGTTTGTTTTCCTTTGGGAATCACACAGTACATTTAACCTAATCTGTCCTGACACTTGAATTATAACATTATGAGCTTCTTCAGGGAAGCAAAACGGTAGATGCCTCTTTTTAAAGCAAAGCAGAAGTTAATACAATGGGCGATGTGTCAAGGAGAAAAAGCCTGATCAAACCCAGTGCAATTCCCTGGAGGAAACGGGGTTCTAGGCTGGGGTTTTTCCCCCCAGAAATGCTGGAAGTCTCGTGACAAACTTCTGCTGAGGATGAAATCTGACCTCTAGAATTCCACTCGATTCAACCAAAACCCAAGCGGGACCACTTTGTAGTTTGACTTGTGAGTGTTGGATCTGAAATTAAACTGAGTATTCATCCAGCTGCTCTGCCAGATACTGTTTTACAGCCTTCCCACCAATTCCTACGATGGAGACCATCCTGTATCGTAGCTTTCTATGCCTGTACATGCAAAGGAGCTCTCTGCCACTCGCCAATATGTGATGCTGGTAAAAGAAGTCCAAACCAAACTCCAGGTAATCCTCTTTTATGGGAATGGGCCTTTAAGCGCTCTATGCTCAGCTGACAGGTTAGCTACAGTTATATGTTTTAAGGCCCCAATTTAACACCCATTGTTCAACAGGACCAAAGCAAATCCTCAGGGGTTCCTCCAAAACAGACACGGGTGAGTGAAGAAACCTGGAATCAGATAACACGTGTTTCGTACACAGTCCGGAATTCCTGGTGCTACGGAGCAGGGAAGGTACTACACAGGAAGGGATAATCGATGCTGGGCAGTTTCCTACACAATTGGTTTTGGCCAGTGCAGTGTGAAGCCCTGGGAATTACATGGATCATTCACAGAGTGATCATAAACTGACCTGTGAAGAAAACGCTGCTGTGAAACCCCATGGGTTACCTCTGTCCTCGAGGAACTGGTACCTTTTTTTTCCTCTAAATCTGTAGTTTAGAGGATATTAAAAAAAAAAAGAAAGAGTTAAATTTTAAGTAAATTTTACTGTTGGTTCTCACTGAAAAAAATCAGCAAACTGGTTCATCCAGCATTTGGGAAATGGAGGAGGGAGAGAAGAGGTGGAGAGAGCCCAGTGCCCTCTGAGGCTGCAGAGCCCCTGCTGAGTGCCACAGCCCTGCCTGGTTCAGGGTTCATGCTCCCTGGCATTGCCTGGTCCTGGCTGCAGCAAGGACAAGAAGAGGCTGTGCTCTTCTCTTAGACAGCTTCACACCTATATCAAACAGGTGAGTCTGCCTGAGGTTTGCTTATGGTTTATAGCTTTAGAATTTAAACTAATCTGGTGTGGAACAGTAAGGATACTAATTATCTAGAAAAGGGGTTTTTTGGACCAAACTGACCAAATTTTGCCAAGCAAAAAACCAAAATCTTCTTTTCAACTTTAAAACGTTTTACTGGTTTCCAAGAGCAGGGATGTGTGTTTGATTAGGCCAGGTTTGGGTGGGTTTGTGGCGGGTTTAATGTTCCTGACCTAGGGGTGCCCAGGCCATGGGATGGTGCTGGACGTGCAGAGCTGCTGGAGCATCAGCTGAAGAGGCTGAGGAGGGACACACTTCCTTGTTAATGGGCCCATAATCCTCCATGGGTCTCCTCTCCTTAGCACTGGAAGTGCAGGGTTTAAATGGTAACAAGGAAAATCCACATGGATATTAGGAAAACTTCCTAAAGGGGAAACAGGTGAGGCCTGGGAGGGCCGTGTTGTCCCAGGTCTAAGTCTTTGTTAATCACTCATGGGAGCAGTCGGGGTACAACTGAGGCTCTGTGGGGTGGGGAGTGCAGCGATGCCCTGCCTCTGGGAGCACACTAGTGGGCTGTTCCCACGGTCACGGCAAAGGGTTGGGATTTGGGATGTGTGGGATTGCGGGAAGCTGGGGGATGGTGCCTGCAGAGTCACTGAAGTGTCAAGAAAACAGGGAGCCCGAGAAGGTCATTTCAGGTCATTTCCCTGCCAGGGAAATGCTTCCAGCAGGAGTGTCTGAACGTAGTGGAAGAAGCCTGATATTGCTGTTCCTGTACCGTGTCCGGTAGGAGCACCTGAGGCCTTGGTCAGGGTGTGTGGCACAGGCACTGGAGGATGTAGCATGAGTGCTATGGCAAGATGCACTGGGTAGGGACCTGATGACAGCACACCAAGACTCGCTGCTAAATTGGGCTCATTTCTTCACTATAAGGGTGCTGAGGCACTGGCACAGAGAGGCTGTGGCTGCCCCATCCCTGGCAGTGTTCAAGGCCAGGTTGGACACAGGGGCTTGGAGCAAGCTGCTCTAGTGGAAGGGGTCGCTGCGTGTGGCAGGAGTTGGAACTGGATGAGCTTTAGGGTCCTTTCCAACCCGAACCAGGTTGGGATTCTAGAACAACGCTTTTCTTACCTCCCCAGGTCACAAACAGCCCGAGCGGCACAGAACCCACTGCCCTGTAACCCCACCTCCCTCTGACTGCGTTGGGAGCAGAAGGGCTGCGCCACATGGATTGCAATGAACAAGAGAAGCAGCGACTGGGCTCCAGTGCGTGCACCTCTCTATTTCATAGTGACTAACGAGTCCATCCCTGACTGGGGCAAAACCATCGCTGGGGCCACGCTGCTGGCAAAACCCAAGGACAAGCTTTGGGGATACGTGAGGGTCAGTTTGTTTCACTGGGGGTAATGGAGGTGGTTCCCTGCAACTGATTTTTAACTGAATTACACAGAGATTTCCTGCTCTTCCCACCTATACATAAGACTTTTCCCACAGTCTCCCGGCACTGACCTGTCGCAGGCGGCAGAAGCCAGACGATGGACTCAAAGCCCTTAATGCAAACTCTTTTTGCCTGTTCTAACTCTAAATTCCTCTTTCTGCCCAAATGCCTCCTTCTATGAAACTTTTCGGAACTTAATTATCCTTGAGACTTCTACCTCTCTGCGAAATCTGGTTCAAATCAGTAAAGAAAAGAGTTCAAAGTTATTGGGCAGGACAGGCAGACAGACAAGCACACAGGGATCACAGGAACCTTGTTTTCATAGGAAACTAGATTAAAAAAATCCCACAGCAGTTACCAGCCCTTTTGGTGGTTCCCCCCTCCCGGCTCTCACACAGGGTGATGCTCGGGGCTGGGGGGCCCGTGGAGCAGGCGCTGCAATCCCGGTTTATGCTCTTGGTACAAAGGGAGGGAGACAAAACCTGCCTCCCCTGGCCAGGGCTTGCTTGGGCGGTGACTGTGTGGCTATGTCTGGTTTTCCCAGCTGGATGCAGATTCATGACATCCCCGCTCTCTTTGGCATGCAAACCTGCACCTAATTTCTTCTGAAAGGGCCCTGAGGAAGTCAGCAGATGTTATTATTAAAGCATTGAGTATCAGCAGCTCCTGAGGTATTGTCAGTCTGTTAATGAGCTGATCAAACTGGGGAGAGCAAGGGCTTCCCAACTTCTTATTAAGGAAAATAAGACCTCCAAGGTTAAAAGACTTCTTTTAAACTGCACCAGGTTTATAGGTTGCAAAATGTTCTTTAATCAGTTTATTCTTAGAAGGCCCCAACTGTCCAGGCACAGGAGTGGGCATTATCTTAAATGCTCCCCGTAAGGAAACATAACAGCTCTATCTTGGTGTGTTTGCTGACATTTTTGCTTGCTAAGTTGTCTTCTTAACCCACCAAATATGTGCAGTTTCTGTGAGTCTTTTGCTTATCACTGCCGGCAGCTCTGCCCCAAGCCTCCTGCTGATTTGTGAGTTATTATCTTTTGCTGTTTAAAAATGAAACCAATTTTCCCATCATTAGGTTTGTATTCTCAGTTTGGCAAACCTTAAATTTCCCAAGGCTGCAGGGGATGCAAGATGGTCAATTGAGCAAGAAAGAACCCTGAATCCAAAGTCTCCCTGCACCTCTCCTGTGCACTGCTGGGCCTATTTCTGTACCTGGGGATGCACTAAATACTACTCTCCTAAAAGCAATATCTAATGGAGAACCCAATTTGTTGGTTTTTTTTTATGTAATCCCATATTATCTGGAAGCTTCCTTGGGGTTTTTCAGCTGCAGGGATGTTCAGAATGTGGACAACAGTGCCAAGGAGATTAGAGTAACTTAGTGACAGCTAGAAGTTTAAGAGAACCAGTTAGTATTTCTATAGCTCAGCAGAGGAGCATGACATGCCTCAACCAGTGCCTTATCACTGATATCTAACCCTGGCAGTGTTCAAGACCAGGTTGGACGAAGCTTGGGTGAGATGGTTTAGTGTGAGGTGCCCCTGCCCATGGCAGGGGGTTGGAACTGGATGATCTTAAGGTCCTTTCCAACCCTAACTGTTCTATGATTCTATGTCACAGGAGGCAGGTCCAAGACCTGACTAGGATAAACTGAGACAAACCCTTGTCTGGGGGATCTTCATTATATCCAAAATGCAGTTGGTTAAACAGCTACAGGGGAATGCTCAGAATAAGAGAATACAGAGAAGGCTCCTTTTAATCCTCTCCGTCTGCTCCTTGATGCAAAATATGAAAGCAAACAAGGTGGCCATTCCCTACCGAAGTGTTCAGCAGCCCTGCTCTGCCCTGCCAAGGGGAGCTCACCCTGTCCATGCCCACAGGAGAGGCTCCGTAGTCCGGATGCTCATCAACAGTTCCTTCTCGCTGTGGGTCACTGAGCTTCACATCCGCGTCCTGATTTATTTTAGCACGGACATATTTATACCATCTGATAAGCAGTGAGTGCTATAAATATGCCTGTGCACTCGCTTTTGCTATGCACCAGTGAGGAAGGGGCATGTTGTGATAAATTGACCCTGAAATATAGTGTATGTACCTGATTTTAAGGAGGGGAAAGGACTGGGTCAGTTTGGTGTCTTTCGGTTGTGGTTCAATTAGTTATTTTTAAAGATGTCTGCTGAACTGTGGCTTCCAGGGAACATTTCTGACATCACTTATGTGTTTAATCCTAATGTGTGTCACTTGGCAAAACTTGATGGGCACTAATAAACAAACAGGCCCTGAACTGTGTCTCTGTGTCAAGGCAGCGCTATTCTTTTCCTGCTTTCCCAGCCCTGCTGAAGGGACAGTCTTTGTTGGCAGCCTGTACTCTCCAGGCCATGGCACAGGCAGAGCCACCCATGTGCAGCAATGATGGGCATCACAGCAGGCAGCATCACGGCAGCAGCACCGGTCCTGCTCATCCAAACTCAGGCTGCCCTCAGTGGGGACTCAGCCCAAGAGGTGCAGGCGAACAGCCCTGGAGCCCCTGTGCTGGTGGCATCCCAGCGTCCCAGCCCCGTTTCCTCCTGCTGCACACAGGGTGAGGAGCCCTCGGGCACCGCATCCCGGCACGGCCAGACCCATTCCTCTGCCCTGGAAGAGGAGAAGCCAGGTCAGTGCTCACCCTGCGGACCCTCTGCTTCCTCAGCAGGGAGAGCAGTGCCCTACGGGCAGCAAGGACCAGAGCCCAGCAGCTCTGCTCTGTCCCCTGCTCCCAGACCTGCAAGTAACCCAGAGCCGAGAGCACCGCACACGTGTTTGCGGTCAGCAAGTGCCCTTTCTCCATCCTGGGTCAGTTCTGATGGCCTCGGATGATAACGTGTAACGGAGGAACGATAAACATGGGAAAACAACGGCAGGAACCCGGGCCGGGTCTGTTTGTGGAGGAGGATGAAGGGCGCTGGCACGCTGCACCCAGGGGTCCCACTGAACCGGAGTGACCGTGCACGGAGCAGATGAAGCAGGTGTGAGCCCGCGGCTCCGGCTGACACTAATTGGACGCACCTGAAGGGGAGCCATTACGAGTTATCTCTGAGGCGGGGAGCCAATTAGCCGCCATTTTTGGTGTTAAAGTGGCTGCGTGAGGGCCGCTCCTGCCTGCGTCTTCTCCCAAACGGTGAGTACCTGCTCTGTTTTCTCATCTTTCAGAGGAAGTTTGTGATTATGTTGGAATTGTTTGGGAAGAGGCGAAGGTTGGGCTGGTTTGGGTTGGATTGTGGTGTTAAATCTCCAGGAAGACTGTTAAAGAACAAGTGTCGGCTTCTGGAGAAGTGGTTGAAGCCCTTTCCAGTGCCCAGAGTGTTTCTAAGCTTGAGTTTCTTGTCTATTTAAGTGTTTAAAGCTTGTTTTGTCCTTTTGGTTTCACAAAACTTGAACTGGAGATGGTGGGGGCTGTGGGAGGAGAAGCTGGGTCAGCCCTGGTTGCACTGGCCTGGGCTGTAGGAACACTTACAGTGCCCATGGCTGGTGACTGGGTACCCAGCAAGGTTTGTAACCAAGTGTTCAAAGGAGATTTGCTTCCCGAGACGTTTTGGATGGTTGGCTGTGTGTACTCGGGGCAGAGCGAGAAAGCTCAGTGGGTGAATTGGGTGAAGTGAGCTTTACTGCTTGAGGTGAAAATGGCCGCCTTTTCCCTGCTGCACAATTGGTTGGATCATGCTCGAATTGTGTCTGAATAGTGATGTTTCTGGGTGTCCCCGACCGAATCATTGAACTCTTCAGATATGTATTTTCACTTTATTTCCTTACAATGTCTTCCAACTCCAGTGATGTTCCTGCTGTGCCTCGGCTGGGTGGAAGAGCCATGCCTGGCCGGTGAACTGTGTGCTTATGGAAGGCACATGCTGGTCATTTCTGTCTTGTGCTGTGCAAAGCAAGCTGAGGAAGGTGGTTCTTCACACAGCGTGTTGCTGTACTGTGAACTGTGTTACCACAGGTTGTGATGGGAGCTGGGAGGGAAGAAGCTGTCGGAGGGCTGCTAGATGCAGAACCCACCTGTGTCTTGGGGAAGTCCATGGGATGTAGTGCTCTGCTTTGGCCGGTATCAGAGAGTCTTGGTGGGACAACTCTTGCTTTGACCTCTTGTGGTTGCTTTTCATGGCTTCTATTAGCAGGTCACAGATCCTAGGTGGAAACTTTGCATCATTAAAGATTTGGAGAAGTAGGAATATTGTCATTGATGTGGACAGAGAAATGTCCTCCCCTGCAGCTGGCTGGAAATCAGACCTGGAAATGTGTCGAGGCCGTCTTCCTGCCTTGGTGTTGCCTGTGCAGGGGATGTGGTGGCTTTGGGAGTGAGAGCATCCTTGGGGCAGAAGGGAAGAGCGGGCAATGGTTATGGAGCTGGACCTCTTGGCTGGGGCACCAGGATAGGCGTGCCCTTCCAAATGGTGCAGTGGTGAGGGCTGCAGACATGAACTCATTTACAAGTTTTTTCACCCAAAATACATCTGAAAGGATTAAAGCAGTGAATCTGCGCTCTTTTGGTAAAACCAGCCTATATTGATGGTGGTGTGTATGTTGGTTAGGTCACCAAAACCTTAGAAAACATGAAAGCACTTCATGTAACCAGAAAGGACACCAGACAGAGGCCTACTTCTGTGTTCACAGAGCTCTTCTGGATGAAGGAATTTCATGATTTTTAAAATAAATAAATGTATCAAGATACAGATTATTATTTTTTTTTTTCTTATCATAACACCAAAAGGAAACTGGTGCAACTTTTGGCAAATTAGAAACAGGCTTGAGTATTAGACTTTACATTGATGGTACTCAGGTATTAATCCATTAAAGTAATCAAAAGAGCTTAAATAAGAATCTGAAGGCTGCAATATATATGTCAATGAACAAGCTGTAAAACTTCCTGAAAAGGTGATTTCAAAGCCATATTGCCCAAGCTTGGCAAATTGCATATTTAATTATTTTGTCAGTCCCTCTTTCTACTCTAATCTTTTGGTGAAATACCTTTAGACATATGAAATCAGTTAAGATAATTAGGGTATGATGGAATTAGGTGTTACTTGATTTTTAAGAAAGATACCATCCTCTGCCTTGGTATAAAATGTGTGCAGACCCCAAAAGCTAGACTGTATTGTAATGTTTTCTTTTCTATAAAGATCAAAGGTCTCCAGCCCCTTTCAAGATGTTTGCAGAATTTGTTTCCTAATTATCCCACATTTACTTATTTGTGTGCTGGGACATCAGAGTTAACTCTTTGATTGTAAAGATGAGATGGGACCTTCATCCAGATGACTGCAGGCCAGCAAAAGCCTTGCATCTCTAAATTGGTTTTTAGATTACCTGGCTTCTCTAATTCCGATGTTCTGGTGCGGTTTAAGGCATGGCAGATGAGGTGTTGTGTTTGCTTTCTTTTAATACCCCAGTCCTCTACAGCAAAGATTTGTTTTTCCTCAGTAAGAGTTTACACCTTCATTAATATCCTTTACAAGTTTACATGCTCTTCATAAGCAATAGTAAACTATTTAGTCTTTGATTTGTCTGGGAGTTGGAACTGTTTTCACCAAACCTTTATGATCTTTCCATGATGTGGTGCCTGAGTTTCTTCAGGAGAAATTTCTATAAAAGTTTTGAAATTAGAATTTTTTGGCTCACTTCATTGACTTTATTTTCCCCCCATCTCGAGAGATATAAAAGACTGACAGGACACACCAGAAATGTGAAAACAGGCTGTAAGGTTTACAGTTTCAGTTGTGAAGTTACAAAAATAAAGTTGATTAGAATAGCATGAAATCTATAAAATAAAAAGTAAAATGTTTATAGGGGAAGTCTAATATGAAACATTTTTAAACAATGTGTTTTATTTACTTTTTATACATTTCCTTTCTCATATTCTTTTGAACTTTTTTGAATCTTCTCATATGTTGCCTAATTACATTTGCCTCTATGACTCCTGTCTCTATTTTTTTCCTCGGTACTGAGGGGGGCTGCCTTTTCCTTGGTTGGTTTGTCATTTTCCCTTTGGAAAACAAAGATGCTGCGTCAGGCTTTTCCTAGGGAATATTTGCAATGGCAATCAGTGGGATTCGGCAATAGCAGCTCTCAGGGCAGCTCCATGAGATATAGAGCTGAGATTTGGAGGGAAGGAAGCACATCCATCTGCTTACAGCCCCGATGGGCAAAGCCTGGGACCTGGCAGTATCTATAAATCCTCTCTCTTTGAAGATGCTCATTCCTACTATTTGACCCCTTTAAAAAGCAGCTCTTCAGAGCCACAGGAAGCGCGTGTTGCTGCTGTCGGCCCCGTCACACACGGTGCACCACTCTGCCCTTCTCGTCGTGCTGGGGCTGGCTCCGTCGCTTTGCTCCGTGACAGCCATGCTCTGTTCTAGTGCCAGTGGTTTAGAATGAAATCCTGGGGGGGGGGGGGGGGGCGTGGGGGAAAAGGAGGTGAGTTTGAGCCAGCAACCAGCAGGAATAGGGGGTTTTCTCCCTAGGAATCACAGTAAATGCCGCGTAGTGCTCCTGGGGTGCCGGCTGCCTGCTCGTCTCACTGTGGCTTGATGCGGGAGAGGGGCTGCACGGCACAGCCTGGAGATGCCTCCAGGGGCTGCTCAAGTGGAGAGAAATACTCTTAGGATCATTCTGGGGGCAAAGAATTGCCGAAATGCTGCCTACTGACGATACAGGCTTTCTTTTCCTTTCATCGTTAGGTCCTACTGGCCTGTCTCTGCTTCAGCGCACCACACTCAGCACAGGACACTGCTCAAGCTGAGCAGGGCTCGGTCCTGGGAGTCATTTCTCACCCATCCCAGCTGGGGAGAGCAGGATCCCCCCAGCACCCCCTGCTCCACCACTCACCCCTTCCCAGGACAGAGTGGGACTGCCAGCACAGTGATGATGTACATCTGAGCTGCCCCTTCTCCAGCTCCATCACCAGCACTGGTGGATTTTCCTGGCCAAAAGCCCCAGATAGCCAGCTCTTGGCTCTCCCCACTTGGCCTGGCTGAGCCTGAGACAGGAGAGCAGTGCCCCAACGCATCGAAGTATAGAGTGACTAGCCCTCAAGCCCCTTTGCACAGCCGCATCCCCAGCATCACCCGCTGTAGGAGACCCCCCAAAGCCTCTCAGCATCCCAACAGCATCCCCCCATTTGCTCACCCACCACCCCCTGCACACCAGGACCTCCTGCCTCTGCAGCCCGGTGCAATATGTTCTAATGAGCCCTCGTAGATGCTGTGCGTATAATTCATCAGCTTTCTTGGGCATGTGGTGTTCCGCAGGGGTCAGAGCCAAGGACCTGGCTCTAGCAGAGCCCTCTGTGTGTGCACAGCCCCTGCCAGCTTAATGGGGCTGCGGATGAGTGACTTATGTGTTTAAATGCTTTCCTGATTTCTGCAGTGCTATTTATTTCTTTGCCATCTTAGCTCAGGTGTGAGGTTACTTATTGTTTCTTTGTTTTTCCTCTGCCTTTTAAATTCCAGGAGATTTTCTTCAGAATTCACCGTTTCAGTATTTGCTTTTAAATAATTTTTACTTCATTTTCCCCCCTTATTATTTATTCACTTTAAATTTGTCTCTTTTAATCACTTCAATAGGAATAGTTTTCTTATAACTCAGCAATGAGTAAGTTTACCTTCCCCTCAAGAAGTCAGAATTCATTTTAGTATATTCATTTGTTGTTATTCTTGACTTCAATAACATCACAGCTGAGTTTTCACTTTCTGTACCCAGTTCAGGAAGGTGTTGGTGAAAAGTAGGTATTTTTTTTAATTAAACACACCTAAAATACTTGTCAGATTCTTGCAGGCTTTTGCTGAGCTTAAATGCTTCAGTCATTAATAATTGTTTCGGGTGATGCTTTGGACTGTGGAGTGCATGTCCTTCTGTCTGGGCTAGTCAAAATGTTTAAGTTCTTAATCTTGCATATGTTTTCCAAAATGTCCAAATTTGAAATGAAAAAAAGCATCTTGGGTGTTTTAGTAATAACCCTGTTACAGGTCGAAAGGCTCTCTCCTATGCACTTGGGTGAAAAATTGAACTAAACTTGGATTTTAAGTGTCTCAGGAGCCCTTGGAAAAGTTTGTCCTGTGTTTCACCAAGGGGTGCATCGAGTGCTTGTACCAGTGCCCTTTGCAAGTGGCTTCTGGTACCCTGTAGCCTTGGCAGTTTCAGACTGAGGCATTTGATCCCATCTCATCTCAACGATTTCTAATCCGAGCTATTTGAGATCCCCAGAACCATTTATTTGGCTTCTAGTGCAATTTTGCCTGACCTCCCGTCACTGAGGAATTGTATTTAGAAAGGATAAAAATAGAGGGGGGGAGAGAAAGGAAATAAGCAGAGATTTTTACTGAAGAACAGGGTGAGCTCTGGACTTTGTAACTAAACTCAGAAATTCCTCAAAGGTACAAAATCTGTTGTATTGCCTCAAATGGTGATTTAAAAAAAACACAAACCCCCTGATTTTCCGTGACTCTTGTCCATACCGATTGCATCCCTCTAGGTTAGGAGGGGGAGCAATCTCCATGCTCACAGGTATTGCGAGTGTTCCAATGGAGCACTGAGAATTGGCAAAGTGATTGTTTGAGCCAGAAAGAGCTTCAGTATAGATACATGCTGCTGCTAGATGCCTTGAAACACAGTTTTCATTCTGGTTAATTACTGTGACAGGTAAAATAGACCTTTTCAGTAAGCATCCATGGAAAATAATTGGTGCATCTTTGTTCAAATAGGCTTTGAAAAACAATGTCTCAAAATTAAACACTTTAGTCAAAGCTATCCTTGTTGAAATACCTTTAATTACATTAAACTTTCTTTATACTTAATTCTGAACAGTTTAATAAAACATATTAATTCCATTAAGAGCCTTACACAGACAACTTCCTACAAACGAAAAGGAAAATCTGCCATGCGTTATTTCCCCTGCCCTTTAGAGTGTGTTTGATTGTAATTTATGCTGCAATTTTAACCAAAGCAGCAATAAATATCTTTGAATATATATTAAATTCACTTAGCATTGATTTGTTAAGCTGGCTAAACACAACTGTAAAAATCCAAGCATTTACCTTGCAGTGATTAGAGGCAGCAGAAGGTGAGTCTCGGTGATGTGCAGTCAGAAGAAGCCCGTGGAGGATTAGGGTGTGTTAAGTCTCTCCTCAGACAGGTGCACAAACACTTCCCCCTTTTAGGTGCTACCTGCTCTTTACTGGACGTTTATTACAAGTCAATGCAATTTCACAAAGCACCTGCATGCAATAAAAACCTATTACATGTGTGAGGCCTTAAGGAAATTAACGGTTCCTCCCTAGGGATGCATATTTTGTTAAGATGTTTATTACAGATGAAGTGGTCCTGGGGTAAAACATTAACAAGTTGTAGAGTGATAAAAGGAATTTTATCATTTCTCAGTGACATAAATAGGAAGAAACCTTTAACTAAATCTATAAAATTCCTGTTTCCTAATGAATTTGTTTTAACTATTTATTAACTGGTTGAACTTGTTCAGGCCGTGACTTGTTTTTCTTCTTCCTTGCCTCCCTCCTCTTCTCCCTTGACCCCCAAAAAACCCAAGCAGAAGCAGTCCAGGGTATTGTCTCTGAACTAGTGTGAGCTCTGGTACCCACAAAAAAAAGCTTTGCCTCCATATCAGTTTAAAAAGAATCATTACTTTTCCTTTGGGCTTTAAGGCAGAGCCATGAAACTCGGCTCCCTTGTGTAATACTGATTTTAGAATAAAATACAGCCTTAAAATCTGTATTATTATAATAATGCCAACTCACACCACTTAAATTTCGTGTTATATTTCAGGGTTCAGTCCAACAATTTCTTTTTGGCTACCATTACAAATACAAATTTTCCTTTTTTAACACTGTGTTAACAGAGTTTGCTGTGCACCATTAGAGATGAAAGCATAGAATACTGGCTTTGGACTAAGAATGCTCAATCTAATTGAATTATATGAATGTAGTTAAATGTCTACTTCAGAAAGGCTATATTCACTTTCAAGATTAGTTACTCCAAGAGTTAATGGGCTATTTAAACAACATAGTCCAAGAGCCAAACACAGGTGGGCTGTGTTAATAACTTTATTTAAACCGTTTTTTCCCCTTTTGAGAGGCACAAGCCATCCATTAATGCATTCATTAGAGTTTATGGCATAGTTCTGCTTTTCTCCTAATGACACTATCCAGACTCAAACTTGCTCAGCTAATTTAGCCCAGCTGCCCTTTGCCTCTCAGCAACAGGTCTCTTGTTCTGCGCTCATACATGCTGAAGTGTCACAATGATTAGTTTTTGGTCATTGCTGCTCTTTGCAACTTTGTTTTGTGTATTCTCTGCATGAGAGTTTACTTTTCCTGCAGATTTTTTTGCTGGGAAGTTTGCATGGAGCAGCGGATGGAAGGGGCATGGCAGCACTGAGGCATCACCATGCTCACTGCAGCCCTTGCATTCCAATGTGATTGAACATAGTGGTTTATTACTTTGCTCTGACCAAACAAGCTCACAGGTTTTAATATCCAGCTCTGCTGAAGGTATTTGTGGCAGTTTCTCACAACTGCAGCATCTAAGCTTTGCCTTGACTTTCCAGTTTGAAACCCCATCCAAAAAATGCCTTTTACTGATGTCACTGCAGTTGTAAAATATATAACTGAGGACAGAAGTGCCTGTTTCTTCCAGTAGCTACAATGGAGGTAACCTGTATGTGTTTAGTAATGAATTCCCCAGGTACTAATGAACATCACAATGAATAAGAATGACCAATGCGTCACTCGGATATTAACAGCCAGGCTGGATTAGACTCTGCACCATCAGCTGCTGACATGTGTGGGGTCTATTTTGGAATATTTTATTCATTGAATTTGTAAAAATTACTAATAATTAAACCCCAAATCAGTTTGGGTTTGCAAGTCTGATATTCCTTGGAGTTCTGCTTTAGCTGTTGGCTTCCAGTGTGAAATACCGTCCCTGCCTTTTACAAACAGAGAGGGGTGTCCTGACCATCTTAAGGTACTGGACCAGCCCTGTCTCACTTAGGGGATCACAGCACCACTGAGCCCAAACAGCCACAGGGATGAAAATTCATAGGTGCTTACTAGCAGATATATTTGCCAGGAATATGGTCTTAGAACAGTTCTGTACCTGTACCTAGAGATAAATAACATAACTTTAGTGGGAGTACTGTATGCTGCAGACAGAACATGTGTTTCCACTTTCTCCTATACCAGCTGTATTAATTATTTCTACTGATTCCCACTGCAGCATCTCTACAATTGCAAACCACAGTGGCAAAGAATTTCCCTTTATTAATCTGTAAAGCAGCATGCATGCTTCTAGCATGGTATAAGTAATAATAATTGCATATGTTGCCTATTAGATTGCTTTATGCAGTACCTGTTCCTGAGTGATGCTGCTGGGTGGGTTCTGCCAAGTCTCTGCTGCAGGTTCAGTTTGGCACCTGCAGCTGGGGCTGCATGGGCTGGAGGTAACATCTGGCTAGATGGACATCTTGTTAACCTTCTGTCAGAGAGGTGCTAGGCTTTCTTAGTGTTCATCTGACCGGGGGTATCCCTGAGGAAAGGACACTAACACTTGTGCTTTAGTGGATGAGGAGGAGACTTGGTTTGTGTCTAACTTTGTCCATGATAACTGAAGCTAAAGGCCTGTGTGGAAGATCAGAGGCTAGAGAAATGTCTGATGGTTCCCCTCAACTCCTATATCCAGTGCTCACTAACCTCTGGGTGGGAAATGAGCCATGAAAGAATATCATGACCCTCGATAGCTGTATGCTGGTGCTCCCATGTGTGTCACTCCAGGCAGCCCCATGGCCAGGGATCAAGGTCTTGGCAGCTGTGCTAAATGCAGGGTACTTTATTGTTCTCATTTCTCTGTCCGTCCCAAGAGAGGAATCTCAAAATTCCATCTCAAATCTCAGTTTTGAGAGGAATCTCAAATTGTCGGTCTCAAAAATACTTTCATTTGTGGCGCAAGGTGATCTGGGACCCTTCAGTGAGCCAGGGTGCTAAGGCTGATATGTAGTCCAGCAGGACACGATTCTCAGGGGCAGCTGCTTACCAAGAAGAGCTGTTTGGGTGCAGGCTCTGTAGCCCAGCAGCCTTTAGGAGCCAGACATTTCAGCCCCCAGCACAGGGCATCCATCCTGCCTACCCCCAGTGGGCTGGGACCCCCATGCTGCTCGGTGTATCCATCAGTGGATCTCCTGCATCCAGGCAGTTCTCTAGCACTGACCACAGCCAGGCCAATGTGGGACCTGTGGGAGCCTAAAGCCCTCCTATAAATTGTGAGCTGATTCCTAACATGATACAGGGTGATTCTCAATGTGATAACACACATCTTGTGGTTCATCAGAAGGCCTCTTCTGAGGCTCTGAGAGCAGTGAAGGGAGGAGGAGAGGCAAGATTTGAATGTGCATAAATCTCCCTGTGTACCTGTAAAGCTGCCAGGGAAGGGAACTGCAACTTAAACACGAATGAACGGAACATTTTCCGTACAACTTTGGTTTGGGTGGTCTTAGTTTTGTCTTTGATTTACTATGATTTTTTTACTTGTGATGTGGGAGAATAGTTTTGTGCTCATAACTCGCCACAGCCCCTTCTCATCCCAACGTGTGCGGGGGGGGAACGATGTGGGTAGAACTTCAGTTCGTCTTCCCATGGGAGCTAAGGGCAGGGCGGGGGATTCCCTCTGCTCTTCCCGCATCCTCCTGTGCTGGCGGGCGTGCGGAGGGGACGTCCGTAGGGACCCGGCTCCGCACGGCACAGGAGCGGTGACAGCTGCGGCGCGGTGCATGTCGCGGACCGGCCGCTAGGTGGCAGAGGCGGGACGGCTGCGTCGGGGCCGGGGTGGAGGTGCTGCGGGAGAGGAGGAGCCGCGAAGTGCGGTGATGGGCTAGGAGAATGCGGTGAGGGACACGGGACACCCGCTCCCATTGCACAGCCCCGGCCCAGGGGGGTCCTCCGGAGGAGCACCGGCTGTTGCGATAGCCCCCAGTAACGAATGCAGCGCGCCACGGCGATCTGGTACCCGCGCGTTCCTCTGCAGTCTGCTCGGCAGGGCTCTGGAGGCGTTCTCTGACCGCCTGTCGGGTGAACTGCCCAAGCGCCCCGCGGAGCCGCGCTGATGCTGCTCTGATGGAAGAAGCCACCTGAAAGCAGTCGTGGCACACGTCCGGGTTTGTCTCCCAGTTATGAGTGCCGGGATCCCCGTTTCTATCAATGAACCAGAGGCTGGGCAGTTTTGCTCCTTTCCCAAACGTGCAAGGACAGGTGATGCTGTTGGCTGGAGGATGCAGGTGAGAGGTACCAAGTTACCAAGCCTCAGTGATCGAGCCCTTAATGACAGTCCAAGCAGCTGCTTCTTCAGCAGCCTTTACAATAGCGGTGTAAGTACTCTTCAAAATCAGAAATTACTTTAGCACCAGGGACAGTTGTTCAGCTGGAGTCATCACTTCATCCTGCAGCTGCATCCTTTGTGACCTATCAGTTGGGGTGGCCTTTCCAAGCTCCCCATATTCCATTGCATGGGGCTCTGAGCATCTCTTCCTATTAGCCACATCTGTCTTTAACTGTGGTCCTTTGTAACACTTGGAGAATGAACTCTGGCAGGTCAAAGACATAAAGATATAAGAGAAATAAAAACATATTGTGGGTTTCTTCAGCTGTGAGAGTGTGGTCTAGAGCAGAGGCACTTGACACTGAAGGGCCTGTTCCTCACTAAATCCAGTTTGTAAATGTTTATTATCCCCTGATCAAAGAGTGTGTGAGGTCAAAACCTCAATGGCAATTTACTATTGCCAGTATACTATTTTAATATTTAATGTGTTTACTGACACTGCTGAAGGCACATGTGGGGTTCTGGGTGGTTGGAGGGGAGTGGTACCAAGCAGACATCACCTCTGCTACTGGTACCTGCCCAGTGCTCAGGCTGACTTATGGGGAAGGAGGGCAGTGAACACAGTGCGAGTCTTGGTAGGCTCACAGATGGATTTATGCCTCTTAAAAAATGTTTATGAATGAAATTCAGCACTGGTCTTTGCTAGACGTTCTGCAGACAGTCATGTCCATGTTAATCAGTACTGCTGAGGTCAGACGTGCTGTCTGGTATGCTTGCTTGGCAGCAGGCCCCTGCTCACCCTTGCTTGCATGGCTGCCTTTTGGCTTCCTGAAGGGAGCAGGCAGGCTCTGCAGTGCAGGACACCAGCATTCAGGGGCTCCAGGAAGCTAATGGGGTTTCCAACAGTGAGAAACAAGCAGCCAGGCAAGGTCACCTTAGGAAGCTCTCATCTCCTCACCTGCTGCTGGAAGTCGCCCATTTCCTCACTGCAGCCAAGGGCACAGAACTGGGCTCTCGGGGCAGTGGATCTGTTTGAGCTTTAGCCCAGCAAAGGCAGAGACGTGTCCACTGCTCCTACAGCCCATGGTGCGAGGCTACACCAGAGGTCATGCGGGTAGGGCATAGGCAGGACTGGAATTCTCTTCATTGTGGGTGTTTGTCTCATCAGCAGATATAAAGCCATCCTGAAGTATACCACAGGAGCCCTTCAGCAGCACTGTTTGAGGACAAAGCATTGGATAACAACTACAGATAATTATTATTATTTTAGCCTCTGTGCAAACACTGCATGTTGCAGGCTGAGTTATCATTATGAGGGATTAGCAGTAGTCCTTTTCCTGTTTTCATGGTTGCTTCATTTGATGACTTTTGGCAGACTTTTATGTAGGCACTTGAGTTCCCTCTGATTTTCTGCAATACTCTAATGATTAATTAACACTCAGCAGCTCCGAATGTGAAATCTCACTGTAGAAAGGCGAGTTGGGTCCAACAGGCGCCTACAATATATCTGCATGAAATGGAGCAGGATGTTGAAGCTGTAACATCTTGTGACCCTAATGCTTTCATCTGCAGGAGCAGCGAAAGAGTTAATGCATTAGTTAAAAAGACTTTTAGCATGGGCCTGAACTGAGGCTGACAATCCATTATTCATAACTCCTCAGAAACCTGTAGCCTAATTCTTTTCTCTTTCTTTTGTGATTTACTGAATATGACAACAACTGTAAGCACTTTGCAGTTGGGTTTTTATTGCGTACTCCAAAGTGAAGAATTATGGTTCGGGATTCGCCGTGAGCAAATGTGTTCTGGTGTTTGTACATCCTTTTCATCTGCTGTGCCCCTGCCTGTAGCTCAGAGCAGGGAACCTACTGAAGCAGTTTTCTCATTGTGCTTGTGAGAGGTGAAGCAGGAGGTGCTGCCCTCTCCCTGAGCAAACCAGCTCTGGGAGCAGATGAAAGCTCTAGGCACATTCCAGCTTGCTGGATAGGACCCACAGGACCCTCAGCAGTGGGGGGACCAAGGGGAAGCCCTCTAGTGGGCGCAGCACAGGTTTCCTCTGTTGTACCCATTTTGCCCTTGCCCTGGACCCTAAACACCATATCAGCCCCAAGCAGTGATTCAGCCTTGAGTGTGGTCACCACTTGAGTAGCTTGGGGTGAATGCCTGTGCCTCAGTGAGAACAAGACCATTGGGAGGAGTAAATGTGAGACTGGTTGGAGACCCAAAAGCTCCCTCTCCTGCAGCAGCAGGCACTGGGTGTGCTGCTGGGGTCTGACAGAACAGCAGCCCATCTCCTCTGTGAGAAACTCCTTGAGAAAGCTGCTGCAGCTACAGTTCAGAAACACCTCCCTCCAAGGCCTTGAGGCACATGGAGGATTACTGTACAGACAAACATGTAGTTAAGGGGTGGTCTATCATCCCAAAAGCATTTGGGTGCCTTTGCTGCAGGTCTCCTTGGCTCTGGAAGGACAACTGCAACAAGAGATAATTTTTCATTATGGACAAGAGAATTATGAGGTACAAACGAGTGTGCACAAGAAGATTAATAAATTACTTGAGATTAGCTCCAGCGAGGGGCAGATCTGCTGTGTGCAGCCTTAGCCTGGCAGGACAGACAGGATCCTGTGCAGTGTTTGTCACAGATCAGAAACACCAGCCCTTTGACAGATGCCACGTAGATCTTCATTTCCAAATTCACCCATCTGAGAAACATCTGTGCGCTTAGGCTGGCAAATCTCAAGGAATGCTCTGCCAAGCAGCCCGCTTCCGCTTTTATAGCTCCGTAATCCTCGCCTGGGACTCCTCCTCTGAAAAGAACAGAAGTGTGTGCAGCTCTGCAGGGAAACGGCGTAGGTCCAGGAGAAGTCTGTGAGGAAAAGATTCATGGCATGATCAAAAAGCACCCAGGCCTTTTACAGACAGGGCTCAATAGGTGCTTTAAACAGTTATAAATAACAGCGAGGAGGAGGGGAGCAGATTAAAGAGCCGAGGTCTGCGCTGTGCTAGACTCAGCACAGGCATGATGTTTGCTCGTGGCTCTTGCACAGCAGGATGGCCCCGGTGTCTTGGTAGGGGTTATGCACACGCAGAAGCATCACCCAGTGCTGTAGCTGTCCCTGTTTGTCATGCCAAATCACAGGGGGTTTCAGGGCTTGGCTTAGGCATCTCCTGTTCAGAAACCATGGGATTTTCCCAGGAAATCCACCACAAAGTGAGTTTTCAGTGGTTTTCTGATCCCAGCTATGAAACAACCGCTTTGTAAGCAGAGCTGTTGGTAAGCTGTTGGTGAGCCTGTCTCAAGAGTAAACACGTGCCTGAAGCACTGAAACCATGGGGACCTCCATCTTCCATGTGTTAAATCCTAGCTAGCCCAGTTTGGGATATCACGAGGCAGAACATCCCACTGCAAAGACCTTTGGAGCTGTGAGGGTCTGCTGGTGCCGGTAGCCCACTACACCATTGTTTGCAATGATGATTTGCAAACTATCAGTTTGCAGATTGCTGTTTTATTCTTTTGGGGAGAAATGTCCCTCTTTTGATGATAAGTAGAAAGGTAAGGGATGGGAGAAGATGGGAGCAAAGAAATAGGGGGGGAATTGCAGCTTTGGTCTTTTCAGGATACCCTTAAAGGAAGTCACTCCTCCACTCATCAAGCTGTGAGAAAAGCAAAGTTCCAGTGGAGAAACACTATGGAAAGGAAGAGGAGTGCTGTAGCCAGACAGAGGGAGCTGAGCTGTCTCCTGACTGCTCTGGTAATGGCATTCTGCATGCAGGAGGGATTTGGAGGTCTCGGCAGCGGTTTTGTTAACACTAGAAGCACATGTCTGTGGAGGTACTGCGGCTCTTACTGATGCAAGGGGTTTGGGGAGCATGGTGACCTGCCTGCTACAATGCTAGCAGGTAGGACCAAGGCAGAGCTGCCTAACAGGAAGGGAGCAGCTGGATGCACAGGGAACAGGGCTCCTTGTCCCAGTGCAGGGGTGATTCCCTGTGCATCTGTCCTCATGTGTAATGAAATGTACTTACAGGGAGAACTGAACAAGAAAAGCATTGAGTTTTCCTCAAGCTTCCATCAGTGTTTTTTGTTAGAAAGGTAATTATGCAGCTCTGCAGGAGGCACAAATAGACACAAAGGTGTCAGCAGAATGCCTAGCAGCAGCTTAAGATGTGTGTAAGCAAAAACTGTGTTTGCATGAAGGGCATAAGTGAGAGATGGAGGCTTTGCTGTGCTTGCCATGGGAGTCACTTATTTAACCACAGGCACATTTTCCAAGCTGCCTCTAATTTTGGGACCCCAGAAGTCTTGGTCCCTAATTTCCAATGGTGCCAGGAGCACCAAGACAGTTGTTGGAAACAGCGAACATTCCCAGTCCGAAGAACAAGGGCAGCCCTTGACATGCACCTCTGTCTTGCTCTGTCAGAGCAGACACTGCCCTCCTGCCTGCCCAGTCCCTCTGGCAGCATGCTGATACAGCCCTGGGAGTAGTAGGGATGGTGCCCATGGGGAAGAGCTGTGAGTAAAAGGCACAGATATCACTTGCTATGAGCTCCGGAGCAGGTCTGTGATCATTCCCCGTGTCCCTCCTTTTCTCCCTCCCCTTCGCAGCCTGTGGGTGAATTCCCTCAATTCCATCTCTTCCTGTGTCTCTGCGTGTGTGCCTCCACCCCTTTCAGAGTCACCAGCTCCAGTGCTAGTTATAAAACAAGGCCTGTTTCCCCAGGGGGGGTTGAATTTGGAGCAATTCTGGGAAGTCTCTGGATTTTTCATACATAATGTGCAGCAGTCACTAGGGGCGTTCTTTATGCTTTTGTTTTTTGTTCTGAGAGAAACCTTTGGAGAAGTATTAATAGCCTGAGGGCTGCCCCAATTTTTTGCATTTGTGCAGGCAAAAGAATATTGATGGGGAGGGGCAGAGATATTCACAGCACCCCCAGGGCTAAAGATCTTTCATAGGAAATTGTTGTTTTCAGGCAGATGAAAGCAGATCCCTTTCATTTTCCATAAGTGCACGCAAAGGGAAGAAAGAAAACCACTGTTCAGGTGTGCTAATACTATCCTCTTGGATTCAGGCTCTGTCTTGGTGGAGCTTGCTTTCAACTGGTCTGGAAATGAGATGTTAGAATAGCAGAAGTGATGTGGGTTTAACGTATCTCCCAAAAATGGGTTCCAGCAGGTTGATGGCATGGCCATGCTTCCGGCTGTCCCCATAGAGACAAGTGAGAACACAGTGGCCTCACCTAATCCCCTGCCCACATCTGTGCATCTACTGTATGTTCTTTTATTCTCCTAAGGAAGGTAGTGTGTTTTCTTAACATTTGAGGGCATGATTTATAAACAACCATTAATGTGCCTTTTAACCTCTTTTTTTTCATTGTTTGAATTTTAGATTTTTTGGATGCAAACTCCTTAAATCAGTTCAATATGTTCGGAAGGGCTTTGCTAGAATTCAGGTTGAATTGCTTCCAAATGGAAACACTTACAACACAAAAAAACCCCACGTCAGTGATTTTAATTGACTCTCCACTGTGCATGTACTCTTAAATAATTGAAGTGTTTCCAATCCTTATAGATGCCTTGATTTGGCAGTAATTTGGGTATAGGCATTTAAAAAAGGCAGAATATAGTAGTATTATAGTTAGGGCTTCACAAGGGATTCACTCAAGATTTAATTGGGATTCCTATAAAGCTATGCAGGACTTTGACACTGAAACTGGAAACCAGGTGAGCTCTTGGTGAACCTGTGTGAGTTTTGGTATGACCTGAGTGGCTTTGAAGCTTTGGATGGAAACCAGGCAAAATTAACTGATTTCACCCGATCCTTCGTTTCAATTTTAGGTTTATTTTTAGCTTGATACACAAAACCAAGTCTGAGGGCTCTGGATTTCACTGTTTGGGGGCCTTTTTGAATGAGGCAGATTGAAAACCATTCATTTGAGGCTGTTCCTCCTTGGATGAACTTTGCTGGCTTAAGCTGCCCTGGGGTTGGCTTCTGCCTTAAGCCACAACAGGCTGGTGATGTACTTAGTCACTATCATGTGCCAGCTCAGTGCAAGTTTGAGCTCTGGTTGCGAGCAAGAAACAGTCATCAAGAGAACAGAAAATTCACATATAAACACCATAAAACTGCAAGATTTACTCTCATCAAGTTTTACTGAAGTGAATTCCTCTTAATCCATCTGATATAAAATTTCGTAGGTGTGATTTTTACAGTTGCAATACTACTGGAATAAGAGAGACAAGGTTTCTTGTACATAAGATGCTTTCTTGTGCAATGAAGGTACCAATCTAGTGCTATTGGCAGGATAGCTGCTGTTCTCCTTGTCTGGGATTTGTGTGCCGGCTCCCTGCTTCTAAATCGCCTTTTACCCTCTTTCCATCCCATGACACAGGCATGGGATTGTCATCCAGTGCTAAGGACTTGAAGGACCACAGTGGGGTGTGGAGAGGGTGGCAGGGTTCAGACCACTCATAGGCACCCAGACAGGAGAGGATGCTTGAAAGCAGAGGATGCTTTATGCTTGGAATAAAACCACCTCAGATGATTGTTCAGACAAACACCCCCCCCCCCCCCCCCCCATCTAACCATTTGCCATAAGAAAATTTTTTTAAGAGCATCCTGTTACATTCAAGTAATTCTTGTGCAGGAATATACATTTTGTGATAGGGCTTTATTACTATAAAATTTGTATTAAGGATTAATCTCTCATTTTCAAAATCATTTTTACTGCATTTTTACTTGTGTTCTCCTTTTGGATACTTAGTGAGGAAGAGAAACTTGCAGAAAAGAAGTGGAAGAACGGTCTCATTTCTTTCCCTTTTCCATGAGGAAAACTGGGAGAGGAAGTAATATTTTTTTGTTGTTTGCTTTTAAAAAACAGAAAAATAGCAGCTACTCTTGCACCTATTTTCCTTTGTTTAAGGCTATTTGACTGGCTGCATGACAATGCAAAATGTAAATGCAGCATTTTGAGCAGTGCTGGTTGTTCATTTCAGAGTAATGTTTTGTGAAAATCAGGATGTTTTCTCTCAGGAAGTGTAACATAATGGTGAATGTTTCAACAACTACAACAAAGAAAAGGAAAACAAACTATTTAACCAAAGTTTCAACAACTTCTACCTGGCATGTGGAGCTAGGAGACCAACCACACCAAATGCACTGAAATAAGACATAATTTAGTAGTAGTAGTAGTAAGAGTAACAAAGCTTTTCTACCATAACAAAAGACAGGGCAAACACTGCTTTCTGTGGTAGTTTCAAGTCTAGATGAGGCACAGGTTCACCTTAATGCAAGTGTAACTTATCCAAATCAGTGCAGAAATCAGTGAAAGCTGAAGCTAGATTTTCCAAATCATTTTCTGAGGATAAAACATAGGAAAATATATAGACTGAGGTTTTTTCCTCTTCTCTTCTGCACACTAAAGTTCCCATGTCAGATTTTAACCTGGGAAACTTCAGAGACTTAGCTTCATTGTTCATGTTTGAACCCCAACTGAAATAGCTTAAAACCCTCTTTCTTATCAGACAGGATGGTTTCTAACATCCCTTGTCTCTCAGCTCACAGCATCTGCCCTGCTGCTGTGGTGGTGCAGTGTGACCAGAGAACAGGTCCCTTTTCAGCCACGAATCCATGCTGGGTGGTTGCAGTGAGCAGACCCAAAGCTGCACTTTCCTGATAGCTTGAGCCTTTCAGTTAAATACCATCAGGATGCAAAATGCATCTGACTTGTTTTTCTGCTTGTGTTAGCTCAGAGGAATACCTGATGTTCTTATTTTCCCCAAAGAAGGAAGCTGTAGTTCAGTAGTACAAACACTGTGAGCACGCTACAGAAATGCCAGAAACATTCAAAACACATGTATGATCCCATGTTAGTTTAGGCTCACTTTGAAACATGTCAGGATGCTGCCCAGGGCAGTATCTGTGCCTACGTGTAATCTGCTTGGGTTTTACTCCTGCACACTAAGTTTAATGAAAACCTTGTGAAATCTCTATGCCCTGAGGCCAGGCAGATGGGCTCACTGTCAGGGTGATGGCTACTTCTGCTGTGGCATGACTGGGGTGATAGGTGAGGACTGGGAGCAGATCTCACCACTGGCTTTGTCCTTAGGGGCCACCCTTTTTCCCCCCCTGCACCGTAATGGCACCCACAGCATGGGGCAGCCCTGCGGGTGCCCTGCCTTTCCTTTTCATTCCATCTTGTTCATCAGTGCTGGAGACAGGCACAGGCCAACCCCAGCTGCAGGTGCTGGAGTTTGCCCAACAGTGTTGCCAGTTTCATAATTGGTCATGTTCATGATGCCTCATTTACTGCTCTCATGAGAGCAGCTCGAGCTCTTTGATCAGAGTAGGAACATCTAGTGTGGTTGTGTAAATCTGATGGGGGAAAAGGGATTGAGACAGCAGGGGACACTCCCAGGGTGCAGCTTTGAGGTTGGCAAGGCAGCGGCTGAGCCATAGGGGCATCCTGGGTGCTCCCAGCCTAGGGAAAGTGCTTCCTGAGTCCATGGGACAGGCAGGACCAGCACTGGTGAGGAGCAGCCAGCAGGTCACAGCATCCCTAGAGACAGATTCAGAATCTGTCCCTGTGTTAAAATCAGCTGTGTGAGACCTCATAGAAAGGAATTAGCCCTTCAGGTTACACCTGACACTAAAACAGCATTAAAACTCCAGCATACTGCCTGCTTTTTCACAGACATAGCTGAAAGTTTTCAGTATTCACAGCAGCATTGAATTACTGATGTAAAGTAGATGATATCTGGGGATCTGACACATGCTAGTACATTTAGATGTGAAAGCAAAAGTACGAGTTATATTCAGGATGTTTAAAATCTGAAGGTGGGAAAGTTATCCCCAGAGTTGAGTAGTTAAGAAGGAAATGTTATTTTCAAGCTTCATTAGGAACAAATATAGTTCTAGGGTAGATTGCAGTTTGTTTCTGGCAACACTGACCAGTTCCATTGCAATAATGGAATTGTTTTTCCTGCAATAAGAGTAGAAGTCAGAATCAGTGTTAGAAGGGGCTCACTAGAAAATTGTGTGTGTTATTCCTTCATTTTAAAAGGCTGATTTTATTTTACTGTGTCTGTTCCTTTGATTTTAAAAACCTCAGATATGAGATCCAGATTCCAGGCCAAATTCTGCCTTTCTCAACTATTTAATATCACAGTTTTTTCAATAGGTTTCTAGAAGGGGTGAAATAAGCAAAGTTTGGCTTCTAAAGCATATTTACTCCTCAAAACCATACAATCCTCAATGGCGTTTCCCTTTCATCTTATTGTGATGCATCTCAGTAAGATTGAAGTCTGTGTTTAGCATCTCACAACTAGACTGTATGTTCAAGCTTCAAATCAATTCACCAATGCCATCAGAACCCCAAATAACCAGGCAGCAGAGGGATTTGGCTCACCACGGCAGACTAAACTGCTGCTTTCTTGGGTACAGAATGCGTTTGTTGTTTTGGCAGCATGTAGTATCCATTTCTAAAGTATGTGTTGTCTGCATAATGACATATATACACTGCACTGCTTGAAGCAAAGGCATCCTATAGATTCTTCCATCCTTTCTTGCTAGAAAGGAGGTGACATTAGGCATGCTATACCATATCATAATATGCATGCATGTGTCTTTTCCAGACCAAAGCCCAAACCACCATGTTCTCCTGCAGCATTAGTTCAGAAGTTTCCATGACGCCTTGGCACAAGTTGTTCAATCTTTTCATGTCCACAAACCAAACAGTCAGGAAAGCATGCAGGCAGAGAGCTCATCCCCTGGCATGCAAACTATGCACACAGGGGGGAAAGATGCAGAGGAAAAAGAAGAAAGCTGGAATTTCCAGTGACTGCAAGTCATGCAGTCCGGAGCATGTCTCGCAGGATGAGTGGTCTAATGAAGCACAGAGCACGCAGCCTCGCTTTCTGGGGCTCAGACAGTAATCCTCTCCTTTAACCTAAACACTGGCTGCACATCATCATCATCTGAGGCTACATCACCAGGGTGTCCAAGGCAGAAAAATACTGGGGTTTGTTCCTTTTATTTCCTGTTGTTCATGACTTCCTCTCTGCACAGCCTCAAGGTTAGATCCTAACAAGGTTTAGGCTTGGCCTTTGCTAGGGCAGTTAGGTTGGAGCAACAGCAACAGAACTAGTTGAAAATGCTAAGCTTTCTGCAGTCCCACAAGACAAACTGTAGACAAATAAAGATGAAGGGAATAGCATTTGAAGCTGGAGAGCTTCCTGCAGAGCACATGTGTGGAAGGGGTTTGTGAGTCTTTAACCCTGTTGGGGGGATTCCCTGGTCCTGAGCTGTCCTGGTCAGGGTGGAAAGCAACAGAGGGGCAGCCCAAACCTTTTGCTGTCCTGGCTGCCAGTCATGCTTTCAGTGATTTGCCCATTTCTGTTACTACCTGCTGCACTGTTTTTCCTTCAACTTAATTGCTTTCCTCCTTCCTCCTGTGCCCTGAGTTTCAAAACAGAGGAACAGCCTGAATCTGGCCAGGAATTAATAGATACTGAAGCATCTCTGCTCTAACTGTTGACATGTTTCCAACCTGGAATAATTAGGAAATATCAAGCATCTTGGAAAGCAGTTGACTCCCATTAGGTTTCCAGCCTGATCTCTGAGCCAAAGGAATCAGATAAGATGTGGTGATGTTGGGGAATGCTTATACAAACCAGACTCTCCCTTCTTTCATGCTGTATACATAAGCGAGTTACAAGCACCGATCTTTCAGTAGACATCTCCATAAGTAGCCTCCAATGTATAGAATAATTAAATCATCTCCCAGTTAAATCCTTCCTGTGTTTTCCTCCTTTGTGTGAGTACCTCTCATCTTGAGCTGTCTCACTGACGTTGGTTGGATTTCTGAGTGGTTACATCCCTTGTGTGTACAGTGGCACATGTGTGTGCCTGTGTCCTTGTATCATGGCCCCGCTCTGCCTTTGTGTATGTGCTATATCCATATGCTGTTGCTGAGGTCGTTTGCTGGGTGGCCAGTGCACACCACAGATGCTCAGCTGCAAGAAACCTTTTGCTTCATTCTTGTTAGATGGTAGAACCTGTTACACAGTCTTCGTACAAGCTGGATACTCTGAGCAGGATGGAGGTGGGTTATGGGCTACAGCACCCTGAGACTGGGACAGTCTCCTCTTCCTTCCTCATGTCTGTGCAGTCAAGACACAAGTGCAGAGATGGGTTTGGTCCCTCCCCATCTCAACTGCAGTGTACCTGGAGGCAGCCCACCGCGGTTCTCACACCTTTCAGGTCATGACAAGAAATACAAGTGTTTTGAGGTTTCTCTCTTGTCACACATAAAGGACATTCACGTCATGTAATTAACTGTCCCCACGGTGCAAATATCCAAGAGGAAATAAATAGTTTTAAAGGTGCGTGAAGTCTGGGAAGCACACACTGCACTCTGATCTCTGGGGAGCAGCTTGATTTCCTGAACGTGTTTTGAACCTACCACTTCTGACAGATCTCGGTGTTTCTCCAAGCCATTTGCCCATCAGTTACAGAACCCACTTCAAGCCCCAAATAAGGTTACCAATGTTTTCTAGTATTTTTTTATTAACCACCTCCACCATCTTGTAATTTAAAGCACCTGTCCATTTAAATTTTCCTTCTGACCTACTAAATAACCCTGCATGATACATACAATGAAACTAATGGCTTTTGGATGATGTTGTTGAAAACTAGCTTATGAAAAGTGAGTTGAATGAACCACACTGCAGGAAATCCTTTTCATACCCCCTGGAAAACTGAGCTGGAACACCTTTCTGGTTCAGTGTATGGGGCTGAATTCTGAAGCAGTTATCACTCACTTTGCACTTGAGAAATGAGGACTGTCTTGTGATTTCTCAGCGTCCTCGGTGTCACTGTGCAGCCCTTCCTGTGGCATTGTGAGAAATGCCAGAGGCTTTGCACACCCAGGTGCATGGTGAAACTAAGGGCACTTGCCCACTAAAGACAGAGCCATGCAAAGAGGCTATCTGCTGCCTTCTACTTCACTTACTCCTATTCCTATAAAAATAGAAAGCTTTGGGGTTTTTTCCAAGGAGTAATGAGTGGATTTTATTCCAACTAGAGCAAAAGCAGGTCTGTGCTTTTACTCCAATTACCACTTTAGTATCTGTGAATCCTTAAAGCACAAGCTTGGCAAGTTCATAAGAAGGGAGAAGGCAGTGAGGGGTGCCAGGTGAAATGGCAAGTTGCTGTGGTGTGCTGGGTATTCTCAAAGGAGATTTCCTGGGCTCCTGAAGCTGGGAATGCTGGCGCAGAAGAAGGTGTAATTGCAGACCCATCCAGGAGCCCTCTCTGTGGGGCTGCGTGGGGAGCAGAGGCAGGGGTGCATTGAGCAGGCCTGGCTCAGATCTGGTCCCTATGGCAAGCAGGGATGCTGGTGTGCAGTCATCCCTGGCCATGGGTGGTGGGACTTTGCAGGCTCATCCTCTTGCGGTGTTGCTGTGCAGGGGACAGAAGCCCTTTCCAGGAGCAGGAGGGGATTGCTGAGAGTTATGTGTGCTAACACTGCAGCAATAGCTCCCATGGGTGTAGCATGGCCCCGAGCTGCTGCAGGACAAGTGGTGACAGCCTCACCGGTGACTGAGTTACGGGGGCAGGATTCCAATACAACTATGGACAGAGGGGAAGGTCTTTGCTTTCAGAATGAAGCGTGCAAATAAGCTGTTACCAACCCAGAGCAACACAAGCTTTTTGATGCTGTCACAACCTTTGGGGTTCTCCTGCAGCTTCCCACAGCAGCAACCAGCTCTCAGCACATGAACCAGCAGCATGATTTTATGTGCATCCCTCGTGGGTAGCTGCAGCAGGAGATCCATCAGTTGTCATTCACACAAGGCTGCTTAGAAAGTGCTGGCTCATGTCAGTGGAAGGAAAGTACCAGTGTAAGCATGACAGGGACTTGTTCACAGAATGCTTTCTCTTCATTTTCTGAATTGGGCATTTTCTGAATTGGGCATTTGTAACCGAGCTGTTAGAACTCAAGTAATGCCAGAAGCAGGATTTTGCAAAAGATTTTTTTTAAACTAATTTCATTGTGGAAAATGTCAGTTCTGATTGGATTTTTATGATTTCCTTCAGAAATAAAGCTCTAAAATTGTTGTTGCGTTTGGATTTTAGATGCCTTTTTAATTTATAATTTAGTGTGAGAAAAACAAATGGGGTTATGCTGAAATTATCTTAATGAAGATTTTTTTCATAATTTTTTCTCAATTCAGAATTGAGAAAAAACCCAACCATGTTTTGACTGAATTTTAGCTGATTCTAAGCGATATCCAGCACCTTGGCTATAAAACACCATCCTACTCAGGAGAGTGCACTACTTTGCAAAGGGCATGGGAAAAGCTGCTGTATTAACTCCAAGTCATGATTTTGAGCCTTCTGCTCACTTCTGCCAGCCTGTGAAAGGTGACCTTGAGTCCATCACCAGCAGCCTCATGAGGAGCCATGCATGTGGCCTCTTGCCTGTTCTACTGCTGTGTGCTACCAGCTGAGTTCCCAGCCTTGCATTGCTTTGGGAGTCAGGGAATGCCAGTGTCTGATTTCTCTGGCATGGTCCCATGGACTTGCAGAGACAGCGGCTGGTAACGTACGTCCCCTGCCTGCAGATGAGCCCTGTAATAATCCTGTCCATGCGGATACCAGATAACACCTGCAAGCTCAGGGACAGTCCCTGGCAGAGTGTCAGAGCCTAATGCCACTAGAAGGGCTGTGACAGCTGGGATGGAAAGATTACCAGTCATTGGAGATGAGGGAGGCCCTTGAGTCTGGGGTTTGGTTATTATAGTTAGAGGCTATTCTTAGTAACGGTGTAGGATAACACTATCCATAGTCAGTTACAGATTGAGCTTATGTGGTGCTCTGTGGTGGTGTCTGTGGATCATTAGTGACAACCACTTTCGAACTAAATGCAGTGTGAAATATAAATAAATGAGCCAGACATTAAGGTGATTGTACACTGTGCACCATGCAGGAAAGCAGTGAGAAAAAGCCTGGAACAACAATAATCATGAAAGCATAGGGACTAGCCAAACTAGACACCTCGATTCTCACACTCTGAGAGCTCATGGGGCCATAAGGACCCCCCTGATCAATCCTGGATAATGTTTGATGGAGTTTTCCTTTTATAAGCAAGGTCTCTGGGGGCTCCAGCCTTCAGGTGCATCTCGAGTTCCCAAGCTAGCTGAGTGTGCTACCCTGCTATGGAGCAGACCCTGACACCCTGGAGTCTGGGGAACTGAGGACAGGATTGAGCACCCATGGGTTGGCAGAGCTGCCATCCCCAGTGCCACATCCACCAGCAGCTTGCGCTGGCAGGAGGAATGCAGGTTTCTGTGCTGTGGTCCCAATAGACATTTGAAGTTTAGCAAAGAGCTTATGCTCAGATGATGCCCAGCACCAGAGATGCCTGGCAGACACCCGCATCCACAGCTGAAGTCACAAAATCAGGGAGTTTCTGACTTTTAATGGGAAGCCACCTCTCCTGATGGCCGGTCAAGCATCGTTAGCTACATCCTGGCAAGGGTTTGCCACAGGCCTCTGAGATTTGTCATAGTGAGTAAGAGAAAGATAGTTCAAGAGTTAGGTAATGATGTGCGCTGAGAATTGGAGACTGCAGAGATAAAAGGCAACTAGTAGCAAAGCAAAAAGACTGACACCACTTAAAAGGGCAGGAGAAGTAAAATGGCTAGACACATCATAGCCTTAATAGGAAACACATGAGAGATGTTGATCAGAGAATGCTGGCAAACAGATGAGGTCTCTGAAAAAGGGAAAAAAAAAAGAGGAAACAGAAAACAAGATGGAAAGATAAAATTTCAAAGCAAGCCCTAAATGGGTAGCAGCTCCAGCTAATAGGAAGACCTGTAGTGATTTTGCCAAGTAGTACACAGAGAAGCTGATGATCATTAACATCTTGATAAATTTATTATCAGACAATTCAGTCCTGTCGATGTCAACTCCTTCCAAGAGACAAGAGGTGGTTTTGTAACATGAGTAAAAGTAAGTGAATCCCTAAAACAACCAACCCTCATTGTTTACCTCTTCATATACTTAACATTTGGGAGTAAACAGTATGACAGGCATAAAAGCAGCCACCACCAGAGTCAGGGCTGCAGCCCTGTCACCATCTTTTGTCTTCTCACAGCATCTCCTGCATCATGCCATGGGATTGCCCACTGGCTCCTGGCACAGCCCTCGCTCTGTGGCACAGCTTCCTACCTGCTGCACAGCTTCTAGGAAAAGCACTTTTTAACATCCACCCTGTGAAAATAGAGAGAGGCAGACAGGGGAGCCTCTCTCTATGCAGAGCCACCAAGCCCTATGGAGAGAAAAACTGAATTCCAGCAGCCCTGTCTCCTTCTGCCACCACCTGGAGAGTGGCTCTTGCATTTCCTCCTCCTCTTTCCAAAGGATTCATAGGCTGTAAACCCAAACTGAAGTTGTTCACGGGGCAGGGAGTCACTAACTTGCAACTTGCTGGCAATCAGGCACAGAAAAAGCACAGATCTCAATGAGAGCTGAGGAACAGGCTGTTGTGCAGGAGGCACGTCTGCTACCCTGCGCTGCACACAGGGCACAGGCAGCGCTCCGGGGAGGATTCGCTCATTGGCTTTATGGGGCTGGATATACCTTGATTTTCTCCAAGTTAATTATTCATGCCTCACACCATGTTTTGCAGCAAGGCTCTGCCACATTCTAAAACTAAAAATAATCTTCTTACATTTTTAATCAGGCTTTGTTATGAATGGCAGATGCTTGAAACCGAAGTGAAAATCATCATCAGTTGTATTTATTGGCTAAATTCCTGCTACACTCAAAGCTTGAGAAAAATCAAACACATTTGACAGCTGGTAGAATGAAAGGAAAGGATAAATCTTACCCTGACAACATACACCATATTTACCATAAGCTGTTAGAGAAGCATCAGCCTTCACCCAGAATATCATTACTGCTGTAAGGGGGCCCTTAAATTACTGTGCAGTTGTTGGGGGAGGAGAGGTTTGCTCTGTGGGTGCTGGGGTGTGCCCGTGGTCCTTGTGTGTGCGGTGCTGCTCCATCCAGGCACTGTTGTGTAGGAGCCTTTGGCTCCCCAGCAGAGCTGTGGCTATGTCTGAGTGCTTAGGAGCTGTTCCCAGTCTTGCTTGCCCATTCCCAAACAAGGCTGGAGACCCTGGATGTGCTAGAGACATAGAGTGCTGAGTTTCTCACTAGCTTCTCATTTGCAGCAAGCTACTCTTGTTGTCTGTAGATAAATGCCTAATGAACTTGACCACTTGCCTCACTCTGGCTTCGACACCAGAGATGTGTTGCTATGCTTGCTCCAGCTCCCACATGTGCAAGGCATGATGCTTCCTATTGCGGAGCGTGGGATGCAGTGACTAAGCTGGGGGGATGAGGGCAGCCAGTGCTGTGCCCAGGACAGCCATAGCCCAGCAGTTCTGTGGGGCCAGGGATGCTGTAGGGACAGCATCCGACCCCTGCAGCCCTTCTGTAAACAAAGGATGATCGATATCTCTTCAATCAGGGCAGTGAGATGATTTCCCAGTAATTTAAGTACAGAAAGATAAAGTTTCAGCTAACTTGTTAACCTGATTGGTGAGCACTAACTCCAGTGTCACATTTCGCCCCCAAATAATTGGGGAATTATGATTTGCATTCATTCCCTCTTCACCTGTGGGTCAGAGGTCCGCTGCATGTCCTACAGCATTTGAACAGCTGTTTTGAGGTAATAGAGTTGCTTGGGTGGGTTACATCGTGGTGAGGAAACTTAGTAGGGCAACCCCTTCCATCCCACTGAGAGAGCAGAGCGTAGGCCCTGTGTTTATTTCTTATCACAACTAGTTATGTGACTCTATAAAACATTGGCTAACTTTCTGTTGATATGTGTTTTATGGGCTTGTATTGCTCAGACTGTCTGTGTAATACATTCCTAAAGAGAACACTGAATAAAAAAAATATGTCTGAAATAAAAATGCATGAGTTACAGAAAAATCCCATTTTACTACCAGAGGTTTGCAGAGTATTATTTGGGTCTGTTTTCACTTGATTTCACACTATGCAGATTTTATTAGGTTACAATTAAATGGTGGGGTAAAATTATTCTGCAAATAAGTGGTGTATCATGTTTATAACGTGATGCTCTGTATCTATAGCAATTAGTATATTACAGTTGAAGCATTGTATTTAGCTTTATAATGACTGTAATCAAACAGGAGGACTCCAGCATCTTTCACAAAGTAGAATCTGTCTACAAAAGGCAATAGGAGTTATTATAATGCCCAAAAGGGCATTAATTAGGTTTTGAGCATGTGAGAGGCAGTGTGCCCTGACAGATAAATGTGCTGTGGTGTGATGTGTGTTCAGAGGATGCTGTGGCAAAGATGGGCTTTCTTTTGTCTCTGACTTCCCGCCTGCATCATCAGTCACAGACCATTTCACCCTGGCCCATTCTCCTCCCCACGCCCCTCTGCCCCATCCCACTGACCCTTGGTGATACCCAAAGTCTGAGGCCCAGCAGCGTCCTTCTTCCCAAACTTGCTTTCCTCTGGCTTAGGTCCTTTGCAACTTTGTCTTATGAATTCCTCCATCAAATTAATTTTGATCCTCAGCTCCTTCCGTCATGCTTCCATGGTGCAGAAGGAGTGACCCCATTTCTGCACTGACTTGTCAGCCTTCTCTGGCTGCCTTTGGCATTAAGGTGAAGAGTCACAGGAGTTAGATTGTCTCTCATTAAGCATCACTATGGGCTAAGGTGCCTACCGATCCTGTAATTTCTGCTTAGAGGCAGTAACTTCACGCCTGACCCTTCCCTGTCCTGCTGTTTCCCCTCCAGAGCTGTGTGGTTAGAGGTTGTAGCTGGGAAAGGTATAGGATGCTGTTTCTGGGCATCTTGGAAGAGATGCCATGAGGTTGCTACTAAACACTTTGACTGGGGACTTCCTTAGCGCTATGGGTGCACAGATGAGCAGCTTGTGCTGGGAACGGGCTTTTGCCAGAGGAAGGGAGATTAGACTGGAAGAGAGAAAAACTTCAAAGCACACTTTGCCAGTTATGAAACCTATTAAAGTTGGTCTCTTGGAAGTGTACCAGAGTGGGTTTGTGTGTGCCCTCCTCCTATGGAGCAGGCAGGGACATGAGCAGTGTGGGTCCATATGGGGCTGGGTGGGCCTGGGCAGCAGCGTCTTCCTGCCAGTCTCCTTTGTTTGCAGAGTGGTGCTTTACACAGAGCCATAGTGTAGACAATGTGTAAACTGTTGGGAAAGAAGAAAATGATTTTGGGTTGAACGCTTTGTCTGAACTTTGTCCTTTTCTCAAGCAAAAGAAAATATTATTTCACCCTTTAAAGAGCCACACATAATAAGAGGCAAAATGTCAAGACCGGTGTTGATATAAACCCCCAAGGAAAACAAACAGCTATGTGGCTTCTCCAAAAGGTCTCACTTCCTCACCCCTCTCCCATAGTTTAAACAGATTTAGTAACTGAAGAGGAAGGGGGGAGGGAGGGCTTCTCCTCTTGTCGCTGCTGAAGGTCCTCTGCATGGACTCTGTTCTGCAGCCTCCTTGGTGTAAGGGTCCAGCCCTGCATGCAGCGCCTGGTGCATCTCTGGGGTGGTAAAATCTCCATCTCTCCTAAGACAAGCCAAGTGCAGAAGGCAGAGCAGGGAGCCTGGAGCTGGAAAAAGCCATGGACCCATTTTACCACACAGGGCAATGCAGACTCTGCAATAGGATGAATCCTGTGCTGCTCAGGAGGATGAGTGCTTACCTGTGTGCGCTGGTTATCCACGGTGTTTGAGGTCAGCCTCAGCAGGGTGAATGAGTATAGGACCTATTGGGTTTTCAGAGTTATGTAGGGTTAGTAGAGCTGCTGGCAACTGGAGCTGAGAAGTAAACATTTGCTTATATGTAAAGTAATCCTATTCCTGATTATCTTTAGCAAGAGGTATAGTGAATCCTGGGTCAGCTCTGAAGCCGTGCTGCTTGTGTACAGAGCGAGGCACCCTTCTGCTCCAGCCATGTATCTTCATAGTTCCTGTTGGTCTCATCTTTTGCCTCTCCTCAGTGTCCTGATGCTGCAAAGGGCTGGGTTTTAACTGACAATCATTCCAGGGATAGGTTCAAGCTCTTCCAAAGCTATTCAGTATTTAGCCTAAAATATGAAATTCCCAATGACAGTGCTGCTACCGGAAAGCACAGACACAGTAATTCCCACCCACAGTAGCAATAACTGTCACGTGGTGCCACACAAAGTACAGAAATTAATAATTAAAAGCCTTGAATGGGCTTTGGAAGAGCTCTGTTATTATGTGCATCAGAACCAGGATAAATCACAAGCAATTCAGAAGTATATTCCCAGGTTCACTCATAACCATCATGGTATTTGGAGTCCCTTTGGGAGCAATAAACGACAGAGAGCCCATATTATAAAAATAAACATGAACTTAAGTGGCAAGGATTCATTTAAACCAAAAGGGAAAAGACTTCACTACTTGCACTATCAGTTTAACATAAGTAGAGCATGTTCTACCTTGGAGTGTATGCCCCGTGCTAGGAGGAGGGGTCCACAGTGGAGGGAAATGGTTGGCAATATTTGCTTCTCCTTGAAGCTGTTTGCCCCCAAACCAACTATGTTTTTTTCTAACTAAATTCTGCAAAATAGGCCCTCAAAGTGCTGTTCCAAAGTGAAAATAGAAGGCAAAATGCAGCTGTTTGTGATCCCACCACCCTTTTATTCAGCCTTTTCTTAAATGAGGGACTATAACCCCCCTATATACAATATTGGGGTTTTATCATAGGTGTCATGGGATTCAGTACTGCCTTTAAAGGCTCAGCTCCAGGATGCCTTGGTCTATATGGGACTCCTTTTGATTACTTTAAAACATGAGATTTTAGTCCTCTGCTAAGAGCTGACTGTGTGATTCATGGTACTCTGAGGGCAGGAGGCAGACTCAGTCATTATTTATTGATCTCAATGATTTTAAGTCATCTGGGTGGATTTTAGGAGCCTGATTTTCAAGCTTTTGTCTGAACAAGAAGTTCATCATTTTGCCCAAAAATGCTTGTTCAGGTTTCAATGGGGACAAGCTTCTTCAGTCTGACATTCCTGTTTTTTTTCCTTTGCCAAAAACAAGCTTAGAACATCCTGCAGCAGAAACTAGCAAAATTATGGCAACCAAACAATACCACTAAACCAAATGTGAAATGGAATCACTCATCTGATCGGTTCGCACTGGGAGGAGGACACGGTTTGGCTCCATGGTTGGATTCTTGGCAAAGTGGAGATGGGATTCGGAAGAGCCAAGAGGCAGGGAGAGTGCCAGCACTTGTGAGAGCAGACCTGCACCACAGCCCGGGAAAATCACCCAGAGGCTTGAGCTAACAAGCCTTTCGCTGGCAAACCACCTCGTGACTTCAGCCCATCCCATTCAGTGGGAACTCTGCCTGGGTGAGGGCTACCAGGTTTGGCCTCACATACACTCTGCCCACAAACACCGCCTTTCCTCAGATCTTAACTGCGTCTTGCTTCTGATGTCGGCTCCTCCTTACAGGCTCCATTTCAATTAGCTCCCTAAATAAATACAATTCTGATGTGTGGTCTCATGGTGGGTTATTAAACTGGCTCCAAAATGCTTTTCACCAAGAAGCAGCTAACTTTCCACTGGGTTATCGTACCCTGTAATTCATTTCACACTTCTGATGTAAAAACCCCGCGGGGTAAACATACACAAGCACTTGTCTTTGGCTTGATGGCAGGTTTTTTCCTAATCTCTTGAAGAATTAACCTTAAAATTGTTATTGATGGAAGACAGAGCATGTCTGGTATGTGTAACACAGCTCTGCAACTATGTGCAATCTACTGTAATATCAGTAGATGGAGCTAAGGGAGAAAAGAAAGATTTGAGTGTTTCTCCCACGGTGCAGGTTTAGCTCTTGATTTGACCCCATTAGGAAAAAAATCTCTCATTCAGTTCCTGATGCTTTGAAAGTAATCTAGGGAATAGTTATGTGTAGCTGTGCCAGCATGATACCCAGTGGAAAACAGTGACTTTTGGAAAAGTAGAGACTTGGAGGCAGTTTAGCCTGAGGGACAAAGTATGCAGGGGAAGGGAAAGAGAATAGTTGTTATTTTTTCTGGGAAATGAGAGATAAGAAGAATAATTTGTGAGGGTGGCAACAGGGTTTTAAGGACTGAAATATTCATCTTCAGTGAGCCCTGGAAGGTTTCTCAGCTAGGTGTTAGTTATCCTCAGCATCTCTGAGGATGAACTCTTGATGTTGTTGCTGCCTGGGAAGCAGATTCAGAGAGTAGGTGCAGCATCAGGGCCATCGCCCGCTTTCACAGAGCTTCCCAAGCTGTCTGCTTGGCAGTGATAGCAGGAGGCACATGGGAAGTGAAGTTCGTCCTCTATCCTGGGCTTGCACAAGCTATGGGGACCCCAAAGCAAAAGGAATGTGAGCAGGATGAGGTTGGAGGAGATGGCCATCAACCATTGTACCCTCACCTCCAAGCAGCCCACAGCAGTTTAAGGGGCTGCTGCTGGACTGGAAATGGCAAAGAACAAAGGAGATAGTATTGAACCCTCTCTGCAATTCAAAGAAACTGAGACTTTCTTTGTTTATTTTATTATATTCAGCTCTTGCTGAATGTTGCTCTATGCAGATGCTGTTTATTTTGGAAGTTGCTGCATTCTAGTGGTCAGCAAACACATCTCTGTGACTGCAAGTTCTCTGGAATGTCAGGTGGTGAAAGGTGATAAACAAGGGCAAGAGGTAATTTGGTGCGGTTCTTTTTGTTTCTGCATTTGTTTTATTTTCAGCCTAAGGAATACATTGCATGTCAAGCTATAGAGAAAAACAGCTTAACATTATTCCAAGCTTCCTCTGCTATTACCTGTCTTCCGCTCTTCCTGAGACTGTGTTGGTTGTAACAAGGCCAGCATCATTCTGTGCTTCTTCTCTGCATGCCAGCATTGCAGAGACAGAAATGACTAAGTTGTATCTTTTCAAGCAAAAAGGTAAAAAATCTGCAGGTATTCTTTTACTCTGCAAGTATTCAGAAGATGAATAAAAAGAGGATAGAATGGTGGTTTTAAAAAGCTCTCCAAAACCCCAGCCTTTTTTACAGTTCATTACTCAAACAAATAGTGCCCGTAGTGCTCAAATGTAAGTCAGTCAATGCAACTGGCAAACAAACCGATGCTTTACAGTTGTAATTACCCAAATGCTCTCCACTTAGCTTATAAATATTAAATCCTCATAAATAATGTTGTCAGATCTATTTGATTTTGATGGTATTGTTTTTAAATGAAGCAAACACTATATTTAAATTTATTCCCCTGGCAGTGCCATTGTTCAGCTTTATTTTGATTTCTTTTGAAAGACAAAGAGAAAAGCACATCCATCCTATACAGCAGGCTACAGCCAAAACAAATGTGCATCAAATAAGTTTATTTAAACAGACATGCTCATAAAATGTTAACAAGACACCAAATAATTACAGGAAAAGGCTAAAGTCCAACTCTGTATGGAGTCCAAAGGTCTGAGTTGTATTTAAGACACAGATAAAATAAAATATGCATTGACAGCATAACACCAAGTCTTCTATCATCAGTGATGCATCCATTTTTTTTCAAGGCCAATAAACTTTAATGTGCTAGTGGAGTTGTATCCAAATCACATAAAGTGCCCTGCCATACAGCATGTAGAGTAAACTAAAATGGGGTTTCCCACTCAAAATATTATCCTATTAAGGGGGGGGAGTTGGGGGGGGTGTCTTCCTATTTCCATTTGACACACAATATAGTTGCTTACTGTATTATGGTGCTTTAAATGTTAGTGGTTTTCCTACAGCAAAAAACATATCCTTGTCTTGTGATCTCAGTATCTTTGTTCACCTGAGTCAGTACATGGGTTATGCTGCCCACTTTGTGTCTCGCATGGGTTTTCTCAGCAAGCAGTGGATGGTCTGTCTGCTCTCTGTGTCACCTGGGAGGGTCTGAGTTACATGGGATGCAACCCCCAGCACGAGCAGGGAGAGGGGTGAGGTCTTGGAGTACGTTACTGCAGGATTTAGGCTGCTTGTGCTGCCTTCTATCCCTGTGTATTGGTAGTGCTGGTTGGTAAATTCTGCTCTTTCTTGTGCATGGGGTACCTTAACATTAGCTTGGTGGAAGCACTTGATGTCTCTGAGCCCTAAATAAATGCCTTATTCTCTCTTGATTTACTTTTCTGCTTACGGAAAGGGTTAAAACACTGTCCCTTTGGTAGAGACTCCTCCAGCTTCCCTCCCCTCTGCCATGTAGTGCCTGCCAGAGCAGCAGATAATCTTACTGGCACAGAAAGGAGAGGGCCCTGGTGCCTCCCTGTTGTGGGTGCGCAGGCACAGGGGTGCCCAAGGCTGGAAGGGGACAGTGGCCCTAAGCACTTCAGAAGGTCTCTGGCTGGCACAGGGAGAAGCTGCCTCGTCTTAACCTGAGTTCTGGCTCCGTGCTCTCCTGTCTGCCTGTACTGAATCCACATGGGATGCTCAGTGGAGAGAAGTTTGGCACATCCCAAGCAATGCTTTACCCCTGGGGTTAAGAAAGTTCTTCTGGCTGCACAGAAAAAACTTACAAACGTGACCAGAAAGTACCCTCTGCTTTAGCCACTAGGAATAAAAATAGAGGACGGTTTAAGCTCTTTTTAATGCTAAATGTTAGATTTTTGAAAACACCTCGGTTTAGTGATACTGAAATCAGGTGCCCTCCATTGATTATTTTATTATCATTTAAATAAAGGAAACCAGTTTTCTTGTCTCCACCTGCTGGAGACCCACAGGTCTCGGCTGTGTCATGCTGGAGAACATTCACTTAACGTTTTAATTTTCATTCCAAATTATGGAACCGGTAGATATTATTTGCACATAGTAGTGTCTGTAAATGTTCTAGGTGCTTCGAGCTCATGGGATGGTGACCAGAATGTATACATTCGCAGATGTTCGTTTTCAAGTATTTCACTGCAGTGAAACCAAGGCTGAAATTCGTTCTCCTTCCTCTTTTTTTCTTAAATGCCGACATGATTCTATATCATTTTAGAATATATAAACAAGCTTTATATTGTTTTCCCTGGGCACTGACAGGATTGGAACTGCAGTTTCAAGGGTGAAAGGCCTGTAATTAATACAGCATGCCAATCAAATCCCATCAGTGAAACACATTTCATTAATATTTGGGGTTTTTTACTGTTAAGCCACGTTATAAACATTTTAGCAGCTCACATCTGTCTCTCATAGAACAATTGTAATTGAAATTAAAATGTGGGGGTTTTTTTTCCGAGGTAATTATATTTTAGAAGCATACATTCTTGCTGGTGGACATAGGATGTGCTCAGCTCTGTATCTCGGAGCACTCAGAACTCTCTTTAGCCACCAGTAACAACTGTGTTGTGCGTCATTCACCTTCCCAAAAGAAACAAAATGTTCCCTGAAAATCCCTATTTGTCTTTACCACGTTTTGCCCTTCATGGACCCTGCTGTTTGCCCTTCCCCAGCTTTCTCCTGAGTTCCTCTGCCTCTTTGCAGGAAGCTGCCTTTGACGGGGCTGCACCAAGGATAGCGGGCAGCGATGGGCAGGGTCTCCCGGAGCTCTCCTGCTTGTCCTCGGGGGATAGAGCCGGGGGATCGGTTCCTTCAGTGAGCAGAGGCTGCTCTGGCAGCAGAGAGGATTTCACTACGAAACATTAGCGCTGTGCAGCAGTTTTCCTTCTTCGGCTAATTGAGGTTTAAAATTTAGTCTTGAGGGCTTCACAACTGTATTTTCCCATTTTAAGAGCAGCATTTTAATATCAATAGTTTAATATATCTAACTAATATTTTAATATCACATTTTCCTAATTAACGACACTGTTTCTTAGCGTCTTTGATCGCAAACTCTTTCTTTCCACACAAAGACAGGGAAAACAATCTCAAGCATAAAAAGTGTCCAAAACAAAATGTAAAATATACTGCATGCTGTCTGGTGATAGCTTGGGATCAACGAATTGGGGTTTCCTGCTTTGCCTGTGTTCTGCTGTGAAATTTCTCCGTGTGATAAAGGGAACCTAAATGTGTGTGACCCCTAATCCTATCACCACACCAACTTTCACAGCTGAGGAAAACGGGACGTGGGAGCCCCTTTAACGTGCTGTATTGGCCTCCCGAGTAATCTTATAACCTGTCATATAAAAAACATCAACGTACTCAGTCTTCCCTCGGTTTTATGAGCAATGGGTTTATTCCTTGACACCAGTAAAAATTAAGACCCGGGCGCTTGTATGCTGTCGGTGTTTAAGAATCTGTGCCCAGCCTGGGTGCCTGTCCCGGTAGAGCCCAGCTCCGCAGCCGTCGAGGTGCTGAGGCCGGGGTCCAGCACAACCGGCCCGGGGCTGCCCCCTCCACTGAGAAATTGCAGAGTCTGCAGGGAACGGGGACAGCCGGAGCTTTCTTGCCTCTCCTCCTCTTCCTCCTCTCGCTATTCCGAGCCAGGCGGTTCGGGGGTACCGAGCTGAACCTCGGCTCCGGTGTCACAGCCCTGCCGCTATGATCCCACTGCTGCAGCTAAAATCAGAAACGCAAATGCATTTATTGATTAGTTGATATGACGGCTTGCTTGGCTTTGTGTGGGTATTTGTGTGTGTGTGTGTATTCTAGGTTTTGTTTTGTTTTAAATCGGGCTTAAACAATGCCACTGGTTAAACAAAACTTTAAACTCGCTTTGTGTGGAGAAGGGACTGAGCACATAAATCAGAATTTACGCTTTGAAGCTCTCGGCTTCAAAAGCCCAGCACCTCCGGCCGGGGGTGCCACGTTACCCCCTGAACTTTCGGGGAACGGGGCTGCGTCTGAATGTGTTCCCTTTCGCAAGATCCCATCGAAAATCAGGGGTCGGGGTTGTGCATCCGCCGTTCCCGTTACCGGCTCCACAGCCGCTCCTCACCTATGCCGAGGGGTGCCCCGAATCCGTGCTACGTATCACTGCTTCGGCACACGCTTACCGGTAACCGACTGCTTTCGGGGAAACACCTTTCCTCGTGTATTGTGCAAACGCTGAACCTCGAGAATACCCGGGGAGTCTCTATGGGAAGAGCAGAACCGGGGCTGGGGCTGGGAGAGAGGGACGAGCTCCATCGCCCTCCGGCTGTTCTCCCCCGTTTTTCCCGTGCGCTCAAACATGCAACCGAGGTAAACCCAGAGAAAATGCCACGGATCGCTCATTCTGATCCAAAATGGAAACGCTAAAATAGAGGAGCAAATCTGTAGTGCGGAGAACGGTGTCAAATTGGCTCATCTGTCATTGTCTAAATGAGGCTGAGGGCGAAAGTGTTTATTGTTCGTGATAACCTTTGAGCCCGGGATCAGAGGATTTCTTTTAGGAAAACACCTTTAGAAGGGATTCCTCCTCAACCCGATGCCACAGCTCAGTTTATGTAAACTCACGTCCCGAGATAACTAGAAATAGCAAGCTTTGTGCCTATTGATCATGGAAGAAATAATCACCGCGCTTTTCCGCTCCCGCCGGTGTCCCAGAACGGGGCATGGCCGGGGGCAGCGGAGGGGAAGGAGGCGAAGGCCGCTGGGGCCAGGCAAGCGCAGCCCCCGCGTCCCCGGGACCTCCAAGGGCGGCTCCGGTCTCGTCTTGCCAGCACCCGGCGTGTCACATTAGAACGCAGACATGCGAGAGGGAGAGGGGACAAGGAGATGCTGCCAGAAGAGCCCGCAGCCGAGTGTGCATCTTCAGAGTGATCAGCTGGCACCAGGTGAGAACATGTCACGACGGGGAATTACATCACGCAGCCACCCTGCAGGACAAGCTGCCGGGCATGTGTGCGAGGAGCTGGGGACAGGAGCCTGTAAGCAAGATGGGGCTGAAGTGGGGAGAGGCCGGAGCGGCTCCGGGGGGTGGAGGCCTCTCCCCGGCAGCGCCCCCTCCCCCGCGCTCCCAGGCTCTTCTGCCCTTGGGTATTCTCAGCGTTCGTCGAGCCTTATTGCGCCTCAGCATCTTGCTTCTTTCTTGCTCATGTGGTCAGAGTCCCGAGGCGGACACTTCTAGCCCTGCAGTCCCCAAAGCCAGTGCGATAACCACTGACACAACCCAGGCAGGAGCGGTTACAACGCGGCTCATTCGCAGCTTCTGATGTGTCCCCACTTGACGCGATCGTTGTCTATTTACAAAGGCGGTTCAGGAGAACGCCGCAGAAAAGCCCAATCGGATAATGTAACACCATTACCCACCGACGGCGTTTTCTGCCAGCTATTAATATCTTTACGTAGAAAGCTGCACCGTCTTGCAGGCAAAGCCCTCTCCTCTTCCCCTCCGAATTCTCTGGTTTCCGTTTCTCCTTTCAGAAGCACCGGGCGGAGCAGCCGCGCCGGAGGGAGCGGGAACCGGTCCATCCCGGCTACCGGGGCCGCCCTCGGGACAGGACCGGAGAGGATGCTCCAGTGGGGGCTAGGGGACAGCACCGGTCTCTCCGGGACGGCGGGGCAGAACAGGGGAGCCGGACCAGCGCCGATCTGGAGGACGCTGCCCCGGTGGAGGGTCCTGGCCGCAGCCTGCCCGCGGGTAGCGCTGTGCGGGCGCGGAAGGGGCCCGCCGGCGGACCGATCAAGGCCGGTCATCTGCGCGGCCCCCGCCTAGGGCCGGCTGCTTTGCACGGCCCGGAACGCGGCCCTGCCTGGGCCACGCGACCGTACCGGGACTCTAGGTGATCGGGGAGGGGAGAAGCGGAGGGAACGCGGATGCGCGGCGCCGCGGTGGCCAATGAAGCTGGTTTCGGTGGGCCCCGGCACGGTGGAGAGGGAGAAGGGCGGCTCAGACCGGCCACGCTGTCGTCGGCACGGTGAGGGTAACGTTAGTCGTAACCGAGGGACAGCCAAGCCCCAGGAGGAAATGAGTTCTCGTTGTTGGAATTTGGAGATTTTTATTTTCCTGAAAATTGAGTCTTTTTTCGATTTTTCGATTAAATGGATAGAACTGATCCCGCGGCGCGTTTGCTAAGCAGAGTTGCTCTCCTGCGGGCCCCTTCAACGGGACCCGCTCCCCGCCGCCGTAGGAGCAACGGGAGGCTGTTGGCTAGCCTGGCGCTGCCGTCGGGACGGGCAGAGCAGGCTCCCCCCGGGGTTCTCGCCGCCGCTGCACAGCACAGTGCCGGGCTGAGCACTCCGCGGTGCCCCTCGGGGCTGGGCCGCTACCGCCGGTCCTTCCTGCCGGTTAGCGAGGCCCGAGCTTGGACCGCGGTCAGCGCAGGCCCGGTGCTCGCGCCCGGGCCGCCCCACGCACCTGCCAATTCGCGGGAGAAAACGCGAAGGTTCGGGGTCGCTGCGTCCCTTCCCGTCCCTGCGATGCACCGCCCCGTTCACGCCCGTACGGGAGAGGCGGCTCTCTGGAGCGGGTCTCTGCGGGAGCACGCCCGCCGGCCACGGACAGCTCCGGGACCGGCCAAACGGGGCTCCCAGTGCCGGCCCGAGCCCCTGGGGCACCTGCCGGGACCGGCTCGGGGCCGCGGAATCTTGGGGCTTCGGCGGGGGTCCCGGGTGGGGAGCGCCGCCGCCCCCCTCCCGCGATCGGCCGTCGGGGCCAGTGCGGCGTTCCCGCAAGATGAAAGGCAGCGCTCGGAGGCGCGTCCCACGCCGGCAGGTCCAGTCCCCCGTCCTCCCCCCCCCCCAGCGGGTGCACATGTCAGAGTTCACAGACCTGGCTGCTGCCTTTACAACACTGAGCTGTAAAAGAGCGGATATTAAACCCGTATAATGGATCCAGCTCCAAGGAGAGGTTAAATTTCCCAGTGAAACGAAGGTATTTGCCCTGAAATGGGAAAAGCCCCCCCAGCCCCCGGGCTGGGGAACCCGCGGAGCCGTCAGGGCCTGGTGGTAAACCCTGCCCCCAGCCCTGCACCTGGCACCGGCCGCCGCGGGGGCACATGTGCGCACCACGCCACTGCCAGCCGGGCCCGGCCTGCCCCGGCCTCCCCGTCTGGACCCGGCCCGCGCCTGGCGCTCACGGAGCCCCCGGAGAGGGAGGGGGCACGTCGGCACCGGTAGCGCTGCTCTCAGCCCGAGCCGGACCCGGTCTCGATGTCCACGCTGCTTTTCCCGGCGTTCGCCGCCTGCACGGGCCGAGCGCGACCGCAGTTCCGCAGCGCTACCGGGCGAGGGACAGGATTGCGCCGGCCACCCGGTACGCGCCGGAAAGCGGGGCCGGGGGCAAGGGCTGCGCCGGGCGAGATGGGAGCGGGCGACAGGGCACCCGGTGAACGCCGCCAGCGCAGCCCTTCTCCGCGGGCGCGGCTCCTGCGCGTCGAGCCCGGCGCCGGGTGAGCCATGGCCCACGGCGACAGGGAGGACAGCGCAGAGCCGCGCCTGTAGCTGCAGGACGCACCGGGCGGTGGACCGGACCCTATGGGGTCCCGGTGCCGAGGCCAGATCCACAGCTCCCTCGGGCGAGGAGTCCGAGACCTCCCGTTCCCGCAGCCGCACGGTGAGGCGCTCCCGTGGCGGAGCGGGACGCGAAGCCCAAAGCCTGTCTGCCGAGCTGCCCTCAAAAATCCGCTTCAGAAAGATGAAGGCGCATGCAAATGTGTGGCGCCTCCTTGCTTGTGCCTTTAATCATGGTAAATTGACTCTAGTTCCTCCAGGCCCCCCGAAAATGCACCGCACCACAGCAGAGCTGGAACTCCCAGCGCGCCGCGCACCCGCACCCGCCGCCACCCCGGGGCGTCTGGCGCGGCCCCGGCGCCCCGTGAGATCCCGCTCTCTCAGCAATTTTCCTACCCAAAAGCTGCCGTGAAGGGAACAGCGCGCAGAGATAGCATCAGCCTGCCTATATCAAAGAGACCCTGCTTAATTAAAATACCGGCTCCGTGTTCGCCGCCTTCTACGCGGCGCGGCCTCCGACCGCTCAGTGCCGGCTCCGCTCCCCCAGGGATTGTGCGGGGGTTCCTGGCTCCCCGGGCGGGGGTCTACGCGTTTGAAGGGCTGCACCGGCACCGAGTGCGGCCGCCGCTGCCCCCATCCCACCCTCGCCATCCACCGGCCGCTTTTCGGTGGGCACTTTGGCGGCCCGGGTCCGGTCACCGGCTCCGTGAGGCTGCCGGGCGAGAGGGACCCTCGCTTGCCCAAGGCGCAGCCGGTCTGGCGGACAGGCTGATCCCCGAGGGGACTCTGCGTGGTTCACGGCGAGCGTTTGTTTGCGCTACTGAGCAAGAGCCCGATAATTTATTGTTATTGTTATTAGTAACTACACTTTGCAGCTCGCTTACATTTGTCCTTCCGAAGGAGGGAGAGCAGCTGAATCAGTCACAGCCGAGCACAGCCGCCGGCCGCTTTTCCCGGCGGTGACGGCTCTGGGGCCCGGGGCCCGGGGCCGTCGGCGGGGAGCCCCCGGGGGCTCGGTCGAAGACCGCGGGCTGCAGAGCCGTTAGCAGCGCCCGGTATGGGGGAAACTCGGAGGTCTCCATCCCGTGCACCGGCCACGAGCTCAGGCTCTGTTCACCGTGCGGTTGGCCTGGTGTCCCTGCGTTCTCCGAGCGCTGCCCGCTACGGCGGGCTCCCAGGCAGCGGTGTTTCGCAGTAGGCCGTTGGCAGGCGGGGAAGGTGCAGAGTGCAGCTGTGAGTGAAGAAAATAGGACAAAGTGAGCAGGGACATCCCCACCGTTGTTGCCCTGCCGTTCTCACCCCGCAACCCGTCGTCGGGGTGCCGCGGACAGAGTCGGAGACCGGCGGTCTCACAGCAGCGAGCGGGCGGTCCACCTCGTTGTGGGGCTGCCAGCGCTGCCGGCTTGTGGCCGGTGTAGCTACCGGGGTGCACGGCCCCGCGGGCTCTGCTCGCCCCGGTTGACCCCGGCCCTGCTCCCGGCCCAGCCCCGCCGCGCCCGCGGGAGCCCCGGCCGTGCCGCCGCACGCCGGCAGGGGGCAGGCTGCGCCCGAGGCCCCGCCGCACCGGGCAGCCGGGCCGGGGTCAGCCGGGCCGGACCAGGCCGGGCCATCCATTGCCCCCCCCCCCGACTGGGTGCATCCGCGGATCAGGCAGCGCACCCACGGGCTGCACGGCTGGCCCGGCCCTCGCCGGCGCGGCAAACCGCACAGCCTCCGGAGCTCCCCGCAGGAAGCAGACTCAGCTCCCAGCGCAACATCCCCGGTCCCACAGGGGCAGCGGGCGGTGAGATCGGTACCACGGGGAGCCCGAGCTGTGTCCGGCTGGGCTGCCCCCAAGCAGGGAGCCGGGAATGCCCACGGAGCCGGGGTTACACGTGCGTGACGGCAGCCGGGGTCTCCTCACCGGGGCCGGCATGCTCACACAGAGACACAGGGACTTCCTCTGTTCCTGCTGTCGAGCCTCCCGCGGCCCCGCGCTGTCCCGAGCACAGAGGCGGTTCTGTCAGGCACACATCTGCAGACCCACAAAGTAAGGGGGCTTTCCTCGAGAACCCTCAGCTGAGAACCCGCAGCTCCCCCCGGGGTTCTGGCACACGCATGGATGCAACGGGCAGGGTGAAGGGACGGGACGCCCTGTCCCGCCGGAACGGCACCGGCCGCGGCTGAGCTTGGCCAGGAGCACTCAGTGGTACCGGCCCCCGGCTCCCAGAGGCTCAGCTATCCAGTACTTATCCCGGTGCTCCGTTCTCCCCTGCCTCGTTTAGGAGATGTGGAGTTGTGCCTGGCTGCGTTCCTCGCTCGAGTCTCAAAATTAAACCAAAACACCTCAAAACAAAAAGATTTGCCTTGCAAATCAAGGGAGAATTAGAACGAAGCCACGGGGAGGTGGGGTTGCGTTAGTCTTGGTTTGGTTTTATTTCTGTGATGGTTTTGCGCGTGGGTGTTTTAATTGTATTTTGTTTTCGTTAAAAGCACTATATAAACCGAATATAACACCTCATCGAATTGTTCTCGGGGAAGAGGCAGGGATAATAATTATCCGGTGCAGCGTTCGTACACACACACGGCAAGAAACAACAAATCTTTGGTGTGATATTTGCGAGTAAAAGCCTACGAACAAAGATGGAATTATTGCTGCGGGTGCGATTTGGGAGGGTTCCTGCTCTGCTCTCCACGGCCCCGCCGCACAGCTCTGCTCTTCGCTTTTGGTTTTTTTTTTTTTTCCTTCTTTTTTAAATTAAGAAGTTACGAAAAATGCTGCAGAAAGAGGAGCTCTAATTTTCCTCGCAATTGTAGAAGATAATTTGAGGGAAGTCCCGTGTGATGGAGAACACGGAATCCGTCACGGAAAATAGGAAGGGAACATAAAAAATTAATGTGAACGAGAAGCTTTCCTCTCCACTGATTGAACTCTGAAATCTAAGCAGGTTTTATCTTGATCTTAGAATTGAATAATCATATATTATTTTTTCAGCATTAGCTACAAAGGTTTTCAGATTTGTACTGTCCAGAACAAAAACCAAATATGCTCCATTACCGAAACCCCTTTCCAAAATATTTAAGTAAAACAAGAATTTCTTTGAGAGATGTTTCTGTACGAAAAGGCTTTATCTTAAGACCCAGGGAAAAAAAGCATTAAGTAATTCAAGTTAACACTTGTCTCGCTTATTAAGTATCAATATTTTGGGAGCGTTACAAAACAAACTCCCTTCCCTCGGCGGGGTCACGGCATATCGCGGGTCACATTAAGAAACCCCGCGCGGAATCCCGCCCGGATTTTCATTTCCTCGGATTTAGATTTTTAACGGTATCGGCAGGAGAAAACCCCCAACAACAAAACCGAAAGGAACGGGAAGCCGGGGTCGCGCAACCGCGCTCCCCCCCATGCACGGCGGCCGGTGGGGATCGCCTTTCCCGGCCGTTGCGGTTCCGCACGGGGAGCGGGGAGCAGAGCGCAGTGCGTTACGGTGCGGTTCCTTCTGCACGCTGTCCGCGGACTCCCGCACCGCACGCACTAACATGCGATACCGCAGGCACGCAGCTTAGCGGTACCGCTCCCGGTAAACGCCGGTCCAGGAATGCCACGATCTCACCCGGGCTGCCGTCTCCGCGGGAGGTTTCCGCAGCTCTCGGGCCTCTGCGGGCAGGAGCGGGGCCCCCGGACGCTTCTCCGGGGCCACTCGTGGGCAGCTCCGCCACGACCGCCCGGGGCTGCCCGGCAACAATTCCCCCATCCCTGCAACCCATCCCGGGTTCCCTCCGGGACCGGTCGCGCAGCCACCGCCCGCGCGACAGACCCACGTCCCCGCCAGGCCCAGCCGCCCTGATGGACGGTCCCGTCACCACCTGCCCACGGCCCGGCGGGGAACGCGCGGTGCTACCTACCCCGACAGGGCAGGAGCCAGGAGCCGCCGTCGGGCCGGTAGCGGGGCGGGAAGCGGAGCGGCCGGGTCCCCGCTCCGCCGCGATCCTCGGCGGCCGCGCTCGCTCTGCCACCCGGCCCGCTCCGGTGCCGGTCCCAGCCCCGTTTGCCGCTCGCTGCGCCGGGGTGCGCGGAGCCCGCCAGCCCCGCGCCCCGGGCGCCGCTGCGCTTCGGGGGCCGCGGGGGCCCGGCGGGGCCAGGGCACTATTTGACGTCGAGGAGACGAATCACCGCGGCGCAGCGATACGGCGCGCACCAATGGAGTTCAAATGTCAGCAAGTTTGAGGAGGGGTGAGGCACCGGGGGGTGTGTTCCTCCGCCGCGGCCCCTGCTCTAAACGGCGCGGCTCCTCGGGACGCCGCATGGCACATGGGCTGCGGAGCGCCGGGGAAGCCCCGCCGCCCCGCCCGGCCCCGCCGCTCCGCCCGGCCCAGCCCCGGGAGGGCCCTCCGCGGAGGGCGTGGGGCTCCGGCGCTGCCGGCGAGCAGGTGACACCGCGGGCTGCCCTGCGCCGTGTGCGCGGCATGTGCGCGCCCGCTTAGCGCGGGCTGCCCCCATGGGCAGCGGCGCCGGCTCCTTCCTCTGCCCCCCGTCTCTGGAAGTGCAGGCAGGAAACGCTCCTCATGTCTCCCAGATAAAAATAAAAGCGACTCCCTCTTCCCGGCCGCAGAGTGCCCCCGCGATCGGCCAGACGCGGGGCTGAGCCGGCCCCGCCGCCCGGCAGCGCTTCTCGCCGCCGCCCGGAGCGCCTCTCCCCGCCGTCGCCCGCCCCATGGATATCGCAACAGGTCCCGAGTCCTTGGAAAGGTGCTTTACGCGGGGCCAGTCGGACTGCTCAAAGATGCTGGACGGTATTAAAATGGAAGACCACCCTCTGCGCTCGGGTCCGGCCACGTTAGGAGTGCTGCTGGGTGAGTTGCCGTTCGCTTCTCGTCTGCGCCTAAAGCGGCCCCGGAGCTTCGCGGGGCCCGGGGCCGGCTGCGGCGGGGCCCTGCCGGACTGATGCGGCCGCCTCGCCTCGGGCTGCAGCCGGGCACATAATCGTCTCACCGGCGTTTGTGGGGTGCGGGTTCGGCAGAGGCCGTCAGGCTCAGTGTCGCTGAGCTCCCGGGGCTGGGGCCGGGCTTCCGCTGCCCGCTGGCTGTCCCGGGGCCGGGAAGCGGGACCGGGGGAGTGGGGCCGGCGTCGGGACAGGGGATGGGGGCCGGGACAGGCGCTTCATGCCGCTGTCTGCCGTTCGCAGGGTCGGACTGCCAGCACCAGGCCGTCTGCGAGGGCTGCCAGCGGCCCATCTCGGACCGGTTTCTGATGCGGGTGAACGAGTCCTCCTGGCACGAGGAGTGCCTGCAGTGCGCGGCGTGTCAGCAAGCCCTCACCACCAGCTGCTACTTCCGGGACCGAAAGCTCTACTGCAAGCAGGACTACCAACAGTAAGAGCGCGGCGGGGCTCAGCGGGGCCCGGCGCGGTGCCGCCGCCGGCGGGGAGCACTGCCAGCCCGGCACGGCACGGCACGGCGTCGCGCCGCGGGCTCGGAGCGTGTTTCAGAGCGGGCCGCCGTCCCGAGCCTTGCGGAGCGGGGAATCACCGGCCCGGGCCCGAGGCTGCGGGTGGCGGCCCCGGCAAGCGGGGACCCAGGCAGCGGGCGGAACCGGAGAGACTTTGAGCCATTTCGCCCGTCCTAAGCAGGGAGCTGCCGCCTGTCCCCCGGGCTCTGCCGCTGTCCGGCACCCTGCGGCGCCGTCGGAGCGGTCCAGCAGCGGGGCGGCCCGTTTCGGCCCGGCTCAGCTCCACTCGGACAGCTCAGGCAGCGCCGCTCTCGGGACAGCCCCGCAGGGCCCTCCTTCCCGGGACGAACCCCGTCCCACCGCCGCCCGCAGCTCCGGGACATCCGTGGAGCGGAGCGGTCCGTGCCGGCTGCCCGGCGGCGGGGCCGTCTGTGCGCTGCCCCGGGCTATCCCGGCAGAGCCGCCCCGCCGAGCCGAGCCGCCGCCGGGCGCGGAGGGTGCGCGGGCGGCCGCGGGGCCCAGCCGCGGGGACTGGCGCCGGTCGAGGCTCCGCGGCCGGGCGCGGCAGGAGGAGCCCGGCGCTGGCCCCGGCCCGCCCGGCCCGGGCGCTTTCTGTGATTTAGGCTTTATCCCCAAATGTCAGGCTTTGTCGGGCGGCTGCCCCCCGCCGCGCCGCGTCCCTGCGCGGAGACAGAGCCCTGCCCGCGCCGCGCTTGTCCTCCCCTGCAGAAGCCCACTTCATGCTTGTCACCGAAATTGAGGATCCTTTTTGTGCCGGGAGGGGGGCGAACATGGGCACTTCAATCACTGGGACATAATATGGCTCTGCTAGAAGTCTGGCAACAAACAAAGAACAACAACTATTGGTTTGCATCAACTTTTGTCAGGCATTCAGCAGGCTTCCAGAAAGGCCTGAAGTGGCTTAGTGGCAACAATGTGCATTTCATAGCTACAGCATGAAAATCCATCTCCATGGAAACTGGTAGTAAATGCTAACATGACATGCTGGGTATAAATATTGTTAGGGTTATAACTCTTGTATAAACGGCCCAGATAAATGTCCCCCTGTTTAGGAATTACAACAAAATGTGTTATTTCATGCTGCAGCCCTCACCAGAGACTCTTCCATGGGCCCGGGTTCTTCACATGAGAAAAGCTCAAAGCTCGCTGCCGCAGCCACCCTCACTGGGCCAGGGCCTGGCGCTGGCTGGGTTTTCTCATACCCCAGTGCAGAGAGCAGATCCACAGACTTTATCTTTTACTTCTATACAAAATAAACCACCCCATGAGAGCTGTAGTTGTAAATCAATGAAACCTCTGCCTCTGTAGGTAGTACTACTTAGGTATTTTGGTTAATTCGTGAAGAGTTTAGAATAGTCTTTAGGCTACCTAAAAAAAGCATCATTTGGCTGTGTAGATATTTACATTAATTACACACCCATGTACCCTCTGAGTCCCATCTTTAGTTTCTGCGAAATAGAGGATTGTGCTTCGTGACTTTAAAAAGCAAGATTACAGGCTGCTCCTTTGTAAATGCAAAAACACTTTCCTGACTGAAAATAGAAATGTCACCGCTTCAGAACTTTCCGTGTTATCAAAGGTGTCCAATTGTATAGGGGGGGAATGGGGTAACCAGGCTGACGAGCAATAAAAAGATATCAACATGTTGGCCTTTGTTGAATCCCAGCACCTCGCGTGACATGACATGGTCACCTGCTGTGTGTGCCCCTCCGGACTGACAGCAGCAGCGGCTCGTGGAAAGGGGAGGGCAGCCACCGTAAATCCAAATTTGTTTTCCATGAAATTTTATTAGTCCAAAAAAGCAAGCACGTGAAACTGCGCTGATGCTGTTTGTGTGCTTCCCCTGCCTGCTGCCTTTTAGACCTGGAGAAATACCCTTTTCTGATAGCTGAAGGATAAAAATAGCTGCTCGTACATGGCAAGCGGTTCTGGGCTGTGCGGTGCAGGCAATCGGTTTGATCAGTAAGGGAGTGGAGGGAGGAGTGAAGCCATGAGCAAGTTGTGCAAGTCGTCTCCAATGTGCGGGAGCAACCATCGTCCTGGGCTGTAGCGTTCCGGGGTGGAAAATGCCTCTGCACTAAGAAAGCTTGATTTGGAGTAGTGAGATGAAATGGTATCAGTGCGGAGGAAGACCGGTATCAGCAAAATCTGATGCTTTTTGTTATCCTGAGTCCTATTTACTGACCTCGGGGGGGAAGGGGGGGGGGGGGAGAAAAAGGGGGAAAAAAAGAAAAAAGGGAGAATAAAGATTACTTAAATATCTTAGTTACTGAAATTTGCTTTAAATAGGTTTTTCTGTAAATAGTAATGTAATTTAAAGGTCAGATTTCTCCAGAACTCCCAGGACTATAATCAAGTGCTGTATGTGTATCTTTGGAAAACTGGTGTCTCGTCTTTCTAATGAAAGCAAGCTTCTGATGGGTCAGATATCAGACCTTAAACCTTTCACTGGGTCAGGAATGATTCCTGCCCATCCTTGGATGAGGGCATTTCACATTAGGGGGAAGGGGGAAAACATTTTTCTTTTTTTTCTTTTTTTTTTTTTTTTTATAAAAATGTTGCCTGTTTGAAGCTGCCCCTATGCTTGGAATGTTAGAACAAATCCCGGGGGAGATGGATTAGTGGCCCAGGCACAGTTTGAGGTAGTCAGAGGTGCCTGATAGGTGTAATTTATCACAAAATATCATCGGTACATCAGTGGGACTGGTGGGACAAGCTGTGCATGCGTTTTACACTGGGTTTATACAAAAGATTCAACAATTTTTTTGCATGAGCACATCCTGATCTTCTGATTTAATTCAATCAGAGCACTTCTTTTGCTAAAATGTAAGATTTTGAGGGTCACAGGTATGTTTGATTGCAAGCTTTTTGTAGGGGGGGGAAAACAGAGCAGTACAGTGGCACCAGGGAGGCTGGCTCTTGCAAACCCGAGTCAAACAGAATCTCTGTGATTTTAATGAGAGCTTTGTCAAATGGCAGGGGGAATGTTGCACACTTGGAACCTTACCCTTACACTTTTTTCCTTTAAAAGAAGTTTTCTTTCTGACAAACGGAAGCCTTCAGAAGGAATATTTATCAAAAACAAGGGGTTTGCGGTAGTTACGTTCTGCTTCTTTGCTTAAATGAATTTATTTATTGTGCCACTCGTAACAGTGCTTCCTGCTATAAAACATTAGTAATTATAAATATTACATTTCTTTCCCATTTGTATATTTTCATTTGTTTTGTGATTGTGCTTTCCTGGTTTGTTTTTATCTCACTATCCAGCACTATGTAACAATATACCCTAGTTATTGCTGACATTAAACAAAAAGATATGCTATGAAAAATAACCGTTTCAGGTTACATATTTCATATGTAAGAAATGCATATAATTTCTAGAAAGATCCATATTCCTATTCTAGCTTTGGAAAGAAAGGCTGTAGAAGAGGTCAGTTATTCAAGAGGTAGGAGAGCAAACAATCACAGTTGCTATTTCAGAATGTTACGTTAATGCATTCTAAGTTTTGCTTAGAGAAATAGTTTTTTGTTAGATTCTTCCAGATATGTCAGGCATTGTTTTAGCATCATTATTGGGTGCTGTTAAAAAAGCCTTGCTGTATATTTCTGGTACGTCTTTATACTGTTCTTCATCTGTAAGTCCTTTCTTGTCAGTGACTGGGCTTATTTTTTATGTGCAGTCAGCATGGAGCAGCATGTACCTCGCAGGAAGGAAAGAAAACGCTGTGAAGCCCCGTTGCTGTAGGGGAATGTTCCCCCTCTCCACACTTTGGAAGTTCTTTCATAGGAGTATAATACCGAGGCTGATGTTTCCCAGTTCAGTTGCGTTTTACGTTGCAGTAAGACAAAAGCTTCCTATTAGTAAATGTCTCTTATTTTCATGACTGTTATTTTTCATCCAGAGAGAGCGCGCGCATGTCCGTGGGGAGCGCAGGCTGAGGAATGTAGGCAGGATCAGCGGTGCAGGAGGTGACTTGAGCTCCCAGATTCTGCTACATGCAGAATGGACAATAACCATTTGCTAACATGAAGGTTTTATTTGTCTTCAGTTGTACTTGCTTTTCATTTTTTAAACCAAGGAGAACCAGGCGTGTTGTTACACTCACTGGTGCAATTGCTCCTCATGGGAACTCAGCAGAATTGTGCAGGGCACTGGTGGCCCCCCCCGGTGTCATTTGCGTCTCGTGTCAGGCTGGTGCTTGTCTTTGTGTTATTAGGAAATGGCATAAAAACAGAGTGAAACTTGGAGGTGAGGAGTAACCTAAGCACATGCCCAGGACATGGAGTAATGATTAAAGTTATGTCATGCGCTAAAAATGCTTTTAAAAGTCGCTGAAACACTGGCATTTTTGCTGACAATCCAAGCAGCCCTGCACTCTCAGCCACATCAGCCTGGTTCAAAACCCTCAGTACTGTCAGGTTTCCGTAAGCACCTCGACACAATCCCAAAAGCGGGAATGCTGAGGAAACGTAGCTGTTATTTCTGACGTCAGCAGAGTCGCTGTAGTTGGGCTGAGCCCCCACAGGTCCCCCCCTGTGCCAGCAGGAATTTATCCCGTAGCACATAGGGCAGATACCGGCACTGGAGCCCAGAGGTGGTTCCAGGTTAGCCTTAGGAAATACTTAAAACAGGGGATCTGGAATGGAGCATGGTTTAAGAATTTGGGGAGACATTTTGGTTTTCTGCTGCAATCATGGTAACCTTATTGGACAAAATAATTGCAATGGTGGTAGGTAATTTGCACTAATCCGTGGTAGAAAATGATAGGGGGATCTTTTTGTAATACAGGCAGTATGCAGTTAGATTAATAAGAGGATAATTTATAATGCTTAACTACCAACCTGGGAAAAAATAGCTAACAAATACAAAATTCACTGCAAAAATATCTTCACTGCTGTATATAAGAAACAGGAACATTGTGTATTCTGTTCAGAAATCACGTCTGTTATTTTTTGAACTTTCGAACTAGTTCAAAGGCATACATCATGCATTTTCAACCATCAATAATATATCATGATTAAATAGCTGGATTGTAATGCCTCTCTCCTTAGACTAATTATGTCATTAGTGTATTTCAGTTGTAAATATGTACCCCTTTTGCTCACCTCCATTGTGGAGCAACCTATAAAGCATGGTACGTCGTAGTGAGCTCTTGCATATTTAGTAACGAGTAGAGGCTGGTTGATACAGTCAGTTGTGAAGGAATATCCAGGAGTATGCTTTTCATAATGTAGCTGTGATTTTTATTTTTCATTCCAGTCAAAATTCGAATTTGCACTAAATCTGGTACTTCTTGTTGTAACAGGAATTGATTTCATTCTATTTAGTACCTCCTTCTCCTGGAATGGAGTGGGATATAGTAAATTGCTAGAGGATTGCTTGAGCTCAGTGTGCAGGTCAGCAGGAAGGTTTCAGTGCACCACAAAGTGAACGGGGGCCTCCTTGGGTGTAAGGAAACAGGCGCCGGGAGCCACCGTGCTGGCTGCTCTGTATTGGGGCACATGTGCGTGCACCTCCGACCGACACACGGACCCAGAGAGGCCCACGGACGTCTGCCGGTGTGCTCATGGGGTGATCTGGGGGGGAAAGAGTTAGTAAAATACTTCATTCTTCTTACCATTGCTAGGCTAGGAGTAGGCAAGTACATTTACTGTTTAGTTTGCAAAGTACTCCTTGTGTTGTTCAGTTCTTGTGGTAGAAAATGGTGTGTAAACATAACAGCAATATTTCATGAGAATATTAGAAGGGGGGGTTCTACTGCTTAGGCTGGTTTAAACCGCATCATGAGTTGCATAAAATGCAGATTCCCCAAAAGGCTGCAAATTTTCAACCCCAGCAAGATGGAGAAAGACCATTACCGTGTCCTCTCTAAAGGGTGCACTAGGTCAAGCAATGTACTTGCAGAAAAAACAAGGATAAATGCTTCTCTTTGCCTACGTCTTTTTTTCCCCCATGATATGTCATGTTATTGCTCAATGAGGTAAGAAAGCAAGCAAGTAAATAAATAAAACTGTGAAGTGAATGGTACAGTAATCTCCAGTAAAGGTAAACAAGCTGGGTATTGCTCTTGGACGAGTTAGTGCTGTAGAAAGGGGTTTTTGGCATGATTTGGGGATGATTGCATTACTCAGGAGGCAGAGATTGACTCATAATGAAATGACAGTTTCTTGTTCGTTGCAAAATATAAAAACTCCAGATTTGTTCGGGAACAAAGAATAAGGTTATTCGTAACAATGTGACGTGATCCTCGACAGCCGAGTCTCCAGCAGCCAAATAATGACATTAGAGGAGTTGCTTTGGATTCAGATGGGTGCAATTAAGAACAGAAATTTCCTTCAAGTGAACTGGAATGGACGTGTGAAGTGGGCAGGGAATGTCTATCGAATACACACCTTGCAGTTGTGGTGTGATATACCTAAAGCTATGAATTTAGACTGATTTTTGTTTGATGAAAGAAGTATTAGAATTTTTGTTTTAGAAAGCAGAGGTGTTTTCTGTGTCAAGATAGTTTTAAAAATGAAACGGGGAGAGAAGGCTATTTTGCAGCAGTGGGAGTTTGAACAGCACTGGTGATGTTTAGGGAACCAGACACCACTTTTCTCCATTAGTAACAAGTAAAAAAAATACATGTACAACTGCATATCTAATTTAAAATGAATGATAAAAGTAAGGCTGGGCTTCTGAGTTTGAGAGTAGAGGCCGTAAGAGAGAAAGAGATGACAATACTTGTGAGGTAAAATGAGCTGACTTTTTGTTTTAAATATAATGCTCTTTGGTGTTTATAACATGCGTTCTAATACAGATCTAAATCTTGCATGCTTTGTTCAGGCAAATTATTCACTGTTTCTAGATGCCTCTTTAAATCCAACATAAAATTAAGGCAGATATTTGACTTTTTTTGTCTTTATTTTTTTTTTTAAAATGCTAAACTTACATTTGCTTTACGTTCCTGGACTTGCTTTGTCCAGACCAATATTCCTCAAGTGAAACACTGTCTTACTCTTGTTTTACTTCTTGGTATGTCTGCAATTGCTTTGAACAGACCTTTGCAAACTCGTCCACGTGCTGTGTCTAATGCAGTCGCCGAGACCAGAGCCAGCCCCTGGTGTCCACGGGCTCTGTGGATGGTGAGGGCAGGTTATTGCTGTGAGGGGGGCATGAGGAGGGGATGGGGACTCCTGTCCCCTGTTCCTGAACAGGCAGTTCTCACTCAAACCAGCCATTTTGCAAAACAGATTACTGATAACAAATATTTTCTCCTTTTATATGACCTGCACATTCACAGAATACCTGTGTTGCCATTGCCCTTTATTGGATGCTAAATATACCTTGTAAGTAGAAAGCACCATGTGTGGCATATGATGCGATTTTAATGAAGATAATGTAGAAACAAACCCCTTAAAATTAAGTGTCTTGTATGCAACATTGTGCATTCTGACTGTCTTGAGAAGGTAAAACATTCAGACCAGTATTACCAGAGGAACCCAGGGTCTGTTACACCAACTATTGTGTCCGAGGTGGAAATCTCAGCCCAGCCAAACCTACCTATGTGCTTCCCATTGCGATGCTCACACAGAGCTGGGGTATTTTACTTGCCTTTCAAAAACTGTTTGCCTGTGGGCAACTGAACAAGTAGACATTTGTGAGATTGTATTACAGTAAAGGAATCATTAATGTGATTAATTCCAGTGTACTGTTTTGCTGGTTTTGCAGTTTTACAGTGATCTTCTTTATAGATACAGCAGAACTGCGAGGGCACAAATTGATAAGTCCCTTAATACCAACATAAACAAGGAATAACGTATTTCTTGAGAATTTTATAAGGGTTTCTAACATGATGCTCCTGTAACGAGGCAATACATTTACAGAGAACACTTGTCGTGGAGGTCATTTGCTTTGCTTCCAAAACATAATATGTTTTTTTAATATGCACGGAATTTTCCTTTGCAAATGTTGACATGAACTTGTGAACATGCAATCCCTATTGACTTCAATGAGAGCCGTCCTCGCTCATCAAAGGACAGAATTTGGCTCTTGATTTTACTGCAATCAGTGTATTATTTATAATGTACAAGAGTGCACGTGCACCCTCCCAGTAAGAGCTAATGGAATTTATGTGCACATGCTGAGGACCAAATCCTCCTGGTAGCTGTTAGGAAGTTTACTTTCATGTGTTTGTAACCTGAATCACCATTCACTGATTACAAAACAAAACCAGAAAAAACAATAATAGTCTGCATCAATAATATTTTCCTTAGCAGTTGTTACTTTTACCATAGGTTATTATTATGATAGGAAGCAAGCAAATTTGAATTTGCAGAAGAAATCCGGAATGTTGTTTTAAAGCATTTCTAATTACAGCCGGTGCTTACTCCTTGTTCTCTCAGACCAGTCGAGCACTGGTGCATTCCTTGTGTGTTAGTGAGCAAGCACGTTTGGTGCATTGTGTGGATGAGGACAGTATGAGCAGGGACAGTGTTTGCTCTCCAGAGGTGGGCACAGAGATGGGCACCGTTGCCTGTCACAGCTGGAGTTAGGGTCACCAGGAGCTCCATGGGACCACACCTTTGGGCTGCAGCACAATACCTGCCAAGGCTCATTAGTGAGAAAGGTTACAGTTCTCATTAACATCCATTCTGCAGAACAGTTGTTTTCAACCTGCGTGATCCTATCCTTTATACAATCAGCTTGCCTACAGCTAGCAGTTTCCTATCACTTGATAGAGCTATTCCTGCAGCTTCTCAATGGAAGCAGCTTCCCTGGTTTCTGATTTTATTCTCTCATGTCACAGCTTTAATCCAGTTTCATGGGGAGGGGATATGGGAGTGCTTGCTGAGGCTACTTTTGGTAACGTGTGTGAAATGAGGCAAGTATTTCATTCTGTATGGTACAAAGAGGTTTATTAGCAAATCACAGTAAAGCAGAAAATTGTGAAACTAAGACAAAAAATGCAAACCAAAACACTGAAATGACTGCAGAAATGGTGAGCTACCTTCAGTTAGGGCAAAGCTTTGGTGTGATAAAGTCCAGCTGTACATGACAGTCTGCCAGCCCCAGCACTATTCATGAATATTTGGGATCTTCTGCAGGCGTTTCTTTGTAGTTGATGATCTGTGCTAAACCACCTCTAGTGCATCAGTGCCTCCGCTATTTACTTTAGTGGTGCTGTGCCCTCGGTTCTGTGGCAGATCTTGGCTGGGAGCAGGCCTACCTGCCTAGCTCATGAGCTTTTCAGGTGGTGAGGAGCCACAGGAGAGGTACAAGGTGCTGCAGGGAGCTCTGGGAAGGTGGTGAGCGGAGGGGATGAGGTACACAGCCCCGTTTCCACCTCGGTTACCTCTTCCAGCAGCTGGGGATCCAGGTTATCTGGTCTGTCCTCCTTACCCGTCGAATGACGTGTTCAGGATATTGGAGCTCTGCTGGCGCTGCACATGAGCTCACATGGATCAAAAGCCATGGGTTGGCCCTTCCTGGCTGTGGGGTTCCCTGTGTGTGTGGGATGGGGTCAGGCAGTTCCCATTCAGGTAATTCCTGGGCATGGGGAGGCTGGCGTTTCTGGCTTTTCAGGAGAGAAGGAGCTGATCCTCCCTCCCCACCCCCTGCTATTAATAATGGTGGTTTTCAGACTGAATACCCACCCCACAAAGGTTTGTATGTACATGCAGGCTTGAGTCAGTACCTATCTGTTATACTTTTAGAGAGCTCTCTCCACATTACCAGTGCATGCAGCGGGCTGGGGGTGCTCGTGGAGGTTTGGCAGCGCATTCCTCCTGCAGCAGTCACTAGTGCTGGAACACTCCCTGTGCGGAGGGGCTGACGCTGCCAGTTCATGGGCCCCAGCGGGGGCCTGAGCCAGCAAATCCCCACTCGCAGGGCTCCCATGAGTAATGCCATTGAAGCCAATTGCCCTGGCATGCAGCAGCTTGCAGTGTCATGCAAGGTCAATTTACTTACCTGACAGCAAGTGTCTAGAGGGAGCTCAGTGGAGCCGCTCACTGAGGGTTTCGGAGATGGAGCTCTTCATAGGCAAAACCCACCCTAAATAGAAGCTGCAGTGTAATGCTGTGAGTTGTCTTCACAGTTGGATCTTGGCATGGGCTTCATCTGATGACAAGAAAAGTTTCACATGTGGAGCATGACCCTATGGGTCAGCTCTCACTCACACCAGAGTTGATAAAGAAAGTGTGGTGGGGCCCCATATGAACGTTAGTACCAGCAGTGAGGCTTTAGAAACCCTTTTCCTTTATTAAGAGTTCTGACAAAGATGAGCATGTGGTCCTTGCTGCTCCGGTGGCTCTGTGGTCCTCTGCTTGTGACTGCGCTGGGGAAGTGCTAATACTGTATTTCAAGTGCTTCCCAGTCACCTTCTGGTCATTAATAACTAGAGTCCAGAGTGAGGAAGGAAGAGAGAAGAGAATGAAACCTGCCTCTCTGCAGAGGTCTACACAAAGCCAGTCTGCCCTAAGTCCCAATGAACAAATTTTGCATACTGTGGGCCTCTCTCTTGAAATCTTATGAGAAAATGTTTTTCCGAAGTGATTCTATTGATGCTAATATTGTTATATGTCAGTCTGGTTTTTATTACATGCAGACACATACTTGGCATCTCGACTTGGTAACAGTGACAGAGGTGACTGAGGCTCACTGAAATTGAGGTGACTAAAGCTGTACAGAGGAAGTACCCTGAGTTATCCTGCCAACAGACCTTGCATTTGCACTTGGCAGGGAGAAGCACAGTGGCTCAAGGTGCAGACCCTGCTATGGCGGGCAGCAGGGAACCTGGTACCCTCCTGCACTGCTGGAGCTTGGTGGTGGCTGTGGGTGGATGTCCCCAGCACAGGCTGCCAAGAGAGGACTGGAGTGATCTGGTTTGATGTCCTGTGCAGTCTGTCTGCGTGACATGAGGTGGATCTGAGCCCTGCCACTGCCATCGCGCCCCTTTCCAGCCCTCCCTTTGCCAAAAGGAGGAAAGGAGCTGGAGGCTCACATTGTGCTGCCTGGCGTCGGGCGGATCCTGCCCTGCATCCGCAGGCTCCGGCTTGGCGAGGGTCTGCCCTGCGGTCGGAGGCACACAGCCGACAAGCACGGGCTCTGGTGCCGTCACCCACTGGTGCTGGGAGCTGGCTGGGAAGCCTTGCTGCTGTGCTGGTGCCTCTGCCCGCCCGGGGCTGGGGCAGGCAGTACTGCAGCCTCAGCCACCTGAATTTTCATAACCTGTTTGTCTCTGAGGTCTAGGGAGGAAGAATTCCTGTGTTCTGGGCATTGTTTTGTGCCAGGGGCAGTGCTGCTCTTGTAAGGATTCCCTTTCTTGTCAGCCAAACGTGGTGAAGCTTTGCGATATCTGGGTGCTTTCTCACTTCTATTTATTTACACACACGTGTGAGAAATGATTTACTTCATTACTTCACTTACCAACACTTTCCCAAGCCGCAAGGAAGCTGTCCACACATATTCCAGGGAGAGTCGTGAATGGGTGACAGTAACAGTGTTGTAGCCGCGTGCTTTTGGTGTTCATTGTGACATTTGTATGAGTGCTGATGCTCACAGCAGATACTACAGTGTCCTGCGCCTTTTGGTTTGTGTGTGGGTTGTGTAAAGCCAACACTGGGGTTTTTACAGATGGGACACAGTGATGGAAGTACCTGTAGTGTGAAAGACAGGTTATTGTTAAGAGCAATTTACGAAACGCTGCAGAAGTACAACTGGAGTAAAACTATTCGAGGGAATAAATGGCATGTGAAATGCTGCAGTGATACTATCTCTACTTGGTATCGTTGGTTTGAACCTGCCAGGCTTGGTGGTTGGAGCTGCAACAAAACAAGTGATTCAGCTGATGGGAGCAGAAAGCGTTACAGCCGACAGCTACTTTGTTAATGGAGGAACCAGCAGAATCCCACTGCTGGGGGGATCCCCCACTGCAGCTGCTGTGCCGGGGCTGCTTAGGGCTGTGGATGCCCTGGCAGGAGCTGCATGGAGGAGGCAGTTTGTGCTTCAGCAGCAGCTTTCCACCATGTCCTGTACTGGGGGCTGTGGGGACACACATGGCCTTCATGGCACCCCTGAGCTCCAGGGTACCCCGTGTCTCTGGGGTACACAGCTCCTGCTAGCGTGGTCCTCAAAGTCGTGCTGCCTCGGCCTCGCTGCCCATGCCCGGGCCAGTTCCCCAGCATGGTTTTGTGGGTGTGGAATAAATTAGCCTCGATGGCGCCTGCATTAATTTTATGTGGGAGAATCCCCAGAGATTCCAGGGCAATTACAGGGAAAGCAGCTTTGCCCAGCGTGGCGTCCTCCCCATCCACCCGCTGCTTCCATGGAAGAGACGGAAGGGCTCCATGAGGCAGCACCAGCACTCCAGCTGTGCCCGCTGCCTGCATCATCCCTCGTGGCAGAGGCCGGAGCAGGATGGTCTATGGTCCGTAATGGGCCCAGGGTGGTGGGACTGAGCGCCAGGCAGTAGTAGAGCCCACTGTGGTGACCCATGTCTTACAGAAAGGTTGGAAAACAAGCCCAAGGCAAGCAAGCTGTCTTCATTTCATACATGTCCTATGAATATTGGTTGTCTAGCATAATTGAAGCCTGTTCCATTTGTGGCTTTTTTTTCTTACTTAAAAGTTCAGCTCATATTTTGGCAGGGGTTTGTCTGAGCGCGTAGCGGATACATTCAATGACAAGAGCTATAACATTCAATTTGTTGGATGCCACAATTAAACCTCAGCTTTTTCACCCAGCCATCTGAAAGCCAATTGCAAGTTGTCACTCAAGCAAGAATACATATAAACAAGGGCAGTACATAGCCCCGGATCCTAACAATGTGATTTTCATCGCCTTACCAGTCTTTGGGGAGTCTTCAGCTTCCATCTGGAAGTACCTTCAACCCTTTCCAGCTACGGATCTTGAAATAGCTAGAACAGAGAGAAAACCAAAATTACATGGAGTTTATTGCCATTTCAGAAGGAAAAAAGTGTTTGAAAAAGTTTATTCAGGAAGCCAGGGGAAGTTAAGTGGGAGACATTTGCCATTTCATCAGTCTGTTGGTGATAGCCATTCATGTCATAAATGGCTTGTGTCATTTGATGCCAAAAATAACACAATTTTCCTCCCCAAAGGCCTATAGGGTTTTTTTGCAATAAATGTTTATTTGTTAATAATATACTTTAAACAGCCCAGTCTTGACCTCAAGTCTCCAAAAGAATCCATCTTCTCTCTGAAAAATCCTACAAAGTTTGTGTAATTTTTTCTGGGAAGGTGTAATTGATGGCGCAGTGAAGGGTAGTGTGTTTGCTTTAACTACTGCAGCTGCGTGGATTAACTGTTTATAAGGGCCTACTGTGCTTTGAATGGCTACTTTCTTAGATTTCAAGCTTTAGTTGACAGCACTTCCTAATGGTTCCTTGGATTTGCTTAAGTTTTATCAGTAAAAATAAATTTCTCCTCTTAGCTCACCCATTGTTCTTTCCTCTTTGCTGCTCTGGAAGCATTTAAACATTCGTTTGTAGGAGTTTGGTTTCATTGATTAGCCCATGCCCTGCACCATTTCAAATGGGGATGACCAGGACAACTAGACAACTACCTGCTGGACCTGAGCAGGGGCTGGTCTCCTTCCACATCTTGGGTTGATTTCAGAACAAAACATGAGAGGAATCTGGGTGCATAGCAATTAACTTGTATGCAATTGGTTTCGATAGGCTTTATCAATTTAGTAATTGGAGTCTCTAGAGTCTAACACAGAACTGGCAGGTAGGAAATATGTGGGATTAAGTATTTGAAAGCGCAATAAAGGATTTTGTCAATATGCATAATACAGAAACTGTTGGTTTGAGAGAAACTTGTAACTCGGGTAATTAATTTATAAGACGTTGTGCTGTTTTGAAATTGCCTTCCCAAAAGCTGGAGTTAGATTTCCACTGGCAAAGCGTTTGTGGAATGCCAGTGACATGTGATCAGCAGCCCAGTAATGTAACAATTGTCTTTTCACTAAATCACCAACTACCACTGATTTAACCAAAGTTAAATCACATTTTTCAGCTGCTTTTGTTCTGCCATCAACCACTCTGATCCTTCTCTCTTATAATGTTTCATGTGTACTTTTACTAAGAAAGCAAAGTATTAAGACATTTGTCAGAGTTTTTTTGTTAGTCCTTAAATGAAAATGTGGTTTTCTTGAAGAACTCTGGAGGACTTATTTTTTTTAAGATCAACTGAGTTACGGGAGAGAATTACACATTTAATTTCTCAAAGCATTTCAGCTGGAAGTGCTAGTTTGTTCTCAGTTAGACAGGCACATGTATAAAATCAGGAACAGTATGTGTGAAATGAATGGAATTCATTTTTTCTTTAAACATTTCACATTTGTAGAGCTACATTATTGGGATAATATTCACACTCAGGTGCTTTGTGTAAAATTCACTTTAGTGGGACTCCGTGGCACTAAATGGCTCTTGATGTTATAAGAATATATTCATAGTTTATTAACTGTGACAATTATATGATGCTTTAAAAATATATATCTTTTGAGAAGCATAGCGTCTCGCTTGAGCTGTATTCCTGCATTAATAAGGCGGTTAATTTTACTCAGTCTCTTCAGTAGCTATTTACAAGGTAAAGTTCAGTGCAAACTAGTTGAAGAACCAGGGACCGTAGGGTGACTAAACTGCATGGTGAATGCTCACTGACTTCCCAGGGGCATTTTCTGGGGCAGTCTGGGTCACAGTAACCTGAGCAAGTCTCTCCTCTTCTGCAACAGCAAAGGGTTGGCTAATCTTTGTGTCCGTTTTGATTTTTACAGGACAGGCTTCTTGACCTTCCAGTTCAGCCTTTGCTGGATTAGTCCTGTTAAACCAAGATCATGTCCAAGCTCTCTTTCTCAAACTGAAAATATTTGGAAAGTAGCTTTAAAACTTTGCATGGCTTCCTGCTACTCTGCTGCTTCTGGCACTGCTGGGGAGTTCAGGTCAGACCAAATAGTTCCACTGCTGCTCAGCGGTGGCTGATGGCTCCAAGTCCCTGGCTGTGGGCATGGAACAGGGACTGCTCAGCAGTGATGGCAGCAAGGGCAGCTCATCCTCTTTCCTTTCCTTGCCAGAGTGCCAGACTGCAGACATGCACATAGACTGTCTCCCAGCTGCGAGCACAATGGTCAGGGTGTCACATCCGTCTCTTCTGCACCAGGGTTCAGGGTCTTCTGATCGGGCAGAGCATCCTGCCCTTCCCTTATTCCCAGAAAAGAGAAGACACACAGCTCGTGTGTGCCCTCTCCAGCCTTCCTCTTGGGCACAACAGAGCTTCTGTACTGCCAGGGCTCCTCTGGTCACCCTGGCCTGTGACACAGGCTGGATCCTGACCTGATCCCAGGTGAGCTCCTGGCAGGCACACAGGGGATGCAGACGCTGACGCTCCCGACTTGCCCTTCCAGGCTCTGGTGAAGTTTCTCCTGATTCATTCCCAGCAGTGTGCGGTGATTCATGCTATCAGCATCAGCTGCCTGTTTGTGAAACCAAAAAGAACCTGAAATTGGCTGGAAGTGAAACACTCACCTTACTAAGGCTAACATGGATTTGCTCCCGTGAGAGGATATTAAAAGTCTCCTTTTGTTTGTTGCACGGAGGCTGAGCTTTACCATTTTTGAGTCTTTTTGTCAGCTTACTTTGGTATTAAAGCAACTGACATAACATTTAACTTTATCCTTGTGCGTGAGCACTCATGCTAATTAATTCAGTAGCTCTTTTGACCTTCTGTTTAAAAGATCACAAGTGATGCTGTTTCTGCACAGACACTGCCATCCTTCAGGATCCTTAGCTGTTCATTTATTATGAGCATGGCTGTAGTGTAGATGGCTTGCATCTTTGGGCCGTTATGTTCCTGTAATAGCTAACATTAACAAAGTTAAATGAACAAGGAAAAGAGGAGAAAAGCAAAGCAGCAATTAAATGTAACTTTTCATCATGAAAAGGATTTCACTGGTTTATCTTCTAACAAGATTATGTCACCGACACAAGTACCTAGGAGCCCTTGATTGACAGCCTCCTGTACTTTTATCAGGCAGTGTGACACTAAACCTCAGGGCCTTTTGTCCGATAGAGTGAGCTCACGGAAACTTGCCATCCTAATCCCCTTATTCATGTCAAGCACAGAAAAGAAGTCCTGATCAGATGGCACCTTACAACAGTGTCACCTCCACCCCCTCGTCGCTGGACGGACACGGGACATCTCCTGCTTTGTTCGCTGTCAGAGCAGGGCTGCTGCCTGCTGTACTGCACAGCCCCAGTTCCTGGGAGCTGGGGATGCTGCATGGCTTTCACATGTCCTGTCTTGTTCTGCCCTGTGTCTGCTGTCCTGCTTCCGTCCAGGGGAAGCCATGTATGTGCTGCAGAAAAGTCCCAGGGAGATGGTAGGAGGATTCGCAGGGTAACTTCTTTTGTTGGGATTTTCTTTTTATGTCTCTAAAGAAAGTTCGGCCTTGAAAGGAAATATTTCCTTTTGCGTCCTGTGTGTACGACCATGGAGTGAAATGTCTCACTAAGCTTCTTTAAACCTTTCATCCAGAAAAAAAGAGTAAGTGGAACTAAAACCCTGCCTTTTCAGAAGCAACACAAAGTGCAAAATACTGTTGTCGCTCAGTGGTAATTGTTATTGAGTGTAATATTTCCCGAAGCTCAGAACAGAGTTTCCTGTCCTCCTCAAACCCTGGGTACCTTCAGAATTCACTCCTAAGTGTCGTAGAAGTCAGCAATTCATCCCAATCACTGGTATTATAAGTTTCATAGCTCCGGCCCTTTCTTAGTTGTAGGAATTCCTTTGTGCGTATCCCTGTGGTAACCCATTTCAACTAGCGGTTCCCTGTGGTGCTTTATTTACTTGTCCAACTGTTTGGAAGTCTGTTAGTCTAAAGATCAGATGCTCTGAAACAAATCTTATTACTTTAACCAGCTCTGCAAATTCTTCCTTCTCTATTTTTATTGACTTCTCTTCAGCTAGAACTAATACACATGCAGCAGGTGGGCAAGTATGTCTCCCAAAGTTTAGCCTCTCAGATTTAACATGAGAAACTATAAATCTTTTTGTTTTCCTTGGAAAATGTGGGAAACCACAGGTATTTGAAGAGTTGCCTCCTCAGTGGATTTGGGAGGTTTGTACTGGTTGTTGTAATTTTTGAAACAGAAGTCTGGGAAATTTTAACAGAATGCTGCATTCTGGGGGATAGATTAATTGGTTTTTTTTCCTTGTGTTAAGTGTTTTTTCAAGCTGTAATCAAAAGCAAGGGAATGGGAAAGTCTTAAGGTTTTATTTCCTTTCGTCCAGCCTGGCACCACTAGTAGGGAGATACCGCCTGAAACTTCCTTCAGCTAATCTACTCCAAGCTGGTTCCGTCGGCACTACTCACCAGTCCTTGTTTTAGAAGGCGTGTCCAGCTCCTCTGTATTTTTCATCTCTATGCACATTTCTGAAGTAATTTTAGATGTTAAAAGTCAGTGTTAATTAAACCTTTCCAGAAATTATCTTTCAGGAATTCCCCTTTCTCCCTCCGTCCCCCCCGCCCCGTCTCCTGGTGACCTCATGCTCCCCACTTTGAGCACACATCTCCTCTCCAGAGATGCTTGCATCTCTCGTGGCGCTTTCCTCCAGCAGATATCAAAGTCCTTTGCAAAGCGACCTGCCCAGGGTTCCTGCAGGCTGGGGCCTGTCCTGGGCGCGCTCATCCCTGGGACACACTGTTTCTTCCCATGTCTTCTGAGGACTGGGCTGCACCGGCAGTCGGGATGGGAAAGTTCTCATGTCTGGGCTGTGTGGAGCAGTTTGCTGCTGCTTCGTCTGGATTTGTTTTTCCACCTTAAGCAGTTACTGGCTGCAGCCATACCCTACAAATAAGGGAACAGATCCACTGCCTGATTTTAAAACAAAACAGGATCGTACAAGGTAGAGGCTTTTCCTTTAGCAGAACATATTTGCTTTAAACACACAGCTCTGCTCATATCTCAGCATCAGTTACCAGGTACCACTTTGGCAGCAGTCTCTGCATCAAGGACAGGGCTGGAGGTGGTGTGCTGAAAACCATGTTAAATACCCAGCTAACCAGTGAGGCTGGCAAATGAGTCCATAAAATGTCTGTAAACTTTTAAGGTCAGTTAACTAAGAGGTGATTGCAGCAGACAGTGTAATGTCAGGGCGTGCTCAGGGACAAGGCTCAGTAAAACTAAACGAGCGTCAAAACATCCAGAGAAAGCCTCACTGAAAATGCAAGAACAGGAGTATTCTAACACGTTGGAAATGTTGAATGCAAACCAAAGGAGTGTGGAATGAGGCTGTGTGTGTTTCAGAAGAGGTGACTTCAGAAAGCAAGCTGGAATCCCATTCGTTTCATGGGTTTAAGCTTTGGGGATCTTCACTGATATGGCTGGTGGTATAAGGCAGCAACTCTTGTCAGCATATTGCCTGCATAGGGTATCCTGCAGGAACTAACAATGTTCTGCATCTTCCAGAGAGAACCAAACCCTCACTGTGTGCCCTGAAGCTTTACACAGCAGCTCCTGTGGACATGTCCTGAGCAAGACAATCAGTAGACGGGAGAAATAACCATCCACCCACCGCGAGTCCAGGGCGGTGGTTCCATGTTAGCAGCACTTGATACTAAAGCATTCTCATTGAAAGAAAAATAACGTTTGTTTGGACCAAAAAGGAAAAAAAAAAAAGAGAGAAAAAAACCTTTGGGGATTGAATTTCAGAGCTTCCCTGCCTTCCTCTCAGCCCCCTCTGAGGGCTGAAATGATTTGTGTGCGAGGGCCCGTGACCCAGGGAGGCATCGAACAGCAAAGAAGGGAAACATTTGGAGTTCAGAGGGACAGTGGGTCTTGATGACCAGTGTAAGACAGTGCAGATGTTTCAGATCAGGAGGTCTCTGATGATGAGAAAATGCCCCCAGCAGCCTGGGTTCTTCTCTACAGCCCTTTTTTTCTTTTCCTTGCTGTCGTGATGCCGTGTCTCTCAGGATTAAGTTTTTAGGGTTTATCATGGGGAAATCTCTGTGCTTATTGTATTAGGTACCTCTGGCAAGTAGGGTGGGGTTTTAATTTCTCTTGGGAGAGTCTGTTTCCAGTGCTGTCCCATAGGTGTCAGGGGCACTGATTGTGGTGGTGATGGGGCTGCCAGTCGTGGCAGCAGCCTGTGGAGCAGGGTTGTCTGCAGAGGAGCAGAGCCAGAGGAGCAATAGTTTTCGGACAAGAGTCCAACAATAACTGCATGTCCCATTGCCTTGTCTGATATAAACAGAGATTTCCTGGAAGGAGGACAGATTCTGGGACAAGGGAAGAAAAATACTGGCAGAGGGGAGAAGGAGGAGAAATCATTCAGGATCCTAATTCAAGCAGTAGGTCTGTCGGGTGCCTGTGACACTGACTGCTTGCACCAGCTCACACTGCCTGGTCCCTGCTTGTCGATCTCCGTGTCCCTGCACTCAGAGCAGTGAAGATGTGGGGCAGCAATGAACCCTGTGGGTGGGAGCTCTGAGACCCAGCCCTTGCCATGTGGATGTGAACTTGTCCTGCAGCCAGGGCAAAGCATCTCTCAGCATCAAGGCTGCTGGGCTAGAGTGTCATATGAATTTTAGACCTCAGCTCTGCTGTGAGAGAGTATACCAGTGTTATATACATAATGTATACTTGAACAACAGGAGAACAGCATAGGCTGAGCCCAAGCTGGGGAAACAACCCCCAGTTGTATCTGGTTTAAAGCTTAGTGCATGAGAAGCAGAAGACAGCAGTCCTGCCATGGGTGGGTTCATGATGGGGTCTGTGCTAGACAAAGCCCTGTCCATAGCAAAGCCGCAGTGCTGGGCTCTGGTCCCTGGGGCCATGTGTGGCATAAGGATGTCTCCTGGCATGGGGCTGTGGCCTCTGCTCCAGGTGGGAATTGCAGTGGGAAGATGCCCTGTGGACTGTGTTGCGGCATCAAGGCTGGTGCATCCTGCAAACACCTCTTGCCCTCTCCAGGCAGTCCCCACTGTGGAAGCAGCAGTGGGCACTGTTTCCTAGGGGGGTGGGTGGACTCCCCAAAGCCATGGAGAAAACCCGTGTTCTGTGCTCCCTTCGTAGCAATGGAGCTGGGCATGGACTTGCTTCCCTGGGTCTGCTGCAGCCACGGCTGCGCTGGCACATCCCGGATTACACGTCGGCAGGGAGGAGAGAGGAGACAGATTCTGAAATATTGTTTGCTTAAAAAAAAAAGAGAGAATAATATTGTCTGTTGGCTTGAGGGAGTGCAGAGGCCATGCGAGGCCTTCCCGGCGTCTGCCTCACTGGGAGGAGGCTACCTCCCTATGCTGCTGCAAGACTGGGTGAGGAAGGGGATGGAGCTATCGCCCTTAGTGCGAGCCTTGAGCCCCTCATCCTGCCCAACCCCTCACTGTGGCTCTGGGCATGGCTGCGGAGCATCAGGGAGAGGCGGGTTTGCATCTTGGCACCTCTGCAAGGGGGACTCTGGCTGGAGCCATTCCCGTGGATGCTGCCAAGCTGGAGCCTGGCAGAAGAGCGAGAATTCCCTAACTGTGACAAATGCCTGCTTGAAAAAATGTGTCTTTATTTACCAGTGGTGCGTTCATTGAGGCTGTGTTTTGGAAAAGCTGTCTCGTCCCCTGCGATTTGAACCACCTCTTCTCAGAAAAAGGCTCAAAAATGTTTTGCTTTAAAAAGGCTTAGGAACCCTGTATTTCTGGTGCCCCAGTTTGCAGCTTTGACTCCTTCTGATGTGAACTGCCATGGGGATGTTCCTTCCTGGCTGTATGTGCTACCGAGAGCCTCATAAGTGAAGCTTTTCCCTGCCTCTTGTGTCTGGTGGTAAGTTACTGTTTTCTTCTTGGGTATGGCTAAAAAAAACAAAAACCAGAACATGGTCCCCAGAGAACCTCTGTCACGAGGGGTTATAGTTAAGAAACTGCTTCCCTGATCTGTTGTGATTTTGAACAAAGTGAGTTTGTGATGTGGGTGAAGGTGACTCGCTGTGATTTCTCACCAGCGAGATGGACACGGCTTTGCCTTTTGGCATTCAGAGTCAGGCTTATAATGGAAACCGAGCACAGCCTTTATGATCATTATGGTTGAAAGAGCATTTGTTAAGGGCACAACTGAAGTTTCGTAAGCATATGCTGGAACATACACTTAAAATGTTAAAGAGAGGTTTTCAATAACAATTGTGTTTAGAAACAAATGATCTTGGTTTTCCATTTCTGGGCTGTTCTGCGTGGAGCCAAGTGATCGCTGTTCCAGGGATGGAGTCTTTCTGGAGCACTGCGTTTGGGGTTTCAGGCACAAGAGAAGCAAACTGCCTAAATGGTGCTGAGCTAGCAACAATGCTTCTGAGTCCAAAACAGCTTCACAAAGTACCATCTCTGGTAATCAGCTGATTTTTTTAGGTCATATGTAAATTAAGAACACATCTGCTTTCCATATGTCCCACATACACAGCTTACATATGTTTCTGGATGTATTATCTTAATCATATTTATTGGCCAAAGCAAAAAAATTGAAGTTTAAAATATTTTTGGATTCATAATATTATAAAACCAGCAACTATAAAGCAAATGAGTCATGTACTACACTCCAGTTATAGTGTACAATTACAACATGTATTTAAGGGCTATATTTCTTAGCTGGAGCAAAATCCATAGGCAACAATGCTATCTCTCCTGTATTTTTGTCTAACAGAGATCTAAAGAAAAATTAATTACACTTCTTTGACTGATTGTTATTCTGCTGAAGTATGGTTCTAATCCTTATTAACATTCTCTAAAGTCATGCATGAAATATGACTTTTGCACCACACTCTGTGGCATATGTTTTCTCTTTCCAGCGTATTTTTCAAACTATCTTCAACCCTCACTGCTGTTCATTATTTTAAGATAGGTTTAAAGTTTGCCACAGTCTCAAAACTGATCCAGTACAGAGCGTTGCAAGGGAAAAAAATGACACATCATTCTGCTCATGAACACAAATTGCTTCTGATTATTTAGCTTTGAATGTTCTCCTCATACTGTTTTTATTAAAAGCCCCAGTATATTTACTCTTGATAGTGTCTTCAATTAAGTTAAAAAGAGTCCCTTTTCTATAGCAGTATGTAAAGAAAATAGTTGTTACAACCGCAAAATTACCGAAAAAACCTGGTTCTAGTAAAGTACTACTTCAGTTCAACAACCACAGCACGAAGTTTGCTGTTTTCTTGTAAACTTTCCAACCATTAGATAAACAGTGTCTGTATCTTCACACAGAAAGAAGCACCCTCTCTTTGTTTAAGGACAGTTGCTCTCCTGCAGCTCTCTGCAAAATATGTGCTCCATTAGTCCATTTATCAAAGCGGCAGAGTTGCCCATTCAGATTTAGAGTGCCTCTCTCTGACCAGTGGTGGGTAGGTCTTTGCTCCAGGAACGATTCTGGTAACAAATTGCTGAACGACTCGGGCAGAGCGCTCTGCTTCTATTCATTTGCCTCCTGAGCGCAGTGAATTTAAGCTGTGACAAGGGGAAGGAAAGTTGTTACAAGTGGGATCCTGTGACTTCAGCACACATTGCATGCAGCCAGGAATGTTTTCCTTTTCCTTTTATAAAATAGCAATTTAGGAGGACGCTCTAAGTTTAGCACTTTCTGGAGCTTCTGCTCTCTTGGCTTCACAAGAACTGATTTTTCTTTTGAAAACATTGTCTTTTGGCGCTGTGATGTCACAGCCCAATATTGTACAAAGGCGTAACTGGACTAAACATGTCAGGAACATGTCAGTAACTTTCCATAAATTATTCAGTCTCTTTGGGAAAACCCCTAATTATGTGTTAACTCATTTTCGACTTCAGAGAAGTTTTGTCTTGAACTTCGGAGCCCAATTGCTGGGGAGCTTTTATTTCTCTTTCTAAAAATGATTTCTTTTTCTGGAGGTTGGTGTCTTTCTGCTTCGAATTCTTTGTGTGTGAGCTCTGACAGAGAACTGCAAGGATTTGGCAGAAACGGGATGGCAGAAATCAAAAGAACGGATTCAGCTTTAAACTCCTTTAGAAAAAGTCCTGGGAGCGCACAGGACGAGGACGTCTCTGCAGAGCCACACTCCTTCCTCCTAAAAGCAACTGCCGTGCATCCCCGAGTGAATCCTTTACATGCTCCAGGCTATAAAGCTGTTTGTGCTTTGAAGGCGATGGGGTACGGAGGGAAGGACTGTTTGAAACATGTCACTTTGAACTGTGTTGGAGGGTCCCAGGGAGCTGGCCACCTCCGTCCGCCCCGGTTCCCTCGGAGGTCTGGTTCCAGTCTGCAAGCCCTGGAGCCAACCCCACAGTCTGGTCAGGTGGCCCCACTGTGAGATGTCAGGCTGATAAGTGAAAGTAGAGACTTTCGAGTGAAGATCAAGAGTTTACTGCTTGAACTGCATCCCTTGCTATGTGTAGCAGCTCAATATGGTAACAAAAGGGTTTTCCTGCCTGCAGAGACAGATGCTGCCTTTTCAAAATGTTGCTTTACATTTGAAGCCTCAGCATATGCTGTAATAAAGGCCATCCATCCTGAAACTTCAATGGCTTGCATCATGAGGAAATTCGGAGAGGAAGGAGCTTTAGGTGGATCTGCAGAATCTTTTATGAACTAATACCCCATGAAAAAAAATGGGGCTATCAAGCAGGGGTCAGTCAGGCTCAGGATCAGCGCTGTCTTGTGTTGTAGCTGTGCACTCCTGCTACAGTGGACAGGGGAATGGGCCTGAGGTGCTGTTAAAACACCAGAACTGGGGTGCTGTGAAGGAAAAGGAGAAGACAAAAATCTTGATCCTACATTTCCCATCTAAAGGTGCAGCATTTCCGTTAGCTGATATGCAGAAATGGGCAGTGCCACATTTAGCCAGCTGCTGTACGAAGAAGTGGGAAATAGTTGAATCTTCCTCTTGGAGTGAATCTCTGTGCATCTTCTCTATTACTGAGGCTCGGCAAGCAGATGTGAGCATACTTTTCTGGCCCTTCTTCATCCCCTTTGCTGCAGTTTTCTCTCTTTTTCCTCAGTCTCCATTCTTCCAGACAAGTCAAAGACTTGGAGCAAGTGACCAGAGGCAGGGATGTTACCCTGGTTCCCCCCCGACTGATGTTAGGGCAGCACTTGCCATGTCGTGTGAGCAGGGAAGGGTGAGAAACATGGAATCATAGAATCACAGAGTGGTTTGGGTTGGAAGGGATGTTAAAGCTCGTCCAGTTCCAACCCTCAGGCACGGACACCTTCCACCAGACCAGGTTGCTCAAAGACCCATCACACACATCCTTTAGCTTTTTATTTTAAAGCTGTTGTTTTCAATATGCTTTTCCATACCCTTTCTGAAACACATTGCTCTGGCAATTAAGCTCTGTTTGTACACGTGTTTGTGAAAAACAAACCAAATAGTCTTGCTTAATCGTCAAAATGAATCTCACAATGTGCATTTAGTAAGGCCATGATGGTGGGGAACAGAAGCTGTCCATGGCAATGTGTGGATGCGGCGTGCTATGACTTACGGTGGATAATAAACAGAGTGCAAATGCTGGGGTAGAATATGGAAAATGGGCAAAATAAAGAGTCATTCTGATAAGGAAGAGAGGTTACAAAGAGGGATGTTTACACTGCTTACCTATTTTTAATGAATAGAGAGCCCTCTGACCTGCAGAAGGTGTGTAATCACCAGATAGGCTGCCTGCTTTTAGGAACTTGCTCTGTGACAGCGTTGAATGGAGGAGAGGCAGTAAATTTCTGTTTGTTTTAGTACTGACAGTAGGGAGCAGTGCTAAGCTGGCTGCCAGCTGCAGTCACATGGGCTGGAACGAATTCCTGCTTAAAAACACAAGAATTTTTAAAAGAAAATATTTTGTGCCTGCATTTGAATCGTGTTGTGCTGTAGAGGCCGGATTTGTGATTTCATGGCTTTAGAGGCAGATTTTTGTCTCACAGCAGTGTAAATCTACAACCCTTTCACAGAAGCAGAGCAAAGTGAGTGTGAAGTTTATGCAACTTTATCTAGCTCAGCCCTTCCAGAAAAGGGCTGTCAGATGTGTGTGAACTCTGAAGCCCCCAATAAAGATGCTGTTATTAAGTATAAATACATAGTAGCTTCTAATAGCTGTAATTAATGTGTGTGGTTGTTTTAAATGAATAGAAAGTGGTTTTGTGTTTCCATTTTGAAGACAGGGAATTTACTTGAAGAACATAAGAAGCGTGAGTGTCTGTGGGGGTCAGTGACAGGATGGCTGGGGGGGATGCTGCCCCACAATCTCCTTCAGCCTTAGGAGATTTGTGACTTGGAGACTTCCAAGGTGGGGGATTGACTCTTTAGAAGCTTTGGACTGTGGTTTTAATATTTAAATGTTTATTCTAAAGGTTGGGTTCAAATCTCATTTTTTATCTCATTCTCATGAAGGATGTACATGCAGGCAACAGTTAGGGTATGTCTGTTGTTATAAATAATGTGCCTGGGTGTTACTCTGTTGTTCTAGCACAGGACTGAGGGGCTGGGGTGGTTTTGGCAGTGGTGATGCCATGGGGCAGTGTGAGCTGTGTTGCAAGGCACCGCACTTACTGGGGCAGTCCAGTGAACCTGGTCCTGTTCCTGCAGACGCCCCAAACGCAGTTTATGCTTGTGGTTGTGGGGAGATGGGAAAATAAACCTTGTCACCCCGTGTGCTGCTTGTGGAGGGGAGAACCCAGCAGAGCCACTGCAGCCCAGGCTCTGGTGGGGGTGACGGTTTGTCCCAGTTCATCGCCAATGCAGAGGTCTCAGAGGCAGCGTGCTGTGGGGTGGACACACGTGAGGTGAGCGGCTGCCTGGCCTCGATCCCATACCCGCTGCCTGCAGTTGTCGCGGCGCGGGTGCTGAGTGCTGGTGCTGGGGTGCCCCGTTCCTTCCAGAGGCTTTGGCTCGCACCCAGCTGCCTGCACCCAGCGCCCGGCCCTGCGGGGCTCGCTGTGGGAGGCAGGCCGAGAGCGCACCGCACGCTGACAAGATCAGGTTTCGTACAGAGTGCAGCGGCAGCCAAAACCTCCTCTGAAAGCGCTGCCAGAGGAGGAGCCGGTGGTGGTGCTGCTTCTCCCGCTCCCCCTCCCTCTTCCTGCATCAGCCTGGAGTGCTCACGGGAGCCTGCGCCCTGGAAAGAGCCCTGGGCAGCCCTAGGTGGGGATCGGCACCCCTGGGTGAGTGCCCTCACCCCTCGTGTGCACAGATTGCACCCAGGATGCTCACCCTTCTGTGCATGGTGGAGCGAGCTGCAGGAGGGTGGAGATGGGACCTGCCCCAGACACCTTGTAGCTTGCAGGTGAGGGTGTTTTCCAGGGTGGTGAAAGGTGTGAACCCCCTCAAGGGGTGGGGAGGATTGAATTGACATCTCCTGCTTCCTTAACACACAAACTTGCAGCCCACAATCTCATTTTTGCAGCCTAAAGGTGAAGACTTAGTACCATGCAGTTCAGTCCTAGTTACTTTTTGTGCTAGACTGACACATGTTAATGTGTCCCACAAAGAAAGCCTCAGCACCTGCAAGGACATCTTCATGCTCTACCAGCAAAGTTGCTCTGCATGGTTTGTTCTGGGCACCTGGGCTGTATATGGTAACTGGGAGCACACAGCACGGGCAGAGTCCATTTGCACTGTTGTCAAAGGCAACATCATCTTGGTAGTTGATTTGCTGCATGTTGTGAGATGGCATATGCACATGTCCACAGGCTTGGGCACAAATACCCACTGTGGAGAAGGAGCAGCAGCATGGCATAAAGCTCTTCCCTTCATGAGGGCTGAGGACATGAAGAGGTGATCAAGCTGGGGGTGACTCTCCACTTGCCTCAACACTCGCACTGGGATTGCTCCCACGCGTAGGGTGATGGGATGTTGGTGCTGCTGCTCCAGTCCCAGGGGAAACAAGCAGTGTGCACGTGTAAGCCTGCCAGGCTGATCCCTGCTCGATACTGAGCAAGAAGGAATTCCTGAGGCTTCCTTGGGACAGGCTGAGTGTCAACCAGCCTCTGTCAGCATTTCCCAAGCTGTTTTACCCCCTGTCCCACTTCCAGGTGAACTTCACTCTTACGCCCCCAGTTTTCTCAGCCTGGGCACAGTGCCGTGCTGACATGACTGTTCCAGATCCAGGAGCTAATCCAAAGCCCCCAAGCATTCCTGTCAAGGGGGAGTACCCATAGTTCAAAAGTATTGGCATGTGTGGAAAATACTGGTGCTGTGGCCTGCAGGGTTCCTGGAAGTTGTTACTCCTCACGATGCACATCAGCATCGCCGGCAGCCTCTTAGTGAGGTGACCAGGGAGCAGCCATCAGCCTCATGGTTACTGGTGTCAGTGAAAGCAGTGAGCAGGACCCTAGATGTGGGCACATTTCAGCTGGATCTGTGTGCCCCGTTCCACTGGGGCTCCATTACATCCCTGGATGGTTTTATTTCCCCAGCCCCTGCTCTAATACTCACTGCTGTAGTGGCTGAGGCTCAGGGCACAAAGAGCTCCAAGGCACATAGTCCTCTCACCCTCCTGATTTTCATAGTGAAATGTTTCAGCAGCTAGAGTCTCCAGACCCAAACACCATCTAGCTATGTGTAAGCACTATGACTAACCTCTGTCACATGCTGTTCGCTCTCCCATGTCATTCCCACAAGGAGACGTATGGCTGTTCTGTGCCCTCTTTTGATGAGGTTCTCAGACTGCTGGCTACACACTCAGAGGCAAAGCTGGCAAAAGGTTGAGAAAAAGAAGGTTGGGTTTGTCCTTTATTCTGAAGGAGATTGTGACATAGGTTCACTGAGAAAGTTTTCTTCCCTTTCTCTTGTTCATTGACATCACTGCTATCTTATTCATGTATGACATGACCTGGCTACTAACTGTTTATGAACTGAGAACATGAGTTCCTCTGGACACAACTTGCATGAACGTTTCAACTTAACTGGTCTCTTTCTTTCTAAGCTATTAATTGTATTCCATATAGAGAGGCAACTAATAGCTGCATGCACCATATAGAGAAGATGTCAGAGAAAGAGCTGATCTTTGCATGGACTTTACACAAGAGATCTAGCAGAGCGTGGTCACTGCATATTGGAATCATCCTGGAGACAAAGATCTAAACCATTTTATTACTCCTCCCTGAGTCTCTGCTTCTTTTCTCCCAAGAGGCACAGGTGAGGCCTGTAGCTCCCCTTCATTACCTTCACATGCTGCCAAGCTCTTCAGAAGCTTGAAAATGCTGACTTGAGCACAGGTCTGTTTCCTGAGTGATGTGCTGGGCTGTAGGGCTAGAGTGGCTGCAGCACAAGAGTAGGGCTGCTCTTCAGGGGGTCCCAAGGTTCTGAACAGATGCATGTGCTTAACTAAGAGCGCAGAGAAGTTATTTTTGTGATCTAGTTGCAAGGGTTTCTTGGGGCCTGTGGGCTTCTGTAGCTCCTGTGGTAATGAGATGGATTGTCTGTCCAGACAGCAACAGGCATAGAGTGTCCTCCTTGCTGCTGAATGGGCAAAGGTCAATTCCACAGCATGACTGAGGATGGGAGCAGGACTGTAGAAGAAAAGCCCTGGGAAGGAGCTGAACCTCGGGCTGGAGTGCGGTGAAACCTCCCAAGAGGACAAGTCTGTGGCATTTCACTGCAGTTGCAGAGAAGGTACCTGTGAATTTCTTGGTGAATCCTTTAGTCTCTGGTGGTCTGTAAATAAGCATAAAACGCATGTTAGTTTTGGCTCAGGTTTCTATTCTCAGATGAATGAATTTGAATGAACTTGTCTTATCTGTGGAATCTCTCTTGGAACTGATGTTTGCAGAGAAGATAAATGTGCTGCTGCCTGCCTGCTTGTCCTGACTTAATCTGTGATGCGCTGAGCAGTGTCCTGGGGGGATTGGGAGGGCTGGAAGAGAGCTTGGGATGTCAAGCTGCCAGGACCTGGTGCTGTGACCTGTATCGGTTTCTCTATCAATGATAAGGCTGTGGATTGCATGTTAGCAGTAGAGCGTCATGGTGGCAAAGCTTTCCAACATGTTTTTTGTGTAGGAAGGCATTTTACATTCATGTCCTGTTACGACTGCATTCAAATGAAGATATGGACTGGAAAAAACTTCATTCCCCGTTGGTGTGTAGGGCAGGCAGCATACCTGACTACTGTAGCATGTACCACTGGGGAAGTTTGCCTTTAGCTGGGCATGTCTTTCAGGTTGGTTTTAGCAAATGTTAAACTAGCTTCAGGTTGACTGGACTCTCTTTCCAATTCCCTGTGCAAATTCCTGCTACAAAGAGCTTGTGGAAATCATAAGTGAGAGGATGATGCACGCTGCAGATGTAAGTTACAGTTGTAAAATGTAAATTGCAAAGATACTGTTGAAACTGTCTTATAATGGGGGTCCTTAATGTACAGGCTCAAGCTTACTTAGTGTTCTTAGAAGGATGCAACATGAGCAGCACAGTCTCAAAACTTTGTTGTCCTGTAAGTGAAGTTTTTTTCCACAGAATTACTTAAGCATCTTTTAGAGTAAGGATTCATTCAAGGTGGAAATAAAGTGAACTGAAAATGACTGAGGGGTGAGCAATGAGCAGTCCCTATAGGCCAAATCTCAGTAGGAGAAAACACTTAAAGTTTCTTTAGTGCTGGCAGGTTCAAAAGTCAGGGCTGGTTTCAATTAGCCTGGGAGAGTCTCAGTGATAAACAATTCCTGTGGTCTTGAAGCGAAGGGGCTAGCTGCATGCAGCCATTCTAACTACTTGAGCTGGCCCTATTCCCTCTGCTCTGGGAGTAACTGTCTCTTTGAATGAAGTATTTGTCATCGTTTGTATATGAATTCTTCTGAGTTTTTCAGAGCAAGGAAAATACAAAGTTTTCTGGTTAAGGCATTTTTGGTCTGAAAATCCCCCAGGGTATCAGCTTAAAATATGCATGACGTTCATGCAATTTATTTTCTTTAAGGGGCTGGAAAATGTGAGTGTGTGCAGATGTGTTTGTGTGCACATGTGTGTACGGCTGTGTGATCCCCCAAGCTCTGCCTGAAGGGTAACCCCTTGGGAATGGCTGCTGTGCATTGGGCAGTACAGACCCACAGGTGGAGGAGGGCTGCTGCTGCCTGTGACGCACCGTCCCACAGACAGGCTGGCCTCTCCATCCTGGAAACCTTGTTTGCTTCTGCCCATAGTATTTCAAGAGAGGGGACAGGAATTTCAGGTCATTCCAGCTGTGTGTGTGGCATAGGAGCCTATTCAACGCTCCTGGAGCATCTCCACGTTCTGTGGTTGCGTGCGCTGACAAAGCCCATTGTTATAGTTCTTCTGGCAGCCGTGCTAAAGCATCGCAGTGTCGACATGCATCGTCTCACTGGTGCTCGCAGTCCATAAACTGTTGAGAAAATACTTTCATGTCTTGTACATGCTATATAGGGGTAAAGTGAGAAGCTGGGATTAGCAATGCTATACCACTTACTCAAATGATCATATCCTCAGCGTGTTGCACTACCTAGGCAGGTAGTAAGGTGATAGTTCTTTGGGCCATTGCCTTGCGCCTCACTCGAAACTCATGCCAGTCACTTTGTTCCAGGCCTGCCTGGTGACTGGATGTGCCTTTGCCTTTGTGGTTTATTTCTGGGTGCCTAGAACAGCAGTCTTAAAAAATAAAACAAAAATCAAGCAATAATTTCTGCGTTCAAATAATCTTAAACTCCTGATACCCAGCTCTGTGTCTGTCCAACTGTCATGAAAAACTGGTCTGAATGTCGTTTTCTAGAATCACCATTGTAGTGTTTCTATTTTAGAGCATTAGATAGTCAAATCCATCAAAGAACATAAATAATAGCTTGTAGTCTCTTGCTGCATGTTTTTTAGCATGTTTTGGAAATAGCTGTTTTGGTTTGTAGACTTGAAAAGTCTTCAGTCACACGAAATTCTACTTCTTCATGATCCTGGATACATCTATTCAGACTTACTGTTAAAGATTTATGGTAACATGCTAAAGGGATAGGTTGGAGGATTATGTATAATAATAATAGACCACCACATGCTCTTACTCTGTAAAACTTCCATTTCTAGCCAAAATACTAGGAAGCATAAGCTTGGCTTTTCCATTTGAAAAGGACATGCCAGTGTTTTCCCACAGTATGGCCAGTACAGGGGAACCTAGTCAAACAATCTTGGTGAAAGAAAGAAATTTTTGACAAAGATGATTCTGTGCCACAAAACCAACTGCACAGGATAGTTCAATAAGCCCCCTTAAATCATGCACAGTACAAATCCCTTAGAGCAGGAGGATCTATTTTTATCATGAGAGTTTCCATAGCAAAAGCTGATTTAACTCCTTAGGGTGAAGTTCACGCCAGTGCATGTCTCTGTGAAAGATCAAACTCCCGTTAACACATGGATAAGGGACCTGCAGAAATCTTGCATTCAGAGTGGAGAGCAGATGTCCATGCACAAACATCCAAACGTGTGCCAAGACGTTTCTTTATAACTGTGATATGGTTCCTTCACTGGCAGTGAGGACATGGTAGGAAACTGCGTTGAGTAAATGCTATGGTAGTTCAGCGGTGAGTAGATCTTTTGGGTGTGCTCTTCAGAGTAGAAGGTTTTGCATGAGACAGCTTAGAAACTTTATTCTTGGGGGAAGAAATGACACAAATTTCACAGTTCAGCACAGTTTCTGAGCTGTGTGAGGATGCAGTTGCCACAGAAGGAAAACAACTAACAAGGCAGAAAGCTTCCTGCTGAATATGTAGTCAGTTGAGCATCACTGTCTCTGAGCTGCCTGCTGCTTATGCTGCCTAATCCCATGGTAGGTTGGGCTGGCCCAGCTCTCTGAAATGGCCTTTTCCTGGTGAGGATAATGTGTCTGAGGCCACAGGACCTGGTTCTGTCCCCATCAGCTGTGTGCAGAGGAGTGGTGTGTGCTCCTGCTCTACAGAAATCTGCATTGCAAGGCGGGCCTGGGATGCTGAGGACATGCCTGTTGCCATGGCAATGGAGGTGATGTCACAGGTGCAGCATCATGTTTTCTTAGCTGCAGCAGATGGGTTGGAGAAAACAAGCTCATCAGGGTTAACCAAGAAGAGTTCTTACAGCAAGCAGCTGTGAAAAATGGTTTTAGCGTAGGACTTCTGTGACATCTCCAATAAATGATGGATGTGTTGACCTGGGACTTGTGATACCTGAGTCCTGTTGCCAAATCCATCACAGGCTTGGGCGGTGTGCGAGGGAGTGGCAGGATCATTTCACTGTCAGGTGTGATTTACAGGGTGCAAACTGAAGCCATTAGGTTCACATGGGTGTAAATCAGTCAGGATTCATCCTTCCCTGAGCCATCAGTGCTGTTCTTCAGCAGTGCAGTGGGTATGTGAGAGGGAAGCCCTGCAGCTGGGAGCAGTGGCAGTGATTGTGCTGCTGGGGAGGGAATGTCAGGCTCTGAGGAATTCTGGAGCGAATTCCTTCCCAGCAGAGCTGGAAGAGGCTTTAGTGGTTGTTCCAGGACTAGATTTTGTACAGTGCAGTTTTTCCTACAAGCTGTAGCAGCCAAATAGATTCTTTGAATCACAGCACAGTTCCTGTGTTTTTAACTCTGCTTCTAGGTGAAGGCTTCCTACAGCAGTAAATTGTGCCTGCAAAGGTGTGAGCTGTGCCACGGCTGTGATGTCTGGGTTATGACTGGTAACAGACTCTGACCTTTGTCTTGTTAAAATAAAGTCTTGTTTTGGTGTTGTATTCTCTCCTTCACAATTTTTACACATATGCTGCCAATCACCACTAAAAAGAGGTATTCCTATTTAAACTACTTGCTTGAACTCAAAAACTTGAAAAATAACAAAAAAAAAAACAAGTTGCTTTGAAACAAAGTCAGATCAAAGTTTGTTATTGGATAAATACTATAGCAATATAGGAATTAAAAGGTATTGCCTCCAGATTGATTCTTGCATCTCTCACTAAAGCATTTTGGTTTAAAACTGTTTTCATATTAAACTTCTACTGAAGATTATCTTTACTCTGAAGAAATTCTTTGGGTGGCCCTGCTTAAAAAAAAAAAACCTAGAATACAAACTTTAAAAAACATAAATAGTGCTTTAAAAAGGAGTTGAGATCCCTGACCTGTAATCACGCAGGCTTTGCACTGAACTCGGTGTAGGCTGTATTCATTTTAAAAGGCACAGAATTAATTCCAACTTCAGGAATTCAACTTGTCATGTGTAGATGAGAATTCAAAGCAATATGCGAGCTCTGCTGTTAAAATGGCTCGGGGTGTCAGTGTTGAGTTGTTGAGAGTGTATAAATCATATGTATGTGTGATTCTCAGGCTAGTACCTGGGGATTTGCTTGATATGATTATACACACTGCTCTGCTCACTTAGTTCATTTCACGTCTGCCTCAGGAGCGACCTCAGGAGGCGTTTACATTGATTATTTCCCTCACAACAGCCAACACAGTTCAAATAAAGCAGACTATGCATAATTAAAGGCATCATTGCTTTCTCACTCAAAATAGTAATGGGGCAGCGGATCTAATTTCCTGCTTAACACAGAAAGGCTGTGCTTATTAACTATATTCCTATGATTATTGTTTACTAAACTCATTTTAATAATGGCCTGTTGGGTTTTTTTTCCTTTTCTTCTGGAAGATCTGAGCTGTTCTGTGTGTACTGTAAAAGCACGACAGGGCAAACTGCTGGTGCAGAGGGGTGTAATGCACAGCATCTCGTAAGAGGCATCCAGGCATCCAGCAGGAGCCGTGCAGCTTCTTAGCTGAAGATTGCTGCTGCTGTTGGTGTTGCATTGCAAGATAGACACTGATAAGTGTTGAGTCATATACAAGAGTCAAAAAGAAGTGTGTGTGAGGACTTCCTATGTTAGGAACACCCAGAGGATCCTCTACTGCACCTCACCTTGTGACGACAAAGTCTGGCACAGTTTGACTTGGTGCCTGCTGTTACTTCTTCCACATCCTGGTCTGTGAGGCCATCAGCATGGAGCAGTGAAGCTGAAGGAGTGCCCCTGCTTGTGCCGGAGCACCCTGGGGGTGCACCGCACTGTGGGCACTATACTGTCAGCACGCCCCGGCGCGGTTCCACTTGGAGCTTGCTCATGTGGTGGACAGCTGTGGCTTGCTGACAATGCGGTGGTTAGTGTAGAAGACGCCCACTTTTCAAAGCCAGCCTTGTATCTGTTTTTCCTGTGGGAGAAGTTTTGAGCGCTGCCCCTCGACTCTGGCTTGCACGCTTCAGAGGGCTGTTGTGTTCTTATTTCGTTAGCGTAATAAAATCTGCACCTCCCAGCTCATTCCTCTGAGAACTGAAGCAAAAGGGGGGGGTGGAAGGCAGCTCATACACTGACAACACTTGTGCCACTGAAAGAGAAAGTTGGCGGGTGAGGACTGGTTGCAGGATGGTGCTGATGGCACGGAGAAGCAGCTGATCCAGCCTGATGTCAGGCAGCAGCGTGTCGGCTGCTGAGCCTTGATCCAGACACCGTGCCCTCGCAGCAGGAAACGATTACACCATGCAGGGTTCCTGCTCAGGCAAGACTTGCACGTGGTGTCAGGCCCTAAATTACCAGCTCTCCAGAAATAAATACGGAAAGTTAAGACATTTCCGTAAACTGGAGGTCTTATCATCTGGTAGAACTGCTAAGCCCAGGGATGCTTTGTTAAGCAAAAAATCCAGGGACGTTTGGGGCTAAATTCTGTGTGGATTTAGCCAGAGGTGGCAGGCAGCGAGCTGAAAGACTTGGAGTGAGATAAAGTTCATTTGGGCATTGTTTTATCGTCAGCTCTTACTGCTTCATCTTGCTGGTGGGCACTCTGAGGCTGGTTTGAGTTTGCGGAGCTCGTCCCGCTGGGGACACAGAGTAAGTTTGTTGTGATTTGTACACGCTCTCACATGTTTAAATTGCTCAGATTTTGTGGGAAAGATGGATATCACCCAGGCAACATCTTGCTTCTGAGGACTGGGGGAGCCTGTATCCCGTAAGCCTTGAGAAAAATCTTGTCAAACCTCATTACTCTCAGCGAATGAGCGCTGGCAGCTTTCCTGGTTCATGCATCCCTACCAAAGGTAATAAAATTTCCCAGGAAGTGAGGACTCTGCTGGATGCTCAGTCCCCTCTTGTCTTCTGGCCAGTCCTACCACCCTTGTCCATGTAAGTCTGTGCCAGCATCGGTGCACTGCATCTACCAGTGCTGTTGGAGAGCCAGGGAGGTGCATCAAACTGGCCAGCCTGATGTCTTCTCCTGCCATCCCTCTGCCTCAGAACTGATCCCTTGGGATGCTATCAAGCACTCCCAGGAGGGCCACCAAGCTCGCCTTCCCCAGCTGTGACGGCACATGGAGCTGCGTGGTCCAGAGGGCCCAGGCTGGTGCCCAGATGTGTGTCAGCAGCCTCTGCCCTTAAAGCTCAGTGGTCATTTTGTCCAGAGCCAAGTCCTTGAGGTGTTTGCTTGGCTCATGCTGCTCCAGTGTGGCTTGCCAGCCTGCACTGTTAGTGCCCAGCTCTTGGCAAGCACACAGGAGCAAATCAGGTCTCAGTTTCTCCGGGTACAAATGAAATGGAACACTTTGTATAAATGGACCCAAAATAAAAATCCCTGCACCAGTCAGCCTCACATTTTTCTGAACAACAGAGTTAAAACAAAAGCTGGTGGTTGTAAGATACAACTGACCAAACTTCTGTGAAACGAGTCACAGACTGGGCTCACTCCACGGGCTGTTAAATATCTGACAAACTTCTGGTTAACTTTAGCAAAGACCAACGACAAGGGGGTTATTGCCATTGTAAATTGTATCTAACAGTTTAATAGTTGTAATACCTGGTATGTTCTTTTTAATCATATGTGTCTGGAGTGTTGCACAGCAGAGAAAGCATCTGGATCTATAGCAGCTGAAGTAGAAAGTTGTTTTTCTGTTTACAATATGACCTTCTGCTCATAATAACGCTCTTTAAGTGCATGGTAAGTGTGCATCTTGCGTGTTGTAGCCTATATATTTAGTTTGTGAAAAGGTATATTTTTGTGTATGAAGGTTAAGATTTTTAGTGGTTTCTTTTTTGAAGACTGGGAATGAGAAAACAAGCACAGTAAGGAAACCCGTGTTGTTTCCACTGCAGAAGGTCTGTCAGCTGGCAAGATGACTGTGTTATGTTGAAGACAGGAGGGGAGGGCTGTCCAGCAGGCCTGTGTCACATCCACACAGACCAGACTGAATCTGCAGCAGCCTAAAGCATTTCCACTCCACAGATGCCCTACAGAGAGGGCTCCAGTAGCTTAGATTTTCCCAGGCTGCAGGTATATGCCCATTTAGACTCTTTTAATTGAGTAGTTTGTGTGTGAATTTGTCAGTCTGTGTAACTGAGTGGGAAGGGGTTGTAGATGTGGCCATATAATTCCTGAATTTATTTTAGAGGCTCACCCTAACAGCTGCTTTTACAGGCAGGAAACATTGGCTTTAACTGTTTGATAACATGGAGGTGATAAAAGGAACTTTGCAGGGCTCTGTGTCATAGTTCTGCTGTTTCTCTGTGCAAGACCGGTTTTAGAATAGGTGGAAAGGGTTCTGCTTGTCTTACTCTGATGTAAAGGAGAAGCCATAGGGTTTAATGGGAGGGGATAGTTCTTTTCAACACAGCCAGGGCGAGTCGGGGTGGACCTGCAGGACGCGTCAGACAAGGCACTGAGACAGATCAAAAAGAATCAGCTAAAAATGAGCTATCAATGAAATAAACTAAAACTTATTTAATGACTGCAGTATACTCAGCCTTAGATGTGGTTTTAGTTCAGCAATCCTGAGTCCAGCCCTGGCACGCAGCTTTCCTGTGGAAAAGGCTGCTCTTGGGAGTTCAGCAGCGCCTGCTCATGTCCTATGGGGATGTGTTTCAGCCCCGGGCCCCAAAGTGTCCCTGTGTGCCCCTCACCTCGGGGCACAGCTCTCACCTCCTGTTTTTCCACTTCCCTCTCTGGGAGGGAAGAGAGGAGGACTTGCCGCAGACCTTGCAAATCCCTTGGCTTGTCGTGAATCCCCCTTCCACCCATTCCATGTGATGCTGAGCTAGAGCAAAAACATTAAACAGGGCTGTTCTGAGATGGGAACAAAATAATTCCTGTGTTAGGATTGCTTTGCTTCCTTCCCTCCTTCATGTGCAGGCTTTCAAATGTACCCTGTTTCCAAAATGCAGATCTCTGTTAGGCTCAGATGGACCAAACCTGTTCTCTTGCCCATTGCTCATACAAGAAACTGATGTCAGGCAGGGTTCTGGGCAAGGTTTTAGGGGCTGGTGAAGATCCACATGCAGGGTACCCTGTATTGCTGCAGCAGATGTGAGTCCTACATAGGTAGCAGGGGACTGCAGTCCCCAGGCAGCCCTGTAAAGGGCATCAGTGTTGGCACAGCCCTGGAAAGAAAAAAGCCAGAGCTGAGGCATCATCATAATCCCTGTGAAACTCTATCAGAAGCTTCCAGTAGTTGTCCTGTAAATGAGGTATTTGAGGAACAGACGTGGCAATGGGTGTTTTTATCAAAGGAAGTTTCCTCCTGTAGCCCAACGTTATCCCAGCCAGCTGCCAGTGTTCAGTGTTGCCAGATTTCTTCCCCTTGCTTCAGAAGGGAACAGCCTAGAAGTATTTTTAATCACAAACAAGTGCTTGAGGAATTTGCAGGGCAGGGGAGGAAAATCCCTGTATCATTTCTTTTTTCTGTGTGTAGAAAGGAGGGAGTCGGTGGGCCCCGGTTCCAGACTGGACAGCTTTTCCCTTATTAGACATGAGCCACTTGACAATTTGACTCCAGTAAAGGGCCTGGGTGGGTGGTTACATGAATGCTTACACCTGCACTTATGAATTCATGCAGTTAATTCAAGCTATAAAAGCTGTGGTTGGAAGGTAGGAGAGGTCCACGGCTGTCATGCTTTTGCCCCTTTACTGTGATGGAGTTATGCCAGCTGATTTTGGCATGATACACACAGGAGATGCTGGGTTGCTGACCACCGACATGCTGGGTCAGTGGGATTACCCACAGCTGTTTCAGGCTGTTCTTCTGCATCTCATCACCAGGAAAGGCTGACATCCCTTTCTGAAGTGGTTTATGGCAGTACTGCATGCTTGTTTTGCTGTGGGCTGTTGTTTTCTAGCTGCTAGGTTAATTGTGGTACACTTACCTCTCTTGATATGGATTATTTCTTCCAACCCAGTACTTCTTCCAACCTTGTTTTACTGGTCATCACATGTGGCTTGTGATCCTCTCATAGCGCTCGTACTGCTGAGGTGCAGAGGTACAAAGTTGGAGATGTGTTCTGTCACTTAATCCTTGCACTGCCTTTCGCTGTGCAGAACTGACCAGGGTATGTCATTTGTTTAAAATCTTAGGACAAATAGTATCAGCAGTATCTAACCTCAGGGAACTGCTCATATAGAGTAAGATGTAGTTATTGAGTCTGTGATCTGCTCCGTCCTGAAATTATTCCTGGGATCAAACAAGTGGAATTGACTCATAATAATAAGGGTCCCAGTAGGCCTAAATAGAAATTGGTTTTCTCAGATTCTTGATTTGTGTTGGTGTTAAATACAACCACTGACACATCATTTGTGTCTGCAGATGTTGACACAGTACTTGTGAAGACCCAAAATGTGGCAAGTCCGCTGCTCTGTTTGCAGCCACGCCGCTTTGTGCTCTCCTGGTTCTCCAGCTCACAAAAGAAAAAATAACTGAGATTTGTCTTGTCTTGGGCTGACAGTAGAGCCAAGTGATTGCCAGTCCAATTTGGCAGTTTTTAATCATTTTATCTCTGTTCTCTTCTCTCTGGGGAGACAGTCAGTGTTTAGCAGTCTGCTCAGAAAGACCTTGGGGCTAGTTTCAGCGGCAGTGGCTCAGAGCTCCGATTATTAGCTCTGCTCTTAGGAGCACACTGCGATCTTTCCCAAGGGAGTGGTGTGAAAAATTAACACAGGCTTAGAGCAGCAGTGCAGCAGCAAGCTATGTAACTGTAATTACTCCATTGATATTCCTCACACAATAACACTGTCATCAGTCATTTACATAAACTTTTTCTCCATGAAGAGGGAATGGCTGCTTATAACCCTATTGGGTGCTTCCAGAGCATGCATTATACATTTTATTTGTTCTAATTTCAGACTCCAAGGCCTGTAGGAACAGAGAGGAAACATGCAGGCTTTTTGTGGTTTTTCTATTGCAGCAGTGAGTGTGTCCCTCGGCACACACGATCGTGCAAGCAGGCTAAAATGGATCTTGACAGGATAGTGGGGCTTGAAATGTTCAGTGTAATTTTAAGTAACATGCCAGTATATATTAAGCATTTTATGCACATTGGTAGTCAAACTCTGTCCCAGGTCTCAGTTTCTCACCCTTTTGGTTGGGCCAGGTCCATAAGCAGCAAGTGTTGTTCTGCTTGCAGAACTGGCTTTTCTTAGGTGCCTTTTCTTCCACAAGCATGTAGCAATGCTCCTTGCCCTCTGCCTGTACCAGGCTCTCCTGTAGCTCCATTTATCTCTCTGTGAGCAGGAAGAATGGCTGTGTAAGCCACAGGCATGGCTTTTCCTGGCAGCAGGTAGAGAGAAACAAGAAATAAGTGGTTGATAAAACTCAAAATTAGCGCCATCCCATCTTCTACCAGGGATGCTCACTCCCTTTGTGTCCCTTTTACAGCTATGAAAAGCAAACTACCCTTCCCTAGATCAGGGCCATACAGTGATGAGCACCCCAGCACCCAAGCCAGAGGCACTCTCTGGGCTTGGTGGAGAGCTGTTTGAGGCAACCACAAGCCCTTTAAATGCAGGTAGCCATTTGTCATTGGAAAGCCTGGAACATCCTGATCATCTCTTCTTAGGGTGTGCAGGACCATCCAGTCACAGCATCACCCCACCATGCAGAAGGAGGGCGAGAAAGGAGGTAATTTAGTGCTCAGCTCCTTAAAAGAGCACCTTGTTAAGGACGAGATGTCCCTGTCCTCACAGGAGAAGTGTTAAACTTTGGTAAATATTACACTTCCTCTAATTAAAGCCTTTGGAGCCAGATATTCCTGGGGCCAAGGCTAATAATGTATTCAGAAGAATAATAACCCTGTCTGAGCTGCAGCATGTTTATTGATGGCGCCGGTACCTGACGGTGCTGCCCGTGTCCTGCCGCCGCTCGGCGCTGCGCAGGCCTGCAGGGCACAGCAGCCCATATTGCTGTCACAGGGAAAACCCTGAGCGCTGCAGCAGGACCCATCTCATGGGGGGAGAAAAAAGGCCCATGATAGTCAAATTTCAGTTGCTGAATATTTAATGAAGCCTGCAGTGTTTATTTGGTTAGCCTGTCGATTTTTATCGTTCTGTCAATAGCTTCTCATATGTGGCACGGTGATGATCTTTAGCAGCCTGTCCCCTGGGAGCCGAAGCGCTAAATGCAATTATGGATTTTATACCGCAATGTGTTTGATATTTCCACTGATCTAATTTGCAGTCTGGTAGTTTATTGTTTGGCATTTTAATGGCGTTCAAATGCTATGGAAAATTTGATTTCTCTTTATAATTCACCCTAACGTCATTAATGCTGGTAGCCGAATGGCATGGATTTTAGAGGGCTTAAATATATAGGAAAATCATTTTTTTAATATGGACCAAAACAATCAGAGTTTTAACTAAAAGGAAAACCATGCTCTATTTTTTTCACACTTCCTCTTTGTCACTTTTCATTAAACATTAAGATTACTTTGAGGAAATGGTAAAGCAAATGCTAGACCTTGCCAAGCGAAATACAAATGCAGTATGACTTCTGATGGTGGCTTCACTGTTACAGCTCAAAGATCCTCAGGAGTCTTTTGAGAGAGAAACGGAATGAGAGCCATCTATTAAAAAGTCTTACTGGGCTTTTTCTCTCTTCTGTTCCAGACCACTTTTGCTTGATAATTAATCCTTTCTATGTGTTTTTCCTTCCTCTGATGTAGCTGGCAGAAGCCTTAAGCACCACTACATCAGATGCATCTATTTCACTAGGAAAAAACCAAACCAAAACCCCAAACCCAACAACAACAACAACGCAAGCCCAACCCCAAGCCACAGTTTGGTAGAAGGTCTTGAGCTTTGGTCTGAGGCCATTGGCACAAGGAAAAGGGGCACACAAAGCTGCATGGGGCTAGGTGGCTTGGGGGAGTTAATCGTGGTGTTATTTTACACATCTACAACACTTTTATTGTGTAGTAACTCATGAGTTATGGGTCCTCTGCAATTGCAAAATAAATCCTTTAATTAACCACCTAGTCAGAAACAATTTAACCTCCTCAGTGTATCTCATAAACTACATTAGCCCCAGATTTATTTAGAATAGTGTTGTGCAAGTGTGATCTATTTACATTAAGGAGTATATGCCCTTTGTTATGTCAAGTGTGCTGGGACAAGGAAACACAAATCTATTTTATAGGGTTTCATCCATGGCTTTTAATGATTTTACTGAGTGTTTCCCAAATAGGAGCAAATGTATTTTTCCACTGAGCGCTAGACAAAAGCAAGCAGGATGATAACTATGTCACGCACACAGGTAGCTTCAACTTTCTGTGTTCATTGCTTCTTGTTCAGGGCTATTTCACAGACAGCAGTGTTAGAGAGAAACCTTACTCTCCTCATAAGTCCAGTGAAGTCAAACTATGCAGCGGCATGTTGACAAGCAACAATTCTCTTTGTTGAATGCTGAAGAGTTTGTTTCTGTCTTTCAACAGAGGTGTGAACACAAGGCCAGCCTGTGTAATAAATCTTACAGGCTGCCACAAATAGTACATGCTTTGTGGTTTAAGAGCTTAAGAACATTAAAGAGGTTCAAGAGAGTTCCTCTTCTAATGTAACCAGGTAGAGGCTGAATGAGGCGCCAAAAGCGCTAATAAATGGGTATAGAACAATCAGCTTTGTGTTTCACAGAACATTTCATGTTGGACTGATGGACCGGTTTCCTTTCAGGATGAGGTTCATACCAACCAACAGATTCCCATACTGTTGCACAGTGCTAATGGGTCCGGAGAGGTTGGGCACTTGGTGTGGTTCTGACAGCAGAGGTCATCTGGAATTGGGGAAATCCTCTGCCAGACCCTCTGGAAAACTGCTTTTCAGGAAGACCAGTCGGGGATCATGGGCAGAGGTTGTTCTTGGGGCATCTTCACCTTTGAGCTGAAGCAGAGGTGAGAGCAGCACCGGGCTTTGGCAGGGTGTTGGCACTGCTGAGCCTGCTGTCCTGCCCAGGGCTTGCTCTGCTGCCAGCCCCCGGTGGTGCACTGCCTGGGGCTTGGTGATGCATTCAGATCCTGGTTAGTTATTCCTGTATTTGAGCCAGTGTCCATCATCTGTTTGGACACCAAAGTGTCCCTTCTTACTTTCTGACTGACCCTTAGATGGCAGAATTACAGGCTCAACTGGGAGTCAATCTCCTCTATAGGAGGGGCTGGGATGGGAGTGCAGGAGATGGCACATCAGGCACAGTCCTGCTGCTGGGGAAAACAAAGTGTTTGGAGACTCCCCGACCGTACAGAGGCTGTGCAGTGGCAATCCTCACTGGAAATAGGCCAAAGCATCACGCAGCTCTTGTTATCTGCAGCAAATCTATCAAAGCCCATACTGTATTATTCAAGCTCTGGCCTAAGATGTTTTCAGTTGGCGTTTTTGTTTGTAGGAACAAAAGCTAACAGGCTGTCACAGAATTGTTCAGAAACCTAGTTAGCAGGAATTAAAAAGGAAAAAAAGCCACCGAGTTGTGGAGTGCAGCAGGCTAATGACATAAGGCCTGGCCCTCCAAGTGATCTGTTAGCAGATGATGGATGAATGCGCACCTCACTCGGCAGCGCCACCAGCCTTGCTCCGTTCTTGAATATCTGTCAAGATGTTAAGTGGACGACTGCAATCAGCAGTGAAATAAGACCTGTGTAATCTGATGTTCCACTTAGAAAAGAAAACAAAATTCCTACCACCTCATATGAGACTACACCAGCCAACACACAAAGGCCTTTCAAGCAGGCTAGGTACCTGATAAAATCTTTACACCTCATTATCATTTGTAATTTAGAGATATGGGTACAGCTGTATCTACAAACAGTGTAAGATGACATTTCCATGGATTTTTATCTGTGGCTGTTTCCAGTGAGCAGCTCTTCATACACACTTTTGTATTCCTTTTAATGTGTTCCTTTATTCAGTCTTTATTGCTGAGAAGGGTAGGTTGCCTATTAAAAATGTCCCTTCAGTAAGGATTGATGTAGATTAGCAAAAAAAGGCAGCCTTCTAGTTCTTTGCAATGAGAGTTTGGTTTTGGTTAGTTCCATTTAGTCAAGTTGTTGTCTAGAAGGTGACAAAGAACAGAATTTGCTGTCTTTAAATACAGAAAGATTCTACTGCTTGGGAGAAAAGCAGTATGAATGTTAAGTGAAGTGCAGTTTGGAATAAATACTTAGGACAGTACAGCCCAACAACAGCAACAAGCTTTGTTGCTGTTTAATCTGAGCCTTGGTGATTGCTTTCACCCGCATAGTTTAGATTACAGAGGATATTAGCAGATGCAATTGAATGCACAGCAGTTTGCTGTAAGAAGGCAATCAGCTATGTAAGCACCTTGACTTCCTCAGCATTAGAATAGAGGTTTGCAGGATGGATGTTGAGGCTGGAGAAGGTGCGCCTAGAGGATTAACTCAAGGCTTCAGCAGAAAACACTCACACTCTGAAGTAGAAATGTTTGTACAGCTCAGTCCTGACCAGAACATACCCTTAATGACTTGATGGTGCCAAGCCAGCTTCTGTGCTTGGTTACTCCCATGCAGACTTGATGAGAAACCTCTTGTATGCAGAGTGCTGCTGCACCCTCACTGCGTGGCTGGGATTGGTGATGCCTCACCTGGAGCAACCAGGCTGCCACTCCTCTGTGTCTGGGCCCTTTTCCAAAGGCGATCAAGGTGCAGAGAAGGATGTGTTATTTCCAGGTCTCATCCCAGTAAGCAGCTAGGAGACAGTCAAGGCACAGTTCCACAGAGGCCGTCCCACCATGTAGGCACAGCTTTCACGAGCAGTGCTTTCTGCACAGTGCTTGATACCATGCCTGGCATTTTACATGGATCAGCAGTTCACTGACACTGTGACATGGTTCCTCCCTCTCCTCCACTGCACTGGAGCACAGATGTTCCTCTGGTTCTCTGGCGTGCACAGTCTCATTCTTCAAATGAATAATGTCTTTTTTGAGTGCCTGTCTGAGGAGGACAGGCAGGAGTCACCCGGGTCCTGCTCTCCCCTCCATCTGTGTTCTGTGCTGTTGGACCCATGCAGTGACCTTCTCTCCACAAGCATTGCTCCACCTGAGCACTGGGAACCCGGAGTCACAGCTCTGGGGGGAGGCACAAAGTTAGTGAGAAGTCTTGGAAATGGATCCAGACCTCCAGGCCTTTTTTTGTTTCATGGTTCCCAGTTTGTGGCAGGGTAACATCAGAATGCGTGTTATCCACAAGATTATAGAGGTACTTTTGTGTGAAGGAGCATCTCCGCATGGATGTCAGGCAGGATGGGGCCCTGGAGACCCTGTGGTGGTGTCTGTGTGTTTTGAGGCTCATGAAGTGACTGCCCACATTGCAGCCACGCTGGCTGTGACCATCGAGTGCTCCACAAAGAGATCCCTCTCTCTTGCTGTAATCCAAAGGGACCTATCCTGTCGTTACCAGGCAGGTCTCCCTGAGCTGAAGCCAGTCTGAGTTTGGCTGACAGGGAAGGCATGGGGCAGATCCCTCAGCAGCATGTGCAAAGGGCGCTGAGCATCTTAGTGGGGCTCTGTTTTGGGGGTTTGTTTTGTAGTTTGGTCTATGAAGTTTAATAGTTGAGAAATATTCTAGTGACAAATGTAACATCATAAACTCTAATGTTCATGAAATTTTAAGAACTCCCTGTAACAGATGAGAGCTCTCCTTTTACCAGGCTGTGTCTGGAACACTTTGCTCCTTTACTCTTTCAATGTGAGGCAACTATGATTTTAGGATTGTAGTTGTAAATAAAAAGGAGAGATTGGAGAACACTGTATGGAATTCTTCCTTGCCAAAGACATTGATTCCAGCCTGATTCAAATACTGCAAATCAAGCAGCAATAAAAAATATTACTGTTATTAGAAGTGCTGCGTGAGTCTAAAAGGCAAGATCTTAAAGAATAAAGACCCCCAGTAGCCACATGGGTTTCTCATCTCCCTTCAAGCTGCAGATACTCCTGAATTCTTCTCCATGTCCTATTTGAAGAGGCTCAGGCAGGAGCAGTGCAGCTTCTGTGCATTGACATGACCCTTTGTGATAGACCATTTAGTGGAGTACAGACATGTTGTACATATTGTATCATGTCACTTGATACCACTTTCTATTCTTGAGTGTGTTGTTTTTAAAATGCCACGACTGATGTGGTCCAGGTTGTTTCTTAGTCAGGAGTGCTGCTTACGGCCTGTAGGCGATACGTCTTCTAGCCCTTTTGAAACCTTGCTTTTTGCTCTGAGTCCAGAGTTCTCTCTGAATATCAGCGTGATCATCCCAAGACACTTGCATGACAGCCTCCCAAGACACTTGCATGACAGCCTCGCTCACTGTGGACGTGCCAGTAACTTGCTGTTTTCCTTGTGTAACTAGAATGGACAAGTATAGATCCGAATGTAACTGAAAATCGTGATTGAAGTATATATATTGCATTTGTTATATGAAGAGTTGGCCCCATAGTGAAACTGTTTCTTTTACTATTATCTCTGGACAATTTCACTGAGAAAAAGAATAAGAAGGAAGCCTGTTTAAGGAGAAAAAGTGAGAAAGGAAGAAAGAGGGAAAGGATGGAGGGTTGGAGCAAAGAGAGAGTACAGGTTACACATAGGTAGTGATTAGTAAAGATGTAGGTTCTTCAGGCACTGATGCGGTTCATTGGGAGGCTGGAGCAGGACTCCTGATGGGGCTGCTGCAAGGAGGATCGGTTTTGTTGCAGTAGAAAGCTTTGGTGTGTCACGGCCGTTCTTAGTCTCCTTGTGATGTTAGTACCATGTTCAAGTCCCATATCCTCCAGCTTCTGGGCTGAAAATAGTCTGTGTGCCATTTCAGGCAACACAGTACAATGTACCATGAAACTGCTTAATGCTGTAGAAAATTGCTAACGCAACAAAACAGAGCCCCTTGAAAAATCAGCTAACGCTTCATTATGCCTTTCAGGGTCCCTTTTGACCCCATTCACAAGCGCATTGCTTCCCACAGAACAGTTGCAGATCAGAGGAGCTGCTTGGGTGTCTGCTGCTGCTGCTCCCTGTTGTTATGTGCTTTTTTCCTCTTCCAATCACTCAACAAAGCATCACATTGGGGATTGCAGCTCTCCAGCAAAGCTCAGTCTAGTGTCCTGGTCGGGGGAAGCCAGAGGACTGAGGGATCTTTGGTGTAGCTTTTGTTCCCCTTGCCTGCTCCTACTGAAGGAGGAATGCATGGGGGCTGAGAGCAGGTCATCAGCATGTTCTCCATGCGGGTGTTATTTGGCCATTTAGTTGGTGCTAAGGGAGTCACCTGAGCTACAGCAGTAAGAGAAGAACCTGTAGCTGAAGCAGAAATACATTTTGTGGTAGGTGACGTAGGTTTATGTTGGGTTGGCAAAGTCAGTGTCCTTTGGATTGGGAGCTGACTGCACTATCACATTAACCATGTGTATTTTTATCTGATAAACTACCTAAGCAGGAATACCTGGTAGATCATGGATAACCTAGAGAAAGAGGAGAGGAGGTACGATGCATGGCTGTAGCTCACATTGCTGCTTTGGCTATAGAAGGAGCATAAAAATACTCCAGTTTGAAAGGAACATGAAAATACTCAAACCCAGTGTGACACTACACACACTTCTCTAGAAGTGTAAAGAGGCTCCACATCATTGAAAGTCAGGCAACATAAAAGGTGCTTGGGCCTTTCTGAAAGGAGGAGGGAGCCTGTGGTTGTGTTGATAGACTTAAGCCCCTTCCAGCCTCTCTGCAGCTGGGTAAATCTCCCTAGGATTGGGCTGGCTAACAGAAATATTGGCATTCCTCAGTGCTGGGTGAGTGAGTACAACTGATTCATTTCTTTGCTCTGCAGAGTAATTCTAAGCAGCTTCTTTTTAACTGAAAGGATCAAAGTCCTCAAATGAGAATGTGGTGAACTTGATACTTCTCCACAAGCCCAATAGGCATGGACAATATACATTCTGTAACCGAAACCTTTTGGGGTTTGTGTAATACAATACCCTTTCTGTAACCCCCACCCTTTTCTCCATCCTCATGACCCTGCTGCAGCTAAGGGACCGGACAGTAGAAAAACATGTCAAGCATGAAAAGCAGCAACTTGAGGGCAAACATGACCCCTCCACTGCTAGTTACTGAACTTCTGAAAGTACCTCAAGCAAGCAGAATCAGCTAAAAAGGGAGGCTGGGGACACCTCATGTTGTGCGAGATGGGAGGTTAGGTCTTTGCTCTTTAGAACTAAAGTGTTTTGTTTTAATCATGGGGAGAGCTGCTGGCTTGGCACTGTGTGAAATGGATTTCTAAATCCTGAGGAAGGAGGAATTTCTCAAAACAGTAAGGAAAACAAAAGTCAGCAACAGGGAAGAATTGGCCAGCGTTTTTACAGCAGGAAATGTGGAGGATACTGAAAAGAGAAAAATTAATGACACTGGGAGTACGATCCTGTTAGCTGTTATTGTTGACACCTCATCATTTCCAGTCTAAAATGCCAGCTAAGGCCATGTTTCACTTGACACTAACTTAGGTCATCTTTACCTTGCTCAAAGAAAAAGAAACATCAAGCAGTAGATCGAAACTCTATAATAAAAATGGAGTGCATCACGAGAAACTCCTGTGCCTTTGGAATCAGATCAGCAGCCTCAACATGGCTGCTGCAGAAACTCTGTGCGTGTTGCTTGCACCAAATATGTTGCTGCATTTTATTTTCTGAGGTAGAATGAATGTTCCATTTTGAGCAGTGGAAAATGCTAGCTTATACCTATTTTAAACACAAGTGTAATGTTTTATAGCCCATAGAGGGATAATTACAAAGTACAAAATCACAGATTTTATAGCAGATTTTCCCAGGAGTGCAGTTAGGAAAACAGTATGTGTCATGTAGCCAATTTAGATAATGATTCTGATAAAGATAAACTGAATTGTTTATAATAAGTAATTGGGTCTGCTGTGGCCCAAATGACACAGATGAGTACACAAGCGTAGAGGCACAGGAACTTCAGGTGCCCCAGATCATGTGCTTTGGCTCCTGCTTCCCAACTGCCCAGCTTGTGTTTGGCTTGGAGCTGGGGCTGATCTTTGCGATGCAGTTCACTTTCTCAGGAATAGTGAAGATTAAAACCAGTTTGAAAGCTTTCCATTGCTGAGATTCCACGGCAGTGGCTCTTGCAAGTGTCTGGGCTGGAGGGGAGGTGGAGCGACCAGCTCCCATTTCCCAGTTGAGCTGGGAGACACGCAAACGCCTGAATGTGGGGAAGAAAAGCCCCAGCTTTCTTGCTCCTAAGGAAGTCCTAAGGCTTGTTTAGAGCTGAACCGTGAAGAATACTGGCCTGGTAAATATACAGTGGCACTTTACCAGAGGCAGGAGATTACTTGTTGAGTAGATTATCTCTCTTGAGATAAGACAAAATCCTTCAGACTCTAGTGGAGTATCTTGCCTAGCCTATTAGTAGATGACAAGATGCAGTTTGGGCCCTGTAAGCCTCTATCAATCACAAGATGAAGTAAAGCCCTAATTATCATTTAATTGCTGCCTTCAGCTTGAGCTGCCCTTCTTCACAGCTTTCTGCATCCATTTGAGATTAGGTTGCACTAAAATGAGAACCGTAAAGGGCCTGGCAAAGGTGTGAAATTCCCTGGGTAACTGAATTAATGGCAGTGTGTTCCTGCTGCTGGGGGGTTTCTGTTCTCTATGAAGACAGAATGAGTGAGGGCAAAGGGACATAATGGGGAATTGGCAGGGATAGCTCTCAGCCATTTGTTCACAAAAAGAATGACACAGAACACGCTGGTTTGGCCAAACTCGAGGGGGAACAAAGGAAATACTGCTCACAGACATCTGATTTTATGCTAATTTTGTGGAATTATGTTGTGAACTATTCCGTTGAATAAGAAAAGTAGTATTACGTTAGTCTGTGCAGTTGAGTATGAGCTGCTGGCTATGAGCAGTGGTAACTGTAGGTTTTCTTTTCTATGCTATTCTGAAATTGATTGACATACAGGTTTAGGGTGTTTGAGATTCGGTTTTAGTTTTTAAGCAAGGCTTCTTGTTGATCTGTTTTCATATGCTCTGCATGGCAGGTGTGTTTTCTGAGTAAATTGCAGAAGCAGAACAGTGTTTTTCATGATGAAACCCTAACAGCAGCCCTGACACTGACATTCATCATTAAGACACTTGTCTACACTATGTAACTTCGCAACATCAAATCCAGTTTCAAAGATAATTACAGGCCATTAGTGCCTGACACATGGAGTTTAATAACAGAGTAAATATTGTGGTGATCTTTGGAAATGCATAAATAAATAGATAAATGCACAAAATAGAGTTGTCTGGCTTTAAAAATGAGCTCTTAAAACTGGTATTGCCTGAGAAACAGGCATAGTTGGAACTGGTCACTTAACCTCTTTAGATGAAAGACATAGTTCTATGAATCCATCATTTTACTAGTCTGCCTGGCAAGCAAATGGTACCCTTCCCAAACAGGTATTGCACGGTGCATGTTTGCAGTGCCCTGCAACAAGGTAAGCTGTGCAAACTTAACAGCTGGGAGCACAGGGCCAGCCCTTCTGAGGTGGTTGGGTTCCAGGAGTTAAATACTGGGAACTCTTCTGAGTATTTCTGGAGAATAAGCATGAATAGCTTGACAGATTTTTAAAGCATACCTCTTTTCCTTTAAAATAAAAATAATAAAAATCCTCATTGTTTCCTACAGTATAATGGGAATTCCTGTGTCTTGATGCTTCTTCGTTTTAATTGTTTTAAAACCCTTTGCAATGACAGTGCTGAATGCCTTTTACACACGTTCATTTACCCATGTGAAGTCAGGGAGTTCAGAATCTTCCTGCTTGTTGCCGAAAGACTCCACTGCTATTACCCACACAGTTTACAAGCCTGTCTCTGGCGATCACAAAACAGCAGGCGGTAGCGCAGAGTTTCACTCTAAGTGGACGTGTGCTCAGAGACAAGCAGGTTTCTTTGAAGCAGCAGTATTTGGATTGATGGCCAGGAGCATCACTGGTCAGGGGGTCCAGGGAAGCGCCGTGCCTTGGCTCATACCAAAGCAGCGCCATAGGCTCGGGGCAGTGAGTCAGGAAGCAGTGGTGCATCCCCTAAGATTATCCTTCTCTTATTCGCTTGCTTCAGCGGATCAAATACTTCTCTTAGGAGTGACTTCAGGCTACAAAAGCTAAGGATTAGGAGACTGTTGTCGGGCAGATGGGTGTGCACATCACAGCCTGTGCAGGACACCTCTGGGCACTGGGGTAGCGAGCTGCCTGGAGCACATAGAGATGAGCTCTGCCTACCTGCAGAAGCTTTGAGACCAAAACTGCCGTTCTTGCACAGGGCTCTTAAGCACGGTTTAACACGTTAAGGCAGGAGAAGGAAGTAGGCTTTCCTAGAAAAAAGGTTTTTCTTTTGAAACAGAATAAACCTGGTGTCAGAAACAGAACTGAAAGGATGGCTGAATCCTCATTTTAAATGTCCAGTTTAACCTAACAGAGCTTGTTATGGCTATCTTGCCATATTCCTCAGATGTCTGATGAAGTTTCCATGCTGAGACTTTGCATTGGTGGATTTAAATCAATAATACCTTTGCAGCCCAGTTATAAATCATGTAAAATTAAGGTTCATGACAGGAGAGCTGCTGTTGCTTTATCTGTAACACTGCAATGGTCTGTTAAGCCATTCCTTTAGTTAAGGAATTACACTGAGCAACACCTTGGCTGCTATTGCTGTGCAATATGTGCTTATAAATTATAACAGTGTTCCTTCATTACATTTTTCTACTGTAGGATCTAAAGTGCTTGACAGCAGGATCAGGAAGAGCTTAAGAGCAGGACAGGCATGTAATGAAGTGAGTACAAGTGAGTACAACATGGAATAATGTCTCCCTTTCAGTAATTATGTGGCCCCTGGACCTCCTGATCCAGATGTCTTACCAGTGTATTTTAGAACAGCATGTTCTCTCTTTTTACACTTGGCAAATCCAAGCAAAGTACCAGGAGTTTTCAGGGTGCTCCAATATGAAAAACAAAGTACGGTTCCTTTCAGTAATATACTAATCAAGAGGTAGCATCATCTTAGCAATGTTAAGCATAAGCGGAACACTGGATGGCTCCAGTTTATTCAGTCCAGCACTCCCTCTGTAGTCATCAGGGGTTTTGAGTGTCTTGTTGTGTTGAGTTTGACTGCATGAAGCTGGATTGTGGCCTGTCAGAACAGTCTTGGAAAGGGTGGTGATCTGGACGCTGTGTCACAAGCACTGAAAAGACTCTCAAATTATGATCAAAACAAGAAATAAAGGTTATGTAGAGCCTGGCAGGTTAAAAAATAGCAGAAGACTGATGATTATTTGACTTTTAATAGATCACATAAAATTGTGCTTGCTCCTGGGAAAGCAGAGATGGGTCAGCAGTTTTCAGGCTGGTGCATGCAGCCTGCACAGGTCACGCAGGGAGTCTGTGTCCTCTGAGCTTCCACATGCCCGCAGTGTCACCACACAAAAGCAGGAATTTATATCACCCCGGTACGCTTGAAGGCCTCCAAGTACATCTGTGTTCTGCTGTGGAAAAGTTTAGCTGTAATGAATCAGAAGTATATTACCTCAGCTTTCTAGTCTCGTGTCCTGTGATCCCTGCAAGCTCTGAAAGCTGATGGCTTATTACCCCAAAGCATTCACTGCAGGTACAGCACAACCTGTGTGTGTTTGAGTTGCAGTTTGTGTTTAGCCCTTTTTATCTCTCTCACCTTGCCTCAGGCTTGGGGAACTGTAGCTGCTGCACTCAAAATCCATCTCTGGGGGAGAGTTTTATCCAGCAGAAGGCACTTGCAGAAGCAAGAAAGTCTTGACCAAGCCGAAGTCAGGCTTTCTCTGGGTTGCTGGTACCGGCATGTCCTGGGAGCAGGGCAAGGGATGCCCAGCCTGAGCAGAGATTGCATCTTCCCTACAGAACAGATCATGTTAAAGCATCAGGCTCAGCCGAACACTTAGTGGGGTTTCCCCTGATTTTCCCAGTTTTCCTGATGCCATTGCACTTTCTGGAATTGACTTCCCCCCTGGCTTTGTTCACTTTCCCCCTTGCAGACTTCATTGCCAAACGCCTTTGCCTCTGTGCCCCGTGGGCTGCAAGGGGCACAACTCCTGTTTGCAGAGCTTGGTGCTCTGTAACTATGTTCAGATAGAGCTTGCTGGCAGGGATAGAGCCACAAGTTATAAATAAGGGATTAGGATTTTGTCCTTTACAAACTAAGCTATCTTGCTGGACTTAGGAGCTGTGGAAGTTTTAGATAAACAGATGATCAATGTTTTAGGAATATTTAGGAGAAATTTAGGCCTATGTAGGACTTCAGTTAAAGGGATTTATTATTCTAGCTTTAGCAACAGTATCTGAAGAACTTGTATAATGTATTGGGTTTTTTTATGAGCATAAACTTTGCGGCATAGGTCCTCATTATTAATTCATAAGATATTTGTCTTTTAAATGCCCTTTTTATTTTAATAGCTAATTCTCTTTAAAAGATCTTAACATAGATTTAAAAATAAAGGGAAAGTAAGAGGGAAGCTGTGACGAAAGCTCTACATGCTGTACACTGGTGTTTCAGGGCTTAATACAGTGGTTGTCAAACCTCCAGCACTCTAATTGTGGGAGGTTCAGAGCAGTCTTAGAGGGAGATGATTCACTGATGCACATGTATTAACATTGCAAAGATACATTTGAACCTTTTTATGTGTAAAACAGTGAGTTTGGGTCTAGTGTGAAAGCCAAAGAATAACAAACAGGAGTAGACAATTGACTGTCTTTTGGGGTAGGTTTTGTACTGATATATTCTGTTTACTTTGCTGGCTCTGGTGGGGAAAATTGCACTTATAAGAGCAAAATGTCATTAGAAATGTAGCTTTTTTATTTGTTTTATGGTTACTGTGATGTAAAACTGTAAACATTTTCCTATCTATCTAATCTATCCATCCATCCACAGCTTGCGCTGTTTTTTCCACTTCAGGTCCTTGATATTTTTTTAGTTGTTTATTTCTGATGGAAATTTTTCTTAAGTCACAAAATTCTTTCATCAAAAGTAATTTCTTTCATTCGGAGCCCGATTTGGTTGCAAGAACAACCACAATTTCTTGTACATTTCCTTGATAATAAACTAAATAGACTGTAATGGTGAATAAGGAGTTTACATTCCCAATGGAAAGAATACATCTGTGGAGATGAGTTTCATTAAACTGTTAACTGAAACAGTGACTTTTAGAATTGATTCCATCTTTAGCGGGTGTAGTTAGTGAAGTACTGAAGACTATATATGGGGAATTCTTTATTTAAGATAAGCAAAAAAACATAAAAGGAGGCCTCCTCACCCTCTTTTGCTGTCTCTGGGTCAACATCTCAACCTCTTGATTAGATTTGGAACCTACTAATTAGATATAATTCATTACCTGCAGAAATGAGATCAGAAATCAAGAGCTGCTTTTCAGAATAAGGCGATCTTTCCCCTCATCCATCATGGCTATAAGTAACCAATTTAAAGTCAGACAAATGCATAACCAGCATTATTACCTTGTCATAAATAGTTAGGGAGAAAGACCTGGAATAAGCTGGCATTATAAATGGTTTTTATCACATTATTTTGCAGTTATTTGTCAGCCACTTTGCTTAAGATAAATGTAGAACAATAATCAGATTCTAAAACGGAGCCATGGACAAGATTTTGTTAATTGCAAAACTACTTCTGCTGGCAGAACTGTCTGTAGTGGGGCGCAGTGTATGAATTTCTGCATGGAGAAGTCGTCCTGAGCACATCTCCACATTTTGACTTGAATAGGTAAAAACAATAGGAAAAGAGATCCCCTCCTTCCGAAACACTGTGAAGTCTCACAGGAGTCAGTGGCACTGCTCCTGTCCCAGTAGACTGCTGAGCTGGGTGACCAGGGAGGAGTTCTCCAAGTCTTGGTTGTACTTAAAAGTCTGCTAATATTAAAGCAATATACTCTGTAATTCATGGAAAGGAGTCTTGTAGCAAGATAGAAGAGATGCTCCTGCTGTGGGAGGCTTTTGAGAAGTGCAAACTGCTCCTAAGGTTGGATTTTTGATAGTCACAATTGTCAGTGCTGTGCTTTTGCTGATAGAAAGGAGGATATGGTTAAATCTTAGTTGCAGTGAGGTTTTACTTTGACAGCAGTTTCAGCTAGTGACTGATGTCCGCAGTTCTTGCTGCAGGCTGTTTCTGGAGGACCATGTTCCCACCTTCCCCAGGGTAAGGTGGTGGAGGATACAAGCCTGAGGGGCACACAGAGGCTGCAGTGCTGCCCTAGTAGCTGTGATTTTTCCTACGACTTCAGCAAACCAGGATTTAGATTTATGTTTTAAATATAAATCCCAAACGACTCTCTCAGCTCTACTTAAATGTCGACCAGGGGTGACTTCAAATTTAAAATCCTGCTATGGAGAATAGGATCAGGCCATGAATTAGGCAAATGTTTTACTGACCATTGGAAACTCTTAAAGTCTGGAGGCTTCAAATGTGGAGGGAGGTTTCTTAAAGCTTGCCAGGTGAGGCCAGAACACCCAAAGCGATGGGCTGCCTTTCCATGGGATGGGATGGAGAGCTCGAGAGTGGGGAGCTTGCAACAGGGACTAGTGTTCCCCCTTGTTGGGGGGGGATGGACACAAAGTCTTCACATATATTGTCTCACACATTTTCTTCTGATATTAAAAATACTGTTTTGTATTCAGTTGAAGCATAAAAAGGTATGGTTCTAAAAGCAACTAAATTACTACAGTGTAGTTGTGGTGAAAGAGAGGACCTGTTCTGGTGACTAAGGATGCAGTTATGCACCTATGGTGCAGTATTAAAACACACAGGGAAGTCACGAAGTCAGCAGATCTGATTAACAGTAAATCCAGGGTTTTATTACACCCCTTTCCCCGGTAGGTAAGGACAATAGCTTGATTTTGATCTCGGCTGCAGCACAAGTAAGATTTCAGACAAAGATATTTACTAAATTATGTATCTTACACAACACTTTCACTGAAAAACAATTGTGTTTTATGTACCATTAGTACAGTACCGTGTAGGTGCGACTTGAAACAGAAAAATACTTAAGTAACGCTTACTGGCTCGGGTTCCTTTTGGCTTTAGTAAAGCCATGTATAATTGAAAGTGTTAATATAACTGCAACTCAAAGGGCAATGTAGCAGGAATAGGGACACTTGCAAATGACAGGCTTTTAGAAATTGAATTATTCTTCCATCGTCTCAAAGCTTAAGCTGTCACTAGGCAAGGTAGAGAGAGGGTTTATTTTCTTTTAAAGTTTCACCTAAAATTGTGTGCATTCTGTCAACACACCGGTTATATTCATTGAATCTGCTATAGAGGTGACTGTCAACATCCAGACTTCCATCCTGCTGCAGCCTTCAGGAGCACAACAAAAGCAGGGGCGATTCTAATCAGATCCTGCTCTGTGCAGCTTCTGCCTGTAGCATGCATTTGTGTGTCCACATGCTGCTCAGCATGCATTTGTTTCCAAATAAATACATTCTGAAAGGCAAAGGAATGGGTCCACCCGAGTTTTGTATTCCAGGTTCACTTTAAGGGGCTTTAGACAAGTTCTTCCCTTTTTTCTTTTCTGGTTAATGTAGTTTACGTGGCTGTAGCATGAAAAGACTTGACAAACTGTTAGCATTAATGTACTGAGCATAATGAACACCAACCATACAGCACATGGTGCTTGTCTGCTTATTGGTGAATTTAACTCACTTTAATTGCAGTGTTACTTAACGTGATGGAGATGTAGCCCTCAGAGGGATCATTTGAGGGGCGAATAATGTATTTGTGTAAAATTACGAGAAAAAAATACACAGAACCAACCAACCACAAAACGAACAAGTAGCGGATAGTACTACTAGCTGTAGTAAATTATAGTTTAATAATTATTATCTAGATAGCATTTGGCTTAAGGTTAAAAAAGAGGCACTTCTGGAAAATAGGATAAAGGCTTGCCTGGAGCGCAGCCATCGGGACTGTCTTTTGCAAGCTATACTGGTGGTGAGACATTCACTAGAGCACCTGGGAATAAATTGAGTCTGCTGGGAGGAGAAAGTATCTACCCTCAGGGCACGTCAATGGAAATAGAAGGTGACAATGAGCCCAAGGCCTGCATGGCCATATCACATGGGTCTCCTGATTCTATTGAAGGTATTGCACAGCAACCTGCCCTCTGAGCAAATCTGACACCTGGGAGGTTTTCTGTGCAAGTGGGAGGTGTAGGACCTTTACCCCCTGGAACAGAGCCGGTGCCGTAGGCGGTGGGACGCTGGTGGTGTTAGAACCTCCTTATGTCTGTCATTTGTACCCTGAACATTGAATATCTTCCTCATTATTCATCCTACCACACTAGAAACAGCTGGTCTTCAAGGGAAATTACCTAATGAATCAACAATAAGGCTATTGTGTAGGCGTGACATTTCTGATAATAAATTATTGCTTTCAGGAGGTTGACCACACTTGTCAGGGCTTTGTGAGGTACAAATTCAGCTGCCTTGTCTTACGCTGTTTTACATAACTGACAGTGTAAAACCTTGGCATTTGACTGTAAGTTATTCTCGCAACTTCTTAGATCCATGTCATAAAATCTCTTTCTTGCTTCATTTGTTCAGAATAATCTTTGGGTATTTCCAACGCGTACTTTGCAATGATGTTCGTTTGGTTTGAGTCGATTGTTGTGTCACATCTGTCTTAGAATTACCTATGAATTTGAGTACTTTTTTACTAGAAATGTGAACAGGCAATAAATGTAAGGACTACATTTTTTTATTCCTTAGGTAAATGATGTGTTTGCGTGTTTCTTGTGTGCTTACACTTGAAGGAGTAGTGTTTCAGAAACCCATGGCGTGGAGTAAGATCTAAATATTCCCTTCCAATGTACCTAATTAGTTTAAAAGTGCCTGTCCCATATGAAATATGCATCAAGGATTTTTATTCTAAAGCATGCTTCTTTTTTTCACATGCAAGTGTTATTTGCTCTTTACTTCGTGTAAACAGGCCTGTGACTCGTTAGTGATTAAAAAACAAAAGTTTTTGCTCCCTCTTAGCTTGAATGTAAATGCTACTGAAATTCAGTCAGTATCTGCAACAAATTGTGTGCTTTATCTCTGTGGAATTCTGTGGAACCAGTTCTTTAGCTTTTAATACTGTGAGTCTTTTCATAAGTAGCCAACAAGTAGAAGAGGACAGCACTTTCGTTTTCTGCCAGATTTCTCGGGGGCAAAATGCATACTTGCAAATATGAATGAAGTAGGCTAAGGTAAGTCAAGCTGGAAAGGAAGTCAGTATTCTTATGCAAGTAGTTGTGGAAGTTAAAAATGAGATCTAAGGCAGGGGATACATGTTCAAGCAAGTATACTGGGTTTCAAGCGCTCCCACTGACTATTGTTGCACTCATTTCTTTTCACGGGCAGTTGATATCTAATGTCTGGACAGTGCTGCTTGCACAGAATATGTCCTTAATGTAGTGCATTACATTACAGGGCATCTTAAGGTGTTTTGTGAGGCTCGCTCTCACTCAAGCACCAGTAGATCATGCTGTCTTAAATGACAATTCAGATCGTAAACAGGAACAAACTAGCCAAGCCCCAGTGTGCCTAAGAAGTGTCTTCTGACGCTGCTAATCTTAGAGCTAGGAAAGCAGATTCCCCCTGGAATTCCAAACAGGCCTCGTGTCTGACGTGGTGCCGGGTCCCTCTTCCCATGGTTTTCTATCAAGGCCAGTTGTAAGTGGAGCAGAACTAATTACTGCTTTTAACCCACTTCTCCTCAAGCCCCCAAGAGCCAGAGGTTCCCCAGGGAGTGCAACTTCCTCCGGAGGGATTGCACAGAATCTTGAACACACTTCAGAGAGGCGCCTGGAGGCAGGATCCTGCCTGTGGAAACACAAGCACAGCAGAGCGCTGCGTGGTCCCCTGCTGACCCCGGGCCCTGGAGGGGGTTCTGAATCCTGCCTTTTCAAGTCTTCCATGATTTTTGTTTCCTTTATACTTTGTACCCCATGGGAGGAGCTCCTGGGTGCCCTGAGCACTCGTTCCTTGCTGGTAAGGCTAGTTATAGGCAGCAGCACCAGCAGCCTCCCCGTGGAGGGATCCAAACCAGGGGAAAATCAACAGCTTCTGCCTTTACTGCTGCCTTACTTCCCAGTGTGCATGAAGTGACCTGCTCTGTGGTTGCAGGGCCCTACAGCTGTGTGCCCTCTGGGGAAGGTGGCCCTATGGCCCCAGTGCCGATGGCTCTGCTGCCATCCACCATGGACCTCAGCCACACTGAGGGGCATGTTTTCACTAAGAAAATAGTCTTTTTTTATGTATATAGGATCCACAGCAGAGCACTGGCCTCTTTGGCACAGTGCCCCTTGCCAGGGCTGGCGGTGGCTGGCAGGAGCCACAGCACCTTTCTCATGGGCACTAGCCTAATGCCTCCTTCCTGCTGCCTGCGTGGCCCCCAGCTGCCCCCAGCCTCTCTGGGGAGGTGCCCCAGTGCCCTGCATCCAGTGTGTTCATGTTGCTGCTCCCTCTGGGAAGCAGTGTCCAGCCAGACCTTGGTGGGAGCAAGCAGGAGACCTTGCCTACTGGTATCTAGCGTCTGCAGTGGCTCTTTGCATGGAGGGGTCATATTGGTGGAGGTCTGGCCTCAGAACTGGTCTTGCCCCCAGCAGCAGGGATTTGCAGGCTCCCCAGTCACAAAATCTGTCATCAGTCCTGCTGGGCTGCTTGATAAGCGCAGACTGAACGGTGTAGAGGAAGCTGTGAGATACTGTGACCTTTAAGCTTAATATCTTGGCATCAGTTAATTAATTGTGTGTTTCAAGAGTGCTGATGGTGATGAGTTGGTGGTGGACTAACTGGTTAATTGTGGACGTGTTCTGTTTATAAAACAATACCCCTAACTGGGCTGGGTACACTGGGCAGCCAAAGGCAGAGGCACGTAGGCAGAAGCTCTGCAGCCTGAGCCTGCTGTTGCTGCACCCTCAGTGGGTGCATGGGGATACTCTCAATAGGCTGCAGCAGCCCGCACCACAGCAAAGCACCATTTGCAGGGCCCAAGGATGTGGACTTGTAACAGCTCGAGCATGGTCAGTGATTGAAAACAGCATCATGGTGCTCTCCAGACAACTGGTTTGGTTGAAGACCATTGCAGACTAGTCAGGACTTGGTGATTCACGTGAGTGTCGGTCAGTTACAATGCAGAGACGGGATGACTGCAGAGAGAAGAGGAAAAAGGATTAACAAACATATAGCCAAAGACCAACCCTACACAATGTTTGGGTAGGACCATACCGGCCCAGAAAACTTAGCTAGGTGTTAGTGATAAGGGACATGGTTTAGGGTAAGGCATACCTGCCTATGGCAGGGGGGTTGGAACTGGATGGTCTTAAGGTCCTTTCCAACCCAAGCCATTCTATGATAATCAAGGCCCTTTATATTTTTCTCCAAATCAATGTAATTTCCGGGTGTCCGTTACAGAAAGCAAGTGCCTGCTGTGCCCTTTCTCTTTTCAGATAATGGAAACTCAGCTGATGCAAACAAAGGTGTCGTAATGGTGTCACGTTGTCATTTAACTTTCCCCACCAGTCTTCTGATAAAGACACGCTATATTCAGCAGCATAGAGCCATAACAGCAGTTCTGTCTCCAAAATCTGGCTTTACAACGTTAAGGCCTGTTGAGTTTCCATGGCAATGGCCAACAAATTCCTCCCTAGCTCTTCAAAGTGAAAGACATATTTGTTTTGCTCGTGCAACTTTGTAGCACAAAAGCCCTCTCTCCTTTTTTCACGTAACACCTGCTAATCTGCACTTGGTCCCCTTTGAAGCCTCCTGCTGATCAGAAATTCAAATACATTTTTGCATGCTAATCTCGGTGGTAATCTAGAGCTTGTGTCTTTCATGTTCTGTCTGTGAAAACAGTTTTCTTTATAAATCACCAGGAGCGTTGGCCCTGGTCGCTCTCCATGGGAGGATGAGCCGATAAGGGAAATGGCGCTGTCAACAGCTTGGATGTCGAATCTCTCAAGGTGCACCGCAGCTTGGACGGAGTGATCAGATCAGGGGTTTTTAAACATCCATTTGCTCTTTGTGAAAAGGGGGAAAAAGGGGAGAGAGGGAGGAAAAAAAAGATGGGGAAGGGTTTTCTCCTGGTGACTGCAGCACATGGTGCGTGGCACTGGCAGCCTGAGCGCTGTCATTTTATGCCCTGTTCGTGTGTGTGTCAGCTCAACAAAGGAGCAAGTGTGGCTTCGCAGCCAGACAAACGAGCGTTTGCTGCAGTGTTTTTCTGGTCATCTGATGAATAACCGTGCAGCCACAGTGCTGAATTTGCAGCCTGTGCTTTCCACCACTGCATCCACGCTGCTGCAGCCTCCTGGGTGGATGCTGCACCACATGGGGTGCTGGCACTGTGTAGGGTCCCTCCTGCCCGTGCTGGTGTGTGAGCCATGGCTGCCCTCACCTTCACAGAGCCCCTTTATTTGGTGCTGGTGTGCACAGGGAACCCACCTTGTCAGGGCAGGAGGTCCTGAAACTACCAAGGGTCCTGGTGCTGCCAGTGCCGTGCAGTGATTTGCCTGTCAGAATGGCTGTGAAGGTCTGATGTGCTGTTGGCCTGGAGCTGGAGATGAAGCTCATCTCCACGTCATTCACATCATGGATACTGAGTGGTGTCTTTGTTTACATCAGTAGTAAAGGATTCAAATGGTTTGCCCTTGGGGTGCTTCTGTGTGTCCGCCATCTATCTGTATCTGCCACAGCACACCAAAACCCCATGTCCCACATATATTCGAGCCCAAAACCTGCTTTCAGTTCATTCACAGTGGAACTGACATGCTCACAGTCCATGCTGTGTTACTGAGGTGTTCCTTTGTGCTTCAGTGTTTTAAAACAGGCGGCTTTGAGTCTCACTGCAGCTTGGACACAGCTAAACCTCTGCGGCATGGCTATTTTAAATGAGTCCTTTACCCTGTTTACAATTATCATTTTTTCCTGACTACTTATAAAAAGAAACATTCACATTTAATTTCTTAACTAATAATTCAGCAAATATATACCATTTTCCTGGGTTTACCCAGTTTTACAAGACACATATAGCATGTCCAGGAATGGCTGAGAATGGGAAGCCATTCAGCCAAGCCATCTCTCCCCTGAAGCCTGAGCAGCAGCACGACCCGCTCCAACCACAGAGCTCTGCGTGGTGCCCTGGGGTTTGTGTCTGTGAGCTGAGCTGAGCCATGCAGCTCTTCCTCCATACCCTGATCTATATAATACCTTAACTTTCAGAAGAATCGTTGTTTCTGGAAGCTTGCAGCGCATTTCAGGGACCAAGGCATACCTGCCACTTCATACAGCACCACTGGCAATAATATTTGAAAGCGTTTTTTCTGTTCATTGTCTGTTGCATCTTGCTTCTGCCCAGACTCTGTTCTATTCAGATTCTCCCCCTTTCTTTAAGGAGAAGAGCCTGAGTGCACAAGGGGGCTATGGTTTCTGCAAGCAGATAATATAACCATGTAATATAAACATGGCAATAATTTCCTTAGGCCCTGTGATCCGTCAGGCATGTTGAGAACAGTTGGCAAGGTCTGGGGAAGTCCCCAGTGCTACACAGCAGCTACAGATAAGATGCCTTTCTGCCTTGCTCAGCTGCAGGATCCACACCCCCAGCACTGGAGAGGTCCATCCTGTCATCTTTCCTGGCGGGCTAAACCTCTGCCTTTGAAGTCGCATGCCCACAGCTTGCAGAGCTCACTAATACATCAACATCAGTACTTTACCAAAAGGGGGTAGAGGGGAGTAGTGAAAGAAAGCTGCAACATAAATCTCAGTCTGGCTTTATTCTTTTACTTTAGGTTATATGTCTTTAAAGGAAAAATGCTGACAACATGCTTGCTCACAGAAAGCCTTTTGAGCCAGTGCCAAGAATTTACTCAAAACTGGTAAGAAGTCAGAGCTGGGATCTGAGGGCAGTGCTGAGTTTTCCTCTACTTCCTTGCTTTATTTCAGTGTTCCAGTAGTTGAGGAGATGCTCAGTATGCCTGCTGCCTTCTGCTTTGAGGCATGGGTCAGAGCCTGCCTTTGTCTTTTGAAGCGGGCAGTCACTGGTGTCTGACTGGGTGAGGATCTGCTGGAGTTCCTGTGTTTGCTTTCTTGGTGTCTGTTACTCTTCAGTCTGGCAAGTGTGACTTTAGAACAATATTATTTGGACTGAACTAACGCAGCCAGGCAACAAGGGGCCTTGTGCCTCCGGGAAGGGTTTTTCCCCTCCGTGGAGAGCAGCTCCATGAATAGGAACATCCGCAGACCAACATGCCTGCAGAGCATCCTGTCCCCTCACAGGCAGGGCCAGGTTCATGCCACAATAACCAGCGCAACCAAAGCAACAGCCTCCTTACCTTAAACATCCTTCTACGTGGCAGAAGTTTCTTGGTTTCTGTGCACTCTCATTTCAGCATGGGATGCTGCTGCAGTAATACTGTTGGGCTTGCTTAGTGCTCAAGACATGAGGTCCTGGCAGCTAGGTGAGGGTCATCATCAAAGAATAATAAATCTCAGGGAGTGATTTCTGGATGAGGTTTATGCCTGGCTAAAGGGAGCTGAGTCCACATGTTTTTCTCACCTCTGGCAATCTTAATATCTCGTCTAGTACACTGGATAATGACCACTTGCATCTCCAAGCAGCTATTCATTTTGGTGGAGGTCGTTCTCCAAGGAAATACACAGTCCAATAACTGTGTATTGCAGTGGCTTTCCACCTGAGTGCTTGCACTGTGGAGCCCTGTTGGAAGGGTGCATGGAGGGACTGCTTCTGCTCCCTCCGGTATCTCTGTGTTTGCACATGGTGACTGAATCACCCGTGTTATTGTACAAAGTATGAACAGCAGCTTATTGATCTCTACAAACCTTTCCTAACAGTGACTACCCTCCCCTTGAAATGCAGAGAGCTCAGAGCCTTGAATTATTGAGGAGTTTAATATGTGTCTCCCAGGGAATCTCCTGCCAGAATCTCCTCCCTCCCTGAACCAGGGGAGGCCCACCAGTGAATGTCCTGTGTTCTCAGAGATGCTCATCTCCTACTGCAGAACAACATCCCTTGCTTTCTCCCATGTTGATTTCCCTTCCAGCTGCCTACCTTGTATCTAGAAGATGCTGGGTATTCTTTCCCATTGAAGCTGACGTATCCAGGGTCTCATATCCAAATCTTGATGCTTTAATTTAGAAAAAAAAATATGTTAAATATATATTACTAACATTTTTTTATTATAGGAAGTTGAACTCTGTGGAATGACTGGATCCCCACCACTGTAGGAGTGATAACAACACGCCTTTTATTGCTTCGTGTGCTGTGTCACACGCTAGTATTATAGCCATGCTCCCTGGGAGAATGCACTAAAAGCTCTCCTTGAACCTCAGGGGCTTTTGTGATCTTCTCACTTGCTATTTATAGCTGATTAAGGCTTAATCATGTGGTATAATGATAGTTCCCCTCATGCTATATTGATCCCAGTGGGAACGAAGGGCACTCGGCACCTCACATGATCAGACTCTTCACATCCGTGTCTTGCTGCTTGTTACAGAATATGAGTGGTAAGACTGAGCACTCCTGCATTTTCTTATTCAGACTCATTTCGAGCTCCGGCTCAGACTGGAGATTTGCTGAGTAAATAGTCTCAACAATAATCTCAGCCTGATTCCAACTAATTAAATCCTGTACAAACATCCCTCTCTGGGCCAATATAGCGAAAGACAATGAAAACACAGAAAACCAGACATAGCTTTCCTCCAGATTTTGCTCGGCCCTTTAATCCTGTATCTTTTGAAAGATAGTAACGTCCATACGATGAGGGGTCAGCCTTCCTGCCCTCAGCATCAAGCAGTGGAATTTTTCAATAATGAACAGCTGGGTCACCAGCGACACAAAAGCTGCTGTAATATCCTGTAGGCTTACGGGGCACAACAGAAATCCCAAAGCAAATCATGATGTACACAGAAAGGGACCGTCCTTTTCTCTTAAGGAGGCCACTTCAAACCCGTCTCGACACCACCTTTTCTCCAGCTTTTCGGAGGCGAGATTATCCCCTGCGTATATTTAATCACACATTGGGGGGTGGCTTTGATTGCCTTTTTGGAGGCAGAGAAGTTAAAGAACATAGTTTGAAGGCTGTTATTATCAGTGCTCCATCCGCGTGCTCTCAGCCCAGGATGTGTTTACAAACAACAGTTGAGATCAGGAAGAACAGTAACGCGGTGCTGGGCCCTGGCTGGGTTTGACAGAACTGGTTGTATTAACCCAGGCTCCATGTAAGTGCAATGAGAGCTTGCGAACAGAAGGAGGTGGGGGGTGTTGCATTTGTGGTTTAATTTTTATGAAACCCCATGGAATTCATGGTCTTTTCCAGAGAAAGAAGAAGTTACCTTGTGTTTTTTTTCCTAAGTACTCAGTAAAGCAAAAAGTAAACCAAAAAATACATACTATAAAAACTTTTTAATGTATCACAAAAGTCAGTCTGAGATGTATGCAAGATATGTCGGAGATTCCTGATTAAAAGCAGTTTGTGTCAAGGAAGTTACCACTTGCAACATGTAGAACATCTGACAGTGATTAAATGGAGCTAGCTATTAGATTTTCCTAAAGAAACAATAGTTAAACATATCTCCACAAGTATGAAACACTTTATGTACTGTATCTGGTACACCTCATTTAAATTGACTTAGATGGAACAGACACACTAAGTCTAACTAGTAGGTTATTAAGAATATAAACCTGGTGCCCAAGAATTTACAATCAGTTATATGGGAGGTATCCTGACTTTCCTCCTTTTCCCAGGGCTTTCATTTACTAAGCATATGCTGTAAAGATGTCACATTTATAGCAAGGGACATGTTTAGGATGTTTCTTACAAACAGTTTTAAGTTACATACCTGTAGCAAATGCATCTCGCTATGCTGTAACGTGCTTGTATAGAAAGTCTGCCATGAGCTCAAGAAAATGTGTTAAAGGGAGAATACATGTGTTGGGAAGAACACACTTGTAATTTATGTTTTCAGGGTGATAGTAACTTTTGTGAATTTTTGATAGAAAAATGGCATAAAATCATTTCTACAGGGTGACAAGCTTTTCAGCTCTGCTAAACCACTTAGAGGTTTGAGAAACGTGGTTTAAATTAAGCATATCATAATTCTGGTGGGTAACGAAAAGAAGAGCTTGGAGATTCATCCAGCCTGTAGCGTTCGGAGATTGCAAATAAACTGTGTGCTGTAAGTAGCAGTTGGTTTAATAGTTCCCTAAGAAATACCTTTTTGTTTCTTTCCCTTTTGGATCAGGAGCCGTATGTAGATGGTTTCTGCAGGGCTGTATTTGCGCTTAGGTGCCCTAATTCCTGCTCGTACATTGAAGGGGAGGAACAGCCAAGTCAGAAGGCTTGGAGTTCAGCATTGCAATCTGCCTTTAATTATGTATTTCCCTGTTATTTTGTGAGATGAGTGGGCAGAATTGCTGAAGGAAACCACTGCAGTGCTATGAGCCCAATCAAAATCGCTGTTTCGGTGTGGAAATCGTGGAGGGTTCGTGCCGCTGTTCTGTATGTCACTCACATTGAAAGGTTTATAAAAATAATTACACTTCCATCGGCAGCCGGAGGAGGTCTGCTTTCCAGGCTGCCTTTTAAAGCCCCAACCTATCTCGGTCTCTCTGTCTCTGCAGGGTCAAGTCAGGAATTGCATTCAGCCCCTCCAGAGCAGAAGAATGCTGAGGGTCAGTGTTTAGTAGGTGGGAAATCATGAGGAGTCCTTTGGGGGGGGCTGAGAGCTAATTTATGGTGAAGTCCAAACTTCTTTAATTTGCATAATGTCAAGTCTAATAAAATATTCATGGGTTGTTTATCTTGCTTTCAGGTAATTTAAGATAGACAAAAATACACTGGAAAACATTGCTTCAAAAATAGGAGAGAAAACTTGAAGACGATGTTTTGAGTGCAGAGACAGATTTTGCTGTGTTTTCTTTAATTCTATTTTTTCAGATTTACAAAATTGTTTGCTGAGTTTCTGCCAGGTAAAAGTCTGCCTTATGCATGAAACTGTCCAGAGTTTGGCCCTTTTAATGGGAATCACAAACCCACTGGAATTCTGTGGGCTGACGTGGGTCAGCTAGAGGATGGACTTAGAGGATGTGGCATGTATGCTTCATGGGGTGGCAGGAACGGTTGTGCTATAAGACATGACAGCTTTAAAGGTAGTTGTTTTCTTGCAGTTGGATTCAGTTGAAATGATCAGGGCTTGAAGCTTTGCCAAGAGCTCGCTCTTAACCAAGAGATCATTACTGCAATTAGGTGATAGCTTTGACTGATACATTCTGTGAAATGTCAAATACTGAAGTGTGCGTGGGAGCAAAAGCAACCATGGGGCTAAATGGCACTTGAGGGCTTGGTGCTCAGCTCCAGGTACATTTATCCTATTCCTTTTCTGCCGTTTGGCAGCTGATGACCAAAGTCAGCTTTTATTATAAGCAAAAGGAATACAGGAGCCATAACCCTCTGCCATCGGGACACAGTGTGGATCAGCAGGAGGAGGGAGCTGGCCCTGTGCCCCGGAACAGGCTCCTCCAGCCCTGGCATTCCCATGCTCACTGCTGGGTTACATCAGAGCTGTCAGTCACGGTTATTACAGAAGTGATCCTTGCTGGCTGTGCTCGGCACCGTACAGCACAGGAACGCTGCTCTCATGGAGAACTTAAGAATATACATGGAAAAGCCAGGCAAAGAGTGCGCAGTGAAAGGGAGGTGAATACTGCATTGGAGTCCCAGTGCCTTGTGGGGTGGGCACAGGTGGAGGGAATGCAGTGGTGGGATGAGACAGTGTGATGTGGTGATAAAGGAGTTAAAGGTTTCTGAATAAACAGCAGGAAATGGAAGTCCCACCTTTGCGGGTGTGCCAGATGATCCTTAAATGTATTCTGTGAACAAGTAATGACCGAGGCGCAGGGCAAGCATCATCCCTGCTCCCCAACAACAGATCTGCAGAGTCCTGGTGAGCCCACGGGCACCTCTGCAGACTCACCGAGGTTTTGCAGGGTGCTGAGGACCTGGGAGCTCTGTACATTGGTGGAGCAGGAGTGGAGCAAAGCTGTGTGAGGGCTTCTGGGGTCCCACAGGCCTCACAGATGCTCTTTGGAAGTGATTAAAACATGTGCCATGAAGGAATAAACTCCGTGCCCATTTCTGATTAGCATGGACCGGGCTGTGTGATTGTTTTAGTGAACCAGATGGGTGCAGAAAGGGGGGTGAGTGAACAGTTGAAGTCTGTGCTGTCCATTTCTGAGCCTGGTCTCTTGCAGATGTGTTTTACCCCATACTTGAGCTCTTAGACCATTGGGAACCAAACACCGTTCTTAACATTTTATTGTTGTTATTTGGGTTTGGTAACTTCTGAATGTGCTGCTGAGTTATGAGAGAGCCCTTTGCCTGATCAGCAGAATTGGTTCTGGGCTGACATTTAGATCTGTTGAGAGTCTTAACTTCAACCAGAAAATCCCTGCATAGCCTCTTCCCTATTGAGCAGCCTGTAAGTCCAGCTTCATTCTGAGACAAAGGATGGTGTGAGCTTTCACCAAGCAATGGCTGGATATTCTTTATCCAAAAGAAACCGTATTACACTTTGCAGTATAAAACACACTCCCGCCAAGGAGACATTAAACAAAAGCACTCATTTGGGGGGCTGGGGCTGGGGGGAGGCTGAAGCTGCCAGCCACGATCAGATGACAGATATATTTGTTAGGAAATAATACCTTTCTCTGATTTCCTGAGAGGTTGAATATAAAGCATAAAACAAGGGACAGTGATGAAATCCAGAAGAATTACCTCTGTGTATTCTGCTGGAGGAGAGTAAACAAGTACCTATATGCTGCCAGGTACCACAGGCACTGTTTGGACAGCTGCAATGCCCATTGAAAGGTGCTGCTTGATAGTGGCTTGGTGATAATAATGCTGGTTTCATATGAGGTTCATATAAAATTGTACCCCTCTACAGAGATAGCTGTGTTAATAAACCCGGCATAGCAGAGAAGTTGGATTTTCTGATGCATACCAACTACTAATGTAAAACATGCTCCAGTGAGAATTCCCTGAAAAACTGCATGTACTGCTGCAATAATAGTAAAAGGTCACCTTGGATCACGCTTGCAAAAGGTCAGACGCTGGTGGAGATAACAGCCTGTGCACACACAGCAGAAGTTGGTAGGTTCTTGGTAGTCCCATCTGTAGCCGCAGCTGAAAACCTATCGGGATTAGACATGGAAAGAAAGTTTCTTCCATTTTGGCTGATTCTGTGGTGGGAGAGGGATTATTCATACAGTCAGGAATGTCTCTGGGCCTGGTAAAACTGTCAAAGGAAGGCAGAAGTGGTTTTTAATGCACCATTGTGCTGAGCTCCTCTTGTATTTCCATGTTCTTGAAATGCACAGGGACGAATGCATGGCTTCAAAATGGTTATGCCAACACAGTTTCATACAAGAGCTTGTTTAATGTGACATGGCACAAGGTATGTAATGCAAAATGTACATACGCACGCTTTCCAGTTTGGTAGGCACGGGAATTGTTGCCCTCAGTTTGCTGGGAAGTTTTCAGTGTGAAATGGTTGGAGTTCAGTTGTTTGCTGCGGTGGGTTCTCTGGGAATATGAGATATACCTCGCTTACAAGTTGCTGCTCTCTTTTCCATCCACCCTGGAGCCCCACCAATAGCTCACAAACCCTAAGCACAAGGATATAGACATTAGTACAGAATATTGCCTCTGCAGCTGCTCTCAACCAGATGTGCTGAAAACATTGCAAGCTTATTCTCAACATTGCAGCTTTTTGCTTTAAAGACAATATATTCCTGGAAAGGTCCCTGTAATTGAAATGCTCCCAGGAGGAATTAGCATTTCTGTACGCTCAAACTCTCTCTTCATCAGGTCCAGCAGAGGCAGTGAGGAGCTGGGGTTGTGGGACTGAGGATCCTATCTGAGAAACCCTAAGTCATCAGTCCAGCCTCTCTGGCTCTTATATGAGTTATGTGATCTACTCCAGGGTAGTTAGGGGAAGTTAATTCAGTTGTGATGGATTTATGTTGTTTTAAATGGTTCTGCTGGTGATATTTATTTGTGCCAGGGCATGATCCAGAGATGTCCAGTGAAGTTTGTAATGCTTGTCCCTGCGCAGAAGGTAAATGAAGGTCTTAACCTAATGAATTTATATTCCATTATAAACCAAATGCATCTTTCTTTCTCCAAATTATCTGGTATCAGTTAAGAGACACAAGAAATGTCATTTGTCTTTGAAAATGAAACGTTAGGACATGTGTCAGCAGCTCCCAAATGCTTCAGTGTAAGAAGGCAGCATATATTCATGGCTGGAGTCTGCCCTTAAATCTGATCACATTCTCTGTCGGCCCCTAATTCCATCACGGTGACCCTTGTGGTATAAGGTATAATATAAAGCAGCGGCTGACAGTAGTTACTGCAGCTGCCTAAGACCTGACAGGGTTTTACTGAGTACACAAGAGCATTCAGTACCATTTATTGCGAGTCTCTGAAGGATGCAGAGTGATCAGCGTTCTTGGGAATGAATGGGCTTTTCATGTGGTTGATTTCATTTCTGGGGATGGACACAAGCACTCCTGAAAGCGAGGGATTAATAGTCCTGGCTGGATGCGAGCAGAGTGCAGCCAGCACTTCACACTCCGACTCTTGAATCAGACCCTGAAAATAAAGCGTGGGACTCAGAAAGAGCTTTCCAAATATTTGACAGAGAGCTACCAGTGGAACTTTGTGCTGCTCCTTTCTCTTGGCTGCCAGCAATATCTACTAAATTTTCCCAGAGAATCACTGCTGTCCACGACATGGCTTCAACATTGCTCTTTCTTAACCCCCCGTTGTTCTGCTCAAGATTTACCTTTGCCTCGAGGGCAGCTTGATGTTGCTAAGCAAAAGAAGAGTGGTTGTGTCTCCGGCATGTTTGGGGCACTCGCTGCTAGGCAGACACTTCAAATAAGCCTCCAGGGCTGAAATGCCGACCAGGGCTGCTGCTACCTCTGGCATCCAGTTAATGTTTTTGTACAAAATGCAGCAGAGGCTCCAAGGAGGCATCGCCAAACAGTGAGTGAGGAGTGGAGAGGGGCTTTCAGGGCACCAGAGTGAGCTGTAAGGCAGCCACGAGCTGGAAGCAGAGGCCCTGGGGCTGGGATGCTGCTGGTGTGGAGCTGGGATTCAGAGTGGACCTGGCGCCTGGTCCAGTGGTACCTGTGCCATCTTCCCCTCATCTGTGGCCGCTGTGTGTCCCCCCCCCCATGCTCTGTTCTGCTACTCCCCATTGGCAAGTCCAGCCAGCCATGGGCATCCAGTGGATGCCATCAAAACATGCATCATCCCATGGCTTCCCAGCCCCTGTGGCTGCTGCCCCACGTGTGTCCAGCACCAGCCACTGTGGCAATGGCATGTGGGTCCATAACTGCACAGTTCTGCTGCCACAGGGAGCTTGGGCCTCACCTTCCTTTTGGAAATGTTATCTGGTATTGAGACAGGCTTCACCATCTCAACTTTACAAGGTGTCTAGATGGAATATTGATGGATTTGGGCCTCAGAGTGACTAATTAGCATGCAGGATTCCTCAAAAGGGTTAACATGGGATCTTTTTAATTGTCAAAAGAGTTTCAGGCTATTAGAGTTGGCATATTCTTCAATAATCTGTTTTATTTTTACCTGCTGGGAGCTTAATTAAAAAACAAAGAGGCTCAATTTAAAGCCCATTACTATGCTAATTTTGTAAGAACTGGGCGGTGATTAAGAAGCTTTAAAAAGAGGAGTTTACTTTGCTCTAGGGAATGGGTTGGAGGCAGGTTTTATTTCGTTTCATTAGCTAGCTACAATTATTTATAAACTAAATGGAAATGATATTAAAGAGTAATGAAAAAAGCAGCATCTATGTATTATTGAAGAGCAGAACTTTTTTTAATTTAGCATCGAAGTGCACAGAGCCTTTATTACTGCAACTTGCAGTTAACGCAGCTAAATGCAGTTGTTAAATATAAGAGCCCTTTAAAATATGCCCATAAATACCGAGCTGTCTGGTTTGCTTTTCCTATAGATCACTGGAGTAAGTTTATGAAGATATCAACGTGACGATAAAGATGAGCTACTGTCCCTTTTAAAACAGATTTTATGAGGTTTTCTGCAGGAAAATTTCTTAACAGAATAAATTGCAAAGACTTATTTTTCTTTATACCGTGTAGGTGATGCTGTACAATCTAACAGTGCCACAAACTTCCTACTCTCTTTTGCCTGTCACAAGAGCCCAAAATAATAGGTGCAATTCCAGGTGTACCTGGGAGAGAATGGCTGTGTGGAATGATGGCAGAAGCTGAATGGAAGGCAGGTACCAGCGCAGCAGGGGCTGGGGATGTTTCTGTGGATGTGATCTGTGAAGGGGTGGTGGTGAGCAGCAGTGGGAAGCCTGGCTCCCAGTTTGGTGTTGGCAGTGGGAGGATGCTGCTGTGGGTACCGGTATGGTCTGGGAGAGGCTGTGAGGTTGGCAAGAGCCCAGGAGAGGGCTCTGAGCCTGGGGAAGCGATTTTGAACTGAAGCCCCCAAACAAGGGTATCTTTGTGTGGTGTCTGTGAGGATGTGGGCAGAGAGATGCACCCCGTGTCTGCCACAGGAACTGGTAAAACTGGTGTGTGTCTTCCCAGCCATGAGAGGAGGAGGTGCTGAGTCTGCGCCTGGAGGAGCCACATCTCTGGTGGCACCAGGACCTTCTATATAGAAATAACATTTTCATATAAAATATGTAGTTGTTCCAGCTCATGTGGCATGAATAAGATCTGGTTAGCCTGGCCCACCTCATAGCTAAGTTAATTCACACTGAAACAGTTGCTCTGGTCTTTTAAAAGAGCATAAACTCTGCAACTCAATGACAAAGCACTGCAGTTCAGTGCTGAAGCCCTTTGTATTGCTGCTCATTTTGCTGTGCTGGGGATGGGGAGCGGAGGAAGCCTGGGCCAACTCTCAGACTTCAGCATCCACCAGGCAGAAGGTGTGATGGGGAGGAAAGGTGACCAGAGGGGCCTCCCTCAAGGGTCTCTGTCAGTCTGGGTGCAGCACGAAGCTGTAGCTTCCCCAGAATGCCTTTGCTCCCCTGACAAGGGAGCATCTACATCCATGCCCCTGGTGTTTCCAGGGCCTGTTCTCTCCAGCACGCCATAGGACAGGCACTCTGCTTTCTTCCCACCGGCAGAAGACCGATGGTGGAGCTTAGGACTGGCCTTGGGGTCTCTTATTTCTTAGCTATGGGAGCTAAGTCTTGGCCATGAGACTGGTGTGTGCAGATGCAGGCCGTGGGCTGGGTCTCTTGCAACTGTGCAGGCTGCAGATACTTACGTATAGCTCCTGCAGGGAGGAGTTGATGAGCACTGGAGGCTGCAGGCAGCAGCACAAGATGAGCAGTGTTGCAAATGGAGCCACATCAGGGCACTTGGGTGATGCAGGGCTGCAGGAATGAGGCACCGGCTGCCTGAAGTGCAGTCTGTCCCACCTATGCCCTGCCACGGTGCCAAGAGCACAGAGCTGAGCAGCAGCCGTGCACTGGGTGTGCTGGGTTTGTCTGTGCTCAAGATCCCCCCGGCTTGGAGTCATGCAAGAGCCCAGTCCCCAGGACTCTGCAGACCCTCCTCAGGGGTCACCGCTCAGTGATGCTGTTGTATGCCCTTCGTCAGCATCACTTGCACATTTCTTCAGGCCTTTCTTCCCTGCTGGAATGGGATGTGCTTCTCGTACATGGTGCCTTGCTGAGGTTTACCTGGGGGATGACAGGGGATGGATCTGCCCCCTCAACTAGCCTCTCCTAATTGTGTGTATCAGGGAATGGTGTGAATGGAGACAGCAAGAACTTCAGTACAGGGGATCTGCAAGAAGTGGGATTTTTTTTCCTGCTAGTGTTGAAGTTTGCAACTGAGAAATCAGGGGCCTGGCAACAACGGAGCCGTTTCACCTCTCCAGCCATGATCTTCTCTCTTAATTTTACATTATGGGGCCAGGATTTGCATTTTTCCCTGTTTAAAAAGTGTTTAATAGGTACTACCATCCACATAAAGGTGTTCAAGTGTAATGTGAACAAGCAGGTGTAAGAAACCCACACCATTTGTGCCATTTATTTGCTTCAGACCTCATCCAAGTCTGATGACAGTAGTAACTGGGCTGACCTACTCCAGGACACATAGAAGAATGAACTGTATGACAACAATGGGACTATTTTGCTTTCTTCTGATGACTATGAACTCTTTCCACTTCCACATCCAAGAACAACTGTTTTCCAAGCAGAATCTGTGAGTTGCCTGGGCACTCTTTGAGACTTTTGTCCTGAGGTTTAGTTTTTTTGCTGCTATGTATCTGATTACAAGAGGATTTATAAGTGTAGAGACACGTTTCATGACAGAGCTATTGCTGTTGGTTCTCAAACTCAAATTTCTCATCTTCCTTCCATTTCATCTTTAATTCTGTAACAGCTTTATACTTCTTACACCAAAATGGTTGGTGCGCATCTCTAACTTAAATAGTAGTTGCAGTCAGTAAAGTTATTTTTGATGAAAGAAATAAGTTACAAAAGGGTCAGTATAAGAACTAAAATTACCTAGAGTGCCTTGCACATCTGTGACTTCAAACATCTATAGACACCGTCAGGATTTTGCTGTCCAAGTCTTCTGGGCTTGTCATGATGTGCATTCTGGAGCCATTTAGGCTCTGTCAAATCAAAATTCACCCTGTTGCTTCCACAGTACATTGGCAAGAGAAGCCTGACTTTGCAAGTCTTCTCCCTTGGGTAAACTCGGGGCTGAGCCCAGCCACAGAGCTGCCTCTGGAGATAAAGGTCATGCAGCAGAATAGCTTAAAATCCTCTTTTGGTTCTAAATGGAAGCTGGGCTATCCAGGATCCCTGAGGTCTTAAATGTCCCTTGGCCTTCTTTTGACCCTGCATACACCTTACATTCTTCCTTTAATGATTGACACTCAGTGGCTGTGTGCCTTCAGGCATAGTGAAGTTGTAGCTGCTTCTTCATCAAAGCAACTGTTTACAGCTGGTTTGAGTTGGATGCCAATAAACAGTATTCTTTTTGTCTCAAAATAAAAAGCAGCTTAAGTCCCTAATGATAAGGATTTTGTGCTTTGTAGAGGAAAAAAAATCAGCTAGGTTGGGACAGCCAGCCACTGGCTTAGCAAGTCAGAGTACTTTATACTTCCAGCTAAACTGCTTTTATCTCCTCAAGTGAGTGGGCTATAGATTCTTATCATTGTGGCAGAAGTGATGAGGGTAACATCTTTAGTTGGAAATCATTGGCAACATGTGGAGAAAGCTTAAGATGTTGTCACACTTTAACTTGGTCCTAATCTGTTCAAAGGCAGTTCATACTTTCTAACTGCGCCAGCAGGTAGTGAGAGGGAGTCAAAGACCATCAGGGTAAAATAGCTCATGCTTTTCTTTGGAGAGTTTATGACTTTCATAAAGCGGGTACAAAGAAACTGCAGCGGTAACTGTTATTGTCTAAATGAAGAGCTTATGTTCACCCAACCATATTTCATTAACTTGTACACCCAAGCTTCTACATTTCCTGCCTGCTTCGTGCGGCGCTAGAAGCAAATCGTAAATATTTTAATGCCTATTGTCAGTGAAATGAGACCAAGAGGAACGCGCAGGTCGGTTGTGGCCATCTGACGTGTCCCTCGCGACTGGCAGGTAGCACATACGAGCCTGTGCTGCAGCGTCGCCTATGGCATTCCCAGGATTTCCAGCGCAAGCTGCTTGGTGAAGTGTGATGTGCTGATGTGAGATCCTGAAAAAGGAATCGTTTTCCTTCCAACAGCAAATTGAGACACTGCTAACAACTTTAATGCCAAAGCTGGGGGTTCTGTAAGGGAGTAGTAGAAGACAGATTTAGGACCAAACTCTCAATGGGGCCGAGTGGTTTTAAAGTCTCTTGCCTGTAAATGAGGACCTGATGGTGTCACTGAAGTTCTTCATATCACTTACTTTAAGCAAAAAATGACACAGCTTCTCCTCCTGTTTATCTTTAGCAGATGATCTTAAGAACCTCAGAATTACGGGTGAGGAAACAGCATTCCATTTCAGCACATATTCTGGTTGAAAAGTGCTTTGTCAACTTTGTACAAAGGACAGTACAGTCAGAGCAGGATTTTTTTCCCAGCCCAATATTCAGCAAAGCACCTAATTTTTGGAAAGAATTATGGAACCCTCAGGAATACCATGGGATATTTCTGTGCTTTTAGAGAACAATTCTAAGCCATACAAATTTTCTCACCAGAAGAAAGGAATGCTGTGCTGATATGATGTAGTGGGGATTTTGTACACTTTCTAACAGGCATCTCTGTTTTTTCCTCCTGTATCCATGTGTGTGCATAATATACATCCACAGAAGTTAAGTATTTTCCAGCTTTGACTGACTTACAAGTTTTCATTTAATTAAAAAGAAAAAAGTCCTGAAAAAGTTAATAAAATGTTTAGACAAACCTTTCAGTCCTGTGAGCTTAAGGAAATAATCCTCTTTGCATGCCTAATAATGTTGTTGGTGTCTAATGGGATTTCATTTTCACACATGTGGAAGTGTCCTGCATGATATATGTTTAACTGCTGGAATAACTTAAAACCTGTGCTAACGTTCCAGGAAAAGGAGGGTCTGGACATGCTATAGGGCCTTGCCTATTGCTAAATCTTTTTTGTATGGGTTTAGAGGGTCTAGTTTACCAAAGCCTGAATACAAACACAGATGCTGATAGCTGAGTCTTTAAGACTCTAACAACCGTATTTGGCCTTAGAGAAGCTAGGGAGTTTTGGTAGTTTTCTGTTAATCTAAAAATTCAGTTCATAGAGCAGCTACAGTAACTGTCCATACTAGAATAACCAGGCTGGTCTGTTCATTAATGTAAAAGATGAATCAGATGTTTGGAGTTTTAAAAAAAGCCTGTATTAAGAGAGCTATTTATTTTCCATCATAGTATTAACAATAATAAGGGATTGACATGATGTTAATAAGAGTGACTTGACATTACAAGAATAAATTATCCTTAGATGTTGCAGGACACACCTTTAGTTGCCTGAGTTTTGGGACTTTGTTCTTTCTGCAGTGTTCCTTTTCCTTTTCCAGTGAACCTTTTTACAGTTCCCCTCAGTGTCTTGTCAGAAGAACAAAGTTTGTGAAAGGACAGTAAAGAGAAACTACGTGAGATGATGGGGGGGTAAAAATCATCCATTAAAGGTCAGGCTAATAGAGCATGATTTAGAGCAGAATATAGCGGGACTTTTGTAAGACAAGCAGCAACTTTTCATGCTCAGATGGGGATTCTTGGGTTAAATTGCTATCTTTGAGTTCTGAACTTGGAAAGGTATTAAAGTGGAATTAAACCTCTACACAATCCGGCTCTTGTGTCATTCAGGATTTTTTTGGGTTCTATTTAATTGTACATCCCAGCAGGGTTCTGAGTGACTGGTGCTCTAAAGAAATGAGGGGTAGGGTTAAGTCTGCAGCCCACTGCTCTCTGCTAATCCTTCTTGTTCCTTGAAGAAGGATTTACTTTTGCTGCCAGCTTGTGAAAGACTTTCCTCCTCCCGAAGAGATTGTTGTGGCTTTCCTGGGGAGGTGTGGTTGCTATAGCAGGGAGTCACGCCTGGGTATTCTCTCAAACCCTACTGAGAATGGGCCAAAAAAGAGCCGAAGAAGAGTAAAACTGGGGATTAAAAAATGGAACAATGGGAGACAGGAAGATAGGAGTGGGAACAAATGGGAATTACAGCACCAAAAATAATGCAAAGTGACAAAAAGAGGAAATAGAAAAATAATAGCTGACAGTCGGACTGAAAAGAGAAACACTACAAAAGAACAATTTAGTTTCAGCAGGCAAAGAACATAAAAGGGCATCTGGGAAATAAGGCACAGGCCTGTGCTGAGGGCTTTTTTGATTCTTTACTGTATTGCAAACATATATGCACAAAGTATACAAAACTTCCTCCATACCCCCTTCTCACCTCCACCTTTACCACAGTCTGTTTATTCCAAAGATCATCTTCTTGGGTTTTAAACTGTGAGTGTACTTATTTGCTGCTAAATGATATTTCTGATTGTGTCTGTTCCTAGGGACTAAGTCTAGGGCAATTCTGGGCTTTTCATACAGAATATTGACGTGTAGATCAATAACAGAAGAAAAAAAAAAACCAACTGTTCAAACTCTGTTCTGGAATGTTTTCCAGACAAATAACTGCTTCCAGGACGATGCCAGTGGGCTCTTGGTTTTGCTGCTGCTCACTGGAGGCAAATTCTTGAGCTCTTACCATGGCAATGCCCCTACCATAAGTACCTACCTCTGCCTGGGTGCTGTGGGAGCAGGGGCTGTGTCCCTGCGCTGTGTTGACCAGCTCATCATGTACCTTTAGGATGTTTAGATGCTATATTTTGCTTTGAGAGCCTTTGCTCTGCTGTTCAAAGGCAGCCTGTTTTGCAAAGATCTTGAGCATTTTCATCTCTGAAAGAAGCAGAAATTTCATTGTTTAAAGTTTGTCACATTACAAATAATATCTAAAAAGAAGCCAGTCCCACATCTAACAGCAAATCTCTCTGAATGCCTTTCCTGCACCCTACTGCTTTATATATAGGAGAGGCAGAGAGATGTAACAGATGAAACATTTTGTTTATGAAGTGTCTGTGTTTTGTTTTATTTCACATGTTTTTGCAATATAGATAACAGATTACACCACAGAGCTTTCATTGCCTTGTGCTATAAAGATACTATAAAGCCTTTCTGGGTATTAATAATAGATTGTGTTGATGAGTTTGGAGAAGCTGGCAATAGACCCCCCACTGTAAAGACATTAACACCACAGGACTAAGGTATCTTTCCCTTGCAAATCAGTTGCTAAATTGGCTGTGCTGATGGGTTTGGGCACAAGCTCTTGTACAGCATCAGTGCAGCAGGCACAGGAAGTTATTTTGTTTTATACTGGCAAATAACGTTTCTTCCTCTTAATGTTCTTAGTTGAGAGGAAAGGCCCTGTGTAAATTCTTTCCCTAAGTCATTCTTGCCAGCCGAGAAATAACTTAGGAATTACATTTGAATGGCTTTGACACACGATTATTTTTTCCTGTAAAAGTGAAGGCCGGGGCAGTGAATCACAATGAAGTACAATTTCCCTGCTTTAGAGGGCCTTTAGGGTGAATTTTCATATAAAAATTATATTAGAAGAATTTCCCTGCATTGTTGGCGATGTAAATTCAGTGTGCCACTTAGTGAACAAGAAGGGTAAGACATCTGACCGGTCCAGTGAATATCCAGCACGCTGGAGACAGGAGGTCCTGGCACCGAGCTGGGTGATGGGATAAGGCCCAGCTCCATGCCGGGCACAAGCCATTTCACCCAGCGGAAGTCAGTCAGGTTGTACAGGTAGGAAATACAGATGGATTTGATTTAGTATGTGTAAATAACTGAATAAAACTCCAGGAAGAAAAGTGAAGAAAACCTTGGGTTTTGGTAATGAGCTGCAGCAGAAGTACAAACTCCCCAACACGTACTGTGCTTTTATAGCTCTTCAGTATCATTTGAAGCAGTACAAAAAGCACAACAGCAGAAGCCTCTTCAGCCTTTTTTTAAGCCCGTAGACAGAAATAACATTGTCTCCCAAATGTTTGCCCTCCCTAAAAATATAATTCGAACGAAATCTTCATATTTTGTTAATCCATTAGGCTTCTTAATTGCAGCCCTGGCTTTATCAATTCAATTGGCGCCCTTAACTTTTATAACAGTTTCTATTCTACAGAACAGATTAGGAGAAAATTGCAGCCATAATCTGTACAGTGCAATTGCCGTGCTATAAAGAGGAATGGGAGTAGCTGAGAAGAGCAATTGGATTCCCAAAGGTGGAGCACAGTAGAGCAATATCAGTGACTTTGTAAATGAAAAATTGTTTTAATTCCCTTCTAACAGCAATAATTCGATTCTTCATAAATTTTTCCATCAAAGTGTTGTAAGGAAAAATGCTATAAAATAGAATTGCATGGCAGTGATGGAAGACAGTTGAACAAAGGGGTCAATTAGGGGATGAAAATTAAGCAAAGAGAAGAATCCGTTCTGTCACATTTTGCTCGAAGCGAGAAACTCCTCTGCACTTTACATTTTATGTTTTACTTTATAGTTATGGAAGATGTAACTTTTCAGGTCATTCTGGCCCTACTTGAGCAAGTTAGGTTAGGATGACAGCTTCGAACTGTGTGTCTTAATACATGTTGGTGAATCCATTTGTGGGTCTTTTCCGTTTGTCTCGGCATCACTGTCCTGACCCCAGAACTGCCATTGTGCAGAGCTTTGGTGTGGCCAGCGAATGCTTGGCCCACCCTTGGAAGGGATTTTGGGATGCCTCAGCTGCAGGAGCTGGGACTGGGCAGTGTGAATCCTGTGCCTGGTGGCCTGGGGACCTCTCGAGAAGGTGACACATGACCACGTGAGGGGGCAGCTGTGCCAGTCCATTCCCCTGCCAAAGATCCCCCATCAGAGCAGGCGGCATCTGAGACTTGTCCTGGTGTGCTGGGAGGGAGCTGGGAATGGCTGGTCTGCACGAGGTTCCTTCCGGAGCAGCCCTTGTGGGGTCCTAAGCTCTGCTCAGCGAGGGGACATCAGCTCGCCGACCACAGACTGCTGCTTTCCTTTGTTAAAGAGAGAAGATGAACACAGGGCAGGAGGCTTTTGGCAGTTGTCATGTGGCTGTTGCAGTAGAGGCTGGTGATGGTGGCACAGAGGTACACACAGCACCGCTGTCCTGCTGCAGGGTCTAAAGTGGATGAACTAAATCCTGCTCCTGTTGAGGCAAACGGGAGTTTTACCTCTTATTCCATTGGGAAGGAATTCAAATAAAGGGTAGTATTTTTATGGATGTGGTTGTGACTCAAGCCATCATCCAGGTATGACCATCCTGTGATACTGCCTCGGCCCCATGTGTGGTGGGTCCATTTTTGGTGTGCAGAGCAGTTATGTGAGCTTGTGGCTCTGACTGTGTCTATAGTCAAATTCCCACCAGCCTCAGAGCAAGACCTCACTTAGCATGGGATAACATGTGGTCTCTATCATCATTTTATCCGTTAGGTTGCCTTTGCATGGTACTTGTGAGAGTACAAGTGAAATGTTCACAGGCAGAAAAAGTATCTCAGTACCCAGATAAGTTATGTTTTAACCTGTGAATCCAGATCCACATTGTGAAGCACAGTTTTAAACACAAGCTTTCACCAGTAGTTGGTGTTCTTACTGCAGCACCTGTGGATAGAGGGTTAATAAATACTTTCTTCAGTTCTCCCTGAAGAAGAAAAAGGTTTCTTTGTTTTAGTTTCTCTCCAAATATTAAATTTTTTTTCTAGAAACTTTTAATTTTTGCACATGTTTTATTACCACTCACTGAAAGGGAATTATCTTCCTTTTACTGAAGTTTCAGCTGTGAAATCAGCTTTAATAAACTATGTAATTATTTTTTCTGCAGGGAAAATGTTTGAAATGGATTGTTTCTTTTTTTAGGGTTCTTTTTTTTTTTCAAATCATAAAATTATTTCTGTTTTGCTTTAGTGCACTCGAGATGTTTTGAATGTTCAGAATTCAGTGTAACCAAGCAACAGTTTTTCTTTTTTGTAAGCACCCATGAGCTGTATGACACTACAAAAATGTCCAAGTCCTGTGCTGGCTAAACCCCGTGCATAGTGGTTTTCCCTTTCTATGTCTGCTAAAGAGAGAGAAGTATAGAAAATTTTCCCTAAGAAAGAGTCATTCATTAATAATTTAATTTCTTCTTTTAATAACACTCAGTTGTTTGAAAAGCATAATACGTTTTACTTCAGCTCTTATTTTGTACTGTACAAGTACAAAGTGAACTCCCAGCTGGCTATATAAGGATGATGGGGATGTTATATGCAGGGTATTATCAGGAGGAAAAGCATCAGAGCTACAGACTATACCTACAATATTTACAAAAGCCTGTGACCACCATCTTTGCATATTTATTAAATCAAGAAGAGCCAGGTATCTGCTGCGGTTTCTTGCAACACGTAACGTCAGGATAACACAGAAGGGAAAATGATTTAATGTCTCTGATAGGTAGACAGCAGCATCTGTCCTCTTGCATATATCAAACACAGCTTAATAACTTCCTATTTACTGCTTCACGGCAGAGGTCCAGTAAATAACCAACCTGACTGAATTAGTCTGTTTTTATACCTCAGTCCTGTATAACAAACCTCTTGAACCACACTTAATATGAACAGCAAATTTCGCACTGCACATGGAGATCTCTCAGCACAGATTAAATTAGTTATAATAAAACAATTAAAATCTATTTGCCCACAGACAGGAGGAAATGAAGGACCTGGGTGAGCAATAGGAAGGTAAGGGTGGGTTGTCAGGACATCAGAAGAGTAAACAGCAGAGCCGTGATTCTCTGGAGCAGAGCAGGGTCAAACTTACTGCAAGATAACTACGCGAGAGATAATAAATCAGTAGTACGTATTAAACACCAGATGGTTGTGCCCATGCAGGAAGGCACGGTGGATCATGTAACTGTGGTTGTTTCTAAGGATTACTGATTCAGCCTGACTTCACAGGGATATCCTAACAAATAAAATCTTTATGGCCTCTTCCGCTGGTGAACATTTTCATCTACTGTTTAAAGACGGGACCACATGTCTCAGCGTTTTCATTGCCCCTGATATCTATGCAAAATTAATTTGTTGAGTTCACCCTGTTTTAGCTGGTGAAGAGTTTTTGACTCTCTAGTACTGTAAAGTTGCTTTACAGCACTTATTACAAATACTCAGATGGACAGGCAGGCCATTGTTCCAAGCTTTAGCTCAGCCGAATCCCCAAGTGTTCCAGGCATAGAGGCAAACATACTTAAAAACTTCTAAACCTATTGAGTTGTCTTTCAGAATTGTCCAGGCAACAGAATTTATTTATAAAACTCTTGCAATCGTTGATTCAAAACAAGGTTTTCTTGTTCTGCTTTTCTCCTTTGTCCTCTTTGAACAATTTTCTTTGGAATGTTTTCGTTGTGCTTAGGAGTCGGAGATTTCCTGGGGCTTCTAATAAAGGCATTTGATTTCCACTCTCCACATACTTTAACAAGTCCAAGGATTTTGAGGTTTGACATTAACTTAAGAGAGCTGGAGATAATCAGGCATGGGGGTAAAAAGCCAGAGTTATGCAAATTATTTGTAAAATGTATAGAAAGCAAAAGAACTCTTTCTTTAAGTGTGGTTGGTGTGGGACAGAGGCTTTGTCTCCACACACAGTATCTGCATGCTCCCCTTCAAATTTATGGCTGCGATTGAAACCTGTAAAGGGGTGATCTGTAAAGTATTCCTGCTATCCTACGCTTCTCAACAGGTTTATTACCTTTCGTTTATAAAATGAACAGTCTAATGAGCAGTGTTTTAGATCACAGATATCAAAGTCTGGTCATTTGTCAAGATTAGTTTCCTGTTGTGAGATTGCCTCGTGCAAAAAAAAAAAGTGCATAACCTTGGGTTACTCTCTGGGAGCCGAAAAAATGCCCATAAACACTTTATAAGATAAATTTAATGAAGATTTTATAATCTTAGAATCCAGTCCAACGCAGTGCAGTGTATTTGTGTGTGTGTTATAACGCAGGGAGTATCATCTGAATACAGAGCAAGGAATTTTCTTACGTTGACAACAGGCAAGTTAAAGGTGGAAAGTTCGTGCAGTATTGTCAGGCCAATTTAATGGTAATTTGAACGAGTTAATACTACATTGACAACAATGTAATTCGTTATAACTAAAAGACTGCCTTTGGAAACGGTGCTGAAAGCCCCATCTTCGTGGCAATAGTCAGTTGCAAATAGATAACATAAAATAACCCTATTTATGCTTTAGACATCTTATTTTGAAGAAAAAGGGGGAAAAAACCCACTCAGTAAAGCAGTGTGACAGTGAGGGGGCTCCTCAGGTGAGCAACATGGTCCGCAGCACAAGGCTGAGAAGAGAGGAGGGTGGTTTTGTGTCCCAGTTAGGAGGAATGTGAAGGGTGGATATGCTTTCCTATCTGGAATGAAGTGTAACCCGTGTGACGTTCGTGTTTTCACTTTCACTGCATATATTTTGCGGTTTGCTTGGAAGAAGCCCGGCGGCCGCCGCAGCCCTACTCGGGGGGATGCGCCCATCACCGCAGCGCCGCTCCCGCTCGCTTCGGGCCGCGCACCGGCCCCTCAGGCGCCAGCTTCATCCCGGGGAAGGCCCTCCCCGTTCTCTCCTCTCTGCGGCGGGGAGGTGGGAACCTGCCCGCTGCCAGGCTGGGGGAGCGGGTCTCCGATGCGCCCGCGGTATCCCTCTGGAGGCAGAGCCCGGCGCGCAGCGGTTTGGTCCGATCGCAGCGCTGTCGCGACAGAGCCCGCAGTTTCCTTTTCCCGATGGCTCAGACGAGCAGCACCGATCGGAAGCGCCGCCGCTTCCCCCCGGCCGCGGCCCCCGAAGCGGGACCCGCACGTCGGGTCCGTCCCGTCCGTGCCGGCAGCGAGCGGGTGTCACCCGGCGCAGCGGTGCGAATGAGCCGGTGCCTTCACACCAGACCTGCTAATCTGCGGAGTGCTTAAGCGCGCTCCATCATAACAACAGGCTTCAGACAAAAGATACAAGCTTAATTAAACTGAGTCAAATCGGTTTAAGCAGTTAAATAGAAACAACTTTTTAAAGTGCTGAAAATCTGTTTGCTCTTTTTTTTTTTTTTTTCCTTTCTCCTTTGTCCTTTAATCCTTTCAGATATGTTACTGTGGCTAGATAAAAATATTTCCTGCTTGGGAATTTGCTAGCTAAAGCATTGTAAGAAAAACCTTGCAGACAAGCCCGTGTGAAATAAGATGGCCTATTTACTAGCAGTGCCCGTGGGTCCTGTGTAGCATCAATGTCTCTTTAATAGATTTAATTCATTATGTAGCCAAATAAGAGCTGCTCAGGCCACCTTGCGTGGCTCGTACAGTGCTCAGCTGTTACCTCGTGGCTGTGGCCATGCAGAGGTACGCACCGAGCCTGCAAGGTTAATAGTGTAGATCTCTTTTATTAGATCAGACGATACAGATGGGGAAATGCCACAAGTTACTGGGCTCTGAGCCTTCCTTTAGATGCCATGTGTAAATGGATTTACATTTTCCTTTCCCTCCTGCCCGTTCTGTGACTCCATCGCTTGCTGAGGAGCTAGTGACTGCCATTTTGCTGTACTACTGAGCTCAGACAAAATGGAGGCTTTGGAGGAATCAGGAACTACCACAGTGTGTGCCTTCTAAAATTGAAGATAATTGCCCTTTTTCATAAAAAGTGGTAATTTTGAGGATGAAACAACCACCAGCATACCCCATCCCAAAAGGCAGAATCTCCTTTTTCCCTCCTGTGAGCACATGGGTGCAGTTGTGTTAATTTCATTGCCAAATTGTAAATGTTAATGCACCTTGCACTTTGATATATTGCTATAAAGGATACTGAATTTCAAATCACCAAGGCCACTGCGTGATACAGGGACGTAACTTGGCTATTCATCTTTATTTGAAGCAGCCCTCTTCCTAAAAGCTCACTTAGGGAGATTCCCAGTTGCCATTAGAAAAGCAAAATAAAATTAATCTGAATCATCCTAACTTCATCTTAGAAAATTAATGATGGAGGAAAGGGGATTTTTAAAGGTTTAATAAGAACTAGTCTTGAGTAGTGTATATTCTAGAGCCTGTGATTATAGTGGTAATTTAGCAGATTGTATCACTGCCTATCTCTGCCAAAGGATGTTTCACACCATTTAGAATGCACAGTACTCCCTTCAGAGACAGGTTGTTCTGGAATAACTCAACATCCAAGGAAAAGCCATGTTATTTCACTCCTGACTTTATCAATTGCATGTGTGCGATCGCACATGTGTGCGCGTCGTCTTCTCAGCAACTGCACTGAGGTTTTGTGCTGGTTTCTGTGTTCATTGATCAGCCTCCTCAGAGACAGACAATACCAAAAACGGAAAGTCATGAAATCTGCTCAGAATAGGGTTGAAGTGCTGAAACCAGAGAGCCTGTGTAAAGCAATGTGTGAATTGGTCCTTCCTCTATAAGGTGCATTAAAGTAAATTTGGTTTCGAACAAGGTATCTATACTCTGAGAGCTCCTTTTTGTTTCTCATTTTGAAGAGGAACAAAACGGTGAGATAAGAACAAATCTTAGTATTTTTTTTCCAGCAAAGGTGATTTGGGAATCTTGAGACCAGAGGGATTGGGATTTGAATAACGTGCATGCCTGTGATGTTTCCAAGTCTAAGGATGCAAGTCTTGCAGTGTGAAAAAGCATGAGAAAAAACAGATCTGCAGTTAAATTAGAGAATTTGCTGTGTTTGAATTCATGCAGCGTATGCTCTGACGTTCCCTTTGACTTTGCTGCCTCTCTTTATTACAGGCTGTTTGCTGCTAAGTGCAGTGGCTGCATGGAAAAGATCGCCCCAACAGAATTCGTGATGAGAGCCCTGGAGTGTGTTTACCACTTAAGCTGCTTCTGCTGCTGTGTCTGCGAACGGCAGCTGAGGAAAGGGGACGAGTTTGTTCTTAAGGAAGGGCAATTGCTCTGCAAAAGTGACTATGAAAAAGAGAAAGACTTGTTGAGCTCGGTCAGCCCAGACGACTCAGACTCAGGTGAGCTTTTCCCACACCTGCTCCAACTGGAAAAGCCGCAAGGGTTCGTAGAGCTTTCCTATAGAAACATATATCCATTTGCACATCTACTTTATTTATATACACATGCAAATTAGCAGCACAGCTAAAAGAAATCCCTACTTGCAGTCTGCTCTCCCTAGCTTGATTCCCTCCCTGAACTTGCTGCTTAGTAAAGGACAAAAGCAGTTAGGTTTTGTCGATGTATTTTTCTGTAAGATCCCAAAATGTGAATCAGCCTGACTTCAGTTACCCGAGGCCTCATTCAAATGTGCTGTTTTCCACAGGCATTCTTCTATCCACTTAACATATTTTTCAGGGGATCTTCTGCACATACACTTTCAGCACTGAGCTAGGAAAGTGGACAAAGTAGTAATAGAATTTTCAAGTGTATTCTTTCTGCCAATCACAGAGAGTAACTTTAAGTACAACACAGAAGTACTGGGAGAATCTGAATGAAACTGAGAAGTGGGTTTGTGCTGCAGCAATAGTATGTGTAGTGCAGGAAGCCAGGGCAGCTGCCTGCTTGGTGAAGCTGCCTGCAAATGTGCTCATGTTAAGGCAGACAAGTGGGCTCACCTAGAAGAGAAATAAAAGCAATAATAATAAAAAGTTTGCCTGCTACAGATCTCCAGAGTTTTCTGGAGGTCCTGCACTGTCCCTGATGAATGCAGACTGTTTAGGATCAAGGGACATCAGGCTTGATACCTTCGTAAAATGGTCTACTACAAATCTGCAGTGATCTCTGCCTTCAGAGGGACCTGGGCTTTGAACGGTGTGATTGCAAGAGTTTGGCTAAGGCGAGTGTCACCATACTGTGACCAGAGCTTTTACCTTCTCCTGAAAAAGACAGCGGAGCCCTCATACCTGATAGCAGATGATGGGGGTCTTCCCCAAGTTCTTCACAGTGATGGAGAGACAGATGCTTCCTTTCCTCCACCTGTTTCCTAGGGAAAGTTTTAAAAGAGAGTGAGCAAAATCCGTTTGCTGTCTATCCAGGGTTAAGAACACAGTAGTGCACAGGCCAGATAAGTCACACACTGGACTCAGGTTCTCCAGTCCAAATCCCAGGGACTTAGCAGGGGTTACAGTAAGGACTGGCTTTCAGATCACAACCAGTTCCAGGAGACATGGGATGCCTCCTTCCCGTGCCATATATGCTCAAAGAGATTGGAAAACTGCTGCCAGTGTGCCCTGGCTGATCCCCAAACTAGAGACAGTGTGTACACAAATTGCTGCCAGCCATCATAACTGTGCACTTCTTTCCCAAGAAAATGTCTAAGAAAATCAACAATTATCATTCCATTAAGTGAACAAATGACATGAATGTTTGCCTCTGGTTGATGGGAAAATGCATTATTCTAATTTAGGTAAGAGCAGTAATTATCTTAATCTCTAATCTGAGAGCCATATTCTCCCCATTACTGAAATTTGTATTTTGATGTCAGGAATGCTGCAAGACAAAGGTCACTGCTAACTCAGCAGGACATGCGGGACCGGGGTCTTTCTTGGAGGAGCATGTTATTTATTGCCATACTGTATTTGCAGGGCCTTGAGTGCTCTGCTCTGTAAATCTCACGTCACAAGGTCTGTGAATTTGCCCCAGGCCTGTGAGTTTCCTACTTGTCCTTCAGCGTGTCGTTCTCCTCTCCAACCTCAAAGTCCCACTGTCAGCCTATCTGTGTTCAGACAAAGTCCCTTTTGAGAAGCTGTATGTACAAGGTTGTCCCCGTGCTGTAGCAATGGCATGGCGATCCTTCTCCCCTGCCTTCCTCCCTCATCATGCTGGCACTGGTAGCTGCGTTGGAGATGTGCTTTGGGCTCTCCTTCAGGACACATATTCTATTTTGTGATGATCAGCAAGCTACCACAGTGGGACAAAACAACCTTGGTTTCAATTCCATTTCCCCTTGGCACAAGGGGTAGTTTCTTACTCCTGGAGATGCTTCCCCCCCCCCCCATTATTCTCTGTTAGCCAAACCCAAACCTGAAAAACAAGTTGACAAATTAAATGGGATGTTTTGTCTCCCGTTGTCTAATGCATAGAAAACGCAGATCTCCCAGATGCCTGTGTGAGAGCAGATGATTTCGCATAGCCCTGGCTGAGAATTTGTCCTTCTCCAATCAAATATTTATTCACTGGACACAAAAGTAACTCTCCAATGAGCAATGTTAATCCTCACAAACCTTTCCTTAGAAATAGCATGCTGGAAAGTTAATAATGTCATGGTTATTAAAATGACTGAAGTTCTCTTTAATCATTAGGCCAAAGATGCTTATTAAAGTAAAAGGTGATTAGATTGATAGGTGTATAATAATCAGGCCCTAAAATGAATTAAAGTCTAATTTGTTAATTCCCCAAACATGATCTTTGAGTATATAAAAATTGCAGAGTGTTTGCTTATGCTGAAGTCCCTATAATAGTATATTAACATTTTCTGGAAGAAAAATCAGTAATCTGGTGAAATAAAATATGCTGAGTTGAAAAGTTGTGTTTCAGAACAAAATTTGTACTTGACTCTTCATGCTTTGCCACTGCAATTGGTATTTTCTATTACAACACACTAACAAACATTGTATCATCAGATTGTGTGAATATTCAGAGTTTAACAAATCATCCATTTGGTCTACTTACTTGTATGTATTTACCAAGAAAGAGAAGATTTCTGCATGCACATATAGACACGCTATAGTACATAGAGAAAGAACTCCGATGTTTCTGTGGGAAACATGAATGAGATGGCAAAGATGATATTGAATATTATCTCTAGAGCTTAAAAATGTTCAAATCCACAGCTGGAATCTACACTATATATAGCTTGAGATATTTTTGTGATATGTGCACTTACACTGTTTCGCTGCCATAGTGGTGCAGGCAGTAGTACCTGTCTGCAGCTAATGCTTCTGGAGCAGATGTGGCTCTGCTGTAAAGAAAAGGGTGTGCATCAGCTGATGTAGTTGCAGGAGGTGAGCATATGGGGGACCAAGCGATGTCAGAAGGGCACAAAGTGTCTATGTGCCTGATTCCTGGAAATACTGAAGCATATTCTGTATTTCAAACCCCTGAATTAAAAATCAAACACATTTTTATGTTTTTATGGCATTTGATTTAGGCAGTGCACACAAATGTAAGTCAGTCTCTCCCTTCCTGCAGTTGCTTTAGGTATTCAGAGAAATATGGGATAATGTTGAACCTGCTAACTAGCTTGGCAGCTGAAGAGCAGTTCTCAAACACCCTGTTATCTTGGTGGAACAAATATGATTTCATATCCTGTTTATTTTTCATTAGTTAAAAGTGATGATGAAGATGGGGATGTTAAGCCCACCAAAGGACAAGTAACACAAGGAAAAGGAAGTGATGATGGGAAGGACCCAAGAAGACCTAAACGACCAAGGACAATACTTACTACGCAGCAGAGACGAGCATTCAAAGCATCCTTTGAAGTGTCTTCCAAGCCCTGTAGGAAGGTAAGTGCTTCATCAGAGACCAGAAGTCAGCTCTGACACCAGGCTGCAGGGGTGACAGGGTCAGGCCACAGCTCCCTGCCCTTTCTTGGGACAGCAGCAGGTACCTTGGGGTGATTCCAGAGACCATGCCAGCATACTCACCCAAATGCCATCTCCACCTGGAGCAACCAGCAGCTCAGGACCAACCAGCTCGTTGCTGTCCCTTGTATTCACAGCATGCAGAACAGCTCCATGACTGATTCCTGCTGAACAACAATACTTGTCTGTTACAAAACATGAAATAGGCCTTGACTATCAGTAAAAGTGGTTTTTGCCCTTCTTTTTCCCACTACAGAGGGAGTCATACCTAGTGAGAGCGTGCTCAGCTTTGGACCAACTGCTGTCCTTCCAGTCTTGCTTTTCTGTGAAACTTAACCCTTCTGTTGATCTTGTTTATAGCAGCTAGGGAAAGGTAGAATGTATTTCTTCACTGATGAAGGTGGCAAAAAGCAATCCAGCTCCCTGTTTCCTCCTAAGTTTGACTGTGTCATTTTACACAGCTCAGACTATTTGTTCAGAGACAGAGCCCTGGGTAGCATGGTTTAGTGTGAGGTGTCCCTGCCCATGGCAGGGGGGTTGGAACTAGATGATCTTAAGGTCCTTTCCAACCCTAACTATTCTATGATTCAGTACTTATGAAACTGGTGGTGACATGAAGGGCAAAACTTGAGTGAACTGTGCAAAAATATGAGGAACTTTTAGAAGTAATTCTGCACATGCAGTTTTTAGTGCAAGTACAGGCATAATCCTCCACACATAACTGATTAGTTTTTCTAAAAAATATTAAAATTGACATTGTTAAACTTTTTCTCCTGTAGGTCAGAGAAACACTAGCAGCTGAAACAGGCCTCAGTGTGCGAGTTGTCCAGGTCTGGTTTCAAAACCAAAGAGCAAAGGTAGGTTGTTTGTCAAGTTCTCAAACGTAAAACACAAATTGTCCTCCAACACAAGTTTCCCCCTCTCCCTAGATGTAGTACCTACCACAGGGATCCCAGGGACTGAACTGTACATATTTTGCATGTGCTGCTGTCTGCATCCATACAGGAAAGGCAACTTTCAAACACAGATATTAAGTTCATGTGTTCAAAGCAACATGAAGCTGGGGGTAAATTTTGCATGCAAATATGAAATAGAAACTAAAATGTTTAAGCTTAGAAATGAAACTGAACCCACAGTGGTGTCAGCATGAATATAAATGGCCTGCTTTAATAGATTTTATGTTTGTAGAGAGTTTTGTAAGGAAACAAAATTGTTGCATTTGGAGCCATGAGATTGTTCTGTTCTTTCTCTTTTATCAGATGAAAAAACTAGCACGAAGGCATCAGCAGCAGCAGGAGCAACAAAACTCGCAGCGACTAGGGCAAGGTAGGGCATCTGTGATGAAGGCAAAGAAATGGATAAAGAATCCGCCACATTTCTTGAAGTGCCTTTCCCACATAATGCCTTAAGTACAACCCCACAGAGCACACATGAGTCTGTGGATAATGCGTGCCACCATCAGTGCTCCGTCTGAGTGCCCATCCCAGGGTATCCCAGAGTTCTTCCATGCGGCCAGGCCCTGGAGGTGCTTACACAGAAGCTGTTACCTTCTTTCTAGAATAAATCTGCAGTACAGAGATGCTTTCATTGGAGGAAACCTCCAGGAGGCTCACTCCAGGTAGATGCTGAGAAAGGAGTCCTGCAGGCTGCCGGCAAAGGTGTCATCGGCATCGCTGCCCCAGCCAAGGCAGAGGGATCTGCACAGAGGCACCAGGGCTTACCCTGCTGCTCCATGGCTGCTCTTGAGCATCTCCAACTCCCAAGGTCTTGCAGCCTCAAATCCTCCTCTACAAAGAGCCAGAAAAACTGGTACCAACAGAAGTTAGATATTAATCGGGCTGTGTCACACATGGGACAGACTTTGGGAAGATATGGTCCAGCAGTATGATTTAACTCCACACCCAGAGTTAAATAATAACTTCAGAAATTATTTAGTCAGAAATTACAAGTCTTTCAACTTACTGCTCAGGGTTGTACTCTCAGACAAAATGTGGAAGCCTCCTCTGAATGACAGGACACACTGAGCTGCATCTCCTCTGTGCTTGGGTTCTGTATTGCTGTTGATGCTACTGTGTGCTGCCTCTTTACTCCTAAGTAGTGACTGTGCCCTCCTGTTTGCTTTGCAGAAGTAATGTCCAACCGAATGGAAGGGATGATGACATCTTACACACCACTTGCACCACCACAGCAGCAGATTGTAGCAATGGATCAAAGCAGTTATGGCACAGACCCATTTCAGCAGGGTCTCACCCCTCCACAAATGCCAGGCGACCACATGAACCCTTATGGTAAGGCATGCATCATTCTGCCGCATCAGAAATAGCAGGGTTCGTATGCTGGTTCACACCCCACAGGTTCAGTAGAGTTACTTGCTTTTATAGTATTGTTTTCTGGATTTGTACCAGGGAATTTGTACCAGTCAGTTTTGTATATGTATATATTTTCATGTACACATAAAGGGGTAGAAGAGAGCTCATCCAAGGCTCGGGACACCCTTCAGAACTATTTCACAGTGTAATTCTGAGAAATGATAAACCAAGCAACATCACCTCTCCAGCTCCACTCTTTTAAACCAATATCCAAGACAGTGAAAAATAAACAGTACCAAATTCTAGCTCCCTCACAAGTTTTTCCTTTTTCATAGAAGCTTTGGGGGAAAAGTGCCTTCAATAAAAAGAAGCAATCTATTCATTCCAAAATGAATAAACACCCCTGTAGGATCCCTCAGATTAGATGTGTGGATTTGTAAAAACAGGTTTTTTAAGCTACTAAGAGATGTGTCACCACAGCACATTTTTCCTGTGTAATTTTATTCTCTGCCCAAAATCAAGATGATGGTTTGCTTTCGTGATTTCCTGACCACACACTTTCAAGTGGATAGGTACCCTAAATGCATCACAAGCATTAAATGCCTAATAATTGATTCTGGACAATTGCAGTGTGGCATTTAAATAAAATTTAAGAGGATTTCTCAGACTGTGGTTATTGGCCTTGCTGTAACCCACAAGGGTCTGCTATGTCAGACTTGTTTCTGCTGACCAGGAGCACTTCACTTCACTATAGAGGGGAGAGCACTAAGCCATTTCTAATGGGCGCATGAGGAAAAAGAGCTAGACTAACACTTTCTTAATGCTCACAGGACTTGAGCTACAGCTCTTTCTCGTACCTTCAGAGTTGAAGTAAGTTGAAATCTTATTTGCTAAGGGAAATAAAAGGTGCTGTTCCAAACTAGCCCCAGAATTGTGGAATTTTCTTAAATGAAAGCATGTTTACAACTGTAGCTAACTCGATGCCAGGGAAGCTGGGTCTCTCCTCCTGAGTCCCATCGCATTTGTAGTTCTGTCTTTTACCTTGTGTGTAAATGAAGATCATTACTGGTTATGGTTCTCAGACCACTTTTCCCATCATGGGCACTCAATGTCTGGTCCCACCTTCCTTGGGGCCTTGGTGCCCCTGCAAATGCCAGATCCCAACTCAGAGGGAGCCAGGGACTTGCTCCTCCTCCCCAGCACTGTTTGCTCCCGTCATCAGCCAAGACTCTTTTGTGCTGCTGACTGCAGTAGAAACTAAATCCTGGCAGTTCCGTGTGGCACTGCTGCCAGCTGAACTCTGCAGGTTGGTTGCTGGCCTTCCTCTTTGTAGGTCAGACCCTTAGAGCAAAATTAGGGTAACATGTAAAAACCAAACCAGGAGCGTTCCCTTTTGGTGCAGCGTGCAACATGTGAGCATCGTTTGTACTGTGTCCTCCTCTGCCTGCACAGAATCCAGCTTAACATATACGTTTCATTTGCAGGAAACGACTCCATTTTTCATGATATCGACAGTGATACCTCTTTAACTAGCTTGAGCGACTGTTTTCTTGCCTCTTCTGAAGTTAACTCCATGCAGGCTAGGGTAGGAAATCCCATTGACAGGCTGTACTCTATGCAGAGCTCCTATTTCGCCTCATGAAAATAAAAGAAAACAAACAGCCGGCGTATATTTAGCCAGTGACTATTTCCAGTGCAGACTCTACAGCCATATGTTGCCCAGCTCTTCCTTCACAGTGACTCCTGTTGCCTCTGGACTGCAAAGAGCATTTTTTAGGAAGACTGTATCTGTGTGCATATATGTGTATGTATGTACATATATATTAATACCTACCTACATACATACATATATATATATAAACAAAACGCATCCACCAGTCCCATCCCCTTGATTCCCAGCTTGCACCAGACCACGAGACAAGCACGGAAGGAACAGAAGACCCTGCTCGTCAGAAGCCTTTGGTTTGGTTTTGAGCTCATCGTTGTACAGGAAATGGATTTTGCGGAAAGCTAGACCTTTTCCTCCTTTCTCTCTTCCTTTCTTTTGGATGTTTAAGCTTTGTTTGTTTTGTTTGGGTTTTTTTTAAAGCCACTGATACTGACATTAGTCGACCATATGACAAATAAATCAAGGAAACTGGAGATTCCTCCCTTTTCTTACTGCATGATTCATACTATGTTGTGGATAAATTGCCATTTGAACTGTGAGAAGTTAATGTAAATGTGACGTTCAACATTTGTTTCCTTTCTACACTTTTTCTACATAACCTAGATCTGCTCATTAGTTTATAGCCCTTACGCATATGATACTGAGGAAAGTGGTTAACAGTAATATTTGTGGAGAAAGCCAGTGATTTCATAATAAGAAAGGTCTATGACCCTGGAGAGGAGATGCATGTTAGGGACAGAGGCATTTAGGTTAGTATTGATCTTAAATAATTAAAACTAAAGGTGCTTACAAGACAGTTTTATTTAATTCTCTTTTTTTGAAGTGTGAGAATAAACCATTTACATTTGTCTGGAAGTACTGCAGTGCCAAATTCAAGTCTAGACCATGACTGGCAACCATGTGTTGTTCATTCTGTTCTGTTTATTTATGTTTTGCATGAGGCATAAATGTGCTCCATTGTCCATCTGGAATAATTAAGCACTCCTTTAGTTAATTATCTCGCCTCAGCAAGAATCTATGATACACAGTTCTAGCCTGAACCATCAGAAGTCCTGAAACGTGCTCTAACTGGAGAAAAAACAGTATGAAAGAGATCACAATGGGAGGTTTAGGTATGTTGAGCTGAAGTCTAAGCTGAGTCCTGCAGGTTTCACACTGACAGGACTCCTGTATTTACAATAAATACTCAAGTAACCTGTTAGTGCAAATGTAAGATGAACAAGTACACAAATTGAAGGTAATGTCCCAGCTGAAGTCTGAATGTCTCAGATGCTGAAGTTTGAGCATATGTCATATAGGTTTTCGTAGGGCATAAAATAACATAAATAATAATAGTATAGTTATAAATATTGCCTGGTGATAATTATAATGTGGAGAGGCAGACAAGTACGGTCATGGCTCTTAGTGGAGAAAACTTCATGGGGAAAATTTGCCAGGGTAATATCAGTAATTATAGGGTGTGTTCAAAATAGAGCTCATGGGGAAAGATTGGCAGGATAGGAACTTTCTTAAATAAATACCTTTAATATATTGACCATAATAGCTGAAAACAAGTCCAAAGCATTGGCTAATCCGATTTCTCCACGCTGAGGACTGGTACCAGGCCAGCGCTGCAGAGTCTCCCGTGGGACTCAGCACCTTCTGTAGGGATTCTCTGGGACACCCATTGGGGTGGGGGTGCCACTGGGAAGAAAGCAAATCCACTGAGCACAGAGAACATATGGCCTTGGCAGAGGGGGGTGTCCTGCTGGGGAGCCTTTCAGAGAGTGGCTCACCCCTTCACTGATGGAGGAAGGTTCTCCTTGTGCCCCAAAGGGGTGGATAACAAGGATCAGATGATAAGTCTAAGGGAGTAAATAAGATCACATTCCCTACCCAAGCATGGAAACATGGACCAAGCATGTTAGAGGTTGCGAAAGCAAAAGGTGCATGTGTTTTCACTCTGTGGAGGTGAGGAAAGCACCAGGGAGGAAACTGTGTGTGCAGTGCAGGACAGCCAAGTGCAGACCCCAGGCAAACCCTCCCTCTACTGTCTGCCACGCACACAGCTCTTCCCAAGCAAAGGAACCAATGTCTCAGTGAGGATTTGGGATGACTCTCCCCTCCCTGTTGGTTCCCCTCTCCTCCCTGTGTGGCAGCAGCCCTATCTGCAGACTGCCATACCCAGGGAAAAGGGGCCATTGCACCCCTGTGCTTTTGCTAGTGACCATTGCTCGCTTTCTGACAGGGATGTGGATTTTCAGTCGAAGGTTGTGAGCCCCTGGATATGTTTTGAAATTGGAAGAATTTTCTTTTCTTACCCATCCCCTTTGATTATTTCTCCCTTTCCCCTTGTATCAAAATAAATAACAATTTCCTTTCTCTCTGCATGACCGCAAACATCTATAAAGAACTCAGGTGATCCTCACTGCTTGCAGGGCAGACGGCAAGCAGATTTCATACGGCACATTTTAAGCATTTGTCACCACCAATCTCAATGGATTCATCAAGTTTTCCTCCCCACCCTTCTGCTGTGCTACTTTAGAATCATAGAAAAGCATCTTCACCATCTCAAACACACTGGGTTTATAGCCTCTACACATAGGCACAACCTTACTTCATCCCTCATTACTGGCAGGATCAAAATGGCATTTTTAGTGTTTACAGGGACTTATATGAGAACTATAATGTGACCTACAGTTTGGAGAACTGCCTTGTCCCAACTCTACCTCTGCTTGTGGGCTGGATGTTGAAATAACAATCCATTTCCAAGGAAAGAATCAGATATTCCATTTTATAGCTGAAGTAACCATAATCTTTTGCTGATTTTTTTTTTGATGACTGCTACCCTTTTTTTCCTTTTCTCTTTCTTTTCATTGCTTGTACATACCATCCCTGCTTCTCTTGTTGTGTTGGATGATGATGCCTTAGCTGTTTGTTCCCCCATAGTCTACCATCTCTGGTGCCACATGCACGACACGGTCGAGCCCTCTGGCACACATAACGTTTCCTGTGCCACTGTGGGTTGCTGCTGGTCAAGGGAAGGAATGCATAGCCAATGATTTCCAATGGACCCGTTATATCTGGCAAAGGCCAAAGTTCATTAAAGCAAAATAAATGTCACTTTTTTTTTGTGGAATGAATTACCCTACTGGAGTGTGATCATTGTGGTTTTAACCTGGGACCTGCAGTAAAAGATTATAGAGCAACCTCTGACCTTTTTGATTTCTGCTTTACTCTTCTATTGTCAAGGGAACTTCACTGATCAGGTGAAAGTAAAATGTTTAATGGGCCATATCACAGTAATATCTTACACTGAGTCAAATTGATAAAGTCTTGCCAAAAATTCTTAGCATCTGGCACTTCCACGGAAACCACAAACAATGATTGCACATAAGGGAGCTTGAAGGCTAGAGGTCATGACAGCAGTTTATTACACGCACCTTACAGTGATCATTTTCCCTAGGAAATTAACCCCTCTCTAATATAAGTGCATCAAGTGAGCTCTTGACGGCGTTTCAATCATGTTGTTTTGGCTAAGCAAGGAATGCATGTTAAGCTTAAGTGGTGACAAGATGCAATTAAGTAAAAGATGATTGATTAGGTTTCAGTGTTTGCTCAGTAACGTTTAAAAAAGATGGTTGTGAGATCAGAATGAATATACCAAGCACCAGCTCCCTCAAAGGTCCTTAGCGTGCAGTTACCAGGTGGTAACAGTGGCACATGAGAGATTTGCTGGCATTCAGGAATGGTTGCTGAGCAGCGTGGCCCTTGATCCCACCACTGGGCTCTTGCCTGACCAGCAGCACCTTTCCGTTGCACAGCTGACTGTTGAGAGGACAATTCCTACCATGCACTGCTGTTCTCAGCCCCTGTTTACCGCAGCACTGCAGATTAAACCCTGTATCATAAGCAGTTAGGGGCTGGTGGTAAATCTGTATCACAGTCACAACACGGAAGACAGTTAAATTACTGCAAGTAAAGAATGGTGGTTGCGATCACTATGGCTCAAACACTATTCTAGGCATTTTTATCTCCTTTTCTTCTTTAAACTCTGTCATGAATAACATCCTAATCACTTGGCTCAGTTGCTGCTAACCATGCCTGAAATGTGACTCAAGTTAGTCCTTATGATGGCTCTGAGTGGATCTTTGGAAGCCACCCTGCACAAGTCAGATGAGTGTTACCAGGTCTTTTGAAGGGGTCATTGTCAGCAGCAACTCAGCCACCTCACTGTGCTGTCACTGCATGGGGAAGGTCCTCCATGCTGGCAAACCTTCCAGGGATGATGTGAACCCACTTACCTCTTCCTACTGTGCTCAGGACTCCCTTCCAGTTTCCTTAAGGATCAGAAGTATATCCCAAGCCACCACCACAGGTGCCCCAGGGAACCCAACTCTGTGATGCTGCTAGGGATGCTGCAAGCTGGGGTTTGGGAGAGCTCCTCTTTGAACCATGTCATAATAACTCTGGTTGTCCCTAAAAGCCACTAGAAATTAACAGCAGAACCCAGGAGGAAGGGAAGGGTTCTCACAAGCCTGGAGCTTGGTCACAACAGCGAAAGGACCGAGAAGCTACTGAGGCACATCAAAGCCATGGGAGCTGGAGCCACAGTATGCACAGTCTCAAGTGCTCAGGATAGTGCTTTACACAGCCCCATGCCCAAACCACGTCATGTGTTTCTGAACAGCAGATGCTTCCTGTGTGTCTGGGTCCATCACCAGCCCAGTGGCATGGGACAACGGGTGCTGCACCCACAGCAGTGTGGCCAGGGCTTCAGGCATCTCTTCTCTTGGTTAGGGGGGTACCTGGGACTTGGTACCTCTTGGCGGGTACCTGAAGTCTTTCAGCTTTGATGGGATTTAAGCACAGTCTTGCTCGTTTGAGGCCTAGCTGAATAAACTGACAACTATTTGCCCTCCACAAGGATGCAGCCAGGTCCCCTTGGTTCTGCACACCCTGTTTCTGCTCAGCAGTGACTGTGAAGGGACTGCCAGCTCCTTTGCATTGGGAACTCTGTTTTTAAGTGAACACCCTATTTTTTAGCTGTGTATGGCTGTATTACTTGTATATTTATATATTCTGTATTTATGTTATCGAAATGTAGTATTTTGTAGCTGTCTGTTACAATTTGTTTAACTTGTAAAAAAATATGACTATGCTCTCTCATACTTAACCAGCTGCCTTCCACCATAGACTCTCTGCTCCTTTCCCTCTGTGCTGGTAACAAACCACCATAATGTATGTAGATCGGATTCTTATTATGTTTTTTTTTTTTGTTTTTTTCTTTTTTTAATTTAATTACTTGTCATTGTTAAATTATTTATTAGCGTTTTGAAATTTCAATTCACTGCATTTTTTTTTCCTGCCACCATTGCCTGGCAGCTAAGATACGTGATGAGTTTCTCATACATTATGCTCCTTCCCACGTGCGTGCACGCGCACACACACACACACACACTCTAAACAAAACCAGAAAAAGAAAAAAAAAAGAGAGAGATGACACTTCAGTATATTTGTAAATAAAAGCAACCTGTAAACAAAGCAGGATTTTCTTTCAGTGTGCAGTTCTTTCTTTGCTTTTGCAGACTGAAAGCGCGTTCTCTTATACCCCCTGCCTGTGGCAGGCGGTTGGAACTGGATGAGCTTTAAGGTCCCTTCCAACCCAAACCATGCTATCACAATCCTCTGCCATTTTCGCATGGCCTAGTTTAGGACAGGAAAAGTCTGTAGGAATTAGAGGTGGTGCAACCAGCCCAGTCACTCAGACAGAGCTCTGTCAGGAGCAAGATATGTGTGGAGCAGGCACTTCTTGTTCCTGGCAGTGCCAGGAAGGCTCATTCTGGAGCACGTGGATGTGACTAGTCAACTGCAATAAGCCCAGTGGCATTTTGGGCATACCTGGGGCCATGACAAGCCTGAGTGCACCACTCCTCTGCCACTGGGCACAGGTGCAGCTGTAGAAGAAACCAAGGAAATACCTATTCATTACAGAAAACAGCTTATACCATGAACACGGCAACTCACTGTAGAGTCTGGAGAATGAGCAGTGTTTCTGCATGAACTGCTTTAGGGCAAGACAACAGTGCTCATTGCCACCACCTGCAGTGGTGATGTCCAAGAGCCAGATGAGCTTGCAGAGTTAAAGGCTGTTTGCTGCTGTTAACAGCCAGTGCTCTGGTGCAGCCTCCCAGCACTCAGTGGTCCGGCAAGGAAAGGCTGCCTCGAGCCTTTCCTCACCACGTGAGACATGGACTGGTCCTATCAGGTCCAGTTTCATGGTAAGGCAAGTGAGACACTGTTATTAGGCTGCCTTGAAAATTTGCCATTTAAACTATTTTAAGCTGAGAATTCTGATTTCCGGCTAAAAGCTGCTCTTCACCTACAGAAAACACATGCTTAGTTTTCCAGCGAAAATTTTGATTCTTTTAAAGAAGTAAAATATCTCAAATGGAAAATTTCTGACCAAAACCTGCTAGGTTTTCCACAGACACAGTGAGAAAAGAACGCATTCTGCAAGATTTCCTCTAAAGGGAAGCGAAGCGAAGCAAAGCAAAGCAAAGCAAAGCAAATGCAGGTGTGGAAAGTGAACCAGCTCCAGGACTAGGCAGCCAGATAAGCTGGGCCAAGGGGTTTAACCACTTTTTCTCTGCTGAAGTGACAGAGAAGTGGCCATGGCTATTCTTTTATTACCTTAACCAGTGCTGTTTATCCTTAAGTGAAAGGCCAGTGGTATTGCTGACTTGAAGCAGCAGCACAAGAAGAGACATGCAGGGGCCATGAGAAAGCCCAATGGTCCATCCTGCTGCTGAGCTGGGCTGGCTCCTCAGGCAGCTGTGCCTGGGGACAGGGAGCCAACCCAAACAGCCTGCCTTGGCAGAGGAACTGGCAGCAGCTGCTCTGCTAGTCCCTGCCACAGAGGGTTCATACTGGAAAACAGAGTGCTAGTATCCTCTGTGCTTGGGCTCAGAAAGTCCTCTCTGCTGGCAGTTGTTATGGTATGTACAGGCAGCACACAGGGACCAAGCTGTCCTGCCTTACAGCCCTGTCCAAGCACCACATCCCTCTGGGTCCCCACGTTGTCCTGCATGGTCAGCAGGACCATGTGGTTGGGGGCTCACCAGGATGGACAGGAGGAGCACAGAGCAGCACAAGCAGCCACAGGCCTTGCTGCAAGCCCAGAGCATCCTTTCTGTCCAAACTACCACCAGTGCTGCCCTGAACTGGCAGAAGCCCTAGCAAAAAGGCTCGAGCGATTTCAGCAATCTAACAGGGTCTTTCCTGAGGCAAAACACATGCAAAGGGAGCTGTGTGCTAAAATAGACAAATGTGTGTAAGTATTACCGATAGATTATAAAGTACTCGTCTAGGAATGGCAAATTTGAGACCAATATAAAATGATAGATGCATGCTGGTGTCTCTTGGGCCATGTAAACATGAACATGAACTTCAGCTGAGGTTTGATCTGGTCACATGTGATTACTCACTCATTGCCATTCCCCAGGTCCAGACACACTACGTTTCTGTGCCTCAGGCATAAATTCACAATTTCTATTTTTCATTAAAAATCAAACCATACAGTTTTACAGCTAAGCTGGTAGCACCAAAAAGGAAAGCCCTGTTTCTTCCAGTCACACCATTCCAGCACATCCTTTGCAATCCTCGTGCAGCAGGGCGAGTTCGTCTGGCTTGAAAAATACTCCATTAAGGACCAAAATGAGAGCATTTTTCCCCTGGAAGAGCTGCTTAATCTGACTTGTGCTCTAAGCACAGGGCTGCAAGAGTCAATGAGAGAAAGGCCATGCACCGGGGAGCTGAGGCTGGGCTGGAGGAATCCCAACTGCCCTTTCCCATGGCAAGCCCCAGTTTTAGCAGTGGGAATGTGGGGTACCCTGGGTGGAGGATGTTAAAGAAACGGCTGCTCTTTCCCACTGCTGTTTGCACATCGTGTGTGCAACATCACAGCCAGCACAGCACATCAAGAGGTGGCAGCTCGGTGACATAACCAAAATCAATTATGTTTAAAACTTTTTCCCAATATTAAGTTCCTAAAGCACGGAACTGCTGAGCAGGGACCTCTCTACTAAAACTCTCTCCAAGGTAAGGGGGGATACATCTGAAGGCCTGATCAATAAAACATCTTTGTTCCCACTCAGCACCTTCTTTCTCTTTTGCTGTCCAGCTCCAAACTGCATCATCCTGTCCCCCCTCATGCTTGTTATTGGTGGAGTGTCACAGAGGAAAAATGAATTGCCATTAGCAATTGGTTTCACCTAAGTCAGAGTTAGCTACTCAAATATTCATGCTCTCTGTGCATCTAATATTTATGAAGGAAGAATTACTGAGTTGCCCATAGCCATTTCTGAATCTCCCAAAAAAGATAGGTGAAAGGGATCAGCAAAAAAGAAAAAAAGATGATTAATACATTTGGGACTTGGTGTTCTGCATTGTTTGTGCTGTGTTTCTCTTTGGTGTCAGTGAGACAGAATGAAGACTGATTTATATGCCACAGCTGTAGCAAACAAAAGAAGAAGCAACCAGGGAAATGGCTAGAGGTAAAAATGCCGGTGCAAAGGGCTAAAGGCCTGCACCTGGGTACTGCTTCCCATGCAGTCTACCCCCCCTTGGAGCACCTTGTAAAATCAGATTATCTGCTGGACACAGGAGTTCAAACAGCCCTTCAAAAGATTTGTCTTAATAATTGCTGCCTTATCTTAACTTCTGGTTTTTTATCAGCCAAACTGCTGCTGGGAGGCAGATCCCGAGGATAAGGTGCTGTCACTCTTAATTATTATTACCTCTTATAATGAAAACACATTTGTTCATCCTTCTGTGCACTTGGAAATGGTGTAACTAATGAACGTCTAGTGTTTTATCAATATTTTTAATAACATAAAAACCCACTACAGGTATGGCCCCACTGTATAAATGATTGTATATTAAATGCTATTAAATAAATAAATTGCAAACTTGCCTCTCATTTATATTCAAATATAAACTGATTACTCTGTAAGACACATTTTTACATGCTCAGAAAACTGTTCTTTTCCTGAAAACCAAATTCTGCACTTAAGATGCTGTGGGGCTATTTTCCATCACAGAAGGAATGTGGTAATTAGCACTAGAACCAGCAGGTACATTCTGAAATGAGAGTAATGATAGAGAATGCTATTTCTTTGCTTACTTATGATGGGAAAACAAAACAATTCTCTTTGAAAGCCCGCTAATGATTTTGGCTTGTAGTATTTATCAAAGCAACAGCCACCATTTGCATTCTCAAGCTGGTTTTTCGCTTTCTTTGAGAACTAAACATGAATTACTCTGAAGTGAAAGCACAGGGTCAGTCGTATGTGTGGAAGACCTTAAATTCAGGAATGATCTGTACATGTTCATCTCCTTGGCCCACAGTTCCTCACTTGGGTCTGACTGTTCCCACCCCGTGGGATGGTGGCTGGGGTGGGACTCCCTGCTCAGGGCTCACAGCAGCTCCTGCAGACCACTGGCTCTTTAGTATCACACTCTGAGCAAGACATGATATTATACATAACCAAAGCTGCCCCCCAAAATACAGAGGAAAGAGAGTAATACTGAGTGGAGAATTATGTAAAACACAGCATGAATTAGAGCAATGAGCAATGCACATTTTACTGAGTCTTGATAGAGTATTTGCTCTTCTCTACCCTCCAGATTTACCCTTTTGCTCTTCTCTACCCTCTGGATTTACATTAAGTGATAATCTTTTGACCTTGAGTTAATAAGAGGGCACTGCATTCTTTTTTAGGAAACAGTGATATTTTTGTGGGCCTTTGGGCTGCTGTTTCCACAAGGAACTATGCAGGGGACTTACACGACATATGCTCACTCGAAAACCTTCCTGCCCACCACTTGTGCCAGCTTACCCACTGATAGCTGGTAGTGATCCTTCCCTAGCAGCAGCAGGTTTGATTAGGCCCTAGCACAGATGATGTCCGAAGCAAAAAGGATTTTGGAAGACAGGCAGATAAAAGCAGTGCTTTTATGACAAGTATTTAATAGTTGACATCAAGAATGACAGGCTAGAGCTGTGAGCAGAGCCCAGAAGCCTGGATCCATTGCTCAAACCACTCATGTTGTCTTGTCAGTGACACACAGGTTGTTCACATTGTCCCTCCCCTTCCCAAAAAATCCTTCTATATTCTGCAATATTTTACTTCTAAAAAGGCTTATTCAGAATTCAAGTGCTTTTGTCAGAGCTGAGCCATTTTTCCATACAAATTACTGTAGAAAAGGGTAAGGCACTGAAGGATTTCTTACAGCTTTCTACCTGAAATATTATTTCCTGCATAAACAACTAACTTCCTTTTGCAGCATCAGGACTATGACCAGCTCAACAGAGCTCTACCCAAGAATACTTTAGCTAAAATACTTTTAGCTCTTCTGCTGCTTTAGTTCAGTGTTCAAGCACATTGTTTTGAGAACTATGAAGAAACAGAGATGACAAAACAGAGTTGAGAAGTTAGGTAATGGTAGTGGCCAAAAGACACAAAGTCACAGGGAAGATGACAGTGATCACGATGATGGAGTTTTAAAGCTATTTTCTGAATGCAGTGAAGATGCCTTCTGGTCCTCTGAGACAGGACTGACAGTGGCTCCAGGGGCTTTGTGTTCCCTCCTCCCCACAGTCAGAAAAGCACTTCAGTTTTGTGTAATTGCTGAAGAGACGGTGCATATAGCCTGTTCACCCCTTCCTACACCCAGCGAGGCCTCTGTGGAGCAGCAGCATTCCTTCAGGTGCCCAGACTGGTGGGCAGCAGCTGCTCTGACCAAAAGCAAGGGGTGAAGGAGACCTCAGGCAGCTGCCTGCAGAAGGCAGAACCATGACAGGAGGAGGATGGAGCTTGCATCTCTTACATGCCCAGTGTACATCCCTCAGGTGGTAGGGCCTGGGCAACACATGCAGGACCCCCATAGGAGCTGAAATGAGGATGAGGAGGCTGACAGAGACAGGGCCTGCAGATAATCATACCTAGAGTGCATCAGTGTCCACCCCTGTACAAGGTGTTTCAGGAAGACCACCCTTCTGCTTTGCTACCCTGTCTCCAGCCAGATACTGACCCCTGTAGCCATGGCCTGGAGATGAGCCCTGCTCACCAGGCAGGATGGGCTGTCCCCAAGGGATGTTGTGAAGGTGCTCACTGCAGCGCTGGCTCAGCCCTGTGCTGGCTGCTGCAGTGAGGACGTGGGTCACAGCTTTTAATGCTTTCCTAAGGAAGGTGTTTCCCAATGCAGCCATCCGTATTATTAAAATGAGGAACATAGAATATGAAATGCCTTTTCCTTCTGAACACCCTTTCTATAATTACCATGCCCTCTCCCCCCCCTCCCCACCCCGAGGGAGCGTGTCTGTGGGTGTTGTGTAATGGTTATTAGCTGCACACCCACAGACAGCCAAGACATGCAGCTCCCTCCACCACACCTCCCTCGTTACCAACACGACTTAATCAGGCTTGCTTAATTTGTTCCTTTGTCCAACTGGTAACAAGTAAACTGGTGTCCAGCAGAACACAATGGGTTACTCCTGATCAGATTACCAGTGATCTATCCCAGCTGGGGCATTCCCTCACACCTGTGTTGTCAGATTAACATCGATAAGGAGCTACTGATAAGGTTTCACAGAAGTGCTCCCAGTGAGCTGAGTGCATTCCCTTGATCTTTCTTTACACCTTAGTGCTATGTGAAAACCTTTCACTTTAGGACTGAGAGGAGGAACCAAGTAATTAGACTCCCGGTGGCAGTAGTCTTTCATGCAGGATAAAGCAATGGAAACCTGCTGCTTAGTGAAGCAGGCAAAATATACGTGACTAAAAATAATAATCCAAAAGACCTGGATAACCTAATCTCTTTTTTTTTTTTGCATTACTATAAAGAGGGAGAAGTCCCAGGATCTGTACACTAGGTGGAAAGAAAGAAGTATGTGGGAAGGAAGGTTGCTAATAGGCTGGCAGCTCCAGGAATGCACGAGCGATGTGGCTGCACGTGCAGTGATGCAGCCTGTGTCTGAAACCATGCACCAGCCAGGGCATTTCTGCTTGGTTTCTTACCCTCTGTATGAGCTGACTGAAAGAGAATGATGGAACCAATATCCTAGTTGTGGTTCATCTGCCTAACTTCCAACAGCAAGTCAAAGAATGAGTCTCAACAGCTGTATTTCATGAATGCTTCTTCCTTCTGCTTGGAGCTATTCTCCCGAGAACACCAGCAAATGTAGCCTGTGTCTGTGTCCCAGTTCTCTCCAAATGTTTTGGTATGTGCTATTATGATTACATGTCCCATTCTTTAAAATATTCCGTTTCTCACTGAGTTTGAAAAATGCTTAGGAAATGAAAATGGTAGTAAAGTAAGAAATCTGATTATCTTCAGCAGAACTGAAGCAGCAGTGACCTCCTGTATGCTGCTGGTGCACTCTGCTGCTGCAGCCAGAAGTAGTACAGCTCTCCATTGCTGCAGTGATGCAATCTGCAGCTCACAAGACTGCAGCTTGGCACACAGATGACTAACTGCTTCAAGTTCCTGGTAAGTTTGCATTTCAACCGAATTTTTATGAGACTAATGCATTTGAATGACATTGGTAGCAGAAATTGCCCACTTCTTCACTTTCTTAATCTCTGAAACTCTGGTGAAACCTTTCAAGCATGGAAGATTCCTGTAAGACAACTAGAACATGCATGAAAAAGAACAGGCTTTTGAAATCTAATCTTCTCCAGCTTAAAATAGAGGTAGTGCTAGGCTGTTGACAGTAGGTCTCTGAAGACTTTCAATATACTTTTTATTCCATGGCTCTGGCACCACATAGGAAATTAATTCAGCGACAATATTTTCATTAGATTATAACCCAAGTTCTCAATCTTAGGCACATTTGTATGCTTGTAATACATTCTAATTACTTGTAAAGAATAAGTCTGTGTGCTGGTTGGTTTATTGAATATATTAAATTAATGAATAAATAAATTTGTCTCCATGCTGGGAATGCCACTTGACGTCAAAGCTTGCCGCAGAAGGAACCAGAAATGCACTCATTCCTGATGATGGTAAGAGATATGATTTGCATTGTAGGTGGACTTTTCTGTCTCTTACAAGAGCAATGGCTGAAAGAAAGCACCTTTTTTCCCTCTGAATAAAAAGGCTTTTCCCACAGGTGATTTCTGTATTCTTTTTTCCTCTTTTTTTTTCTTTTTTAAAATGATGGTTTAAGAGGAATTTAATCAGGAGAATTTCTCTTCTGCCTGAACTCAGCACCTCACATGGTTTCTCTAGGATGAAGCCCTCAGGACATTCACCCACTCTTCTACTTTCAGGTATTTCTAAGTTACGCAGAGTAACAGCAGACAAATGAATTAAAATGGTGACACTGGTGGAAAAATGTGTCAGATTTTAGTATCGTGTAGTATGTGGCCATGATATGGACTTTTCTGGTTATCTTGCCACATTTCAGTTAAAAAAAATTACTTTTAGCATGGAACAAAGTAATCAGAAGTGAGAATTTTTCTCAAAAGATGGGAAATGCACGAATTTTTGAAAGGAATTCTCCTGGTAGAAGGGTCCCAGTTTCTCCTTTTTCTCAATGCAGAACTAGAAGAGGTTCATCACAGCCTCTTCTTCATTGGTTTGTTCAGTAATGTGTTGCCTACTGAGTTTTCCTTTCATGCAATGATTTTCTTCTCTGTCCCGTAAGAGAAAAAAGTGCAGGTCTTAGCATGCAGGGAAGCCGACCTGGTATTCTGGCATCAGTGCCAGCACCATTCCCTGGAGCAGTAGCTCCGAGAGTGCTTTGGTTTGCAGGAAATGCTCCTCGTTTCTCAGAACCATCGCATCCCCTTCAAGTGCCAAATTTCTGGATAAATTATCTTCCAAATTCCACAATGCTGCTGGTTCTGGATCCTTTCCTGGCAGTGGGATCCCATGACATCAAGAAAACAGAAAATAGCACAAGGGACTTTACACAGGAAAGACCATTCCTACTGTCTCTCAAGGAAAACGTGAGATGCAAGAGGTAAATGAAAATAGGCTTCTGGTGCTGGAAGGCTGTTTTATCAGGGGCTTGATGGTAAGTCAAGGCAAAGAAAGAATGAAATTCTCTCTCCCAGCCTGTTGAAATAAGGATCAGTGGAACAAGACGATGTGGTTTTTTGTGGTGGTCGCGCTGCAATGCTTTGTTAGAGACCTGTTCACCCATGTGAAAATGCATAACCCTGTCAACCTGCCAAGTGAAACTTTGGGTGATCGGCTGCGTAAGTGCTGGTAGCACAGGATAAAGCTGCCTTTGGCTACTTTCAATTACACGCCCAATTCTTTTAAGACTTCTGAATATTTGGGAAAGGAGAATATGCAGAACTTGTTTGTTTACATCAGATTGTGCTGTGTTTTCAGGTTTCTCAACTGCTTTCGGAGCATGTGAGCACAGCCCTAGCCCTTCCCCTTCCACATACCTGGCAACTTTGTCAATACAGTAAATGAATCCTCTCCAGGAGAAAGGAGCCGTGTCAGGCTGATGTTGTGCAGGGTTTCATCATTCAACAAAGTGGGAACTGGAGCAGAGACAGGCATTAAACAGCAAATGCTTTGCAAAGCAAAGTGTCAGATACTGATGCTGCAGCGATGATTCAGGCAGCCCCAGGGGGCATTACTGATGTCTGTGCTGGGCTGGGGTGGAGGAAAGTGTCGCAACCAAGGGCAGATCTTTGCCTTTCATCTTTCAGGTACTGCTGGAAGCACAGCCAAGCACTGCTGGACAGAACAGATGAGAAGTGAACTCCATTTTTCTCTGTCTCCATTGGGACAAGACAGTCATTCTGGGGACTGCAAGGCTCTGGGGTGTCCACTGGGCAGCAGTTCTCCTACTGTGGGGCTTGTCAGCAGCCAGCACACCCTGCAAGCAGCACCGGGGAGTTCTGGCAGGAAGATCTAAACATCTCACCTTCTTCAGAACTGAAATAGTTTCTCGTGGATCTGGATGCTTTCAGGATGGCCTGCCTGTGCAAGTAGCTTTTTTCCATGGTTGACTGTGAGTGAGGTCTTTTGGATGAAGAACTCACTGAAGTTGACAGCTTAGTTCCTTTGAATTTCTGTACAGCTTTCTGTTCTTCACCAGGGTGGTGCTGAGCCTGCCCTAATTAGCCCAAATTACCATACCTACAAAAAGCACGAATTCATTCTCATGGTACCTCGCTTATCTCTACATAGAGCTACTGCAAAGACATGCCCCTGAGGGCATCACAGTAAATTTCTGGACTTTAATTCACATGCTCAAACTATTATTCAGACTTGCACACCAAACCTATACTGCTTTCAGCAATTTTCAGCTTCCATTAAAGAATGCTCTACGTTTTTCTTTCCTAATCTACTCAAAACATGCAGCAGCATTCAGATGTTTGAAGGGGCACCACTGAAGAGCCAGGACATCCAAACCCATCTACAGCCACCCAGGACTTAACAGTTCAGAACTGCTACGCCTTGTGACAAACGCATCTAGATTCAGTCCTTGTTTTCATTGAGTACTGCTTTTCCCTACATTAATTTACCTGCTCCAAAATGAACCATGCCACAGAGGTGAGGAAGACTGTGCTACTCCTGTTAGTACTACTACAAGGCAATGCCTCAATTAGCTGTCAGACAGGAGTTTCTGTAAGCTGGAGCTAGTATGTGCAAGTCTGGAATATCTGTGTTTCTCTACCAAAAGCAACAGTTACACCACAGGAAGAAAAACAAACCTCCCCAGACTAAGCAGATAAAGACCAAACAGGTTTACTCAAAGCAATGGAATAATATTTTATCTATCAGCATTATTTTGATTTGCCAGCTTTATCTTATAACACCGGAGGAAAATGGGTTTCTTATTCTAGTGAAAAACCTGAGAGACTGGAATGCAAAGCTAACTTTGCAAAGGTTTGGAAAAAAGTCTTAAATGGTTAGTTTTGAACCCAATGCATATATGAGTGATTAAAGCTTTTACTAATAAAAATATAATGGTAACATTAATATTTTAGTATAATTTTAAATTAAATCTAATTTTTCCCTGACATGACATTTTTATGTAATCATTTTATTATTCTGAAATAAGATTAAGAATATGTGAATAAGACCTATTTTCCCCAAAACCTACTCTTGCCAAACCGTGCTATGTTCCAGATACCTGTCCTGAATTTCCTGTCTCTTTTCTGCCTCGCAGCCATATAAAAAGCACTCTCCTCGCTTCACTCTGACAACCTGAGGATTTCTTATTCTTCATTTCCTCCAAAAGCAAAGATATCCATCTCTTATTCTGCCAAATCAAAGTCTGACCTAGATCATTATCTGGGGCAGCATGGAGGCTGGATCTAGTATAGAGCTTCCCAGGAAACAGTAAGAGTCAGCTTTCCCTTACTCATTTGGCTATTCAGTGACATGCTGGTGCCACAGTGATGGTCTTTAACAGGATGCCCTCGTGGCACTGGTACCTGAGCTTTCCCTTGGTACCGGGCACATGGTTCCAGGTCACTCTTCCTGTGCTGTGCCCAGGCTATTCCTCCTAGAAGATGAAATCAGCTCAGGACCAGGAGAAAGAGCAGAGCTGAGTCACAAAGCTCCAGGCAAACAGGACAGCACCCTAAAATGGGCCCTAAAAATAGGAACTATGAACAACCCATCTAATACACTGTACAACAACTTGAATCTAAACACACAAGTATTTAGACTTCTGTTGTAAATTAGGTATAGAAAGAATTAGAGAAAAAATCCTTACTATGTTCCCCTTGAGCCTCTAACTCAGGAGTTAAGTCCTGCAGCAACTGCCAGAGAAGTCTTGCCTGCCCAATGTGTGATGGGCTCCCATCAGAGGAGGCATTTACAGGCACCATGATTCAGGGAATAGTATTTCTTTTCAGAAAGGCTGCCAAAGAGCATAGATGGTTATTCCAATCAGATAGAAAGGGCAGGGAAATGTTTAATGAATTAAAAATATTCATTTGTTGAAATGAAGTTTATATGTAAGGACTGTATGGGTGGCTAGTGGAGGGGGGAATGGAAGCACCAGTTTAAAAAGAAAACAGCATGTTTCATCTTTTTGAGCCTGGCATGGCTGTGATGTGAAGGATGCCTTATATGTATGAAAATCAAAAGGTGTTTGTGGCATTTCTATTCCAATTTTGCAGCAGAATCAAACATCTTCCCACCTATACTTGAGCCTGCACATCAGTTACATTTCAGACCTGTTATGGCTTTTAAAAGCGTGACAAATGAAACATAAAGGTTAAGCGATGTGCATTGTCACTGAGATGTGCAGAGTTTACCACTGCATCCCATCTGGTAGCAGCAGGCTGAAGAGGACCTGGCTTGGAGCTATGTAGAATACAGTGGATTATGAATATAGGATGCACACTGCGATCAACAAAATGATGAGTGAGATAAAATAGATGCAGATCCAGTGTGAAAGGGTTTTCCAGGTAAGGCAGACTTGAAAACAGTGCCCCATGTGCTCCACCTGTAGGACACCACGAAACCAGCATGTCCACAGCTACACAGCATAAATCAGAGAATGCCTGCGGTGGAGATGAACGGGGAACAGGCAGCGCTAACAGCACAATCCGCTGTGTCCCTCTGGAATAAAACCTTCCCGCTATTTTTGCCAGATGCCCAGGTTACATGCTATGTGGCCAGAAGCCGTTGCTCACAGACTGGCATTGACATGGCAGATAACAACACAGCCACTGCTCTTGGCAGCATTTCAGAGCAAGATTTTCACAAGGATTAACTGTGCTTGAACAATCTCTCCAATATATGAGGTACAAATATTCTCTTCTTCTCCATCAGACATGCAGGTCTTTCTTGTACAAACACTGTGGCCAGCAGAAGGAAAACCTTGCCCTCCAGTTATTCAAAATGCCTTCAAAGACCCTGTGGTCAATTCTGTGGATGCTGATGGAGGGCAGGACTGTGTTCCACAGTCTTCTCTCCAACCCTTCAGCCCTGCAAAGTAAGGATCACTGGCACATTCCTGTTCTTGCACAGCTTGGCTTTTGTGTGAGCTCATTCTCCAGATAGTTAGCTTGGAAGAATTCAGGGCAAGTCCTTTCCCTCCTGATGCAGCAATGAGAAGAATATTTATGGCAGCAAGCAGGCTCCCTCTCTAGCAAGCATGGTCCCTCCGGTCCAGATCCACTCACTGAAGTAACCACAAGAGGAGCAACGATGGGGGAATTTGTAAGGAAGGTTTTGTTTAACATGGAAAACAAAATTTGGAGAGCCAAGCTGGTAGTAGAGACACCACTGCTGGACTCAACTAGCTCACTTTCATATGGTCACTTCTGCTAACACTCTTCAGCCTGTGAACATCCTTTGCCTTTCTTCAGTGGCTCTTTTCCCTTCCCTCTCACACTGTTCTTTAGCTTTCCTTTCATGTGTCTTCTGGGAGAAGGGGTATTACTGATCTGCTCTTCAGCAGTTCTGGGCCTAACAGCTCTGTTGTCCTTACTGATGCTGGAAAACTCAAATTCAGGAAAATGCTTTCTGCAGGTAATTTCAGACAGTAACTCTTGCCTCTTATCAAGTATCACAAAGAAACCAGAGGGTTTGGGCTTGGGTGTTCCCTCAGCATACCTACACTCAGAAAGTAAATCTGTACCAGAGACCTTGTCCTTCTGTAAGCAACCATAAGTGAGCAGGTCCCAAGCTCACAGGCCATGTTGGCGATGCTCTGTCAGGAAACCAACTGCCATTTCCTGCCTTTTTTGTTAAAAAGACTCACATTGCCATCTGCGGTGGCCAGAAAGAGATGGCAATTCCCAGAGCAGCAGTCAGATCTGGAGCAGGGATTCACAAGTGTCATAATTTATATCATTCCTACATGCAGGTATGGTACTGCTTCTTTTTTTGTCATCAGCAACTCTATTTTGCATCAGACATTTGTCGTCCCCTTGCCTGTGCTTCTATGAGTGTCTATAAACATCACATATGAACTTCTTTCTATCGGAGATTTTTATGAATAGCTGCCATAATAAGCTGATAAGAATCTCCAAATTTTTCTTGTAATTTGAGTTCATGTTGATGTGGGTATCAAAGCTCTAACGCATCAAAGCAAATACAGGTAAGCCTGGCTCTTGTTCAAACATCAGAAAACAGCATGTCTCCAGGATAATTCATCTTGGAGGCACCAGAATCATGCCTCAAAATGGATGTTCTGACTTGCTGTATGTATGGTCATTAAGCTCTCCACATACTTAGCAACATCTGATGAAGTTGTTCATGTTAGTATTGCAGTGTTGTTGGTAAGAAAGCAGCCTTTGGCTTCTCTGCTGGATGGAGTACCTCTGACAAAGGGTGGCTCCCAAAATCCCACCCCTGATCAGACCCTATCTGAGCTATGTTCTTCACACAACTTATCCACTATTGCATTAGTTTTTGATCTGAGGTCAGAAATGCAAGTGCATGTACCACGTAACACGGCTGACTGATCGTTGCTGTTCCAGGATCTGTTGTATTCTCTCATCAATCAGCCAATATGCATCCTGCCTCAGAAGCTGCTGCCTGTGATGTCTCTAGAAATGCAGTTCTGATGAACAAAGTTGTTGTTCAACCATATCAAACACATCATACTAGCTTCAAACACCTTGTGCCACTCAGAGCCATGAATAAAATTTCTGTTTCCATATACTCAGTCTCCATGAGTAAAATGGGGCAAAACGGGGGCATGTCCATGTGTAAGTGTCCATACTCTCTCCACAGAGTTCCCACATAAATATTTGTATTTTCTGTTGCACTGCAGTGTTTGTTGTCAAGAAATTTTAGATTTATTCATTCTAAACTGGCATAGAGACTAAACACACCCTACCTGCCCGTCCCCTTCACATGTGCTAAGAAGATAATGCGCTCTATTATCAAAGTAGGTTATTTTTTTGCTTCTTTCAAACTTTGGATTATTAAAATGTGATGCAGTTGAGGCCAAACCATGTCAAAATCTCAGAAGAGACTGGGTATTTGTGTGGCTGTCAGGAATACTCTCAGCTGCAATTAGTGAAGGGAGCCTTTTTTGGAAACAGAGAAGTTAATCTCCAGTTCCTCACTATCATAACTCTTACTGCATTTCTTCCCAAAGGATTACAGGATGTGTAGCAGCAAGCAAACTGCTATGCCTGCTAATGGCATCATTTTTGCTCTTGGACGATGTCTGTGGGGTGCCTGCAGCCATGCCCACAGCCTGGCTCACCATGCTCTGTGGATGCCCAGGAGTCCCATGTGCTTTGGAAAGCACTCAGGACTTGCATCCTCCAGGCCAGAAAGAGATGCGGCATGTCACACACAAGGACAAGTTGTTCCAAGGAGGTGACTGAGATGACATCTCACTTTAACCTATTGCCCTTTCCAGGGATATACCAGACCCCTACATAATACCTTTGCTGCCATCTGGGAGCTCTGACTTCAAGTCCTGTGTTACAGCAGTGTGGTACTGCGACATCACTACTTTTTTTTGGTGTGCACTGTAAGAGCGTGTAGGAGTTTCTTGGCACCCTAAGGATGGAATAGAAAGACTCACATTATATCATTAGTGATCTAATCTATGATGACTGCTCCTAGATGAACAATCTGCATTAAAAGTGAAGTACATGTGAAGTATCTGATTTTTCAGGAAGTATTGGGCTACCATCTAAACTGCCATGTCAGTATTCTCCACCATCACTTACATCTGCAAATATGACACGTTTGTATTCTGTCTCTTGATTTGTTATTAGTTGTTTGCCTGGATACACGTGCTAGCAGTGCCTGTGGCTCTGTGTGGACTGCAATGCCCTTTATGAAGCTGGTTATTAAATGCATAGTTGGACTGTGCCCTGTTCCACTCAGGAGTGGCTCTGCTGCCAGCAGCACCTGAGCCCATGAAGCTGAGCCACGTGGCTTCTCCAGTACCTCACAAAGCTGAAGGGAAATCATAGGGACAGTGGAGTATCCCTAAGGAAGTCAGAGCAATGGTCTCGATCCTGCAACATGTTATTTTACATGGCACTGAGACAGCAAACAATTCAATGGTTTAAAAGAGTCTAAACTTCAGAAATGTTGCCTCCATTTAAAAAGGTGCAGTAGCATATATATAGTATATAGTTCAAATATTTATTTGAAATATTAATTTGCAAAAATATCCCATTAAGGTTCTGGTTTGTGTGGTTTAATAACTCCCTATTAAAGAGCAATTTATACTTTAATAACTTTCTATGAAGAATTGTATATAATCCACTAGTAATAAAGTGTTACTAGATGATGCCATAGACAGTAGCTATAATCTCTCTCCCTTTCAAAAGTGTCTTTTGAATAAAGTTTTAAGTTGCAATAAAGAACTATAAAGCACTATGTTCTAATCAACCACAGTGGATTTTTTATGCACATACGGAATTCTAATAAAGCATGCTACCATTGTACTAACTACATCCTGCTCTTGTGCATGATCTCACTTGGAGGCTAAAGAGGATAAGGAGCTCAAAAAACTACGTGGCTGGCAAACAAACAGGGGAAAACATATAGGTAAGGAGCTGAGCCATGGGAACACCTTGAATCTGAAAAAACATAATGTTCCACTTAACCTGAAAATAAATGAACCTTTCAAATGTGGCACTTAATCGAGCTTGCTGTGAAACCCAGCACAACCTTTTTCTCCCGTACAGAAAATATTTCCTTTCTTGTAATACTTCCATGGACTCTTTCTTCCCTGGATTCTGGGCAAACTTTGAGTGGTTTTCAGTCAGTTTTCAGACCTAGTTATCTGTGAATTCAGTGCAAAGCTAGGGGAGAACTAGCATTATTCAGACAGTGAGAAAGCACACCCTAAGAAGAGACTGGTTCTTAAAATAACCACCTGCTCAGTGCTCCAGTGAAAACTGAGATTACAGCCACAAGCTCTATCTCCAACCCTCCCCTCCTCTCTTGCCACTCAATCCTCAGAGCAGAACCGCAGAAGAACACCGTATGGAAAATAAAATTGCCTGTGGCCTGACATGTTCCCTTTCCTGCTCTCTACTGAGCATCCACATAGTGTGAGCTGACTAGGCACAGAGGCACAAGACTTTCCTCTGGATCTAGTTACCCGGGGTACAGCAGGTGGCAAACAGGTCAGCCCAGTTATCAGTGTTTCGTACTTTGGTTGCTAAAGCAAAGTTGCCTGTTATGATCAAAGTCTATAGTATAGTTTTTTAATGCAATCAACCATCCAAAAGCTGAAAGAAATGTTATAGGAAGGATTAGTTGAGTTTCAGAGAACTGAATTAGAAACATGGTTTTAACTGATATTCAGTAGTAGCTTGGCACATAGATCCTAGAAGCCCTCTGGAAATCCTAGACCAGGCCAGTGGGTGATCCACCATTTCAGCACTGTGCTCAGTAATTTTATCCTCAAACAATTTTAGTTAGGGACACTCCCAACATCTATCTCACAAATTACCTATGGAGTCACATCCCCTGCAGCACTGGTAGGATATTGTATCATGCATCTTTTTTAGCTTATGACTGGAAAAGATAAGATCTGAAAAGAATTTGGTGGTGAGGTAGGTGATGAAATTCTGCTGCTGTGTTTGAATACATCAGGCAAGAATTGTTTTGAGTCCTGAATATGTATTCGATTTCCGCAGGCTTCTAGGTGAGCATCTTCTGCCGAGGGAGTACAAGCATTGATATGCAGATAGAACACAATAACTATCAATACTCCAATGACACCTGGAAAACCAGGAAATACATTCTTCCAAAATAGTAAATGGACTAAGAGCCATTCATATGTTTAACATTAGATGCCAGAGAATGTGATGTTGCCTGTGTAGTCTCAAGTTTTATTTGTGTGCATAGGTAAATACAACTTAAATGATCTTTTTAGAGATGCTTATCAGTCTCTGCTATGCTTTGCACACAAGGCATGAAAACAGTTACTCAGTATCAGGGAGAAAGGGGAAGGAGAGCACTGCAGGTTTGACCCTTCTTCAGCTACCTGGATATGATCTGGAAAAGGGCATACTTTATTTAACCCACAGCACTGGGCATTGTACCCTAAGTTTTCATGTGAACACAGACAGTTTCTTTGAGTGGTATGCAGAATAAATGAAGTTTAGCCACCGATGTATGACAAACTGGGGGAAAGGTAGCTAGATGCTGGGATGCTTTTTGTAGTAGTATGCTTTACGGAAATAAATTACTGTGTGGTGATTTCCTGTAAGGCCCAGCATGCTGAAATGTAGGGAAGCAGGTAACAAGGCTAGGTCCTAACGAGACAGGCATAGCTTGCCCAGCTACCTCTATCTCTTGCTGAGGCACTAGTGGGTAGAAAATGGACATGCTAGGATCTGCCTGCTGGCTCCCAAGCTGGGAGAAAGGTAACCACAAAAATACAGAAACAGAGAGTGGAAAAAATTATCCTGTACTTTGAATGCACCAACATCAAACACATCGGGGAAGCAAGGTTCCAACACCGGAAAATGGAGAGCACTATTTTCTGATCATCATTTTCTGATGGCTTGTGCGTTTGCAGCTGAGTCAGACTGGCCTGTTCACTCTTGCATGGAGAGCTACCTGCCAGGGGCCAGGAGGAACTGGCAGATTATCTCGACATCTTACACCAGCGCAGCCTGTTATCTGAACATGGACCAGGATCCTGCCTGGGGAAATCCTGCAGCAGGGCAGCACAGCTGGTAGAACTGCTTCCCTCCTGTACTGCTTCCCCACTCCAAGGAGCGTGGATTCAGGTCTCATCTCTGAAATGTTCCCTTCTCATCCCTTTTATGTCACCATGCATCTATATTTCTAAGCGGGGGCATTATCCCTTCTTCCGTTTTACCTTTCAATAAAGCAAACTAAACAAAGAGGTATCAAGCCCCTGAACATCAATGGGGAGAATACACACATATTCTTGGGCTGTCCAAACTATAGACCTAACATCCTGAGATGCAGCAAACACAGCTTCCCTATTGTCCGGGCTACCCCAGCTGAGCTGAAAGGAATGGCCCAGGGGCGGGGGAGAGGAGGATCAGCTGTGGGCCTGATCCCAGCTGCATCCAACCAGCTTTGTTACAGGCAACAAAGAGCAGAAGAAAAGACTTTTGTCCTTCATTGCAAGAGCAACCAACCTCCGTCTCATTGGCAGGGTGACGATTAACCGGAGAGGATTCATTTATTGTTTGGCACTCGAGATCTCCCAGCAGCAGTCCACTCCAGCCTGCTCAAATAATGGGCGGCACCCTGTTTTTGTAAATGACTCAGGCTGGCTTTGTCTCTTTCTGTGCCAGACTGCACAGCCTGGAAGAGCTGGTTGGCAGTGCTGGATGCTGGAGAGATCTCACTGAGAGATGGCTATGGAAAAAAAAGGGATAGAGAAAATGAGTGAAAAAAGACCTGTGCCACGACAGGCTGAAGAGTGAAGTGAGGTCTCCTTCCAGTGAACCTGGAATAAGCAAACAGTGCTGGGTTGACAAGCATTTCATGAGGGCTCCAGCACCCCGTCTATAAGATCCCTTCTGGGAGGACAGGCAACATAGGCTACTTATGTTAGGACCTATAGCCTGGAGTGAGTTTTATGGAAGAACTCTTGACCCCTGCAAAAGGGCATAACATGAGAGCAAAAACAACACCACTGCAGCAGTCTGTGCACTTTCCTGTAAGAGCAAGACCTTCCCACCGGCTCAGCTGGGGAAGAATGAATCCCATTCAGGGACGGAGACTTGTGCCATGGAGGCCTGCCACCAGACACCCCTTCCTGATGCTAATCCTATTCTTCTGCTGTGGATCAAGTAATTTTTGTGTGAGTATTTTTCCTTGGCTAAAGAAAAAAGATATTTAACCACAACAAACCTGCTGCCAGAAAATGTCAATCTTAGCTTCTTGGGTCTATATTATAAGCACCAGCTACCAACTTCTGACTGTCATCTAGTTTTTACTGCAGAGGTACCTCACACATTGACACAGATCTCCTGGCAGTGCCAGTGTGTTGCCACCCTCCTGAAAACAAGCATGTGCAGTCCTCCAAGACATGAAAGAAAGTTAATTAGGTTTAGTGCTAGAAGGCAGCAACAGCAATATTTTAAATACTCTCTTGCAACACTTGTTTGGGAGTGCAGGGAAATTCTCTTTGCAAAGAAATACTTTCATTAGTTTGGAGAGTAGAGAAATACAGCCTAATAAGTTTTAAACCTTGCTTGGTCACCAGCCTGCCCCTACTTTGAACACTTTAAAACTCCTACTACCTATTCAGGTAACTCTATCATTCTAGCAGAGGCTGGAGAGGGACAGCATCCTCATCACATCCTATTAAACCACTGAGGAAAGGCAAGAGCATGGCACATCCTCCTTAAGCAAAGCTTTGAAATATGCTTTTAAAAATGTTTTTGCAACACTTCCGACAAACCAAATGTTTTATGTTTCGTTATTAATTTTTCCTAAATTAAATGGATGCTAGTAAAAACTTTCTGAGCCATGGCCTAGACCTGACCCAAAAGTGGATTGATACCAACCCTATGACTACCACCACCCAATGTGTCCCCATGCTCAGCCTCAGACAACAACAGAGGAGTTGGCAGTTTCTGAGGTGCTTGACCTTGACCAGCACACCCAGCAGCTCCCACCCACAGCTATCCCAAGGGGAAGGAGATGTTCCAGCAGTGTGGGCTGGCGCTGTGCAGGGATAGAGAATATGAGTGGCTCCTACTCACTGCAATCTCCTCCAACAACCTGCGTCTTATCAGACACATGTCTGATCATTATCAGTTTGATTGAACCACTGCTGAGAAGTGCAATCACCATTGCTTATCCTTGAAAATATCATTGTTTGTTCCATCATCCATTTCCTCACAATTCTGCTTTGAATTTTTCCATGAAAATCTTTCATTTTTCAATAGCTCTTTGATCCCAAACCCTCCACTTAGCTGCTCACAGTTGGAAAATACTACACTGAAGCAGAACTCATCACTAAAAAACAAAAATACAGGAAAAAATATACCCTGTGATTTCCACTGCTCATGGACTGTTCAGTGATGCCAATAACTGAGAAACAGCACGCCACTGTGAGTTGATTTTGCTAAACAAGAAGAAGGCAAGAGTTCTAAGGCCTAATATTGTAAACAATAACCCTGCAGAATATTGCAGCATCATTACATTCAGGAAAGCAGTGTTACTGTCTCTATTGATTACATGTTAATGGAAGGAAAGCATTAGAATACATGTTAGTTATGGGCTGAACAGAGTGGGAGAGGGCACCCAGGGGCAGCATGTCCCCACACAACACATGACAGGTAGCTGGCAGTATGTTCCTCCAGCACGGGGCTGAGGTGGAGTTCGCCCACTTCTCAGTCCCACTCCCACACTGGTGCTCATCCACCAGTGGTGGAAGGATGATTCCCTTGCTCACCAGGCATCTCCCTGTGGTAGTCACTGCTCCCTCCTGTTGCCAAGAAAAACAGCATTTCACCAACTTTCTGAATTTTGTTTTATTTTTGCTCTGAGTGTCCTCAGCACACTCATTAGTTCAAGCCTTCGAATGAGCTGAAAATGAGTTACAGATGGGCACTGAATGCAACAGAATGCTACTATTTGTTCAAGACCCTTTATGTACATCTCTCACCCAAAATGCAAAACATAGCAAGAGCTGGCAAGAGACAGCCAGTCTCCACTGTACTAAAAAATAACATTCTTAGAATTAGATACATGTATTTCCATATGATTTTTAGTAAACCAGTCTTGAATGGGAAGACACCAAGTGTGGAAACAAATCAACAAGCAGAGAGGGGAGGCTGTGTATGCTGCTGTGTCAGCTGAGCAGGCAGCACACTGAAACGTTAAATACTCTCTCAGTCACATGTCCTTCTTGCTTTCCTCAGCCCATTCCCTCAAATCCCTGCTGCACCATTCATCTCACTGCAATATCCAAAGCAAGTGGTGATTCGTGTCTCACTGTGCCTCTGCATCAGCACTACAAGGACCTGTGCACCATGACCTGGACATCATCATCTCCCTCTAAAAACTTGGTTCCTGGGTTCCAGCACTGGTATGGCATTACCAGCACTAGCAGCAGGGCACTCACTCGTGTGGATGCAGTGACATGACAGCAGGAGGTGAAGGATTTGCCCCAGGAACCAGATAGCAGGCACAATTGCCTTTCACTGATTAGACATGGTCATAATTTCTAGACATCACCAACAACATTGTGTGCAATATGGTCTGGAGCCCTGGTACCACCTGCAGCCTTATGGCTAGTTGTGAAATCACCTCTCCCCTGTGTCCCCTCAACACAGCTTTACACGCAGCAGCATGGTCCAACTGCAGTGTGGGCAGATGGAGAGAACAGAATGGAAGACAGTATTATATTTCAGTTGGAATGGACCTACAACAATCATCTGGTCCCACCGTCTGACCTCTTCAGCATGAATAAGAGTTAAATCTTGTTATTAACAGCATTGTCCAATTGCATCTTGAACACTGATATGTATGGGCGTCAACCACCTCTATAGGAAGCCTGTTCCAGAGTTTGACCACCCTTTTTGGTAAAGAAATGTTTTCTAATATCTAGTCTGAACCTTCCCTGACAGACGCAGCTTTGAACCATTCCCATATGTCCTGTCCCTGCATCCCAGGGAGAAGAGCTCAGCACCTCCCTCTTCACGTCCCCTCCTCAGGAAGCTCTAGAGGGCAATGAGGTTGCCCCTCAGCAAAGGTCAATATCTTCCTTTGGAACAAATAGCCACAAAAACCAAATAGGAAATCAAAAGGAGAATTAAATGCCTTATCCTAGGATTCTGTTGCAAGTGGCAGTTTACGGCCTTGAGTCCTGGCATAAGTGAAATGGCACTTGAACTGATGGGGTTTTCTTCCTTTCATGGCCACATCTAGCTCACATCCTCTTCTAATAATACTGGCAAGAATAAGCTGTTACTGTTATCAAAGGATGGATGTGACCAAGTATTTCTCTATCCAACCTATTTTCAACAGCTGGTATCAGAATTTAAGGAACTATAACCAAATCAGGGTCTAGCTGAAACACCTGAATGTGGGTAAATTCATGGGCCAGTCCCGTGTGTATAACATACTCAGTAAATACAAGGATTCTGTTTTACGCAGCTGCAGACAGTGAAGTGTAGATAGCAGCCCAGCAAATAGATTCTGCAGCTTGTCTTTTCTATGACACTTTGTTAAATACATTATTGCTTCATCATTGCTTGCGGTTTATTTTGGCAAGCCCACAACATCACATTTCTCAAAGTCTTCTGTACCTTAATAAGTCCAAGCACATTTGGAACAGAGAAGGGAAGAAACTAGATGCATTGTGCACAACTGGTAACAGTTTCCTGCCACGCCTGATTAACGGAGTAAAAACAAAACTCAGCTTCTGTTGGAAGCGGTCCCATCCAAGGTATAGGTTGCATAAATTGCCCTTAAGGGAAAGAGGAAAAGGGATGCTTGCTCTGGGGAATTGTTCTGGGGTATTGTTAAGGTTTGGTATATTACTGTTTTTTTTAACAAACAGTTTGATTTTACTATGAGGGAGGAGAAGAGGGAATCCTGCCAAGCAGGACTGGGACACTGGTTCTGCTACTGCATTTTCTGCCAGCACATCACTTCTGCAAGCGGATTTGAATATCCTGGTGTATACGTCTTGTTCATCTCCTACACAGAGTCCATGGGCTGCATGGGGTTCACATGCATGTAGTGCAGTAGGTCAGTGGTATGACATGGTATTTAGAAATGGGGGAACTACCTCTCTACTAGTCTAAACATGATTCCAGACAGGAAAATTCCCACCTCCTACCCTGCGTCATTTCATCATGCTTGGTTAAATGATGTCATGAAGCCCAGTCACACAATTATGCCCATTTACATGCCAATCACTGCCTCTGCTCTACACATGTATTTCAAAGAAAAACTATTTGAGTTAAAGTAGCCAGTTCTCTGTTGTTCCCTTCCTCTTTTTCTTTTTTATTCTTTTTTAGAACAGAGGAAAACCCAATTTTCATTCCTGCACAGGTTACTTGTCATTCATTCTGGCAGCTATTCCTGACTACAATGCTCTTAAAATTGTACATTGGAAAACTTCTTTCAGGTGTTGCAGTGTACAGTTAATGATAGTAATTGACAACTGTGTCATTTTACACAAGGCTGTCATCCTCTTTTGTTAGTATCTATAAACATTTCTTTGTTTACCAAGGCAGATTCAATTTGCCTCCATTAGGAACCACATACAGATTGATACCTTCATGTACATTTGCGGTTTCTTTTGAATCCAATTGTAAGATCCAATTGTAAATCCAAAAGAAATTAGGTGGCTTCCTAGAGATTTCCTTTTGCTATATTTCATCTTCTGTTCCTATAGCTCTTGATTTTTCATTGCTGAACTGCTCTAAAATGCTTACAGAAATTACAGCTGTGCTCACGGATGTGTAAGGTTTCTTCCTCCAGCTGTCATTCAGCAAGCAAACATTCTATGCCTATGAAATATTTGTTGGCTGGCAGAGTTGTCCCATTTTCTCAAGTACTACTGCTGACTGCAGCTAAACCTTGCGAAACTTGTGAAGTTGAACAGTTAGCAATGCATACAAATGCTCTACCAGCTCTTTGTTTGATATGTATAGGAATTCGGATTTTCCTTAAACTACATCCTAGATGCTTCTAGTAGATACCAGTGGCTCACTGGTAAAGGAGCCTGCCTCAGTGTTGTAAGTGGGAAGGGATTGCAACCTGTATTCCAGAGGGGGAGATGTTGAACATGTAATATTAATACACAAATAATGAAAGAAAAGAAGGAAAGAAGAACACTATTTTGTTTCTAGCCATGATGGACATACATAACTTTAAGTGATTTCCTTAGCACCCAAACAGATTTCCTTACTGCCCTTTTAATGGCACATTTCAGAATATAGCTGGGCCCTGCAGGGCAGAACAACGTCAAGCAGGACAGTCAGAGACATTCCCCACAAATTTCTCTGGCTTGGGAAGATACTGCTTTGTGATCACAGCAGCTGGAAGTAGCAGGAGCTGAACTGCGGCAGGGAGAACAACAGTGTTGTAGTTACATGCAGAAAGTTTTATAAAGTCTTCAATGTATGTGCCTTGTCAGAATTTACAATAATTTAAGGTGCTTATTATTCCTCCAGGCATGGAACTCATAAATATTACTCAGTGCTATTTGTCATTGGCTTCTCTGTCATGCATAAAGCAAAATTAAATACTTATCTCTATATCGTTAACGTATTAAACATTAGGATTTATGGGGTTTGAGATCTTACTTGCTCTGAGAACATTAACTTCCTGATGAAAGATCTAAACGCAAATAGAAGGAACGCCAAAATACCCTGGAACATAATTAAGGATACTGAGGTGCGAAGAAGCCCCAGGCATAGGAATGTGCAGTTTTCTTATTTCCACTTTCACGGTGGGCTAGTTTTCTTTGTTCCGCATTTCTATCCACTCTCCCAATGTGCCACTGTGTTGCTTTGCAAGAAGTCATCAGGTGATGAAAATCTAAGTGCATTCCTATATGGATTATCAGAGAAAAAGCGTCCCTGGCTTAAAACATGTCCTCACTATCTGTACTGGGAAACTGCAATTCAGCAGTGTCTAAAACATTAAAAATATCATAGATCCCTCTTTCCATATGAAGAAAAATTTCTTTGGTAGCTTTACTTGATTTGTTGCTATTCAAGGATTCTTGCAAACACGCATTGATCAGGGACAACTTTTAACTAAATCTCTATCTGCAGCATAATAGAAATGCTTTCTGTGTTGTTGTGTATCCCTAACCAGCAGGTAACAGCTGGCATTTTCTAGAATGCACACATACATACAGGAAGCAAACACATTTGAGTTTTGCAAGCAGAGGCTTAAATGGTGCTGAAAACCCTCCCATCTAAAACCCATCAGGAGTTACTAAAAGCAATTTTTAACTTTTTCCATATCCACTTCCATGAATCCGATGAAGTTAATGGATTTATGTAAGCGTTGACCTTGATTCTATGACTTTAAACAAGGGTGGGTGAGGGTCTGACAATACTGTGCAAATGCATGGTTTTATTCAGTGAAGTAATGCCCTTGCGAGAACAACGTCTTTAAAATAAGTATTAGTTTCCCATAGTGTCTGTCACTTTTCTGACAGAAACCAGAGGACACATTTAAGTTTACACTACTGATGCTCACAAAAGCTGTCCCTGTATAGCATTGTGCAGGCATCTGCCAGAGGGTTTTATGGGCTGGGATTAAGAGCCTGGCCTCAGAAGGAGGCTGCGCACATAATGGTGGCAGAAAATGGTGTTTTACTCAATGAAAGTGCCCGTGTCCATCTTGGAATAGCACGAATAAAACACAATGCAGGTGGATGCTGCACTGTGTCATGTCCCAGGGAAACTTCAGGCATCAGAAAAGACATGTTTCTTGGGTAGAGTTACGGGCAGAGAACTGATCCATCACTGCTCACATGTTCTCACAGTCAGTAAAAGTTGCAGAAAATATGAGCTATGACAGCACAGGCGTGAGCCCAGAGGATGCTAGCCTCCAGGGCACCACAGCAGAGCCAGGGGTACCACTGCTGAGCCTCCACTCTAGTCATGTACTTCCCCTTGTAAATTTTTCCCTGAAGGCCCTATTTAGACAGCCAAAAAGACTTTACACCCAGATGATGCTTCTCTACACACATACATTTGCTGCTTCACCATGGGAGACCGTCAGAGTCTCACAGGAGGTTTCAGGAGCAGGCTTTGTCAGGACTCTTGCTTGGCAGCCCTGAAGCCACTCTTCTTGTCCTCTTAACAGCTGAGGCCAAACTACATCCCAGCAGCAATGTTGGTGGCCTATTGTAAAACACAGTGAACTTACTGGCACTGTAACATCTTGTATCTCATCCCAAAGGAGTAAGATATGTATTTTTTTGAGGAGACATTTTCTACTCTACCTTGTTCTAATTGATTTAAATATCCTTAGTGACGTACTCCACCCTCTGCTTATGAGACTTTCTCACAGCACAGCAGAGCTCACTGCCAGCCCAAGGTTTGCAATTATTCATTCCTTCCATCATTCTTGCTTTTACGATCCTAAGTAATTCCTCTCCCACTTACGTGTAGGCTGTAACGTCTCATCTCTGAGGCCAACTAACCTCTGCCACTTTTCTCATCTCCCTCTTGGCCCATTTTTATTACATTTTGATTTTTGGTAATATTTGTAACTCTTTCCATGTAAGTACAATTAAGTAATTGTATTAATCACTCTAGGAAAAAAACACAAGTTAATGAGTTCAGACTTCATACCAGTTGTTGAAAACTCCTGATTCTTCCCACTGCTAATGGGAAGCAGAGAACAGTGATGAAGGTGCCATTGCCACCGTTCACCTACCGTACTGCTTTCCCCATGCCCTAAGGCTGTTTCTGCTTCTGTTCACCTGTGTTTACTTGTCAATATTGCATTCAGTCAGCACTAGGTCTCATTAACTAAAACAAGCCAGGTACCAGAGCTGCATCATGCTGTTTGAACATCATGTGAGGAAGGCTGGTTTTTGAGGGAAACAGGACATAGCTGGCAGCTGACTCCAGCTCTGGTTGGTCTCCATCTTATTTTCTAGGTTTAGGGCAAACAGACCTTTTCTCTGGTTACTTGTACTGGGCACAGATTAAGGACTTTCCTTACACATTAATAACTAAAAGAACAGTGGCATATTCACATAAATGGAGAGACAGGTTTTCTTTTTTAAACGAAAGAATCCTGAAAAATTGAAGAACCTGTTATATGTTTGGAGATTACTTTCTAAACCCCAAAATGAATACTAAAATGCCAGCAGTGTGATTTTCAGTATCCCACTCTTCTCTTTTAAGGAGGTCTTTTCTCATTCCGTGCATTACGGATGTTTAATTGAAAGGTTACACACAGGGTCATCAACAAGGCTCACAATGCCTCTAGCCTTACAATACACTTCACTTCAAAGGGATTGGCTGCATTCCTGAGCCTTGTACCAATAAGCACTAATAACACTGAAAAATGAAAACTGAAACAGATGTCTCCAATAGCATTGATTCTTATTAGCTGTTCACAGCTATTCTTACACCTCTAGGCATAACGAAGCCAAGCCTGCGTGCTGGGTGTGCGGCTGCACAGGGCCTTGGTAATGCCGTTGGAATGCTCCCCTCTGCTGCTGCTTGCTGCATTCTTGACAGACTGTCTCCATTATAATCTTAAGAAAACTTCTTAAAAATGTCATTTTAAAATGCATCAAATATGTAAACTCTTACTTAATAAGGACAGGATTTGACAGTAACATGTATTTCTTAAAATTAACTGGGAAAACCAGTGATCAAATGCACGTTAGAAAGACAGAGCTGAACTGTACATTTATCTGTGCCTCGCTGCAGATCCCGGATCTGTTATGACCACCCAGAAAGAGCTTAGGGCAGCAATGTGGCAAGATAATGGAAGGATAGCAATTAATAGGTAAAGAAAAGAAAAAGGTTTTGTGCATATCACTCTGCTGTAAATACCCCAAGCAGACAAGTAACAGACACCAATTCTTTATGTAATCTGTTCAGTGAACAGAAGTGAAACTCATTTGGTATAACCCACAAGTGTAATGAGTATCTGTACCCTCGCACACAAAACCAAAGCCTAAACCACAAACTTATGTGGGTTTGCAGAGCTTCCTTGTCTGTCTGTTCTAACACATTTTTGCTCTTGGACATTATTTTCCTACTTAGAAAGAAGGCAGCCATGAGAGACATCTATCAATCTAGAAGGAACAGATTTTAACGTCATTTAACATGGACAATGGAAGCTGCTCCTGCTGAAGAAGGAGATCGTATTTTTATTGTTAAAGGTTGGTAGTGTGAGAACAACTTTCCAAGTGGACCAGCAGCCTGTGTGACAAAAGGGAAGTGAAAGCTAATGCAGAGATGCTAAGAGAAGGTTGACAAGGGCAAAGCAGAGGGCTGTGCTGAGCTTCACAGTCCAGCTTGGACACTCACATGTGCCAGGAATTCACGCATTTCTGTTGCTGGCAGAGTTCTGTATATTCACTACTGAGTTAGGTTTGAAAAGCTGGGGTTGCAATACACTGTGCATTCAGGCCCAAGTGTCCGCTTTCCATGCTGAAGAGTCAATATAAAGAAAACTGTATTTTGCTGTGGATCTCTTAGGAACTAGATCTCCACTGTCAAAGTGGTCAGTGAAAAGATATTGCTTAATACTATATGAAGCATCCTCCCTATCCTGAATCTCTCTTCCCTGAAGACCTCAGTGTACCTCTGGAGACCATTTTATACCTTTGAAATCTGAAGTCTGACCTAATCCTGCATCTGAAGATAATCCTGAAAATCATCCTCAGCCTTCAAAGTAACAGAGTAAAACTGGGAAAGAAAGAAGATGATGTCTGTCCTGTGCAACTGGGAATGAAAATGCAGCGCTGTGCCAAAAGGATCACCCCTGTAATGTTCTAGATCCTGTAAAATTGTATGCATTAGTAACACTGAGGAAGAAAAGCAGGAATCTGGTGTGATATGTGTGTGGTAACTTTATCCATGCTGAGAAGATTTCCAGACAAGGTGAAGCTCCTGACTGTCAATCTCAACCATTGCATCATCTTCAAGGCATGACTCTGCTCACTGTCCCGTTCAGCATGTTAATTTAGGGCACTGAACAAACCCGGCAGCTTTTCCCCATGCCTATTCTGACGTTAGGGAATTCAGCGCAATCAAACCAAGATGCTGTGCTTTGCCAGTGATAGTGATTTTTCCTATGCACGTGCTGTCTGACTGTTCAGCAGTGCGTTCTTGCCTCAGATGAAGAATGCTATCACACAACATACCATGTAACCAGACCAATTGTAAAAGTCACTTCTGGAGTATTAAGAATGGGCTGGTGATGCCTGCACAGGTCTGCAGGGATTGTTCAGCTTGCTCGAGGGGAGGAGTTCACGGGATTTATTGTACACTGCACCACACAGAACACATATTTTGACTTTTTAGAGAATACCCCTGAAGGGAAACATCATTCAAAGGGCAGAAAAGGGAGGGGACCTTTTCCATGGAGGTTGTGCACCAATGACAGGCTCAGATACATCAAAACCATCAAAAACACCGGGCAAGAGTTTTCCTACTGCTCGACACTCGCTGTTGTAAGGATAAAGGAAAAGGATGTCCATCTGCAGCTACAAATACACTGTAGCTGCATTTCAACTGTGAAAACCTCCTTTTATCTTCAAGTAGAAAACCAAGTTTTGTTTTGGTAGGTGTCCATATAAATGTGAGCTCATTGTTCCTTCAGGTTTTACCAATGGCTTCTAATTCCAGATGTAGAAACATTTCTACCTCCCGAGTGAGTCCAAGTGAGATTCACTACTCAGAGATGTAGAAAAACAGCATTCTGCCTGAGCTGGGATCAGGAAGGAACTCCAGCGTCATGCATGGCTGCTAGCTCCCCTCTGCTTTGGATCTGCTTAGGGCAGTCTTTCAGGACAATCCAACAGGCTCTGGAGCATGCTGAACGCTACCAGTGATTCCCTCTGTTTCCTTTTAGCTGCCAGTCCAAACTATTTTTTGCCAGAAAAGGTTATGCAATGAGATGCATCCAGATGATGCATAAAATTCAGGGAATTCAAATACACATCTGGTTACTAAAAAAAGCCATAATAAAAGCAGAAATTCTTATTAATAAATAACCACTTTTCCTTGGTTAATATAAAGGTTGCTGGTGCAGGTAGCATTAAGATCCTTGATATTAGGATGAATCACTCTACACTGATAGCTGAATGCCCTCTGTTTGTGGCATGGAAAAGGTACATAATGGCTGCACCTCTCCGAGTTCTCATGCTGTTGCTTCTTACCTGCACAATGCAGCTCACACTAAATTACCACAGGAAGGAAAATACCATAAATCTTCTTGCCTGCCGCTGAGCTTGCCTACTTGCAGCTATTCTTGCATCTCAACAGCCCAGCCTGTTCATGGGTGGAAAAGCTTAAGATATGGGCCATAGCCAGGGAACAAAGGTGGCTCAGAACTAGCTAACATGGATGCAAATTATGCTGGAAGCAGAAAGGCTGTCAATAAACTTTCAGAGCTCCTGCTGGAGCTCATGGAGTACATTAGTACTCAGGTAAATAAAGAAGGATTTTTAATGTTCTAAGTGACTATTAATGCAATAGAAACAAGTGCTGGTGAATGTAAATGGAGACCCTGGAGAAGGATCTCTCTGCAGTCGTGCCCCTGGAGGAATACACCCAGGAAATATAGGAGATTCCATTTAAACATAACAAAATACTTTTTTATGGTAAGACTGGCTGAGCGCTGGCAGGGGCTGCCCAGAGGGGTGGCAGAGTCTCCATCCTTGGAGATAATCAGAACTCAGTTAGACACAGGCCTGAACAACCTGCTCTAGCTGGTCCTGCTTGAGCTGTGGGGTGCCTAGATGATCTCTGGAGGTGCTTCTAACCTCAGTGTTGTGTGATTCTATGATTCCTGCTGTTATTTTCAGTAGTTAGACAGTAAACTCTTTGGAGACAGAGCCAAAGAAACACCATTCAGGCTTTTTACCAGTTGATCATTAAATATCCTCAAAATAAGTCTAAACCAAAGAAGGAATACAGACAAAGCAATTGATACCCAAGGGAGGACCAGACAAGCAAAGCAAAAAAGTTAAAAACTCTTTCCTACAGCAGTTATCCATGTGAGCAACATGAGCAAAGATGAGATCTGCTTCAAGGGTAATTCATACATTACTCTGCTTTTTCCTCAGTCAGCTAATGCCAGAGTTATTCTAAAGGCTCCATCGTGATGAAAAGCACAGTAAAGGAGGAAACAAAGATGACTCCATCAACTAAGAGAAGTTTCAGAGAACAGATATTTATTGGGTTCATTTGGATCCATTTTAAAGTAACAAGCGGAGTATCAGTCAACTGGTTGGATGGAGCTTAAAGTAGACAGACAGATTTAGGACTTAACTAGAAGTAAGAAAAGTTGCAAAGACTTGTAAAACATGTCTGCTGGATCTTGGCTTCAGCCATCCCCATTTCTGTCTGCAAAATCTATTCCACAAGCTCTATATTGGGTTATATCCCAAATGAGATTATTTTACACACAACTATATTTAATTTGCAGTGAGGGGAACACCTTGGTTTGTTTTATGTCCACATGCCTGTTTAATTGGGCTTCTGATTATTTAATGTCACTGCTGCAGAGGTAGCTTTTATGAGGCACAAAAGAAAATTTAATGAAAATTATTCACAAGCCCAACTTCTGACTAGTAAAACCAAGAGCTTAATGTAAGAGGCAAAGTCCCCATCTGGTACTTCTCTTTGAAAAGAACAGCCCACATGAAGGATTTATTGTGACATTACAATGCTTGATGTCAAATAATCTAGCCAGAGGAACAATATTGCCCTAAAGAGAGCCATCAGGCCCCGTGTGACATGGGTATTTGAAAGGATTAACTACACTTAAATCAATACGGGCAATGAAAACAGAAATAACCAATCTCTCAGCCGCTCAATTATTTAAGAGTGTCTTTAGTCCCCACAGAATGGAATTAAACGCTTGTTTAAGAGGTCTGACAATTAAATCTATTTCTTTAATGTCAAGATAAGGACATGGGATCCTTGACTGCAGCATGGTGTGAAGGACTGACATTTCACAGAGAGGAATGTTCAGGAGGAGCCCTCAGGGTGCTCACCAGTGAAGGGCTTATCCCATGGGGGGGACCTGGCTGCTTCCCACAGGCATGACTGCATGCACTGTGCACACACATCTGCTTCCCCAGGGGTGCTGGTGCTCCACATCCACCTGCACATCAGGCTGTGGCTGGCAGGCTGTGCCCGGGCCATTGTCACAGCAGTGCCCACACCAGTGGGGATGACAGCATTGGCCAGGATGGGAGCAGCAGCAAACAGTCGCCACCCCATCTCCAAACCCACTGTCCTCATGCAGTCAGGTCTTCATGAAAGGCTACACCCAGATACAGCTTCTTAGCTGTCCCATTTCCTTCCTAGTACTATGTTTTAAGAGTAGAAACTGCAGGCTTTAAAATACACAGAATACTAATAACCGAGTGTTATTTCAGGTGATAACATAATGTAAAATCGTTTAATTGACACAGGCTGACAATTTCCCAGTTATTTGAGTTTTGAAAAGTTTGTCTGACCTATCCCAATATATTTTTTAAGGTATTTTTAAGATGTTTTACAGAGCAACCACTCTGACCTTTCCTGACGATACTGTTTCTCCTGAGGTGTTTATCTCAAATGCAATGAAGAAATTCCTAGTGAGGAAAGTTTTAATAGGAACTTCTATTTTCTGATGATAAAAAGGAGGCAACAGAAGCAAGATTTATGCAAAGCATTGAATGTTCATCCATCATATTGCAGGCAACAGGAAAATACCAGATACCTGCATGCCTTCAGTTAAAGTTCCTGGCCAGAAAACCTGAAAGACGCTCTTAAATTAGAGACAACCCAACACACTAAGAGTTCATGAAGATGTTCTAGTGGCAGTTGTCCATCACAAATCTCAGTTTTTCAAAGGCTTCTGTGAGTTGCAAGACAGTTTAAAAGCCTGACTCTCGATATTTAGGCTGCTTCACAACATGGCAAATGAACGCAAAAGCCCTCCTCTGGTTTGTAACTAACATGTGAAAGTCATTGTCAATGTGCCAGACTGACTCCTTGCTGCTATTGAGCTCCGAGTCACTACAGGCAAGCTCTTATTCCGAGATCTTCCATCCTTTTTTTTTTGCATTTTTTATCTGTCCATTAAGATATCACTGTGATTTAATATATTACTTTCTTTCAGGCAGGAAAGAAGTGCAGTCCAGAAAAGACGATCTAAGTATTGTTTCTTATAACAATTTGTGAAAATGTATTGCAGAAAATCATTACTCATGATTTTTGTCTTGACACTTTTAAGCATAATAGCTTGGAGGTATTGTTGATTAATGATTTCTAGGTCCTCTGATATTCTTGTATGAACTTGTCCACATTTTAGAGTCAGAGTAAGGTGCAAAAAAAAAAAAGAAAAAAAAAAAAGAAAGAAGAAAAAAGACAATTGTCACTTTTTAACCAGAGACTGTAGATTTTATGGCTTCTATGTGCCCTGACAGCTCTGCATGCAATTCTCAACTTCAACACTTTTACCATTGATCAAATGGCTGGGATGCTGCTATGTTGAGCCTCACCCTCAGCACATGTCTGGTTTTGTGGTCACTCTGCTGGTTATTTTCATGCCATTATTTTGCTGATCATCACCAAATGATTTATTTCCTCATCTCCTGCATTAGTATTACAGAGCTGTTCGTTCTTCTGTAAAGCATTTAAATCTCTTTCTTTGCCCTTCTTGCCCTATTACTCCTTATACATTTCACAACAGTTGCTTTGGCACACATCTTTCAGCTATGTATGAGCCCATCTAAACTGATGTTGCCATCATTATTAGCTGCCCTGAAGAGCTGACAGTCTGGGTATAATATGATTCATGACAGGTAAAGATCACAAAGATCTGCAGAACGTAAAGGTAACAATGAGAATATGCTGGTCCACATGGTCAGATATAGTCTCAGCACATCTGCAGCCTAAGCACTATTGATGCTTTTAAAGCTACAGATGCATATTTGACATAGCCGTCTGTGCCTGTAGTTGCATGTGTGCATGGGAAGAACGCAAGGAGCTGCCCTACAGCGAGCTGGGCACACTCCTCAGGCTGTGGGAAAGGTGCTGTGTTAGTGCTTTGTAAGGTAAATGGGAAGGCTCTCAGGTGGGCACATGCTTTGCACTAGCAAGAGCTTCTGTGTCCCTTTTCCAGCCTTTTGGAACGAAACTGTTAAACACCATTGTTTCATAGCTGTTCTTTACCATGTAATTGCAATGAACTGATTTTCATGCTTGGTAAAATTTGCATTAAGCTGTGTATACGTTTATACAGGTTAGAGATAGAAAAGGCAGATTTGTTTGTGGATTTCAGAACTACGGTAGAATTCCATAGAAGAGGAAGTTTTTTTCAGCACAGAATTAATTCTATTAATCTAAATCTGGAGCATTCATTCCTCATCAGCTTATTTCTGCAGCACCTGAAGGATATGGATATTGAATAACTGTGATACTCCTGGCATGCTGCTGGTCCGTGAAGCTGGGAACTAACTATTCTGGACAATGCCCTTAATGCAATAAGCATGATTAAGAAACATTTGTTTTTAGCAGAACTCTTAGGAACTGAAAAGTAAAAGTGGATCTCTCACTTATTCCCACCTTTTATTCTGGCTTCAGGTGTTCATGGGCTTGGAGGGTGGATTTCAGATACACTGGTGCTGCACCACAAGCAAAGGGAACTCTGTGTTTCTCGGAATGTTTTACCTTCCATGCTCTTTTACTACACAAGAATTACTGTTATTACATGTAAACACTGCTCTAAACTGGTGGCTGCAACCTAGAAAATATTTGTCCAAAACTGGTGCCAACCTCCTCCCCTTCCTTCTTTTTGACCCGAAAGCATTGTCTGATTCTCCTGGTAGGAAGACACAAGTCCCAGCAGGAGAGCTCTAACTAAGCCAAGCAGGAATCATGCTGTTTGCTTTCAGAACTGACTTCTATCTGCTCTGCCCCAGTTGTTTTGACCCAGTCACCTGTGGCTGCTCTTTGACAGGGCTAGTTTATGCCTGCCTCTTGCCACTCACAGAGTGGGAGAACTTGTCTTGCTCAGACTGCGCTGTCACTTTTTTTTCACTTGACAGCAGACTGGTCTGACACGGTTCTTGTCACTCAAACGGTGGAGAGCACAGATCCCTTTAATCCATCTAACAAGAAGTTCTCTTGTCTTCTCTCGGCACCAAAACTAATTACACAGCAAACCACAAGTGTGTGGTTTCATGCAGGGATATAAGGGAAGAAAAGACAATGTTTGCATGAGGGTATAGAGAATACCATCAGATAAAGTCTGTCCCATTCTGCTTCCTTTCGGGCCCACTTCCTACACCTGAGAAAAGCCAGGGCACCGCCTCATCCCTCCTAGTGCCAAACCCTTTGCTCTTTGTGGCAAGCTGATGCTGTAACTCCTCCTGATACAGGTTTTCTTCAGGCTTTGTTGCGAGCTGCAGTAAATTATTCCCTTTGCCTCTGGGTCCACCTTCTTTATAAAAAGGTTCAAATCAAGGACCACCCTTCAGAGGAACCACTGATGTTCCCTACAGTCACAGCTATGGACACATCCCACTATGACCACTATGCCTGTGCAAACTGAAGCTGTGGTCTCCAGCTCTCCATGCCACGTTTCTGCTCTTATTTTTAATAGTAAAGTTTCAATTGAAGAGAGGTTTAACATTTTTGAGATGAGAAAATAGGGATGTTTTCCCCTCTGTTACTTTTTACTGTTCTCTAGTGTCACAGCACACCTGGAGCATTACACTTTAATCTACCTCTTTGCCCAGTTACTAACTGATGGGCAGGAAAACAAAATTATGCAAGACAAGAATTCATCCAATGCTAATGCTTGTTGCTTGTCTCGGTAATTGAAGACCTGTGTTAAGTAAATGGAAATAGGGTCATGTCTGCTTAAGTAGAAAGATGAGGAATGAGCAAGAAGTAAAATAAGAAGTCTAATCTCTGTAATAGGAACACCATTAACATTCACGGCATGGGGTGCACTGGGGGAATTCTAGAGTAACTCATTAGAGTTCCCAACCCAGGGAACAAGGGGTCACAGCAGTCGGGAAGGAAGGAGCTGTTAGAACAGTAAGGCTATTCTCTTATGAAGGAATCTGACTTGGACAGTATGTTTTGGAAGGAGTGTGCTGGATAGGCTCGAAATCAACATTTTACTTTGTGACTATACTGTTAGTATGAGCTATCAGCATAATTGTAACTAGATGCACAAGGGCATATGATCTGAATATGGCTTTTAGCCTTTGCTGTCTACACAGAAATAATTTCTGCCTATGAGTTTTAGAAACAGAAAGTAAAAGATGTCAAAAGAACAAAGCTTTTTTTCAAAAAGTAGTAGGATCTTTCTGCCCTGTATTCCTCTTACGTTAGGAAGTCAATTCGCTCATCACAATGGTACTAACAATTGCCAGCTGTGCTATGAAGGAATTTCTGGACAGGACAACTATCAGACATGGGAGTAACATGGGCGTTTTTTGTGGTGTAAGTTTTTAAATGCACAGTCAGCAATGGTCATGAGGCATGAGTTGTACTTTCAAACTGGTTTGACTGCTTACCACTTGCGTACAGAAAGGCACTGTTTAAGAGGGAATGGAGAGGTGCAACTTTCAAGAAGGTGTAGATTTAACATTTCTCTGCACTCATGCGTGCCTGCACAAGGTGCACTGCAATGCAACTGCTTCTCAGATGGATGAAGAGAGCCCGGTCCTGTACAGCACTGTACATCCACTTAAATGAACACTTCCAAATACCTAAAAGGAAGTACTTCAGGCCTTTCAGTGGTGCTTTAGAGCAGAGTGCTGTTCACTAGCTGGCAGGTAATGTTGCTGGTACACCTCAGCCATCTGCCTTGTGGGGAAGAGGAGCCCATGGCAGAGAGCTCTCCGGGGGCTGAACATTCCTGCCGCAAACCTTCAATTCACCTGTTTCTAAGCTGTGCCCCAGCTCCTCCCCCTCGCCAGAGCACCCTTTCATCTTATTTATTAGGCAAAATGGTGGGGATAGGTTTAATCAGTGGAGAGGTGGGATGCTGATAGCCCCAGGGCTGCCCCAGCTGTGTGATGGAGCAGCACTGCGGGGGGAGAGGATGGCTGATGAGCTTTTCAGCTTGAATCTCCATGGGCTTCGTGTTCACATGGGGAAGCCCATCTTAGATCTGAGAGATTGCTCAGCACAGGGCTGCTAGGCAGCTCTGCTGCCTACAAAATGCTTGTTATTTGATTAATTTGCTGGAACACAACATAGCCAGGAATACTTCAGAAATCTCCCTAGATGTCCCCCTCTGTGTCTTTTCTACATTAATGTGAACAAAATCGATGGAGTCTGAAGATGCTCTTTATAAATAAAAGATACAGCACGTCAAAGGCAGCAATGACTTAGCACTTCTCAGACTGTTGGAAAGCAGAGGCAGTTTTGAAAGTACCAAAGCAGCAAAGTGCATTTGTGCATGTGCTAAGAGAGAGAAAGAGCGGAATACTGGCCTATTTTACTTAAAAGTGGTGGAAAGCACATACAGAACATTGCAACATACTTTTGAACGTATGTTGGGGGATGTGCAGGTTCAAACTAATTCTTATTAGTAGAAGCCAGTAATTCTGCTTATTCCTACATAAAACACAGGGAGTAACTTGAAATCTGATCCCTGTTCAAAATGCACTTTAACTGTAATAAAGCAACATTTCTGAAGTAATGTTTCTTATGTCTGTCACTATGGCAACCTGCGAGGTGCCAGTATGACAGGAAACCTGCATTATGAGGCTGCATCCCAAGTGGTTGTATCAGAAGGCAAAGGCAGTATCATATATGCCAAAGAAACAAACACAGTTTAAAAGCTTCTAATACTGTTTTAAGGCAGTTCACAAAGGCTTTGAGCAGGACTTTTCAACAAACTCAGAAAACAAACTGAAGGTTGTCAAACAGGTACCTCTAAAATTACCTTTTAGAAAGCCTTTCAGGCTGCATTGCTTCCTCCAGCCATTCATTACTGTGACACCAAAACGATGGCTAGCTCCTGGGCTTTGGTAACATATTCTAAGATTTGCTTCTTGCACATTTGTTTATAAAACCAGTAATAACTTAATATTGAAATATTTACTATTAAATAATAAATAAAACAAAAAAACATTTTCAAGAGAGAATTCCTCAGATAAAAGGCTTTGGTGATTATCAAAAGGCACAGAACTGAGAAATAGTCCTTTCTACTACATGTTTAAGATGATACAGAAGAACAACCACAAAGTCTCAAGTCAGATGTTAGTAAACATTTCTGTGGGCAGCCCTGACTTGTTGGGAAAACATCAGTTTTATTTTGTTACTTGTTACCCCCAAAATATTTTTCTTAGAACACCTACTCTGGAAAGTTTATTTCAAGTTGAGAGAGGAAAAAATACTTTAAGAAGCCTGTTTTCTTGTGAGATCCTTAAGGATGCTTACAAATTAAGTATTTTGCCTTTGTGTTACAGAAATTAGAGTCCTTGAAGAAACAAGTTCAGGCATTTTGCTGGAAACAAATGTCCCGACCTGCAAATTAACACCACTTCTGTAGTCAGAGTTCTCAGAAGGATAAACATTTCTTGCATACTTATTGAGAAGGATCTGCCACTCATCCAGAGCCTGCTCCAGAGCCCACTGAAGCAGATAATAGTCTTTCCATTAATGCCCCCTAAGGTGAAGATCTGACCCATATGCAGGCAACTGTAAAGACTGGCCCTGCAGTCACTAACATCACTGCTAAAACTTTCAGCACCTTCCCCCATTATCAGAACTGTACCACTCAGCATTCAGAAGGTCCCATCTGTGAGCAGACCCTGACCCTGTGCTCTTTACTAAGCCAAGACTCCCACTCAGAATCAGTAACGAATAAGGTAGGCAAGATCTGACCTTCCCTGTAAAAGAAGTCTATCTTTTCACTGAACAGCTGATGTTTGGGAATATGCTGACCTTTACTTCCCCACTGAGTAGCAAGCTTTTCACATACTTGGAACATTGACACACCACTTTTTTCCCAGGTGACTGAAAACAAAGGTAGAAATCAAACCAACACACAACTGCACTACAATTATGGAGACAGGGAGAGTTCCCTGTCTTTGGCTCAACATCAGCCATACACAGATGTTTCTATGCTTTCCTGGGACAGGAGCTGTTACATCACATCACAGAAAAATAGCATGCAGTGAGGGTATCACAACAGAGACTTTACACCTTCCATGGTACTGACAGGTAAAAGAAAGCAGGGCTGCTCCCAAATGAAAGCACATCGTAGGGTTTTATTCCTTCTTACTCAAGAGCAAAAGAACTGACTTGCATATGTTTTTTTTCCTAGCTGTTCAAGTTCCACTGGGAAAGGCTTCCAAAACAGGATATCACTTTATTATGCATCATATCTACATATTCATTTAGCATCATATCTACTTTGCAATTGATAGCAAATGCAGTATAAATCCAGAAGAACTGCATGTTACTGCCTAGTAATTGTACTCAGGATCACCAAAAAATTCAGGAGCTAATGCCATGAGCCTTATATCCTTTTCACCTCCTCCTAACACACAGCACATTAAGCAGGCATTTAATGTTTTTCATTGGCTTGAACTCCAGTCAAGAAACCTTCTGGGCTTCACCCGAGTAAGGGGTTATCCCAAAGCTCTTCAGCAGCCAAAATTACCACCCTCTTCTAGCAAAGCAGTCACTGTCCTGGGCTGAAGCATCACCCTGAGATGCCTTGTGAGGTTCTTGTTACCTCCAGGGTGAAAGGCTAAGGGTTTGTGAGGGCTTTGCCAGACTAGGGGTTACTTATTTCCCCTGAGCTGGTAGGGAGAGTAAGAGACCGGAAAAGGGCAGTCTAAGCTCACCTTATATTCTGACAGCTACAGAAACTGGTTTAGCCTTTTGTCTGTTCCTTGGCATCCAAGTCAGATCTAATTTAAAATCATTGTCATTCCAAAGCATAATCAACAGTGTCAGCAGAGGTCTGAATCAAGCTCAGCCCTGCTATTCTGATCTGACAGTGCTGCAAGTGAGGTCAAACATAATGTTTTCTCTGCTGAGACTACCAATGGGGATCCAAAGACAAGGAAAGGCATTACTGTTCTCTCCTATTGTTTTAAGGTTTAGATTACACCCTGCTGAACTGTGCCTTTTGTTAATGAATTTAAAGTTAAGAGAAAGACCAACTCTCCAATAGATCAGGACCTGGCTTAGTCTTTGCCCTTTACAGGTTATTAATGAGAAATGGACAAGGACAGCAATGTTATCCATGCCAGGTACCAAAACAACTGTTTTCTGTAAAGGAATTTCCCCCCACCCCCAGTGCTCAGGGTTTTTTCCAGTATTTAGCAAATATTTAAAGCTCAAAAGATACAAAGAAGCAAGGGGAAATTCAGCATCACAAAATCTACAGTGCTAATTGCAGGCAACAATGTTTTCTGAAGGAAGCATCAGGTGAATTCAGGGAGCTTCAGTATGAATAGATGTCGGTTAGATTGGCAAATCCATTTGATCAGTTTTGATAGCAGCCTAAGCTACTTAAGTCTGAATACTCTTATCAGTTCAGATTAGAACAAGATGCCCAACCAAAACAACATTTTATGCAGTTTGTGTTTTCAATTAGAAATGAAAGGGTCTTCATATCAGTATATCAAATCTGTAACTATTAGAATCTCAGTTACTTTCACATACAGGAGCCCATCTGAAATGATGGTTCATCTAAACTTCCCTAACATGGTAAAGGGTATTACTTTGCTTATCAAAGTAACCGGGTGTGGCAGTGAAGATAAGACAACAGGTTACCCAAGAACTGCCAATGAAGCATGCACCTCTCCTTTAAGTGTCATGTAAGAAGCAGGACATAAGGAAATTTCTAGGAGTTTACTCACCACTGCCATCTCCTCAGCAAAACTGGTGCCGTACTGCAGATATTCAGGGGTATGGCCAGGGTGGTAACAAGGTAGAACACGAGTGCCTTTTTGCTTCCAGGTGACTGACTTGGTGGCAATGCAGAAGGAAATTCCCCTGGGAAAAAAAAGAAAAAAGAAGAGACTTCTATCAATAAAGTTTAAAAACCTATAAAGAGACAGAAAAGCCTCTAATTCTAATACTGCATTGTATTTGTGCCTCAGTTCCTGAGCTGATACTCCTGACAAGTCATGGTAGGTCATTATTTCTTTTCTCTACCAATACTGTAAACCTGTAACACAAATTGGATCTGCTATATATAACTTACTGATCTGGCCTCAAATGCCTCTTTCCTGAAAACACTGCAAAGCAGAACTGTAATTTCATTATGCAGGGTAATCCTCAGTAATAGCAGAGGGACAGCATCTGATGGTGATGACAATAGTGTCATTAGAGTTCTCCGAATAAACTTCCTAAATTATAGGCTTTCTAAAAGATTTTGATCCATTCATGTGAGACAACTAGGCTTACTGAGGATCCTCACAAAACACACATCCTCAGTGCTGGGGAGCACTCTTCCCATGCTTAATGGAGGTTACTTTTCTTTCTGCAGTCGTAAATGACTGGGTTGATGTTGCAACCACAGCCACTGCAGGAAACTGGAAAATGCACCAGTGCAGCACAACACTTGAATTTCCACTCTACAAACGGCTCGTGTAGAGGTGGTACCTCCACCATGAAAGGCTCAATCCAAAGTGAATTTTCATTTAATGTTCTTTTTTTAACCATTTTGGAGAAGTCTCCATTTTTTGTCAGCGTCTTAAAGAGCTTTCGTATCTCAGGCTTCGTATGCTCACTTTAGCTTTTGCCACATTTTCTTCTTACATTGATTTTTAAAAGCACACAGGCATAAAAAATACTGCAAAGTTGTATAGCTATGGGTAAGGGACAACTCAGTAAACTTGCCACAACTTCTAAAAAGAGCAGAAATCAGTCCACATCTCCCATAAGATATAGGAGACAAAGGTATCCTGCTTTTCACATTTGGGCATTCTTCAGAAGTTGGACAAGAAACATTAAACGTAGAAAACAAATCACATTTAAGATTAACACCTACATGTTGTTTTAAGGTTGCAGTTACTTGGTTACAGCTACAAGGAGCTAACTAGCAGCTAGATAAACACAAGGGTTTTGATGAGGCAATTTTAAATTTATACCAAGAAAACATCTGCAGCAATGTTGTTTGGAGAGCTTATTCCTATTTTCCAATGGAAGAACACTGTGCCCAACAAACACATTTCATTGTGCTAATGGAGAGGGAGGAGAGAGTCAGTCAATTACATCTGAAAGTTTTTAAAATTCACACAAGAAAACAATAATATGGTTTCCAAAAAAGTGAAATAAGGTCATAATTTGCTTGTGGGTATTCCACAAACAGGAAAGGCGCCAAATTCATTTAATAAATGATTCACTATGAGTTACACACCCAATACAGACAAAAATGAAGTTCATTCACACAGCCACAGCCCAGCCTTGATGGTTTCAGCTGTTGCTTTCTCTGTGAAGTGGTATTTCATTAACAAAAATCAATGAGAAGATATTAGGTGCTTTCTTATTATCTCTATGACTAGAGCAATACCATCTGCTTAGATCAAGGACCAGGAAGAAGGAAGGACCTCAGACGTAGGCTAGGAAATTTCAGTGCAGAGGTGAGGCAGAGATGAAAATAAAATACTTCCACTGAAATTGTGTCTAAAATTAATAATGAACAAATACTGTCCTTCAGCCAATACTATGGAACAGGTAACAAGCTTACTAGAAAATTAGTGGGACTATTAATGGATTACTTTGTCTCCAAGATGCTCAATAGTAGAAAACAGGTTATTAATATTATAGCCACAATTCATTTAAAAGCAGGCCACTCTAACCTCATTTTGCTGATTATTCCTTAAAAGTCCAGGCTTTTGGAATAAAAGAGGTTGTCAGTAGTGTGAATTTGTGGTGTAAACTACTTTGGAAAGAGCACTGTGAAATAATGGAAACAGGAGGGTATTAGGATCTGCAGACACTGAGCTTGGGGCTTGCCCAGAATTTTTGCACCACTGATGGACATTAACTTGCACAATTAAGGGTACAAGATCAGTTCCTGAAGCATATCTGTGCCCTGGATTTATAGAGGATGCATTTTCATTAAAGATGGCTGAGTATTAAGATGAAGACAAAGACAGTGATGGTGAACAAAAAGAACTGTGTATTTATCAAAAGGTTTGGCATAAATATGGTGCTGGTAGAGGGTTTCAGCTGTTTTATGTCTCAGCAACAGTTTAAACAATAACATTCATATCACAGAATGGTGTAGATAATATCTGCAATAAAACTGGGTCTTTTATGTTCAGAAGCAGACAAAGCCAGGAGAGCACATTGATAAATGAAGCTGAACCTTTGTATTTCGTTGTGGTGGAGCTCCCTCTAGCTTATGGCATTAACCCTGTATCTGTAAATCATATTTGCTTAAACTCATCCCTCCATTTGCAGGGTAGAAAAGGCTTCCGATTCTATATTCTTGGAAGCATTTATGACATTTATAATTCAGCTGAAAAAAACCCTAAAGCCCAGCTGCTAGTTGAATGACATTAACAGCTCTGATGATAGTAAATTTCATACTTTTAAAAAGAACAGTATAGAGAAAAGATTTTTACATCTGGGTATGTGACTGTCATAAGCAGTGCTTTCTGTCTCTTCCAGCTTTATTCTTGTTTATGTTTATGTACATAAAAAGATGTATCTTTTTACCCACTTGGTGGAGAGAATTAGCCTCTCCAAAATGGCAATAAGCAAGTGAAGATTCTGCAAGGTAAATTTATCTGCTAATACAGCATTAAATAGTCTGAGCAATCCCAATTCCTCAACAAATTATTTAATCACCTGAATTTATTGACAAGAACAAATCAGAAAAACTGATTAAGAAGTATCTTAGTCTGATTAAAGGTAGGAAAGTAATCACCATGACTTCTCTTGTTCAGAATGAGAACACTCATTTGTTTTAGCTGCAGAATTCATACAGGTTCCCCTCTTTAGGATTCCTCTACTTTTCAAGGCTGAATTAATGATTGTAAATGCTAACTGTACCTTTAAAAGAAAGTGGAATGAATGGTGCATTATGGAAACATTGTTTTGCTGAAATGCTAATTTGGGGAGATTAAGAAGACATTTCTGAAGAACAACATCCAAAATCTGATGTGAAGCTTAAATAACTACTGAAATGATAAGCAGGCAGAGCTACAGGAGAAGAGTTAATTAAAAATCTCCAAGGCAACTTATATTCCTTTGTCACAAAATAAATGCTATGCTACTGATACTGTACCTGTAAACTGAAAAATCACCAGCTGCTGCTGTAGCTAACCAGAGAACAGAAAGGATTTACTGGTTCGCAATGTCTTAAATAGTCTGCATTTTAAATGCATTTGGCCACCCTTCTTCATAAATATTGCTCCCTGGGTTTTCTATTTAACTTCACAACTACTTATCATAAGCTTCTTTGTCCACTGAAAAATTAAGCTCACCCACATTAAAATTAAAGAATCAGCTTATTACAGACTTTGAAGAAATTGATTCAATAGGAATTAATATTAAATTCAGACTGAACACAGAGAGACAAAACGGACACTTTATATACCTTGTGCAAAATCAAAGTATAACATAAAAATCTGTGGGGCTGAAACAACGTTTCTATTATTGCTTCCCCCAATAAATTAATGTATGAGATAACATTTAATTTCTAAAAATGAAAATAATGTAGCTGGTTTAGAATGCTGATTTTAGAAACTGAATGCTTTGAGAATTGTCTGATATGATGCTAATTTGTCTGCTGAACTGCAGCACTGATAGAGATAAAAATGCTAAAATAGCCTGCTGAAGTTTACTCTGTATTATCTAATGAAAGCAATTCATCACAGAATCTGCTTTAATTCAAATTACATTTGAACGCATCTTAAAAAGATGGGTGAAAAGAAAAAATATTTAAAGGGAAGAAACCGTTGTCAAGTATTAACATTCTTCGGGTATCATTTTGTTTGTATCATTTTCAAGAACACGTTCGATCAAATTCACCTCATTAGAGTTTAAAATTTGAGTAAAAGAAGTGTAATTTGAGTCATATAGGTAGAAGTACACAATCACAGCCGATCAGTGACGAGAAGTTAAGGGAAAGAAGGGGTTTTTAAAAGCCTTTTCTCTGTACCATGCAGTGTGTTTGTTTGGAGCATCAGCACAACAAGAAACTGTGACAAAGCCACTTTACTGCCCTAATTTTACATTAGGAATCCCTGCTCTTGAATGACTAGTGTCAAACTGCATATCCAGTTCTATAGGCTTTTTGAATTAATTTTTCCTATTACATGCTGAAATCAGCTTCTATCCTCCAAGTTTGGAGGGAGGTGAGAGGGCAAGAGACTGACACTGGCTATCCCTAATGATTTAGGGGGATTGTCCCATTTAGGAGCATTTAGTCTGCATTTGATCTAACGAGACTCTTGTCACCTTGTTTTAAAATGTATCACCCGAGTGAAGCTTCAAACCGAATACAGCTTACTATGAAGATCAATAAAATACTAATTATTTTGAAACGTGTATTAGACTTGAAACGAAAATCTTAAGAGCAAACGGATCTGATAGTCATGCACAGGAAGAATTCAGAGGGTTTTTTATTAAACATGCTAATAATAGGAATTAGATTCCTTAAATCACACCCAATATAATTAGCATGGATTTGATTTATAGCAAATTCTAACTGCTGTATTATAACAGAAATTGCTCTTATGATTTAAAGAATGAAAATTAGTTATTTGAAGCCTTTTTTTCCCCTGCATAAAATATGAATATTATCATATGCTGAAATACTTTAAAAAGGAAAAATCAGGATACAGGAGTCCAACAAAAATAGGTGAAATTACACTATGGCAGTGCTATAGAGTACAATACTTTGCTTCCATGAAAAGATCCTGTTTTTGAATTATCACTGTAATAAGAATGCTTTGGGGTTGATCGGATTAGGCAAAAAAAGTCTTTACTTTGCAGCCTATGAAGGGAGACAAAACTTGTTGTACACACTTGCATTCAGCTTTAGTTTACTGTGAGCTAACAGTAATCAATACAGCAGAAATCAGAACAAAACAAGCATGAAAACAGCAGACTAAATGCTGCAGCTTAAATCAAGTGACCTGGATTGGAACAATCTGGCACCATTCAAGTGTGGTTATTTTCACTGGACGTTTTCAGACCCCATAAAGAAAGAAAACCCCAACATGTTCTAAGGCTTGATCTGCATTTAGGTGTGCAAGCGATTTCATATACAAAATGTGAGATAATTGTGAAAGTCTTTCCAAAAGTCGATGTTAAAGGACAACTGTTCTTACATAAACTATTATCATTTTACTCCATACATTCATTATAGGGATTTCTTTTAATTTCAAAACACTTAAGCCTGCAAAACACAACACCAAATAAAAAAAAAACCACAAAAAAACCCTGCAACTTTCTGCTTCTTGCTGTGTATTTCTTCACTAAAAGCATGGGGTTTCTGTGACTGAGAAACCTACAGAGAAACGTTCATTTTCTCTTACTTGCTACTTTCACTCTCTTGCTACAATTATTTTGCAACTTCCATGTGAATTTTTAAGCTATCCATAACACTGAGATATTTGCCCAGGAGAGAACACCAACCAGGGCAAGATACAGCCTCTGAGGAAAAAAGAACATACACACTTCCACCCCATCAAGTGTATTATTCATGCATCAAATCAGAGACACAGTAACCCTATGTCTAAACAAGAATATGGAAAACTAGGGAGGAAAAAAGAGGGGAAAAGAATAAATAAAGAGAAGGAAAGAACCTGCAGATAATACAGTCCCACAGCTCCCTGGGCAGGAAAAGGCTCTGGGATGGTTCTTCATAAGCTCCTTTATACCCTCTGTTAGATATGGGTGCTTTGTAACTGTAGAATATAACTAACATGAATTTTTCCTTAGCAGCACAAAGAGTTTGCCTTACAATTTTGGTTTGGTCTCTGCCATGGGTAGATAAAATTGCCAGATAAAGCAGAGTCAGTGGTGGTTGCTCCCTTCAACTGTGGGCATCACAGCCAGTACAGAGAAGATCCCAACACTGACCCACAGAGAAACCTCATCCCAGCTCCCAGCATAGACTAGCACATGGCCCAGGGGAGAAGTGCAACATCTCCTCTGGTGTTCTGGATGTTCTAGTTACCCACACACCTTTCAAAACTTCCTCTGACTCCTGAAACAATGCCAGGATTTTCTGAGATACTAAGTTCATAGGTGAACACTATAGCTTTTTAAAGGAAGCCCCTTTTACTCAGACTTCTTACCTTTAATTTCAACAAGTCTGAACACATGAGGAAAATAAAGATATTTCTCTCTCCACAGACCACCCCAGTCATCCCTGCCTCTTTTGCCTCTGAGCAGCCCCACTGCCCACCCCAGCCTCCTGATACCACAGCTCAGCCTCAGATGAGGCTCCTACAAAGCAGAGCACAGGCTTCTCTTTGCATCTGCACAAAGAGCTTACTCCTACACTTCACACAAGCACCTAGGGAAAAAAAGAAGAACCAAGAAAAATATTTAATGCTCTACAAATTCTCCATGAACTTACCCACAGGACAAGCACAGCAACCATACCACAAACCCCACCGGTGTATTAGAGCAAAACCCAACAGACAGACCACTCCTAGCATCTTAACAGCACTGGGGCGAACCAGTGTTCCCTCCCACCCCACACACCTGAGAGCACTTCCCTTGTTAAGGTGAGAATTACCTACCAATGGTGCCTCTTTTCAGGTTTTGTGCACCAGGTTGTAATATAAATACTTCATGCCTGCCACAGCTGGGCTGTAAGAGGTCAGCTCATTAGAGCAGCCTGTGTGTTTGCTTGGTGAGTTTCTTCATGGTGGTTTGTGATACTTCTGTTTATTTGGGGGTTATGCTGTTGGTATAAATGAGATTCTCCAGAGCAGAGGTCCTTCTAGAAGGAAGGACAGAAGCAGCAAGCAATACTGTGGGCTGAGCTAGCCAAGGAGTCTACCTCTGGCTTTCACAGTGCAAAAGGCTCACTATAGTGCTGTTACTCATGGATGGAGGAACTATTTGCTCTCTAGCTTCATTAGAAATATTGGCAGAAGCTACTGTTACCTGAGCTGTGACTCACAGGGAAATGCTTTCAGATGAGCATGGTGCCACAGTACTGGTGAGGGGTTTTTTGCAAGGCGAGGACCTGGTTGTTAAGTAAATCAGTTCAAAAGTTGAAACAGTTCTGCTGGGGAAAGTTATTCTTCTTTTGAAACTGGCAGTATCTGTATGCCACAGAGCATAACAGTTCTTGTGCTTTTGCCTCAAATGTTTTCCTGTCTTCTTTGGAAGAGAGGAAATGTTTAGTCCTGCAAAGAGTCAATCCTTCTGAGCGTAATGCATGTCAAAGGGAAGTTTTTGTATAGGGAAGATAACAAGTGGGGAATTAGAAAAAAACTCTAGGTTGGGTCCATTTGACCCACTAGTTTATCCCTTCATTCAGCCATAGAATTCAGGGAAGTCAGAGGTGACCTGGTGGCCAGCCAGCAGTGCTAGCAGTCGAACACCTCTGGCCCAGCTCTGATGTGATGGCCCAGAGAGGAGCCGTCAGGGTGAGCAGGGAAGGCAGTCACAAAAGACTCCTTATTAGCATGTGCACTTACACCCTGATCTTAACAGGCTGAAGCAGTAATAGGCAGGTCATAGCTGAGCAACATACTTCTCAGCAAACATTTGCCTTAAGGGAAGCAGTCTGATTTTTCTTGCATCCTCTGAAATGGGATCTGTTGCCACACAAAGTTGTACTTGACTTTGTGATAAAGAGGCTTGGTTTGAAATAGGATTATTCACAGCCAAATGCAACTTTAGAAAAAAGCTAGTTTATTATATCATTATTACAGGATGTAAGAAGAAGAGATGCAAGATACACTGACCTGTAGTCCTACCTGGGCTGAAAATCCCAGCACATGAAGACAAACTCCTGAAGCCAGCCTTGCTTCAACTATTCTTGATTAACTCCCTTTGAGGGCACAAAAGCATCTTTTTCCTCAACAGCTGAGAGACCATTTTAAAAATGGACTGAAGTAACAGAGGAACAAGACTGTCTTGTTAAAAATCTTTGTGTCCATAGAATGAGCTAACCTTTATGTGGGGAATTTGAAGTGCGTTACTTACTATGCATTAATTTCCCAGTATAGCTCAGCAAAAAGAAGAGGTAAAAATTGTCCTCAGACTTTGTGTGACAGCTCTTCTCCCCCCAGTCATCAAGAGCCTGCAGCAGGCTGTATTCCTGTCTTCTCCCACCACTGCTACTCCAGATGTGGACAGCTGGCAGTAGGAAAAGCCCCTGGGGTACCAGCAGGATGTGGAACAGTCACATCACAGCTACTCCTTTCTGTCAAAATGCCACCTCAAAAGCAGAGTTTTACCTGTGACCTTTGAGGACTGTGACAAGCTTAGTGACTGTAAACCATTGTCCTGCAGTACACCCTCAGTGACGCTCTGGATGGGCTCAAAGGCAGCAGTACATGAGTGGAAGTATCTCTCCTTTCATCCCATACATTCATATGCAGTCCTCAGTCTGTGGCTTAGGCATGGATGTGATAATTGCTTAACTGAAAGATCACTGCTGGGAGCAAGGTAAAAACTGTCACTTCCCTAATGCCACTGATTTTTTTTAAAAGTTTATTAGCATGGGTAGTATTATCTTTTGGGGTTATTTTTCTTTTGTTATTAAATTCCACATAAGCTAATGACTGAAATGTAAATTAATTTATGCTGCAAATTTGGCTGTGACTGTGTTAGGCTGTTTTCTACTTGATGACAAAGAGCACTGAGGTTTCAGTTGCTGAGAGGGTGCACTTTGTAGCAGGTGCGCTAAACAAAGTTACTGCTCCATTTTAAGCAAACTGATGTCCTTATTGCTCTGTGTTAAAGTCTGCTGCGTGCTTAACTACAATGTGCCTAAGGTAACAGGGAACTGGAGTTCTGCTGTGTTAGGTGCTTTCCGTTGAATCTTTCACAGTATAAATAAGGACATGTGGGGTTAAGAAATCAAATGTGAATGGAAAGTCTTTCACCCACTGGCATGTAGATTACCTCTGTGGCCCCCAATACAGGGGGATGTGGAGCTGTTGGAGTGAGTTCAGAGAAGGGCCATGAAGATGCTCCAAGGGCATGAGAGAGCTGGGGTTGTTCAGCCTGGAGAAGAGAATACTCCGGGAAGACCATAGACCAGTCTTCCAATTCTAAAAGGAGATTACAAGAAATCTAGAAAGGGACTTTTTACAAGGACCTGTAGTGACAGGACCAGGGGAAACGGCTTTAAGATGGCAGAAGGGAGGTTAGAGGTCTTAGGCAGAAGCTCTTCCCTGTGAGGGTGCTGAGGTGCTGGCACAGGGTGCCCAGAGAAGCTGTGGCCGCCCCATCCCTGGCAGTGCTCAAGGCCAGGCTGGACGGGGCTTTGGGCAACCTGCTCTAGTGGAAGATGTCCCTGCCTGTGGCAGGGCTGGAACTGGATGAGCTTTAAGGTCCTTGCTAACCCAAACTAAGCTGCAAGTGACAGATTAAGGTATATTCACTTGTGCAACATTTCTTATTCGTTATAGATAAGTATGAGGAAAGTCTAAAGTGCTTGTGCATAGGGTCACATCAGCTGCATCCTAAATGCAGCCACGAATCAGAGAGCTTTTATCAGCTCTTCATTAACTGCAGCATTATGGCAGATACCTCTGCTCTCTGCAGCTAAATTAGGTATTACAGACACCATATCTCTTAAATATCTGTCAGAAGGCAGAGCTTTTAAAAATAAACAATAACTTCACAATTAAAATTAATTTCTATTTAAAAATATTGTTTCAGATTTGTTTCAAATGGGGTGAAATCTTAGTAATAGATACAATCTAACCTGACTGATAAGGGCATTTTTCTGTTAAAAATATCCTTCAGTATAAAGTTCAAAATAACAGTACTGTTGTTATAAATAATATGGTGCTTATTAATGTGTGACTTGTGATATGAATAAATTTGGAAATAGCATTATTAAATAAGTTGTCAGCACATTTTGGATGAAATTTCCTTAAAAAACCTACCTAAAACCAAAAAACAAACCAGTGAAACCCAAGGTAAAAACACAGACACTGAGTTGGAAAGGTTAGGAAGTGGACTTAGTCTCTCTTTTCCCTATCAGTTTTATTTAAGCAGGGTGATGACCAGGAAAAAGGCCCTTTAAAATCTCCTGTGACCTCTCTGTGTTTTACACACCAGAAAACACAGCTGACCTGTGCTGGAAAGCGCTGTAGCTTTGCAGAAGGACACGAATTCTTTGCTACAACCTTAAAATCATAGCTCAATGTTAATTTCTGAAGAATAAAGTCAAGAAGAATCAGTATAAATTCAGAGACAGTTTAGTGTGACTGAAGCAAAGAGATACCGTGATGTGTGATTTAAAGAGCTCATAAAAGCAGACAGCTGGCTTTAGAATCTATGGAAAGCAATAAAGCAGTTAAAAATTCTCCCAGTTGTAAGGCCTATAGATTTCCTTATCTGAAATTCTTTGGCTAAACCCCTGGAGCAAATTGCGGGGCGCATGGTGGGAGTTTTGTCTTTCAGCCTGGGGGCTCGAGGGCAGTTTCCCGGCCCCTCTCTCTGACCCCCCTCGGTGCACGGTGTCTCCACTATAGGGGAGCTTGTCTTGGCGGCAGTGTCTAGACATTCCCAGCTACTATCCTTCCTGACAGTCTCATGCCAGTGGTAATTTAAAAATTGTTTGGGATAGGCTGTGCCTCATAGACACAGGGAGCCAATAATAACCCCCAGTTCAGTGACCCTGGTCGGAGCATCAAAAAGACGGTACAGGCAACCTCAGTTCAGCCTTGGGTCAGGAATCGTGACCTCCCCTGACCTTTCTTGTAGATTTAAAATTGTTTTGAGAAAGAGAAGAATAAAAAAGATACAACTCGAGGCAGTTCTGAGAAGCACTCCAGCTTCCTGTACTGTACACATGCACATAAGTAACATGTTTAAACAGATGCAGCTCTGGCAGGCCTCAAAAATTAGGATTTAGATACTTGGTGCGTTTTTTCTTTTCTAATGGAGTGCACATTGCTTGTCTCTACTTCGAAAGCTTTGAAAGGACAGTGTATGAAAACATCATTTTCACGATATTTAATAGCAAAGATGAAAAAGAAGGGCAGGTAAGATTATTTAATAATAAAAAAAGGAGAATGAGCTAAGCAAAAAAAATCCCCAATAAATCATCTTCTGTGGGTTCTTCTGTGGGTTTTTCAGATGTGTTACAGAAATTGCTGTCCGGTGGATCAACCAGATGAAAAAAATTAACACTAAGATTACTAGACAAATTGCCTTGTAAGAGTAAAATGCATACAATTGTAAGCTGGTTGGTTTTCAAAGGTTTCCTTTGTGTACAAAGTATTTGCAGTCACAACCAATAAAACAAAATATACTAGCACTTTATTTGTGGTTTTGGTTTTGGAATTGCATAATGGTGACTAATATTTTCTCAAAACCTACTTTATAGTGTTTACTTAGCAGAATTTTCATGCACTGTACCTGGAAAGTATGAAATGTACTTTGTGTGCTTCCAAAGGGTTGTGAAGTCTCAGGAAGAGGTTTACCAGTTTATGGAAAGAGAGCAGAGAGTGTTTCTCCTTGCTGGGTTTTTATACGGGCTGGTACAGATCAGAAACACTTTAGCCTGGAGAGGGAAGGGTAAAGTAATAGGAGCTCTCAAAGAAACGTAGAAATACAGAGCGGGCAGATGAACTGCAAGCTCCAGAAGAGCTACATACAGATTTTACAGAGATAAAATTCAGTTTAACAACACCAAGGACATCAAAAAAGCTGTTGCTTTTTACAAAAGGAAAACATATAAATTTCTGTTACAGAAATGAGACTGTCAGCAAAGCTCAGCACCAACATGTCATGGTAGGGCCCTGGGCTCTGTGCCATTGCAGGAACAGTAGCATGTTCCCAGCATTTCCACTAAGCAGGCAGCATGATCAATTAGCTTCTGATCATGTCCAAGCCATCAGCACTCTTCCTACTGGCTGCACAGACTCCATGCTAGAAAGGAACAGGTATCCTCTGCTAGCTGTTGGTCTTGAGCTAAACACTCATTGGAAATACATGAGGAGTGCTTGCAGTGTCCAAATTATTGCCTAAGACTCTCCTTAAACACCGGCAGCTGTCTCTATACTTTGAGGCAGTTGATTGTATTCCGTTGGTATTGTAAAGTTGTCTCCTAATCTTCAGAGATGCACTCTGATTCCATTTTTTGTATTGAAAGGTTACAGTCTGATCTAATCATGAGCACAGGAGACAGGGGCCCTACAGTCACATCTGTGATTTCCTAATCCAGTCCTGGCAAGACTAAGCTTTTGCAGCATAAACCATTCTTTAGAGGCCTATCCCTCATGGAATTCCTTTATTTAACAAGAGATAAGTTTGTCAGTGTTCTCACCGTGAGGAACTACTGGCCTAGAGTTTAAACAAATTCTGTAAAAGCCAGAATTACTTATTACTCAGAATTTACTCTTGGGTAAAATTCCTAAAGACTTCCTATTCCAATAGATCAGGACAAGAAAGGGGTTGCAAGACCTGATGTCACCTCTGAGTGAGCTGAGACACGCTATTTGTTTGCCAGAAGCCATCCATGTTGCGAATCCTTTATAATTTGTTTTCTTCTCCAGCCTTCTCTGGCAGCAGCAGTTGCTGTAGAAAAGCAACTGGAAGAAGCAGGAGTTCTAGTAACGTACCTTTCCTTGTACAGAATCTTCCACAGGCCTGGATCTACTCAGCTCTTAATGATGCAGAACTCACCCAGCAGAGACCTTTGGTATCTCTTTGTAATCAGTAATGGCAATTTAAAACAATAGCTGCATGTTTTTTCCCACCCTGTTTGAAGTATCACAGCACTAGCCTGCTCTTTGATGCCAGAGTACGTGCTCACTAGGGTGTGCAATGTCAGTAAACTGATCCAAACATCACAACTCACAAGGACTGAATACAACAAAAAGCTCTGGTTCCCATGGATTCCTTGAAGCTGCAAATTATTAAATATTACCTGAAATTACTGTTCTCTATGCACCCAATTATAAAGTCATATTGCCTGTCTGAGACAAGTACTGTAGGAACAGTGCTCCCCAGCACTTTTATTATAAAGGTGCTTTCAGTCCCTTGTGACCTGCAAATATTCCTATTCTTAAGTGGGAGTAAGAGGAGAAAATAACAGAATTCTATAGGCTGAAGTGATCACTGAATCATGACAAGGTGCTCATACAGGGCCTGTGTCAGGCTGCAGCCCCTGCGATGGCTAGCGCTTCCCCAAAAAAGGAACAAGAATCTGAAAATCCTCAGTAAAAGGGGGAAAACCAGTCTTGAGTCATACATCTCCAAAGATGAGGCTGCAGTACTGTGTGTGAAGCAGAAGTTGCAGGAGGCTGGGAAGCAGTTATGACCAGCGTCTGCAAGCACAAGAAACGTGATTCAGTGTAACAGACCAAGCAGGCATTGGTGCACCAGGCCCCTGGCTGAGGCACATTCCAGCACGGGAATGAGCCTCACTCATCCCCCAGGGTCTTGTCCAGGTCTCCCTGGGCTCTCACATCTCCTGTATTATCCTGAAAGTTTTCCTCTATGGTTGCATCAGTAGATGACTGAAACTGGAATCCAGTTAGTCTTTTGAGCAAACAAACAATAATAACAACAATAGAAGTAATAAGAGTTATGATGGTTCTGGTAACTATGGTGTTACTGGCGCTAATAATTAGCTGCTGTAATTTTAATATAGCATTAGTAGCGTAAATAATTAAATCTGCAGGAGAAGGTCCAGCAGGAAACCCAGGCAACCAAAAGAAAATCACTTCTAAAACTTAACATCAAATTGATTAATTTTTAAGGGCTGAATTTCTGCTTCCCATGGGGGCTGATATAGGCGAGCGAGAGGTTAGACCCAACTAGATGCTATTGTGTTTCTATGGCAACGTGGTGTTTCAAGTAGCCTCTGCCATTACCTATGATTGGTAAAATCACTACACAGTGTATAAAGTGGCCAAGAGAAGCAGCAGCCAATAAATGCAGAAAATCCTTAAATCAAAGAGACACAGAAATAAGAGATGGAAACAACCTGTTAGATCATCTTGTTCATTCCCTGAGGCCCTGTGCAGTATTATTAACAGTCTCAAGAACCCTGAAAAATCCTAAAAATTCCATCCAAGACACTTGTAAAAACTTACTGAAGGGGAGAGCAATTTCTCAGGAAGTTATAAAGAATCTTCCTAATCCGCTTTCGGTAAGTGTGCACGCAGTGTACTGAGCATGCTTAGGCATTGTGTTTTCCAGCATTTGAGAACCAGGATGCATGACAGAGGTGTCAGGGTATTACTTACGCTAATACAAGTACCTTTGCCAAAGATAAGACCTCTTAGTGTCAGCTATATTCCCCCACATTCTCCCCTCCCACCCCAGAACAGCTTTCTGCACCCCAGAAACAGAACTATTTTGAAGATCCTAGGAGAAGCTTTGCTACTGTCCATTTAAGCTGGTGGGTTCCAGGTGTCACACTGATGGCTGCAGAGTAAATTTCATATAGAAAGAAGACATTTCAGACAAGTATTTGTGTCACAGTTGAAACTCCATGTCTGCTTTTTCAGACAAAAGGGAAGAGGGGGATTAGATTGCCTCAAAACTTTGTTTAGTCAGGATGCGGCAGTACCTTCTCAAAGCAAATGGAAGCCAAGTCTGGTAGCTTCGGAGTGAGTAATTTGCTAAAGCCGATGGGATTAACATATGTTTGCTCAGGTTAAAAGAAGATACATCTCTTCCATAGATATTATTTGCTGGTCTTCATAAAACCTATGCCTGCAAGCATGATTTCCTCATCAGCACAGATATATCCTAAAGGAATGCTACCTATATCCTGGCACTGAATTATTGCTGTGCTGCATAACACAGTTACCCAGGTAGTCACATTTTCTCTGTGGGTGCACCTTATTCCTTAGCCTGACCAGGGAAGAGGCTGCTCACCTCCACACAGAAAGCTGTCGGGAGGACGGTTCTTCTGTAGCAGCTGATCCAGGCTGTCAAATCTATCAAGAATTGGGTGAGCAGGAACACTGCTCACCAGCTGACACAGAAACACTGGCAGCTCTCCACATGCTTTGTTTTCTTGAAACCATCTATTGATCACATTTGGCCTCTCAAGAAAAGAAAATATGATGTCTCATCCCATATTTTTATTCCCATATTTTATCCCAGCTGCTGCTCTTTCCAAGTGTGGAATTCCTGATCAGGTTCAGATTGAGGACTGACTCCTCCTCTGATAAAGAAACGTGGACTTTGAAGCTAGCCCAGGCTGGGATCACGTTACCAGCCCAGTGGCATTCCCATTGGAAATGAGTCTTATTTTATTTACAGATAAAAAATAAAAAAGTCATATGGTCTATTATCCCAAGGGCATTGTTTACATTAATTTAGCAACTGCTTTCAAGGAGCTACAGAGTTCAAGAGCATTGCTAAACAGTGAGAGCCCATCCTGGATTGAGTTACTGACAGAATTACAGCTGACACTAAGAACTGCTTGAAATGTCTTGAGGGGAACTGCAGACAAAGGGCTGTATTATTTAGCAGAATAAAGGTGAAGTTACAGGGGATACTTGAGACCAAGAAAGGCAGAGTCAGTGAGTCTACCACAGGCATCAGCTGTGGTTATACTAACAGCTAGCAGGGATCCTAGATCAAGGCAAGGAGGAGTTAAACTCCAAGTAAACCAATTTGCTGAAACTTTAGCAATTTTTACTCTTTCTTCTCCCAGGATGCAACCACACATGGGACCATCAGACACATTCTTTGCATAGAATCATAGAATCCTATGATGGATTGGGCTGGAAAGGACCTTAAGAATATCTAGTTCCAACCTCCCTGCCATGGGAAGGGATGCCTCACACTAGACCATGTTACCTGAGGTTCTGTCCAACTTTCTCAGCCTGTCTTCATTCGGGAGGTGCTCAAGCCCCGTTATCATCTTCATGGCCTCCCCTAGACTTGCTCCAACAGCTCCATGTCTTTCTTATGTTAGGACACCAGAACTGCACACAGAACTTCAAGTAGGGTCTCAAAAGTGGGGTCTCACATGGAAGTGAACTTCCATATATTAAAAGTCTTTGCACCAGATTTCTTTATCTATATGAGAAAGAAAACCTAGAAGCACCACAGAAGCTGTCTGATCACTTCCTGTTAAGCAGCAGATCTTGACTTCCAAATATTTATAATCATTAGCACAAAAGATGGAAGAGCATTTGAGTTAGTCTTTTAGAAAGCACAGTACATTCTTGGTATTTCACAGGCAGAAAATGAGAATAAATTTGTCATAGAAATTATTTGCTGAAAGTTAATCCCTGGAGTCCTCATATTAGGTAAAGAAAGCAGGCACAAAATGCAAAAAAGATAAATTAAAATGCTTAGTTCAGGTTCTGATACCAGTGTTTATTTACCATGGGGGTACTTTACAATTCTCCCACTTCAGTGGATGTGGTAAAATTCCTTTCCGAGACAGGTGCAATATTTTCTTGACAAGTATCAAGTGGAGGTAGTAATATGTTATCAATAGTGTTGAATGAATCTCCTGCCTGTAATTAGCTATTAAAGCATAAAAGTCTTGTACTCTGCTAGTGGGAGAGGTTTATTGCATTGTGGGTAGGGACAGTGGTCAGATTTCTCCCATTTCACACATACATGCAACTTTCAGATCTGCACTTGGCCATTTCATGGAGCATTAGATGAAATTTAGTCAGATGAGTTTCCTTCACTGCCCCCATGCCAGGGCACTTCCTAGCTGCTTGAGAAAAACCTACAGAGAGCACTAAAGCCCAATTGTCCAACCAAGCTCAACAGTTGTGTCAAAGCACTACCAGGGGGTTCAAAAATAATTTTTCACTTAATGTTCTGATTGGTTACTCTCTACATTAAAGCTCTTCGCCTTTACTGCATACGTGCACCATTACACTTCTAGCACTGCCCAACACAGAAGGCAAGAATTGCCTAATGAAGTTCACCTAACGAGAAATGATAATGTTGTTGCTTGCTTCAGCTGGGGCATGAGCTGCAATTAGCAAGAGCTAGTAACCTTTCAGAAGTAAGTACGTGTCCCGCAGCACCTCTCAGCAGAGAGTGCAATAGCAGATAATGTGACCCCATTACAAATTACTTCATTCTCTGCCCAACTGGCCTGACAAGGAAGCCAGAAAACAACTGCAGTTTTCTTTCTTTTGCATGAAAGAGCATTTCCAAAATACGCAAAGATGGAGCTGAAGATTGAACTCAAGAACTGTCAGAATCAAGGAGGAAGTTGTCTGCTGTGGCTAGGTTAAACAGGCCTGTGGTTAAAAAGCTGTCTGTTCCTACAGGTTGAGTTTTATTTCTTCTTGGAGGCCATGGAAAACGTGGACCAACTTTCTTGTTTCCTGCACAAAATACTGGCAGGAGATAGTGATGGAGAGAGCCCTGATGGCACCTGAGTGTACCTGCAATGGAGCTGGGCTGTGAACCTGCAGCACTGGCTATCAATATTGCACTAACACGTAAGTACAGGTACAATCAGCACCACCCCACCAGGCTCACATGCCAAGGTCAGTGAATGGGCAAAAAGCTGCACTTTAAAATACACAGTCAGAAGGGCCATCCTCCCCCCCAATAGCAGGGAAGAAGGTGTGATATTTGTCAGTAGCAACTAAACATTATCCTCCTGACTGCCGAGAACCTGTTCTCAACTCCCGCAGCCTTCCAGGAGCTGGGAGAGGGTCAATTCCCTTCAGAAACGCTTCCTCTGCAGTTGTGCTTCACCACTGGCAGCGTTTCCTTTGCAGATCACCGCCCCTCCATCTGACTCCTCCCTGCCCTTCCTCTTCTCTCCTGCCTTTTCCTTCTCCACCTTCCCACAGCAGGACTCTGCTCTGACAGGCCTCTGCAGGAAGGCAAGAAGGAATCCCTCCTCCCCTTCACAAGCAATGGGAGATCATTCCTCACGTATTTTATTCCATATTATTTTGACATTCTTAAGCTAAAACACGATCACTTGGCACTTGGGCCAGCAGAGCAGCATCTCCCTTTGATCGCAGGTCAGTGCACAGCTCCTGCTGTGCTGCCTCACAGTCTGTGTCAGGAGCTGTGCTGGGAGCGTACTGAAACCAGCTCTGATTCCCGGCTGCACAGTACAGATGGTCCTTGATGGAAGTCACACACAGCACTGAAAATCAAAGAGAAACAACAGCAACAAAAGCTCTGAGCCATACAGAGGGAAAGGTGCTGAGACTCACTTTGTACTTCTGCAGCAAAACAAAGCAAAAGACCCAGAACGCTTTGCCTTGCCTGAAACCCCCAAATCTAATCTTGCTGCCTTGCTCAGCCCAACACTGCCTAATTGTTATATCTCTGCACAGAGACCAGTGAAACAGCAACTGCTGTGAACTCATATACATCAGATCTGTTACATTCTGTGAGTGACGCCAAAGAATTCCCCCCCTATGTTCTGGTAATTCAAAGCACTATTTGACTTTTTTGGATGGAAATCACGTGCTGGATATTCAGCGGGATTCAGAGTTGGGCAAAACATCTGGGAGAGTGGCAAGCACCCTGTGCTGCACCCTGGCAGGATGGGCAGCTGCTCTTCTGCAGAAACACAGGGTATTTCTACAACACAGCCGTGCCCAGCAGCCTGAGCTGCTGGAGAGCAGCGTGAGGCTTTGGTCAAGACTCCCTCAGCCTGTAGCAGGGCAGCATGAGCAGTGAGGGAAACATGTGCAAGACCTGAGCTGCCACAGCTACTGAAGCGTGGTGGGGACATGTCTTGGGAAACACTCAGATGCCCATAATGGTGTAAACCAGCCTGACCTGGCTCATTCCCTTGCCAAAGACACCTCCCTGTAACAGCCTTTGATGCTGAAGAACACAGCCACCATCCTGCCTGTACCTCCTCGGTGACGCCCTGCCAGCCCCATGCTGGGAGAGCCCAGGTTTCCTTGGCAAAGTGAGAAGGTATTTTACACCCCCTGTTTATTTACACACAATCATTTACCTAGGCCAACCTGCTGAGATCCATGTCTCATTTACTGGTATGACCCACCTATTGATACCTAGGTCTCATGGAAGAGAGCAGGGCTGGCCACTGCAGATCTATGCTGCTATTGTGGTGTAGACTACCCCCTACCATACCCACAGAAAACCTTCCAGATTTAGCACACATGTTCTGGCATGCCATCTGATCCAAATTAGAGCAGGCTTGCGCTGGGTTCCCTTGCTCAGCACTGAATTCCAGCTGCGGTAAGCCACTAACGCTGTTACACCTAGTCTCTAATTTGAATGCATTTTACATTTCAATATATTATGTCTGAACGTTAAAAATTTCCACAAGAGGTGGATTTTTTCCTACTCCATCAAGTCAACCTGCAGCACAGTCAGCCTACAGTAAGCCAAGATTTGATATAAATTGTCTCCTCTCCTGCCAAGGCCTTCAGAAACAGAAGACACGACTGCAAACACAGGGCTAGGAGCCTCTTCAGTGATGCCGCTTAGGAAAGATTTTATTATAACAAGGCTTTTTGTCAAAAAGGAGATTCTGATGAAACTATTTTTCTGTTGAAGTTTTTCAACTGCAAGGAGTTATTGTTTTACTTAGCAGAAAATAGCAACTGTCTTGAATGACTTTAAAAATCATAGAAAAGTTCATCTCCTTCACTGGATCGTTACCACAGCCTCAGAAACAAGTAAGCAAGCAAGGGAGGAACGGGTAGAACACCCATTTCAGAGAAGGTAGCCCAGCCCTGAGGCTTTGTGGGGTTTGATGGAAACATGGGGAACCTGAGACATTCCTGCCCCATTCAGACCAGCTTTCTATAAAGACCATTAGTATCTCTGGAGCCGGATCAATGAAAGCCATGCTCCAATGTCAACTTCTCCAACACGTCAAGGATGGCATTAAGGTTACTTAAACAGGTAAAGGCTTCCTTGCTGCCTTCCAGACATGCAGCCCACTGGGCAAAGACTAGAGTTTAAGTATTCTTGTGCCCTGGGAAGTTTTGTTTGAAAGGCAACACAGCTTTCTCTCTTACCATCATCCCTCTGGACACTTTTCAACAAGCCCATGCCTTTCAGCCCAGGATTATTGGTGTTAGACAGCCTTTGAGAGGCTTCCTGGTCCACTGGCCACAGCAGCCCTTCCCCACTGGAGAGTCCTTTGTGTTCAGTCTCTCTGCCCCCCCCCAGCTTCAGCACTCCTGAGCACTCAGCAGGTCATTCCTGGGACCCAGAGACCCTCAGGATCTTGTTGGCAGAAACTCTCCTCACTTCCCCCACCTTCAACCCACCACCAGAATGTGGTTGTTCATAAGTCAAAGGCTCTGTAACTTGTGCCAGCCCTTTGAATTGTGAAAAAACTGAATGCACTGAGGAAACACCTGGCTGGGCTGATTTACGGGTGCAAACTGATTGCCTATGTGACTTCAGAAGCAGATTCCATACACTTGGCCTGACAGCCACAGTTTAGATTTTAATAACCAAATATCCATGCACTGTTTTGTGGAAAGCTCTAGACACAGAGTCTAGGTGAGATACTCAGAGCTTAATACACACACTTCCAAGTTTATCTGCAGGCTGTACAGTAGGAGCAGCACCACCAGCTTTCTCCAGGGCCTTCTCTCCTCCCTGCCCAGGGCACATAGGTGCTAAGGGGTCTGTAGTGCAGATTAGCATCTCTATGAATAGCTCCACCAGGTGCCTCCAGCACCAGATTAAATCGAGATGGCACGGCAGTCATACTGTACAAGGTCAGCTTTTCACTTAGACCAAAGAACTATTAATGAGGAAAAAAGTTACAAACAAGGTAAGGAACAGGAGACACAAATGCCCATCTTCACAGAAGCTGAAGGCAATTTCGACTTAAAAATTCCAGAACTTGTTCTCAATGATAATTAGGCTCAACAAAAGAAAACAATGGACTTCAATGAACTGTGTTCAAAGGAACACAGGCCAGATGTTAACTGCACCATACTTATTGAGAAGTAGTTTTTTTCCTTTCAGCTACCCCTGTGCCCTCATTTAGTAGAAACCTGGTATTGCAGACAAGTGAAGTATCTGCTGAGTTGGATCTCTCCCCATCCACAGTGAGGAGCTCTGGTTAAATCTGGAGCTGCACTGCTGAGATTAATACTGACAGCAAACTCTCAGAGTCCTCCTGTCACAGCACCTTTCTTGTCTCACTTGGCATCAGGGCGGGTTCACATCCTCATGTTAAAGACATGCAGTAACAACGCAACTGCTGCTGTCTTTGGAGCATACTATTGCCCCAGAGAATGTTCTTGTTCACCTGCAGATGAAGTAACATGCAAGCTAGTGAGTTTGGAAAAGGTTCAAGAAAGAAAATCCTACAGCAATGACTACAGCTTTTGTTTGTGTTTGACACAGCCTAGAAGTTCATCTCCAAAGATGACATGTGAGAAAGGACACAGGTGCAAACCACATTCCTGAGTATTGTTTCCACCAGAGTCTGGGAACAAAGGGACAGTCTTACCAGGCTGCTAAGGCACGGCAGCCACTCACCATAGCATCAGCACAGCAAACTTCCTGGGGCAAAAGATGAGTTAGAATTCCCAGGAAATTCTCAAATAGAAGGCACAAGTGGCCCACAGAAACGTCAAATCCAGGTTTTGGAAGTTCAGAGGAGCTTGTTTAAAAATATCCCTGCCAACTTAGAAGCCAGAGATAGAATCAGCTACACACAGCTGGAGACATGATGCAGATTAGAAATGTGGCAGGTGTCAAGAAGCAATGACAGCCAGATGCTTGCTAAGGGATGGGAGCCAAGCGTGACAGCATGGCTGCCAGCTTAGAGGCTTTTTTAGCTGTGGGCTGTCCTGGAGTAACTGAGCAGGGTGGACAGAGCAGGACAAGCCCAGGATGGCAGCTGGAGTCAGTAAAGAGTCCAGATCATCAGGCAAGTCCATGGCACTGAGGCAGATCCAGGGTCATTACACAGGTCAGGGTCAGATTCAGGTTCAGGTGACTAACACCAGAGACATTTGCATCTGCACTTGCAAATTTCCTAGTGCAAGGTACTTTCCATATTAGTTACACTGATTTTGGGAACCTAAAGAAAGGGAAAAGAGAAATCACCCCAAAAATGAGCAGGCTGTATTTAAAAAATTAAGCACAGAATAAATAGAACTGATAAAGAATAAATAGTGCTAATCACATCCTACTCAGCCCTCACCCCACTCCAATCAGGGTGAGAATCAGAATGGCCAGCTTGAACTGCATGTAAAATGCTGTCTCGGATTCTGCAAATCTTGGAGGGAGAAGTAGAGGGATAAAAGTGATAGTGTCTCAGAGTGAATACTTCTTCCCACTCCTCCTCACCTGTGCCTTTAGGTACCATCTTTGCCAGAGCTCGAGGGGGCTGAAACAATTCATTTCCAGCACGAGGACTTCATGAGTTCTGTTGCTCAGCACAGTGCTAAGTGTGCTGTGCATATGCCTTACCAGCCCCATCCAAACTCACATCATCTTCCCAGTCCCGAGACTACCAGAGCACACATCACCTGCAGCAGCAATCTGTGCAGTGCCAGAAGGAGCAAGCCTGCCTTCCCTCCCTGTGCAGCTCTCCCCACAAAGCCCATTCAAAACCCCTGGATCTGCTGAGAGGGAAGGTGTGAGGTGAAGCAGAGGAGCTGCCCATTCATCCAGGTAGAACCTCCAACAACCTGCTAAGTGGAGGAAGCACCAGTCCCCAGTACCAGCTTCTCTGAGTTCTGCAGGTGACTGGATATCTATTTCCAAAAGAAAATGACAGTTGTTTTGTTCCTTCACTCCAGCTGAATACTGCAGCTTTATGCTCAGCAGACATGCAGGAAAGAAAATAGTTTTCCCCAACAGTGAGGCCAGAAGAACTGCAGAAAATCTCTCTTACTAAGGAGATTACTGGTTAAATCTGAGTACCGGCTCCAGGAGAGTGTGAGCAGCACGGTGGGGAATTCACTCAGATAAGGAGCACACAGTGGCAGCAGCTGCTGCTTCTGCTGATACTGATATCAGAGTGACAGTGTTGGCATGTAGGTTCTGTAGCAGCAGGCACAGGGATAGTGAAAGTAATGCAAGTGTAAGAAATAAGAGGATAGGACACATACAGGGTCCTGATTTCTGTAATTGTAGGAAAGCAAATTATAAAAATAATGGTAATTTTGAATGTTTCAAGAGATTAAATCAGAGAGATGATATTTAAATCATAAAGTTGGAGCTGCTGAAATTTTACTTGAAAACCGTCATGAAATTTCTGCGACCAGTAGCTTTTGTTGTATGTCTGCCAGTTATTCCCATTGATCTGCTAATAATAGGATATGGAATGCTTTTCATCACCAGAGAAGCTGTAGTTATTAGTCAACCTTGGGGTTGTTGGTTCAGTTCATTATTCTCAATTATGCTAATGGAAAAGCTGATGTGCACAAATGAAGCTGTTGATTTTGCTGGAATTGCTCTGGAACCCAGGAGTACCGGGCACCTCCTCAAGTCTTTGCTCTTACCAGCTGCTCTTGCGAAGTTGGGCAGAATGTCCTGGATCCATACACAGGAGACAAAGGTTCAGAAAAGCAAAATAAGGTCTAAAACCAAACCAGGGTGAAATACCTTGGGCAGTACCACTACTCTGACCTGCCATTTTCTCAGCTATACAGTAGAATTTATCTAGGAAGCAGCTGGAACAAAAATTGCTAAGTCAGAGAAAAATGGTTCTCCTAAAACCTTCCCTGGTTGCGGCCAAAATACTTTCAACTGATGCAGCTGTTCAGGTGCCTTTGCTGGACTGGGATTAAAGAGGTGCTCAGGTGGCCATCAGCTCTGAGTTTCATTCCACTGGTGGTCACTAGCAAAGGTTCAGTATTTGGCTCATTTACTTCATCGATGAGCTGAGCCTCAGAATAAAGCAAACAATGCCAGCTGTCTGCAGATGACATGCAAAAAGACATCACGTTGAGCTGTGTGGGTTGCTAACAACTAGAGAAATTGCATCACTAGCTTGATTTGGTCTGCTGAATAACAGGCATATCCTGTCACCACCAGGCAAGGGGGCAGGCAATAACAAAATTAAAACCCATCAGTAAGAGATAAATGTAAAGAAGTCATTTTATTGCGTGGCATTCCTATCAGCAGGTTATAGGGCAAGTCACTCCAACAGGATTTATAACAGGTAAATTGGTAAACCCCAAAACAATACAGACAAATATATAAGCTTAGGTGATGATGAAGAAGAAAACACACTTTGGTGTGTGAAGTGACTCTCTGTGGGTCAGAGAGACACCCTCCTGGACGCTGGAGTTCTGCAACTGGCATGAACTGCAGTGGGAAAGGTGAGGTGTGAGATAAACGCACTGGACAAGTGCCCTGGTGAGGGTGAGTGCAAAGCCAACAGGGCAACACTTATCCTGGATCTGGCAGAGAGCATCATAGCTGAGCTCAAGTCAAGAAGCAACTCTTTCCTACCAACCATTTAGCAGCCAAAATATCTCCCATTAAAACAATATTTATATATATTTCATTTATTCACACATTAGAACTTAATCTTCCCTTACAGGTTCTTTCTTAGAGCTGCTCCTATTTGCATAATTGGAATGAGGAGAGCAGAGTCTGTTGCGTCCTGCCTTTATGTTTCCTTTTTCCCAAAAGGCAGGGGCACCACCTAACGGTGACTTGGAGCCCTTGGCTTTTAATTCCTGCATTTGACTAGTGATGGTACCAACACCGACACTACAGAGACAGACACAGAATTGAACTGTTCGATTGAGTTTGAGCTGTCAATTCCTAATCCCAAACATTGGCAAGATTGATCAGGCACCTCATATCACACCCAAACCCCTCAGCCCTTGCCCCCAACTGATCTTAAGAAAGAAAATAAAGCAAAGAGCGTTTTATGCCAACTGTATGTTAAATTAAACTTAGTTTCTTAGAAACCAAGTTATTCTAGTGCAGGAGAATAAAAAGCCCTGAGCATAGTCTGGAATCTGTACAAGCAAACCAGAATTGCAATATGTTGTTTAAAAAATAAGAAAACACAACCATAGATGCTGGCTAAGATAGTTTGTGAAATAAACCTTCTCTCTGTAACAGCTCCATGGACAACCCCGGCTTCTCAGTGCCCCCTTCATCAATGCAAGTGGAGAGAGGGAAAGGGCACATAGACTATGTGGTAACCACCAAAGACAGGCTGTGAAGTTGGACAAAGGCAATATTTAAACAAATAAAAACTGGATTCATTATTCAAATAATACTTAATTTGAAAAATATTCTTCAGTAAATATAAGAATTAGTGAATATTTTTATTTTAATTCAACTGTAATGATGTTATTTATATACATCTTAGGTTTTTCAGAGTCTTCTATAGCTATATACTTGAAAAAAACCACATTATCCCAATTACGTATGACAGCTGTGACAATTTAAATCAAATAACCAATGTGAAGGAAGTTAGCAGAAGTTTGTTTTACACACTTCCCTAAGACTGAGGGAAGAGTGGAGTTAAAAATAATCACAACATTCTATAGTAAATGCAGCTGTATTTCAAACTATGGATGAAACATGCATGCATGCAAGTGTCTATGATGTTTACATTTAGGCTAGGAGCAGTGAGGAAACATAGGTATTTCAAATTCAGACTGTGTAACATCATCAGACATCATTAAAGAGAGGGAAATTTTAGCCCTCAGCCCAGGTTTTAGGAGTTCATATCAGAGTACCTGTAACCGAAGTCACCGAGTATGAAAGAACAAAATATCCGTATTGCATTATGACAGATTGACATTCCTGCATATGAACTGTACAAATCTGAGAGGTAAAGAAAGAGCATTCACTTTACAGAATATCTAAGGACAGAATGTGGCCCAAACTGATTAATGGTCGGTAGAAGCCAGAAGTTTAGAAGTCCTTGCTTTGTGTCTGTAGGCAGACCACTGAGGTCTCTAGTTCTTGTTCCTTCAATCAGAACTGATCTGGCACTGCAGAAATTTGCATTTTATTGTCTTCCTCCATACACAGGCTACAGCAGAATAAACTGATTTAAAAGCTTGCTTTTAGCAAGATGCAGTACTTACAAGTGTCAAAGCCCATTTACACCCACCCACCTACATGTGGTTAAGTAAGCTGTTACAGGTTGGGCAGGATCAGGCAGGCTCCTCTTGCTAAATACTGTATGCATGCCTAGTGAGATCCTGTTCTTGCCCCAAGGAACTTTAAATTGAAAGTAAGCATCCAGACTCTCCAAAGTGTCTTAACAAGCTTTCTAACACCTCATCCTTTCTCAAGGTAAGACTATCGATCAGGGTGGCTTTTCATACAAAATGTTATCAGTCCTTCATTTCCCTGTACCTGACTTTTGTTAAGCAACTGGTACTTTCACTGTATCATCACACAGGCAGCTAAGGGGAACTCAGGAGCTAAGCCAGCCTAATGCCATATACTGCTTTGGGTCCCTGGGTAACTGGTACCTGAGTGTCACAGGTCACTCTGTCACAAACCAGGAGCCTGCTCTGCCTCTCAGTGCTGGGCTAGCACAGCAGCTTGAGAAGCTCTTGCAATAGCTGCCTGTCATTACAAATAATGATTAGAAAGCATACTGTCCCAAATGCTTCCAGCCCTTTTGCTTCTGTGCCTGGGTTTACTTGTAACATCCCAAGCAGCATAGACCAAGAACTCTGTAGTCCTTACTGTTGTTCACAGTGTTAGCAATCTCCCCTGCAGACTGTGCACAGAAGGATGGAAAGAGATGAGAAGGAAAGAGTATTTTGCTTTTGTGAAATCCAGATACCTGTAGATCATGAGTTTGGAGGACCTGCAAAACTGTAACTGAGTAAGTATAATGCACATCAAGATATTTAGCAGGAGAGTCCGTTTCAAACACAGGGAGAGTGTGGCATAGGGAGCAATAGACAATCTAAAAAGCACATTCTTCTAACTTATCTAGGAAGGAATTTATTTTACAGTTCCTCGCAAGTATTCATCAAAGTAATAGCTCTTCTCCATATGCTAACTGGGCAAGTCTACCTCTGGTCAAGCTTCCAATGTGTGTAAACATCCAGAATCTGAAATTAATTACAAAGCTTTCAAATGTCTTTTTCTATAGATACAGAAAGACTATTTCATGTCCGAGTATCACACTGACAAAAACAGCTCAGATTTCCTGTTGCTTTCTTCTTCGGCTTCAGAGACCTACTTGTCAACCAAGAACTTAAAAATGCCATAGCTACCTGTTATTGTAGCAAGCACATGCTTCTGGAGCAGAGAGCTGGTGCCACTCTTACTGCCACTAAGCATATCCCATCTGCTTTCCTTCTCACAAAACCTCCTTAATAGGTTAAGGTGGTTGCTGCCCGCTCAGGCTGATAGAAGCATGGTGCACCTCTGCTGCCTTTTGAAAAATGCCTGGTTTTGCTTGTTATATTTGGCAAAAGGACTAACTTGGTTTCAGCTTCAATAAAATAGAGGTGTGGGAAGCTTGCTCTCTTTTTGGAAGAGGGTTTGGGGACTCTTGACCTGATATGACCTTGACTTTAATGCTTTTTTTTTAATAGCTTTATATTGCAAAACCAGTTTGGACTCAATGAATTGTTTTTACTACCAACAGGGTGTAAAATCTGCATGTGACCTGCTTGCACTGCAGCAGCCCGCAGTGCTCTTCATTGCTGCAATAGTCAACTCAAGTTAGGTCACAGCAGGTCAGCAAATAATCTCCAAAGTACTGAATAATTTAAAGGGTAATTCAGTGGTCAGTGAATGTCAGACCTTTATAATTCCATAAATCATCTCTCCAAATGATCTGTAAATTGCATTAAACAAAGAATTTTACACAGTTTCCCCATTGACTGTCCTACATAAGTATGGATTTCAGGCAGGTAATTGCACATGCTCCAATTGTTCTGATGACTTGCATGACAAGGAAGCCAAGCTGGTTATTGTCACTTGCATTCAAAGCAATATGTTACAGTGTCATACCAATAGATAATTCAGTAGGACACCATCTCGGGAACACAAAGGCTCACAGTTTGGGACTTCTGTGTCCTTAAGGTTCATTAAGAACACTTTGTACTAGATGAGCTTCATTTGTGTTTCGTGATTTTCCTTGATAAAAATGAAGAATCTCACAAACATTAAAATCGGGTGCTGTGTGGGTACGACAGACTGTATAACGGGTTCTGTCAACCACGCAGTTCATTCTGAACTGAATCTGAGTCTTCAAAGTATTTTCACCTAAATATGCTCACATTATTTTGATTGACTAAGAACTCCCTACTGAGCATGCCCAATGTTATGTAAAAGTGTCTTTTAATGAATATTCTTTATAATGCTTCTTTAAACATCTGAAGTGATAGTGTTCTTTCTTCCATGTAAATTAATCTCCAGCAAGTTACTGTGCAAAGTCAGGGACACCAGCATAGACACATCGAACAGGCAAACCCTGAAGAGAGAAATTAGTGATGCCATTTCCACCTCAAGCAGAGTAAAGGTGCCAGCCTCAGTTTCTCCTGTGACCCTAGACTAAGCACATGGTATTTCAGTCTAACAGTCAACAATTCTTCTAGCAAGTTAAATCTGATCAAGGCAGATATAACACTCCTGTAGCAGTTTCTTCACCCCAGAAATGCCTACTGTCTCACTGGGCATCACAAAGTCACTTTAAGGGTGATAAAGATCCTTTTTTCTGAGGCTCATTAACAGACTCCACAAAGCACAGCAGACAATCTTTGGTTCTTTTTTGTGGTGCTGATCTTATGTTCCCATTGCTATTACAGAACAATGAAATCTAGAGGAAACTAATATATCCATTTATTTAACCTAGAAAACTGATGAGCAGATTATCCAAGGTTACTGTACCTGCTTCAGAGATTAAACATCATTTGGAAGTCAAAGGGCAACTATTTATCGGCTGCAATGTATTTGATTCAGAGCCTTGAGCAGGATTATATTTCTCATGGGTATTTGTGCTAATTTCAAAGGCTAGACTGACAGACAGTGTCTGAAAACAAAAGTATAGAGGGATGGATTTAAACAGAATGTTTTTCTTTCCAGAATCCAAAGTGGCCTTATTTTTCAGTTGCTGGACTGAAAAATACTTCCACGTCCTTGGAGGATCAAGGGCTATCAAAACAGACAAAAGGAAGATCTGTGGTTTAGTGGCATCATAGTTCACATGGTTCGTATTTCTACTAAGCTCATTGTGCTGTTTCACAGACCATGTGGCTTGGGATTGCTTTCAGACACAAAACTATGCACGGAAGTACAGATTTAGATACAACCTAAGATACATCCACAGATATTTGGTGCTTCTGAACAATCTGTATTGAATCAAACCTGCTTATATTAAAGTATTAAGTACATGTTGTCTTTAGAAATTTTCAAAGGCATCTTTGGGAAGTTGTTATGTGGAAAATTTAAGTAATAGCTTTAGACCAAAAGGACAGTGTGCCATCTGAACAAACAGTCTGCATAATATCTTTTAGGGTGAAGGTCTATTTTGCTTGTAACTGCCATAGCAGTAGCATTGGATCTCATTATTCTAGCACATGCTGTCAACAAAACATATTTTACAGTTTCTTTGTCATTAAAACAGATTTTTTTGCATTCATTCAGAGCTCCCAATGCAGTGTTGAGATAAAAACAATCTGAAAGAAAGCTCTGAGATGGCTTTGGGTCTGAGATGACTTCGGGAGTAGGAGAGAGTACCTCTTGAGCTCTGAGAGAGGACTGCAGTTTGTACCTGACAAGTGATATGAGTTGAAAGTCTCAGTTGTTGCCATATAAGTGTTCTTGGTTATCCCTGGTAGGCAGCTAAGCTGCACGCAGCCACTCACAGCTCCACCCCAGTGGGATGGGGAAGAGAATGGGGAGGGCAAAAGTGCAAAAACTCATAGGTTGAGATAAAGACAGTTTAACGGAACAGGGCTTGATGCTGCGTAAGAGCTGCTCAACAATAACTGCAACATGAACTTATCAAGGCTGGTTTGGTCACAAATCCAAAACACAGCACCATACCAGTGACTATAAGAATAGTAACTCCATCCCAGCCAACCCAGTACAATAACATAGTTGTAAAATTTGTTGATCAGTCGTATGCAGTCACAGTGGATGCTAGGAATAAAATAGGGATTTCTAAGAGAAAATAGTAAGCAATTTGAAACTAACTAAGCACCTCTTCCTTGAGAACCTACAGTGAGCAAGAAGATCCAGCTCTTAGCCTTGCAATGTATATCTGAGATGGACGCATTATGAAAGCTTTGGCTATATTTGAGTCATTCTTCTAAGCAATAATAATCAGTGTGTGGACTCCATAGCTAAACAATCTCCCTTGGTACTTTGCAGTCTTTTGCAAACTCCAGAATTTCCAAATCTGGATCACAAACAGTTTAAAAGGCAGAGAACTGATTCTGGACTCCTTTTGTGTTGCACAAGAACTGCTAAAAGCAAGTGAATAGTCAAAATCAAAGAGCAAGATCTATGCCAGTCCCCATTCTGGGTGCTAGAGTGGAAGGTTTCTTCTTCCAAAGAGCTCTGATCACAGTTGCAGAATTTAAGATGCCTTGTAGAATGCCAGACCACACACTATTCACATCTGAGCGGGATTGCTGTGCCATGTACAGCCACACACCTGCAACCTGCACAGTAAAGACAAAGCAACAGGGAATGGAATTTGTCAGTGTAACATAAGGAACAGCATTCTGTCTGTCCCAGAAAACAAGCTATTGTAGGGTTTCTGCACAGTACCTGCAGAGTCCCTGCTCCTTGTTTCCCTGACTATAGTGTCAGCCATCTCCAGAGAATCCCCTGCAATGCGTTCTTACCAGCACTTCTGAAATGATGTGTCTGGAGAACTGCAAACTGGTTCAGATCACTCTAAAACCCCCTTAGTGGTTAGTGCTGTGGGACATTAGTTCTGGATGACTAATTATTTGGTTTAAAAACAGGTCTTTTGTTTCTTGGGCTATAAAGACAACATGACCACTTTCTGTACTTTTGACCCCAGGGAAAGAAAAGCCACAGATAATAGAATTAAACCCTCATTTCACTTGAGATAATATTTGTGTAAGCTCCCTTAGTAAAATGTCATGTACACTGCCAAGTCTGCAGGTTATCACTTCCACAGTTTGAGTGTTTGGAGACAGGGCTTGGAAGTAGGGGGTATTTGGGGGAAAGCTCTGAGAATTATAAGAGCTGTAACTGTAGAACTTTTTTCCTACTCAGCCCAACGTTTCCTTCAAGACTTGAGCTCAGACAAAATAACGGTGAGGATATTTTTTATTGGCCCAACACAGAAACATTATATAAGGTTTCAAGGCCACACAGACGATTTTCCCCCTTTTAGTAAGGCTCTCTGTAGACTTTGCAGGGAGAAGAATCAACACATTGAACTGTGATTCCAATTGTGCTCCTCTTTCAAGGGATTAGTTTAAAATTCTAAGCACCACGAAGCAAGAGTGCAAGTCCTCCCCATCAGCACTCAGAACTCTTTCCTTATAACTCTGAAATCACACCAACAATAATAAAGCTTCTTGGCCAAGTGTTAGTTTGAGACATGTCATTCCATTCCAGGGAAGAAACGAGCTCTCCCTCCCTTTTCCTGCTGCAGTTCTGTTGTGTTTGGATGCCCATATGGTTTCAGGTAACCAAGATCAGACTCTTCCATAACCTGGGAACCAGTTCTTTCACCACCTTCTCCCTTCCCCATCATGTTATCTTTCTTAAACAGTATTGTTTTGTAAACTGCAGTACGCATTCTGCAACAAACACTCAAAGAGAGAATTTCAGACTCTTTGATATTAGTAGCACTCTGAGCAAAGTGGGCAATCTGGTAATATAGAGCTTTTTAGAATGGTTTGACTTCTCCATAAGGACATGTGAGTTAAGAAACCTGACTTCAAAAAGTACATATCTGTTCTTTAAATATTCATGTCATCAGTACTTCTTAACTACAGAACACAGCTCCAGTCTTCTCCGTGAAGGAATCAAAACTATCAGTTCTCTATTATGCCTGTCTTCTATCAGACCTGAATACACCTGATTAGGGTGCACACATTCATTCAGTAAATATACCACAGTATAATGTCTTCCTTAATTCACAGCTTCCCACTGTTTCTCCTTTTATTTTATCTCCATGCAGGAATTATAGAGGCACTGGACTGCTGTGTCTTCATGTACAAAGCTGGCTTTTGTGGGTAGGCCAGAGAAGGCTGCTGGAGCCAGCAGAAGGAAAACAAGAGACAAAGAAAATATTAACTCTGCTTTGTGCCATATGCTTTGGTGTCTTGTTACAGAATAGTCAGTCTACAGTGGAAATCAGAGTCCCCATACAATGCCACAGCTGAGACATGACACAGTATGCAGGTGGTGTTTAGCTAGGGCACACGCATACATGGAATCTCTTTCATTCAGCATCCCCCTCACACATCAGTGTCTGCTTTGACCAGGCCCAGAATGCTTGTTTGAAATACTTGTCCAAAAGCCCTGAGAAAGCTGAGCTGTAAATAAGCTCTGGGAAAGAAATGGACAAGGGGTTGATGAAGCAAATTTGGAGAAAGCCATTAAAGCAACCTATATTGTTATGGCTAAGATGCAGGATTCTGCGATTGGAACAACATGAAAAACATTGGAAGTGGAAAGATGCTGAAGTAATGCTGCTTAGGTCCTCTTGGAGTTTATTATGCTTCTGGCAGTGGCCAGTTCAGCATTACCTGCCAAAAAGCAATATGACCTTGCATACAGTAGACTAGCTTTGCTGCTCATGGCCAACTCACTATCAGAAACACAACCCAGAAGTGACCAGAAACTAACTTGTATTCATTTATTCATTTCCATAGGAGACAGACGCTTGTCAGTCAAGACAAGAAAAGCCCCTTGGACAGTGTGGGCCTTTAGTTTCCATTGGTCTGTAATGCTTGTGTTTCTAACCGTTACATAGACCATGTACTCCAAACAGGACAGCTGTACAATAGACCACTTTTAAGGACATAAGAAGGCTCCTGTGGTTACTTAGTGTATATTATGCTATAATAACAAGCAATACAATAATCTCATATTATAAAGGAAAAGACTGAGGATTGTTTGAACAGAAATCACGGGAAAAAAAACCCTATCAAACTTTCCACATAAATTTAAGCAGATTATTTTAAAAATCATACTGTTAGTAAAGCCTTTAAAATTCCATGTGAGGATTATTCAGCCAAAATCCCAGAGAGCAGTTGTAGATAATTTCTAGTTGTCTTACTGTTCAAGCAGAGTCCTTCCCAGGGATTTCCACTATCATCCTCTGTTTCCACCCCTCCACCAGAAAAATAAATGAATGATGGGTCTTCGGGGTTTTTTATATTCCAGATACTCAATATTGAGCAATAAGAGGGATCCAGAAAAAAAAATAATCTTCCAAGTCTTCTTTTTCAGCCTTAAAAATGCTACAGAGGATAAAAACACTAATTCTTCTCTTTTGCAGGTCACTTGTAATAGACAAGCTGCTTGTGATGCATTCCATGCTGGGACCAGCTATAAGCCATGCATCTGCTGAATTCAGGAATAAAGAGCTAGTCCATAAAATGTGGAATCAGAGGAGTGGCCTCAGGGGCATAATGGTGCACTACTTCTGTGAGATCAGAGTGTTTCACTAAAAGATATATATTGTTACAGGAAAAGGGCTTCCATGCTTTTTGATTCTGTCATTATTTATTGTTTGCATTGCTCATTCTGCTATGCTAGATCACACAGCAGAGGTAACCTGAGAGAACACTGCATCTTGCTCTGGAGCTCACATTATTTGCCACTACAAAGGAAATTTTTGCTGTTAGAGTAAGTTGTGTGCAAGAAAATTTAAGCTGTTGCTCATATATGATCCTTGGACCCCGAGTAATTGTGAAAACCATTCAGTTTAAGAGTAACTGTGCTCCCAGTAGTATTTCCTCCGTGTCCCTTTCTCTTCTCCTTCTCACTAGAGGCATTCACATAAGCAAGGCCTCTGCAAATAGCACCTTTGTTAACTGTCCTAGAAAATCTCTTTTACAGAAAGGATTTCAAATTGTGGTTTTGCATGGTTAAGATGACAGCAGTGTCAGGAGATGGCAGCTGCAAGAGAAAGGTGAGGAATACCTGAACAAGTCCCATCTTAAGTCTCTTCACCAATACTATGTTTCATTGTAGAACATCAGGGAAATCCTATTGACAAAGGAGCTTCCCTGCAGTGGGACTGCTGTTGTGGAGCTCTGCAAGAGGACCTGGCCCAAAGGCTGATCCCCCAAGGGCTGGCCAAGGCAGAGGCAAACCCTGTAGGCAGGGAAGGCAGCAAGACAATTGCACTGGTGTGCAAAAGCTCAAGACACACTTTTCAGAACACTTCCATAGCTGGGTGATTTTCTCTGTTGCTCTTTCACATATTTTCTTTGAACTAAGACACACGAATAAGGTATCCAGCCTCAGCTACAATGCCAAACAAAAGGAAAGTAAAAACTCCCCGTTTCCACTTCAGATTCCATGTACAATATCTGCTGTGTTGTGCACACTCATGACATTCTGCTTTCCTGAACAAAATGGCAGATGGTACCAAAGCAGATGATGTTCTTCCTGTTTCACTACTGCAGACTACAACTCTTGCTGTTCTGTCATCCCCTGCCCAGCCATGAGCACCAGCAAATACTAAGGGGAAATACAAAGACCAGCCTTCCCCAGGATAAATCCCCATTTCACATCAACTGTCAATTATGGATTTCCATGTTTTCTCATAATAAAAATAAAAAATCACAGGTAGTTGACAAACATTATTTTTCATAACCCAGGCGATTGGCATTAATAACAGCTTTGTCTTTTGCCTTCCTATTGATTGAATCTCATATCAGCTGATGTAGATCATTCCTGTGACCATTGTCAGTCTCACAGGCCTATAAATTGTCTCACTAATCCCACTTATTTATTACTTTCAGTGTTATCATATAGCTTACTAGCATCTACCTTCAGATGCTTCCCTACAGAGCCTACTGTGGCTATTCAGCCTTAGCAAGCTGCAGCCTCCTTGCATTGCTTCCTGGTACATTCACAGACATAGCTGTGGATAGACACCCTAAGCTTTTTCTTCTCTAAGGGTTTCTCCATAGTATAAGCTCATAAGCATAGCACTCCTTAGCTTTGCTGGATAAAAAAAAAACAACCCATGGATTAGAAACAGCTTGAATTAATCATTAATTAAACCATCTTATGGGATTTATGTCCAGGAATAGAAATACGTCTCTTTAGATTCAGGTGTCTGTATACATTCCTGCAGCCTGATTTGCAGCTTACTGCCAAGTGCCATTTGGACTTTCACATGCTCTTTGAACTGGCGTGATACCTGCCCTTGATGAAGCTGGCTCAGATAGTCAGGCTGGCCAATGTGTTTCTGCTTAATAACTTCACACATACAAGCGGTCTTGTCCAAAAAGGCAGAGCAGCACTGAGTGACAAGCAGGGATGGATTCCGCATGTTGGGGGGTGTAACTTTTACTAAGTAAATCAATACCACATTTCCCTTCTTATCTTGAAAGCTATGGGAGGACAAATTACATTAGCATGGATCTCTGCTTTGGCTCCTGCCATGCTCCTGCAGAACAGCAGGCTGCAGTTTTGCAAACCTTTGCCCTGCCATGCTGTCAGTCAGCTATTGGAAAGGCTGTGGCAGGCTTGAATGCAGAATCATAGAATATGCTCAGCTAGACCATGTCTGGGGTATTTTTTTATGGATAAAACACACAGGCAGTGACCGCACGTGCACTGGGGAGCCAGCTGTGGATCCTGCTGGTGGTAAATGGCCCCTGTTGGTTTCAGCATTGGTTTCTGGCTGATGATGGGTAAGACCAGTCTCACCTAAAACTGACATGACCAGAAGCACCACAAACACTGAGTCTGCTCTACCTCTGCTATTTTTTGGCTCCTCAGAAAGTCCATTCAGAGGTCAACGGGGGATTCTGAGTATGAATTTGTAGTTTCACTGCCCAGAGATGATTCTGGGAGTTACAAACTATGCCAGAAAAAATTGGCAGAAAATATACAGAATAGGATTACTAGATAATAGCTAAATCTAATACACTGGTTTCTTTTGTCCCTTTTCAGCACCAGCTGAATTCTTCCAATTTAAATGTTTCTATCAGGAGAAACACTGCCACTTCTACCCTGTATTCCAAGCACTTAGAAGATGGAGGTGTCAGTACAGTTTGTTCCTAGCCTTTTACAGAGATTGGATTGCATTCAGTTATGCTTCTTAAAGCCTGCAAAGCCAGGATTGTCATGGAAAATAAAGTGCCTTTCTGAGATGGTGTTTCTGGCTGCCCTGAGCCTCCAGAGACTGACAGCAGTGGAAGCAGGATCAGCAGCTATCATCACTGCACACCTGCAGCCCAGCATGCCAGAGAGGTGGTGCATACCTTCTGTCTTCCCTGGGTACAGCCCTGAGTGCTGCCAGACAAAGCAGCAGCCAGGCAGGTGGATCTGCAGACTATGTGAAATGCCCAGTGGAGTGCATACTGGGTGGTTTTGTGCCACTGATCTACTTTGTAAAGATGATACTTTCTATAGAGGAAGCCTTGTCACTATCACACAAGGTATCCTTTTATTTCTTGTGAGCAGTTCTTGGCGTCTACCAATGGAGTTTCTAGGTAAAATGCCAAAATGAACTTCATCTCTCTAATCCCAGATCAAGTGAGGGCATCCAGAAGATTAACTTAGGAATTTTCTCTACAGAGCTGCTCCTGGAGAGACCCAAAACACTCCCTGTGACTCTGGTTTGCTCTTTCTTATTTAGGTCCCCCTTTTTATTGTGGGGCAGGCTGTGAGGAACAAGAGGGTAAACCACTTAGCACCACAGCACAAGTTCAGTCCGCTGTGTCAGACTCACAATAGTGTCTCTTATGTCATGCAGCTTTCCACTGGGAAGACTGGTTGATCAAGGGCTTTCCAGTGGTGCCAGATAGGAAAGCAAGCAAAGACCCATTTGGGTTGGAGTAGCCATGCTAAACAGGAGTAGGCAGGAAGGAACACTTCAAGGATAGGTATGAATGAATTCCAGCACCATGAAGTGTTTAAATACTGCTGTGAATATAGCCTGTATTGGCACTTGCCAATTGGCACCCCTGTCACTTTTCCCTGGGGAAGGGAGGACTCAGCACCATCCTCCCCAGAGGCAGCTGCAGGTACCACCACAAGCACTGCACTCAAGTCTGCAACATAGCTGATGTTGTGGTGTCTAATACTATCTGCAATGAAGAACCTTTGCATTTGGTGAGCATAAAAGATGGGTGTGCTTTTTGGAGGCTGGGGGAGTGCCGTGGGACCAAACTGTTTCAGAGTGAAAATTATTATTGGAGATTGTATGTAGGGTTAGAGGTTAAACATGAATTTGTATTTTATAAAATAGCTTCTCCCGTACTGACTTGTCAGGTATTGACCTCAGGGTCCTATATTTCCCATATTAGATTGACGATCTCACATATTCTGCTGAAATAAGATTTTAAAAGCTGGTTTAGGTGCCTCTGATGTCACCAGTAAATATATGGAAAATTCTAACCCCAGGTTCTGGCTAAAATAGCAAACAGGATATGGTATTTAAATCTTTCTTTTAAGATGCTTTTACCTTACATGTCTATTGGGTAAACAACATCTGAGATTTTATACTGCATGGGGATGCTTTGTGTAAAGCCAAATTTGAAGGTATTGGTTTTTTTCCCCAAAATAAATATGGATGCCTGAATATACTGCTGGAGATTTCAGAGGCAAGTCATTAATATTCTGAGAAGAAAACAGGTTAGTCAGTGCCTCCTTTAATACGAATGCCATATGAGAGGATAGAAGACATAAAACCTGCGTATATGTGCTTGATATTAAGTTGGACACTCAGCAAACTAGCCAGAGAATGTAATTGCAGCAGGGTGAAATGTGGAAAAGTGGCCTGTATAGCCACAGCCCCATCACCCATGGGGACATATCATATCTGCCAGCCCTAATCCACTCCAAAAATCAGTGCTGAAAGGGCCAAGTCCCTTCTGGGCTTTAAACAAAGAAATCAGACGCAGAAAGAGAACTACATCCATTTTGCAAGGATGAGTACTGGGTCACGGGTCTTTATATTGTTTTGTAAAGAAAACCTTCCTGAGATGGTTATTCTCAGGAACAGCCAAAACAGACATCCTTCTGACAATATAATTTGAAACTCCAGAATCAGAGTTCAGGATCAATCCCCTGTTCATGTCCAATCTTTATTTACTTTGGGTTTGGGTTGTTTTTTTTTTTTGGGGGGGGGGGGGGGGTGTTGGTTTTAGTTTGGGAATTTTTTTTCTGTGATTTTTTTTTCCTTAGCTCAAATTTTACAGCACTGCAAGAAAAAAACTAACTCAGTATTGATCCTTTAAGGTTAAGAACTTGGTGCACTTAAATTATTCTAACCCAGAGAGTTTGAAATTTATAGTCCCTCTTGAACCTCCCTGCCTCACCAGCTTCCTTGGGAGGACCCTGCTGCAGGCTGCATGCCAACTGCAGTAAAATTTAAAGAGGTGAGAGAGAAACTTCCCAGAAAATATAAACATTTCATGGAAATGAAATAAGTCTTCCCTTATAGGAACTCACCTCAGCAAGCTTTAGATAAATGGAAAGGTATTCAGAATTGTAAGTGGATATAAAGTGTGGTGTTTTAGATACATTTGTTTATGAGCAATGCAGAAATGCATATTGTCTTAAGACGGTGGAGGCAAACAGCAAAGGGCTGTCAGTCCCCCTCCCCCTGGCCCGAGGTCAGCAGCGAGCAGGAAAGCACAGGCTGCAGAGGTGGTTGGCTCTGGTTTATGCCTCCCTGCAGGATGGATGGCAGCCGCACACACCTTCACCCCCCCCGGAACAAGCCCCCCGCTCACTGCAGCCACAACACTTGAACCCGTGACATCAATACACCCTGCGAGGGAGCTGAAATATCCCCCGAGTTCAGAGATGGGGAACTCAGAATAATAGCAATGAACGAGGCACTGGAAAGTGCTCTCCTCCTGTGTCCGAGGTCTCTGGCTGACACAACACAGAAGGCTCACATGGCTGCACAATAACAACAACTGCGGGGAGAAATAAAGTGTGAGCATTAGAAGGGCTGTAAATTCCTCAGCCCCACTCGCTGGGCATCGGCTCTGGAGGCCTGCTCCTCTTGCAGCTCTGAATGACCTATGTTTCCTCAGAAACCTCACCACAACCACGGAGGGTCTGGGAAGCTGCTGGGAAATGACACACTGGAAGCAGGAATGGGGATTTCAGAAGGGAACATTTTTGCCTGGGGAGATGCTGGAGAATTCGGGTCAAGTGGGAGCTCAGAAATGCAAGGGGTTTGATGCACAGCCGGTGCTGCTCCCTTTCTGAAGGTATCTGTCAAGACCTCAGAAGAAACCTGCCAAATGGATCTAAACATTGCTGTTAAGGCCATGCTTCTTGCACATTCAAGTGACTTACGCAAAGAGCACGGGTCAATGTAACATAGGAGTGTGCAGGCCCAGCTTCACAGGCTCGCTGCCCAGCCTGGGGGGTTTGCTCACACCACACTCTCCCCAGTGAGCACCTTCTCTTTGTAAATGTTTAACTAACCCCTACGTGTACCCACAAGAAACCATATGTTCACTTCTGTACATGCACCAAAATCACAGATAAAATCATGCCCTTATCAGGCTTGTCACATTTAATAGGAAATATAGGCAGGGAAAGCTGATGCACAGGATGAATCATGTAGATTTAACAACTGTTCCCAAGTCTTTCAAAACATTCAGCAAACTCTCTGCTGTTTAATCCTTCTAAGGTTTCCTGAGTCACTCAGTGAATATTAACTCTATGATACTGCTGCAGACATTGCTTATGTGGATGTACTCCAGTGAGAAAGAACATTATCAGCAGCAGAGAAGTGATGCTGCACTCCAAAATGACATTGAGTGTCACAGGACAGGTGCTTGGGATGTTTCTAATTCTAATATATAAAGCAAAGAAATTGCTGTCCTTTAAATGCCAAACAGGGATATCAGCTAAGGAAGAAACAAGGCAGAAACTTCTTAAATACAGATCAAGCCGATGAGCTGTACAGTTTGGAGATGCCAGTTACTGAGATTTTGGAAGGCAGCATGTGAGAGACTGTCTTCAAAACGAAGCTGGAAATTTCCTCCCAGTTACCTCCACACTTGGAAAAGCTCTATTTTCCAGTAAATACACACACACATGCACACACCATGGCTCATTCTGTGGTAGAAGTGCTGAACAGGGGAGACAGCTAAGAGTTCTGCTGGGGGGCCAATAACACCCCTCTCCATAGTACTGGGTCAATCACTTCAGGTGTCATTCACATTTGAAAGAAATTGTCTGGGTTTGACCCTGCTTGCAGCTAACGTTGTCTCAAGCCCTTAAACTCTGCGATCCTTGGTTCCTGTTCAGTCAAGCAACACCAGTTGTACTCTCACTCCTTGTCTTATCTATTCAGCTGTGCGCCTCAGGACAAGGGACTGCCTTCTATTCCCATGTCACAAACATCCAAGGACCCTTTCTTGGACAGGGCCCCTGAATTCTTCTTTTATTATGATTGCTACTTGTGTATTCTGAGAGGTGATTAGGCCATTAATCCATGTTAACAATGTAAAAAAGAAGCAAGAAGTCACAAAGCCTGGCATTTCCATGTGTTGTAACTAACTGGGATAGTTTCTAAGGTTGTTTTTTCCTTTTCTGGTTGTTTCTACAGAAATGTAACAACCTGATTCATTTGGAAACTTCAAGCTATGCAATATTTACGCATAGGAAATATATTCTGTGACTATTCAGCTCAGATTTTTTTTTTGTAGAGGCTCTTTTTTCTTTCCTATTTGAATATTTCTTTCTTACATACCAGCCAACCTCAGACAAGTCTTTGCTCAGCAACTGGAAGCTGTCTTCATGTTTACTGACATCAGTAAATGGTTTCAGAAAGTTGTTTTTAAAGGAGCTTTAAGCAGCAAGCTTGAAGAAGGAGTTGTCAAAACATACATATGGAAAGGAGAGAGTGTCACCCCACTTCTGCATGGAAGTTTGGGCAATGACCCTAGGGAGAAGCATCACGGGACATAAATCTTCATTTTAATCTTTTAGCTAAAAGCTATTCCTTTTTAGTCAGCTAATGGCATTTTGACAGGTGTTCAGCTGAATTTCTGTAAAAGAGAAGTAAGAGATACTGCAAGAAGATTCAGTAGTTTAGAGGCAAAATTCTTCATATCAGCACCTCTGAAAGGGGAGCAATGGTGTCGTGCATCTGCTCTCTGAGAAAAGCTTTATTGCCCGCAATTTATTTTAGAGGTTTTATGAGTGAAGTTTGTCCTGGGTTCAGCAGTAGCAGTCATTTTTCTCTGTCTTGGTAGCTGGTGCAGTGCTGTGTTTTGACTTTCGGCCTGGGAACAGAGCTGATAACAAGGATGTTTTGGTCTGGCCAAGGACTTTGTGAGCCTCATGCTCTGCCAGGGAGGAGGGGAAGCCGGGAAGAAGCAGAGACAGGACACCTGACCCAAACTGACCAAAGAGGTATTCCATACCACAGCACCTCATGCCCAGGATGTAACTGGGAGTTACCCAGAAGGGCTGGCAGACTGCAGGGTTGGAGGAGGTATCAGTCGGTGCTTGGTCGGGCTGGGAGGGCGAGTTATCGGTCGGCTGGTGCTGAGGTGTTGTATTCTCTTCCCTTGTTATTTCCTTTATCATTATTATCACTGGTGGTAGCCGTAGTGATTTGTGTTATACCTTAGTTACTAAACTGTTCTTATCTCAACCTGTGGGAGTTGCATTCTTTTGATTCTCCTCTCCGTCCCTCCAGGAGTAGGGGGAGGGAAAGAAGGGGGGGGAGTGAGTGAACGAGTTGCCTGACTGGGTTTAAAGCACGACAAAGTTACAGATCAAACAAGGATGTCATTGCTTTTGCCAAAAGCAGACAGGGTATGGGCAGAAGAGTTTGCAATGGCCCCATGCCCTCCCCATTCCTCATACCTTAAAATTTACACTTGCAGCCTCATTGCAATCACAGCACTGTCCCCAGCCTCCACCAGGGCTCTTTCACAGCCCTCCGATCAGTCCTCACCATACCATTAGTTTGCATCCATACGTACAGAGAGATAACTGTCCCCAAAGCCATTGTCAGATCAGTCAAGCACACCATTTCACTTGGCTTTTATTCTGTGCTTCTTGCTACTGTTTGTTCATTTTCTTCACCTTTCTGCTAATGAGATGGAACAAATGGTTACTCTCTTAGGCCTTGCTGTACCCCTAGGGGGTTTCCTGCGAGCACAGAGGACTAGGCATGTATGGGTTCTCAGGAACATGTTTTAGCATTTCTGAGAAGTCATCACTTACAAATTCTACTGCAAAGGCTCAAGCAACCCCTGAGTGTGAGCACTGCATGAGAGGGGAAAGAAGCCAGGGCTTGCTGTCACTGTTTAATGGATCTGCAGTATCCTGAAGGCATGCATGGAGGAGGCAGAGGGATAGCAGCAATGCTGCAGCTTCACTTTTTTGTGACATATTACATCCAGAAGAGAAAGAATTGCCTTGTAGGGAGCATAAATCAGGGGCTGCTTTCAGCTTTTAAAATGAGGTAAAGTTTGCATGAATATAATTATAGCCTCTGATGCAAATAAAACAAGATGTGACAGATACAGAAAGCTGCCACTACTAAGCTAATGCTATAAAACTTCAGTAAGTGACTAGCAGTTGGCAACAAGTTCAAAGTCGATTTTATTCTCCCCTGTCATTGATATTGTGTCTAAGATATCTCTCTTTAAAGCTTTTTGTTGAATTTTATATACCTTTTTAAACAATTATTAGTTAGGATTGCCTTGGGCTGCATCATTTAAGACAAATTTATTTATTCCAAAGTACCAAATAACTTTCTTCAGTGACCAAAAAATAATGGTATGATCTTTGTGGTATTTGCTTCTTGACAGTGATCCATTTTCATACACCAAACACATATTCTGTTTTCCAAATTCAGACTAACTGAGGTTGTTATTTGACTTCTCTCTGAAGTCAGTCTTATGGCATCTCTCTGAAAGACTACTTCACTCTACATGTCCCCCAGACAAACACATTGAGTTTTTATACATACATACAAACATATATTCACTCATCAGCAAAGGACAGTTCAGTTCCTCCACACCCTGAGCAGCTCCCAGTGGCTAACGGGGACCCTGGACAAGAGGAGCTGTGCTGATTGCTCCCAGCTTGGGATGTTCCCGGACCACTGACTCTGGAGTCTAAGGTACACCTTGGGAAGAACTGCTGTTTGTACATTCTGGTCTTATGGTCTCTCCTCACCATCCATGACAGCCACTGTCAGAAACAAGCCCACAGACTTTTGGTCCAATCCAGTATAGCTGGGAACACCAGCGGTCATTAATGCCTGGCTTCCAGGCAGTTCTCTAACCAGTAGTCTTAAAAGACACATGAAACTGTTTCTTCCATTAGCAAGAAACAGTTTCATATTGATTTTCATTAAGAAAAAGGTCCATAATGAAGCATTTCAGAACCTGCAGCTTTAAATTCAAAAATGTTCTCCAGTTTGGGTTTGTTCTGTTTTTTCAATAGTGCTTTCCTTATGTGTGTAGCGGAGCAGAGTTCAATGTGTGGGCAATGTTATCTGGAAGATGTGCAGGTTTCATTAATAGATTTAGCAATGTTATTTATATAGTAGGTAAAGTGGTTGGATCAGGTACACAATATCTAGAGGACCGTCCTTGTCCTGACAATTTGCAGGATTTAGGGATTCTGCTTCCCTATCCATTAGAAGTTACCCAACTATTTCGTATTTGACTGCTCAGATAGTCACCAAGTAATCAATCACCATGACTCCTCTCAAAGATAACGTTCTGAGCAAGAGTAAATTATAATGATGGAGTCTCTAAGGGAGTATTTAAGCAAACTATAATTACAAAAGGTTACTATCTGTGACATTTTCAACTGCGTATTCCTTATCACCAAGTCTCCGACAATTTGTAACCTTAATTTATAGACTCCTGGGCTACATTTGTCTTATGAATTGCCAAATTTCTCTGGTATGACCCCTAAAATGATCAGAAATTAGGTTGCCTGATTATACCTTTTATGTTTGCAAGGCCAGGTGCTGTAAGGATCAGAAACACCACCACCATACAGGTGGTGTAATAAGCAGGGAGGCAGAAATGACATAAAGGTTTGCAGCCACGGCTTGCATTGCTTTTACTTCAGTAAGTATTTATTTTGTTGGCACACATTTTCCTCTTGCAAATAGAGAATGGTGCTGGCTGCATTGGTCCTTAGGAGTACTTCTGAGTCTCTGCAACATCCTCTCTTTTTGTGTGACATGTGCCCTTTACATATCAGAGACATTACACAGAGCTGTGCCATGCTGTGTGATGCCATCTCGGAAAGGTTACTTGTAAGCACAGCTATTCCTGGCCCAGGCCATGCAATCTGCATAGAACAAAGCACCAATTTTTGCTCCCTAAGTAGGGGGGTTCCTGCTCTTCAGACTGGGACAAGGTGCTCTACGGTGCGCTAATTCCAAAAAGAAACCTTCTCTTTGTCACCTGGATGCAGCATTTCCCCATGTCACTAAAGCCCATCTTTCCACACCGTGTCACACACATACTGTTAGATTCGGCCCTCAGAGATGCACAGGGCCCAGCAAGTGCCTGCAGAAGTTCTTTGGATGAGTCACCCCCAGAGGGGAATTAGAGTCATGCAAATGTCAGCTTTTGTGCTGCCAGACTAAGAAGGGGGCAGCTATAAATCTCTCATCAGAGACAGCTAGAACCACAAACTGGAAGATCCTGCAGAAACTAATCCAGGCATTCACAGGCTTCAAGTTTCTGCTGTGTTGCCTTCACTAATGTTAACCCTAAAGCCAAACTCCCAAAGGCAGGTGTCTCACCTCAAGCTGCACAGCATAGCGGATGTAGGGAAGGATAGGAAAACTAACAGCTTGCATGGCCCAAGATGCTGCTTTAAATCCCAGGTATAGTAGGAGCTGTACTGATATTGTTTGTATTCCTTAGGTCAGGCATGTGAGAAATGGGGTAGCTGACATAAGGGATGGTCATACTAGTCCCTGCCATTCTCCTTTATCTCTCACTATTGCAGGCCATTTAAGTCTTTACCTCCACTGCAACTGTGAGAGCCATCTAAACCATAGCTGCTTTCACTCTGAGCAATATGACTTTCACCAAGTCATTTGCTGCTTTGAGTGCAATAAAGTTTTGCAAAATGTCCTTTTTTCCAGCCTCACTGAGTAAAACTATTCAGTAACCTAACACTGGTCAGTGCCTGCTAAATGTCCTTCCCCATGCCTCAACCTATTCTACTGTGAGACAACATCACAGATCTCCTGAAGGAATTAGAAAGAGTCAGAGTGACAAAGGCAGCAGAGAACAGCCTTGGGCAAAGGAAAACAAGACCCACTGCACCTCCAGCATGACAGCTGGCAGCAGCTTGCCCCACTGATGCTGCCAGGCAGAAGCTCTGGGTCAGTGCTGGAAGGCCATGGAGCAGCTGTGGTTCACACTGCTCTGTGAAACAATTAATGCAATCAGTTACTTTCCAAGAATGTCTTGTCTAATGAATCATTGGGCCATTAACCTGAACAGTCGGAATGTATATTCCCAGTGTCAGGATTGCATGAATAATCCCGAAGGGAATAATTAGAAGCGCATCACATAGAGGAACGTGTAATGTGTTACTGGATCCTAATAAATACAAGGACTCCCTAGCACACTGTCAGTGATTTAGAAGGGAGTCAGTGGATGGAAGACAAAGAGGAAGAGAGAGTGGCAAGATGTATGGGTAGCTGATGCAAATGCCTTGCTATCAGTTTAGAGAATTTGTGTATGTCTTTAATGGCATTAAGACTGAAGATGAGAAGCAGAGAAGGAAGGAAATTAAATTAAATGCTCAGACTGTTTCTAGGCATGGGACTTAGTCCTCCCTGTGGCTCACCTACCAGTCTGCTTGCTCCCTATTTATTTTAGACCCTGGTGCCTACATAATCCATACTTCATACTTAGGTTCCTTTCTAGTTAGCCAGTTAATTTCATCCTTGAAGCAAGCCAAGCTGGCTGAATAATTCACACAAAAGATACTCCAAGCAGCAATTATGCATGAGAAGAGGCAAATTTCCTTGCCTCTGTTCAGAACAGGCTTCTAACACTACTCCAAAATCCTCCATCCACCTTTGTGTCACACCACAAGGGCACAGAACATTCATCTCTCTATGCAGTGTTTCACCAGCCTTGCAGAGGACACACCAATGCCACAGTGCACCATCACTGCACAGGAACAGAGGCACAGGGACCAAAGTGCATGTCCATGGCACTAGAAGTCAGTTATTACTAAATTAAGCTAAGCTGGCTCCTCATAAAATCCCTTAGGTGGAAAAGCTCCCTTTACACAGCTAAGACTGTAAGAAGACATAAATAATTCACTGTCCTGTATCTTTCTTACTGTAGAAAAGATCTCAGGTAAAACTGACTTTGTAAGAACATAAACCCAGAGAAATACATTCAGCGTCCACATTTTTTTCCTCGTAATGATGAAGAGTACATTAAGTGACCTTCCTTTCCAATAGGATAAGAAATCTAATGCCAGCTTAAGAAACTTAAAAGTTGTTAGCAGTTATATAATACTGGCAACATATTTTACACTAGGCAGCTATGAAAAAAAGTCATAAAAAATGCAATTAAATGTCTGAACTGTTGCTATTTTGGAAATTAAAACAACACACAGTATCCTTGCTGCAGCTTATATTACTTACTTATGACTTGTGCACAGTTATTTTCACCAGTTTAACCATGCTTCTTTTCCATAAAAGTCTGCTGTTAATAGGTCCTTTGGGAACCCTGAAAATAACAAGATCTGTAATAAAAAAATTAATAATACTGAGAGAAAACTCGAGTTAGAAAGGCTTTTTAGAGCACATTAAAGCTTCTATTTAAAAAAAAAAGATATATTTTTGCAGAGACACCACCCCCCCCCCAGTGCTCTGTAGCAGGTAGATCTGAACTACCCTTGCTGAGAAGTTAAAGAAGGGAAGCCCAGCCTTCAAGAGAGTGTCAGGACTTGACTATGCACATGACTTTGTGGTTACTGAGAATGCTACTGGCCTTTCTGATGTTGCATTAAAGAATCTTGTTCTGTTGCTAAAATCATACACAGTAATACGGGTGCCAGTGAACATCAGTCACGTGTATATCATTTCTAAATGTAAATTCTTTCTGCACATGAAAATTTCTAAAGGTACCACAGCAGAAGGTACAAATCAGCTTCATATAAGGTTGCAAATATTCCAAAAGCTAAGCGAGAGAAGGAAAGAGGGTAACACAAACAAAACATGCCACTGACTATTGTCAATTGGCAGAATGCTGAATTCTGAACTTCCGTGGTTCCACAGGGTAATGGTTTGCTCTCCCCTGTTGCCCAGAATTTGTCACATACCTGTCTAACTGGGACACTGATGGGGGAGTTGTATGTAGCAAGGCTACAGAGAGTTCTGAAGATTTTACTGTTTCCAATGGAAATGGTAAACTGTGTTCAACATATATTTCTAGCCCAAATGTGAGAAATATTCACCAAAAATGGTTATATTGATGGAAGGTGATGAAACAAATTTCATCAGAGTGAGTCTGAAGGTTACTAAAGAACAATAATCAAAGCCAGACACTTTTAAATCAGCAAATGCAAATCATTTGCATCCAAGCATTCAAGAAGAAATAAGTAAAGATTGACTTGAACTTTCAATTCTAATTCTTTCAAGAGGCCTTTGAACATTTGGCAGTCTGGAAGATAAATAACTTTTGTTGAGAACGTGTATATGAAGTAGTACAAGGGTTTGTAAGCCAGTAAAACCAGTTGTCAGTTTCACCATTACTTTGACAGTGGTGGAAAGGTAGACTTGGAATCAGTGCCAGCAAAGTTAAATTTATGGAACATAATTCTGAGACTAAATCCCTCATTTTCCACATGGATTACTAAGATTGATACACGTGCTGCTGAAAGAGGCTTCTCTACAATAACTGATTTGTTATAGGACAAGATTTTAATTTAGAAACCCAAAAAACCTTGAAGCAAAAGAATATGCAACACGTAAGGTGGATTGAACATGGTTCATAGATAATGTCAAGTTGTGTTTGCTAGTAGGACCACTGCCTAGTAGGCATGGCTCTAGAAATGAGCTGAAACTGTGTAAATTCAGGGTAAAAGTATGTCATTGTTGGGTTTTGGACTTTTTTTTCCCTTTTACTGTGAGAAAAGCCAAGTAACTTACTGAGACTTGTAGTGACTTTCCCTACTAGCACTTTTTTTTCTATTGAGGTTATGTGTTCTTACTAAAATGAACACTTCAGTTCCAATGTCATGACTTTCTGAATTCCCATCTCTTATTTTCTGTGGGAGGTTGGAGCTATTGGTCCCTTACAACCCCTATAAACTGGTGATCAGGAAACATGATTCACTGGCCAGCAACTCTGCTGCCTGTGTTTACTCTGCTGTGTACTTTCTTGGGCAAACATTTGCTTGTCTGATGGTCCTTCCACACAGCACTGAAAACATCAGCTCCTCCAAAAGCATCTATAAATCAAACTCATTATCAGTAAATAGAGCTAAATTCAGATTGTGATTGAATTGGGTAATTGCAATTTGGTACCTCTTAGAGGCTACCCAAAAGCTGCAGTGTTACTTCCACCCATTTTATCCTGACACAAACTGCTCCCAGCTCAAGGTTTAGCTAAGGAGTAGCAATCTAACAGCTGCTGCACTTCAGAAAGAGAGGTGAACTGTTTCTGTCTCACTACTAACCAGTTTGGCTGGCATTTCTCTGGGAGGCCGTGGTAGCCCTAGGATATTAGAATGATTTTCCCACAGACCATCAATGCCTAATTCATCTTCCTCTTTGCTGCTGATTCTAACCTAAGATGCCCTGATCTTCCTGGGGTTTGGCAGGGGCTGATGCAAGCTGAATTATTTTGGATGCTAATAAAAGTTCTAACATTTGTAGTAAAAGTCTGCAATGATCACAAATCCTGATCTGCACAGTACATGCAGGAGAAAATAGAATAACCCTTGATGGGTCTTCCAGTGTTGGGCTTCATGGCTATTCCTGCTGCAGATATTGTTGCTGCATTTCTCAGGATAGAAAATGTGAGCAGGATATGAGACAGGAGCAAAGCTGGGAAGTATCAGTCAGTAGGTCTCTCAGTATGCCCAGAGGAACCAGGGAGGGAATGAGATGCACTTAGAGAAGTGCTGGAAGCAAAATCCGCTTCAGGAATAAATCAGTGGCCATTACAAAATGAGTAATAGTCTAACTACTTTCCCATCTCTCAACTGTTGTGGGAAACATGAGGCAGCTGTGGATGCATTACACATATTCTTGTGTTTGAAGATTATGAGGATTTGTTACCACATCCTCCATTAGCCACTGAAGCTAGCAGAGCTGAAAGTGTGCAGGGCAAGCCATGCTCTTGGTGGAGAGATTAAAGTGCAGCACCATAAAAACACTCCTGTCTCACATGAGGGCGTGCAAGTGCTGTTTGTTCATCCATCCAGGGGAAAGGATCCCTCAGACCTCTGAAAAAGATGAAATTCCCACTGTAGAAAGGATGGTGTAGCTGGTTTAGAAACAGGTGATCTTCAGTGCCTGGTGAGGCAGATGGTAAGAGGAACACCTTAGACCATGTGTCTTCTCCTCTTCCCCAGAATGCCAAGTGCCCGTCTTGTCTTTTTTTTTTGAAGCCAGAAGTGAACTGAGGAAAAATCACATTTAAGCTGGGTCCTTTGGCTGCAGTCTGTGGTCAGGATTCTGAAGTTGTTTACATGAACTCATCTCACCCAAAAGAGGTCACCATCAGAAGCCAGTTTTATTTAATCTTGTGTCATCTGGACTTTCTGATGTAAAACAATAACAGAGAGAGCTTTGGTAAAAGCACACACGAACTCCTCCATGTGATGGAAACAACTCTGAAGGCAAGTTGTAAAAGCCCAGATGTGTGGGAAGTCTTTCAATCTGCAGACTTTGGTGTGATACATATTTTAATTACTAAAACATCCCCTGCAAAGATGAACAAAGACTAACAGATTATGTTGCCATTAGAGCTGTTACTATTATTCATTATCCCAGAATCCAAAATGTGTCAGGCAACAAACAAATGTGAAAGAAACTATTAACATACAGGTTACCCAAGGGAGTAAGGTTTGCCATGCTAATCCTGTTATGCAAGAAACTTTATCTGATTTGACCTTTATGACAGTGATTACTAAATGCTTGTTGTATACGAGGTGGCCAAACATCTGGGTTTATAGTTTTATAACCAAACATTGTTGGCAATGGTTATATAGTGCTGCAGCGCTGGCATCCAAGATCTAGATCTCTGACAGCTGATGTCAGCTCCAATGGACTAAGGGCAAAATGCTGGTACCAACAAAAGTAAAAGATTAAATGATTAGGCATTATTGAAACTTTCTTTTGCTTGCCCTCTCTAAAGAACATTCTGTGTGGCTGAGAACTGCCTTGCTCCAAGGAGAAGCAAAATGGTTAACTACTGAACTGACATCTGGTGCTCCGAAAGAGCCAAGAATGTTACTGCAGAGGTCACAAGGTGAGTTGCGCAGTCCCCAAATAAAATGAACCAGGAGATTTCATGTACAGAGTATCACATTTCTGAGCATATTCTTGACATCTTGTCATATACACATCACCACTGTTATAAATGGGTCGTAATAGCAGTTCCCTTTGAATGCAGTGGTTAAACATACAGTATTCTTCCAACAAATTCCCTCGTTTTGAAGAGATTTGAAAGCCAAACATTTTTAAAGCAATATGCTCAATATGAGTGAGTCATGAGTCTCTGCAAGGTGCAGACAATGACTAACTGACTGAGACAAAGACATTCACGCAATTTCTCCCACCTTTTTGTTTAATTCTTCTACACATCTACACATTTTGCCTGGCAAAACTGGCAGCAAGAGAGAAGCAATATCTATGAAACTAACAGAAGACAGAAGTTCAAGTTGGAGAGGAAAGGCAAGGGGAGGTGAAACCTTCTGTTCCATATGATTCTGGCAGTCAGACACTCCATGGGTCTCATCTGAATTTCCTCTGCAGTGCCAGTTTCTTCCTAAACACACTGCTTAGTGCTTGTTCTACCAGAAGCAACAGTTTTTAATATCTCTAAGATGTGAAATGAAAGAAACAGTGGATGTTATTTCTTTCACTGTTTAAAATCTGCTAAGTACCTGCTAAGCATCCTGTGAATTCCACAGGATAACCAGGGAGAAAAGCCCTCAGCTGCATTTGTTCTTACATTATGAGAAAGGATAAATGCGGAGCATGATTTTCTGTGGACTTTTTTGACTTATCATTATTACATTCTCTCTTTTTCATCTCTTCTTTCAACAAAACCAAGTTATGTATAGGAAAATTGAACCCTTTTTGTTGCCTGCCTCTGGACTCACTGATCTTTGTACTGTATCATTTGAGGAATGAGAAGTGGACACAGTAGTCCTAGAGCTTGGATCTGAGTAATACAATTATAAAAGGTTTTAGTTTGTTTGCCTGGTTTTTATTTACCACTCTTCTTTGACTCAGAGCTGCACTTTCTCTGCAGAATTCGCTCTCCCAAACCATCTGTTCTCCTTCTTGCCAGCAGCCAAAATATGTTCTCACTCCAGTGTAAGTCTGAGGGCACCCAAGCACCCTGCATCCACATTATCGCACTTCCAGGGATTTTATTTTGCACTGTCTCTGCAGACTTCCTTGAACGCCACCAGCATTTGGGGAGCACTGCAAGAGGCCAGTCCTGGTCTCAACAACATCTCTCTGTTGTGTTTTTTCATCTATTTCCTTCACTGTAAACCTTCTGCACCAGCAGCAACAATGCCAAAGACACCTTATAACCAAAGTAAAGTTCTATTTTCTCAAAAATTATGTCAGTAGAACACTTCAAAGCCACATTTATTATAAAATTCATACTTGATCCCAGATAGTGTCCCTCAGGAAGTTCATGTACTTTTATTCCAAATTGCTTTTTTAGTTCAGTTTCTCTGTAGCATTTTATCTGGCAATTTGACAACATCCACTGACCAGCAGTGCCATTGCAAATCCAACAACCTATCATTGATGGTCTTATGAGTTGTAGCTAAGAGACTTCAATCCAGCTAAGCTGTAGATAGCCTTTACAGGCCTTAGAAAGTCACCTCTAACATCTGCTCTGCTTAATGCAAAAGGCTGAGGGGAAGCATGGCAGTCCCAAGCCTCTGTCACAGTGGCAGAAGTCCTGTTTGTCTGTAGTTTCACCCAAGGTGAAATGGTTGGTGAAGGAGGATGCATGTCTGTTTTATTCCACCACAGTACAGTCCACTTCCAATCCACCCTGTGCTAAGGTCTGAGGGTGCAGATCCCTCCTAGTGTTTCGGGTTTATATTGGGAGCTGGCTCTTCATCACCAGTGGTTTCTGAATATCTATTGTCAATGCTGACAAATGTGCAAGTCTGCCTTCAAACAAGAACTGGAAATATTACTGGGATTATCTTGCATGTCAATGTCACTATCCAGTCACTTAACAATCACTCAAAGAAATGATATAAAATATCACTTTTTTACATAAATGAATAATAGAGTGTTTGTCAGTCACTTCTAGGCTGACTGAGCCCCTTTAACTCTCTGAAACCAGAATCCTTTTTTTTTCCCTAAACCTCCCGAGAAAATGTTGACAAAACAGGCAATTTTCTGTAATTTCTCTGCAAGCTTCTGTCAGCACGAGAGGCAGCCAGAGCCCGCTCATTTCAGATAACACCACGGGGTAACCTTTGACATCCACCCCCTCTCTGCCTTTGGAGGCTCCTCTAAGTGCAACAGTTGTGTCTTTCAGGTTGCAGGATGCAGGCCCACAATTTGGGCTCTTGTTCGCTGAAGGCAGCCTTTGTTTCCCAGCTGACTAAGAAGCTCTTATAAAAGGGATAAGAAATGTAGTTAATAGCTTGAGAGTGGCCTAATCATCGGCTGCTATTACCCCTCCAATATTAGGGAGGATGACAGACCTATCAATAACAGAGCCCCAGGTGAGGTACGGGAGCTGATAACGTGAACTTTGGCTTGATCTTTGCTCTGCAGAGCACAGCACTTATTTGAAAGAGAAGCCAGCATCTATTTTTTTCTTCATATTGTGCCAAAAATCATTCAGCTGAGCAGCTTTTGTTGTGTCTTTCTATCTTAAACCACAGTGATGTGACCAATTTCATTTATAAGCAGAGATGAAAACATAAAAACTCTCCTATCAGACCATGTAAACTGGAGATATGCACCTGTGTGCTTGTGGCCACTTGCATGACAGTAAAATGAGGTGAAATGAGAAAGCTCCATGTGCTGCTCATCTTTATATACACGTAAGTACAGCACCACACACATGCAGATTTGCACAAAGATGTATCACACATGTACTGGTTTCCAAGCAGCTAGTGTCTCCTTGAGCGAACATACAAAAGCAAAACATTCAGCAAACACATCGTAATAGCATCTTATGGTCATGACAGACTAAAACACAAGCAAAAGCTACAGACTAGTGCAACTGGATATACTCCTGCTTGAAAACAAGGCTGAGTACAGTGTAGGAGAGGCTCTTTTAGTACCATGCAACCTCAGACATTATGAGCCTGGATCCAGTCTCTATATATCCAAGCGACCAGGACTACCTGTTTAGGAGGATGTGAGGAGCTCTGTGATAAGAGACAGGAAAGACATCATATCTTTCTTGATCCATATTAAATCACACACTCCCCACTATTTAAAGGTACAACTTCCACAAGCATCTTTATCAGCAATTTAGATACAGCTCTTGTAAAAACCTGGATATGAAGAACCTTCATGTGTCCCTAAGCTCCATCCCCCTGTATATGTTCAGTCACAGTGAAAGTCTTCCTGTTCTGCTGATGCAAGACAAGAAAGCCACATCCCCATCCAAATTTTTGTCTCAGCTCCATGTTCTCATTTCATCTTTGGAAAACACAGATCACAGCACTGGACTACCAGTAAGCAACCCTTAAAACCAGCTCTTACTAGTGCCCAGGTTCCATTGTACTAAGGCTGGAAATGGGAACCCTGCCCTGGTGTCAGGGCGGGGAAGGTACATTTCAGAGGACATTTTCAGTGCTGCCTGGAGCAAGCACCTTTATTATGCTATTTGTCCACTGATGGCTTTTCTCCTGGAGGTGACAGTCAGTCAGGGACCCCTGTTCTACCCACCAGTAAAGGAGGTTATGAAGGGCTGTCAGCCTGGGGAGCAACCACTGCTCAGGTAGCTGGTACTGGGACTAATTCACCTTTCAACATGACACAGAAAGACCCAGGATGCAAACCACAGAGCCCTTAGCAGACGGCTGCAAGCTCCCATTATGTTGCACTGCATGAAGCTTAGTATTTATATGAGATCACAGCTAAGCAGGTTTCCTTCATTGTCAAACTATGTTTAGCTTGGTTTGGTTAAAAAAAAAAAATAAAATAAAATCTGTTTAATCCTTTTCTTTTGAAATAAGGGAACTTTCAATATAGCCAAAGTGGATGCTGGTTCTAAACAGATCCAGTCTTTTGAGAACGGCTTTATTTTCATCAGGTATTTAACTGGAGTTTTGTTACTAATGCTGGACTTATAGTAGCTAAAGCCAATATAATACTTTCCCGAAATATTACTCAGAACTGCTTAGGCTAATATTTCCAAAGCCAGAATACTGTAAAAAGCTAAGGGCACAATTTCAAATGGCTCACAGCCACATACCACAAAGTCTGACGCTAAAACTGTTTTTACTCTAGGCAAGTTTTGTGTTCTTAAACTATTGTGGCAATTCTTGCATCAACTCCTGCTATGGCAGCCTTTTCCTAAGCACTGGTGATGGCAGTCTGAGAAGCGTAAGAATCTGTAATCCCAACATTCATGAGAGGATACAGTGAACAGATTGGGATCTAAACCCAAAGAAATGTGAGCCCAGGAAGAAATAATCCCTTTGAATGCCAGCAGCAAGCAAAGGTGAAGGAACCACCCCAGCTGCACTCAGCGGCTCTCTGCGATTTCCTGGCTCAGAGGATTAAGCAGTTTTCTCTGCAGGGAGCCTGCTTTATCCAGCTACTGCTGCCTTGGTTTAGGAGCATGGAGAGGAGCAGTTTTGATCTGAAAGATGCAGATTCCAGTAGGGTCCCGTGCACAGAGCACCCTGACACAGCACTCACCGGGCATGCGTGCCACACTCACTGCGCACCAGTGCCACAGCAGAGTGCCAGTCACAGCCACTGTTCAACTCTACACCAGCCAAAACCCTGACACACCAGAAAGGCTCGATCCATCTGCCTATGACTGCCTCACCAAGGCAGCCTGAGTGATCCAGACCCTTGATGTTGTGCTTGAGGATGACAGTGGCCTGCAGGCTTGCCATGTACACAGCACAGAGATATCGAAACAAGGTCTGGAGAAAGGCACTGGCTTTCCAGAACCAAGGACACCAAGATGCTGCTGGATTTGGCTGTGCTTTTCATGTGCAGTTCAATCAACATGCATCCTGGCAGCTGCCACATCCTGTCCAGCCTAGGATGAGCATCTGGAACATCCTCCTTTGTCTGCTAAACTCTGTTGTCTGTGAATGAGGCAGGGTTGATGTTTCCATTGTGCTGCAGCAATGCTGTTAGTTATATTAACTACCCTCCACCCAGAAATGACAATCCAGCATATCTCCAAATTAGCCTTTTTATTGAAATCAATAAAGGAGAAAACACATGACACTAAACTATTTGGTGGCACCTTTGTTATAAACTCATTACTGGAAAAACAGCAATTGGACAGACCTTTAACCACTGTCATTGATTCCCGCACAGTGAGGGTGATCTATTGAGTTAATCAGTGAAGTTACTGCGGTTAGCAGGGGCTCTATGCTGCCCTGCTCAGCACCCAGCCGTGGCTAGAAAAACTCCCCAATTGGAGGATAGTTGTAGGCCATGCATAAGTCTCACAAAAGCAAAAATTATGCCAGCACCACTATGCAAACAGACTGGGTTTAAAGGCAGTATTTCACATTCTAGAAAAACTAATATATATATGTATATATATACCTATATATCTATAAGTATTTTAAAAATGCAATTCTGGTGCTGAATGGCTGACATGTTGGCTTCTGTAGCTGTTTAGCCTTGAGCAACCTGCTTCTGCATTCCCCTAGCACCACATCTGGTGGTGCTGTAGGACTCCGCCGTGCTCACCCTCAGACCTGGGTGTTTAGCTGATGCCACTGCACAGCCACTGAGGTCCAGGAAAACAGCACAGAAATGTAAAGAGCAGCCCTGCATAAGCAGCTCCCCGTGTATTCTGCAGCCTGTGTAAGTCTGCAGAGATGTGCTTTTAAGAATCGAAGTTTCAAAGGATACACTGATATGGATGATTATTTGATTTCTGCAGAACAGACCCTTTCTGACCCTCATTGCCAGTGCCATGCCAAAACTTCCAACCCCTTGAACACTGGTAACTTTCAGGGCTATGTATCTAAGGAAAGGTTAACATGGCTTTTTTTCCTTCAGTGACTAGTCTTTTAAGTTCTATTTGTGTTCCTCACAATTTCTTTTTCATCAAGACTGCTAAAAGAAGAGAGACAGCATCAGTATTAATACAATGCTCTATGTCTCATTCCTGGCCTCATGACAGAATTTAGACAGCAAAACACTTAAAATAAGATTTGTTTCACAAGAAAGAATGAATTGAATTTTTGCAGGTATCCAGTATCTGAGAGCTTTAAAGAGCCAGCATCTGATAAGAAACAATTCTTGCAGGAGCCTGGTATCAGTTTATTCCTAAACACATATTTACTTGCAGGCATTTGGCATCAAGCTGCTTCTTGAAAATACCAGAATATGGCATGTGATGCCAAATAATTTTTTAACATTCTTTTTGTCCATGGTTCCCCAGATAAGCCTCTGCTCCCCAGTGCCTGTGCAGCTCAAAAAGAGCAACAAAAGAAATTTTGATAGGAAGCAAACCCCTTGTGTAAAGAAGAAATGTCTGAGAATAAGGCACATTTCTTGAGAAGCAGGACACAGAAGTTTCTCCCCTCCTCCCTCAAAAAAATCTCTGTAACAACAATCAGGATTTAGAAGTGAATTTCAAAGTGCTTCCAGCCATGTTTACAGTTTCCATGCACATGCCTTTCACTTGCTATTGGTGCAGGGTGGGAAAGTGTCTCCCTCAGCCCCTCAGCCACCCCTTGGAATCCCACAGGCTCATGGGGCAGTTGGGTTTGCTGCCTGCTTGAGGCATTAGTCCTGTCCATCACCAGGGACAGGCAGGGCAACAATGTATTTGCCAAAGACACCATCTCAACAACAAAGATGCATGGCCCTCCAACTGCTGTATTAAAGCTGAGCTAAAATGTTTTTCTACTTTATAGATTCTTTTAATAGATTTTCCCATACAGACACTAACTTCTTTTCACGGAATTTTGTGAGGATCCTCAAATTCACCCAAGGGAGAATTTATTCTATTTACTCAAATGAAGACCAACTATTTCCTTGGGAACTGTGGGCAGGTTTCTCCCAAGGATGAAATTCTCTAATTTTACATAAAACCCTACTAAACAGTTGCCAAAGTTGCTGGGTTTGTTTGTGTTTTACGAACTAACTATTTTACATGACAGTAATTCTTTTTTTCCAAGAAAAACAGGAAGCAAATTGCAGCAAATGTGAGAACATACACTTGTAATATTTTTTAGTGACCAAAAGCACTTCAACTTCTTTATGCAGGAATAAATGAATATAACCTCAGAATGCTCCTCTCCAAAAGCCAGAGATACAGAAACTAAAGCAAGACAATTAATTAGACCAAATTCTTCCAGGAAGATTTCATTGATTTCATGCACAGCTCCAGCATCATAATAATACCATTTCTGTCTCCTTGTAAACAAAGAATGAGTGTGAATGACTTCTTGGGCAAGACTAAAATCCCTGCCACCCAGTTGAAATTTCTTACCCATTTGAAAACACACTGAACTACACCAGTTGCTTAGGCAAGCCAACACACCACCCCAGAATGATTATGCAACCACATAAAATTGCCTCCAAAAGAGACTAAAGTTGATGTTGGTAGAATAGAAAAACTTGGAAATCTAGAAACAACAATGTAGAGATTTTCAGCTTCAGTTGTTTGAAGGAAGGTCAGCAGTAATGTCAGTTCCTCAAAGGCAACACTTAACAGACCGGCCTGTTTCTGGATAGGTTTCAATGAAATTTTAAATAGCCACACTTTACAAGACGGCTATTCTGTGTGAGCATCTGAGCTGCCTCAGATTCCCTGTGGTAGAAGACTATGGCAGATTGAGTCCATCATGAAAATGAAACACATTTTCAGCTTTTCAGTACCACTCCTGGAGCCAAACTTTCATCATTCATTTCAAGAATTCGATTCAAGGGAGGGAGTGCCAGACTCCAAGTGCTCCACTAAAAACTCTTCAGCTGTTTTTCACATAACCTTTTAACATGAAATCTATACATGGATGATGACAGCTCTGCCATGAACTGAAAGAGAGCTGCTCCCCATTAGCTGCATGTTAGCACTGTCTCATTCCTCCACTCAATGCTAAAACTGAACCTGCTGGTTACCAGGAGAGCACCTTGGACCACTGCTGGTGAGAGCTGCCCTGTGCACTCCCCATGGGTCTAACTGGGCCTCAGGGGAAAACAGGAGCTCTGCTGGATCCCATTTCAAAATGCCAAACAAGTGCTGACTTGCTGGCACCTTAAAATTCTGTTTCCCTGGTTAAATCAATCTGATCTTTTTTTCATGTTTCAGATTGTAAATCTTTGGATTTGCAGGGCTTCTGCTTATCACAGAGTAGCATCTTTCTGCCATGTGAGATCTGCATGGTATTTTTCCTCTACAAAATTTAACATTTGATGGCCTTTCCAAACATAATTTGGATAAAAAGATGAGTCAGGATTTTCAGCACTCCAGATAGCAACAAGTTTATGCCTCACAGTCAGCTCTTATTGTGACTGAAGGGCTTTTCAGCTTATGGTGCAAGAAAATCTTGCTCCCAGACCATTCCATACTTTATTGTGACTGAGGTAGAGGTGCTGTAATTTTCTGGTAGCAACAGATCGTCTCCTACTTGTACATCTTGTGCTAAGGATATTTGTATTTTCTTTCCTCAGCCATCTCTGCGTTACACTATTCCTTCTTCACATTTTCTCCTCTCATATCCCCTGGCATTCAAGACTTTCAGTGGGATTATTGTTTCTTCTTGACTCTCTGTCCTGAACTGTTATTAATTTCACAGTATGATTCTGTACAGCCTCAGTTCCCAGTGATCAAAGTTGCAAGAATCAGTCTGATCTACACTGGACTTTTAAGCTGTGAAGTGCTTTGGGATCCTCCAGAATCAGAGCAGACAGACCATATTTGATAACATCAGCTCCTGAATGTCCTTTCCTCACACAAAACTACAGAACTTACAATGGAAAAGAACTTTTTCTTCCCACTCTTTCCTTGAACTGTTAAACTGACTTTGTTGCTGAACATCAGAATTTGGCATATAGGAGGTCAAATAATTTTTTCAGAGCTTTATTTCATTCCTGAAAGGATGTGACAAGTAACTAGTCATGTATTGGCCCCACTGTTCCCTTGGATAGCCAGGAAATTTGGGAAAGACTCAGAGGGTTCCCAGGGTTAGAAACACAGCCAACAGCAGCATACTGTACATCTTGTTGAAAAGTTCCTAAGCTACACACTTCAGTTTAAAATTATACTGCAATTTTCAAACTCCAGGATATTGGCTTCTCTGGAGACAGTTTGGGGGTGTCATGCTTTGATCCCTCATTCAGTTCAGAGGCAAGGAAACAAAAGGCAAGAAAAGAATTTTGTTAAATGGCCAAATCCCCCTCATTCCCATCATATTGCAGTCAACTACATCCCATTTCAAAGTGAAAGAAAGGAGATACTGCTGTAAAGTGCACAGACTCCGACCCTGATTTAATGGTGGAACAGGCTAATGTACTTATCATGGGAATATATAAATACAAAGCTTAAAATAGCTCATGCAGTGCACTGAATCTGAAATGTGGTCAGATAGAAACATAAAAAGATGTTTTGAAAATACAAATGAGGAGAAACATACAGATACTGTGTATTCCAAAACTTCTGAATTTTGGTCATTGCATGATTCTTTATCATCGATCCCATATCCAGCAAAATTAGATTTACTGTCCTTGCTTCTTATGAAATTACACAGAGGCTGCTGCTTTATTCCTCTCCAGGACAGTAAAAAGCAATAAAATTCTTGCAGATTTCGACAGCAGGCAATTCAATAAAAGGCTATATATATTTTATAAGTACAATAAAGACGAGTCTATAGCTGAATCATAAATGGGGTTTTGTTTGGTTGGTTTGTTTTCTGTAAGCATCCTTGTTGGAGACTGTTTTCAACACAGGTTGGTCTTCTCAGCACACAGCCTTCCCTTTTTGGGGAGAAGCAGAATGAAATTTATACCTTTATAATGTATTATTTAAGTTTTGCTCAAGGGTTTTTGCAATGTGTGTCTGTTTAAAATTTAAAGGTGTTGCGGAACTCAATACTTTCCAGTTCTTGATTAGCACTATAAAATTTTACATACAATTGTTTGTTACACTGTAAAGTGTTATCTATCTTATCATCGTGGCATTCCCTTTGTTATGAGCAAACAATAAATATTTGATACATACATACTATTTCCTAGACTTGCATCAATGATCAGAATATTTTTTGAATTCTGCAATGATATGAGATAATGTGGAGATTAATGGATTAGTGTATTTCTGAATAATAGTGCTGCAATGGATTTAGTGACAGTGCCTGTCTGATGAAACGCAAGGTTTGCTACAAATGTAAGCCACAAATTTAACAACATGCAAATGAACTGCCCTGTAAAATTACAGATGTGTAATTTTTTTCTTCTCTCTTGAAGAAGGAAACTTAAGGACTATATGACTAAGCTGGACTCAGATTAAAGAAAAAAAAACAAACCAACTCCCTGTCTCCAGTCTCTAGGACATGTTCTCCAGCACCGAACAAGATATTTATCTGAGCAGGGAGTGTGGCATCAAACCCCAAGTTTCCTGGCAAAGGAAACTTTTCTATGCACCTACATAAAATCCACAGGTCCAAAAGCTGCCCTTTAAAGTTTGCTAGTTAAAGTCTGACTCATACATCAAGGTACAAACTATCGTCATTTTATTAGATTAAACAAGAATACAAACTTTTCAGAGTATCTGAACACTATGTGACAGACCTAAATACCTCTTTTCACCATCACTGTGCAGCTAAAGCCATTGTGCTTACTGTAAGAATGATAAAGGTGTTTTGTTAACCAACAGAAGGTGATGCAGAGTATCTCTGTCTCAAAATCAAAATAAGTATGCTTTGGGAAGACACTTATGTCAGCCCATCTAATTTCAAGGAAGAATTCATTTTCAAGCTTTTGGTTGACTTGTTAGAACATTGTAATTCCCTTTCTAAGAGAAAAAGTGTGAAACCTCCCACCTTACAAGTAAATCATATAAATGAATCATAGTAGGAAACACAGAGGAGATAAAACCCCACACTATTATAAAAGAGCATTCAAGGGAGAAAAGTGGTGGTTTCTAAGCTTAGAATGATCAAGATGTGAGTGGGGAAAACAAGAGGAAAAGAATGAGAGCTATGGATTAGCCTCAGACTTCTGTTCCCAAATTATTGGTGATTTGAAACCTACTCCTAGATACCATCCACATCAAGCACTCAGAGCTTGGTATGTGAGGGCTAAACCCTTTCTAAAATAATTGCAGCTTTCTGCTTTCTGCCAAAATCTAATGGAATAATTTTCCTTTGCCTTTGTCATTTTGCTATTTCAGGATGTGCAATCTGTATATTTCTTCATGTTTGTGACTTCAGTGGCTAAATGTTAGGGGGTTTCATATCAGAAGCATTAGACCTAATTGCTTTTCTCCTTTCCAAATAATTTTTTGTTTACTGAAAGCAGATACAACACTGGAAAACATTGAGTCACACTGGATCTGTACATGTACTGACACCTACATACCTCGCAGGACAGCAGTGATTCAAGCCCAGATCTGGGAGTGTGTGTCCTGTCAGAACATCTCACAGGCTTGCCTGGGGAAGCAAATAAAACAGAGCAATCAAACCTAAACCTTGACAATACAAAGATTTTTTTACAACTTCATAAAATTTTAAAAGCATAATAATTGATAAATGCATTTTGTCCCACAGCTGATGCACTGTGGGGAAAAAGAGGGGCCTGCTAAAGAATGGAGAGTGCTTTGGAATTGCTGTCTTAAACATTCCAAGCAGCGCACTGGAATCATCACACACCATCTCCCCAGGGCAGAGGCTCCAAAGTTCGGTTTCCTCCCAAGGATCATTCTTCCACTCTCCTCCAAGGACAGACTGACTGCCAGCACAGGGCCCGGAATGCTATGGGGTAGGCCTGGCTACAGCTGTACACCATATACTCTTGAGTACCATTGCAGACTGGTCTATAAAGGTTACAAAAGTCTTGCAGGCATAAAAGCTTTTGTCTTCTCCACTGTGCTAGTTCAAACTCAGATTTCTCAAAGGTTTCCCCACTAGAGATGTGATGAGTACCAAATGCAGGGTGCAGGCGTTTCTGTTCCCTTTTTCAGGTAAAATTGCTTCTGAAGAGCAAAACTTGACTTGTACTAGAAGTCTGGTACAGAATTGAGCCAAAGCTCTCAGGACTTCTCTGTGACGCCACAGGGGAATGAAGGAGCCTCCTGTGGCACCTGGGGAGCATCCAGCATTCCAAATCTCTTTGCCCAGCCCCGGTGCCTGTGTCAAAGCTTTTGTATGGCATACAAGAGGTATAGCAAAACATTTCATTAGCTATAGTGTTTTCAGCAGGGGATTTTCAGGCCATAGAAATTAAACCTTCTGTGCCCCTAACAAAGTGCAATGTAGATGTCCTCCTTTTCATTCTGTAACTGTGTATGGATTTCCTCAGCCTGACAAGAAATGGATCCTATGAGATGAAGAACTGCCCATAATATCTGGCACCTCTCACCAGAGGACACAGCTTCATAGTAACACATGATTTTTCCTTACCTGGAGTTCAGCCATGAGTCTAAATTCCATTACCAAAAGATGGAGGTAACAGTGATTTTTAGCACCACTATTCTCTCTCAGCAGTATAAAATAACATCAGTGCAACTGCATGACAGGACATGAAGCCTTAACTCATAATTCAGAGAGTCCAACTTTGTGCAGCCATCTATGCCAAGCAACTACAAGTTTCAATCAGGCTTCCCTTCTGGGAAAATGAATTGGGGTGGGGATGTCTTTTTTTAAATTATTATTAGTTTTAAGAAACCCTTACAAAGGATTTGTTCCACAATGAGAGCATTTAATAAGTATTTCCTCTAAGGAACTAAGCAGCTGGCAGTGCTATTACACAAAAGGACTATTTCAAGTATTTGGCTTTGCAGATCACAAGCATCACACTTCCAAATAACATCTTTTGTATAGATATGGTGTTTCTGTTCTCCAGCAGGAAAAGGAAATGCTTTACATTATTTTTAGATGGTTTAAAAGTAGGCAAAAGCAAAAATTTCCAACTGTTCAATTCAATGTCAAGAGTGGCCAGATGGTGCCATGGGGGAATAAAATAAGGGTCCCCTCAACAGCACAAGCTTCTGGGATGGTGCAGCCAAAGCTCTGGGAATGACACTATCTGTGGTTTCCTGCTGACCTCAATGGGCCCTGGAGACATATGTGACCAACAGGACTCAGCACATGAGCAGCAACCAGGCAACATCCCCAAAGGCTGCAACAAGCAGAACAGCCAACAGGCAAATATTCTTTTAAATTAAGAGCATTCTTCTTAAAAAAAAAAAACAACAAAACATGAGGAGAGATAAGCTTATGAACCACCTGCAACCTCCATGTAACTGATATCCAAGGAATAATCAGTCTGTAAGCTGGGCGTTATTTTGTCTCTGCAGAAGATCCTGGGTAACAGAAAAAGGCCAGCTGAGCTGCCAAGCACCTTTTTAGTTCACATTCTGCTCCTTGCCTTCTCAGTGCCTTCATTTAGTAAGCACCAGAGAAAAAAAAAAAAAACAGCGACCAAAACCAACCACAACAAAAACAACCATGATGGGAATCTGACATGTTTATCAAGCATCCAGCTTCTGAAGGACACGAACAGTACTAGCACTGCATCTACCTGAATCAGGAGGAGGGAGGCCAAATGTGTGCTGTCAAATACGCAAGCTCCAGTGCCTCAAGCTATGAGCAAACCTCTTCAGCTGGACCTTTTAATGCAAGGATCTCACTAATTGAAGCTGCATTTTTGTGTAATACTTTACAATTCTATTATTCCCATTTTAATGCTGGTCATAAGAACCACTGGTTATAACAACCACCAGCCCTAGGGCCCTTGTTTGTGCTGCAATTGAAATGCAAAGTAAACCTGGATATGCCACTAACAGACAGTAAAATTCTAACATTTGGTTTGGTATCCATGAGGCTTTTATATTTTTGTTGTGGCCACAGATCCCAAACTGAAGCTTCACTATTTACAGGTGTCTGGAACACCAGAAAGTGCCAAAATGTAATATACTTGCTTCCATTCAGGAGCTTGATCCAAACTTTGATAACCTCAGGAGAAAGTAAAACATACAAGAAATAGTTAATGTTGTTTCCATTTGCTTCCTTTGTAAAACAGAATTTCTGATTTAATAAGATAGCCTTGACCCTGCAGCTCTGCTCCTGGAGTCAGTGTGATTACACAGTAACTGCAGAACTGGTCACATGAAGGAAATCCAAAATGCTTTCTGGGCCGTGTTCATGGTTAATCATAACAGGCATTGCAGGAAGATTTTACATTTGAAAACAGGCTTTTTTTTTTTTTTTCTGAAGGAAATGCAGGAGCAGGAAAGCAGAAGCTAGCAAAAGTAGCTGTTAATTCCCTAAATCCTGCAAAGTAAATTGCTGCAGGAATTCACAGCACAGCAGTTCTGATACTGACACAAGAAGTGAGTGCTGCCTGTCTGTTAACTACATTGAATTATTTTCTCTGTATTTCAAATCATAATCATATATTTCTCATACAACCATGCCCTTCTCCCACTTATTCCATCCGCTGAATGTCCTGCAGCCTGCTGCCAAGTCTTGCATCCCTTTTTCAACAAATACTTGGGCAGGAACATCCTTCATTTATTCATTACTTGGCACTTACGGGATCCTAAATCTAACAGGGACTGACAGTGCTAATTCAGTATAAATGCTGAGCCAATATAATATTCCAGATCTTTTGCTGACAGTGGTATGCAGAAGAGCCATGTAGAATAAATTCTTTAAACTGGAAGAAAATGCAAGACTTTCTGACTGGCACAGAATCAGGTGGGACACATAAATGTAAAAACAGAGATTAAAATTATCCATCTAGACAAAATAGCTTAGTAACTTCCAGAATTGTGAGGGAGAAAAAGAGGGTTTGATCTGATATTCTTCACCATGAATTCTACTCCACAGTTCAGAGCTGTACCAGGTATGTATCCCACTCCAGCTGGCTTCGATTATACAATGCAGAGTCAGAATCTGTTTCAAGGCAAAGATGTGAGTCTGGCAGGTGAATAATCATCAGCATCTGACTAATTCAGCAGAGATATCAGCAGGAGCTTTTAAGAGACTCACTGAGGCCCCAGTTTGCAGTATAAACCTGGAACTACAGAGGCTATCTTCTGAGCCTTAAGATTTTGTGGTGGGGGCTTCCTGCTGTTGTAACCAGAGGATGGAGCTGATTGAGTATGGCAGCAATTGCATTTGAGTTGTTGGCTCTTTGAAGAAATCTGTCATTTAAAAAGTGGATTACATTGGTTGTTTTCCTACCCAAAAGCTTCGCAAAGCTACCTGCCAAGCCAGGCAAGATGCAGATTTAATACTGTGGTAGTCTAGTGTGGACTATTGGTCCACAATACACCTGTGCAAAAGTGGTTTGTGCAATCACTTAGATTGGAAATTAGATTACCCTTGAGCTAACACCCTGAAGCTGTACATGAATATCCTTGCCCACCAGCAGAGAGTGCTTGACTCCCATACCAAGAGCAAACTGAATCCTCTCTCCTCTTGACCACGTGGAGAACACACAACAAGGGCTGCCAGGACAGGCAAGAAAGCGTCTGCTGCTCTCTGTGCTACTAAAGGTTGGGCTGAGCTCTTTTCTGTTGTTTCTTTCACGTCTGTTCTGTGCATCATCATTATTCAATTTTTGCAACACTGTGCTTGCAACTGTGGGATCACAGTGTCCTCCACACAGGCCAAAACATAGGCTTCAGTTAGCTGTCTGCCACTTCATCTCTCAACTACAGTTTATTTGTCATCTAAAAAAAACAACTATGGAAGGTTGCATAAGCTTGCTCTTTAACAAATTAAGTGCTTTGCGATTGTAAAGAAGGAAAGAAGTTTTTGCTTCTGACATCTTGGCTGAAAGCAAAGAGCATCAAAAGAATTCTTGATGGGTGGCATGAGCCACAGAACAGTACCTGGCACTGCTTGTTTCAGAAGCACATATAAAAGCTCTTTCCAATAAACTAATCCTTTTTTTTTTACTCTTTGACTCAGAGTTGAAAGTGTTGGCATCTGCAACCAACATCTGGAATTTGGTCCAGAACAGCTGATTCACTACCTGTTCTGCAAAACCGTAAGATGTGATGTCTTGACATAATCATCCCTGGTAGTTTGATCAGGAAGAATTTCTGGTCAAGCAAACAGTACAGCAAATAACCAAGACAACTTTCTGTAACAAGAGGTTACAAGCAAAGATAGAAAACCTTGATTAAAAGCCATTTAAAATACATCAATAGCTTGATAGCCTGTCAAAGGTGAAAGAACCCTTTCCTAATCACACAAGGGCCTGCTTTCTTGATGGGAGTTTTCTCTCTGGCATACAAAATGCTAAGCAAAACCTGCTAATCTGGTCTGTCAAAAGAACATGCAGCAGCACTCTGCCCCTGGCCCCAAACCTCTCATCTCTGTTAGCATGAAGGTTTGGTCCATGAGACTGCCCACCCCAAAACCACCTAAAACCAAAACCTGAACAAAGAAAAAAACCCAAACCAAATGGGGACAGGCATGATACATGCTTATGATCTATTTGGGGCATCAGCTGAACACACTGTATAAACCTGAAGGCTTTTAAGGCTTCTTTATATTTACTTTCTGATTTTTAGAAATACTGTAAACCCTGCATAAATTGGAAGGGGACTGTAAGATTCCCCGTGGACCAACCTTGTGTTAGACAAATCCAGTGACAATAAAACTTGAAGTATAGTGGTAGGGTCACAGTGTCTTAGCCTTGTGTCTCCAGTGGTTAACATGCCAAGTGAGGAAAAATGCCCATCTTGCTGGTAACTCTTCAGAGTCTAACTGTGAACCAAGAACTCTTTTTTGAGACATTCTGAGACATTTCTATGGCTTTTTGAGCCATATTTCTATGGCTTTTATCTATTAGCATTAGATAAGGGTAACTATAGAAGTCTAATGTAGTGAGCATCTTGTATTGGCTGCTGCTAACACATAGGCTGTACATTGACTACCACCAAGAGACACAATTCAAGTATCGATTAGAGCCTGCCCTGAGATTGATGAGGAAGAGATGTCACAGCTCTCAAAAGCATATGCTTAGGCATGTCCTCAGCCAGCTGAACCCACCATAAGTTTCTGTTCACAGAAGCTGCTTCTCAGCAAAGGAGAATCAGCTTTTAGAAGAGAAAGACACAGACCTGCCACTGTTATGGGCTCTTCTGCAGCAGCTGCAATAATGTAATTGTTTCCTTTCTGAATTTCAGCTGAAAATAGGTCTTTCCCCGTTCAAAACTTCCTTGCCTTACGGCTTATCATTCTCATATATTGCTTAATTTGCTAAAGTATTCTGATAATGACTACAAAAGACAAGGAGATAATTGTGTTGTATTGAAAATAAGCTTTCCCTTTCTTCATGTTTGCATTAAAGTTCTTGTTGGGGTTTCTATTAATGTAGGAAGCATATGGACTTACAACCTGTGAATGTGCACCTTTAAACCTGAAAATACATGCACAGACCAAATGTTCAGATGTAATACCTGATAAACGGGTATGGGTTCCATCTCGAGGAATTCAGCCCCTGTGGAACAGCTCTCTCTTCCTTTCTGTGTTTCAAGATGCCCCATCCCCGGCAGTGCTCAAGGCCAGGCTGGACGGGGCCTGGGGCAACCTGCTCTAGTGGAAGGTGTCCCTCATGGCGGCAGGGCTTGGAAGTGGGTGAGCTTTAAGGTCCCTTCCAACACAAAACCCGCCTGTGATTCTCGCTCAAGGTAACTCTGTTGCTCCAGCTCGGGTGACACGTTAAGGAGAGGCAGGATGAGACCTCTGCAGCCTACGAATGACCCCCACCCGCCGTGTGCTGACCGCTGCACCTCGGCCTTGCTCCGCCGGTGCCTTCTGGCCTCACGGCACGGCAGGTTTCCGGGTTACCGCTTTGGGATTGGGAACGGGAGGCGAGCGCCGGGTCCCTCACGGCCCGTTACAAACGTTTCGGTGCCACATTTCTCCCGGCGAGCAGTCGGACCCAGCTGAGGTCTCTGTGATGACTCGAAACCCTAGAGGTTACCGCCTGCCCGCTTCCCAGGCGACGGAGCGGAACCAGCGCCAGCTCGGCTCAGCTCAGCCCTGAGGTAAAGGCGCGCGCCCGGCCTGGGGCGCCACCTGCTGGAGCAGGCGGGAAGCGGTGGGGGGGGGCCTGGGGCGGCAGAGGGCACGGGCGAGCCTCCCGGCTGCCTGCCGGCATCCCCGGCCCCAGAGCGGCTGGGAGCTGGCGGTGGAAGCGCCGCTGATGCTGCTCCCTGGCGCTGCAGGCGCGGGGTCACAACTGGTTTTCCGTGATTCCCGGGTGGAGCCGGGGAATCCCAACAGGACACGCAGGGGAAGTGGAGAGAGTCACTGCGTATGCGAGACAGCAAAATGAGTCTGTGGGGAAGATTCCATCGTGTTTTCTTTCTCATTGGACTGAATGAGAAACTTGGGAAGCCAAACTTAGCTGCTTACTGAGAGGCAACACAGGTCTTCTGCTGCGATCTCAGCAACGGCAAGAGGATGCCGTACCACCTAGGGCCACGAGACCAAACGGCTCCAGCTTTTCCTTAGAGCAAGAGTCACAAACTCAGTCGTTTACTTTATCAAAAATGCCTGTTATTCAGCCACCCCTCTTCCTAGCTTAAGAGATTGTCCAAAACTCTGTTAACTTTTTGTTTAGAGGCTTGATTCCTGATAGAAATAGAACAGCTACCTGCAGAGTTATGAATTCTCTTAATATCCAAGCACAATAACACTGTTATGAAGGCCACGGGGTTGTGTGGGGAGCTCAAAGTTGTTCATCTGTTTTCACAGAATCATAGAATAGTTAGGGCTGGAAAGGACCTTAAGATCATCCAGTTCCAACCCTCCTGCCATGGGCAGGGACACCTCACACTAAACCATATCATCCAAGGCCTCATCCAACCTGGCCTTGAACACTGCCAGGGATGGAGCATTCACAACCTCCCTGGGCAACCCATTCCAGTGCCTCACCACCCTCACAGGAAAGAATTTCCTCCTTATATCCAATCTAAACTTCCCCTGTTTAAGTATCATCCTCGTGGCCCTCCTCTGGACTTCATCCCATAAATCGTTCTTGTGGAATCTCATCTTAACCTTGGAAAGTTCAAGTATGTGCTCGTCGCCCAGCTCATGGTCTGACCATAGAACAGCCCTTGTCCCATAGTGGATCGATGTCTGTCCTTAACACATGAAGGACGCAAGGCAGAGACAGGGGAATGAGGCACTGCTCCGTGGTGGGCCTCTCTGGTAGAGCTGCAAGCACTGCCATGGAGAGCATCAGTGGAGCGGAGGAACAGGAGAACTCCTCGGGGAAATTATGCGGTGACAACGTTATTCTTATTGACTGCTTGTATTAGAAACCACATCAACTCCCAAACCAACCCATGGAAAGTAAATCATCTTCCCAGCAATTACACATTATCACAGTCCCTGCGGGGCAAATGCATCTCTTCAGTGTACCACGTGTGATGTGGGTGACTTTCCTGCTCCTGCTGTTTTCCTGGGCTCGATTTTGCATTAAATTTGCTTTATCCGTCACGTGCGCTGTACGCGGAAGCGCCGCACAGGAAGCGGAGGGGGGGTACTTCCGGCGGCGGCCGGGCTGTGCGCGGAGGCAGTGCTGCCGCTCGGCGCGCTGGGCCGGGTCGATCCCCGCTATGCGACAGACCCCGGGACCCGCAGGTGAGGCGCGGCCCGCGCTGCCGCCGCACGAGGCCCGCGGACCCGCTCCGGGGGGGGAGCAGGGAGGGGGCAGCGCGGCGCGGAACGGCGAGTGAGGCCTTCCCCGCCCCCGCCGCTTCCCGGCCGGGTGCCTCTCCGCGGCCGGCCGCGGGGTGCGGGTGGGAGCGGGTGCTGGGCCCTGTTCGTCAGCTGTGGGGGTGCAGGGGCTTGGCTGGGCCTGCAGCCTCCGGGACGGGGCCCCAGCGGCGCGGCCGGGGCAGGTAAATAAGTTGATTCTCCGGTAGCAGTACGTACGGGGAGGTGAAGTAACTGCCTGCAGGCGCCTCTGAGAGGAGTTTTGTTCTTGAGTGAGTAGTATCTGCCTTGTATGTGTCACTCAGTGTTTCAGCGTGGAGGCTGTGGGGTTTTAATTACTTAAAAGGACTTTGTTCTTTATGAGTTGGGATAAAGATGCAGGCAGAGCAGGAGGAAGTAAAAGTGAAGTGTGGCTTTATTAATAAGAATTACTTCATTTGCATTTTGATTGATTTCGTTTACATGAAAATTTAAAATATATAAAAGTTTGCTTCCGTCTGGAGTTGTGTGGTGGCCTCATGAGTGCTGGCTAAAGCTGCCAGTTTAGATTAGCAGCACCTAGATAAGGTCTATAAGCATGTCCCTTTAAATTTCCACTGAATGTGTCCTGAAGGTTTATCTTTAGCAGACACGTGTTGAAAAATAGTCTTAAATCTCGGAACGTTCTGAAAGGTAAAGAACTGCATCTGCATAAGAAAGTATGTTTGATAAGACTAAAGTAGGTATTGTGTAATGCTTACGAGGTATAAAGCAACTGTTAAATATGCTTAAGTAACATTGTCAAGTTGTAAGCCAAGTGGTGATAACAACTGAAGTGGCTGGCATGATGTTCTGTTGCTCTCTGGAGAAACACCAGTAGCTGATGTGGTCTCCTGAAGTGGGTTGGCTCTGTGGGTACACAACAGGGCTGATGCTTCCAAGAGTAAAAGTGAAGAGAGCTGAAGACAGTAAGTTTAACGGTGGTGTTCTGCTTTTATGCAGGTAACGACCTGAAGGTCAGATGACCTGCAAGCTTTTCAGAGCTTCCTTTTCCAAAGAAGTATTTTTAAAATCTATTTCTAGTATTAAATACTTAAAACAAGTTGTAAGGGCTGAAGGGGGAGTAATAGTTTGTGATGTAAAGGGCTTTCTTCTTTCATAATGCTGTTAGTCAGAACATTTGAGAATAGTGATGTGCTAAACCTGCAAGTTTTAAGCTGTTTCCTCAGTTGATGCGTGTTGGTTTGTGTCTCAGCAGAATGTAACTGTTTACCTGTGATTTAGGTGAGTTGGTATTTGTAGGAAAACTGCCTTGTGCCACCATGTGTTTAAACCACCCCCCCATAAATGATGCCTGATCCTCCTGTCAAATCTGAGGTACTTGGTAAACACCTCTTAAGTTAAACAATTGTTTCAGCCAGTAAAACGATAACGATTTGTGAAAATGTAAAGTGAATCCGTCTTTACTGCAAGTTACATAGTTCAACTACAAAATATTTAGTCCTTCTATTTCCTCCCATTACCCAGCATTGGAAATGAGTGTAGGAAGAAGGGAAATGATCAAAAAAGGTACTTTTTTTCGTTGGACTGTTGCTGTGATTATTTCTGGTTACAAATGGCTTTCATAAATGACAGTCTGTTTTCTTCAGAGACATTCATAAAAGTCAGTTTGATACTATGCTTTTAGTGAAAAATGAAGAGGAATTGTAAAAGCAGAGTGTCCATGATTCTGCAAAAGATGCCAGTTTTATGAGGAGCTTGGGTCTGTATTTATTGAAGCCTTGATGGCTTTCTGACTCCCATGCTCTTTGCTATGGAAAGCCTGGTCACCTTTCTTTAAGGTAACTGTATAGTCTGTGCTCCATATGCTTGGCGTCCTTCTCTAGCTCTGAACCTTTGGAGATGGGCACTGAGGTTTTTCAGGAGTGGGAGAGAGCTGTCAGGAATATGATTTGGAGAACGGATGAGAATGGTAAGGAAGGGATTATGCAACCATGAGCTGTTGATTAAACATTGAGTGAGCTACATAATCCCTCCTGTGCTGTCTGCGTCTTGGCAGCAAGCTCTGCTGCTCCTTCTGCATTCAGCATTCACGTGTTTCTGCCGACGTGCCAGCATTTTAACACGAAAGTGCACCAAAAGAGCAGTTTTCTATTGCTGGTTACATAACTGTGTGCAAAGCCCTGCGGTTGTTGTGCAGGCTCTCTGTAGCAGGGATTCATAATCTTAGTGTCTTGATTCTGTATTTCCATAGAAGCGCTTTCATTTTAGAGTCCTCCAACTGTTTGTAATGCAAATTCTGGTTTTACACCATATTAACAACATGCTTTACGTTCTGTATGTATACACTGTCTGCTAATTTACCATGTATTATCTCTCAGGTGTGTCTGTTGAAACTTTGACATGTTCTCACTGATGAGAAACAGATGAATGTCAGAGAAATCTGCTTGCTACTCCATGGCTCTTCTAGAATTCCACTGTATTCCATTTATACATTGTCAGACTGAAAAATTGCACAAGTTGAACTTATTCAGGCAGTTAATGTTGGTCGTTCATCGCTGCATTTAAATTTCTGTCATCATTTCTAATGGTAACAACATGTAAATTTATCTCAAATTTGAAATTTAAAGTAGACATTTTAAATAATTACTGCTTAAAAGACTGTTACCTGTGTAGTAAGACATCTGGATCATGTGGGAATAAAGACATTAAAAACTAAGCTATTAGCTGAGCTTCCACTGTATAATTGTTGCACTGTTACAAATGCAAGGTGCCTGCAGATAAAATTCTGTACAGTAGAGAGATCCTTTTCCTGATTAACATTTTAGATTCGTAAGGTTTTTCTTAGAGTAAGGAATGTTACAATAACATCTGAAAAAGATTGGAATTACACAGTTGGATTGTAGTCCTGCAGCTGTGCAAGATGTTGCTATCGCACCTTTCAGTTAGTAAAATGACAAGAAATTGTCACTAGAAGAGTCATAAGCCTCATTTTCACTTGGGTTCTCTCTGTGCTGCCTTTGCCATTGTACGAATCAGTATCTTGGCTTTTGGAAACTTCATTTAAAGTGGAATATTTCATAAGAGTAGCATCAGTCTTTATTTGGGATCGGTGAGATGATTTTGTTAGCAGAATCTCTCATTTGCTGTTACAAACTCTGGGACAACCTGGAGTTAGAACTTTACTGCTAGAGTTTCATTAAATAACTGGTTTTGTTATCTTAAACTCATGCTTGAAGTGCTTAATCTATCTCAACTGGGTACCATGCTTCTTGTAGTTCCTCTTGATGGGTCCTCTTGGGTACAAGAAACACAACAAAATATGCTGGCAGAGCAATTTGTGGCCCAAGTACAACTTCGAGAAATGTGGTGGGGTAGGAGAATAGAAGTGCAGAGGTGACACAGGTTCCAGATGATGCTGGGTTGATTCCATATGAGTCTGCTTGAGTGTTATTTGTTAAAGAAAACAGAAAAAGTGTAGAAGGAAATGGGAAGGTCAGTACTTTACTGTCAGAATTTCTGATTTTATTTTTCCTTTTCCTTGCAGCACAGCACTAAATTTGTAATGAAATGGAGTCTGGGTCAAGCTCTTTTCGAGTGGAATTTCCAGATTTTTCTAGCACCATTTTGCAGAAGTTAAACCAGCAGCGCCAGCAAGGACAACTATGTGATGTGTCCATTGTAGTTCAGGGCCATCTCTTCAGAGCCCATAAAGCTGTTCTTGCAGCCAGTTCACCTTACTTCTGTGATCAGGTTCTCCTGAAAAACAGCAGAAGAATAGTCCTGCCTGATGTGATGAATCCCAGGGTATTTGAAAACATTCTTCTGTCTACCTATACCGGTCGTCTGGTAATGCCTGCTCCTGAAATTGTTAGTTACTTGACAGCAGCGAGTTTCCTTCAGATGTGGCATGTGGTGGATAAATGCACTGAAGTGCTAGAGGGGAACCCAACAGTTCTGTGTCAGAAGATGAATCATGGCAGTGATCATCAGTCCCCGAGCAGTAGTAGTTACAACGGCCTGGTTGAAACCTTTGAACTTGGCTCTGGAGGACAGCCGGAATTCCATAAAGGGCAGGAGCTAAGAGATGGCGAAAACGAAGAAGAGAGCTCTAAAGATGAACTGTCGTGTCAGCTGACGGAACACGAGTACCTTCCCAGTAATTCTTCAACAGAACATGATAGACTTAGCACTGGAATGACAAGTCAGGATGGTGAAGAAGGAACTAGTGATAGTGCAGATTATCAGTACACCAGGCCTATGTATAGCAAACCCAGCATCATGTCTCATAAGCGATGGATCCATGTGAAACCAGAAAGATTTGAACAAGACTGTGAAGGTGTTGATAATCCTTACGATGAACACCAGGTGTCTGAATCCATGAATGCCATTCAGGCAGATCATTCAATCCAGTCTTCAGGTGTTGAAGACTTTCATATAGGTGACAAAAAGATGGAAACAGAATTTGATGAGCAGGCAGATGAAAGTAATTACGATGAACAAGTTGACTTCTATGGCTCTTCTATGGAAGAATTTTCTGGTGAAAGGGCAGATGGAAATATAAATGCTCACAGACAGGATCTTATGATGGCAGCAGGTTATAGTGAAGGCATTGAAATGGCTACAGGAATTAAAGAAGAAACGTCCCTCACTGGATTCTCGCATGCTGATAAGCTGTATCCCTGTCAGTGTGGAAAAAGCTTTACACACAAAAGTCAAAGAGATCGGCACATGAGTATGCACCTTGGCCTCCGACCTTATGGCTGTGGTGTCTGTGGTAAGAAGTTCAAAATGAAACACCATCTCGTAGGCCATATGAAAATACATACAGGCATAAAACCGTACGAGTGTAACATCTGTGGGAAAAGGTTTATGTGGCGGGACAGTTTCCATCGGCATGTGACCTCCTGTACCAAGTCATACCAAGCTTCTAAAGCTGAGCAGAGTACTACTGAGATGAACTAAGGCATCAGTGCTTACGTTTGTTTATTAAAGTAAGCAAATTAATTATGCAAATCATGTCTGGTACTTGCTATTGTAAATTCTCAATCTTCTCCCTGCCCTCCACGTTGTAATGATTATGCTGGTATAAACAGACCAAACTCTTATTTTACTTTCCACAGTATTACTCCAGGTGTTCAAAGTGCAAACAGTTAATCTGAAAGGTGCTTGTAAAGTGAGGTATGTAAGGTCTCTGTGACGTTTATTGTAATTGCAGCAGTATTTAGAAGCCCTGTTGATTTTCCCAAGTCTTCTAAATTCAAAGCTCAGAATTGACCCAAATCCTGCAAATGCTTAGATGAAGCAAGAATTAAAGTAGCCCTACTGAATGAGGAAGAGAACTAGGATGACAAAACCAGGGTGCATATCACAGAACCACAGAATGGTTTGGGTTGGAAGGGACCTTAAAGCTCATCCAGCTCCAACCCCTGCCACAGGCAGGGACACCTTCCAGTAGAGCAGGTTGCTCCAAGCCCGTGTCCAACCTGGGCTTGAGCAATGCCAGGGATGGGGCAGCCACAGCTTCTCTGGGCACCCTGTGCCAGCGCCTCAGCACCCTCATGATGATAGGATTCACATTTTAATGACAAAAAGTTAGAATTCCGCCTCAAACTGGAGACTGCCGACATACTTAATGTGCATCATTAGATAGTTTACATTGTTAAATAGCCTTTGCTGTATTGCTTAATGAAAGGCTGTGTTAAATATGGTTTGGCTTTCCTTTATCTGTCTTCCATTTTATTATCCATCTTCAGTAAAACAAATGTCTAATTTTGTGCTGATTTCTATTTGGTGTCTGTAATGCATTTAAATATAGTTGAGCACTATATAAACATCAGTCTGCATTAAGCATAATTTGTCTCTACTCCTCTAGGGCCTAATGCCATATGACTCTTGGCTTGACTTGATTTTGATTGCTACACCGTGAGAGCTTCTAGAAGGGTGTGTAATAAATGTTCTGTCAGGAAAAAAAAAAAGTAATTTTTGGACCTTATCCAAAATAATCAAACATTCAAACTGTAGTTTTCTGGTCAGATTTTTGTGGTTTACTACAGTAGCAAGTACCAAACTCTGTGGATTCCCAAATTGACTTTTTATTGGTACGAAAACTTCTTTGAGAACTTCTATCTAGTTTTAGAAACCTGCTTTAGGAAAATTATTTAGTCATTGATAGGTATTTATACTTTTAATTCTTTTACTCTTTGAACAGGAAGAACTATAACACAGCTTCTTGGTACTGAACTACTGTGACTATACATGTGATCACAAGCAGCCCAGGTTGATTACCTCTGAAGGTGAAGTTGCTTGTGGGGAAAAAAAAAAGTAGGAATTATGGTGTTTGGATCTATTAATGGTACTGAGAACATGGTACCGTGCTCATGTCTGAAGTCTGGGGGTTTGCTGGGGAAGTGGTGCTCCTGCTTTGTTAGGATGAGGATCTATGTGCTGGGCTCTCATTCCTGGCGATAGATGGAGGAGCATTTGTAGTTCCGAGAGATGCTGCCAGCTCTGCAGGTAGAGTGAATGCATCAATTTTAAAGGTGGCAACAGGATTTTGGGGTTGAAAGCTTAATGCAGTCCTGTGCAAAAGCAATTAACCCTTTTTGTAGTTTACTGAAACATAAAAAGGAAAGAGCCTTCGGAGCATACAGAGACTATGACACAAAGAGTTGATGTCCAGGTACAGTGCTGGTAACATGGGGGGGAGAAGTTTCCCAGCACCAAAGGCCTAAGCCTGTCTGGCCCAAATTTATATGTTAGATACTGTGATATGCAGGATAACATACTTAACAGATACATACATAACAGATGACCCTCTATGGTGAAGCAAAACCACACAAAGATAGTTACAATTTAGATGCTTTTTTAAACTCCCAGTTACAAATTGTCTTAAGATGCAACCAGACTGTATCTTGAATATGAACGTCTGGTACAAGCTGGGGTTTTACTACTCAGTGGGCTGTAATGACTGTAGCTTCTTTTCTGACATTCTACTTACAAACTTTAATTTTCTTGAGAGGCTCTTAATCTTCTAATGCTTCAGATATTTTTCATATGGAATTTTGTTAAAACGGATATTCCCAAATAGGATGAACCCGTTGCTGGCAATGGGCATAAATGGTCAGCACCACAGAGTTCCTGTTCTTAGCACTTAATTGAACTCTACAGTATACCATGGTGGCCATATATAACCCTTGTAATCAAGGTAACTAAACAGGGATTTGCTCACTAACACTGTAACCTGCTTAATGTATAGAAGCACTTTGTATTTAAAAGGAAAAGAAAAAAAAAAGAGGAAAAAACATAAAACTTTATGTTTTTTAAACTTAGAAATATATTCCCTTTATGGTTTGTTTCCACACTGCTAATACTGTCTTTTTTAATATTGAAAAAAAATAATTATAATGCTTGCCTGTTTACATGAGTGTAGAAGAAAGAGGGTTCTTGCACTCAGTGGCCCTATTTTTCCATTCTGCAAGGCCTTACTACATACAGGGTGTCATTTCTGCAGGTACCATCATCACACTCGAGGGAAGGTATTCTCATACTCATTTCAGGAGTAATCTTGTGTATTACATTAGTTCTCAACCCCTTTCAAATTGTCACTTCAGTGTTGCATACAAAGGTTAAGGGTGCCTCTTCCCATTTAACCATCAAAAAGGCTGGTCAGAGGCACCAGGCTGAAAAACACGGTCAAGCAAAACACCTCTTTCTGTTAAACCCAGACTATCCTACAGAGCTGCCAGCAAAACTGTTTCTTTTACCAGCTTGGAATGACTTTTATATGGGACATTTCAAAGTTAAGCGTTGCTCCTATTTGCAGTTAGACTACTTTGAAATAAAGCTTTAAAATAAAATGTACTGCGAGAGACACTTTAAAGGTTTTATAACAGGTCCAGTAGATCATATTATAGAACCATGTCCTCTTTTAATGACTTAGCATGAATAGTAACTTTATAATATTTCTTATTACTATTTTACCCCATTTTATGACATTGTCCTAAAAGTCCAACAAATGTTGCTCCGCTGATCCTGTAGCACTTGGCTTTTTGATGTTAGTTGACATGAAACCAGTCGATTGCAGGAAAATATTGATACGATTGTCATGAGGTTGATAGGATTGATGGTGTAAGGAAAGCTTGAGATAACATGTCTAAAATCCTTTTGCTCATCACAGGCAAAACAATTGACTTGTGTTGGTTTTCATGAATTTACTATATTGCCCTTTGACAAACCTCTGATCGCTGATTCAGGTACTGGGGGGGGGGGGGGGGGGAAGATAGCAAGAAATTACTTAAACACTTAAGGAAACCTCTGTCCTTCCCTTTCCTCAGTCTCAGTTTAAGGCTCACACCTCTCCCTGCCTTTGTAATCTCCTATTGTTTCCCTTTCTTTCATTGAGAGCTGCATTCAGCCCGTGCCAGCTCTTGTAGTGAGGTGACAGATCACTCAGGAGGTTGGGCTCATTGCCACACTGACTTGTCTTGCCACTCTTCATCTCAGTGGGTGTCCTGTGCTGCTCGGGGCTGGTTGTTGTCACTGATCGTCGTCGTGGCACCACATAGTTCCATCAGGGATGTGTCTGTTCCAGCTTGGCTCTCCTGAAGGCTTCAGACGTGAACCTGCTTTGGCATGGCTTAGCTACAGGCCAAAGTCCCTTCAGAAGTGAATATCCCAGGCATGGAGTGTGTCCTGCTGTGTGTGTCTATACATGTCCTCAGTGTCTTCTCCACGTGTTTCCCAAGGGCAGCTCTTCAGTTTATCCACGTTTACACATGTGTTTCCCTGGGAGTATCTTCTTATGTGTCTCCATGCACCTCTTGCTAGCAGCTGCCACTCTTCCTTAAACATGTTTGAGCAGAGGCACTGTGTGCATCTCTGGCTGAAGTTCTGGCATGCAGTGGATTGTTTGTATGCACTTCAGTGCAGGCTAGGACCTGTTGTGACCATCACAGGGCAGTTTGTAACCTCTTGCTGTATGTCAGGGAGTGTCCAGACAATGACCTTGGTCATACAGTTTTAGGTAGTCCTGCGAGGAGCAGGGAGTTGGACTCTTGATCTTTATGGGTCCCTTCCAACTGGAGATACTCTGTCAGCCTTGCAGTCCCCTGCTACTAAAACCCTGCAGTTTATGGCTGATAGAGTTGTGCAGTGTAAACCCAGACCTGCAGATGCAGCTTCTTGTCAAGCTCTTAATCTTTGCTAGCGGAGTGGTCTTGTTCAACACACAAGAAATTACTTCTTGTTTGTAGGGAGGAAGGAAGCAATCCCTATAAATAGATAATAGGAATGCATATGTATATGGTGAATTTCATTAGTCTTCCCTTAAGCTTCATGATCTTTAATGATACAGCTTAGTAACATCTGTGCATTTTTACACTGCTTGCTGTTGACTGCAGTGAGGTGAATGTCTTCTGGAAAACAGTCATTGTACACGCAGGAGGCTTTCAGAATTCCCTGCTGCCATGAAGCCATTCATTGTCCTATCAGTGGTAAGAAAATGATACTACAGCTAAGTTCCTTTGCATTCCAATTTGTAACTAAGATGTTAATTACCGTGGAATCTGTGTAGCTGATCATAAAAAACTGTGTAAGAGTATGAAAAATTCAGCTGTTAACAGCATTAAGAGCTCTGCTTAGGTGCGTATCTGACTTTTAAGGGAGGAGGTTCCTATTTCACACACCACTGTTGGGGGTTTTTGCTGTTCTGGGTTTTAAACATGGCCTTGCTTTATGGGTGAGCAGGTAGACTCTGGAAGGTACTGTCAGGACAAGTTTTGGTCTTAGCTTTTGTTCATCTGAAGTGTTCCTGGGGTTGAGAAACTTTGTCCTGTATCAGAAGCGAGATGATCAAAGGCTGATGTATTGGGTTTCCTGATACAAAAATACTTGCTATGCCTGTATTATTGAGCCTGAAAGAATGGAGGCACCTCATGTCTTGTAATCTCATGGTGTTGGTACCAGGAAAGAGACCTGTCTCTGAGTTATGAGATCCTACAGCACTGAGTGTTTTGCTTTAATGGAATCAGAACCTTTCTCAAAACAACATAGGAAAGTTGGGTTTTTTTTTGTCATTTAAATGCTTCATTGGCTCGCTAGGCTTCTTTAGCTGTAAAATGCCAGTGCCCATGGGGAAGATGCTGGAAAACAAAATGATGATATATTTTAATGTGATTAAATTGTAAGTTCTGATTTTTGCTTGAAGCCTGTGTCTGTCAATTGCTGCTCCTTTGTTTTATTATTCATGGGATTCCATATTTCTTCCAGAAATGTAACTGTTTATGCAAGTCAAGTGAATCTTCCTTAATGAGCTATAAGTTTTTATTCTAAACAAGTCATTTATAATAGTAAATTTGCATATCTTGATATTTTGTGAGATGTTATGCCTGTATTGCAGAGGTTGGATAGTTTTGTCTATAAATATTGCTGTCCTAATTGTACAGCATGGTTTTAATTTAATGTTACTGTTCAATATTTTCTTCTTATAGAAGAGTCCCATGCCCCTTTTTTGTATAACATGTTTTAATAAATGTTACCTGTCAACTTTGTAAATGTTTTCTTAAGCTTGAATGAAAGGAATGCATGTCTAGTACTAGTATTTAATATTTCACTTTTGCCAAAACGATAAGAGCGCAAACAAAAGTACAAATCCAAAAGTTGTTGATATATAACTTTATTAAATATATAAAGAAAAGGTGTGTCTAGTAACGTGTCTTCTTGAAACACTGAGCACATGCCAGCCTGGCCGAAGAGAACACTAAAACCTGATTCTCCTGACACAGCAAGTGAATGATTGGGCACATTTCTTCGGTGCCGAGGTAGTTGCCATTCGCGTGCCTGTTGTGCCCCCGGGTCAGGATGCTCTCCCCGTCTGCTCCTTTATCTGGTAACCCATCAACACCTCTTCAATCTGTTCTATAGCGAGAGAAAGACACCCCTCGGAGGTGACGTGCAAGGCCGGACCATGCGGGTGCTCTGGCGGTACCCAGTGGCAGCAGGCTCCTGACTCACACCATGAGCTGTGTGGTGCAGCAGTGAATCCACCAGCATGTGCAGGATGCCAGCCAACGAGTGAGGGGTAAGGGTGGAGGGACACGGGCGAACTCTTTAACTCCTCCCTTGCACTGCCCCGCGCAGGCAGCGGCTCACCGCGGGTGAGGGCCCCTCTCTGCACACACACAGCCGGGTACGCCCGAGCACAGACCCCGCGGGGGGCAGCTCCAGCCGCTCACGGTGATCTCCACCGCTTTCACCTCCTGCCACTGCCCGCTTGTGCTGCGTTTCTGACAGCGCGGCGCCACCCGCAGCGCCGGGAGCGGCTCTGCCCCGCACGGCCTCGCTTGGAGCTTAAGCGCTGCCACGGCCGCACACGGGAGGCCACGGCACGGGCCCGGCCCGGTGCACCGGCAGCTCCGCCCGCCGCACGTCACCAGGAAGCGGAAGCGCTGCCAGCGGAACCAGTTCCGGGTGCGAGGAGCTGCGGGAGCGGGCGGGAAGCGGCGGTGGGAGCGGGCCGGAGCCGGGCCGGGGACCCGCCATGTGAGAGGCGCTGACAGCTCCGGGTGAGCGGCAGGCGGGCCGGCGCGGTGCGGAGGGAGCCTGGCCCGGGGGCCGGCGCGGCGCTCCCGTGCGGGACGAAGCCGTTCTCCGGGGGGAAGGGGGGGTGTGGGTGTCCCGGCGCACTGACAGGCCCCGGAGGGGCGGCGGCTGCGGGACGAGCGGCCGGGACGCGGCGCGGGGCCCGTGTGGGAGCGGTGTCAGCGGCTCCCGCTGGGGCTGCGCTGCTCCCAGCCTCGCCTCGCCTGGAGCCGGCGCCGCGTAACCCGAGTCCGTGTCTCCGGCGCACTCTCGGCTTGTCAGCGGGGCGGGCCGGGGCCGGTGTCCGCTCCGGCCGCTGCTGGTCGGTGGGGGCAGCCCCGGTCCCTGTCAGCGCCCTTCAAAACCCCGGCAAGTGAGCGCAGAGTTGGGTTGATTTTAGAGCGAACCGAAGCCGAGCGTGAGGTTGGAAGAAGCCCGAGCGGTCCGAGAGACACTGATACCGGAGAGCCGGGCTGCCAGAAAGGAGAGGTGGCACAGGATTAGTTGCACCGCAGCTTGGGACAGCTCCCGGCCTGTGGGGTTGGGGTGTGCCGGTGCCTCGTTGCCGGCTCGGTGAGAGCTGCGCAGGGTTGAGCCTGTCAGAAGTAACGGGCTGGGACAGCACCATGAAGCGTGTTTGTCAGAGCTGCTTTACATCTACTGCAGAAAACGTTGCTGATAGCTAGAGAATACAGGTACTTCCTGGATTAAAAGAAACGCTGGTGCCTGACAGCTGTGATCTGAGGAAGAGGGACTGGGTAAAATAAACGAACGAATAGATAGATTAAAATGCATAACAGGAACCAAGTATTACATCAGTAGCACACAATTTATTGCAATAGCTGAAGATACAAAAACCCTCTCCTCTTCCATCTCACTTGAAGTTCTGGGGGGATGTATGTATTTCGAGTCTCATGCTATCAGCTAAAGAGGTTCCTTCCTACTGACAGCGACTTTTGGAAGCCTGCAGCTCAGAGTTGTCAGTGCTCACAAAGTGTGGACAGTAGCTGTTTAGGTTTATATAGCATGTCTCTAATGAAATTGATGCACAAAATAAGTTTGTGATCATCACTTGTAGGGTCTTGTCACATCACTTCTGTAGTAACTTCCAGAGCCAAAATGTAGAGATGATCTGTGCTGAGGTTGCAATTGTTGGGTGAAGCTTTGTTTATGCATCAATAGTTGTTTCATTTCTTACTCTTTTAATCACTTCCATACAGGCAATTGTGAGGAAGACAATTTGAGAATAAGGGACGAAGGTTGGACTTCAGTTTCACAACTGCTGTCTTTGGATATTTGCTCAAATAAGAGGCTCCTGGTTTATTTGTTTTGCTTTGGGTTATTTGTTTTTTTTTCTTTCTATGAAATGCTAAATTTGCACTTCCAATAATTTCCCCTGTTGCACCATGCTAAGCATTGAGCTTAGGTTTGTAGCATTATTATTAGCATGTGTGTGTATATATACACACATAAATCAATTTTTTTAATTTGGTTGTTAAAATCACCCCTTCCTTCAGGTGATTTTCTGTTCATCACATTGCGAATGTTGGCGAGGTAAAAATAAACACTTCTTAGTTGTTGTTAGGCAAAAGGCTGAATTAGTAAAAATCCCCCTGCCCAGAGTGGAGGGGTTTGATGTGCTGCTCACCCCTGCAGGTGATGGGACTGTGTCCTGCCCTGCTCCTTGCCTGGCAGACAGGACTTTTACCCTTGGTTTCACTGTGGATGTTTGGTACTTTTAGAGTTGCCTCTGTGTCTGCAGAAGAGGGATGATGACATTGACTTTCACTGTTATTGTTCTGATACCTACTGATAAAATTGTGCAAGAACAAAGTTTTCTAGTAACTACATTTCGGCCTGTACTGACTGGCTTCAGTTTCTGAGGAAACTGGGGGGTTCCTGCATTTTTATGAGGGAATTTATTGAAGCTTTAAATTGTCCTGTAGTCTCCACTACCGGTTCTGTATTTTAGTCTAAAATACAAGTGAAGCAGACTCATTTCAAAGCTGGCTTCTGATGAATAATAAGACATATGCACCTTTTATTGTATGCTTACGACAGGTAATACACTATTTCAAGTGTTGGCTGAACTGTCTATATTTCCTTTGATTCCAACAGCCCCTTTTTTTTGCTTAGTTCAGACTTTCCCAAAAATAATACACTTTGTGAATCAAAATTATAGTGATTTGCAAATGGTTGACAATTGGAGGAATGGGGATTTGAATCCTGTTTTGTTAAGAAAGGAACTAATTGCTTCCATAGCCATTTATTTTTGAGAGATGTGATCATTTCCACAACTTCTGTATTGCTCTGATACTGGACTACTAGAAAGGTAGCATAGTTCTCATTTAGGTTTTTTTTTTTTTTGGGGGGGGGATGGCTTTTGCATCAGGAATTTACTGTAGACTGTTTAAAATAGTACTGACCATAACAAAAGTGTGGGCAGGGAGTTTATGTAGAAGCACAGGCTTGTGCAAGCTGGTTTTAATCATCCTGGCAGTTTTATTTACCTGTTAGAGGTGAATCTAACAATGATGTGTTGAACTGAGCTGGAAAGGGGTTTCAGATCGCTGGAGGTATAAAAGATGCCATAAAGTGCATTTTATCCTATTGGAGATGCTGCAAACAAAATGAAGTTTCATGCTGCAACAGAAATGTTAACAGAATGTTCTGTTGTGCTGTAGCATCTCTTAGGATCTCCTTACCACCTTTGTTAAGCTTCCATCTGAGTCCATGATTGTCACTTACTTATTCTGAGATATCAAACTTTCATGTCTGTATGTAGCAATCTCTTCGATGTGTCTAAGTTTAAATATATTTGAGTTTAAAAACAAGGAATGCAAATCAACCTAAGCAAAGATTCTTGTTTGATTTATTCTTCTATGGCTGATAATGCTTCTAAAGTTCAGCTTTGTAATGCCCTGAAAACTCTTCTTCACAAAAGAAGAGTATAAATAAGAGTGATTTAGGAGACTGTGTTGTTTGACATGACAAAGATTTGAGCACTAAGTACATACTTATTTAATGTTCCATTTGAGGGAAGCTTTGAAAGAAAATGGATGAAGCTATTACTTTATGTGGTCAGGCAGAGACTTGCAATTTTATCACCAATCTTAAAGCCTATTGCTTTGTGTTTTCTTTGGTTTTAGTTAATAGCCATGTGCTTGTGAATTACTGCTATCAGGTAACATCTAGATGACCAAATTCAGACAGAGTAAGGTTTCAGCAGCTTTTTGCTTGCCAGAATGCTATGACTTAGCTGATAAATAATATGTTAAAGAGCTTTTAAATGTTAGTTCTATGTAGTGCAGTCAAAGTTTAGAAAAATCTAGTTAGTACACAAAGACTTATTATATAGGTCTCTTCCATTAAGCTCCAAGTGTTTCCTTAAGTGCCAAGTGGAAACATTCCCCCAGTCATTCTTTCTGTGGTTGGAAGGAGTTGTTCTAATTTTATATAGATGTCTATGCATGGCTCTGATTTTAGTGCATAAATTGCACTGCGAAGTGTGTCATTAGGTATATTTTCTGTCACCAGGAGGATGCCTCTGGCAGTGTGTTGTACAGAGCATGAAATAGACTGCATGGATGAGCTGGGAATACACAAGGCTCTATTTGTAGTATTCATTGCATGTGTTTCTGGAAAAACCTTTAGTGCAATTGATTTTTAAATCTATAGAAAATAGCAGAATCTGATCACCTCACCTGAGATAAATATAATTTAGTTTCCTTCATGATATTTAAAGGCTGGAGAGTTCTTAAGAAAATGGCTGCTTGAATTTAGGAAGAATTGATGCAAAACCCAATGCTATGTATTTACATAGTACTGCCTATATTGTTGTATTATTGTAAGTATGCTGTAGTTCTGTACAAAATTGTCTCAGTTGTTGGGAGAGTAGCTTGCCTTTTTACATTATTTATTTGTTTGTTTATTAATTCCTGTGATACTAAAATCTGTCTCCTCACTGTAGGGAAGCTGACCATGCTTCAGAGCCAGATTTTCAGCAAGGCAGCAGCGCTGTGTGTCACACTACATTAAGGCCATGCAAGGGCACTCTGCTGTATGTTGGCTTTTCAAAGAGAATATAGTACTTCACTGTTATGAGTATGAACTTGCAAAAGACTGTATGATCAGTTTCTTTCCTGATTTCAAAGATTATTTAAAGAGGACTCTTAGGAATGCCCCGAGACTGTGAAGTATCTGATTGTAGTTTTCATTTGGTACAGCGTTAATTATTGTGGCTGCTGTAATCTGAAAACAGAGGCAAATTTGAAATGCAAATTTAAACAGAAAGGAGTGAGGGTGATGAAGATTTTTTGCCCTAAATCTTCCCTGAGCACAGATAAAAGAGTTATATTCCTAGGTTAAGATTCTCTTGAATACATGTTTGCAATGATGTCTTTTCACAGCTGTTGTAGTAAACACTCAGTGCTCCAAAATGCAAGTGAGGAGTGTAGTGCTTTGTAGAAATGGTTGTTTCTTTCCTTGCTTTTTCTCTGTATACTGAGCAGTAATGCATGGAGTATCCATTCTTGGCGTCATGGAGCACTTTTCTTGCTTTAGTCTTAATTTTTGTTATGATCCTCTTAACTTTTCTATGTATTTCAGTTTTCAGACACAGCTGTGATTTGTAATGTCTGTTTTTTCCCCAAGGAACCCATGTTGCTGAGCTAACTAAAGAAAATGCAGGGGATCTTTTCTCACACCTTTGTGTGAGATCAGATGAGCAGAATTTGTATTACTCACCTGTCCATGATAACAGCAAATCATACATCAGTGGTGAATGAAATTAAACAGGTGCAGACTCAGAAGCAGAAACTAATACGGCATTGGCAGACACACAGCTTCGTGTTGTAGTTATATGATGCTTCCCTGCTGCTACTGTATGATGTCAGTAAAATTAAAATGCTGAGTGTGTTTTGTCACCATCTATTCTTGGATTTTTAAGTGAAACAAGAGCTTTTCTAGAACATGATTTTTAAAGTAAGTTTCTTTTGAAATCTAATGTGAAATGTTAAATGTATCACTCTCATGTTCACAGGTTACTGCAATGAGCACTGTTGTTTGAAGACACAGGGCAGCAATCCACTACTAGTAAATTCATATTATGGTCTATGTTTGCTGTGTCAGACCCTGATGAATAAATGAAATGCAGGCGTGAAGAGAATTGATACGATTCTTTTGGGTGTGACTGGATCATCTCCTACAGAAATAGACAGGAGGCTCAACACTGAGCCCTGCTAAGACTTAGTGAACTTGGTGTCCAGCTCTGGCTGTGCTTTAAAACAAGAAAGCCTTTAGCCAATTTCTTGGATATATAGCATCTATAAAAACCTCAAATACTTTGATCTGCTTGTGCAGGAAGGTTGAGGGAGGACCTGTTCATAGCCCAGTGCCCAGAGGTGGATTTAAATTTCACAGGACTTTAACCTAACTTTGCACTCTGCCGCAGGCAGGGGTGGAAGCTAAAGCAAGACAAAATACATTACTTTTTAACCATGAGAGTACCTGACATTGCTATGACTTATCTTAGTTCTCATTACCCTTCAAATGCTTGAATTTGTGTAATACAAATAAAATTGTCTTCATTCTGAACTTTTGATATGTCCAAAGCTAATTTGTGCTTTAGAGTATCTTTCTGCTACTCTCCTCACCCCAAGAGAAGAGCTTAGGGAGACCTTTCAACTTGGAGGAAGCTGTTAAAAAATTGGAAGAATAAATAAGATCATTCTTCTGTTATTCGTCAGTAAAACACTGCAAGTGGTGCCTGCTCTGGCATGTGTAATGCCGCATTTTTCCTCAGGTCTTGCCTTCCCAAACTGATACAATGAAGTTGGAATACCCCAGCAAAATCACTGTAGTCTCAGCACTGTTCCTGCTGCAGTCCTCCCTGAATGAACCCTGAATGTGGGGTTCACTGGCATCCTTGTCAGTTCCTGGACTGCTTCAACTAGAGATTTCAGAGTCTGGCTGGAAGTGAGGAAAGGGTTTCTCTTCTGGCAAGTGCTGCTGCTGTTCTAAATTCTTGTCATTTTACCCCAGCTTTCTACAGATGTTTTCAAGGTCACAGGAAGGATGCGTCTTTCAAGGAGACTAAGGTGGAAAAGTAGTCAAGTGCATGCTGTAGCTTGTTTGCTTTCTTCTTTCAAGAGCAGATGGGTAGAGAAACTCATGATCCGCTGCTTTTTAGGCTGTTTTCTGGACTTGATCCGTTTGCTTTCAGAGCAATACTGTATATTCCCTTGATCCCTATTTCTGTTTTTTTTTACTGCTTACATTGACAGCCACACTTGCAGACTTTTAGCTCCATCATTTTCCCCACTCACTACCAGGTTTTGTGCTGTTTACTCCTAACATTTTAAGGAAAATGTGCTGCTTCGTTTCCCAAAAGAAAGATTAAACAAATCTGAGAACAAGAATGTCGAGTTACTTGTGGATATGTCTGCCTGTGGACATAATTGGGTGTTCTAGAAGAGTTGTGATATGCAAGGATCACTGTGAATCCCTTTCCTCTTTATGTCCCTCTCTTCCTGCTTCTCTGGGATGTGGTCACAGTCCATTTTCAATGTGTGGCCATGCCTAGAGAACATGAATTCATTTAGAGATACTAAGATGCCATGATCAAAAGAACATTTCTTTTTTTCTCAATGGTAAGGCATAAAATGTCCATTTTCCTTCTACTGAGGTACTTGTCCTTCATTCATTCCTTCTGTCTGGACTGGTGCAAGTGGTGACAATTTGTGTTTTAATATTTTGCGTAGGACTAAGTTGTTCTCCATTTTGCTGAGTAAGAGCCCATAGGGAAGTATGAGGCAAAGAGGAAGGCCACTTTCTGTATATGAAAAGTATATGAATGTACAAGCTTAGTCAAGAGAAACTTAATCAGGAATGTCCTGGTGTCCCATTTGTGCAGAGCTCATAAGCCCCACACCTAAAGGTAGTCACCTGTGTTGGGTTTATATGGAAGCCTGCTGCCCTGTCAGGTGAGCAACAACTTGACAAACATGTATCCTTGACTTCTGAAACTTGTCTTCCCAGTGGCATGGGTGCATCTGGTGGGGACTCGAGCAGTGGCTCCCTGCACCATGTACAGGGATGCTCGGTAGCACAGTTGAGGTTGCTGTTTAACTGCACCTCTGTTAGGCTGGGGTTTGTTTGTTGTAATGTTTGATTTCTGACCTGTGTCTGACTTGCATCAGCTCGCGAGCTCTGAATCATTTTGTGGCTTTGTTGCTCTGCCAGAGGTATTTTTGTATAGATAGCTGTGATTATACCTCTTCTGCTAACCACCTTCTAGTCCTTATTTCCCTCAGCAGAGCACATAAAGCATCTTTTGTCCTGCTTTCACGTAACAACTGTAAAAACTCAAATGATGTCTGGTTTACCCATTTTAATCTCTGACCCACTGGTATCTTACAGAACATGTTCAGCAACTCTGACAACCTGATTTTGAATGCTCTATGAGAGCTTTAGGCTGTTTCTAAGTCAGACATAATGTTAAGTCAGGAAGCTGGCTGTCTTGTTGCTCTGCTGAAAAGAGGTTCCATTTGTAGAGAGTATGAATGTTAGTTTTAAGTGACAGTCAGCTGATACAGCTTCAGCTCTTCCTTGTAGGCTTTTTACCATATTCATATCCATTGATTTTGTTTTTAGAGTGTCTGAATTTTCATCATTTGATTTAAATTGTTCATATGTCCCATTACAGCATGTAACATAAGACATAAATAGAAAAAAATATCCACTAGTATGTTGTGATACATTGGACATGCTTCCTGCGTCAGAAGTCAATGGATGATGTTGAGATCTCTTTATGCAGTTGGAAAAACAGGTATGATGGCAATATTATGTGTTTAGACTTCTGCATTAGTAAGAATGAGAATAGCAGTAAAAGCCTGAAGATTTTTGGGGCACTGGATTAGGGGCCCAGTCTTGGAAATGTAGGGTGGTGTCTGCTACAGTGAGACACACTCAGGGGGACAAGCATGTGTGTCCTTTTTGTGATAATACTCCATGAAAAATCAGTAACATCCTTTAGATCTTGTTTTGAAATGTAAACATCTCCCTACAGCCTATGGGAACATCCTTTCCCAGTGTATCAGGCAAGTTGGAGTACCCATGGCTTCTGAGTTAGGTTAGAGTTCAAATGTCAGATGATTGTAGCTGAGAAATCGCTTTGTATCAGATGAGCTTCAACATTCACATCATGGTTGGTCTAAAAAAATCACAAAAGGAGATTTAAAAAGTTTGAGAGTCCCTGGGTGGCTCCAGTGCTTTCCCTTCAAACGCTGCCTTGCAGATTGACCCAAATTCAGTATTATCTGGAAACCTCTGACACACTGGGTAAATAGTTCGGAACTGAGTCCACACTTAAATGTTTCCTTTTACCGGGATTTCCTTGGTTTGTGATGTGTGTATTGAAAGATTGATTTTTACTTTTTTTAAGTAATTGTGCAGTTTAATTTCTAAGGAGGTAAATGTTTAAACAGAAATGTCCCTGTGCAGTGTATTCATCTTCTCTGAGATAACCCTGACATATCTAGACTTAAATGTTTTTAAAACACATTTGTGTGTGTGCGTGCACACACACATCCCTCTCGCTTTTCTTTAGCAGGTTTTTCAAACCTCATAAAGTACCTTCCAAAGATCATTCTTGGGCAATTTAACAATGCAAGTATCAATGTAGTATCTGACTTGAACACCTCCTAAAGCTTCTGAAGTTTTTAACTTGCCTAGAGTTAAATCACTTGCCTAGAATTAAATCAGAGTGAAATTACAGAGTTCCTTTGAGGACATAGACTGTCCCAGGGAGCCTGGGATGGATTATGAGCATTGAATTGTGAATGTTGCAGAGGAATAATTCAAATTATAGAAATACAAGAAATGGGTAGATTAAGACTTACTTTTTGTATTATAACAAGTGTTTATACCAACTGTTTTGTTGTAATGCACCTTAAAGAGATCAATGTGGTGATTTAACTTCAAAATGTGCAAGCATTTATTTTTTAAATGGAAAACTCTGCATTCATTCTCAGCTGCAAATCTTCTCATTTTTCTTTCAGATTACTCTTTACATCAGTAGAAATGGACAGCAGCAGTTTCATTCAGTTTGATGTGCCCGAGTACAGCAACACTGTTCTGAGCCAGTTAAACGAGCTCCGCCTGCAAGGGAAGCTATGTGACATAATTGTGCATATTCAGGGTCAGCCATTTCGAGCCCATAAAGCTGTCTTAGCTGCTAGTTCTCCATATTTCCGTGACCATTCAGCGCTGAGCACCATGAGTGGCTTATCAATATCAGTTATTAAAAACCCCAATGTTTTTGAACAGTTGCTTTCTTTTTGTTACACTGGAAGGATGTCCTTACAGCTGAAGGATGTTGTTAGTTTTCTAACTGCAGCTAGCTTTCTACAGATGCAGTGCGTCATTGATAAATGCACACAGATACTGGAGAGTATTCATTCGAAGATCAGTGTCGGTGATGTTGACTCTGTCACTGTTGGTGCTGAAGAAAATCCTGAAAATCGCAATGGAGTTAAGGACAGCAGCTACTTTGCCAATCCCATTGAGATATCTCCCCCCTATTGCTCTCAGGTGCGACAGTCAACAGCAGGCAGCGATCTTCGGATGGAAACTGCTCCAGGCAAAACTCTACGTAGTCGTCTGCAAGAAGAAGGGCATTCAGATCGAGGAAGCAGTGGGAGTATCTCTGAATATGAGATTCAGATTGAAGGTGATCATGAGCAAGGAGACCTGATAGTAAGGGAAAGTCAGATTGCAGAGGTGAAAGTTAAAATGGAGAAGTCTGACAGGCCAAGCTGCTCTGATAGCTCTTCGCTTGGTGATGATGGATATCATACTGAAATGGTGGATGGAGAGCAAGTGGTAGCCGTAAATGTTGGTTCCTATGGGTCTGTCTTACAACATGTTTATTCGTTTTCCCATGCCTCATCACAGGCTACAGGTATGTCGGAAACCTTTGGAAGCCTGAGCAATACGAGTCCTTCCAGGTCAATGCTAAGCTGTTTCAGAGGGGGTCGCGCACGCCAGAAACGGGTATCCGCTGGTCACTTGCACAGTGATGTTCAGGGCTTGGTGCAAGGGGCTGACAGTGAATCCATGGTGAGTAACCCAGGATATGAAAACAGTCCACGGGAAAGAAACGCAAGAGGTCATTGGTACCCATACAATGAGAGGCTGATCTGTATCTACTGTGGAAAGTCTTTCAACCAGAAAGGGAGCCTTGATCGACACATGCGATTGCACATGGGAATCACTCCTTTCGTGTGCAAGTTCTGTGGGAAGAAATACACCCGCAAGGACCAACTTGAGTATCATATTCGTGGTCACACAGATGACAAGCCCTTTCGCTGTGAGATCTGTGGAAAATGTTTTCCTTTCCAGGGTACACTCAACCAGCACTTGCGAAAAAATCACCCTGGAGTAACAGAAGTAAGAACCAGGGTAGAGTCTCCGGACAGAACAGAAGCATTTGCAGAACAGAAAGTAGATAATGATGCTTCAGCTTCTGAAGCTATGGATTCTAGTATGGAAATTCATGCAATGTCTAACGCATCTGATTAAAATACTACATTCTTAGTGCAACACGGACAAGCACATTACTAATGTATTTTTAAAATATTATTATTTTAGTAATCTTCAGTACAAGTATAACAGCTGTTTAATTTTCCTGACCTTCTGGAAATCAGTTTGAAATGGTTTCTGAAGAAGACTACATAAGTATTCTTTGTTTTTGAAGGAGGCTGGGTTGGTTGTTGTTTTGTTGGGGGGGGGGGGGTGTTTTGTTCTGTTTTACTTTTGAAGATGCTCAAAATCTAAAAGACAGTGTGCTGGGGAAAGCATAGAAAGAGTCTGCTGAAGTGTCCCTACTGGTTGATCTGGCAAGACACAAATTCCAGTGGAGAAAGATATTAGAAAAAGATTGGCAGCTCTGCTGGATACACCAGGAAGCTGTAATCTTCCCTTGTTTTCTTTCTGAAGCCCTGTTGCTGGTAATGAGTTACACAGCAGTGGGGGGAGAGAGTATTACAGCTTTGGTTCGTTCCGTGTGTCAGGATGAAATCTGTTTGCTTTTGCTAACTGTTTTTGGTAGTTAGTCTGTTTATATATATAAATTTGCTTTATATATATAAAATGCTTTCACTTTTCCTATTCTGGTTGAGGTGAATGTAAAAGTATGTCAAGGTTTATACCATGTACCACTCTTACAACTGCTAGGTCTCCTCTCTGCTTAGGATTTAGAACGTCAGACTTTGGGAGGATGGTTTTGGTTTTAAAAGAATGTTGTTTGGTTTTCATTTTATTCAACTATTACTTTGTGTGCAAAAGTGAGCAAAGCGAATTACCTTGGTTTAATAGCTTTGCTTTATAACATATATAAACCAAATGCCATAAATCTATTAAATTATGGTTAAATTGTTGAGGGGTTATGTTAGTTGTCTAGAATGCAAGCTGGACAACCTGTGGTGCTGACCTTTTTATATATATAGAGATAGATATATCTATATATATATATATCTTAAAAAGAAATATTAGCAAACCTAAAAGTAGCATTGTGGTTTTAAATATGTTTTTACTGGCCTCAGAATCTACCTTCATTTCGTACTGTAGAACCATACCAGGTAACTCAATTTAACTTCATCACTCTTTGTGGTTGGTTAAAACCTGAGAGCGATGTTGTTAACTACAGTATTTCCAAGCAGTGTTTTAATAGGTCTCTTCAAAGAGAGCTGTTTTCAGGTGCACATTGACTTCCTACTTAAAGCTCCAAGTGATGTGTCAGCACTTGGAATTTGTACTTTTTTTTTGTATAAAAAATACGCTACGGGAATTTCAAGCAATATGTCTGTTATTTCATGTGTGAGTATTACAGAGTTGCTATGGCTTCCCTACTATTTTCCGTGGTTGTTTTCTGCATAAAGGAACTACCAACAACTTTTAATATACTCTAAATCTTTTTTGTTTCACCAAATGTGTTTTATTAATATGGTGCTAACTTTGTCATTTAGGTCAGTATAATATATAAAATGTGAAGCATAATGGTAACAGTTAAACAAAAGAAAAAAATAAAAAAAGGAAAAAAAAATACACAAACCCACCACCAAACCAACCAGAAAATCCCCACCCCAAACGAGCCCCAACAAAAAAAAAACAGTAATAGCCTAAGAGACCTCAAAAGCATGAACTGGCAACACTACTGTATAAAATTCTACCTGATGAACAGAATTAATCACGTGCTTCTTTAAAATACAGGTTTTGTATAATTGGGCCTTAATGTTTGTTTAGCAAATACTGAAAATCCATCTGTGAACACGCTGTTTAACTCCTGAAATTCAGAAAAGCAAAGCTCATTCCTAAATCACAGGAAAGCAAAAAGGTATGTTTGCTACCTTGTCAAGCTTTTCTGGCTCCTGTGAAGTTGGGGCATATTTGTGCAGTAGCTTTATTAAATACACTAGTTCCTAATATTGTGACAGTCTGCGATAAGGATTCATTTCACTCAATACAGATTTACAGTCTAAGCCCCACCTGCTCCACTGGAGCAGTTAATTTGAGCACAGGATTTGCCTCTTTTGTCCTAAAATCTGCCTCACTACAGAGGCAGAGGGTGGGGAGATGTTTCTGTCTTTGAAGCAACAGTAGAACTTTTGTTTCCAGTAAGGGAAAATCTATGTTTGTGTCTAGGGAAGGTAGTCTATGTGTTTACCCACTTAAAAACAAGTTGGTGTTTCTGATACTGTTTTTTTTCCTGAATGTTTGTTTTAAGTAATTAAATGCAAAAACAAAAAAAAAAATAAAAAAATGTGTTTTGACAAATGAAGTTTGAGACATGCAAAATCCAAGAAATGTACAGTTATTCTTCACCCTTTATCTTGGACCTGTGCTGTGGTGCCTTTGGTGTGACCTTTTTCCATGGAAGTATGAGTTGAGGATAGCAGGATGTGGGTACTAATTTTATATTTCTTGAATTTCTCCATGTCACAATCTGAACATTATTTAAATCTAGTTCTTTGTATTTGTAAATGTATTAAAATGGTTTGAGTTTACCAAAGAGTGACTTATCCAAAATTGTCTCTGACAAAAAACAAACAAACAAAAAACCAACATCACTTTGATTGTACAGGTTCAGGTTCAAAACATTGTAACAGGACTGTTAAGGGGCAGGAAATGTTCACTTTTTCTACAAACTCATGATTCAGCAGTGCAAGTTCTGCTTGCTCCTGTTCTTGTGGATGCGCCATTTACCCTTTCCACTGCTAGCAGTGTTAATAATTATCAAGCCATAACACAGTACTGTAAAGTTCAGCAGTGCTTCAAAGGATGCATACGTAGGTGAGCATAAAACATCATCCAGCATTTACATTGACACTTACCAAGTGTGTAACTCTGGTAGAAAACGAACTTCAAACCTGGCAACATCAATTAAATTGTGCCTTGTCACATAGTGGTATGCCAGGATGAACATTGTCATGGAACATGAAGCATTATGTGATTGAAGTTCATTTCACAAGTCCACTAAAACAGAGTATGCTGTGTTATTTTAAGCGAATGATGGAAGTACTGTACAGTGTCATGTGTCTGTACAGTTTTAAGTTAGCACAGAGCTGTTACACATTTCATTTACAATAAATGCAGAAGTCAAAAAAATACGTGAAGAAATATTTGACAGCAAAATAAATCATTAAATTATATAGGCTGGTTCATAATTGAGTCTCTTCTTAATCTACCTTTTTAATTATAGAAAAATGTGAAAACAGTGACAGTGTCCTTTCCTCTAGATGTTTAACCTATTATGACAAACTGTGAAAATAAAGGATTTTATACCTTTGCTAATGTTTGTGGTTTTAAACAGCTATTTTAGTTTTCTTGAATCAGTTATCTTCCATATTGTTTCTTTTAAACTTGTAAATACATTTAGAAAACAGCTTTGTAAATACAGTATATTAAAAGTTCAGTTTGGTCACTAAGGCCTCAAGATTGGCTCAGCTATTTTAGTGTGAAACCTTTCAACAGCATAAAGGATACTGTCAGTTCACTGTTCAGCAGAATATACTGTAGGCCTAAATTGATAGTTTTTAATGCAGTCTTCCCAAGCATAAATTCATGTTTTATGCTGAAGCCTTTGGTTTACTTTCAGACAAAACAATGAGGCCTCTTAATATGTTTATGGGAAGAACAGCAGAAATAAAATCAAGGGCTGGGAAAAGATCGAATGAGCTTTACCTTTAAATATATATATATCTTATTTGAATTTTTGTATTAGTTTACTGTGATTCTTTTATTGTCATTTTTCTAAAGAGGTTTCACATGAAACCATTGAAAGGGACTCAAATATGCAACACCTAATCTATTTTCCAAGGGAATTTTTCCCTTGAATGGTGCTTTTTGACTGGTCAGGGTTATTTATTAAATTTTATATTTGAAAGTATTTCGGGAATTATGTAAATTCTTTATATGAATCTGTTTATTTCATGAATTGTAAATTTCATAATACTCAGCGATTGAATCAGAAGTTTAGTAAAGTCATTCAAAATGTTCAAAGTTTATATAATCTGTGTGCATTTTACATGTATTTTAACAAGTGCCAGGATAGTTGTATTTAATATTGTAGATATAAAACTACTTGCACATCCCTTTGACAGCATTAACTTATGAGAGTTTACATTTTTTAAAAGAAATGCTAAACAAACAAGAAAGCCTGAGAGCCGTGTCCTGTGTTTCTTCAGGAGGTGTGAAGCTGAGTGTCAGGAACAGAGCAGGTTCACTTCTAGTTCATGAAACTCCTGCTCTGGTGGCTACAAGAAACTGCTGTCTTCTCCCATTCGTATATACACTATGAAGTCAGCCTCTGGGCTTGTATTGCAAGCCTCTGGTTATGTATCTGGTTAGAGGTAGAGCTCTTGCACGATTTAACAGTGTTTGTTTCTGACTGAAAAATGGTATTTTTAAATAACTTTTATTTGTATGGTTGTTTTTCATGAGAAATAATTGAACAGTTTGAATGACTTGACTTGGTGTCATTATCTTGCAATATAAACCGGTAACCTCACAACTCCACACTTCATCACCATATGAAGTAAATGAAGCTAGCTAAGCTGATGCTGTAACAATAAATAACTTGCCATTAAGGATTATTTTATAGCATGAATTTTAAAATATTTATTCAAATGATATTTTACTCTTGTATTCACTTTGGTTTTAGATTTGTGACATGAATATTTCAGTGCTGCTTTATTTTGTTCTGATGAATTTGTTTCTTGCTTGTAAATTGCCTTTTTTATGGTATAAAGTCAATGGGAATTGCTGTTTGTAAATTAAAATGCTTCTAGAGCAAATCTGTGGTGTCAGTGTCTACATTTAGGTATTTAATTACTAAGGAACTTGCATTTCCTGAAGTGTTATAAGAAGCTGTGGTTTAATACTCATGTACCAACAAGTAATCACAACTCCTGAGAGACAAACTCCTCCTGAAGTTTCTCCTTTTTGCCAGCATTGCTGGTTTAGTCCTGAACAGATGGAGTGTTGTGCTCCAAACCCTTGTCCAGCTCTCAGAGCAAAACAAAACCCTGCCTGGGTGATGGCAGTCTGCCTTGCACTGAGCCAAAGGCAAGTCACTTGGGCTGGGGGTCATGTTTCTTTTTGACAGCAGCATTTGCATTTTATGTTATGCCATATGTAAGAGTAGAGCTAATTCTGTCCTCAGCAAGCATAAGGGTACAGCTCCTCCTAGCCCACGATCCTGAACTGAAGCTACTTTCAACTGATAGCCCAGCCTTAACTTGCTTCATGGCAGCTGGCTGTTGACAGCTCTTTAAGTGCCTTTGTAACAAGCAGTTTCTTGGAGGAGTTAATATATCCTCAACCAAGTTGTATACTACCAGTGATTTGCTGAGACAGTCTGTCTCCTTCCTGGGACAACTGGAATTTTGCAGAAAGAATTTTTGCTTTATATTCATGAAAACACAGCTGATACTATTAAATCTGGTTAAAATTTACCATCACCATTGCCAGTATTTTATTGTGAGAGATGTATGCCAGCAAAGACTTTTGTTCTCTAATAAAGCTGAATTAAATTTAAATAGGTTTTAATCTCATGTGGTGGCAAAGGGTGTGTTTGTCTAATGCTAATGCAGCTGAAGGATGTAGCTATCTTTACTGGCCTTGGGGTTTTGGGGGGTGGGAGGTTGGTTGATATGGACAGACTGAGGAAGATAAACCATTTCAGCAAAACATCTGCTCAAATCCCCTTGCTTATATGGACTGAAAACGTGACGTAGAATGGGGTAAAGAAGACATGACTGCTAGGAGAGGAATAAATGTAATGTTGCTTTGACTGGGAGAGCAGGGAAACAGAATATAATGCTGCTTCTTGCATTCCCCTCCTTATCTGGTTTGGTTTGTTTTGCTTGAGCTGGTAGAATTGTTCCATCTTGTCAGGCAGCCATCCAAGTTAGAAATCAGATGCAGCAAGGTTGTGTCCATGGAACTCGACACAGCTTTTAGAGCCAAGATGCTCACCAGTTCTGTCAGGAAATACTTGCTGTGTTTCCTTCATGATAGGTTTCTGTCCACAAAGCAGCCATACAGGCAGCTTTAGCTCTTTCCTGTGCAGACTTGTGAGTTGGGAACCATGTGAGCTGACATGATCGTCCACAACTGCATTATATATGTCACAGACTTGTTTACAGCCGATAGTTCCCAAAGGGAATGTGGCACAGATATCACAAAACACTGGGCACCTTGTGGAAATCGCTTTAGCTTGCAAGTGTACAGAAGGGGCTGCACCACAGCATCACTCACATGCCCCAGTAGCTTGTGGTTATTGCTGTTTGAAGGCAAGTGGAAAGTTTCCTCCTTGCTATGGCTGACTGGCTTTAGTCAAGCAAAACAAACATGCTGGATTTTGTTTGTGCTATGCAAGTGCAATCTAAGTTACGGAGTTCCAGATAAATTTACCCTTTAGACCAGATACTGTTCGTAAGGACACTAAACTTTTTGGGAGTGATGGGGGAAGGGCAAGTTTCTAAGAATTTCTTTCACATAGAATCTGGAGAGAGGCTTCTGATAAAGGTCTGTAGTGACAGGACAAGAAGGAACAGCTTTAAATTGACATATTGAGATGAGATCTTAGGCAGAAGTTCTTCCCTGTGAGGGTGGTGAGGCGCTGGCGCACACTGCCCAGAGAAACTGTGGCAGCCCCATCCCTGGCAGTGTACAAAGTCAGGTTGGACAGGGCTTGGAGCAACCTGGCATTAGAGAAATGCCCTTGACCAAACAAATGCCCATACTTCTATGAAGAATGATTTTTTTGAGGCAGTTTTGCAAGGCTGATGGATAATTCATCAGTAAAAGGCAGTGTCAGGGGCAATACTAAGGTGCTTGTTTGAAAACATAGTAAGCAGGTAAAGGACAGTGACTCTATCTAGATATAAGTGAAATGTGATGGTAAGAAAATAGATATATTGAGAATTAATGGAAAAGCCCTTAAAAATGAAGATACACAACTGCTTTTGGAAGAAAAAACTTGTGAAAACAATTAAGGGATATGACCAAAGCAACACGATTAGATAACTGGAGGTTTAATGTGTCAAAACTTGTCAAGCTAATCAAAGCTGAAGTGATGATGTTACAATCAAATTTCACACAGTGTAAAGCACAGTGTCTGGTCAAGAGTCATTCATAATGCATCAGAAGACTTCACAGTATTTGAATAGTCTCTTAAGATTGATTTCTCTCCTTCTATAGAGAGAAGTCCTCTGATACAAGACATGGAGTTCCCCTGGGCTCAGATACAAGATGACACAAGTCAACTGCCTGTGTAAAATGGCTCGTAGCTTCAAAGGACCCCTTCTTTGTCCATGTTGTCCACACAAAGATGTGGAAATAAGAGAAACTGTGGTGGTGTACATTATTTTAAGATTTATAAGATGTCTCTAGACTACCAGAATAATTCTGATATTCTTTGCACTTAGCACTTAGAAATTTTTCAGGTTTTTCTTTAACTCCCTTTTTGTCTAGTGAACTTTTTTCAATGTATTTTTACTGCACAGAAATCAGATTTCATCTAGTTCTATCTAGAGATACCCCACTGACCTTGGGTAGTTCATATTTGTTTAAAGTTGCAATCCATGGCAATAATTACAGTACCATAGTACAGTATGTGTGGTTAAACTTCAACTTTTCTGCTTGTTTAGAGTTTGTCCCTAATAAGTTGGAAAATATTTTAGGCTACTTCAGCACAGATAGCCAATAAGAGAATTGTATTGGCTTAAACTAAAGTAACTTATTTCCAAAACACGAAATTTGGTAAAGCTTGAAAATGTTTTTCTCTAAATCAGCTTCAAGCAATGCTGACAGACAAATGCACACAGAAAAAAAGTTTGGTTGTTGAAACTGATAGTTTATAATCTTAAATAACAAACAAGTTCTTGATCTACTTTCATTTGGTTCATTTTTCCTCCTATTGTATTGTGCATGGATTCAGGAGAAAATTAAAAGAAAATTCAATCAAATGTCAGTTGAACTATAGACAGAAACACTGTATTAAAATCTTGGGAAATTACCTGGCTAATGGCATTGTCCAAAGTGACATTATGTGGCTGGGTACTTTGCCAACCCTTTCAAATAACTCAGGTCAGTACAACCCTAAATCTTGCCTATGCATTTTTTTCCACCAGAGGGTGCTGGCCAGTTTTTGAAAGTATAAATTACGTAGGGACCATTTAAGGTGCGGCACGGAGGAGAAACCTGAAACAGGAACTAAAAAAAAGTTTCCAACCTTTGTTTATTATAGTACCCTCAACAGGAGCAGCTGCCAAGTAACCCCATTCTTAGCAGGGCAGTGTTTATATCCAGGATTTCAGAGGATGTCCTGCTGTAATGCACAAGACCTATTTAGGCAGTGGCAGTAGACATCATCACTTTGCAGTACTTTAAGCATCAGTTTGGAATCTCATAATTATTAGGATAGGAAGTAACTACCTTTCAAATTGTTTTTTTCTGAATCCTTTAGAAATACCAGTAGCTATATATATATATAATTATTATAATATATGTAATGACATATATATTATTATTGTTATTTTAAGAGGACTGTAGCCCATGAACTCTTATTTTAATGTCCTGGCATTATGATATAGGACAGAGTGGAAAACATTTTCCCAGACAATCTTGTACTCTTTCTCTAGTGGGAGCTGATGCTGGAAGTTTTAGAGGAAAGCTCATGTAGCTTAGTAGTACCAACAGGATAAACTCTGCATATGCCTATGAACTGACTGGAGATTCATATGAAATTAGTTTAAATTCTTCAGCCATTCTGGAGGTATAGTGTGTAGGGAAAATACCTTTCCATATAGTGCATTTGGTTTTGATGTGGATATTGGAGTTGTGAGCATCAGTATTCACAAGCAGATTCCAAATCTATATTTATTTCTATAGTATATTTTCAAATAGAATCTTTCTGCTTTGGAAAGAAAGCTCACATGTTTAATTGGGATGTCTGAAGGTGTTTAAACTTCTCTGGACTTGACAGTCATTGAAGTAACTAGTTACTAGTTACTCCTAGTCTCCTTTAGTAACTGGGATATTGGAGAAAGACCTGGTTTCAGCTGTAACAGTTATTTTTTTCTCCTTCGTATTTGCTGGTGCAGTGCTGTTTTGGCTTTAGTCTGAGAACAGTGCTGATAACACAGCATGGTTTAGTTGTTGCTCAGTAACGCTTACTCTGATCAAGGACTTTTCAGTCTCCTGCTCTGCCAGTGAGGAGGGACACGGGAAGCTGGGAGGAAGCAGAGGCAGGACACCTGACCCAGACTAGCCAAAGGGGTTTTCCATACCACAGCACATCATGCCCAGCATAGAAACTGAGGGGAGTCACCTGGAAGGGACCCACTGCTGTTCGGGTTGGGCTGGGTATTGGTCAGTGGGTGGTGAGCAATTGAATTGTGCATCAGTTGCGTTTATTGTTTTTCTTTTCCCCCCTTTAGTTTTATATTCTCTCCCCTTGTTGCTTTCCTTACCATTAGTAGTAGTAGTAGTTGTTCTGTATTATAATTCAGGTATTGGACTGTTCTTCTCTCAACCCATGTTGTTCACATTTTTTGATTCTTCACTCCATCCCACCCAGACAGGGGGAAAGGGGAATGTGAGTGAGCGGCTGCATGGTGCTGAGTTACTGGCTGGGCTTAAACCACAAGTTATGTGTTCTGGACATCATACCATCTCTCAAACGGCCTCTGAGTACCCTCACTAGGGTTTTGTTCTGTCATGTGTAACACCGCAGTTCAATCTGAGGGACTGGAAAGCAATCCTGCATGTAGCTAATACCACACAGGGCAAATGTTTTCCCTTCAGTGCTTGCAGGCCACCTACCCGCTGACCACTGCTTGTGGAGAAGCTGTAATTCAAAGAAAGATGCACCTTGCTTTGGCCATGTAGCTTCGAGCACTGTCTGCACCACTGTCGAGAGATGAAGCGTTTAGCACATGGTAAACCATGCACAGTGGGAATGTCCTCTCCTTCAAGTACGCTCAGGAAGCCGCAAAGCCCGGCCCGTTGCTGTGGGAGAACGCGTTGCCTCACTGCCGGGCGTCTCCCGCACCGTCGCTGGGCTGTGAACCCGACCCCGGGCTCGGTTTGGGGGTCGAGATTTTCTTCCATGCATGCACCGCAGGAGTTCCTATCCGCACCGCGGCCAGGGCGGGTGGCTGGAGACAACCCATTTGCCGCCTTTGCGCGTAAGACGGGCCGCGTTACCTCAGAGAGCGCCTGAACCCGCCGCCCGGTGCCAGGCTGCGGGCGGGACCGACCAGGGCCACAGAGTCCTGCGGGGACAACACCGGCGCCCCAGAGCCCACGCTGCGGCCCCGTAGGCCCGCCCTGAGCCGCTGAGGGCCCAGTCCGCTGAGGGCCCGTTCTCTGAGGGCCCGGACCGGACCCGCCGGCGGGAGGGCGAGGGCGCAGCCCAGCACGCGCAACGCACCTGCAGGCGGCGGTGGCAGCTCCTACGCAGCGCCAGCCCCGCAGCCGATTGGCTAGCGCTCCCGTGCGCAGCAGCGATTGGCTGTCCGGCCCGTCACTCCAGCGCTCCCCGTTCTCGCCCCTCGCCCCCCCTCAGCCGGCTTGGGCCTCATCCGCCGCGGCAGCAGCGGGTGGGGGGCTCGGTCCGGCGGGCGGCCTGAGGCTGCCCACCCCCGGCCCGCTGCCGGTGGGGTCCCCGCGCCGAGAAGCCTCGTAGGCGACGCTGGGAGCAGCCGTTCCCGGGCAGGTGAGACGCGGACAAGCCCAGCGGGACAGGTGAGACCTCGCCCCCCCCCCTTTCACCTCAGCGCTTGGCGGCTGCGCTCACCCAGCCCCGCCCCGCTATAGGCTCGTCCGCCGCAGCCCCCCACCCGGTTGCCCGTTGCCGTCTCCGCTTCGGGCGTGTGCTGTGGCTGGAGCTCTGCGCGACGGGCCCGGCAGGAGCCCGCCCTCCAAGGACGCTCAGCTCCTGGGGCTCCCGGCGCCGTGGAGGGGCGGTGAACGCGGTGTGGGGCGCAGCCGGTCTCTGAGAGCGGCGGTGGCGCGGCCCGCGGGCAGGTGCGCTGGAGGAGGATCGGCGCCGCTCACCGCGGCCTCCGGCGCGAGGCCCCGCCTTGTGAGCGCCGCTCTGGGCCGGGCCGCACCGGGTTCTGACTGAGGGGCGTCGGCGGGTGCCCGCGCGGCCTTGCGGCCTTGGGCCCAAGGTGCGGTCCCTGCCCGCGCTGCGTGCCCCGGCTTGCGCGAGCCCTGCGTGCCTTTGCCGCCAGCGGTTGCGGCCCCGCACAGGTATTTCCCCAAGGGGCTGCGGTGCTTCGCTCTGGGACAGCCGGTGTTGTGCTGCCCGAGGTTTGGTGGGCAGTGGGAGGAGCCCTTCTAGAGGATGTATTTGTTGAGCAGGGTAGTGGGGGGAGCAGGTGGAAACCTGCTGGGTTTGGCCACATCCTCCACTGGGATTTCAGAATAAATCTGAAAACCATTTGCATATCATGTGAGTGATACTGTGCAAGTCCTGTTAAAGAACTTTGGCTGACATCTGTTTTCAAAGCGCTTCAGATAATTTTTGGGCTGGCTTCAGCATGTCAAAGGTTTTGGCATGCCCTGGAGAAGGAGCTGTTGCTGAACTTTTCAGTTGTAGAACCGCAGCATGCCTTTTGTCTGTTTTTCTGTACCTAAAAATATTGAACATAATCTCTTATCTCGCTTATTATTGAAAAAATGTTTATAGAATCACAAAATGGTTTGTGTCAGAAGAGACCTTAAAGCTCACCCTACCCCTGGCAGGGACACCTTCCACCAGACCAGCCTGCTCCAAGCCCCATCCAGCCTGGCCTTGAGCACTGCCAGGGATGGGGAAGCCACAGTTTCCCTGGGCACCCTGTGCCAACACCTCACCACCGTCACAGGAAAGAACTTCTGCCTAAGGTCTCATCTCAGTGTCCCCTCTGTCAGTTTAAAGCCATTCCCCCTTGTCCTGTCCCTGCATGCCCTTGAGTTTTTAAGTCCCTCTCCAGATTTCTGGTAGGCCTCATTTTTAAAATTTAAAATTAAATCTGGGTTGGTCCCTTTTACGATTTGGAAAGATATTCCTTGCCTTAAAGACATTGCAGTTGAATGTAGCAATCTGCCCTTTATGGCCAACAGGTGCTTTTAAAGTCAGATTTGTTTTCACACTGAACATTCATGCTGTGCCTAGTAGTCATTCTTCATGTGTGAGAAGGACAGGAAGTGTGTGTAATAAGGATAGAACTATGTGCACTTGTTTGCTAGTTTTCTGTGTTGCCTGTCCCGCATGGTATGGCACCAGTTTGAAGAGAAAAACAACAGAAAAACACACCAAAAACCAAACACAAAAAAAACCTACCCAACAAACAGAAAACTCCTATTATAACCGAGTTCTTTTATTCATTTTTTTTGTTCATTTACCTTATTTTAGTAAAAGGGTGATATCTAGGAATCAAGAGGGGCCATAGTTATGAGCTTTGCTTTTTGTTCTATGTGAATTTTGTTTATATTGTGAACTCTCAGTGCAATGTTAAAGAAAAAAAAGGATTAATTCTATAAATAGACAAGGAAATAGTAGACAGAATGGGGAGGATTTTAAGTTCTAAAGCATTTGGTGAAAATGATACTTGATTATAATGCACGTTTTTCATATCCTTATTTTAAAAAGGAAGGTAAAAGTTCCCAGTTTATCTCATCATCTTCAGGTGACAGAAAGTGAAGAAGGTTTAGGTGTGGGGTTTATGCCAATTAGTGTATTCACATTTTAAATGTTTAATTCTGCCACTGGTATGTGAATGTAGATTCCAGTTTTGTCCTTTGCCAAAGAAAAAAACTGTTTGACATAGTTAAATTATGCTGCTTTAAATGACTTTCTGTTTTGACTACATCTGTTGATTTCATAAGCAGTCAGAATTAGATATTCAGAACTATCACATCTCTTAAGTACAAGGATTTTTAAGAAAGGAGACTAGTTTAAAAAATGTGGTTTCTTATGTTTGGATCTGAAGACAGTTACCTATTTTGCATAAATTTCTCCAAAATAAATGTTTATAGAACGTGTTGCACCAAAGAAGTTGAAGAAAATAGAAAGTTAATGGAAGCTTTAAAAGTTCCTTTAGCAAGTAATATGAAACATAGGGATTTTATACTATTTTACAGTTACCTAAGATATGGTTTGGAATTACCTCATTTTTATAGTGTTTTTTTTTTTTTTCCTGATTCCTGTCATTCCTTTATATATAGAATCAGAATCATAGAATGGGTTGGGTTGGAAGGGACCTTAAGCTCATCTAGTTCAACCCCCTGCCATGGGCCGGGACACCTCACGCTATGTTGTCTGTATGTTGACCTTAGTATTCTCCATAGCTCAAAGCTTTTCATCAGCTATAGCAGATAAAATTATTTTTTATGATAATACAGTTTACTGGGTTTGTTTTGTGAAACACATGCTTCAACTTGAATGAATGTTGTCTCTTTAAAAGTTGCTCAGTTAATTTGTGGCAAGGTGCAGCAGTTGTGTTTAATGCAGGATTCCAAATACTGATGCATCTCTTTCTCCCAGCAAGAGGCTGTTTTCTTCCCTGTTTGTTAATGTTTTCGCGAGCTTCTATTTGGTAACATCAGGAGGTGGGGGTGTGTATCTGTTTCTGATAAATGCTTTCTGGCTGCCTTATTGATGTCCGTCTTCAATACCAAATGACTTTTGACTTATTAACAGCATGGGGGGGGGGGGGGAGGTGGAGAAACAGGAAGAATTAATGCTGCTTAATTGAAAAGTTTGAATACACTGGACATTGCCAGCACAGAGTTTGCAAAGGCAATTTTTTTTTTCCCAGATGTATCAAATTTTTACTTTAAAAGTTAGTTTTTAAAGCCATAGAGAGTGAAAGAAGTAGGTAGAATGGAGCACTCTCATGGACACACGCAAGCAAAAACTGAATTGCCAGGGAACAAGTCTGACTGACAAAGCTGAGATGGGATGTGAATGTACATGGTGTGTGTAATTTTGCTTGAAATACCGAAGTGGATGCTAACACATGTGTAACTTGTTATTTGGATTCTTCTATGAACTAGGATCCTTTCTTATGCAGGGAATGCCAGCTGTATGCATAGAGTTTGGATAAGTTTTGAGTGTGTGGATGCTACTTTTCTAGCAAAAGATGGTTTTCTCTGATGCCAGTAAGAATTATATGTGTTTAAAGACTAGAAGATACACATTTTTGTAAGTGAAGGCTCCTTAGCAGTAGAAGGAGAACAGAGACTGCAGCAGAGGCACAGAGTAACACAATGTGATCCTCAGTGATTTTTAACTTTATCAAAGCAACATGGGCTTTAATGGGATTTTCATGTCAGCTTCCATATGAAAGTGTCTATCTTCGAGATTCTTCTCATTTGATGTATACTTTTCTTAAACCGCTGTTGTAAAAGTTGGTATAAGCAAAAGAGCAGAAAAGGGAAGGGCTCTGTCTAAATATCACCACTCAAGTTATCTAAACAGTATCTTCTCAGGTTTGTGGCTGACCTTGTTTGGTGAAGAGCTGTGGCTTAACTTGCTGATACAGAAAAAGAGGAATGATTGTATTTGGTTTTGTGTCCATTCTGCTTTGTTTAGTTAAGTCTTGAGGAAAATGAAGTGACAATGAGTAGCATTTACCATTCATAAAGCACCTTGAAAGCAGTTACTAAAACCAGTAAGCAAACCCATATTAGCTTGGATCTTGTGTTGAGTGGCAGAGTGAGGAAGAGTTACAGGTATGTATTTGGAGAATATTTAATTATGAAATTCTTGGTATGTTGCTTTTCCCCTCTGTGACGTATTTAGTTTTGAGTTTGGGAATTTATCACATACCAGTGAAACTAGAATGAGGAACTATCCATCAAACCTGGGAGGGAGAGCTATGAACAAAAATAGCAGGGTGCATATTTCAGATAAAGAATGCACAGTTTGGGAAGACCCAAGTTATATAATAAAGGTCACCACAATCCTGTTTCCTATTAATTTACAGGAATGTCATGCTTTTAAACAGGAGAGAAACCTACTGAATAGCCAGAACTAGACCCAACAACCAACTAATGGAGGTGTGCAACAAAATGGGTTGAGTGAGTGCAGAGCCACCTTATTCCACTGTAAGTATGCAACTGTAATTAAAGTCACAGGTATTCTCCTATTTTCACTTGTTTGGTAACACAGATTACAGAAGTGTCTGTCAGTTTTCTTCTGTTCAGAGAATCTAGAGGCCCATTAGAGTCATGATAGTATTGTATTATGCTGTAATACAGCAGATAGACATTTCTTTTCCTGTGACTGTTTTATTGAGATTCCCCTAAAGTATAACTCTGCTAAGCATATGTCTTGTCCTTCTAACCTATGTAATCAGCATAGGTTAGAAGGGTAATGGCTTGTGAGGCAGGATTTATGCTGGAGAGGAGGTTCTTAACTTGTGAGCTTGTTTTGTTTCTTTGAGGTTATTTTATTATTTGTTCTTTCTTAAGGACAATTATTGCTTTGTTACTGTTGTGAACTTAGAAATATTTTTCATTTTGTTCACTCTGGTGTTATGCAGCAGTGCATTCTCCCTTTTCCCCTCATTTTATATATTAATCTTCCAGTTTCTTAGAATTTGCCTGCTTCATCAAGTGCTCAAAAGTCCATCACTCATCAATTTTCTAGCTACTGACCTAAAGGATTCAGACCTGAAGAACTGGTTGTTTCTGGATAGCAACCATTATTTTGGTTGCTGTTTGGATGAAATGAATAATCCCCAAAGCTTTTGCTTTGGTTTCCCAATTTCTGGACTATTGTAAATCAACTTCTATCACCACAGTGCTCAGCATTAGTTCAATGAAAAAATGGGAAGGGGAGGAAAAGGGAGTTTCTTTCATCCATTTGTCTTCAATTAAGGCATTCTTTATTTTGTCTTGCCTTTTTATTCTTTTTCTTCCTTACTGTAGGAAAAAAAAACATTCTTTTTCTAAGAGATGCTGTAAAATGGGCTCTCAGAGTAATTGTGTAAACCCCTAAGACCTAGAAAGCACTTTCTTTCCAGTTTAATTTCTTAATCTATTAAAGATGAATACTTGCTCTTTTCTGAGGTATGAATACATATTAAAACAAAGGATTTAAGACATTTTGTGAACAGACCTGTAGTAAGAGTCGCTGCCACCTAGTGGAACGCTGGACCCGTACTCTAAAACTATGTAAATAGCGCTTTACTATGTTTCTTTTCCTTACGCGGCTAGTGTTGATTGTATCATAACTTGTTAATACAGTAAATGATGGTAGAAGTAGCCGAATAGGGAGATGAGAACACTTATTAGTTAACTTGTAAATATAATAAACGGTCATTAGGGTGAACTCTAGTTGTTAGTGGATATAGTAAAGTTATGGGACATAATTGGGATAAAAGTAGATCACATTCAAACCTGCATTGTCAGCCTCCTGCTCTTCCATGGTTTTAGCAACTAAGGATCCTGTGAGATATTTAATAATTTTGAAATGGATTTTGACAGTTTTGGAGGACTATGAAGAGTCTTTTCATTATGGGTTGTGCACACAGGCCTGTAAGACCTTGAACCTGATTTTTCATGAGTAAGACTTGATTGATTGGCAGCTTACTGCTGCAAGAATAGGTTTGTCAGCCTGTTTGCTCAAGAGGGATGTGTATTATTGAGGAATATTTATTTTGGTGATTTCATTTTGTGGGTGGTTAAATCAGTGAGGTTAACATGTAGTTAATCCACAGCCCCTTAATAATACTTATTATGGTTTTGGTTAAAATCCTATTTCAGTTCTCTGAAGATTGACAGGTCTAGTGATTGTAAGTCTGGGCCACATTGTTAGTTCTGCTCAACTTCTGTCTTTGTGCTCGTAGTATAACAGAGGATGGTACAAGCTGCTGCACTGAACTTTGGAGTTCTGTTTCCCTTCAAAAGGTGTATTGTCATTTGATCTTGTCACACCCATTTGTAGGGCTTTGTATAGAAAATAATAAATTATTCCATTACATTTTCATTATTATTCATTCAGTAAGTAAGAAGTTTCTCAGAAAGGAATGTGTGTGAAACTGTTAAACTGCTCATGGCCTATTTTATCTATAGGTGGTACTGTTGCCTAAAGCATAATGAAATGTATTAGGCAATTTCTGGTGAATTGGATACTGAAAATATGCAAGAGTTTTTGTTCAGAAGGATCTTTAGTTGTATAAATGTAATGGCTTTTTAATCTTCTGCAGCCTAATTGCTTTTTTCTTACTAAACTGTTGGCAATTACTATTTAAATCCAGGCTTTTGAAAATTTCAGCATTTTCCTGTTGTACAAAATGGCCACCAAGGTCTAACGTTGAACTACTTCTAAAGGACTTTTGAAATGAAAAGAGCCTTTTCATAGAAAGCATTGTGACTATTTAGGCAAGTCCACTGTCCAGTCTCACATATGCCTTTGTGCATGCAGTGTATATCATGAAAAGACTCAGAATAGCAGATGAACATTGCTATTTTCTGAAGGAAGTGGGGTTTACACTGATTGTTTCTGCCTTTGCTCTAGGAGATGTGGTCTTTTTCCTCCACTTTGCGCAAATCACATGTGAGGGATGAGAAATGGGGTTTGAGAGGTAATACTTGACTGGGCAGGGGCACTGAGGAAAGTGAAGGTGTGATGTAATGTTTGAATGTACTAAGCTTTTGTGAGGGGTTGCTGTCAGGAATAAAATGGTTTTATACTGGTGTTGCTCAGAGCTTTTGATGTTTGTACGTCAGCTTTTCTCTAAGTTATCAAGTATCCACATAGCACATACCAGCTGCTGCTTTGAAAGATTTAAAGAAACTATCTTCTAGAAATCTTTCCAGAGTGACTTGCTCTGTCACTGCAACAAAACAGCTGTAATGTCTCAAGACTCAGAAGGATTTTGAAAATTTACTTTTACTTCTGTTTTAAATATTAAAATGATACTAATAAATAAACTTAGTGGAATATGGAGAACAAGCAATGCATAGTTTTGGATACCTTGATGCTACTTGCCTTTTTATTTAGCAGTAACACAAAAAAGTGGGACTTGTTCCCCCTTATGAGTCTCTGGGCTGAAGCTGGATGTGATGTAGATACAAGTTTCACATCAGTGGCTGAATGCAAGCAGAAGGGGGCATAAGTGTTGCCACATTATTCTTTCATCCTGTTCATAATACAGCCCCATTTTCCTCTTCCAGTATGTTAACTGTGCTAACATTCTCATCTGTACTCTACGCCCCCAGCATCTGAATATGGACTTTGTCCACGGTTTATTAAGGAAAGAAATGTTTTAATGGTAAACATCTGGAGAAATAGTTTTGGAATGAAGAAAGAGGAAAATAAGTGTAACGGTGAAGAACAATTCAGAATTGATGTGGAGCTCTATATGGTCTGTTGTAAATGTAGCAATTGTTAGTGAAGTGGCATAGTGTATTGTTGATCTTGCTGGAGGTAGAAAGCAACATTCTTCCAGTATTCCTTATTCTCTTATCTTGGTTGCTGACAGTCATTCTGATGTTAGATGCCACATTCTGGAAAGTGTGTCCTCTGAGGAGCAGTGCCAAGTCTGATTGAAAGCCCGTCTAGCTCTGTGTTTTTTCCTCCTGCAAGCAAATCAGTAAGAACACTAGTTATCGGTGGGTGCTTACATGGTTATTCTCATGTTTGCTGAGAGCAGTGTGAACAGTTAGTGACTTCATCAGGTGGCTCTGCTGGCTTTCAGGTGTTAGGGCACAGGGACTTCCTTGGCCAGAGGTGATGTTTGTGCTTAAGAGCCATTTAGTGACTTTCTTGTGAGTTGGGTAACTAGAAATGAGAATGAATTTAAGTCATTGTAACTGGATTACATGCATGTTACTAACAGAAATGTAAAATTGCATTCCCGCTTTCAAAGAATGTCACGTGCCATAAATACCAAAATTTGATAAATGCTGGTAAAATAATGGCTACAGGAATTACTTTTGTGCTCAGTTTTTATGGTGGTGGTTTCTGTTTTGTTTTTCTTTTCAGTTGTTCTTGCACTGTCTTCACTCTTGCTTCAGTGAGAGCTACATATCTAAATGGGTTTGTTAAACTGGCAAAGAAGAACAGACAGCCTCTGGTGGTATGTATGTTTGCATCCTAATTTATCCACTTTGCTTCTGGCAGTCTGTGAATGAGATCTACTGCAATGTACCTGTGAACCTTCCTACAAACAGACAAGGTGTTTTCTTTGTTTTGATATTTTTTTTAGCACTGTTTGTATAAGGCGTGATTTTCATGATTAACCTGATCAACTTGAAAGAGCAAGTTGCAAAAGCAGTGGAAAGAAATCATGTGATTTTTGTGACTTTTTACCTTTAATTGCCAACATGTCAGTATGGGAGAGTAGCTTTGGTATTATTTTTAATATCTTTGTGCATAAAGTCTGACAGCCTTCTGTTACAACATGCTTAGTAGTAGCTTCACTAGTACTTCATTTGCAGAACAATACCTTCTGTGATAGCAAGTGCGGAAATACTTCAAGTGACTGGGTGATTTCAGTAGAATAAAAACCACTTGGACTTAAGTTAAAAGCATAATTGCTTCCTATGACATTCCTCAAGGTAGCAAAACAAGGAACTTTTTTCCATAGGAGGTGTGAATCTTGGAGAAGCCATGCACACAGGGTAAAGCAGTGCGTTTTTAATGCTTGTGTTATACTTGAAACATTTTTTTGGAAAAAAAAATACCTGTTTTGGTCCATTTTAGAATGAAAGTATCTTGCAGTTTTTTATATGTACTGGGTGTTGAAAGGTAAAAGTCTGTTAGTGCTTTTTGTTTCAGAGATTAAAGCACTTCTGTCTCTCTGGTTTATTGAATGTTAAAACTTGGAGTAAAACTGAGCTTGGTCAGGATACAAGATCACATATGGGATTTTTCTTTCCCCTTTCAGAGCATTTTTAGCCCCCACACTCTGGAAAGCCGAGTCAGAAAGGCGGAGAAGGAGGAGACGAGTATATTTTTGTGGCCTTGATGTAAATGCCACGTTTTAAAGAAATTACATCATGAAAATTACTTTCCACTTCAGTATCTCTAAGGACTATTAACGAGAGCAGCTCCAGACCTTAGAAATACTTTGCAGTCTGTTAGTACTCAAAATATGAGTTAATCTTATCAAGACACAAGATAAAGGGAATTGCTTCTTGACAAGTTTAACTGCGGAGATTCTGGCAGAGATTTGAAATAGAGTTACTGATCTGTTTCACGTATGCCCATGAGATTGCGGGGAGAGTTGTTTTGTCATGTAAGGCCTTGTGGAGATGACAGGTAGGGTGAAGACCTCATCTTTATTGAGGGAGTAAAACGAGGTTATTTTTATTCTCAGCTGCTTGCTTTCCTAGCATTTTCCTGTTTGTGTGATCAGAGGATTGTGGGAAAGGGTGAGGATGCAAAGGGAGGTGTGGCAGAATCCCAAGTTGCTTATTTGAGGACCTGCAGATTTTGCTGGAAGAGTACCTAGGAGTCTGTGGCAGTGGTTGCCTCGAGGTCCTTCCATGTGTACTGCGGGGAATGATGGAGCAACCATATACGCTGTTTGTTTTCTCAATTTAAAATGAATTAGAGCTTGAGCTGACTTGGTAGATATAAGCAGTCGTTAGGTTTTGTGTGTACACGCTTACACACGTGCAGAAATGCATATGCTGTATCTGAAAAATTTCTACTACATCATTATGATTTATTAGCTGTAAATTTTCACCACTCTTCTGGTCAAATTTTTTTTTGCTGTGTATATTTGAAAATAAAATTGTTCAGGGTTCCTTCACTTCCCCTTACATAAAATTTTGACCAAAGGGAGTCTCAGTTGTCATTGGGTGGCAGTGTTCTGGAAGTATCTGTTGTCACTAGTTAAGTGATTTTATTTAAAAATGTGTAATTCTTTTATGAGTACCATTGCTGTCTGCATTGTCTATAATCATAGTTGTTCTCATGTTAGTTGTCCCAATTTGTGTACAAATTCTATTTTTTCTGAATGAGATGCAACATAGGTTTGTGAATATATATCCACCTGTGTCTGTACAGTGTATATCGTTTAGTGTATAATGACACGTATCCAAGAAGGTGAAAACTGATTTCCTGATAGCAAGGAGATAAATGTTTAGAAATACTTAATGCTTCCCTTTGTTCAATAGTCAGGAATACACTGTCTCAGAATTACTTGTGCTTTATTTCAAGATTGAATGGTTCTTCCAGGTATGAGTATTACTGTTGTAATCAACAGTAGTTTTCATTAAGCACTTTATATTTCTGTGTGTTCATTAAATACTTATTGATTCTGGAACAGGTTATTTGATCCAAGTGGATAGAGGCAGCTTTTTCATGGTGCCGCATGCTCGAATTTTTTGGAGTCCGGTCTTTTGGTTTCTGGAGAAAGCTTAAGGTACTTCACATACGTGAAGCCAATTTGGAACTGCCTCTGTCTTCTTAATCCGGTTTGGAAAAAGTCTCACTTTGGACAGTGCTGTTGCTGGATTAGCAGAGATCTTTGAGATTCATCCTTCCAGCTAAGACGGATGATGTTAGCCAGTTCTCTTCTCTGTAAAACTGTTCTTGGGGCCTGACATAAAATGCTTTTTCAGGTGCATCTGTCTGTATAGATACCAGTTGAGGTCTAAGCAGCTGCAAATAGGATTTGCATATTAGGAAGGTATACTGGGACTCAAATCCCTGGTTTTGAGACTAATTCAAGTGATGAACAGGAAAAAGTGAGGAAGTACCTGTATTTTCAATAAGTTAATAGTTCTGCTCTTTCACAGTTCGTACCTGAAAGATAAGAGGGATTCTAGCTCCTAAGATCATCTTATGTCTGAAGTCCTTTTCTCTGAGAAAGGACAATGAAATCTCTTGTATTGTTAGGCGTTCTTAAATTTTATTTATTTATTCTCATAAATGCATTTGTTTTGCAGGAATTCTGTCTTCATCATGTTGTCTCACCAGTGCGGGCTGAGCTGAAACTTCCTGCATCTTGGGGAGAGCATGTATAAAAGGAATGAGCTCATGGCCAATGTGATGGTCACCTCCGCCACTCCAGAGGTACAGTTCCTTACTTAGTCTTGTCAGCTCCTGTATCAAAATGAACATCTTGACTTGTTTCAGCTTTCACAGAAGCCCCTTCCGCTACTAGTCATGTCAGTCCTTTTTCTTACAATGGGTGTAGTTTTTGACACCACTCCATGGTTCTCAGTGTTCACAACTAATTTGTTTTATTGTTGTTGATGATGGTTACTTATTTAGGTTAGTCTGAAATAGCATTTTTGACCTGTTTCTCTGTAACTTACAGCAGCCTTTTATTACTAATACGTTAGGAGCAATGTAACATACCATCTAAACAGAGCCAGTCAGAAACATTCCAGTCAGTTTGTTTTTTGAACACCAGGCAGCTCTGTTGTGCTGCTTCCAACAGTTACCTAATTTGATGTTGAGCTGCTGTGCACAGCTGACAGCCAATTGAAGACTGTTCAAAATCAGTTTCCCTACTGAGTTTTTCTGGTTTCTTTCTTTCATGTAGTATTATGATGAAATATTATAAATCAGCTACAGTAAAACTTGCCCAGTAAAGCACAGGTATGATTGAAGGTACTTCTTGCTTTTTAAAAAAGGTAACATTTTGTTTGAATTCTTCCCTGCTTGAAACCTTTCATCTCTTCAGACAGCTGAAGAGCTGTGTGAAGCAAGTTTTTCCATCATAGTTATGCCTTTTGCACACAGAACTTAATCCTGTCAAAGCAGTTGTCCTGATTTTCATGAAACAAATCAGCTGCTTCAGTAGTGAGCTGATCTTTAAAAGTCTTACAGCAAAATAAAAAGTACATAATACAGCTGTGCTTTGCAGGGGATTATTTTCTCAAGCAGAGTATAAATGCCCTCAGGCTAACAGAAACAGGTTTTCATTCTCTCTAGATGACATTTTGAATCTAGCTCCCCTTTATTTTCTTCTTGGTTTTGCCAAGTACAAATGTCAGGCTTCCTAATCAGTAGTTCCCCAGATACTTTGTAGGGAAAGAAAAATAATCAGATCTCATTTATCACCTTATATTTCTTTGCTACCAAGTCAGTTTTAAGTGAGAATTGCGAGTCACAGTTAGGATTCCAAAACATCTTGTTTTGAAAACTGTGTTCTTCTAGCAAACAAATAACCTCAGTGAGGTGTAAGAGCTTAAGACTTTATGTGCCTAAGTTTTTATTCAGTATGTAGCTTTAAGATAAGTAAGAGAAAAATAATGCTATTATTATTAAATCACATTATCCTTGAAGAAAGGAAAATGACCCTCAAGTGCCTGCATTGGAGCCCAAGGAGAGAAGCGTCAAAAGGAATGCAAGGCACTAATTTTTAAGGCAGACACACACAGTACTCTTCTAAAGTAGTCTGCAGCTCACACTGGGTTAAATTTCAGGATGTGACATGTTTTTCTTTTTTTATTATGTTACGGATAGAGCAGCATGATTGGGATCTAGCCACTCTTTACCTTGCATATTTAATTTTACAATTTCTATTCAATATGAATCTTCAAGATTCCAACATGTTTCCTTTTGTGTCACAGCGCTTTTTATCTAGTTCATGATTTTAAGAATTGCTTTCTAAAACTCAAAACTTATTAAAATTGAATGCCACTGTATTTTTTGCAGAGGAAAGTGAGTTGGAAACATTGAACCATGTAAACTGAATTTTGTAACTCGGTGCCTGAAGCTTTTTGAAGTTCTTATTTTCTTGTCATTTCTTAATATTTTTACATGTATTTATTTTCTGAATTTGACATGAAATTTGTTGTTCTGCAGATAAGCCAAATACTTTCTCTTTGTAGGGTAGTAGCAGCTCAGATTCTCTGGAAGGGCGGAGTTCAGACTATGCCAATAAAAGCTACGATGCAGTTGTATTTGATGTGTTGAAAGTAACTCCTGAGGAGTTTGCAGTAAGTAGAAATGGTTTTTGCATTTAAGCTTGTATAATATCCAGGACTCGCAGGATATTAAAAAATACATAAAATGTTTTTCTTAAAATAAAAATCTTTTAAATAATCTGCCACTGTTCTTGAAAACCAATTTCTGATTATATGAACTTCAACAGCATAAGCATGTATTGGGATTTAATAATTCTGTACTGGCCTGACCAGACATACTTGTGTTTCTGTATAAAGCCATTTAATTCTTTTCTAGTGTTTTTGAAGACCTTAGCGTAGGTTTAAAGATGTTAGTTATCCACAGCCTGATTCCTTTTTTACATATATATATATGTATTTACAAATATATATATCTATGAAATTGAAACCACAAATACTCATCTTCTGTGCTGAAACATCAGTTTCTCAGAGAAATTAGTTTCTTAAAAGCAGGAAAGAAGCTTGTAGAAAGGAAACAATTTGTATTCCTTAGTAACAGGGTTTCAGCACTGAACTGAAAGCAGAACTGCACATATGGCAGAAGTCCAGTACACTGCTTGTGCTTGCCCCTTTGTTTCTAAGTTATAGGTTAACTTGCTTAGCAGCATGGAGGAGTGAGGATGAAAGCTACTGAAATTTGTTCAGTGTTTTCGTTAATATTCTGGGCATCAAAGTGATGTTTCTTTCATTTGGTGTAAGTTTATATAATACCTGTTCACAAAAAAAGTGATGTTGACTTTAACATGGGCATACAAACTTTTAACACCAAGGCTTTCTTAGCCAGAATAGCTGTTTTCCCTGTGTTGCATTAAAGCCATTTATTTGGTTTGCTGTGATTCTCTCTTTTTTGTTGACAGCTCAAATGATGTTTACTGCTTCTGTTCCACACAGAGCAACAGATCATTTCTGTTTTCAATAAATAATAGCAGCCAGTGAATTCCACATATCATTTCTTGTTGCTCAAGACTGTAGTGTCTGAATGCTTCAGATAACTCGAAGCAGATCAGCTGGGGAGAGTGAAAATAGCCACTGGTCTGGGTTTACTGTAGTTAGTACAGTTTGGTCACCTCAGGACAGAGAGCTATCAAAGATGGGTTCTCTGCATATTTAGGGAAGGGAATGGCACCAGTTAGGGTCATTTCCAAATTTAGTGTGTTGTGTTCCTTTATAAAATTTAGAAGGAGCAGAGGAGAAATTCCCTGGTGGTGATCACATATACAACAGAAGGACCATTGGCTTGTCACTGCTACTGAATTTTGCTTTTGCCTTTTTGGTGATTTTGATTGAATCTTATTAAAATTACATTTAAATAGTTAGAATTCTTAATTAGTGGGATCAAAGGTCTCAAAGGTCCAGTTTGAGAGGGGATTAGCAAATTGTTGCTATTTTTGGCTTAGCCTAACAAAATGGGCATCAGAGAAGCTTTGCTGCGAAAGATCCAAAGAAGTGTTTTTTACCAGTTTCTTTTACATATTAAATCATGTAAATTACAAAGGTAAAAGCTATGTAGGTTTATACACTCACAGTGTAAACTATTGGTTAAACATAAACTTAAATCACAAATACACAATGTCATTCAGTCACTGAAGCAATTCAAATATTTTATCACTCAGATGCTAAAAATGTTCTATAAATGCTGTTTTTTCAAAATCATTTGGAAAAGTATTACATTGTCTCATCAGGAGGAGCTCATCAGTGACTGAAAATGTGTGTATGACCCCTTTAAAGCATATTCCAGTCATAACTAATTAACACATCATAATGCTTTATTGTCTTCCAGCCTAGCAAATGTAAAATGTATGATGCTTTCTATGTGAAAGGAAATAAACCTTCCTTCCATTAGTGTTTGGGCCCTTTTATTACGTAACAAAAAGACTTTCAGGCTTAAGTTTTACCTCTTAGACTGCTGCAGGTAGCACAAACCTTCACTTGGTTACAGCTGGTAGATGTAAGAGAATATAATGACATGTAGCCGCTCAGGATGGTGGAGTTTCTGCTGTGATGTGTTAGCCTGGACAGGGGAAGCCAAATTCAAGTCTGGTCAGTTCTGGTCTACGGAGAAAATGAGAATCTGTAGTTTGTAGTTACTAAAAGACAGGTGTAAATACATGATTATTAGCTCTTCATATTACATTACTTACCTTTATTGCAGAGCCAGATTACATTGATGGATATGCCAGTATTTAAAGCTATACAACCTGAGGTAGGTTTTGCATTTGCTTTAATTGTGCCATAAAATTTTATAGCAAAACAAAATACTGATTTGCTGTTCTTCTTTCCATTTGTCATTGCTTCATTTTGCTTTCTGGGACTGAAATTTCCTGAAGTGCTACTCTGGTTGGCAGGTAGATGTAATTTAGTGAGAAATAGTCAGAAAAACCCCAACGTTGTGTTTTCAGCTTCTGCTAGAATACAGGTCTGTGACTAAGTAGCAGTTGCTATAAACTATTAGTTTTTAGTTGTATTTTCTGCCTTTTGTGTTGCTGCAGTTACCAATATAACTTAATTGTTTGCCAAAAATAAACATCTGTTTCTTTTATGAAGTTCTGCTGACTGTAAGACTAGGTTTTAAAGCAAGATACAGTCTGTGTATTTGTCATCTCCCTGCCTCTTGTTATTAGGTAAACTATTAAAACTAAGAAGGTTAAAATTTTCTCTTCAGATTAAGTTTTTATTTATAGTCTGTAACTGTCTGCATTTGTTTGAGGCCTTGTAGCCTTTTAAATCAAGTTAATGTACTCATTCTTCTGTGTCCGTAAGTGTGGATACCCTTTAATAAACTACTCCACTGAGGCCTGCAGGGTTTCACATAGATAACTGCTGTCTCTTGCATTGTTCATTGGCAGATGGTTGCCTGCCATTTTACACTAGAACTCCACCTTCTTAGTCTTCCTTCCTGTATTGCATGGAAGAAGCTCATCATTCAGCAGCCATTGGGCTGTCTGCTTTAGGGAGTTAACCTGTTGTTGAATTTTTTGTCTGGGGGAAGAACATTATATTGTTTTTCTTCAGGTTTTAGTCTTTAACGTGAGCTCATGCATGGATGGAAAAACTTAAGATTTTGGAGTTCTGGTTGCCAAGACTTACTTCACACAAACATCCTTTAAACTGAGCAGTTACTGAGGTGCTTTTCTGCTTCTTGATTGAGCTGTTACTAAAAAGCACATCTGCATGTTCCTTTCCAAGAGTTTGATTAACAACTCTTTGTTCTCCAGCAGAAATAACTATGCTTACGTTTCTAGGAAACTTTTAGGGTTTGTTCTGTTTGGTTTTGTTATTTCAAAGTTCTGTAAACTGCAAACTCCACAAATTTCAGGGCTTTCTTGCACGCTTGATCAGAAAGCTTCTTGTGGCTGTGTGCATTGAGGAAATTGCCTGCGTCCTTCCATGCAAAAAGATGACGTGTAATTCTAGAACACAGTACATTTTAGCAGCATTAGAAAAAATTCAGCAGGGGCATGTTGGATCACTTACTCTTATCAATCTTCCTGTTCAGTCCAAATTTTAAACGTAGTCAAATGATTTTACCATGCACAGGATTTTCCATTGTTGCTCACTAGCCCTTTAGCAACTGCTTAATATCCTTAGGTTACTGACCTGTTCATTTTTCTGATAAATGTAAATTCTGCTGTCCCTATTAGAGTGACTGAGATTTTTCCACATCAGCATGTGATTTCCAGACTCCTAAGATGAGATCACGTGGAGGATCTGCGTCTTGACAGATGTGAATTGGCATTTTTATCTGCAGAAGGCTTAAATGCTGGAACACTGGGATACAAAATACGTTTGGAACGGGAAATGCTTCTCGTGGCGCTCACATGGGAACATGCAGACCTCCACATCTTGAGAGTGTGCTCTGTTTATCAGAATGTACAAAGTGCTTTACAGAGGCAAAATTCTCTTTGGCTGTCTCTCTGCCTTTCATGTGAAGGCATCTAAAGTTAATAGCATACATTTGGAAAGTTGAACATTTTGATTGAGACTGAAGTTTGTGGTTCTAAAACCAGAAGAGTGACTTAGAACTGGTGTTAGGAGAACTCATTTCCAGTACGCATGTATCTCTCTTGTCACATCTGAATATAAAGACTCTATAGATAGGTGGTAACTTGAATCTGTAGTTAAAAAGAGCCAGGCTGTCTAAATGTATTTGCAACTGTTGGAAAATTGACGTTTTCTTTCTGGCTGTATTGTATGTATGGAAGTTCTACTAAGTGTAATAATGAAGACAACATTCAGGAACAACAGCTAGGTTACTGCCTCCAGTTGCACTGCTGAATTTTGTACTCTTTAACTACTGCTAATTTTGCGTAGTGATATGTTTAGCTTTAGCTCCACTTCTGACCCAGGTGAGGTTATATACTAACAAAGTCTTTAATCCTATGTCTGCTGAGTTGCTTGTGTGAGGGAGCCCTGGACTAAAATAATCAATACAGAATAAAACTTCAGAGCCATCAGTTGTGGCTGATTGCTGAAGCTTTCTGTGTGTGAATACTAATGTCTATTTTTTTCTAGTATCAGGGAACAAACAAATCACATCATTTATATACATCAGGAAAACACAGAAGTGTTTGCTTAGACTAGTCATGAAATTGATTTTACTAATCCTCTGATAGCTGTTTCTGTCATGTATCAGTTTTTACACTTTAAAATGTTTTTAAACATTATGGATTTGTAAGGCAATTTTTAAACGTGTTTCCTAGGAACTAGCAAGCTGTGGATGGAATAAGAAAGAAAAACATACCCTCGCTCCAAATATTGTTGCCTTTACTAGGAGGTTTAACCAGGTAAATGACTTGATTACTGTGATGAACAGGTACTGTTTGACAGTTGTCTTCGAGTATAAAGTTAAATAGAACAACTATGGATTAAAACTTAAGAATATTTTTGTTATATGTGTTTACTTTATAGGTCAGTTTTTGGGTTGTACGAGAAATATTAACAGCACAGACCTTAAAAATAAGGGCAGAAATACTGAGCCATTTTGTGAAAATAGCTAAAGTAAGTGCAAATTTCTTGTACTATCATTCAAAATCTTACTTCTTTTTTGTTTGTTTCTGCACTGCTCCTGTGAGCTGTTGCTGGATTACAAAGGCTAACATTCCTTTTTTAGCATATTTGCTATGTTGTACTACAAGGATGAGGTATGACATCTATTGGTTTTACTCGATTAAATAAAACAGCTTAGTTCAGTGTAATTAATCTTGTACCTTTGCTTACTGTTGCCTGCAGTCATCGAGTCAAACTTCATATTTCATTAATGCAACTTTGAGATTAATCAATTCTGCTTCCTTTTTTATGTGCTAAAAGCTATTATTCCCTTTTTTCAGAAGCTTCTGGAACTGAATAACCTTCATTCTCTTATGTCTGTGGTGTCAGCCCTGCAAAGTGCACCCATCTTCAGACTGACCAAAACCTGGGCCGTAAGTTACTCCTTGACCATTGTCTTTTTGGTCCTGTTTTAGTTCTGAAGTTTGAGTTCTTCTGAATTGTCAAATTGCATTTCTGGAAGATTCTTTATAAGTCCTGGTTTTGCGGTACCAAAATACATTAATATTTCCTATCTGGTCTAGAAGCCACTGTTTATATACTTGAGAGAACTTCCCTTGATCTTAGAAGACCCTCTTACAGAGTGTGTATTAGTATCATTGCGTGTCTATTAATAAAAATTAATACATTGCCAGAAAGGAAGAATAAAGACCTATTAAAATACAGAAGCATTAATGATGATGAATTTAATCCTAACTTGACTGTGCTTTCATTTACTGTGTGTGATTCAACAAATTTTATTATTTGTTTTCTTTTGTGTGGATTCATCTTAAAATTTTATGCTTTCATTTTTTCTCTGTAGCTTTTGAATCGTAAAGACAAGACTACCTTTGAGAAGTTAGACTATCTACTCTCTAAGGAAGATAATTATAAAAGGACACGAGAGTACATCAGAAGCTTAAAAATGGTTCCTACTATTCCATATTTAGGTGAGTGTGAACAATTACTTTCTTTATCTGGAGCTCCTTCTGACTGCTGAGCACTAATGTAGCGTGTTGTGCACTTGCAGAACACTGTAGAGAGAAGGTATGGTTCACTTAATTTCATACTTTAAACAAATGGATCTGATGAAGGTTTTTAAGCTACACACTATCTAGGGTCTCTGACTTGTAGAAGTTTTGTGCATTACTGACATCTGAAAATATAAGTGCGTCTTTCCTGAAGACATCAAGAGGACAGCATTTACAAGAGCATTGCATTTCAGAAGTGTCTTTGATTACAGCATGATTTAAGACCGTGTTCCTGTAGCTGTCATTTTTGATGTATGTTTTTTTCAGATTCCTCATAACTTGGCATCTCTAACCTGTAGTTGTTGGTTTGTGTCAGTTTCTTGTAAATACTTTGAAGGGAGATACAAACTGAACAGTCGGTTTAATCGATTGACGTATCTTCTCAGTATTCCCTTGTATTATTCATGTAGGCACACTGTGTCATTATTTCCCCATTGGCTCTAACTTGCAGTTCCTGCCCATTGCTGAACTGTGCTAGCGTTCATGAGTAACACTGCAAAACCCAGGTTCCTGTTAAAACAGGGCCATTCAGACACTGGAATGTCTTTCTAGTGATGAGATTTTTAAAAGGAAGAGTTAATCTAAGAAGTATTCAACCATGTCTTCTGGAAGCAATATCATAAACTTTAAGATAATTTTATTGCAGTTATTTTTGGTGACCAGAAGAGACACATGTGGTGCTTTTTGTATATCGGTCCACGTATGCAGAGCATGGTCCTGTTGAAGTAATTGTTTTCAACATTCTGTAAATACGACTTCCAGAAAGAATGTATTTAAAAAAAAAAATCAAACTAAGTCTGGAATTCCCATCATATTCAGCACAAGTCACTAATGTCTGACAAACTTATAACCAACAGAATACACCATAAAGAGTTCTCTTAAACATTTTAAAGTATTGGTATAACCCTAAACTCCACTTCTAAACGCAACCTTTTTCCTCATCTAACATCATTCTGCCTTGTGTTTTAGCTACATGAACCCTGCATATATTGTAACTCGGGTTTCATACATCAGAGAGCCTCTCCCTAGAGATTGCAAGAGCTAAGCAGTGTTACTGCTCTTTTAAAGTTTTTCACACTTGCATTAAATATTTCGTATCTGAAACTTGTTTCCCAGAGTCCAGTAGATAAACCAGTGACAGATAAAGCTTCAATACTGTTTGAAAATCCAGGGTTGTCATAGCACCTACAAAATGTTCTTCCTCTTTGGGATCTGTGGAAATTTAGTTTTTTTCTCAACTGAAAAATGCTTTGGTTTTGATGTTGCCATATTTGCACGCTTCTTACATGGTAACAGTAGTTGCATATAAAAGTTGATACACAACTGATTTGAGTCAGAGTGGTGTGGAGTTAAGTAATTATCTGTTCTTTTCCTATGAATAATTGAACTAAACCAGGATGAAATCTGAACATGTCAAAATAACAGTCCTTGCTTTATTAAAGGATTACAGTATTACAGGGGTCATATATTAAAAACCCTACTTTCAGTTATATACAACACATGCTACATCACACATCAGTTTAATGTACATCATACTGCTGGAAAGAAGTGGTGAGGTAATAAGGGGAAAAAGTGTGCAAACACATGCACACGAATGCACAGTATCTGACAGGCTTACTGGAAAATACATTGAACTTCCAAGGGCTTTTTCTCTCCCTCTCATATGCAGTCTTCTGTTTTTTGTAGTAGTGTGTTACAGCAATCTGCTCTAGAAACCTACCTCAGAACAGTACTAAAATCATCCCTGTCCGTATTTCATAGCTGTGACTGACCGCTACATAGATGAGTAAATCTCTAATAATTTGACAGTAATATAGTTGTGAAATATGATAAATATAACTTCTCTTGGCTACAGGTAATGTCTTTATATAATTTTCAGCTACTGGCTAAGGATATTAAATAGCTTATATATTGGTATCCATCATTTGCCTGCAAAGTTGGATAGTCCCTTTAATTTATATCCAGCCATTTCTGATTACAGAGGCTACACAGCAGGTAATGACTGAAGTCAGGTACAAAATCCTGTGACAGTTGTTGTGTAGTATAACACGTTGGCTAAATAGCACCTTCTATCTGTTGTAAATCTGGATTTGTTTGCATGTGCAAGTGGCAACTTCATTTCGGTAAGACACATCATTAGTGTTTTTGATCTAAAATATCTGACTCAGATGTGAATTTTAGGAGCAGATTATTAAAATGCTCAAATTGAAGGGAAAGACTGGATTTGTTACAATCTGCTCTCCAAGTCAAATTATATAGTACTAACTTTATTCACGGCAGTTAACAAAGATTAAATCAGAATAATCACACTAATGTACATATACCAGCTACACAATTCAAAGGATATGATTTCCTGTGTCAAATGATTTCTCATAATAATAATAAAACTCTTGCTGTACAGTTCTGTATTTGAGAATATTTATACAAAATATAACATACAAAAATATTTAAATGTTGTGGCAGTATTTTTACCATCCAAACTTAATTTACAGGGCATAAACACCAGATAGTTTATCTACAGTCTGTCTAAACTGCCAGTTCTAAAAGGCTGAATGTAACTACATTTAGTACCGAGAGGTGTTCAGAATGTTACATCATTTCAATTCCTTTTTTTTCTTCAGCTGTTTTTTTCCTGGAGTGATTCTTGAAAATACAATATACAAACCCTCATATCTTAGCAATAAATGTACAATATCTTACATTCCTCACTTCTGAAAAGATAATTTCAGGTAATAACAGCATAGCTTTATGCGATTTTTAGAAGAAGAAAGCAAACCAAGAGAAAAATTATTTCAGTGGAATGTGTTAGGGTTAGGTCTTATCATCATAACAACTTTCTTTAGTGAATACGATCCCCCCCGGAATTCAGCCCAGTAAACACCATCCTGATACCGACTGCGGTAGTGTCCTCCACGATACCAGACGCCATTGAGATTTGAATGAGCACATGCGTTGTACCACCATCCTCCCTTCTGGTAGTGAGCACAGTTACCTGTAAAAGAAAGCTGCAGTTCAGTCTTGGGAGTAAATGAAAAACCTTACAGGAAAAAAAATCCCAGGGCAGTGGAAAGGGACTTTGTACCTGTGTATACATCGTGATCCCGATCCAGCGTGGTGAACTGTTTGCCATTGTGCCAAGTAAAGGAATCTCCTGCATTGCCGTTGTAGCGTCCCAATCTCAACTTGTAGTATTCACTTTCTGGCTCCAGTCTGAAGCTGGCGTACTCAGCAAATACTTTTCGACCTGACCAGTCTTCCATTGTTATGAGCAGTTTGTAGTTGCCTTGATTTGTTAACCAATAAATATTTTCTAGTCCGAGCCAGTATTCTCCATCTATATTACCAAATCCTTGCTGTAAAGGAAGCAGGAGAAGCATGTTAATAATATGCATCTGGTTTAATGGTAAATCTGAGTGTATTCTTAACTAGAAAACCACAGTAACTTATTTTATAGAGACTTCCTCTTCTGCAAAGGTAAACACACAAGTTCCTTTTCAAGTAAGCTGTTGGCCAGACTGTAAAATCCCTCTTTAAATTAACTTTACCAATATTTTTTAGAGGGTAGAAAATATTAAACTGCTCACTTGTCCTAACCTTGTATGTCTCCCAGTTCCTGAAAAAGTTGACAGACCCATCCAGCCGTCTCTGAATGACTGTCCAGCCACCAGGGTCATGCCGTTGATCACACCAGACCTGCATAAGCTGGTTTGTGTTTTCTGGCTTTACAAGGTAGATGGAGCTTGTATCGTGGCCATCTTCTAATGCTTGTAGACAGTCTCTCCAGGGCCCTGTGTCAAAACAGAAGGACTCTGCATCAAAATGCTGTTGAGCGTGTTTTTAATCCAGGGCAGTGTTTGAATTGGGAGCTTTTTACAGTATGTTGTCTTCTTCTGAGTAGTGCATTTGCTTTTCCTCTTATTGAAGGTACAGTGTCCACTAAAAGTTTTCAAACAGGTCGATTTGTTGTAACTTTATTTCTAGAGCATTTCACAATGAATTACTTATAAAGGTATATGGGTTTTGTTTTTTTTTAAAGCAGCTGCACTTATAAGGTTTGATTATATCTTCAAAGAAACTCAATATGAAGGACCCCATATATAAGTGTTAGTAATTCTGTTTAGAAAACAAAATAGCAAGTTTGACTTTCTTTTAGACCTGGAGAAGTTTAGCTTTTGGATCCCCCAAACTGTCATTGACACAGACATTAACAATGGAAGTGGCAACATTGAGAATGTAAGGTTGCTGTTATCACCTTAATAAATGATAAAAACAAGTAAAAGAGCATGTCAGTTCAAAGTCATTGTTAAAGAAACTCCTAAAATAGTCAACCACAGATCTTTGATCATGTTCATTAAAACAAATATATAGCAGCGTATGATGTGGCATTTACAGCTTTCTAATCTTGCAGTTCCTTTCTAGGCCACATGGCAACAGTACTTTACTGCACATGAATCTTTTCTCTGAACGTGCTTTAAGGTGAAGATAAACTATTATAAATACTTCAAAGCAGAGTTTGCTGCTACTTTTCCATGACAGGTGTGTTCTTGTCAGATACTAACTTTCCAGAACTTTGACTGAGGTGTGTAGTCTGATATTTGTCATCTGAAATCGGAAGTGAAAGGGGAACTCGCTGATGACAGTGGGCTCCAGCACAGATCTCTGTCAGACACCACAATTAACTCTGCCTCCCGGAAGAGGAAAAAACCCCAAAACATAATTAAGGGATTTTTATTGTTTGTTTATGTGAAGTTCTTTCTGTGTACTTTGTAGCAGCTTAATTTAAACACATTGAGCAGGAAACCTGTTCAGTGCTGTCTGGAAATTCGTATAAACTGTATGTCAGCTAGGACTCCATCAGCATAGGCACAGAGTTAATTGTTTCACATTCAGTTTCCTTTAGAACTCTTGTGGATGTGCTTTACTCACTGCAGTTTGTTAGTATTCATTTCTTTCGCTGGCTTCACAACCTCTCCTATCAACATTTCAGTTTTGAGGTAGATCCTGCAGAATATCCTCCTTGCCACGAACTTAGCACAGGAACACAGAAGTGTCCCCTCAGTGAATACTCATATCAAAATTAATTTAGATTTTCTGCTCTTGCCTTAATTTCTCTGAGTATATCTTTCTAACCTGCAGGATATATCAGTTTAAAGCATCTGCTTCATTAAGCCATAATTATCAGTATGACTTTATAATGAATCTCTTATTACATATGTTTATTTTTGTACGCTAATGCCTCTTTTGAAATAGTGTGTGACCATATAACATTAACATAAACCATATGTTAATATTGCATTAACCTTAGCATTATGTTTGCTGTTTATTATTTAACTGTTTATTTTTTTATAATGCATCATGGGTTTAAAATGTTTACCTGCAAGTTTTATCTGGCAGAGTATAATCAACTGGTTTGTGTGGATGTTTTTCTAGGAATAATGTCTTGTGTAGCAATTGCACAAGGCAACATGCATTTCGTAAGTGATACAACTGATGACTAAATGTTTTGTTCCCAGAAAAAGGTTTGTTGATTTGTTGGGTGAAGATGATGAATCAAATTTATTTAGTTTTCCAATTCAGCTTTCCTTTATTTTGGGTCTCGTCATCTTCCAAGCTTGCACTGGCAAATCTATACAAAGCAGTATTTTGGTAAGCTATTCATGTAAGTCTGTTTTATACAGAAAATATAGCAGCACTTCACATAATAGTATTTGTCCTGTTGTGTGTAGAATTCTGCAATCTGGTAAACTGCTGTTTCACGTTTACTTGAATTAAATTAAAACCCACTGTAGATAAACCATGTCCGCTCTTTGCACTGCCATAATAAAACTTGTAATTGTTGGGCATTAGCACATGCAGAGTTGTTGGGGTTTGGTGTGTCATCCCACCCCAAACCCCTGGGTAGTAACTCCCAGAAAGGAGAAACAGCTACTGTAACATCTAAACCATTTCATCCTGAAGTCTTTTATTAGGTTTTTAGCTCTTTCAAGCAAGTCTAAGGGGCAGTGTTCCTAAAAGGAACTATAGAAATTTCACTTGGAATTCATATTTTGCTTAGTAGAAGAGAATGAAATACAACTGTAGTTATTTTGAAGAATCTCTGGTGTTGACATTAGGTAACTTACTGGCTATTGACTGATTATTTTTCTGTAGCATTTCAGTGTTGTGTTCATGGTCAGTATTTTGCAGACAGAATTAAAACTTGCGCAACTTGTTCTTTTGGGCGTGAGTGGGAAACAAGAATTCGCAAATAAGAACTTGAAATAAGTGATTTATGGATAAAATTGCAGATTCTTGTACACAGAATAAAAACCAAGTGGTTTAGGTTTTTTTACTGTTTTCTTTATTTTTGCAAAGAACCAGCAACAGGAATACTGGGGTGGTTTTATGCCTCATAAAATGAGCCTTTGAGAAATGTGTGGTGAAAGCATGACACCGGTCCTTGCAGAGAAATTAATTTTCCTATTCTAAAGTATGTATCTCTAAAATTACTTCATATCCAGTGATGATGCCCACATTTTATAATGCATTCTTTCAGTTTCTGTAGAGCATTTTGCTGTGAGACTGTGGTTCTTTAATTAATTTACATCATGTTTTTATGATTTACTGCCAATGTGTTATTGTGCAGTCATCTTAGTCTCTGAAATACGCAACACTTCAAACATTTCTAATGCATTTTTAACAAGACACTGTTCTAAACCTTGCCTCTCAAATCAGGCACATTATTTTGGGTTACTTGGCTAGTTGTTCTGGCTTACCTTTGTGAATACAGAGAAAATATTAAGTAAATATACATTTAAATCACACTACACAGTAAATTATAATAGCAGGTAGGGAAAGACATTTCAAATGTGACAGAGAAATGCTTCTAAATAACTGTCTTGGTTTAGATCATAGTCATAATAACGATTTGTTCTGAAGTAGGAGATGTCAAATCTTATCTTAGTATCATGGACTTTGGAAGGGACCTCTGGACATGGACATGAAAAATAGCTGGATAAGCAGCACTTCCTTAGGTGAGAATCTAGGGATTCTACAGGGTTGCAAGTTAGTCAGGAATCAAGGTTTTACTTTGCAAGAAAGGCAAATGATGTATAAGGATACATCAACAAAACTACTATGCATGTGAAGTAACTTCTGTTCTGCTGTGTGATGGTGCAGCCTCAGCTCCAATTTGGGTACTTTAAAAGCATGAGGAGGATGTGCACTGGTTAATAAGTTTTCAAAAGAGTGTAACAGGAAGGAAAAAGGTCTTAAAGGAATGCTTGAAGGATACTTCACTTACAGAAAGGTAGGAAAATGCTGTACTAAGCTTGAACCTAGCTTAAGATCAGAGTCCCAGTGTAATTATTTAAGAGACAGTCCTGTAGGCTTTAGACTGAAATGCCTGCTCAGGGTTCTCTCATTGTGAATATTTCCCTGGAGAAATAAATTGTTCTGGGTTTTTTGGTTGGCTGTTTTGGTTTAATGGGGTAGTTGCATTGTTTGATAATTCTAAAGAGTTTGCTGATGTCATTTGGAATATGTTGCAAATAGCCTTGAAATATACTGAGTGCAGTCCATGTGCATTACTGTGTTTCAAGTCTTTCAGTTGGCTATGGGTTCACTATCTTTTTTCTGAAGCACATGCTGCCACACTGCAGAATAGAATTCTCTTGTGCGAGACACTTAATACTTGAACTGTTTGGGGGGTTTTTTTAAATATGTGGAACCATAGGTGAAACTGGATTCTTTACCTGTTACTTCTTTATCATGTAGATCAACTCATCTTTAATGTGATTTCAGAGGCCTCTAATCTTGCTTATGGCAGAACTCCTAAGACTCTTAATGAGGGCTGTATAATATCCCTTAGTATTCTACCACTTGCTTCCCTTTGCTCCTGCCTTAGAGCGCAAGTGCCCTGTGTGAGGTGTGGAACAGTTAATGTATTACTTTTTGAGTTATATAAGCAAAAAATTTACCACATGCTACATCAAGAGGCTTGTAATAACTAACATAAATGTTTACACAGAAACTGTCAGGCCTCTTCAGATGTCATGAATTATAGGCACAGGTAAAGAAAATCTAGATGATTGACTGTTGGTGACTGAGATTTTTCTGCAGCTCTTTTATCTCGTACATGCAGTATAGATGGTGGGTTTGTCCTGGCAAATTAACAACAGAAAGATCTGTGGGGCTAGTGTGTCTGTATCTGTTAGTCAGATTTATGTTTTTTGCTTTCATTCTGTGCTTGTACTACAACATGTATATTAAAAATACACAAGGTAGGTACCCACACAAGATTAGAGCTAAGAAATCAGTTCAAAATAATTCTTTTGCATTTATTTTGCTAAATTGTCTGCATCTTTGATATTACAGTTAGAATGTTACCCACTGCATATTAGCATAAACTAATATAGACATATCGATAGTATTACTTACCTGATGGTTTATCGGTTGAAGTTGGAATGCTAGTAACTGCAGGCATAGTTGGTAAGGTAGGTGGCAGGACCTTTAAGTTCTGATCACTCTGAATCTCATTAGTAGATATCTGGTTGATAATGCGATTGTAAGTAGGAGGCTGGTACACTTTGTTTGGTGGCTGTGGAGTTTGTGGCAGTGGTTTTATGGACGGCATTTTCTGACAGTGTTCTTCCAGTTGGGCAATTATTACTGACTGATTATTGGCAATTGACATCAAATGTTGGTACTTGTGCTCTAAGTCTTTGTATTTGTTTGCAAGTTGTAGCATATCTGCAGTTTGGTTCAAAATCTTATTTTCAAGTTGAGAAAGTTCTAAGGCATTGTCGCGTTTTCGTATAATTTCATGTAGTAACTGCATGTAGAGTTGTGTGACACGAGAATTCATGTTTCTGCTCTCTTTTCTTAAGAGTTTGACCTCATTAACAATCCCACCATCCACCTCCACCAGTTGCTGGAGAGTTTCTATTTGTCTCTTTTGTTTAATAAGTTCATTGTTAAGTAACTGTAATTCTTGTTTATTTACCCTGTTTTCAAGTAGAACTTCAGGCTCCTTAGAGTTGACACAAATAGCACCCGTCACTCTCTGCTGAGGTACAATAAAGGTGTAAGTGCATTTGTCCTGTGTGTCACTGGAACGCTTATATCTGTTCATATAAATGAATTCCTGTTCTGTTTCCTCGTCATTGCCTTCCAGTTCCTGTGTCTCGCTTGCAGTAGCTCCCACAACAGCTATTAGCATTAAGCAGGTGAATCTTGTTGTCATCATGATCCTCTTGTTCTGGTCAAATATTCTTCTGCAATGAACTTCTTAATCTGTTTTAAAGTAAATTTAGCAGTAAGTAACAAATAGGAAATAGGTGTAGATTTACAAAACAAGTGATAGTCTGTGCTAAAACTTGCCAGATACTGCTCAGTAACTAGTATGGCTGTGTACAAATGAGAGACTTTCCTTGTCCAGCATAAACTTAGGTTGGCTAAGGGGGACATTGTGGGAAATGGTTATATCATTTTGTGGCCGGAACTGTAGTTACTAGTTATAAGCTTATCTAAAGCCTGCCACCAACCACAAGAAACTAAGTAATAAATACCAGGATTTGAAGAGTCCTTTTCCCAGGCAAGTACCACAGAAGTTTCCAAGATTGATGTGTTCATTTAAATACGAATTACATTTTCATTTCTTAGTTAAAAATATAAATGTTAAAGGTATGCACAACTTAATACCTGCTGTTAAAAGTTCGAAAAATATCAAAGAACTCATTATAATTAAAATCTCTGCTGCCCAAAAATTACAGGCAGTAAAATCTGTCTGGTAGAATTTGCAACTAAAATATTAATGGTTATGGAGACGTCTCTACACTCAGCCTGCTCATTTCACTTCATAGTCCTTTCTTGAAAGGAAAAGCCATGTGCATATATACATGGTGGAGAAAGATGACACCCCAGCTGTTAAAATTAGCTAGTAGTGTTTACTGACATATGAAACAAAAACATATGAAAAAAAAACCAACGAAATTTTGGTGAAATTATACTTAGTTCTTGGAGCAGATTCATATTCAAGGTGGAAGTTTGAGGCCATTGCTTTTTCTTAAAAAATAAGTCAATACCAGCACTTTATAGGCAGCAGTCTTCTTGAAAACATGAGCTTGGCAGTGTCAGTGTTGCCAGGAATGCCCTGTTGCAGATCATTCTTTTATCTGCTGCTTCAACAGCACTTCGGTATCATGCGTTTCTAACAGCTTTAATAGGCATGTGTATATAACCTAGTTTTCTTAAAATAAATAAAATGGGGCTAAAGTGCTGTATGGAGCTTTTTCAGTGTATAAAGCCTGCTTGATACTTTTTAACAGCAGGGTGGTGTTTCCCATCACATTTCTCTTTGCTTGTAAAACATTTCACATGGAATAACCATTCAGTGTTTAAATAACTGTCACCTTACTGCTTGGTCATCTTTAGTACAGCAGTCTTTTTTTAAATTACATGAAATGATGATAGTAGCAGCTGTGAGAAACTGGAATGAATCCAGCTGAGTGCAACCAACGTGGATAGCTAGAGGCTGGCAGACATTATATATGAGGAGCAGCAGAAAGAGCTGGGCTTGTTTAGCCTCCAAAAGAGAAGGTGAAGGAGACATCTTACTACTGTCTTCAACTACTTAAGGGGTGTTTGTAGAGAAGATGGATTTTTTTTGGAAATGCACAGTGGAAGTATAATGGTGAATGCATACAAATTGTCCCAGGAAAAATTCATTTTGGGTAAAACAATTTCCCAGCAAGTCTGTCCAAGGACAGTCCTGAAAGAGGTGGTGGAAACCCTCTTCCTGGAACTAGGTAAAGTTCTGATTCAGGCAAGGTTTTGAGCAACGTGATCTAGAATGAAATTAGCCTTGCTTTGTAAGATGAAGGTGAGGTCCCATCTGATCTGAATTGTTCTGGGATTGAATCTCGGAAACTAGGCAGCTGCTGATTTGTAAGAGATTTTTTTATTAGGGTTTCAATATAATGATGGACATGCATGCTGAAATAATTATACTGAGAGGAGAGATGCTGTCAGTCATTCATTTTTCTGTTGTTTTCAAAGAAACCATAAATGTTTCTGTAAAGGATTCAGAAAAAGTGACCAGGACCTGATCTTTCTTAAAGGTTCTGGATATACATTTTTGCCTCTGTTTTTTATTTGGAATAAACTAATTTTGCAGATGGCAAGGGATTGTGCTTTACAGCACCTGCCAAGAATCTTGAAAACTTGTCTGATAAAAGTTTGGAGTTTGACATGGATTCTGTAAGTAGTGGGATGTTATTTGGAGCCCTGGAAAACAGGGAACATAAATTTACCCCAGACAGCTTTAAGTTGCATAATCAGCATTTGCACAGCAGGTCACACTTGGAAACCCTGGCAGTTTTCCAGGCCTCATATTTCTGCACAGATGGAGTGTTTTGCAATGTGTCTCATGTATAGGTATAAAATGGGTTCTATTTCACAGTTTGAGTTGAAGTATCTTTCCCTGCCCACTCAAAACCTGTAATTATTGTAAGCACTGAAGAGAAACTGAGATTTTCTCAGACTTCACTTTTGTCTTTGTTACAGCAATTCATGTCTTTAATTGAGGACAGGATTTAGGGCACACATTCTTTTCCAGGCTGAAGAAAGAGCAACATATAAAAATTTGATTTCTATTCTTCCGTTTTCTTAATGAATTCTTTAAGAAAAACTCTGAACAGAGGTCATCAGCTTCATCTTCACATGTCAGTTCAAACATCTTTCAAACTAGAATAGACTGTTTCAGTTAGAAGGGGCCTATAATGATCATCTAGTCCAACTGCCTGACCAGTTCAGGGCTGACCAAGTTAAAGCATGTTAGTCACTCTTAAACAGTGACAGGCTTGGGGCATTGACCACCTCTCAAGGAAGCATGTTCAGTGTTCGACCACTGTTTGCCATCAGTGAATAACATCAGTGTAATTAAACGATGCTGAAATACTTCATTCTCATGATCTTGCCTGTATGTCACTTTTTCTAAGGTGTCTTTCCTACAAGAAAAAACACTGGAAGGAAAAGTACATTGGTAAGAGAATGCTCCTGTACAAATAGCAACAAGAACCATATTATCTTCAGATGTTTGTCTTCCTGTTTATGAAGTGATCTCTTCGGTCTTTTATTATCTACTTGTTCAGTTAAAAAAACCATTCAGCATGAGGCCTGTTTGTTGCATATTGTGGGGAACTACATAACATAAATGGCATTTCTTCCTTTCTGCAGTTGGATTCCAATGAAGTTCACAAGCAACATGCTTGTTCAAACAACTCTCAGTGATTAATCTTTCACAGAGGAAAAAGCTTCCAGAGGAAGTGGGGAGGGAAGCCAGGGAATCAATTTTAAACTATTCAATGCTTTTTAATATCTTCCTCTTCTTTTTGAGTAGGAGAACATCAGATTTTAGGACATCAGAATTCCTTCCCATGGGAGAGGAAGATCTAATTTACTTGATGTCTAGCACACTAGCTTTCAGTTTTCTTCTGTTGCACTTATGCCAAGTAATTGCACATACTCTTTGTACTTCGCTAGTGCTGTTGCTTGTTGATCACTTGGCTTTTACTGTTTCTCTGGCTCAGCCCTGCTCTTCTCTCTCAGTAGCTCTTCTGCAGTCAACTAGGAGGGGACTGTATTACTGGGGCCACATTTGTCCCCAGTGCAGAATTCCGTTCAGGTAGCTGTAGACTTTACAACCTTGCCATTGCACAACACTGCGTTCTTTAACACCATGTTTGGCACAGCTTTTCTTAATTACTGAAAATACATCAGGTCTGTCATCTGTCCTCATGTACACTGACAAATCTTCAACAAGCAAACATACAAACAAAAGAGGTGAAACAAGCACACTTAAGAAAAAGATGTATCATTTTAATGAGAAAAATAGAACTTCTAACTAGAAAAAATGTGGCAGTTTGAAGCAATTTCATTTCTAGATTCTGCTGTTCAAGACTTGTGTGCTTGTAAAAGCACTTTTCATAGGAGTTAAGCTGGTAACTTGCTCTAGTGCAGATGCATCTAAACCCAATTTTGTGCATGTTTACTCAGCACTATGTAGTACTTTATTCAGGCAGAATATTGTCTTTTGTCAGTGTAACTACATCTGTATGAAAGCTTCTGGCAGTATAGTTGCGTGGGTTAGAATCATAATATTTTTCATGCTTCTAACCATCATAAGTATTTTGGTTAACATTTCACTCTGTAGAACAAATGTTGGCCTATCTCTCCATATAACTGGAAGTAGGTAATTATAAGTTGGTTTGTTTGCTCCTTCATTGTTTGTCCAACTGAGGATGTTCCCATGATCTGGTGAAAAAAGAGGAAATAAACTTTCTGAAAGGGCTATCAGATGTTTCAGCATTTAGTTGTTTTTTCCTGTCGCTTAAAGGGAAAAAGTAAATACAGTCTTTCTCTGGCTTTGCTTTGAAACATTTGTGTGTCCTATGCTGTCATGCTTATATGGGGCTTTCGGTTCCTTGAAATATATTACCTCTTGATTGTTACCAATATCTTGAAACTTAAATGTGATATTTCAACAAGATTCGAGTATTTTGCCATATCAAATAACACAGGTGCTTCACATCCTGTAGTTTAGTCAGTGTCATGATCCTGAAATGATAAAGGTAAAAATATTTCGACATGCAAAGTACTACTGTTTGGCAAGTGTTCACTTTGTTTTAACCAGCTTGCCTCAAGCAGTAGCATCAAAGGGAGCAATGTCAGCACTGTGGCCTTTTTTCTAACCTGCTTATAACAAAATACACATTTCATTGTGGATATTCCAACATGTGTATCTCTTTCATAATCTGTACTTTATGATGACGTGTTTCAGAGGATCTAGTTTTTATAAAATAGGCTAGTTCAAGTATTTTATAAGTCCTGAGAATTCTTCCTGGGATTTTTGTGCCCAGGAGAACAAAGGTATGCCTCTGTCAGATAAAAATATGACTTGTAATAACTTAACAAAGAATCGTTAAGCTTATCTGAAAATGCTGCCAGTAGCCTTTCAGTGTTATGGCTGTTTTTTGCTGGGTGAAATTTTGTTCATAAACTAGACATTTGCAGTACTACTCTGGAAAGAAAGGTGTTTATAAAAGCCTGAGTATATATTGTCAACACAGTTGCATCTAGATCTAAAGTGGTTTGCAAATGCTGAGTCCTTTAACCACTGAGAGATTGGTATCTTGTCTCTGGGAGTTACACTGCGTTCTTTTTATGCCTACACTTTTCAGTGTTCTGCAAAAAGCCAAAAAGAGCTGAAGCAGTAGGAAGGCCACTGGATGGTTGCTGGGCACTGAATTTTATTATGCCTTACTGTGGATTACAGGTCATTTCAAGGAGGAAATGTTTTGACATGTAAGGAAAGTATCACCTATCCTACAGCAGTTTGGAGAAATACAAAGGCAAAATAATGGCCTATGTAAATCTTGTGTGGAAAACCTTAACTAAGACAAATATGGCAAATAACTGTTTGGATTTCATACCAGCATATAAATTTTGTATCTTAAATTGCATTGGTATGGGTTACTCTTACAGATGTGGCACATTAAAGAACTCAGTAGTTCAAAGCAGCAGAATTGCTTCTTGCTGCTGCTCTTGTTTTTCTATATATAGTAAACTGTTAATAAGCCAGAGGACTGTAGCTAAGCAAGTGATGCACTGGGCTCTATAAATGCAGCTTTTGTACAAGTGATACGTGACACTGTGTTTACCCTTGGAGACTGCCTTACAGGGAAGGCAATTTTCTGTGCTAAAACTAAGATGTTACATGAGTGACATCTTACTTCAATAACTAGTTGAATTGCACTATCACTGAACTTACTGCAAAGATAATCTAAGAAAACCCTTTACCAATATGTTTTGCGGAGCTAATGCATCAGAGCCTGGTGTGTGATGAAGACAGCAGCAATTCTCACTTCAAAAAGTTAAGAGTGCAGTTTTGGTGGGCTTGCATGTCAAAGCTCAGGAACTAAGGAGACATTTTTTAGTTTATTGGGCTTCAGTTATAATAATTATTTTAAACAAGGTGGGTTTCCTATGGGACTTTATATGCTTAAGCAGGAGGCTCCCAGAATGTTACATCCCTAATCACTTCCAGAATTTGTGGGGGTGGTATTTTTTATTATTTAACTCTGTTTTCTGTACATAGTTCTGTTTATGTGTCATTTTAATTTTATTGCCAATAGGTGACTTTCATTTCATTAAAGAATGGATAGGCTCACAGTTTGTTCATATCCTTGTAAATTGCTCTGACTCAAGCATTTAAAGTATAGAGGCTGGACTGTTCAGAGTATGTGCAGTTCCAACATGCCAAAATTGAATGCACCATAATTAAACTGGTAATACAGAGGCTTTTAGGAATATCCGGATAGGTGGGAAAAAAAAAACACATATATAATGAAGTATGAGATACGCAATTTGCACAACACAGATTTTTTTCTGACATCTCTCTCTATGGTTGTTTTGACATGAAACAAAGCAGTGAGATTCTCCATATAGATGAGTTCATTTTGCTACACCAAATTGCTCTGTTACAAAATTGAGTTCTTATGTGCTGGTCCTATTTAATATAACAAGGATAGCACTCATCTGAGGGGCTTTTCCTACATATCTTCTATGTTGTGGTACCTTTTGTGCTAATTCCTCAAGCATTTAGCCATACATGGAGGCATGTTCACAAAAGGAATAGTGTTAGCTGTTACAGCATTTCGTCTGGAAAAGATAAACTATTTTGTTTGATTGTGAATTCACACTTTAATAACTGTTTATTCTAAAGAAGAAACAAAAAACTAGCAATGAATCTTCACTGTTTCTTTAATACCGGTGTCTTTGGTATCAACAGGAGGTTTATAGGTTAGTGCAGTTTTACATTTTAATTGATAAAAGCAAATGGAGCAAGGGTGTTGAAAATGTAAAATCCTACTATAAAAAGATCAGAGGGTTTGGGTTTTGTTAACAAACATTAGTTTTTGCTTCTGCAGAGTCCTTTGATAGTCGGTGTTTGTGGACTTACAGTTAGCTGGCATGTTCCAGGCACCAGGCCAGTAATATGATCTGGATTTCACAACACCATTGTGATAAGATAGATAAGCATGGATTCTTCTGAAGCTGCTTTCTTTCTTACTCCCTACCCCTTTTCTCAGAGCTCATGCTCTGTTCCTACTCCTTCTCCCAAACATCCTCTTGCAAGGAATGATGTTAATCCATCCTGTCAATCTTCCAGGTAGCCTTAATTTTTAATGCGATTTATTATTTTTTGCTCTTACATAAGGAGAGTGACTTCCACTGGTACAGTTTGGGTCTTTTTAGAATTAACATCATGTAGTTTGGGTTTGAGATGAAGGGTGCTGCTGTGAAAAACCTCAACGCTGATTATTTTTTCAGTTTTGTAAAATGAAACAGCAATTCACAGTGGAAACACAGCACAGTAGTGTGCATGCCACATGTATTGGGAAAAGCTTTAAAGTTCTGCTTGAAGCTTTAAAGTAAATGTAATGGGGGATAGGGAAGAGCTGACACATAAAAGCATGCAGTTTCTGTTACACAAGCATGATGTAAAACTAAGTTGGAAAAAAAAATAACTCCAGACCTACGGGGGGAATGATTTTGGGGTTGTTTGGTTTTTTTTTTTTTGCCACTAGGTGCTGGATTCCATTGTAAGCAGTGCCACACAGATACCAATTCACTGCTTTTATTATAATGCATTCAATACTGAGCTTTTATGTCCACTTAAAATTGGGGTGAAATTTTGGTTCAAGTGCTAGTTCTTAAAAGGAAATACTTTTTGCACTGAGCAGCATGGATGACTAAAGCAATACTGCAGAATGAGTGTGTCTTAATTGGCTCCTGGAGAACTTTTGCTTTGAAATACTATCAAGTGCTGCAAGGAACTTCAAAAGCTGATGTATCCTTTGCTGCTGTGGAACTTTCTTCCATGTTTTGGGAAAAAATGAGCTGCTTTTTAGTTACACCGAGTACAAGTTTTCTTTCTGGATTACCAGGAATTTTAGTCATGTTGACTGTGGATTGTTCTTTGTGCTTTCGTGAAGTTCTGTCATAGATGTGGAATGTAATTATTGAAAGAGCACTGCTTTTGTTGTTGCTTCCCTTAACAGCGGCCTCACCTTATTTCCACTTAATCCAATCACTACCAAAAAGTGCTCATACTGTGTGTGCTCCTGTGTGCACACACATTGTCTGTAATAGCCCTTAAACACATTCACATTTGGATAAAAGTGACTCCTTTTGCCCATGAAAAATAGTAGTTAGATCATACAGTACGTATTTAATACTTACACAAAGGTATTCATAAAAGTTAGGTTCTTTTTATTTTAATTGACACTTTCGCAAAATCTCTCATACTTTGTATAGGCTCTATTACAGGAACTTTTGTGTCTCTTTAATCAGACAGGAGTGTAAGATTGAATGGAGATTTCATGGTTTTTAATACAGGTAGTCCTTTAGCAAAGTTATCATAGGAATTAGCATATCCTGGAGGGTTTGTTGAAAGGTGCATCCGTTTAGAGCAAGTCTGAGGAAGCTCAAAGTTACATGCAGCACTAAGTAAGGTTATAAAAAGATTCTGTATTTCTGAAAATAGTGGCAATAAGGCTTTTCCCTGCCTGGCATCATAAAATGTTTCAACTGCCATTTAGTCGTGTTTGGGGCTTCTTTTTGTTCCAAGGCAAAAGGAGGCTTGTGCCCTACCCTGGAGCAGTGCTGTCTGTGACAAGGTAACCTCACTGCTGCCGTGGTCCCGCTGCAGCGCAGTCCCTGGGCCCCGGCCGCACACCTCGCATCCACCCGCCTCATGCCCGCGCTTACCCCCGTCTCTTTCGGCTGCTCTCCTCAGCCCGTGGCGTGCCTCACCCGAGGGTCTCAGCGCAGCTCGTCCGCCGGGGCTCTGACATCTCACTCGGCTGTGTCAGCGGAGGCAGCTTAGCCCTGCAGTTAGACGAGGCAGTAACCGGCGGCTCTCACCATCCTTTCTTCTCCCGTTCTCCTTTTCTCTCCCTGAGGGTATTTCACTCCGTGGCAGCCCAGGCTCAGCCGCCCATCCGCGCTGCTCTGGGGCACGGCCGGGCTCTGGAGTCCGCGGTCCGTGGCGTCAGGCGAGAGGCTGAGGCAGCCCGAGGTGAACTTGAGCTCCTTTGTGGCACGATTGCGTCCGGGCCGGGAAAAAAAAGAGGAGGAAAAAAAAGAGGGGGAAAGGCGATCCTGCGGCGAGCCGCCCGGCTCCGGTTGGGCGCGCGTCCTCCCTCCTCCCACCAGCGCCGGGACCCACCCGCGACAGACGGCCCCGAGCCCCGCCGCAGGCATGACCTCAGCGCGGGGCGGGAGCTGGGCTGTGAGGGGGCTGAGGGGCCGGGCGTGCGGCTGTGTGCTCGGTGGCCCCCGGTGCTCCAAAGCGAAACGCCTCCGTCTGTCACCGGGGGAACGGTCGGCGTTGCACCGCTTCACGTTCCGCAGGCCGCGGCTGAGGAGCGGGCGTTTGGTTTCTTAGCTCGAACTAGGTGGTAGAATGTGTAACTGCGGAGGGTTCGGCCCCAACATGTCGGGGGCAGGGAGGGCCGCGTCCTGCTCGGTCATCTCCTCACGGTGTGGAGAGATGAGGTAAAGACATAGGGGTCACTGCTCGGGTTTACTGACTGCTCCTCTGTGATGCTCAGAGAAGGAAGGCAAGGCAGCTTTAGGCAGAGAAGCGCCAATATTCCCCATGGTTTTTCCCTTCATAGGTAGATGTTATCAAGAAATGGCGTGTTCCCAGAAATAAAGTTGTTCGAGTTCAGGTAAGCTCTTCACATAACCCAAAGCTTTTCCAGTTCACTAGTTCTGTAGTGAAAAGGCTAGTTTAATTGAACCAGAAAGTGACAAACCATTAATTTTTGACAGACTTAGCAATAGGCCCATTACGTTTTCTTCTGAGGGAGCAGGTTGTCATGAGTGTGGCTGGTTTTCCCAAATTCCTGACTATTTCGAGGCTAGGAAGGCAATTCCATACCTAGATTACTGCTTGAGTATTTAATTGGTATTTGAGAATGAACATATTCAGGTTCTTTGCTTTTGTGGAAAAATGCAGGTTTTTTAACTCGCTGTAATGCCCTGGAGCACCAAGGTTCTTGGAAACGCAGGATTTCCCAAGGATAAAGTTGGTTATTTAGGACCATATTTATAAATTGCCCATAACCACTTTTGAGCTCTTTAATATATACTTAAGCGCTATTGATTTTAGGGCACTTATTTAAGTGCAGTTTAATGCCTAAAAACTTCACCCATTGAAAGAGACTAAATAGAGGCTTCCCTTGTGGTGAGGTTTTTAGTCATTAATGTTCTCTTACAGATAATTGCGTTAAAAGTATTTGGAAGATCAAAAGTAGGCAAACCTCATGTCTTCATTATAGTCCTCTTTTCTGAATAGGAAACAACGTATTATGACACAGATCAACCTCCTGATGAGGTGCTGAGTACCTTTCTGTCTTTTTTAAAGCTGTCTAGATGGCCTGTTCCTGGAAACTTTTATATATGGGTCATGCCAAATTGGGTATGACAAAGCTGGCTGATTTCTTCAGACTGTTGCCATTTTGTCTGTTGGGAAAAATAAAGTTGTGCCAGCTTGATAGGTGACAGGGAGCTTCAGTGGATGTGCCAGTGTCAGTTATCAGAATTGTTTGGGTGACAAGAGGTGTTTGCCCTTTGGAAAAGATTGAAGAGAAAAATGGAATTGGCGTTCTGCTGGAACCAACTGGGAATGCCTTTTCCTTAGATCTGTAATGCTGTGGAGTTCATTGCTTTTGTTAAAGGCTTTAGTCTGAATTATGTGATTTTTCAAAACATTTCATAGTTATTCCATTTGCTTTCCATACTGAGAATCTCAGACATCAGCTTGAATTTAAATCCATGATTGGGGAATAACATCTTGCTAATAGTAGTGTACTAATAGCCAGTTATTTCTGGCTGTGAAAGCTGACAGTTGTCTTCACCAGAGTAATTCAGTCACCAAGGAGTGGGCCAATGTTAGACTTGGCTTTGAGAACTAGTGAAAATACTGTAAAACAGATGGTCATAGAAGTTAACTTTAAGTCAGTGATCGGAAGCTCAGGGGAAACAAAATAGATAAGAATGTGCCAATCTTAAAAACACAAACTTTGAGCAATCAAACTGAGTAATCTTTTTCAGGCAGTACAGTTCAGTTGCGGAATACGTTTGCCAGAAGATCACTTGAAACCAGAAGTTAAAACCAAAACCTGTGTGTGTAGGAATAGCAGGAAAAAGAAAGAGCGAACAGGCAGATTCAAAGAAGAAACATTAAAAAAAATACCACCCAGACTTAAACACAAAAGTGTTTATCCAAGCTCTATCTCAGGAAGTCCCTAAACCACAGCTCACTGCTGACAGGAAGCTACATCTGGAAAACAACTATTGTACCTTTGCCTTTTTCCTATATTCGTTTTCTAAGCACTATCTTCTTTCTGACACTGGCTATGTTTGGGAATGTTTGCATGAATCATTACTGCGGTATTTAATCTTCTGGATTTTTTTCTTGATTGATGAGAAAAGCATTAGGAGAAAAGAAAATGGTACTTTTGAGAAAATGTGATGTGTTCAGAGGAAAAGCTTTTCTAGGAAGCTCCAGGTAGCTTCAGAATTTTTTAGACTGTTTCAGTGAATAAGAGATTGATTTGCACCACTTGGAGGTGATTTTGGGCATAAATTCCTGAAAATAATTCCAGCTGAATTAGTGGTAACTTTTTCTTTCACACACTGGTATCTTACTTTGAAAGTTACTTGGTTTATGCTTTACTTATTTGTCTGGTTTTCTGTGTTAGGCTTTATTGCTACAATGACCAAGGTGGAATTATTAATTGCAGTGATCCATTAGAGTGCGGGTATTCAGGAAACACCATGGGATTGTTTCCTTCTTTTAGTTTTGGCATGCCGAAGGATGAAACACTGATAATACTTTATCTCCTTCATTAAATGTAGACAAGAGAAATGGCTGGAAGTGAGTTTGTTGAGTTAAAGAGGTTTCTTTGGTGTTCCAGTGACTGAGAAGTCTTAGATGTTCAGACTCTCTGGAGTGACCTTTTGGATTAGAATCCTTGCGTCTGGAAAATTTTCTTTTGAGGTCACCACTGTGCTTGAGTAAAGAAGAGCAAAACTTTATATAGATCAGCAACAATCTTAGTTTGCATGGGGCACAACAGGATCGTAAGATGCTCAGCTGAGGATTTGATAACATCAAAAGGGAAGACGGAGTGTCTGTTAGGAATGTTCTATTTTCTCTGAAGCACTTGAAATCAGCTGTCAAATTGAAAAATCAGTTCACTGAAATGGTGTTAACTTTCATTTCCTTGAAAACTTGAGAATTTTTAAGCATGCTGAAACGTCTCTGTAGAAGCACTAGTATTTCCATCCGTCTCTGCCAAGCATTAGTAGAAAATGCTTGTCATACTGACTCACTGTTATATTCTTTGTATTCCTAACAGGGCTGGTGTTAACCATTAGTTCAGTCTACCAATAAATGTGCAGTGGTAGACCTGAGAAACCACGGGAAGGTTAGTGAAGTTTGGAAAGGCTGGTCTACATCTGTAACACTCATAGAAGCCATAACACTGCCGTTAAAAGCATTGGCACTTTTGTTTGTGATGTATTTTCTTTCACAGAAAAACTAATTATTTTCCTTTATTTCTAGGAAAAAAAGCCAACTGTACAGAACAATGTTAAATATGAAAAATGAAATGCAATTTAATGTTTTTTGAGTGCTCTGCCTGAGGTGAATGTTTCAGTGCTGAGCTTTTGATTAAAGAAGGAAATTAGAGTTCTTCTTCTGATTAGCAAATGAAGCTGTTTTGGCTTTGTTCTTAATCCTTGTTCTTAGGACTCAGGACACAAAATAGGTATGATTGAGAAAGAAAAATGTAAGCATTATACAATAATGTTTGTGGGTAGAGCTGTAATAGGGAACAAGCAGTTGTCAGACACTGGGACCAGGGAGAAGACTGATTCTTTCTAAACTCACCCAAATGCCCACAGCTTTCCATTTGCCGACTTTCCCAGTGAAAATAAGTAATTTTTTTTCTGTTTTATATGTCCAGTGAATCTTGAGTAACCTGCCTTGTAAAATTATACTTATTTTCTCCTGTTTATTTCATTTTTAACATATCAACGCTGCAGTATAGCACCTTGTGTAATATACTTTTAAATGCCTCAAAATAATTAAAGGTCTGCGTTTCAGGATGTACAGATGTATGCAGAGTTTTAGGATGGAATGAACAAGGCTGCACAAGTCCAGTGGTTTAGGTCTGTCCTCAACTGTTAAGTGCTCTTGCTCTCAGGCAAGTTCAGTAGTCCTGTGCCAGTCTCTCCAGTCTGACGTCTGTCCTGTACAGAGGTGTACCAGGACTGTGCTGCACTATTCCAGATGTTGTCTCACTGCTGCCAAGGAGATCTAAAACACTCGTCTTTAATCCCTTTTGAAAACGATCTGTATTCTGTTTGGTTGCCACCTCTGTGCATGTAGTAACATTGCATTCTATTGCAGGCAACATTTCCTGCAAACTGCATGTTATAATCTACCTTAACAGTAAAGTTAAATTTGTATTGCTGCTTTCTTAAAAATCACAGATGGTTGGGGAGTTACTTTACTCCTTGTAGGTCAGAGCAGGGATATTTAAACAGTTCATGTATTCAAGCTAAGGCTTGAGTAAGTGCTGCAGCTTCTGAGAAGATAGTGGGATCTGAGCCCTTTCCCTTTTTCTGGTGATGATTATTTCTGTTTCTTCCTTTCGAAGGAGCCAAAAGAAAAAGGGCACTATAGGGCAGTATGGGAGCTGCTCTTCACAGAGGGTGGAATTAAAAATTGCATCAGGGCTGGAGTTCTTTGACTTTTGTTGAATGAACACTTGAATTTAAAGATTCTCATGCCTTTCAGTGTACTTGTTTAGGAATAATGTAGTTGCTCATTACATCCTGTTGAAGCTGTTGCTTGTGAGTGGAACTACTTTTGTACTCATGCATATATTATAATAATGGCAGTGTAGTTTCCATTGGTAATGTTAACCTTTAAAAAAAAGAGGTATTTGCCATTACTGTAATTGTCAGTCTTCCAATACTTGGAGTATTGTCTCTCTAAAAATATATACTGATCTTGTGTTCTGACAGAGGCGTAACAGATTATAACTATTTTAACTAATTGTACAGGATACCATTTGTTGTTTCCAGTTACATTTAGTTGGTGTCTCTGAAGTAAAATAATGTTCAGAATGTTCACTTCAATTTGTGAATAATTTGGGGGTTTCTGTTTGATTAGTAGAGGTGGAGTTATTGTGTATTAGTTACACTATGCATAGGTAACTATGCACTGACACAGCTTTTGAACCCTGAATTAGCGTGAATGATCTCAAAGTTTTATTCCAGTGAATGGTGTTAACACTGAAAACTTACTGAAGTAGCTCTTCCAGTGAATGTCTCAATTTGTGTGTGATCATACTTGAGGAATGCTGGGCCTGTAATAGACTGTGTGTTCCAGAGTAAATATTCCAAAATAGTTTGTCTATGCTTTCCAGGTATAGACAAGCCCAGAGTGGTAACGTGGCGCTCAAGTACTGTTTTCTGGTTCTGAAACCAGAATACAGAAATACAGAAAACTTATCTTTGATTTCATCCTCGTATTGAAGAAATAATCTTGAGAAAGCAGTCGTAGTAGCTGTTTCCCCTCTTAGTAACTTACTGGCAACATCGTTACAGGCATTGCTTTTACCTGTGTTTTAAGAAGACTTTTATGGTGTTATGAGTATTCGCACTCTCACAAGCTGACGATTCGCAGGGGGTAGATGCCAGAGGATGGCAAGAATGCCTGTTGGGGAATTTGGAACTGTATAAGTAAAAATGATACACACCTTTTTAATTGATAAAGTTTTTGTCTTTTTGACTCGGCCTCATTATAGTTCTCCATTTGTGCATGTGTGTGATCCTGATGCCACGCTCTGGGTACCTGACATCCCATAGAAGTGATAAACCTGGTTGTAATCCCACCTTTACTTCCCTGTGAGTGATCCCATTCACTTGGCCACTGCATCAGCAATATATTTTACAAATCACATGTTGTTGCGTTGGCAGAGATTTGTCTTCAGTTGTTTCCAGAGTACGCCAAGTCCTACCAAGGTTAACCAGGATATACATTTGGGTTTGTAGAAAAATTTTCCAGCCCTTAGTCCATGGAAAATATCCAGTCTTCTTGAAACCAGTGATACCACAAAACTGTTGGCGTTGCTGACTGTGAGCTAATCTCCTAAGAATGGTGTCTTTGGTTTTACAGACTGCTGACTGCAGTGATTTGGACTTTTTACCACTTACTTAATTGATAAGTTGCTTTCTTGCTGCCCTCTGCTTTATTTAGTATGATACAAACACTCTACTGTATGTGGGAAAAGGCTTTCATAAATACAGCTGACTACAAATTTGAAACATATTTTTGTCTCTTCTGGTTTTCCTATCAAACCAGTGTCATTATTTAACTTTTTGGGGAAAAGAAGGGAAAATAATTACTTTCCATAGGTTTCCTTCTGTTATGCGTGGCAGTTACTGCGTGTCTTGTAGACAGTGCTTCCTGTACTGAACGAATGCTCTATAATACCCAGACATCCACGTTAGAGAGCAGGATCTGTGCATTCAGGGGCTTCTGGGTTGTGAATATCTTCAGAAAGTGTACGTGATGATCAGTAGGGAACTAAATTTGTGCATTAAAACATTTAACTTCTTTTTTTTTTTCCTCTTACAGAATGTGTTTGTGGTTGTCACAGTAACAGTACGATTTACCAAACAAGTGTGGAAGACTGTTACAAATGTTAAGTAAGAATAACAGATTGGAAGTCCCGAGGCTAATTTGAAATACTTCCACATCAGCTAATTCTGTGTGGCAAAGTAGTGAATGTCTGACTAACAAAAATACCATAGAGCCGTGTTTCCTAACTTGCATTTGCAGAATTGCACTGCAGAGCACTATGCACTAAAGTATATGTAAAGTATACAGTAGGGGTATGCTTTAACCCCTTAATTTTGGGGTTGTTAGCCCTACTATTTCACAGGATAGTTTTAGATCCATTATAAAAAAATAAAAGACAAAAAAGGACACAACTGAGAATGATACGAATTTTCACTCTGTATCTGCAGGTTTTTTTTATGATCAGTTTTGCAACAGTGCATGCTTGTGAGACATTTTTAGGTACTGTAAGTTTTTTATTACACCTTCTGCTTGCAAATTGTCACAGCCCCCCCCCCCCCCCCGACATATTTGAACTTCTGAATTGTTAAGAATACACGGTGCTGCTCCTTCATAGCTGTACATAATTATGTATTTTCTATAATTTAATCCACTTTTGTTAAGTTTTCCCAGTCATAATGTTTATTTTCCTGAGGTCTTTCTGACAGAGCAATTCTGTCTGTCTCCCTGAACTTGTGGGAAGTAGAGGATAACAATAACTTGCCCAGGTCAAAGAAATCTCTGCCAGAACAGAAAATCTGAACCCAAATTTAAAGTAAATGTCACTGTGGTTTAAAGTAGTACCATCCAGCTTTTCCCTCTGGTTCAACTCTGTACATGTGATTTACTTGACTGAAAGTATTCTGTCTTTCATAGCATGTTATGTCAGTCTGTCTCAATGAGGAAGAAATCCCACACCATAGCTGTTAATGAAAATTGTATATGCTTGCACTGAGGTTCATCAGAATTGAGTGAAGCTGAATACTGATTTCGGAAGGCTTGAGATTATCTTTCTTAAGAGTATGTTGTTAGTACCCATCAACTGCAAAGTGTGCTTATTATCTGCATCAGTACTATTTTCTTCTTCAGAAGCCATGAGTATTGCATAAAGAAGTAATAAAAGCAGCTTACCTATGAATGAAGGCACAAGTATTGAGACTTAGATTTGCATCCTGCTGAGCACTGCACTTATCTATAAATACTTTTTCAGTAAAATTTTAGCCTTGGAAGTTGTTGTCTGGAGGATGGAGCCCTCAAACTGTATCATCTGGGTGGTGGTAACTGACATTTCAGGGTCACCTTGTTGTTGTACTTCAGTTTCCCTGTCTTGAAACTGTCAGTACCATTACTGCTTACTTTGAGCTCTGAAATACAAAATTAAGAGCTGGGTATTAGAATTCTTTTTGCCAATTTAAAAACAATCAGTTGCTTTCACACAGTGAGAATTCATTGATAAATTTAGTTTTGGATTATTTGGCCATGCTTTTCCTACTTCTGTGGTGTTATTTCCATGATGCCATAAGGTAACAAATACTGTGTTGTCTGCACACAATATCCAGCTGCAAAATCAGTTCTAGTAACAATGGAGAAAAGTCAGTATCACTGGAAAATGTTTTGTCTGTGGAAGCAGCTGCCCATGAGCTCACCCTCTGGAAAATATCCTGATGGCTTCACATCTTAGAGAGCTTTCTCAGTGCACAGTAGCACAAATGTAAGCCAAGGTTTGAAAAACTAGTACTGTATGTTTTCTTTGGCATATGGCAACCCCAAGCCTTTCCTTTGAGAAGCAGGTCTTAAAGTCTTGCTGAAGGGAAGAATTTCTATTTCTCTGAGCAAAATAAATGTATTCTCATCTATTTCTATTATTGCATCATATATATGGAAGAGTTCAGAATGCCACTGCCCAGGTGAAGGCTGGTAACACTAAGAAAAAGATCAGTAGAAACTAATCCTTCTTGCTTTGAAAGAAGGCAGGAGAGGAACACTCCTGAAAAGGTGTGAGCTTGATGTGAATTTACAGAGAATATGTTTTGCTATATTCCAGCATATTAAGTCTGATTTTTTTATTGGCATCCATCAGTTTGGTTTCTTTCTTCTGCTTTGAGCTGCCTCCATTGGTTGAGCTTCCATTCTGTATGGAGTGCAGAGTGACACAAATCATCATGCACAGGTTATTTTGGGTTGTTTAATTTATACAGAAGCATTAAGTTTAGAGATGCAAAAAGACTGTTTTAGTCATGCTAGAACATAGTTATATTTTGCTGTAAGTTCACTGTGTAAACTGTGATTTCCTCTTAGAATTGCACATCCAGCAGAATCTGATCTGCACCTCATTTTGTCAGTAGAAGTCAAAATATCAAAGACTATACATAAAAGATTTCTACTGTAAATGGTATTACAGTATTCGGGTTGCATCCACTTCATTATTCTTTATCACTACTGGCAATGGCTTTGTGTTTGTGTAAGTTTTGCATGAACTGTTTGCAAACTTGTGTTCAAAGTTATGTGATTATAAATCTAAGTACTTCGTATTTCCTGCAGATTGTGCAGTTACGGGATTTTTTAAATTTGGAAAAGCAAAACCTATGTTAAGAATGGGTGAAGCCACAATTTCTTTCTTGTATTGTCTAGTTTGGGTATCCCTGGCTGTCGCATGGCTCCATGAAGAAGCAAAAGAGCAGCAAGTCTCCTTTATACAGTGATTGCCCTCACTTACTGCAGGGCATCTTTGGCACAAAGTGCCCATGTGGCCAAGGACACACTGAAGATGATGAAGTGTATTGTTACAACTCTACCTCAGCAGACTTTGTTGAGCCACAAAGTACTGTGCATTACAACTTTGTTCCATCCTATGATTGCACCCAAGGTCTGATCAACAGAGAGCATAGCTGGAAGTCCTAAACGGAACTGATTTTACACACACACTCAGAGCCTCTGTACTCCTTAGCTGCACTCATACAATTGAAATACTGAAACTGATGAAAGTATCCTCACAAAAGGCAAGAGTGGTACTCTTCCGCATCTTCATTTAAACACATTCCATTAGCTGCTGAAGTAAATAGATGAGCCTTGCATTATGCTTTCATAGTTGCTTTCATGAGTTTTGCAAGGCTGTGTTGTAGAATTATCTTTCAGTTTTCCAGAGCTGAAACCTAAAACTTTGTATGTAATTACAGTGAAGATCCAGTTTTCTCAAACTTGATGATTGTATATACTTCCCAGTTAGTATTTTCCCCTTCGTTTGTGATTGCTGTCTGACTGTTCTAGGGCTGTAAAAGAAGCTCAGTAAAAATCGAAATAGTTTGTGTGAAACTGAATGGCATGTGTTGATAAAAAGCAGATGGGTACTATGTAAAAGATCTTATACTTTATCATGATTTCAGCCTTAAGGCTGCCTTTTTCTCATAATGTGTAAAGGTAGAAGTACCATACAACATACAAACACTGAATGTAAGTATATTTATGGTGATGAAGATAGCTGACATCTTGCTACACATGACTTCTGTGCCTATAATAGGCTTCCTTACCAACCACATATTTTGTCTCGTCAACTAGTGCTTTGGAAAAGTGCAGCACAAGGAAGAACAATCAGCATCTTTGCGTCTCACTGAGAAATCTGGGCCTAGGCAAATAACTGCCATTCTTTCAATTAAGACATTAAGAAATAAACTCCTTTTCTTTCTGCTTTTTTTAAATCATCACATGATCAAAAGCTAAATATCATCTCCTCGAGCAGTTGCTCCAGCAAATGCAGCCTAGAGCCTCAGCCAGAACATGCAGTAATATCTTCATGTGGTAAATAGTGGTAGTGAAGCTCATGGCCAGAGGCTGTTGTGCTCACTGTCAGTTTCATGCATGCTGCCTGCACTGTCATTAGCAGTTCATAGCAGCTGTCACTTTTCTTTTCTTAGTGTCCTTGATATGGTCCTGCAAAGTACTCATAGCAGACATTAGCCTATAGAATTGCAAAATCTTTTCAAGAGGTGTCACAGAACTCAAGCACTGATTCTGAAGTTTTTTCACCAAGCAAATCCGAAGCTCTCTTTTGTGTGATGGGTCCAGACCACAGTGGGGGTGAATAGTTGCTGGCGGTTCTGTTCATGAAAAATGATTCAGTTATTTGTGGTTGAAACATAGACCAATTGGTTGATTGGTTTGTTTGTTTCAGGAATTTATCTCCTGGATTTAATCTACATTGATTCTGCATATCCTGCTTCAGGCAGCATTATGGAGAATGAACAAAGATCCAATCAAATGAACAATATTCTCCGAATAATAGCTGATCTGCAAGTCTCCTGTAACTATGGTTGGTAAATCTTTTGTATCTGTTAAGGCTTAACTAGAAATTCTGTAGTACAATATTGTGTGGTTTCAGTCCTGTGTAAAGGCAACACAAGAGGCTAACGTTGGTAGAGTTGAACACTAGTAAGTAATGTAGCTTCTCCTGTGCAATTTCAGTCTTACCAGTAAATTAAGCAAATATGCATTTACTCTTAATTGTAAGAGCTATAACAGAAGTTGAGCAGAGTTTACTGCAAAATGTGGACTACAAATGACATATTTTCAAGTACAGCTATTGCATTTGGGTTGTATTCTGTTCCCATCAGAGGCAGTCAGAAACATCTTAATATCTTTCCTTTGCAGTAGGTATGATGTCTTTGGAGCATAGAATGTCTTAGTTTCATTGTTTTATTGTTAGCATACTGATACATTTACAAAATGAAATACAAATACTGCTATCTGCACAACAATTGTAAAATTGTGTGTTAAGCTTTTCCACATATCTCACTTGTTGATGAAGTGAGGAACTTGAGGGGCTGTTCCTTTTTGTTAACAGCATTTTACTCGCAAATTTTCTAGGCTGTTAGTGAAGCCTTATGTCAAGAAATGTGCTGGTTTGGGGCTGTTGATGAATACTCAGAGTGCTGTTGGTGACTTAGCATAACTTTTCTTAGCTTAAACATGAAATAAGTTGGGAAACATTGAGAGCAGCTGCAGAATTGAGTAAGTTCAGAACATTTAAATGCTACAGTTTTGGAGAGTTTTGAATAGGAAAAAAAAGAATTTAGATTGTGAAAAAAAGGAGGTGAGAAATCACTTGTGTATGCTTAAGTATTCAGTTCTTGTCCTTTGCTGTCAGCTTGGGTGTGATACTGTATTCAAAGGGACTAGCCATAATAGTGTATGATTCTGAATAGCTTGATTATTCAGCTATCATGTTCTTACTATGAGTTTCATTTTGTCTGAATACTTGGACAAAGAAACCTCATTATGTCACTAATCCTTCCTTTTTACAGTTTTGGTGGCTTTCTGTATTGCTGTACATTAATTTTTAGTGCTTTTGTTGAAATGAGAATGAAAATTAAAGCATGGCCTTGAAGAAATAATATTCTGGAATAATAGGTGCCTTTTAAAAGAGTTGTCTTTCAGAGAGGATATGTTAGATACTACAAGGCGTGTTCCTGTCCTAGTTCCTGACTAGATGTCAAGGGATTTTCCTGTCATTCTGAACTTAGTGTCTTTGTTTCTTGGTATTCAGCATTCTAATTTTTTTAAGTCTCTTCATGTTTCTGCCTGATTTATTATTTAGGAATGTTTAAAATCTCAGTTTCCATTAAGATAACCATAAGAACTAGGAAAAAAAAAAACAAACAAAACCCCAAACAAAAAAGCCCAACGTGAAAGAATGAGGAATTTTGGGTGACATTAATGTTCATCTTCTGTTTGAACACTCCACAGATCATCTTACAACACTGCCCCATGTGCAAAAGTATTTGAAGTCTGTTCGTTACATTGAAGAACTTCAGAAGTTCGTAGAAGATGATAATTATAAGTAAGTACTGTTCTTTTCTTCAGATTTTGTGGAATTTAATGGAAAGATCACTTGGCTATTAGTTTGATTTAAAGTGGAACAGAAAGTCATTGGCTGAAGGTAGTTCACTGTGAAAGATCATGCTTGACTATGGTTTGTGCTTTTGTGGCTGGTTGATCACAGATACTGAGCATAGTGATGTTTCTGTAGGAAATTTATTTGGAAAAAAGAATGTGTTTGACTTTTTTTTCATAGCAAAATTTATCTACTTCATGGAATTGGAATTTGTGCCAGAGTACCAATGATAGAATACGTATGTTTTCCCTTTTCTCAGCCTCCAGACATTGTATGTGCTCACAAATAGAGATGCATTGTGCAACAGATGCATATTGAACGTTAGCATCATGCACAGCTTTTTGAAAAGCTCAGGCAATCCATGACTTCGTTAAGAGTAGTCTGAGATTTAAATCTCAGTATTAATATTTAACAGTCATTATTTACTAATTTCCCAGAAAATTCTATGCTTCATTAAAATCATGAACATACAGAAAAACTATAGTAGTGATGTAGTGAAGAACTGTGGTTAGTAAAGGCTTTACAGCCCTTGGATTGGGTTCAAGAAAGTGATCATGTTGCTTAATGTGGTTTTTAGATGGAGTTTCCTGATGATGCATCAATGTTAACACTATATATACAACAGCTTTCATGAACTGTAATATCTTAAGAAAAATAGATTAAACAAGTGGTTTCTGTGAGTATATGATACTGTAACAGAATACTTTGAAGAACTACAAGTCATGAGTAATTCCAGCTTAAATCTGAAAATCATTTTAACTTTAGCTGCAGCCTTGCTGATAATGCTGGAAGGTATTTGGTGTATCTTAAAGATTTAGTACAACTTCTTCTGCTTTAGTTATTTCTGAGACTATTTCAGTCAAATTTAGGAGTTTTCTTTCTAGGCTTTACTGTGGCAAGGAAAATCTGGACTGATCTCACAAGAGATATTAAAAAGAGGGAAATATTTGATTCTTAGCATAGTGAAGTTGCTGCAGTTTATGTACATTGGAAAAGTTTGACCTTTTTCTGCCACCTTTGTTTCATCAGAATAAAGCTTTAAATTAAAGTCTATTCATCAAAACTGCACACAACTGCCCTGAAGGAGAACTCTGATGCCTCTTCCATCTTTGTATTTGTGCAGAAGTTTTTGAATTTTATTTTGAATATTTGATTTCACATTTTCCTCTCAGTTTTCCCTAGTAGGTCTTCAGTTTTATAGCATTTTCTGGTCCCATGCCAGAAGAAACTGTAAGCCTTAAAAAGGCAAAGACTTCTAAGTTCTTATAGTGGAAAAGAATCTCGTCTTTCTTTCTCTTTAAAGTGACCACTCTTTTTGAGCCAGGGACAGCATTAGTGTGCTCTGAAGAGATGGATGCTTGACCTTTGGCAGAGAGAACTATCTCAGTACCAGGCTGTCAGGGAGAGAAGCTTAGATAGTTGCCCTAAAATGTATTGGCAGGATCCCAACACACATTTTGCCAAATGAGAACCTCAGTTGCACTGAAAAGGGAAATTTGGCAGCCACTTTATATAAACAAGCTCTTCTCCACAATTTTTGTGCCAGTCCAATTGCTCGCTTTAGGTTTGTGCTTGTCAGCAAGTAGGAACACTCCAGAAAATCCCTGACAATGATGTCATAACCTAAAAATAATAGGTCTTTTTTGCTCAGCCTATACGCTGTTCTCTGCAGAAGCTGAGAAATTACAACTTTTGCTGGTTACAAGACTAAGGGAGAAAAACCAGGACCCAAATCATCAAGATTCCTTCCAGCTATATCCAAAATGTATTGCTAATCTTTGTTATCTCAGGGCATTACTGGTACCAGATGCAGAGGTAGCCTTCATAGGTACCAGATGCAGCTGCTGCAGGATCTTCTTCCTCCTTCAGGGGTGTAAGACAGTGCTTGTCCCCAGGTGTGCAGTTTTCTCCTTAGCTAGGCAGCACTGTGTTAGCCTGAGATTTCTAGTGTTCCAGCGGCCATATAGATTCATAGAATGGTTTAGGTTGGAAAGGACCTTAAGATCATCAAGTTCCAACCCCCCTGCCATGGGCAGGGACACCTCACACTCGAGCTATTGATCAATAGCTATAGTTGTGACTTGGCTGCTCTTCCACAGTTCATTCTTGGGGACAGTGAAGCTTCCAGAAGCTGTTGGACCTACTGTTTAAGTGCTACATAGGCAGCTGAAAATGTTCAAGATACATCAGACCCATTCTGCTTCATACACAAATGCTGGTCAGAAATGCTCTGAGTGACAGCTTTGAGGCTTGAACTGCTTTACTGCAACTTAAGTCTTGTCTCAGAAAAGACGAGTAAGTTTTGTTCAGCCTCCTCATGGAGCAGCTAAATTTCTTCTTCATGTAAGGCTATTCCCTGTCTTCTTTTACTTGCCTAATATTAGGAGAATTATGTAAAAGTAGCTTCACTATCCTAGAAGTAGTTCCATCCTGTGCTGGAGAGAATCCTTCCATGAAATAGAACTGTGTTCAAGACTGGGTGCATATTTCATTTTCTGCATATGAGGTGAGGTGGGAGCAGAGCATGCGTGTACACGCATGGAACTTGTGCTGCTCAGTGGAAAATGCAGTGTCAGAGGAATTGCAAAAATGAATTTGGGTGGTGGCAAACAAGCCAAGGCTGGTTGAGACTGTACTGACTGTCAGTATCTCTTTGGAATGAAAATGTTTCCTATTGTTTCCAGCCCTCTGGGTGTGAGAGTGAACAGGAGAGAAGGTGGTCGAGGGGTGACATCTCCTTGTCAGAATATATTCCCTTTTCTCACAGTTTATTGTCAATAGTTTGTTAAATGTGTCACCATGAGTATTTTATGTTTAACATCATTCAAATTTAGGCTCATATTTATTTCTTATTCTTTTAACACATCCTGTGTTTTCTTATGTTGAATAGTTAGATTACATTTTCAGAGGAGTGCATTACAAACCACATCACTGTAAAAGGGAGAAGCTATTTGCTTACATTGACTGAATTGCAGTTGTATCTTTTTGCTATGGGCTTATTAGAAAAATGTTTCCACAGTGACCAAATAAATTGTGGCTGTTGCCACAGGGGACTAGTAAAACTGAATAACGTCTTTGATAACAACATAAGGAAAGAACATCAGAGATGAGTTCTTCAAAGCTGGCAGAAACTGCAACATGCAGTTACCACATGTGGGGACGGATAAGTAACAGCTCCCTTGTACAGACAGAAACAGAAGAAAGAAATAAGTATTTGTGGAACAGTGACAGGTTCGGGGGAGAAGGGTTGTTTGCTGCTGGTTAGAGAACAACTGTTACATGAAACAAGTTGAAATGAGTGTTCTGTTTTGCATAAACTTTGGTTTTGAAATGCTGTCTCAGGTTGTTGTCATCCATCCCATCCCGCTCTTGTGCATGTCTTTAGTACAAAAGGCTTTCACTGATGTTTTTATCCAGCAGAGTACTGCAGTCTGTAGCTTGAAACCTTCACAACTCTGCGTGCGTAATGCTGTGCAATGACAGCAGTTATTTCCTTTGGGTTTAAGCCTATTCCATTAAAGTTTACTTAACATTGTGGCTCTCCACAATTTTTTTTGTCAAACTGGTACAGAACAAAGAACCTATAAATGTCAAGAGTGTGTAAACATGAGAGGTGGCAAAAGTCATATGCACTGGAAGATCAAGATGTGTTGGAGTGCTGAGAAGGCAACGAGTGCATCATAAAAAACACAGTGAAGCAGGGTAGCTTATAATATTATAACTTTCATTTAATTATCTTCTTTTCCAGATTGTCATTAAGAATTGAGCCAGGTAACAGCTCTCCTCGACTCGTTTCTTCCAAAGAAGATCTTGCAGGTATAGAACATCATTTGAAACTTTGATTTTTCATTACAGAAATCCTTCACTGAAGTATATGGCTAATCCCATTTTATGTCAGAGGGATTTTGGAGGAATGAATCAGTTACGAGTAGTTTAATTTGCAGAGTTTGTAGAGGAGGGATATATTGTTATTTGCCTTTCTGGAAATCGGGTTTACCTGGATGGCAAAGAGGAGTGGTTTTAAGATGATTTATTGTTAGCTTTCACATTTTTAATAGGTAGCATAAAAATCTATTGGACTTTCCTCTGCTGAGATTAGAAACCTAGGGAAAACAAGTAAGGATAAAGGAATCAAGTTCTCAGGAAAAAGGAATAAAATCTATAGAAATAAGAATTTGGAAGAAAACATTTCTTCAGGAAGGCACTCTTCCCTTCCCCCTCAATGCTCAATTTTATTAATTGCTGTGTAAAGTACAAGGAAGTCGTTCACAGGAGGAAGCGTTTTTTAACTAGGTAAGTTCAAAAGGAGTTCTTAATTAACACTTTCTTTGTACAGACATGTGTATTGGGTCCGGCTGGGATGGAGTTAAGTTGTCTTTGTGGCTAGAAAGGTGTTGATAAGGCACCGGTGTTTTGGCTGCTGCTGAGCAGTGCTCGAAGCATCAAGGCTCTCTCTCCAAAACCAGCCCCCTGCAAAAGGCCAGAAGGCTGGGGGTGGGCAAGAGGTTAAGAGGGGACAGTCAGGACAGCTGACCCAGGCTGGCCAAAGAGATGTTCCATACGTTGTGCACAGCAATAAAAGCTGAGAGAATTGAGGGTTGCAGGGGGAGCATTCAATATTAAGGCATTTGTCTTCCACGTGAACCCCTGCGAGTGCTGAGGTCCTTCATTCCAGCCAGTGGCTGGACATTATCTGCTGATGGGAAGAGGAGGATAAATTATTTTTGTTTTCCTTTGTTTCCATGTGCAGCTTTTGCTTTTCTTTGTTAAACTGCCTTTATGTCAATCCACAAGAGTTTTTTTTGATCTTGTTTTCTCCCCCCATCATGCAGAGGAGGGGGAGTGATGGAGCAGCTTAGTGGGCATGTGGAAGCCAGTAAGATCAACCCTCCACATCATGTAATTGATTTTGCTCTTGTGAGGATTTGCTTTTTCATACTTGAAACTTAAAACTAAGTCATTGCCTCTCATATGATTGTATTTTCCATACGTAAAGCATATGAGTGGACTTTTCTGTTTTCTGGCTTTCGCTTCATATTGCTCATGTTTAAATACTTTACACTAGGGTTTTGGTGTTAAGATTTTATTAGGATGATGGTGGAAATTTTAATATTGGTTGTAGCAGCATAGTATGTGATAATCACCAGTACTCTGTAATTCTTAGTCAAGGGCTCAGACACTATTAGAGCTGTAATGGAAGGCAACTAGAAATACAGTTCCAAAGTTGGAAACAAGAACTGTGAAACTCTCCTGGCTTTATACTGCAATGAGCTCACCTGGTGTACACAAATACTGATCAGCCCAATGTTCTGTGGTACCTACTCAATTGACTATGTGGTCATATGGTATCTGGCAGTATTAGGAGAGGATGAACTTTCCCCTCAGAATCCGCAGTGTCCCTGTTTGCTCCATAAGGCTGCTTTATTCAGAGTGAGAATTAATACAATGACTAGAAACCAAGTCTTGAGTCATCCTTCTTGCTCCATCCATCTATTAGTATTTCCTTTGGAAGCTTGACACGCTTCTGGACTGATGTACTTCTTGCTCAGCTAGGGAGTTCTCACGTATTGCCAGTTGGGCAGTGAATGCCACCAGCTTTTTGTAATACCCACGGGAATGTTTCAGTGACCTGTACCTATGTGGTTGCAAAAATGCAACTAAAGGGAATCCGGTGTACTTCATTGAAAAAAACAATTAATTCCTGGAGAAGTTCAGTTAAAGTAAATTGGCATGAATTCAAATTGAAGTTTAACTAAGCATGAAGGCAATAATTTATTGTTTATTTCACAGCATTAATAAAAAGAAATATAGACATATGTTAGTCTTGAATAATTCTGAGCTAAAATGCCCAACTATCAGTAATGAGATACTTGACCGTGCAGGATTAAAACTAGCACATTTGAAAGTAGGTGAGTCAACTTTATTTGGATTCAGGTTGGAGTTTGAGATTATTTCCATTTTAGCCATTGTGTACTAGCAGTAAATCCTTTGCAGTCAGCAAACTATAATGGTAAGAGATGATCTCAAAATAATTTAGGCAGTAATTTAATGTTCCACTCAATAGTTTAAGGCATATGAGTCTCAATATAATGATCTTAAGGTAAAATAAAGGTTCTTGGCTCAGAAGGGCAGTCACCAGTTCAGTTCTCCCGACAGTCAAAAAATTATTAGGTTACTAATGGCAGTGTAGTGTCTAGTTGAGTTCAGCGTGTGACGTACTACCTTCTGTAGGTGGTCATGTGTTTCCAAATATGGACAAAAAGCTTGATATCACTGGTAATAATTCCAAAAGCCATAATGGACTTAAGTGCAGGGAATAGTGTCTTTTTCATGTCCTAAAGTATAACTACTTATGTTGATGATGGAAATGATTTTTTCTTCCCAGCTTTGTGACTTTATTTTCTATCCAGCTTCGGTTTTCTCTCTTTCAAAAGATGATTAACAGTTTTACTTTATCCAGGGACATCATAGGTTTCTTTTTTTTTTCCCCTTAAAGTATCTTTATGAATGTGAGGCTCAATAAGAACAGTTCAATCCTTCAATATTTCTATTTGCAAAGTACTGGAGAAAACCATGTGTCCATTTTCCACTTTGGTTGCCAACTGGTTTTCCAGTAAATTCAAACAGGAGACAGACATCTGATTAAAATGAATGTCTCACAACAAGCTATGTTTTGTATATTAGTGGCTAAGATGGTCTCCTTTAATTACTGATTGCATATATAATTGTGAATAGTGCTTTCAAGGGGAGATTTCATGCCTTCCATAACGCTGCAGAGATTCTTGTCTCCTGCAAGCAGCCTTTAAAATGGAGCTTTAAGCAGTTTCATTGAATGCTTTCAGGAACTGTGTGATTCACACAACTTCCTTGGCAGCAGCTTAAGTCTGTTCATTCTGCCTTGCTATGGTTTGAGAGAGAGAGGGAGAATGTAGCTGGAGAGCTTATAGTATGCTAACTGTTCACAGTTTCCAGTTGAATTAGCTGTAAAAGACATCTGTGTTCCTGCGGTGTTGGCTAGAAGGTGCCCAGCATTTATGGTACAGCTATTAAGCAGATTGTTTTGGAAGGTATAACTCAATACATTTTCCCAGAACAAAGGAAAAGATTTAATGTTCTATATGGTAAATAAGTTAACCTTCTAAGCAACTAGCTAAGTCTAGCTCAGTACAGAAAAATTTATGCATGTTCTTTACCATCTTAATGTTGTTTAGCAAAGTTCAAGGCTTGGTGCTGATCAGAGTATAGAAAACAGTTACTTGTTCTTTGAAATATACCATGTTTATCCTTCTTGGAAAGCAATATAAAAAGATTCAATAATGTTAAAATCATTACCATATCCAGAAAATTATATCTAATACTAAGTGACTCAAAGACTGGTCTTTATGATTCTGTGATTTGTAATGAACCCCTTCATTACAGTTAGCATTTAGCAGTCATTTTTAGCAGCCAGGCCTCAGCTGTGGGCAGCCCTTATTTTGGGGGGGTTGTTCTGCAATTGTCAGGGACAGACCTTCACCCCCTCCTGGTTTTTCTTTTTTTCCCCCAAGTAGGTCCTGGTGTAATTCTTAAGAGGAGAATAATGATCCCAGAGGTTTTATGTTACCACCTTACCAGGAGTCTGGAATAATTAATCTGAAACAGGTGTATTCTCTGTTCGGTTGTTGGGGTAAAATCCAGCCCATTGTGCTGAGTGCCTTCAGCTTTGAGAGCTGCTAAAGAACTTTCAACATATATTTTCATTACTTAGAAGCAGTCGATACATCAGATGTAAAGTATGTGATATGTAGGAGTTAAAAAATGGGGAAGATGTGGAAGCAGAAGGAAGGTGTTTGCACATCTGTAACCCTTGGAAGCAGGTATCGTGTACACCAGTGACGTCTGTACAGCACTCCCAGCATTTCAGAATAAAAAAAAAAAGCCCTACACCGTCATTTTCCATGTAAACACCAAGTCTGACATTTAGTTTTGCCATTTGTTTTAGTGGTTGCTTTGGCAACTAATAAATAGTTTGTGCTAAGTGCTTTAGCAGCCAATCAGTCTGTGGAAATGAGAATTGTCTAATCCTTCTGCAAGTGCTTGCTTATTGCTTTGTGTGCATAGTGTCTGCTTTTCTTACACTGCACTTAAGGCAGAAATGGAAGAACATGAGTTTTCTTCACAAAAGTTTACAACCCATCCAGAAAACTTTGCTCTTTAGTTTCAAACTTGCACTCTTTCCCAATCTCTTCCTCTGTGATACTTTCCCTACAAATTTTTACAACTCCATTGAGTATTTTTGAAAGAAATTAATACCAGACAAACGTGTGGGATTCACATGTTGTTATCAACCACTAAATCCAGCCAGAATTAGTGTGCTGTGGGCTTTTTTTGATTAACAGACCAAAGCCTCACAAAAACTGTAGAACATTTTGTCAAAGCGAATACAGAGTTTTTGAGAAGAGAATGATCATGCTCGTTTTTTCACTTTATCACTCTCTGTTACTTTCTGTGACTTCCTTACCAAACAAGCCTCTCTAATGTCCTAGTTTACCGATGCTTATTTTAACTATGAGGCTATTAACTCCGTCAGAACGTTAAAAATGTATAAAACTGCCTGAGGATAAGTGGCTTTCCTGCTCTGTGGTTTGTTGGGGTTTTTTTTTGGAGGGTGGGGGAAATTGTCTGTTTCTTGAGAGCAGTCACCTGAAATAATTTTTGCAAAAATCTATTTTTTTGATGGTTGGGTAATGTATTTTGTTGAAGCCAAACATGAGCATTTTCTTTGCAGCTATGCTCTCCCAGTGGGTATGTCTTCACTGCCAATGTGGATGTCATCCAAGCTCATGCACTACCCTGCAGATCCAGCTGCAAGAAATTCAATTTTAGCTGAAGTGTAAGTCAGGGTTTTGCACATTCCACTGGTGCAGTATCAGTAACACAAATGCTGGCAATTAGAGATTCCATAAATCCATAAAAGGGAAGAAAAAATATAAGTGCATATGCTCATGTAATTGATATTTCTCTTTCTCGTAATGTGTAATGTCTGTCAATAACAACAACGGCTGACGCACATCACTGTTTATTCCCTCACTGCAAACCAGGCTTTTGGAATTAAACTTTAAGTTAGTATATTTTGTTAATCCAAATTTGAACATAAAGCAAAGACTGCGTCAAAGGAGATCACACTGGCCTCGGCCAAGCTGTTGTTGTTACAGATTTGAGGATATATACAGAGACAGTAAGGTCTATAAAGGAATATCTTCTGAAAAATTGCCTAGTAAGTGTATTCTGGAGTCTTGTAAACATAAAATAGGTTCTAAAAATTAGAACCTGGTAGTAAAGCGAAGCAAGCGAATACAACGTGCTGCAGGTCTTGCTCAGTCTCATTTTTTGTTCACTTGTTTAAGAACTTTGGGGTGGGAGGTCACTTGCACAAGAAGTATCAATTAAGTTTGAGGAAGGAAGGAAATGTCCATGCCATGGCTTTTTTGGATTACTAAATAAAGAAGTTTGTTATTAGACTTCTTTAAGCTGCTTGTTTAAAAAAGCAAACCTGCACACTTCACCTGATAATCCACTAAAGGCTTTAATAAAGGAAAGACCATTGAGAAGTAGAAGGGAATGGAGGAAACATAACAAGCTGTAGCTGGTTAAGTGGAAGATAGAAATTAAATGGAGAATGATTTGAAGAAAAATGTAAACAGCAGGATGTTCTTTACACACAAGTAGAAGGCACTTGGAAAAATTGTGGTTCATCTGGGCTGTCAGTGAAAGAAAAACAGAGCAGGAAAGGACAGTGCAGCAAAGCCAGACAGATTCTGAAATCTACTGAATGTTTTCCTAGATTTAATGTACTCTTCTTAGATGCAGAACTGAAAAGAGAATGAGGATTTATGGAAGGTTAAAAATACAAAGTCCAAAATGAAACAGTGAATTAATCTCTTTCTTCTTATGGTATTTCTAGAATTAGAAATTCTTGATTGCCAAAGTAGACAGACTGGTATTCTATAGTATTCTAGTATTCTATACCAAGGATTGTCCTTGGGTAAAAAGCAATAATGCATTGCAAAATAAGGTTTCCAAATTGCTTTTTATAAATGTATCTATACCTTTTGCTGTTACGTAGCATAGAGGTGGAGGTTAGAATAGGACACTTAATTACAGCAACGGGGTCATGTGGCAGAAACACAAACCCTATTTACGTTCCCCTACCTCCCTGAGGAGGGTATGGGAAATAGTTCATGGTCCTTTTGAAACAAACAAAAATAATTAATTAAAAAAGAATGCTTTCACTGAATAACCAAAATCATGGTCCTGACCCCTGCCGCAAAAGGCTTTTGCATACTGCTTCCAAAGAGAGCAGGCAGGCTCCAATGTTGCTGAGCAAAACACACCTTTCTTTTCTTTTCTTGAGGGGAGTAGGGGGTTGACTTCTGGAGGACTTGGGGGAGCATGGGGGGGGTGCAGCCAAAGACTGATTCTTGTTCTTAAGTTTGCCCTTGTCTGAGAAGCATCCAGAACAAATATGTGCTTGCATTTTGTATGCATTCATAGGCTTTAGTTGAATTGTAAAGCAGTACTCTAAACATTAAACTATGCTTTTACAATAGCCATCATTCCAGATTTATTTGTTTTGCATCATTCTTGATTCTGTGCACAAAATTCTTGGTAAGTTCTTTATTGTGTGTTTTGTAAGTAGGCCTTTCTGTTTGAAAGATTTAATTATCACCCACTGACTTTGGTTACAATGGCAACAGAACAGTAAAACTTTACAGCGAAGATTTAACTGGAGAGTCTGTGGCTTGGAATGCCTTTATTAAGTTTTAGAAACAGAGCTGGTAAGCATCAGCCTTACTTCTTAGCTGCTCACCAAAAAATAGTAAAAACTTGAGACTGTTTTACCTTCCTGAAAAATCACTCTGTGTTTCAGCATAGAATATGCATCTCGTGCTCAGTTTTTTCTTTGGGTGCCTTGTATTGGTTTATTGATAGGTTTTAGTGTAGAAAAATTGTGAACTGTAACTCCTTCACCCTGTTGCTTTTTATAAAAGCTCTGGAGACTGTAAATGTTCACATGTTCTACTGGAGGATTGCAAAAGTAACATTCATTTATAACATTTGAAGGATTATTCATGGAAAAATTATGCAAAGGAAAAAACAGTGAGATCCTTTGGGATATGTGTAAACTTTTCCAAATGTTCCTGCCACAGATCTCTGAACAGCACTCAGCTCGCTCTGATGAAGTTGTCTCACGTTCCCTAATGCAAACAAATCTTTAATAATGTTTTAATATTTTTATACATTATTTTTGTGCATGTCAGCATAGTCTTGAAAATGATGCTGAGAAATAATGAAAACCAAACTAACCCTTGTTCATGCCAGCTGACTGGAAAATCCTGCTAAGAGTGCTTTGTCTCCATGAAAGGCAAAATAACAGAATAGCAATCATGGTAACAGTATGCACTAGGAGTGGAGCCAGGAGAGTAAAGAGGAGAGTTAGCAGTAGCAGATGACTTCACTTATTGGAAAAAAAGGGGCAAAATAACTCAATCTCAAATGAATTTAAATATTGGAATTTTGTTATCAGCGGTATCAAGCGTAGCTTCCCCAGCTAATTGCTCAGCAGTCTGGTATGTCCATAAGTATCTCACCACTTACCCTCTTTGGCATCCTTCTTGGCACAGGCTCTCTTATCTCTTACCCCTTTACAGAAATTAGGTCATCTCCCCTGAGCCCCATAACTCATGCTGACACCCTCAGCACCCCGGGCTTCTTGCTGAACTGAGTGTGCCCTGCAGCACAGGTCCTGTCTAATGAGAGCTCTGAACTTCACAGTTCTTCATGGACATCTGACAGCAGTGCAGATGCAAAGACTTTGTAAAGGTTCTAAGCTCAGATTCCTTTTCCCTTACTACAGGCTTAACAGAGCAAACTAGCACAGGGTTAACAGAGGCAAGCTGTACATGTTCCCTTCTCTTGCCTTGGAGATGTGGAAGATACTGAACTACATACAAAATGGCTACTCCAGACAGAGTAATACCAGCATCGCTGATATTTCTGTCTTATCCCACAAAGCATTCTGTTTCCTCCCGTTATCTTCATTAAAGACATGTAACTAGGAATTAGAATAAGTCCGTTACCTTCTTTCACAGGACTGATGCAAGTAATTGTAATCATGATATATCACAAGGGTGCCATGCTGGAACTGTTGGCTTAAGTTGTAAGGCTCCAATACCTATTTCCACAAATTCTGTCAGCCTTGACATGTGTCACCTTAGCCAGGCAGAATTTTAACCTGAAGTCTGAATATGTAGTCTTACTTTCTGAGATACACAGATATGCTTTTATTGGTAGACATCAAATTAATTGAACAGCCCTACTGCTTTCAGCTCTGTGACTCTCCATGGTGACAAACCTTTAAACTATTATGTATTAGAAAATTTAACAGTTATTTTTACATGTGGCATGTCTGCGTGAAAAAGCACTGCACCATACTGGTACTCATTTAGGGCTGTGCCTCGAGATTGCTACTCTTTCACAGGCTGTACTTTCAACAGTCTGTTAAACATAATGTTTCAGTAGCTCTCTGTGAACTATGTCATCCACTTAGAAGAACTTAATATAAATCAGGATTTAATACTGGCACCAGAGAGACAGAGCTGAATGACACAACAGGAAGCAATAGAAAACTGAACAAATCTTGCCGCCAAATTAAGGGACAAGCAGTGATTTAATGTGTTGCAAGGTGTGATGGTAACTTTGAAGTGGCCACATTAACACTGAAGTTTATGCTGAGTTTCAGACTAAACTCTTGCTGATACATGCTCATAATTTTCAGGAAAACTCTATTTCAGCTGCCACTATCTTCATCCTGGGTCTCAGTTCCAATATATTTTAAGCTTCTTAGCAGGTAGTAAACACCTCAGTAGTCCTAAGTATTTTACTGTTCACAAGTTGAAAAATACCTGATGGAAAGGCACTACTTTTTATATTCTAACTTGCGCTTTGCCTCCACAGCAGAAGAGGAAGGTGAACCCTATTTTCTCTTGAGAAAAAGCTTCCAGTATTGTCTTACAGCCCACATCCAACAAAATTTCAGGGTTTGAAAATGAAGCAGAGAACTGTACTCAGCCCTCTTCCAAACTGCCAGGCGTATGGTTCTGGTTGAGTCTCTGGACCAAGTAATGCTTTTAAACTGCGTTTGGCCTTTAAGCATAAGACCTTCTCCCCAGCCACATATTCCAGTGACTCATGCTACTGCTGTCATGTTTCACAAATTCTCAACTGTGTGATGGAAGCAAAGACAGGCAGGCAAAAATGCTGTCCTGTATAAGATGGGATATAGGAATAAGGTAGAAAACAGGATTACAAACTATTGTTCTCCCATTAAATTGATGATCCTATGTATGATATTACTGAAGGTTCCTCTAATGAACCCATTTTCCCTCTCTGTTGCTAGAAGCATTTTACTCTTTCTGCTTGTCTTGAGGCTCCTTTCATTGTTAATTAAACAGCACAATGAATGATTTGCTCAAATCTGCAGAACACTCTGTGGATGAGATTCTTCTCCTTCCTGCTAGGGAAAAACCTTTGCAGTTCTTCATAGTAATGACCCAGTTCATAGTGGAATTCCTGAGTCTAGGCTGTAGGGAAATAAAAATAGAAGTAATGTGGAATTGAGTCCAGTGTTTCATGCAACTTGATCTAAGTTTGTATTATTTTTTGCCTCTTATTAGGGCAAACTCATTACTGGTTCTTCCATTTTTTTTTATGTCTCATGAATCCTCAGTTCAAGGCAGAAGAAATAGATGAATAACTTCTGTGCTTGGGGAGAGGTGGCATGGCCTATATAACAGAATTAGAGAGTATCTCCAGTTGGAAGGAACCCATAAGGATCATCAAATCCAGCTCCCTGCTTCTTGCAGGACTACCTAAAACTAAATTCTGTTCCTAAGAGTGTTGTCCAGATGCTCCTTATACTCTGACACACTTTGTGCCGTGACCACTTCCCTGGGGAGCCTGTTCCAGTGACCAACCACCGTCTCAGAACCAGGTGGCCTGATTTGAGGCCAGACGTTTTGTAAGGATTTTGATGATGGTTGTATGTGGTTTTTCAGATCACAAAGTTCCTGTCTGCGTTGACCTCTTAATGGGTGGTTTTAGGTTAGAGGCCAGAAGCTGACTAAGCTGAGGTCACTGGAGCCTCCAAGACGCGGTTCCTGTAACACAGGGGGAAATCTGTTTTGCTGCTACCTGAGCTGTACCAAGTCTGGAGACAGATATGGGGCAAATGGCCAGTTCATGACCATTATTCCCACTTCTTTCACAGCACTAATGCCACAACTAAATGTTTAAAAGTGAAGTCTCAGCTGTTTATTGTGAAGCTAAGAATAGCCTTGCATTCACTGAGGATGATAGGCCATGTTGTTCTTCACTGTACTGCAACGTTCACTGCCAGCCTTTTGCAAACAGCGTCAAGGAACTGGAACAGGGAACAGCTTGTCCGTGTTTTCCGTGTGGCCTCATGAAGTCTGTAAAATGAGAGGAAGAATAATTGCAGTGAGACATCTCTAGAGCTCAGAGATGATTGAGAAGTAATGCATCTGTCTGGCCATTAGATACATGAAAAGCCCCTGCTTTCTCTTACATGCTCAAGCTGTGAGTCAGTATGAGCAGATTGTTTACAGTTTATTCACAACATGGAGTTGTGAACAAAATTCAAAACATGTGTGAGCATTCCTGCTCACACCCGAAGTACAAACTGACTTTATGGCTCTGCATATTACATTTTGGCACATCCAGCTGTTGTAAGGGTGCCAAGACTTTTTGTAGGAGTTCATTGTTAAAAGTATGTGCAAAGCTGTTTTAAAAATTACTTCCAGAGAGCTCAAGATTATAGAGATGAATTCATACGAGAAATGGATGGTGTAACCCTAATGCGCAAGAACCAGTTCAGAAATGGTGCCTTCTGGTTATCTGTAACAATTCATTTTAATCAGTAGCTGAACACACCAGCCCATGAGATTTCTGGGGTTTGCATCTGTTCAGTGTTAAATGGCGTCTTCTAGGTCCATCTGATGTGTTGGCAATTATGAAATTCGGCAGGAGACCCACATGTCCTGATGCTTCAGTGTCAGCAAGTCTACCTACACCTCCTGTACCAAGGCACAGGAAGAGCCACAGCCTGGGAAACAAGTGGGTACTCTGGGCTGGCTCATGCTCAGGCCATTGCATGCATCATAAGGGTTTAAGCTAGCAGCAGTGTTTGAGAACACTCTGGTATTTGTCTCTTCCATTTCATGTATTTCAAGAGTGCTTCAGGCTTTTCTGTGTATTCTCTAGGTTTTCTCTTGACACTTTGTTATTTTTACTGACTATTCTCTGCTAGTGCCAGACATCGGCACTACTTGAAAGCTGTGTATCCACTTTGTCTGTGGATCCCTGGTGTGCATAACTGCTTGGGTTTTTTCTTTTGTTCAAACATCTGGCTAATACATCTAGGGAATCCTACTAGCTCCTTCACACACTTCTTCAGGGAAGTTGTGACCTTTTGTACTGTTTTACCTGGGTAATCTGGATTGGAAACATTTTTCTCTACCATGTACCCAGCTCAGCAAGAGCACTGCCTCCCCAGTTAAGGTTTCTGCATCTACCAAATTTCATAATTAATGGGTTAGGGAAAAAGAAGTTCCTGTGACTTGTCCAAGGTCACAGGGTGTTGATGTGTTAGCTCAGCTTAGTGTGAAAGACCACTAAACAGTGGCTTATCTGGGGTCTGCTTTTTCCTGGTTTTCTACCTTTGCCCTCACCCAGGGTGTTCAGGTTTTATATGGAGAGGAGTCAAAAGACTTAAAATTTCCCCATATGCAGAGATTTCGTAATTGTTACTTACAAAGACCACTAAAATCTGAAACTTGTTACGGTGGTCAAGGAGCAGATGTACAGCAGAGAAGTTTGAGCGGTGCGTTTAATTGCCTGCTACTTCATAGCCTGTTGATAGGGCACAGTCTGAGTGGAAATATCAGGATCCAAGAGCTGCTATTAGATGACATAAGAGGGGTTTTGAATTTTTCTCTTTCCAATTTTCCAGCATGATGTGTCAGTTCAGTGTAGTGGAGAGCAAAAGCGCCACCTTCCCGACGGAGAAGCCGCGGCACCTCCTGGATGACAGCGTCCTGGAGTCCCACAGCCCAGCCCGCGGCCACGCACCCAACTCGCATTTCACCAACGGCCTGTCCATAGGTAGGGTCTTGGGGGGACTGACATTCCTGCTTTTCTGTCCCAGAGCTCTGGAAACTCAGAGAGATATTAGGCAATTAGGAATATCATTAGCTCCTGTGCAAAGACTGATCCCTTTCATGAAAGAAAGTAGATCAGGACACCTATTCAAAGAGACATGAAGGAAGATTTTCTTTGTGTGTGCTCTGTATCTGACACAATGTTTGTCAGCTTTCAGCGGGGGGGGGGGGGGAAAGGGCTACTGAAAAGTGGATTTAGATTTTGAGTGCTCCCTTTTTACAAAGAAACATTTAACAGTAGGTTTTAGAATATTGGAGAACAGTTCAGCTGTGCTGAGACTTCAAAAGAAACAGAAAAGGAACTTGTGAAAGAGGATGATGACAATTATGTTATGGTATTATGATTAATAAAATAATAATAAAAATCAAAGTGATCAAGAATCTAAGTTCTAAAGAGAAAGGCACCTTTTAAGTGGCCTGGGCTCTTTCTGGAATAGGAAATAGACTCTGAAGGATAGCAGGTAACTTGATGAAGAAGAGGTTGGCACAGATGATCTTTGAACTTCTGAAAACACAAGCACGGCTCACTGTTACACTGAGCATTAGAAGATCAGTCCTGGGCAAATTAAAACTGTGAGCTGAATAGCTGTGCCAGGGAAGGAGGGACAAATTGGTCGTATGCTTGGAGGAGAAATAGGAACTGTTGTTGTGAGTACAATCATACTGATTTGTTACAGCTTTTAGCAGCAACATAGGGCTGGCAACTTGTCTATTACAGGTGTGCTTGCTTGTTGCACAATGATATCATGTCTGATAACTTTAATTGCCTTAACAGATGTGGTAGAAATACTGTCCTATAAAGTAAGTGGATTTTTTGTTCCTGAAGTGCTCAGCTGTTGAAGGAAAAGCAGTGTAATGAAAATTAAAGTAACATGTAGATGTCTGATGTTTAAACACAGCAGTAACAGTTTGTTCATCAGTGAGGTACTGTATTCTCATTATAGTTGGGAAGGCTCATGTAAGCCTCTTCCAATTTTAGATTTTACCACAAACTCCAAAGACATCAACTTTGAAATGTGATTTGAGTAAGCAGTTTCCATGGTACTAGATACAAAGGTTATTCTGGTGATGCACATACATTGGCTTTTTATTTTCCCTTGAGCGATTTTCTTACTCCTTCTCTTTACTACTCTTTTTCTAGATAGCAGTGAAAGCTCAGAATTCAGCGAGGAGCTGCCGTCAGGGCTTGAAAGGTGAGTCAGTCTTCATGTACACTCAGCACTCCACAGACTTAGCTAAGAAATTCATAAATGATCCCTAACATAGGTAAGCCCTAAATCAGTAGTTACTATTACCAAATCATTGATTAGTTAGGGGCAAAAATACCCACCAAATTTTTCGATTTAAAGCACTGTAAAGTTACTGTGTTTTCCTTCCCATGGACCTGAAAAGATTGGGAACTCTCTTTGTCACATTTACCAAACCCCTGAACTGTTGAAGTCTCAGACTAGAATTTTCCTCATCAGATATTTGCATTCACAAACAGGGGTCGTTTATATGCCACGCTGGGGCCTAACTGGAGGGTACCGATGCGGAATTCTCCTAGGAGTCGAAGCTGTGTCTACAGGTACAGTTCAGGGTCTACCTCGCTTAGTGGATGGTGCTAAACTTCCACTTGGGTCTCTACGCTTTTCTAGCGTAATGTATTTTGTGTCCAAAAGTATCCTTGTATGACCATATTAATTCATGGGAGTCCTCATCTCCTATTAATGCTGAAGCAAGGGAATGGCCCATTCAGATGAAATTGAGTTTAGTTGTTGATTTAACCAGTTATGTTTGGCTTCTGTATTGCAGAAAACTCATGTTTACTTCGGGGTTTGTGACATTACAGGAGTAGGTTTGTCATAAAGGCCATCTTTACCTCCTGTGACAAATAATGATGTTAGAAGGATACCTTCTTGATCCTTTCTCACAATTTATTTCCTGCTTTGCAGGACAGCTACCCATAACATCTGTTTCTGTCAGAGAGCTATAGTATGATGTGTTGATTTTGTACAATAAAGAGGTGTTACCTTGGACCCCAAGTAAGAGAGTGCATATGCAATGCCATATGTAGCAGGCACTCCCAGTGTTGCTTGTCACCGAGACATGGACGTTTCAGAAACAGATAATCCATTCACAGGCCAAAGAGAGGTGACATGGAAAACTCTATATAGTTAGAGGGATAAGAATCATTCGTTGTATCCATACGTGACCTGGACTTCATAAATCCTGCGGTAGTGGGAAGTGAAGAAGTATATATGAACAGTAAAGAAAACAGGCCCCTTAAACAGTATTGTGGAAATAGTGAGATTTAGTTGGGAGTTTAAATCCAGCCAGTTTTTATTTTGTATAAATTAGTTTGCTTCAGCTGTTGTAGAACTGTTGATATAACGTGTAAATGTAAGTACAGTCATTTTGCTTGAGCTAGCAACATCTGGTAGCAGCACGAGTTAGAAGTTAGTAATAAAAGTGCATACATTATAAGTAAGTAAAGGAATACATTTTGGAACAGTATTTCTTCTATTACACCTGCTTCTAGAAAATACTCGCCGTGCCCAAGGTAGATTTGTTTCATAAAGGTATACAAGCTAGAAATATAAAATGTAGGAGGACAAAAATGTGAAAAGCCTATTAAAACCACAAGGAAGGATTGCTCCCTAAAATACATTTCTGATGTTTATCCACCATCAGGTAATTCACATGCTTGCATTCATTCTTCCTTTTCTGGAATCTTCTACTGCTTTTATTAGAAGACTGGAACTGGCAAGATACACATCAGCACAGACAAGGCAATTCCATTTAATCCAAGGAGATGCACTTGCCAGTGGTGTTGCTATGTGTATCGCTTTCACCAGCGCGTGTTTATATGAGACGATCATACTTGTTCACAGACAGAACAGTGTTCCTTTCACAACTGAATGGTAGATTGCACACATGTCCTTTCCCTTGTATTCGTTATTAGACATCAGAATAATTAGAATTAGGTGGCCGTGGTAAACTTCACTGGCCCTCATATCAGGGCTGTGATCACTTGGCAATGACAAGAGATTAGCAGCAGCTAATTCTAGCAGATCAACACCTGCCAGTCAGTCTTTGGTTGTTACCTTCTCAATGGCTGTTTACATCTCTAACTTAGCCTGTGCTTGGGTTCTTTCAGCTGTAGCACTTTCTCACTGTGGTATGTGGGGAAGCTCTGTGTTTGTCCTGGAAAAGCAAAAAATACTTTAATTACAATAAATTATTTGGCAGTTTTACATAGTTTTTGCAGCTTTCTTCCAGTTAGCCAAGGTAGTTTTCTACATTCTTTTTTGGTAGCTAAAGTTTATTTTAAGTTAAAATTACATTTGTGAGCACTCTTATTGAAAAATTGTAAGCAATAAATTTCCAGAAATCCAGATAATTGCTATAATTTGCTGGAATAAAATAGAAAATTTCCTGTTTTCCCTTTGATGACTTGCTGTTTTTCAAAGATCCTTGTTTCTACTTGATATCTGGGTCTGGAAAATATATAGAGTCAAGCATCAGATGAAACATATAGGTAAGGCAATGCAGGAAAAATGTATTTAGAGCTAAATTATATTGCCTGCTTCTTGTCCTTACTTGTCTGAACAAATACATATGGCAGTGTTTTGTCTCTCCAGCCCAACAGGGGCCTGCAGCTGCACATTAGGTAGTTCCCTAGGAGTCATTACCATGGAAGGGCCATTAAGAAGAAAAACATTGCTCAAAGAAGGCAAGAAACCTACTGTAAGTAATTCTAACTTTTTCTGTGATTCTAATTCAGTAGTGGTTGTTTTAATTTCTAGATTAAACCTGCAGTTTGACACCACACAAAATGATGCTCTTTGTTATTATCAATTATAAAATCATTTTCTGTTCAAAGTTTTAGCTAGGTTAAAACAATGTTGGAACCTTTGATGTCATTTGTTCTACAGCAGCTTTCCTTCTCCCTGCATTTGCAAGTAATGTCTTGAGTTGTGACAGCTTAGCAAGAGTAAAGCCACTTTATAAATCAGTATGCATTCCTGTGAGGGCTGAAATTTAGTATGGTGGTAAAATGGAAGTGCTGCAGGACATCTACCCATAGCAGCAAAGTCATGGTAATTCGCACTTAACATAAATTCACAGGTTTCACATGGTTCTAGTACTGTTCATTTGGAAATGTCTTTGTTTTCTGTAGAGTTCATTGATATTTTCTATCTGCAACCCTAGTGCTGAGTGCCAAAAGGTTTGGAGAATTGCAGAGATGTCATCTTCAGTAATTTTTAACGATCAAATGCAGAATTCTTAAGATGTGGCCAGTAGAAGGCAGCACACTATTTTGCTGTGAAGCAGTCCTGGTATTTTTAGGAGATACCTGAGTAAAATGGATTGTATTCACAGCCAGCCACCCAAATGTAGGTAGCTGGGCTGATTTGCACCAGGAGACATTTTTTTATCTAACTCTCCATCCTTGCTTCTGAAATTAATTTTGATGGCACTTGGACTTGCTTGTGAATAGACTTTTGAAATGTTAGAGATATGCCGAGTTTTTCCTCATTTTTTTCATTTCTGATTCAGCTCTCCTCATGGACGAGATACTGGGTTATGCTTTCAGGAACAACTCTTCTGTACTTTGGAGCAAAATCTTTAAGAGGCACTGAAAGAAAACATGTAAGCTTTAAATTTATTCTAAACCCCAAAATTGCATATTCATAAGCCGACCTGGATGGGTGGTTGAAGCGTACTTGCTGTTCCAGGCTAAGCCATATGTCTGCACAACTTTTACAGTCAAAAGTTAATCACTACTGCCTCAGCTGTGATTGACTTGTCTTCTCTTCCAGTATAAGTCTACACCTGGTAAAAAAGTCTCCATAGTGGGCTGGATGGTGACACTTCCCGACGACCCTGAGCATCCTGATATCTTTCAGCTAAATAATCCTGACAGAGGTAGGCCTTGCAGGATTGATGTTGTCTGCGGTATGTTTCTGTGACAGAAAGTAGACTGATCTGTTAATGAGCTTGCAGGTTACAGAACTTGCAGTGGCAAGTTAAGAAGACTGAGGAGGGAGATTTTCAATACGGAATTTTCAAGGGAGGGTACAAATGAAATTGAACATATTTCTACACTATGCTGTTGTGCTCCTGTGCCGCCTACAGAGGTTTTGCTGTATCTTAACAGTTACAGTTTTAGAGAAATTGCCCAACCAATATGTGATTGCTGCATGTCCATGTGCCCACTTACCCTGTTGTCTGTTTCTGCATAGCTTTCTTAAAATCGGTGAATACCAAAATTTGACTTACACTGAGGCCAATTAAAATACCATGAAAATTCTCCAAACATTAAACCATTTATTAAAAAAGCCTTTGAAGTAATTATTAATTACTTCTTAATAAATAATTTTGAAGTGCCATAACTCTACCAACTTTATTAAACTTCAGAAATTCAAAAGACCTGAAAGCCCTTGGAGTTATTTTGAGGGTTCCTTAACTTTTCACATTGTCAGCTTTGGTGCTGACCATGGATTTGTATCTACTGTACAAAGTGCATCTTCTGGGTGTTGATTAAAATGCACAAAGTGTTTGATTGTATTCACAAAACAACCAGGCATAGAGGAAACTCGCCATAGGACTTCGATGAAAACTAAGTTCAGAGATAACAGGAACATTCAAAACAAGTTTGGCAGTAGCCACAACAGTCAATGAGAAGAAAGCCAGGAGTAAATTAGATATGACCTAAGTGATCTTTTCTGTGGCTGTATTTGGCCTCTCTGCCTATGTGCTCCTCTTTGCTTTGCAGGCCACACATGTTCTCCTAGTCCTCTGCTCAGGGACTGTTGGATAACATGCCTCACGTTGGCTGTAATATATGAGCAAATTAGTTTATTAGTTTACTTCAGGACTTTGGCTCCTGCATAGAAATTAGAATCCCTTCAAAACTCCATGTAGAGCCTTTGATTTTCTGTTGTTTTGTAGGCAATGTTTACAAGTTCCAGACTGGTTCAAGGTTTCATGCAATATTATGGCATAAGCATTTGGATGATGCATGTAAAAGCCACAAGCCTCAGGTAATGTTTTAAAACTTATTTCTACCAACTTTTGTCATATTTTCCAGAAAATCCTTACTAGAAAAGATGCCTCTTTTCAGCCTGTGTGCACACACTGTCCTGTGGGGACAGACAGAATTCCTCATTTTGCATATTGGTCCAGTTTTTCAGTAGGAGGAATTAAAAATATCTAAAACTACGTAATTCTCACCAAATCGGGAATTCTGCAGGTCTAGCTATAGGTTTGATTACCTAAACAGCCTGTAACATCTACAGTTAACTGCTTCAAGTGAGGTTGAAGCTGCACTTCAGAAGGGACTTTCTCATGGACAAAGAAAGCATGCTAGCATTCACTGCAGTGCCTGGGTCTGTAAGTGCCATTGAAGAGAGTGCCCTATAGAACACCATGTTTGTTCTTTATATAGCAGCCTCATTCTTCTCTTGAGGAAAATGTTCATTCTTAAAAGGATTTCCAAACGTTTATATTAATAGGATGCTGATCCATATAGAACCTAAAACAGGACGCAGCTCAAGAAACTTCTTAAAACACACACACACATCCCTCACACACATACTGCTGATTTTCTAGAATACTTCTGTCAGATTTGGTCCATGAATAGAAAAATCATTTGAGTCTTTATCTTTCAGTTGTGGGGTTAGCCCTCTTTTGGGCCTGCTGTGCACTGATTACATTTTTCACATTGGGTAAGAAATGATTGGCCAACTTTATTTTGTAACCTTAAGGTTTCCCAAGCCTCAGGAGCATTATACTGCTGAATAATTCGCATTCTTTTTCAGGTACCTCTTAATCTAATGTCATTTGAATAATTTGCTCTCCTACCTGGTGCGACTTCAAGTGCCAAACTGAAGAAACGGGCTGTTGTTCTCTAAGGAGGAAGAGGAGAATGATTTTCCTGACAGGAGCCAGCCACAAATATTACAGCACTTTCCTATGTAACTTGAAAGTGATTCTGAGACAGCTTTTAAAAGCAGAAAGTGAATGTTGTCCTTAGGACCTGATACAGTCTCATGCACTGAGTGAAAGCTGACAAGTTAGATGGACAGAAGATTAATCCTGACTCCTGCAGGATGCTAGAGCCCTCAACATCTTGTGGTCAGAGACTGCCATGAACTGATGTCTGACCACAAACTGAACATATGTCTTCTGCCTATTCTTTTTTAAACAGTTCTTTTTATTGTTAAGCTGCTTTGTGTGACTGAAAAATATTTGGCCCATGTTGGGTTTCAATTCTTTCTAATGCACAGAATGATTGACAGTGTTAACTTGCTGTAAAGTGTCAATTAGAATAGAAAATGGTGGAACAACGTTTTTATAATCTAAGTGCACTGAGCTGCTTGGCAATGTGGCTGCCTCAGATTTTGTATCAAATCTCTGGACAATTCTGCTGTTCACATTTGAGCTATTTGGGAAAACATGTATTTTGGCACAGGACAGTTGGTTTTCTTTCCATTCAGTTATGTTACTCAGGAATGCCCTGACAGTGGATTTAAGGCAGTTTAAATTTGTTATGCTGCAGGTTGTTTTTCATTCTCTTCCTAGTGGCATAGCTGCTTACAAGTTTGGGGTTTTTTCTTCAGTCTGAATGTTGTTCATCTTAAGCCCCTTGGTACAGGGAAGCAGGTAATGAGATGTTATGTATCACATGGCCATGGCTTCTCAGAATGATTCCATATCATCGTTTCTGTTCTGTCTTTCTGTGGATGACTCGGCTCCACTCGATTCCAGTACATGATGCACCTCTATGACATATAGTACTGGCACATGGTACTGCTATTACAAAATCAGGATGGCAATAAAAGGTAGGGAAAACTAACGGAAGCCCCCAAACCAGTGTCCAGAGAACAAAACAGAACAAAATACACCAAAAAAAAAACAACAAACCCATCAAAAAAGAATGTACCTGAGCCGCCTTCTCTGAAAGAAGTGTCTGCATCTGTAGCTGTATCTCTGCTGTGCCCTGGCACTCCTATGGTCAGAGTTTTTCTCTGTTCCCATGCTAAGTTGAGCACTTTTTCAGTTTGAAACTCTTGGGCCATAAAGCATCAGTATCCAGACTTTATCACTCACCAGAAAACCTCTTTTGAGTTTCCTAAGGTTGCACAGAGGAGAAATTTGCAAGCCAACCTCTAGCTTACAAACCATAAAAATATGGAAGTCAGTTTAATTGAGCAGAGCCTCTGTTAGAACAAGCTCCCTGGCACTGGGGGTATTTATTCCATGGACTGGAATGATTTTCTAAATTTTGGTTTTGGAACTTCTCTAACAACAACAAAACAAACTGTATTTTTAAATGTAGGGCAGCTTTAACTTTTGTGGTATTTTAAGTGTCCATGTTGCAATCCTGAGAATGAAGCCTAATACATACCAGCTTTTCAAGAAAATGAGTTCCTGACAACTGCATTTCGATCCTGGGACATGTCGAAGTATATGTAAAGCTGACAGAGTTTCTTTGATAGCTCAGGATTTGTGTGAAGAGTGGTAATGCAAAATATATTCATACTTTTTTCTCCTTTTTTTGCTAGATTAAGACAACTTTGAACTAGGAAAAAACACCGATATCTGCAGGCACAGAGGGTCTATTGCCATTAGAGACAGTGTAGAAGCTTTCGAATGTGGTAAAATCCTGTCACCAGTAAATTACTTCATACTTTTAGACTATGATACAATATTATTCTGCACCTGTGGACTTTTGTGATTAGTTACCAGTGAGGTTATTCATGAGGATGCAAATAGTAAGTGAACTGTCATTTTAGTGAATGTGCCTCCTATGACCATGTGTATTGTGTGTTGCTAGCATTAGGGCTTGAACCATGTGCAGAACAGTGACCAAAATGATGACACACTGCCTAAAACACAACTGGTTAAGGTAAGAGGGTTTTTTTTAAAGTTACTTTATTAGTAGCCCTTTCCTCTTAAAAGATAGCCACCCGATCTGTCTTAGATATAAGCTAAATTTAAAGGAAGCATGTAAATACTCATTTCTAATGTGATGTAGTGGAAGTGACACGTTTTCTGGCATCTTGCAAATGAGATAAACTAATGGATGCTGTAACAACTTTCAGTTATGTTTAACAAGTCTTTCTTGGAAAGAAGAATAGCTGCTGACTGATTCAGTAGCAATAAATGAGCCTGTACACACTCAGAATTTAATTGCTTCTAGAATTTAAGGGTCTCTAAAGTGTTACATGTTATTCTGTGTACAAGAGGTAGAGTGTGCTAGCATTCAAAACCACACTTTTACTCAAAATCACAAGCCGTACATAGAGCCTGTTGGAGAAGTTACAAAAAGGTCCATTTGCAATTGGTTGTAAAACAAATTCCCAGCTAGAAAGGAGGCATCTTTGCCAGAAACCACCATGGGCCCCAGAAGTGTGTGGCATGAATGAAAGGCAGTATTTATGAATGATTCTTATACCCAGTCATCTGTCACTGACAGAAGCTGGACCTGTGGAGAAATTAAAACCTTCAATCCTGCTCAAGCCTCAAACTCAAATCCTACTCAAAACCTTGGAATTTGGAGATATGTCCAAAAACCCCCCTTTAACTCCATCACACTATTATTTGAATGTAAAAATGTTGTATAGAATAAAGATGAACATAGCAGTTAATAGTTTTACACAATAGTCAGGTAAACATCTTTTCAGTATAGCACAACTGTGAAATTGCTGCACAATATGACAAAAAAATCAGCATTATGGCAGTATAAGGATATTACTTAAATACCTTAAAAACAATTTTAAGTGGGTTTTTGAGTATTAAGCAGTTTGTAGCTGCTGATTTGAGTTTTTATGCTGTCATTTGGTACTATTTGCTCTCATCTGGTACTTTTAATGTGAATTAAAAGCTGCTATTGAAATACAAATTATTACATATTAGTCCTGATTGATACAGCATTTTCACAAAAATATCACAGACCATACAAGTTCTCATGCATCCAAGAGAATAACTGCAACAGTTGGATACAAATAAACATTGTCGGAATTGTGAAGATGGAAAATGTACGTAGGCAATATTATTAATTTATTAATGTGCAATTTTGATGTCATTCAGTGCCAAAATGTATGTTTTTCTAAATAGCACTAAAATGAGGCAAATAAAGTAGTTTTCAAATGGCAACTTACTTGTCACATTACAGTGTAAACCGATTTCAACATTTGGGTTTGTTTTGTGTGAAAACTGTTGCACTATTTTTGGCTGTATTTTCCAGCAGTCCACTGCATGCCATTTGTGTAAGGACTCTTTCTTTAACCCTTGTGAACTGTCTCACCCATTATAACCCTGGTGTTGGAATCTAGGTTTTTGGCAAAGTATTTTGTTACCTCAGTCTTGTATCGAGTTGCTGTATTTTTCAGTTTGTTACATTGATAATGATTGTTTCACTAATTAAATAATGTAAAAAAAAAGAAGAAAAAGTTTGTTTACTTCAGCAACAAATTGCATTTGGTTGTAAGCTGAAAAATGTGCAGACTGTATATGCTGTTAACAATAAAATGTTCTGAAAAAGACTAGTAAAGGTATAGAAGGAACATGTGGGCTTAAAGGCAGCAAGCATGTTTTATTTGTGAATCAATGGTAATAGAGTTGAAGAGACTTTATAGTGCACAATGTGTAGCCATTTAATAGTATAAATACAACAGAATCCAAATTTGTAACAGAAAATTGAAAAAACTTCCAAATTTGCCTTTTTTTTAAAAGTGGGATTTGTAAAGTCCAAAGAAGTGGAGACAAACCTATCCTGCTCTTTTCCTAAGAAATGTATTTTTGTTTGATGAAACATTGGAGCGGGTTGCTCCATCCCTGGCAGTGTTCAGGGCCTGGTTGGACGCGGCTCGGAGCAACCTGCCCTAGTGGAAGGTGTTCCTGCCCATTGGCAGGGGGTTGGAACTGGTTGGGCTTTCAGGTCCCTTCAACCCAAACCATGCTGTAATTCCCCATTCAAGGCAAATAAGATCCATGTTATGACTGGCAAAGAAGGTGCTTTAATTTTTCTGCAGAAACATAATTTCATGAGCAGTTGCTTGAGAGACAAATTGTAACCTACTATGAAGGCAAGACCAAAATCAGCTCATACAAAATAGGTACTTTTAGAGCTGAAAAAGAAAGCACATATCCCCTTCCTGAAATGGACTCCTTTTCCTGTTATCCTCCAGAAACAGGAAGAGTGGTTTGAGGTTTTTTTTTAATTGCTTTGTAGTGCTGGAAATCACTTGGATCTGTACAGTTTTTTTTCCAGGGTCATGTCCAGTGTTTCACTGTAAATATTTTATAAGGGAAGCATCAGTTAAGTGTCTCTTAGATCTACCAAATGGTTCTTTGCACTGATAGCATCAGTTTAAATGCTGAAATTCTTTGGAATTGCTTTCCTCCCCATAGACAACAGGATAGAAAATAAACAAAGTGAGGCATTAGGAAGGAAAGGCAACAATCGCTATATGCCAGATTGCCTCTGTAACAATAATAATGGCAGATTACAGGGGAAAAAAAGGACTGCTTTCTGCATTACAGTATTTCACTATAAGGGAACATGTTTTTGTGATAAAACACCCAAAGATGAGTACTGAAGAGCTCATTAAATGCTCCTGATGTCCAAGTCTTTTATTTGTAACCTGGGGAAGAAAAACCAAAATGAAATCTTTAAGAAGTTTGTTCCTACTTTAGATGCCAGGCTGTCCTGGGTATGTGAGTGAGGGCACTGGTAAATTGCATTGATTTTTGTTCTGAAATCAGTGATGGTGGTTGTATTTCCATAGCTGTGATCTACTACTGTGAGCATTTATTTACCAAATCCTGAAATTCTCTTTGCTTAGGGGGAACATAAAGAAAAAAAGAAGTCAAAGTTCACATGTCTCAGCAGACTTCAGATGTGAAAGTAACTCAGATAAGCATGTTAGGAAGGATGAAAACACCCATTTTGCGTCACAGTTCTGCATAAGAAAATGCAGATAGTAATGAATTGGAGGAAGTATCCTTTTTATTTCTGGCCTTTGCCTGTAGCCGTGCTCTTACTGCCAGAAATCAGCTTTTCAGATTTAAGGAAGAGTAGATTATGTTCCAAATGATTACTTGCTTCTGATGGTCCCTGCTTTGGGTTTGCAAGCATGTTGTAAGCAAGTAAAAAGTAAGCAAGGTCAGAAAGCAAATCCATTTGTTGTAGTGTACGTGTAGAGAGAAGTCTGTCCAATTCTGCAGGATAGAAAAAGTAAGTAAGCAGCTAGATAACTTATTTTACATCTGATTTATTAATTGATAGCACTAAATAAAATGACTTTTTGAACACACAGGAACACTGTAGAACCCTGGAAACATTGGAAGGTGGTTGTAGCAAAATGGTTACCGTTGCTTGCAATTATGCAAAACTGGTTATGTGAACCTGTTTGACACAAACACAATGAATGTATGCATTGTCTTTTAGAAGGTAACGTCATGGGGCAAAAGCAAGGAAATGCAAAGCAAGGTGACGGGCAGCCAGCTGGTGCAGGAATGAGTAGGTGAAGATTAAAGAAAAAAAAAAAACAAACAAAAAAACCCTTTACTTTCTTTTCAATTACAAGATGTTCTTTGCTGCTTTCAGGTACAGCATACTCGGAAGTCCAACTAGTCCTGCCTGCATTGTTTAATAGCACAATTGTTTTAATTCTTTTGACAGTTGGGAGTGGGGAGGAAATAGTTTCTATTTCGCTTATCAGCCTCAAAGAGGGTTGCTGAGGAGACTTCGATCTTCAGATCATAAGGGTGAATGCAGGTGGCAGAGTAAAAGCGTGTGTTTGCACAGCTACTGAGTTACAGAAGTTACTTAGCCATTACAAACACCATTTTTGCAGCCATGTTTTTGGATCACTCTGTGAAGCCCAGCACCTAGTATGTTGTATATGAGAGTTAATATAACCTATTGTTTTGCATAAATTGTTTTCTACAGAAGCATTGCATGTGCTGAACCCCTCCACAACCAGAGAGGGCTTCCTAGGTCTTACAGCAGCACAAATAAGGAAGTTTGCATGCCAGTTCAGATGTAACTAGTTTATAAAGAGCTAAAAAGTTTTATTCCCCTGTGTGTATTTTCAGAAAGAGAGAGGTAATGTGGGTCACACACAGACAGGGAGCAGAATTCACACTTGGGCTTACCCCACACTGCTATCCTTGGAGTGCACTATGAGGAGCACAGGGCTCTATCAGACCTAAAGAGATCACCAAGTGGTGAGTCTAAAGCTTTTCTAAATTTGCGGAACTGAGTAAAGGGGAAGAGAAGAAAGGGCCCGAAGGGGGAGGTGCATGGCCTTTTATTATTTCTCATGAGCTACTTCACTTTTGCTTTAAGGTAAATGGGCCAGGTGAGGCCTTTCTGTCTGAGTGGACCCTTTAGTCTCCCTTCTTACCTGTCTCTGAAGTTCACTGTTTCTCTCTTACCTTTCACCGTGCAGAATAAATAGAAATGCTCAGTGAACTTTCTGTTTCCACAGAAACTTGTCAGCGTATTTCAGGATGGTTTTTAACATGTTCTAACATTCTGCTCTCTCTCTAGTTAATTAACAATTAATATAGCCACCAAGAAAAGCTCTGCCAGGAAAGAGGGACACATCAGTACGAAGTCCAACTGATAGTGGCCTGCTTCCTTCTGTTGGTGATTTGCATGAAGTCACAACGAATCAGACTGAGAGACGCCTCTTGCTGACCCCCACTCTTCCTTCAGCTTAATAATCTCCTGACATCCTGATAGGGACCATGAGAGGAGACCTAGAATGGAGATTTCACTGAAGAAACTGCACGTCAAAGGTCAGTTTAGACGTTTGGAGCCACCTCCATCTACAAGGTGACACAGTTCCTTTAAAAAAGGACTCTAGGCATGAGCACAAGCCCTTTGGAAAATCCAGAGTGCCCAGCACAAACAGCTGCAGCTCTGGTGTTGTGCTACAGCTCTATGAAAGTAAATGTGAAGTCTTAAAGGTGAAGGACTTTTTGCTAATAATAACTTGTTTTGTCATGGTGTTGGTGGGGGCTTGTATTAGTTTTTGGTCGGTTTTTTTTAAGTAACTGGCGGTCCCAAACGCTTGTTGCTTTCAGAGTCACCAGCCCTTGCTGGTCTGACACGTTCTGTGTCATGGGCTGAATTGAATGCTGAGACATGGAGACATCCACAGCTGAGCTGGATTCTAGGCCTAGTTTATGTCTTTTCTGTAGAGGGAAAAAAATGAGGAGGAGGGAAGCAGAAATGTGTGTTTGTAGCAGAAATATGAAACATAACTGAAATTGCACAGAGGCATAGGTGGATTTTGCAAGAACAGATGTGTAGAGAAGGTAGGATGAGGAAAGAGTAGGCTGTTGTTAAGTTCAGGAAGAGAAAACTATGACAGAGCGGTTGCTTAACTATCTGAAACAGGTTATTTAGCAAGAAAAATTGTTTGAATAAAAGCCAAAAAGAATACCATAAAGATGAAAACAAAGCTGCTGCCTGGCTGTGCTACTTCATTCCTCTTGGTAATTTTGTACGGTACAAGCGTAAGATAATTCCACTTTTGTTTCTGCCAAGTTTCCCTCTTTAGTTTATGCTTATTGGTTGCAGTCACCAAAGAAGAGTGTGCCACTAAGTGTTACAAATTGCACTGTCATTACCTAAAGAACTTATACTACAATTAAACAAAACCTAAGTGCAAGATGGTATAAAACAAAACAGAGTGGAGAAGATGGTGCCAATATTTGATTTCCTTTTCAATAATGGAAATGTGAATTACTAGCATAGGGAAGTGAGTATTTAAATAAAACTTGAGTATTAGGAAAACACAGTTGACAGCCAAAACTGACAAAATTCTGCTTAGTATGAGTCTCTCTTGCGCATAGAAAAGCTGCAGACACCTAGTTAAAATTGTCTTAGTACTGACTTTTCTAGTTCTCACACTAAAACCAAGAAATGAGTCAGGTGGCTACAAGTGTTCACCTGAAAGTTCTCCAGAAGTGACTGAGTGTGCACTGCAGCTGTTGCTGCTCAAGTGCTTCACAACCTGAACCTACTTGAGAGAAACAAAACAAGACTGTAGTGCTTTTAGGGCAGGTTCCCTTTTGGTATTAGTCGACTGAAGAGTATAATTAATATTAGGTAGCTGTAGAACTGTTCACTCTAAACTATTTAAAACAAACATACAGAAATTCAAAACCTTACCTAAAGGTCTTAAAACCTTTGCTTTTAGTGATGGGGGGAGTTATTTATTAGTGTGTTTTTGAAACCTTTGCTTTCTGTAAATGAGAATTTCATAGATCATGATCATTTCATACTGACATTTATTGCTTGTACTGCTGAGCATTAACAGGCTGAATTCAGGGGAGATTTGACTGCACTGTTAACTACACACTGTAAGTCCACCACTTTTCCCAGGAATTAGCAGATCGGTTCCATGAACTCACATACATAGGCCACTTAAAACTGCCCTGTTCCAGTCTGTGTATCTAGCACCTGAACAGTCTCTGGGACCAGAATGACAGCCTCAGCCCCACTGAGTATTGAGTAGTGTGTACTGCACTTTGAGTAATGTGCACTGAGTAGTGCGTACAGCCTTCTCTCTCAGAAGCACTAACTAGGCAAATCATGAAATGGCACTTTTATAACACTCCCTGCAGTTATAATAATAGCATAAGTTACTGTCAGTCTTCTTCAGCCTTTGAGAAGCTTTTGTAATGAAAGGTATGACTGAGGTCAGAGCTCTCCATCTGCTTTCTGAGAAGAGTGAAGCAGGAGTTGTTCTTCCATGTGTCAGCTCACGTCAGTATGATGAGTGTTACGAGAAGTGATAAGCAAGTCAGCAAAGTGATGTTCTGGTTACTTCTTCCCCTCCCTTGCCCCCGAGCTGACTTCTGAAGTGGAAGGCAAGCAGAAATTCAGACTCCTTTTGCAAATAGTTCCTGTAAGGACTTGATAAATAATAATAATATGTTTTAGAATTCAAGGAAATTTAACAATATACATGTTTGAAAATGTTGTCTTAGTGGTTCTGCTGACAAAATAGGCTCCAAAGGGATCAGAATTTCTAATACTGAACTGTGGCAAAGGGAAATGGCTATTAGTCATGTCATAAACAGTTTTGCTTAGTATCAAAGTTACTGATGGATTCCTGAAGCTAGCTTACTTGTTGTTACCTTGTTTTACTTGAAAAAAAGACCATGTGTGTAAAGACTTGTTAACATTGCCACTGCAATTGCATGGCAGTGTTACCTAAAGGGCACAACCACGTTACACAAGCAGCTACGCTTTAAACAGAAGCTGGAGTGGACACTTCTTTCTGGTTGTGTTATTCCCAGGCAATGTTGAAGAACTTCTAAGGTTGTTGAAAACTGCATCTTTATTCTGTTGATTTATATGTATCTATTTATTTTGCCATAACTGTGCTGACACAGGATGGTAGATAAACAAGTAAACATAAATAAGAGTAAAAAATTGCTGGGGAATGTTTATTGTTCCCCTTGAGGTGAATTAAGCACATTTGTGCTTAATTATAGAGGGATTTAATGAACAGGGCATTGGACATTCCAGCACCATAAACAGTTCTATGAGGAGTCTGCAAAGGTACAGCGTGAGCCATGTTTGGATGTGCATTTGTGTGAGCATTGATACTGTGAGTGCTGGCACACACATGATGTGACAGTGACTGCAGCTTTTCTTATTGGCAAGGGAGTTTTTTGCTTAGATGGAGTCATTTTGTTTCTGGTCCCTGCTCCCACACAGATTACCCAATTGACAGTTAGGCCTTCTTGCCCTCCATGCCAGATCGTTCCTCAGTCATGATTTACCACTGCTGAGTAATGGCTACAGTTTGAATTTCCCCTTTAAAATACTTCAGCTGTAATCAAGCTACCACTGCAATTTCCCTTTTCCCATCTAAGACAGCTGAAGATGTGTATCTTTGCACAGAAATAAAAGTTATTTAAAATAAAAATTGCAAGCACTCCTATTTAAAGAAGGAAGAGGTTTTTTTCTCTCTGAACAGCTAGTAAAGTAGGCAAATCCAGGTTTTTCCCCAAAATAAATCATTCCGTTCTTCATGTCTGCTTCCATTGAAGTTACTGTTTGTGTTAGTTACTAATACAGCCCCACCAGCCCATCGAGTGTTGACTCAAATTACGTAACAGCCTTCCAGTACATAAAGGTAGGCCTTACCAGACATCTGGAGAGGAACTTTTTACAAAGGCACGGAGTGACAGGACAAGGCAGAATGGCTCTAAAGTGACAGAGGGGAGATTTAGCTTGGCTATAATGAAGAAGTGCTTCCCTGTGAGGGTGCTGAGGCGCTGGCACAGGGTGCCCAGAGAAGCTGTGGCTGCCCCATCCCTGGCAGTGTTCAAGGCCACGTTGGACAGGGCTTGGAGCAAGCTGCTCTAGTGGAAGGTGTCCCTGCCCATGGCAGGGGGTTGGGACTGGGTGAGCTTTAAGGTCCTTTCCAACCCGAACAATTCTATGATTCTACATCCACCTACTGTTTCAGACACCTTCTGTGGTAGATTTAAGGTTGATGTGATGAAATACTAGGTTGGGGTTTTTTTGTTTAACAACTGTGCACACAATTGCTCTGTTGATTTTGCGTCACTAGAAAGTGAAAGAATTTTAACAGAGGAAGCTTACCCGAAAACGCCCCAAAATTGTCATCTATCATTCTCTCAGTTAATAGAGAAGCTGACATGGTAGAAACATCGGCTGAAATGTGTATTAATTCAAGTTGCTTATGTGAGAAAATAACAGAACAGAAAGCAAATTGATTTGCTGTATACAGGAAGCTAACAAAGTTGTGGGATTTCCCCACAGGCTGACAAAAGTACTAATAGAATTGTAGAGGAAGCAGATGCTGGGGAATGAGCAAAGTTCCAAGGTCTCTCATTTCAGTGGAAGCATAAAGCAGAATTGGACCAGTGGAAAGCATGAAGTGCTAGATGAAGAGGCTTGAAACTGTGAGTAAATGCACTGTCGTTTGATTCCTCTTATAAGGACGGCATGATTTTATGTGTTTGAAATACCAAGATTGCACATAGCAAACATGAACTCCATTGTTTACATAACGACTGAAAAATGTTGAGGTGTTATTTAACTATTCCAGGCAAAATGGGTGTCGGATTTAGAATGTTTCAGTAAGAACAAGATACTAAAAACAAGGCTTTTATTTTTTTGTGCAAGTAAGTGTCTTGAACTGTGTTGATATAACATACCTTGCAGTAAAAATTTGTCTTCCAGTTTCTTCTCCGTCCTGCAAGTGGTATTAACCCAAACAGGCAGAGAAGGTCCAGAGTCGCTGAAGTATTTTTAAACTCTTTTAAAGAGGAAATATATTTTTCTGCTTGAGAGCACACAAATATTTCATTTAGTAACAGAGACCACAGTGATATCAGACACAGTCGTTTGCTCAGCTTATTATTATTAAGAAATATTATATTATTAATTATTATCTTATATAATATTATTATTATTAAGAATATTATCTTATATGAAGTGAGGCTTTGCCAGGATATGTTCATTTGAACAGAGAACAGTACAAAGCAGTGCAATGAGTACCTCTTAAAAACTTCACAAGTATAATCTTTTATCAGAATGACAGTGGGTAATTCTGCTTAGAAATTACTGCTTTGAAAATAGTTGAACTGCTGCATTTTTTTAAATGAACTTGAACAACAGAAACAGCATTTTTAGTCCCTTGTTCAGTGGACATCAGGTAGTGGTTGCAGCCTGTGGATTCCAAAAGAAGTGGCACAAGCCTGAACCCAAAATCATATTTCATATTTGGGAAATGATGCCCTTTCTTGGAAAATCAGCGTACTTCCCTTTGAGCAGGTCAAGGTGAAAAACAGAAATGGATGAAAGTTAGGAACCACTGGAGGTTTCCAGACATGCCTCTCTTTGAGGAGAAAACACTAGATTATTTAAAGAGAGTACATAGATCTCTGTGCTTCTGTCGTTTTTATAGGCTACTTTATGTAAAAGGGACTTACTTGTTTCTGTATAGTAACTGTCTGTAAAGTTTTACTCACAGTCATCATTCATGCCCTAGGAGGCCTCTGGTTTCCAATAGGAATGCTAGTTTACTTTTCTTCCAGATCAAATGCTTCATAATGCTTTTGGCATGCTAAACCTGCTCATTGTTGTTAGTCTAAAAATAAGCTATTAGGATGAATGTGCATAGTCCAAATTGGGAAACACATGCATACAAAATTCATGAAGAGAAACAATATCAAAAGGTTGCTTGCACATAGTTGAAACAAATTGTTTAACATACAAGACATGAGATGCAAGGGAACATTTGAGTGAACTTCCTGCCTTATGTAACTTACATGTAAAACTAAGATGGAGACTTCTGTGCAGATGAATTTACAGGAATTGCTCTCTTTTTGTATTGGTGAGAAAGCAGTCCTTGCCGTGGGTGGATTTTAACATTAGGTCTTTATTGCAGGAAGAGAATACTGGTTTTCTAACATTCCTTAAATCTTAAAAATGCAATTTTATGTAAATTTCTCAAGCCTGATTTAACAGGAAGTCTTTGAGGTGTATTTCTGCCTGGTGTAAGACTGTCAGCGGAAAACATTTTTCACCAAAGCAATGTCGTGGTTGTTGCAGTTAGCATCTATATCAAAAAAAAACCAAACAACTGAACACTGTATTTCTGTAAATAAAAGTGACAGGGATTAATTAATGATGAGGAACTTTATTAGTGCCTTATTTCGTTTCACCACTCCATAAATTTGTCCCATCTCTTATGCAGTAAATTATCCTCCCCAGAAAAGTTTCTGTCAGGATTCTGTGATTATCTCTACCTTCCTCAGTCACTTTGAGTCGTACTGAAAACAACGGTGGATTTAGAACTGTGGTCTGAGCATCTTTAGTGGCAAAAGCAGTTTACGTTTAAGGTAATCTCAGCCCTCTGAACGAGTGAAAAGGTTCATTTCAAACCTCTTTTCCTAGGTAACATTGACTAACACAAGATCCTACTACGCTCTGAAAACATTTTCTTTGTGATTTGACAATTAGGAGACTGAGAGACTGTGACAATACAAGAAAAGGCAGTTTGAATGATAACTCTACAGTTTCACAAGCTTATTGGAATACCAAAAGATAGAAATTGTGGGTTTTCACTAACATAAAATTTCTTCCAGGCCTTAAAGTGATTCAAATTACACTGTATTACCATTACTATTTACTAAACCAGCTGAAACTGTTGCCCTGGGCTCAAATGTAGAGTAAAATATAATAGAGTTTGGAGTGCATTCCAAACCTGTATGAAAAGCCAGGCTTTCATACTGAAGTATCAAAACAGTAACTACTGTGTTTAAGAAAATGCAGTTGAATACAAAACATTTATTCTTTTTGGCAAATACTGAAAATGAAGGGGGGGGGGTGTGTGTTTGTGTTTGTTTTTTTTTACAGAAAGTGAACAGAAAACTGAGTGTAAAGACCTGTGAAGTTCCAAAAACGTGAAATTTAGCAATGATACACTGTGGAAAGAAACGTATTTGTGCTGTTGCCACATGTATTCTTATTTTTGCAACTGGTTTAATCTCCTACTGGAAAGATCCTCAGCTACAGAATAACATCGCCAGAAATATCTTCCCCCAGGCAACAACAGCCAGTCCAGCAGGCCAGCTTTGTAGGGGTAAACCTGCTCAAGGTGTTATAACACCATTAACAGATAACAGAACTTTTATTATATCCCCATACTTTGACAACAGAGAAGGCAAAGTCACTCGTGTGATTGGGATTGTTCACCATGAGGATGTAAAAGAACTGTTCTGCTGGTTCTGCTGTCAGCCCGATGGAAAGATCTATGTATCAAAAGCAACAATCGATGTTCACTCAGATAGGTTTGGGTTCCCTTACGGAGCAGCAGATATAGTTTGTTTGGAACCTGAAAACTGCGACCCAACGCATGTATCCATTCACCAGTCTCCACTTGGAAATATTGACCAGCTGCCAAGCTTTGAGATCAAAAACCGCAAGGCTGAGCCCTTCCCTGTTGACTTCACTGTGTGCATCTCTGCCATGTTTGGCCACTACAACAATGTCTTGCAGTTTATACAGAGCATGGAGATGTACAAGATTCTCGGGGTACAGAAAGTGGTGGTCTATAAGAACAACTGCAGCCACCTGATGGAGAAAGTCTTGAGGTTATATATGGAGGAAGGAACTGTAGAGATAATTCCCTGGCCAATAAACTCACACCTCAAGGTTTCTTCTAAATGGCACTTTTCTATGGATGGAAAAGACATTGGCTACTATGGACAAATCACAGCTCTAAATGACTGTATATACCGTAATATGCAGAGGAGCAGGTTTGTGGTTCTTACTGATGCTGATGAAATAATTCTTCCCCTTAAGCACCCAGACTGGAAAACCATGATGAGCAGCCTGCAGAAACAGAACCCAGGGACTGCTGTTTTCCTCTTTGAGAACCATATCTTCCCAGAGTCCGTCTCCACTCCCATGTTCAACATCTCATCCTGGAATACTGTGCCGGGTGTTAACATATTAGACCATGTTCACAGGGAGCCTGACAGGAAAGAAGTTTTCAATCCCAGGAAAATGATAGTTGATCCACGAAAAGTGATTCAGACTTCTGTCCACTCTGTCCTCCATGCTTATGGGAACAGCGTGAATGTTCCCATGGATGTTGCCCTCATTTATCACTGTCGGAAGCCCCTTCAAGCAAACCTTCCCAGAGAATCCCTCATCAGAGATACAACACTGTGGAGATACAACTCATCATTAATTACGAATGTTAACAGGGTTCTACATCAAACTGTACTGTAAGCTCAAAAGTGAAACCTCAGTTATAAGGAGGGAAGGTGAAGAGCTGCCTGTGTCGTGGGGAGGCAGGGGAGATCATTTGAAAATCATAAAATGAAATTCACTTCCACGTGAAGTTTAGACCTCACAGAGGTTTAGGAGAACATCCCTGCTACATACTATACAAAGGTGAATGCTTTTGATTTGTGAACTGAATCAAGGTATCGAGGGAAGAGATTTTCAAAACTGAAAAAATCATTTGATCCAAGGATGGTTGAGGCCTCAGCCCACTACTTTTCAGTCCAGTTTTGTGGGGATGCTTGCACATGGTTGGGAAGGGCCTGATAACATTGTTGTTCCATCAGTGTGACATATGTCATAGCAGGGATACATCCTTCTGGAGATACACATCTTTGGCTCTGAAACTTAACTGTGTTGGGTTGCTGCAACTTTAAGTGCAGCAATGAAATTTAAAGGTGTTGCAGTAGGCATTTAATGCCATGTTCTCTCCAACAATAAATGCACTGTGTATTTAAGATGATTGATTACTCACAGGAAGAAAGGTCTGTAACGTACGGCCACCACCAGAGAAAGTCCCATCCTCATACAGGGTCTTATATGAATGTATTTTGTTGTAGGAATGATTCAACTACCAATTGCTGTCTCTAAAAAGTAAAAGTACCGGTGTCAACGACTGGGTTTATCACCTTCAACTGTCAAATTTTCCTTTGCTTTTTCACAAGTGATTTCCATCTGGAGCTCGCTTCAGCTTTTCCATTTCACATAAGTTAGCGAGGAGGAGTGACCGGAGCCCTCCTCCTCCCCTCTCCCTGCGCACTCGCGCTCCCTGTGCTGTTCATCCCATGCGGGGCGGTCCACGGCGCTGCCGGCACCGGCCGCCGCGTTGTTCCAGCGCCCGGTTTTGCGCGGGGCATCCCCCATAAACGCATCGGGGAACCCTCGACGGCGGCGAGAGCGACCGGCACCAGGGCTGCGCTGCCGGGTGACCCGCACCGTGCGCGCCGTGCCCCGGTGCGCAAGCGGCAGTCCCGCCCCGGCAGGGGAGGGGCCCGCGGGGTCAGCGGGGCTGGCAAAGCATGGGGTGAAGGGGGCCCTGGTGTGCGGTGCTGCCCCAGTGTCGTCCCCCCCCAGCCGATCCCGCAGGATGGAGGACGCGGGGAGCAGCGGAACATGAGGCACATCCGTGTGGTCGCACCGCGGAGGGTGTCGGGCTGCGGCTTCTGCTCAGGATCCGGTGACCGGCATCGCTCCCAATAGAGGCTCGGCGGGCTCGGAACCTTATTTCTACTCCAGAAGTAACAAATCAGATGGTGCTCAGCTGTAGCGTTGTTTTTGGGTACTGATGCTTAACGGTAAGTTAAAGGTGTACGTTAATTGCGCAACACAAGTTTTTGAAGTCTCACCCTCCAAACCTGGAGTTTAATTTTAGATTTAAAGAATGTGTACTTCCTCACGAGAGCGGTTTCAGCCTGTGTTGTAGGCAGCGAAGCACCACACAGCTGTTCACTCGCTGCCTCCGTCCTCCACCCCCAGCAGGATGGGGAAGAACGTCGGAAGGGCAAAAGTGAGACAACTTGTGGGTTGACATTATTTAAGAGGTAAAGCAAAGCTGCATGGACAAGCAAAGCAAGATAAGGAATTTACTGCTTCCCATCGGTAGGGTTTTAGCCATTTCCAGGAAAGCAGGGCTCCATCACAGAACAATGATTTGGGAAGACAGATGCTATAATGCTGCATATCTCTCCCTTCCTCCTTCTTCCCCCAGCTTTAACTGCTGCCACAGCATCTGGAACAGGCCTTTAGTTAGGCTGGTTCAGCAGTCCCGGCTGTGTCCCCTGCAGACTTGTGCTGCCTTACGCCTGGGAAAGGGAGGAGGGAACAGTATGAGAAACAGAGGTGGCCATGACAGTGTAAGTAAGCACTGTTCAACCTCAGCTCAAACATCCATGTGTTCAAAATTTGGTCACAAATCTAAAACACAGCCCCTTACAACCTGATAAGAAGAAGATTAACTGTGTCCCAGCTAAAACAAGTGTAATGTGAAAGACACACAGCTGAAAGAACAATCTTAAACGTCATGCCTGAGCAGTTGCTCCTCAAAGGACACAATGTCTGATTGTTTACAATAGCAGAAACTTGCCTAGGGGATGTACAGTGGATTATAGTGGAGAAGTTTATGACTGCACAGGAAAACGTGTGGTTTGTCGGTTCCAATGGCACAAATTAAGTAGATGGCAACAGTATCTGGCTTCCCTTCTTGTGTTTAGAATAGAAAGGATCAGCTTAAACTTTTTTTGGAGAAATATTTTAGGAAAAGTGGGATAATACTGCACTCAGCTTAATAGCATCTGACTTTGGGTTGTATGAGAGAGGAAGGACGCTGGTGTTTCAGAGAGTGTTCCTGAAAAAAAGATTAGCTTCCAAAAGATTAGCTACAGACAATCTAGGTAAAGATGGTAAATGATTGCTAGTCTTTGGAATTTCTTATTTAGTTACCAGTTTGTTACTTTTGGTGAAAAACATAAACCAGAGGATAGAGAATAACTTGTTTCCAAAAATAAGAAATTAATAAGGCTATTTGTTAATGGTGACTTTTTAGTTAGGGCCTGGATAAACCAAGGATTAGGCTGTTTCTTCTTTGTATACTCTTGAATCTAATACTAGATACTAGGGACTGAAACTTTGCAGTCACGTCCTCTGAATTGTGCCCCATCCTCACCCTAGATAGGGAGATAACTGAGAGTTACCAAAAATCAAACTCGGTGTAGGCATTGCAAAGATACTGAAATGAGCAGCACAGAAGGTCTTCAGCTGTCTCAGTGCAAAGAAAGCAAATGACAAAGGAAGGCCACAGTGCAGAGAGCATGTGAGGGAGATTAGACCTTGGAGTGGCTCTTGAGCTAAATTAGCACTTTGTTCCACCTTAAGGACAGTTCTAATTGTGGATGGTTAAGGGAAGATGATGGAAACAAAAGTTTGAAAATAGAAGTTGCACAGCAGAGGTAAAAACAATACTCCAATTGGAAGGTGATACTGAATAATTTCCATTCCAAAATTCTAAGACACACAGGCTATTAAAGAACCTATAATGGGTGTTTAATAAATGTTCATGAGCATAGTGGTGCAATGTGGCAAAAGAAAGGATGAGTGGTTCCTTGGTTTAGGGAGGGGAAAACCCATGATTTAGATATATACAAGTTTGTAAGTACAGTCTTGGTCACACACAAGGTTTTGGAATGGGTTGTAGAAGGACTATGGCAAAAGAAATGAGAAGTGTGATTAATTTGAGCAACCTGATCTACTGAAAGGTGTCCCTGCCCACAGCAGGGGCTGGAACTTGGTGATCTTTAAAAGTCCTGTCCAACCCAAACCATTCTGTGACGCTCTGATTCTAACTGGGGCAAGAGATCTTCATTAGTATGACCTTGCCAATGAAGAAAACACATTGTGTAACTGCACCCAGCTGAAAGACTGGCTAGATGTGTTAATCCTTGGCTGATGACAAGATTACATCTATCTGTGCAGTATGATCCATCTGCAAAAAAATATAATCCTAACGTGTTTCCAGTAATGATAAGGGCTTGTTGCTGTCACGTACAGGTGGACAAGGAACAGAGATTTCTGGTCTCCTGTGCTAGAGGTTAATTGAAACTGGGCCAACAGCGCAGAAGCAGCTGTGCAAAGAGTGGTTCTTAAGAAATGGTATTAGAACTGCCTGTCTCATTTAATGGAAAAGTAGGAGGTGATCTGACTGCAGTCCGTAAAGGCACTAGGGAGGAAGAAAGGCTCTTTACCATTAAAGGGAATACTGAAAAAGAACAAACTGGTGCCAGGTAGCCGCTGATGCCATTAGCTAAATTGACTGTTAAAACAAAGCTCTGTAATTTAGATCATGTTCTGTCTGAATAGTAATTGGGATTAAAAGACGCAAAACCAGAATGAATTATAGTTGTTATTCTCATTATAAAATAAACCCTTCTAAAGATGCTGGAAACATATTTTTTGAAGTTAAAACTTGCCAAGTACTCTCCATAGTGAGGAAACACAAATGTAATGTTCCTAATTAATCTGACTTTATATCTGACTACACATCTGTGCTGTTAATTTCAAGGGACAAAATTCATGCGTCACATGTTGGGAAAACCATTAATGTCACTCAAATAATTACATGCTTCTTTAAGATTCTGTGTTCTGCTGTGTCTTGAGTTCTGTATTTTGCTCTTTCTGCTTCTAGAATCTTCTGTTGTTTCAGATATCTCTCATACTTACTCATCTGTATCTACCTATTTTAATTAGGCCTGTAGGATGTTACTAAAGAAATGATTGCCCAAGAAGCACTGATATATAGTACATTTTTCTAGTTCTCTTGAAGTATGTGTGTGAACTGTGGCTATGTCAACACGCAGCATTCAATCCCAGAAGATTAAGTAGCCTGAAAAAAAGTCCCCCAAGTGCTTGGTTTGATTTGCTTCAACAACCCCACACTCAAGTTTGTAATTTATAAGTTAATGGGAGGCAACTGTGCTTTACACAAGAGAAGGAAAACTTGTTTTCCCGGTAGGTGTGGCAGCTGTTACTGATATTAAAGAACACCAAGCATGGAAATGAAATGTATTGGCAAGGTATCGTACCAGCAGTTTTTGCTTCAGTGTTCTTCTGAATTGAATGACTCTTGGAGTTTCTCTTAAAAACATTGAAGTTTTTGCCTGGTTACAATAAACAATCTATAGATCATACCTTAGCAAAAAATAAATGGAGGACTGAACAGAGCTTCACTCGTCTATCTGCTTTAAAAGGTACTTTTTCCATTCTGATGTTCGCTGCTCAAAACACTGTTGAAAAGATATAATTTTAATTGTTTGTTATTTATAGCTAGCAAAAGCAGAAGAAACAACAGGTAATAAATGAAATTGTATTATTTAATGTTGATAATGAATGATAATTCTCTAGTAAAAACTATTTACAAGACTGAACAGTATTTTAAATCATAAATAGGTAAGACCGAGATACAAATGTTGAATATGACCTACTCTGTGCTGTAAGAATGGTGGGAATGAGAATGTTCAGGGGAAACATTTTGTTTAATGAAACCATTTGTGTTTAATGAAAGGACTTAGAAAATTGAAGTTGTTCTCAGTCACAGATCTCAAGCAGAAAGTTGTGTGACAATGTCAGGCTCTTACCCTGTATCTGCAGTTCTGCTCTAAATTTTAAGGACTTATTGGGGGGATACTTTAGATGAGTCAGTGCTGGCAGCTCTGCTTTGTGGCTAGTGTGATGTAGTGAGATTTCTGGTGTAAAGCAATTGCTTGGTGGCTGGGAAAGCCTGCTATAAATCGCATCAGCTTTGGCAAATGAGGCATTTTAGCAAGTACGTTATGACAATAGTTCTTACTTTTTCAGGAAAGAGCAGTTGTGAGAATACTGCACAGTTTTCTGAAGGCATGAACTGTTGGTTTTTTGCCTAAATTCAGTTGAGATTCAGAAGCTAGATTGCTGTCTTCAAAAGGAAGGTTTTACTGGTTGGAAAAAACTGTGTTTAAGCAGAACACGAGACCCCAGGAGAACTTTTCAACCCAAGTAGTGAAGTTGCCAAGGAATTCAGGTACCTCCAAAGTTATGAAGCTGCCAAGTACGATATCTGGATCATAACTATTGGTTGAGGTTATTTCTAGTTTTCTACCTGTCTTTGAAAATGCTAGTTTCCTGTTCCATCGCAAAACTGTGTTGAGACAGAGGCTCTTAAAAGAGCTTTACACAATGTGTGAAATGGGGGGGGATCAGATTTAGTTATTATTTTAGAATAGACTAATATGCTTTGGAAAAAACATTGTTAGACATTATTTATCATGTGCATGCTCCCTGAAGATGCTTAGATTAATAAGTATTTAAGCAAGTGATTTTATTAAGTTTTGAGAAGGGAAAGGACAAGAAATATGTGAAACTTCCAGTACCTGCCTCACCTATGACATTACTACCTGTTCTAGCTGTAAAATGTAAACCTAGAAATCTGGGCCTTTTAATGGTATGATTTATTTTCTTCTCAGGAGCTGGCATTACACAGTAGTGATATGTCTATTAGAAACATTTCCTTCATCTTGTGCAGTCAAATCAGTTTATGGCGTCTTGGCATCCTACCCTACATTTCTTGCTGGCTGTCTGGGCTACTCTTTTCTACCCGTCCAGTTTTCTGATCTAACATGCATCTGATTAATCTGGGGCATTCTTCTTGCAAGAATCTCTGTGGTACAAGCAGGCCTTTGAAGAGACTTGCTGTCACCTAATGGATCATATCTGGATGCCTAAAGATTAATTTGATGGGGAAACTTCAATTTGGGCCTCATTTACACAAGTGACTGCTTGAAATTGCCAAGAGCTCCCTGTCAGGCATCAAAGCTTGGCAGCATGAGTGTCCCTAAATGCTTTGGCCAGTTTCTGGGAGGCATCCAGTACTTGGGTTCCTGCAGCAGCAAGAGTTTAGCACCTGACCCTCAAGCCATGCCAGGATCTGAGCCAGCACTAGTGCAGTGTGAGGAGGCCCAGATTTCTAGCAAGCACAATATGAGGTGACATATTCCTGCCTTGTACAGTGCGGAGTAGGGTAGAGCTAATAACTAAGAAGTCTTACACCTGTATAGGTTTCACCTGTCTCCTGCTGAATTGTATGAATTCACCTTGCTCTGTATATACTGGCTCATCTGTGGTGAGCTGCAAGTTAGGGAATTTATGCATTAGCAATTGTATCTGGACTGTCATGTGCAATCCCCAGTTACTTTGTTTTTAAGGAACTCAGCTAATTCTGTATACATTTAATTTTTGTGTCTGCCCCTAACTTTTCTGTGAGAAGTCTGTTCAGGTTTTTTTTTCCTGTATAATTTACATTTACACCATGGGGAGGGAGGGGAAGGGAGAAAGCTTTTCTTCTGTTTAAACATTACTGTCTAATTGTTTAACTGGATATTCTAAAATGTGCATTATAGAATATAATGAATAATGCCTCCTTGTTCTCCTGTATACAGACCTGAGTCATACTCTTTCACAGACTCCTCCACGTACAGAAACCATTCCGCACATCGACATAGAGAGGCATTCAGTGTTGCATACACTGTGGTGCAACCCACTGAAGGTGTGTTCTGGGATTGATTTTCATGAAAGCCCAGTAGCTGGGTCTCTGATGAAGTCAGTGCACAATGCTAGAGATTTGCCCCACATCTTGTTTGTGAAGTTCTTGAGCAATGATCACAAGTCTGTCTGATCTCATGCTACCTATTTTCTTTTCTACAGATGCGGCAGCATAAAGTGCAAGGACAAAGAAATGTGCATCCACATTTAGTTACATTCAGAATGTTGTGTGGTGGGAGAAAATCTTACTTTGCTGCTACTGTGTGCATTGTTACTCTAACTTCAATGATCACACTTTCTTATCTTAGGTTACAGAGACCTTCTCACCTGCCAAAAATAATTTATGAAGTTAGCAAATGTAGAAGGGAAATTACCAATAGCACAATAACACCATTAACAGATAACAGAACTTTTATTGTATCCCCATACTTCGACAACAGAGGAGGCAAAGTCACTCGTGTGATTGGGATTGTTCACCATGAGGATGTAAAAGAACTGTTCTGCTGGTTCTGCTGTCAGCCCGATGGAAAGATCTATGTATCAAAAGCAACAATCGATGTTCACTCAGATAGGTTTGGGTTCCCTTACGGAGCAGCAGATATAGTTTGTTTGGAACCTGAAAACTGCGACCCAACGCATGTATCCATTCACCAGTCTCCACTTGGAAATATTGACCAGCTGCCAAGCTTTGAGATCAAAAACCGCAAGGCTGAGCCCTTCCCTGTTGACTTCACTGTGTGCATCTCTGCCATGTTTGGCCACTACAACAATGTCTTGCAGTTTATACAGAGCATGGAGATGTACAAGATTCTCGGGGTACAGAAAGTGGTGGTCTATAAGAACAACTGCAGCCACCTGATGGAGAAAGTCTTGAGGTTATATATGGAGGAAGGAACTGTAGAGATAATTCCCTGGCCAATAAACTCCCACCTCAAGGTTTCTTCTGAATGGCACTTCATGCATGATGGAACACACATTGGCTATTATGGACAAATCACAGCTCTAAATGACTGTATATACCGTAATATGCAGAGGAGCAGGTTTGTGGTTCTTACTGATGCTGATGAAATAATTCTTCCCCTTAAGCACCCAGACTGGAAAACCATGATGAGCAGCCTGCAGAAACAGAACCCAGGGACTGCTGTTTTCCTCTTTGAGAACCATATCTTCCCAGAGTCCGTCTCCACTCCCATGTTCAACATCTCATCCTGGAATACTGTGCCGGGTGTTAACATATTAGACCATGTTCACAGGGAGCCTGACAGGAAAGAAGTTATAAATCCCAAGAAAATGATAGTTGATCCACGAAAAGTGATTCAGACTTCTGTCCACTCTGTCCTCCATGCTTATGGGAACAGTGTGAATGTTCCCATGGATGTTGCCCTCATTTATCACTGTCGGAAGCCCCTTCAAGCAAACCTTCCCAGAGAATCCCTCATCAGAGATACAACACTGTGGAGATACAACTCATCATTAATTACGAATGTTAACAGGGTTCTACATCAAACTGTACTGTAAGCTCAAAAGTGAAACCTCAGTTATAAGGAGGGAACGTGAAGAGCTGCCTGTGTCGTGGGGAGGCAGAGGATATCATAAAATAGAAATCACTTCCATATGAAGTTTAAATCTTACAGAGATTTAGACTAACAGCCTTTTAATGTGTTGTAGGTAAATGCATTTGATTTTTGAACTGTGGCATGGTACCTTGTAAGAGTCCACAGTGATCAAATGCTGACTGATGATTTAAGTTCCTCAGGTAAAGTCTCTACTGCAACCTTTTAAGATGTGAGAGATGAGGCATAGTGAGAGGATAGCTCTTTTGTATGCCTGTAACTGTGAAAGGGCATTATTCCAGCCATAGGAAGTGTCCATGCAGAAATTTGAAATTTAATTTACCAATTTCCAGCTTTCTCTCTTTTCCCGTTCCTATCCTCATGGGTTTTAACTTGTACCATGAACTGTAAACTTCCTGAAGAAGGAATTAATTGAGTTTTGGTTATTTGTCTCTGAAGGACTTGGTGGTTAACAATATACAGCTGTGTTTAATGGTGCCTTTTAAAAGATGGCTTGGGACAGCATCTCCCAGATGAAGAGCATTAACACTCTAACCCATTATAATCACAAAGGCAGGGTAAGCAAACCCACCACCTATAGCACTGGAGCCGTCACTTGTTAGAGGTATTTCTTCTTAAGGGAAATGAGAATTCATAGCAGAGCCATGAGTCATTTCATGAAACCAAGCATCAATGCAGATGGTATTCCTTCTGGAAAATGTAAAATGAGGTTATTTTCACTAAGGAAAAATAAAAATCAGTATTTCTCAACTGATTCAAATAATGCAAAAGGCTGTGCAGAGTTTTCAACCAATGTACAAAAGATAACCACTATGGTCCTTAGTATTAATGTTGTTTAATTCTTGCAGTTTGTATGTCACTGTTTGGGTACAAAATTTCTATGTGCCCAGTTGAGTAAGAGGCAAACTAATAAATTGTGAAAATAATTGAGCACAATCTACCAGTTTCAATTGTAAAAAAAGAACCGTTTATATTCTTGTAACAAGTGTTTGTTCAAGTGGTGATGTATCATAACACTAAGCATAGCTGTTGCAGTTTTGCCGATCCAAATGGCTGCTCAGCTGGGGCTTTGACACATGTGATTTTAAGAATGGTGATCCCTCTTGTTGCCCACAGCTGTTGTGAATTCCTTAAGTGATAAGTGCTGAGTTGTGCTGGAAAGCTTTAAAACAGAGGCAGGGGCTACACATTAATGTTGAAGAAACTGTGAACTGAAAAGGTGGCTGTTTCCGGGTGGAAAGATGGATGGATGAACAACTACTTATGATATATAACAGTTGTTTTCTTTTTCTGTGACCTTGAAGCCTCCTAACAAACTGCTGCTTCATGAAAATTAGACACCAGGTGGATTTTAGACCTTCACGTGATGGGTAAGTTAAATTATATTGTTTCCTTATGTAGGTGCAAGGGTACAGAAACTGCATCTTTTCCAACCCTTATCTAAAAACAGTGCCAAGTAGTTACTAATGTCTGCCAAACGGTCATAAGGACAGAAAAGCAAACAAAACCCATGTGTTCACTGTAGTTTCACAAGTTCAGTTTCTGTTTTTTAAATGCTATGTGCATTGTACTGATGGTGTAATGTATTAGAACATTCCTATGAGGGGACGTCTGGGGGCAGTTGTAGTCTGATACTGATATGTGACAAATGTGCGTGAGAGCAGCTGTGCTTGGTTTAGTTTCGACACCAATGTCATGTTTTCAGTTGTTTTGAGCTGTCATTAGTGGGTTAGTATCATTAGCTTGCAAATGTCCAGGGGAACTTTCACTTGGAAGTCTTCAAGAGACAATCTGTAAATAACTGTTTGCTAATTGTGTTTATAACAATCATCAGCTGCTATGTAACAGGCTACAACTTCATTTGTAAAGCTAAAGGGGTAGAAGAGCAATGTTGTGTGGATTGGATGCTTCTCATCATGGTTTTCTGCTTGTATCCTCTGGATAATGCTTCCCCCCTATGCCTACTACCACTTTCCCTTCCCACCATTCTCTCTGGAAAGTTGAATTCAGCTCTCAGATGCTTTGTGCTCTGCCTCTCATGGGACTTCCTTGTGTGTGTCAGTGTTTGGTACTGGGCAATTGAACATTGGACTTGGGTGTGGCTTTGAGCACAGAGGTGAAGAATCCCTTCTCTTTGGCGTCTAGCTATCTACGTGTTAGTACAGCTCAGGGTAGTTGGCCACCTTTGCCACAAGGGCATATTGCTAAATTTGTTGTGCAATAGCATTCCCAGGTCCTTTCCTGTAGAGCTGGTTTCCCTCTAGTTGGCTCCAACGTGCCTGTTGTGTGGGATGTCTGTGTCTCGGGTGAAGGAGTTGCTTTGGCTAAACTTCATGAGATGTCTGTCAGCCTACTTGTCCAGTTTGTTGAGAAGCTTGGAATTAGGATTCCCTGATCTCTTGCATATTGATCGCTTGCCCTTCCCGTGGTTTCCCCTTCCCCTCCAAATAAATCAGTATTGTTGGAAACTTGCTGAGAGACTGCATCATAAAGGTCACTATTAAATTAATCAGTTCTAGCCCCTAAAGAACACTTCCAGTAAGTGGTTTGCAGTGTTTTACAGGTGGGCCATCATCACATGGCTCCTTTAGAGTTAACTGAGTTACAGCCCCCATCATACACAGTATAGTTACACCCACATTAAGAATGAGAACTGAGTTTCAAGGAAAGTTATCGAAGCTGTTTCACGTAAGCTTTCACTTTCCACTGAGAAAACAAAGCTCATTAGTGCCCCAGTCAGTGAAGGCTGTGAATTTGGCTTCCAGTGGGTAAAATCCTTGACAACAAACACATCTGAAAAGTAAGTTCATGTGAATAAAGGTGGAAACCAGTTCCTTGAGACTAGCATTGTATTCAAGAGACACTGTTCCACTGTGACTTCGTACAATTCCAGCCCCATCACCCAAATGCTTACTCTTGCATGTAAGAATTTCCCTTTCATTAGTATAATTTATACTGTATACATTTGGGAACATTGGCCTTTGTTCAGTGCCAAGTATGGAATTAGGTTTCCTTGGATGGTGGGAAGAAAAAAAAAATCACACAACAGTAATGCCGGGCAGTTTCAGCTTTTCAAGGATTTGAGCCAATCTGCATGAAAACTCATGTTTTCAAGTTGTGAAAACAAAGAAAGACATTAAGGGGACATTTTATTATAAGGGAGGAGGGGAAACCAACCTAAAGCATTTCTAAACCAGATGTTGTCATAGATACAGCTTTTAAGTACATGTCAAATACCACAAAAGTATGTTGACAGGCATTTGCTACTCAGTAGTTAACTGGTGTGTACATCAGATCTCCTATGATGATCAAAGCAAAAGACCTTTTCCTACTCCTATGCTTTTCTTCAGACTTTCACTTCTTATTTTCCCCCAGAGATGTGGCATTCTCACTGTTATTTGCCCCCACTTTCCAAATCTAGATGTAGCAACTACATGAAGTGCACGATTATCTTAAATGTAATGTCTGGAAAGAATGAATGGCTGCTAGACATCATTTACTATAAGAGAGTGATGCTGTAGAGATTGAAAATCATCTTCCCATTCATCAGCTTTCTACCTCCCTGTGAACTAAATTATGTTCTCACACAAACTATAGGAAATGTGGCCTATAAAATACTGGTCAAGCCATTCTGAGTTACCATCAGCAAATGTGATGAATACTCAGAGGTTCTCTAAGGTTAATTGTGATGGCAAGCTCTATCAGACAGATGAAAAGGTGGCTCATTCTCACTGAGGAGTTCATATTGACATGTTCCCAAACTTAAATTATTATAGTTAGCATCTGATCCTAGTTAAAGGACCCACTTGATTCCTTTATTTCAAAGGCTAAGTATTTAAAGCTATCATTAGGAAAAAACATTTTGAAGAGGATGCTGGAGAGAGAAAGGGTTTGCTGTCTTCCCATTTGCAGTGAGCAGCCATGCACTGTAACCAGTATTTGCTGTTACATGTACACAAGCCTATGGTTCTAAGATAGTAGCTTCACCTCCTGTTTCAACATCAAAAAACAGATCAGAAGTCAGGTCAAGCACTACTTCATTTCAATCTCGATGGTGGATTTGAATGGTTTAAATGTTACAAGCTATGCTCCAGAGCCCAAATAGGTATGTTTAAACATGAGTACAGACAGAATTTTGTGGAGAATACTGTTGGCATGCTGTATTGCGTTATGTCCAAAACAACCCATTCCCAAATGCCCAAATAAAAGTAAATGATTGTGCATTGCATGATGATACCATTAGGTGTGCAACTTTGGTTCATGCAAAGTCTCGTTTTATGGAAACGCTGCTGATAGTCCATAGATTCCTGAAGATGCTGCGCATGTGAGTGTCTCAGCAATGTTCTTTCCATAACACCAAATGGATACTATGGTCTGGCATACTGGTGGCAAAAACCAGGCCCATGTCATTTTGTCCATTAAGTCCATTTAACCAAGACATTTCACCAGCCAAAAAGCTTGAGCCTCTCTTAGATTTTCTGTACTCCGGTAGAGGCCAGCGGCTTATCAGTTTTTCTGTCCTCAAGTCCATTATATACAGGTATCTGTTATCAAACAGTAGAGCAAATATCTCTCCAAAGCCCAGCAAGGAAACATTTGAGAAGTCAGGAGGCTTGATAACCCTAGAATACAAGGCAACATCGTATTAACAGATGGTAAATTAGAATTAAACCTGGCAATATGCGTAGAGAAAGATGTTTACAGAATTTTCACCAATATTCAGCCTATATCTAAAATTATTAAAACTAGTATGTTCCACTTCTCATTTATTTAAATAGAAATATTAAATAAATATATATTCTACTTCTTATTTAAAGACGACTAAGTCTTAAACAAAGATTTACCTGAGAATATCATAGCTGGCAAAGTCCCACTGGTATAATCCTAGGGCTGAACTGCACACTATGTATTTGCCATCAAAGTGCAGCCTGGGCTGTAGGGAGATGCTGCGATCCTCAGAAACAGACAGTGTTTTTAAGCATTTGCAGTTTATTTCCCTTCCAATAGGCCAAATCTACAATTAAAACAGAGTTTAAGGCCATAAAACATTCCTGTTATAAACAGTTACACAGAGCAAGCCTCACAGTCTCTCTTTAAGCATCAGGTAAATGTGTGCATGTTTCCTCAGAAGTACTTATTTCCTTTAGGGAGTTCTGTGACTCATCTTACAGTGTTGTTGCAATATGTGATGTTTCTAGCCTAAAAAAACCCAGTGAAAATGGGCACTTTAAAGAACAAATCAACCATCCAATTGGACAAAAATGTGTTTCAGTTGTGGAGCACATCCATAGCCACAAACTACAGCACTCTCCCACCCAGAAGTCCCCAGCCGTAACAGTACTTGCAGTTAAGTGCTTTGCTGTCAAGATAGCACATTAAGCATGCACTGAAAGCACTTGGTTTTTGCATTACCATTCATGTAGAGCTGTGATTTAAATCTAAATGTGAAGGGAAGCATTGGAAGGTTCGCTTCCAAAGAGCTGCATGTCTTCTACACAACTTTACAAGCAGGGAATGCAGGAGAAAAGAAAGCTTTATATTATTTGTAAACTCCAGCAAAGCACTCAAGCATTTCTCTCGGTACTGAAATTATGTATGTATGAGATACGGTACACACCTTGATTTCATACTTATCTGCACTTAGAAGAATATAATCCCCAGGACTATGCATAAGAGATTTGACTTTGCACTTCTGCAAAACTACCTGTAATTGAAGGATGTAACGATTTATGTTGATGCTGTTAAATAACCAGACTTTCATTTGCATTTTTCATTTAATTGACAACCTGCATTCTGTACTCTTGTACAAAGGCAACTGTAATACTTTTAGCTACTGAAGGGAACCTACAGTTTACACTCTTCTTGTTCCTACTAGTGACAACTTTATTAATAAGCAAACGTGTGCACTTCACCTCTAGAACACCCCCCCCATCTTCCAGTTCTGAAATACTCTGAACTAAAATACTGTTTCTTGACTTCACAACACTTTTAATGCTCAGATTTTGGTTATCACCATAACTTAGTTTTTGTACATCATTTTTAAAGTAGATTTCTTTCAGAACCATTGTTCTTATTTGGTCTTTGAACCAAGAACTGATTCCTAATGTTATTCCACCTGCTTTGAAATAGAAATATCTTCAATGGTCCGAAAGGCTTAATTACAGCTTCTTTCAGTGGTTTTTCTGCTGTATTTTGCAGTATTTCCTGAAGTTCTAGAGATTCTACACGTACGTGCATGGTTAGGATTAGGAAACAGAAACTTGGAACATGTTACAAGCTTATTGCAAGTGTTTTGCAAGATTAATTGAAAATCATTATTCCCACCTTAGTGACCCATTCTGTGTGTCCAGTGAGGGTATTCAGGCACGTTCCTGTTGATAAGGCCCATACTTTCACAGTGAAGTCTGCAGAGCCACTGACCAGAATATCAAGTTCATCATTGTAATCCACACTAAAAACTACAAGCAAAGAGGGTACTGATGAGGAAGACCAGTCTCTGTGCCCATGGTTTTCTGTGAGACATTAACTAGTAGCCTCTAAATTCATAAGCTACTGCAGCTTTAACTATTGTTCTTGAACTGTAGATATGAATGGTTGCTCTGGATTCCTAAGTTTACATCACAAAATGACTGATTTTTGTCCAAATTAAGAGTATGTACATCAGTGGTTCCTTTATGCTTGGATTATGGCAAAGCATAATTTAAGATAGTTCCTCTTTTAAGAGTTCTAGTAAATCAATTCCAGCGGGATTAGTACATTTGATATACCTTGTTTCTCACAGGGGAACAGACCTACACCTGAGTTGAAGATAATTTGCAGTAGAGGACAGAGAAGTTAATTATGAGGGAAATGCAAGTAACAAACTTGGGACAGAGCCTAGAAGAAAAAGGTATTATGTTAAAGAGCTAACTTACATTATAATTTGTTTGATGATGATTTATGTTACTTGACTGTTGAAATTACAACTTGAAAAGCTCAACATACCTGCACCAGTATGTCCTCTAAAATGCTGTGTCTTTGCCCCAGAGCTCCATTCCCAGCAGGCTACTGTGTTATCAAAAGATCCTGTTACAAGCTTTTGTTCATCAAACTTCACTGCAGCACAAGTGTGTGTCTGGATACCATATATGCACTGTCCTGTGCTTACATCCCACAGTTTTGCAGACAAGTCATCTGATCCTAGAATATAAAAGAACAGGGTAACTGGAAGCAAAGAGTAAACAGCATTTCCAGTTCTTTACTCGTCTTCTACATTTGTCTCAAATTTTCATGGAATCACAGAATGGTTATGGTTGGAAGGGACCCCTGGAGGTCAACTCTTCCAAACCCCCCTTCCCCAAACTGGTTGCCCAGGACCATAACTAGATGGCTTTTGAATATGTCTAAGGATGGATGCTCCACCATCTCCTTGGGCAACATGTGTTCAATCACTATCACAGTGAAAAAAGCATTTTAGAGGGAACCTCCTGTGTTTCAGTTTGTGTCCACTGCTTCTCGTCCCCTCACTGGGCACCACTGAAAAGAGCCTGCCTCCTCCTTCTCTGCACCCTCACTTCATGTATTTAGGTACATTGATAAGATCCTCTCTGAGCCCTCTCTTCTTTAGGATAAAAAGTCCCAGCCCTCTCAGCCTTTCGTCGTATGAAAGATGCTCCAGTCCCTTCTTTGCCTTCATGGCTCTTTGTTGGACTCTCCAGAGTGGCCGTGTCTCTTTTCTAGCCCAGAACTGGACACAGTACTCCAGGTGTAGCCTCACTAGTCTGAGTGGAGGGGAAGGAGCACCCCCTCCAACCTGCTGCCAACACTCCTCCTAAAGCAGTCCAGGATACTGTTAGCCTTTGCAGCAGGGGCGCATTGGTGCTTCAACTTTATATCCACCAGGACCCCCTGGTCCTTTTTGCCAAGCTGCTTTGCATACTGGTGCCATGGAGTTTCCTGTCCCCAAAGTTTATTTTCTTTTTTGAATATGCTCTGGCAGCATCTTAGTTACTATTCTTCCATATTTAATGTTTTGAATTTGTTCTGGCTATATTTTTAAGTTCAAACTGAAATCTTGAAGTCTGCAATCTTTGGGGAGAAAGCTGAAACTATCATTACAAGTCAGTCTAGTAGCAAGTTTAAATGTTACAGGTCTTCATACAAGGTCTTGTGTTAAAAACTGCAAGTGCTTACAGACTGTATCAGAGAAACTGTCTTGTTTCAAGTAAGAAAACAGCCTTTTCCTGCCACACCTTACGAGACTGCAGCGATCACATAGCCCAAACAAGGATCCTTTAGTTACCCTCTAAGAAAACTAATGTATCTTTACTTCTCAAATCTGAAGCACGAAACCTGCTGTAACTGGCTTTTGAGCCAACAAAGAAATTGGTTTCCTTTTTTTTCTATTAAAGTTAACTACTAGGTCTGTTGGTGTGCCAGGGGTTACAGAAACCAGGAAAAAAAAAGGAAGTAATGTTGCATCATCTTAACCTGTGTTAGCACTATGGAAATAATCTGGTAAAGGAAAAGCAAACCCTCATTAATCATATGAGGAGGTGACAAATGTAAGACTCCCAAGTTTTCTGTCTTCCTACCTGTACACAGAAGTCCATCCTTATAGTAAAGTGCATATACTCTGGCACTGTGTCCAATTAAAGAGGATGTCTCAAAGGCTTCGTGGTCCTTCAGTTGCTTCATCCTTAAAATAGCCTTTAGGTAAACCTTCTTCCAATGTAGAGGATCCTGAACAGAGTCATCTATTTGCCAACCCAAGTTCTTACATGCAGTCTGCCACACCTCTGTACAGGCACTTATAACCTTGTTCCACTGCTTAGAGACGAGGCAACATGTGAGTAAAGTCTGAGGATCAAGCCATTTTAACAGATAAAAACTAAGCTCCAATGGAAGAAGTTTGAGGAAGTCTCTCTTGAGGAGAATCTCTAGATTATTGGAGAGGTGCCTGAGCTGGACTGCTCCACTCAAGCTAATCAGGTGATCCAGAGTTTCATTTTTCTGCAAGTCCGTCAGAGAAAGAAATGTAATAGAAATGTTATCAAGCCATGCTTCAAAGTCCTTTTTCTCCATAAGGTTATGGAAAAATTTACCTGTGATACATCAAAATACTGTATTAGTTCTGTTCAGAAAACAAGGTAAGCATCACATCTTTATTACTGGTACATCAGTATTCCAAATGGCATGTTAACACAAAGGCAGGAGTTACCAAACATATTTTAAGATACACATTATACCAGGACTAACCATTTGCATGCACTCTCAACTATCATTTGTCCCACATCAGACCTAGAACAGAACTGTATGGAGCTAGTGAATGCTGGTGTTCGTTATGAATGGTAACAGCTTTCTTGTTCCAGGTTAACACTTTCAAATCCAGAATCCAATAAGGTAAGGGTTAGTTTTAAACCTACTAAAGCAAATAGAATCATAGAATAGTTAGGGTTGGAAAGGACCTTAAGATCATCTAGTTCCAACCCCCCTGCCATGGTCAGGGAGACCGCCCATAATAAACACCATCTTACGGTTTACTGATGGATAATACTGGTAAATGGAAGAAACCAAAGCGTTATAAGCAGGGTGATGAGCTCACTGCTGACAGAACTTATTCATACCTCTGTCCTGAACTATTTTAAACACAAAGCAGGTAACTTTGTGTTTAAATTGAAGAATACATACAGACAGATGTCTGCAAGACTGTGTTGAAGGATATGTTGGCCATCTTTCTAGCTGGCTTGTGTAAAGACTATAGATTATGCTGGTCTAAGATCACTTGACATGTTTGCACTGTTTTGACTTAAAACACTTTTATTTCTTTTAATTCCTGTTTGGTTGGGGGTTTTTACCTATTTTAACAGGTTATTTTTAATGAAAAGAATTAACTTTGAAATTGAAGGTCTGAAATGCCACCTCCTGACCTACGCAATGTTTGCATTTGCACTATTGGCGTTCCTACAATAAGCTTGGACAAGACAGACATGAGGCAAGTTACAAAGCCATAGTTACTTTCTTTTCCCTGGGAGATCTAATTCTGCTCATTAGACCGGCTGAATTTAATTCACAGAGGCTCCCAAACCCAAAGAACTGAGGAATCTGAATGGGAGTCTGTGTTGTGTCTGTTTCTGTACAGACTTTTACCTTCATAGAGTGAGCCCTTAGAGTGCACCTCTTAACGTGGCACAGGAGAACAGCAAGTGCAGCCTTTGCTATGCACGGCTGCACAGGACACGCACTGCTGATAAACGCACAAGAAGGTGCCGGGGGTCAAACGCACTGGAAGCAGCCGCTTCTATCAGGTCGCAAGTTCATACATACAGTAGCTCCTACAGCTGACAGCACTTACCGGCTGTGCTCAGCACACAGGGCAGAGAACAGACCGGCTGTGCTAAGCGCCATGGGCTCGCTTTAAAACGCACACACACGTTTCCGTCAGGCTCCCTACGAACTAAACGCAGGTGAGCTCTAAGGGTCTGCCGTGCTCAACCCGGGAAGCCGATACTGAGCTCCGGTGAGGCCCCGGTGCCGAGCTCCGTGCACAAGGCTCGTTCCTCGGTGCCCCGCTCCGCTTCCCCCGCCCGCTCCCCGGCACCTCCGCACGCAAACGGCTCAGCCGAGGCGGGTGCCGGCAGCTGCCCCGCCGCTCGCCCGAGCCCCGCGGGCCGCGGCTCTCACCTCAGGTACCGGCCAGGAGCGGGGCGTCCTTCAGCAGGCGGCAGCCGCCACGGCCCCCCCGAGCCCGGTATGGGCTGGGGCTTCCCCGCGGCCATCGCTCCCTCCGCCGGACGGGGCCCGCACCGCTCGCTGCGGGGTGAGGGGTCGCTCCCGGACGGCGCTGGCGGGGCGGGCAGGGGGAACCGGCCGGTACCTGAGGGACGGCGCTGCCCGGGACCCGCGGCGCTCCGTGCGCGGCAGCTTCCGGCGCACCTCGGCGTCGTCATCGCTCCCCGCTGCCGCTCTCCATCCGTTTCCGGCGGGGCTGGAGGCCTGTAGCGGCGCCGGGACCCTGGCTCGTACCGGCGGCCCCTGCAGCAGCGGCCGGCGCCGGCCATGGCTGCAGAGGAGTCCCGCTCCCTGCTGGGTCACCCCGCTCCGGACCCTGACCCGAGGTGAGCGCGGGCGGGCTGAGGGGCAGCGCTGGCGGCCATGGGGCGAGAGGTGCCGGGCCTGCCCGAGCGTTACGGGCCCTCCTGAGGGGCTGGGGCCGGGGCCGGGGCCGAAGCGGGAGGTGGGAGCGGCGTGATCCTTGTGGGCCTCTCCTGCCTCAGAGTGCGGAACAAGAAGCTGTACCTGGCCGCCTTCGCTGCTGTCCTGGGACCGCTTAGTTTTGGCTTCGTGCTAGGCTATAGCTCACCGGTTATCCCAGAGCTGAGGAGAATCGACGACCCTAAGTTAAGGTTGGACAGCGATCAGGCCTCGTGGTTCGGGGTAAGTCTCTGCGCGATGATGTGAGTTCACTTGAAGGCATGGGTCAGGACGATGCTGTTTGTACGGTGGGGTCTTACTCCTCCTAAGAATGAGGGTAAATGCGGGTCCTGATGAAATCTAGCTTCTTTTTTTTCTGATTTCGGTGGCTGGTTTGAATTTTCCCAGAGGAACGGTTATGCTCTGTTAGCACGTATTGTTAGAGCACAGGACTGATGACAGGAGCCTAAGGGAACTAGCAGGGTTCAGTCTGGGGAAGAGAAGGCTCAGGGGGACCTTATCGCTCTCTACAACTGCCTGGAAAGAGAATGGGGAATGGAGCCAGGAGAGGGCTGGGCTCTGCTCCCAAGGGACAGGGTATGGGACAAGAGGAAACGGCCTCAGGCTGCACCAGGGCAGGTTTAGATTGGATATTGGGAACAACTCCTTCCCCAGAGGGTGCTCAGGCATTGGAACAGGCTGCCCGGGGCAGGGCTGAAGTCACCGTCCCTGCAGGTGTTCACATGCCGTGTACTCAGCGACCTACTGATAGGCTTGGTTGTCCTGGGAAATGCTTGGACTTGGTGATCTTAAAGGTCTTTTCCAGTCTAGCTGATTCTGTGATTCTGTGAATAATATTCTTGTTATTTGGACTTAAATGCCCTCTAACTACTCTCATGTTTCTCAGTTGAACCTGTTAAGAGACCACAGGAAATAAACTTGTTAATGAATTAGTGCCATCCATTAACATGGCGAATATTTACAGACTTCATGTTAGTCAATATAATGAATTCTTCAGGACTTTACATCAGTTTGAAAGGCCTGTTTGGGAAGGACAGCTTCGTGGACAGATGAAGAATCAATTGCTGCTGCTTCTGGGCTTTTTTCTTAATTGAAAGAGCTTTGTACGTGATGTGAAATGCACTCGCCGTTCACTGTGGTGAGAGGTGCTGCTGGACTGGGTTTTGATTAAGAAGTTAATGTCTATTTTGACTTTCAAAACACCTGCATATTCTTGCACAGTTTGTAGAAGCCGTTGGTACTTTTCAGCACGTTAAAAGCAACTGCTGTTATTTCTATATTTATTTATACCTATGTATAACAATATTTCTTTTTTACTTATTTTTGAAGTCAGTAGTAACATTAGGAGCTGCTGCTGGAGGAGTACTAGGAGGCTGCCTGGTGGATAAAGTGGGGCGAAAGCTGAGTCTCATGCTGTGCTCGGTGCCATACGTTTTTGGGTTTACAATTATTATATCTGCTCAGAATGTTTGGGTGCTTTATCTTGGACGAATGCTGACAGGCTTAGCCAGCGGAGTTACCTCACTTGTTGTGCCGGTAAGAAGTTTTGCTGGGCCCTGTGCATCTGTGGCTGCTTTTGTGTGTGTTTGTAGGGCTTTTTGTTTCTTTCTCCATAGCAGCATTATAGGTGGCTTGGGTGAAGGAACTGTGCCCAAGGCGGGTTGTGGGTTTAGAAGAAACTGATTTCTATAGAATCAGATTTTGCTTGGTTTTAATCACAAAGAAATCCAAAATAAAACCAATTAGTTTCTTCTAGCGGCACTCCTGTGCTGTGCATTCCTGGCACAGCGATGTGATCTGTCAGTAGTGCTTTATTGGATTGCTTCTGTTTGCGTTCTACTAGAGTAGTATCTCTGCAGCTTCCTTCAGTGTGACTGCAGTGATGAGGGAGCAGTGTCATCTGTAACACCAAGTATTTGTAGCTGTTCTTGAAATAAGGATTACTTATTGTCTGTGCAGCAGAAGTAAGAACTGTGACTTTAGGAAGAGTTGTAAGAAATAAATATGCATAAAAAATATGAAGAATTTCTTTTTTTATGCATACAGCTAAACCGTAGCTGTTGACTTGGGGTCAATGTATTAAAAGGTAGCAGAAAAGTTCAGGTTGATCCCAAATGGTGATTGCTGTTCATGGTCTGTGCTAAGACGAGCGGTCAGCTTGGACCTTCAGAGAATGAAATCATTTGTACTCTTAGTGCTGAACGTTCCCTGCAGGCAGTTGGGCTGCACGTTCATGCTCTAAGCTCTGCCTCGTGAAGTGAAGCAGCTCTGGCTAACACCAGCGCGCTCACCTTCGGGAAGGGGCGCTGCATCAGGAGCTCCTCAGAGCCCTGTTACCCGTTAGTGAGGTGGCACCTTCCTGCCTGCGCCCTCTGACTGAGGCCCTCTCTAAAGAGGGAGGGAAATGCAGCTGCGAGGTCTGGGTTGTTTTGTTTTGTGAGATTTGTGTTTTGTTGGGTGGCTTGTTGGTTTTTTTCCTTTTTTTTCTTTCCGCCCCCTCCCCCCTTCCTATTTTTTTTTGCCCCCGGAATTTTTTTTTCCCCTGCTCTTTTTTTTTTATCGCCCCCCCCCCCCGGTTTTTTTTTTGTTTTGTTTTTGCGCCGCCTCTTTCCCCCCGCCCCTCCCCCCCGGCGTTGTGGTTTGTTTTTTTCCGAAGGGGTGTGTGGGTGTGTTTGTGCCCCTCCCCCCCTTTTCTTTCCGCTGGTTTTAGTTTGGATTTTTTTTTTTTTTTCCCCAGGGTGGGGGGTTTGGGTGGATTTCTTTTTGTTTTATTTAATTCGGGGGGTGTGGGGTGTTCCAGAAATGGCTTCTCAAGCCCTTGATCCCAACTTGGCCACAAGTTGTTATTTGACGTTTTTTCTCTCTGCTTTAGGTGTATATATCCGAAATATCTCATCCTGAAGTCCGTGGCATGCTGGGCTCCTGTGTGCAGCTGATGGTGGTGACAGGCATACTGGGAGCCTACATTGCAGGTACCGGCCTTAGGGCTCTGGGTTACAAACAAGAATCAGTGCATGCAGCGAGAGCGCTGCACTGAAGAAAGTGAATGTTAACTTGTTTGTACAAGTCACTGATGCTCACAGTCCTCTTTCTTTCCTTTTTATTACCAAGGAATAGCACTACCATGGCGCTGGCTGGCAGTGCTGTGCTCCTTCCCATCCTGCATAATGCTCTTGTTCATGTCCTTCATGCCTGAAACACCGAGGTTCCTGCTGAGCCGGAGCAGGCGCTCGGAGGCTGTAGCTGCTCTGCGCTTTCTGCGGGGGCCACTTGCGGACCACGAGGGGGAGTGTGAGCAGATTGAAGCTGGTGTTCAGGAAGAGGTGGTGAGAATCTCATTTACTCTTGAAAACACCTTTCTGTATGGGTGTAACACCTGGAAGCAGACAGTGTCATTAAAATGGGGTTATCAAAGCTTCGTTAATAGACCTTTTTGTAAGTGGTGGCCAAACCTGTTTTCTCAGACAAATGATACTCAAGAAGCAAGTGAGATTCTTTGAATCATTTTCCTCTGCCTTTCAGCTGTCACTGTGGGCTGCCGTCAGTGCACACGAGTGATCTTGGTACGACAGCTATTTACTTTTTTGCATTATTTAGCAATGTGTAGGCTTGCCGCACACCTCTGACTCTAATGTCCTGTTGTTTGTGTTGTATGAATGCATTTTCTCTTGTATCTCTGATTGCATCGCTGACCTTGTTGCAAGATGAATGCTTAAATAGGCATTGAAGTTCAGTTTCTGCAGGCTGCGGATTCGTGTTAACTTTCTCTGCAAAGTGCTATTTATTTCTGTCCCTAGAACCTGAGAAAAGGGGAAAATGCTTTTCTGGAGTTCTCATAGTCCAGATGTAAACGTTTTTGCTGCTAAGGCACTTAGTTTTGCTAAAGGGGGTGTAAAAAACTGAGTTTGAACAGATAGAAATGTTATGAGGAGGTTTTTTGTTGCTTTTGTTCTTTGAAACGATGAAGTTTTTCACCAAATCTTTGCTTTATTTTTAACAGGGGCTGAATGTCTCTGAATTTAAGAACCCCTCAATCTACAGGCCACTTCTTATTGGTGTGGCTCTGATGTTCTTCCAGCAACTCACAGGCATTAATGCAGTCATGTTTTATGCAGAAACTATCTTTGAAGATGCAAACTTCAAGGTAAGTGGGGTCTGCTTCTAAACCGACAAATGTCTGTAATAGTTTCAGCTTAGCCAGTGCTGTAAGGAGCCTAAAACACACAACAAATGACTTGATAATGATCCTGCTGCCTGGGGTGGGAGGTTGGGGAAGTATGTTGTGTTTTGCTAGTCTGAAACTTTGGTACTGATAGAAATCCATATTATAGGCATCTTCCTGTATATTTTTTTTAGTTGGAGTTGCAAATGCAATGTTTCAGAGACAGTGAAACTATAGGAAGAAGTTGTGGCTTATTTTAAACTTTATTAAGAGGATTGTATGTTGTATTAACTGGGGATGGGGTTTTGTTTGCGATTTTTTCCCCCTGTCCCCTGTTTTCTCCTCCCACCATTAACTTCTTTGGCATAGTTTGTCTTCTTTCAGATTCAAGTAACAAATGCATTTGTAATGCTTGATAAGTGATCCTCTTGGCCAGCCTGAAAGAATAAATTCTCCTTCCCTCTTACTTTCTTTCAGGACAGCAGACTGGCTTCTGTTGTTGTGGGTTCCATACAAGTGTGTTTCACTGCTGTGGCTGCACTTATCATAGATAAAACTGGACGGAAAGTGCTGCTCTACGTATCTGGTAAAACACCTTACTGAATTTTGGTCAGCAAGGAAAATTACCACAGAGTATCAAAAAATGTCTTTTCTGTTGGGGGAATTAAGTCTTGCAATTTGTGCATTATTAAGTGGTTTGCTTTTCTATTTATAACTTGGTATAGCTATAGATTTGAACTCGTAAGAGGAAACTATCATAATTATATAGATGTTGTAGGTGGAACCCCTGGAAATCACATACGTCTTTTTGTCTTCTTACCACGGATGTTTCAGTTGGTGCTAAGCAGAGCTTACCCTAAGTCAGGGACTTTCAGTCTCATGCTCTGCCAGGGAGGAGGGGCACAAGAAGCTGGGAGGGAGCAGAGACAGGACATCTTACCTGAACTAACCAAAGGGATGTCCCACACCACAGCACGTGCCCAGTGTAGAAACTGGGGGGGAAGAAGGGACTGATCGCTGCTCAGGGACTGGCTGAGCATCGGTCAGCAGGTGGTGAGCAACTGTGTTGTGCATCACTTGTGTTTCTTGGGATTTATTCCTTCTCTTTTTGTTGTTTCCCTTTTCATTACTATTGTTAGTAGTAGTAGCAGTAGTAGTAGTATATTTTACTTCAATTGTTAATCTGTTCTTACCTCGACCCATGGGTTTTACCTCTTTATGACTCTCTTCCCCAGCCCATTGAGGGGGGATGGCTGTGTGGTACTTAGCTGCTGGCTGGGGGTAACCCATGACAACTGTGTTGTGGGGCTGGTGTTTAGAATGCGTGTCTGGCACCTTTCACTCCTGTCAAGGCCAGTGTTCATTTCTGCTAACGGTGTCTTTTAAGAAACACTTTGTGAGGGGCACCACATCTTCTGTTTGGCTGACCAGCTGTGTTCTGTCTCTCAGAGCATACCCAAGTGGTAACTAGTGACAACTTGGTTATTGCTTACTTTTCAGGGGTAATCATGGCTCTCAGTACTGCATTGTTTGGGCTTTACTTTAAAATGGTTCTTCCAAATCCAACCAACTCATCAAATCCTGACGTATGGGCCACTCTTAATTCAGCATCGCCAGGAGCAGAAAGCAGCATATCCTGGCTTGCAGTGGTGAGCCTGGGCTGCTTTGTTGCTGGTAAGTGGAACAGGCGTCTAAGCAGCCATTACACCAACCTCAAACTTTCTGCTGAATGTGAGGGGTTTGTTCCATTTTGTCACATTACTGATTAATGGGAATGAGTTGTGTCTCTGAGACTTTTTCAGGGTATAATGCAAAGTTGGGCTGAGCATTCAGAGCCGTGGTGGGAAGAGCTAGGAGCTTAGTTAAGCCAATTCCCTGCAAAAGGAATTTATACCTCCTTGTGCCAACAGTGAGTAGTGATTGCTCAGGTTAAATTGCCCTGCTGTTAATGGACAAACAGACTTTGTTAGTGTCTGAGCCACACTGAATTCTGTGATGGCACAAAGCAGCAGCAGTAAGAAACAAGATTGGATTTTAAGCTTATCAGTGACTTCATGGCAGGAAGCCTCTCTTGTTAAGAATACTTGTCATTAATTTGCTGTAAAATGGACTGGGATTTATCACGCTGCCCTAAAATAATCTGCTCTCTTTCCTTTGGGCAGAGGTACTGTGTTACTGGAATCATCCAAGAATCTAGAGTGAAAATTGCATCCCCCTTGCTTGACTAACTTGGGCATCATTCAGTCATCCCTTTAATATATATTTAACACGCGTTTATTCTCTTCTGTTTGTAATTGCAGGTTTTGCCCTTGGCTGGGGTCCTATTCCATGGCTGGTGACATCCGAAATCTTCCCACTTAAAGCTAGAGGCATATCAAGTGGTGCTTGTGTATTAACAAACTGGGCTATGGCCTTCCTGGTAACCAAAGAATTCAATGATTTAATAGTAAGCATTGGGAATTATTCTTTAGAGATGCTCCTGAGAGGGGCTTGAGCCAGTCTTTTCAGGCAGTACAGAACTGCACTTGTACACTTGTGAGCTCTTAATAATGTGGGGTTTTGTTGTCTCTCCTTCAGGGTTTCTTAACATCCTATGGCACGTTCTGGCTCTTCTCTGCCCTCTGCTGCCTCAACATAGCTTTTACAGCCTTTTATGTTCCTGAAACAAAAGGACAGACCCTGGAGCAAATCGAGGCCTACTTCAGAAGATCTTGAGCGTAAGGCTTTTTATATTGATACGAAACCTTTATATCGAGTTACGGTGCTGCAGCTGAAGGTAGCTGCATCGCATGGCAGACATCTCAGTTACTGAACTGGCTAGCAAATCATTTTAATGAGTTCTGCTAAATATGAATTCTGGTTTTTTAAACACTGTCTCTGGGGATGTGCAGACACTTTGCATAGCCCCTGCTCAAGTCTCTCTCCGTGGGTGTTGCACACATTCTTTCTGATTCTAAGATGTAAATTAAAATCTAATTTTGTAAGTAAATAGATTTAGTTTCCTTGCTGCACTTTACCTTTCCCTTATGGCACAGCTTACAGTGAAGAAATGAATTACACAGCCTGGCTCATGCTAAGTTCAGACTGCAGTCCTTTACCTTTGTGGTGCTGCTACTGTTTCTGGGATGCCTGACCATGGAATAAGTCTTGGTCCCAATGGGAGATGAATACTTGGATTTCATGAGTGTTAGTGTTAAATTGACCTTACTTTTTCATATTGCTGTCCAGCTGGCCAGGAATACATCAAAATCACAAGAAGGGGTGTAGCTCTTAGGAATAATGTATTATAGAATTAAAGAAAGAGCATTTCTTTTTCAAAAGGAGTTACAGTGTATTGCAGCCAGAGAATATACTCTTAGCCAGAAAAGGAGAAAAAACTTGTGATTTAAGGGGTAAAGATCTCCAACTGGAGGAGGTCTCTGAAAGTCTAAAAGATGCCTGGAAACACAAACCAGTGCTTGATTATAGTTCTTGTCAAGGATGGGTAATGCTTAAGACACAAACACCAGTCCCCCAGGTATGATAAAGCACTTAAATGAATGACATCTCTGAAACACAATTTCTAGAGAACTCAAATGGAAACCGTAATGCAGAGCTGTCTGCAGTAGTTCTGCCTCCTGCCTGCGTAATGTCTTCTCTGATAACTTAAATTCAGAATAGTCATTAGTTCTGCATGTGTAGAAAAAAAGGGAGGTCAAATTTATGATTCATTCTGTATGAAGGAATAAATCTGCTACTCCTTCATAAAGGTGATAAATGGCACTTAAAACTGTTCCAGCTGTGATAGGACTGTTTCTATTTGGAAACACAAACTGTACACGCCGTCACGTGACATTAAAACCAGTGGTAATACAGCAGCAGTTAAGACAAGTGGTAGGTAAAGAGATTGTGTCACAAATGTAGCAACAGTCTTAACAATAGGCAATTACTGAATTACAGAGCAGTCTGCTGACATTCAAAGACTTAGTTAAAACTGACACTCCAGGTTGATAACACTGTTTGCATAAACCTTTAGAGACACAACATTTTCCATTCAACCAGATGAATGCCTAACAGAGCTAGAAACCAGGATGCAGAAAATAATCTCAAATTTGCTCTTTAACTCGTGTGCTGATGTCATGATTTCCAGTAGCAAACAGGAGTCAGCTGCAGGTCAGCAGCAAGTGAAGCAGGTAGGCAGTGTACAGGCTGGTGAAGCTGCTGTGCTCAACTAGTACAAATACTTTCTAACCCGCATGCAAGTACAGATGTTTGCTGCATTCTGTCACATGGGCTTTCCTGTACTGTTAGTACAGTTTATTCCCCCCACAAAATCAGGCTAAGCCTATCTGAGATAACACTGCTTCGACCGTAGCAAGCATTGTGTGTATGAACCATGCCATCAAACCGGTAGTAATGACAACAGCGTGGTACTCATTTTCATACACAGAAGGCAACAAAAATTATTCTCAAATACCTTATCGCTTGCAGATGTGGTAAGATCACATTACTTTAGATTCCTATATATGCTTAGGACTTTTAATCCCTTAAAACTTGTGGTAAAAATTACAAATATACACACAAGTATATATATATATAATCCTTTGGATTTGGTTTTTACTGTTTCTCAAATGCAGACTAAGCCAACAGCTCTGGGAAAGCTGCTGCTCAAATTAGAGACCCACACCTTTAGGAGAACATGCAGGAGTTTGTATCCGTGGCTTGGTCAGAGAGACACAGACCAACAGAAAGTAAATGGCAGGAGCAGCACCCTGGACCCTACACAACTGGTTATGTAGCAGTGTTACACTTCCCATGGGTGCTACTGTCCTGCTCTATTAAGAATTGTTTAAGTATTGATTCAGTTGACTGGCCTAGTAAAACCCAACCATCAAACAAAGCCATCCCCCAACAGCCCAAGAAACCAACCTGAAAACAGCAACCCCAGCCCCAAAGCAGGGCAGATCCATAATCCAAACAGGCTCTACTTGTTCCTTGCAAACTGAAGGTACCCATTCGTCCATTCAGCCTAGGGGCACAGGTATGGGTTCTGGACTAGATGATCTGCAGGGATCCCTTCTAACCTCAACTGTTGTGTGATTCCATGAGTCATTACCCATGCTGGTAAGGAGGCACGAGTACACTCTATAAACTGCCTGTACAGTCTAATGCGTGCACCAAAGTAAATGACATTCCTGTAGTTTGGTCAGACTAAGGCACAGTGCTGAAGTGGTGACAATTCCATTAGCCAGCAGAGGTTAAGAGCCCTGCCTCCTCCAACAAATCCAGCATGTTGGGATAGTAAACATTTCTTGCAGAAACTCATCTGTTATAAGAGTCCAGAATGGGCCTTCAGGTGAGCCTGACAGCAAGTGTCCAACTTGGTAACAATCCTTCCTTTATGGAAAGGATTTCCATCCATCTGTAGCAAGACTTTCCAGTATTCCTCTCTATTAGAACAACACCCATCTTACACAGCTGTAAATTAAAGGTTATCTGCCCTCCCATCCATGAGCTGGTCAGCCAGCGTCAAGAATGCAGGCTAAAGGCAGCTTTAACAGACATGAAAGCAGGAAGGGTTGTGCTTAGGGTGGACATGGCTACAATTTGTGCCCACAACTATTTCCTAAGTTCTAATGAGCAGATGCATGCACATGCTGGAAAAGCAGAAGGGAAACAACATGGCTCTAAGGCTGGAGTGAACAACAATACAGCTGTGCACACCAGCAGGCTTCCAGAAAGCCTTGTCATCTACCACCAGTCTGAAGCAGGAGAGGTTGCATAGATGCATGAAAACCTTGCCCTTTATAAATGGTGCACAAGAGCTTATGTATCAATACCACCCATTGGCACTGACTTTTTTAATTGGAATTAGCAGTCAATGGTATGTATTTAAGACAATGTTTTGAGCGAAATAGTGGTTAGAAGCTAGTTCAGAGGATGCCAATTCATCACATCAAGAGGCACAGAACTCATGGGCGTCTGATGAGACACACTCTCTGGAAATAACGTTCTCACACAAAGTTACAAGCTCTTGTAAAGACTTGGAGCTGGCACTTCCTTTCAGATGCTTGTTAAGGTTCACCCCATACATCTATGGGTGCAAGAATACTAAAATCATAGTAGCCACTGGTTAATACTGTTTCTGCTCCTAGATTAGTTACTGCTTAAAATATTGCTTCTTTCCTTATCAGCCACTCCAGCTGAGAGTAAGAAATGATCCTTTCAGATAAGGCATTGTGTATTTTCTTAGGTGGAGCAATTAAACCATTATACACAATAATCTGGGCAAAAAAAATACTTTGCAAAAACAGTTTTACATTCAGACAGACTGAAGCAAAAGGCACACGTCTCCAGATGGTCATGCTTGGAAAGAAAGTGAAATCATGACACAGAAATGGTATTATAAATTAAAGTCAAGGATACAGAAGTATTTCTACATATAGAACAAGAAATACCTGCTAGTAAAGGTAAAATCTTTCTATATATATTAAAAGCCTGGAAGCATCACTCTTTCATGGAAAAACAAAACAAGCAAAACAGAATTCCCCCAAACAAACCCAAACCCTTTCAAAATAAGGTTTAAAATAAAATTATTGGCATAAAGGGCCAAAAAATAATAAGCTTTAAAAATGAAACCCTGTCCTTTAAGGTAACAAAATGTTTAAGATGACTGTTTCATCATAGAAAACCAGCTTCTTAGCAGTGCAATTTCCATCTGGATCTAGTTAGAAAAATGCAGTTATCTGGAATAATGACTTAGACTGTTGGTGCAGGACCAGACAACAGCTAATGCAGTGTTCCAGGAAATAGAGAAATGCACTTGGTTTGGGTTTTTTTGCTTAGTGTTGGGTATTTTTTTGTTGTTTGGGGTTTTTTTAACTTCCAATTCTTAAAAGAATATTTTGAGTTTGTGTTTTCTATAAAAAGTCTCAGTTCAAGGATTCTTGACACCAAAACAGTTTTCAAGTTTCTCTAAAAAATACGCATGGACAGCCCAGAGCAAAGGAAGCAGCATCTTCTTATCTTACCTGTTCTTTATAGAACATCCTTGATTCTTCACTGAACATACCACAGCTCCATCATTTGGAGGACAGACTGACTGGTTGGAAAGACCTTGCCTGCAAGCCTTTGGTTTGGTTTGTTTGTTTTTTTAAAGGCTTGAAAACCAAAAGGACTGATTTATGTTGTAAAATTCCTCTTCCCTTATGACACACACTGTTGTAAAACAACTCAAGATAGTAATAACAGTATTAACTTAGCTCTTGTCACTCAGGTACTTCAAATTACAAGAAGCTCAGAACAAGTAATACTTTTTATTCATTTTCAGCCTAAATCTCTCATGAATTACCTACTGTTAGAATTCCACAAAAAGTAATGGTTCATAAACTGAGAAAACAAAACATACCTATGTCAAAGATATAAGCATCACCAAATCAGGCTGAACTATCCAGAACAACATGGGCTCTATAAAGATTAATCACCAATACTTCCAGCCACATTTCACCACTAGAAGCAGTGTTTGTGACATTCCCACAGAGCTCACAGAGTTGTAAGAAAATGTGAAGTAAGGAGGAAAGGTTTTAAGACTGTCTTCACTTCAAGTCAATGATGTCTTCATCGTATAAAGAAATGGGCTGAAAGGGACAGCTAGATGGTGAGCTCTCCTCCCTGTTGGCCAAGGTATCTGGATCCGAACTAGTGGAAGGATGACGTCCTTCAGAACAGCTTTCAAAAGAGCTTGAGATTATCCTGCAGAAAGGAAGACAGAAGTCACTAAAATACACAGATCAGGGCAAGTAGGATCATTAGCTACTTCTAGATTTAATCAAATTATCTTAAAGACAGAGACAGACCATTAAAACCGAGTTTCTCTGGTTTACTCTGCTCAGTATCACCAAAAGGCAATTGTTAATGAAGTCCCTGCCCAAATAATTTCCAAATAGCACAATCAATCACACATGATTTTACATTGCAGCAGATTTTGTTTCATTAATCTCAGTCTGTTGTATCTTGGCTAAATTCTGTCACTGCTCTACACAAACGTAGGTTACGAGGCAGTGGAAATAAGAGAATGGCAGTGGGGTCAGGTAAGCAGAGCCAGACCCACCAATGCTGTGGTATTTCTTTGGAAAATACATCCTGGAAATAACAACACAAGAGCATACACAGAAACCAGCAAGTGACCTGCACAGCGCAGACCTAGCAGTCAAAATCACATTACAGGCTCAACCACAGCAGGTCCCCACAAAATCCCATTTAGTGCTGCTTTGGTCATTAACATGTCTTTAGCATGAGTTTAGGTGGAGTTGTTTCAACACTTAAGAGTATTCAGATACTCTCAAACACATTAGCATGAAACTCACATTAGTGTACAAAGGTCTCAGCACCACACCAAGGCAAGCCTGAACAATCAATTCTGAAAGCATTTACAGTCCAACAGGTTCTTTTCTAAAGACAGCATTTACCTGTCACTACTGGTTGATCTTACTGCTCCCTGCTTAGGGTCTGACTGTCTTCGAGGAGCCTTTTTTTGCTTCTGTGCAGTTTCTGTCTTGGGTATAGGCTCATCCAAGAGGCCTTAATAAGGGAATAAAAGTTACTCTTAACAGAAAAGCAAGCATCCAGGAAAAAGTTAAAAGTATCTGTTGCTGGTTTCTATTAACTAAAGAGCTTCTACCTGGTTTAGAATATAATCTGTGATCAGATGCTGGCTAGACTGCTTGCAAATTCTGAGAGTTTCATTTGCTTGTTCATACCTCTTAGTTATGAATACGGGTTGCATGTTACAAATCTGACTGTGATGGCCCAAAGATTAGAAATTCTGTACTTAGCAATTGCTACGTGCACTGAAGAATGAGGAGCGTTTACCCAGCAATTCTTTGCGTGTTCTGCTTGCAATTTCTTTAATTTCCATACGAGATAAGGATAATGAGTGAGTAACTGGCATAGAGGGAGTGCCACTGGAGGTTGTAGTAGTGATGACCTTGGGAGCCAAAGGTGACTTCAGAGGTCGTTCAATGCTTCGCCCAACCAGGTTACTGAGAGGAATTTTGTACAGGTTTTTGCATGGAACTTCACCTGCAACAGGAAAGGAAAAAAGAATGTTACATTTTCACAACAGAATCAATTCTTAGTATTTCCAAACAAAAAACTACACTCATTGTGCTGGGTGCTTTTTAACCCAAATAACAAAGATCTTTCTTGCATTATCTACTTGATGAGCCCTTGTTTCTCTGTTATTGTTCCCCTACAGACTGATTGTTCACAGATCATGTTACACTACATTGACTGTGTGAACTCTTTCAAGGCTAGAACTTCTTAACTTCTTTCTTTAGGTTCTCAAAGGAGCTTTAACCATCCAGTGGTAGTTTAGCAACAGTGCTACCACACAGTCCGAACTGAGATACTTATGGAGCAAAAGCTCAGCCAGGTGCTTTATGTCTGTGGAGAAAGTGGAAAATCTCTCTTCCAGACTCTCAACCAGGAAGTCAAAATCTTCCACCTAATCGATTTCATCTTACTAAAGATCAGATGTGATAGCTGTTGGAATGATCAGAGATGGTTATTCAAGCTGCTTAGAAACCATGTTACCTTCTAGAGAAGAAAGAGGACTTTCTGGCATTTCATAAGCTGTCGGTGTTTGAGGAGAGCTCCTTGAACTCATTTCCTTAGCGCTGCTGTCACACGATCCACTTACTGCAGCAGTCGCTTTAAAGTAAATATCTGACTGAAATGACAAACAACTCATCGTTAGTACAGCGAGACTTTACCTTCTGAGTAAGAGCTCAAATGTTTGTCCACTGTGTTCTATTGCTGTAATGCTGCCATGTCAGCTAGGGTTGGTCATGGAAATGTTACCCCACTATAAGTGTGAGGAACATCTGTGATGTTGAGGATAGCATCTGCCCCATAAATGGTCAGATACCTTGGATCTGCATTACTCGGAGCATTAAAGGATAGTGAGATCAATCTTGATTGTATTTGATATAAACCAAGAGCACGAAGATGAATGGTTATCACAGATCAAGTAGCTCGTGTTACAGTTTTTGGTTGGTTGGTTTTTGGCTGCAGCAACTTTACATGTGAGTAAGATCCCAACACATCACAGAAACAGACAAATGTGATTTTCCTGTGTCTTACCTTTGATGCTACAAGTTGAAGCTCAGGCACAACTGCTGTGTGGACTAAGTTCCCATTCACCACTAATCGTATCTCAATGGAATCAGTAGTGAAGGCAAGGATATAAGGGAAAGCACAGACTGCAATGAAACAAAAATTATTTGGCAAGGAAAAATGGTTAATGGAAATGTTTGTTGGATGCTCCATCAAAACTGTTCTTGAGTATCTGACCTCTTCGGGCATCTCCCTTTCCTATGAAAAGGGTTGTCTAACATACTGATGGACATTGAGCTACATCAAGCCTGAAGAAAACGTCACTCTCCATGCCTGGCAGAACGCAGACTGAGTGGAAAATGAAAAACAGAAAAAAAGAGAAAGGAAAAAAAGTTCAGCAAAGAAAGAACTTGGCACCAAGACTCCACTTTTCAAATTACCATATGCAGAAACTTAGCTAAAGTGGCATCATGAATGCAACATGCTTATTCTTAGCACACATACTGTGATTCCACTAAAAGCCAAGTGCAAATCTAAACAACCACCTAGTAAAAAGAGATCTTTTCTTACCAACAGCATAAGGAACTTGATTCCAGCTGAAATGGAAGTCGTAAGCTGATGGCTGGATCAGTGGAGAACCTCCATTGAAAGGATGTACCTTTCTGTACTGGCAAACATCTGTAACATAAAAAGAGAAAAGGAGCATCCATCACCTTACACTGCACATGACAAACACCCATCTTACAGGCATATTTTCCATACGTGCAGGCATTATATGCGTCATCAAGCATTTATGTAGAAGTCCCTTTATCTAAACAAATAAGGGAAGTGTGCTTCCTCTGGGAACAAAACATTTGAAAGATCAAAATGAAAGGCCTACATTTTAGTAAGTTGTCCCATTCTTTACTTCTTTACTCACATACTCTGTGAGGGTGGTGAGGCACTGGCACAGGCTACCCAAAGAAGTGGTAAATGCTCCATCCCTGGCAGTGCTGAAAGCAAGGCTGAACGGAGCCTTGGGCATCTAGTGTGAGGGGGTTGGAACTAGATGATCTTAAGGTTTTTTCCAACCCAAATTAGTCTGTGATTCTACAAGTGTAGTGGGGGCTCCAGGTAAACATCTGTGACCCTCTCAAATACATGTTGTTTCCAGCTCTATTTTTAGGCAAAACTGGATTTTTTCCTGTAATTGCTGTTCTTAGACTGAATCAAAGTTTATGCCCAGAAATGTATTATAGGTCTTTTTCTAAATACAAACTTAAGCCACTGCCAAATTCTGTGTCCCATTTTATAAAAGGGGATTCAGAGAATTACAATGAAATAATACCAGCAGTGCCAAGAGGCAGGCTGAAGGAAAAGCACAAAGACAGAATGGGGTAGCGCACAGAGGAAGAAGGGGTGGAATGCTAAATTAAATTGTACATGTCTGGCAAAAACCTAGGAAGTGTGTAACTACTTAAAGAATGAACTAGATGTGAAGAAATAGGACTTTTGTGATTAAGGTGGTTACATATATAAATACATACATACCCATCCATATACCTGAAATTAAAACCTAACAGCTAGTATGTCTACATTCAACATACCCTGAAATAATAGTTCAATTTTTAGTCTGTCTAATACACATCTAAATTCAAAAGCACGTATATTGAAAAACTTCCCATGAAACAATGAAGCTTACTTAAAAAGACAGATCTAGACTCCAATGAAAAAGATTTACATATCCAGATTAAGGAATTACCATTTTCAACCTTCCCTAAATACTTACAGTTGTAACACAACAGTAAACCAGCTTCACCATCTTCATAGACATCAATAGCTGCAACAAAATTAACCTGCAGAGATAATGGGAAAGGTTAATGAACAGGCACAGAGGATACTGAGATAACCTAACTGAAAATAACCTATTCACAAGGACCATCAAATGAAAAGAGAGACTAACTGCCTCTCTTGGGAGTGATGATTATCATGTATTCCAAAAGGAACAAATATCTCAGAGTGCCCTAAAGCAGAGGTGACAAAGTGAAGAGACATGAGGATGTCCATAAATTATCCTTCCAGGAGGCCAGCACAGGATGCACCGAGTCTGCAAAAAATTATGTTCAGTGTGGTTCTGCAAGAAAATAGTCTCAATGTTGAAAACTTACCTTGTTTGTTTCAACATGATGCAGTCTATAGGACTCCCCAGTGCTCTCGTTAACTAAATCAAACTGATGCCGATACGCTACACAGATCATATTGTCACTGTCTCCAGTAGGTCCATCCACCAGTGTCATAACCACTGGAGGGTCAGAAAGGCATATCTCCTATAATGTAAATAACAGAATTATTCTCTTTTTTCAGGCTCGTACTATTGGTGCTGCAGGTACTACGTGAATTTAAAAGGATGTGCTCTAAGAACAGAAACATGAAGCACAAACTTCATTAAAAAAAAATGTGAAAGATCTCTTTGGCATACACGTGATGGAACTCCATCGGTCGGCTTCTCACTTTTATTTGTCTGGAGGTTCAGAAGATAAACCCCATGTTCTTTGGCTTTCCTTCCCCCAAGGGCTACCCAGTCTGTTAAGGTAATTAGTGGTTAGATCACACATACCCGGATGTACTGGAACTCCTCTACTGGAGATTCAGATGAGAACAGCAGAGAGCTGCTAGTTAAACTGTTGCATGGATTGTATTTCTTTGTGACGAGAAGTAATTTGCTCCGAATAGCCACGACAATCCTCAGTTCACTCCCATGGTGAGTATTAATGGCATACAAATGGCAGCCTGAGGAAATAACGCGCTAGATCAGAAGTCTTTGGGGCAGGGTCTGTTTATCTGTATAACGATTAGTACAACAGGGCTCTGATATATGAATTAGAAACACAATTAAAAACCTCCCAAGAGGATAACATTAACTTCTAGAAAAAGACAAAAGGCAAATTCTGCAGGCTCCAGATTTCCAAAGCAGCTTGCTTCTGAAGACTAGAAAATGGCTATGTCTACTAATATAACAGATGACATCCAAGTAATCTAAGCACTATTTGATGGAGATTTGTCAGTGTTCTTCCACCTTAAAGTATTCAGTCTCACATAATTCTTCTCCTATTCCTCAATCCTGAAAGCAACGTATCTATTTTTCTCTATAGAGTTTTTCATCAACAGTGACTGCCAAGTACCATGGTATTTTCATACAGTTCTAAACTGTCATGCTGGACTACACCTGATTTACTTTCACATCTAAGCTTAACGAAATTTGAACTGACTGTCCAGAGAAAAATATAAAGGTGAACACCTACAACTGCCTCCAAGGAGCTAATAAGTCCCTGGCAACTACAAGCATCATACCACAGTGGATGTTTTTAACACAAGAGAAAACAATTACCTTTTGTTCTCTCCAGTTTATTTTCTCTGCAGTCATATTTGCTTCTTATGATTTGCTTTGTTTCTATATCCTTTTGGACAGCACTGAGCCTGAAGACAAGGAGACGAGAGTCTTTGCCTGAAGGATGAAGACAGACAGGACACAGCAAGTTAAAAAATATGATGGTAGTTTGAAATTAATAATTCCAAAGAGAAGCAGCACCTCCCAAACAGATTTTACAGAGAGTATCATGAGAGTTTTCTGTTAACTGAGTCCTAATCCTAAACCTTTGTAACAATTACGTAGGATTATGAGATACCTGCTCAGAAAGCCTTACAGCTTTTTGCCAACTCTTGGAAAGTGCAGATTATAATGGATGGCTGTGGTTGCTGCCTAGCAATTGGTAGTTTTTGTCAGTCTAAAGTCCCTAAGAAGTTTGTGGCATCTTTGATACCTGCTGCATTGGTGCCTTCTTCAACAGCATTAAGTCATTTCCCCAACATGTTTGCATAACTGAATAAACATAATTCAGTCAAAGAGATTTCCAAGAGTGTCGAGTTCCAACAATGGCAGAAGGAAGACCAAAAGACCACATGACCTGTTTCAGGTTTGCCTTGAAGGAAGTATGAATGAGCATTCAGGGATTCTCCCTCCCAGCCTGACAGAAAATAACAGCAGTTGCTGTATATGCTCCCCTATTCGAAATGAGGCATCTGACACAGCTGCCTCATGAGACATACATAGCCAGCACTAGCCACATTCAAATGAGAACAGAATCAGAGAACAGGCACCTGCCCTACCTTTGTCTGTTCGAGCAACCAAAAGATCCAGAGTTTCCAGCACATGCATCTGCTTTACTTGGAGAGTTTTATCAAATACTTGCACTGCTGGCTGACCATCTAAAAATGAAACATATACATGTATTCAAAAACCTGCTAAAATTTGCTAGTCACTGGTTCTGACTTGTTTATTTCTTGTAATACAAGCCTCAGGGTTGTTTTTTTTTAAATGAAAAAGCTGATACATATACCATAGCATCAGCCAGCACTTGCTCATGGGAGAGTTTTATCATCGTATGGATCAGATTATGCAACTGAAGCCCAAAAGGGACCTTCCTTTGGAAAGCTTGAGAATTATCACCAAGAACTGACATCATTCTTTTGGTACTGCTGGCCTTATGTGACACACAGAAGACAAGGGGTCAAACTAGCAATATCATCACTATGGAAAAAGCAGGCTTTCTTTGTCACGTAAGCCTTTGGTTTCATGCTCACTATTATCAAGGGCTAAGAAAGCCAGACAAGCCATTTAAATACTCCTTGAGCTTGGATGTGACTTCATGAGTCTTTTCAGATGGTCAAGAAAACAGCACCTGAAATAACAAAGCATTCAGCAATCTGCATTAACACTGACTGCTCAATATGGCTTGATTCTGGTGCAGTGAGAATTTTTGCAACCAGGTTACTTAAGTGCAATAAATTTACTTGGATTGGGAACTATCCCTGTAGGCGAAGACCTACCAATATCTGAACGCTGCTTATGAACATACATTTTCAAGAAAGTGGACAGATATATACATAAAAATTGACACAATAAACACTGGATCATTTACTAACCATCTATTAACAAGATGCCAGCATCTGTAGAAACCAGCAAGGACTGGCCCCAAGAATCTGCACAGACAACCTCATGAGGAAAATTACTGCAGAAAGATTGAGATTCCCAAGGCTATGAAGTAACACAAGGGATACATATTAAGTACACTAGGAAATACAGATCATACAGACACAAAATGTGATGGACAATGGCAAGTAGTAACATAGAAATGTATCCTGCCAAAAAGTATTTACAGCAGTCTACTTTTCTGAATTTGAAATATCAAACTTAATTTTCTCACAGAGGAAATAATTTCTGTACTTATCGCATCTGGAGACTAGTTAAATGTAAGACACATTCCTGAAACACTGGAATTACAACACATGCAGCTGATACCCAGTATGTATTTTACTTAAACAAAAAACTGTACACTTAAAAAGTAGGTACCACCATGCATATGCAATTTGCTCATATTTTATGGCTCAGTTTGTGATGTTTAGTCACTAGCACATGGTACAGTTGAAACTTTCTGCCAGACTGTTCTTTCATCATGTTCTCTGTACTTACCTCCCAGTACAGAGCCCCTCCTCCCCCAATTTAAATATTAGCTGAAGTCTCTGAGATTCTAGAAGTGCTTCTGAAGCTTCTGTATATAAGATGCATGCAGAAGAGCGTGGTTTGCACTTCTGACTCCCTAATGCCCTTGAACAAAATCTGGGACTACAGGAAATAAAAACACGACTGAATTTTGTTTTAAATTTGATGCAGAATTTGAACTAAAAGATGACTGCATATGGAAAATGGTACTTTCATCAAGTATTCTCAGATATAACAATATCCACACTTGCTTTAACTTGGGGAGTGCTGCTGCCTCTAGGCTCATCCTTTATTTGGTACTGGCTGCAGAATCACTTTGACACTACACATACCATCTTTGATGCTACAGCACTAATTACAAAAGTAAATATACAGATGCAGGTATGCAGTGCCATACTTGACAGTGTTTAATCTTTTCATAACTCTCTTCAGACAGACAGGTTCACTCACCTCCTTTTTACAAAAGCTTGTGGTTGCCAAGTTAGCTGTCGCATCCCCTTTCACAGTGGTTTTCAATTTCAGTGCCTAATGCAAACAGATGTTTTATTTAAATTGAGTTTCTGTCAGCAATACCCAAGCTAAATACTATAAAGAAAGGACAGTTTGGGACCACAGAGTAGCTTCAGTTTGAAATTCTTGTCACATTTCAAGTAACTGGGGAAGAAACAGAATTCTGTATATCCTGAACAAAGTCTATATGAAATACTAGAGGGCTGCTAGATACCTTCTCAGCCAAAATACACATTGGTTGGGGTTTGGTTTGGTGTTTTTTTTTTGTCTTTAACTTCTGTAAAGTAATTAGTAAACTTGGGGAATAAATTATTGGTTACTTTTATCCGAACATTACAGTTACTCAGTTCTTTTTCCTACATCTTCCAGGAGTGACCAGCTGGGGAAAGGGTGAGCAAAGCACAGAGTAGACTGAGATTTCTTTTTTACCAGCTCTCAACCATGTGGGGCCATTACCCGGATCTGGAACTTGTCAGATTCTTCCACTCTTTAGCTTACTAACTCAGATTCCAAAAATGGGAGGGAAAGGAGGAGGCCTGGGTTTTGGTGATGGTGTGGGGGTTTTTTGTTTGTTTTGTTTCATTTATTCTGTTTTGGTTTCCTGCTCTGTTAAATCCTGAGTACCCTTAAGATAAGCAGCAGAATCATGTCATCAGTCCAGGATCAAGAAGAGACAAGCAGGAAAGGACAGGGAAACGGATGAGAGTAGACACTGTCTTTCTTTCTGCTGCAATGAAGCATCAGATTAAACAAGACTAAATCATGATGAAGTTTTACTCCTCACTGAGTCAAAATGTCAGTAAGCCCATGGAAGACCGGAGCCAGCATCAGGTATGTTCAAAGCTGTGTGGTAATCTCTGACTTAGCAAATAGACTGTTGAAACATCTTCCTGGCTGAAGTAGAGCAAATAATTTCTAAGAAATTCAACCTTAATAAAATACATAGAGGAAATCCATGAAACGTTATGCTTCTCCAAAGCACAGAAAAAGACAGAGCTGCTTGGAGACAGAAAGCATATGCTGCACAAAATACAGAAAGACCTTTTAGGTTTGATCCTAAGGTATGATTTTTCAAACTTTCTTTAGCTTATGTATTTTGTAAGTATTTGTAATCATGTTGTGTACCTCAGGTGTTACAGATAAATACTTCTATTCATATTTACCTGAATGTAGCTTAAACAAATAACACAATACTACAAAACTATTTCTAACCACAGAGAACTGCATTAAATTCTGACATAACCATGCAAGCTAACCAAATTCTAACAAAAGCAGCGATGCAGCCTTTGTAAACATAGGTGCATAGCTCCTAAACTGATCCTACCTGACCAAGTCGGACAAACTCTGCTTGCCGGGCTTCCTCTTTCTTCCGTGTTGATTTTGGTGACTCTGGTAACACATCACTGAAGGATCTTCTGTTGAGCATGTTCTAAACCAGAAAACATTTTTAACTAAACCACAAGTTTTCATAATCTTTTAGTTTGAGTTAGTGTGGTATCACTTAAATTTTCTTCTTCTGGATATTCTCCTGTAATGAGATGAATCTAACTGTAGAGCTTTTCAGAGAACAGATAGTGCAGTTCTTTCAATCCATGACTGCTTTACTTTCCAATTTGTCATAGTTTGTCACATTCTGTGTAATCATAAGAAAGACCTCGGACATGAAGATAGGGACAGAAAAGTTCAAGCAGATCTATTTAGCTAGGAAAAATAAACAGTGGGGGAAAAAAAGATAGCACCTTGCTAATTTCAGAAGTACTAAACTTCTTTTAAGTATTTAAGAATCACCTTAATAATGTCTTCATCATCTAAAATGAAGTTATCTCATTGTTACCCGAGGGTAAAAATGATTCAAATTTACACACAACGGGATGAGTAAGGGCAGTTTTTTTGGTGACAAGACTGATGTATGTATTTGCAGAGCCTAAATTTCCTGCCTGCTGCAGGCAAGCTTACACAAAGTATGACATTGTTATGCTTCTCCTCACATCTGGATAAACAAAAATGCATGAAAAGTCCTATCTTGAAATGACTGTCTGACAACTTCCATGTAACTGTAAAACAAGTTATATGACAACTGGCATTTAGTCCAGTGTATGAAATCCAGTGCTCATTAGGATTACAGTCTTTTAAAGCAATAGAACATTGCCTTTACTAGTGAGAACAGGAAAGCACATATGAGGGATGAAACGACTTACATTTACCTTGTGTAGATCAGGCATCAGGTCTTGGTATAAAGAGCGGATCAGCATGTCCAGAGTGCGCTGACGTTTCTGAGAAAATGTTGGGGTTTCCAAGGTGGCTTTTTCCCCATTTATTACTAAAACATGATGGAAAAGAATATACATTACCTAAATGGTGACAACTCCCACTGACTCTAGTTTGCCTCTGCATAAAAAAACCTGTTCTACCCTTAGTAATTTAGAGTTGCCTTTTTTTTTAGTGAATAATGACACCTTAAGTTTAAAAGGGAAAAATAGCAATAGGAGAATTCTACAATAACCACTTAACTAATAATAGAAAAAACAAAGGAAAAAGAAAACACAAATTGCTGATCAATTTAGGTACTAAACCAATTTAAATCTGAGAAATTAGTTATTAGTCAAGTTCTTGTCAGCTAAGCATTAACTGTAATCATCATGATCCAAAAGATTTTGTTCTCGCTGATTTAGCAGGGCAAGTCAGGGTCAATGAAAATGGGAACTGAATCATAACAGAACTGAATCATAACAGAAGTGAAAAGTTTTTATAGGTGCTGAAGGGCACCTATGCAGCATGCATTCAGGAAAGTTTATACTTTCAGGTTCCCAAGGCTGCCAACCTAACAGCTTCTATTCCTAAATATCAAACAGCGTTACAAATGCCTTCAGATCTACAAGTCCTTTAAGAAAATGCAAAGCTAAATATGGCTGCACATTCTGCAGATGAGAAAGTCAGATTCTGTCTAGCAGCCCGAGAAGCATAATTGCATAGAAATCAATTTGTTTTGTTAATCTGACTGGAACTGTTTGGTGGAACTGACATCCCACTGATGCTACAGACTTGGAAACAACTGTATACAGAACAAGAGCATACTAGGAAAATGTATGTACTTTTTAAGCATCATTCATTTAGAGCATTTTTTTTTAGCAAAAGAAAAACTGACTTACATTTCACTAACAAAAAATCCCTGAATTCCTGGTGATTTGTAAACACAGGTGGGGATGGAAGGGGAGGCCCAAAAAGAGGAACACTTTCTTCTGAAAATATTTTCAGCCTATTGAAAGAACAAATCTTTATCTATATTGAAAGTCACAATCAAAATGCACCTTTTTTTATACATGCTGTTCAACATAGAAGAACTGCAAACTGTTATCTGGGTATGTCTTAGGTAACAACTCCCATGGGTCCAACAAAAATCATTCACTTGGAATTATTCAGTAGAGCAAAATTCTGCTTCCTTTACACAAACTCATACGGAGTTTGTTACTAACAAGTAAAGCAGAACTTTGCAGTTCTACCCGTAGAACAGTGCTTTTAATGACACGAGCAAAATCTCGTCCTTTTCCAAAAAAAGCTGTAAAACAGCTCTTCACCTACAAAACATGTTGTCCTAATAGATTTCTACCTGTGCACTCAGCAAGTACATGATGTATTTGTTTCTTTATGAATAATAATGCCTTACTACAGCTGAATATGTATCTTGGGAATAGCAGATTCATTTTCACTGAGGAAAAGAGTCAGAATGACTTCCATGCCAGCTGGACCTGCTGAGTTCTTTCGATCCATAAGGAATCCAGCATGGATCTTGTGTGGTATGCACTATGGGAAAATGTGTCAAGACTGGCAGAATGAAGCAACTAAGGAGTAAGATGGACTCCTCTAGTAAAAGCAGTCAGTTATTCACAGCAAGAGAGGTAAATTTATCTTATTTACTGCTACTCCTTTTCTTCCCAAATAAACAGCAGTGTAAAATGTGTGTTTACCATGGACAGCCCATCTACTGACTATGATCTTATCTGGTTAAAGCCACTTTGCTCATTAAAGCCTAGGCACAAGGCTGCAGAAATACTTGCTTTTTAGATTCTGATGAGACCTAACAGACTCAGACCTGGATGGCATGTGCCTCCAAGAGTGAGGGTCCCAAGGCTAACTGAAAAACAGATGAACACCACATTGTCTACCAGCAAAATTCCAGTAGGTTTTAAGTATGTGGTGTCCAACTGTACTAGTACTCTATGAAGATCCTAAAAATTAACTGGTTTGCTTACCTACAACCAAACCCAGACCTGTAAAAGGATCTGCAGTCCATGGCTATCACATCACATCTAATTATCACATCACACATGTAGTTCACTGTGTCACTGACCTCACCAGGTCAGAATATTCCAGGCATATCTTCCATCATTTTGTTACATTTCATCTAAAAAGCAGTTTTGGTTTGACCCTTAGCTTATGCCTGTTTCAGAATTTCATTTTTCTGATGGAAACAAGCATCTATTCAGAGCCAGTTTACATGCACCCGCATCCAGGTCCATATTGCCCTTTAATTTCTGAAGTTCATTTAGCTTCCTTTGGCATAAAGACAATACAAAATATTTTTCCTTTATCTCTAAACCACTAGAAATTCAGTGTGAAGTTATTTGTTACTGTTGTGGTTTATAATCAGCACCTACCTGTAACTATCATTCTGCTTATTGTATCTCACTAAGGCAAAAATATCTGCCATGCAGTTAAGGAAGTTAATCCAGTACTAATAACTCACATGTATTTTAATACAGCTTTTTTTTCCTGCAGCAGATTACAGATTTAATAAAGGCAAATTATATTAATCGATGTAAATATATAAAATATTCTAGACTATACACATTCTACTGTTTATAAAGGAGGTCCCATACAAAATTATAACACAGCCTGTAAGTTTTCAGTCCTCATGAACTGTGTCAAAGAAAACATAAGTCTGAATTAACTTCATTGGCTGTATGGGTTTGTTCTAGACAGAATGAAGAGACCTTTGCCAGCAGCTGTGATCAGCACTATAAGGGACTGCACAATAAAACAGACTTATAATGGGAATCAGTTATTTCAATGTAAGCATCCAGTGCAATTTAGGATGCTTAAGAGTATATTGCCTAGTCTCCAGTTGCTATTCCAAAAGGGACACAGATCTCTTGTAGGCCCTGTGTCATCTCTGCCAGACCTGTATAGGCATGTCAGATATGCCGGTATATCTAAATTGGTGCTGGATGCCTTTACCTGGGTAATTCAGGACTCCACTGACCAGTTGTGGATTACTTAAAATTACCTAACAATACCATATAGTCCTGAGGCAGACTCAGAGACGCCTACTCAAGCAGCTGAAGATAAAGAATGCAAGAATGCAACTGTCTTTCTAAAACAGCTTTCACTCCCATAACCAGCATGCAGGAGGTACTTTGGGTAGAATTAAAAGTAATACAAATCTCATAAGTAAATAAGTAAGTCACTAGAAAACGTAAGGAAAAAGATACGTGTAAAATGAGAGCGAATCATGGATGGCTTGAATGCTGGAGAAGACTCTTCCCCTTCCTGAAAGACGATAGTGACAATGTCATTCCCAATGTGTCGCTTCCTTTCTACCTGGAGAAGAAAAAAAAAAAAAAAGAAAAAAAGGAAAAATAAAAAAATAAAGGGGTAGGGAGGAGAAACAGACATAATGAATTAAAAAACATATCTAAATACCTTAACAGTTCTATGAGAGATTGGTCAAACAATGTTCCTAAACTGCAAACAGAATAACTGTGATATGAAAATTATGTCTGAAGCCAGTATAAATTATAGCAGCGCTAGCTGCTAAACCAGCAGCTATTGCATATTAAATTAGCAAAACACATATTTTCCATAATTTCCATATTTAATATTCACAAATGGGGCACAGAACACCCCATATTTCAAATAAGCAAATCCACCACTTCAAACAAAGGAAACACCCTGATGCTGAGTTATGGTTTAAAAATAATTAATGTCCTGATTGGCTTCTGGTTTTTGCTGTGATCCTGTCTGTCATAAAGCTGATACAATGCATTATCTTCTAACAAACATCATTACATTTTCAGCATTATAATTATTGTTATAATATTGAAGAAAAAAATATAGCAGAAGCCTTAAGGCTTAAATTTCTAAAGTATTAATAGGCAAGAATTCCCTTATTTTCTTCTGAAGTTTTGGAGTTTGTGATTTAAAAAAAAAAAAAAAGAAGAAGAAATAAACAAAGAGAGAACCACATACCTGCTGTTTGTTCTCTCTAGAATATGGTAGCATGGTTGAAACATGGAACATGATTTCATGCCCTTGAAAAACCGTATAGATGGAAAAGATTCCTGTTGTATCATCTGCAAGGGAAAACAATATTCTCAGCAGGGATATGAACTTTAAGTTTTCTAAAGATCAAAAGATATTTCAGGTCCTTCTACCAAACATTCTTTAGTCGTCTTTTTTTCTGATCCATTCTAGAAAATGTTCACACTGCATGTTCTGCAGGGGTCCAAACCCAAGTTTGCAACTTGATCTGCACATTCACAAACGCACATAAAACCTATGATGTCCTTCACCTAACCTATGATGCCTTACTATCATGAAATAAGTAACATGTCAGGTATTCTTCACCCCATTCCAATATAAAATGAAACCATTCACCTTGAAAATACAGGTCCTATAAATACTTTTCTTCAACTGCATTCCATACCAGTGATTTAAGCTAACCTGACTTTTTCCTAGTGAAGCAAAGCATTTAGCATCCACATATTTCTGTAATATATACATGCAATAAACAAAAGCATTTATACTGCAGCCCCCCCGACTTTTTTGCTTCAGACGAGTTCTTACTTTTAATGTCCAGTCCTCCTCTGTAGCCTGTCCAGCCTTTCAAAGTAACTGTGTCACCCAAGAGATGCAAAAATCTTTGAAAGCTTTCACTTCCCATTTCTAGATGTGGAAGGGAGAAACGTTACAACAGACACAAAGCACACACGTAATAGAACAGCTATAAAAAATAATCAAGATACAGGAATATTCAGATTAATAGAACAATTACTAAAAAGGTGAAAGAAGAAAGCTCACCGTTGCTGAACATTTCATCATCTGTAAGCTGCCCATCCTTAGCATAAAGGATTCCAAATTTAAAATTTACAGATCCCTGAGAAATAACACCAAATATTGTATGATAAATAGGAAACCAAAAGATATAAAATCATGTTTTCTCTAAGGACTTTTATATACATACCGTTGTATACATGTGAATATACAATTCATTCCAACTTCATGCTGACATAGCAGAAATCAAGTCATTTATCTTTGATCATAGATTATGAACTTTATGATATACCAAGTTGGTGTTTTAGTTATGATCTATTAAGTTGGAGCTTAAAATTATTTTTGATCTTATGTTGCAAAGAACTATTATATTTTTTTACTGCAATAGCAGTTGATTTCTAAGTTGTCACAAGCATGTCAGTGCATATAGTTTAAATAGAAAGTTGTTTTTGTTGAATAGGTCTTGAACCATGAGTGGTTAAGTTTGTATTTACCTCTTGCTCTTCAAGAACCAGTAAGTCCTGTAAACAAAACAGTATCTTTAGCACATTGGTATTAAAGATAACTCAGATTTAAAAGTAACATCCTTGTATACTTAAGTTTTGTTTTGAAGTGTCTAGTTCAGCTGATAAAGACAGTTTATAATATCATGTAACCTTACTCATCCTTTTTATCCTGCTACTGAAACAAACCAGTAGCATTTACAGTTAATGACTTTTTTTTCCAGAAAATAATTAAGAAAAAGAACCAACCAAAAAAAAAAGTAGTTACCTCCTACCTTTTGTATCTCAGGATGAAAGATTTCCCTTGGGCTCCTCTCAAATTTGTCAAGACTCATAGCACTGAAATGCAAATGAAATACTGCTTTAGAGAAGGGCAAGCATGCATTTCAGCATTAAACCACTCACTGGTTGCAGTCAGAACTGGTTACAAAAGGAACTGTTCGAAGAGCCTCTTACGTACTGGTGTCAGGCTTGCTCACTTTATATCCTCTTCTGCCACAAAAGAGGCAGGACAGACTACAAGCATGCCCATACACACTGACCATGAGAAGGAATTTTCTTGGTTTCACTGTGTGTAACACACCCATAGCAAGACTTACATGGAGAAAAATCAACTGAAGAAATATTTATTCCTTTTTTCCCCTGTTTGCTTCCTCCTGCTAGGGTCACATAACCACTACCTCCCTAGTCAAAATCTCTGGTTCCTTAGGTCTGTTAATTCCTATTTAATTTTAAAAGGTATATCCTCACAACCACTGCAGTTCCACTTAGTACCTGATTTCCAATTAACTTGAAAACAGTCCGTTGAAAAGAGTGCTAAGTATTTTTCTGTTTTGTCACTTTGTCTATTCCAAAACAGGCTTTAAAACCACTTTTTGCTGCCTTAATGACTAAGATTTGTAAGCCTGGATTTTTACTGATTTTATAAATCTATCATGAAAACTATACAATACAAGCTCTGAATTACAGAAAAAGGCATACAGACAAATATCTTAACTGGTAACTTATTTGTAAATACATACCTTAATATAGATTTCACTGATAATGTTTTTGTGGGACTATAAGGGAGACATATTTTCTGAGTACCCTATAAAGAAAAAAAAACCAGGAGCTACTACAAGACATACTGACTTGTTCTGTATATTTAAATAGGAATATTAATAAAACAATTAAGTAAAAAAAAAAAAAAAAAAAGAACACCAAAACTGTGCTCATTTTACTTACTAGTTTGTTAAAACAAGCAAACAAAAAGCCACAAACTGAATGTAAAAAGCCATGGACTGTGCAAAGTTACTTTTATCCACATGCCAAGGTAGTCAAAACTAAGTATAAGGCCTGCTGAAACTAGAAAACATTACAAACTATGAACCATGCATGCATACAGCATACAGCATAATTTTAAAATCAATTGCTTGGATAAAGGGCTCTTATGGAATGTTAAGTGGAAACATATTTAATTAAACAGTATTACTGAATCCAGTATCACACCTGCCTACTTTCTTAACATTGCATAAGAAAATCCTAAAAGCAGTATAAAGTTATTGCCTAAATTGATCACAGGACATAACCAAGAACAAGTTAGGCAACATTTCTAAAAATAACAGAGTCAAAGGTAAGAACAATTAAAAGATATCTGACATTGCAGATTTCTGTCAGAAATTTTAGTATAATGCTATCTACAAAACTAGTTTAGTTTTATCTACTATGGTAGAATTTTTCATATAAATGAAAAATATGTAATAAATACTGAAATTCTGAATAAAGCAGAAAGTGCATGATAAATGTATCCAAAACAAACAAGCAAACCAATATAAAGCCAGAGCAACAGTTAAATATTGGTTTCTCACAGTTTTTCTCCAAAGTATTGCATGGTATTGAGGAACACGCTGATTATTTTGGTCAGACAGTACAACAGACAGAAAGAAAGGGTTCTTCTCTGCATCTGTACCTACGTAATTTTGATGAACTGTTAGGGAAAATCAAGAAGCATTATCAACCATAAAGAAGACACACACACCCCCTCGCACACACAGATGTGTACAGATGTGTAAATATATGTATTCAGATATAAAAATATGTACTCATCTACCAAAATAACTATGTATTTATAGAGAGATGTATAAAAACCCCAAGAGATATGTACAGCCTTAAAGGCCAATGGTTTCAAAACATCCCTTTTTGGTAACAGGGATTCTGCCCCTTCCAGAAACCCTCTATCTTCATGGTAAAAATACGTGAAACAAGAAATTGTTTTCTGTACAGCATGGAAAATGGATACCAATTTAATAATATACTTTTTTTCCCCAGTAATAGCAATTAAAAGCTACATTGCATTTTCATTGATCAAAACTTCAGTAAATTCACGAAAAAATAATTACCTTTCCCTAAAAAATATTTGAAATACCATCTTGTATGATATTCTGGGTTTTCCAAATGCACGTCCGTTCTGTGCCATGTGCCAGGAGTGTAGTCTGTATTCTGAAATAGAATTGGGAGAATGTTAGATCAAATGCTGAAGCTGAACCATTTTTTTAGCTTTCTGTAAGTATCTTTAACCACTTACCTCACCAGAGGAGCCATTTTCCACACGGAACCGTCCAGCTCTTTGAATGGCTCCATCAGCATCGCTAGATATAAGCTATAAGAGAGTTTAAGATAGAGGTTCTAGTTCCAAAAATAGCCATATGATCAGCAGTCAAAGCTTACCACAGTTTCTTCTTCTCCCAAGCACCAGATGACTACCCACAGAAGGGATCAGCACCGCTATTACCAATTTGACTACAGATTTGGCATGACTCAATTATAACAATAATCAGGTAAGACAGCTGGAGTGTAGCTTCTTTACCTCTCCCCAGTTCTGTTTTCCTACAGTAAGTTTATGTATTTTCATTAGAGCCTTGTCTAGCTTCATTAGAGCGACATTATTTTAACTGCTGATATACTGCTACTTTCACAGTAGAGGAGGAATTTAGATACTAAAAAAATGAAGGGCCAACTTAATCTTAAAATTTGAAGAAAATATAGAATAAGTGATAGATTCTAGGGAACAGCTCTCCATATCCTTATTCTAACTACTTCTTTTTAATTTTAAACCTTCTCCCACTGTTCTAAGGCACATACACATAAAATCACATATATACATAAGTACACGCACAAGCATGCACACAGTTTTTAACCATGTAACTGCAAGTACTTCATAAAATACTATCCTAATATTTTGCCATCTTCAGCTCATAAGAGGAAAAACGCTCAAATGGAGGTAAGCACAATATTTATATGCTTCCTGTCCCATTATGATGAAATATTCATGAACAAGGTAGTAAAAAGATTTCCTAGCGCAGGTCAATATATCTATACTGAAGCTTCCTTTTATTACCCTCTAACTTTCAAGTCCAGCTTAGAAAGCACATTTTTCTGAACTAGATCCAGTTTTTTACCTGGAAATGAAAAGGATCTGAGCTCTGCATTATAAGCTGCTAAAATCAAAGGACAAGCTGTATAAACTTACAAGCTCCACAGATCCGTAATGCTTTCTGCTAAACTCTCCACGTCTGCAACCCAGATCTTCAGAGACAGAGCTGGAATAGAAACACTTCATAAGTGTACACAAGCAACTTGCCTTCCATCTCCTGCAACGCTATACCCTGCCATTAACAAATATCATTCCTGCAGAACAAGGTTTGCAGTGCATAAACTCATTACTGCAGGGAACACTCCTTACAATGTGCACAACCTCCAGCAGCCATTGCAGTCTGGCTTTCATATTATCCCCAGAAGAAAAGAAATGTCTGTCCTGACTGGAGGAAAAAGCCAAGATTAAATTCAATATTTAGTCATAATTTGATTAGAGTTCCAAAGCAGATGGTGGCTTATAACCACATTTGAAATCTGCATTTAATCTAAGGGAAGCAGAACCAATAATAAACTTAATGCCTCAAACAGGACAACTGCACTATGCTCAATAACCCCATGCTTAGTACTTTGCTACTGTTTTCTTTTCCGAGTCTTTTTTTTGGACTACACACAAAGATAAACTACACAACTACTTTAATTCAAAAACATAAGGAAAGCATTTCATAGGTTTCCCCCACCAAACTTAACAAAGATAAAATTGTCAGCAAGTAAAAGTAATCCTACCATATGAAGTTCAAAATCTACATGCATTATCACATATAATCTCATACCTTCACATGACATTAAGGACATCACTTCATGAGGTCAAAACGGATAGCAAACACCTCCTCTAACTATAAACACTAAGCCTCCTGCCTTTGCAATGGGCATATATGTGTTACAACTACAAGCTGAATAAAGATTCAGATGCAAATTTAACAGAAACAATTTAACAGAAACAAAATGAGAAGAGAAACAGGATTAAAAACTTAGAGATATATAAATTAAAAATGGCCAGGCAGTTCCCATGAGTAAGGCTACTTCAGGTTGCTCCCTGAAAAACAACATGCCCCAAAGACGGAATTTGCAAAGTTTGTGGCATCTGCATCACGTTTGTGACACTGAGGATCTTCAGAGCCTTATCAATTGGATAAAACAACCTTAACAGAGACCAGTGGAAGAAGCTATTCTGAAGTCAGGAAGTCTGAGCATCCAGAAGCAGGTTCAAATCTTAAGTGATCACACCACAAGGACTTCATGTCCAGTACTTCTATACACCAGCCACTACTGCTGCTGGGCCCTTGAGTGAACATTACCATGTAATCATGCCACGGTGTTGCACAGCTGTGACACTGTAGGTTTTCTATTCTTTTTTAACTCTTACAGGAAAATCAAGTAATCGTGGTAGTGCCAGCTTTTTTTCTATGTGCTACTTTTGTTCTACACAATTCCTTTTTATGGGTAGGTGTGCTAGTTACCTTAGAAACCACTGTTTAAGCAATTCCAATCAATGAACACTTGTCACCCTCAGTACTGGTGGCAGAATGCTATGGAAACAGCAGTCAAGAGAGATATTGCTGATGATGTCTGAAATTCAGCCTTTGATCAAATGAAGAAATGGATGTAAGATGACAATTTAAGGAGTGTGAAAGAAAAAGAAAAATATCAAAATTTAATAATCCAACAACAGTCACTAGCACAACAAATCTCCTCAGGCCTTGGGAAAGCCAGGTCACTGTTGCGTGTGTCTGTATCTGGACAGCTCCACACACAAACATAAAACAAGTTAGAAAGTCACCACAAAGAGCATCTGGCCTGCTGTGTTTTGAACAGAACCATCTCTGCCTGGATAACTTTGAGAGACATTAATCAGTCATGTGATGGCTTCACAAAGCAGAAGCAGCAAGATGAAGTTTATAAAACTGAACTGCTTTTGGTTTGAGGAAAAACCTCAAAATGCATGAAAACAGAGGAAAATGCCATCTTATGAAACACCTGCATGGTAAACCCAGGTTGTTCCAAAGGCATTTTAAACTACTGCATAAACACAAACTAAGTCCTGTACCTTAATTTGGTGACATTTTAGCTGAAAGTCAAACTCCATAAGGAAAAGCATACTGAGATCTGAGCATACTAATGCTGCAGGGATAACAAAATCAGTAGCTAACAAAAAGCGTTACAAAATAAAATCTGGAGAATACTCAAATCCAAACATTGTATAACTAAGAAACAGATATAGGTGTACAAAATATGAATACAATAATGTAACATAATATGGGCTACTGAATTAAAGGAGAACATGACATGACAGCCATTAGTATTTTTCCAACACTGCTCTCGCTGTTTAAAAAGCAGGAAGATGTTCATTAAAACAACAGCGGTTTAATACTAATGTTCTTATCCATTTGTGTCCCAATTCAAAGTACCTAAAACATACCAAACTTTCAAATACAACAGCAGTCCTTTTAAAAATTGGAATTATACCAAATAGCGCACCTCTGCTTCTTCTCAACCTAACTACTTCATGTCACACTTCTGCTTCATGTCATACTGTCATCTGCTTCACATCAAGCACTTACAGCAAAACCACACACCAACACAAATGCTACACTAACTCATGAAAGTTAAGCATCTTAGCATCTCTTTATGCATAGGTATGATTTACATTATCAGGCTATTTGCATTAGTGCCCATATTCCCCAATGAATTCTAGCCTGCACACCTCTTTGGCTCTTCTGTTACCACCAACAGTTCTCTGACATATCACATCATTTAATTTAAAGAAATATGGTGTGATTAATACTGACTTTTCTTATTTTCTTCACTGGATTACATCATTCCTCAGTCCCAACCTGACTTACATCAGAAAACACTGTTGGTCCAGTTATGCCAGTTTTAAACCAGTTTTCGTTGTATTAATAGGAACTACCAGCACTGAAATACTTACGTTTACCAGTGGCTCATATTAGTTTGGTGTAGTAATTTGTAACTTACTTATATTGCAAAGTGTTTTAATACAGATAAACCTTTATTCATGTAGCAACAGGACAAGGGGAAATGGATTCAAGCTGACAGAAGGTAGATTTAGGTTACCTATTAGAAGCTCTTCCCTGTGAGGGTGCTGAGGCGCTGGCACAGGGTGCCCAGAGAAGCTGTGGCTGCCCCATCCCTGGCAGTGTTCAAGGCCAGGTTGGACACAGGGGCTTGGAGCAAGCTGCTCTAGTGGAAGGTGTCCCTGCCCGTGGCAGGGGTTGGAGCTGGGTGAGCTTTAAGGTCCCTTCCGACCTCAACCATTGTGTGACTGTCACGGAGGAGACAGAGGCGGGTACGAGCCATGAGGCAACCGCCGTTCCCCTTCCTTCAGCAACGCTAACGCTGAACAAGCCCCTGAGGGCGCCCGTCTGGCCCCGCCCCCGCCACCTGCGGCAGCCCCTGAGGGGAGCCGGGGCTCCCGCTGCTCCGCTACCTCAGCGCCACCGGCCCAGCGCCGCCTTTCCGCCATGGACAGCGGGGGCCCGCACCGCATCGCGCCGCAACCGAGCTCGGGCCCCGACCTCCCTCCACCGCTCCGGTTACCGCTGAGTGAAGCCGAGGAACCGTGTGGAGGCCGCCTCTGCGCCGCTCAGCTCCATGCGGACGCCCAGCCGCAGGCCTCACCCCTCCAGCGTACGGAGACGCGGCTTCGGCCCGCGCGGGAGCAGCGGCGGGAGCTCCGCGCGCACATCCCGCCACACGGCCGCCGCGCACCCGCCCCGGCCCGTCAGCCACTCATGCGCCGCCGCGGCAGCGCCCGCCGGGAGCTGTAGTCCCGGGAGCTCCGTACCGGGAGCGAACCCCTCCGCCCGCCTGCGGGCTGTGCGCTGGGAGTGAGGCTTAACACTCCTGCGTCAGTAAAGGCTCATAGAATGTACTCTCAACCTGCTCCCACACAGCCCAGAAGCTTTAGAAGCGCAATCACCTCACAGACTGAGGGGCTCTGCCATGTTCAGTCGCAGTCACCTCACAGCCTCATGGGCTCTGCTGTGTTCAGCTGCAGTCACCTCACAGCCTCATGGACTCTGCTGTGTTCAGTCACAGCCACCTCGCAACCTCATGGGCTCTGCTATGTTCAGTCGCAGTCACCTCACAGCCTCATGGGCTCTGCTGTGTTCAGTCACAGTCACCTCACAACCTCATGGGCTCTGCTAGGTTCAGCTGCAGTCACCTCACAGCCTCATGGGCTCTGCTGTGTTCAGCTGCAGTCACCTCACAGCCTCATGGACTCTGCTGTGTTCAGCTGCGGTCACTTCACAGCCTCATGGGCTCTGCTATGTTCAGCTGCGGTCACTTCACAGCCTCATGGGCTCTGCTGTGTTCAGTCACAGTCACCTCACAGCCTCATGGGCTCTGCTGTGTTCAGTCACAGTCACCTCACAACCTCATGGGCTCTGCTATGTTCAGCTGCAGTCACCTCACAGCCTCATGGGCTCTGCTGTGTTCAGTCACAGTCACCTCACAGACTGATGGGGTCTGCCATGTTCAGCTGCGGTCACCTCACAGCCTCATGGGCTCTGCTGTGTTCAGCTGCGGTCACTTCACAGCCTCATGGGCTCTGCTATGTTCAGCTGCAGTCACCTCACAGCCTCATGGGCTCTGCTGTGTTCAGTCACAGTCACCTCACAGACTGATGGGGTCTGCCATGTTTAACAGCAGCTGGCCAGGAGGGTGAAGCCTCACCGGGTAAGAGAAGACCTCACCTCAGCATTCCTGATCTAATGAAGCAGACATGCCAGGCAGCACAGAGCAGGGTCCTTGGCCTGTGAGCCAGCACCAGCCTGCTTCATCACAACTGAGCCCTACACCATTGCCACCTGTATGACTTCAACACAGAACAAACCAGCAGCACCTTCAAGCGTGTGAAGCTCTGCCCTCTGCCTTCTCCTTTTACACAGGTACACACTACTGTTTTCTACCTTTTCAGAAAGTAAACATAGCTCATGCTTGCCCTGAGACACAAACCCTGGAGTAGGGTTTGAACCCCCGCATTGGGAATCAAACCATGGCACAGCCACCAAAGGTATTCTTACTATGTGAGGACTGCCTTTAAAACTTCTCAGTAGGAGCTGAAACCAGTATTACAGTCAATTACTATGGCTAAAGATGAAGCAGTGAATAGCTTCCTGTGAGGGTGGTGAGGCATTAGAACAGGTTGCACAGAGAAGCTGTGGCTGCCCCATCCCTGGCAGTGTTCAAGGCCAGGTTGGACACAGGGGCTTGGAGCAAGCTACTCTAGTGGAAGGTGTCCCATGGCAGGGGGTTGGAACAGGATGAGCTTTAAGGTTCCTTCCAACACAAACCAGTCTGGGATTCTATGATTCTGTAATGTTTTGCTAGAGTAACAACTTCCCAACCATATGTTAGATGACTGCTGTTCAGACAAATTTTTTCAGTAATTTCAATTGCTTTTATGTTTTGTAACGAACTGCATTGTGATACTGTGTATTGCTAAGTACTGCAGCCACCTACGTAGTAAACTGTAACGGGTTACTACATGATGTGATTTGGTATATAATCTTTCCTTTCTTTACAGCAATTATTACACAATAGTAACTTCAGGTAATATACAAAGACTCTACTTTGAGGTTTGAATTTCATGAAAAGCTTCCCTAGTGTTAAAAGACAATTCAGTTCAATTAAGAGTGACACAAGGGGGCAAAGGACACCTATTATGCAGTAGAAGCTACCAAAGAGTAACTTTGAATTAATGCTGATCCCAGCTGGGTTCAGCTGGTGAGGTACTGCTGAAGAATTCTGTTAAACAATAGCCTTACCTTAAAGAATTCAGACAATGTAGAACCTAAAGCTTATTAGAGTTAAGACCCATTCAATAAGCAGTTTCCAACATACTGACACCTGGGATAGTTTCACAATGGAGCCTCTGACAGCAATTCTGTGAGTCTGCACCTTCTGTTAGCTACTTAACTCCTCCTTCTCTATGATTCTATGCCACAGCATCACCCTTTGCTGTCAATTCTGCCATGGTGTTTGAGGTGTAACACTTAGCAGCTGCTCAGTTAAGTAACTTCGGGTTAAAATTAAAAAGTCGTAAAACAAGTCTTAAAAAATGGTAGGGAGAGACTTTTTGGTTAGCCAGGGAATTGCTGGACTCACAGCTGGACTCACAGTTGGACTGTGAGTTTCATGATAGACTGATTTGAGCAAAGTGCAAGCATGAATAGTGATAAAATGCATTATTTTATCCCAGCATATTATTACTCTGAACCTCACATCAACATACAGGACCACTTACAAGTTATGTGGCCCACAGCTGCTCAGTTTGGCAGATGGCACCTCAGGTCCAAATCAAAAACTTGTACCTATACACTCAGCATATGCAGCCTCTCAGGAAAAGCTAATACAGTGAGAATTCCATGCAAGGGGCATTCTTGGAGTAATATCTCGATTTCTCTTGCATACTGCCTTTTCCCTCATACAGGTAACTGTAGCATTCCATATTTTATCTACCTAGAAATAATCATAACTTCATTGTCCAAACACAAATCCAACCCTATGCCACTTGAAACTACATTTCAGCTAGTAACACCATAAACTCAAAGCTGACTGCTTATGCATCACACCATAAACTCAAAGCTGACTGCTTATGCATCACGAAATACCATAACAGACTAAGCATGCAAACCCAGTAAAATAACTTCAAAGGAACTTCCAGACTAAAGAAACAAAACTCTTTATTGAAAGAAATACCAATAATAACGCCTACTCAGTAGTCTGCAGTGAACCATAACTTACTTTCGTTCTAAATATCTGTATTGCTTTACAAGACTGCCACAAATGCAGTCTCATTTCTCTGGTTCCTTCAGAAGAACCTAGTTCTTCCACTTACTTAATTTCCACTTTAATGCAGTTTTCATTTACCCTATTCCTCCTCCCTTCCATGTACTAGGTATAAAACAGTTACTATGAATACACACACTCATTCAAACTGAAGTATTGGTTCTGTGGTGCCCCTCTGCCACCCTGGAGAATGCCAACTTTTAAAACACAACCACTCTTTCAAACAGCAAAGAAATAGCCTGATTCTGCACAGATCCTCCCAATTGCAAAAACAGCTTTTTCTCAGACAATTTCTAAGTACACCTCCTGAAATAGAAATACCAAAAAAGTTCTGGGCTGGTCTTAGGCTGTGTAAGTCTAACAGCTGCTAAAATTCTACACAGGATGGAATGCAAGCACAGACCCTCTGCATGAAAATAGCCACAAAAAATTGAAATTTGAACTTTGGAGATTTTAAAATGTTTGGGGAAGAAAAAAAAAGGCATTTCTGTAGCATTCAATATAATTTCAATGCTGCAATAAATCTTGAACACAATAAAACCCATAAAATTCTTTACACAAAGGGCTGCCTCCCTTTATAACATGCTGCCTGCAATTATTTTCCCATTTTCTCAAACAAGTAGCACACAAAGATGAAAATTAGAAAGGTCATAGCAAATAAGTAAGAAAATAGAGTATCTAAAGAGGTATTCTGCAAATACATTGGCTTGGATGCTGTCTAGCTAACATTTGGGATTCCTGTGGGCAGCTTTTAGCAATGACATGTTTCTAGTACCCTGTTGAAGGATACAGCATGTCTCTGCAGTTAGAGGCTGGCAGAGACACAAACAGTAGAACTCCTGAACTTTATTTTTAATGATTGCTGATTCTATGTCAAATTCCTTACTTCCCCAAAAAGAAAAAAAAAAACAATATATTTCTTGATACCAATATGGCATAGGTTGGCCACTGCCTGGGCAAGTTTGAGATTCTACACTCAGTGTAGCATACCTGCCATCTCTGAATGCTTTCACAAGGCCAAAGTGCAGCCTGCTTGCAAAACAACCATACAGAATGAGAGGCAATGTACTTCACGTAAGCTCTCAAACTAGCTAAATATATATATTTACTTGGTAAAAAAAAATGGACCAAGACCTTCAAAATTACAGTGATTGGCACAGAGAAAGTAGGAAAATAGTTTATGCTTAAAGATTTCCAGAAAAACCTATAGTACTAGCACGGCAAGAGCCCCAGAAAGAGCAGCCCCTCAGCTACTTCTTACTAGCCTGCAGCACACTGATCATTTAATGGGTTGTAAAAGTAGAACATAATTTCAGCCATCTGCAGGGAGTTTTCTGGGGAAAGTAAACCTGTTCTGCCTGCCTGCAAGTAGCAGAAACTAGGCAGTTCCAAACCAGCCAAGCAGGTAGGTTAGTTGGATTTACTGTGGAATGGTGCTCTCAAGATATCACACAAACGTAACTCCCATTTGCACTACGCAACTAAAATTATGGGTGCATGTGGTGATTTGCCTGCCAGATGGAAAGCAACGGAATTGTAGTGAAACTAGAAGCACTACAATAGCATTCTCTTAAGTGTAGTCACCATCACATTTGACACCAAGCAGACAGGCAGAACCTCAGTGGAAAATCTGGTACATGAATGACAGTTCTGGTTTACTAGAAACGGGGAAAAGTTCTTGCAGTGACATAGCTGATGCAGAGAGGGGTGAAAATCCAAATCAAATCCAGTAAAGCAAATAAATCTCAAACCAGAATACTGTCTGTTAGGAAAAAAACAACAACCAAGGGCAACTCCAACATGGGCATAAAAGTTCAGTGAGTATTTTTAAGAAGGCTAATGCATGTGGGAAAAGCCCCACATGACCATGAAACTGTGTTTCTTCTGGAGGGAAAAAATAAGGTATATTACATCGCTAGAAGAAATTATCTTCTAAAATGCACTGAGAACGTCACAAGATTGACTGAACTCTAGCTACTTCTGCAGGTAACTGGTTGAGCCATTTCCATTAAAACAATTGTTCTCAGTAATTAAAACAGCTTATCAAAACAGCTGATGACGAAAAAAATACCAATTTTTAAGAAAGTAACATAACTCCTTACTTCTTAAAAATTACAAATTTCCCAACAGAACAATTCAGCTGTGCAGTTCTTGGTACAGATTTGAGCGATTTTTAAGTCAAAGGACCAGAATTTCTTTTCCAATGGGCAAGACTTTCTTATGTCACTGAGGATACGCACGTGCCAACCCATACGTATACGCAAAGACATAAGTGCAGTTGAAAACATATAGAACACACGTGTCAATGAAAGGAAACGCAGCTTTATCGAGGGTTGGAGCTTCACCCAGACCTCATTCGGAGGAGTTCCTCAGAGATCGTGTTTGCTGGTTTATTCAAGGCAAATCCCTGAAGGCTTCTCCTCAGTTTCGTAATGCTGCAGGGTCACCATCAGGTCGGGCAGGCCGCTGCCACAGGAGCAGCACGTCCACCTCACCTGCCCCCGCCAGGCCGCCGGCTTCGACCCCGCCGCCCCGCCGAAGCCCAGCGAGCGGCCGCCCGGCCCCGCCACGCCCGCGGCCCGCCCGCGCTCCCGGTGGCTCCCGGCGGCACCCCGCCGGCCGAGCGCCCGCTCCTCTCGGTCGCTGCCGAGCCGGGTAGTTACCAGAGGACTCCCAGAGGCGCCGGGCACCAGCAGCAGCTGGCGGGGAAGCTGTCCGGCGCCCCTGAGAAGGGCATCGGGACGCGCTCCCGCCGCGGCACCCCCAACGCTGCCGTCGGTTTCGGCGCTCCCCCGCTGACGCACCGGGCCGGGGGTGCGCGGCTGAGCTCCCGCCCCTTCGCCCCCTCCGCTGCGGCGGCGCCTCGGCAGCCGCGGGGCCCTCGGCAGCGGACCAGGGCGCAGGCCGCTGAGACCCGGGTCCTAGAGCCCGCGGGTACGCGGCGCCGGCGGCTGGGAGGGCGCGGCACTGTGTGTTAGCTGTCCTTGATCCAGCCAGGGTCAGCTTCGCCGTAGCTCAGTCCCTCCAGGGTCTGGAGGTTTTAGAGTCGGTGTTTTCATCGTGTCTTGGCTGGACACAGCCGAAGGTTAGGCTGCAAATACCGGGTGCTGTGGCAGTTTATGTGCCAGCGCTCACTATAAAGACTACGGTTCCACTTGGTTCAAAAGCATAAATGGACTTGGGGGTGACAAGGCTGGGGAGCTGGCGTTGGTGGGTAGTCTACTGGCTCTGTATGGTTGAGAGGCACGCGTCTGGTGACAGTGCGCTGAGTAGCACAGTGACAGATGGTCCCCCTGGCACCCCTTCCGCCTGTGGAAAGTGAGAGGATGGGCTGCGGCACCGACTACTTGTCACCGGGCGGCAGCACCACCGCAACGATCGTGTTCTGAGCAACGGCCGCGCTCCCAGCCCGGTTTGTACCATCCCAGGACAGTAACTCCTTGCTGGGCGTATAGGACGCACCTTTCTTTGCCCTTTTCCCACTCGACCCAGGCAGAAATATTCTGCCTCTGTCCCAGAAAGCATCACAGTGGCTCAAGCTTTTGCATCCTTTGCGTTTGACCACTTTAAAGGTTGGGGGATAGTTCCTGACTGTTTCCTGTTGTTCCTTTCTCATGTCCCTGCTGAGCAGCTCCAACTCTGACACATGCAAACTGACACCACACACAAACAAGACAAATGATTCCACCCAGAGACATAATAACACTCCCAACAAGAAGAATTACTCCCAGAGGGAAGGCACCTTTAGTGAGAAGACATGGGGGGCCATGAGGAAGAATCTACAGCTGCCATGGGCTGTTACAAAAGGATACAGCTGCAACGGTGAAGATGGATGCATGAGAAGCCAGGCCCTAAGACCTAAGGCCAAAAGGATGCAGAGAAGAAGCAGCTTCAGAAAACAGCTCAGGAGTGGTGCTGACACATTCTGGATTGCCACTGCAAGAGAAGGCCATCTGTAAACTGCTTGGACACAAGACACACCAGACAGATCTGTGCAATCAGCCTGTAACAGAAGTAAGGAAGTACTCAATTGGCATTGTGCAGACAAGATCCTTGGTATGGCTAGCACCAAAAAACAATGGGATCATTGAGCCCTGAGTAACCTGAGTCCTTGAGTCAGGGTTGGTGGCATGTCTGTGTGTTAGTGTTACAGCCACTGTTGTTCCTCTTGCTCTTCTCAGCAGGGTGGGCAAATGAGTGTGTTAATTCTGTGAGAGCTCTGGGATGGGGCAGAAGCAGGACCACCAGCCCCGAATACCCAGGAGCCATGAGCCAGCCTCCCTCCCCAAAGAGATGAGCATAGCTTAGAAATTGTGATTTAAAAACCTGAATTATCTATTCACTGTTTTCAGCCTGTAGAGTGCAGTAGTACCACGTTTTCACAGAATCATAGAATCCCAGCTTGGAAAGGACCTTACAGATCATCTCACCCAACCTTTCTTGGCAAAAGTATGGTATAGACAAGACAGCTCAGCACACTGTCCAGCCAAGTCTTAAAAGTGTCCAACACTGGGGAATCCACCACTTCCCCAGGGAGATTATTCCAGTGGATGATTGTTCTCATTGGGAAAGCTTGTGCCATTACCTCTCAACTTTTTTTGCCACATGACCCCTTTTAAAATAGGAGTCTTTGTGTTCTTTGTAGCCACCCTTTAAATACTCAAACATAGTGACATGGTCTCCCCTATTGATCCTAAAAACAGTAATTCTCTCTCATTTTCATTAGGATTTCGTGGCATTCTTGGAACGCTGGCCTCTGGAGTGTCAGGCTGAATGCCATTAGGGGAAATAGTCCATCTCCTAACTATGGTCTGGCTGAAGTTTTGTCTTTACTTTCTATTCTATAGACTTAAGTTCATACTGTATTCACTCAGGACTGGTTGCAGCAGGAAACAAAGCTGATTATGGGAAAGACCTATAATATATAAATGTGGTACAGTGGCCAAAACTTTCAGAAGTTAAAATATCCATTCTAACTGCTTTCTGCCATGCTTTGGGTAAAATTACTTACAGAACTTTTATTTCAGGAACAGTGACGTTTGAAGTGCCTGACAGTGGGCTTCCAAACTATTGAAAGTCTTGGTTACAGGCAGCAGAAACTCCTGAAAATAGTTTGCTTAGTGGAACTTTGTTCCAGAGTAAACCAGAATTGACTATTCAGTTCTCATCTCTACTAGTAAAAATCCATATCAGCCCTTTGCAATGCCCAGATAGCAGAAGGCAGAATGTGCTTCATTTCTTTCCACGTTGTGTTATTTTTTGTTAGCAATGTTTCACAGTGTAAAGAATCCAAATTACAACCCTTTTTCTACATTATTATTGCTCCCCTCTCTTTGCCAGGCCTTGGATCATGCAGCTTCACCAGTTTTTTTTTCTCCCTCCTTGGAGCCACAGCTTTTCCCCGCTCATTTTTTGTAATCTGACATAGTGATTTGTTCATTTATGTGCTTGTTTTTCTCCTTGAAGAAGATTTGCTGAATCATTGGGGAGGAGGCAGGAGCTCTACAGGCAGCTGGTGGCCAGTGATAAAACCAGGGCCACATCCAGTCTTCAGGGTTTGCAGATGACAGCCATTCAGTTGAAGGCCTGAGTCACATTCCCTTCCGAGCTAAGATTGCTGGGGACTTTGGGATTGAGGAAGTGAGGCTGAGGAGATGGTGCCCCAAAAATATAAATTATTGATCTGAAAACCACAAGGTTTGTGTTGTATATCCTGCAAAATTTATAGTGATGCTGTGAGAAAACTTGCTGCCTAGGAGCTAAATCCTGCTGACTCTTGTATGTTGTGTTCACTTCAGTAGGAACACATGGTTAAGAAAATACGAATTTGGCTTGAAATAGGTCACAGTATGTAGTGCCTGCTTCCAGACTTGCAGTAGCAAGGTGTCGTGTGAGCAAAGGTGTACCAGAGCTCCAAGCCAGTCATCTGCCTGCATATTTGGAGACAACACACCAGATTCCACTGGTATAACTTATTAAGCTGTTTATACTGCAACAGGGCTGAACTTTGTCCACTACCTAATGACTGAAATAAGAACTGGGAACTAAAATGCTTTGCTTCATTTTTTAGGTCTTTTACTCACCCTGTCTACAGCCTCTAGGTACTTTATCTCTCCCTGGCCCTTAGTTTCCTTGCAGTAAAACAGGGATAAGGTGTTCCATCTTTTCGAAGCATGTGCTATTCAAATGCAAAGTATCATTAGTATTTCTGAGTCTGCAGTACCACTGCTGTGGCATTATGTGGCTGGCATGTGGACACAGCTCTCTGACTTTCCAGATAGTTGTTTCCCTAAGATGCAGTTAAGATGGGAGACCTCAGCTGTTCCATGCACATTCACTCTGAAACCAAAGGCTTTCTTCTCTGTCAGCTCTGCCTCTAATGGAAGGCACTAGAAAATAAGTTTTATGCATAATTTTATAAGTATCTTCCAGAACTATAATCTTACCAATAGTACATGATACTTTTCCTAAGAACAGAGTTTTAACTGGGGATGTTCTAATTAGTTGTACTTCAAGGATGTAAAATAGAAAGTTGGTAAACAAACAACACTGGAAGTCCAGGTGATCTGAGTTCCAATTCTAGTTGCCCTATTCAAATTTGGGCAAGCATTTTAAAGGGACAGATGCAGGATGGCAGATGACAATGCAGACCTCCCTTTGATGCTTTCTGCATGTTCTGTGGGATGCTTTCACAATGCCACTCCAATATAAGGTTACTGTGCTGGTGCAGCAATTCTACCTTGCTCTTATCCACAGATCTCAAAGCATGTCTGTGTCATTATCCTCACTTTGCAAACGGGAAACCTGAGACATGGGGAGGGATAGTGCCTGGTTCAGATCAGCTGACAATGTCAAAACCAGGAATGCAATCCTTCTTCTTTGAGTTTTGAGTCTCCTATGTGGTGTTCTCCATGATGCTACAGTATCAGTTTCTGGACTCTCTTCCCCAGGTGCTCTCACAGCTGGGTGTCCACCGAGCCTGATGGATTTACAGTTAAGCTACTCCAGGCTGGATCTAAATAAGGAACTGGGTACGGATTTGTGACTGACACACTGGTTCACCATGTTCACACTCTCAGGATGGAGCCCTTTCAATAACAGGAATGCTCCATCATTTCTGACTTCCCCTTCCTCAGCTGAGCCAAGAGATAATTTTTATTTTATAAAGAAAAGAAACCAGTAGAGTTGACCACTGCCAAAAATCCCACCAAAGCTCCTAATATAGAAGGGTCTGGGATGTAAGATAAAGTCTCATTGCTTTAAAATTATTCAAGAGGAAGGCAGAATCAATGGGGTAGAGTTATTTTTAACTCCTTATTCTTCATGAGAAAGCCTTGAACCTCAGAGTTGTGTTGGCCAGTGCTGAACGTGGCTGTGTGCTTAGGGCTTGACTTAGGAGCCCTCAATGCACAGAAGAATTAAACGGCTTAGAGGTTGTTCATGGCCTGGAGAATAGTAGATTATGGATTGGAACAGAAACAGCTGTGAGAAACTTGGCTTGAGAGTGGTGCAGAAACCACAGGGGTGTGACTCATCTGGAGACATCTAAAGTTACAGGACAAATGAGGCTCCTTTTCAGGGAGAAAAGTAGGTGCGTTGAAGGCATGACTTCTGTCCTACTCTAGGTAGGTGCTTTAGGGGGAGCTAAATTGATTCCTAGATATGTTACTTGCCAGAAAGGGAGCCTTTGAGTGACTAGCTCACACTGGATATATCCTGGCCTACTTTGCTTCTGCAGAGGGTTTTTTGCCTTGTATCTCATGGAGGGCTTGGGGCAGCACTTGCACCCAGGCAGCCAAGTCTGAACACATCCTCCCAGCACAGGTCAGGGCTTACACTGGGGCCAGCTCTCAGTAAAATCCCCTGACACAGGCAGGATCAAAGTCACCAGCTTGAATCCAGCCAGAGACCCAGCAGTGGTGGGAGGTAGGATGACAGCAGTCCATATGGTCTAACTGCACAGTGACCTGGTAACAGCGTGATGTGACAGGCTGGAATAATGCAGAGTGCTGAAGCTGCTGATATGACAATGGTTCAATGCTGCACAGCCTATTGTCATCACAGAAACCAAGGATGTGCCATGTGGGAATCTCTTGTTACCCTCTCTGTCACAGCTGAGGTATCTGGACAGGGAGTTTGCACAGGTCCAGGGGAGCTCATCCAAATGTAGCAGAGTCTGTCTGCTATGATCTCGAATGTACTGAGTTGGTTATTGCTGCCCTAAGAGTAGTGCGAATAGTCATTTGTTGGCCCATACTCTTGCAGCTCAGATGGGAATGGTCAGGTTTTTCCTCTTTTGTTCACTTGGGTGTTTTTACTGTTTGGGTTGTTTGGGGCTTTTTTTCCAGAAACAGTAAAGGGAAAACAAAGCAATTAACTATACACCAAAACTTAGTGACTAGTGTTATTCTGAAGTGCTAAATTCCTCTCCCAGACCTAGGGAAGGCAGTGTGGGGGAGAAGTGCTGCTCTGAGCACTGAACAGGAGCAGCTTGCTCAGTAAACATCTGAATTGTTTGCTGTAAATCTGACTCTCCCTGCTGTGCAATGTTCCTAAGAAAGCCTACCCCCTGCATTCCCTTAGGCCCCTATGTTCATGTTTGCAGTTCTCATACTGCACTTACCAAGGTTATTTGTGTGGATGGCAGCTCCCTGTTGATGCCTGGGTGGCAGAAGCAAAGGGCTGACAGGCCTTTCCTGCCAATCTGTCTGTTGTTCAGATGAAGTGGTTGGAAAGTGCTCACTCTCCAGTTCCCTCTTTGGCTCAGGCACTCCGATAAGGCATGGGCTGTCCTATCTTGCCCTGGGAGCTGTTCCTCCTCCCTAACAGGCTCACTTTGCTGGCTGACAGTTAGCAGCCGGCAGTGCTTGATAAACTTATCAGAGCAAAGCTGAGCCCAGTGCACACTCAGCTCCTCCCCAGCCCCAGATTTCCCCATTCTTGGGGACTCTTTGCTCTCTGCCTGTCTGTCCATCTGGTATGGTGAACAAGATCACCCTGGGGCCAACAGGTCAAAATCAGCCCAAGGACCAGATTGAAAAATGCTTGTATTGAAGTAACACCTTTAAAATGGGTATATCAAGTGAGGTGTTTGTAGCATCTATATCCAGTTCTGTCTCTGTCTGGAATATTATTCACTGGTGAAAATGCTGCTCATGTCTGATTTGTCCTCAGTGTTTCTGCTTGCCCTGTTTCTCCTCTCAATTGGCAGTTTAGTGGTTTTAATGTAGGGGTCTTGCTGTGCTTGGAGGATTTCTTTCTAAGCCAGTTACAGAACTAGGTTGCTTTGCTGAATTAAGTTTTGATCACTTGTTATTAATATGGCACTTGGGCATTCTAAACCGAGATCAAGGCTTCATTGTGAAGGTGCTGTATGTAGAAGATAAAGAGGGGCAGGCCCATTCCTGACTATCTTACCGTTGAAATAAACAAGTGAAATGAAGGGGAGAGGGGGAATTATTATCCTCTTCTCACAGATGGGTGACGCTTTCTGTGAGTCTCATAGTGAGCTGAACAACTTCAGAAATCCAGAGCTCATATCTTGCCCTAGGTCATGCAGGAAGCATGTGGTAGATCGCAAGTCTCAGTTCAGGGTTGCAGCCTTAACATCAGTGTGTCTGTGGTGACTGTTAGTTGTGAGATGGTTTGTCAGAGCTCTGCAGGGATATGTGTTTTCTTGGCTCTCATTCAGCTGAGATGCAACTGATAGATTTGTTATCCTTCAGTAATTTTGGTGTGGCTGTTCCAGGTTGTCTCTTCTGTGTGGATGTGCTATTCCAGGGCAGAAGTGGGAAAAATTCTCTGCTTTGTGAGCAGGAATGTTTTCCCTATGCAAGGAAATGTGTGCATGCAGCTCTTTCTGGGAGATTGTCTAATTCTTTCAGGTTTCCCCTTGTGTGCCATGCTGATGGGCTAGAACTAACCTGCTTGTGTGTCCCCATCACCTACACTGCATGGCCCTGTGGGAATGACCTGCTGTGAGGACAAGGGACTCTGCTCTTATCACTTTTTACACTGAAGGCTTTCTCTGAAGTCTGGGCGGGAAGCAACTGGACTTAGCAAGTTTTAGTTTACTTCCCCCCTTCCCCCTCCAAAATACAACCTGTACCTAAATGAAGCCTAATTCTTCCCTGTCCTTTCTGTCAGTTCCTTTTAGGCCTTCCCTAACCATTGCCAACACAATGTGAAAACATCAGGGTTTTCCTTCCTTAGGATTCCAGTCTGTGGAGGTTAATACAACCTGAATGTAAGTTCCAGTGTAATGGCATGATAGCTCTGCTTCCTGCAGGTGTCCTGTGGCTCTGTCTTCATTAGGAAGATGCATCATGTGCCCACACTTAAATCCAACCTTGATCATAGTATTTCTGGGTTGCTGTTCTCAGTGCCTAAAGGGTGTCTGGAAGACACAGAGGCACCTCTCTCCTTCTGACAAATGCCCGGGGTTATTGCTTTGCATGTCCCTCATTTGCTAAACAAAACAGCCCAAAGACCAGGATTTTCTTTCCCTGGCAATAAGGGAAGAAGGTGTGAGGAGGACTGGGGAAGGGCAGGATGCAGGGTGGGCTTGGAGGGAGGCAAAACAATCAGCTCTTTCTTCAGCTATGAAGATTAGTTGAGATTTTGCTCTTTGTTATCTGTTTCCTTGATGGACTGACCAGAATGTTTTTGATGCAAGGGGAGATGGTGGGGAAGGGGTTGTTTTCAGAGTGGTCAGAACTGGGGAGGATTTGCGTGTTTGGAGAACAAGGGCAGGTGTGTTTGGAGTTAGTGACAGCCACAGCCTGATCCTGGCAGGTTCTGAGCATTCTTGGGTACCTGTCATGTGGATTCAGCAGCTCCAAGGACCATGGAAGCCCTTTGCCCATTCCATACAGCAGGCCTGCCTTTGACTGGTGCTGTGTTGGGAGTGGAATGCTGTCCCCCAACCTGGTGTGGTGAGATTTGGGTAATAACAGATCTGTTTTATCCCTTGCTCCTTCACCTGCATTTCCAGAGCTTCAGGGGGTGCAGTTGAAAGCCCAGGGGTTTCCTTTGGTCTGCTGGCATCATAGTCCTGAAGGAAGCAGGGCATTACACAGTGGTCTGAAAGTGCCACTTTGTTACTTAAGAGGAAGAAATTGTAGTGTCTTAGTAGAAAACTCTGCAAGTTAATTCCTTCTCTTCCTCCTCCTCCTTCCTTCACAGGTCCTGACTCTGGCTGTACTGTCTCGCTCTACCTTTGCCAGCTGGCCTCCATCCACATTCAGTGTTCCTAGAGATATACTCCCAGTGCTGGTGGGAGTGGGTCACCTTGGCCCCCCTGAGCTGCTTTGGCCACAGACATGTTTTCCTGAGCACAGCTCTGCAGCAGCATGCTGCCTAAGGCCATCCCAGCGTGCTTCTCTACGCACTGCCCATCCATCTAAAGCAGTCCTTGCATCTCCTGGGGATGTGCCCACCAGTCTCCTCACAAATATATGGGTACAGCTGACACTGCCTCCTCCAGTATAACTAACTCCTCTTCAGTAAGCACAATAATGGTGAGAGCATCTGCCTGCCCTAGAGTCTTGGGCAAATAAAAGACAGGACTGGGGTAATCTTGCTTGGTTAGGAGGGAGAAGCAGGCTGTAGAACAACCTTAGGAGTGAAGACCACAGCTGCCCATTGAAGGTTATACCTCCTCTGTATCATGGAAATCAAAGATAGGAATGGAAATCTAATGGCTAGAGTAGCCCTTGTTCAGCAGGCTCAGGAGAGCCAGCTGCCTGATTTGCTTTTATGAGTGGTTTTACAGGCAGTCTTGCCACAGTGCCAGTCTGTGTGTGCCAGCACTTCCTTCCAGAATGGCCCTAAGTGTGCAGCTTCAGAGGAGTCAGACACACCTACTGTGCCAGGACACAGGCAAGGAAGTCTGTGCTGTTGTGCCTGTGTGTTTTGCGGCTGGAGGTTATTTACTGCTGAGCAGTTCAGATGCTGACATGCTCTTTAAATATTTCTGTTTGCAGATTTGTGGAGGATAAACAGGGTTTGCATTTTTGGCAGCAGTTTCAATAAGCTGAAATGACTTTACTTTGAGTAAGGCTTGTGCATGTGTGAGTGTTCAGGTGTTACGGTCAGGACCTGGGGACCAGTTCCTTTAGCCCAGTTCTATCAGAGGTCACACACCTCCCCTGGAGTCTCTGACCAGAGAACCTGACCAGGTTCTGGCATGACCCAGGGAAGGACAGCAGTTCTGGTAACAAAAAAATGGGGGTTTTAGTAACGCTGTCTGCTGGGCACACAATCCCATGTCATCTGTGATTATAGCTACAGAGCCCTCTTGCTCTGCAGAGCTGCCTTGCTGCCTGTGTGAGACTACACTGATTTGTCTCTGAGAATGAATGTCTCTTATCCAAGGCTTTGAGCACTGTTTGTGGCTGTTCTTTAGCCAATAGGCCCCTGCTTCCTGAATTTGATTTCTTTCAAGTGTAAGTTTTGGAGCCTTGTTCTGCATGTGAACTTCCATCTTTATTTCCATGCTGTGCTCTCTCCCTTCTCCTTTTCTCCTCCATCCTCACTGCCTGAACCTCCAGAACCAAGTGTGAGCTTTTCTTGAAATGGGTATTTTTAACATGGAATACACTATGTTAGCCCAGTTACCAAGAGGAAACAGATTTATCAGATAAATCCCAGCAGGCCTGTACATGTTATCACTGTCTGGTATAGTGCAATAAAAATATACATTAGAATAAGTATAAATACATATTTACAGTGTACAAGTAAAGCCAGGATTACAGACTCTTGAGCTTCCAGAATGAATATTAATGACTAAAAGGGGCAAGTACATTTTAGGTCTTAGGAGAATAACTGGAGTTACAGCAGTGTAATTGAAGGCAGGACGGACTTCTCTCCTGGCAATAAATGAGTTTTCCACTTGGACCATGTCTTCTTTGCCCATGATGGCCCATTCTCCAAGCTACTTCCCACTGATGTCATTCATTGTCCAAGGCCATGTGTTCAGCAATGTAGTTATGGAGTGGGCTGTGTGCTGCTACAATGCCCTGCTTAACTGAAAGCACTTGTCTTTTTAATGCTATAATAATACTTTGTCCTTCCCATTAAGAACTGGAGGGACCCTATAAACCTGAGTGAATGACTCCACATCACCAGGAGGGGTGGAGAAATAAAAGCCCAGTGCAGTGACTTGCCAAAGGTTATATAGTGAGAACTTAGCACAGCTTGGAGGGGAACTGGCTCTTTACTTGTTCCAGTGCTTTGCTGTAACCCCTAGACCTGGAAGAAGGAGGAAATACCACAGCTGTTTGTACAACATTTGTAAGGTACTTGCGTACTCTGCCAAAGTGTACAGGCTGTGTCACTTCCTCCTTTAAGAGAGTGGCTGGAAAGCAGAACTCTGGCCCTTGACATTGATATCCAAGGGCCATTCCTGACCATGCAGTGACATGGGATTGCCCAGGACACCTCTAAGTTGGTACGTCTAGCATGCAGCGAAATACTGTGGGACATACCGGCCTGGATGCCAAGAGCAGCCAGTCTCTCTTGTGTGGTACTGAGACATGGGTCTTATTAGCTTATGCCTCATGCTGTGGCATGGCTCTCTCTGGAGCTTGGCTGGTTACCACTAACCCAGGGATCTTTGCAGCACAGTACATATGGGGAATGCATTTAGAGACCCCTGTTATCAGCTAGGGATAAGGAGCTGTTTTCTCAGTGTTTTCCTCCCACTCCAAGCTAAAAATACAACACAGTTAACTTGTCATTTGATCACAGTAAATGTTCTGCTGAAAGAAAATTACTTTAGGTGCCTGTTGCCAGAATTTATGACCTGGGCAAGTCTCTGCAGAAGTCTTGTCCAGGTTGAACACAGCTCACTGAATACAGTCTATTTGCATGCCCTGGCCTTATCTTCCTAACCATCAAAGCAGAACATGGTTACAGCACTAACCTGGCACAGACTGTAGCTGCCACTAGCCTGGGAGTTCCCATCTCACTGCTGGTTCAGTCTGATGAACCAAATCCTGCACATGGTATAAAACCAGAGTAATAGTGACCTTGGAGGAACTCCTCTGGCTTTGCACGTGAGCAGGTGATGTTAGATATGGGCTGGTACCTGTTGTTAATTGAAAAGTGAGAGCTCCTGCAGGTTTCTTTGTCACCTACTGGGATGCGCAAGGCCCTGGTGTGCCAGAACTCCAAAGCCAATGACATGACTTTGCCAGTCCCCAGGGGAACACAGAACACTATATGGGCTTCACATGGTAGGCAGCTCCACGGTGGATGGAGATGCTGGGGAGAGTCTTCTTCCCTGGAGTGGAAGCTCCAGCAAAGACTGGGAGCCATCCCTCACTTGAGACTGTGTTGGGTCTCTCGGTGCCTCCGTAGATCCACCTTGCGCTGGAAGCCCTTAGCACAGAGCTCACAGCTGAAGGGCTTGAAGCCGGTGTGCTTGCGGCTGTGAGTGATGAGGTTGGAGCTCTGGCTGAAGGCTTTACCACATACCTGGCATTTGTGGGGCTTCTCCCCTGCAGGGCAGAGAAAATGTTAAGAAACACTTCCACAGATGAGAAAAGGGAGGTAGAAATGCCCTTTAGCAAATGCAGACCTGACTGGCTATGCTTGGGTGCAAGGGTGCTGCCAGCCCAGCTGTCCTGTGCTCTGATCTAGCACCAGAGGGTGAAAAGAACCAGAGGCAGTATGACCCATGCCCTGTCTGCATCCAGGGCTAGGTATAACCATGACAAGCACCAGAGGCTGGTCAATAACCACCTCCTTGTCACACAGGAGGACATGCATCTCAGTGATGCTTAGACCTTCTGCTTTCTTACCACTCAGGGAAGAAGGACAGTCCAGTGCCTCTGGGCGCCTATTTGCAGTCCAGTATCTCTGTGTCTGGGGTCTATGTACGTGTATCAACATGATGGACTCTAATTCGCATTTGCTTACTGGGACTATTTTGTTTCTCACCAGTATGGATATAAGTGTGTTTCTTCATATCCGACTTCTGGTGGAAGCGCTTGCCACAGTATTGGCAGGGATAGGGCCGTGTGTCTGAATGGATCAGCAGATGAGTGGAGAGGGTGGAGGAACGTTTGAATGTCTTCCCACACATCTTGCACTCAAAACTTCTTTCCTGTTACAGAAAGAAAATCACAGGAATGTCTGTGGCTGCAAGACATGTGACAGATCTTGAGGAGTGTTACAAGTGTTGAGAGTAGTAGATTTGCTAAGCAAATCTCCTTGGCTCATGGACTGATATGCGAGGTGCAGTACAAAGAGAATGTGGGAGGTATACTTATGGAAATGGATTATGTCTTGTGATCCAAACTCCTGTACCCTTTAGGAGGAGATGAGGCACAGAAGAGAACAGGTAGCAACAATCCTCCGCTCCCATCCAAGGAATTCTCAAGGGCAGTATGTGATTTGTGAGACCATGATCTATGGTCTTCAGAGCTCCCACCATTGTCATTGAGTGCTACAGGAAAGCCACCTCGTTTGTAACCTTAGAAATATCACTTCCTTTATGATGGAGAAAGCAATAGCTAAGGTCCAAGCACTCCTGAGCTCTGGAGAGCTGGTTCTCTGGAAACATGCTACCCACCTGGGAGTGAATATTGGTATGCTGTTCCAGGCTTACAGCGTGTCCAAAGGTTTTGCCACATACTTCACAAGCGAAGGGACGTGTCCCACTATGAGACCTTCGGACATGGACCTCTAGTCCATGGGGAGTGGAGAATACCTGCAAAATAAAAAGTCAGTGATTTTTTTAATGAAGTAGCTGCCTCCATCTCTGTTTTAAATTCCTTTTTATTTGAGTCTTCCCTCGCATGGGCCCAGTGCCCTAGTCAGGAGAACAAGTAGGTACCCATTTTGAGCTGCATGCATTGCACTTTGTTGTAACCCAGTGAAACACTGATGTATGCAATGAAAATCACTCCAGGCGTTCCCAATCCCTGAGGTTCTTGTCTGACACACACCTTGTTGCACTTCACACAATGGTAGGTTTCCATGTCTGAGGAATAATGCATGCTGTAATCCAGAGGGGGCTCAGTGCTTGGCAGGAGGTGGCTTCCATACAGGCTAACTGGGTGCTCCAGAATGGCTGACTGCATGGTGGGAGACATCTGTCGGTAGCTGTATGGCAAATGGAAAGCATCCCAAGAAAAGCCGGTTTTGTAGAATGAAGAGGTGCTTGTCGTGTTAGTGCAGTCTTTGATCTGCAGACCTGGGATGGCCATCTCTGAGTTTGTAAAGGAGAGGGAGAAGTGAGTGTCATGCCTGCAGCTGGGCACCAGCCAAAATGTTCCACAGGTACCACTCCTCCCCCATTTGATGTCTTGCCTGACCTTGGGAATTGCAATTGGTAACTCCTCCTTTTTTCATTCAAATCCTGATTCTCATACAAAGCTCCTATTCTGACTTCGATTTCAGTCTCAGGAAATTTTATGGGAGAGTGAATGCTAAGGGAATATTAACCTCTCTACTAGCCCTGCTTCATATGGTATTTGAACAAATATCATGAGAACACCTGCCTTGACCCATATAGCTACATTAGTCCTTGAGGTTTGGAAGCTCGCTCTTTGGGAATCAGCATCATCCTTCAGGGAAATGCTGATCTAGACCAGAATCATAAAGGGAAATACAGAATCCTCTTGATGAGCTCTGCCTAGGCCAAGTTTTACCACTGATGTCAAAATGAGAGCTGCTATTTACTGAAAATCTGGACCCAGATGTAGGGTCTCCATCAGTCAGCCCACCCCTGACCTCGTTTGCAATTGTGGCCTTGGGTTAGCAGACCTTGAGCTGAAGGGCCTGGTGGCATCCTGCTCAGGTACTGGACAGGGACACTTTCTTCTTTCAGTTCAGATAGGTCATTTTCTTGTTTTGGAACCGCACATTCTAGGTCCTGTTTCTTTATGTCCTCCGGTGTCTTGTCGCCTATGTCTGCAATCACATAGTAGTGTCACAGTTAGTTTGTTCTGGATGTTCAGAGTTTATTAAGGTGGGTTTTGTACCTATGTATGAGCTCATGCTCGGATACATGAGTCCGTGCTCATTTCCCTGAATAAGTGCAGAGTGGCACAATCAGCACAGCAATCAAGGTCTATCCATTGCTGAGAAAGGGAAATTCCAAGCAGGATGAGATAGGTAAGGTAGAGGGGAGCAGGAAGAAATGATAGAACACTTGATATCCTTTATAGTTAGAGAAAACCCTACAAGGCCACAATCTATAACAATAATTTCCCTATTTAAAACTATTTTCATTTGTGTGGGTAACTAACAATCACTGATTTATTAACCTCCCCACCCCTCTGCTAAAAGAGTTCATTATTGTTAACCTGAATTTATGGTCAGCCAAGTAGGGAAGCAGAGAGGGGAGGTAACTGCTTACTCAGCTTTGTCTCCTGCCCGCACTCCCATTTCGCCCAGCCCCTAAAGGGACCAACCAGCATTTGTTAGAGGTAGACTTTATAATAAGAATCTAAAATGGACAGAGATCCAGTTTGGTTGACATCTGGCATCCAAACTCTCTTGTGAGGGTCACACAACAAATGGTCAAAGGATGATGGAAGCAACTAAAATTTAATGTCACCTTTCCTTTTTATCAAACTTATCATAGGGCTGGACTCTGATATGACACTCAGGGCTAGAACAAAGGGTATATTGATCCTGGATTTGAATAAAGAAAATCTGAATGGTGCCTGAAGGAAGAGGGTAATTGCTCCAGCCCTGCCACTGCTGTGGGACAGCATGAGCAGGAGCAGAGGGAGGACAGCAGGCCTAGGCAGAAGCAATGTTGGTTTGTGTTAGTACAGTATATAGCAGCTGGCCCTTCACCTGTGAGTGTGCAGGACTCCTTTCACAGTCAGTGTTAGGGTATCGCTAGTATTTTCCCTCTCTAGCTGTAACTTTTCTTGCAGATCATCAGGAGGAGGTGGTAACACTGAGGTAGAGAAGGTGTAGGTCCTGCGAGAATGTGTGCAGTGAACATAGCAACAATCTAAATTTAGTTTCAGTGGGACAGTGTGAATTTGGCCTAAAGAAAAAGGGCACACAGCAGGGGATCAGTCTGTCCTTAGACTAACATCCCTGTGTGAAACCCGTAGCTGCTCTCTAGCTCACTCATCCTACTCACTTAGTTTGCCACTCAATTATTGATCTGCCTTGGTGTATTCTTACAAGCCCAGTGGATGGATTGACTCACCAGTGAAGGGAGAGGTTACTGGATCCCAGGTTAGTATAGGCAGGTCATCTTCCATGAAGCGGTGCTGATGGTAGGTATGAGCCTTTTTGCTCTTCACCAAAAAGGAACGTGGCATTTTCCATTCACTGCCTGGGCAGAAAGATGGAAAACCGGCAGGTAAATCTCTGTGTTTGGGGGGTATTTTCTCATGTATTCCCCCAGCACATGCAGCAGTGACAAGTAGTAAAACTCTTCTACTAGGGAGACGGAGAGTTCATCTCAAAGGTCCATCCACCCAGCTGAAGAGCAGGGAATGTTCCATGTGTTTAGGTGCTTGGTGGATCTCAGCTCTGGGGAAAACACAGAGTTGTGGAGGGGGCTAAGCAAAAAAACTTCTCTGCCACTGCATGTAGAAATGGGATGGCAGACTGAAATGAGATTGCAGATTACAGTATTCTCTGTAAAAACTACACTCCACAATCTACCCCTAGTTTGAGGCAAAGGATTACTGCTGTCTTTATATTATAGATGGTGAAACAGAGACATGTTTAAATTGAGTTCTGTGGCAAAGACACATTTGAAGCCAGAATGCCTCTCTGGTAGCTCTCTGCTCTGGCTACAGGACGCAGTGCATCTGAATTTACCCTCCCCGAGAAACACTGGTTTGAAGGTTGAAGATCACCCCTTTGAGAAAGGGTCTGTCTTGGTGTTTGTATTGCACCTTAAAGAGCACAATCCTGAGCCATGACATGGGCTTCTCCGTCAGATTGCTACAAAAATAATTCTAGAAACAACATCAGTTGGAGAGACAAAAATCCCCACAGCCACACTGTGTGGCAGGTTTCCTTCTTGTTGGTCAAAGCTGGAGTATTTTGTGTTCTGGCTGACAAACAGCAGTCAAGCAGAGGCAGAGCAGAAGTGCTGGTTAACAGAGGTAACTTTTTGGATCTGATTCAAGTATCACAGACTGTTGAAATGTTGGGTTAGGAACAAATATAAAATGCTGAAATTTAATCAAACAGAATTCTCTTGCAATGCATCTGTTATCTTTACTACCCAGAACCCAGCCCGCCCTGTGCCCGCTCCCCAGGGCTAGTAACTGTTCTCATGGAGGCAGTATGACAACAGGCTCAATGCTGTGTGTGGCAATATCAGCTGGCACCTTATTTGCATACGTATTTGCATTTTCCCTTATAATTGTTCAGGATAGTAGCACTAAAAGCAAATCTTGCTGTATTTCATATGAAAAGTCAGCAGCGAGTCTGGCTCTCTGTTGACCGGAAAGTGCATTAAGTTTCTTTTCATGGAGCAGCTCAAATGCAGCCTACTTATTTACTAAAAAACAAAGAACAGTTTGCTCCTGTTAAGTAGGAATGACCTGAAACATCTGTGTAAGCCGGGACAAAGCAGTGTAGGCTCCTGGAATCCCAAACAGCCAGGGATGGAAAAGGTCCACCCCGCAGGGTTCTGAAGTGCCCACATTACCTCTACATGCTGAATATAGTCACATAGCCCAGTGATGTTTTGTTCAAAGGTCCAAGAGCCACATTTACACTGGTGCCTATGGCTGCAGGTGCTGTGGAATTCACACAGTGAGGTCTGCTGTGGACAAATGATTGCCAAACCTGCTGTGGTTGGTGAGAGTCAGGTGCTCACCAGCCCAGCTGCCTTTGGAAGCAGTTATAGCTGCCTTTTAAAATCTGGTCCAAGATTCCCACTGCTTCTTCTATGACTTCAGGGATAACTCTGGGTGTCTCTTAACCATTTTTTTTTTCTTATGCAATGACTCACCTGTTTTTCTTCATCTTTTTCCAAGAAATTTGCATGTAACTTGAGATGAGTAAGAGAAAACAGAGGCCAAGAGTAGATTTGTTAATTTAATTTTAGAAAGAGGACAAAACAGTGCTGAGAATGAACCATAAGTATGCCCTTGAGGGAAGGGACACTGAAGTACATTGCTGTATTTGCTGTATTTACTCTCCTCTAACTCTCTAATGAGCTTACTTCAAAGATTTGTAACGTGTGTCTCTGCCTGGTGAAAAGCTGCAGGCGCAGAAATACCTCCAGCTTGGAACAAACACAAGTGTTCTGCAGTGGGTATAACCCTGAAGCAGTGTGCTCTGCTAAGCCTGTGCACCTCATGTCCTACCAGAAGGGCTTAGCTTAGAGGGTCTTGCTGCTCTTGGTTAGTCCCTGATGTGTGCATGGACCTGCACTCAGCATCACAGATGTGCCCCAAGCTGAAGTCCTACCACAAACCTTTTCTGCGTGGAATTTCCACTCATAGCAAAGGGATTTCCCCATGTGGTGGGGCAGGCTGTGTCCACAATGGAGGGTATTCATACCAGTAAGCTTTAGACATTGCATTTTTCTGCCTGAATGAACCAGTTAATTTCCCATGGCTTTCTACACAGTGGAGGAAGACACGCCGGCAGGAGGTAACTCTGAATGTAAGGTGAAAGCCTGTGCCTAGCAGTGTCTGTTGGAAGAGTTCCTCTTCCTGCCCACTGGCTGAAGGACCCTATGGCATTAGCTGGACAGCTTAGCCAGGTAAATTACCCAGAATTGGAGATGAGTGCATAAACAGTCTTGCAGTTCTTTATGATAGTACCCATATGCTAACTACACAAAGGCACTAAGTGCAACCTCTCTTTTCTGATGGTGGTTGGAAGTAGATGCATATGAATCAATGGGATTTTTCTGGATGAGTTTGCCCCAGCATATGTGAAAGTCAAATTTGGTCCAGTATCTTGACCGCTGATAAGGGCCTCCACTGAGCACAACGATCTTTAATGGACTACTGAGCGTTACAAAAGGAAGTTACCTTCCCCCACCCCATTTTACAGAGAAAACAGGAACTGGGAGCCCAAAGCATAGTTAATTAACAACTGCATTGGGCTGTCTTTGTGATTCACACAACCAGGTTAGAGGAAAGCTAGAAGCACAGATTGTGAGAGGAAAAAATACTGTCTGTCCTTGAAACTGAAGATTATCTGTAGCAAGTATTCAGCTGCTACTAATGGCTAACTATATTTCACAGGGAAAGTAGTGCTATGGACAACAGACCCCGCTACATCTTAAAGTCATTGAAGCTTCTGGCAGAATTTAGCTTCAACCTTTTGCTAAAAATTAAACTCTATTTTTATGGAGTCTGTTCTTGCCAGCCCCTGTGGCAGCAGTTTCTACCTTGACTGGCAAACACATAAGGGAGCTCATTGCTTGGGCAGGAGTGCCTACTGCAAATGGAAGTGTCATGGCACTTTTTGTTTCAGTGCAGGATATAAAAGCAGTAGCTTGCTAGAACTGACACTCTTATTTGTTGCCATTCATGTAGCTGTACAATAGTGTTGTAGTAGTTACCCCTGAGGGGAAGACAGCCAAAAGGACCCAAGAGAAAAAAATTGTTTCACTGTTTTAGTGAAAAGAAGCACCTTAGAAGGGCTTCTTTTACTGGTTATAAATATCAGACCTCAAAGCAGACCCAGCATTTGTGTGTGCCCCTCCTATGTTCAAACTCAAAGTTCCTTAATCCTCAGTGATGCTCTCCGATGACTTTGCAGAGTATCACATGTAAAACTGTAATGTAATACTGGAACACTGGAGATTATGAAAAAAAAACCCAAACCCAAACCCCAAATTAAAAGATTTTTTTTTTTTAGGGGGTGGTTTCTGACTTCACAATATGAATTTCACTTGATCCCTGGTGAAGCCCTAGCTCCTGCTTCACTGCACGGCATCTTGGAGTATCCAAAAATGCAGGATTGTGCCCTTTGATATAATTCAGAAGACATCCATATTCTCAGTGAATTAGATTGGGAAGCTATTCTCTCTGGTTCCTTCAGTGGGTAAATTTATAATACAAAACACTCTACTTGGAGCAGGCGTTTGCAGGATTGTGCTACCCTGAATCAGGAACCCTGTTTGCAGCATAAGTTCCATTCTAAAGCTGACTTCCATTTCCCTCTAAATTCAGGTAATCCTGTTCCCAAATTTTCAAGGTTAACTGTAGAGATTAAACCCTTCTTTCTGCTACACTCAGTGGAAATACTTAATTTTAACTTGCAATTTATATATGTCTTCATGTGAGTTGATGAGTGTACAATGTTTTAAGCTAGAAGAGGTTTATTTCCTTCCCATTGCTTAGTTTATATTTAAATCTTATTATTGCTCTTTTCTGTTCTTTCTGGCAAAGGTGAAGTTTCCAAAGATAAAGAATAGTTTGTCTTTCAGAAGACATTTCTGAAGAAAGAAAATCACAAAACCAGAACACAACCTGTTTCTGGAATTTTTAAGAGCCCAAATAAAAGGTTTTATGTATTCCTGATTCTTTAAATATAAAGTCATATTTAAAAGCATTTCAGGTCATTATAACAAAATTAATCATGTATCACTCATCCACCCTTGCAAAATCAAATGTTCTTGGGGCAAGATATTTGAATGTGGGAGTTTTTTGTGGAAAAATGAGCAGAACATCTGGAATTCCTGTGGTAAAACTGGGCAAATGGACATTCTGGCAGAGAGAGTAAATTATGATAGAAAATTTGTCCAGTATGAATGGAAATCCTTGTACATCTGTAGTATATAGAAAGATGTTTAGAATGTAACTGCAGCATTTGTTCTTTAGAAACCTCATTTAGCTCGTAGTGATGTTGGGAATGTCACTGGTTTTACCAAACTTTGCCTAGGCTTCCATGGATAAATATATAGTGTGATCTAACAAATTCCACATCCCCTTAACATAGAGATGCACTTACTGTGTGAACTTGCAAATCTTTTGCTTTCCTGCTTTAATGTATTGAATCAATCTGGTGGTATATGAGGAGCGTCTATAAATAGCTAATTCCATATGCTAGAAATTGTTACCCTAATCAGCATAGCATCCTTGGGAAGGATGGAAAAATAAGAAAATGAGAGATTTGAAGCAAAAATCCTAAACAGGAGAGACTGAATTTGTGTAAAGCACAACCGGCACAGATGAACTGATGTCAGCAGAGGTGTGCTGGTTTCTGAGTTCAAAAGTCTGGCCCCGTAAAAGAGCAATTAAGGGAAAAATATAGCACACCCTCGCCTCAATACTTAAGTATCAAAGTTTACATATAGAGGCTATTCCTGCTGCATGAAGCTTGCTGGAACACAGGTGTATGAGACCATTGTCACATCTTTTCTATTTTGTTCTATTATTACCATTTTCATATGTGAGAGTGAAGTAAGTATATGGCATATACTGAAGTAAGTATATGAAGTAAGTATCTGGTATAACTTTAAAAGGCTTAACTCATTTGAATGAAGTGAACCATTATCATAAAGGAATCCTCAGGACAAGTGATTTAAGCAGTGGAATATGTTACATATTTGCAAACACAAGCAAAGAAGAAGAAAAAGCTCAGAAAAACATATCAGAGAAATGAGGAAAACAATTAAATTAAAAGTGTTTAAAAGAATAAATCAATCACCTCTTTGGGGGACTTTGCTTTACTGGGTTCGCCTTGAAATCTCCCCAGACAAGCGAGATGTCGTCTTCTCTCTGGACTCTTCTTCCACTTTTTCACTTAGTCGCAGGCTGCTGAAATAGATACTTCTCCTTTTTTCTCTCTCTGTTTTTTTGCCCCTGTTCCCCTCCCTGATTTTTCAATCAGATTATTTGTGTCAAAATCTGGCGGTGAAGAAACAACCAATAGAGAAGCAGAGCCCGGACAGTATTTGCTTATCAAAACTTTCCAGGACTTTGAAAACTTGAAGAGAATTCACGATGCCCAGCTCAAAACCCTGGCAGCAGCACCCTTCACTCTCTGGGGCAGCTTCGCCTTCTGCAGGAATACTCCTTATTGACACAAAGCATGACACGGTGAAATAAGGTACCAAGCAGACATTTGTTATTTTGTCTTAAAAAAAAAAAAACAACCTCTTAAGAAACCTGTATTTTTACACACATTCATCCACGCATCGTGTCTTTCACAAACAGGCACACCATCTGTCTCGCATACACACACTCACATACTTCGGGCTCATAAACAAAGCCATCTAGCACATATGCACAAAATTATTTTATCCAAGAATGGATCTGTTATCTCTCCAATTTCCAAGGCAAAAGGAATAAATACTTGCACGGTAATAACTGAAAAAGATGTGTGTTAATCAGCCTTCATTTTTCTAGGCATATGTGTGTGCAATACGTACGTATTTGAGGCATTGCTCTATCTATATACAGCTGTATAGAGGATATAAATATAGATTTAAGAAAGCTCATTAAGCAAGCTCATTAACAGGCATCTTTGCAAAACGCTCTTCAAGAGCAGTAATAAGAATTTGCACTTCTAACACTTGCTTTCAAAAAAGGTTTGAAAATGGGTTTGCAAAAGTAAAATAATTGACTGCCACCCCCTCTGTAAGGGCAGGGTGGAAGGAGGGAGAATGAAGCAGAGGCAATGCCTTTTCTTAGATCACCTGGTTGTTCTCTAGCGGAGGTAGGAACAGGAGCTGCAGAGCAGTGATCTTCTTTTCAGAATCCTTGGTCATGTTTCTTATTTAGGGACAAACTTGAGAGCTGATCTCCCCAAATGCTGAGGGGGGTGTGTGTAATTCCTTGATTTCACCTCTTCTCTGCCACAGTTTTCCTGACTCTGCAAGTGTCCAGTGTCATGAGTTCTATGTGCTTTCAGTATTCCCTGTGCTTACAGCACACTGTGCATGGCTGGAACTGGGACAGCGAAGACGCCTTCTGAGAAGTTTATAATCTAAGACATATATAAGCACACAAGCAGCTGTTGAGTGCCAAGGGACATCACCAGCAGAGAAATACCTTTAGAGCATGGAGTTTTTCTGCTGTATGTGAGCTTTCAAACACTGTTTTCTACAGTCAGTTGTACTAAACCATGACTCAGTCAGGTTCCTTTTCCTACCACAGCTCAAGGTGGTGAAAGCACCAGGAATCAATAATAACCTTTTTACTGCCCTGCAACAGGGTCGGCAGCAGGCTGGCATTTCCCTGATGGAGCAGATGTGGTCCAGAGACGCTTCAGATTCATCACGGAGGTATTTTGCATCCTGCGGCAGTGGTCAGGTCTGATGGCCCTAGCGCTCTCTGCTGGGACAGCCACAAGTCACAGCCCTTGTCATCGCGGCTGGATGACATCGCACTGGACAGACTGTGCAATGGGGTTTGATGCAACGTGGAGACAGGAGTGTAGATTTCACCCACATTGAGAAAGATTCTGATTTTGATCTTAACCCATCTGTCATTTACTGAACATAATTAATTCTTGTTGTTTATAGAAGCAAACAATCCCTTTTCCCTCTCCCTCCTCCCCTCCTTATTTATCTAGCTGGGTTTTGCATGAAAGAAACATTCCCAAGGCATTGCACTAGCACACTGATTTGCATTGCCTTAAACACAGGCATGTGAGAGATTACATTTCCCGCTACAAAAACAAGCATTGTAACAGAAACCCAAAATGTACATTGCAGCTTCAGGGTTTCATATGAAGACAGTTACAGGAATTAAACAAAGCAGGAAAATTACAAGCTGCTGAAAGGATCGAGATGTTATTTTATGAAACATTGGAGCTGGCTTCTGTCAGCACCCTTGAGCATAGGCTTCCCGTTGACATAAAATGGCTCTTAAAACCAAAGACAGTAAAAGCAAGTGAAAAAAAAAACCCAGTTGTGCAAAAAATCACAGAGAATGTTCAGTAAAACCAAAGAACACTGGCACAGTCCTTTGGAGAAGGAGGATGATGAATACACCTCCCAGTGTCAGCAAACTTGTATAGAGCAGCTGTAAATAAAACATCTGTATCAGATGTTTTGCTTCCCAAAGTAGCCATTGTCTCACAAAGACCAGTTATAATTGCATACAAACTGATGCTGGAGATAATGAGCAGAGATACCCTCTTTTATGACTATTATCGCTGTGCTAGATTGCCTGAAGAGGGATGGGGACACTGCTGTGACCAGTTCAGCTCTCACCCACCCCTTCTCCCTTTATTTTATTTCAGGATATTTAGTTTATTTCAGGGTATTTATTACAGAGAAAACAGTTGCAGGATGGGAGAGCAGTCAGCTCGTGCCTTGGCTTGTTGTGTTCTTACTCTTGATTTCTGTTTATGGCTTCTGTTAAACTTATCAGCTCTTCTCTCCATTGAAACCACCATCAAAAGGCATTTTATACAAGCAGAATTAAAAAGCAGAGTGCCAGAGATGCATTTTGGTCTTGAAGGACCTTTGAGCTGACCCCGTGTGGTCATTCTTATTTTATGTTCTTCCTGTTGAGATAAATTTCCCTGTTCTCTTCTAATTTCAGGGTCATCAGAGAGCGTAGAGCCGCAGAGGGCTTATCTGGGCTCGCATAGGCTTGTCCTGGCCCTGACCCACATGGGCCACAGTGCATCTACAGCGAGTTCCGCTTCTATCCGAGGACAGTTTGCTTTTGTGTATTGGTGTGAGTTCTTCCTGCATGCCATGTGCTCCAGTGCATCCTGAGTAAATAGATTATTAAATGCGTAACTCAGTCATAATAAACAGGTTAATTATAAAACATCATGTCCGTTCTAATGCAGTCATTTTCCCTTTCAAATGTAGCAACAAACCCCTCCTCTAGCGTCCATGTTTTCTTTGTCAATTTGAATGTTACAGCAATTAAGTCACAGTAAAATAACAGGACTAATTGCTTCCAGCTCTTTTCTGACGCTCTTCCTAATTTCCACTCTTTTCTGTGGCAGATTAAATAAACATGTCTTCTGCACAGCAGGAAAAGAAATACCATCACTCATTCCAGACTGTAATAAATATTAATTGCCATGTACAAGGCAGGACTAGATTAAAACACGCTGGCTCCAAGCAGCTCTATCTCATCCAGAAGCAGGATGACCTATTGCAGGTGCATTGGGAAGGGATGAGAGCTGTGAAACACCACAACTAATGTGACCAGAGTTAAACATGAACTGACGCTCTCAGATGTGGTTCTGATTTGCTTTTATTTTTCTTACACCTAGTTTCCACCTTGCAAATTTAATGTCTGTGATTCCTACCGGCATCTGAGGACAATTCAAATGGATTGAGGAGTCAGATGAGCATCTGCACCCTTGGCGCATCCCCATGGAACTGGCCTCGGAGAATGGGGAACACCAAGACCTGGAGGTTGACACACTGAGCCAAAAACCTGCTGGCTATGGCACACCTGACTAAAAGCTGGACAACATTCCCTAAGGTAATTTCTGTTCTTTCCTATTCAGCATTTTCCACAGGGAAAAACAACCTCTATTTACAAGGAAGGATGGACTATCTTGTGTCGTGTGGTTGCTGCATTTCAGCAAGAAAATAATCTTCATCCATAGTTTGGATGAAGAAGCACTCAGGGGTCCAAAAGAGGATGACTGACATGAGCTTTGCACATTCATCAAGCACAAAGGCATCCCATTTTGGGTGCCTGCCCCTGGAACGTCTTTCTAGGACTCCTGCAGTCCGGCACACAGGGGCGCCCGGTTAACATCACTCACACACGGAGGCACTTCACTTTATTATTCCCTTTCAGCATATTCACGCATAATAAAAACCGCTTCCAGGCCGCAGCTTAACACCGGCTTCACGGCGTGGCCCGCGGCCCCTCCTGCCCTGAGCGACCAAAGCCCCGGGACACCGGAGGTCCCGATCCGCCCCCTGTGTGCCGCGGGCGCAGCAGGACACGGACACGGACAGGGACCGGCGCGTCCCCGCTGGGCGCTCGCTGCCCCGGGCGCCGCCACCGTCCCCTCCGGCTCGGCCTTGTTTACCGGCCGCCGCCCGGCCCCGCCCCGCCCCGCGTGACGTAGGCAGCGCCCGGGGCTCCTCGCGGCACCGCCCCCAGAATCACGCGACCTCTTCGGGGGCCTCATCGCTTCCCGCGCTGAGATACCTCCGCTGCGGGAGAGCGGGTGAGCGCGGTGGCTGTCACCGCGGCCCCGCTGCCACACTGGAGGAAGGCCCCTGACGGGGAGGGGGCGAGCGGGGCGGTGAGGGACCCGCGCGGCGTCGGGCGAGGGGGGGATGAGGCGGAGAAGTGGGACTACTTTCCTCGGCGGAGGGATTTGAGGGGAGAAGCGTCCTGTGAATGGGAGGGGGAGGCAGGGCCAAGATGGCGGCGCCCTGTGGGCTAGAGGAGCCCTGAGTGGTAAACAGCTGAGGGGAGGAGAAGGAGAGGTGAGTGCGCTGGGCCTCCTCCTTCCTCCCCCAGCGGGGCGAGAGCGGGGGCAGACGGGGGGAACAGAGAGAAGGAGGCAGAGAAACGAGATGAGGCGGGAGGCAGGGAGAAAGGGCTCGGGGAGGAGGCAGCAGGAGAAAGGGAAGGGGCCGGGGGGATGGGGAAGGCGAGGGTAGAGCCTGGCAGGGGGAGACGTTTTCCCTCCGTCCCCTTTTCTTCTCCTGAGCCAAACTTGCCCCTGGTCGTTCCCCACCCCGGCCGCGGTGGGCCTGCCCGGGGGGCTGAGGTCGCAGGGTCCGTCCCCCCCCAGCCTAACGCGCCCCTTTAATTCTATACTGTTTATCGAAAAAGGTTCAGCATCTCCGTTTCAAACGCTGAATAGAGATTGCCAGACCTCCGCCTCCTCAGTTACTTGATGAGGAGGTTCCCTCGTCCGGGGTTAGGCATTAAAGCAGTTGTAAAGCAGTCCCCTTGGTGGAGAAGGCTTGTTTTATTTCCTTGCTCGTGGGTATGTAATGTTTTACAGGATGTTGTTTACTTCTGCGAGAAAACATTTTGCTTCCTGTTACCCCAAAGAACTTGGAAGGTTGCAGTTCTGAAGTTTTAATTCTTTGTTTGCTGTGGATGCAGCCTCTATCATTGTTTTATCAGTTTAGTCAGGACTTCTCCTGTTGTTTGGAGTATTTTTAATGAGCCTTTTACAAGGCAGTGAGTGGAAGAAAGAGCATGCCTTAAAGGAGTACATAATTCAAAACCTATAGAAATTTCACAGAAACTGGGGTCAGGTTTCGTGTGCAGAATTCTTACCAGAACTGCTCTTTCCAGAGAACCTCCCAGTGGATGCTTATACCAAAGGTTTTCATTCTTTGCCTGGTCTGATCCTGTAGCTTCCTGACGTTGACTTCTGTGGCAGGTTGTTAGAAATCTGTCATAATCAAAGCACTACTACTGAAGTGATCCCATTAGATGGAAAAATTCCTCTTCAGTTTACATGTAGGAACAACTAGAAACTGAATCTTTGAAACCTCAGGAAGTTTTAAAGATCAGTGCAAGCATTGGGAATACATGCTCCTGTCTGCAGTTGGCTTTGCTTTGCTAAGCAGCAGTCAGGTACTCTGCTTATCAAAAACAGCTATGCCACATTTAAGCTTAAAATAAAATAATGGGCTTAAGATCCTTTCCTCAATAAAACACTTTTTTTGGTTTGTTCATTTGTTCTGAGTTTTGTAATGTTTTGGGTTTGGTTTGGTTTGGTTTGATTGGGTGTTTTAACAGCCCAGTTATCCCAGTACTAAATTGTCTTTGTGAGGAGTTGCATGGGCTTACTCAGATGAAAATACAGTCAGAATATTTAATGTGTAATGAGATGAGCTCTAATTAAAATTACTTTATCTCTGGCTGTGTTTAATCCTGGCTTCTTAACTCATTGTCACTTCAGAACTTAGTTTTATGGTAACTAATAAAAAGTAGCATTATTAAAGTGATCCCCCCTAAGAGATACTGTCCAATTGCAGATGTTTTGGTATTTGAAAAGTATTTGACTTGAGTAACTATTTGTAGTTGTCCTGGGTTCAGCGACAGTAGTTTAAAATGAATGCTGGCCCTACTTAGAGCTGAACTGCTGCCATGTTGACTCGTATCAGTTCCTGGAATTCCTACTGCCAGACACCTTCTTACTAGCTCTGAGATGAGCTGGTGATGTGGTTACTGGTCAGTCTCTGTAAGAACTGAATAGGCTGTAACACGTGCACATGTTCATGTATATATCCATATATATTGATATATGTCTATATATCGATAGATATTTTTGGAAAAGATACCTTCCATAATAAGCAAATAACCGAAGCACTTTACGATTCTGTAATTCTAATGGTGGAAGCAGGGGAGGGGTACCAGATTTTATAGCATGTTGCAGACAGGTCTATATTTTTTGTGATAATGTTACAGTTTAGGGTCTTGGTCTGAGCTCTAACTGCAGTATTTTCATATAGTTTAATAAACGTAATAAGGACAAGTAGTAATACTTCCTTTGTTAGCATTAGCATTTCTTTGAGTAGCACATTAAGGTACAGAACAAACTTCTTGCAGTGGTGAACTGCTCTCACTTTCCAGGGTATTGTTATTATCTGGTTTTATTTAAGAAGTTACACATCATCTGGTATTGTTTTGTTTAATGCAGACTTTAATTCCTGGGGTACTTAAAATGCCTCAGCTGAGCACACTACGTAGTGTGCAGAGGTTTCAAGATTTACTGAACTCTCTAAATATGTTTAAAGGCTTCTCTTGGTGGCAAAAAAAAAATCTGCAGAGGTTTAAGAGTCTTGCTCCTTGTGTTACTGTGAAATCCAGAGCTTTCTGTTTACCTGTTTATAGCTTTACAAAGATTCCTTAATTGAGTTTATTTTCCTTGTGTACTGTTAATTAAATTGGCATAGAAAACCAGGGCTTGTTCTTATTTATTTATTTGCTATTAATATATGCAGTTGTATGTAAGGAATTGAAATAATTCCCTTTCATGCTTGTTAGCATGGCTGCTGCCAAAGGGTGAAGTGTCAGCCCTACCATGTTTGGGCTTTTCTCAACATGCATTGCTTTTAAAGTTTTCCCCCTGACAGGAATTTGATGGGTAGCAATTAGCACTGTGTATCAGCACAGTGGAGTTTCAAGAGAATCTTAAAAATTGCTGAATATAGTTCTCTCTCTTTGTTTGGGGTTATTGGTGGTTTTTGTGATCTTCGTGTTAAGTACCTGTAACAAAATACAGAAGAACTTCTATAATACTGAGTTATAATTACTGAGTTCACGAATGGAATCTTGTATCAGAGCTTAAAATAACCAGAAAAATGTGGGCTACTAGAAGCCAGACACCTTCAGTGTTTAAAAATGAATAAATAAATTGTACTGCCAATTGTAACGATCAGTTTGAACTGAGGTTTAAAGTATTTATGGAGTTGTTATTTCTGTGTGGTTAAAAAGGGAATGATCAGCTGCTTATTTTCCTATTGCCACCAGTGGATTTTCTCCCTGCTGTCACTTTTCATTCATTGCTAATGTCACTTCTGTAATGTAGAGTTTAGTTTACCTGTGAAGACAATATAAAAATGAGTGGTGTTGGAAAATATAAAGCAGGCTGGGATTTTTGTGTATCAGAGGGTGAGGGAGTAAGGCTAATCCTGTCATGGTAAACACTTCAAAGATTTGAGTGAGAAGAGCTGCTTTATTGTCAGTCTGAGGGTTTTTTTGTTATTGAAAGCAGTGATTGCTGTAAAATACTTCTGTCCTCATTCATGGCCTCTCCAAAGCAGTACCTGAGGACCGAAATCAGATGGAAGAGTGTTAAGTCTTGAGGTCTGGTATCACTTCATTGCTGTCAGCAGTGGCCTTACATTGTTGAAAATCCCCCTTTTCCTTGGGAGTGTGGTGGATAATGATTGACTGTCATGCCCCAAATTTAACCGTGATGTTCATCCCCACACAGAGCAGCCCTCAGAATAAGTGGCTCAATTTCTATGTTCCAAATGCTGAGGGCATTCTGGGAGGAGCGTGCAATTTACGTTGAGTGTGTCCCCCTCCTCCCCACCCTTCAGAGAAGCATAACTGGCACTACCAGCTGCTTTTTCATTTGGCTTGAGATAAAAATACACTGAACAGAAGAACATCTTCTCTTGACAGAAATACTTCCAGAAGTCATAATCTTTTGAAATACTCGGCTCTTTCTCTATTTAGCCTTTTCCAATGAATATTTTTACAGTCTTTTCCTTTGTCTCAAGATTGTAGCTTAACTGTATTGTGTTGTGGTTAAATTAGCTACTAATTTAAAAAGAATTGTTAAAACAAATTGGTTCTTGGCTTGTTGTCTCCTTTATTTCTCTGGAAGCTGGCTCCAAAGTTGTATTGGTACTTAAAATTAACACTTCTTACTAAAATTTGTCTTTATGAAAGCTCTTGAATATAAGAAGTTTGCTACTGGTGTTATATCTTCCAGTGAGATTAAAATGTTGCATTTTAAAATGTATTTAATGAGGGTTTTTTTCACTCTTTAGTCTCTAGTGCCTTGGATCTATTATATAAAACTCATTTTAAAAGTTAGTGAAGAACCAGTGACTCAAACTATATGGAAGAGTTGCTGACTTTGTTTTAACCCTGCCTGTTCCAAGTGAGGCTTCAGGGATGTGGAAATTCTACTAGTAGGGGAAAGATTGCAATAGCTGGGAATGGAAGCATTAAAGAGACTTATCTTTTTCACTATGTATTTGAGAAGAAAGAAGTGGCTATGATCTGATTACTGTAAAGATTTAAGGGAGATCCTGTTTACCACAGATGTTGTATCAATTCCAGATACAAACTCCTGTACATTATGGCATATACATTGTGGCAATCAATAGATGATCTTGCTGTTTTACAGTATAATGGATGTTCCTTAGCCTGTCCTGAGTTCCGTATCTGCAAGGTGTGAAAATCACGTCACAAATTACCGGTGGGACTGGTCATAAATCATGCTGACACTGTGGGCCCTGGGAACTGTACTTCATTTACCAGAACACGGTGTTTCTGATTGAAGTTAAAAGCCTGTTGCTGGAAAGTAGTTATTCAGCTGTCCTTGCTTAAAAAAAAGTGTGACGTGATTTAAGGCTATTGCTGGAATTTCCTGGTTTGTTCATTTGTGTTGGCTATCATGGACCCAGTATGATTTAGAGGATCTCGGTCTGACTCAGGACTTCAAATCTGCTCCTCACAAATTTAGAAGAGATCCTGCATTGAGAAAGCTGTGATTTGCGTTTTGAAAAACGTGGCTATTTGTGTATAGGGTGACCATGTTGTACTGGTGCTTATAAGCTTCAGCAGTTAAACTGACCACCTACTGAACTACCTGTGTGTAATATTGTCCCATTTTTAGATGGGGTTTGAAATACTTTTATTAATATCATGAATACAGGCTTTTGGAGTGGAGCTTGCTCCAGTTTACATCACGTACTTCAGTGCACAATCAGCTGATTGACAAGTTCCCTTAACTGTGCTTAATTTATTGGCATAAGATCTCCGGAGGCATCTGTTTCAGTTTAGGGAGTTTGGGAAATTATTTATTACCTGTGTGTATAGTTACCTGCAACTAAGCTTGCCTTACAAACCTTGCTATCTGATTATCATGTCTATGTGTGCCATCAGGCCAATAGCATGAAGTTTGAAATCCTCTTACCTACTGAACATTTAAACCAGTGATTTCCCATCTGTCTGCAAGTGTATTGTTGAGCCTGATGTCCACAACCCACCTAGAGTGTCTGTAAAGGCTTGTTGACTTTACAGTGCTATAGCTTTTCCTATTAGAATTAGTGAAATCTGCTGTTGAGGTCTTTACCGGAGAAGATCTGGTATTACTAGAGGAAAATAAGATATAAAAATCATTCTTTTCACTGGTGGGGGGTGGGGAAACAGAGAAGAGAGTTGTCAAGGTCTTCATGGGGTAAAAAAACAGAGACTAGCATGTATGCTGCTTTAATTCTCCAAACAGGTTTTGCTTGCAGCTGGTTTGGGGGTGTGTTCATGCATCTCTTTTGTTAACGAGACTTTAAACAGCTAATTTATGTTGCTTAGGAAGCTGGTGAATCTATTGCTTAACCATAGCTGAGCCTTTGTCCTGATAGAAATTGGGGCACCTTTACAGTCTCAGAGGTAGTGTTCTCAGAAATAAAAGAATAGATTCACGGTAGTAAAGTATTTCCCCATATGTAGTTCTGCATTTTCTCTGGTATCTCAGTGTAGCTGTAATTTAGTAAATGAAATATTACAGCTGTTGCTAGAAACTAAAAGAGCAGTTGACTCCTGAAAATGAGTAGCAGAGTGGAGGGTTGACTACTTAGGTTGCACAGATGAGTGGCTTTAAACTGTCTGAAAGGATGGTGTCACTCCTCGAACATTGCTTGCCTTCTAAACAGCAAGCTCTTTGAGGAACAAGTTGTAGCTTGGACGTCTGCACAATGTAGAGGAAAAAAAAACAACAAAACCTGGGAACCCCAAACCACAACAAATCCCAGCTCTAATATTTTTGGAAAGCAGGGATCCATTTGGTTTGAGTAAAAAGCAGCTCCTTTCTTCCACCCCAAGTTTATCTTTTATTAGCTTTCGTTGAAAGTCTTGCTTACACTACCAGCCAGTTTGAAGTGTGCAGTTGTAACGTCTTGCCAGCATGCGAGTTACAAAGAAACAGCATTTCAATCTGAAGTGCTTGGTTTAGAGACTCTGTTGGCTGCTTCAGATGAACTGAAATGTTGTTTGGACCGTACAGCTGTGACCATTGAGAAGGGGTGTGTGTGGAATTTTGTTTTCTGAAGCAGTGGTTAACACTTAAAAAAGTTTGTTGCTACCGAAATGCCTGTTGTGAGTGTGGTGCCATATTGTCACCTTTGAGTTTGTAATCAGTGCCAGATTAAGTAAGCTGATGTCTTGTGGCCCTAATAAAAGTGACCTTGGGCAGTTCTGCAACTACAGAGCGATATGTTGCAAATGACAAAGTTTACTGGTAGACAGGTTAACTCCTGCTGTCCAGAAACACTGTTATAGGCAAGTTTTCAAGAAAGTAATTTATATAAGCAATTACATCACTGTTATTTAAAATTGGCAATGTTTTGACTAGAAGCTAAAGACTTAAACTGTTACGGTAATTATTCTAGGTTCAGAATTTGGTAGGATAAAAGGAGACTTCTTTGTGTGTAATATTTCACCTACCATAAATAAAACTAGCAGGTTTTGAAGGTTCACAGTACAAAACTACACTGTTGTGAAAGCAGTCTTGTTTGAGGCTATTGCATAGCTTAACCTGTGGACAATTCTGGAAAGGGAACTGTGCAAAACTTCTTGGTGTTTTTCAAACTAAGGGCTAACTTTCCTCGTGCAGGACGTTCATAGCTCTGCTGTTCTTACTGAAGAACTTAATGCTGTTCTGAATATCTGAGGTTTGATAAGGAAGAAATAAATGGTTCTTTTTGTTAACCTCTCCATGCTTTTTCTTTACTAGTGATCATGAAAGGTGTGTGGCTATCAGCACTGCAGACAGAAGCTCAGCTTGTCCACAGAACAGGTGCTGTATACACAATTGCAGTAAGAAAAATTGTGTGTAAACTTGGTATGTGTCAGTCTTGCCTTCCGTAAAGGAAGTGAAAAATATGTGCTGACTTGAAGCAGGAGGAAAGAAGAAACCTTTGCTGGTGGAATTAGGTGTGGTGTGAAGCCAGTCTCTCTGCCCTTGGGAAAGGTTCAGCATGGAATTCTTATGGGTAAAAAAAAAAAGTATTCATTTTGTGATTGGTAGATAGACATGATACCTGAATCCCTCCATTGCTGGTACATGGGAGAAAGCCATTTTACAAGCTGGAATGGCCTAGATTTATTCCTGCTTAGTACTGTGAAGCCTACCAGTCATGTTGTTCGCACACTGTTGCATTTAGTAGTCTCTGCAGGGCTTGACTACAAAGTTTTTAATATATTATGCACTAATTATGTGCAAACTAAATTACATGCACTAAATTACATGCACTAAATATGTGCAAACAAGGTATTTTGTGCTGCTAAGTTGGTGATTTAGTATGCACAGGTTGGCCAGAGAACAGCAGCTGTAGTAACTCTAACTGATTTTCCTAACAGCTGCAGCTTGGCCATGTTGCAAGTATTAAAGCACAAATCTATTAGTATGCAATAATGCAAAGCTGAGGGCAGTGAATTTCTAATCCAGCCACAGGAGTGGAGAGGGCTCTTGAGGTTCATGTTGTCTCCAGAGTGTAGACAACTGTACGAGGACTTGCAATTTTGGTTGAGGAGAAATTGCTGTAAGAAAGTGAGAATGGAGTTATTCCAGGAGCTATCTGCGTTTTATTCAAAACTTTAGTCTTAGTTGACTGACCTGGAGAGCAAATTAAAACCAATATGGTCATGGAATGCTCTGACGGTGTATATGTGCTAGCCAGTGCCTTCTGCAGAACAGATTAGTGTCTCAAAATTATGAAGAAAACCCTGCTCGTGACTCACTGGCTTGTTTGTAAACTTCTCTTACAGCTTTTATTGCAGGTGTGTAAACTCCATGAATCCTTTCAGTATTAAATGGGCAATACTGCAGAAAAGAAATAGGGAAGAGATGGGATGGGAAAGGGAAAAGGGAAAGTTCATTCATTTGCTCTCTCTTCTCTTCTAGTCTGGTAAGAGACACCAATGAGGAACTCCTGAAATTTTAACCTCCACATTCATGTCAGTACGTGCATCATGGCACAGCCAGGAAATGTTGGTGAGCTCCTCTCAATGCTGGATTCTCCAATTCTGGGTGTCCTGGAAGATATAACAGCTGCCTTCAAAGATAATCTCATTTGTGGTATGTATCCTTTGACGTAATTTGAGGAAGGGTTGTGCTTTTACACCAGTAGAGGTAATGGGTTGTTTTTTTTTCTATCAAACACAGTCTTTGCAAATGTAACTTGAAAGAAACTCTTGATATTTGGGTTTGAAATTGCTTTAAGGATTAAGGCTTCTCTTCAGTCCATTTTGCTTAATAGCATTCCACTTGGAAAGTCTGTTACATAATTGTTAAAATGCTATTATAAAATGACTAGCTTTTCCCAGGGCATAACCTCAAGCTGTGAGCTGATGAAACTTTGTCAGGTGTATCTAGAAAGAATTAGGTATCCACGTTATGGGAACTAGCAGGATTCTGTTAATTCAAAAAGTAAACATGAATAAAATACCCCACCGAAGGTCAGACAGTACTTGTTAGTTATTAAAAAGCCCCACTTACCTTCCCTGAGCCAAATGCAACTGCATGAATGGTTAAGAACTAGAAAATGGAGTTGAGAGGTCTCATTTTCCCAGATGCTTTGTAAACACCAAGTACTGGTTTATGTTATAAATTGTGTAATAGTTTCTACGAAGTTGTGCAATGTCCCTGTAACAGATGCTTTGTTTTTGGTGTATTGAGAATATATGTGTGTGTTTTTCTTGCTGTAAACAAATGACAGACCGTGGACCTATGCTTGTGAACAGCCTGGTGGACTACTACTTGGAAACCAATTCTCAGCAGGCGCTGCATATATTGTCCACACTGCAAGAGCCTCATGACAAGGTGAAGAAGTCTTGTTTTGTACGGCAGATTTTTAGCCTGATATTGAAGCAGCCTTTAAATAGCATCTGTTAGACCTCTGTTTTTCCATTGCAGTATAGAATTACCTTGTTGTAGAGATGCAGTATCTTCGTAGTAAGAGTAGTTAAGTTTTAAAAAGCTTCAAAGTTCTCTGTTTCTTGGGTTTCTTAAATTGACCCAATTAAGCAAAGAACCCCTATAAATGAAAGCTTTTCTGGGGACTAATGTTGTCTTTGTAGTTTTACTGATGCTTGTGCAGTGCTGGATGTGCTAGCCTAAAACAGATGGGGTATTTTGAGAGTAAGTATGGATTTTTAGATAGCTTGAGAGAATAGCACTACAAGTTGCTTTACTTCTGCTGGCCAGATTTTTATTTATTTATGATAAACGTTTTGAAGTGCAGTGACAGCTTCTGGACTGAAACAGTTCACTACCAGCAGGCTTAAAGTTATTGCTGGGTTTTATTTGCTCTTAGATCCTGTATATTTGTAAAATGTCCATAGTTTCTGTAATTGGTAGTGGCAAACTGCTGGTTGTAGATTGGTGAAAAAGAATATGTGCCAGTTAAAAATAAATGCCTTTCCTTTCTTTACCATTCTCTGCAAAATCCTCTATCAGCATCTGCTGGATAAAATTAATGAATATATGGGCAAAGCTGCTACCCGTTTACCCACTCTCTCTCTGCTGGGACACGTGATAAGACGACAACCATCTTGGAAACATAAACTTTCTCAAGCACCTCTCCTACTCTCATTACTTAAATGTCTCAAGGTAAGAACTGTCAGTGTTGTCCATGAAATTGTTGTACACCTGATGTAAATATACATACTTGTAATGCAAGGCAATTATTTTCTGGTTTGATGTCATTTAGTTAAGCTGTGAGAGAATGTAAAATGTTGATTAAAATACTGAGCCAGTTATTGTAACTAAATATTCTGTGCTGATCCTGTTATTACTGACAATCTTTTCCTAAAAGCCACTGTCACTGCATAACTTTGAGTTAGGAAAGTTTACTGCAACTTTTCCAAAAGGAAGTTAAGGGCAAGGGGACCATCGGTGTAGCTGATGGATATCTTGAGTGTGAACTTAATGAGGAATGCAATAACTTCCCATTAGTGCATTCTGAAGCTTGTGCATGTAAGGTAATATACTTTACTCGCAGTGTAGATGGGTCATGCAAGATGATATTTCATGGTGCAGTTACCTTGGAATTAGCAGACTTTACTAGCTGCAGATAAGGAGGTGGCTGTTTCCCCATGCTTTGCATTTTTCTTTTTCCCTCTGCAAATTTAGCTGTTACAATCCTGTACAATATTGTAACAGTGAATAAAGAACAGAAAGTATTTTGAGACCTAGGATGTGTTGTCAGTAATATGATTTAATAGGATAGTGAAGAATTCATATTAGTCATTAAAGTCACATTAAAATGCATGATGTAGTCAAGTGCCAGTGTGCTTCAAAACAAAAATACAATGAATTTGTAACTGCCAAAAAAGAAGCTACAGGTGCTGTTACTGGGACTCCTGATGTGCCTGGTGAGTTCTGTTATCCTTTTCAGTGTGAGTCTTATCTAACTGTGAGAGGAGTGAAATGTGTGAGAAAGCTGGTGGGAGCAGATCAGAGATGAGAAGTGCTGGGGATGTGTCAGAGGGATGGGGATGGACATGAAATGTGCTGTGAAAGGTTGTATCAGACTGAAGGACAACAGAGGCAGTACATTACACACAGGAAGAAAAATCCATAGCACTAAATATGTCTGATCAGCCCAAGTGGCTCTTGAGAGATACCAGGACCAGTTTGGTGTCACCTGCCTGCATGCTTACCAGTGCTGTTTGCACCCCTGTCCTCACAAAGCAGAGGAGCCAAGGAAAATGTGCATTAAGCTAGGAAAGAGTTTGAACATCATCTGTGTCCTGTCCTAAAATCTGAGTATTTATTACTGTTTTATCTAGCTAAAGATTTTTACTGCCACATCCCTTTCTCTTGGTATAAGCCAAGGGGTTCTAGTTATTGTTTAAATCACTGCTTTATGAGATCTTAGCAGCCAGAGTTGTCAAGCAGCTTTAATAGAAAAGCTTTTGACACTTGCACTGGTAATGGGTCAACATCCTTGAACACCCTGATCAGATTTGCAGTTTCCTAGGCTCTGAATGCAGTGTGTTCTTAGCTCTGGGAAAGAAGGAATGTGGTACATAAGGTACATATTTTCTACTCAGTTGTGGAACTGTGGTGATACTCCCTATTTATCTAGGTAAAATCTTTATACAGTGAAGTAGCAGTAGAGTAGGAGCCAGAATCCAGAATCTTTTTTCTTAGAGTTGTGGATGAAAGAGAGAAGAATCTTGGTCCATGAAGTTATGATAGATTTGAGAGGGACTGTTCTGAAATAGGGGACTTTTTCCATGATGATGATTCAGTGTTCATTTCATCCTTGGAAAAAAATAAGTTCAACACTTTTAACTGACTAATGCAGGTTTTTTCCCTTCTTGCAGACTGACACAGATGTAGTAGTACTCACCACAGGTGTCCTAGTGCTAATAACCATGTTGCCAATGATTCCTCAGTCTGGCAAACAGTACCTTCATGATTTCTTTGGTATCTTTGGGCGTCTCTCAGCCTGGTGCTTGCAGAATCCAGGTGAGAATTCAACTTTGTTGCATGCAGTTATGGTTTAGCAGTATCCTTGTTGTATTCAGTGCCTAAGCGCTTTCTTTTCGAAGACTCTTACTGGTCTGAGATTATTTAAATGCAGCAAATTATGTATTAAGCCCACAAAGTATTTTTGATAGCTAGCATCGGGGAGTGCTGCTTTGCTTAAAATTCAGAAGTCTCTTAGAGTCTTCCATGTGGTGCTCCATGGAAACTTCATGAAGTTTCACTGGACTGAAATGCTACCCTGATGACAGTGAAAAGCAGAGGTTGATCTTGATGGATAAGGGAAAATGCTAACATTTGAGGCAGATACTTGGGAAATTGAGATTCCCTGGAAGGATGGGGAGGGGAAAGAAGCAACATGGAAGAGTTTCTGTTAATGTGCAACTATTAGTAGTCATGAAAGTGTTGGTAAAACTAGTCCTCTCAGTTGTAACATTGGGTCTGTTGAATTTGTTGTAAGGTGTCTGATACCTAACACTGCTGTTACCTACGTATGTGTCTTATGGCTGTGTGAACAAGTGCTGTGTTCAGCACATAGAGATTCTATTTAGAGGGCCATTTTGGTTGCAAATAGGATATAGGATTGGAACTTACAAGACAGCTGGTAGGATTCAAGTCTGTTGTATTTGTTTTGTGTGGATACAAGCTGTTAGTTTTTCCTTTTGAAATGAAGCAAACCTCCTTTTTTAACCCTTCAGCCCTGCAGACTCAGGCTCACTGTTCAGAGGTGTTTCAGGGTTTAGCTTGAGTAAAACAATAAATGTTATGCTTCAAGAATGACAGAATACTGGTTGGAATTATTGGTCCATATCTTAATATTCTTTTTTGCTGTGAACTGATGAATAGGTGTTGCCTGTTCTTTCAGATTTCACAGTTTCTCTAGGGACTATTTGTGTCTCAGAAGACTTGTTCCAGTTAACATTTCAAATTTTAAAGTACTTTTCTTGCATTCTTGGAAGCTTTGTTCTTTTCTCCAATGTAATGAAAAGTATTTTAATTACTTTTTCCAGGTCATGTGGCAGAGATATATCTTGTCCATCTTCATGCCAGTGTTTATGCTCTCTTTCATCGTCTTTATGGAATGTATCCTTGCAATTTTGTCTCCTTTCTGCGTTCTCACTACAGTATGAAGGAAAACTTGGAGACCTTTGAAGAGGTAGTCAAGGTAAAATGCTATTTCTATATTAAATGCTTATTTCTATATTATCTGAGACAAGGAGTTCCTAGCTGTATAAAGGCAGGTATTTGCCAATTTAATACATTTGTGTGGGTTTAACTGAGGGCTGCTCAACGAAACAGAATAAAAACTACCTATTGGAAGACTGAAATTTCAGTTGGCAGCGGGATCATCTCTTGAAGTTGTGATGATGTGCATTAGCTTTTTTATCTGTTAAATGTAACATTCTGAACTATTTGGATCAGTAGATGCCTCATCAGCTTTGTGTAGTTCAGTGCAACCAAAAGATGCTGTACTGATAATACATTCTTCTCCTTGCTCTTGCTCATTCAGCCAATGATGGAACATGTGCGAATTCATCCAGAATTAGTGACTGGATCTAAGGACCATGAACTGGACCCACGAAGGTATATACGTTCACTCTGCTATTAGGAAGGTCTATAAATAAGCAGCTCTTAAAGGGGTTATTTCACAAGGCCTACAGCAAAACCTTTTCTGTCAGCATCAGTGTGTGCCAGTGGTGTTTTGCCACCCATATTCATAGGTACACCAGGTAGACGTTTAGACTTTCTTCATCCAAGCCTAGAACTGGATGAATAAGAGAAGACTGTTGTGAAAGGCCATTAAGAACATTGGGGTTCTAAAATTAATCTTGTGTCAGGAGTAGAATCTCTCTTCTGTTTAACAGTTGACTTTGCCTTAATTTTATAACTTAAAGGTTAAACATTCTCATCAAGTTCCAAAAGAGTTTGCTTATACTGAATAAACTACCACTTCATTGATTTATGGTTTGGGTCTTATTTTTTTGATTTGTTGAAGTACTTGGTAGGATTTAAGTGTTTAAAATGGCTTCAGTGTGTCTTGTTTTGGTACCTAGATATTGGTTCAGTTAACAGATCAATTCTTTTAACAGGTATGTCTTAACGTTATCAGCTGTATTAGTTTTCTTTAGAAATAGGCTCATTTGCCTGCAGCAGCACCACTTGCTGCTTTTCTCTTGTCTCCACAGGCCCAGCCACTGAAGAGGAGAAATTGACTCTTGTTGCTGCACAGTAGTGCTCTTGCCCTGCTTTTCAGAGCCACTAGGAAAACACTACTAAATGGGAACCTATTGACTATCACAAGGCTCAATTTTGCAGGCTTCTGCCAGATAGGGGGGAGGGTGGCACCACTAAGGAGTACAATTGGCACAAAGCTACCAGTTGAAGCCTTCTCATTTGGTATCTTGCACATAATATCTTACATTCTGAAGCAACTCGGCCATTAGTAGACAGCCTTCAGCCAGACAGCTTTCTTTACAGTGAATTTCCATCCCCTGAAATAGCAGGTCATCTAATCTGGCTGCTTGATTTAGTGACAAAAAGTTTTCAGAATGAAGGAAATAGTAATAATAAAAAAAAAAAAAAGGAACACATTCTAGAACATTGGAGATAAAACACAGACGTGAAACTTGGCATTGCAGATGGTGTTTGCTTAAATAATCTAGGATTTCCTCATTGCTGGCATGTCTAAATTTTGACTACCAACATCTGAGTCTAGTTGAGCTGATTTCTACAGCTGCTGAAGCTCAGGATCAACCAAGTCTTCGTATGCTGTTCCTCATTTCCAGAGTGCTCCATGGCAGACCTATATGGGTCTCTGTGTCAAAGCTGTTTTGTCTCCTATTTGAGACCCCCCCCCCCCACAAGTCTCCTTTGCAATTTCTGTCTGGTGCCTTGTTCCAGATTTGGGTGGGAGCATGCAAAGCTGTCTGGAACAAATGAGCCATCCTACAAGCCAATTCCTCGTATCTCCAGGAACTCTTGTTTGTAACAATAATTGACTAACTTACTCTTTTGGATCCAAAAACTGTCTGCAGGTGGAAAAGACTAGAAACTCATGATGTTGTGATAGAATGTGCCAAAATCTCCCTGGACCCTGCAGAAGCCTCATATGAAGATGGCTATTACTCTGTGTCTCGGAAGCTCTGCACAAGTTTAAAACATCATCAAACTGACCCCAGTGCCAGCTGTTACATTGACACACAGAGCAGCTATGGTAAGACCTGCCTGACAGCTAATGAATGCCCAACTTCTGGAGGAAAACTGGCCCTGTAGCAAAAAGACATCTTAATAGTTTATCCCACTTAAAGTCCAATTCTTAGGCACCAGAACATAAACCGTAATTTAAAAAAATATATACATATAGATACATGTTCTGGTCACGCAGACATGCAGCATGTTCACAAAGTTGCCTTCCCACCACCCCAAAACAGCCAACAACAACTAAAAAAGCTGTAATTTGCGTGATATATTCAGTAGGTGTTTTCTTGGGCTGGAAGAAAAGTCTCTTGTTTGCTAGCCTCAAATGTGTATGTTGAATGGATTTGAAATGCTTTGGTTAAAAGCCTTTAAATACAAGCCAGAAAAATCATTGACTTGTATTTGATGTGTTGGATACTTTTAATTTTTCTATTTTTTTTTAAACTTTCAGGGACTTCTACCCCATATTCTACTCCTCGGCTAACACTATCACAAATGCCAGGGCAGCTACCTCAGATCCTGAGCTCTCAGTCAGTACGGCTGTCAACTGAGCCACAGCAGGTAAAGCAGAAGACAAAGCATAGCGCACTTTTAATGCTCTGTGCTGCTTTTGTAGCTTCTCCTGACAGTCTTAAAAATTCATGTTTCCGAGATGTACCGTGAGTTCTTCAGAACTTAGTGTACATTTCATATTTAATCCCCACTTGATTTCCTGTGTCAGAACCTGGATGCAGATGCTTCATGTATTCCTTTTCTGAGCTTCCCTGATCTGTGTTGTGTATTGCTTTTCCGTAGGTTACCATCTGGAGTCCTTCTGCAGTTTGTGGTATGACCACTCCACCAACTTCCCCTGGAGTTGTCCCATCAGACTCATCCCAGTCTGCATCACATCCTTACAGCAAAGCATTTGGCACACCTGGTACGTGCTGAATTTTGGAATTAGGCCTTCAAAGTTTATTAAAATAGAAATTCTGGCTACGAATTTTGCTGTCAGCTTCTTAAATGGGAATACCACACCATGCTATTTGATAGGCTTACGTCATTACTTCTGTTAAGTGAGTACCTGGTCATACGGAGCAGTGCTAATGCAAACATTGAGATAGGAAAATAACTTACAGTGAGTTAAGTGCCAAAGTCTGAAGCAGGTCTTTTGGAAACTGTGCACTTTTATGTTGGTAAATAGTTGAAAGACATTTAAGAAGTAAATGCTTGAGATAGTGTTTAAACGGACAATTCTTCACATACAATATTCAGCTGAAGGGAGGCAGTGGGAGCCTGCTGAGAAAACGTTTGCTCCTCCTTTTCAGCAGGGGGGAAAGGAACACCTTTGGGAACGCCAGCCACATCTCCTCCTCCACCCTGCACTTCAGATGACTTTGTGCATGTTTCACTCCCTTCAGCTGCTGCCACGCCTCCTAAAAAGGTATAACAAAATTCTTCTGCCAAACAAATCTGATATTTTTTTCATTGACTTGCCATACATGCAGTGACCATAACTGAGAAGGAAAACACTACCAAAATCAGAGTAACTGGTCCACAAAAAGTGTTGCATTTCATTGCAAAAGTTCATTTTCTTCTAAGTTAAGACAACTATTGCCACTTCCAGTTGCACAGTTTTAAGACTGCTTGTATTGGTTTGCTGTTTAAGCCATCTGTTTGTTGGAATTTCCTTTCTATGATACTGTCAAGAGGTTTGTTTCCAAGAGATGTCTGATGCAAAGAATCTATTTTTGGTTTTGTTTTGTTGTGTTTTTTTCAGGAGGACAAACCAGATTCTGGGAGGCCTTTACTGTACCGACAGCAAAATGTCATAAACAGCGATAAATCACTGGGTAAAACTGTTTTCCTCTCCCCATTTCAGTACCCTATTGTAAACAAATCCTGTTTGTATTGACACGTGTTCCAATTGCCAGACACTTTTCCACAGGTTTTTCTTTCTCCCTTTTTTCCACCCCTGAGTTGTTTGTAGTTCCAGGATCCTGCCTTAACCTATGCGTCAACTTAAAACCTTGTGATGCTTTTGATTTCGTTTTCACTATTCACCTTCAGAAATAGCTTACAGGTTATTTTTTTTAACTGGCCCTCATGCATTCTTGTGCATGTTTAAATGCTCAGATCTACACTGAAGGCTGCAAATTACATATTTTTTTAAAGAAAGCTGATTCTTTGAGGGTCATTCTTGTTTTTATGAAAAGCAGCAAGTTGTATATGAAGTCTTACTTCCAAGTTTTGTGTCACATGTTTGGATCAAACTGTAAGGCTGCACATAATGATCGAGATGCGGGTCCCTTTTAAAGGCTTTTGGGGAAAATTATTTTCTATCTACAATTGCATTGCTGTACTTGAAACTTTTTTAAAGGCCTGTGGATTATTGAAATCAATAGTGGATGGTTGAGGAGCTCAGCTTCTAATAGATATATCTAGAGTCCATTTTCCCTTCTCTGTCATCTACAGCTGTAGAAAAGGATTTTGGCACTGTATTTGAGCCTTCCTTACTGTGAATCTTTACGATCCTCAAAGTGGAGATGATAATGAAATTTATAACTGTTTTTCCTTGGTGAAGTCATATACCAGCACTGGAATCTGAACTTCCTCAACTACATGTTAGGAACAGGCAAGGCTTTTCAGTGGGCTCCTAATCTGTGACTGAGCTGTGAGCAAGAGGTTTCTATCCTGCATGCTTCAGTGTGTCAGAGTTTTGATCAGTAGCCGCGTATTGTCAAGTATGTATTACATCTGTTTGATAAACTTCCTGTTTTCCACAAGTATTGTGTCCTTGTGTAGCCAGATCAGAAGCTGAAAGGGAGTTTAATGCTAGTGTGGAACTATAGTGGTCACACTAAACTTAAGCCATTTTATTTAACGGGTTAAATTGCAAACAACACATCCTTATTCATAGAGGTGGTTGACTACAATTGCTGTGCAGTAGCAAATACTAAGTTTACAAAATACATTTTGGGATCAGGACTGATCTCTGAACTAGTTCCTACACGGAATGGACCTCCTCCTTTGAGGAAGCATCTGAAGGAGCAACAAGTTTATTCTAAGGACCTTACAGCAGTAGAGGACTTCTGTTTTGTGCTGTGCTAAGGCTGAAGAAAACAGCACCTGTAAAACTAACTTTCCTTTTTTTTTTTTTTTTCCAGACACATCTGGTAGTAAAAGTTCAGTAACCTTAAGTGATCTTGCAGAGTTTTTAGGTGGTTTGTCTTTTGAAGATAGTGCTGAAAAGGATAGAGAGGAAGGTAATAACTCGTCATCCTTACATTCATGTTGGCTACAGAAATGTTTGTAATTTCAGAATACAAGATATGTAATTATGCTTCCCCCTCCCATCCTTCTCAGATGCAATATCTAAAGAGATCTCCGAGATCACAACTGATGCTGAGCACATGGTGCCTAGAGGAGGATTTGACTCTCCATTTTACCGCACAAATGAAAGTCTGTCAGGCTCTCAGAAGAAGACCCATTCGGTAGTCTCTAGTGTTCAGGGAAACAGTCAGACCTCTGAGCCTTTAACATCTTCTCTGGACAAGTCTGGGCCTGAGAGTGCACGGGAAACACCCAAACAAACATTTACTCCCATAGACAAGCCCTGTGGAGGCTCTGGTGAAAGCCCTGCTGGTAACAGGGAAGGAACCTCTGGAGAGACCAGTATCCTCACTCCCAGCCCTTACAAAGTACCAGCACAAAGAAGAGCGGTGTTTCGGAGTGGGCAGCCTCCCCTCTATGAGCACCTTTTTGAGGTTGCATTACCAAAGACTGCCTACCTCTTCGTTGGCAAGAAGACTGAGGAGCTGCTAAAGAAAGCCAAGGGAGCCCAGGATGATGACTGTATGTCCTCTACTTCTCCTGTGGAAGTTCTGGACAGACTGATACAGCAAGGAGCAGATGCACACACTAAGGAGCTGAACAAGTAGGTGACTGAAAATCTTTGCAGACTTTCTTGTTACTCCTGTTTGTGCTGGCTTTGTTTTAATAGCTGTGACTAGAAAGCAGCTATGTCTGTAAATCTACAATGAGACTGTCTTTTGGTTTCTGGGGTGGAGGATTTCTGTATTTGCAGTGGTAACATGTTTGCTTTGATACAAAGGGACTGTGACTGCTGTGTTCTTACTGTACTAACAGAGCTTGGGATGGCGAAGCAGGTTTTGGTACCACTGTTCGTGAGATTTGTTAATCAGGTGTAAGTCATGCATAAGGTACTTAAAGGCAAATGTTGAGACTTATGCCCTCCATGCTCTGCAACCTGCTGCTTGCGCAGTTCCTCCTTATTCTTTTCCTATTGACTGACTGTAGTTGAACTTTTATTAGGCTGTACTTTTATTAAGCTCTTTTGAGGTGGGCTTTCCACTTTCAGGTGACTTGCAGAGTGTTTTTATGTTTAAACTTACTGGTTTATGCTGCGTTTTCATTTTTCAGACTGTCTCTGCCAAGCAAATCTGCTGACTGGACTCACTTTGGAGGTGAGGAGGTTTCTCACGTGCTTTGGCAATCTGTTCCTCTATCATTAGACTGGCTTAAAAAAAGACCTGCAACCTATTTTTATTTCATTTTTTTAACTAATGCTGCAGAAAGATGGTGCCTTCCATTAAGTCCTGGTTTATGTGCTCAGCAGATATACTTCTGTGCACCAGTGAGATGAGCTATTTTTTTTCATCTTTGAAAAGTGAAAACTGCTTTCCCCACAGTTCTAGACATTTCTACTTTTGACCACTGAAGATCTGCTAACCTCCAGTGATGCATTTAATAGATCCTTCCACCTTTCCAATACTATTTAAAAACTCAAATGATGATTGTTTTTCTTGCTGCTTCACATGTGTCTCGTAGTTTTGCACTCTTAGGCATCTGTGGTGATGGTGAGCTTGCCTTTTCTTCCTAAACAGAAGGATCAATCTGTTGGAAGCATATACATGTTACTCTGGGAAAATACTTCAAAACTTTATCGTTTAAAACTTTTAAGTTCATGTTGGAGACAAAGGGAGCAGACAGAATTTTCTAAGTTTTAATTTCAAACAAACCTAATTTGCTTATTTTAGAAAATATTTCCTGTAGATGGAACAGGGACAATTCAGTACCACCTTCTGCCTTTTAACTCCACCTCCAGGTTCTCCCCCTTCAGATGAGATTCACACTCTGCGTAACCAATTGCTTCTGCTGCACAACCAGTTACTGTATGAACGCTTCAAAAGACAGCAACATGCCCTTCGGAACCGTCGGCTCCTGCGAAAAGTGATTAAAGCAACAGCTCTGGAGGAACGTAATGCTGCCATGGTGAGCAGAGACACAGCTCTAGCAGTGATTTAAACATGCTGCTGTTAGAGCACGTCTTAACTGGTGTGGCCAGCGTATTTCAGTACCACTCAATTAAAAAAGAAGCCTCGTTTCTCCCCTTATTAAAGTCAGTGTTTGTGGAATAACTTGTGGATGAGTTGTGTGCACTGTGATTATTAAAGCCAGGAGGTTCTGTTTGACCATAGGCAACTGAATCAGTGGATGCCTGCGTGCATGACCCCTGCCAGCACTTACCTTTGGATAATATTAAAGGCTTCACACCTAGAGGAATGGTTACTTAATGCCCAGCTAGACAACTTATTATTGAATTATTTCACTCTTCAATTGAGGAGTAATAGCAAAAGCTTTAGAAACTCTCATGTTCTTTTCCAGAGGTATTTACCATTTGAAGTTATAAGTGCATTGAAGGATGTCTTATTACAGATACAGCCATGTGTTATTTTGTATCTCCATATTATAGCTAGTTCCATCAACAGTTTCACCTTTTGATAAGGCAGTGGAGGAGCCAAAAATAGACTTCCAGATAGGTTTTGAAAGATCAGTCGTTGCTTCTGCTGTGAAGCCCAAGTCCCTGTTGAAAGTGTGAGATGCAGTGGAAGAATCGGCTGTTGCTTACTGTGCCTTTGGATGTGACTCGGAGTTTTCAGTCTGTCTGCTTTATCACTGTTTGATCTATTCTTCAGCCAAAAACCAAACGAAACCCCCAAAACTTTAAGAACATGTTCTATATAGAATATTTTATCTATGGAAAAGTGTTATGCCTGCATGCTATTGATAGCTTTACTTAGGTAATGACTTTAGATGTTCAAACTCAAAGCATGTGTCCTGTCTGATGCTTTGTATGGGGTTTTTAACAGAAAGATCAGCTGAAACTACAGGAAAAAGAAATCCAGGCCTTGAAACTCAGTCTACAGAAGGAACAGGCAAGGTACCACCAGTTTCAGGAGGAACATGAAAATATAGTGTCTCAACTTCACAGCCAGATCAGACAGCTGCAACATGACCGGGAGGAATTCTACAACCAGAGCCAGGAATTGCAGGTATGAAGCACGACACTGAACAAAATTGTGTTATCTACTTACTGGTTTTAAAAATAACCTTCCTAATAATAATATGGCATGAAATACCTGAGAGAAAGTTACATATTTCTGTTAGAGAAATTGTTCTAATTCAGTATATGACAGTGCATAATTGGAAATGCCTTAAATCATCATCTTTTTATAGTTCTGTCTTGTTCTCAGTTTGGAAATAGGAAAGTGCAGTTTCATAGCTGGATTTGGGCTTTCAAAAGTGCTCAGCATATCTTAATTTATAGTGCCAGGGGTTACAGCCCTCCAGCCATTTGCTGTTGGTAGTCCTTATTAAAGCTTCAGAACCCTGAGTGAGTTGGTTTCTTCGTTTGAACAGACCAAGCTGGAAGACTGCCGAAACATGATTGCAGATCTGAGGTTAGAACTAAAGAAGGCTAACAACAAGGTGTGTCACACTGAACTGCTGCTTAGCCAAGTTTCTCAAAAGGTAAGAAAAGTCACTCTTCCTAGTGTCCCGTTGTGTCTTCCTGTTTGTTTGCTTGATTCTTTTTTCTGATAGCTTTTATCAGATGCTTTTTCTTTCTTGTTCTGAAAGAAGCCTGTGCTTAGTTCCATAGAATCTAATATTAAATGCATAAAACCAACAGGGAGACATGTATTTTTGGGAAAAAACTTCTAATTCGGTTCAGAGGCTTCTGAAACTTCTCATTTTGGCTGCTTTTTCCACGTTAGGATTTTGTAGATTGAGCAGTATGAACTGGTAGTAAAGCTCTGCTAAATCTTGAAACTTCAGAGATCTTTTCCCTATCAGAAGTGGCATTCTTGTGTAAGTGGAAACATGGTTATCTTAAGGGGAGCAATGCCTGGTGAAATTCTGTATGGGCTGTCACCAGCTTTATCAAAATTGATTTATTTAACACTTATTACCTATGATGCATTGGATTCTTGTCTGTCTCCCTCCTTTATAAAATACCCTGTGAACACAATGCCTGTCAGATGTGACTCTCCCACTGAACTGTTCAATCCAATTTTTGATTCTGTTCAATTTCCCTTTAAAGCTTTCCAACAGTGAATCAGTGCAACAGCAGATGGAGTTCTTGAACAGGCAACTTCTGGTTCTTGGAGAGGTCAATGAGTTGTACCTGGAGCAGCTGCAGCACAAGCACACAGACACTACAAAGGTATGGTTGCAGAGGAAGCCTTTTGAGGAATACTTCACTTGAGGTCATCATCAAGCTGTTCTCAGCCTTGTGTTGAGAATGGAGAAAAAGCCTCGTAATTTAACAGACACTTTGCAGTCAATTTTCAGGGATTGGATTTAATATTTGATCTTCTGTTCAGATATTTTTTGCTGCAAGTTTATGGAATATCTTCAGTGTCCTGTGTCTGAAAGCTAAGAAGTAGATGTTAGGGTACACCTGAAGTCAGTTTTGGCCACTTGATGTAAGCTATTTGTAAATTTTTTCTTGCTAAAGGCCAAGACTCTTAATGTTCTCTTAATATAATTGGCAGGAGACTTGCTGGATTGGCTATTATGTTTGTGAAAGTGTATAATGCAGGGTAGTAGTGCTAGAATATGTGGAAAGTTCTTAACCAGGATTTTGTGTTTTAGTGAGGTGCTGTTTTAAAACAAGTAGTCTTATTCTCACTCTGTTGTTTTCCTGTTAAGAGTTAGTATTAACTTCTGTGGTTCATATGGTTTGACTTCCTGACTTCAAAGAAACCTTACTTTAATTAGAAACAAGTAAATTACACAACAACGTAACTGCTCCTGCGTGAGAGCAAGTAATTAAAGGAGGTGAATAATAAGCCAAACAGAAAAAAAGTATTTTAGTGGTATTTAATGAAAGTCATATTGCAAAATGGTTTTAAAATGGAGTTTGTCTGTTCTAAGCCAGTGCAGAACTGCCAAGTTTACTTTGCTGAAAAGAGCTTTTCATAAGGAACATTAATGTGTTAATAAATTCCAGTGATGTATAGTTATAGTAACTTAATGGTGCACATCCTCAGAGTATCTCATTTTCTGTATCCATTTCTAGAAATACTTCTTTTATTCCATCTTGCTTAAAAATGTACCTATTTATAGCATCTGAGACATGTCTAAATACTAATAAAAGTAACACACAATCAAATTATACTTTAACATTGTGTTCTTTCCTTTGAGGAGGTTGAAATGTTGCATGCTGCTTTTCGGAAAGAACTGGAGAAAGCAAAACTGTGTGTTCAGCAGCAAAGTCAAAGGCTTGATGCTTCCCAGAAACGGATAGCTGAACTGGAATCTCAGCTTGCTAAAAAGGACCACCTCTTCCTGGAGCAAAAGAAATACCTGGAAGATGTTAAAATCCAAGCAAGGTAGGGGTGTCCTATGTAAAATTTGAGAGGTGCATTGACAGATGCGCTATCATAGTTGAGGCAGAATCTAGAGACACTGGACCTGATGGATTTTGATGTCTTTTTCTGTTCAGAGGTCAGCTGCAAGCAGTAGAAAGTAGGTACAAGGCCCAAAAAAGAATCACTCAGGCATTTGAGCTGGAGATTTTGGATCTGTTTGGCCGTCTGGAGAAGAGCAGCCTACTGAAAAAACTTGAAGATGATAAAACAGAAGCAGCTGAAGCGGCAGAAGAAAGGTAAGGGTGATGATGTAAAATATGCTTGGCTCATGACCAGCTCATTGGAAGTTGATATATCCTTGTGGAATTCCTAGCATTTGGGTGCATCATCTCAAATTATTTCTGTTACTCGCCCTTTTGGAGACTGAATCTATTTCAGGACTTTACTCAGAGTCATTGACAAAACTGGAAGTGCTCATGAAGTAGTTCTCAGATAGCTAGTTACTCAAAGCTTGGGAGAAAGCTCTGGTTTGTGTCAAAGCCCAGTCCCTTTAATCTACAAATTGTTACACTTTTTAAGTAGTTGTTTTACATATGTCTACCTAGAGCATCAAGGTAGCGCTGTACTTTCCCTCTGGTCATACTTGGTGTTTTATACACCAAATTCTGCTACAGCATCAGGATAATATCTTGCATTGCCAGCAGATTCGTGGTGATCACCTGTGCTGGGGTTAGTTAAAAGATCTACAACCCAAGAATGGTCTCCTCCTTTACCCGAACAGATCAGGAGCTAGTTCAGTTCCATTCTTCTTTGGGATTATTGTCAGCTTTGGATTTAAATACTGTATGTTGCAAAGCTGAGTGTGTGTGACACAGAGTGTGTTACCCTCTGTCCCTTCTACTTTGCTACAGAATTGTGAAAGGGAAACTCTTGAAGTACATCTGCAGTAGCAGAAACAGAAAGTGATCAGAATAATCTGCCTTCCCCGGTGTTTCCCTGTTCATTGTAAACAGTTGCTGTCATTTTCTTGTCACTGTATCCTCTTTCTTTTTTCAAACCAGGCTGGATTGTGGTAATGAAGATACTGTGGCAGGATACAATGAAGAAACAATTGGTAGAAATGGAGAGACCAAACCTCCCAGCACTCGAGGTAGTAGTAGCAGTAAGGGTGGCAGCAGTGGTGAGCTTTCCACCCCAGAAAAACCCCAGAACCAGAGATTCAGCAGTCGCTGGGAGACATCCATGTTGCTGGAGCCCTCGTCTACTGTCCCACTGACTGTAGGTTCACTCCCCAGCTCCAAGAGCTTCCTTGGAATGAAGGCACGGGAATTATTTCGCAACAAGAGTGAGAGCCAGTGTGATGAGGAGGGTGTAACCATCAACAGGCTTTCTGATGCGCTAAAGACTGAACTATGTAAAGATCCAAGCATGGAGACAAAGGCCCCTCCAAGCCCTGATAACCTTAGCCTCTCGCCTAAGATCCAGGAAAGCAGTGTTGGACAGCTTCATATCATGGACTACAATGAAACTCATCATGACCACAGTTAAAAAGGAAGACAGTCAATCAGTGTTATTTTCATATTCTTGGCATAGAACAGGAGGCGTGAATGCAAGTTTAACTAAAAGCTTTTATGTTTCTTTGGTCTGAGCAGCTAGCTCATGCAGCGGAATAGGATTGATGTCCAGAAACAGAAGAAGGCTGCTGAATGAATGCAAAGTGGATTTTTGGGTCTGGAGTTGAATCGCCCAGCCTAACTCCTGCTTCTTTCTCAAATTCAGTCCTTAGCAGCGTGTACTAATTTGAAGGGACAACTGTTAGCAATTGCAAGTATTTTTTCCCTTTTTCCCTGTCCCCAGTTGAGTGGCTGCATTTATGAACTCGAGTGCAATATGAGGCCAAATTAACATTTGTGAGTCTACTATGAATGCTTTGTATTTCCTTGCAAGCTTCCAATTTAGAGCAGTTAATTGTGCTGGCTGTCCAGGTGACTCCAGTTGCTTTCATCCTGGAAAGAAGCAGCACTAGAATTTCTAGTGCATTCATCTAAAGGTCTCCATTTTGCCTGTCCACTGTCCCATGTCCCTCAGAGCCCAGTCTTCATTAAGTTGGACTCTGATTGAATATCTAAATGTTTAAAAGAACAGTGTACCTCTGCAAAATGATTCATTCACCCTAATTCATGATCATTGTTTATATTGTCCTTAACATTTCCTGGAAAGTTGCATTTGAACAAACACTTAATGAGGAACTGGAGCTTGTAATGCAGAAGAGACCACGTATGCTGGAGACTAGACTAAAACACTAGCTTCTGATCTTCTTGGTATTTTAAGTGTTTGCCTGACAGAGTGGTACTGACCTCAGACTGGTTCATATGGGAAAGCGGTTGGGGTGGGAGAAGAGGGAAGATGAAGCTTCACTCAAGTAGGGAGAGCACGCAGAACACATATGTAGGATTGCAAACTTATGAAGATTTGCAGAGGAGCATTTGTTTCTCTAATCAGGGAAATGCTTGTGCTGCCTGACTCTCCTTTGTAATTCTGGCCTTTGTTCCTGGTCTGAGCCAGGCCACTGTGTTTTCAGTCCAAGAAATTGGCTTCATTCTTCCTGGGAATATGTTTTCAGACTTGACTTGGAGAATATGGTTTCCTTTGAGTGCTGTTGTGTTCAGACTGCAGCACATTTTTCAGCTCGGCAATGGTAATTTGGCTTTAGGTATCTGCCCTTTGTCCTCATCCTGTTTCCTTAGAGGACAAGGCCGAGGAGGAAGCCTGCTCAGACTGTGGATCAGAATTCTATGTGAAGCCTTCCTGTGTTAATCATATTTTTAAGTCAATGATGAGCCTTCTGTGAAGGAGGATTGTGGGATCAGGGCTTGTCAGTGGTCAGACTCAATCTCCTTCATGACAGAGCAGAGCCTGCTGTTAGGAAGGCAGTGTGCTTGTTTTAAATGTTAGATATGTCTGGGTCCAGGCATACTTAGACATATCAGGCTTCACAGTTACCCTGCATCACACATGGCCTCTTTTCTTAAATGTTCTGTGGGTGGCAGCTGCTGTTTGAAAACTGTCTCACATATAAATCAAGTCCAAGTACACTTGCACTTGTAGTTCAAATCCCTTCTTAACCTGAATAGGAACAAGACTTTCTAAGAGCAGCTGGCAATATGCTAACTTGTTCCTGACAGTACTTCTCCTCACCTTTCTGCTTCTTCCATAACACCTAGGGTCTAAATACATTTCTGCCTGTCTAAATTATTCTCAGTGTCCTTTCGGTTGGTCAGTCCTAACTCTGAAAGTAAAGGTGAACTTCAGTGGTTTTGTCCAAGCTTGCATCTGCATGGAATAGAAAATAGAGAGTTGGTTGTAAGTGACAGACTGGTTTTGTCGACATGTTTATAGGCTTTCTAAGACTTAGTGGTAGCAAACGTGGTAGCATATGTTTTGGTCAGATTTGAAGGTTTCTTGCCCCTTACCCCAGCGGGTGCCAGCCCCAGGAGTGAACGGTTTGCACACTGACCTTGAAGGGGGCTCGGCCACTGGATGCTGTTTTGTTGGAGGAGTTCATTGAGCCGTCCTTGTGTTTTGCCGAGCCCAGGAGAGTGTCTTGCAGGATGAGGTCACTTGTTGTGCGGAGAGGCGGTCTTTGTTGTCAGTTACAGAAGTGCCCTGGCGGTAATGCAAGCTCAGTGATAAGGTGACTTTTTTCTTCTTTTAAAAAGGATTTTAGCACCGGGATAGTAGTGGAAACCACTTTAGGTTTGTTTATGGACCACAAAGATTATGGAGGAACAAATTTTGCAATTACTTTTTTTTTTTCTAAGTCTAAAAATCATGGATCTGCTGTATGTAGTTAACTTGCAGTTTGTTTGAAGGGGTCCCATCAGTGAAGTGGAAACAGATTTTTTTAACTGACTGCTTTTAGTTAAATCTAAAATTGCTGTCTTTGTCAAGTTAATCTGTTCCCTGCCTCGCTCTTTGTAAGCATGTTAAACAATCCACATTAAATGCCATAAATATGAAATACGAGGAAATGGTACAATCGTAAGCTAAAGAGAACTTAAACCAAAAGGAGGTTTTGCTGTCCTTATTAGAATGTTCTAAAATGTCAAGGCAGTTGCTTGTGTTTAACTGTGAACAAATAAAATGTATTGTTTTGCACTACTCTGTGTTAAATTCCCTCCAAGCTGACCTCTCTGGGACCAAGCCATGCTGAGACAAAACACGCAGAAACAAGTTCAGTATTGAAACATCTTCCAGGAGCTGCATAGCACAGAGCAGGTAAGTGGTTCTGCCCCTTTTGAGTGGGGTTCCATGAGTTCTGCAGCGTGGGGTAGGTGAAATGAATACAAAGCAGAAAGTGAATTTGACTTGCTTTTACCTTATTTTAAACCATTTGCATATTCCTTAACAAGCTTAGCCTTGGAAAGCTGTACTTGCCAGTTTAAAAAAAAAAAAAAAGAATTAGATATATATTACCCACAGAAGTACATCCAGGGGGGAACAAAAAGAGAAAACTAAAGTACCTTCCTTTCTCACTAATGCTAAGTAGTGTGTTTGATGGTTTACATCAAAGGTAATAAACATGGAGTAGACATTAGGGAAAGAAAGAAAGAATTTGAAGATTCTTTGCTTGATCTTGATTTATTGGAACTGTTTAGCTGCTGATGCAGTGGTAGATTTTAAAAGAGGTTACAAAAGAATTTAGAGAATCAGCAGGAGTTACTTCATACATTCGTACACACAGGAACTTCACAAGAAGAGCTTAGTTACTGTTCACCCAGGCTTTACTTTTCAGACAGAACTTTATTTTGTGGGTGACTGCACAAAACCTGCGTCCCTGAGCTCTACTTTGGTTAAACCTGATTTTCTTGCCATCCCTTTCAGTCCAAGCACACCCTCCCAGCTGCAGCCACTAGAGGCCCTGCCAAGCTTGCCACTTCCCACTGCCAGCTCTGGTACTGTTTTGGGGATGCTGAGTCCCCCCTCTCTTTCAAATCACCCCTCTCCTGTCTTCAGGAGCCCACCCCAGTGCTTGGTCCTCACCTCATGGGGCCTGATCCCATCCCCTCTGCTGGTGAGGTGCTGGGACTGGGTGTTTCACTTACAGGATGTTTTGACCCAATTACAGGTTGAGAAAAGCCTCGTTTGACCCTTGGCTGAATTGAGGGGAGCACAGAGGATATTTATAGTCTGCAGAGGCCAGGATGCTGTTGAGATCAAATGCTACCAGCCCATACCTCTTACACAGTATTTGAATGAAAAAGCAGCACTTATTTCCTGGACTAAGTGACAGATCTCTGGGTAAGTCACTCTGGGGCCCTGCAGGGTTTCTCAGTGTGTAAATTGCAATTTTATGCTCACAGAGGCTAAAGTTAAACTTTATTGCACTTCTGTGTTTGGCATTTACATCCTGTTTATGCAGATTCTTCAAACGGCTTGATTTGTAGTAGAGAAAAACAATTCCTGCTGTATCTTTTTGTCTTTTGAAGTGTCCATCCACCCTGGAAGAGGAGAACTTGTATGGAAATTAAGTAATTTGTCTAGATGTTTTTGTGAGCCTTAACTTTGCAGTCTTCCAGCAGATCCTGGTCATGTCATTACCAAGCCTCAGACTGCAGGTTTTATGCACTCATTTTTCTGCTTGTGTCTTAAAATTTGGCTGCGTAAGACTGAAAGGATAGGGCTAGGCTAGAAATTATTGGTAAGGTTTAGGGATTCGTTCAGGGATTTTCTTGCGTGTGTGGTGACCTTGGTCAAGCACAAGTGGACAACTGCATTGGCATTGTGAACAGTGAGACCAGAGTAGGGCTCATCAGAGCCTGACTGTTCAAATTTAAACTATGTGACAGGGTGAGGAAGGTTGGAAACAAGATCTGGAAGCAGCATCTCTTGTGTCCCCAACACTTGTCTTCTTTTAGTCCATGTAGCGTGTGCTTGTACTGAAAAACTTTCCAAGACAGCAACTGTCATCGGACACTTGTCTTTGCCATGTGAAACACAATAGGGCAGCTGTGAGCAACACTGATTTTTCTGCCTGAAGCTGCCTTTGCAACAGGGATCTCAAGTAGAGGCTGAGAGGGTAACAGGCTCATCCTGCTGGCTGCATCCCCAGCAGTGCCTGGGAGCCTTGCTGGGACCCTGGCAAGCTTTATTACCCACTTGAGTTCACCAAGATTCAATGCAGTTGGATCATGTTGTCTCCTAAAAATAGGCTTCTACTCCAGTGTGGACAGATATATTGCATTGCAGAATAAGTGGATAGGGGAAGGGAGGAAAAGTGCAAAAGAAGGTGGGGTTACGTGAGGAATCAAAATATTCCTGGAAATACTTGCCATTTCATCTGAGCTATCATTCCTTCCTACGCTGCCTCCTCTGCATTAATTCTTCTTTTTTTGGCTTCTGGTTGCCAAAATCTGGTCACGTTAAACTAAAAGTTTTCTCACAACTTTAGCAAACTGAGCCAGGAATGCAAGGGGAAATTGTTTATTCAGGAGTATCTTCTAGCAGGAAGCAAAGAACAGGAGCTAACTTCTCTGTGGGAGGGGAAAAGAGCAGTCACATACAGGGAAGGCACCATATTATTGAGATCTTAAGTTTGTAGTTAACTGTGCTTGAATAAAAGCATCACCAGAAATGCGTTATCAGCTCCAGAGAATGGGGAGAGCCTGTGGCTCTGCTGACCCTCCCTGAGCAGGCTGGAATGAAAGTTGTTTCCAGCACTGGTATAAAGTCACTGTGCTGGAATTGTAAAGTGTTGGTATAAAAGCAGCATGAGGCTAGTTCAAATGCCTTGCAATTTTAATGAATTTTAAGCCTCACAACATCTTTGAAAGCTAGGCAAGCTGGATTCTCATCTCAAAAAAGAGAAAGCACAGACATTTTAACTTACAATTTGAAAAGGAACCATCTGAAAATGGCCACAGCTTTCTCACTCTCTCTGCTCCCCCCAGATTCCCATGAATCACATTGGGAATGACTTTGTTGGTTTTGCAGAGCTCTGGGGATGATATGGGTTAGGGTTTTATCCAAGTTTGGATATTGTCAGTGCACCAAACTAAGTGCAAATGATGCTTGTTCTCTCTTCCATCTCTAGCTCTGACAGCAAGGAGGTAAAAAGGTGTAAGGGAAGATGTTTGGAGGGGTATGTGCCGGCCATTGTGTGAGAACCTGCAGGAAGGATGCAGCAGAGCACAGTCGGTGCAGCTAAAACACACTGACCTTTTTGGTAGCCAGTGGCATGTAAGGGAAACATCATTAGTGTCCTGTAAACATTGATTCTGTGCTCCAAATGACCAAACAATTTCAGTGGGGGTGAGGGAACTTCAGGGACACGCCTGAATCCCAGACATGTGTCTGAATCCAGCTTTGCTGCTCTGCATCACGTTCTTCGGACATGCAGGTTCTTCACGCCTCTGGCTTTGGTGACTGAGTGGGTGTTCCTCAGAAGCTTGAGAAAGTGTAAAATCCCGTTTTCAAGAAACCTGCCTAAGATTCATGGCTGAAAGATTAGAACCTGATTACTCCTGACTGTTCCCTGCTCTCACAGCAGTGCTGGTCAAAGGCATAAGCTCTAATGTTACAACTACTGCTGGTAAGGATACAGCTGGAAATACCAGCAAGGGTGAGAGTGTGTATCTGCTCAAGGCTGGGTTAGAGGGCTAACTATTCAGAAAGTGGACTTGGATAGGCAGGATCTCTAGTAATCATTTCACTGTCTTCAACCACCTCGTTAAAGGTGGTAAGTATGAGATGGGTGAACTTTGATCCTTTAAAAGGCATGTCTACCTGGAGGTTTCCAGGGACTTTTGCATTTCCCACTGTGACTTTTTGTGTCATTGAGGTGCTGCTTCTTCCAGACGTGCTTATTCCCCTGCACTTGTACATTATCTTTCTTATTAGATGAGGTCTGAACTTCAAGGTGCACAGAAGGTGCTGTTTGGGAAATGACTGCCTTGTCTGGTACACCTTGGGGTGCTGACTTCTCAGAGATAGCATTTCCACCACTCACATTTTGCAGCACCTCCCGTGACAGCTTCTCAGTGTGGGTTATCCACTCCTTTATGCAGTCTAGAACAATGGGAATGAGGCTCACCACCCCTCCAAAATGATTCTTTGCTTCATGACAGCTCAGGTGATTCACAACATCATGAGGGTATCTGTGGGACAAAAGGAAACAAGTGGCAGACTAGTCCCAGCAGTGTAACCCCGGTGAGCCCACAGTGCGTCCCTGAGAGCAGAAACGCAGCCATTCATCTCCCCAGAACAAAAAGGCACAGATGGGACTGCATCCTGAGAAATGAGTCCTGCCAAACACACCATCTCGGCTGTTGGACTGGAGCTGGAAGACTTGAAGAGTGTGTACAAACACTTAAAATCATAGAACCATAGAATAGTTAGGGTTGGAAAGAACCTTAAGATCATCAAGTTCCACCCCCCCTGCCATGGGCAGGGACACCTCACACTAAACCATATCACCCAAGGCCCCATGGAAATTATTCCTGCAGAGCAGGAATAGGAGGAGGAAGAAGGTAAACTGCCTGAGTGTTGCATGGGACTTCAGGGTGCTAACCTGCCTTCCAAGTACCAGTAAAAAGAATGAATCAAGAAACCAATTCCCTTTTTGTGATCAGAGGCTGGTTTTCCCACCAGCTGGAATGGTAAACTGGGTAGCATCTTGTACCCTCACTAGAGCCAGAGAAGGGTGTTGTAGCAGAACTGATGGAAAAGTCAGGTGGGAATATGCATTCCTGTGACAGTTCCCCAGCACTGACAGTCACCTCAAAGAAACAAAGCTGATGGAGACACCTACTTGGCTCGGATGCTGCTCAGGTCGTTGCTGTGGCTGAGGAGCACCTTGCACCTCCCCAGAATGTCATTGGTTGTGCTGTTACGAGGCTGCACGCTTTCCAGCTTCTGGCAGAGCTTGCTTAGGTCATTGCAGATGTTTAGGAACATGTTGAGGATATGCCTGTCAGTGGAATTGTTACAGTGATGGTCCATATAGGACTGTACCTGCATGTGGGAAAGACAGTTGTGCATGTTAAATTACATGTGACTTACGCTGTAAAGGTGGAGAAGCTGCTTTCTTTTGTGACTGCAGGCATGAGCCGCTGGGGAAACCACAACACTGTGGCAGGCAGTAAGATTTCTAGAGCATGTCCAAGATGTTTGCTTGTCCTTCATCATGACTAAAGAAGGGGGGTAACAGATCTGCTCATCGGCACACCAATGAGCCTTCCTACCTCTTTGAAGCAGTATAGGAGAACTGTGGCCAAACCACAGCTCTGCTGCAGGCCCTGCATAAACAGGCTGAGTGTGAGCAGAGTTCTCTCTCTGCTCCAAGCAGGGCATCCTGAGCCACTGCCACAACTGCCTGGGCAGAGCTGGGTGTGAGGTGAGGGCAGTGACCAAGCTGGGAATAGTTTGGAGTCATGTGCGTTCTTCACTTGGTTCTTTATTTGTCACCACTAGATGTGACTGCAAACTAAACTCATTTAACCTGAATTGTCCTTACTAAACTGTCACAGCAATGATATTCCCTATTTGCCTTGAGCATTTTTGTTAGTCGGAGCGAATGGCATAGCATGATGAAACATTATGCCAAGAGATTAAGTATTTCCTCCAAAGAAATTACAGATACTTTAGACATGAGTGGTCAGAATATAAAACACTGAGTGGCTGGTTGGCAGTCATAGCTGGGCTCTGACACCTTCAGAGCTCTCTGTAGCATTTCAAGACAAGATCCAAGTAGCTGCTCCAACACTGGCACAGTTCCTGCATACAGAAAAGCCATTATGTGCTCAGAAAAATTCTCAAGAGGTTTGTAAGAAAAATAAAAAATGGGCCCTAAGTGTCCATTTCCACTCCACGTTCCTCCTTGCTCACTGAGCATCCTGCCCTTGTGAGTGGCAGGATTGTTTATTGCTTGCTGTGAGCAGATTTTATTGCTGCTGTATTCTCTCCTAAAGAGAATAGCATTTTAGCCTGGATGTTCACTGGTGGGATAAGCTGGGCTTCTTTCTGTCCACATCAACAACAGGTAATGCACCTGAGTAACCAGGACGGGGACCAGGACTACAGGAAGTACCAAGCTTTGCATTAGCCATCTGCTGCTGATCTGCAGCAAGGGGCGATCATGGGTGGCCTGGACACTAGGCTGATGTCATGACCCCAGCCAGGCTCTGCTGGGGTCACTGGGTGGTCTCAAGCAATGACTGAGGAGCTTGTCTCACAGAACCGCTTGGGATTTGACTTTATATCCTACTCCATGTAGAAGTCTTTAAGGAGCTCTTGCCATTGCCTAGCAGAGGTGTGTTCTTTGACCTTTCCACTTTACTATGCTCTGTCAGCAAAACATCATCACTCAACACCAAAAATGCTCCCACATACAACTTTCAGGGATTAGAAATGCAGCTGTATTGAAGTACACTATCATTTTTTTTTTCATGTAGTGTCTATGCCTACATGCAAAGAAAGCTGGCAGTCGAGTCAGCTGTACGCTGAGACCACACGTATTTCTGCATTTGTTGCTTATCCTCTTGTGCTATCCCAGGCAAAATTAAAGATGCAGAAGAATGGTAGGGAAATAAAATTAATGTCTGGTTTAGCCACACTGAACTTTGGTGGTGGTTCAGTTCCTGCCCAGTGCATCACCAGTCTGTGCTCAGCCCATGCTCTGTTCTCCCTGGTAATTTGCTCTTTTCCCTTTCTCATCCTCACCTTGCTTTGTACCCTCAGGGCTATCTGGGCAATACAGTTTCCCACCACTAAGTTCACAGGTTACTGTACCACAATGTCACGGATCAGTGTAATTGCTGAAGTTGTTGCCTATAAGATTTCTTTCCTACAACAACCAGCCCTTCCACCTCTGCTGAGAAGCAGAGTCCAAGCTGGCTTAAAACCACTGAAATGTTGGCACTTTTCAATACAGCATAATGTTACACAAAATCTCAATCCCTATTTTTGGAAAAAATGGAGTGGAATGATTGTCATGATCCTCTTCAGTATTATGAGCAAAACCCTTATAATAGGGAGAGTCAGCCCTTAGAAAAGACAACCAGCTGACTCCTGTGTCCCAGTCCTAATAACTGCTTGGCTTTCACTCTGGCTTTGGCATCCATCTGGGTTTTGTGCCTGGGTTCTGCTGTCTCAAATCCCACTATTCTAATTTGATTTAGGCTTTTCTTCCCCCTCTGTCTGCAGGTGGTCTAAGTTCTTTCCACTACTTAAAACATCCCATGTTATAAAAATTCCAAGACAATTCACTTACCAGTCCAGAAAACCTGTAGCCCACTTGGGACTTCCAGCCCTCAATCCATCATCCTACCTCTGTAACACAGCCATTATTTTTAATAAGGGGTATAGAAAGCTACAGCAGCACCAATACCAGGGGGAAGAGGCAGGCATGCTGGTTACTGCGAGTTAAGGATTACACATTCCATGGGTGGCTGGGGAAGGAGCGTTGGTTTGTTTTCTTGTACCCTGGATTTCTGGCCATGCCTCAGCAGTGAAATGGCAGCGTTAAACTAAATCATAAAGTGATGCTCAGCAGTAAAATTCCTTCTCTGTAAATGGGAAGATCTAACACAGGTATTTCTCTCACCTACTTTTGCCACTGGATTGCAGAGTTGTACACAAATGTTGCTGAGAGGTTTTGTGCATCTTCCCTTAGTAGAAACATTTGTTTATCCCTGAACTAGACCCAAGTGTGTGACAGCACCGCACTGGTCCCTTGTTCTCATCGGCAAAGAACTTTGTGCTGCATCCTTTGTACCTGGCTGATGCTTGCAACAGGTCTGATCATGTCATGAGCGTTCTCTCGGGTGTGTTGCAGTGCTCCGATAAACGTGAACTGCTGCTGAAGGAAGAGCTTGTAGTTCTGCTCTATGCTTCTGAGGGCATCCTTTACCTCATTCATGTTTTCTCCTTCCTGGATCTGGGGAGGGAAGGAGAGAGAGGAAGCTGCTTTTTGGACATGATGCAATTCTATATGTGTAGTTTAATCTTTCACCTGAATTGTGTAGGCTAGTGGAAAACTTTTTTTAAAAAGAAGTATGAAAGAGGAGATGTGTTGTGTCACAGCTCTGCAGTCCCACAGCCCCAAACGGAAGTCAGTGAGTTCATAACGATACTGCAAGCAGAGGCAGAGAACCCAGAGGGGACCCTGACAGGCAGACACCATAAACCCCAGCGGGTCTACCATGAGCTAACGTGGTGTCACATCACGTCGAGCGCAGGGTGGCGGCTTCTCTCACTCCACACAGCCACAGCCCGAGCGCCTCAAACGCTCTGGCGTTAAATGAAGCCGAAGGAGGCTGCAGAGGCCGGGGCCCGCACCGTCCCCGAGTCCCCCGAGGGGTCTGTTTCCTCCCTGCAGCCCCCTCCCGCCCCACCGCCCGCCGGACCGCGCTGCCCGGACCTCCCTCTCCCCCGCGGCAGCTCAGCGGGCCCTGCGGGTCCCTACCGGCCGGCGCGGTCAGCGGCGAGCCCGCCTGCAGCGGTAGCGGCGAACCGGGCTCCGCGGGGCTCTCCGGCATCTCCCGCTGCGCTGCCGTCGCCCCGGCAACGCGCCGCTGTCTCCTTGGCAACCGCGCCGACGTCGCGCATCACCTCCCCCGGGGCGGGGCGCGTCGGGGATGGATGACGTTGTCCCCTGTTGCTGTTACCCCAAGCAGGGCGCGCCTTTAAGGCGTCGCGGAGTGATGACGCAGTCCTTAGCAACGCAGCAGCGCGGCAGGGCGGGTTGCTAGGGGCGGCCATGGCCGAACTGGCGGGGCCGTGGCCGCCGCCGGTGGGCGCCTACGCGGAGGAGCGGGAGCTGTTCCGGCTCCTGCAGGTGAACGGGCTGCGTCTGCACTGGGGCACCGCGGGGCATCCCCACTGCCCCCTTAGGGGCGGCCTGGAGGAGCCGGGGGATGGTGAGGGGCACAAGCCAGCGCCGGCCTGGCCCGGGGCGGGGGGCCCGGCTTCCTCACTGTCTCTACCGGCGGTGCTGCCTGCTGGGGCCCCTGAGGAGGCTCATCTGGGGCTCAGCGCCGCGGCCATTTTCCCCAGCTGTCGGTACCGGACTCCGGTGGGAACTCGCAGGCGGTGGCCCCCTGTGAGGGGCAGGTGCACCGGCCGAGGGCTCAATTAAATTATTAACTAAATTAATTAATTAACTTACTACTAGTAATTGCTGGGGGTCGTACACCTTATGTTTTGAGGAAGAAAGTGGTAGCCTGTGGAGGAAACGCGAGGCGGCAACAAAGCGCGGGAAAAGCCGGGGTGAAGGGGTTTGCCCTCAGAGGCGCTGAGGTAACCCCAGAGGCGCTGAGGTAACCCGCTGCCGCCTGCCCGTCGCCACCGCCCGTCCCAGTGCGTTTCCCGGCGCGTTGCTGCTGCTGTCGCGGCTTTTCTGTGGAGGTGTGTGTCAAAAATAAAAAGAAGTACACTTCTAACGTCGTTGTGATTTCACTAAATAGCAAGAGTGCTTTCCCTGCCTTAGAGAAAGGTATGTTTTGTTTTGAAAGTCTGGGGAAAGCCCTTTTGTCGTGCATGGGGAGGTTTGTGTGCTGCGGCTCTGAGGCGAGAACTTGGTAAGAGAGGCTCCCCTGTGCGCTGCTGCTCACAGCTCTGTTTTAAGGCCTTTTTATTAATATCTCCGTGGAATACACACAAATACTTATTTTTATTTCTTTTTTTTTTAGTCATGTAACCGAAGTCTAATTACTCTGACCAGTTCAGCATAATATTTGTGTTTTTTAATAGAAATACTGTGTTTTGCATCCCATGAGGTATTGAATGCGGCTGCAGGACCTCGCATTCCATCAAACAGTTGTGGGGTTTACTCAGAGTCTTGTTTTCTTTTTGTGCTTCAATTGTATTGTAGCAATTTGTAATGGTACAAACAAACACAGCTTGAAATCATTGTCCTAGACTTTAAACATTAAACATTGACAAAACCCAAATTATCGAACCTAAAACATGAGTCCCAAAACATGAAACCCCCCCCGAGATTCACAGAACTTATGTAAAATTAAACTGGGATTAATAGAAGTGAACAAAATGAAGCATGCATGTAAGTGCAGGTAGGAATTGGGCACAAAATAGTGTGAGGGTAAGTCATTTTCAGTCTGAATAGGTTTGAATTGTAGTAAGGTCAGATTTTCTTAGTTCTTTTATTTTGATAGCTGCTGATAATGGTGGTGCCAGATTTCTTAGTTTAAATGATTGTTGCTGGAAAGTAATGATTTTAAAGGAACTTCCAATAAAAATACAAATTTTATACTGTGCGCTCTCTGCTGCCCAGACCTTGAAGCATCAGATTTTGCATGTGCAAGAGTTTATAAATGAAATTGAGTGTTTTAATTATGCTAATTAAGTGGATGAAGTGGAAAAGGAAAATGGGTCACTCCAGTAAAAGACAATCATTAAAATAAACCATTTTATGGAATATACAGACTTTATGGTATTTACTGGTGAATATTAAAATGTTATGGTTGATTTTTAGCAAAAGATGTTCTATGCCAGTATGAGCATTGCAGTAGGTAATGTAAGTCAGAACATTAGCTGCTGTTTGATGTTTAGTGTTCATGACTGAATTCTTGGCTGTGCTGAAATGTCTTGTAAGGAGATCTACAGAGTTTCTAAGTGTTACTTTTTATCTGCCTGGGAAGCTACAATCCTCTCTGAAATTAGTGGAACATCCCCACTGCTGTCAGTGGCAGCTGAGGCAAGGCCCTGTGTAACTTTAAGCATTTAATATGAAAATGAGCTCCAAAGTAGACATTCAAGGACATGCTTTAAGACTTCCCCCCCTTACTTTTCATGTAGGAGGAAAACTAGTATGATTATGAGAAAGAGATGTGCTACTTTTGAGGCTTTGGCTGTTGGTTTTGGGTTTTCTGCAGGTTGTATCTTTTCTGCAGTCCTCTAGGCTAGTGAGAAGCTTGCAGGAATGTGCTGGAGAAGGAGGTTTAACTTGCCCTGCAGAGATACTGATTTGAGTCTGGTTTTGAAACTCCTTGTATGGTTTTTGTGTCAATGCTGATTCAACTGTTATCGACACCAGGCTCAAGCAGTGCCTGGTGCCCATATGTATCATAAATAAGCCAAAGCAATGGGGTTATTTTTGTTTCAACTGACAATTATCTCACTATGCTTCATGTTTTCATAGTTTCAATTTTGTCTGTGAAAGGGGCCTTAAGAAAATAAAGAAACATTCATAAGCTCTTTAAGCTCCCTATTTTAATATTGCTGTAAAAATGCAATATATTGTGACTGCCTAGATATGGTAAATTTTCCTCTGACTTTGCCCTATTTATTTGCAGAACATGCTTGAAGAACTAATAATTCATCAGCCAGATGATCCCATTCAGTTTATGATAAACCATTTAAAGCAAAACAATGATGATGGTAAGTGAAAATTGAGACACCATAAATAGTTCAACTCCTTGTTTGTAAACAGCTGTTTGAAAGCTGTGCTTCAGTTGGCAGATGATGGATGAAACTTTTCAGGCTGTGTCTGGGGGGGGGGTGTGGGGGGAGGTGAGCGTTTTGGAATAGTTATAGGTAAGATGCTTTTAATATCTTTTTTTTTTTAGTGGGTAATCTAATAAAAAATGCACTTTAACAGTTACAACAATGAAACCCTCTAAGGGAATAACAAAGAGTTCTAGTGTATCAATTATTAATGTGTTCTGTGCCCCATCTAATATTTCCTGTTGTCTTTAAGCTCACTAATTACTCCTTTTGTCAGGTGTAAATTTGGGTTCCTATTCTACCTGGGCTGGCAGATTCTTTGTGGTTTTGATTAGTTAGTTACTAGCTGCTGTTAATGAGTTCCACTGCTCAGTGGCATCTCAGCTGAAGGAACAGTGAGCATGCCTACTTCTATGTATAACAAAACCTGGTAAATTGAATAGGAAGTCTGTATTCTGCACAATAAAAGCATGTTCTCTCAATCAAATTATTTGATTTACAAACTGTTCACCCTTAGGCAGATTATATTTGGATATGCACAACTGAACTATAATTTTTGTTCTGCATGAGCTGTCAGGGGTAGCTGGTGTCATGTTGCTTCGATGTTTCTTTAAAACCATAGTAAACCGTTATGAAAGTTCTGCTGCAGCATCAATGAAATCGTTCTCACTAGAGGTGCCGGGAGCTCTTAGTGGTGGGGATCAGATGGATGTTGATTGAAATGCTGCTAAATATATACAAAAAAAAAAAAATCAAATTCTGCAAATTGTGTCCAGCCTTTTCTGATGCAGGCAGCATGAGTAATCAATCTGCTTTATAGACCTGTGGAAAAAATGTGGAAGAATTTCATGCGGCTTGATAGAATGCTGGTAAAATTTCTGCACATTGAGCTAACATTTGTCCTCAAGCCCCCCACAGTATTATTTGAACAGAATTAGGCAGGTTTCCATTTCATGACTTCAGTACTTGAAGGCTAAAGATAGAACTACAGCAGTTGTTTGTCAAAGGAAAAATGCTGTCTGTTTTCAGTCTGGAAAAAAAGGAAAGCTATTAAGAAAGGAAAGGAACTCCAATTAAAATTAAAGCCTAAATGTTGTTTTAAGAATAAATTATATGGAAAATAATGTAACAGGAATCTGTAGCAGAGTTGCTTTTACTTTTTGATCATGGCGGAAGGTGCTGACTATTTAGAAGAAAAAAAACCTTATTAAAGCCATCAGGAAAGTGATGAATTTTCATGATCTTGCCTTGCTAGACAGTTTTAGCCCTAGAGAAAATTTCAAACAGAGATGTGTGGAAAAGCAACATTCAGTCTATCCCAGGTGTGAAGTTAGGAAACCTTTTTAAATAATAACATCTAAAGTACTCTTAAAAATATAAACAAGTCTAATGATGATTATAGCTTACAACTGTCTTGAAAATCTCCTAGGTCAAATGTGTGGCTAAGTGTTTGTGCTTGAGGCTCTGTACTATTGTTCTTTCATGTGTTCCTTCTAAAAGCCTTAAAGAACCAGATGAAGCCTGAGAATTCTTTCATATACAAGATGCTCATTTTCTACACTGTGTCTTGGTTTGTACTCATGAAAAAAGCTTTTGGGATCCAAGTGGCATTTCTGTGAGTTCTTCCTTTGCAGTCAAACCTCTGAAGAGATGTAAAAAAGTTCTGCAAGAATGTTCATCGTGTGCTATGTGCTTTTCCTGTTTGACAAAGGATTTCTCGTGCAAGTTAAGCAAATTTTGCCACATTAATATTAATCATGGAATCTCTCAGACTTAAATGGAACTCAGTGAGTCCAGCTTTTGCGTGTGTGTGTTATTCCAGGATTAATTTTATTACTAAAATAATTGGTGAATGTTAAAACTTATTTTACTTGGAAGAGTAACCATGGAATGAAGTATTGATTTGTTACTGAAGCAAAAGGCATTTTCTAGATTTTCCTGTCTTCATTTAGCTGGTGGTTCTGACCTCCAGTATTAAATACTGACCATTTACTGATTGGAGGGGATTAAACATTACATCCAGCAGTGTCCTGGTTGTGCCCTTGTGTCATATGTTTAGGGAGAATGCTTTAGAGGAGTCTTACAAGTGTGCAAATGAGTAAATCAGTGAATTACACTGCCCCATCTGCTGCCAGCCACTAAGCAGAGAGAAAAGCAGATTTAGTACAAAGTGAGCATTTACAGTAGCCCTGGGCAATATTAAAGCGTGATGTGGTGTATATAATGGTATGTTTCGTTTTTTATCAAACGTTTGTCCAAGAAAGCTGTGTATTAAAGCTTCAATACCTAAGGGCTTTCTTGTGAATTTTAAATCATGCTCCTAGTTAAACCTCAAAAGGATCTGGGGATGGAAAGGTTTTTTGATTTTCTTTGAAGTGGTTTGAAGAAGTTGATTAGTGTTGGCACCAGAGCACTCTTTTATGACGCTGTTTATAAATAATTCCTAAGTACCAGGCTGGAGTTTCAAGGTGTTAGATTTAGAAAAAAAAATCCCAGGATTTAATCACATTACATTTGAAAGAAATTAGGTGATAAAAACAGCTGATGTATCCTTTTAAAGTATTTTTCTACATTGTGTACTAGTTCTGTTGCACTTGCAAGAACCAATAAGGGGGGAGTTTTTCTTAAACCTTCCAAGTCAGATAACTTTGTAAAGATGAATCTGTAATTTGGGTTTCATGTCTGTTTAAAAATTGCACCTGCCCAATAACTGTTAAGTGCATGGAAGCCCTCTTAAAAATACATTTCACATCCTTCCCTGACTGCTGCCATCAGGCACTGTTATCTCCTTTGGTTATCCAGAGCTGAAGAGGGTTTTGGGTGAGTAGATCCCACCCCTGTTTTGACCTATGTTACTCCCAGAAATACTCATCTGTCCCTTCTGTGTATAGTTTGGTTTGGCTTTTATTCCTCCCAAGGTACAGGAGAAAAAAACATCAGAGATATTAATATAAAATGACAGCTCAAGGGATTGCAGCTTAAGGTGTGTTCATGGCAAAAGTCCCAAATACTTTCCTAAGGGCTACTCCATTTGTCCATGTTTGTCTCGCCTGTAATTCGTTTTCAATGAGGCTTACAATGGTAATGCCTATTGTATTGCCTGTAAGCATTAGATGAAGGATTCCCCAGAACTGGGATGCATTTTTCCCACCTTGCCCTCCTCAGGGGAAGGAGAGGGACATGCAGTAGAGAAACACAAGATATGGAGGTGAAGAATATTACTTTTACTGATGACTAGAAAAATTGAAGGAGCTGTCAAAAAGGGTAGAGAAAACATGGTTAATTTTGCAATATCTAAATCTTCTCTGAACCCTGACACAACCTATTTAGATGAAACTAAAAAGTGATATTGCATATTTAGGTGAGAGCCAAAAGCTCTGCTGAAATAAAAAGTATTTTTACCAACATACTCTGTAAGGGAAATAAGAAACAATCTCAAGAAGTCCCATTCAATCTCAACCATTTTATGATCATAATAGTCACTTTGAGATAGTCCTGTCCTGCGTGTACAAGGTAAACTACTTTTTCATCACAAAATGTGTTAGGTCTGAATCAATGTGTTCAGAACAAAAGTTAAACTTGGATGATAAGAACATGTTTGTATCATGGTCTGTTTTACCCATTGACCTATCCATGTGTTTAAATTTATATTCGTATACCACAAAGTTGAATGTTTAATCAGAGTATTAATCTCACTGACTATGAAGATTAAAGGAGGACCCAGCAAGCACTGACTTTTTGACTTTTTCTCCTCAAGTGGAGCCCAATCATGAAGTCTCTGTTCAGGCAGGTTTCCAACTGAAGTAATTGTTTTGCTGTGACTACATTTATGTTCTGCAATGCAATAGTGGGAAATTGGTTGGTATTTTTGCTGTTCTGCATCTTAACGTTCATCTGTTCTTGTTTGATAGCTCCAAGAATTTGTGTACTTGGTCCACCTGCTTCTGGGAAAACGACAGTTGTAAGTGTCCTACCTTCAGTCACATAATACTGTTCACTTCTTTGCTTTCTCCTCAGCTAAGCACTTGTGACAATTTTAATGTGATAAAATAATTTTCAGACTAATGTAAATGATGGAGAGCACAAAGCAAATTGGAGAGTGGAATTCTTAAAGGGTACACCTCTATACTACACTAGAGGTTATATGAAAATATTCAAGTGAGCTCTGTGAGAACTGGTAGTAGTGATAGTGCTGCATTGCAGCAGAACTTCGCCTGCCTTGTTTTTCCAGCTTTTTAGCAGGACTGACTAGTCTGGGAGAGGACCATAGTTACATGTTTTTGGTATTCCCATGTTGTGGATTGCTCCATTTACGTGGCTTATTGTCTGGCATGCCCACTGGTACCACTTAATTGAAAACATCAAAGTTGTGTTTGAACCACAGAGAAAGCTGACCACAGAAACTACAGATGATGGTGGGGTGTGCATGCCAGGAAGGATGCTTTCTTTAAAATCTCTGCTGTAGTACAGTAGATGAAAAAGGCTTTACTCAAAGCTGTACATTCTTGAACAACTTTATGAGAAACTGCTTAAATTTACACATATAGTCTGTATTACTTAAATGGAAGGCTGGAAAACACACTCTGTCTTTCTGTAGCCTTCTAAAAAAATATGCTTCATTTTCTTTCCAAATATTTCAACCTGTTTTTTTTTTTTTTTTTTCTGTTTCTTCTTCCCTCAGGCACTGTGGCTTTGTAAACGTTTGGATGCTATACGTATCTCTCAGGAGACTTTGTTATTCAAAGAAGCTTTAGCGATGACAGTGGAAGCAAGGGCATATAAAGCAAGGAAAGAGGTGTGTAAGTGGATAGCACAGTGGTAGTTCTCGCGTCACAGAAGAAGAATTATATGGCATTCCCATGATTTCAACTGCTATGAGTTGAGCAGATCAGAGTAAATATTATTATATCTATGGTGGTCTGTACATTTTTTTGTATATATGGGTATGTGGATACAGGGCCTTTCAGAGAAGAAGGGTCACCTCTGCTAGATAAGAAGGTATGAACAAAGATAAAAGATGTCAAGACATAGGATAGGGGCAGGAGAGGAAGACAGTGTAAAGTCATGGAGTTCTTGAAAACACTAACTTTATATTCAGAAGATAGTTCAGTTCTTGGAGTGATGCACTCTACCCAATTCCAAGTATCTGCTTTGCTCCAGACAGGTTTTTAAATCTATTCCTGCTTCATTGTGAGCCTCCTAACAAATGTTCAAAAGAGCTGTCCAGAGAACATTTTTTCCAGATGTCATGACTCCCAGGATTATTTGGTCAGCAATGTAACTGTCTTGTTATTAAAGGATAGTGACAGGTAGATAAGAAAAACATGTTGAAAGAATATCCTGAAGCCAGAGAAGCATCTCTGCTTCTCATTCCTGATCTTTTTAGCTGATTCCTTTCTCCATATGTCAAGGTATTCTGTGAGTAACAGAATGGAGGAAGTCCAGTTTTCTGTGACTCTAGCAAGTCCACTAGCTTATCTTTTTTTCCCTCATCACTTATTTGCATAAAAGCTGAAGTAATTTCATATCCATGACAATTCTATTGTTAAATTTGATTGGAATAGGCCAACAGATTCATAATTTGCTGAGATGGTAGATGTTGTGACACACAGATTAACTTTTTTTTCCTTAGAAAATAAGACTGAAAATAGGGTAGAGTTTATTATACTGAATTAGTGAATGAAGCTTGGAGTTATCTTGAGTAATAAAGATCTGAGAGGAAAGAGCACATTGAACTCACTGAACTTACTGGCAAAAAGGTTTGCTTTTGGCTGGGATGATATAAAATAATTCTTATCAAGAATACGTACTTTGAAATCTTCCTTCTAATTATTCAAGATTGTTTTGCTGGGTTCATAAATTTCGACTTGGAGGGGAAGAATTTAAAACAAAAATTCCCTTTGGTTTAATTACTGTAATTATTAACATATTTCAGACTATACAGATGCACTTTCAAGGGTGTCCTTTTGGGCTTATTTGATTCGAAAAGATGGATAGTGTGGAAGATGAAAGTCAAAAATGTCAAGGCTAATCAGGTAGTAAGGAGTGCCCAAAGAGCAGAAGCTAGTGGTGGTTTAATACTGTGCAGTTTGCCTTTGGTTTTGAGATGTTAGAGCCTAGAAAAACGTTTTTCCTCAATCATTTCTCTTGGTTTTTTTTATGAGTTTGATTCTTCAAATGTAACTCTAAAACTAGGGGGGAACTTCTTGCTTCCTCTAAATCAATGCAAGGTTTACAATGACTTAAAATGTAGCTAAATCATCTCTATGAGATGACAGTATAGCTCTAAAAAAATATAGCTCTAAAAGTATAGCTAAGCGCTGTTTTCCCTTACTGATTCCTGTCTGCTGGCTAAATCTACTGGTGCTGTAACTGACCCCTGGTTCTGCTGAAGCAAGTGATAAACTTGACTCCTGTAGCACACACAACATCCATTAGCACTAATAGGGTTTGAATGTCTGTTCAGGAACAGAACAATAGCTGTTTATACTATCGTTGATACAACCAGGGCATTAAAAAGGTATAGTTGTGGCCAAAGCAATTTAATAAATGGAAAGAAACAAAGCAGGAATTGATTGTTGTTTTGAAAGATCATATAACACAAATTAATGCTGTTAGAGGAACATTTCATGCAGATAAAGTTACTGTGGCTAAATTAACCCCAGTGCCAAAGGTCGTTCATTTTTAGGTCAGTGGGCCAATGTTACTAGATCTGAGTAAATGCTGCAAAAAGGTCCACAAATGTTTGTTCAGATATTTTACTTACCTTTAGCCAAGCTTTCATCTCTTTTGTGTTTGCTCCCAGTGAACATGAAAGCACTTGAATATTCCTGGCACAAGAATTCATGGAATTCAAGGCGTATTTAAAATACATGATGATTCTTCGAAGCTCCATTTTTCAAGTTGGAAATGCAATCATTCACTGACACACACCTGGCCACTCACTTATGAGCACAGCTTAGGTACTGAACTTTAAATCGTGACTGTTCAAAGCAAAATTATCATTCTGCATGTAAAAATCAAGTCAGATATTTTTGAATATTCAATAAATTTGCAGAACCACAAGCTAGCAATAAATATTCCACGAACAGAAAAAGAGGCTACAGTTTTGGAAAAATCATTGCAAATTATTCCCTCATCTCTGGTTTTATAATGTTAATAGGAAGCATCTTCAGGTTTTTCCTATAGTGAAGTCTAATGATGAGCTATTGCATATTTCACTTTTCCTGTTAACTGGATAAAATAAGAAGTTGAACCAGCTGTGGTAATGGTGGGCTGGGTGTACTCTTAACACTGTACTAAATTGCAATTAAGGTGTTTGCATACGACTTAATGGCTTAAAACTGCTCTAGAGTAGTGTCATATCGCTGTGCTTTTGAAGAAGAAACATAATAGAAGGAAGAAAAACCTGAGGCGTCCTTATCATGGTCAGTATTCTAATCTATTCCAGTCCACTATGAAAGAGCAAGTAGGAATGGTTCCAGTCTTGTGTGTACATAAAAAGGACTGGCCTTTCGTGTGTATTATCTGAACAAGCTCAATGTAACCAAATTGAACCAAATTACTTCAAACTTGAGTGCTTTTTATCTGGAAGCTGCAAACTTGGAGAAGTCAGAAGTTCTTATCTGTTGATGTTTTCAGAACAAATTTATCCAAAACTTCCAATAAAAATATCTAGAGAAAGTGCTCCCTGCAAAAAAAAAAAGTGTAGCAGTTTTCTGAAAACATCATTAAAATATAGCTGTGCATAGATTAGATAGGCATGTAAATTGAAGGATGATGTCCCTGAAATAACATGGAATATTTCAAATGAATCATGAATGAGTACAGCTTTACAGCAGTATAGAAAGAGTAATTAAACCAGTGTATATAGAAAAGTCTGAACATAAGAAAAATACTGTAGCAGCAGGTCTTATTCAGTAGCTAAACTGAATGTTGGACAGGCTCAGGGTGCCTTAGGTAGGTTATGGTTCTGCCGTAACTGAAATGTGTTTCCTTGTCCATTATTGTAGGTGTCTGGGAGGTGCAGCCCCATCTACCAGGCTTATGATATATTTATTGTGATTATTTATGAGAGAGAAACTGTAAATATGCTCTCTGCTATGTATCAGATTTAATGATTTCTAGTTGAATAATTAGGCATTCTGCAAGCAACCTATTGAAAATGATTTCATAGGCCACTGCTCAGTAGGAGGAAAACTGACCAGGAAATGAGACTGGAATTGAGCCACAGAGAGCAGAAGGAACTAAACCAGTGAAATACACCATGTGTGTCCTTGTTTTTGTGCAATAAACCCTACTCAAAGGAGAGGACTGAGAATACCACTGCACTGAAAGAAGTTAGTGTAATTTTGGTTTAAATGGGTTTGGCAAGGCTTAGCAGAGTGGACCCCCAGCAGTCACTAGCCTATCTTGACGTGACACATCAAAGAAGTAAGCAAGACACTAGCTGTTTCTGATAGCAGCATGATGCACCTTTGGAAGATGACAGACTCAAAGCCTCAGACCCAGGCTCCAGCAGCACGAGGCTGCAGGAAGCTTTGACACACAACCCTGTGGGACCTGCTGACTTTCAAGAGACATGGCAATTTCTTTCCGTTATTCTCTTTTACCAGCTTGAATGCTGCCTTATGAATGGCTGATATTAGGAAAGGCACTGAGAACTGGGGACCGCAGAGAAACAGAGCAAAACCCACTGCCTGACTGGGCCACCTTGCTCCACAGCCAGATGAAGACTGGTTGCTTTTGTGTATTCTGGAGTGCTTGGTCTGTTCTGCTATAAAAGTGACTTGTGCGGTAGTGTTTCCTCCGCTTCTGGTGAAGTTGTTTCATGATCTAATGAAGAAGATGGTTATGAAATCTTTACACATAGTCACATTTTCATTATATCAATCTATGTCGTTTGGTATAACATATGCCTGCAGAAATAGACTTTTTTTAGTCTTTTAGCTCACATCCTTAAGTGAAAGATATTTTTTTTTTGAGCTGGGGAGTAGAGAGTCTGACCTGCAGGGTATTCTCTGAGGGTTCATTTTACCAGTAATGACAAAATGAATGAGACTGACACATGGCATTTAGTCACATGCTTAACGGCTGGCATGGCCAAAAGTTTAGACTTTATCAGATTAAACTGGCTAATGTAGAATTTGTTTAACCATGTTCAGCATAGAATGGAGGCCTAAATTAACAAGATATTCAAGAAAATTCTTACAAGAAGGAAAGAAAGGATTGTTCATTTCTCTTCAGGAAATCTAATACAATAACAAGGAGTACTGGGGAGATGCTAAATTTGTGAAAGAAATTTGTTCTTCTGTCAGATAGCAAATGTCTTGCAAACCATCACTATGTATGGACAAAGTAATAGTGACGGAAAGAAACAGCGCTCCTGAAAAGATTGGGACATGCAGCTTTAATTCCGTTTCACCGTCCTGAGTTTAAAAATAAGCTAACTTTAACATTAAAATTAACTTGAACCAAAAAATGTATTTTAAATAAACTTTCTGGATGATGAAAGAGACAGAGTTACCTGAAATTATGAAACAAAGCTCCTGAAAGTCAGACTCTGTTCTTTGCTCTGTGTTTGAGTTACTGCTTGTGTCACATTATAACTGTTAAGATCACTAATGCCGAGTCCACTGGCACATGGGGCAGTACTGGGTCAGATACTTGTGGTAGAAAAGACTGCTTGTGGTTGTGGTGATTTTATGGATCCCTTTGCAGGTTTGTCGTCCAGTGTGTGTGTTAGTGTGCAAAACTCAGCATCGCTTCCGTGTTACTGTGCAAATAACATGGATGTAGGCTTTGTGTTCAGCTTACCTTTAGCACTGATTTTTGTGCCCTTATTAACTCTCTCATATATTATGTTAATGGCTTGGGACTTGCAGAGATTTATTTATTTATTTTGAAGAAGACATCTCACTTCACCTTTAACCGGGCTGTGCCTGCATGGTAAAATTCCTTTTGAACTCAATTGTGAATATTCAGCCTTTTTTTGTTCTTTCTTTAGAAAATTCCCAATGCACTTTGGGCCAATCTGATCCAGGAACGTCTGTCAAACGTGGACTGCATCAAACAAGTAAGAATTGCTCCTCAGAGGGCCGGTGGATAAGCACTTACACAACTCGTGCATAGTAGTTAGCATTCTGAGTCCTGAGCAGAGGAGGGAATGGGGGCAAATCATTGGGGGCTGTGGAGCCGATTTCTTTCTTGAACATCAGCAGAGGGAGTTTGGAGCTTTATTAACAGGATAAAGGGGAGGATGAGAGTATGCATATGCTAATCTTCTAGCACAGAGATGATCAAAGGCTGAACAAGCAGAGCTTTGTTGATTGCCTGGGGCAACTGGCAGAGATAGAGTGGACAAAACAGATAAACAGGAAATATATAAAAATCAATATGTTAAGATTTTTAACTCTTATTGAGGAAAGGGGAGAGGGAAGATTTTAATATTACTGATTTCAATTTTCTTTATTTCTTGTTGTCGGTTCATTTTTTTTTTTAATCCCTGTGTTGGGAAAAACTGCCTTTAAATATATTCTGGGTAATAATAATTATGTTCACTGTCAGTTTACATGAATAGGCAACTGAATAGGTTTAGCTGTATTCACAGATGTGTGGCTTTTCTCTTTTTCTCTGTGTACTTAGCCTTAATGTAAGTAGAGACTTTTAACATAGCGCCGAAAGAGAGCTTAAGTAGATTATATATTGGTCTGGAATCAATGAAAGCAAAATCTTTTTTATGTGATTCCTTTAAATTCTCAGATATTGTGATGGTTTATTGAGTCCATAATCAACCCATTATAAGGGATTATTTGTAAGAGACATACTAATCTAATGGATAAAACCCTGTTTCTAAACAGTGCCACAATCTTAACTCCCCATTATTTGATGCATATCTTGAGAGAGAAAAGTCTGGTCCAAAGTAGGTGATATGTTGATGAAGGGCTAAACAGGTTTTTTCAGATAAATCGTATGTGTTTTCAGAGCAATCACTGCCACTCTCGTGCTTTGGGTCAGGGGATGACTAGAACTTCCTGGCCTCACAGAGATATTGCAAGGCTCATAGCTTTATTCAAATCTGTTGCTTCTCAACATCATCATCCTCTACCTTGTTGATTGAATTACCAGGGCTGGTAATCAACATTTCAGTCAGGTATGAAAATTGTTTCCTAAAGCTTCTTGGCATTAGGCACTGAAAACCTTATATCTTGTACTTCTTTGTTTGTCTCTCTGACTTTTGATGCAGTCTGCAGACCAGATCCTTCCATCCATGTAAAACAAACTCATCATGGGGGCTGGGCTACTGCCTTGTAGTTTTTAAGGTGGTAATTCCTTAATGCAGAAGTGTCTATAGGTGCAGAGAAACATCAACAAAGCTAGCAAGAGCAACTGAAAAAATATTCTGTCCCTGATTGAAGGTTTCAGCTTTTAGAACTCGGATAATGCGAATGATTGCTAAAGAAGTGGCTTTCAGTGGACCTGCCTTGTGTAATCTAGATCAGATCATCAATTACATGTATGAGCTGTGGAAAGGATAACTTGATCAGGATAGTAATGAATAGCTTGAGACACAATCTCTTAAAATGTTCCTACCTGAGGGGTTTGCTAGAGGACATCTGTCTGTGTCACGTTTCTGTTGTGAGTACATAGCTATAGCAAAATAGGCAGTAAGCTGGTCTTGAAGCAGTAGCTTGGAACTAGCAATAGCTAAACTTCAACCTATCCTGTTATCATAATTTTTATGTGGGTGGTTTTTGAACATTTCATTGCATTTGTGGCTAAATCCAGCTTTAACAAGAGGCTTACTATAGTAGAACATTCGGATGCATTGTTGGCTCCTGTACCTATTTACAAATGACACTACAGGACTTTTAAACTGCACTAGTATTTCCTTGTGTGGGGAATTGCCAAGATGTTAGAATTTTAAAATGTACTGGCAGCTCTAAACTGAAAAGTGCAGATTTTTCTGATCCCCCCCCCCCCCCCCCCCCCCCCCCCCCCCCGCCTTCTTTCCACTTTCTGTCAATTAATAAAATCTATTTTGCCATGCAGGTAAGACATGTTTTTAGGCAAAATGCACACTATTGTTAGTTCAAGCTCTTACTTTCTTCCTAAACCTAGCTGTTGTTTCTCTCTGCATTCCCTTTGTACACAGCTGTGATTGAGGCCTGAGAACACTGTTGAAGAATTTTCTAGTTTATTATGTGTAAGGGTATGACACACACCCTGCCCTTTCTTTTCAAAATAGATTTCTTAGGCTTTCCAATTGGCAGGAGAACCTGTTTCAAATCACACATGTGGGGTATCATCTTGTTAATTTTTGTGGCATTTTGAATTAAAGAGTGTAGCTGAGGAAAACTTGAGAAACCAAAATTGTCAGTTCTGGATATATGAGCAAATGAGCAGCAAAAAAAGGCTCTGAATGTCAACATTTTTTATGTAAGCAGTGCAAGGATATATCATGGATATACGGCAAGTCAGGCGACTGTATGATTTACTACCTTGTCTTTGTGGCAAGATGCGGAACATCTGTCTCAAGTGAAACTTCTCTAGTGAGTATGTTTAAAATATCTTTAAACCTGTAGAAGTGAAAGTGAATTAGAAGGATGATAAACTCAAGAAAGAAGCTGCTCTTCTGGCTGCTGACTGCTGGTCTTTAGGCTGGTTTCAGACCCCAAACATAGTCCTTTTCAGCTTAACACTAACAGCTTTTCTGGTTGTGCTACTAGTATTTGCCTGATGAAAAAAAGGTATGTTTGTTTTCAACAGCTGATTTTTCCAGTGTTTGTTGTGCAAAGGTGAGTTTTACCAACAACCACTCTATGAGGAAAATCCGTTACTCTCCAAAGGCTGCATGCACCCTATGCTATTTTTGCCCCAGGTTTTCTATAATTGTTGGCATGATTCTAGTTCTCCTTTTAATAGCGAGGGAAGGATCTCTCAGTGACTGTTATTTTAAGTATTAGGTCATGTAAACTCTGAGTAAGGTGACAGGATGGTTAAAATGCCAACAGCTGTATGGTGTCCTGCCTGCATTTTATGTTCCTGTTGTTAGCATCTGCAACACTGAATCAGTCCTGGATGTCTTGCAGAGCTAGAGGGGAAAAAAACACCTTTATAATGCTTCCCTGAAATTCATCAAAAATGGAGAGGGTGTTAGTGATCTAGGTAAAGATTCATTTGGTTTTAGGAAAAAAGCACGTAATTGACTTTGCAAAGTTGTGATAGTTATTAAAAATCTTTTAATTACTAGATAGCAATTTATGGCCACATTACACATCTTCCATTTCGAAAGGGATCTATGCATTTTAATTGCAGTATTTCTTTTGTGTGATTGGAAATAGAATTAATACTGTGGATTTTTTAAGTGGTTGAACAGATTTATGCTATTCCTTTCAAAATATGAGTCAGCATTTTTTTACTGAAAATGTTAATAGATGAGAAGCAGTGTGTTGGACCATAGTACCACAGCTCTTTGTTTTATTTCTCCTTGTGGTGTCATTGGCTTGGCATTAATTGTACAGCTTTCATCCCACCGACAGTAGGAACACAGAATTTTTGTGCCATTGTTTTGACACTCACAGGTTTATAGATGTCACAGGCATTCTCTAAGGAGAACATTTTTATTGATCAACAGCTCTGCTGAGGCTCTGTGTTATGTGTTCTTCTAACACAAATGTAGTTAGGACTGCAAGGGATCAGATGGGTAGGTCTTCCAGCATAGGCAGAAAACTTACTGCAGGCGTTATGTTAGAACCTGGGGCTTGTGCAGCTGATACGAAGACTTTTCATCTTACAGGGTTAGTACACGTTGTCTATGGCACCTCTGGCTGCTGGTGCTGTGGAGGGGATATATAGAACTGGAGAAGGCTGGTGAAGAGACTGCTATGTAATGAATTTGTGAGAGAGCCAGCTGAAAAACCTTGCTGACGGCTTAGGACTGTTTAGAAGCTAAACTTGGGCCGGTGATTCATGAGTGGCAGAATTCCTTTTGATTGCTATGAAACAATTCCAAATGGTAGTGGCTATCCTTGAAAGGGCAGGCAAACATATCAGTGGTTATTGGTTCTTTTTTGGTTTACCTTAGCAGATGGAGGTCATCATGTTGTCTCTGAAAATCCATGTGAGAATAGTGATTTATCTGGGGAGAGGATGTGCCTATTCACCATGGGTTTTTTTCCCCAAGAAGAATGTGGCTTTTTAAAAAAGCTTTGCAGCTTATTCAACCTACAGAAATAATGTGGGGAATAAAAGGTTTCTTTCTAAAGGCAAATTATAGAAGTTTCCCATATTACTCATGTTGATGGAATGCAGGGTTGAGTATTCCTACTGCTCAGTCTGCTGTTTTCTGAAAATCTCAGGAATTTTAGGTCCATACTGGCAAAGATATTACTGATGCTATTTTTTGGCATTATTTTCTGTCCCCTTTCACAGGTGGGACTGAAAAGCACATGATACCTTTTCAAAAATACTGAGTGATGATGTGGAGAAGCTGCGTTGTTTTCCTAAAGGCGTCGTGTTCATGACCTTTGATGTCTGTGCTTGCGGCTGAGATTTCTTTCAGATGCGCCACATAATTCAGCGTCATTTCTCTGTGCTATTCCTTTTCATTGTTCTAAAGCAGTGTCAGTTCTGGATTTTGTAATTAAAAAAAAATTATTGAGGATGTACAGGTTAAATAACCAGAGAGATGTTAAATACCCAAGTCATTATTATTGGGGTGGAAAGTGTGAAAGTATGTAGGGTTGGTGTTACAGCTGAGAGTAGTGCCAGCAAAGGACTGAGATTTACATTTGGGAATGACCTTGAGCGTTTCCAGGTTCCTTAAGTCCAGGGAGAAAAGTGATGGCTTTGGAAGTACTTCCTTGTTGCTGATTTTCAGCATGGCATGTGTCTCCAAAGAGCACCTCACCTGGCATTAAGGCAACAGCAGAATGCTGTATTTACAGCAGCCTTCTTCTGGGGAAGCATCTAGGTTTCCAGCTGAACTAGAGGAACAGTGACCACAGAGTAAAGGCGCCATGGAATTACTCACTTTTAGCCTTTGTTCCATCCTTGATGTGATAAGGTGTGATCCATGCATGGATGTAAGGTTACTGCTATCAAGAACAAAAAATACATGGCTTCTTAAAAAAACAAATTCACCATGTGAAGTTACTAATTACACTTTCATGATAGTCAGGAGGGCAAAAAAGACTAGTGTTTGCATAAAGCATGATAGGCATATTTTTAAGTCAGGTCTTGCTCTGCTGTGTCTTGCTTCCTCTTGCTTCGTTCCCAAGCCACAATCGCTTTTTACTCCTCTTTCTTTTTTTCCCTATTTTTTTTTATCTGTGACATCTGCTTGGAGCTTGTCCCTCCTGTGATCCCATACCACTTGCAGCTGTTCAGACCTCCAGCTCTGAGCCGTGCATGGGGTGCCCTGAGCATACGGCCTTTTTGATGTGTGATAAAACAGAACCAAGCCACTGGGGGTATGGAGAGGGGATGCAGCAGAATATCAATAAACCTGTTCTGAACAAAGCTGCAGCTCTGTGGTGGAATAGACATTTCACTGAAGTGTCAAGTAGATGGATAATGTATTCTAATTAGGGACTGACTGATACCCCGCAACTTGGAGACCTTTGGAAATCAGATCCAAAATGTTAACTATTTTTGTAGTGTGTATTTATTTTGCATTTGTTTAATGCCTTTGTTGCAAGAAGCTATTTATTGAGCTATATTTTCTTACATTGCAAAAACTTTTAGCTATAAAATTGCTTATTGCCCATTTTAAGTACCTTTGAAATTTGTATATAAACCTCTTGAAGTCTGTTAAAAATACAATATTGTGTTTTGCTGCCTGTTGCTCAGGGTGTGTTTTTGAGCAATAAGCTGTAGTGACACCAGAAGCCATGGGTTTGTGTTGGGGTTCTTTCCCATTTGTCTCGTTTTAGTTTCCACAAGTGTTGCACTTGGAGTGGAATAAATGAACGAGATATGTAGCCTGTGTAAATTGATGGAGATTGTTTGGCTTCAGACCTGTGATGCCATCCTTTCCTAGAAGAGGATCTGGGCCTATATGTGCATTCTAGAGGCACAATATATTCAGAGCTAGTGCTGAAGTTCCTAGCATATCACTAAAAATACTGTGCAGCTTTGCCTCCTGCAAGTCCCAAGGGATAAATTGATTTCTCAGCACCTGCGTGACCTTAGACAATGGTTCATTCTAATTCGACAGAGCAAACACTGGGAGTGGCAAATAAGGCTTTTTCAGTTCCTCGAGTCTCTTATTTCCTTCAGCTATCAGCAGGATGACATGTTCCTGAAACCAGGCTAATTAAGGAATTTTAAATAGTCTATTTTCTTGTATAATTGGAATGTCCCATTTCCTCCTACAGAAGTCATGGAGATACGTTTCCATGAAATACTTCTAAAACCTTTGGACCCCAAACTGACGGATCTTCAAATTTATGTTGGTGATGAGAACGATTGCCAGCTAATGCAATATTAAAATATCTTCTTTAATTCAGTGCAAATATGGCTTCCAGATTTACGGTGGTTTCACGAAGTTATTCTGAAGTACAGGAAATAGTGCTAAGGACACGTGTGGTTGAGCAACTAACAGATAAATCAGAGAAAGTTCAGGAGATTTAGACTTGAGACTGGGAAGTGGATTAGATTTCAGAAGCTGCATCACACAAACCGAGGCTGCAGCTCTCCTATGGTATTTCACAGATCTGTAAATGTTTTTTTAAAGATGCTCAATCCAACACTTAGCTGGCTATAACAAGGACTTTAGGGAGCAAAAGGCTCTTTTTTCTTTTCTCTTACTTTTGCTCTGTTGCTTCATTAGCTTTGGGAACGGTGGTTCCATTACTGTGAGTTTTCCTGTATAATTTAAGAAAATAATGAAAGCATGCATATTTTCCTCAGTGTTCTTGGCATTAAATCTGCCTTTAGATTTGTTTAGCCTCTTTTTTTATACACAGTGTGGGCTGGTATACTTTTGAATATTTCAAAACTGTAGAAATTGTTTTGGGTTGTTTTTATTCAAGGTAGAAATTTTGGGTTTAAGATTGAAACATGAAAAAAACCCCAGTCATTGCTCAATACATAAGTTCCCGTTGCTCTGTGGCACTGTGTGTGTATTAGTGTGTGCCATTTCACAAAGATAGCAATGTTCCACGTTTGTTTTCTTCTCTCACAAACATCCGTAACAAACATTGTACTGTTGGGGGATCAGAATGAGGTAGTTTTTGTGCAGGCAGCACTGATATTTAGTGCTATTTTTTTGGTTTTTCTTTTCCAGGATCAGTAACCGTTTCATGTTTTTGTTCAACAGGGATGGATTTTGGAAGGCTTCCCTGAAAATCGGGAACAGGCATGGATGCTGCAGTCATCTGGCATCATTCCTAGGCATGTCGGTAAGCAGTACAAGGTTTATGTGTGATTGCATCCAGTAGGAAACACTAGAAGTATTTCTCCCCAGAAATCCTCAATAAATTCGATACTGATACTGAAGACACCACAGTCACCACACAGAAAATACTTCAATATGGCTTAGATTTATTCAAGAACTTGAGGTAGCCTGCGAGACTTTAAACCCCGTCTTTCACACATGAGCCCTTTCTTCTTGCACATTAAGAGTTCTGTATATTCAGGACAATCCCAGCAAGTGTGTCTGAGCTGGGATTGCAACTATGCTTCTGTTCTAGGGGTGGGTCTCAGTTGTCTCTGCCTTCCATCTCTAGAAATCAACCTTTATCCTCAGACCAAAACAATTCCTTGTGTCCTAAATACAAACTCATCCTTCTATTGAATTAAAGAATGCAAACTTTACTCCACCAACTGAAGTGGAAACGTCACAGTTTTAAGCTTGACTTTTCAGAGTATGGGTGGATTCTTACTTCATTTGAGAGGAATCTGTTTACTGGCAAAGTGCTGATATCCAAGACCTTGACAGCTGCCTTTGCTGTCTAAAAGAATCCAGTTGTCCCAAGTTAGTATGATCAGAGGACCTTCTTAGAATGTAAAGAATTGTTATGATTGTGTGGAGTACAGTGTAAATGCTAAATGCAGAGATTGCCAGTGGATAGTGAAAAGAACATTAGTGAACTTGATGAATTGTCACTTTGGATTTGATTTGCATGAGATTTGACTGTTAATGAAGAATTCAGGAATCGCTGCAATGGAATTAGGCAAAAATGTTTAATGTCTAGTACTTGCATGTATTTTTAATATACCTATTAACATCTGAAGTGGAGTTTTGCTCACAATTATATCTGTGCCACCAAGACCTGAATGAGAATCTTAAAGCTCAGTCTGTCTAGCTAATCAAAAAGAAGGGCGAGAAGAAATTTATGGTATGTGAGTACCTTAATAGGGAGAAAAAGTGTCTGGAAGAGCTATTTGATACAGAGGAGAAAGTAATAAGAAGAACTTTTTTGAAATCTGTAATCGTATGCACTGAAAATAGTAATTAAATTACAATGTTTAACTGTGAGGATGATGAGCCAAAAGCGATCTAGGGACCTGACAGATTCTTCATCTTTTGATGCTTTCCAATCAAGTTTGAACGCTTTTCTGTGAGGTTATCAAAAAATAAGTTTCACTGGTCTCGCTACCAAAGTACCTGGATAAAAAGTAATTGTTTGTGACATAGAAGAGATTCAGTCTTGAGTAACCTGTGAGTACTTCCATCCTGGGCTCCAGATACAGTATAAGTGAGAGAAAACCTTGTTAACTGGAGTGGATGATGAGGAAAGCCTATGTACTCATGGTTAATTGGACTGGATGCATACGTTAATGTGTGTTTTGTCCTACTATACTGTTTAGGAGGTGGAGCAAAACTCTGATTGAAAGTGAGTATTTGCAGGTAGAGTACTGGAAAAGGAGATTGAGGCAAATGTGTTTGAAATGCATTCATCCATTTTTTAGTATTAGGACACATGTAAACAGTTACAGGAAATAAAGCAATTAACTAACAAGAGCTACACTTTTTTCCTTCATTTTGTTTTGTTTTGTTTTTCTTTGTGCCTAGTTGTGCTTTATGCTCCGGACGCTGTGCTGATTGAGAGGAACAGTGGAAAAATGATTGATCCCAACACAGAAGGTGCAGTATGTGTTTGCTCCTGATCTCCCCCAGAAACTGCAGCGTTGCTTGATCTCAGAACCATTCTAAAACCAATAGGATTCAAACTTAAATGGTATCCCTTTAAGGACTAATAGGAATTTATAAATTCATCTGTTTGGAAAAAGTATTTGTTGATGTTTTGTTATTTTCTGTGCCAATAAAACATGGAAAATGCAAAGCTCAGTATTGAGACTGCAAACAGTAGACTGTGGCTATAGTAGAGAATATCTGAAGGTTATATCTGCCTATATGAGCTTACATTTTGCTGTGCATCTTTGCTAGAGTCTGGGATTATTTTTTTTCCTGCGGTGCAGGTATGCCTTTGGGTATCTTCCTTTAAATGACTGTCAAATAGACTTATTTCTGTATTGTTTGTTGTGTACCAGTCATCCATTACATAAAATCCTGACAGTGATCAATAAAAAAATCATACTGAATGCTTTAAGAGTAGAATTAGGAGGGATGTTCTTAACTAAAGAAATGGCTTTTATTTGTTGTAAGCAACATTTGCTTATCAAAGGACTTGCTTAAAGTTCAGTCTAAGAATTGGGAAAGGTATCCCCAACCTGGCTACTTCCTATCTGTGCATGTGCAGAGTAATAGCTTTCAGTACAAGTAGGAAGGGAAGTGCATAGGTTATTGCTTGCCTCAAAGTCTAAAGCTTAAAGACCACCATTTTGTTTGTTAGGAAACCTTTTGGAGCTGAGCAAGACCTATTAAATAACTCTCTTAGTTCCTAATCAGTGTCTAACTTCCAGAGGTGTACCATACGACCTTTGACTGGCCACGTGATATGCTGATACAGGAACGTTTGGTGAAACCAGAAGATCCATCTGAACAGGAGGTATCAAAGAAACTGCTGGAATATCACAGAAACTTCCCTGGGATTTTCCAGATCTACCAAAAAATTCTGAAATCAATCAATGCAGACCAGCCTTCTATGGATGTCCTCTCACAGGGTAAATTTGCATCTTTATGGCAAATCTGATAGTTGATAAACTATTTTATATATAAATTTGAAAGGTAGTTCCTAGCTGTTAGAGACAGTCTATAGGATGAGGATTAGTCAACACAGATGGCTCCCAGCTGAGTTATGTTCCTTCTAGTACAACATTTGGGCTCTTCCTGGTAATTATTTTACAGGACTAGAGTAAATGCAGGTAACTGGAAAGTCTTAGCACCACAGTCCTGCCAAGGAGCAGCTGAGTCAGAGCAAATGTCATGCTTATTTCTGCAAGAGTCTCTTCTAAAAGGCTGCATTGTGGCTCAGTCGTTAATCTCCCAAAGGACTGGTACCTTCCACGAGTCTGGTAACAAGAAGTAGGAGTAGTTCAAAGCCAGTAGCATTTCATTATTTAAAAGCTGTTCTTGCTGGTAGCTTTTCTGTTCAACAGTTCTTGTTTGCCTTTGCTTGACTGTAATGCAATCTGACTTTTAATGTTGATTCTTCAAGAAGAGAATAAGGAAACTGCCAGAAAAGACCAATTGATAATGTACTTTGTAGCTGTCAGTCTGTAGATGATCTGTTATATCCCAGTAATTCTGCATCTCAAAAAGGTCTTTTTTTTTAATAACAAGTGCTGCACTTTTAAGATAAACAAGGAGGAAGTTTATATTCTGAATTTACAGATTAATTACCTCTAAATTACTTAATTAAATTTAAAAGTTCATATCATCATTCATAAAGAATTCATGCCTTGAATTGTAAATAAAAATGTGAGTGCCTGAATATTAATTATTATTAATTAATAATGTAGTGAGATAAATTGAAAACTGGAATGAAAAAAATCCTCTCTAGATCTTTTTTCTGCAGCGCCTCAAGCAGCCAGAGGCTTTTTTTAAAGAATAATTAGCTGTGGAGACTGTCTGGGGGATCATTACTCCTAATTAACTTGGTTATTTACTGCAAATTAAGCATCATTTGTAAGCAGGGTGCTTTGCCTGTAATGTTTGTGCTTTTCAATACACTGGGTTATGGCAAATGTTCAGAATAACTGGAGCACTCCTTGGGTAGCTGATACTCAGGGTTTAGAAAGTTCTGCAGCAAAACACACATTTGCTGTTAGGATTTTCCAGGGTTTTTGTTCAGCTTCTTTATTGCTTATAGGTACAGTGTAAAAAAGAGGAGATCTCTCATCAATATTAGTATTATTATGGATTGTTTCATACAATTATAAAAGTCTGTAAATCTTTAAACTGTAATGCAATTACTGCTCACATGTGCTGGGATGTGTGACATCAAATTCAGTTTGTATGGTGTAGTGTCCCAGTACAGCTTGTGGCACTGGAGAGGAGATGTACACGATCCTGTGTGGTTGCAGTCTGAGTTAGTTTCTCAGTTCTGTAGGTTTACTGCCTAGAAATACCAGGGCTGGAGTTTGCTGGAGATGCTTCTGGCTTACAGATGTACTTTAGAATGATACCAAAGTGTCTAACAGAGGGTCCTCAGAAAATTTTTTAGTATTCAGCAATGTGTTAACAATGGTAGTTAAAATACTTATGGTGCTCTCCATCAATCCTTTTATCCTTTTGTGGTTTTGTTTGTTCTGTTTGTTTTGGGGTTTTTAGTACGGGCTTATGATTCTTACAAACATTAATGTCTAAGCTTGTCCTGTTTGTTAGTCATAAAAGGGGCACAGGGAGTAAGAGTCTTTGGCTATGACCAAATAACGATCCTAATTTGTCTTCACTGCCAAGCCATGTTTTCTTTTAGCTTCTTGGGTATCTATCAGGTTCTCTTTTGAAATTGTAACAGAGTTCAGATCTCATACATTACATGATGACGCTTCGTATGTCCTGTGGTCTTTCCAAAGCTCTTATCCGTAGATTGACCTGAACGTAGTATTTCCTACACAATACGAAATGTGGAAGAGTAATGTCCAGCAAACAGTAGAATGGGACAGAGAAGCTTAAGGCAAAAATGATGGACACAAGAATAAAATTATACTGGGTTGTGCGTTGTCAGTGCCGTGTTGTGTCATGACATCCTGTGATACAAGTTCATAATACTGTTATTAGGAGTCTGTTAACCACACACAACGAGCTGGTTAAATGTCATATTAATTTAACATCCTGAGTTTTTACACTTAAATATTTGTTCAGAAACTGCAGAAAGTATTAAATGTAATTATTATATCCCTCTATAATTTGCATGGTAAAATTGTACCTATCAAGCAAAAAAAACTTCTGCTAAAAACAGCATGGTAAAAGAGCAGCTATTAATTGAATCTACTCTTTAAAATGGTTTGACGTTTACTGATGAAAGGAAGTATAGGGAATGAGATGATGGCAAAATTTCTTAAGTGCCTCCCGGTGTAAGTTGCTGACATGACAGATATCAGTGTCCTGGTTTTGGTTGGAGTATCTGGAAGTTGCAGTGATAAAATAAATGATCATCAACATAATTTAATTTTATTTTGAGAGAAGCTAATATTTATATTATTTTTTTTTAAAAGAAATAGGTTGTGAACTCTGTTTCTTGCTTCATGTTCTAGTCCTTACCTATGTCCAAACACGGCACAGATCAGCTGCCCCCTTTACACCACGGATTGTCTTCTTTGGACCCCCAGGCAGTGGGAAGAGTCTTCAGGCAGCGCTATTAGCTCAGAAATACAGTGTTGTCAACAGTAAGTTCTCAGTAAATATGTACTTTGCCCAATTCCCCTTTTCTCCATTTCTGATCATTTATCTTTTGCTGTCTGTCTTTCCTACTTGCTCATAAAATTTCTGTTTGTCCGTTGCTATGGATGTCAAGTTCTTGAAGGAAGTGCAGTATAAACCAGTAGAGCATATATTGTGCCAAACCAACTCTGACGTTATTTAGACATGATTTTAGACAGTATTTTTCCATGTGTTAGTTCCTGTAGTGCTCTTGAATTCTTCTGTGGATCATGAGTAATGTCCTTGCAGTTTCAGCTATCTGACCAAAACTGGGGCTCTTTTAAAAGAGAGTTTACTCTGAACTTTAATGAAGACTCAGGTTCTGTGCATCTGAAGTAATGTAGTAGAAAAGAAGTGATTATTTAAAAGTGCATTCTCTTACTTTGGTAAAGGAGGTCCAGAAAATTCTAGATGATGCTTGTTCATGGTTAACATGCTAATGCCTAGATCGTAGGTCTGGGCAGTTCCATTACAGGCACAGAAACAGCTATGAACTGTCTACCTGTCAGTTCAGGGTCCGAGGTTTAGCATTTTTCTATTTGCAGTCTTTACTATTATTTAGTGTTTTAAAAACCATACATAACTGTGACTAAAATGATATCTGGTGAACTTGAAAAAGGTAAATTTAAATTAATTAAAAATCTATATTACAATACTGAAAAGTACAGATAAAACTGATAGATTGTGCTATCAGTTATTTTAATATTGCTGTAGATTATAATGTCATATTAAAAGTAAATGTAGTTTTATTCAAAGCTGTGTTTTTAATAATGGTGTCATTGGCTTAATAAAAATAAACCATGTTTGAATGTGTTTAAAAAAATTTGTCCTCATGTTTCTGAATGTATTTAATGTTTTTGGACTTTATTTTTAAAACTGCAAGTTTGATAGTGTTTTCATCTAGGTCAAAATTTGCATTTCTTTCTAAAGTAACTACTGGATGAGACTGCTGCAGCTGCTCTTACTAAATACCATTACCACTGCTTTACCTGTATGTTGAATTTTAAGTATACTGTAAACCAAATATTAGAAGAATTAAGTATTTAATTAATAGACCATCAATAGACCATCATTTTTCAGAATAGTATTCAGATTATACTGGGATTGAAGCACAGTCTTAAAAATTTAATCATATGTTTAAATAGTCTTATGAATTGGATTGAGTTTAAGTTTATATATATATATTGGTTCTCTTAAACTGGGGTCTATGAACTGAGTTTCTGTTATCTTTTCACACCATTTATTCACACCATGTATTGACACAAATTTTCTTCTTCAGGACAACTAGTAACTGTTAAAATTTGTGCTCATCCCTTGTTGCTTAAACATTAAATTCCATCAGCTTTATCCAAGAGATGTTGCTGTGGAGTATTTTTCCTCTTGTTTGCCAAACAGGCTGATTAATGGTGATAAAGCAGATGAAAGGGCTTGCTGCTCTTGCCATTAAAGTCAGTGCAGCTGTAGATGTTGGTGCTCTTGATTTCAGAAAAAGTAGAATTAACTTCCAGTTATTAATTGAAAGGTCATGCAATAATGTACAGAGTGATTTTTATCTCATACTAACCAAAACTGCGTTGAAAGTAGGACTTAGGATGTTGTATAACCTCTCCATGCCTTGATTCCCTCCCTGTGAAATAAGTCAGGAACGTTGCATTGAGCTGCTTTGTGGCAGTGAGACTCAGTAACTCCGGTCAGAAAGGCAGTATTTCACATACCACTGTCCTGACTAAAATTTTAAATCTGCATCTCCTGGTGTTCTGTGTGTTTGAAGTCAATTATAATACTGCATTAGCACAGTTTTTTAAATATAATTCTTACATGATCATTAAATGATCCAGGGAGTCATTCCCTTGAACTGCAGATTTTCCTGCACCTCCAGCTGAGCCGCTGACATGCTGTTCAGCAGGTGTAACTTTATTCAGTATTTACAAGTTTATAAAAAGTGAAAACCAGGAGCAATCCTCGACTTGTTATTTCAGAAACATATTTGATTAATATCTTTATGTCTATTTTTAATATGTTCTTTGCCAAATGTATTCTTTTTTATTCAGTATTCTCCCCTGCTCAGTCTGTTTGCTTTTAGCTCTGCTTGGCCAGAAAGAAACCAGATCCTAACAACCAGCCCCCAAACCCTACAACTTTTATTTTATTCAGTGACCTTATTCCATTATGCAGCTTCTGGGTTTTATTTCTCTTCTTTGTTGTTTCCTTTTTAAAATTTAACCTTGTGTCTTTTTTGTTCTGCCTTCCTGTTAGTTTGCTGTGGGCAACTGCTAAAGGAAATTGTTGCAGGCAAGACAAAACTTGGGGAACTCATTAAGACTTACATTGACAGTGGATACCCAGGTAGGGCACGTTGTTGTCTCATTGCACTGTACTTAAAAATTTGTAGCAAAAAAATAAATTGTGAGTGAATTTTTCTTGGTCATATTCTAACCTGAGTTACACCAGAGTAATCTGGAAGTTCACTAATTCCATTCCTTACATGTGGTTTGTAGCACTGCATAACAGAAGTTAGATTGCTGAGCTCTTTGATATCTTCAAAGCAAATAGTTCACTGTTCCAATAAAATTTAGGTTTCTTCTACGCATTCCAAAATTTGAATCCCATGTTTTTATCTTTAAATCAAAATCAGAGTTCTGATCTAGATGTATAATTTTAAAATGTTTAAACTGTCACTTAAAGCACAGTATTGTGTTTCATTTTTATTTCAAGTGGGCTGTAACAACAACTATGCTCTCTGTTTTTTTTTTCATGACTTTTAGTATGCTACTCTAGATTACTTTCATGAAAATATTTTAAAGTTTATTTGCATTTCATTTCTATCAGCGTTTTTGGTCATAGGTAGGGACTACCACAAAGAATATCTAAGCATTCTTTGCTTTTGCAAGGCTCTGCAGTGATTTCAGATAAATCATGAATACTGTAAGCTCCTTAGGGCAGCAGATTAAATGTAGGTGTTTGTTAGTTGTCTTGCACAAGGATAGCTGTCTCGATGTGGTGGGTATTAAAAATCAGACAAGAGCTGTAGTTCTAAAAGATAAGTTGTATTTCAGTAGCATGTAAAAACGTTTGTTTTTCCAAATGACAATGGCCTGGAAGAGGAGCTTTCAGTCCTGTTTCTGGCAACAGGCCAAAGGGTTGCCAACGATATGACTAAAAGGAGACAATCTTGTTTAAGATTGGGAAATCTTGGTTAATCTTCAGTATTAATGGAATTTTGAGCAAACCCCCCGAGCAAAGAAAAATCTTCATTGTCTTTAGTTTTAGCAAGGAAAGTCATTTGGTGAGGTGGAAAGCTTGAAGGTCCCCTTTTTTTGCACAATAGCTTAATTCTGAGACTGAATTACACAGATTTGAAGCATGAGCCTATAAAATTAACTGAGTTTCCCTTGATACCATAGCAAGAGATTCAGTACTTTTCTAAGCATTTCAAAAAGACCTTTGGCAGCCTGCAGCTTTGGGTATTCTATCCCTCTGTCAGGCACTTTATCAAGCCATGAGGTAATACATTTTAACTCTAAACTTCATCTCTAGTGAATGGATTGCATTTATTTGTAACTCGGCGAGTTCAGTGCATTAATTTTCTGTGTCAGTCACCATATCACTGGGACTAGAGCTTACGTGGGAACCATGGGAATGGAAAGCATGAATCTCTACAGCCTGAAAGGGAAGCTGGGACCTCTGGAACATGGGCTCAGAGATCCAGTAGAGGATTTTCTGATTTAGAGACACTGCTAATCAGGATGGCCATTTAACTCAAAAGCAAGGGATCTTAGTGTATACTAATTGCAATTTATCCTAGGTCTTCATGTATGGAAATAACTTTATGTGTATAGTGTGATTGATATGAAAGTGGCTGCTTGTGCAGTTTAACTCACATGTGGAGATCATTTTAAGCTCTGGGCCCATGTTTTTTCATGGTATCCATTAATTTCAGAATCTTATGTGTATACTGTAATTTCTCGTCTTATCTCTGTGAAGTAGAGGACAGCCACTCTAAATACCTCACTCCTTTAATTTCAGTTGTGGCTGAGATGAGAGTTTGGATGATCTGTTTATTCAAAGATAGGTCCTTTAAGAACTTTCTTTAGTGAAATGCTTTCTGTGTATTTTAGAAACTTCATCTTAACCATTAAGGTGCGTTAAAGGAGATATCAAAAGCATTTCCAGTAGAGTAAAATAACTTCACAGGTTATAATTTTTAGCCACTCCTTAAAATACACACATTCTTAGTGCAAGGGAGCTGTTTCAGGAAAATGAAATTGAAGTTGTAATTCCTTTCTCCCTCCAAATTAGAAATTATTTCAGTTTGAGATTATTTTTTTAATGTAGTAGGTAAGGATAAAGCTGTACAATGCTTCTGAATGTTAATGGGAATAATAACTGTATTTCTGTGCATTCTGCTAAAAAAAATCCCTCTTTGCTTGTGTGCACATATATTTTTTTCAAAATTAAATAAATTAATTAAGGGCTGAATAAAAATAAATATTATATAGCAGTACCAGAAATAATAGGTTCTGTCATTTTGCTAATCCTCCTCTCCCAGGGATAACAAAGAATGAATTTACATTAGTAAACACTAACAAGAATTCATTACTGCCCTCGCAAGAGGTTTGGAGAAAATGAAATAACATGGTGTATTGAAGAGGAAAGATGGGCAAAGGATTCTTGCAGTCTTGCTACAGAGGTACAACCAGGTTAATGCAGAGGAAGGATTCTCACACTGTGATTGACTACATTCAGTTTCAAGAAAATCACATTTAAAAAGAGTTTGTTTAATCAATAGCAGACAGTGTTATAGCTGGAATAGCAGTTAGAACTTCAACATTTTCATTGCATTTCTAGTTAGGCACCAAATAAACTTAGTTCTTTGGGCAAGGAATCATGCGAGTGGCATTAGCACAGAATATCCTGGAACCAAAGGCAGACCGGGAGCAATGCTGTGTTCAAATCATTAGTAGTCAAAATGAAACTAGTGCCGTAAAATCTTGAGGGCATGCCTCATATATTCTTAAAATGCTTGCCCTAGGGACTGATTTCAGTGTGGTTTTCCTTCTTGTGGACACAATTGATTGCATACAATTAGTCATTTAAGATATGCCAGCAGGGTATGTTGTGGTGTCATAAAAAGACCAAAACCCAGCTTATTCAAAGCTAACTCATTATTGAATTATTGAGGCTGCCCACTGTCTATTCTATTCTAGTTCTGGTTCACTAACTCGGATCTCTTCTTGGGTTTAGGATTCACAAACATTCTTTGTGTTGTTTTTCCTGTATGGCTATTCATGTGTACAACATGTACTTCAAGAGCCTAGACAATTATATTATTTACCCCAGAAGGCTACTCAGTGCATTCCTATTTTCTGTATTTTCTAGTGTTTGCTGTCTCATAAAGACCTTACCTCCTGCTTTATCGAACTTCTCAGTTTTGTATATGGTGATTTATTGTGCTTAATGAAGGTAGCAGAATTATATTTGAGCCCATTAATTTTGTAATTGCCAGTACATCCTAGTCTGCAGTTGGTGCACACTGAATACTGAAAAGTGTCTTTTCAGTGGGAAGTTCAGCAACCTGACTACTTTCTGTTTGCCATAAACATAGAGCTGTTCTTTGGACAACCAGTCTGAAATGCACATCCTTTTTCTTTAGGATATTGTGGTTTCCACTGGATGCTGGGCAATTATTGCTAACTATACTCTGGGCAGAAAATTACACAGTCTGAGACCAATCCACTGGTCACGGACTTCAGTTTGTCTAAACCTTGATCAGAAATTTAGCATGGGCCATTTGGGCAGCCGAGGAAGAGTTCCATCTGGAGTAAGAGGTGAGTGTAGTGGCCAGAACACTTCCATAGGCAGCAAAATAACTTGAATCCATTCAGTTTGACTCCTTCTGAAATGTTGTGAAGAGCCTGGTCCTCCCCTTCTAGTAATTCAGGCTATGGACAAACGATGAATATGTAGATAGCCTGTCATAGACCTCACGGTCATGATGAAGACCTTGATGCAGTATTCATGTCCCCGGGTTGCTGTAGTTCTGAGGAGGGCTAGATGGCCTTCTCTACCTGTCTCATTGAAAACATGGGCATGCATTAATTTAAGGGTCTGTCTGCAGGATCTCTGTTCATCATTTTAAAGGTGTCTGTCAGAATTTGATACCCTGAGAGAGGAAAAAAAAATAGAGAAAGCATATCCCCCTAAATATCCCTAGTGTTTGCCCCTTGAGATGTTTGCATTTGATTAATGAAAATAGAAGCTGAAGCTTTTTGGTGTTGGGGGCATCACAAAAATAGGAACGGTCATCAGTTAGTTGGAAAGGAATTTGCATGCCACTGTTCAATGTGCTGTGTTCTCATGCTGCAATAGCATGGAGTGATCACTAATTAATATATCTGTTTGCGAGGCTGCAATAAATGGAGCCAAGAAAAATGAGATGACAGGAAAACAGCATGAAGAGCTGGGGCTAGAAAAAAAACCACTTCCAAACCAGTAAGATTCTGCTTTTCAGCTGGGAGAACTGCTATTAGTTTGGGTAATTGTTTTTTCTACCAAAATGAAGATTCAGGTGGTAAAGAGAGCTGATTCATGGAAGACACAGAACATTGCACTGCTTGCAGCCTGTTAGAGCTGAACACACACAATCTGTGTTGTTTTTTCCCCTTTTTCTATTTTTTTAAGTAGTAATATCTGAAGTGGTCCCCAATGGCAGCTTGTATGTAGGGGGTAAAATCTGGAATTCCCTAATTTCTCCTATTTTCTAATAAAAACTATTACTGTACAAATGTAGATTATTTTCCCCCATTATTTTAAATTGGAATGGTTTTAAAGGGGTGCTTTCTGGTGGAGCCTCTGAAAGTTGGGGTCCCCTGGTGATTGTGATCACAGTCTCACTGAAAGCACTTGGGGTTGTTGGGTTTTTTTACATCAAATTAATATTCTCGTCACTCAGTGTGAAGTACAGGTTTGACAATAGAGCAGCTTCGTCTTTGTTAAAAACTTGCAAAGAGTTTCAGAGTTGAAAGGCTGAGTAAATCTTTATATCTGAGGAGGTAAGCTTAGTGTTATTTCTTGTTTTTAACAGCGCTGTACTGGCGAGCTGCAAGCTGTCTGAACATTGGAGAGAGACCCTTTGGGAGCTCCATTGGTTTTCAGCAAGTCTTTGCGTGCAGTGTGTTTGTACTAGCTGAAGACAGCGCATGGCTCTCTAAATAATTTACAAGTTGATTAATAGACTCACATGGGTATAATTAGAAGAGGGAGAGACAGCAGCTCCAGTAACGGGTACAGTGCTTGGGGGAACTAGAGACTTTATTTTTTTTAAAGAAACTTTCTAGGGTGCTGGGCGTTTGAAGATAAGTTGGGAAGAGCTCAGTGCCTCTTCCCTTTTGAAGTGGAAATAGGACAGTTTGAATCCGTCGAGTTTAATTTTTCACAAGCTTTAGGGGCCCTGCAGTGCAACTCCCTTTTTATTATTGAAAAAACTCTCCATTTTTCTTTCATTTTTCACACACATGCACACACACACACAGAGCCCAAACAGTAGCTAATAAACAAATTGATTTTCTACTTTATTTAAGTTAGTTTTATAACGATGCTATATGTACACCTCAATCACAAATATACTGTGTAAAGTTATGGAGATATTTATGAATGCACTATAATTTATGATTTTTAAGAAACCTTCACCTCTGTTTGACAATGCTTTTGAAGTAGCTCCGTTTTTCAAGTCAAACTTTTGACTTTTCCTCTGGGACTGCTACAAAGGTTTTCTTATGGAAAATAGGTAGCAGTCTTTTTTCCTACTAGGAGAAAATTGGTGGTCAAGAGAACAAAATAAAATTTATTTATTTTTCCTGTTTTAATAAAAGATGCAAGGTTGTAGAATAGGAAGTTTTACATGAAGGCAGAGAGGGAGTAAGTTGTCATCTTCTTTCCTGAATTTTACTTTTTTGTGTATGTTGAATCACTAAATATGATAAATTAGATCCCCTTTTCCTTTATTTGAAAATCTAGAATATATTTTTCTTTACACACCATACAACAATCAAGATTGTCATGTCTGGCTGGCAGATATTCAAGGCTGAAGCAAGTCTTGGGAGACTCAGCCTACAAAGCCATTTTTAAAGCCTTAAATGGGCCATCCTATTGAAAAGTAAAAACAAAACAGCAAAAAACCCCACACCCTAAAAAGCTAACACTGGAAGCCAGAGCAGACAAAATCAGTGTGATTTTATTTAAGAGTCTAGTGCAGTTGTTTCCTGGAGCAATTGTGATAAGAAGTCAGCCAGTGGGTATTGTCCTCCTTATATAGATTTTGCCAGTCTTCTGGTTTTGCAGCTCTATTCGCTGTTACTTTACTGAAGTATCAATAGTACAATATTAGGCATCCATTGTACTATACAATGCTGCTGAGATCTGGGGGTTTGTGTAAGGAAGTGGGTATAACAGGTTGTAAGTTAAAAGGTCTCAAATGCTCACCATGGCTTTGGCTCTGCTTTGGGTATCATATGCACAGAATCAGGCTCCTGTATGAAACAGACTTTTTTAATGGCAAGCAAAACATTTAATAACTCTTGGGTGTCACTTTACATATTTGAATGTCCTATTAATGTAGCTGGTAGGTGTCAGGAGGAACAGCAAGGGGAGACTCCTAAGTACTGGGGATTCAGAGTACGTCCTGGCCCAGGCCTTGCTACTGAGGACAACAGACCCCTCATCACCCTCCCTTCTCACCACATGGGGAATGCCAAGATGGGTTTCACTTTGTTATCAGACCAAATTTATTCAGTTTTGTAATCGCTGTTAAAAAGGGGTTTGTAGGCCAAATTCTGCCTGTCAGAAGGCCTGTGTGCTTCAGTAGGGCTGAACTAGGTTAGAAATAAGGAGGAAAATGAGGGACATGGTTGATAATGGAGGTGATGTGTTACATGGGTTAGAACTGTGGTTGCTGTCTTGTGTCTAGTGGTATTCTCCCTGCAGAAGCTGAAGTAGTAAAAAAAAGTAGTGCACGTGTACATTTTGTTACTACTTTTAGAAACTTTCAGGTTGGAAGCATCCCTGTGAGGTAATTCAGAGTAGCTGTTGTCTTGCGGGTGGGTAAACTGAGGCAGAAACCGAGTTGAACTTGAGCTGCAGCGCAATTGGTGAGTGAGGGTGGATGGGAACCTGGGTGTACGAAGCCTGACTCTGGTGGTAATCTCTGCACCACTCCTGTGTCATTAGGCAGCTACCCACAGACGCTGAAAACATCCCAGAGGCCTTTTAGTGGGGGGAAAAATGTTTTTTGTGTTTGCATGCTGAATAATCAATTTGGGCTGAATTTCCATTGCTAAATCTGAAGATACCACTAACAAGTGTAAGGGGCTGGAATCTTACCTAGTCACTGAACGGGATCAGGTGTAGATTCCTGGATTTCTGACTTAATAACTATGGGAGAAAGCAAGATGTGCTCCTTTCATGGGCATTTCTGAAGGTCTTCGTTTATCACCTATCATTTGATCTATGATTTGAATGGTACCTGTTGCAAAAATGTCATCACTTCCTCTTTAATGCGGCTAATTCCTATTTTAAATTACTAAAAACCATAAAATAACAGGTTCTGGGATATTTGAAGACAAAAAATATAAAATGTAGAAACAAAATACTTTACCATACTATTTATTTTAGTGTATTAAAATAATCATTCCAGTTCCTGCAGGGACCCATTGTCGGCAGTGCTGTAGATGTAAAATTAGTGGCATTACATCTCAATGTAAATTTGCCATTTGATGAGGGAACTGACCGGGATTTACTGTTCCTTGCAAACGCCACGTTACCTCGGGGGTTTTCCACGCCGCCTCTTCACCTGCGCTGGCTTCGGGACCCGGAGCGCCAGCGAGGGCCGCGGGGTCTTACTTACGGTACTTAACGGAGAGCTTCAATCATGCCGAGGTGTCGGCCGTTCGCAGCCTCGGTACCGGGTGCCGCCGCTCCGCGCTGCCCGCCGCCCCCGGCAGGTGGCGGTAGAGAACAAGGGAGCTGGGCCGGCCGGGCGGGGCTCCCCCCGCACCTCGGTGCTTGCGGGTATAAAGCGGCCTGTGCCCCCCAAAGCGAGAGGTACCGGGGTGAGGGTTTATTGCCTACAGCAGGCAGTGCGCTGTGGAACGGGGCAGCAGCCCGTGGTCACGAATCTGGGGTGTTGGCAGGGTTAGATTCAAATACCGATCGACCTATGGGATGGTAAATCACTGCTGAATTGTTGTCTGACGCATTAAAACCCAATTGATAATTGTTACCGTCTCTGCGGACCTTAATGTGGGTGAGAAAATAGAATGCTTCTCTAAAAGACCTGCATGAAATGACCTGTTGTGGGTAACCCAGAGTTTATAGAGCAATAAAATAAGCAAATCTCACGCTTTGCTAAATTTAGGATTGACAGGACAATCCAGGGAAGTAGCCTTTGGCGGTAGTTTATACTCAGGGCAAGATGTTAACTGTCAAGCCTCAGGCATCTGAATTAACTGTGAAAGTCTGCAGACCTAACCTAAAAAAATTCTTCAAGAGAAGGGTAAAGGATAAATGGACAATATTGTCTAAAGGACCTGAAACTTTTTGCAGCACAAAGCTGCAAATGCAGATGCATTTATGCTGGACTTAAAATTGAGCTTTTATAGGTTTGGAGAAGTGAGTCAGTGCCCTTAAAACAGAAGTCTGTTTTAAGGGGTAATATATGGAGGAGGAATCAATTTAAATATGATAATCGTATAGCTTGGAGCGCTGACAGCACTGAAGCTATTGGAGAACAGTGCCCTGTAATCTCCCAAGTATGTGCCTTTAACGTTCTGTTACTTTTGTCTGGAGCAGATGGCATGATTTTGTAACTGATTGCCTGATTCAGTTTTCTATTAGTCCTGCAGATCTATCGGTTGGGTAAGAGCTAATGGGCCACACTCCTATGAGTTTCATGAGGAATTGCTTTTCCTAAGGAGTACCTTCTACCTCTGAAAACCTTTGAAGCTCTGGGAAGTAAATTTATTTTTTAAATGGTCTGATGATTGACAGCCCTGGAGATAGAAAATCCCTATGTGTCCACACAGCAGTTCCAGCATGAGCAGCAGCACTTTAAGCCTCTATTGCCTGTCCCCTGCCTGATCATAGCCATGAATTGATTAGATCACTTCTTAGGTCCACAGCTGCTAATTCAGCTGTGTAGTCTAGACCATTAACATGGTTGAGACAGAACAGAAGATAAAGGAGGTTTGGTGTGTAGTATCCATGTTAGGCAAGGATGTATGCATGAATAAATTACATTTCTGTATGGAGCTGGCCTCATTCTGCCACATATACCATTTCTGAGGTTCACCATGACCATGGTCCACAGTTCTGTATGGTGCTGTCGGCACAGGGCACCACTGTAGCTCAGCAGCTCTGCAGCATTATGTCTGAGGGGTGAATTTTACTCCTGCACTTTCATTTCTCGCCTTAATAGAGATGTGCTTCCACATTACCTAATCTGGATATCTCTTTGTAGCACGTTGTAATTTTGACAAGAAACTTATCTTTGGACTTCTCTAATGATAAAGTAAAATCTCTCTAGAGTCTCATTCGCCCAACTTTCAGAGTTGGAAACTCACACAAGCTTATGTTGAAAAGGAATTGATTATTCAAAGCTCTTGTGCTTCATAATCTACTTAAAACATGTAGATTGACTGTCTCATCAGAAAAGCTCTAAATTTTACTTTGCTATATAGCCCACTGGGTCATGTGTTTAAGGCCAGGAGACTTCTGGCTAGTTACTTACAGACCATGTGCCCCTCCAATTACAGGTTATTAATTTGCCTTACATTCAAGAGACAGTTCCACATGAGTGAAAAGGAATACCATATTGCAGAGTTCTTCATTACCTACTCTGTCTGTACTGCAGCAAAATAAGAATAATACTGATTTCTTTCTTCCTTTTTGCTTCCTTTTTTTATCCCCCTCTGGTCTGTGGAAGATGTTTTACAGTTTTAATGCAGCTGTTTTAAGTGTGACTATTCCTGTTCAAGGGCAGCTGATGTACTTTGTAATGCCATTGAACAGCCAACAAGCTATGTTCCCCTATTGTGTTGAAGTGATAGGTATGTTTGCTAATCAAGAGGAGAGCAGAGCTTGCTGCCTGACTTGTTTATGTTTTATTTCTCACCATCAAGCTTTAGAGGGAGGCACAGAAAATATGTAAGCATCTATATTATTCAGTGATGTATATATGTACATGAGCATACAAACAATCTAAAGTGTATTGCTGGTATCTTCTAGTCAGTCATCACTGAAATTAGCAGGGTGTCAGGGTTAGAACACATCCCCAGTGTTACTCAGGATACCCCAGACCTGACATGTCATTAGATAAACTACTAATTCATTGCCACTTCATCTTGATTGTTTTCTTCCCCTCTTGTGATTGCTTCAATTTCGCTCAAAAATAGTGACCAAATTGGAGGATTTTGATCATAAGGATTCACAGAAGGCCTGTGGGAAGTGATCACATAGAGAGGATGCTGCCTGGTTCCCGTCACAATTCCTTTCTAATTTTCTTGTAGGCTGTAGTGTTTCTACTTCCCATATGCAGGATTGAAGCTATTTGGCCCCTGGAACTGGAGAATCTCCTATGATCTGCTGAAAGCTCAACAGCCCAGCCTACCACCTTATTTCTCTGTGGCATTCCTGGGGCTTTCAGGCTCTGCCTCGGATTCCCTATTCGGCTCACAGGGATGTCAGCTCTGGCAGAATACCACTTTAGTGCAGTTTCACTCAGGGTTTGTAGGGTTTATCCCAATCCATTGCAAAACTGTTTTAAGCATTCTGAAAATGTTTCCAGAAAAAAAAAACACACCACAAACAACCCAAACCAAACATGTAATTTGGCATCCTTGTAAATCCACGTTAATGATTCCAGTAGGAATCATGATAAAATAGCATGCAGCAATACAGAAAATTTAGTGCTGCAGCCAGAGATTCAGGAGTACAGGAATATTGCGCTAGTCTTTGTATGGAACACATCCTGGGGAAAGAGAAGGTGGGATTTTCTTTTTTCCTACTAGGATGTCTTGGATTTGAATTAGTTCTTGTAACCTGGAGGGTGGGGAGAACAACTGCCCTGTAAAGAGCACTGAAATTCTGCTGTTACCCCCTCTATGCGTGCCTGCAGCTCAGGTCTTAGATAAGTATCATCTGCCTAATAACGCTTCTGCCTGCTGCTGCGCTATTGTATAGTTAATTTTGTGAATCCTGTTTTTAATGGAATGCCTAGTTTTGCATTGTCATTTTGCTCTCTGTCAAGTGTCTGGTTTTATTCCATCCCTTTTTTCTTTCAGCAGATGGAGAATATTCATCCCCTTAACCTGGGTTGTTTTTTTTTTCATGTGAAGTAGATATCCTCAATTAATACACTAATCTGTTTTCTAATTAATTCCCTGTGGTTTTCCTCCCTTTTTGCTGGTACATTGAATCCTGAGCGCAATTCTGTAAACTCAGTAATTTGATTATTTAAAGGAGAAGTAATGAATTTCATGCTAGAGGTGTAAGTCATTAGGAAATGTTAAATTTCAGGAAGCAAGTGGATTCTATCATTGTGGTTTAAAACCTGCTTGTACTCAGGGTATGAATGTGCACTGCTAATAATGTACTCTACTAAAATACAGGCACATTCCTGTCAGCTAGTCCTAAAGCGAATTGCATTGTTAGAAATCTGACACTTTTACTCTCCTACAAGCAATTGTTGTTGTATTTTTGTATGCAGATGTGATGGCAGAGTGAGTATCAAAACATCAACATTCCATGATGTGGATTTATGTAGCATTTTTTATCGCTTGTTTCCAGTAGAGGCAACAGTGTATAAGACATACTGTACAAATAAAGGGAAGGGGCTCTCCTCGCTGCTTGAAAATTGTTTAGTCTGCTTCTTTGGGAAGTAGCTTGAGGCGATTTTGCTGACCTTTCTTTGGGGTTATTTAACACTAAGCCCAGCACATTACAAGAGTCCTTGGAAATTTTATAATCGCTCTTGGTGAACTGGAACATTTAATTCTTCTGTAAAAAAAATAAAATAAAATCACAAGATATACATAAGTTTAAGTGTCTGATTGAAATATTTCAGTGAAAATATGCAGGATGCCTCCTTACCATTATGCCCCATTAAATAGTGTTTTGAAAGCTGCATAGTAATTGTAACCCCAGTCAGCATCTTGCTGATGATCTCTCTTGCCCTAAAGAAAAATGATAATAAAGAAAACTTTTATCTCTAAAATTAGGAGCCATCAATGCAGTAATTACACTACTTGAAATACATTTCAGAAATCTATTTTCAGTTGTAAAAGCTTCAAGCCTTTGGGCAAATGGAAGAAGTACTGCACCCAGCCTGCTGTGGCAGAGCCATTGTCATCTGTGAAGTTAAATACAGAATGCTACAGAAATTTCTTTCCTGTTTTAGGGTTTCTTTTTCACAAGCCAGGTCATTATTTTTGCATTTTGATGAGATTGTGTCACACATTTCACTGTGACATCAACCCAATAGGGCTGAGAGGAAAAACTACATTGCAGAATTTTGTAGGCATCAGTTTTTACCAAATACTTTGCTTTAGTCCTGCAGTTCTTTACAAGTTTGGGGTTCCATGGTACCACTGTAAAGATGTAAAAGTCAACAGTAACTCCTCTCTCCATAATCTATCAATCATAAATGGGAATAACTCTTTTGTGTTTTAGTTCCTATAGCAGTCTAACCAGAAAAAGTAGCATGTATTTTCCTTAATTGCAGACTCAGCATACAAAATAAAAAACATCTTTTGAATTCTTTGCAGTCCCAGACAAGCTTGTGATGAAGATCCTGACGGAACGCCTAAGTGCACTAGACTGCATGACCAATGGATGGGTGCTTTATGGCTTCCCAAGAGATGTGGAGCAGGGAGAACAACTGCAAGAATCTCATTTTGTTCCAAACAGGTACGATATACATTTAGTAATCACAACATTACATATATGAAAAATTTGTTTATGGAAAGATACTGATCTTTATTGGCATTGTATAAGCCGTTGCATCTTATTTATTACTTCCTTAGCTAGAAAAGGGGTCTTGCTCCTGGAGAGTAGGAAATGGAGCACTGGCCTTACAAATCCTCCAGATGGCCAAACTGTGGGAGAGAGAAGAGGTTTGTTGTTCTGGTTATTTGTTTGAGTCGCCTCTAAAGGCAAAGCATAAGAAATGGATTAAAATTTGGATTATATCAGAAGGTGTATTTTATTTGCAGCAGGAGGGGGATCTACATCTTCTTTCTTTAGCGTTGGCATAATGTCATAGAAATATATTAGTATTGTGAGAAGCTCATTATGAGACATTTGGGTTTTGTGAAATAATTAAAAAACAACATGAGAATTATATTTTATTTGAGCTATAATGAAGTGTTCAGAAATGTAATACAAGAGAAATGAGCATCAAAAGAGAACTGTTGTGACTGTCAGGCAAATAAAATAGGGTTACTCTTTACAACTGGTCCAAAGGTGGTGAGGTTTTGAGATGCTGGTGTACTCATCAAAACTGACAGGCTTTTCCATTCCCCTCCCAATGGTTCCTGGTTCAGTCCATACCGCTGGCTGACATAGTGGCCATTCCAAAGGCACACACTGGAAATTTGTAGTCTTTTATGCTTCCAGGATGTTATTCTTACTTGAAAACTCATAGTGGAAAAGGTGTATTACCCACATAAGCCTTTAAATTGGCAAAGTTACTCTTCCTGTGTCTTTTGTGTGGCTGCCCTCAGTCCCCTCCCCTATAGAGGGCATAGTGGAAAGATGTAAAAGGGTAAGACTGAGTTGGAGAGAGAAGAGAGGAGAGTGAAAAGGGAGGGAGTTAGCAGAAGTCATGGTATCAAGTATGTGAAAGTATGTGAAAACAGCAGTGGCTTGCTTTATTAAAAGTAAGATGGTACATACCTTAAGCAAGGATCCATTTAATGAAAAAAGGGAAAAGGAATCTTGAAATGTTACTTAACAGTTAAGTAACATTTCCCATGGATTATTCCTCATGTGCATTCAGAAGGTAGGTCCTGAGTCCCTAAACATGTATCTGAGAGCACTGTGAATACTCAAATATTTGAGTGCCAGGTGCTCCTTTACAGGATCAAGACCTCATCAAGTGAAGAAGAACAACTCATAAAATTGTATGTGTGGAAATCAGGCACTGAGCCGGTTGCTCAGCTTCCATTTTCTTTAAAGAGCTCTGCATACCCATATGAGTTAAGAATTTGGCCCCTCCAATTTTCTACAGGGGTTGAAGTAAGGGACAAAAATAGACATCATGCTATCTGATTGATTTTGGAGCTGGTATTTTCCAGACAACTGAAGTAGTAGGTATATAAGGGAGAGAGGGTGATTATAAACAAAAGGACATATTGCAGCATAGGATAGCAGGGCAGTAATTCAGTTTCAGTTGTGATGCTAGTTATAAAACACTATCTGCAGAGGTGGTGTTTCTGACATCAGGAGAAAAACCTGATAGAATTATAGCCTTGAAATCAATCTGGGAATAGGATGCAGAAATCTATAAATCAGACACAGAGCAATCTACAAAGTCTCATTTTTAGGAGGGCTCTGTTGATGAAATTAGATTAAAATAAATTTACATATATATCAAGTTTATTATTAAAATCTAGTCACATCAGTAAACAAAATTATTTGTGAAAGAGTATGTTACTCTGTGTTTTGAACTCAAAGTAGACCTCTTTGGCTGATCAGAACCCAGAGTTATTATCTGCTTGTCAAGTCACAAATCTATTCCTTAGAGCTAATAAATGGTTAGTGTTCAAATACTATGTTTTATCTGACTCCCACCTCATAAAGCTAGTACACATAATACTAAATTATACAGCATCGAGCAGGATCAGTCTCCTGACTCCTCCATCTTATGGAAAGAAAAACAAACCTAGTAATTGATGGTAGAAAAGAAGGAAAATAAAGTTATTTGAAAACAAACAAAATGGGCTATAAAGTTTGTTAAAATGTAATAATAAAAAAACTCATACAGCATCAGCCACTGCACCCAAAGAACTACCCTGGAACAAAAAGGGAAAATAATTCATTTTTCCACTGAAAAAGTAAGGTACAGGGGTTTCTTTAAATTAGAATTTGCAGTAGAGCAAAGGTTTGCTTACAGCCTGATGCAGGAAAACCTGCCTTATCAGACAAAACCTGTCGACTAAAAGACTGCTCTTTCTGTACTCAGAGAAGACATGTATTGCTTTCTATGTTCCTCCCTATGAAGCAGTTACTGCTTAAGTGGACAGGATCCTAATCACATTGAACTGTGGCAGCCTTTAGGGCAAATAAGAAGCTGAATCTATTAGTGGACTCTCAGCTATCTGGTAAAAGAGCACCATTAACCACTTAGTGCCTATGGTAAGTGGGAATCCAAATCCAATTACAGTTTGGCATCTGAAGCTCGGAACTACTAATGCAAAGGACTGAATTCAGTTCCACATCCAAATGCATGTGAATAGGTATTTTAGTTTTTAATTGTCGATGCTTGAGCAACAATAAGAAATACATAGTAAAACCATAGATAGTTCTAATATGCTGAAAAGCTCTATTTGGTATCTACCAAAATATTTCTTACCCCTTCTGCTCTCTCCCAAACTTACAGTTAAAATAAGACTCCGCAGCAGCAGTATCATCTGTTCAATATCTCTTGTCGTTAGCTTTAGCTAGTTTTTGACCAGCTGTGTGTTGGTTCCAGGCCAGTTGAAGGCAATCAGTAGTTTAAGAACTCCCTGAGCTTAGAGGGTCGTCTGGATAACTGTCTAATAGCCCATTTTGCTTGACTTTACAGTCTCTTTTTCAACACTGTCCTTTTGGCCTCCACCGTATATCATATGGAAAGGAGTTTCACTTTTTCACTGACTGTCATATGAAAAAACTTCACAGTGTTTTTTCTGGGTTCCTTTCTTCTACTGAGAAACAGGTATAAGCATTCCCTGTTCATGTCTCCTAACACTCCTGATTTTATAAGCTGCTTGTGTATGACTGTTCAGTCATCTCTTTCCCAGGCAAAGAACTTGGGTCTGTTTATCCTTTGTTTTCTTAAAAGTCATTTCACTATTCTGATCATCCTGTCTCCCTGTTCTCTACCTTCTCTAAATTCTTTTGATTTGATGGGACAGACAGAACTTCATTCAGTTTTGAGGGTAACACTGGATGTATATATGTTAGCATAACCTTTTTTTTAGTTTTATCTTAACTCCATTACTCCTAATTGCAGATAATCTGTGGGATGATACTGTGATATTTGTTGGAATATCTCGTGTGTGTAGACTATTGAAGAACAAACAAGAGGAATTAGAGATGTGTGCACGTCTACGGGGGTATGATATAATAGGCATCACAGAAACATGGTGGGATGGCTCCTATGACTGGAGTGCTGGAATGGAAGGTTACAGGCTCTTTAGGAAAGACAGGCCTGGCAGGCAGGGAGGGGGAGTTGCCCTTTATGTTAGGGATAGGCTGGAGAGTATGGAACTGTGTCTGGGGACAGGTGAGCAGTGCACAGAGAGTCTGTGGGTCAGGGTTAAAGGGAATATAGCTGTGGGAGACATTACTGTGGGGATCTGTTACAGACCGCCTGATCAAGGAGAACCTGCGGATGAAGCACTCCATAGGCAGATAGGAAAAGCCTCACGCTCGCAGGCCCTTATTCTCATGGGTGACTTCAACCACCCTGACCTCTGTTGGAAGGACGGTACGGCCCGGCACAAGCAATCCAGGAAGTTCCTCGATTGTGTAGAAGACAACTTCCTTCTGCAAGTAATAGAGGAGCCGACAAGGAGAGGTGCTGTGCTTGACCTCATGCTCACCAGCAGTGAAGGGCTCGTTGGAAATGTGATGCTCCAGGACAGCCTTGGATGCAGCAATCATGAGATGCTCGAATTTGAGATCCTCAGGACAGTGAGAAGAGCGTGCAGCAAGCTCACTGCCCTGGACTTCAAAAGAGCAGACTTCAGCCTCTTCAGGAACCTGCTTAGGAAGGTTCCATGGGGTACAGCCCTAGAGGGCAGAGGGGCCCAAGACTGTTGGTTGATATTCAAGGATCACCTCCTGCAAGCTCAGGAGTGTTGCATCCCAACCAGAAGGAAGTGCAGCAGGAGGGCCAGGAGACCTCCTTGGATGGATAAGGAGCTCCTGAGGAAAATTCAAATGAAAAAAAGAGGCTTATAATAAGTGGAAGCAAGGACAGGTGGCCTGGGAAGAGTACAGGGATGTTGTCCGGGAAGCTAGGGACCAGGTTAGGAAAGCTAAGGCCCAGTTAGAATTAAACTTAGCTAGAGGTATTAAAGATAACAGGAAGGGATTCTACAGGTACATAGCAAATAAAAAACAGACTAGGGAGAATGTAGGCCCCCTCAGGAAGCTCTCAGGAGAACTGGCTACACAGGATTTGGAGAAGGCTGAGGTTCTGAATGACTTCTTTGCTTCTGTCTTCACTGGCAAAGGCTCTGACCAAACCACCCAAGTCTTGGAAGGCAGATGCAGGGACTGTGAGAATGAAGACCTTGCGCCCACTGTAGGAGAGGATCTGGTTTGAGACCATCCTAAAAATCTGAATGTGCACAAGTCCGTGGGTCCTGATGAGATCCACCCGCAGGTCCTGAAGGAGCTGGCGAATGAAGTTACTAAGCCGCTGGCCATCATATTTGAGAAATCATGGCAGTCAGGTGAAGTTCCCCATGACTGGAAAAAGGGAAATATAACCCCCATTTTCAAGAAGGGGAAAATGGATGACCCAGGGAATTACAGACCAGTCAGTCTCACCTCTGTGCCTGGCAACATCTTGGAGCAGATTCTCCTGGAAGGCATGCTAAGGCACATGAAAATCAACAAGGTGCTTGGTGACAGCCAGCATGGCTTCACTAAGGGGAAATCCTGCCTGACCAATTTGGTGGCCTTCTATGATGGGGCTACAGAAGTGATGGACAGGGGTAGAGCAGTTGATGTCATCTACCTGGACTTGTGTAAAGCGTTCGACACTGTCCCACATGACATCCTTGTCTCTAAATTGGAGAGACATCAATTTGATGGATGGACCACTCGTTAGATAAAGAACTGGCTGGATGGCTGCACACAAAGAGTTGTCGTCAATGGCTCAATGTCCGGCTGGAGACCAGTAATGAGTGGTGTCCCTCAGGGATCGGTGTTAGAACCGGTCTTGTTCAACATCTTTGTCGCTGACATGGACAGTGGGATTGAGTGCGCCCTCAGCAAGTTTGCCGATGACACCAAGCTGTGTGGTTCGGTTGATACCCTGGAGGGAAGGAATGCCATCCAGAGGGACCTCGACACGCTTGTGAGGTGGGCTGATGCCAACCTTATGAAGTTTAACCATGCCAAGTGCAAGGTCCTGCACCTGGGTCAGAGCAATCCCAGGCAGAGCTACAGGTTGGGCAGAGAAGAGATTCCCTGCGGAGAAGGACTTGGGGGTGTTGGTTGATGAGAAAATGAACATGAGCAGGCAGTGTGCGCTTGCAGCCCAGAAAGCAACCGTATCCTGGGCCGCATCAAAAGGAGCATGACCAGCAGGTCGAAGGAGGTGATCCTGCCCCTCTACTCTGCTCTTGTGAGACCTTACCTGGAGCATTGTGTGCAGTTCTGGTGTCCTCAACAGAGAAAGGACATGGAACTGTTGGAACAAGTCCAGAGAAGGGCCACCAGGATGATCAGGGGACTGGAGCACCTCCTGTATGGAGACAGGCTGAGGAAGTTGGGGCTGTTCAGCCTGGAGAAGAGAAGGCTGCGTGGAGACCTCATAGCAGCTTCCAGTATCTGAAGGGGGCCTATAGGGATGCTGGAGAGGGACTCTTCATTAGGGACTGTAGTGACAGGACAAGGGGTAACGGGTTAAAACTTAAACAGGGGAAGTTTAGGTTGGCTCTAAGAAGGAAATTCTTTCCTGTTAGGGCAGTGAGGCACTGGAATGGGTTGCCCAGGGAGGTTGTGAATGCTCCATCCCTGGCAGTGTTCAAGACCAGGTTGGACGAGGCCTTGGGTGATATGATTTAGCGTAAGGTGTCCCTGCCCATGGCAGGGGGGTTGGAACTGGATGATCTTAAGGTCCTTTCCAACCCTAACTGTTCTATGATTCTATGAATACAGTGTTGCTTTCACTGAAAACGTATTGAAAAATCACAAAGTGTCACAAATCTCAACTGTGTGTGTACAGACTCAGTGAGTAGCCTAAAAACCCTTTAACTCAAGATCTCTGTAGTTAAAGTTGTAGCCTGGTTCATGTTAGAGTTCTCCTCAAGCTGATAAAGCATCTGTGCTGATGGGCTCTGCTGCTAAGTGTGTCCTGGGATTCTCAGTTCCCCTATTCCATCATTTCCTTTGTTTTTTTCCATCTGATCTGAATCCAGGGTCAATTGATTTATATTTCAGTATTGACTAATTATATTACAGTTGAATCTACAAACAATACAAGTGGACAGACAAAGCTGGGCAGGGGAGGGATGAACTTGAGGATTGATCAAACAATACATATATAATATCTCAAATATCCATTTTTCCAATATTATAGTTTTCTCTTTCCCCGTAGAGAAAATAAACAGCACTTGCTTCTCTGGTGCAAGTTTTCCATCAGTGTTTTATTTGGTCTTCAAAATGGTGTGGCTGTATCCCTGATTATGTCATCTTTTTACATAATATATTTAAAGCTTCTTTTTTATCACACTGCTAAGAACCTGTATTCAAACAGTACAGGATAACGAAGCTCCTAATTTCTAAGGTAGAATCTGTGAATACGTTGAAAAGGGAAAAATCAGAATGGAAAAGAATATTTTTATTTTAACTAGTTGGTCTTTACATGGGGCTTTCGTATTTCTGCAGCTGATCCCAATGTGGATTAGGGATAATAAACAGCCTATTAATGGAGGCCTGAACTAGGAAATGGAGTTTGAATCAGCAGCAAAATTCAATGGCTGGCGAAGGTTAATAACTCCATTACTATCAGCTCTATTTTTTAGCCGTTTGAAGAGCTAGGTGTTAGCCTTATCTTACTCCTCATTAATTGAGCTAATAGAACCCCTGTGACCCTACCATGCTGCCATTATATGAGAGTTTACCAGACATGGACTGGAATACTTATCACTGAATATGTATTCCTCGGATTCATTTTTATATCAGAAATATTTTTGTTAAAGATTGGCTCTCTTCAGGTTTCTTTTTGGCTGTTCATTTCCTTGCTGCCTCCTGTAACAGCTACATATTTGGAAATTAAATGTAAATGACTCAATTAAAATCCTATCAAGGAACAAGCTAAGTCCCAAAATAGTTGCATCAAGGAAACATAATAGTGATTGAATTATTCTGACATGGAAAAATCTTACAGGGCATTTTTAAAACTTTGGCCTAATTTAAACGATGGATATTGTGTATTTATAATAGATGTGGTTTTAATTGATGGCATACAAAAATCTGATGAGGAACAAAGAAGAAATACTATAATTATATCTTATTTTCTCCTCGTTTTCAGGGAGAAAAAAAAACCCAAAACACTAGAAAAATAATATGGTAATCAAGGTACTAAATCAGTAGAATTAAATTTGCCTGCACCAGGGAGGGAGAGAAACAGTAGGAAAAGTCCAAGTGCCTTATGTAGGATTTTGCTTAATTTATAGAAAGTGTAGTAAAAATAATAGGCAGATGAATTCTGTTTCAGTCATTCTCATTTTTTGTCTCTTCTGATTAGAAAGCAGCTCACTCTTACCGGAGCCATTGTATAGTTGCTGGTTAACTGACTATTGTCTTCACTCATGCTAATTGGTTGCCTTTTTATTATCACTTTGGATATCAATTCTCCCATCTCAGATAGTCTTTTTGTCCTCCCTGGCATGTTCAAAGGCAGAGTGACTGGTTTGGTAAAAACTAAGGGCCGAGACACTGGAAACTAAAGGGGCAGGATCTTCTTGAGGTCAGTGCTGGGTTTATGAAACAGAAATGTATTTTGGAAAGTGTGGTTTAGGTGATGAATTCTTCATCACAAAGTTTTTCTTCCCAAACAAAATCCATTACAGATTGTGTTTACTGGGCAAACTTAATGAATCTTCCTCTCACCTGGATTTTTGAGTGATCCATCAGCTTCACTGAGTGAGTAGAACCAGTTTAACCCATAATTGCTACCCGTGTAGCCTTTTCCAAGCTACAACATTTCAGCCGTTGTGTTAGCTCTTGATGCAAGTGTTTTGAGACTTACCCTGTTCATTGACAAGATTTTAATTAAGTCCATTATCTTTGTTTCATGGTCTGCCTCTGTTGCAAAAGGCATTGCTGAGCAGTCTGTAATGGGCAAAATATATCAGGGAAGCTCCAGTTACCTTATGTGTAACAGCTGTGCATAGAAAGGTGTAATTGCTCTGGCATGAAGGCTCTGTTAAGCAGTCACACCCATGGGCTACTTAATAGTGACAACTAATTCTCCACAGGCAGTGCAAAAGCTGCACACACACAGGCTCTTGCCCTACACAAAACTGATGGAAGCAGTTCCTTAAGCAGACTGGATGATTACAGTAAAAACTTATCACTTCTGTACATTCTACCTGTCCTGTATCAGTACCATAGGAACCTTTCTATCCTGGGGAAAGGGCTTAATGTGCATCTTGAGCCAACAATAGCAAAACCTCAAATGCAGATTTAAAATTCTTCCATTGGCTTTCAGTAGGATGCTGCATTTGCTCTCACAAGTTTATTCTGTTCCAACATGAATAGAAGGTATATTTGGCATCAGCTGTGGGAGGCAGGTATTATTTTTAGAAGTTACCTCATACAAGCTCCTTTTGATGGAGTTTGTGTGGTGAAATCCTGGATACAGCAATTAAGGAGGTCTCTGATTTCAATAAGCTTCCTAAGTCTCCAGGAAGAGAAAGGAGAAAAGCTTCTACTTCTAAGTCAATATTTTTATTTTTGTATTTTAAGCACCCAAAGCCACATGCAAAATCCTACCATTCTTTTTGCTGCTGAAAAGAGGGTTGTTTTTCTGCAGTAGCTCTCTCTCACAAATGAGGAGATATTAGGAGATGTGAAGACTGCTATCACCTATAGATTGAAACCATTTTTCTCAGAAGATGCCACTGGTGTCAAGACTGCCTGAACTCAATACCTAACTGGAGAGAGAGAAAACTCTGTAAGAACAGTAGATAACATCCAGGGTAACATTCAGGCTGAGAGAGTTGGGGTGGTTCAGCCTAGAGAAGAGAAGGCTCTGGGGAGAACTTATAGCAGCCTTCCAATACCTTAAGGAGGCCTACAAGGAATCTGGAGAGGGACTTTTACAAGGGCATGTAGAGATAGGACAAGGGGAATGGCTTTAAGCTGAAAGAGGGGAGATTGAGATGAGCTCTTAGGCAGAAGCTCTTCCCTGTGAGGGTGGTGAGGTAGTGGCACAGGTTGCCCAGGGAAGCTGTGGCTGCCCCATCCCTGGCAGTGTTCAAGGCCAGGCTGGATGGTGATTGAAGCAACCTGGTGTAGTGGAAAGTGTCACCATTAAATCTGTACAGGTTAAAACTGAATTTATTGAAGTCTGTTACTGCAATTGCTGTCTGATACTGAGAAACTACATTACAAATGCACATTACCTTTGAACTCCATCATTACTAAAATTCAGGAATTCTGGAATTAAAACTTAAGATTGTGCCAGCCATGCTCTAATTTAGTAGTCTCTTTGGGCCTGAGACTATTCCCTGAGTAAGCCATTACTCAGAGCTAGTGTGTCTGGCAAAATTGGCCCATACTGAAAACCACAGGCAGAACAGGCATTATGCTTCTTTTGCTTAGATTCTCCAAGCTGAAGATCTGGGAAGACAAGTGCATCAGTCTGTAGCAAATATAATACGGCTTGGGTGATTAAAACTGTCAAGTAATATTGCATATTGAATGGAGACTAGTTTGTCATTACCATGAGGATTAGAAAGTGTAATCTTCATTAAAGCATCAGTGGATTTACTGCTGTTTGCCTTGGAACAAGATATTTGCTCAGAATTTTCTAGTAAGTAAATTTAGCAAGTACAGAGCAATTTAAAGAGCAGAACTGAAAATAGTCATAGCTTATTCTGTGGGAAAGATGTAGGAATGATCCCTTCTATCTGACAAATGCACGGTTTCTAATTCTATTCTTCTTTTCATATAACTGACCCAAGATCAAGGTGCAGCCACTTACAAAGTGATTGTTTTATTTAACCTGCTAGAAAATGCTGCTACTTTGTGAACATAATTTAAGATGATTTTCAGGCTAAGTATATAGAAAGAGCAGTTCAGATACTTCTAGTGAAATCGAAGGATTTGTACTGGCTCTGAATGTGCCTCAACGTTAAAGAAGATAGAAACAAAATAAAGAAATCATCTGGTTTCTCAACCCCTTGAGTCCTGTGGGCTCTTCAGATTGCCGTATTTTTCTTAGCAGTGTTTGCAGTAAAACACTGAACTGTCAAAGCAAAGTATGTGGTGAACTTGCCATATTTCTGTAAAGTTCACTTTCTCCTTTTAAAAGTACAGTTCCTTCACAGAAGTCCCTTTCCAGTTGTACGTTTCTGACCTCCATGGAGGAGACTGCATAGGATTAACTGGTGCAGCAGCAAGCCCTTACCTTTCATTGCACCATTCAAATTATAATCTCAGTTTGGAAACTTTCTGCCATTTATTTTCTTTTGCTAAAACTGTTACTGCCACTCCATTATACTGAATCCAGCCTTTTATTAACTGTGAATAAACTGCTGAAATGCATTTTGCATTGTGATTATTAAAGAATTCCTTATATTCCAATTCTGTAATTATTAAAGCAAGTAGCTGTTACTCAGAAAAATCCAACAAAACACAGCAAAACCACTGATGGCAGGAGAGAAGCTTGGATGTAATGACAGGGAAGATGTAAGACCAGATGCAATTCTTAAGGTCTCTTCTGTAGCTGTGTATTTGCATTACAAACCTAGGAAGTTTGTTCAGTGCAGTTTCCACATTGTCCTGTCTGCAAAATCTTGAGTGGCTTCCTCTGATTTCTTAAGCATCATGTTGATTTACTGCAAAGTGTAAGGGGGGGTCCAGATTCAGGCTGGATATTTGGTTTTAGTTCCTGACTTGTACAGAATTTCTCAGGTGGTTCCTAAGTTTCTCATCATGCCACAGTCCTTCCCTTACCCCTACCTGACCCTGCTATAGATCTCAACTGTTGTTTTACCTTGTTGATGTTTTGTCTATATTTGCTTTAACCAGCTGCCTCTCTTTGCATGCAGCACTGGGACTCATCCCCTCTCTCCTATCAACAATAATTAGCCTTGTAAGACTAATGGAAGAAATTGTGTCTAATTACCCTGTTGAAGGCCCAATTATGTTATTAACATTTGTGGTCTATAAGCTAATGATGAGGAGAGCCTCTCATTTGCATAGCATTAAGTTAATTGAGCTGGAAGCTATGGGGTGGATAGCAGTGATGATAGCAGGATTCTGTTACAGAATGGATAATGATGACCGGAGCAGGACGATTCACCTGACAGGTTTATTAATTAACAGCTATCTGATTACCTAAAAGAAATGGCAAGTGGCAGCTCTTCTGAAAGAAGCGGCAGTATTGTTTTAATGAAAAATGCTATATCACTGCTGATATTTGGGGCTGATTGATGTTAATGGCAGTGTAAGCCCTTTACTGGAAGCCTGCACAAAAACCTGTTCTGGTTCCTCCCTGCCCTTGTAAAAACATGCTGTGAAGGTCTGATATTTGTGAATATGCCCAATTCTCACATGGTGCACGAAGCAGCTCTGTGCCAGTGGATTTGTGTGCCTGTATGACCAGCATGGTCTGAAAATCCTGCATTGTTATGTAACCTGGAAGTTTTGCCCTTGGAAGAAACAGAGGACTGGATTTTTGTAAACAGGTTTTTTCCCATTCAGATCTTAGGGAGGATTCTATGTTGTATCAGGGAGAAAATAACTAGAAACAGTCAGCTTTTCACATTTTCCTCGTGTGTACAAACTGCAAGTGAAGGTGAGTGCCCCTACCTTCAATTTATTTCTGAGTACAAGCAGACATGCAAAATTGTTAGGCATCTTAAGGAACAGGAATCTTTGTTATCTGAAACAGTTCTAAGAATAAAAATCCATCTTCTTATTTTTGATTAGATGTCAGGTTCTGTCTGGTTAATTCGGTTAATTCCAAACCCATTGTAATTCACAACAGATTCAGAGTCTTGTTTGAACTATAGTACCTTTTAGATGAAATAAAACCCCCACTCTGTTTAGAAGTTGTCTGTGCAGTCAGTCCAAGGCTCACTTGCTACGCAGTTACTCATTGTTGGAAGCCCACTTCTCAGTTCTGAATGTCAAATACAGCTTCCAGTTCACAGATCTTCTTAGAGTTTTTTCAGCTACATTGAAGAGCCCATTATTAAATCATGGGGACTCCAGACATTAGCCGGTGACTGAGATCCCCAGTTCATCCTGGACATCTTTTGACCGAACCTGTCCCAGGAAAAAAAGAGAATACTACAAATGTTAACCTTTCAGAGAATGACTTTTTATCCATTTAGGTGGCCTGAAGATTAGTGTTTCAATAGTAATAAATTTGTGAAGAGTAAAGACCTATAGACAAAATACAATCACCATTATTTTGCCACTGGAGAACTTACCTGCACAGTCTTCCTGCATTCTATGACTGGCGTTTGTTGAGTACAATGGAGCTCAACTTTGCCTTGATCTAATATGATAAAGAGGCCGAAAGTTTAGTTTACTGAGTACGTACAGACATTCACAAGTTGCCACAGGCACTTTTGGTCAGAAGGAGAAGAAAAATTAAAAAACAAAGATGAAGGAGTAATCCTGGAGTCAGCTAACAGTGTGGTCTGTTTACTGGTTATGGCTCACAGCCACCAGCAGAAATAGAGAGTCCACTGCAGAGTGAATTACTCTGTGCAGCTGCAGATACCTGTGTGATGTGGAGCAAGCAAGGGAGATGCATTTGTGTAGCACTTACAAGGATCATCCTCCATCTCCTTCTAGTTCTGTTGGCTCTGTACCTAGGCTGTGTCTGGCTTGGTACAGAGCCCAATGTCCGCAGCTGTGTAGGAATTACCTAAAAAGGTTGTTCAGAAAATCTAGCACAATGAATAAATGCCTTTGCTGGAATCTAAACCCTACATCCTCCTGGTCCTCATTAACTTTCTGTAATCACCAACGCACACAATGTTGGATGGAAATATCTTTACTGTATAAATTAGTTTTTCTGTAAGGTATTCTGCAGTTCACTACAATGCCTTGCTGTATAAAACAGACAAACACAGTGTCAAGCCAAGATCTGATAGGCCAGAAATTATGTCTTTAATTCAGAGTTCTGTATAGAGTGCTCATAAAAGCTTGATCATGATAGAGGGGGCAATAAACATTTGGGAACATAAATATTTCTGTAGGAAATGGCTTTGTGAAACATTTAGTTGTTGAGTAATAAGAACAACAGAGAAAATCAGGAGAGTAGAAATCTCTAGGTACTAATCTGATGGGTTATATATGTTGCAATGATAAGAATGTTGAGAGAGAATTTTTATGGGTGGAGTAGCAACAAATACATTGAGTTCTGTATTCATCTTAGCCCCACTTGCTATCTCTGCTGCTCCAAAATTCAGCTTTAAACCTAGAAAAGCAGTGGATGAGACCTTGGGGTGCTGTGCTGCTCCTCTGCTTGGACACAAGGGTGTAAGTCCTCTGAATTTGCGCGAGCTCAGTGTTTTGAGCAGGCAGGGCAAAGCCTTGGAATCTCAGGCCATGATCAGATGTTCACCAGAGGAATGGATCAAAATCTACAGAAGGCCGAGCAATGTTTGTTGTCAGGGATGGACTGCAGGAGAAAATACAGCTATGTGAGGATTTCAGGGGAAATGATGCTCTTTCTTTGTCTCTTGTTTTTCTGGAACATCCATTGTGTGAGTATTTAGGCATCACTACAGCCAGACAACACAAGGAAATATATAAAAGCACACATCAAAAAGTATTTTAAATAGCCAAACTGTAGAACAAAACATTCTGGCAACAGAGCTGATGCCCTTGTCTGTCTGTAGGCTAGAAAATAAGAAAGAAACCTATAAGAAAAATAAAAACAACCTGGGAATAGCCAATTAGGTTAGAAGTGATGTTTTGGCTGCAAGGATTTTGAGGGCTGTAGAGAAAAAATAGTATAAGATTAGAAAATGTTTGTCCATCCTGTGTGACAGATGTGGGGGAGGATGTAATCATTTGTTACTTCTCTCTTTTTTCCTCTGGAAGCAGCAGCAGCAATGAGCTGGCAGGCACAGTGAAATGCAGTTAGCAAAAGTAATGGGAGTTGAAAGTTTGACCTTTTGTGATGGAAATTTGATATGAAAAAAGGGTCTTTTGATAATTTCTCTATCCAATCAGCTATGGGAGATGTCTTGATCCTGTTGCCTCATTTGCATGCTGACTGATCTCATTTGAAAACCCAATCATTCAGAAATACTGGGACGTCAACAGAAATATTACAAGGAGTTGTTTTATCTGAAAGGTCTGCAGGGTGTCATCTCTTGTTTTTCACTCCAGTGGCCTGATCTCTTCTTCATGATTCCATGTTTTTATTGGCAGTATAAGTTGAACATATTGAAATGCAAATAGTCCTTTCCACATTGAACCAAAATATAGGAGTGGGGTTTTTTGTGTGATTGATTATATCCAGGGCACTTAAAAGGCAAGGAAGAAAATACTTCCTGCAGTGCCTTTGATATCTTGACATTGGAAAGTTCTGACGTTTCCTTGTTTGCAATCATTGGCAGAAAGTGGTTCCTGGGCCTGAGTCCCACCTCTGCTTTTTCCCCATGTAAGGCCCACATTGGTGCAGCTCACTGATTCTGGGACCAGTGTGTGAGGTTATTTAGTTTGTCTACACAAACATACACACTTTTTGTTGTTATTCCAGGCATATTTAATGGTTTTTACCAAATTGCAGATGTCTTTAATCCAAGAATGGTATAATTCAAAGCCTACCAAGATCACATGTTGGCTTTCAACTGTGTGTGTTAAGTGACCAGGTGATTATCTGGCTAGTCATATTTCAGATCCCAGGCACTGCCCACTTAGGTGGGCTGAGGATCAACTTTATCTCCCAGACAACATAACCTTTCTATTTTCTAGAACAGGCAATCCAATTTCCATTTTACTCAACCACACTGTGGGTTAATGACAGGTTTTCCTGCTGTGTAACTGGTGTCATTATCCCTTATTTTGGAGACTACCTATTAAACTAACATCTTAAACCAAAGTTTTGGATTACTTAACCCAGAAGCTAGGTACAAACTAACAATATATACTAGCTGTGAATAAAGGGAGTTATTTATTTTTTTCTTGGCATACTATCTTTTTAACATCAGGGTCAACCTATACGAGAAATCATTTTTCTTTTAATTTCCCACCTATCTCTCCACCTGGACAACCCCTAGCCTGCTAATCTGAGCACTGCCATAGGAGGTGGAATGTTCACCTCCTTTCTGGGGCTTCTTAGGCTTGCTCTGCTTTGTAGAATAAAGCAAGTATTCACTGAATGTGTCTCGCTTCCCTCATGAACACCTGCATTGAACTGCAGAGATATTCTGCTTTTCTGGTTTTATGTAATTCTTTATACAAAACAGAACAATTCCAACAGGAGAGCAGGGATGGATTTTCTTAGTGTTGTGGTGCTTGGCTGGGAGATGGTTCATAACTGGACTGTCAAAGTGAACCTGGCATGTTTTGAAGAGCTATCCTTAGCCTCAGCTGTTGGCTGTACCTGCCTAACACAACCTCTCTTAAAACTGGTGTGGTTTTGCACAGAGTTTTGCTTCTGGCAGGCCAACATCCCCTCTTGGCTTCACTGGTGTGGGCAGATTTGGCGAGGGGATTTCATGCTCCGTGCAGTAGAGCAGAAGCCCACCGGAGCATCAGTGGGGGCACTCCACAGGGACTGCTTTCCAAAGCCAAATCCTGGAGGGAGCGGTTGTAAGGAAAGGGATGAACCAGATTATGAGCTTTACATAATAGGATATCTTGAAAGTCATTCAGTTGGTGTTTGTACAACACTTTGAAATGTAAAGCTCTAAATTAGACAGGAGGTGAAGATTTACCATGGTGCTCCTCAGGTGGGTGGCAGTATACCTCATTAGAGACCCACAGAAGTTTGCAGTCCACTGAGCTGCAGAAACAGTGTATTTACCAGCTTGTTCTTTATTCAATAGATTTCAGGGTCTAACCACAAATTAATGCACATGTTTGTGATGTTTATCTGATAGCACCTAATTCCTGCAGCAATATGTGTACTTCTGTATATGGGTTGGGGATTTCGTTGCTAGAACGTGTGAGGACAGAAGTAACTTGATTGATAGGCCTGTTCAAAGCAAGAGAATCCATTTCATAAAATCCTGTGGCCTGTCAGCTGGGGGGAGTACTTTTCAAAACAGCAGAAATGGTAAATTCCCCCATTCCTTGTGTAATAAACTGAAGTTGTTGGCACGAGTAGCTAGCACAACTCAGCAGCTCTCAGAATTAGACACTGAGCATTCTCCCAATGGGAAATCAACCTCCATCTCTCATGTATTTTAGAATATCGATCCATGGAAGTTAAACCACGATGTGTTATTCTTGATAACCGCAGCAATCTAGCTCCTCCCTGATGAAGTTTTTTAAATCTACTTCCCTCTTCACCTTCTTTTGCTCCACAGTATTAAAAAAGAAATGCAGCTTAGCATGCCAATATTTTCTCTTCAGTGAAGTCAGCATAGAATATTAGTGTCCAAAAAGTTGTAAAACAAAAGACTATCATATGTTGCACCTTTTAATCATGTAATTGCTGAGTGACATTTAACTCTGAGGCTTTAAGTTACTCCTTTGTCAGCCAGCCTTCTCCTCCTGCCCCTCTCGTTCCTCCCTCCTCCCAAAGCAACCTGCTTTTGCAGAGTAGTGCTTTAACTACACTGAAGTTTGGCTGAGCTTCTACATATTACAGCAGCAACACGAAAGCAAACAATTGAAGTATTTGAGAACAATGAAATATGTATGGCTATCTGTGACAGCCCTATAAAGCAGAGCAATTAGCCGCGTAATCCGAGAAAGCCAAAGCGACCGGCAGCCCACGGTTCCCTATTAGTTAAATGCTTTTTGTACGTCCTCATCCCATCAAATCAACTAACACTTCCTTTAATTGGTTCATGAATTATACAGCTTGGCTGCATTATAATTTAATCACCAGTAAACATTCCTGGGGCCCGCTGTAAAGTGTATAGCGCTCATTAATTCCTTAATTTCAGCAGATGGAAGGGGAGATCGGATGAACGGTGGCAGTACAGAGCGCCTTGGGCAATGGAAGAAGGAAAAAAAGGTGGGGGGCCGTTTAGATTTTTTAAGGGCTGTCAGAAACTCAATCTGTGTGCTGTCAGCAGCTTGGACCCGTTTCCCCCCGCCTCCCCCTGCCTTCACCCCACCTACTGCTGCAAGTGACTGACGGATTCATATGGAGGCTTGTCAACCCGTCTTTAAACATCAAGCCAGCGGGTAAACCAAGCCCAATGTAAATTAATTCTTGTCTTACGGGCCCCCCTTTCTCCGTCCCCATGAATATTTCATGGCGGGCAGCATAAATATTAATTCTAATAGCTCTGCACAGTGGTTATTATTTCTGTTTTATGACAAATATTCATAAAATATTCAGGACCCTTTTTTAGAACATTTACACACTTGATTGTGAAATTTTCCAGCTTCCTGGGGACACAGTAAACATATTGGGGTTCTCTTGATGGACTTTTTTCTCTCTTAATTAATACTACGGCACATTAATATTTAATCAGATTTAGTTTTCTTTTCCCCAGAAGTGAACCCTATTACATTTGAGGATTTATTTGACAGTATTTAAACAGGGAATTTTTATTCCCTATTATGAAATTGGTTTCCTTTGACACATATATAAAATGACACATTATAATCCATTCTTTTATTCCCTCCCCTTGCCCCTGAATCATACACTTTTTTGGTGTAAATTCTTTTATTTATTTCATTTTTCGTCCCAAATATCCTACCAACAACAAAAATTAGTGTTTAAGTGATGGGGGGGGGGGGGGGGGGGGAATGTATCATTCACTATAAATTTGATTCCATTTATTTAATAAGAAAAGTATGGGATCCTTGTTAGGAGCAGGAGGTGCTACAGAAAGGCTGCAGACAGGTAGCAAAGGCATCAGTTCTGATAAGAGTTTGCTAGTCCTTAACCCTGGAGTTCTTGCTTCACTCAAGACTTGCTTTGCAGAATCTAATTATTGCGGGGGGGGTTGCAAGCATCTGAGGAAACAGGACTGCATTTGGGGAAACGGGTTCAGGTTCCTGACCTCAGGCCTCTGGGGCTGCAGAGGCTTTCGATTATCTGAGACTGAATTTGATTAACTTTGTAGAGAGTGGAAATTGTGCCAGCCACGTTACTCTAAAGCAGTGCTGGCTGCCATCTTACTCTGTCATTCACAAAGCGCCACTGGAATGAACTCCAGGGGGAATGCAGAGATGCTGGAATAGCAGCTGAGAGTAAGAAGGAGGCAAAGAATAAAAATGAAAATAGAAATGTAAACCAGTTCCGAATGGAGGTACCAATGCATCCAAACCATTTATTACATATGGCAAGAGTTAATACTGCCTTCACAAAAGAAGCTTTAAGATCCTGGTAAAGCCCCTAGTATGAAAAAACTTGCTCTGTGTATGTGTGCCTTTTGCTGTGCTGATGGAACGCTTACGCAGGCGGGAGTTCTTCCACATGGAATGGCTCTTACTGCCAGAAGCCTGGGGTTTTTCACTGGTGTAAATCTGTGTGATGCCAGTGGAGTGACTTTGCTTTATCCCAGCTCAAGCTCTAGCCCATTGTTCTGGAAAGCAGAAAGACAGTGCTACCTAGCAGGGCTGCGCCTGTCCCCCCTGCTTAAGCTGGTGTGGCACCTGCTGAGATGCTGTTGAGATACCAGGCTTGTGGGGTGGGATGCAGCAGGGACCCTGCCACCTCAGATGTCTGGACTGTTGGGGGCTGAGCACATCTAACTGGTGGGTGGAAAACATCTAATAGTCATTACTCTGCACTGCTGGTGAAGGCAAGGAACATCTGCAGCTACAAAGGATGTTGTTCATCTCGCTCCCCTGGCCAGAAGCCATGTCCTGGGAATAGTGCCCCACTTAGCTGCCTGTTGTGGTTATTGGACAGAAATGCATCCATTTGAAAAAGAAAGATCCAGTGTCTGGGAGCAGCTTGTCATCACATGAATCCGTATAGGAACTCAATGAGCAAAACACTTGTGCCGATTAACCTGTGTTTTAGTATTTATGCAATGTATTTTCCCTTATGGTCAAAACCTAGAGGGTGAAATTACTTCCCAAAATAGAATCAAGCATCATTCATCAGAACATATCCCAGAATTTGAAAGACATCATTGAATAAAACCTCCCAACAGCTCCTTCTATAAATAAGAGATAAGGATCATTTCATCCATTGCAGAGACATGCAGAAGGAGTATTTAGAGTAAGAGGTAAACTAAGATCCATGTCCAGTCTATAGTACAGCTTCAGAAGATCCTTTGTAGTCTGGTTACCCATGAGCAAAATGCCTGGTTTATTGAGAAAAATAAAAGAGAAATCTGAGCAAGACTGAGGAAAAGGTAGTTGGGATCTATGTAACCTGTTTAAATTTTGAGAGAGGTTTTGGGGCTGCAGAACGTAATTATGGAACTATAACGTGCTCGGGATCCTGTGGCTGGGCCCCTAGTGCTTGAGAAGAGGCTTGACCAAGGTTTCAGGTTCAAGGTGTCTTTATATTGCAGGAAAGGGAACATTCTTAAGGGGACCTAATCGATCCAAGTCAGGTATCTCTGGCTAGAGACAAAATTACCTGGGTTTTAGCTGGGATTAGTGACTTGGATTCAAACCTGAATTTCCTTGTACCTGTCAGCTTGAACCACTAACTTGATTTGCTGTATTACTGTGATAATTCAGTGGTGCTACCCAAGAAGAAAATCTTTCTGCAATGCAGATTTTTCTTGTATCTTGGCCAAGCCTGTCATCCCGTTCCCCTCTGGCTTGTGGTGCCTGTATGATCCAGAAGTTTGTCCAGTTGTATGCATTTTTGGAAACTTTTAAAACAAAATTGTGGTGAATTTTAATAATGGGCTTTAGAGTTTAGTCAAATTCAGGGCAGTTGCTGGAGATGTTCCTTGTCTCTCTGCCAGTTGATTCCATGGTGCTCCCCAAGGCTTTTCTGTCCTTTTACAAGAACTGTGTTATTTCCTTCTCCACCTGCTTTGGCTGTTTTATGAACCAATGGGAGGAGCTTGCATTTGTACCAGTGATCACATAAGCATTTTACCTGTGGTAGCCTTTTAGAGAGCTACTGCATCCATACACTTCAACAGCCTCATCTCTTTTTCAGCTTTATAACTCTATTACAAAAACTGTAGCTATTGCATTGCCAGAACCAAGTCCTCAAGGAGAGTTACTTTCCATGGGGAATTGTGCCATAGAATCACATAACACTGCATTGATTTCTCCATATTGAGTAGGATGTACTGTGACTCTGAAAGGCTCAATTTTCTACCCTTGAATTTAACATTTTCTATTTGTCTGCCTGAAAAAAAGAGTGTAACTTTGTGTCCCTTCCTCTCATTCCCTTCTTCCTCTTTCTTTCACTGTCCCTTTCTCCTGCTCTCTCTTTCCCCTTCTCTTTAGCTGAGGTTCTGTCAGAATTTGGCCAGCAAAGTTTGCTGTAACTTTGAGACCACACAGGCATCTGATCTTTACATCCTTCTTTTTTTTTAAGCAGACTGATGTGGTACGTTGTAAACTGCCAGGAGCACTTGCTAATTTAGTAGTTAATGACAGTCACAGAGAGTGTTTTTCTTGCCCCTGGAGAGGCTTTAGACACAGCTGGGGTAGATTTGCCACTATCAATTATGCACAATTTTAAACAAGAATTGGCCAGCAGGGGCCTCTTTTTTTTTTTTGCAGAGTGCAGAGCGTGAAGAATGGAAATATGGCAGCTGGTACCCGCCTATGAGGGAGAAGATCTATAGGAGTTAAGAATATAAGAGAAAGATTAATAGCTTGCTATTTTTAAAGTTGCAGTTTCAACTCAAAGGTTTAAATACCACATTAGAAGTGGCCCAGTGTTGTTTCATGCTGTATTTTTTCTTAATTCAAGCGTCATAACTTGACTGCAAGGCTTGATCTGGCCCTGGTAGAGCCACAAGCAAGTCAGTAGTCTCTGCTATTAAAAGCCAGCAGGAGAGTTAGGATTCTTAGATATCATGTTGCATTGTCTTTTCATCCTTAAATGAAAGCAAGGTATGAATTCAATTGGATTTAATGGTATAGGTCAAATTTTGCAGATGATAATTTTACAAAAACAGCTTGGCTTTGGGCTCCTCTCCACCAATGTCAGTCCAGAGCAACTCCAGGAAGTGGGAAATGACAAGGATGGGGATCTGACTTAAGTAAATAGCTCAGGTCTAGAACAGTCAACATCTCATCCACGTAGGTCAGCTTCGTCAAACAGCTATGTTTAAATTACAGGACCAAAACTGGTGGAAGGCCATGGCTTACAGGCAGAACTTTAGTTCTCTGGAGATGTGAAGGTAGCTGGCAAGGCAGTGGAGCCATCCTGGACAGGGACTGTCAGTGCACAGGAGGAGCTTGCCTGAATGCCTAGCTCAGGGATAGAAGAATTCAGGCATGCAGCACTTGCTTGTCTTACAGAAACATTCATATTTTTTCCATTATAGGTGTTTTAATTTGGTGACTATGCCCACAAAACAGGAAAACTACCACCAAAAGTTCTCCTGAGGACAACTCTGAGCGCTGTCAATTGTTAATCACTGGGATTAACTAGGTTGGTTGCCATCTGGAACAAATGCAGTTCAGAATTAGTTGAATGCTGTTGTGTAGGTCAAAAAACCTTCCTTCACTTATTGGATGGTTGTGACTCATTTTTCCAGAAATGCTGTCTCATGGTCAGGCATGAAACAAAACTTGTGCCACCCATGCTTTTACCTTCTCCTCTCTCTGTCTGCGAAGGGAAGCCATCAGGATGCCCTGGTGACCTCTAGGATCTTAGACAACACTGTCTGAATAGTCAGAAGCCAGAAGCAATTGGAATACCCTTTTGGAATGCCAGATGGCTGGAAGGAAAATGACATTATATTCCAGCTGGTAGAGGCCTTATATATTTCATTGCTATCCGAAGGCCACTAGTTCTCATTTGACTAGGTACACAGTGAAGTTGTCATCAACATTATGAATCTGTTGGAGTTTAATTTCTCTAATGTATCCAAAAGCAGTGATAGATCAGGTAAGTGATGTCAAGTACAGTGAGGAAGAGGCAGGATTCTGACACAAGATATTTTTTTTCCCTTTTAACATTTGAGTTCATGGTTTTGTTATCCATGCAAGCTTGCTGACAGGACTGGACCTTCTCTCACATGTTTCTCCTGGGAGAGGAGAGCAAAAGAGAGAGGACACAGCTTTCCTTACAAACCATTTGGCTTCAGTCCTGCATCTAACAGCAGTGTTGCCACTCAGTGGTAGTTAGTTTGTCCTCAGAGTCCTGTGCTGAGAGGCTCTGCTGAGGTATACCCCACAGAACACCAGTTTGTAACTGACTGCCAATGATTTTAGGTAGATGCTGAGCCTGTGATGCACGAGTGAGGTTTCTTGGTGCATCTCTGCCCAGCCCTCCCCATGCACACTTCATGTTGCTACTGATTGACGTTACTCACCTGTTGCAGAGCTGAATGAACAGCTTGCCAGCTCTGAAAGGGAAGCTGTGCTGGATGCTAATCTAGCAGTATAATGTAGTATACTTTGATATGAGGCTGTGTTTCCTTGCCTTCCTGTCTACCGATTCTGATGACATCTGTTTCATATTTCCCCTTGATAGAAGTTGTGACACATTACAACATACAAAGCCTGGCTGATTCCTAAAGCAAGCTTTACAGAGGATGCATTTATGTGAAAAAAGAATTACAGTTGGTATGTGAAAGGGGCCAAGCTCTGCTTGGAGGTGAATCCAGTACTTGTAGGGCATTGTTCCAGCTATTGCTGTAAATGCTTGATCAATGTCGTGAGTGCAGCCCTGTGTCTTAGGAGGATTTCCAAGGGAAATCCAACAAACCTGTTTTCTGGACATTTAGAGGGTCAAGTTTGTTATGTGATCAGAGTCATAGTAGCCTGAGACAGGGACATAGGCAAAATGTTGCTCAGAAATACCTTGAGAGAAGCTGAAGCAGATGTATCATATACCCAAGACTAAAACTTTGCTGAAAGTACATACATGTAAATAGGCTTTACTCATGTGAATAAGCCTCCTGGGGCTGCATAGTAGACTGTGTGTGGTATGTTTCTCCTTCAAAACGATAATAAAGCTTTCTAATTGGAAGTATTTGAAGTCTAGACACTAGTTCAGTCAGTGTTTTTCCCCTTCATCTTTTTTTCCTTGTTTCTGAACGATTTTAAACTGACAGCCCTGGGGAGTGTTGTTTTCTCTTTATCTGTACCTTGCCATAGCCTGTGGTATGGCAAGGTGAGGCATCCCACCTTCATTGGAAGGACCGTTGGATTAGGAGTTGGTGCTGTTGTGTAGTATATTCTGTGTGCCATTATACAGTACATGTGGGGAAAAAAAATAAATATCCGCATTAGCAGGGATGTCTATACTCTCCCACATCTTCTCCCTACACTCGTCTTTAATGGTGACACCAGACTGGATAATAAGAAGCATCTTGTATAAAAAAGAAGGGAAGCTCAGACAAGGCTTTCACAGTTCATTTTGTTGGCAGCTTTTTAAGTGGAGTTTTTTTAGGCTCTTCTGTTTCAAATACCGTAATACTTTTTTGTGTTAGTAACTATGAATTACGACAAGCTTTCTTGATATGCCAGGTTATAATCCTTTAGTGGGTTTGTTTATTTCAGAATATAATAGGAAGCCGTATCAATTATCATGACTGTATAAATGTTGTTCCTCTCTACTAGAATATTCATCTTGAGACATATCATCAGATGTTACCTGTTCTGACAATCACATTTTTGTGCCATTGTTGGGCAACAGAAAAAAAAGAAAAAACAAAATGTTAAGAGTGTAAGGGATAAAAGAGTGTTGAAACTGTTGTTCTTTTCCTGTCTTTGGAATCTCCGAGATCTTGAATGTTTTATTCCCGGCTGTTATTTTGTTACCACAGTGTGAATAGAAGTCATTATCTGTAAACATTTGAAGAGAGAGATGATTTTCATAACTTTAAATCCTACAAAGGATTCTAGTAATCTGCTATGTGCATGCCAAGGTAAAGCTCAGCCTTTCATCTGGTCTGATCCCACCCTGTCAGTGTAAAATGCTCCTTTGGTGAACGTCTAAAGCATACAGTATCTTTTGTGAGAGGCAGACACAAACGAAAACAGGAAGCCTAGCCTTGAAGGCAGCAGCAGGAGAAGGTGTAATATAAAGAGAGATGTTTTTACAGCCTTCAGGCCGTGCTCAGTTGATAAAAGTTTATTTTCATAAGAAGCTTTATTTTACATTTTGCTCTGAATTAACCATTGAATGTGATCTTCATCCAGATCTGCTTTAGTCTCCAGTAGCTGGGGGACAGGGGACTCATTCTCAGCAGTTTGTCAAGAATTTTCTGCTGAAGAGTTTTTAAACTACAACATGAAATTAACAGGACCATGATAATGAATCAAAACGCCCAGGAGTCAGTGTGAGATGGGCACAACAGTTTATACGCAACAGTGTAATGTGACTGGGATCATCAGTGGTGTACACTGTATATTACAGCTGTAATTCAGTCACTAGTTTCCACATGATATTGTCGATTAAGGCCTGTCAATGCACGCAGCAACACACAGATTGTGTGTCAAAGAGCTTCTGCCCTGATGAGGTTGTTGACTAAACAGATGTGAGGAGAAGAACCAGAGGAGAGAGGCTCTGTGCATATGCTAATCTCTTCTGATGCTGCAGTTTTGAGTGGTACTGTCACTTCCACATCTGTGTGTGCCGTTCATTTGGGTAAGGATTAACTCATACTCTGAAGGTCACAAGTGATGTTCTCAGGATGTTAATGCACTTAATTGTTATGTTCTCCATAGGGTATTTTTCTTTAATCTCCCCTATGAATCCATTGTGGAACGACTGTCTCAGCGGAGGATTGATCCCATCACTGGGGAAAGGTTAGCACTCCTGTCTGATGTTTAACATTTTGCAAGACTGCCAGTGAGATGAAAGCACCAGGTAGACTTCATAGAAATCTAAGGAAACTCAGGGAGAGTTTAAGGGATTTAAGGAAATCTAAGGAAACTCAGGGAGAGTTTAAGGGATTAATCCTTTAAGGGATTCCTTAAAAGAAAAGTTAAAACTTTCATAGCGACTCAAGAACCAACCCACCTGTACTGCCTGCTCCTGTTCTCAGAAGAGGACATTTGAAAACCGTGGAGCCTGAAATCTGCAGTAGCAAGTAGCTCAGGTCTGATATTTTAATGGTAACTAAATTGGTTGGTAAAATAATGCTGAGGGAAGATTTCTGAAACCTAGCCTAAATGCACGTGGTTTTCAGACATTCCCATGGGAATTTTGAAGGCTTCCCAGCTGGGGAAAAATGGAAAACTTGCTGCATTTTACTTCCCCCAGCTCCTGTGATGGTTCTGTCTGCTGTGAGATATTAATATCTTTCCTGCTCAGTAAAGTGAGCAATCTTGAGTCACTGAGTCACTGTAAGATTGGATTCTCAAACGTGGCTGTTCCTCTCTCTGGCAGTTACATCATCTCACTTCACCAATGACCTTTAGGTCTTCTCCACCCTTTTTGGTGGGGGAACAAGTAACAAATACCTTCCTAAACACCTGCTGGAATTGCTGTGGATTTGCAACTTCACTTGTGCTGGTTTTGATTCCCCACAGTTAAATTTTAAATCACTATTTTACTTTTCTAATGGTTAAATGCATCCTATGGCATCAAAGATAAATACCAGCCCCTCTAAGATTAAGGTCATAAGTACTGGATTTATCCCAGAGTGATACATGATTATTCAGACATCTCACTTGAGGTGCAACATTAACTTGTGACAGCAACAGTGATTTGCTGTAACTGTTCTCTTTCCCTAGTAATAAGTGATGCAATTGTTCCAAAGAAATGAACACTATGAAGCAAATCATTCACACATCTTTGCATTTCTTATCATTAGGATTAGCCTGTTCAATGTCTGCTCCAGTTAACACGCTTCCTTCTTCCAGACTCTGGGTTTCATTCCTTCCAAATTCATTGTGAATTGAATTGTTTTAGATAGTATATCTAATCCTTGGCATTATGTTAAATCTGCACTGCTGGCTTCAGTGCAGTGAAGAGGGTGGACTTTAGCTGTGCTTTAAATAATAATGATGTGCTCTGTGTCCACATCATTGTACCAACAGGAGCTGTAACACAGTTCTGTGCAATCACAGAGACTCTGCTTTTCTCCTTGGTTTTGCATCTATCCCAATAGTTTCAGAAAAGTTGGCTGTACAGGAAGAGGGATAAACTCGTTTTGTGTTAGGGCACAGGAGGCAGTAAACCACAGCAAAGGTTTTTAACTAATGCTAAGGTTTAAGGTTAGGCTTTTTAGGTGCCTTTTTTAAGATAGGAGTCAAAGATTACAAGTAAAACATGTTACCTTGAGATTAAATCTGGAACACAGAGCATTGGGCATGTAATAGGGATTTCTTTGCACCTTGTGTGAAGTATATAAACCAACAGCACTATCTCTGTGTCACCTCAAGAAAAACTCTTTGCTTTTGAGTATCCAGGATTCTTTAGAGCAGGAACAACTGACTACTTGTTTTAAACCCCCAGCCTAGAGTAGATAGAGTCACTTCCAAGGAATTGTGATAAGCAAAAACATGGAGTACTTTAGGAAATGGCCGCTGTGTCCTCAGCCTGAGCTCTGAAGTGATATTTGTATCTCATCTCCAGATACCACACTACATTCAGACCAGCACCCACACCAGAGATCCAAGCCCGTCTCAGACAGAACCCTCGAGACAAGGAAGAAAATATTGAGATGTGCGTGGAAAGCTATTACAGGAATATCAAGGAACTCGAAGATTTTTATGAAGATGCCTTTTATGTCAATGCTGACCAAGACCCTTTTGCTGTCTTTGAGTTTATAGAAAGCTGTATCATTACGCCCCTTCCATGCAAAAAATTTAAAAGCTCGTAATTAATATGGATGATTGCTTGAACTGTTGATTTTAAATTTTTCCCTGTAGCGTTTGCAGTCTGGTCACTGAAGTGGCACGTTATCACAGGTGGAGAGGAAGGCAGCCGAGCCATGTTGAATTTGAAGCTCACCAAGGCTGACTGAAGTACAGAGAGTAAGAAATTGTGCTTAGGGGAAACTTTTTTGGCTTCCATTTTGTGATCCAAGGTATGAAGCACTGTGGGGAGGGAAGTTCCTGTGTTTAATTCAAATATATTTGTCCGATTCTGTAATTCAGTGAATAGTAATTTTGTTTTAATTGTGTAATATATGTGAAGCCAACTGGAGTGTTAAAGCTATGAAATGTTTTGTGTCTTAATTCACTCACTGCTCTCCACCAAAACTACACAGGCACTACTTGGCTACCTCACTGTCACGCTCTGTGGCAAGCAAACATGAAAGCAAATGGAAAATGAAGTTTACAGCTCTGCAGTGGGTGGAGACCAGGGTGCAGAGGTTTTTATTCCCTTGCTAATTCAGATCGCTTCAAAAGTTTTGACGCAAAACTCTGCAGCTGCAGTGGCTGTTGCCTTCACCCTGTTCTGCATTCCAATCCTGTGGCTGGGCAGAAAGACTTGGAACTGGAGAAAGTATCCAGAGCCATAGGAAAGTGGTTGTAGGTTCATCCCTTTCAGAACCCAGTTAAGGACATAATGAGCTGCAGGAGCAGGTAGGTTACTAAATTGTTTTCCTCAGGAAGCAAGGCTCCCAGCCTGGGGCTGCCCTGACTGAGCCGTGGCTGGGGCAGGTTGGTGCCCAGGTTTTTTTGCTCTGACTGGATCTGGCTGCAGTAAATGCTCAGGTAAGTCTTTTTTTGAACTGGAAGATCCTTGATGAAAAGCACAGCCCTCTGTTGGCTAGCTCAGGCTCTGGCTGTGGAAATGGTTTGTTGTGATTCAGAGGAGCACCGAGTTTGATGCCTCTATTATGTCTCCCTCTATTTCTCCCTTGCATATGCATGTGAATTCCCTTGAGCAGGGGATGGGGAGCAGCTTCAACTTTCTCCTGGAAGCCTCTGTACCTAGGAAGGTGCGGGAGGCACATATCTCCTGCTCTTGGAGAAGCATTTTGGTTTTAGATGACTTCTCTGGTCCTTTTGCTGTGAATAAGTTTGGGTCTGTTCCTGCCTCTGGTTGTGTTTGCCTTGGTCTATGCAGAGTGCGGTATGTGCCAAATTTCCTTCTCACGTATGTAAATTCAGATGGAAAGACCCTGGTTATCCAGATGGCTATGGGGATATTGCATTGTTCTGGGAGAGCTTCAGGTCAAAATTTTAATACCTTTGCGGGGGGGGGGGGTGGGGTGGGGTGGTGGTGGTGAATGGGAATTAAACTTTACAGCCCTGAGGGCAGCTTTAAGAATCTTAGCATAAGTATCTTTGAAATCGAAGAAACCCAAATCCTCTGGCATCAGCAATGCAAGCTGAGTTCTCTGTGCCTCTTGCACTGAGAAACTCCAGCTCATAGCACAAGGCTGAGGCAAAGGCTGCTCCCACAGCACAGGGCCCAACAGCAAACCCTTGTGTAAAGCTGGGCAAGGGCATTGATAACAGTCCTACCTGTTACAAATGTGCTGGTCGATAACCTACTTGGGCAGCTGTTTTTTATGCTGTTGCTATAAAGATGTGCTGTAGCATTCATGCATAATTGGGAGCCCTTCTATTAATAATACATGGGAAGCTCATCTTGCTAATATCACCTTCATCTGAGTGTTCCTACTAAATATTTTGATAGATGAAATGGATAGAGAGTGTATTTAAATACTGTTTGTACTGCAGCTAGGGTACAAAAGGAACAGAGCATCTTTAATTAGACAGGTACATCTGCTTAATTAATTTAGCTGTAAAGCCCTTTTTCCTCTTCATTCTTTCATCTATATGCGGATGCTATATTAGTTCCGCTCTGCTGGTTCCACAGAAACTGAGAAAAAGAGCTCGTCTCATTGAGATGCGCTTGGCATGTCTGGGTACGGAGTCTCAGGTCAATGGTCAACCCCCAAGGGCTTGCAGCAGGCCTGAAGTGCAGAACGTAAGGGTTAGCAGAACATGCTAATACTCATGTAGAACTCTCCCTCAGAAACAACTAAAACAATTGACATTCATTTAATTACTGTAAACGAAGCAGCCCCTGCATGACTTTGCATAGTAAAGCCTGTTAATACCACAAAGGTTCAGTGGGTGGAAGGAGGAATTAGGCTTTTATAATTGGAATGCAACACTTGAAAACCAATTTGGTAACTACGCTTGATTTTATTAGCATCTTATTCTGGCAAAACAAATGTTGAGCAATGAGAAAAACAAGGTAAAGAGGAAGTGATAAGAACACAGCAGGGATCAGATTTTACTTATAGCACAGCTTGCCTGGTCCTGAAATGGACGTTGTTTATCATTCTGCCTCCCGAAGATGCTTTGTGGAGAGGCCTGCTCAGAGGTTGTGCCATACCCTATATGTTATGCTGTTAATTACATAGTTCAGCGTCCAAGTGTTCCACAAACTTTAGTGTCCACCTGTTCCAAACAATAGTTCCCTCAGTGTACCATGGTAAAAGGACTCTTGAACACCCCCAGGCAGAGGCAACATCCTCCAGCACCTCTCTGCAGGGCCCCTGTGAGCCCATGAAGGATTTCCCCTGCCTCCTCCTTTGGTTTCTCACCTTTCTCTCTAAGGCTCAGGTGCTGCTCATGTGATGATGCCAGCACAAAAACTTTCAGTGTCACTGGTTTTGCCATCACCCATTCACAAGGTGCTGTAGAAGCTGTGGGACTGCAGTGGTCCTCAAGGGCTGGGGTAGAGCAAGGACAGGCTTGGTACCTCCCTGTGCCTCAGCTCTGTTTCCCAAAGGGGCAGCTGGAGCAGAGCAGATCTGGAGCAGGAGCGAACCGTAACTGTGTCGTGGTTGTCAGAACTGAACCTGACAGGTGACTTTTCCCTTGTCAGACGTACTTCATACAGAAAATTGTCTTTCCCCTCTATGAGAAGCCTCTTGGGGTCTTTCTCCTCTCTGCAACAAGAACTGTTTGATTCTATGAAAGAAAACACAATGTGATGTCAGGCTCCTTTCATCAAAGAAGGTTGGTTCATTAGCAGCATTGTTTTTCAGACTTGGAGCATTGCAGGTGGCAGTTTGGGAAACCAGGGAAAAGAGAGGCTGACCCTGTGCTGATGATACAAAGGGACTTGTGTGGCTGAGGGGCAGTGCCTGATCTGGGTCCTCTTCCAGGTTTTACCACCTCTGTTCTGTGACAGTGGCCACAGTGAGCTTTTTATTATTACATTTTTTTTAAGTAAGTGTGAAGCTTTGTGCTGAAGGTCTGAGTATTCAGCTACACTGCTCTGTCTTGCCAGTCTCAGCTCTTAGCACCCCATGTCCCTCACAGGAATTCAGTCCCTTAAAAGACAGGCGTTACAAACAAGTACTTTATTTATTTATTTAGAGTAAAAAAAAAGGAGCATGGTTACAGTGCTACTGTGGTGGTATACAAAACATTCATCCAGGTTTGCTTCACGTTTACAAAGTGTGCCATATACACAGCATTGATATTCACAGCAACCTTGTCACACCCTCCTGTGAACTTGAATCTTAAAGGAAAAATACAGAAACTGAGGATTAAAACTCAACTTTGCATTTTGGTCAGCCTGGTGACCACATGGTCTGGCAGCCACAACCCTCGCACCCCAGAATGGAATTAAAGTAGGATGAAGAGATCAACTAGATTAGCAGAGTAATGAAATTAAGCTCTCCTCTGAACAGTTCCATGTGGATGGCTCTTGGGTGTTTCCATCGCAAGGCTGGTCTCCTGCCTTCGTGTTCAGTAAGAACGCCGTGGGGCTGGTGCAGTCCTGTGACTCCTGCCGCAGGCTCTCAGCAGCGCATGAATCCTCCTGTGATAAAGTGCTCCAAGGATTCGCATTTGGGTTGATTCAGCCATGGCCTAGGACAGCACAGGGAATTATTCCACTTTCGGCCCCCCAGTGTAGCATAGTTAATGCTACCAAGTGCCCCATATACTGGCAGCATTGCAACAGTGACAGCAATCATCCACCAGCCACTGTGACATTCCTGAGGTCACCACCTGAGTCATGACAGAGCAGCAAGAGCTCCAGGTCCTTCAAGGGCTAAAGACTGAGTTAGCATTAAAAAATAGTGACAGAAAGAGAATATTCCACCTGACTCCAAGTGTCTGGGAACATCTCCAGTGTAAGGTATGAGTGAGAACTGAGTACAGCCAAAGATTAGCACAGACAGAAATTTAAGTGAGAGTATGCCTAGAAGGCCCTCCTCCACTGTAAGTGTGAATTTGAACTCTGTGAGCATTGCTACGCATACCAACCTCTTCAGGCTGTGAAAAACTACCTCTGATTGACACTTTCAGGGCTCAGCTCCTTCTTGTTAAGATCCCTGCACCTTTGGCAGATGGGACGGGGCTCCAGATGACTACAGCCAAGCTCAAGTTATCCTTGTTTACTTACATGGCGAGGGGGGGCAAAAAGGAGCTTCCTAACCTGGTGTTTCCCAGCAGAAATGTAAAGTAGCAGGTACCTCCACGGAGACCCATTTCATTCACCTCTGGTGAATGGGTCAGGGTGAGGAGTGAAAGCTTTGTGCTAAAGGTTCTCCACTGGCATGCAGACAAGGCTGACGTCATTGGCTTTAAAATTCCATTCTTCCAGCAATGATAGAATCCTAGGTTAAATAAACTGGGAATGGTATACTGAGTATCTACTGCCTTGAAAGACAAGGAAAATAAACATTAAAGTTGCAACATTAATGCTCCATGTACTAGAGCTTCTACATGTCTAAAGCATCAAAAACTCAGTCCAGGAAAGTCAAGAGAACTGCTGTTAAGTAACCACCAGGAATTAACCTAATAGTATCATGCTGAACCTATTGGGCAGCCAGACATAAACACTTCAGCAGATCAGAATATTATTATGGTTTCTAAGCCAGTATTGAAGAAACGGTCTTTGATGTACAAGGTTCTGGAGAGTTCTCTCATGTCTTCCACAGTCAGGTGAATTTCTGAGAACAGCACTTACTAATGAACTGGCCAAGACTGCCTGGACAAGGACATGCCACTTCCATCTAAAATGTTTTCTCTACCACAGTGAATCAACCCTCTGCTCAGCTTATAGTGGCAACTGATGTTCTGTTCCCCCCAAACCCCATCAGCGCTGGGAAGGAGGAGGTAAACGCTGCACCAGGTACAGCACCTGGCCCCAAACTGCGCACGTGCTGGGTATCGAGGTTACTCTTTGTTTTACTAGGTGCTATCACAATCTACACTTTCCTTCTCTGCAGACACACTGAAGTAATTTCAATTTTCAATGCATAGCAATAAAAAACTAAACATTTCTTTAATACAGTTCTGGTATCACTTCCAAGGATATTTACAAACAAGGCTATTTTACAGACAAATGTACTTCTGCTGTTCTAGGCTACCATATTAATTATTTGCAGTCAAAGCACTATCATGCTTAATGCATGAAACACAGAATAGTAAGGACCTGGGTTAATGTTAGCTGAAAAAGATTTGCTCCTACTGAAGGTGAAGGAACATTAAAAAGATATGCATAGTCATTGACTCAAGGAAATTTAAGTACCGATCCACACATGCACTGCTGGAGTCTGATACTGTCACACAGTTCCTTGGTTTCTCAAATAGCTACAGAGCACTTCACACACAATTAGAAGTGTCATGAGAACCACAGACAGGACAACACATCCGAGTGTCCAGGCTGGTACTCTGAAGAATGTAAATACATAAACTTTGGAATATTTGACAACATGGAGTTAACAAGATAAACTGTACCAAATCACTGTACATGTTTTTGAGGTATTCTTCCTCTTAATGCTGCATAGGAAGTTGAAAATTATTCTCCTGCTCCCCACAGGCATGAGATATAAAGATGTGGGGTTTTTTTCTGATAGGACAGTTAGGAAGCAGAGTAAGTTTCTGGGCTCAGCCATGCTACATCACTGGTGTATTTATGAATCTCTTGATGAGAAGGTCAGGATTATACAAGAATAGCTTCAACAGATTCCATGACCACCCATTGAAACCTTACCTATTATGTGTCAGCCACAGTGGTGGTGGTTGGGTTTGGGGTGTTTTGTTGGTTTGTGGGATTTCTACTGCTTTATTAGGAAAAGAGAGACCGTCAGCTGAGAGTGAATACTTGTGTGTCATACTTCCATAAAACTCGATTATTGTATGAGGGAGACTCTCAATTTAACTAAAAATAAGATAAATTGGTAATGGTTTTAGTAACTGAGTTACACTGGAAAAGATCATTCCTGTTGGTAGAGGGTTAAGTGAAACAAAAGGCATATATGTTGGCAAAAAGCTAGGAAGTAGTTAGAATTTAGTTCAGGAAAAGAAAGTGGGGCAAGAAACGTAGGAGCATTAGAAATAATGTGTGTGTATATATATATATTAGTGTTTAATCTAATTGCTATTAGTTTAATAATTTTTACGTTTAAAAATTATTCTTGCTCATCCATATTTGACCCAGACAGTCAATATTACCCTTCTGACTGCGATACTGTTACAACAGTTAAGAGGCAGTTACTCTTGTAGACTGTAAGTAAAACTAATGTAACGGCCAATTTATTTCATATGGCTGTAACGGGCATACGCTTCACTCTGCAAGAAATTAGAACCACAAATTATTTTTATAGTTTAATATTCTGCAGCAAGAGCTAGTCCTTGCTAAAAAGCAAGTGAGAGCACTACAAGCTGAAGCCTTCTCTACCCACCAAGAGCATTCTAGAGGCAGCTCCGCTGTTCCCGTCCTGGCTTTTGGGAAGTCACACTGTTGTGAGGCAGAAAGGACAGTTCATGCTGCGTGCTTGACTTCGGTTCCTTTTCAGCAAAAGGAAGCATGTCCAACTGCTGACGCTTCAGTGGGGGAGTGCATTTCCAAACCACTTCATAAACTTGCTCTTTCAGATGTATTCCTGTTTCTGGAGCATGGAATGGGCTCTGGACTCAAGAAGTTTCTAGAACTAGTGATGTTCTATTTACAAGGCTATGGACAATGTCCTTCCCCTCCAGTAAAGTCTGATTCCTGTGCTCTATATCCTTTGAGACTGAAGGGAGCTTATGCAGTAGAGAAAGTACTTTCAATCTTTACATAGCTTTTCTCTAGAAAACAGGAGAATCACAGAACGTGCAAGGTCCTTGCAGTAACCTCTTGATCCATTCAGGATCTGCAAATAAGAACACAAGTTGTTTAAAGCTGGAGGTGGAGGTGAACGCAGGAATGATGCCCGAGTTGAACAAACTAAGTAGTAATCCTGAAACACTTTGTATATAGTTACCATGCAGGACTGAGAGTTAAGGGGAATACAACTCCATTTCTGTCTTGAAATTTCATGTAATGCCAGTTTAAATTCCTCTTCAGTAGGGGAAAAAAATCAAGGTGAAATTCCATGCTGTATCATTACATACTACATACTAATGTAGTGTTCTCATTTTCTTAAATGAATTTAGATCCTTCATATAATGCAGTCCCTGGTTCCTGTTTCTTCATCCCTCTCAAATACAGTGTAATTAAGTTTACAGCCTCTCTATAGAAATTTAAGTTCTGTAGTTGATCCTTAGTGCTGACTGGAACACCCACCTATTGTGGGCAGAGAAAAAGTATCACCTACATTTTAAGACAAACTGTTAGAGTACTCCATGATTTATTTAATTTTTTTATTTATTGTTTTTTAAGTTTTTACCAGTCAGGAAGAAAACAATTTTCTTCCACAGTTTGTCCTTCCTCAAACTCTGAAAATGCAAAGCCAACAGGCTGACTGGCTCATTATTGTCTCTGAATGCTGCACTTATGGCAGGTTTGGGACTTAAGCCAAACGGTGCTAACTATTTCTTAACCTGTGCTGGATCAACAGAGCTTGCACTAAAGTAGAATGCCAAAGACCCTCTTGCAGAACTAGACGCTAATATATTCAACTTGAATATAAACTAACTGTTGTAGCGCTCCACCACAGATTATGTGTTTACCCAGCTCTCATTAAAATGTAGTATTTATGAATTGACTTCTGCAGTCAGTATTTTGTAATTAACATATGCCACTAATGCATGGGCAGCAATGGGATACTGTGAAATGCTGAGTCCTAATACTTCACATGGTAACTGCCTCAAAGAGAAAAAACAATGAAACTAATCCAAGTTGTTTTGCAGATAAGAATTTAGGAACATGTAATCCTGCCCCTTTGGGCCACAGAAAGAGTTTACCTTCTGGGGTTGGATGCCGTGCAATGCTGTCGTGAAGTAAACACCTCCTGTACACCAAACTCTGGCAGGATTGGTAAGTTAGAAAGCACCTGTGAAAGGAGAAGAAGTTTTATCAAGAGGCTTGGGGGTTTATTATGTTTTTGTGACCTGCTCCTATGTCCTTACTTTAAGCTGGGTTCTGTTCCAAATATACCTTGCTTTCTCAGAGTAAGGGAGCCCCATTAAACACAAAAATGAATGATTTATCAATTCAGATACATGAAAATTCACAACTGTACCCAATTACATGTGACCACCAACGTGAAAAAGGCCAGAAATCAATATGCTATTGAAAAAAGTTTCATCACTGGCCAAAAAATGTTAGCCATAGTAGAAAAGGTAAAAAGCCTGAGGGTTACTGCACAGGGGAAGACCCATGGTGTCTTTAAGGCAATGACTATTTAGCGAAATTAACACATAAAATCTGTTAGACAAATGTTTTCCTTTGTGACAGACTACTAACTTGCCAAGTCTCCACGGACAAGCACTATGTACCTGATATATCTATATTGGAAGGTTTTCTTTCCTATATGTTCCAGAACTTGTCTGACTTTTCAATGTGGCTGTTTCCAATCTTTTTTTTGTTAAATAATTTTGTTTTCAAATGCTGAAGTAGCTGGAACAAACCCTCCTTCACGTGCTGTTCCAAAGGATGACTTGGGCTTCAGTTTCCCTCTCCTACTGTCTCCCTGCCCCCATCCTCCCTCTGCTTGAATTAAGAAGTTCATGATCAAAAGCATTTGTTTTAAATATGGTACACTGATAAAAGAACCAAATCCAGTCTACAATGCCCTCCCTTTTCTCAGGAGACGACAGATAACAGCCAGCAAAACCTGCAATTAACTGCAGCATGGATAACAAGCTTCATGACTTTTTACTCCAGCACTAAGAAGTACTTCAGGTTAGCTATATAAGTATGTTTAAATTATGCAGAGGAGGGCAAAAACTCTTTAAGAACCAATTACCTGAGCCAAATATGTCCATTGGAGCAGACTGCCTGTTTGCGATCGGTGAATGGCAGGATCTCTTTACACAAGCTGCAGTGCTCTGGAAAAGTCTGTTTGTTCATTTTCTTTAAGATATGGCCGATCAGCACCTGGAATACAGAGCAGTCAGCACTGTATACAGCAAAGCTGCCTACTGAAAGGTGGAAATGTCTCTCAGGATACTGTCATTTTAGACTATGGTACAGGATGCAAAGATCTATGTACTTCACTGTATTCAAGGAAACAAAAGCACTAGAAATAGAACACATTGGTAAGTATCAATTTACTCTCATTTTATTGTTATCTCCTAAAGATTTCTGTCCCACAGTAAAGGAATACAGAGTTTAAGAGCAATAGTGTTATGTTAACCTACTTGCAAATTTTAAAAGTACTGGCACCACTTTAGGGGATGCCACTGATCATTACAGCAACGCTTTTTCTCATGATTATCACAATGGATGTGCTAAAAAGATCCTGTTCAGAAATTACCTGGATGCATGTCTTCAGTAGTCATCTCAGAGTATACATAATTTATAGTAGTACATGTATGTGATGGAATTTGTCTCTGACATTTCAATAGCTATAAACAGCATTCCAAGGACCTTTAAAATGTGACAGCAAACTGAATAGCTAAAACAGAATCTGTAAGTCAGCTTTTTAATCGCTATAAAAAAGAAAAATCTTGTTTATGTGGTAAGAAAAGCACCCTCTCCAACCTTCAGTTCACAGTAACTGGATGCTAGAAAAGCGCAGTTCTGCCGGATACTTCCCTAGTGAACTACTGAGAGCCACGCTGTGGCCTGCTTGCTTTTAAATCCAGCAGAAAGACCACCACGCCACATCAGTAGTGGGAATGTGCTCCCTTCCTCTGTCTTTCTGGACGCAATGTAAGGGTTGGTTTTTAGACTTCAGGTGATTTAAGGACTTAGGTACTGAAAAAAACCTGTTCTCTGCTCATACAAAGAGGTACAGAGATATCTGAGACATTCCTGTCATCAAGTCTTAAGAGCCAGGAGGCTGATGGCAGTGTTCCCACTGAAGCTTCCTTTGTCTGATGCCTATATTCAGAAAACTTCATTGCCCAGTGCAAGGTTCATTTGCCACTTATTTCCTGCCACAAACGCTTACTCTACACACTGCAATAGTCAGGGTACTGTCCCTGCAGTTATGCTTCTATTTTGATAGGGAGTATTGCAAGTTTGGGAGGACTTCCTATCATGGCCAAGCATTCAGTTATGTTCATTTATTGCAGTTCAGTAAATGCAAGCATGCCTGAAGGTTCAGGCCATGTCTGCTGTAACAAAGACCTTCAGTCAGTTTGGTTAACTGGAAGTCCTGCACAAAGTTCTGAATCACTGGGTTCCACTTACAGAACACAATCACTTTCTGAACCCCTTTAACTGATCTTTCTACTGAAGGCTCATGGAGCAATGACAATACCTGATGTATCACCTGAACAATCACAGTATTTTCAATTATAAAGCATTACTGCAACTCTTAAAATTAGAACTGCAGATGTAACTGGCAGGAGGAAATAACTCCCAAGTTTAGTTTTGAGAGATGAGTGTTTAAATAAGTTTAGCCATGAAAACAATATCCTTCTCAATTAGTACGTGTTTGTAACCCACCAACAGGGGCATAATAACCATAGCCCTCTTCACTCTGCAAAAACTCAGGCATGCTTACTCTTTACTGTACCTGATGCAAATTCCACCATCTGTATTTACATTCCCTCATACTCCACAATTTCAAGGAATGACAACTTAAGCTGACTGGCAAGGATGACGTGATTACAGTTCTCTTTCCCACCTCAAAGTTGTAATTTAAATTAAGCATATGGAGGGGGGATAAAGAAGTAACTTTTAACACCAAACCCCCAGAGCATAGAGGTGCACTTACTCGTGCTGTTCTGTCATCATAGCCAGCATCGGACATTAAGAAGTCACAGACTCCTCTGGTGGGAATACTGGTGTTTTCTGTAATCCATGTGTGTAGATACACTTCTCCCAACACCCGTTTCATGTGTTCTCGTGTCAAGTGCATTTCTACTGCCTCAATCTGTGCCTGTATTTCAAGAAGCTTTTCTTCCATTGGCTCACGGCCTCCTATGTCACTTGACTGAGGAAGAGAATCATCTGCAGTGTCATCTATGTCCATACCTTTGCCAGTGCCACACAGGCTCTGCCTGCTGGCTTGTTTGGAAGTTCCTTCCTCCTGATCATCCTCAGTGCTGCCCATCCCAGGGGAATCAGATATCAAGATTTTTGTGTCCTCGTGTGAAGGTCTCCACATGACCTCTGAGGGAGCTTTCTGCATTGACTGGTACAAAATCCTTAGGAGAAATAGCTTTAGCCGCCAGAAGTAGGTGGAACCACAGCTCTCAATCTTTTTATCCAGTGCTTCCTGTAAGAATTGAGGAATATGCTTATCCTTCAAGATTTTCCAGCGTACAAGGTCTGTCAAGTCCACTTGCCGGAAAAGGTTCTGAACAGAAGATTCCAAGAGCTGTGCAGCTGCCTCCTCAAAAGTCTTAAGGGTGACAAACTGGACTCGGTAGTTTTTGTTAACTGGGTGCAGACCATTAGTCATGCCCTCTGTTGTAATAACTGCCAAGTATGCCCCACACGGGCTAACAGCTATTCCATGAGTCCTGACAGAGCCAAACACTTCCGAGAGCTTAATCAGCTGGTGCTCAAACTTTAAAGCAACATCTGTGAATATAGGAATGAGCTGCCTTACCTTTCCATCACTGGAGCACGTATACACTGTGCCATTCTGTTTGTCTGCAGTCATGGACACAATTGGCAAAGAATGAAGCCCTGTCACATGGGAATTATGGACATTCAGACCTGCTTTGGATATCAACAGGAGACACCAAAACACATAAGCTCCTCTTGCGGCCACCACTAAGCTACAACTACATTTCTGGTATGGGTGGTAGAGAGGAATACATTTGATACTATGCACTGGTAACTGGTCCATTTCTTGCCATAAGACTACGGGTTGTCTCAGTGTAAAGTAGCCTTTGACTGCTTTTAAATTGACAGGAAGGATCTTAACCGGTCCAAAAGCACTCCCTACAATAAGTCCGCTCATCTTTCGGTTGTTATGTTCATATTCCCACCAAGACAACACACTTGGGGAACAGATTCCAGACTCTATCGTATTGCAAGAAGTAATTGATTCCTTACCCAGAAATGGAAGCTGAAATTGCCAAACTGCAATGTTGCTATTTTCAAACAGTACTGCTAAGAGCACACTGCCGACATCCCGGCATTCGTTGTTGTGCTTGACCTGCTGAGTGGTGCAGATGCCCGACCACTCCATGCGCACTGGAGTCTGCATGCTGTGCCGCCGCTGAAATTCAGGGAAGTCTCCTAACTCCCCCCTGGGAGTGTCAGCCTTGGAAAGTTTGTAAGCTGCTTCATACAAACGCTCCCCATAGATTTCCGTCAGGTCCACCAGCTGCACCCACTGCAGCCTGTTGAGGTTTGCGTGGATGGTCAGTCGATTGTCCATGGTTAAAGCTGCAAGCAGGCACCTCCCGTTGGCGTCACAGCCCAGCGGTGACCAGCTGGAGTACTTGAATCCTCGCATGGGTGGCAAAGACTTCCCCTCGGGATTGAATACTCGATCCAGCATAAAAGTTTGACTAACAGTTGGATCCACTGAATTTGCAAACTTTTCCTTGCATTCGGCTACCTCCTTCTTTGGACCAACCTAGAAGGTAACAGAAAGAATATCTAAGAACAGTCGTAGAGGGAAGACTTTCCTGGAATTAATACCCACTTGAAACAGAGCATTCTCTGTCACAATGTACACTACACTGTTCCAATGGTTAATTAATTGCAGTTTTAAAGATTTAAGCTTAATTTTTGGCCTGAATTCGTAGAGCTTTGACTCTCAACTACTGAACCTTTGTCTGCTGAATCAAAGAGCCTGTTTTCTACTTCTTAAGTGTGTATTTAAAGGTCCAAGACAACAGACTTATTCTGTAATAAGGCACCCAGGCTTGCTACCTCTCTGTGCTATGGAGTGTCAGAAGTCCCCCTTGAAGCTCTGCTGCAAAAGTCTTTCAGCTTAGCAAACCGAGGGAGATTTCTACTTAAAATTTTGTTTGTCAGCAAAGTGCTGGAGCTCAAGTGATGCTTAGAAAAAAATCCCTGAAATCCACTCGGTAGCGGCTCTAATTCCCCCTTCACGTTACTAGTTTATATATAGGGGCTTTATTCCCCTATGCTTTTAAATCGCACGAGACGCTGCAAGTACCGCTGCGAGTTGTGCGCGGGGCAGGAGCATCCCCGGGAGGCGGCTCACCTTGAGCAGACAGGCGGCGGAGGGCGCGGGCACGGCCGTGCGGTGGATGACCATCTCCTGCCCGCCGCTGTGGACGTCGCTGAGCTGCTCCAGCACGGCGATGCTGCGGGCCGTGCTCACCGACACACGGTGGTCCTCCGACCAGGCCAGCGGCTCCAGCCCGCTGACGCCATGCTGCAGCCGCACCGCGGGCTCCCGCCGCACCGCCGTCAGCCGGAACCCGGCGCTCGGAGCTGCGGCCGCCGCCTCCTCGACCAGCGAGTCGAGCCCCAGCGGCGGCTCCTCCTCCCCGGCCGACAGCGAGGGGCTGCCCCCACGCTCCGCCGCCGCCGCCATCTTACCGCCGCCGCTCGGGCTGCCGAGCGCATGCGCCACCGCCGCTGCCGAAGCCCCCGGCCGGCCCGGCTGGGGCTGCCCCGCCGCTGCCTGCACCGCCCCGCGGGCGGCGGGGTCGGAGCGTGCCCCGCTGGGCCCCTGCGGGAGGGCGGGCGGCTGAGGCAGGGGCGCTCTGGGACGGTGACCGTCCCCGCTGGGGACCCTCCACCCGCATTTCCTCCATCCCCCTGGGCAGGGCCCGGCCCCAGGGACGGTCCCGGGGCCCTCCGGGAGGCGGTGGGCTATGGCGGCGGGCGGGACGCTGCTCCTCAACCTCAGCCCGGCGTCGCGGGATCGCAGCCGGGTAGGTGCTGCCAGGGCAGGTCGGGGACCCGGCCCGGGACAAGCGACGGCCATCCCTTTACCGGGTGCGGGGAGGCTGCTGCCGGCCGAAGCCGTGGCTGTCGTCAGGAGTGGAGCTGGGGGCACCGGCTGGGGCTGGCCCGGGGAGCCGCGGTCAGGGGGGAAAGAGTCTAAGAAGTTGTTAAATGGAGGTTTTGGCTTTCCCGTTAGGGACGGGGTTGGTGTCTGCAGAGGGGCCGGTGTGCTGGGCACGGAGACGGGCCGGCCCTGGGTAGTGGTGGTGGGAAACACGAGATACGAGCTTCTCTGATCCCTTCAGCGGGGCTGCTCTGCTCTTCCCTTGCCTTGCTGGCGGCTTCGGACTGGTATGGTGGCTGCTGAAGCTGTGGGTAACGCTCTTACAGGCTTCTGCCTTATTTAGCGATGCTCTGAAATGCTGCTGGGGGGGGAGAAGTGTTTTAGAGTAAACTGCTAATTGTGGGAATGCTGTGAAGGGCAGGAATAGGTGCTTTACATCAGTTTGAAGAAAGATGAGCAAGAATGGGTTACGTAGGTACTTCCATTTTAAAGTTATTGTTATAGTGATTCTGGGTTGTTTTGGTTGTTACTCCGAATTTTTAAATCGTTCTTAAAATACTGTACAAAAGTATGTAAGAGTTAAGTGATTGCCAGGATTTACCCTGGTTGTATGAGGCGCTTGGAGGTAGGGCACCACCACCACCACTTTTGTGATGGTGAATGTTGGAGGAAGGAGGTTGGGGTTTGGTTGGTTGCCAAAAATGTGAAGAAACGAGTGAAACAGTATAGGTCATAGAAGAAAATCAGAGTGTGCAACTAGGAGCAGAGACGAGAGGAAAAAGTGGGGCAGGATTGTGCTGATATTTCACATATTTCAGGAGCTCTGCAATAGTGTCAGGGAGGGGAAAAAAAAGTTCATTGAAGAAGGGCTTGGGGACATTGAAGAGCATTGGGGACCAAAGGAAGTTAAATTTAATTTTCTTTATTGTTCCTGGAGGGATACAGGGAGAGCAAAAGCTGTTTTTAATATGATTGGAAGATCAGTAAAATAAACTCATTGCTGCAGAAGAAGAAATCAAGTGCTCAGAAGTGCTGGGGGTTGGCAGAAGCAGAAGTTGGAGTGAAGCACAGGCCATCCTTCCTGGCCACAGATTGAAGGAAGCCTGCAGGGATGGCTTTAATGTAATCAGGAGATTTGCAGAGCTTTTGAAAGAGATTTTTCAAGTGTGTTTTGGAGAAGCTAGATAAAATCCTTTGTAGAGATGAGCACTATATATGACTTAAGATTTGTCTTTGCATTTCAGTGATGTTCAGAAGCCTCAGGCATGCTGGTGAATCTGGTAGAGCAGGAGCTGCCTAGCTGCAAAAATCAAGCTTACTTTCTTCAGTTATGGGGCAGGGGTTCTATCTGTGGGCTAATGTTTGTGTTCATCTTGATACCATGTTGTTTATTCTCAGTTGTTAATGAATTCTTTCTCTCTGGTTTGTTAACATTAAAGCAGTCTGGTGCTCTAAAAAGAAAGCTTCAGTCACCAAATGGAAACCCACCTTTGAAACGTAAACATAAGCTATCAGTAAACACCTTCAAGAAACCTGCTATAGAGGCTGACATCAGGCAGAAGGGAAGTTCATCACAGAAATCTACTCCTAAAAAGCAGTTGGCTGACAACCGAAATGAAAGCCAGAAAAGCAAACCTTTCATTAAGACATCCAGCCTGTTTAGAAACAACCCTGATATCCCAGAAATTCACAGGTACTTTAGATATATTTATAAATAGTAGGAAAAACCCTTTTCAGTGTCTTGAATTCTTGCCCTTACTTGGGCATACTACACAGACTACTGTTGTATAGTTTTTAACCACATGATGTGCTTTGTTTTATTTTTGTTTGTGTCCCCCTAACACAGAAAAGCAGTGCAGCAGGTACAAGAAAATGTTTTCACTACAGATTCTTTCAGCCAGTTGGACCTCCATCCACATCTGGTGAGTGACAGCAAGGCTGTGTGTCTTGAAACATGATTTTTTGGATGGGGAGCAGGTTAGGGAGCTAGGAGATGCACCTTTATTCATGGTGATTTGGACAGGCTTGCCAGTACTTTGCCTGATTTCGTTGTGTTCTCTTAGGTCAGTATGCTCCCCAGTGTCTTGACCCATCCCTAAAGACACTGTCCCACCCTTCAGTTTCTGCAGTTATAATGCCAAAAAACCCACAGAAAACTATCTGGGAGTGCAGTATTTTGACAAGTCTGATACTTCATGATGTACCGGCAATGGCATAATTCTGATTAACCAAGAAGTATTTGGAGATCATGGGAACTTTTACATCCAGTTGCCCTCGGACCAGTAATGTAAAGAATCAGCGTCAGTCTTCTGATCTGTCTTGTACTAGAGAAGGTAACAAAAGGAATAGTTTGACAATGAAACCTGTTTACTGCTCTTTATTATCTCTCTAGATCTCCACAATAAAAACCGTCCTAAAGATAAGTAGCATGACCAGGTAAGCAAATTCATATAAAAACTTTGCACTTCACTGCTCCATAAAGCCAGTCACTTGTGATTGTTTTGTTATATGCCACTGGTTTGTGAAGTATCTGTTATGCTGTGCCACTTACCATAGGGTTTGTTGCTTTCAAAATCTGGGATGAGAAATAACTTGTAAGTTACACAGCAAGTGAGTTGTCACAGCTGAAGGTGGAACCTTTGAGTCCTGCCTTTGAATTTGGCACTTGAATCATAAAATCATCTTTTTTCAGTTGATCATACCCGATGCCTGTCTATGGCTTTCCTTAGAAATTACCTCTACTGATGTAGCTACACAGCAGAGATGAATGCATGGAATTTGGGGTAAACAGTCTTGAAACAGACCTGTGTTGCATTCATATTTCCTAACCCGTTTTGTTTGATGCAGTGTTCAGAAGCAAACAATTCCTGTTCTCCTGCAAGGCAAAGATGCTCTAGTGAGATCTCAGACTGGTTCAGGTCAGTATTTAATTGTCAGTCTCCTCCCATATGGCATATTAAACTGGATCCCAAATATAGAACCAAAACCTCATGTTCCCAGTACAGTTCATATAAGTGACAGGCTGGGCAGCCTGGTATGGGACTGCTGTGACACAGGCAGATGCTGTGCAAACTTCTGTATCAGCACAGTGCTGGGACTGGCTGTTGCTGTGCAGCTGCCATCCATTGTACAGGAGCCTGTTCCAAGGCTCATGCTGGAGACACAGAGCCAGGAAACGGCAGCGCTAAACAGTGCACACTCTCACTACGCAAGCTTAGGTGCTTGCTCTGCAGGAAGCTGTGTCTGGATGTCTCATTTGCTTGGGTGAGTGGGGGTTTTTATTTAGGTAGCTCTTAGTGGGGTACCACCACCTCTCTGTTTTTTAATTTGACTCTTTGGTGAGCTGCCTGTTAATCTTCTGGGAACTTTACACTTAATTAAAACTCTTCTAGACTCTGACCTCAGCTTAAGAATAGTAGGCTGAATGGTACTTTAATTTGCTGTAGTTTACACAAGTTCTACTGATGAAAAATCCTCCAAATTTCTCCCTTTTAAAAAGGTAAAACTCTTGCCTATGGAATTCCACTTGTACAGTCTCTGCAAGGAATGGAATCAAAAATACAGGTAGGTGAAACAGAATAATTGCTCCCAGTTTGCATCATCTGGTTGACCAGAAAAGGCTGCTGCAGATCTGCCATCTCCTGTGCATTTTATGGAAAGAGATCCTGACTTTCCATGCGGGATGAAAAGTTTCCAGCCCATCCTGGATTGCTGCTTTCTGCAACTTCTACCTACACATTGTTGCTGTGCATCAAACATGGGAGTATTTATGCAACTCAGAAATACAGGAGTGAAACAATATGTGTATGGAATAAAATGTTGGGTATGACTGTGAGCAGGGAAGAGAAGGCAGTGCAGTATCAATATTTGAAAGACTGTTGATTTCTTTAAAAGGTGGGAGGGGGGAGTACCCCAAACTGCTGTGTGCAAACTTGTACTAAACCCCTTCGGAAGTCATTTAGTTGGCTAACAGCAGTTCGGTGTGGAAGCACTCTGTTTTTCAGTGCTACGTTCTTCTTAGTGGACCTTGTATTCTCTGTTTGCAGCGCAGTGATGGGCCTTACGCACTCATATTAGTCCCAACAAGAGAGGTATGTGGCTTTTCTTCTGATTTTGTCTGTATCAGAGTGTTTGAACGCTGATATTTAGTGTGTAGATGTGGGCCCACCAGCGGCTGTCTTAGGAAACGTTGTCTATTCTTTTGCACAGGTCTTGCCCTCACAGAAAGAGCTCTTGCTCTCTGGATGCATATTGTCTTTTTTGTTCAGTGCTATACCAAAGAAAGAAGGAATCTCTGAGTTTTCCTTACGCAGCCGGAAATAATATTGAGTCCTGGAGAAACATTCTAGCTCAGTGCAAGGCAGGGAGAAGCTTGCCTGGCTCACGCAAGGGGAGCAAGCAAAACCAATTAAGTCAGCTTTGTGAATGTGTAGGTTTATACAAAGGTTTCACTTTTAAAGCCCTTTTCAAATCCATAAGTGAATGCTGAAGATGAGGCTTCCCAGAGTTGGTTTCTCCACTGAACTCTTTCTGTTTGATTTATATTATTTCCAATCACAAAGGCAATTTCAGTGGAGGGTATCAACCTTTTATTTATTTTTTTTTGGTATGTCAAATAATAATAACTTCCATGTGGAGGATTGATTGCAGGTATCTGGTTTGGGGCACAATACTTTATGCAGCCTGCAGTGCAATATCTCAGCTCAGTTCTGTGAAAGGAGAAAGCTCTGAAGCTATTTAAATTTTTACAGCAGCAAACTTACTGCCTCTCTAGGATGCTGTGTGAATACTAAGCATGGGGAAACCGTTCCTGAGCTTGTTTAAAGGATGCTGGAGAGTACTTATGAAGATAATTTGTAATTACAGTTGGTATTACTTTAGTTTTTTATTGAAAGCAGTATCCTTTCTTGAGAGCTTGGCCAATATAATATGTAGCATGTGTAGTCAGAGCATTTATTTATTTAAAAAAGTTTTATATATTTAAAATAATTTACATATTTAAAATAGTTTTACTTCCATAACTAAGCCCTGATCACGTACTCAGTCTGTGAATGAGGCAGGGAGGCATTATTGCCTTTCTCAGTCTTCGCTGCCACAGCAGAAATGGCTGTCAGACAGCACATGAAACCCAAACTAAATGCTTCCTAGTGACTGGACATTAGGTGTGCAAGCTTTTTGTACATCATCTCTGTTCTGCTGACTGGGAAACTGAGAGGTAGGAAGATACAGAGGTGGTCACTCTCTGGGTCAGGTGCTTTTCCTTTTCATAGTGGTTTCCTTCCAGAAGTTGTGCCATTTTCCCTTTTACTCTTCCTGTGGGGCAAAATCTTGTGTGGCTTCAGCTTATTTTCTCCCTGGGGCATTCAGAGAGCCAGCAGAAGTCTCTCTTGTCCTGAGAGCTGGCTTGTGGAGCTGAACCAACAGCAAGGTTTCTGAACAAGTCCAAATATGATAAGAGAAGGATTATGCAAGAGAATAAAATAATAAGGAGCTTCTAAAGGAAAGATTAAGGACATTTTTAGAATTCTGATGGTATACATAGAGTTTACAGATTTCTGAGCCAAAAGGGTTTGTAGTCGAACTTTTTCAGAGCTCGCTTTCTTTTCTTGATTTCCATAGCTTGCACTCCAGAGTTTTGACACAATGCAGAAGCTACTTAAGGTAAGAACTCAGTGCTCTGTTTTCTTCTTGTTCTTGAGCCTCTTACTGTGAGTTGCAAAGCAACTTCAGTTCTTGTGAATTCAACTGAATGGATAAGGAAATTCAGCATCTGGCAAGATATGTGGTCCTTAAAGATAAATCTGTTTGTCTGTTAGTGCGTGATTTCCCTGTGGTGTGTTTTAAACTGTTACATGAAGAATTAAGTGCTTAATTATAGCACCTTTGTTGCACATGTTTTCATAAACAAGTGTAGTTGATTTTCACAGGGTTTTGTTTTTAGAAGTACCCATTATTGTTTCAGTCTGAGTTATGAATGAAAACTCTCACAATGACATGCACCATTTTACTGAAACTAATACTAGACAGATGGGTTTCAGATGGGGAGAACTTGGTGAACAGCTTTGCCAGTTGAATGGCTAGAGAAATTAGAAGGCTATTAAATGATAGTGCTTTCCTTTTAATTGAGGCAGCGTATCTTACCATGAGGTTAGAAGGTATCCAGATCGTTTATCTGATCCATATTCCCAGTCTCTCTTCTGTTTTTAACTTGAAATAATAAGGCAGTTTCCAAGTGTTTTTTTAGTGCTGGAATTACCAAGTATGATTTTGTTGTGTCATGCTAAAGTTTAAAGTTTAATTTCAGTCTTCTTCCATAGTAATTAGAAGTTGGTACGATGTCTTTCAAAGCGTGAAGTCTGGACTGACCCCCTTTGATTTTTCTTTGTTACATATAACGTGTAGTGACCATTGAGTCCAGTGTGAACTGCTGTAGTGACCCAAAGCAGAAGATTTAGAGTTTGGTCTCACTGGACCTTGAAAGGGCTGGATGACTGGAGGGTTTAGTATGATCGTGTAATTACTGAGAGAGAAAAAGATTGGTTGGGCTGCTCCTGGCACAGTTAGTTTAATGCCAACTGCCTGGATCTTGCTTAGACATCTTCCTTTTTTTAAGCCTTAAAAAGAAACTCTTTTTGTAGTAACTATTTTGTTGGAGCATTTCTGGCAAGCAGTGACCCGTGCAAACTTAAGCCTATTTACCAGTCATGTATCTGTGTGGTCTTTACAAGCTGTGCTCTGCTTCTGTCCTGCACTTCTTCTCGAGTGAGGCAGTGGCAGTACTGTGCTTTGATTATCCCCCCTGTAAATATTGGGCAATATTGGATTCAATGAAGGATTGGACCTCATTAAAGTAAGTGGCAAAAACTCATGCCAGTATCAATGAGACTGATATTTAATGTCCACAGACATGGTGACTGTGTGTGGGTAGGTGTGTGTGTGTGTATGTCAACTTCATAGGTCCTGTGTTTTCCTGAGATTTCCCTTGGCCACAGGAAAATACTGCTTAAAGGCAAGATGAAGAAATAGCCTTGTAGCTTGTCTTTGAACATTTAGACAACATGGGGAGAAGGAAAAGAAATTTATTATGTGATTGGAAGTGGTGCAAAAATGATTGCATTTCTATCTTCCTAGACAATGTGGGAAGCAAGTTACATGGCTAGAACTAAAGGTGCCATTGATATGTAGCTGTGGGTGAGAGAGAGCATGTGGGCTGTGTTAGATCAAATGAGGCGCACACTGCAGTCAGCCCCAGTCCTTTCTCTTTTTGCTGAGAAACATCATTTTTGGGTTAGGCTCTGTCCCTTATTAAGAAGAATCTATATTGGTCTTGGGTTTTGTTTTTTGTAGCCATTTGCCTGGATTGTGCCTGGAGTGCTAATGGGGGGAGAAAAGAGAAAATCGGAAAAAGCCAGGTAGGAAGCCAAGTTCTTAAATTGTTTTTTGAGTTCTTCTGCTCAACAGTGTTTTATCTGTTGCTCTTCTTTAGAGTGCTTTTCTTACTGTGAGAGAGGATTGTGAGTTTGGATCAAGCTGTGATCCCCCTGGATCTTACACAGACACAGTGACTGGGTCAGCAGGAAGTATTCACTTCCCACAGTTAGATCTATTTCTAAAATGTTGATGAGCCTTCTGAGAAGATGATCTCTTGTGTCAGTGGTTTTTTTTCCTCTTCTGACAAACACCTGTATTTGCTTACCACCGAGTGCTGTCTACAGTATTTGTTATGGGGGAAATTGCTTTCTGGAAAAGAGATTTCCTGGTGTTAAAAATCTTTCTTTTTTCCCTTTGACAGAATTGAAGTGTAAGCTGGTAATCCAAAATGGAATTTTAATTTCTCTGCGTATAACCATACACAAAAAGAAGTTTACTCTTGACAGTAAAAGAAGTTTACTCTTGACAGTAAGAGCAGTACTCAATTAGAAAAGAAAACCTAGCTTGGGTGGTTTGGATTTTTTAGTAGTATTAGTATTTCTTCTACCTTGTCCTCAGTATGCCTCTGAGTATTGATGATGATCAAGGATAGGATTTAGCTGTGCAATAAATTCAAGTTTTAATCAGTGAGAAGGTACCATCCCTGCTAATTCGATGCTATGGCCATAACATTTTCCTCTGTAGGTTCCAGTTCCTCACTCCAGGTTCCTATTCCAGAGTTACTGCTAACCTGTATGTTTTCTTTTCCTTTCTTTTTTCTTGTTTATTTTTTTGGGGTGTTTTCTGTTTTGTTTTGGTGTTTTGTTTGGGGTTGTTTTGTGTGTATGTGGGTTTTATTTTGTTTTTAATCTAAACAGATTACGAAAAGGAATAAATATCCTCATTTCAACTCCTGGTCGCCTGGTTGATCACATCAAGTCCACAGAATGTATTCATTTCCGTCGCACTCAGTGGCTGATTATTGATGAAGCAGACAGGTAAACTTCCAAGGGTTTAGATGTGGAAAATAACTTCCAAGGGTTTAGATGTGGTACCCTCTGCATCATAACTCACTAAATATAAACAAAAAATAATAATGAGAGATCTTAAACCATTCATGCTCAGTGGCCTCAGCCAAGCACCAGGTGGCTGGGATTATCAAGAAATATCCCCTTTGGACAGATTATTGTACAATTATTCGTTGCAGAGATTCAGTGTCTTCTGACCCTGGCAAAAGTTGAAGATGGAACACGAAACTAGATGGGCCGAGGATCTGATCAGTTCTAGTACTTCCGTTCTTCCTAATTGGCTCATGTAGTATGAAGACTTTCCCCTCATTCCTTCCAACAACATCTTTCATCACCTCTGCTGGTTTTGTAGGATCCTGGACCTGGGCTTTGAGAAGGATGTAACTGTGATACTCAATGCTTTAAATGCCGAGAGGGAGACGCGTCAGAATGTCCTGCTCTCAGCCACCCTCACGGAAGGTAGGGTATAGGTCGATGGTGTCTCTTTTAGCTCAATAATGCACAGGAAACTACAAAACAGTTGGTTGAGTCTGATTATATTACAGCCCAGTCTGATGCACTTTGCAGAACTGGAATAGTGTTTACTGATTTCTTTGGGCTTATGACACTTGTCCTTTGTTAGTGGAATTTTTGTCAGTGTATATATACTTATGTAGTCCTCATACATGTCTCTGAAATTCCAGATCAAATTCACCATGAACCTGGGAAGCACTGGTTTGTTTCTTTGCTTTACAAAGATAGAATTAAGGCAAAAAGCTGATGACAGGACAGCCAAGTATGATTTGCTCAGTGTCATGCAAGAAGTCAGTTGCTGAGGCAGGAAATGAGCCAGGCCTCCTGGCTCCTGCACTTCTGATAGTGTGAAGGTGTGTTGGGTTTTTTTCCACACACACTGTTAGAAAGCAGGACTGCCAAACACTCTCTATCTGGTCAAGACCTTTACATAATGTAAAATAGCCCAGCTGGCTGAAGTATCAGCTTGTGGTGCTTTTGGTGAAGTCCACAGCAGCTAAGCCTGGCTAAGCCCTGGAAAGTCAGAAGTTTGCAGGGGTGTTCTGTCAATGTCTGAGCCTCATTAGCTCCTTTGTCTTTGCTGCTTTTCACTTGGAATTGTGTTAGTTGTTTTTTTTTATGTGACTATTTCATCACCCTTCCCAGCAGCACCCCAGACTGGCCCTCATGTGTTTTTCATCTTCTATGATTTAGGAGTAACACGACTGGCTGATATCAGTTTGAATGATCCCATCAGCATTTCCATAGCAGATGAAACCCAGGTCAGACCAGCATCACAAATGGATGGACAAGGCAGTGGTTCATCAAACTGCATGGAGCAGGAAAACTTTGCTGTTCCAGAGAAGCTCAAGCAATATGTCATGGTGGTCCCCAGCAAACTGAGGCTTGTCACGTTAGCAGCTTTTATCCTTGAGAAATGCAAGGTGAGTCTCTGTTTGCATTTATATTACTAAGTAGCCCTTTGCCCTTTCCAACTCCTTTATCTGTTACTCTGTCAAGGATAGATCTAGGGCTTTGAAGTACATCCAGTGTACAGGCAGCCACATGAGAGCTGAGGTGCTATTGTGTCTTTCATGCTGCCAAGTGAGATACTTGTGCAGCATGTACTCGTACTCCTTTTGTGGGCTCAGTATTTGGTGTCAAACTCTGTTATCCTTTCATGGATAATCATATCTCTGGAAGTGGAAGTCACCTAAATCTTATAGTGATCACGGAATTGAGAGAGACCTATAGAAATGGTTATGTGCAATTTTCTTGGTTTTCTCACAGTTTGAAAAACACCACAAGATGATCATCTTTTTCTCCAGCTGTGAACAAGTGGAATTCTACTATGAGCTCCTCTTAAAGGTCCTTTCAGGAGGGCTGGAGTCAGAACAACCTGAACATTCATCTCTCTCTTCTGCACGCTTACAGTTTCTACGACTGCATGGCAATATGGAACAGGAAGTAAGCATTTTCAGAATGTCAGGATACACTGTTTTATTCCTTATTCCCTTTGATTTATTATTTTGTGGAGGAGGGCAGAAGAGAGGACAGAGAGTCATTTCACCTCTAGGGGCCTCACTCTTCCATCTGCTAATGAGAATAAGAATATTGTCCCACTTCTGGAAAGTAGCTTGGTAGCTATATCTGAAAAACACAGCTGAAGAGGCAAGAGGTGTTATTTCAGCAGGCTGAGACAGCCGTTCTGTATTCCCAGTGGGTGCACTAAACCATTTATGTATCCATGGTTCTCTCTTGTGCAGTCAAGACAGGCTTTTAATGCCAAAGGAAAACCTCATCCAAGCTCTGAAACATAACTACTGAGTAAGTTGCTCCATTAGATGAGGATGGAGCAGTTTGGCTTTCATTTTGGTGTGCTTGACACGCTGCTCTTCCCTGGGATGAAATAATAGCAATTAACAGCAATTGCCCCAAAATAAGTCTAGGTGTGGCTGGATAGACTTGGGTGATGAGATTCAAGCTTGCTACAGACAGCTGAAAGGCCAGGAAAAGAGTGTCAAATGAACTGGTGCTGCAGCATTTCAGTAGCTGAGGGACCTCCCTTGAAAGTTCAGGCCCTGATTCTGTCCTTGATCTGTGATGGAGAGACTTACTGCTTTACTGTGAGCTGCACAGCAGAGATCACAAATGAATAGAGCAATTCTGATGAAGCAAGAGGTGAAGAGCCATTGTTTTTTCTCACTCATTCCCATCCTGTGGAGACCAGAAACATGTGCTTTGCTGTCCCTGCAGTCTGGCCTTTCCTCAACCTGCCTGCCTGAGCAAGTGAGCAGGCCTGGTCTGGCCCAACTCTACCCTGACCAGCTGTTAAGCCAACAGAACACCACTAAGTAGCTGGCACCAGGGGAAGGGTTTTGCCTTTTTAGTACCCAGTGTGTAATTAGTGCTCGATGTCTTCAAATTAAGAGCATTAATGGAGCTAAATTGTGGATCCCATATGGTACTGCTGAGCACGGCTGCTGTCATTGTCAACAAGATACAGCGTGCTCTCTTCTTTAATTTTTGTCAGCAGAGGATTCAGTGTGTCAGCAAGGCCCAAGTTTCTCTTCCTTCCTGGAACAGTACCCCTAGCTGGGAGTCAAATATGTAAGGTTCCTTCTATATCATCAACATAACAGGACGTTCACTTAATCTCTAGGACTCTGAGGTGGAAGGCTTTTGAAGCTTGGGAACAAGGATACTTCAGAAGGAGGAAGCAAAAGGCATAGGAAGGAAATGGGTATGGTGTTTCTGAGGCCAGAGACAGCCTGAGCTCTGAAAAGGGAAAGAGTAAATGGAATCGGATCAAAGGAGTGTGTGTGTGTGGTTATTTCTCATAGCTAAGGAGAGGGAGTGGAGGTGGATAGGTGGTACTGGCAAATGAAGACCACGTGCCACTGAGTTATTAGTGCTCAGAAATTGTCTTGTGTGATAGTAAATATGGTGATGTAATGTGATGTAAGGAACAACCTTCATCCCGGTGTCAGCAGCACCACTGGTGGCCCTCGCCAGCATGAGGTCATTTCCTGTGGGAAGGCCATGGGAGGGTGTCCTGGGAGCTCTGTGGCAGGTGCCTGCAGGCCCCAGGAGTCCTGCCTCCCTGCCCCCTTGGGCAGGGGTTTTTAGCCAAGATCTCCTCCCTTCTGCCCTGTTACTTTGAAGACTTATCCCACAACAGTTCACGTGAGGAATTGTGCACCTGAGCATCCCCAATACTTAATAATTACTCAGACAGTCCAGTGACTGTCTGCATGCCTCATTGGGCACATGATGAAGCTGATCGCTTGTGATGTGATTATATCACTGTGTCAACCAAGTGGGTTTATCCTGCCCATCTTGTGACTGGACAGACAAGATGTCCAGCTTTTTCTTGCATTCACAAAAGCATGTGCTGCCCATAAGGTATGCCAGTACTTCTGTTGCTGCTGCCTAATCTTTTGTGGATCCCCTCTCCATGTAAAACAGTTACTGCTTTCTAACATATATGGGCCATGCTTCTGTGCAAACCCTGGAGGTGTTGGCTGCTTTGATTTGAATAAAGGCATTCAGGCTTGCCCCAGATGCTTTGCCTTCCTACTCAGGACCACACCTGTATGCCATAGATACATTTTTTTCCATTTGCAGAAACAGTCTGACTGGAATTAGTGTAGTCAATTGCTTCTGAAGCTGTACATGATCTAGTGAACAAGGCATAGTTGTTAAATTGTTACATTAACTAATTTGCTTTATGTTTGATTGTAATGTGCATAAGCACTCTTTCATTTTTCTGTATCAATTCTCTAGGAAAGAACAGAGGTCTTCCAGGAGTTCCTAAAATCCAAGACCGGCATCTTGCTTTGCACTGTAAGTAACTTGGAGTCCCTTTGCAGCTCCACACTAATGGGCCTGTCTGATACCTAATGGTAGAGCAGAGGATTTGGCACTGAGCTCTAATTCCAGCTTGCTGTCTAACCTTGAGGAAAGTCATCTCCTTTTTCTGCATCTCACATGTTAAATAAGGACCAGTGCCCTCTTTGCAGACATTTACATGATCTTTTGCTGTAAGGTACCGCATACAGATAAAGTGTATGTCTATTACAAGAGGCCTCTAAGTATTTTGCATGGTCTTATGTCTGGAAAAATCTGATCATTTGGAGCTGGAAACTTGCCCTCTACATACAGTCAGTAGAATGCAATCCTAGTTTGTAGTATGCCCCAGAACTGCCAGGTAAATTGGATGTAATGTGATATTTCCCATCTTAATGACTACCCCAAGGTTAAAAACAAAAACCTGCAGGGATGGAAGGGAAGCCCAACCTGAGAATGGTGTCACTAGGAATGCACATGCTCCGCTGCTCTCCGTGCTTTGCCCTTCAAGCTTCCTTCAAGGGTGCTGAGGGAGAAATTCTTGTCCTCTACTGAAGTTTGCTGGCACCCTTGTGCTGTGGTGGCACCTTCCTCTTCTCGTTTCTGACCTGTCGGTGCCACAGCTAGCCTGCTGCAGTGGTGCAGAAGGCTGCACGATTTGCTCTCTAATAGTGGCAGCTGTTGATCTGAAAATGTGTGAATCTTGGCGATTTCTACCCACGGCAAACTTGTAAATTACAGCGATCGGGAGTAATTAGAGCTGAGAAACCCTCTCCAGCTCTGAAATGACTCCTCTTCTTGCAGCAGATTATTCTTAAAGGAAACTAGTTGCCATTTTTTTTTCAGAGAGTGGGGGCTGAATTTCATCTTTTTAATGCCGAGTTCAAACTGGGGCTGCCATGTGTGCAGGAGTGTTCGGTTTAGTGTTGCCAAATTATGTGTTGTATCACCTGTAAAATTGTTATGTACTGGTCTTTGTCCTGCTTGTGTGTGCAGCCTTTCAGTGACGTGATCAAGGTCAAAATGCATCTTTGCAATGCGCAGGTGTATCTATAGCTTGGTTTACCTGTGTACAGAGGTAATACGTGGTGTCTTAACTGAGGAGGATAGCATAGGTTAAATCACTCGGTGGTGTAGCTTAAGTGTTTTGAAGATAAAAAGTGTTTGGTAAATTCTAAATAATACTTTGTTATGCTTCATGTACATGCTGTCTGTAACTGAGAAATTTCAGGGAAATGTCTTGTTAAACTGAAATTTCATTTACACGTTTGGAAAGACAGTGAATGCTCAATTTTAGGCAAAGAGAAAATGGAATCATTGCAGTCACTGGGATATCAGTTCCCGGGTGAGACTGTTCAAAAGAGAAATGCAGCCTGTGACAGGAAGAATCTGCCAGGAAATGTACAGCTGTTGACAAGGTAGGAGGAAGAATAAGTTGGATAAAGAAGTAGAGTGGGTGGGATCCCCATCTTGAGATGCTGGAGATGTGGTTTGATTTCCTACCATGCCACAGACTCTGTGCAAGTGAATATGGATTTGTGATGACAAGGCAAGTAGCCACATGTCAGCTGAGCAGCAATAGTTGTGTGTTTGCTCCTGACCTGTTATAAATGGGAGGTAATGTGAATTAACCTAGATTGCCATGAAGAGGGTAGTGTAAAGTAATGCATTTATCGTAACCCTCCTTCGTTTCCATCTAAGCTACTTTGCATTTACTGCAAGGCAGGGATGCAAATCCTGACAGTTATGGTTACTGTGGCTCAGCTGGCACATGGTTAGCACGTTAAGCACAGTAAGTTGTGTCTGAGTCCAAAATCTCTCTGTGCTTCAGCTCCCCATCTGTAAAATGGGGATAGTAGCACTTTTCTATCTTACAGAGATGTTGGGAGGACAAATGCATTGAAACCAGGAGGTGGCCTGTTACCACAGTAATGGGGACCATATGGACACCTTAATATAGAGATACACTTTGCACTAGTCCCACATTACAGGTGCCTCCCCAACGCAGATGTCCAAAGGGCAGCCAGGCACTGTGACCACCTCCTGCCTCTGAGGGCATTGCCTTTTCTGACACTTTTCTTCATATCAGCAAAAATGTTTTGCAGAAAGAGGGTTCTGTTCTTTTTACTGCAAAAATCATTGTTTTGTGCCCATGAAATCTTGCAACCTGGCTCACAAAAGAGCAACACAAATAATGTTGCTGTCCTTCCCTTGTCCCTTATGCCATGTTCTCCACCCATCTTTCCGCTCTAGTAAGCAATGGGACCTGCTGTTCCTTTTATTAATTTGCTGTATGTCATATGTATATTAATATATTCCATAAAATATTTTTGCCAGACAATATAAGCTGGCAGGCAAGAAAATAAAGAAGGGCCGTGTATCTCAGAGGGTCTCATCCGCATTTATTTCTCTCTCCTTCACTGAAGTTCTTTGCAGCTTCCTTTGGGATGTGCCTTTTAAACAAGTTCATCTCTTCCAGGGAGAGAGGAAAGATCATTTGGAGATTGTTTGCTGTTTACTCAGTCACGCTAACTCATCTTGCCAGTTTTCTGGCGGCCCCAGCCAAGAGCTTTCGCCTCTGACAGCTTCTGTGCTCTCCCCTTCCTCCTCTGATTACGCAGCCCAATCTGTCACCCTGCCGACGGGGGTCTCTACCCTGCTGATGGCTTTCCACACTCGGCAGTAATGACTTTTGGCAGGCCGGGAAGGCGAGAGAGCTTCTTCCCCAGCTTGGAGAGCCGTTAGGCCCTCTCTGCCTGTTAGCTAAAGCACTTTGTGAGGTTCTTTGGTAAATAAATGAGTCATTTTAATCCAACTGACAGCCTGGCACCTGAGCAAGCTGCCTTCCATCTGTACTTCTAGGCCTCATGTAGGCAGCCAATTGTCAAGCTCAGGGCCTTCAAGACCTCACCATTGAGTGTCTTTCAAAAGCAACTTTAGCAATTTCCTTTGCCCTAATTAGATTGTGTGAGATGGACTGAGCAAACCAAGGCCCTTGCAAAACTTCTGTGGCTGTGTCTGTTGGATCTTCAGTGCCTTGCTTTAGGTGTGACCTTTCTGCCCTCTGTTCCCTTGCACCCACCCCTGTGTACCCCACCATCACAAGCTTAGACTGGTAACGTGAATTGTTAGAAGCAGAAATGTATTTCTGGGGGTCCTCAGGTGGATTGTACCTTGATACTGTGCCATTCTGTGTCTTGCAGTTGGGATCAGGGCAGTAATATGGTTAAGGGTTCAGGTCATCATTTTTGGTTGATATCTGGGTTTTCTTTAAAATTATATTGAGGTAGGTTATTTCTCCTTTCTCCTGTGAGATGGTCACTTAATTCTCCCTTCAGTTGTCCATTGAAAACAACCAGTGTTGACTAGCTGATTCTAGATCAGCAGTTTGTATTCTAGATTTCCTTGTTATTAAGGAGTAGTGGTGTGAGGTCATGCATGCAAAGGGCAATACTCTCTAGGGCAGTGGAAAAGTAGTACATTAGAAATATATCAGGCTTCTTGAAGAGTACTGGCAGCAGGTTAGTGATTCTGTGTGTGGAATAAATGTAGCGCTAGCAAAACTGGATAACTATTGTTTGAGTTGTATTCTTTCCTGGTGTGGTGACCCACAAATACTTTCTAAAGATCTGAGAAGCAGGAAGCTCATGGGCTCTGCCAGCAGAGGAAAGCAAATCAACTCAAAACTTTTTATCCTAATTCTACCTTGCTGCTGTCTGCTAGGGTCTTTGAGGAAAAGGAGCTACAGGAGACGCAGGTGGACTGATACTGAGGAATCTTTGAGAGTTTGCAAAATACTCCAATTACCAGTAAATCCCAAGACACTTCTGAAAGAAAGCCAAGTTAAACCCCGAGAGAATAGCTGGTGATATGTGTCAGTAACAGCTGAGTGGAGTTGGTGGGATTGTGAAAGCAATAGTGAATGCAAGGCTGATGATGGGAGAAAGCCTCCTCCTAAAATGTTGTCCCTGGCTATTTATTAGGCTTTTGGTTAACTATTCAACTTCTCTGCATGCTTTGGCTAATGCACACAAGAACAAGACTGTCTGCAGCAGTAGCTTTCCAGCCAGAGGTGTTGAGAAAAGGTATCTTAGAAGAGAAAATCCTGATGGATGAGAGCGATGGCTCCCGCCCCAGCTGTCTCCTTCTCTTCCCCATGTTGGAGGCGCCTGCTCCTGACCACAGGGGCAGCTTGGCTATCTGTTTATTTTGGGTGAGCTGACCCTGCCCCAAGGTCAGAGCCCTCTTATCAAACACAGCCTTTCCTAGACTACTGGGTATGAGAAAGAGCACAGTATAGGAAAAGACCAAAGGCATGTCAGCATGGAAATATATGAGGGCCAACCTGATCGGAATCAGGTGTCAGCACTCCTGTCTGATTGTGCTGTAGACTTTATAATCTTGTTATCCTGGTAAGTGCTGTACACGTTCCCTGACTTCTCTTGATTTATTTCCTCCAACCTCCTTTAAATGGCTTTTTGTACATCTGTTCATTCTGACTCTGGGAACAAGCTGCTGCTTAATGAGCGTGTTGGAGCGAAAGTGTGTGTTATTTCAGAGTGGGCGCTGTGGAAAGTGTCTCCTCTTTTACTGTATTTGGAGCCACAAAACAACCTGGCTAGTACTTATGGGAAGGCCTTTGCTGCCAAAACATCAGCTTCCGAGTCTTTTAACGTGTGTGGGAGTTGCATGAAAACACTTCAGTGGGTGGCTGACACATTTTTAGTACATTAAGCTCCTGCTTACGTTCTTAATATATTCTATTTTGCAACCAGCTAAAAGATACATGTGTTCCAAAACATTTCCTAACAGAGTTAAATCTGCACACCTGCTCTGCTATTGTGTGTGGTGAATGCAAAATCCAAGGAGTATGTGAGGACATTACTAATGAACAGAAAATCAGGAAGGGAGATTGAAACATGTTTACACTCTCTCTCCACTTTGAACACTATTTACACTCACTTTTCTCTTTGGAAGGGTATGGGGTTTTGAGCTATAATGGCTGTGGATAACTAAATGGTCTCATTCAAGTCCTTCTCCAAGTTGATGGGTTTTCTCACCAGCTGACATATCAAATAACACTCCTGACAGCAGCTTCAGACTTGTTTCTTCAGGGTTGAGTTTTGCTTCTCCAAATCGAAACAAGACTGGTGAAAATCTCAGGGGTAGCTGAAGTCCCCTCTCCTTGAGCTGTACTCCAGCTTTCTGCAGGTTCTGCTAAATTGTTTGTGGACCTTTTATCATAGGGCCAAGTGGTCTGCAAGTCACCTGCTCCTCAACTTCAGCCCATCACCTAGGAAACAACTAATGATTTGTAGGTGGAGATCAGGGCATCCTTGGACATTTCTCTCAAGGCCTAGGATCCTTGACCGTTGGCTGTGTGTCTGTTTACCTCTTCATCGTAAGCAGCCACATTTTAATTCTTAGGCTTTCTGTGAAGAAAGGTGTTCTCAGACATACTCTTGCCTTCCAGAGATTTCCTTCTGCCTCTCTCAGTGTTTGAGTAATATGTGCTTATGAGCAGATCTGTTTTCATCAATGAAACAAACTGAAGAACCAAAGGTATCACTACCGTTAAGACAGTTGATTCTCTCAGATATAATATAAAGGGACTGTAATAGACTGCTGTAACTCAACACCACTCTCAGACAAGTAGTTTAATATCCTCCAGGCTTTGGGCTACAGTAGTGGGTTATTTCTGTTGTATTAGCATGTTAATAATATTCCTTGTGCTTTAAACCCTCAACATTATTTCTGACCTTTGGTCCATCTCTCCCCAAACAAGGTACATAAGATTCCTACTTGCATAGCTAGTTGTTTCCTGGCATAATTGCCATCCTAGAAGAGCTCGTTCTTTGCTGATACCTTGAAAGCATTTTAACTGAAGTATTTTCCTTATTAATTTTAAAGGATGTTGCAGCACGTGGACTAGACCTGCCTCAAGTGACATGGATTGTGCAGGTAGGCTTGCAGTGTGTGTATGCGTGTACTTGTATATGAAGTGCAGTGTTGCTCAGATGAAATCCCTTTCTTGTCCCTTTCTGCAGTTTGCTGGTCTTTGTGCTGATGCCTACAGGTCTACATGTTTCTGACTGCAGGATAGGGACTAAGGGTTTATGCTAGGATACAGCACTGTTATCATACCTTTGGTTTTGGTAGTCTGTTTTCCTCTTCAATAACTCCAGTGTTACCAGCTGTATAATAATATTCCACAGGCTGGGAGGAAATGCCCTCCATTTCCCCGTACAGGAAGCCAAATCTTGTGAAGTACTGACCATCCCTATTGCAGTTTTGTGTTTATATGTTTCTCAGCTTGCTGGGGAGATGGTTCTGTTAGGAGTTTAAGTGTGATCCTAATGTTAAACACTGAGTAGCCCAATAGTGTCTGTGCAGTGACCTGAATGTTGCAAGTGAGGCTGTGCTGGGTTGGAACTGTAAGCATTCAGCTTTCAGTAGAACTGCATAGTACAGATTTTCGCTGGGAAAAAAACAACAACCAAACAACAAAAAAACCCCACTGCTGCATTGCTGTTGACAGAAATATTGTCTTGGAAGAAAAGAGAGAAACTAGGGGAGATGGATTGAACCTTAAAAATAGCAGCCTGTCATATCAAAGAGGAAGCTTGAGAGCATGAAGTAGATTTCATTTTTATAGAAGATTAATAATTAGGAAGAGGTTAGTTGAACTGAGGAAAAACTGATCCAGAGATTCTCAAGAATCAAGTGACACCTGGGTAAAAAGAACAGGGCACAGAGCCTCAACAAAGCTTTTTAATTTCTACCTCATCCCTTCAGGTAACAAATTTGATTTTAATTTTGTGTTTTTAGAAAAGAAAGGTTTTGCAGCAGGTAGCTAGCTGCAGAAGGCTGAGGAAGTGAAGTCTGTAATTCCCAGATCTGTATATTAATATAATTTAACCAAAGATATAGTTGCCAGTGTTAGAACGCAGTGCAAATTACCTAAAGCCCTGGGAGACTTCTGTGTGTCCAGAAGGCGAAATCTCAGCTGTCCTGAGAGCTGTGTCCAAGAGCAAGGACCTGCAGGGAGCAATTAGATTGCTCACAGCATCTTACTCACACCTCTAGCCAGTAGAAACTTTGCCAGAGGGCACAGGTATAAACACTATAGTGGGCTTTGGTGGTTGGGTTTTTTCCAGTTAAACTGCTGAGGGCTCATTTCTGAGCAGTATCTCTGTGCATGTTCATTTTTCCAGGAAAGAGAGGAGGGGGGAAGAATAGGGGGAGGTTATAGGGAGGGAAATATGTCACCCTTTATCAGATCTTGCAAATAGCTGGGCAGTTTTGATTCCCAGTGAAGTAAATGAGAGGCACCACTATATTAGGGGTGACTTTATGCAACGTCTTCATACTGCCTGATAGTTGTACATGGGAAGAGAGTTGTTACCCGCATTTTATGCTGCTGAAAGCACTTACTCCCTCATCTCTCTTAGATTTCTTCTCTCCAGTAACCAGCTATGATTTGCTTTAATCAAAACAAAGCAATTTAGCCCAAGTCCAAATTTGAATCTGTCATCTTCTATTTGATGACACAGAGCAGGCAGCTTCCTGCACCATAGGGGTACTCCTGGGGGCTGTTTGGTTTGAGGTCTCTCTGAGATTATTTTAAGGGAAGCAAACAGGTTCCTGATGCGCCTGTATAGAAATAAAATGTAAAAGGCAAAGAGAGACACTGAGACGGGGAAATTGTCCTATTATCTGAAAGTTGGCCAATGTGTCACATTCACATGTCATGATGGGGGATGAGGGGGCTGAGTGATGGTTACAGGGATGAGCCTGACGGGCTCTTTATAAACAGGCCAATTCCAAGGGAGGTGCAGCATGTGGGGTTTGCTGAGATCCCTTTTGTTTCAGATGAGCAGGCTGTCTCGTTTATAATTAACACACCATGTTCTGTTAATTCCTCTTTTCCCTTCTCATGTTCCCTTTTTGAAGTATAATGCTCCGGCTTCACCTGCGGAATACATCCACCGGATCGGGAGGACGGCTCGCATTGGCTGTCACGGGAACAGCCTGCTTGTCCTGGCGCCTTCGGAGGCAGAATATGTCAGCTTGCTGGCTTCTCACAAGATTAAGTGAGTCAGAAACGCGAACAAAAGTTTCAGCTCATCCTTGCTAATTAACCTTCCATGGCACTTGCAGCGGGACTGTGTCTCGTGCAGGTTTTAATAAGAATTTATTAATTCTTGTGATCCAGGACCGGCCCCAGGCTAGCAAAAGGAGGAAGGAAAGTGTGTGAAAATCCTCAGCCTGGCAGATTGTGTGTGAGTGAGTGTGTGTGCTGAGGGGCAGAGAGGAGACGATAGTCGGGGATCCTTTGCACTCCATTGTTATCTCTCTGGCCCTGGGTTCAAATTGTGGCTATGTGGAGATCACAAGTCAAATGAGCCTGTCAAATGCTAACTGGCCATCTGCCTGCATTGCACCATATTGTCAGAGACTGTGATTTCTCTTCAGGAGAGATCCGGCAGGGAAATAGCAAGGGAGCTCTGGGTCATACCTGGCAGGTAATTGGCTAAGATGAGTTGTGCAAGTGGCTTGTAACAGGAATAGTAGGGCCTTTTGCAAGTACTGAGTGCCTAGTGTGGTCCTGAAAGGCAACAAGGAGGATGGACTCTGCAGGCCAAAAGTGGGGACTGCTACTGCGGAACCCAGGACACAAGCTAGCTGAGAAAGCTTCTCTTTTACCATCTCTAGCTCAGACTTGGGAGTAGGCAGTAAGGAGAGCATGGAAGGGTGGGTAAGGACCAGCCCAGTGTGCAGCTACCGGATGGCCAGCCCATGGTGAGATTTTAGCCTAGCTTGCTTGTGCAATGGTCCTTTTGTGGAGAAGACCCACAAGTGTCTGCTCAGCATTGCTAGTCAGGAGTGCCATCAGGTCTCAAGCCTCCTCCGCAGTTATCAGGGTGTATGTGACTCCCCTTGCTCCCCGCTCTGCTGTCTCTCAGCGTTTCAGAACATCAGCTGAGTATAGTCTCTTCAGTGCTGTACTAGTGTTGATGGAGCCCTGTAAACTCATGCAAAAATTAATTCTCTCTTGCTTCTTGTTTATGTTGGGTGGAGCTGCTTGGAGTCATATTTGGGTTTGCATCCTTGAAACAAACAAATGTTGGCAGTAAATACAGGCTTATTCTAGGCTGTGAGCCATTTAGTGGTCTAACAAAGAGCCATCCATCATCCCAGGTAACTATCTATTAAGCAGACACCAGCAAGACATGGAGGGCTAAGCTGACAGGATTTTTTTTTCATGTAACAAACAGCACTGACATTTAAAGGTGAAATCCCACATAATTGTGAATTTTTAACTCCAAGTGGAGAGTTCTCTTTTTCTATTTTATAATATTTTGGAAGTGTTGGAAGAAGGAGGGGGAAATTTCCCTCCTTTTTTATTTTAAACGTTAATGCTTTTATCCCATTTTGTTGATTCTTAACAATTTTAAGGAGCAGTGCCACTCACGTTGGTAATTATATCTGCTAAGGAGACCTGTTGTTGAGCTCGCCATGTTCTTCACAGATCTGTGGAAGGCTGTGCTGAAAGAGCAGAGGGAGGTTTCTTTGAATGCGCGTTTTTTGCTCCACTTCTCAAATCAACAGAGCCGAACAACTGTGGGAATTGTCTTTTCTTGTTTGTTTGTTTTATGTTCTTCATAAAACGTGCTGCCCTGCGGATGAGGGACTCGCCAAAAAGGAGTGCAGTTTGCCTTCCTTGACCCCCATCTTCAGATGGAAGAAGATGAGTGTCTAATTGGCATGGGTGGGCGAGTCGGCCTCTTTGCAGTCATGTGTCCCCCGCTCTTCCTGTACAGTAGCGCATGGTGTGAGAAGGGGCAACGGGATAGAAAAGAGCTGATGAATTACAGAGAAGATGCAGGGAGGCAGCTTGAAGCAAGAGGCAGCAAGTGCCATCAGCACAAATTGCCGTTACCCTTCATAAACAGAGCATTATGGTGATAATCCTGACAATTTAATTCAGTGCAAGGGCGAAAGACAGCATGTGTTGGACTGTTACTGATCCTGTTAAGCACTGGTAATTTTTGTTTCTTTACCCGAAGTCCTCGTAGCTTTTGACTCAGACTGCACAAGTTCCTGGAGTTTGCATTTTTTTCTTCTTTGCTTAATTTTTTAATCTTTGGGGTTTGTGAATTTCTTTTTTAATTTGTTTTTTTCTTTTTTTAAACAAAATTCCTGCTGGGTTTATTGAAATGTAAATACTTCATAAAATATGTATTTCTGAGAAGACAAAGCATGAGATGGGTCCCCACAGCTTTCAGCTGGTGTAAATGAGACATGCCGTGCTGCTTTGCAGTAGATGAGGATCTGACCCAGAGTTTTTCTTAAGCCCCTCCACCCACCCCAGCATGCATGGGAGTAAGTCCAGAAATGTTGAGAGTCGGAAGTAATGAGAGAAGACGTGGCTTTGTTCCTGGATGAAAATCCACTTCGGAATCAGGGATGACTGCCTTTGAAATTGGAAATCGCTCGCAATTAATTTTCACCGGTACCTGAAGCCTCTCCTTGGCTTCCACTGTGGAAAAGCAGCATTAGCCTTTGCCAAAACGATCTCACTTTGGCTCTGCTGAGATCAGTAATTCCCGATGGGGCTCAAGAAAGCTGCATGCATCTCTCTGCAACTTTCCTTTCAGTCTTGTGTGGCTTGAAGTTGTGGTTCCTCTGCCTAACTGTAGCTGCGTGCGTGCACATGCACACTCATGTTTACATTTCCTCTTTCTTTCTTTCTTCTCTATTTTAAAGGTTAGACTCCAAAATGTTCTGTCTCAGCTCTCAGCGTAACTAACAGATTTTCCTTCAAAGGAAAGAGGCGAGAAGCAGAAGAAAGTCAGCGAGGTTCACTTCGTTTTTTGTTCCCTTATGTCTCTTTTACCTCCTTCAACTGCAATCTAGCAGCGCCTGCCTCGACAGCTATCAGATAATTTCTTTATCTCCTAACGGCGGCCTAACTAATTTATAAAGGGAAGCGCCTCGCCGTGAAGGCACGAGTCATTTCTCTCCCTTCTGGAGGGCTGTGCTCGCCCCCCTCGCGCGGCGCTCCCCGCTGTGAACCCGGCTCACAGAGCTGTTAGGCTGCGAGCTGGCGGCGCGCCAGGCGAGGGGAGGATCGGAGAGGGGGTGACATCCCACACAAATCAATGTCAAAGGTTTGACGTTTTCATTCATGGCGGTGTCAAAGCAGCCTTTGGGGTTGGGGGGGTGATGGGGGATGCTTTTCTCTTGCTTAAGCGATTGCCATTTATGTTTTAATTTGCTGTTATACTCTTCAAAACCAAACAGAGAAACCCTCAGTTGTCTTTTTATGCTCCATTTCCCTTTCTCCCCCATCATTCCCCCGCCTTTCTCCGCATCCTCTGCAGAGGAATCTGCTACATCATGAGTCTCAGCTGCTTGTCTCCCATATAGGATATCTTGGGGCTACCCTGTACCTTCCAGGCTGGATGGCTGTTTCTCTGGACCACCTTTTTCCCTTTCTTTGTATTGTGGTGGTGAGCTGACTGAGGCTGAAAGGCAGATTGCAAAAGTAAAAGGTATTTGTCACTTTAACTGGGAAGGACTGGGGAACAGGCAAGGATTGTGGTATCCTGTTACACAGCATGGCGACGATTCATCCATTCTTCCTAGCCAGGTGTTTAGAGATCTTTGAGTGAAAGAAAGGGAATATCCTTGTTGTTAGTATGTCTTTCCGTAATTTACAAATCAAAGAGTATCAGCAATGCTTCCTTTTGGAAACCGCATACATCTTTCTATTCATCTGACATTCAGGAGTCTCAGAGAACTGGTGGACCCCCAAGATTTCTCTCTTCTTTAGACTGATGTAACCCAAAATGAAATCCTTGGCTTCCATGCAGTATTTATGATCTATTCTGGTATAAAAAGGAAAAGAATCTGTTTTCTAGAGATGACCTTTGCCCACTGCTGAAAATTTGGGCCCAGAAACTTCAGCTTTTATCATCTGGGTAATTCCCTTGGAAATGGGACCCAGTTTGGATGCAGCTGTAATATTAATGGCCTGGAGCTGCACAGCTGTTCCTGTATTATCACCTGGTGTACGTGTGCCCCACAGGACAGTGTTAAAGAGGATGAAGAATTTCTCGTCTCCTGTAAATGCACCTCTAAGTAGGACCACGCACTTTAAAATGAAGCAGGTTTGTAAGCGTTTCCAGTATCTGGGCCATAAGAGTACCCAGCAGTGTCTTGCAAGCAGGACTGGAGAATAAATCATCTGGTTGGCTCTTCAGGAGGAATGTGAGTCGACAGAATGAAAATAAATGCCCAGTGTGAAGCCTGGCTAGGACAGCTGACTGAGTCTCCTGTATTTAAAAAAGATGCTGTAGGGTCCCTACTGCGCTGGGCTTTGGCTTTGCACTTCAAATGAGAGGGAAGGTGAGTTCTAAGAATAGGGAAGGAAATCAAACAGTGTATTTGGTGTCAGAGGTGGCTTTTGAAGGTATAAATGAGTTGGAGGGGGTGTGTGTCCATCAGGAAGACCCAGGCGATGTAGCAAGAAGTTGGAATCGTGTAAGATCTTGTGGGAAAGAATAATAACGTGACCAGAGGGAAGGAAGCTTCAGAAGAGTTGGCTTGGTAGGAAATGTTCCTTGGGATCCTGTTTTTACCCTCTGAGCTTGAGTCCCTATGACAGGAATGAGCTCTGTCTTTACACAGCTTTAGGTTTAGGAGCATGGTCGCTAGCACGGATGGAAACAAATGTGTGTAAACATCAAAGCATTTTGTTCCTTTGAGGACAGAGCACTGTCTCTGATTCCAGGGAATCTGGAAGGTAAACTGGGGGAGACAAGATGTAAGAGAACTGCTCCCTTTCCATGGCATCTAATGTACGATAAAATGTTTGACATGCTCTGGGTTCAAAGTGGAGGTTACAGATCTTACTGTTACAAAGTAAATCTGCAAGAAGCGTTTAATGTTCTGAGCTGCTTCAACTCTGGTTTGAGTTTCTCTTAGTGGAAAATGTAATCAGATGGTTCCCACTTGGTGCTTCTCAGTTCAAGAAAAGAACTATCATTAAAACAATGAAAATACAATTCAAGACCTAATTTTTTTCTTGAATTGTTTACTCTGGTTAAGAACCAAGGAGACTCCCAGAGAACTGAAAGTCCACCCTCAGTTATGATGCTCTGTTAGAATTGGAGTGTGTGTTGATGACTTGTAAGAGCAGCAAGATTGTGGGTAAAATTGTGTCCCTTCCAGTGACAGCACCAGTTTAGCTAGGGCCAAGATTTTATGATAGTTACTCTTTTAGGGTTTCTGAGTAAGTGTCTGGAGCAAGACCTCATGTATTCCAGGGATAAATTCTCAAGTTGAACATGTGAATCTCAATCTTTTTGCTCTCCATTGTCAGCCTGTGGTTCATCATGTGCTATATCTGAAAAGCTGGAGAAAGGGTAATTTTTTTGTCTTTGTTGCTTCAGTGTTTCAGAGATAAAGATGGAGAAAGTATTATCCAGCCTGATGAAAGACGATCGCTTCAAGTTGCACAGACCAAGAAGAAAGGTGAGTTATTCTGCTGATTTGGAATTGCTCCAGTTTTCATTTACCAGTTAAACATCATGAGTATTCTTCCCTTAGCTTGTCTTTACCATACGAGGGTTGGCATATCCATGATGTTGGGCAATGCAAATAATTATACACCTGCCTTATATCACAACTGTCCAATCATTAAACTGTTGTCCCCAAAAAGCATTGTTTTTAACCCTTCAGCAAGTATTTTTGTAACAGACAATAAAAGTTTCTGGCTGCAAAAGCTTAGGGTATTTTCCCCATTGTGTTTCTGTTCTTGGATTTTTGGCACTAAAGTACTGCTGGAGATCACAAATGACACAAAACTTCTCTTAAGAAATGAGATTTGGTGGTGTGTCACATATGGGTTTTTATTATCTATATTTACTTGGAGCCTAAACTTAAGTGCACTGGGTTGACAGGCATCTTTTTATTGACTTCAGCAAGGTTTGGGTCTGCCTTCAAGTTGCTAATTCACAGAATTCAGTCATTTGCAATTGACATCTCAGGCGTTCCTGCATTCTGGCAAATTAAATCCTCCAAGAACCCGCATTTTGAATGGAAGTCAAGAATGTGTCAAGCATGATGCAGCATGCTCTTTTTTCTCTTGTTGCTGTTTTGCCTGCTCGTTCTTTCTGTTACACCATGTATGAGCCTTCTTGTTTCCTGCAGATGACTGTTACGAGCTGTGGTGTTCTGGGTAAACATGCTTTTGAAAGATGTTCAGTTTTCCTACACCCTGTATTTCACAGAAAGCCAGATCTATAGGTCCTCTGAGATACAGCTCTGTTTAAAGCTCTTTCCCATCACTGCATGTTTTTTCCCTAAAAGCAGCCTGTAATGCCTGTATTTCGAATGTCTGGATCAGGCCTATGATATGACCTCTTAACTCATTGAACAAATGTGTCAAAGTTTAGTTCTGCTTTGTTAATTCAAAAATTATTTGAAGTAGTTCTGTGTAGAAATACTTCCCTTTGCTCCCAAATGTGCTTATAGGCAGGTAACTTTGGGCTTCTTTTGGACAGTTTTTCCACAGATACATTTATGCAGAAATTGCACTTTAAATCTGTTGCTGACGTGGGACAGAATATTATTTGTTCTGGGCTTGAGAACAAATGCTATTTCTTAGAAACTGAGCAAAAAAAGCGAGCATGTTTTTTTCTAGGAAATTACAATCTGGTTTTTGAAAAGTGGCAAGAGAAAAAGCCTGCTGAATGTCAGAGCCCAGTACATGCAGAGGTTCAAAATTGTTGAATCATTGCAGAAATACTCACCGAAACATCTCAGTGCCTTTATGTTCCTTGTTCCAAAGGAACAGCAATAAAAAGCTAACAAGTCTTTTTACTCTCAGGACTCATCAAATAGGTATTTCTCCCATGCTTTTAAATTGTAAAATACTCTTGACATCTAAGCACAGAATATTCTAAATACTCATCTTTTGTCTTTCTCCCTTTAATTCACAAAAATATCAAACCAAACCGTGTTTGAAAGCAGGAGTTGCTCTGGTTTATGCTCAGCAGTGCTGCCTGGGCATGTGCTGCCATGCCAGGTACATGAGTGCACATACAGAAGGAGCTGGTTCCTTTCACTGGCAGTCAAAGGTGGGGTTGAATTCCTCTCTTCCCTCTGCCATCAAAGGGAATGGGATTTTGCTGTTGACTGCACTGGAGCTGAGATATATCCACCCTGGGTTTAGGGTGGTCTGACTCTGCTTCAGGTATTTACAAAACCAGAATAACCTATTTTTGTGTGGCTCAGACTCTGAAAGGTTCGGTACTGAGAAACAGAGTTTCTCTTTATGGAAAAGAAAAAAAAGTGTATCATTTAATGGGGATGAAATTACAGTAGTTCTGTCAAGATCAAATGGGCTTCTTCAGGAATTACTTGAAAAAATGTATTAAATGCAGTCAAAGCTTCATTCTGTTTGTTAGCTTTGTATTTTATCACTGTCAGAGGCTCCGTGAGTGGTCAGTAGTGCTTTCTCAGAAGCTGCAGGGGCACGTTTCCAAGTTTTCAGGAGGGTTAATCTCTCTTAAATTCTGTACATTTGCTGTAAAGACAGTGCAGTGAGCTGGGAATGCAGTGGGACTTTGCACAGGACAGAGAGTGATTGAGGACTTGCTATGAGGAGCTGAACCTGATCTGTTTGTGATGTTGCCATTCGAGAGAGCGTTAGCTTTGCTTATCAGCTCTCCATGCATTGAGTCATGTATATATTATAGTCATGCACACAGGAACCTCATTATAATGCTCCTCGGTTCTCATTGCCTCAACTAAAGTCCATTAAAAGTACCACATTGGAACGTGTATATTTTGGACTTCTGTGTGCAGCCAGGGAGCAAGCTGAAGTGCCTGTAAAATGTATATTTTATATTTAGGTGTATAAAATATATATGTGGCTATGTCTGGGTGTGTGAATGTTCACCTGCCTACAAAGAGAATAAATTTGATCTTTCAACTTTTATGGAGGGGGCAGGGGGACTTGGTGAGTTCTAGGGAAGGTGTGCAGAGGTTAGTAAAAAGTTGTTATTAAAACAAAATCCTTCATTTTGTTTTGAAGGATAATGGAAGCAGGAGATGTTACAGCCTGGCATTTTGGTGCTTTTTTCCCCATCCCTTTTTTTTTTTTTTTTTTTACTGTTTTAAAAAAAGAACTTTTCTGCCTTAGTCTAGCTGTATTATATTTCAGTTCTTTCTCCCATTAACATACTCTCTTAATGAAATCAGAAGCTTTCAGTACTTGTCCCAACTTCTCAAACCTAAAAGCTGCAGTCTTTATAATAAGAAGTTTCCTTCTTCTGAAAGAAGTTAAGTGTCTTTTCCTGGTGCAGTTGGCATTTGGGGGAGTCCCTCTGATGTCTTGAACCAGTTAAATAACTTTGCATCCAGGTCCATTTCTTCTTTCAGCTTACAGATACTGTTATTGACCGCAGTTTTATTGTACCGGTGGTTAGGGATCTGCCACAACAGGCTTTTAAGCAAACACAAGGTAGAAAAAGTTCTCCTATGCCACTATTTCTCCATAATGGCAATAACGCTTCTTACTTAACAGATGCAACAAATTCATCTAGATGGCGAGTAGATCACACAGACCTCTGGGGTAGGCTTTTATCTTTTGGGTCTTGGAGAAATGTGTAAGGTCTCAAATTAGTTGTCCTGTTCATCCAGACCAGGATACGAGTAGGATTAAAGCTTGCCTGTGTGAGCAAAGCATACAGGATGGCTTCCAGTGCACTTCCAGTGGCACTGTTTTATTTGATCTGCCCAGACATGGTGGCAGGTTGTATTTTCCCAGTTTGGCTCCACGTCAGTTTTAGATTTAGACTTATGGTTTTTTATTATTATTGGCTCGTTTTTTATTTTCTTAGATGAACCTCCCTGGAAGGCAGGAATCAAACACGGGGGGTTCGTGCCCATTAGGGGGCAATTTTAAAATGAGATCTGTCTCAAGGGGCTGAAGGGGGATAAAAGACAAGGGGGAGATGGGAGGAGGGAGGGGAGAAGCTGTTTTCCGAGTACATTATGTTTCCTGCCGTTTGCTTTTTTTTCATTTATTTCTCTTGGACTGACCTCACACTTTGGAAATTATGCACCTAGTTTTTTATCCCTCATTTTTGTCTGACTTCTTTTTTTTCTCCCCCCAGCACCAGGAAGAAGAGATGCCTCATTTTGAAACCTAAAGGGGGGAATAAGAAAAGTCCTTTGTAATATATTGCCATATTATCACTAAATCCCCTGACAGTTGTGACACAGAAGCAAGTCACCTGTCACTTAAGCTTGAGGTCTCTTTAATTTTCTCCTGGAATTCGCACCAGGCTGTCTTTAATTTGAGGCCTTTATTGGAATTCTGAAACCTTTCTACCTCCCCGGTGCTCAGATCTATTCTGAGTGCTGTTACAGAATGTATACAATAACCAACAGAGGGATTCAGAGGGGGCTGAAGCACTGTTTATTTAACACTCTGGAGGGATTTTCGTGCTTATTCGGTCCTGGCTACCCGGCTTTCAATATCGCTTTGACAACCGTTATGCCCTTCTCATTAATTTTAAACAGTTAAAACACAGGAAAAAGAGAAAAAGTTTTCATTATTAAAGTGCTTTACTTTTTAATAACAGAGGATTCTGTCCACCGGGGGAAAGGGCAAACCTCACTAATTTCACATTCATATTAAAAAACGCTGGGAAGGTGACACTTTGTGCTGCCAGGAGGCTTAACAAAAGAAAAGTGATGGGGGCTAGGAGGAGCAGGCAGGGCGAGAAAGTTTTATGTTTCACATCAATGGAAACTTCTTAGTCACAAGAGCGAGTGTCCACCTTGGGAGGCAGCACCACTTCTAGTTTATTAAACCTTTACAGAGGCCCCTCGGCTGGAGACTGTCTCAACTGATTAATAAGCACACATGAAGTCAAACTAAAAGGTGTCTGTGAAACAAGCTGTGTGGTGAGTCTTTCTCAAGTGGATTGGGAGACAGATAGCAGAGGCCAGGAACTTGGGAAACTCTTAATGTAGCCTTAATGTACCCACCATTGTCTTTGGAGATGCTGAGGGACAGTTAGTCCAGGTAGTGAGTGAGCAGCAACTCTAGTGCCTATGTGTGTTTGCTTCTTTGAACCCAGTGGTGGAAGCTGTGAGATCTTGAGTTCAAAGGAGGGCACTGTGCAGGAGGTTTTAGGCTACATTTGAGGTCTGTCTCTGGGCAGGTTTGCTGTTTGGCTATAGAGTGGTAGATCTGGGTCACCAAACATTTTGTGTAGGGTGCCAGCATCATTACCTGGCTTCCAGGATTGCTGAGGTTCGCAGTGTCAGTGTGATACAGTTCTCCTGGGCTAGCAGCAGTGCAGAGGTGAGCTCACAGCTGTGAGGGAAGGAGGGGTTTGCAGCATTAGCATGCAAATCTGCCAGGAAGGAACAACAGGATTGTTGCCTTGGCACAGGCCTAGTACAGAAGTGTGGGAGGTGGATGTTTTCACTCAGCCCTGGTCAGGAGAGGGGATTGACCAGTATCAAGTTGCTGCCTTGGACCCTGCACTGTTAGTCCTGGATGCTGGTTTGTGTCTGAGTAGCTTTTGAGAACTGTGGCCATTTCTTGGGGAAGGTTCACATCCATGGATGCTTGGCTTTGCACTTTGCTGTCAGCCTCCCATCAAAAATTCCCCTGTTCCTTGTCCACGTTTCCTTTCTCTGCCTGGGTAATTGAGAGAAAGAGATACAGCCTCTTCTCTCCTCCCAGTAACAGCTTGTTCCCAGGAACGTTTGTTTTCCATTTCCTGAACTGCATCCTGAAGTCTGAGCCTGGCAAAGCTTGAGCACGTGCAAAATTGCCCTTTTGGTTTGAGGAAGCTTATTCTGTCCTGCCACTGGTGCAAGGGGCGTCTCTTACTCTAGAAGAACCACCTGATGGCAGTTACAGTGAAGTATGACTTGTTGACAGTGAGAAAACTTCATGTGGGCATTGATAGTGAGCAGTTCATACTATGGCTTTGTTCACAGGTACGGAATTTGGTCCATTCTCTGGAGCCTGAGGGTGAACATAGATCTTCTGCACAAGGAGCAACTTGCAACATCAGTCTGAAACTGTTAATTTAGAGTCTGGGGGGAGTTATTCCACCTAACTGCAAGGGAAACTAGCAGTGGTATCTGGCCTGTTGAATCGGGGAGGGGGTGGAAGTGGGGGAAGAAGATACACGATAGATGTTAGAAAACACAAAATTAAAACTGATTTGCTCTTCTCTCCGCACAGGCTGCTTTGACTTTAACATCTTTATCTTTTTTTTTTCCTCTAGTAATATTGAGAGGATTACCTTTGTTGGCCCCTCGGTGGTTACTGTGTGATTTTACTGTTATTAAATCTATTGTAAACTGCTTCATTATTCCCGACTCAAATTCTCTCTTTCCTCTAATCCTCCCACCGCCCTTGCAGCAATCCTGTGGCACGGACCCTCAGGAAGTCCGGGAGCGGGCCACGGTCTTGCAGACTAAATTTGAAGACCACGTTCACTCCAGCGAGGGGACTGTCCGGTGGGCAAAGAAAGGTCAGTGTGTTTCTGTTCAGCTTAATCCAGAAGGGCTTACAAAAGCCCCCAAGGTTTTCTTCTGGGGGGAGAGCTTCGGGGGAAAGGCCTGAAAGAAACATTTTGGGGCCATTGGGCTCTGGGGGGGCTTGAGATGAGCCCAGAAGGCTTTGTGATGATATTAAATGTCAATTTCTTGCATTCCCATTTTATGTGCAAATGAGGTTTAAACTTGGCTTTCGATAGGATTCACATCCACGGGCTCTGACCCGACTGCATGAGCGAATAGATTGTGTTATGCTGGGGAGGTCATGGGTGACTTGCTTAAGCACATCCTGGTCCAACACTCCTTAGATGCTTTCGGTTTACACCAGGGATGAATTTGAAGCCTGTAAGACAGGATGCCTTGGGAGCAGCTCTTAACAGGCAAGGATCTCAAACTAAAGGTTGTTATGCGGAATGGGAGAAAAATGAGAGAATGGGGAACAACTCAGAAAGAAAGGAGAAAAACGGGGATGGATTTAATAACTGCAGCCAGGTGCAAATCTGGGGTTCTGGGATTTGATTTCTCATCTTTGCCAAGCACTTGTCACTGAGCAGTACAAGGAACTTCTCTTCTGCTTCTCAATTTGGACAATCCAGAGGAAGGCAGATTTGGAGGAAAGATGACAAACTTGCTGGGAATGTTGTAGGAAAACAATCACTAAGCACTCTCCTGACAGGAGCCAAAAAAGTGGTGCAGCTTAAGCACCCCTCTTCTGTGTACTGTTCTGTTGCCCAGTAAGGCTGACCTGGGTGTAGTTAATGTTCCAGGTACATGAAGATCACATTGATCTGTGTCAAATCCTGCTGTCTGTGCTTGTATACAACTCCTGTTAGGTTTGGATGAGAGGGGGCCTATTGTGATGAATTTTAATGGTCTACATCATTTTTGCTTACCTGCTGTATGTGCGTGCGCACAAGTGTCCCATACGTGCTAAACTGCATAAATTGCATACTGAGGGGTCCAAAACCACATGGGGAAGTTGGCCTTTGAGATGTGCACTGTCATCATAGAAACTGGTTAAGGGAAGGCTGTTCTCAAGATAGAAGTGAAGGTAAACATTAAAATTGTTTGGCATTCTGAGAAGTGATGGTTCAAGAGGTCAAACGTGCTGTTTTTTTTCTGCATGTTGTACTAACTTGTTAGGTGATGACACAGCAGAAAGACTAATGCTCATTCTACCTGCTTACCCCAAACTGTTCTGCATGCTTTTAATGGTGCATGGTTGTACTGATATACTTGAAATCCTACTGTTTCACTTTGCTCTACCCCCTGCCACTACATGTCACTGTAGTGATTCTTGCACACACACACACACACACACACACACTCACACTCCAATAGTTGCAGAGCTGTTTTTTTTTTCCTCAGAGCTTTGTAGTACCTTTCTCCTACAGTGAAAGTGTTAAAAGCGGCAACACAAGTGGCTTGCACCCATTTTCAGGTTGTGTTGTGCTACTTGAATGGTGTAATTACTTTTACAGCTGCACTTTTAAGTCCTCAGTCTCAAAGCATGTGACTAATATGATCATAATCCTTGATTCTGCATGGATGAGCTTCTTGTTGCTCCCCTGGGATTCCTTATACCCCATGCAAACTTCTAACTTAAACTGGCTGGTGTAGAACAGCCAAATGGCTCTGCTTACCCTTGGAAAACCTCTGTGGTTTCTCTGTACAGTGTATGTCACTGTGCACACACATCCACACACACACTTGTTGCTCATCTCAGCACTAAGACTTCTTTAGCCATGGACAAGAAGTGCAGAAAATAGATCAGGAAATGCTGAAATGTTGTGCATCCCATTTATCTCGTACAGGAGCACTCCACCTCTTTTTCCTACTCTTCTATCTACATATGCAAATTTTCCACTGCTGAGTGGCTTCCATAAGCCCCCTCTTCCTCCCCTCAGCGCCAGGCATCATGAATAATTAACATGGCAGCTGGCTTTTGCTTTCATGGCAGACAATCAATTGGAAGCTGTGCCAGAGATGCATTTGTTTCTCTCTCTTTTTCTCTTTTTCCCTGTTTTCTGACCTAGTCAATGTTAATAAGCAGTGTTTTCACTGCAGCCTGCTTTCAAAAGGCGAGTGGCTCCCTGCCCGCTCACCTCTTCTGCCTCTTGGCCCCCTATTTTCCAAACTCAAATCAAATGGTTCACTGAAGGTGCTGCCCTTCAAACTTGATTGACGATCAGCAGTGAGATGGGTGGGAGGAGGGGTATGGCTGGGCCTTGCTACCTGAAGGACAAATCTCATGAAGCACGGAGCCCCTTTTGGGAAAGAGAGGACTATTTGAGGAGTTGCATGGTGATAGGTACTCCATTTTGGAGTCAAGGGACAGGTAGAGCTCGGGGGACTCTGATCCTTCATGCCACTGGGGTTACAGTAAGTGATAGGACAAGGGGGAATGGTTTTAAATGGGAAGATGGTAGATTTAGATTAGATATTAGAAGTTCTTCACTATGAGGGTAGTGAGACACTAGAACAGGCTGTCCAGAGGAGCTGTGGATGCCCCATCATTCAGTGTTCAAGGCCAGGTTGGATGAGGCTTGGAGCAACTTGTTCTAGTGGAAGGTGGCAGGGAGGTTGGAAGTGGATGAGCTTTAAGGTCCTTTCTAACCCAAACCATTCTGTGATTCTGTGAAACCCTGTTTGTCTCCTCCATGTTTCCCCATTTTATAGCCACTAGTTGAGTATTCTGCCTCATTTTTTCTGGTCTCAGCCCCTGTGTCTTTACAGGGGCAGCAGAGTTACAGGAGCCCACGACTATGGCACGATGCTTGAATCCACAGCAGTTTTGGTGCGTGCTTCCTCCCTGTTCCCACATGCCTTGTGCACTGGCAAAATGCCTCCACCAATTTATCCAGCTGTGTGGCTGAGGCTGCACTCCGGGGCCAGCACTGGGAACTGGCTGCCAGCTGAGAGCATGGTGACAGGTTATGTCACCTGTCTCACTTTCATATCTCGTTCCCCTCGTGTCCCCTGTTTAAAACAGCGTCACTCCAACCTATCTAACCTCCATCAGATGTAGTGTGCTTTTTTTTTAATTTCCACACTTAGATTTTTTTATAGGAAAGTGGGGATGCATGGGTGGAAAGGACCAACCTAAATCCACTCACATGCGTGCAAGTCTGAATCCCACTACAGGCCAGTATACATTGCCTTAGACTTATATTGGCGTGGCAAAACCCGTAACAGCTCAGACAGTTTGCTCCTGTGGCATTGAGATGAGGTACCCTTTATGTGAGTTATGGTGTGACCAGCACTGTTTCCAGTCTTTCTGAGTTCTTTTCATAAAGCTCTATCTCATTGATTATAAAATTATGACAGAATTTCAACTTTAAAAAAAAAAAAGCTAAAATTGCACATAAAAGCTGTAAAACATGACTCTGGCAAGACTGAGAGGGCTGAAGACCTAATAGTAAAGATTTAAAAAAGAATCACTCCCACAGAGATCTTCATTTGAATCTCATGGTGCTGTGGTGAACATTAGTAGCTCTGAGCTCCTCAGAGGTCAGACAGTTGCAGGAGCTGAGGTTTTGACCTGCAGGTATGGCAGGGTTGTTAGCTCAGCTTTGGGTTAGTGTCCTGCAGCTTGCTCTGGCTTTATGTGCTCTGACTCAGGACTGGATCTGACTGTTGTCTGTCAGGACTTTGGGAAGAGTGGGGCCTTTGACACTTTGATTCTCTAACTCTGATCAGGGGAGTTAGTACCAGCAGCCTTTCCTGCCCAAAGAACTGTGGAGGTGAGCTCAGCCTTCATAATAACAGGATCTTTAGTATCAACCATTTCGAATGCTGTGAGAAAGACAGCTATATTGGCTCCAACGGGACCAGAGTCAGAGCGGGAGCAAGTTCGTATTGTTTCTTTTGAAGAGTTACACCTTCTCATAGCAGGTGAATTGGACCAATAACTTTATGGGGGAAAAAAAGCAGCAGAATAGTTTTTGAGAGCATTTGAGCTGGTTTATAAGCCCTCAGAAGCATGACCTTTAGATTAGGCATGGAGATGAAGTATCTGGAATTTAGCATTCTCTTTTTGGGAAAACATGGGTCTCTTGCTGCTCAGATGCCTCTAAGAGTAACATTGTGAAATTGGGAAGAAGGTGCAAAAAACTCAATCTTTTCTTCTCATCGATTGGGAAAAGGAGTTCGCTTTACTCAGTAAACAGAGCTTTGATGGATTCCCTGGGTCCTTCCAGGAGCTGATCTGCTAAAATGACATTTTTATTACTGTTCATAAACTCCAATCTCTGGCTGCTGCCAAGAGATTAGACATAAGCTGTGGGCAAACTTGCTGGTCCAGTGGCTCAACAGGCAAGGGCAGGAGAGGTTAGAGTTTAGAGCTCACTGCTGTCAGGGGTTGAGAGAGAGAGAATGATGTAGGTGGTGGATGGAGTGAGGGCTGGGGGGGGGACGGGACACACAGGAGGTTTAGCAAGCAGAAAGGCAGGAGAGAATTGAAGGAAGGTATTTTCTGAGCTGTAGAGTTTCCCTACTAAAAGTCCCTCTGTTCCCCATAGCAGAGAGGACAGCCTGGGTGTAGTTAATGTTCTGGGTATGTGAAGAGCAGTGGTAGTGTTCATATTAGTGGATGATCGACTTTAGAGCAATGAGCCCTGAGGGAAGGGCATTACAGGAATATAAGGATGTGAATCAAAATTTGCATGCAATTCTATTACCTTTTTTTTCCTTTTGAGAAGGTGAGCTCTGTTCTCAGTGTGATGATGAGTCAGGAAATCCAGTTGGCTCTTGGATATTATAAGGGACTAGCTAGTAACTGGTGAAAAATGCACGGACTACTGGGACTGTAATATCAGAGGACCCTTCCTATGCCATCTCCATGCTTCTTTTTCCCTCTCTTCATCCCTATCTCTCCATTCCTTCTCTCCCCTTATCTGCTACCACTGATGTCAATGACTGTTCCTGTGAAATGTACTACAGACATCACCCTTCCTGGCAGAAGAGGCATCCTTGCAAGAGGCAAACCTAACGCAACTTAATGTAGCTTTCCAGTTCCTAACACTTCTCCACCACCTACCTTCTCCTTTCAGGATTGTATTGGTGCTATACAACCTTCACAGATTTTTAACATGCCAACTTTTTCTACCAGCTGCTGACCAGAAGGTGTCCCAAAGGACAAGACCAATGTCATTTCAGCTGGAACAGCTGAATCTTTAAGTATATATATGTATATATATATAAAAATGCAGTAGCAAACAGAATTCACTCTTTTTTTTTTTTTTTTTTTTCCCCTCCCCTCAGCACTGCAGTCTTTCCTTTGTGCCTATACCACCTATCCCAGGAACCTCAAGCACATCTTCCACATCAAATCTCTCCACCTGGGTCATTTGGCCAAGAGCTTTGGCCTGAGAGATGCACCCCAGAACCTGACTGCTTTTCCAGCTGCAGGCTCAAAGAAGAAAGCCAAACCAAGACCAAAAAGGTAGGCCAAATTGATGTTTCTGAGCTGAGGAACACCACATGACAGACTGTGGTGTGCTTTGCTCCTCAAGGTGATGGTGCTTGCTGCAGGAATCCTAGAGTGGTTTGAGTTGGAAGGGACCTTTCAAGACCATCTAATCCAATGCTGCTGCCATGGGCAGGTCATGTCTGACTGTTCCAGAGAGGCTAAATGACATTGACCCATTGATTTAGGTTGCATTGCTCTCTGAGCTGTTGCTTCATTCCTCTTTTTCTAATAGCTTTAGAGAGCCTAAAAATTACATTTATTAAACCAGCTTGGTTGAATATTTGAGTGGGAATTCAGATGCTTTTTTCTGAAGGAAGCTGCTAAGTGTGGAAGTGCACTTACACTGACTAGCCTGGGTTTTGCTGTAGCTTTTCTATTGTCTGATCACTTGAAAAATAACATCTCCTGTGAGTCTTATGAACAGGAACAGCCTAGTTTTTATTTATTTATACTTCACTGAAGAGCTACCTTGAAGGATGAGGAAGGGTACAGGCAATATTCCAGAGCAAAGAATGAGACTTCCCATGTATTGATTCTCTTTCTTGCACAGGTCATGGTAGCTAGAGCTCCAGCAGCAGTTCTGTTGTCAAGGCCAAGCACCTCCATAGTAGAAACTGCCAGATTTTTTTCCATTCATATGCCCCCTTCCAGTTGCATGGTCCTATGGAGAGCTATGATCTCTGGCTCAGGATCAGCTGCACAGCAACTCTTTGTCCTCATCCCTCTCTAGGGAAAGCCTCTCACAGATACAGTTGTGCTTATAAGTACTTGCTGTTGGTGTAGGGCATGTGATGATAAAAGCATCAAGGAAATAGCAGAAGAATTAGTATTTTCACTTCTCTAATATGAAGTTGACTGTCCTGCACATGATGAGCAAGGCTGTATAAGTGCTAATTTATCTCACAAGATGGTTTCTTCTTTCCTGGCCTTGACAAATACCACTGCATCAGAAGCAAAATGTGTGTTTTACTGTCTTTAAAGACCTTCTGTGGCCTCCAATGGCATTTTTTTATCACCTTTTCTTACACTAGACAGACAGTCTTTTGTAGCCTTTCTCCTGCACTTTCACCAAAGGTTTCCTGGCTGTCAGATTTGCAATGGGACAAATGTGTCCATTCTCTCTCACAGTGTTCAGCTGCAGCTTGGACTGCTTGTTCTTCTCCCTATGAAGACATTCGCTTAGTGCCTGAGAGAAAAGGGGAAGACTGCAGTGTATTTTATTTTGTTATTAATCGTATGAATGACTAGTTATGTAAGTACAAGCCCACATCAGAAGGCAGATCTGTTGGTAGAAATGATCCTCCTACGGACTTGGTCACTGCTGCCTGTGGATTTAAGTAGTTCTGCTGAAAGCATTTCTGCAAAATCCCATGGGATATCTCTAAGAAGAGTCTGTAGCAAACCTAGAGTTACAGCTCTGTCCTCTTTGGTGTGTGGACAGGGCTGTTTGGAGTACTCATTTCTTGTGTTAAGAATTTGAGGCTCCCTGATGCTTCTGGAGGAGCAGAGTCCTGAATCCTCTTCTCCACTTGAAATGGAGCTAAAGATGCTCGGTACATCTGATCCTAGTTACTTTGAGTTGGTTCCACAGGATGGATAATCCTCCCTTTTGAGATTATAACATTAAGGGCTTGCTACCTTCCCTAGCACAGTGGCAGGATACAAACCTCTGGCTTGGCAGGAGAATCACTGCAATAATTCAAAGGAGGAAAATCTTTTCTTTTATCAGTACCAGTTGTGACTCCTTACATGTAATTGTTACTGCAAACTCCATTAGCAACCATTAGCCATTAACACACTAATCCACATAATTGTTCCTGGGCTGGTGACATCTCTCGCACATGTACATATCTTGGGGGGGGGGGGAGGGAGAAGGAGAAGGGATTTTAAAATAAGAAGTTGGAGCCCACATTGTCCTGCTTTGAGAAGCCACCAGGGACAGGCCACTGATCTGCCTCCTGCTTCAGCTGACCCTCACCAGCAGATGGGCAACAGGATGGGAATGCCCCTGTGAGCAGGGGATTTAACAGAGCTTTATTTCAGGAAGAATAGCCTGATTAGCCGATAAAGAGCATGTAAGATGGTATGGGGTGGGCTTTGATGTCTTGCTGGCCCAGCAGGGTGTCAAGCTATGACTGACAGTAGCGTGTCATAGGATTACTTGGCCTGCAACAATGCCTCTCTCTGTTCCTATGATGTTGCTACTCTGTTAGAGCTACTTTTTCCCTTGTTAGGAACCTCTTTTAGACGGAGTTCCTCCTCCCCAAGTCTTCATCCTATTATAGTACAGACAAGCTCAATATACAGTAGGTAGTTTATGCACAGGACGTGTAGGGTTGGGGGATGTAGAGGTGTTAGAACAAATGGTCTGAAAGTGATTTGAAAGCTCATTTGCACGTGGATCAAATAATTGCAGCTCAGGGAAAGTGGGCAGACTTTGCACAGGTTCGTCACGGCTCAAGCACCAGATTTCCATTCCAGGAGCATCTGGAAAGTTAAGACCCTGCAGAAACAGCCGAAGTTGTGACGTGCAACAATTGTTCTTGCCTGTGAACCTTGTTTCTTATCAACTTTCTTTGTGTGTGCTTAAAAAAAAACACCCCAAAATGGAGAGAAGATAACATTAGTATTTATAGGATAGTTTAGAAAAAGTGAATATAGATTCATATTCAGTCTCCACTAGCATAAATTCAAGATAGTGCTGTTAACTTACAGAGGAATGCTTTTGATTTCACACTCAGAATTTAGCCTGCCATTTAGAAGACAAATGGCTTTTAATTGTAAAATGCAAGGCTTGAAATTATAATAGCATAGTCACAGAGCAATCTTTTTAATTATATTTCCTATGTGATACTGTGAGTGATGGTTGTCGTATTACACATTGTCTCCAGACATCCGATACTTGTTTTTAATCAGTCTGCTCACTAAAGCCTCATCTCTCAGCACCTGCCCAGAGAATAAAGAACAGGCAGTCCAGGTTGAAAGTGGGGTAAAGGCAATCATTAAATGTTTCCTTAAGAGGACAAAGAAAACTCTTCATTTCTTTTGAAGTCTCCTTTTGTGCTTAGCGCCTCCTTAGAGAGCCTGTTTGGGGAAGGTGAGGCAGGAAGCCAGAGAGCCAGGTGTGTGATGGTTCAGTGCTGAAATGTGGAAGCAGCCCTCTCCTTCTGAACACCCATGTACAATTTTCATGTATTTTTTAGATCTCTTTGTGCAAACCAACTGTCCCCTCAGCTGTGGTGGTTCTTGCAAAACCCCATCTGAAGATGGTAGATAATTGCTCATGATTTGTTTTGAAAGTCAAAATGCTGCATTTAGGTAAGAGGTGAGCGCATGAACCAGATACTGTGTATTAAGTTACAGTAGTACATCAGCTTAGTAAGTGTCCGGGCTCATGCTTATACTGAGGGGTAGACATAAGGAAGCTGATCCCACTTCCATTGAGGGATTAACTGTCTTTCGTTCACTGCAGAGAAGCAGCATGCACAGGAAGTAGCTGACATGCCAGATAGACATGGGTTTTGACTCATTCACAATGCAGATGCCAAAGACCTATTGCCATTCCACCAAGCATCCCTGTGCTACTCAATCGTTTGCATTTTGGGTCGGTGGGGTTTTATGAAATTCTGTGGTGACTGATGGTCTGTTTTCTCCTTTTGAACTCTGGAAGGCTGGTGTATGTCCCCAGAGGGTTTTGCTGTGGTGAGGAGTTGCAGCTTAATTTGCTCTGTTTGTGAATTCAAGCCCTTACAAAGAAAGAAAGAAATCTTTAAGTTCAGTAGATTCTGTTGAACTCATTGTGACGGGATTTCTCTGATGCCAGAAATGCTCAGAAAGATTGAATATACCTGTGAGTATCACATCTATTCATAGTTGCTATAGTATGTGCAAAAAGAGAGTGTAAAAATTAAGGGGTAAATCCCCTCATGCTTCAGAATTTAAGTCCAGCCCTTAACTAAAACAGCATCAAGAAAAAGTGTCCAGGATACTTCCATTTGAAGGAATTTATTTACATCATTAATACACTGCTATTGCTCTGAATATGGAGATCATCATGCCCCAAAGGTTTTGGCTGCAAGATTATTGTACTAATTCTTTCTTCAGCATTTAGTGGTCAGATAGAATTAGACTCCTGCTGGGAAATGTATCTTGTAACCCTGTGTGTCCTCCTTTGTATGGTAGGGCAGCAGCCTCCTTTGGGTGAAAGCTAGCAGCCTCTTACCTTCTGTCTTACCTCGTATATTTGATTCCACTTTTGAACACCTTGGCACTGACAGTTTTGGAAAGACTAATGCTTCTATTGACAGGGCATGCGAATCAAGGCTGCAGCTGGGTCTCCCTGCACAGCAATTGTATAATCATTAGAAGCAGTTTCCCTGCCAGTTTTTGTGTGCCATTTATAGCTTTCCTAATGTCACTTAATTAGTCAAAATGCAAGTTTGGAATTCTGCCTACTGGGAATTTCCCTTGGTTTGGGCAGTCTGCTCTAGAAAGCCAGACTGGAGCTCAGGTAAGAGCATGTATTCGTGGACTGGAGTGCAAATTGACCCAAAAATTAGAGTAAGAGCCATGGCTGTTGTGGAAGGAAACATCACTGTCAGACTTTGTTAAGGCAGTTCAGGGAAACAGGTGAGTCCTGCTTACCGCACCATGATGTTATAAAAAAAATCCTACCATGAGGTTTTGTAATTGTAAAATCCATCTGATTGATACCTGCATACAGCAATACCTTTTATTAGTGTCCTCTTTCAGCGTGGCTTCAGCACAGAGCCTTTGACCAAAAGAGTAGAGCTTGCGCATGGAGCTGGAAAACTTCTGTGCTGTTTGGTACACACCAAAAAATGATCAGCTCTCTCTAATTGAAATATATACTGTCCTTTAGCGTAGGAGAGAGCCTGACAGAAGCAAGGATCCTGGGAGGTTCCCAGCCTCCCAGAGGTGCTTTTGTCCTTTCCCTGCAGGGTGAAGACTAAGGGATGGTAATGAAGCTGGGCTGGGGGAGGTTGTCTCTTTATGTGTAGCTGAAGTACAGTTCACTTCAGTAGGGGTAAGGTGGGCTTTACTGTTTAGCACATCTTGGTATGAAGTAAGCTCTGATGGTTCTGGAACAGCACTTGATGCTCAATTCTGACTAGGTCATAATTTTCCTTGAACTTCTTAAGCTAGGGTTTGCATGAGCTGGTACAGAGTACCTAGGCCATCTGTTGACTTGTTGAGAGCAGTGTAGGATTGCTGATGAATTTCTTGCCCCCACCCCACAAAAAACCAGCAACAGAAAATCCAAACCCAAACAGGGTTGCATTGGCTGCAGATGGTTCATCCAATGCTATAAGTAGAAAAAGCAGGTGTTGCAGCAGCCTTGGACCAGAGGTAACCCAGCTCTGCTGCTGGCACAACTTCAGAGAGCTGTTGGAGATGCTGTCAGGCAGATTGATAGTGCGATCCATGCTGAAATGTTTTCTGATAAATGAAACAGCCTACTCTTGCCTGCTCCAGAGACACACCATGAGTTCTGGGACTATGTGTCAGAACTTAATACTCCTCCTTCCTCAGCTGGAGAAATTTGGGAGCCTTTGGTCACCGCAGATGCTGCGTGTTGGTTAAAGATTGCTGTACTTGCTGCACTGTGTTGCACCAGCATTTCACACAGCTCAAGACAAAGGAACAGACAGCAATGCCAACCAAGTTGAAGGAGACATCTCTGAAACAATCTCACCCACCATTTGGGTAATAAGACTAGCAGAGGCATCTTCTAAGCCATCGAAAGATACCCAAGAGCCACACATATATGTGAACCACTATTCTGGCATGCAGGATTTTTTGGCTTGGAGATCAGTTTGTGATTCAGGTCTCTTGACAAAGCAGGTGTGTCAATGAAACACAGAATTTTGAAGTGAACATGCAAAATGGTGTCATACTCTTTCATTGTTTTACTGCTGCCACTTGGTCCTTTCACACCCCAATGTTTGAGAGTCTCAAATCCAGGATGATGGTTTGCATATTGTAATGAATTCAGTCTGATGAGATCAGCTGGTGAAACTAAATAGTTCTTACAATCTTACCAATAATGTGTGGGAGATGAGTGGGATGTTACATAGAAATATAACAGCTTGTGTATGCTTTTCTTCTTCCGTTTGTGACTTAGAGCTGTCCATGGGATCCTCAAAGCTTACTTCAGTGTACTTGTCTTGGGGGTGTCTTTTGCCATAGTATTATAGTCCTAGTTACTCTACCATCTTGTTGCTAGTGATTGTGGAATTCAGTGGATGGTGTCTTCAGAGCTTGCAAAGCCATCAGTCCCCCACAGTGTGTGGAAGTCACAAACCGAGTGCGTTGAAGGTGTGTTATATGTAAGCTAGGTGAGACTTCTGTGGTGAGAACAGAAGACAAAGTTGGAAACAATAGAGAGGATTTCAGGTTAATCACCTGTGCTGCAAGTGTTAACCTGCTTGGGTTTTTTGCCTTGTTTTGCCTTGAATCTTTTCTGATACGCCTGAGCAAAGCAAAGAGTTGAGAGTCACGTAGCCAGAGAGACCGGTCCAAATCATTCAGGTTTCCTCTGAGGTTGGGCAGCACCAGCCTTGAGTTCACCGAGTTGGGCAGCACTGTGGCTCCTGAGTGAGATGGAGAAGGGGAGCAGTGTGCTGGAAGTGGCTCTGTAGGTGGAGGTAGAAGGAAACTGAAGCAGGGGAAAGAAAGATTTTATTCTCTTTCCTTCCCTGGACACTTTTTGGTTCTTCTTTCTTCCAGATGCTCCTCTCCTGCCTTTTCATCATTCAGAGATGCATTTAGCAAGATTCACAAGTTTCTCATGTTTAAAGAGTGAATAAAATTATTCCAGTTTTCTGAAGGAGGGCAAAGCTTTATTGTCTTCAAAAGTTTCTCTCTGGCCTGGCCTTTCCCAGACTTTAAGGATATAACAAAGTCATTTGGGGATAGTTTCTCTGTTTCCTTATTGTCTCTCTGCTGAGGCTCTGAGTAGCAGTTTCTGTGAGATTGCAGCTTAATTACAGATGTGCACAGATAGCTGTAAACCCAGGTCTTTTATTCCTTCCACTGTCTCCATTAGGAGGAGAGGAGGTTTCTTAGACCATCCCAAGCAATTACTAGGCTTTCTGCCTTCCATTCCTCACTGTGCAAAGTACCTTTCTCTCCCCTTGATAATGAGGCAGGTAGACCCTAGAGTGATATGGCTTTTGCCCTGTACCTCAAACATAAAGCCCAAAGCAGTGGTTGGTCTGGGGTTAAGCCTTGCAAATGAAGGGGTGATGTGTCCCCCACTTGAAGTTAGAAGGTGGTGCTTACTCATCTCTGCTGGCTGCTCTTGACTACTTACCAATTCCCATCTGTCTTTGATGGGAGTCCTGATATCCCGGTTCTGGCATAAAAGAGCAGTAGTCCAGTGGTGTTTCTGCCTCGCATCCAATATGTCACAGCACTCAACACTCAGTGTGCTGGACAGTAACTCAGGGAAGTCAGATCACTTGTGTTCAGGGACCAGTTCTTCCTAACTTGTATGTTGGGGCTGCTTTCTTTTCTGAGTTATGATTTCTCTATTCCTGTCTCATTTCCCCCCAGCTAATAAAAGTAGCTGTTTTCTCATCTGTTTGAACATTCCTTTCTCCTTTAAACCCTGCTGAAGTCTTGGCACTGTAGCACATTGGGATGGGTCACTCATTAGTGAATTTTTTGTCCCCTGCAAGTTCCCTTTAGCTGCACTATTTTGTAATTCCCACTTAAATACTGACTGTGTTTGGAGGGAGGAATTTAAAGGGATGGGGATTTCTCTGTCCGTTATCAACATGATGTGTTCTCATTAGGGCTCAATATAGTGTGATATCTAGACATGAGATCACAGAAAGAGATGCTGACAATCCAGGTGTTTATCCAGTGATGGGAACATGGATTCTGTCTCTATTGCAATTGCATCTTAAATTCACAGCCTTTCTGTGAAGCTTTTTTCCATAGTATCACCACATAACTCTTTTAAATCAGCATCACACAAGCCTTTGGCAACAGGGAAAATGCAGCTATCCTGGGTTATGAGGTGGGAGGGTGGACATAAAGGGCAAAGAGATTAAATACCTTGCCCAAGGATGCTCAGGGGGTGAGTGTCAAGGTCTTGCTCTGTTCTCTTGGGTTTTGTCTCATAACCACAGGGCACCTTTCCTCACTGATGTTATCTTGGCTGCTTTGGCAGAGCCCCAGAGACTTTCACCAGTTGAGCAGAGAGGGGAATTTACAGATTTACAACAGGAATCAGAATCCAGCCAGGGATCCTGGCCTGGGGCATTTTTCCTGATGTACTGTCACTGCAGACTCTTGCTATTGCTGGTGGCTCTTCCATCTCATGGTTACGAAGGGCCTTGACAGCTGCTTTTCTTCCCTCAGCAGTCGGCCCAGGTTCCACAGCACAGCTCCATTGATTTTTGTGGCCCTGGTTAGAGGGAGAAACCTCCCTTTTCCCTGCATCCTGGCTTTTCTGTGTACAGCTGATCACCCCAGCAGGGGGTATTGATTTACTAATTGGGCAATGATTTCACCTGATTGATAATAAAGTGTTGGACATCCTCCCTGCTGAGCTGAAACTCAGCCCGGCAGCTACTGGTGGATTACTTGTCCTTTTGCAGCAGATAGTTCCCTGTTGTTAAGTAAACTGATCTGTTGCTTGGTAACCCTCAAATTACTGTAGTAAATGCTTGGAGACACAATGAAAGTGTCAAACAGAAACTTTATCAAGTGATGGAGGGGGGTGAGCAGAGGATACAGCTGCATTATGAAGTTCTTGCAGCAGAGCTGGGCTGGTTGAGGGCACACCTTGGCCTGCCACCCACAGACTCTGTGCTGCTGGGGCTTGTGCCATTCAGGAAGGCAGTTGGACAAGGCACATCTGTTGTGGAGGTCCTGCACGTACAGCTCTACCAACAGCACGTTTGCTTCATTAGCTGTATGGTTGTTTTTGAATTCATTCTGTCTTTTTGTCTCATTTCTGTGGGTTCAGGCTGGGTGGTAGCTGTGTGTCTTATTTCTCTGGTATGTCTGGTCTCTGGTCCTTCTGCTTGAACATTTAATTAGTGAGAGAATGGAAGCTACACTGAAGGTAGCAGAGTCTTCTTGCCTGTGTATTCCAGGCTTTCTCTTCTAGGGAAAACTGTCAGTGGTAATCATCACACCATCCTTTTTATCATTCTGATCCATCCTTCCAAACCCACTCCAGTCATCAAACCTGCACAGAGATGGAAAACAAGCTGTGGAAAAGGGGGCAAGCAAATACCCCAGATAGCCAAGAGTCTGCTTCCCTTGTCTTCGGCCTAATGAATGGGTTGATCTGTTGCTGCAGCCAATAATACTTCCTTCTCCTCTGATCCCCAGCACGGTTCTGGACACCTGGAAGAACTATGCAAGGCAGTACTATATCGTGTCCACCTCCAGGACTGCTGCAGTCCATGTGTTATAAATGCACACTGGCATGAATGGGGGGCTTCTCTTCTGTTTCCTCATATTTACAGGGACAGATAGATTTCTTTTCACTCTTGGAAAATTTTGGGTTCTGTTACTGGTCTGTATTATAAAGAGGAGAGTGGGATGTGCAGACACCAAGAGCTGTGGATATTCCTTCTGCCCAGGACTATGGGAACATGGTAGGGAGCGATAGGTCCTGCGGCTTAAATGAGTGAGGGTGATAGCGGCATTGAGGATGAGATTCGGCCAAGGTTATAGAGCAGGGGCAGAACTTGTGGTGGAAAAATGCTGAGTAGGTTTTTATATTTATAGCTGGCAGTTTAGGGCTACAGGGAGATCCACGCTGGAGTTTAGTGGCTGGGCAGAATGCAGCTGCCTTTGCAAAAGCTGGTCTCTGGAGAGGGAGGCTGTAAGGTGCATGTGATGTCTGCAGGACACTGCAAGAAAAGTCTGTTGGGTTTAGACTCCAGGCTTTTTTTTTGCTTGTTTGTGTGGTGATTTTATGTTTTGAAGCTCTGGGAATCAGTTCTGTTTATAAAACGTTTCCATTGCTCGGTGTCTTAAGGCTGTTAGGGGTTTTTTTATTATTACTATTCTAATTTTCAAGCTGCTGTGTCACCTAATTCATCAGCCTTCAGCGCACAACCTTCCTCCTGCTCCCCGCCACCCCTGCAAGAGCATTTGTACAGAACAAAGGCTTGCTTTTAAAAACGGCATGATATTTTGCCACCTTTGTGAAAACCTGTCACAACAATATCTAATTTTGCATGAGACAGAATTTCAAATCAAGCCTCAAGAAAAGGAAGCTGTTCTTCTGCTAATGCGCAAATGTCACTTTCCAGGGCGGTAAAATAAGTAACCCACCTAGCAGCATTGCAGAGAGAAGGAAATCTAATTCTAATCTTCCCTTTGCCCAGGTCTGACCTTCTCAAGAAGATCCGTGGCAAACATTGCCTTGCTGAGATCTTGCGATCTGAATATTCCAGTGGGATGGACACGGGTGTATCCAAGGTCAAGAAGAAGAGAAAACCTGGCAGCCAGCAGATTCCAACATAAGTCGGGACCTTCTAGTGCTTGGATGCAAAACCTGCTCGAGTGCCTCTGCTGGGGGTCAGGGTGACCTGCCAAATCAACACCAGGAGTGTTTCAATTTATCAGGCAAATATATAGGAGGGATCTTGGTGTTCTTGGCCTCCTCCCTTTCATTCCATAGGTCCAAATGGAATCGAATCCAGGCGTGTCCTGTTGCACTGCTGCAATTGAATGTGGCTTCATAGAGATGCACCATGTTTCTAAGGTGGTTTTTTGCAAGAAAAATAAAAAAGGTTAAATATGTTTTTCAGAAAAATGTGATGTGTCTACAATGTGAAAGTGAGACGTGTACTCAGATAGGAGACACTTTCCTGCTTAAAAGAGCTGTAGAAATACTCCACAATCTGTTTGCTGCTTATTTTTAACCAGATAAACAGTAGTGGCAGAGGAGGCTCTGGGACGATGTTTAAGAGGAGGCTGCCCTTTCCCCTGTCATTATACATAGTGTCACTTCTGTTCCTGTCTTGGGTCACATAGCCATGTTGCTGCCACCTTCTCTCCTGCCCTTTGTGTGCTGTCTATCCCTGGACACTGATCATTAGTCAGATCTTGGCACCTGTAAAGAGTCTCCCCAGTTTCAGTGCAAGTGGTAGGATTGTGGAGAACTCTTCAGTGTAGTGACGCAAGGTCCCTTTGGGGACAAAGCTTCAAGTCAAAACTCCTGAGTTTGGGAATGAACATCATGTGGGAAGGAGCCAGTGTGGCATCTAATGATCTCCAGACTTCTCTTTGCCTGCAGCATGTGTTCTCACTTAATTGTATAACACAGAGCACATATGAAATGTCTTGCTTCTGAACATTAAAGCCTTTGCAGGCTCTTGCTAACACTTGTCAGTAGTAACCTAAACTTTCTGCGTTCTCTGTGCTTTGGCTAGGCTGATATTGAGTACATCCCAAGCTATGGATTTCACTCCTTGCTTTTCACATGTGCCTTCTTTCTTGTTCTTGCTTATTGGAGAATTGGGATTACTGAGAAAAGAGATGCAATATGGCCTAAAGGTGTTGAGACCAACACTCACGCACCGTTGCCCAGTATGCCAAATAGAACTTGAGCCCTAGTGGAGTCAGTGATAAAGCTCCCCTTGAGTTGGGGCACAGGGGAGAGTGAGTTACAACCTCCCCCCGGACCAAAGGGTGAGCACCCACCTCCCTCTCCCTGTCTGCCTCACTGTGCTTCTTCCAGCGCCTCCTATAACGCTAGCTCCAAGCAGTACATACTTGAAAACAGTGCAAAGCTTTCTGCTACCTGTGTGCATCTTCCTCGAGGACAGCGATGAGGAAGAGCAGCCCATCCGTGACCCAAGCCAGGGACATTGTTTAGTGCAGGTCCAGGAAGTGCTAAAATCCAGTAGCAATTTCAAATGCAAGAAGGAAAAAAGTACAGAAAAAAGGAGTATAACCAGATGAAAATGATGCTCACTTTGTGACTACAGAACTGAGGGCACTTGCTCAGGGCTATAATGAGTCATAGTAAGCATTGTAGGAGGGAAGCAATTTCCCAAAAGTATTTAATTTCTGAAATGAATGTAACTTTGAGAACCAAAATGATATTTTTTTCCTCCCAGGCAGTTACCCAACACGCTGCTTTTGCTTAGCACTTCAGGAAGATGTTAGAAAGAGACCAGGGTAAAATTAACCGTGTTTTTGCAGAGATAATGAAGTTACCAGCATTTACTAGATTAAGATAAAATAACAACAAAGCCCACCTGATTCTGGTGTGAGTAGTGTTTGGAAGAGCAATTGCGTTTAAGGCAAATGTCAGCTTAAACAGAAACCTTGTGAGGATGAAAATGACTCAGAGAGAGTGACGCACAGAGTATAAGTTTGGGAAGAACTGAGCTTGTGCATGAGAAGAAAATGCATGACCTTCTCCTGACAGCCACGTATGAATTAATAGGGACTGTTGGCAAATTCATAACAGTAGGAATAAGGGCCAACAGCAGGTGAGTGAGAGATGTCAGGAAATGTTATTGCCATGTGTATGAACTAGGAAGGTAACATTACAAATGGTTGTGATAAATAATGTGATTAAAAATATAGAATGCCTTTTTCTTCCGGCTTCACCATCTTTTAGCAAGTAGTGCTGGATTACTTGTGGGATTAGGGAAAGGAAGAGGAGGGGATTGTTAAACAAGAAGGAGAAGGTGTTAGAAGGAATACAAAGACACCTGAAGCTAAGCAGAGTTTGCTCTTAATAAGCTTGAAGGCCAACAAGCAAAATGTGTTTGAATTGTAGCTGGGTCAGCAGGAACCAAGGTCTGCCCTTGTTTACACTTTGGTAGCCCTAGCTTGGCTCTGTGCTGGTTTTGTCCTGGTGCATCACTCAATTCAGGTAGAACCTGGTAGGTCTGAAGTTAATTTGTACTCAACTCAAAGCACCTTATCAGCAGGGCAGGACATGGGGTGGTACCTGCCCTGGAGCAGGGGTGGCCAAGCTGCAGAGCTCCACTGGCTGCTGTAGGAGCCACATCCTCTGAGCATCTGAATGCTGGACAAGCTGCTGGGAGTCATGGTGTGCTCCCCTGGCACAGCCCTGGCATGGGGCAGGTGGATGTCACCCTGAACCACTCCTGAGTTTATTCCCTCTTGCTCTGAGGTATGTGGTGTGTGTTGCAGGGGTCTTGGCTGGGTGGGAGCTGCCTACGTGGCTTGTATGGGTGCAGAGATGGGCTCTTGGCAGTGTGCAGTGCACCTCTGCTGGCTTTGGTCAGGCTTGGTTGTGTCTTGGTTGTGGTGAGTGGCAGAGGGGCCCTGCTGCCCTGCAGCTTGAATTTTCTGTGTTCAGTCTGGAACTGATGGCACTGTGGAGCTGTATATAAAGCTGCCTATGAGTCAGACCTGGACTCGGTCCGGGTTTGCCTTCCCACTGCTGCTCCACTCCCTGCTCTCACACCTGGAGTCCTGCTGCTCCCAGGAGATGCTCTTGTGCCTTTCCTCAGCTGTCCTTTGCCAGCAATGGGAACCCGTGTCCTCCCCTGCTCTGCAGCTGGAACATCTTTACACTTCAGGGCTTTGGGATAGCAAAAAGGAGGTCCCCTTGGAACAAAGGTCACAATTGAGCGCCCACTTTCAGTGTCTAGGTCAAACACAGTACCTTAGTGCTGGTACTCACTGCGGAGAAGCTCTCATAACTAAGCAGGATAGAAAGCAACAGAGCTCCCTGTTCACAGCAACTTACTTTCTCCATAAGCCTGGGGAGAGGGCAGGGAAAGCTCCAGCTGTTCAGGCCTTTCCATCCTGGGTTAATTTTGCTTGGTGTGCAGATGAAACCATGGAATATCTCTGCTAGGAACAGTCGTGCTGATGCCACTGAATTTGTGTGTGTGGTTCAATGGAGCAGCTTCTGTTCTCTCTCTGGTCTGAGGGTGGTGGTCCCGATTAAAGCTCTGTCAGGAGGAGAGGAAGATGGCCCTCAAGCTGGGTAAAAGCCCAGAAGGGGCTTGAGAGCTGGGGTTGTGCTTGGTCCTGGCAAACCCACTGCACTGACCTGTTTGTGTCTTGGATCCAGAGCCCGGGGCTGAAACCAGCCACCCTTAGCCTGTTTAACTGTTCGAGTCTCTGAGCCCCGAGAGAAACTGGTGGAGCGGAGCTGGTGCAATACTCCAAAGGTTTCCTTAATGGGATCAGTGCTTCTTCTCAGCTCTGCCATTTACACCGCTTCACCTGATTGCAGCACAGGCTGTCCCACCCCGAGGACTTGCCAGGATAACGCCTGCTTGGCACCAACCGCTAGAAATCCAGAGCAGGGTTTCCAGCCTGGTCACGGACTGCTGTAGATGCAGGTGGGTTCTGATGTTGGACAGTGGGGTCCCATCTCGGTCCCTGCACACAAGCTGGAGGTTAGGCTGGGCCTTCAGCAGCTTTTGAGGCTGCTGAGATCCTCCTGCAGAAGATGCTGTTCGTGTGGCGAGTGAGGTGCTCCCTGATGAGAGCCTAAAGCCTGTGGTGTCTTCCCTAAACTGATTCATTTTGAGCTTGCCTTGCTTGACTGCTTCGAGATCAACCTGGAGGAGGTGGCTCCAGCCCTTGCCTCCCCTCTGCAATCCTTCCTTCTCAGCCAGACTCAGCATGGCTGTTCCCCTTCCCGGAGGGGAGGTTTGGGAAGCCCCACTCTTCTGGCTCTGCCCCACTCTCTCCCACCATCCTCATGGCACAAACTGGACCCTGTCACTGTGCTACAGCGCAGGCTCAGCCCCACTGTTCCAGGGGAGTTTCCAGATGCGAAATGGCAAATTTAAATATTGCAATTACAAACGTGTAACGAAGCCTTGTACTTCATTAATGTCAGAGGAGGAATCTGCTACGGCTACAAGGACAATTAAATATTAGAGAACGTCTTTGATTCACATTCCTGCTGTGTAAATGGGAGGAAGGTTGCTGTATGCTCCTTGCCTTTGCGCTCACAAAATGAAAAGCACACCCACTGCAAGTTGTCCTTTGATAGATTTTTAATATGATTTTAAAGAGTTTTGTTTGGCCTCATTCTTATTCAATGAGATTAATTTAAAACACTTATCCCCTGGGTTTAAGTCAATCCATGTAGGATTTGGGACGGGGGTTTGTTGCCCGGGGAGGGGGGTTGTTTGCAGGCCTCTCTGAAAGACTCCTTTCCCACTTCATTAACCCCGAGCTGGGAGCGACCCCCCCTCCCCTTCCTCCTCCTCCTCCTCGCCCCAGCCGAGGCCCGAGGATTTACCAAACTCCCCCATTCACATGCAAAGGATCAGCGCGGTCCACAAAGGCCGGGGGCTCTCCCCTCCAGGCGTGGCTGTGCATTTGGCCGAGCCGACAATGACCCTCCCGGCGGGACCGGGGCTACCGGCGTGGGGGGAACCGGGGCAGAGCTCCCGGGACGGGGCCGTCGGGCTGGCACCCGGCCCCGGGGAGGGGGATCCTTGGGGTCGGAGGCGGGGGGGGGGGGGGGCGCAGACAGCCGGGCCGCCGGCTGCAGAGGGCCGGGGGGACCCCGCCGCCCATCTGCCGGCGCCCCGGGACGCGAGCCGCTGCCCGGCTGTCCCGGGGACCAGCTGCCGGGCCCGCTGGCCGCGGCCGGGTGAGCGACACTTTTAAAGGGTGGAAACAATCCATTTTCCAAAGCGATCGTTTAAAGCACTTAGGCAATTATACACTGAACATTAGCGTTAGTAATGCACCGCCGCAGCGGCTGCCGCCGCGCCGGGCAGCATCAACCCCGTCCTTCTCCTTCTCCCCGCTGCCCCCCAGCTCCGCATGCCGGCACTGGGGCCGGGCCCCGGGGAGCGGGACACAAGCCGCGGAGGGGATGCTCCCCGTGACGGGAGGTGGGAAAACTCCTCTTTGCTTTTCCCTTTCCCCCGGCGGCCGCTGCTCCGCCAGAGCAAACAAGCGGGAGGGGAAGAAAGGGCCGCGGAGCCGAAACCCGTTTGTTTGTAAAGAAGTTTTATTTCCACATTTAAAAAAGGAGGGGGGAGCGGGAGCGGCGCCCCGGGACCCCCCCCCCCGCCCCGGCCGGGCCGGCCCCGGGATACAGACTGACAAGAATCACTTACACAAATACGCCCTCGGGGTTCACAAATAAATAATTCATGTACATTTTGCGCAGTTTATTTACATTTTGCCGCTTTCCCCCCTCTTTTTTTTTGTCTTTATTTGTAGTTACGAACGTCCCAAAGCCTCTGTTCGGGCCGCCGGTTCCCCTCTCCCTTCCCCTGCGGTGGGACCGGTGCCTCGGTACCGGGGAGCCGCGGGAGGCGGAGCCGTCAGTGACGGGGGAGCTCGGTCCCCACCGCGGTCCTTGGGGAGAGGCGGAGAGGCAAAGACCCCCCCGAGAGAGCCGGTCCCTGCCCGAGCTCCGGGCGGGGGACACACGGGGATGGGGGCAGGTCTCCGGCTCTCCGTCCTGCCAGACCTGTCCTTGCTTCTTGCGTTCTTTATATATATACTTATAAAAAGGAGGGGGGAGAGGTCTCATTTATATATATATATATATGTATACTGCGGGGTGAGCGGGAGTCTGTCGCTTGCCCGCTGCCCCAGAGGCGGGGTGGCCCCCTCCAGCCCGGTTGGGTGCCGGTGGGGCTGCCCGGGCGGCCGGGGCTCACCGGGGCTGCGCGGCCCGGGGCAGGACGCCGGGCAGCGGGGGCAGGGGCGGCGGGGGCTCGCTGCCGCCCTGCAGTCCGTGGATGAGGATGCGGGGCACCAAGGGTCTCTGTAGGGCAGGGGGCGGCGCGCTGGGTCCGCGGTACAGGTAGAGAGCGGCGCTGGGGTCCAGGTTGGAGACCAGGCTCTGTGGGTAGAAGTAGGGCGAGGGGAACATCCTCTGGAGAGCAGAGTAGTTGCCAGCCTCGGCCAGCAGCTCCAGGCCCACCGCCGTCTGCCTTTTCCACTTGGTCCTGGGCGGGGAACAAATCGAGAGAAAGGGTCAAGAAGGATGCTCCAAAAGCCGCTCTTTTTACCCTTTGCAGACCCCCTTTCCTTGTGCATCCCTCTCCCCGCCGCTGGTTCCCGGGGCCAGTCCCCCTGGACGGCAGGGATGGGATGCAATTGGATGCGATGGGTGGGACCAGTTCACTGTGGGGGGGGACATAGCCCCTGTTAACGGAGCGAGGGGCTCCTCTCGCTGCTGTCCCCGCCGCGCCAGCCCGGCGTGAGCGCCCAAAGAGCCTCCGGAGGCACCGGAGCCGCAGCCCGATGGGGACGCGATGTCGGGGTGTAACCCCCTGCGATACAAACCGCGAGCAGCATTTGGGTCCCTGCCGGGGCTGTGAATTCCAGGTTACGAGTTACGGACCGCGTGTGGCCCGCGGGATCCCCCAGCGGTGCCCCCGCCGCCGGGCACGGGTGATGCTGCTGCTGCTGCCGCGATGCTCCGGCCCGAGGCCCCGGCAGCTCCGCTCCGCCGCCCGGGGCTCCGGGACCGCCGACCCGGGACGGGGCTACCGGGGCCGGGCCTGGAGGCTGCGGGAGGCCGGCGGGGGACACGCGTAGGGCAGTGTGGCGGGGTATTCGTTTGTGCCATGTATATGTATATGTATATGTATATGTATATGTATATGTATATGTATATGTATGATGTGTCTGTAGGTACATATACACGAACCCCCAACGTGTTGCTAAGTCGCGGATCTTTGCTGGTGGTGAAGGGGGCTGGAAATGGGGGGGAGAGGTTTGGGGTGTGCTAAAACCCGGGGTGAGGGAGGGTCCGGCAGGGAGGAGTGGTGCAGCCGAGGGTCCCTCGTTTCTCGGAGGTGGCAGTGATGGGGCTGGGGATGTCCGGATAAATCCACCGAAGCCGTCCCTCACCTCCAGCCTTTCCACAGATTTTGCGCTGAAGCGCTAAACCTATTTCCACCCGTAAATTGTTCATCATAATAATAATTGCGTAATTACTGTAAAGGGTGTTAATTATTGATGCCCAAAGCAGTAATTGGTATCTATAATTAATAGGCCGATGTGTTATGCTGTTGTGTTTAGCTGGGAAGCCCGGTTCTGCCTCCCCGCCTTGTCGGGGCTGGGGGCACGGATTGTACCCCCAAACCTGCCCCTCCTCGGCATCGATTTCCTCTTTGTTTTGGGATAAAAGGCCCCCGGGGGGAGGACGACACACCGCACCTCTGCTGGTGCCAGGAGAGACGTCCCGCCGGGTGGCTGCGGGTTGCCCTGCCTGGTTTAGAGGTGTGGGGCCGGGAAAGGGGATCAGGATGTGACCCCATCTCTGTGAGCAGGAGGGAACGGTGCTTTATTACCTTCTGTTCTGGTACCAGGTTTTCACCTGCGTGTCGGTGAGGTTGAGGGAGGCGGCCAGCTCCATCCTGTCCTGCACGCTCAGGTACTTCTGCCGCTCGAAGCTGCGCTCCAGCTGGGCCAGCTGATGGTCGGTGAAGGCGGTGCGGGCTTTGCGCGGCTTTTTCAGCCGCACCGGGGGGCTGTCCCGGGAGCTGGAGATCTCTCGGTCCCCTTCTTCTTTCACTGAGCCGAGGGGGAGGAAGAGAGGCCAGGTCAGGGCAGGAAGGGAAGAGAAACACCCTCAAAAGAGGGGGTCCCCACTGCAGCCCTGAGGCGGAGGAGCCGGGATCAGGCCACGTTTGTAAATGTTAATCCCGGCTGCCCACGGGGTTCCCCAGCCGGGACCGACTTATCCCCGTCCCAAGGACCCGGGTGATGGGGGGAGCCCCGGCCCGGCCGCGCTCCTACCCGGGGCCCTGCGCCTCACGTTTCCCACGGGGCAGCACCCTCGGGGTGTACCCCCAAACCCAACAGCTTTCTCGATGCTTGGGTGTTATTGTTGTATTTTGTTGTCCTTTCCCTTCTCTCTCTCTTTTTTTTTTTTTGTTTCTTTTTTTACTCAATTTTTTTCCCCTTTTATTATTTTTTTTTCATACCCAAACCAAACGCAACCCAAAATGAAAATCAGGAGCCCCCATTTTTGGAGGGGAAGCCGCTCCTTGCCCTCTGCTGAGGAACCCCGGGGGATGTTGCCGGGGCCCGGAGCAAACCTCCCTTCTCCCTAGCGCACAACGAAATACGGGGGAAGAGGCTCCGCAAGCCTGCGGCCGGGCTGTTATTTACCTTTAAACCCGCGGATTGAGGCGGGCTGGCTGCCGTTCGTTACCGCGGTCGGTGCATGGGCACCGGCGGAGCGGTGCGGGAATTTACGCGGCGAAACGTTAAGTGAGGGAAGGGGATATTTCCGAGCAGAAACAAAAAGATTGGGCAAAAATAAAGCCCCGTTCGTGCTCGCCTTGCCCGCGCTCTTGGAGGAGAGGATGGAGCGAACGGGCTCGGGTTGTACAAATCGGCAGCGGTTGGGGTTTTTACAGGGTTTATGTTAAATTCGCTGGTGGCGGGGCCGGGCTGATTTCTCTCTGTAGGAAGACAATAATCCGGTTAATTGAGCCACCGGGGAGCGGAACCCTTCAACCAGAACTGCCGAGCGGGCACGGCTCGGGATGAGCGCGGAGACCGGCTCCGGTTCCCGGGGAAAGCAGCATCCGGGCCGGACCGGGCCGGGCCGGGCGGGGGGTCCCGGTCCTGCTCCCCCCCCCCCCCCCCCGGGAAAGGCCCGAAAGTTTGTGCGGAGTTTGCCGCGGAGGAAAGCGGGGCCCGGCTCCCCGGGCTACCCCTGGGCTCCGAAAACTTCCTGCCTGCGAAGGGCTGAGCTCTGTGGCGGCCCCGCATCTTCCTCCCCTGCTCCTGGCTAAAACGATGATTTTACATATAATTATATATATATTACTTTATGGCTTTGCGTTTTGGCACGAGTCAAATCCTGCCGCTGCCGCCGCGGGTTAGGCCCAGCCCCGCAGCCCCTTTGCAGAGTAAATCGGGGGCGATTTGCCCCCAGAAACAGGGATTTCCAAAGCAGCAAAAAAAATAAAGGATCGTGCTGGAGCGGGGACCTTCACCGGCTGCCCCACTAAGGGCTGGTTTTACCCTCGTCTACGAGGTGGTTTTACCCTCATTTAAACTGTGGTTTCCTCCACATTTAAGATGTTGTTTTGCCCCATTTAAAGTGTGTTGTTTCACCCCCCCCCATTTAAAGGTGTGGTTTTTTTCTCACCATGTAAGGGATGTTTTTCCCTTGTTTTAAGCGGTGTTTCTCCCCATTTAAGGGGCATTTCCCCCCCATTTTAACTGTGTTTCCCCCCTATTTAAGGCATGTTGTTTCCCCCCCCATATAAGGGATGTTTTTTCCCCATTTAAGCGGTCTTTTCACCGGGGCCGTGGCTGCCCCGTCACAGGGGCAGGAGAAGAGCCGAGAGGTAACGGTCCCCCTCTCAAACTGGACCCCCCCAGCCTGGGCTCTGCCGGCTCAGGGAGACGCGGGGACCCCGCGGTTCTTCTCTTCCCTCTCTTCCTTCTCCTCTCGGCGATTTTGGGGAAGGAGAGGAAAGATGAAGGAATTCGGGGAGGGGGGGATGTAGGAGGCGAAAACAACGGCCAAGATGGGAACCGCGGCTGTTCTCAACCGTGGCCCTGCAAAGCGGCGGGTCCGATCCCAGGCTCGGCCTATCCTGCCAATTTCCTATCAGCATCCCGCAAATCCAGCGGTCCCGCACGGTGCCATCACCTCCCCTGTCTGCCCCCGATGGGGACCCGCTCCTTCCCCTCCCAAGCACTCAGGAAACTCTTTTCCCGGGTGAAAGTTTCTGCAGGGGTGTTGGGGGAGCGAGGACCGACCCCAACCCACCCCGTGCCGTTCCCGTGCCCTGGAAGGGGCCGCAAGGGCCCGGGAAGCCCGAGCCCCCGGTCCGGGGCGAGCAGCCGCGGTGGATGCGGCCCGGGGTTCCCTGTCTGTCGTGCTCGGTTTTAAACCATCTCAGAATAATAATGTAAATAACACAAATCGAATCAACCCCCGCCGAATTTCTTCTTCGTTTCTCCTCGAGCGGGAAATACCAGGAAAACCCGCGATTATTTTATTGTTGTTTTCTTTTCCCTGCTTTTTTTTTTTTTTCCCATCAGAATTCCGTCCCCGCTTCTCCTCTTTGCCCGCGAGAAGGAATGGAACAGCCGGATCTTCCCTGCGGAAAGCCGCCCGGCGCATCCTCCGGGCGCGTTTACCCAAGTGCCGATCGCCCCAGCCCCTTCCACCGGCTCAAGCCCCGCCGAGCCCCCCAAGTTTTCCCAAGTTGGTGCCGACACCGCGGTCTTTTCGGAGACGACCGGTGCCGCCGTTCCTCATCACCGGGGCGGCTCCGCAGTGAGCTCCCGGCGCACCGGGAAGCTCTGGTGCCGCCGGAGGCTTCGTGTAGAGGCGGCCGTGCAGAGCCCGGCGGAGAGCGCGGCTCTTACCTTTGTACTCTGAGTCCGAGGAGGAGCTGCTGGTGTTTTTCTCCATCTTCTCCCGAAAGTCCTCGCCGGGCTTGGTGGGGATCCTGCCCGCCGGCTCCTGCCCGCCGTGAGGTCCATTCGTGCTGGAGTAAGGAGCGCAGGCGGCCAGGGGCTTGCAGTCGGCCAGGATGTCTCGGATGAGGAAGGAGGAGGTGACGGTCCGGGACTGGGAGGGGGCCGAGACCTGCCCCGGCTGGAGGAGCGCATCCAGGCCCTGCCGCGGCACCGCCGCCTCCAGGCACTCGCGGCCCGGCGAGCGGGGCGAGGGGCACCCGCTGCTGCCCTCCGAGCGGGGGCTCAGCTCTAGCGGGGACCGGCCGTCGCCCACCAGCGGGTCCCCCTTGGGCACGGCCGGGCTGCTGGCTCGGTGGGAGAGGATGGAATCGATCCCAAACCCGGTGGAGCCCTCCATGGCCCCCGCGAGCTGCCGGCGCTCACACGGGCATTGGCAGGGAGGGTGCGGCGGAAGCGGTTTGGTAACGATAGTTAACAATAACAGGAGGGAAAACGAAAAATTGAAAAAAAAAATTGAAAAAAGGAGAAAAAATTTTAAAAAGGGTAAAAAGAAAACGAAAGCGCAAAGTTCAGCCTGGGATCCGGGCCACAATTGCTGCAAGGCTCTCCGAGGCGCCGCGCGTTAGATCCAGGGCTGCTCCGTCTTCAGCATCGCGCCCAGCTGCACTCACAGACAGACAGAAGAAGGGGGGAGAGGAAGGCAGAGTCAAACTTTGGCCGCGAAGGGGGTGGGGTGAGAGGGGACGGACCCCAGCCTCACCCGGGGCCCCGGCCCCTTACCCGGCCACCCCACCCTCGCCCGGGGCCGCGGTGGCGCGGGCCTGGGGGGCAGCCTGGGGGGCTCCCAGCCGGAGGTGGGGAGGCAGCGATCGATAGTGATGCTTCGCAGCGCCTTAACCGCTTAATGATCCAGAAATCGATGGGGAAGGGCGAGGGGAGGGCGGAGGGGGTGGCCAGCCGTCGGGCCGCCGCGGCGCCCCCCTTCCCACCAGCACCTCGGACAGCACCCGGCGGGGGGGGGGAACCGGAGTCACCGCGGGGCCGGCGGAGCCATCAGCACCTCGGACAGCGGCAGGAACCGCGCTCGGGGGGGGGGGCTCAAGGGGAGGAACCCCCAAGCGCTTTGCCCCCTTAGCGGGGGGACCCCGGCCCCCCCGGGAAGAACGCGCCCATTGGCCGCCGGGTGTTTGGGGGTGTCACTCCCCGGCGGCGACACCTTGTAGGTTCATTAACGGGAATTAATTGCTGCCCTGGTCCCCCCCGCTTTCCGGGCGGTTTCCGCCCTCTTTGGCTGTCATTATTCCGCTGATGGGGCTCGTAATGGGATGATTAGCTGCGGGGGGATTCCAGGGGGGGAGATGTGGGGTAGAGAAGGGGAGGCTGTCAAAGGGTTACTGCGCTCTGCTCGCCGCCCTCCCTCCCCCCCCCCCGCAGTTAACCGGGCTGAGGGTCCCTCCCGGGCAGGGAAAGTTTTTCTGGGCCTTAAAATAAAATTTAAAAATTAAATAAAAAAGAATTAAAAGAAATAAAGAAAAGGGAAAGCACCGAACCCCCCCCCCCCCCCCCCCCCCCCCCCCCCAGAGCCCAGCGCAGAGGCGGCTGCTCCCAGCCCGCGGTGAGCCTCGGAGCTGCGAATTTCGTTGAATCCCCTCAAAACCCGTTGCGAGGAAGCAGGATGCTCCTCGAGCGCGGGCAGCCGGGGACCGGGCATCGCCTCCCGGAGCCGGGGCCGCTCCTCCCGCCCTCCCAGCGCCCAGCGGCGGTGCCTACCGGTGCAACTGGGAAGGGACCGTGCTCGGGGCGCATTTTTCCTGACGTCCATCCCGTTTTAAATAACCCTCGGTGTGCCCAGCCCGTTCCCTGCCCGTTTCTCCCGGAGACACCAAGTTTCCTCCCTCCCGCCACGTCGCGGGGTTTTGTTGCTGTTGGATTCCCCGTCCGGACTCCCACCTTCTCCCGGTCACAGCGGCTCCTGCTTCCTCCTCGCGGGCTCATTTAGGGGCTTTTCCTGCGGGTAGACCCTTCCCGTGGAGACGAGTAAAATGTCCACGCCCGGGTGCGTGGAGCCGCGCCGCTCGAAAGCGGTGTCGCCGGTTACATCTCAAAGACTCGATTTCCTCTGTTCCCCACCTTCCCGGCCAGGCAGATGCATCTTGTCCCTCTTCCAAAGCCGCCCTTGCCCGGCAGCTTGGAGGCGATCAAGAAGGGGAGAGCCTCCCCCCGCCCCGGGAAGCCCGGCTGCCAGCTGTCGGGCAGCGGCGCAGGCAGGGCCCCAGCACCTCCTTGCCCTCGGCCCTGCAGGCTCGGGGCCGGCTGGGATCGGGGCAGAGGAACAAAAGAGCCTTGCAGGAGGATAAGCCCAGGGACAAAATCGGCACCGCCCGGTGCCGGTCTATGCCCCCTGCCCGGGGTCCCGCTGCTGCTCGGCCCCGTCTTTCTCCCCCTGGCACGGCGGTGCCAGGGACCGGGCTGAAGGGTTCTGAGCTGCCGGGGAGCGGTTTTGCAGCATCCGCTGGGCAGGACCAAAGCGATGGGTGTGCAGGAACGGCTCCCAGGGAGAAGGGGCTGAGACCCCAAAGGGGTTTCCCACCTCTTTGCAGTGCAACTGTGTTGGCACTGGCTGCCTCCCTGTGCAACCAATAGACCCATTTGGGACGGAGATTGGCACTGGGATCAGGACCAGCACTGAGTCTGTGTTAAGGATGGGACCAGAGGCAGCAGCAGGGCTGGGAGTGGGTTTGGAATCAGGATTTGGATCAGCCATGCAGAGACAGGGCTGGGCTGGTGGGTCTGCTGCTGTATTTCCTTCCCTTGAATAAAGCACCTGCCTTCACAAGAAAGTTTCCAGATCAGGCCCACTGTCTGGTGCTGGGCAAGGTTTTGGTGTGTGTGGGGGGTCCAGTCCTCATCCCTGAGTGGACACTGTATTATGCCACCCTTGGCCAAGGCCCTGGGGACAGAGACTGTCACCCCTAGGCCATACTTGGAGCTACACATGCACTTTTTTTCTCATGTTCTAATGGCAGTGGGACTGACATGAATTAATATGAATTATTATTGTTATTGTTATTATTATTAAGGTGGTTTCGTTTTTGTTTCTGTTTTTTTTTCTCTCAAAACTAGATTCCCCAAGGCAGAGACGTGCCTCATCCTGCCCATATGTGGTGTGTCCCCTGCATCACTTGATAAGTGGGCTTCAAATGATCTGTCTGTGGCTCCCAGCACAGATAGGAAATCCCGTGTACAGACCACTGAACAGTGTACACTGCTTCCCCTGCCTTCCCTGTGTGTGTCTGCCTTTAAACCCCATTTTCTAGACTGTTCCAGTTCCCAAATACACAGGCATGGAACAGACAAGAGGGGATCCCTGGTGTCAGTTTGGTTTCCAGTTCCTCACAAGCCCCAGTTGCACCCCAGGTTGGCTTTAGGACTCTGGCAGCTTTGCCAGGATCCGGTGCTGTGGACGGACACGGTCAGGCTCTCCTGGCACAGTCACCAGTGCAGGTTTGGTCCTGGGGCTACAGAACAGGGCTGACCCCAAGTGTTCCAGGAGGGGTCTGGGGTGCAGGGGGAGCCCTGATGGGGCTGGGGGCTGGACCATGGTCTGGAGGGCAATGGGCTGCCGAGCTGTGGCCGTGACCGCATCAAGAGTTAGTCCAGAAGCATCTGCTGGTGGTGCAGAGCGGCATCCGGAAGGGTCTGGCTGAGGGAGGAAACTCCCGGGGGGCTCTGCTCTACTGAATCTCAATCGGGAGCCAAGCTGGGTGCTCGCAGAGGCCGTGCCCAGGCGGGCACAGGGAGGGATGCTCAGAGGGGACGGGCTTCGCTGGGATGCTCCGGTGAGGAAGCGATGGTGCCTTCGGGAGACAGCGGAGGGCAGAGCGGCTCGGGGTGTGGGGGGACGATAGAAAGGGGGGGGGAACAGCGGGGGTCTCAGTGCCGGTGAGGAGCAGGGCCCGGCGGTGGGGAGCCTGCAGCAGCGCTGAGATCCCCTCTGCCGGTGGGTGTCACTGCAGGACAAGGAGCCGCCGGAGCTCGGGACCGGGCATGGCTGGGGCAGGGTGAGGGGGGGCCCGCTTGGGGCGGCTCTGTCAGCTCCGAGCCCCCCCCCGAGCCGCTTCTCCTCCTGAACGCGCTTTGTTTGGCTCTGCCGCTGCTTTTCGGGTTCTGGTGTCTTTGCTGGCTTGGAGCTGTCCCAGGCCAGGAGGTCTCCATGGGCCTGGTTCACAGCAGGTTCCTTGGGCAGCCCTTTTCCAGGGGTGCAGGACTCCCCGGGGGTTCTTTCATCCCTCTGTGAACCCCAAGGACCTGAGCAGTTTGTACAGGTGGGCACAGATGCTGTGGCTGGAGGAAGGGCTGGAGGTGGCTCCTGGTGGGCAGTGGGGCAAGGCTCGGGCTGTGTTTCTCACACATGCATTAACTGTGCCATCTTTGGCAGGACAAGTCATTTAAGGCCCAGCTCCCCTTCCCTGGGGAGTGGGAAAGGTGTCCAGTTATAATCCAACCGTGCCAGCCCAGCAAACCCTACTGTCATCCTCCTGGTTACGTTAGCTGGGTTCTATTTAGAGGCCTGCACTATATAGAAGGACCCAGGTACCAGGGTTTCCCCTGTGTGGAGCAGGTGATTCCTTTCTCCCTCAGCTCAGGTGTGGGCAGGGTAGAGTTTGCTCCAACTACTTCCCTGTATAAAAAGCAGATTGAGGCAGGAGCTGCCCCTAAGGGAGCATGGGAAATGCCAGAGCAGTGGCTGTGGAGCCTTCCTTGTCCTGAAAGAGGTAAGGAAAGCTGCCCTTGCAGCTCCATTTGTTATTGTGCCTTGAACAATGAAGTTTAATGTTATGACGTGTTCTGCTTTTTGAGGTTTGGGTTTAAAAGTTTGGCTCCAAGTGCTAACAGGCTGTTGAACGTGAAACCTGAAAGCTACCATTTGACTTAAATATTATGTGGTACAGCCTGAGCTATAGCAATAGATGCGAGGAGCAGATTCCATAGGAGTAACTAATTATTCCTTGAGCAATCTTGGAGATGCACAGTTAATCACAGTTGTTGCCAAGTGACCTTTTCTTAAGGTGAAATGCCCTGTTGGTAGGAGATGGGTTTTACACGTGTTGGCACCGAGCTGGGTTTTGGGTGCAGTGCTGCTGAGTTGGTGTTGGAGGAGTTTGTGTTTGTGCACCAAGTGCTTGAAGTGGCTCGGCCCTGAGGGACACCAGCAGCTATTTGAGGGTAGGCGTGGAAACAGGCTGGAGCCGTCCTCAAGAGGAGGCATGGCTCTGTGGTGAGGCCTTGCTTTGGCAGAGTGCTCAAAGCAGATGTTTAGATGCCTTCACAAAGGCTTTGCTGAATTAGGCAGTGATGGGAAGCTTATTTGGCACAGAAATGAGAAGAACTGATGGATTATGAGATATTATGGACTTGATATCAGTTGGGATATGGTTGCATTTAATGTAATTGTGCAGAATGAACAGCTTTCCCTCTGAGGCTGTGCTGGTGTGAGGGCTGTGACTTTGAGCATGATGGGAATTGTGCTGATCAGACTGAGTAAAGGTGTTGTGTGACTGATACAAAGCAATGAACAGGCTGAGGCAGAATCATTCCCTTTCAAATATATGATTTATTTGGCTATTATCTACATTAGCACACTTTCAAAGACAGAAAGCCTATTGCCTATGGTGGTCACAGGGTCCAAGGGCTGTGATGCCCACCACAGTTCTGTGTGGCTCTTTTGGGGCCCGTGTCCCACAGACACCCCTCAATGGGTGGCACTGAATGCCTTTTGATGAGCCTGATGGTCTGGAAGAGTACTGAGGTGAGGCTTGACCTGTAAGAGAAGGAGCAGATACACAAGTGGTTACAGTGAGCAGCCAGCCAGAGAAAACAGGTTGTGGCACAAGCAGCAAGAGGACTGGATTAAGCTCAAGGGTTTTGCCTGTTTGGGAGGTGCTGCTCCAGCTGAAGTTAAACACAGCCTGTTTGAAAAGAGGGCTATTTTTCTGATTGACTTCAGGAGATGCTTGTTCTGCCCTAGTAACAAGATCCTGCAGCCTCACTGTGCTGTGTTGGTTGTGTGATGTTTCCAAATGCTCTCACACCTTAGGGTGGACCCTGAAATAAATATGGCTGGTTTTCTACAACAGGGGACTTGTGTGCTTCACTGGGGGGCCAGGATGGGTCCAGGGACTCTTGCATGACCTGGCCAACAAACACAGAAGCAGCCTTTCCCCAGGAATCGCCTTTGGTGTGGTGGTGATGGGTGACCAAATCCCAAGACAAAGAAAGGGGAAGTCATCTGATTGACTTCAGGAGATGCTTATTCTGCCCTAGTAACAAGATCCTGCAGTCTTACTGTGCTGTGTTGGTTGTGTGATGTCTCAAGATCATCTGGAAGAGAAAGGTCCCTGGGCCCTTTGGGGTGAGCACCCTTCGGGGTGCTGCTTGCACACAGCTGCATGCAGCAGGCTTGCACAGTAAATGCAGAGTTACTGAGATGCGCATGGAGTGGTTTTACCACGGAGTGGAAGGGGTTTATCTGCCCCAGCGCAATACCCTGTGCCCTACATCTGCCTTGTGTGGATGTGTGGAGCTGCCTCCCCCACCCTGCTCAGGCTGGCTGGATGTCAGGTTTTGCATATGTAAAAATACACTGGCGTCTTTGCCCTGGAAAGCTCGCTAGTGATCTCATTAATCAAGACAAACAAAGCGTAGTTAGCTATTCCCCCTCTCTGGAGGAAGGCGCGCAGGTACTTACGTATGCATTTCAGTGCCTAACTTCAGACAGTTGTTTCTGGATGTTTTTGCTTTCTCACAAGTAGCAGCAATGACATAAACTGCTCCCCAGGAAGGAAAGGTGGGAGAGGCAGAACCCAGGGCTGCTGACATAGGTGGGTAGTCCCTGGGATGTGGGACAGCTCCAGCCTCCTATTAAAGATGCAGGAGTTATTCCCTCGGAGCTGGGATTGTTATTAAAATCCAGTGCCTGCAGATAGGGACAGCGGAGCTGCTTCTCTGGAATGTGCCTCTGCCTTTCCCATCCTGCTCCCTGCCCACCAGTGCTGGGAGATGGGCAGAAGGGAACTTCTGCCTGGGACTGGGTTGAAGCTGCAGGGAGGAGACAGCAGTTCATTCACTCCAGTCTTGGTAGAGAGCTCCCAGGTGAGCAATGTCACACTGAGCCACAACTGACAGTAATTAAAGTTAGCAGAGCCTTGACAAAGTCGTGAGGGATGCCAGCTTCTGCCCTCGGCATGAGTAAGTGGGAAGCACCAGGTGTGGGACAGGGGACCAGTGCTAGCTTAAAAAATGACGAACCCTCTCCTAACGAGGGCTAGAAATTAGAGTCAAGATAAGGATGTTCTTGGGTCAAAGGTCTTACTATGACAGAGACTGGTGTTGAGAAGTCAATGCCAGTGATGGATCCTCATCTCCGATACTTCTAATTCGTATTCTAAATGATGAACCCAAAGACACTTCCTCTAGACGCAGCTGATGATCTTCACCATTGCTCTGGTGTGGACATGGGCTGTTACGCCAGGATTTTGTCTGAACCATGGGTTTAGAGCACTGGCTGTAGCAGGGCAGGAACATAGTTTGTTGGCAGAAGCTTGGTGGTTTTCCTTGCAGGACGATAGAACTGCAATGGTTTTCAGTTGCTGATTAGGTGCAGTGTTCTGCTTTTGTTCATTGTATTTGTCACTGACAGATTAAAACCTGCAGGACCCTTGCAGCTGGGGTGTTGTAATGTCAGTGCTTGCTTCAAAGAGTTAGAAGGGCAATATCAAAACACCTTATCATTCCTAAAGCTTAAATATATATTTGGGTGTGATTTTCAATTGGGTTTCACAGTTATGATAATGTTTTGAATCTGAGGACTGTAAATGATCACTTGTCAAGCATTAGTACAACCATGTATGTGTTGCAAGCAGTAGCATGTATGTTAATGGAGGACTAATAAATAGCATGTGGGAGGCAGAAAAACTAAGCTGGTACAGGGAAGGCAGAGCTCCCCTGACAGCAGCAGAACATGTACTCTAGAGACCGATCAGGCTTTGTGGGTGCTATTGATGCTGGGCTTGGTGAGGTAGGTGCTGGGCACTGTGAGCAGCCTTGGGTGCTCAGTAAGCTTAGCTACTGGGTGGAAGTGCTAATTAATGTACCTGGATTAAATGGTTTGTAATGATTTGTGGGAGGTGTTGAGAAAGAGCCCATAAAAAGGGCTGAAGCAAGCAACAAGCAGCACCAGGCTCTCCTCCTGCCCTTGTAGGACCCATGCTTGGCTTCAGGGAGATGTGGCTGGACCTATTCCTCTTGTAGTACCTGCCTGCTCTGCCTGCTCCTCAGAGGTAGCCTCCCAGCCTTGTGCCGTTTCCCACTTTAACAACAAAGCAGCACCTAGCCTCAGCCTAGTTTTTCCATCATCCATTTGACTGAATCCTTTTAGAGGGTGACAAAACACTTTCTTGAGCTCTCTTTACGGGAAACCAATCTCTACTCCTTTTTCAAAACCTCCCTCATTTACCGCAGTTCAACAAATCCTTGGCCTTTTAAGTCCTCTCCTGTTTGTGTTTTTTTCTCTTTCTTCCCAAACCCAACAGTTCCATGTTTGTAGATATTTTTTTTCAGGGGGGGAGGGAATAAAATACACAATGTGAAGAGGGGTAGGGTGTACACACCGACGCGCGCCGTGCCGAGCATCCCCGTACAGACAAAAACCCCACGTGCGCGCACATCGAGATGCAAATGATTTCCGTGCAGCTATCACTTGTAAAGCTTGACAGAAAATAATGAGAAACACTAAATCTTTTATAAGGTCAACACTCAAGCAGCTGTCAAACAAGAAAAGAATTTAGCGGAAGATCCGCACAAACTTCCATCGCCTCATTAAATCCAACAGGGCCGGGGCCCGGTGTGGTGAGGAGGCACCGGGGCGCCTCCGTTTTGTGTCAGTAATTTGTGATGGAGGAAGAGGGAAGACGAAACAGCCAGCGCCGAAGGGGCCTTGGGGGAGGCTGGGGAATCGTTAGTGCGCCAGGAGCGGCCTCGGCTCCTAATTGGAAGCATTGGGCATTATCAACGGAGGATTTGCCTCGGCTCCCTGACAGCTCTCTAGGCCTGGAATGATAGCCCACTTGTCAGTGTAAAAGACCATTAAAAACAAACCATTTTGATTTAATTGGAGGCGGTGTGCTGGGGGCCCAGGTGAGACGCTTCATCAGCTGATGTTGGCTGCTGATGCCTTTTTCCCCCTGTATTGATGGCTTTTTTTTTCCCTCCCTTTCCTTTCAAAAACTGTCTAGGAAAGAGAAAGAGGTGCTGAAAGATCCTTCACAGCTGCATTGAGAGCGGCTTTCAATAGGGTTGTCAACAAATGCCATGACAAGTTAGGGAGAGGCAGGTACTTTTAAAACAGACGTTATTTTGTCCAAGATGAGCTGTGCTTGGAGGTGTGTGTTGGATTATTAAGGTTACAAATACTGTGGCTTTTCCTGGCAGTAGTGCTCTTAACTGGTTTAATGAATGGGGTTAGTTTTTTCTCTCCCCACCTAATTCTAAGAACACAGGGAAAGTCAGGACAAGGGAGACTGGGCTAAATGATCCTTATCTGCTTCAGATGTAGGAATGTTTCAAATGGTTCTTTTGGCTGCTGTATTTAATGCCCCACAGAGATTTGGGAGGTTTTTTTTGCTACCTGAAAATAAGGGTCACAGGTGTTTGCTGAAGTTCCCCAGTCACTTGGTATGTACAACAGGATGAGTAAAGGAGAGTGAACCCACTGGAGCTGTAACAATGTGTACCCCTCGTGGTAGATGTCCTGGTATCAGACCAGAGTTGCAGTTTTCATACTGACCTCATGTGTTTGAGGTTTGAATCCTCAGCTTTTTCATGCCAGGCAGAAGTTTTACTTCAAACTAAGTTGTCTGTTGGTAAACGGCCTCTTGGCAGAAGGCAGAATAGGTCCATGAATGAAATCCCAAGTCCATTTAAAAAGCACTTCTGTGGATTTGTGTATGAAACAGCAGGTAGCACTGGTTGGTGTTCACCTGTTACTCAACACTGTGTGTGTGGTTTTACCCTACTGCAGGCACCCTAGATCTGTTCCTTCAGGTGTAAATGCTCCATAGCAGCAATGGGCATTGGTTGGTGACAGTTGCCTGTGCTGTCTTTGGGCACCCAGGCTTGGATGTAGATGGAGCCTGGCCTGGAGATGGTGCAGGGGTGTTGTTTTCCTGTGTCAACTGGGAGATGCTGGAGAGCAATGAAAATGGCAGAGGAATGATGGCTTACCATGTCTTTCAGGGAGACACAAAGAAGTGCTAAGCATGGCAGAGGCAGCATTAGGGTGTGATGAAGTTGAGTGCTCAGGATGTGTGCAAAGGGATACCGGAAAGGCTGGACCATTGAACAGCCACCAGGTGACACTGATTTTCTGATTATTTTTTTTCCTTCTTGGTCAGCCAGAATCCCATCTGAAGGGAGGTTTGATCTGGTACCACGGTGACAGAAAGCTCTTGAACTCATTGCTGTATTATTTAACTACTATTTAGGCCCCTGGAGACAAGTTTTGGAACACTTCAACTCCATGAAATTTTGTTGCCCTCAAACCTGGGTAGGATAAATGCCACATCTAGAAAGTCAACCCACTGTGTGTATTAAGCCCAGGTTATTTAAACAGAGTCTATGGCTTTTCTGACAAGACAACAGTTGCAAGATTACGTGAGCTCAGTTCAGCTCTTCAGACAAAAATAGAGGTAAGGCATTAAAAAGAAATGTGGAACATTTTTGTGTGTATGTGTTAAACTTCACCTGTTAATTCTGATGAAGAATCAGGCTGTGAGCAGATATCGGATCCCTGGTGAGAATCAAATCCTGGAGCCCAGAATTTTGCTGCAAAGTTTATACAGTGGGGATTCTTCTAATTACTTTCAGTGGAAATTTACCTGACAGAGCTTTCCCAGGTAACGCAAGCATATGCGGGAGAGCCGCTCAGCCGTTGACAGAGCCTTTGATTTAGTGCCAGGTTGCAAATTAAGTCTTTTGCCAAGGTACCCGAACACTTGCTCGTCAATTGCTTATCGCTTATTCATATCGCGCATCGAGTGCAGCCTGTTTCATCTGCTGGGGAAGGCAGTATGTGTTGACAAAAGTGTTGTCCAAAGTTGCTGCGTTTTCTTTCCTCCCCCTGTTTGGTCAAGTAAACAAGACTATCCTCTCTGAAAAGCCACCCTGTGCAAGTTGGAATCCTCTAATGAGCAAAGGAAAGAGCCTGATGTGTGTCAGTGACATGCAATGCATGGAGCTGTTTTGACACGCGGGTGAATTGTGTCCTACATTGCTGCTGTGAGGTGTTGTCCTGAATCCTTCTGGTTGACTTGACAGAACACTGGCAATCTACTGCAGAATGGCTAGAGCTGACTCACTGGTTTGGATTGTGGCTATCAGATATTCTGATGGAGGTAGCTGTGGGGATGCTGTATTTTAGGCAACAACATCCTCTCCAGAGTTTGATGTCCTTCCGCTTGGATGCGTGATGAGTAGTGATGAGTGATACAGGGATAGGATACATCCCATGAGCACTGGGGGCAGGGATATACTTATGTCCATGCTGGGTGCCTGAGGTACAGAACATAGTCCCACGTCTACAAATAAATGAAGTCTTGGTCCATAGTCCCAGCTGTGTTGGCAAAATCTGAGCTCAGGAATCGTGTCACTGCAGGCAGAGCAAGGCAGAGGCTGTTTGTCTTGGGGAAAGCTGACTTGAGGAAGAGGAGGGCAGTGGAGAATCTTGCTGAGGTGAGCAAGGAGTTAACTTCTGTTTGGTTTTGTGTAAGAAATCTCCAATTCAGCAACTTTCCCTAATGAACTGCCCATCAGGACATGACTGACTCCCTGCGACCTGTTTGTCTCAGCGAGCTGGAGGGCCCAGGAGACCACAAGCCAGGTCAGTCCTCCAGAGCGAGACGTGGAACAGGAGCGATCACCCAGTGTGGGAGAGCCTGTAAATCACCCGGTTAGCTTAACAGCGTGGGTCATTATTCTAAAGCAGTGGGGCTGAAACCTAAATCCAAATGAAAATATAGTCAATTTGTCTATACTTTACTGACTGAATGACTACGTAATGTCATGCAGCCCTGGCAATGCAGGGAGCAAGCAGAGGCAATTAGTGGGATGGCAAAGCTCCTTTGTTTTCTTGTCTTCCGCTTCCTCTGCATGCTCTAGCATGGGGCCAGGAGATAGTCTTGCAGGGACTGAATGGAAAACCCAGATTAACAGCCAGTGTTAACATCCACACCCAGTTTCTGCAGTTCTCTGTAAGGGGTCAGGATGGGAATAGAAAAACCCTCATTGATGACTTTTATGGCTCTAAAGGAACAAAATCTCATCTTCCTGCTACCCCCTGCTTTGGGCTACAATGATCTCAGGAGCTGGGTGCTCTGCAGTGCTTTCCCCAGGCCCAGAGCAGGCCAGGCTGAAAGGCATCATGCCAGATGACAGGGGTAACCGAGTGACAAGAAGGGCGAGTAGCTTGAGGACATATCACATCCTTGCACCAGCCTCAGGTCACATGGAACAATAGTCTAAAGTGGGGCTCTGGTCAGGGATGTGGGATCTCAGAATGTAGTTGACCCAAAGTTTGAAGTTGTTCTCAGGTAATGAGCACCTTCTGTAATAGCCAGAGCAGGTCAGTGTCATTGAAGGCTGGAAATAATAGGTGGGAGTCTGCTAACAAGCTTTCTGTGAAGTTGATATTTTTGTGGTTGCTTTTGCTACCTCTTTTTGAGCAGTAGGATGAGGGTGTTGTATGGATTAAAGACAGTATTTTAGTAAACTGCCTACAGCAGTTAGTGCCAGCTGCTGGCCTTCACAGGGCACTGGCTCTTAAAAGAAATAAAGCCATAAAGTAGTTATCCATGACCATAGAAAACCTTGAGAAAAAGGTTTCGTGAGGACAGAAAGGCTGTAAGAACAAGGTCCTTCACTTTGGAGCACTGCTCTCTATTGTCACCCTCATAAAGGCAGAATTGATAGTGACACCTGAAGACCCTGAGTCTGGTTAATAGGTTGGTCCAGTTTGTCTTTCAAGACCATTCTACCACCAGCTTTACAGAGGTAGTTAAAACACAGTTTGGAGGCTACCAAGTGTCTTTGGAACTATTAACTTTTTGAGGGTTGCTTCTAATTGGGTAAACGTTTATGGATGATCAAGAGAACTTATTTTTCTATGGAGGAACCCACGCACTGAACCTCAAGTGAATAATGAGTTTCCTGATCCAAGATCTAACATGGGCTGTGCCTGTTAGATCTGCAGCTGGGGAAAGGCAAACCTTCTAGGTTAACATAATGAGAGAGGAGGAGTACAGGAAATCTACAGGGGCTGTGCAAAGTGAGCTCTCCCTCCTGCCCAGATGCTGCTTCTGGGAAGGAAGGGAAGAGGAGAGGAAGGAGAAAAGCAGAGAGGAGAAGCAAAGACTCAGGGGTTTGAGAGCTGTGTCTGGGAGGAGAAACCCAACCACAGTCATGGATGAAACAAAAGGGAAAGCATGAAGGAAAACACAGGCTGAAAAATGAATAGTGATGGAAAGGTCTGGGGTGAGAGGAGCTCTAAAGAGGAGGCTTGCCCCAGTATCTCGTGTGACTTACACAATCTGTTTAACAGCGATCGGTCATGTTCTTTCCCTGACACTAGCTGCAGCAGCAGCTCTGTGCTGACAGGCAGTGGGGAATAAATGATTACTGACATATGCTAATCGGACAGTCTTAGACAGGACGTAAGAGGAATACATCAAGGTGGTGCAAAACGCATTTCTTGGTTGAAACTCTCCAACTTGTACAAGTAAATTAGCTTCAGGAAGTCACAAGCCTTCTTTGTTGTTTTAAACTGCAGGTAAAAATCAACAGCATGGCAAAAAAAAATAACCCCATCAGAACAAGGGCTGAGGCAGAGAGCTGAAAGGCTCTTTGCAGTGGTATCTATCAATGCCAGATATGATTTTGGCCACGTAAACTCCCTGCAGGGTTTCAGTGCTTTCAGACTTCCTGGAGTCTCCCTTCTATTCTGCTTGCCCAGCTCTTTTCCCTTCCTTCCTGAAATACCCCCTAGCTCTTCACTTGAAGCTTCCCTGTAATTTACACCACAAACATAGCTAACAGAATACAAACAACTACCCCAGAGCATAGCAGGATGCACAGATGAATTCAGGGAGGTGTTTAAATCCCATTGCCAGAACAAGAAATCTTCACCTTAGCTCTGATTTGGATCAATTAAAGGAAGTGTCATGCACATCTATAACCTGGCTAGACCCTCTGCTCAGTCTCAGGGTGAATATTGTCAATCAGGTAGTTTAGAGAGGTCTCAAAAGTGCAGGCTTTCTGGAAAGCTATTTCTTGGGGTGAAAAATTCTCCTTGGAACTTCTGATGTGGTTTAAATTGATTATTGTGGAGCTGGTTAAATGGCAGGCTACCAAAATGTATGTTTGACTGTTCTGCTTGTGGAGGGTAGCTGTGGGAATACCAGCAGAAAACAAAGGCCAACCCAGTACTGTTAGTACTGTAGGACATAGAAGGATGCTTTTCATCTTGTGAAAAGGCATGAAAGTGCTCACAAGTTAGAAAATAAATCATTAAACCCTTATCTGGGCATCTGCTGCCTCTCTTCCAGGTCTTATGGCTGCAAAAAGTACACCACCCTGAAGTCCAAAACAGGCTGATGTTTGAATGTATCCAGTACAGCACCATTTAGGGTCTGAATCTCTGGGAGCTCTGAGGAAGAGCCTTGTGTCTACCTTCATTGTGTACTAAGGTATCTCCTATCCAGACCCTGTGTGTTATGATGGCATGTGGGCAAGGTTAGAAGGTGTCCCTGAGTTCAGGCAAGTGCTCCATACCTTCTCCAAGCTGGGCAGGTGCCAGAAGGACTCCTCCTTTGGAGGCAGTGGGTTTTTTCGCAGGAATGTGGTGCGAGTTTCACGCACTTTCTCTTTCTGCAACCAAAGGTAAAGAAGAATGGGCTGAAATGGGTGCAGATCTATAGACATCAGGATAGTGTCATGATGTATAAGGTATATAGGCATATATAAGCAGTGTAATGACACAGAGGTGAGCAAGACTAAAAGTCTCTTTGGATGGATGATCACAAGTGCCTGATCTGGGTGGTTTTTCCATGCCTACACAGCCAGTACTGATACCTAAAACATACTGATGAGACAAACACAAGCAGCTTCCAGCTCTGTGTCTGCTTTATATGGCATCCCAGTGAGATGACTCCTGCCTGCGCTCTGAGCTAGAGCAATGGCTCATCACTAGCTGAGAAAGTCACTTCTACCACTCCCACTACAGGAGGGTTTCCTGGCTGTCCTGTGTGTTGCTTTCCTGATTAATTGCAGCTTGCAGTGCTTCATAGTTCCTGCATGAGCCAGTGCAGGTACCTGGTGAATGTTTTAGCCATGTGAAACCTTAGGGAATCTGTCTGCTCTTTGGTCTAGGATGTGGGTTTTTAACTGATAATTGGTGGCTGCAGGCTTTGGGAACTTGATGGAGGGAGCCTAGTGATTAAAAACATCTATCATTAGTAGAGAAGGTAGGGATGCAGTTTTGAGCACCCTAGGCTTGTGTATTCATAAAGTAGCTGCTAATTAAGAACATTGTATTCTTGCACTTCAACTATAAAGCATAGTTTGTGATGGCAGTAAGCCCATTGAAATTGGTCATTACCATATTAGCTCAACTCTTCTTTGAGCCATTAACTAATAAAACAGTCATTGGCTGCTTTTAAATGTTCTTACAATATTGGCTTGTTTAACAGCATTGCACTCTAACAACTGCTCTGGGTGCTGGCATCAACCACACCATGCCAGGTTCAGAGCTGATGCTGGTCCATTTGTTGGTTATTCCATTGCTTTGTCCACTGTCACAGGTAAGCTGAGCAGAGCTGATGCTGTCCAAAGGATAGCCTGCAAAACTCCTGGCATAAGTACAACATAAACACTGAAGATAATTTGAAACTTAATTCTTTGTCACAGCAGGGTGTTTTACTATTGTAGCAATGCAAAAAGAACCAGAGCCTCTGTTTCAATTGATACTGGGAATTTAGCTGGGCAACCTGTGCCTAGAGGCATATTGATGCAGACATATTTGATGATGGCTAGAAAAGTATCTCTGTGGGATAGGTGTCTAAGCCTTTGAAAGGCCTTGGCCAAAGCACTGTTACCCTGAAGAACTTGCTCAGCTCCCATGCATGGCTTCAGATACAAGAATACTTAACCCCACAAACACCACCTTCTCTTTGGTTTCTAGAGCACACACATTGTGACTTGCATATCTGGTCTTTGCCCCTACAGCGGATGCTCTGGCTGAAGCCAGGCCCATCTTATCTGGGAAGCAGCTCATCTTTATTAGGCTTCACCAGCCTTTTAGTAGTCAGGGAGGATGCTTTCTCAGCTGGGGGAAGCCCATCCATTGTGGGGTAGCAGTGCTATACACAGCAAGGGTAAGCACTGCTGGAGTATTATCACCTTTTTCTTTTCCATTCGCTCCGCTGTTGTCAGGGCTCTCTGCTGCTCCATCCACAGCTGCTGGTATCTGTGGTGGAGGAGGTCAAAAAAGGGAGTGCAAGACCTGCAAAACATTGAAAAGACAACAGTATAATCCCCAGTATTAATATCTCTTTACCTCCCCATGCTGATTCATACCTCCGCTCTTGGAAAGTGTGACTGGTGAGAATCGGCCACACTTGCATTGGAAAAGGCTTTCTCTTGCTCAAGAAAGCCTTGAATGCAGATGCATTTTCAGTTCATATTCCACAGCCTGCATGCCCTTGTTATAACCTGTAGCATGATTGTGCTAGAGCATTGCCCAGAATTGGCACAATTTCTATCTTTGCACAGCCCTTTACAGGGCCCATATTGCCATCTCTCCTCAAGCCCCAGTGTGCTGGAAGCACATAGCACCACAACTGTGGCTCAGCTTTGGGCCCTGCTGTGGCTCCAGGAGAACATTTCCCAGCTGATACCTGATGATGGGTAATGAAAGCACTGAATGAAGCAATGTTTGGAGGCAACTGGGTTTTTGCATTGCCACCCTGGGGCTCATAGGAGCAGCTCTGGCTGGGTCCCCTCCAGCCTGACGCAGCCATGGGAGCTGTGTGGAAGAAACCACTGGGTGCAAAGTAGGTTTTGCTAAAATAACACTGGGTTTGCAATTGAAATATCACTACTGTGGTATACCAAACCCCACAAACACATGGAATGACTGATTGGGTGAGAGGAATAAGTGCTGTCTTAAGCAGTCTGAATAGAGATAAAAATTGACTCAAGGCAGCAGAAAGGGGAGCTGGAACGCTAAGCCCTGCTCTAGTACCTCAGCTGCACAGATACATTTGCCCCTTGAAGCAGCATACCAAGGAGCACCCTGGCCAGGAGAAGACAGCAGCAGAGAGGTGCGACAGATGAGCATGGTTCAGGAAAAATAAAAGGCAGTTGCTTGCTGGCCAGTGTCCTGTTCAGCTGCTCTGAGCTGGGGTTAACCTGACCAGCTTGTGGCAGAGCTGCAGCCTGAAATGGTCGAGTCCTGCTCCTTGCAAGTGAGGATACTTCATCAGCATGGGAGGCAGAACTGGCAGTGGCAGCAGCAGGGTTCTTGCCTTGAGGACAGCATATCAGTTATCGCTGTGGTCCTGCTGCTATTCTTTCCCCACAGAAGCAAACACTTGAAGGTGATGGAGGACTCCAGCTTCAAGTTTTATTGGTCCTTGTTCTTGTACACCTTGCTGGGGAGGGATTCTTCCACCTCAGCAGCAACCAAGGACTGTGGAGCCCCAGTTCTGTTCCCACCTGTAGCCTGCAGCTCCTTCAGCTGCAGCTCCTGTGACAGAAAGGCAGTGCTTTCCCTGCCTGTTCAGACCATCTGGAAGACATTGGTGAACAGAACTAACTGCTGGGCTGTTTCTGGGCCACCATCTCCACCAGAAGGTCGTTTTCTCTAGAGAGCCCATGTGCCACAGGGTGAGCTGGTGCTTCATGGCTTTTGGCAGGAGTAGGTCCAAAATCAGTAGCAGACAGCTTTTAGCAGTCTCGAATCTTTGACTATCACAGAGGGCACCAGCAGTGCATATGCAAATAGTAACTCTCCATTTCTTGTTCCTCCACCCCTGTGGTGACTTTTATTACTTAATTATTGCACACCACATGCTTCAAAACAGCCTAATCTATGGTCGTGTTTTCTAATGATACTAGATGTGCAATCCAGCAATATACATCCCGAGGGGGCATTCATATCAGAGGAGACATCCTTCTGCAGGCCTCCTGTTTCATAGATCACATGCTGCAGGGCTTTTCAGGGCTTTGCTTACAAATCAGCTGTGCTGCTCCAGATTGTTATCTGGAGACACCCAGTGCCAAAGGTGACACCCAACATTTACCCTTTGTTGTCCCTTCTCTTTCCCTTCCAGTCTGGCATTTCCTACTGATCAGAGCAGGGTGGAACATTTGCAAAGGATGAAAGATAGGGCAAACCTGTGGTCAAGTGTCTTATTTTCTGGGTAGGTCTCCAGTATTATTGCATGGAGTAAATCTTGGGATTTCTGGCACAAGCATATGGTGAGCTTTGCACATGGGCTTGTTTCCTTGGCCTGTCCTTTTGCTCTCCGAGGCAGGAGCTTGCCTGGTGTGCAGAAGTAGCAGGGAGGGACAGAGGAAAACGTTGAGCCTTTGTGTGTAGTGTTTGATTATTGATTTTCGTGGTAGCTGAATGTGTTTTCACACCTCTATGGAGGTGACTTTTACCATCTCCACTGGACCAGCCAGTTGGTGACTGATTAGTCCACAGCTGGCTTGTAAGTAAATGCGTGAAAGGACACATTTGGGTTGATGCTCTTCAGAGATCCTTCCCTGCCGTGTGATTAATCGCATTTAAGTCCTGATCCAGCAAAGTATAGAATCATGCCTGGAATGATACACGCATGAACTGCCTCTTTGAAATCAGTGGGAATGGCTCGTGTGCTTAGTTATGCACGTAAGCTCTGGTGGGGCTGTAGGACATGAAGCTTCATCTGTCTTTTCCTGCCTCTTGTGAGAGAAATGCTGATGAAGCGGGGAAGAACAGGGGATATCAGGTAACACCCTTCGACTGAAGTCACTGGAGAAATTTCAGCGAGGTGGCTTTTTCTTTGTAGGTCAAACACTGATCTCATCGGAGTGGATGGAGAATTTTGGCCTCGGTATCGGTGCCGCTTGGAAGTGTGACAGGATTTCTCATTTGTAGCTGGCCTTTAGGAAAACGTCCTCTTGCCTTAGTGTTACTTAAGGACAGGAGTAAATGGCTTGTGTGTTCTGTTTCCTTTTGTCACCCTGCCCAGATGTCACCCCTCTGGACTGGGAGGATTTGCTGTCATCTGGGGATGCTGTGGGGAGAGCGGGGGAAGCATCCGCTGAAAACAGTTATTGTGGGTTAAAATCCATCTCGTTCAGAGTCACTCAGATCTCCTTGTTTTGGCACAACCACCCTGCCACAGGCAGGAAAGGGAAAGAAGTTCTGATAGGATGTAACGAATTATTTATAATTGTGGAAAAAAATAATCAGATGCTTCCTTTTATAGTCAAATAGTTGGAGCCACTTCTAATGCTGACATTTCCTAAATATTTTAAGATTTATCTGTGCACATTTTCAAAACTATTATCCCTGAAACAGTTCCTGTCTCTTTAATAGACTCTCTCTAATTTACTTTCAAGAGCCAGGGTACAGACCTATTTTCAACTGAAATGACAAGCACCTGCTAACTTGGTTATACGATGTGGTATGCAAGCCTGCCAGAAATCTCCTAGAAAAGAGGCTGCAGCCTCCTAATAGGCTATTTTACTGTAAAAACAATGTTAAAAAGTATAATAAAGTATTAACAATATTAAAATAAAACGGTGTAGGCCTTAAATGAGCTACAAACTAGTTAAATCTATTCCATTCAATATGAGCCTTCAGTGCTTTGCAGCTGATACCTCGGAGCTGGGATTTATCTGAAATGAAGGCACCAGGGACATGCAAGAGAAATGGTAATTATAATTTGCAAACATTAGGCTGACATTTTTTTTGTGTATGTGTGTATGAATTCTGACAGCTGTGATTTGTGCCATGCCAAATAGTGTTCTATCGAGCTGGGAAGGGCTCACTTTCTGGCAGGCCGTCCTCAGAGCCAGCAGCTCATTAAAACTTTGGAGAAGGAGAAGTTGCCGAAAACAGGAAGGCGTCAGAACCATCTGAGGGACTTTTGGTACATGCTTGTTGAAAGGTGTTTGAGAAGAGAGCCTTGGGTCTGACAAACTGGAATTTTAGTACGCCTCTCCGTTCACAGTGGGGCAAAATAATTGGTCATCAGTGACTACTAATTTGGTTTAGTAGCCAGAGGCGTTTTTTTTTCTTCCCAGAAAATCAATGACAGTGCCGAGGTCTGTTCAACGTGATTCAGCTCAAGACGGGTCCTCATTTAGCTCTTGATGCTTCTTCCACTGGAGACAGCTATTTTGTTAAAATGAAATTAAAATCTAGCTATAATACTCGGCTCTGGGAGCAGCACCCGTCAATGCCATGCTGCTCTTGAGGTTTCAGGGTTGTCAGTCTCCCCTCAAACTTATTTTCAGAGGTTTATATATCAACTGGAGGGGGGAAAAAAGAAAGGTACTTGGCAAAAGTGGATACAAAGGACTTTGCTCAGGAAAGAGGTTTATACCAGCTTAAAAGGTGCAATCAGTTTGACTGCTAAGTTGTGCTGCGAAATGGTGAAACTTGACTTGTGATAGCCTTTTTCTTGTATAATTCAAAAGCACAGGGGTTTGTAAATATTTGAGTGCAAACTTCAGCCCTTGGATTATCCAGGTAGCTCTCCAGCCAAGGCAGAGAGCTGCACAGCTCCTGCAGCACTCTTCCTGCTGCTGGTCAGGACAGGCTCCAGTGGGAAGCAGAGCAAGGGAGCAGAGGACGCGCACAGGCACTGGCTCCCTGGTGGCTGTGCAGATGTTTGGGCAGCACCAAAACCACTGCTCTGATTTCAGTGGCAGCAGGATCTGTCCCTGTGTGGATGCTTATGCAACAGATCAATCATATAATAGAACATTTTACAGTTGTGATATTAAAACCATGTTGCAACACCACTGCCTATCCTGAAAGTATAATTCTTTCTTGAAAGATCAATGAGGTTTCAAGGGGGTTTAGTCCTTGCTGATGTCCTTCCATCTAAGATGATGTGCTTCTGTTGCACAGCAAGGATCTGTCGGTGGGATCTTCAGTCCAGATGGGAGACAGCTATAGGGGGCATCACCTTTGTGTTCCTTTCTTGTGTACTTTATGATGGGAAGAGTTTGTCCTGTGGTAGTAGTGTCCATAAAGAGATCTTTCTGCTCAAGGCCAGGTCAGACAAATCCATTCCAGTTGGTTTATCCAGAACCGGTTTGGTCTCCAACATCTCTGGGGTGTGTGGCTCCTTGGTGCAGCTTATCTTTAGCACATAAAGCACAAGCTGGGGTCTGTGATTCTGCTTGGGGCCTTGGGTGCTTGGCACCCATGCAGGCAGCAGTATGGCATTAACGCTCAGGTCCTTCTGCCCTGAAAGGGGGCTGATAGCACAGGAAAATTCTGATTACAGTTTCCTTGTAGTGCTATATTGTCTCCCTTCCTCCCTCATTACTAATGGGCTGGAGCTAGCAATCCATCTACCATTAATTTGTCTCCAGCAGGAATTCGGGGTATGATTACAGCTCTGGCCCTTGTGCGAGAGCCGGCACAGCCCTGGTATCCCCCTGTAAACTGCCTGGCTCTGCCTTGCCTTAATTGTTCCCCTTTGGCCGGTTGGACCCGTCTCGTCTAACAAGGGCAGTGAGGAGGGCCGAGGTAATTGAAGCACTTAGCCACACTCCCAAGCATTGCCTCCTGCAGCTCATTAGGAAAGAGGCCGCTGGGCTCTTCATTATTTCTTTTAATTGTTTGTGGGTTTTGCATAACAGTGAATGGCAGAAGAGGGATGTGCAGTTAGTGGTGAATTCTTGACTTTGAAATTTGTATAAAAGGTCACTTACAATTTGTTAACGCTTTCACAACAGTGAATTCAATTAGCGGCTCTGGCAGCCGCTGCACATACGTGTATGGGTGTGCTTGTGAGGAGAGGGGGAGATGGCAAAACAAGCAGGCTGTGAATGTAAGAGCGCTCCATTTTCCTAAGAAGCTTGTGGGCTATATTGTAGAGGTACAGCTTTCCGGTCCTCTAAATAGGTCCTGGCAATAAACCCGTGGAGAGGCCTGAAAGATCACTTTTAAATGATCTCCACTTGTCCTCACTTTCCATTAGCCACTGAAGAAAATAACGAGAAAAATTGGTAGAAAACACTTGGGGACCAATTTTTTTTTTGCAGTTTTTGGGCTGGCAAAACTCTCCCTTGAAATAGTGGGTCCTCAATCCACACGGCAGCTGCAGGATCCGTGCCATCAAAGCACTGATTACTCTGATTTTTCTGAAGCTTCTTTACAATCATTGTAGTTTGGATGAGGAAATAACAATATAAAGTATTTCACCATGGGCAGCCAATGAGGCAGTGGCTTCTTGTAAGTGTTGGAGGATGTGTTGTTTTGCTCAGAGGGCTCATACGTATAGAACAGTAAAAAGAATAAAATCCATTGTAAACATGCACTTTAAAAGATTTATCAGATGCTCATAGCTGTACTTAGGAGTACACATGGTTACAAGAGCACCAATTTGCTTTACTATTCCCTCCCAGGCCAAGAGTGAGATGTATACTTGTAACGGTCCTAAATGCACACACTGAACATGTCTTGCAGTGAAGATACCAAGCCAGCTCTTGCCCATTAAATAACTGGGTTCACAAGCTGGAATTTGTGTACTAGCATTGATTTTTGGGTTGCAGATAGCCTTTGGCTGACTTAATTGAAGATGATTTAGTTTGTCTTCAACACATTTGTCTGCTGTTACCCTCAGAAAGTCAGGTGGGAGGTGATTACAAGACAGAGCTATTCTGCCTGGAGGTCTCAATCCATGGCTGAGTGAACAGTGCTCAGGCTGCAGCCATCAACAAATGCAAAACATCCTGATGAGTAAAAAAACAAGGGGGGGGGGGAGCCCACAATGCTGAGCAAAACAAATCGAAGCGCAAGGTCTTCCCCTTGACCTCCATCCCATGCTTGAATCTCCCTGGCTGGGTGGGAACATTACTTTATTTGAAAGGAGAAGATGACAATGAGGGCTGGAAAGCTTTGCTTTCACAAAAGAGATTCTGTGGTTATTTCGCCCTGGCCCAGGTTTTCATTGCTCAGGCTGCCAAAGGAGAAGTATTCCAGGGGGAAAAAACATCCACTTGTGGCATGAAGTAGTTTTAGATGGTAAAAGTTTGGAAGGAATTATTCAGCCAGTTGTAATCAGTGGAGATAAACCCATGAACAACAGCCAGTTGAGGGAGTAAATTACTTTCCTATTCAGTGTAATGCAGTTGGTAATAAGGGATCTAAATCTCTTCCTTTAGATCTTTTTTTTTTCCCAGCTCTGTGGCTGATGCGCAGAATCCAAACCTTATGCTAAACCATGACTTGGCTGTTTGTTTTCTTTAAGGCTGGCAGCCTGAAGCAGTCAAAACCTGTTAAAACTGCAGTAACTACACTGAAGGAGACCCAGTACCATGGTGCACTCGGGGTGTTTTTTGGGAAGGGTTCTGCCCTATGAGATGCAGCCACCTGGGCACAAGTTAGCATGATCCAGGCAGATGTGGCTGGGAGCTCTGCGGTAGCTGATGTACACACAGCGATGGGAGCGCATACCCAGCCTGGAGCATCTCCTGTAGAGGGAAAGTTTTCCTGAAACAGAAATTCTTAGCAATGTGAGAATGGTGGCAGAAACACAAAGTGCCTTTGCTGTGGAACCGAGTAGGATATGCAATTATCTGAACTGATGGGACTCCTGTATTTTTTAACTTGGGTGCATTTTTTGGTGCCTCAGCCTGACAGTGATTCCAATCACTGTGTTACATTTTTTACAAGTCTTTTTGCCAAAACTCAGATACTACTTTTCTAAAACTTTTGTTTGCCCCAATCTTGGACTTTTTTTTTGTGTGGTTTTACTGTATCTTTATTTGTTTGGTTTCTAGTGATTGTGGCTCAGATGTGGGCTTGCTTGAATATTCATCTTTCATGCCTGTCCAGCTCTTCCTGGTGGGTTCTTTCCAGGAGCACCTTCTGCTCTTCAGCATTGTTTCTTTGGCATATCTTTGCAGCTGGTCTATAGCTATATAGACCAGGGCCATATATTAATGACCTGAGATGTTCTTTAAGTGTCCCAAAAATAAGCACAACAGGGCACTGTGTGTGCCAAAGAGATGCTGGAAATATCTCTGTACCTTTTGGGCAGCTTTCTAAACTTTGGTGCTGTGCAGACACATGGACACTTTGGGTGGAAAGGCCTCTTGCAAAGCAGAAGCAAGAGTATTGAAACCTCCCTTCTTGGGGAAGGTGAAAGATAAGGACAGAGCAGTCAGTTATGCCAGGAAGCTGCAGGGATAGCCAGGGTAACAGCTGAGCTGCTAAAGGCCAGGGAAACAATTGTCAACAGAGCAATAGGACAATTGCACATGATACAAAGAAAAGAGGGAGGTACTGGATAACTGGTGCTCTTGGCCAATTGTAACAGTTTGAAGAAGAAAGAGATATGCAGTGACCAAACGCTTTGGAGAGGTGAGTTTGCTGCGGGAACATGGTAAAAGCAGCTGCCAAAGGATTAAAACCAGCTTTGGAGAATAGGAGGTGGAATGGCAGGAGGGGATGGTTAGAAGGAAAATGGCATGTGAAATTCAGGAAAGGGACGGTTGAAGCGAAGGCAGACAGCAGGGGGGGACCCGGCAGGAGACACAGGGATGACAGAGTGCCAGGGAAATCCTGCCAGCACACCCAAGGTCAGCCCAACCTACAGGCCAACTGCCAAGTGGATGGCAGCGTGTTGGAGGCAGGGTTATGGCCATGCAGGGTTTGAAGGAGGTTCGGGTGTAGAATGGCAGAGAATGGCATGTCTGTGCAGTCCCTGAGTCCAGGAATATGTTCTGGGACATAGTATGCAGGATTAGGAAACTCGCACTATTAAGAAGCAAATGAAAGCTTTTCTCCAAAAGCAGCCCTGGAAATGCTGGAGTGTGCTCGTGCTGAGGACACATGCTGCACTGCTAGCTCCTGGGGAGAAAACTTGTGTTTGGGGTACCAACTGTGTGCTGGTGTGTCTTGGCTTCAAACTCCTTGTGTGACCTTGTGCAAATCAATGTGATCTGAAATCCAGCTGTAGACAGCATCCATGTCTCTGTGCTTACTTCTAATTCCAAAAACGACTATTTAGTGTCTGCTAATTTCAGTGCACATTGAACTTCAATCGGAGAAGGTGTTTAGGGGGATAAATGTGGGTCTGGACATCTATTGGAGCTTCAAAATACACCTTGAATAACAAGCTGTGTTAACACTGGTGAAAATTCTGAGGTCTTCAGACTGTGTCTTTAGATCTCCAATATCGTCAAAACACCCAGCCTACTCAGTGCCCTGCATCCTCCCTCTTATAAAACGAGGTAATTACACAAAGAGTATGGGGGTTGGATACACCTGCTAGTCAAACTGTCGTGGGGTTATTTTTAAAGGAAAGGACCTGGGATTTGGGTCCAGGGTGACAGCAACCCAGATCTGCACACATCTTATGGCTATGTAATGTGCCATTCACAAAGCACGTGGATGTGGGATGGTTTTTAGCTCCTAGAGGAGGGGTATTGCCAGTGATGAGCACTTTCCGTGAAAGAAAACCTGGAGACCTATTTGCAGTGGGGATGAGAGCTGGGGCAAGTGAAGCCGAGCATGCATGCACAGTAACACCCCAGTGTTATGCTCAATGGACACATGCTCTCTTGCAAATCGTGGCTTACACAAGGCAGCTCTTGTAGAGATCAGAAGCTGGGGCATGAATTGGGAGAGCCTGACTGGAGGATGCCCCATGGGGGAGGCTGGGACCCTACCACATCCTCGTTACCGCTGACCTTGGCACGAGCACTGCCTGCTGATGGATCGGCTATGGAGCTGGACAAGACCCTGGGGAACCACTGCATTATCTATTATCGTCCCATCAGTGCCTCCCCTGACCCCTCCCAGCTCTGAATGCCACAGGCATCAGGGAGGGAATAAATCTCTGTCTGATACTGAGAGAGAGAAGGGAGCGAGAGCAGGAAAAAGGAGAGATGAAAAATGTCCTTTTTATGACTCTCACAACAAAGCTGGCCTCATGATTCGTAGCAAACATTTCTCTGGGAAAAGGGAGGGAGAGAATGGGGGGGAATCAGCAAAAAAGCAGAGCTGCTTCTCTCCCCTGGAAGATGTCCACAGGGAATTAATAGAGGGATATGGGTGACCTTTGAAGGTAAATATCCCAGGAAAGGAAAGAAGCCTTGGAGCTTCAGAAAGCCCACTCCAGTGTCTGACACTGCCTGTGAAATGCTCCATGCGGCACACATCCGCTATGAACGGAAAGCAGAGACGTAAGCAATCCTCCATGCTAGAAGGAGCAGCAGGGCCAGGGTGTGATTAATAAGGCCCTAATAGCAACCGCAGCATTTGTGTTCATCTCTATTTGGGATGATCCAGGAGAGCTCTTGTACTTAAGCCTGCAGATAACTCCTGACCTGGATGTCTTTAGGAGACAGAAGCCTTTAGCAGCGCAGGCCAGGGGCTGGGGATATGTTGTTAGGGCTTGAGAAACCCCTGCACATTATCTGCTGACAGCTGTAAGACCACAAACTCATTCCTGTGACAGCTGCTGAGTTGTTTGGCCTTTATAACCCCCTGTGCTGCTGTTCCTGGGGAGGCAGCCCAGCCCTGAGGCTGCATGCTGGCAGTAACTGCAATTCCAGCTGTGCAGAGCAGCTGCAACAGGGCTATGGGTGCAGATTAGGAGTGTTTGTGTTGGTGCTCTGGGGATTGTCCCAGAGCGTTGCCATCATCAGGCAGAGTGGCTGCAGCCACTTCAAATGCAATGGGAAGAAACCTTTGCTCTCTGGCCTTCTCAGATGTACTGTGTGCACATTGGGGAATGACACGCAGGCTCTTTTCTTGCTGAAAAACGTCACTGCACCTGGTGTGTTTATCAAGGTGGCATTTCTAAAGGCAAGGAAATGCTTGAAGTCAGGGAAAAAGACTGTGTGCCATTGTTCTCTTCTGCCCCAGACAAGTATGTTGTGATTGCCTTCCCAATTAGCAGCGCTAAGAATGCAATTGTACAGAGCTCAGAGTCTGAAAGCAGAATCAAATCCACTGATAACCAAATCATTTTTAACAGAGCAGGTCTTGGGGAGCCTGGTCAGCTGTGATTAGGGACAGGCTTGGGCTGGGCAGTGCTCAAGAAAGCTGGTATCTTTTACTTGCTAGTCATGGAAAAGTATGTTAAATTCCCACTTGTACTGAAATGGCTGTAACAACTCTTTGGTAATCCCAGTAATTTGATTTTGTCTATAACGTGCTTTCAAAGTAGAGGGATAAATACAATCAGTTGGCATAAAAGGTAGCTATTAAGAAGCAGGCAAGTTGTACAATAATAACTTTAAATTAAAAGCCCTTTCCCACTACTTCAGCTATTGTGGGGCCTGCAGATTTTCCTTCAAACTTTTGAAACGTGCCTAGACTTCTTAGAGGCAGCCACTTAACCTCCGTTTATGAAGAAATAAAGCAAAATTGATGTTGATTTTGGTCTACATTGGGGGATACTTTTGCAACATAAAAGCCCTTTTGCCTGCAATTTGCAGAGCAGCCCTGTCACATTGGTGAGGGTTGATACTGATAAAGATAAAGCTTTATAGCTGGGGCATTTGCAGCTAACAGCAAGCTAATGCTACATTTTCATTTTGATGCAATTAATGTTAATATCTACTACGAAAATTGTCATTAAATACCATTTTAAAATCCATTCAATTTGCATATGCAAAGCCCATTTACTATCATGTAAAATACACAATGCCGTTCATCATGTCTCTTCTCTAGAATTTGTTGCTGTTATTTTTCTGTAGCGATTATTATCCAGCTCTTAAAATGAAACCTAATGTCTGATCCAGACCTCCACAGAGCAAGAAAACACACTGCTCTAGCAACAGCAGGGCTGCTTCGGAGCCCCTTTCAGAGGTGTTGAGCACTTGCTTGTGCTGGACTCCCACTGGCTCTTCCACACTGCTGTGCTGTCCAGCCTCCCTCACGCTTCTGTGCAGGGACCTAGAAGTGAGTCTAAGGTGCCATTGTTTTCCCTGGAGACTCCCTGTTTCCCTATGAGAAAGCAGCACAGCAGGCAGCTGAGAGCTGGTATGCGAGGGTTATGTGAAATGGGTCACTTCTAAGTGCTGTACCTGAACCTCAGGTAGGACTTATGTATGCAGGATGCTTTGTAAAAATCTTGTGGAAGATACTGCAATGCAGAAGACCTAACTCGGTGTGAAGCCTTAACCAACCTGCTGCATTGCAAGGGTTATGCCCTTCTAGAGGGTTGCTGGGAGAGCTGCATGTACTGGCTCTCCCTGCCAGCTCTTGGGTGGGAGCCCAAGAAAGCAGGGAAGGGCTTACTTGCCTCCATTCTGCTGTACTACCAGTTTCTGCTCAATGCAGGGAGGCGAGCTACCAAGTGGGACAGGGAAGGATAAAGAACTTCAATTCATCCTTAACTGCACCAGTGGAAATACCAATACGAGCAAGTAGAAATGCTGTTGCTCTGGTTTTCTGACCCTGGGAAGCCGTCATTCTGGCTTACAACTTTTCATGTTCCTTTAAACTGAAGGATTTGCACTGAATGTATTTCTAAAAGGCTTCAAGCCCTTAGTGCCACAGGTGAAATATTGATGCATTGTGGCCTCTAGATTAGATTTAGGTAGTTGATTATCTGGCACACTGGTGCAATCAGACATGGGAGCGATGCTGTGACTCAGTTGCAGCATGTCCATGTTCAGGACACCTCTTTTATGGGGACAGTGCTAGCTGAGATGTGTTGGAGATGTACGTGTGAGGGTAGGAAGGGATAGTCTCATTCTGAGAAGGGCCCCAAGCCTTCCCCCTTACTGTGTTTTGATGCCATAAGTCATGTCTGCAGGTAGTTCAGGAGGACACTTATTGAAGCGACTGTTTTCAACATCCTTGCACCGAATGTCCTTTGCCTTGTAGTACAAATTATATTCACGGGCTGTGGTATAACCGGCCTTCAGTGCACCGCGGTTCATGGCAATGTAGTCTCGGGGCATCTCCCGAACTAAATGAGTCCTGGGCTTTACGGTGTTCCAGTGGCCTATTGCTGGAGATGGAAGGAAACATGAGAGACAAGGAGAAAAAGATCAGGTACCTTGGGTAACTCCTATTGGGGAAGGCAGGCTGATGTTTGTGCATCATTTGTGCATCATATTCAAGGGCCTTGCATGGTGTGCATGCCTTTTGCCATGGCTTCACCATGGAGTGAACTTCATATCTTATCCTACTGCATTTCATATGGGGATATCTTCCATCTGAATCAGATGTCTTTGCACCCTTTACAATGGCTTGCTCAGCAAGTCTGATTTCACAGTGAAATTGTTAATTTCAGGTGATGCTAATTAAAGTGGGGAATATTGGATTTCTCCTCCTCCACCTTGATGAGAAGTATTAGAGAGCACTGGGAAGGAGATGAGATTCCCTGCCAGCATTAGGATTTTGTTGCAGGTCTGTATTTTAGTGGTGGTGCCATACCTTCAGGGACTCCTCCATCTGTCCTCTTGGTGTACAACCCATATGCAAAATCAATGCCTGGCAGGGTGTAGCAGTTTCTCTGGGGCTTCCCCAGTTCTGCCTGTGGAAGAACGAAGTCAAAGGAGAAATATAAAGACCTTTCCTGATTAGCTTAAGTCCCTGAAAATATAAGTTTGTAACCGAACATGGCCACAAGCACCAGGATTTGAATCCCACTGCACAAGCATCACAGTGCAAAAGAACTGGCAGCCATGAGGCTTCCCTAGAGCTGAATTCACACAAGTTTGTACATAGCCTTGCTGAAAACAGGGATCCTGATTTAATATATACAGACTTGAAGTCTCCTTGTCTGGCTTAATCTCTCCTTGGCTGGGGTGCCCTGCTGTAGTCTTTGCTGGGGAGACTCTGTGCCAAGTCTTAGCTTTCCTTTTATTTCTAAGTTGTGCATCTTCCTAGAAAACTAATGTAAATTTCCCCAAGCACAATCACATTGCCACTCCTGCCTGTGAATAATCAAGACACAAGGCATGTTGCAGGGGGAGAATAAGGGGAATGAAGAAGGGGGAGCAGAGCCTGGGGTTTATAGCACAGAAAAGAGAACTTGAGCTCAATGACCTCATATTTATTTATTTTTTAAATGAACTCTTCCCCAGACTGTGTGTGTCCCAGCCTGGTGGTGTCTGTGGGATTAACTGACCTCCCCTCACCCCTTTGTCTCTATCCTCCCATCTCCATGGTGAAGTCACTGCAGGATGTGTGTGTCTTGAAACCTTATTGCTGCTTGAAAGGGAGGTGGAGGAGGAGGGAAGGGGCGAGAGGCTGGCAGCCTGGGTCTGTGAGCTCCTGCTAGGAGAAGCTGGAGCAGGGTCCTCTGGAACCCTGAGGCATGGTGTGGATGCTTTGGGACAGCTTATTTTCCATGGGAAGGGTGTTGTAGGTGTTTGCAGGTCTTGTTGGGAGTGCTGAAATCCTACTTTAGTGCTTCTTCTGGTGAACCGTTGAACATTGACATTGGGATGACTGTTACTACACTCCAGAGTGAACACTCTCTGGATCAGGAGAAGCTGAATCAAATGCAGCCCTTTCTGCAAGGACTGAGTCAAAGAGTAAGACTGAAAATGAACCATCTCCAGCTTGCCACTATGGCGGTTTGAGGCTGTACAGTGATTGACAAGGAACACAGCTTCCTATAGCTGCTTGTATAGGAACATCATCCAAACCCACATTTACATTCTGCTCTAGCCAGCAATGTGCAAACCCTGGCCAGGGCCTCAGAGCTGTATGCTGCCAGCCTGGTGGTCCCTTTCCAATGTGCTGTTAAAGGGTACTCACCAAGTGTGCATGATGCTGCTGAGCAGCTTGAGCTGTTCTGCATCACCCTCAGTGCAGGCTGAGCCAGTTTTGCCTGGAGAACGAAGGTTAATAACCCCTGCCCAAAGCAGGTACCTTCCCAGAGGGCTCTGTGTTGAGGGCTCTCGAATTTGCTTGTAATTCCTCAAACTTTTTTGCCTGGAGCCATTTTTTTTGTGCATTCAGTTTGGAGTTTCTCAGCTCCTGTCTCTGTAAAAGCACACAGGGGCTGTGTCACTGACTCCCCACCAGTGTGCTCAGGGGTGAGATCGTGCCCGATTGCCTGAGTGACTTGTCTGCGTTGTGACAACAGCTCTGCCCCTTTGCAAATCCTGGCAAGCTGGCTGTCAGCTTTGCCAGTTTGGGATTATTGGTCCTGCAAACCTGTTCAGTGATGCTTTCAGGTAAACCCACAGTCTTGCTTCTCAGGTCTCGCAGGGAGGTGGCTCATCTTAGCCTGTTTAATCCATGCACTTGTTACACCATAAAGCAAATGTGATGTGCTCCTGAGAGTCATGGAAATAAGTTCACCGGGAAATGAGTTTTCTGGACTTGCTAAGATCCTTCCATAGGCTCCCCCCCCCCCCCCAGGCTCCTTGCCCTGTGCAAAGCTACAGATCCCTTGTTGCAAACACCTTTTTGAAAGCAATCAGCTTGGCTATCTGATACAACCTGTGCTTAACATGGGTGCATTCCCTTAGCTGCCTCCTGTGAACCTCTAGCAGAGGAAGAGACAGTCCCTTGCAGATGTGTCCAGCACTGAGCATGGTAAGAATGAGCAGGCTTTTAGTGCTACCACAACTGAAATGCCACACGACAGTGCTAAACCATATGTGCATGCTGTGTGTGAGTTAGGGAGCTCGTGCAAAGCATAGAAACTGGTGTCAGGGATGATAAAGTAGCTTCCATTGCTGATCTATTTCTTCTGTATTTACAGGCATTTGTATGCCAGCTTGCTTTTAGATTACTTGTCACGAGTATACAAGGGAAATGGCATTATAGTCCTCAGATGCATGCGAAAAGGCTCTTTTCAGGGATCACATTCTGATACTGGATCAGCTAAGTGAGGTCAGAAATCTGCAATGATGGCAAAGGTGTGGCAAATGGGAGGAAACTGCAGGTAAGGAGAGGGTCTTGTAACCTCTGGTAAAACTGCTTCCTGATCTTTGAATGCAGAGCTCTGTAGAATAGAAGAAATAAGGGGATTTAAAGATTCCACAGTTGGGTGTTTAGTCCATTGCCAAATGAGTGCACGCTGTTCCCTTTTATGATCGGATGGCATTTACAGTCTCTTTGCACTGAATAAAGAAAGTTGAAGGTGCTGGATAAGTAATAATAAAAAAAAAAAGGAATCTGGTGTGATACATTGAACACAGAGAGAACCTGTGCCTGAAGAGAAACAACAGACTCAGAGGGCTCTGGTTGCCTGCCAGCATCTTTTCCCCATAAAGGCAAAGAAGGGGGGAAGGAGGAAGCAGGAATGATTTGTGCTCAGTGTAATCCAAGATTACAGCCTTTCTCATTCATAAATTAGCAAAATGCTGTTGCAGCCTCATGGGCTGATTTCATTTGTTTGTCCTGGGGCGTTGTAGGAGAGCTGTGTTGTAGAGCAGTGGGGAGAGCGAGCCAAAGTTGATGCAGAAGGTCCTTTTTTCTCCCCCAGTTCCAGCACTGTTCCCTGTGTTCAGGTTTAGCCTGTCACAAAGCTGCTTGGCTGGAATACAGATCTGTCTGACAGCTGTGCCCATCAGCAGACAACTTCATTAAACCTCATTAAGATGTCATTTCTCTGCCTTATTTCCCACCTCTTGGCTCTAATTAAAACCGTCTCTCTCTACATCCCAGGCGGTCCTAATTTTCTCTGGGTTCCTTCTGCAAGTTTTCTCCCTATATGACCTCAGCGTGGAAAATCCAGCATCTTAAATACTGTTTATCCTGCCTGTTTGGAAAAGACAACTCTATAGACTTCTTCCTGAAGCATTCCCTGAGCATCCTGCAGAGATCATCACCTCCTCCCAGAGCTGTGAGAGATGTGTGCTGAGGCTTTGTTTGCTCTCTCAAACTGTCTTTAAGGACTCAGCTAATGAATTCTTCCCCCTGGACACAGTAATTTTCATGGCTGATCCAGGTGTACCTGAACTGGGTTTGGAGGATGCCATGCTCAGACTGCAGTGCAGTGGTGGGGATGTTCGAACAGTGGGAATACCCTGGTTGGCTGAGAAGCAAGCGGTATTGAGTATATGGAGAGCTCCCTGGCCTTTGCCAGGTAGCTTCTGACTTGTGCAGCCCTGGATTTGCATTTGAGTGTCTAATGGTGCTGGAAAATGTGAAGGAAGAGGAAGGCTTGCACATGGTTCTCTCAGCGGTGGATGCATTGCAAAGGTGTAAGAAGTACAAAACCTCAAAGGGTTCTAGGTTTTGTTGCATTGTTGCAAGACTTGTATGTTTCATCCCCTGGTATTTATGGCCCATCAACTTACATTGCACCAATGTTCTAGAGAGGACTGACAGGGGTAGGAGATGTGTCTGCAGAGAGAGGTACAGTGAGAGATGGAGGCATGGGTATTTAATCCCTGTATTTGAGGCAGCCCTTTACTGGGAGGGGACGCTGGGCAAATCCACTCAGCTGGGGCTGCCCTGTCCCCTCCTCGATGGCTCTGCCCTGCGGATGCCTGCAAGCCCTGCACCAGTGCATTTCCAGGCAGCCAGGCTCTGCTTCCTTCCCTACCTTCTGTTCCCCTTTTCATTACACCCCCTTGTACAGTAAAGCCTCCCGTCACGCTGCCATTACTATTATTATTGCAGATTTACTGCACTTTCAGAGTGAAGTGATTGTGGTGACAAGGCCCAGCATTTTTCCCTCCTTCCCCCCGCGACAGCTTGAAATCAAGCCCTTCATTTGCATTTACATGATCTTGCTGTGCAGCTTATGAGATCGGGAGATTTATTTGCTACTTAGCTTGATGTTTGATTACACTCTAAGAAGGCAGTGAGCTACAAAGTGCAGGGATACATCAGAACTGAGCTACTGAAAGCCTCTGGGGGACAGTAACTCAACATCAGGTTTAGGTAGATGAGAAAGGGAATGTTCAGTGTTTTGAAAAAGGCAAATTTGATGAGATTTTTTTTTTAAAAGGTGGAGGGAAAAACTTTCTCTTTCACAGAAAAATGGTTGGGAAAACAAGAATGTGATAAAACCACACCTGAAAACCTGGATTTGTTAGTGCAGAAGAGATCCTAGCAGGGGCTGGCAGCTGCTGGGCTGCCTGCCGCTAACTGCTTGTAACTTCCACTCCCAAGAAGATTATAAATAATAAGTTGGCAGTTATCTTTCATGCTTTCATAAACAGTAAAGGTCAAAGTCAAAGGAAGTTCTCCTTGCTGAAGGACTACAAAATCTGTCCCTGCTTTATTAAGCATCAAAACACACCACTGAGCATTAATCCTACAGTACTAGTGGGGAAACTGAGGCAGGGAATCAGTGCGCTCATGCAGGACAGCAAAGGGAGTGGAGCTTGGATTGTGGAGAGGAGTGCACTGTTCCCAGCACTCTGTATTCAGAATGTGTTCACAAATTATTAGTGTTCCACAGCGGTGTGAGAATCTTCCTGAGACAGAGTGATGTCTGTGCAAACTGCTGCCCTCAGAGTCAGGAATAGTAAAGATCAATTGTATTACTGTGAGTTTAACTCATTTCATTACAAATACTCCAGGTAGGCTAGAGACACAGCTAACAGTATGTCTGCACACGCAGTCTGCACCAACCTGTTCTCCTGACTGACCTGCACTGGGAGCTGTACCCTTACTCAGATACAAACCTTTGAGTGTTGGGTCTAAACCTGGAAGATTCTCCCCTCTAGAAGCTACTCTTAGGGTAATGCCAACAGCAGAGGACTGCAAGAACGGTGGGACACAGGTGTCCCCCTCACTGGGTTAGATAAGGCAAATGGTGCTTCCTACCCAGGGTTCTACCTATCCAATCCCAGGCACCAACCTGCTCCATCCCATCTTCTCTGCTCACAGCAAGGCCGTAACACCAAGAAGTGAGGGCCATGCCCACAGGTCCCTGACACAGAAACCTATATCTAAGGAAAGACGCCTGCTATCTGATAGAGTAGCTTCATGTGCGAACTGTTTGTACTTAGCTTTTAGTCTTGAAAATTGCCATGAGATACACTATTACAATTAATCATTAAAGACTTAGGAAAGAGTATACCCCATTACATAAAAGACTCCATCGATGATCTTTATCCAACTTGTAAAATAGGCAGACTTGATGTAACTGAATGATTTTCCTCTCATCTGCACAAAATCATGAATGCAAGTCATACTTTGAGCCTGAAGTGAGCACTGCGAGACTGGCCTATAATTACCAAAACAGAAAAAAAGAACAGCGTTGTCTAATGAATGACAAGCCACTAGGTGGAAATCTAATTTGGTCTAATTAAGCAGCCTTTGTGAGGATTTGTCTTTAGATGAAAAGAGGGAGCCAAAGAGATCTAAATGCAAATGAACTCTATCATTTTGGTTTTAAAGGGCCAGGCAGATATGAAAGTATTTGCGTGCACAATACTTCCATTTGTCTTTATGAATACATTCACCTTCTAGCTTTCTATTGAAAAATACTGTTTACCCAGAAATCTGGGACTCTGGATGCTGGTCACTCTTCATTGAGTTAGAAGATAACATGCTGTTAAAGGCACAATTTAAGCAATAAGGCATCACAGCTGTTAAAATCGCCTTTCTCTGTAACAGGGCTTCCTGTTTCTGCTGTTTGAAAGTGGTTTTGGAGAAACAAGGATGTTTTTTGCTAGGGAGCCAGTTCCCAAGTCTGTTGCTGTTAGTATGTGGTACCGTATAACTCTTGGGTCTTTGGGGGCACCTGCTGGACCCTGAGCTCCTCAGTGCCTCTGTGTCCGTATGAATTACTTCAGCACTGATAAATCACCAAAACCTTCCCTAGTTGTGCTATTTCTGCTGATTCTGCCAACAGCCTCAACACTGGGAGCAGGCAGCCCAAGTGCAGCCCCAAAGGCTGAGGCTCACTGGTATGTTTGGCTATAATTGAGATGGAAATACTGAAAACAATCTTCTCCTGCTCTATTAAATCTTCTCCTGACTTTAAGATAAATTCGTGCCTGTGTAAGGTTTTATGCCAGCACCGAAGGTTCTAAGACAAAGCTGCTGGCAGGAAGAATGTGTTTTTTGGGCTAAATGAAGATGGGTGCATTTTACAGCTGCTGCTAGACTGAGGTCTTAACTATACCTGATCTTTCTTAAGTTACAACCACCATTTGTCTCTGAGGCAGTATGAGCCTGGAAGAGATTTGAGGGTGCATAGGGACACAATGGCAGAGAGGTTTGGTACAGCATGGGGTGGCTGTGGATCAGCTGAACGCGGAGAGACATCTCTTTGCTCTTCCTCTAGGTAACATCAGGGGGAAAAATGGAGGTGTGTACGGACAGATCAGGGTGGTAAATCAGTGAAATAATTCAGTCTTTGCAGCAGTTCTGGGAGATTTGGGGAGAACGTGGGCAGAACAGTGCATAGCACCTTGGCAAAAAATATGCTTTTTCATTATCTTTGCATTTGACTCCCCAGGGACATGTGGGGCCTCTAGAGAGTAGATGCAAAGGGTGTAGTGGGGCTGTCATTTCCCAGAGAATCGCAACTTTTGGGGATGCACATTGTTTTGCAAACCCTTAAGTCAAATTCTGCCAGGGAATGCTTTTGCTCAGTGTCTGTTGGCTTCAGTGGGAGCACTAAGGTTTAGCTGAGAAAAGGAAGGGGGTTATCTGAGGATGAGAACATTTGCTAAATGTTAAAGGGTTTGCACAATGTTTTCCTTAAATAAAAGAAGTTTCCCTTTCCAGCAGTTATGACCTTTATTTCGTGTTTCATCCTTACTAATACCTGTTCTACAAACCTCCCCATCTGCTACTTCAAGAAAAATCCCCTTATGATCTTATAGCCAGATGCTGTCCCAGATTACATCCAGCACAACCTAACTTAGTGAAGCTGCTCTTTGTGCCTTTTAACTTCCTGCTGGCTCCTTCAACTCCAGGCAGGTAGCTTTAATTTCTTCCTTCTGCATTTATTTGAGCACTATAGAACATATTAGGCTAAATGCTGCCAGCATAGCCTCCATATAAGCCACAATGATATTAAAGGAGTTGAATGCAAGCGAGAATTCAACTGTGGGTCTTTTTGAACAGACTGAATATGGACACATTCCCTGTATAGCAAAATAGTTCCCCAGTTGCCCAGACCTCTGGTTCTGAGGGCCAAATTGAATCCCTGACTGCAAATGAGATACTGGCTGCTTTGAGAGCTACCTGTTATTTCACAGCAGAGTTTTCCTGAAGTCAATACACTTGTGGTACCTCCTAGAACAAAATATTCAAGTGTTTCAGACTAATAGACAATTTGTTGAATTTGGGCAAACCTCTGGTTCAGGAATCTCTCAGATTTTGCTCAAGGAGAAACTCTGATCGCAGATGCAGGAATTTATCAACCTCAGTCACCTCATGTACAGAATAATCTCCGTTTTAATTAGAGAATAGATAAAGTTTTTGCTATTAAAAAAGGATGCTGTTTCTTTAATGTAATAAAACCTCAGCAGGACAGAACATCTTTACTAGACTATCCCCCACTATTCCCACAAGAAATCAAATATAATCCTATTTAAGAAGCTTTAAATAATTTTGAGCTTTCATATTGACTTATTAAAATGCAGCTTAAAAAATGCCTTCTTGCAATCCCTTTACAAGGGTCAGGGATATAAAACTTGAAGAAATATGATTAGTAGATCAGTTGGGAAGATATATGCGGCAGCTTCCAATTTTAGTATTTAAAATACCCTTTTAGAAGAAAAAGTGATTCTGTAAAAAGTGGCACCATCTCCCTGAAGGCATCGAGTCCCAGGGTTTCCAGTCCTATCTCCTGCATTCAGCACCCAATGCCTCTGCCAGGTTTTTCTTAGACCTGAAAAGCTCTTGCATTTGGGACAGAAGAGTTGGTTTGTGTCCTCATACTCCAGGAAATGAAAGGCATTTCAGGCTTTAAGCACAGAAGAAGCCAGTAGCACTTGTGGCCATTTGTAACCTTTCAGGTGTTGGTTAGAGTCAGAAGGGTCCCTTTTTCACTTTCTAAACACTGCTTGTTGGAATAGAAGATTATAGGATGAAACGTGGTTCCTGCTGTGCTGACTTGAACTCACTGCTGGGTGAAATGCATCTTACCCAAGCAGTGGCTTAGAAGCTCCACCAATGTGTCCTGAGGTGTCCAGCAGAAACCTTCTTCCAACAGATTTCAGTCGTTGCCCATGTCCTGTTGACTTGAGAAGAACTGGAATTGTATCCACAAGCATTTGGGGCACATAGCTAGAAAAATTAGCTGGATGATGCTAAGCAGAGAAAATTTGAGTTGGTTATAGGTTGTCCCGAGCTTCCACCCTGTAGTTCTCCTGGGATTAACGTGGTTGTATGGATGTAAATGATGAGACGAGACAATCTGACCCTTGCTTTTGAAGCATATTAAATACAATGAAGATCCAAACTGTACTGTCAGTTAGACAGAACTCCCATTAAGCACAGAGGGTCTTGTGCTAAATCAGGAATCTGCCCGAATAATTTCCTCTGTCCTACAGCAAAATGTATTCAATATGCTGAAATATAACTGCAAAACCTAGCGAGCAAAATCACACCCTGCCCATTACAGTTACAGCCAGTTACTGTGAAATCCTAATGTGTCAGACTTTCTCTGGGAAATAAGGTAACTAATAACTTTATTCCTGCCTAAGGCTGGACTTTGGTCAAGGCTGTCAAGGCTTCTATGATTTTCATGTGGTTTTGAAAATAGACCCATGATTTTGACATGTTGGGACTTCTGCGTGAGCAAGCAGGGAGCTGTAATAGCTGAACTTCCCTGAGAGCTGCAGTGCTCAACCTTGGGCGCTCTGCAAGACAAACACCAAAGGGTCCTGTGCCTGCTAGTGCCTCTGTCTTCAGCTCCCAAAGAAGTCAGTAGCAGTCAAGTGTGATTGACTCCTGGCAGGATCTTGCCCAGAGATTTTTCCTGTGGCAGAAAAAGAAGCAGTGACACCAAAGGCGAGACCAGTGAGCAGTGGAGTCCCCCAAGTCCCTTACTCCCCCAAGGAACTATGAGGTTTTTCCCTGCCCTGTCTTCCTAATGGTCTACATTTATGACAATAATTGTGAAACTGGGCTGAAATAGCACTGGGAAGTTGCTGCCAATGGCTAAAAGCTATCATTGCCTGTGGGTTGATGTTACTAATGGTGCTAAAAATGTGGCAGAAGTTACCTGGCTTACAAATTAATGCTTGTTATCTTTGAAAGAGATATTCTTTCTAAAATTCACCATAATCCTACATCTGACTCCTCAACGCTTTCCGCACCAAATTTTCTCAATGCCATTTCAGCTCTGCTTTGTTCTATTGTTTTCCTCTCCAGTCCCATATTTTTTTGAAAGGATAGAACATGAGGGGTCAGATTCTGCTCAGGTGATGTACAAGAGTAGCTCAATTGCTTTCAAAAGGGCTACCTTGTAAGGCAACCAAGAGTCAGCCCAAAGAAGTCACTTCGTAATTGCATCATATTTGCTAAATCAGATGTTTTAGGCACTTAAGAATTCCTTATGTTCCCTTTTCTGCTCAGCCATTACAAAAGGCTCCTGCTCTGCTGGAGTTGTGACCCATATTTTCCCTGCAGCAGTCCAAATTTGGCTGCTAAAAGGTAAAGGGGAAGAAAATTCTCCGTCTCATCACATCTCTCCCAACCCCTGTTCAGCTGCTGTGGTATTTTCCTTCATTATGCTGCTGCCTCAGACTGTAAACCTCTCTAATTTCCTACATCGCAGCTATTTATTTAAATGCTAACTCGCATTATGAAGTGATAATCCACAAGCGCAGGAGATAATTTATGAAGCATTTAAATTAAGAGGAGCAGCTAATTGGGAGCATGTGTCTTATAAGCCTTGCTAACACCAGAAAACTACAAATTAGGGAGAAAATGGAAGATATTTTTATCTTGCTTTTTTCTTTTGTAATGCACTGAGGAAAAATATTACCATACATCACACAAACAGTGCTGCTCACAGAAGTCTTCTGTTGTACGCTTTGTAGTTAGTCTAACACACGATGCTCTCGTTATTACAAATTCTTCATTATAACACACAAAATAATCTTTGCTCTCAGAGAAGGTGGAACAAGGTGGGGTTTTCTGTCTCCAAATAAAGTGGAATAAATTTTTCAGGAAAGGTCCCCTTCTCAGCTACACGCATTAATTTAGAAGAGCAAAGACTCCCTTGTTATATAGGGATGTTAAAGTGCATTTAATTTCGGACTGCATCATGCTGTAAGAGTTTTATAGGTTTTTGTTGAAATGAGAATGAGCATAAATGGCTGGGAACCAGGGAATAGCAAATGTGCGGCAGCCACAGGGCTGGAGAGGATGGATTTTTGCTCTGCTCAGATTTTGGCACCAAAGTCACAAACTTTGATTTCACTGCAGCTTTGTAGTGGTTTGTTCATAAAGATTAATATTGACCTGAGTCTGAACAGCAATGTGCTCCATGATATGCAGTTCCTGGGATACAGATTTTATGATGGAAATGGCTCACTAAATGCTGCTGGGCTGGGCTGATGGGGAAAGGAGGGTTTTGATACTCGGGCCAAGACAGAAGCACCAGGGAGGGTGATAACCATCCCCTGCCTGAAGCTCAGTCATGCATCAGATCCCCTGGGTTTGCTTTTGGAAGCTGTTTTCTCAATGGGGAAGGAGCAAACTGGGTGTTTTCAGGAGGCAGCTGCTTTTGCCTGGAAGCCTGATGCTGCTTTGTTTGTTTTTTTTGGATGTTGGTGCTTTGATCAGAGGAAATGGCTGGGATGTTATCCTGTAAGAGCAAGAGGGTTTCTCTGAGCTCCCCAAAAAGCATCCTAGGCACCTAGAGGATTGCATTAACGCAGTTCAGAGGGAACTTGTGGGATATGGAGAGTGAAGCTGACAGTAAGGACCACTTTAATATACAGCTCTCTTCCAGCCTTCAGCAACCACTTTAGAGTAGTTGTACAGTACAGTTGTGTGAGATCTTTAGTTAGGATCCTCCTTTACTAGGCAACCAATTCTTGTGGGTCCCTTGTGTGGTTACTTGAGACAGATTTGCTGTTAGAGTAAAATATTGTGTGCACATGCTGCCTTGCAGGGTGCTTGGGACTCACTGTGAGGTCCTTGCACGGAAGATGCTCTGGAAGTGTGGGTGTGAATTCAACTGCTACACATGATTGCATATGTGTGCTGCATGTCTAGAAAATACCTTGCTTTAATCTTTGCATTCCTGTTGCTGCTCTTACAAATCTCCTTTTACTTGTATCTTGTCAAAAGCAGTCAGCAAACAGGCTCTGGCATTATTGGAGTTGCTCCTTGATTCAAGGGAAACCATAAATCTGAAACTTCAATCATATCTTTATGATCATTCAGCAAACAGAGATGGAGGATTTATTCAACATGGGATAGCAAAGGGGAAACTGCAGGGGGTTATTGCAGGAGATATTGGTTTAGCTAAGGCAGAACTGCTCCCTCGGGCCTCTCTACAGCCGAGCCAATGAACAATGGCACCAATGACAATAACAAGGCAATTATGGGGAAGAGGGTGAGGAGGGGGTAATGCTTTGTTAAAGACAGAGGTAAGATTCCAGCATGGTGTCTCTTTTGTGTGCTTTTGAAACTAAAGGATGGTGTGTCTGCCTGGGGTGGTCTTATTAGGAGCTGGTGATCCTAAAAACATAGAAAGTGCTTCTAAGAGCCTGTAGCTTGCGTGTAATTATGATGCTCTTAGGAGGTTATGAAGACTTCCTCCCTAATTAAATAGGGCTGGCAATAGGTTCCCCTAATCTATGCTGCACTCTACGGCAGGAAGTAAGTACCTAAACCTCTGCTGACAGAGGTTTGACTCTCTGGCTCTGTGACTATGTTGGGGTTTCTGCATTTAGGACTAACCCTTGTTCCCAGGAGGGCACTCAGGGGACCTCTTCTTGCTGAGGGGTCATTCAGCCTTCACTCCAGACTGGCCATAGTGTCATGCCACAAACACTACAGCAGCTATTGCACCAACTTGACCTGGGACGGCTGTTTCGAGATCGCTCAGTGACCTGGTACTCAGACTTGCACTGCTCCCAGCTTTGTCTTTTAGATTATTACTTTAATAGCAGTAGCCAGCTTTCAAGAACCTGACTAGAAAAAGAAGCCCAAAGCTTAGGTTTCAAATCAAAATGAGTTTTGAATACCATAAGCAGATGCGTCTGCAACTGCTTTTATGGGGGCCAAAAAGGGGCAGCGCTTGAGGGGGTTCCTCCTGCTGTACAGAATGGCTTCAGTGTGGAGTGATGCTGGGCTCAGCCTTGACCACAGGCGTCCAGCAGGGAAGTTTCCCAAGTGCAAAATGGGAACATGAAAGCTTTGGCACAAAGGGGTGGAAATGTCTGTGGGTGAGCTGGATGCTGCCACTGCTGCCAACAGATAGGACTTGCATGAAATTTGCATCTTTTCAGGGTGCTTTAGAGACAAAAGTCTCTTTTTAAAAGATGCTGTCGTACAAAAGCAGGAACTAAGTGATCCATCCCCACCTGTCCTGCCTCCCTTTTTCCTTCTAGCAATTTTTCCTCGCCCCTTTCCCCTGTGAGCCCCCAAGCAGTTTGTTTTTGCCTGCAGAAGGAAGCTTGAAATATTGCAAGGGGGGTACGGGCAGCACTCCCTGTGGCCTTGCCCCTGATGGCACGCATGCAGACATAAAATAACCCAGTGCCATCAGTAACCTGTCGCCAAAGCCCCACTACGAGGTGAGAGTTTTCCTCCCTGCCGTGGCTGTTAGCTGCAATGTATTTCTCCCTGCACTAAGCACTGTCTTTCCCAAGGCTGCATTACAATGATTTATAAACCCCATTTCTGGGGAAAACTAATAGATCAAAGTGAGGAGAAGGAAAAGGAGACATGAGCAGCTGGAAGAAGATATTGAAGCATGAAACAAAAACAGAAATGAAAAAGTAGTTTGTGGCACTAGTGAGGTGTTCTGTGCTGCGCTTCTATTATTGAAAAATAATAGGGGGAATTGGTATTTTAATCCATTTTTTTTAGACAGTCATGTAATCTGAAAAGCTCTTCCTAGAGCCAGCTTGTTTTTGTGTGTTTGTGCATCTCTTGCGGAGCCAAACACTTATTTTGCTGTTTCGTCCTTCCCTGTCTATTCTCATGTCATTTTTAGACTTCCCATGTTTTTAGCAGCATCTAGATCTTCTAACAGGGTAACAGAAAGCATCACATGGAGGATTGATGTTCAGCTGGACATGAGCCTAGGGTGTCCTAATTCCTTAGCTGAGACTTGGTCAGGTTTACAAAGGGACATTGCAGGCTGAGATCAGGGTAGCCAGTGAGGTGCTCTGCCTTTGTTTCTGTTTCCTCTCCTGCACAGTGGGGATGAATGGACAAGGTTCATCATGTAATTCTTGGTGTTAGACAAGTTACATCCCGGCTGAACTGAGCCAGGATACAGACCAATGCTCTTCTTTTAGTTTTACAATGATTGATGCATCAGTGCTTGTAAGAGCTTTGGTGATAAGAAACTAACCGGCCTTTTGCATGTGTTCTGCTTGTCTGGTTCAGCCACCAGATATCTGACTTCAAACATAGGCAGTGGTGGAGAATTATTATGAAAATAACCATAATCCTTGTGCAGCACTTCATATATTCAGCGGCTGTATGAACCTTCTATCTACAGTTTCCTCATGTAAGTGCAAACGTTACGCACAACAGATGAAATGCATTGAATAAGACAAACAGCAGATTTGATGGAAGAGATGTGGCAAGACTACAGGGGCTTTTCTGAGAGACTCTACACAGCCATGAGATGGAAGATGAAGAATTATCCTTAGGCATGCTCCAGACTTGTCTAAGGTTTGCAGCTTTCCATTCAAAGTATTTTCTCTCCATTCATGTTGTTTGTCTTGTTTAAATTTTCAATCTCCCTGGCAATTTTCATTTGCCACTTAATGCTGCAGCGTTGTGTTAACTTTAGGCTGGCTGGTTTACCCTGGTTCCTGATTTCTGTTGCATCCTTTGGCGTTGGTTAAAGTGTTCCTGGGGGAGCGCAGGTGGCAGGGATATGTTCATGGACATGTATAATTGATAATTCTTGCAGATAAGACAGGAAGCAAGCACGTGTTGAATGCACTTGTGTTCCTGCTCTGCTCAGGGAATGCCTGTGACTGTTCACACAGAGGAGCAGTGTAGGCAATGAAGCAGTGTATTTTCCTTCTGGTGACTTGTAAAAACATAGCCTAGAGACAACACACCTAGGATGGCTTCCATGGCTTAACAGCCATGATGTGATTTATTTTTCAGTTACATGGCATGCCTACTGAATATATTTAGCTAAAGAGAGCTAAACATTGTCATTTACAAAATCAACACCTGCATGTTCAATCAGTCTGAGATGACAAAGATCTTTATCATACTTACCGGTTTATTTCACCTCAAGATAATCTATGATCTTCACAGCTGAGCCTGACTTGGTTCAGGGCTTTGATTGGTAAGAGCTGAGCGAGTTACAAGTTTGGTGCTGGTGTCATAGCTGGTACCTGGCACGGTGGCACACCAGGCAGCTGCAGAGGCCCTGTTATTTTTACTGCATGGATCCTGCTTACTGCTGACCAGAGCCTAACACAGCTGCCTCTTCCATAGACCTTGCACTGGTAGCTACTGCCTGCATCCCCTATTATAACGGGCAGAAAAAGCTGTCCGTGCTCTAATAGCTATTGTAACTCTCCTAAAACTGTGACAACATCTTTCTTCTGACTCCCTATGGCCCAACCAGTCTTTCCTCTTCTTCTGTTTCCTGTCTGTAGAGAGAGCACTCGCAGGATGAAAGACAGCTAGAAAGGCAGGGAGAGCTGAATGTGGACTAAGAGCTGCCAGAGGAATAGGAGAAGAGAATTTTGCCCTATAAGCTTTAATAAGGTGGTGGGTTAAGAGAAATGCAGCTAGGGAGAAAAATGGGGAATGTTCTCTCTCCAAATGGGCACTGCTTCAGTTTGTAAAAGCACCAGGGATTCCCCATGTGGCTTAATTTATTATTTTCCCACTCGTTAAATGCCAAAACAATAAAGCAAAATCTATTGTTAGCTTTAAAATGCAGGTGATTTGCATGTGGCTGCGGTAGTCCTACTGCTGCCTTCATTTACACTCAGTAAGCCAAGGTACCTTTAAAAATTATGACTTGTTTTACATTTAATATACTGAACTGTGTTAACATAATATTAAGGGGCTGACTTCACAGCTTAATTGCTGATCACGTAGAAGGTTGCTTTAGCAGAAGCATTAGTCTGGCAGTGCTGTATGGCCTAATATGAGAGCAGCTGGAATAGCAGCCTGCACAAAGGGGCTGCGAGCTGTTCCTTCCCTGCTGTGATGCTCCCCCTAAAAGCACCCTGGAAACCCAGAGTAATTTTTACTCCACTCTTAGTTTACTCCCAATGGGCTAAAAGGTGTTTGGTGCCCTATTGCAGAGCAGTGCCTGAGCAATACAAGTAGGATGTAATTGTACCTGTACCAAGTGGTATGAGAAAGTCAGGTGGGATTTTTCCCCCATTCAGTAAGATTTTGCAGATGGGAAGGAATGCACCATTCCTGGCAGAACTGAACCTGTACTGTACTTCTCAGCCCCAGGTCTCTGAGGTTGCTGTAGAGAGATCGTGCAATTCTAGTGGTGGTGGTGTATCTCATTTTCTTCCTTCCTTCTTTGACCCTTGTTTGTGTCTGGCTGAATTCAAAGAGGACAGATATTGGAAATGGGAACCAGATCAACAAAGACTCTTAACTTCTTGAACTCGGAGACCTTGTGACAGTGTTTGGTCGATACGGCTGGCTAAGACTGCATGCTTGGGGAGGGTGAACTGCTGCAGCTCCTTTTACACCTGCTGTATTTTCAGCACACCGAACCACTGGGTCAGCACTCAATGGCAGGACATCACCTTCAGGGAGGGAGGTTCTGTAAATGGCAGCCTCATCCTTGATCCCTGAACTTCCAGAAGCAAATTGACGCACTGTGCTACCCTTCACCTCCACTGTGTTAAAAATATAATTGAAGTCCAAATACTGCCCCAAGATGTGTCCAAAATAAGAGGCACTCGAAGGCTTTTCAGGAGCTGAAGAGGTATCCAGGCATTACCAGCTACTTGAATCCATGTGTGTCTGACTTCCACACATGGCTCCAAATTGGCAGTTCTGGACTCCTTTAAAAATTAGCTTTTTTCCCCCTCAGTTAAAAAAGCACGTAGATTGACAGAGATGTACAGCAATTTCTAGCCCTCTATGATTTAAAAGAGCAAAATTATAGGCCCCTGAAAATTCAGGTTTATAATACAAGCACTGGCAAACTCTTAACTACAGAGAAGCTACCAGGCGTTGCAACAATAATTGGGAAGGGAGGGGAAAAAAAATCACACTGTGTTTTTCAGTGCTTAGCTAAGAAATACAACAAGAGAGTTTATTGCTTGCAAAACACAGCTGCACTGCCTCAAATTGGATGGAAAAACGAACCCTGATAATTTATTACACCCCTAAACTCACAAGAATGTACCCATAAATTACTTTTTTGGAGGGGGAGGGAAGTGGTACCACTGTAGTCCATTCTGCACAACCTACTTATTAGTATCATAATTTATTATTATTATGCTCTGCTGCAAATAGAGAGGCAGATAAAACTCAAATCTATTAAAACAACCGCTCCACTTTCTCTGAGCCACTGAGGGACACCATTCCAAAGGAAATGAGATAAATTACGAAGATGAATGTTTGAGTCTTGCATTGCAGCACATAGCTTATATATGTGCAAGAGCAGGAGGATAATTCAAGCAAAAAAGGGTTGTGTTAAGTTTTACCATTCAGGATTCAACACGGAAGGATTGGAATAATATCAAGTGGTCAATTAAATATTTCTAATGTATAGTTCTTTTTTTTTTTCTCCCAAAGATCCTATGTGTTAACTTGGAATGAATGTGCAATGCTGAAATAACTGCCCTGCTTCTATTGCAAATGCACTTGGATCAGCATATATATTTAAAAATATGCTTTATCCAGCTATTGTGAGGAAGCAGACACTATACTGATGAGTCTGAAAATGATATTGATAGAATGTATATATCCAAGTGGTGCTGATTAATTAGAAAGCTGATTAGAATTTAAGGCTGGTGAAAGGCATTGCTTAGCAGTCCCAAAAGGGCAAAGTGGCAGAGCAAAAATTACAGTTGTAAAGTTCAACACATGACTCTGTTAATGGATTTCAGAGAAGTCCACAAGAATTTTGTAATACTTTTCCTTCTCTTCATTTCCTTCTGTGGTTGTCAGCTGGACCAGCAGTTTTTAGTGTTGTCCTTCCCTTCCCTGCCATATGGATGGATTAACAGAGATGATAATTGTACTGGGAGGTTATTGCTCATTGCCCTCTTCAGGAGATGGGTCAAATGTCTGTTAGGTTATTGCAAAGTCAGGATGAGTTCGGTGCTTTTGGCCACAGTCACTGGGGTATAATGGAGCTCTGATTCTGGAGGCTGCTGGTCCAGAATGGGGTTAGGTACAACCAGCACCAAATCAAAGAATAAACCTGGCAGCAATTTTATTTCCATACAGCCAATTTTGTGGCTTTCAGGTTTATTTTTTAAAAAAGAAAAATGATACATATGCGATAAGTTCATACTGGACTTTGCTAAGTAATGTAAGAGCTGTGCAGGTTTAGCTGGCTTCACTTTAATGAATGCTGGGGATTCTCAAAGCAGAGTACATGAGAGACAAAGCCAGTGAAACCTCGATGGTCCACAGTGTAAACAAACTTAATGAGAAGAAAAGAGTCAGCAATCATTTCATCTTCCCTACAAAGCCTGCTGCTCTGATCAGGAAAACAACATCCAGGCCACGCAGTAAGACACCGAGACTTTGTGCTCTTGCTACAGAGGGAGGAGGAACAGGAGGGATTGATGAAGGAAGGAAATGAGGCCACATGCTTGCTGTGATACTGCAGATTTTTGTATTTACAGACTGCTGGTGGCTTGCATCAATCTGTACATCAGATTATTGCTTCTACACCCTTGCATACTTGTAGCAACTGTGTGTGTGCGTCTATGTTGAATGATTCTCTGCACCCTTTTGTATTCCATGCATTGGCTGATTTTTGTTCTTGTTTTTTTGTGGGGGGATTACTCTTATTGATGATCGTGGTACTTGGAATGAAAAATGGAAAGTAAACAAAATTCTTCCTGAGCTAAAAGGTATATGGAAATAAATTTATAAAGCTATACTTAACATTGCTCCAGGTTTGGACTTTGATATTTGCTTCTGCAGCTCTAAATGGTTTATGTAAGAATGTGAGGGAAGAGAAGGCAGGAACTTGTTCTACCTTCATTTGAATGTCAGTTACCAAATCCAACAATCTTAGCTTTTTCTTTCTGAGCTTTTTTTCACATCCTAGGTATCAAAGTTCTCAAGGAAAGCTGAATTTTCATTCTTCAAATGACAAGCTGTGCTTTGTAAGGGTATTTCCTTCAGATGCGGCATTTGCTGCTCTGGCAAAGTGCAGGGCCACTGCTTGGGCTCTTTTGGCAGCTTTTCCTCCCACTTTTGCCTTTTCCCCAGGGAAATGCTCCATTGGCATGGCCCACCAGCTCCTAGCATTTAGTTTGGTAGCTGGTTACCTTCCTCCTGATGTTCTGGCACTGCCTGTTTATGAGCAGGAAGGTGAAGAGGGGCCAGGAGAGGACACTTCCTTCCAGGCTTAGATGTGTACCTAATATGTGGTGCTTACTTTCTGTGGTATATTGATATTCAGCTTTTTCATAATGGAAACCTGTGGTTTCCTTGTATTAGAAGCAGTGGGTAAACCCTTACTGTTTTCGACATCACAGAGAAGCCCCAGGGCTGGCTGTATCTCTGTTACGTTTTTAAGGCATCAGTAAGCAGCATGCTTTCCTCTGAGCAACAGCTGCCTTTCTAATGGTGGACTGTGAAAGACAGCAGCTCTGAGATTCATAGCTATTGCTGCCTGCAAATGTTGCCTGAAAGCCATGGGATGATGCCACCTCTTATGAATTAATGAAATACAGCTTCATTATCAAATGAAAAAGAACATAGCATTTCCAGGGGGTTGTGCATTGCTTACACAGACAATAGAAGCATATGCATGAGAGACGTCGGTTGGGTGATGTTCACCTTCCTTTCCCATGTGTTGTAGGAAGCCCTCTATATAACTGAATTGTGGCTGGGTTTTCCAAGATGCGTGGATTTGGTACAGCAAGATGAATCCTTCACACTGTGTAAAACAGGCTGTTGCTGCTGGTCACAGCAATTATATTCTCACTTCCTAGCATTCTGCACTACAGGTGATGTTGGGCAGCTTTTGCCCAAGCTTGGCTAGGATTTTTGACAGGTAAAAAGTGTTGCATGTACTGAGAGGCAGGACTAGATAGCCTGGCATCCCCAAATCAAGGGCATCTCTGACCCTGGTACGTACATGGAGAGGGCACATGCCTGAAGAGGTTAGCTACGAATACACAAAGCTTGATCTCAGTGAACCATTTTGTGTTCCTTTAGGGTAAATGTTACTGCTGAAGCTAATTTTCCAACCCAGTATTTCCTCTTCAGGAAGGAAGAGGATGATACGAGCTTAAGCAGAGCAAGGATATTGAAATTTTAAAGCATTATGACACACATACATTTAATATTACATCACATGTAAGGGAACAAGCACATATGATTGCAATATTACAAGATGAATATAGGTCCTATAACATTAAATTTAGTGCCCTGTGATTGGTGATACTTTGTTTGCAGGTTTTATGTAAATATTACTTCTGTAGGATAAGCATCTTACCAGCTGGAAGAAAACATACAACTTTTTTATTTCCTAGCATGTAATTTCTGTTTGATTCACAGCTAATAAATAGGTCATCTTGTACTTTCGAAATGCCAACATGCAGTAATTCAGTGAAATAGAGACTCTACATTAAAAAGCTGTCAACCTCAGTGCAATTTTCCTGCACCCTATGTGCTGGAAAGATACCTTGTCACTCATGGTTCAGCTCTGTTTGCCTGAAATATCTCTTCTTCTGCATAAATAATGAATATAGTTGCATGGAAATATCTGGCACAATATCTGTCCTTCCTCCCACTCTAAGGAGCTGTGGTACAGACTCTGTATTTATTGGTTGATCTTCCCAACAAATCTTACTGAAATCACAGGTGTGGTAATAGTGTGTTCCCCCTCCCAGCTGCAGGTAGGTGTTCTCTGCAGTGCTAACCCCATCCTACCCGCCTGCCTGAAGTCAGGGGACTGCTGCCTTAAAGAAAGCTTTTGCTATTTAGTACAGAATAATTTAAACCAGTTATTTGCTTTCAGTGTCTTTCCATTTCTAATCTGTTTCACAGATCTTGCACAGAAAAGGTACTGGGCTGAAACAGATCCCAATTAGGAGCTTTAAAAATTAATTCTATTCTTTTAAAAAGGTAGATATAATTCCCATCAGGTTACTAAGCCTGTCTCCTATTTCATATGATCTGAAAAACACAGTTTACTGGGGTTTTTATGCCTTTCTCCTAGTAGCCTACTGGAGGTGATGGAAGGATGGCAAAAGCTGCTTCTGCACCTCTGATTTCGGCAGTAAAGTGCCACTGCTCCTAAGTGGGAGGGGGAAGAAGGCAGCAGTGCTTATTCATGGACTTAAAGCCAGAAGGAATCCTGTAATTCTCCTATCTGAAAAATCAGGATGCATTCAGGGGATCTCAGAGACAATTTTCAGATGCAGTGCAGAGAAATTTCTGCAACGTTCATTTTAAAACCTCTGAGCATTTATAACCCACCATCAAAGTACACAAACAAAATTTCAAGCCAAAGGTTTAATCCTGCAGGTGCCATATGAATGGTGTCCCCTGAACCTAAGTTTGCTAATGCAGTGTGAGGCAGGGGCAATGCTGTGCCAATGAAAAGCTAGACTGGTACTAACCATGAAAAATTTGGCAATGCCTTTTGTGGGTTTGAATCCATAGAAAGCTGAAACTTGCAATACATCAACCCTGCAAAAATGGGAAAAAGGGCGATGTGCCAACCCCCTGCAAACGGAGTTTTACAAGGGATAAAGCTGCTGAATCCTCACAGTGAGGTCCAAAAGTAATTTAAATCTCTCCCCTTCTCTTCTTGCTCCCAATTTCCCCATCCCAGTTGTTGTTAGATGCATCAGCTGAGAAGGAAAGTTAGGGAGTGACACTAATAAGGAGTGCTCAGACACACTAAGAGTCTTAAAAGGTTAGGTCACGGTGTGTTCTATTAAATAGAATATTAATTGAATTCTTGACATCTGAGGTGAACTGTGACATGCTCATGGGATAAATATTGCATTTAACAGAGCATCATGTCCTAAAGCTCTAAATACTATTGAGCATCAGTGCCAGTCCTTCACAATAGATCTTAGCCTCAGTCCTCAGGGTACAAATGCTCCCTTGGAGTTTTAGAAGCTTGAGTGTAAAACCAGGTTTTGCATTTCTTGATTCTGTTCTCGATGAAGTCCAAAATTGCTTCTTCCATCTCAAGGCTATGCTCAGTCTCAGACTTTTGATTACAGATTCTCAATATACAGCTAAAAATGCGCGTTCCACATGCTACTCATTACAACCTATTGGGCATGGTACAAGAAAGGTTGAAAGCAAATTTCTTCCTTTCCACCCCCACACCGTAAAGAAGATTAAAACATTAAAAAGACCAATTAAAAATAGGGAATCTCATGGCAACATTTTCATTAACCCTCCCCAGTTCTTCTTTCTGTCTCATTAGTCATCACAGGGAGAGGAAGGATCATTTTAATTAGCAGCATTGTAAAGCTTTATTTAAGGGAACTGCCCCTCCTGCTGCTCTGTGGATTACCCTGCCAGCTTATAAATACAATACCAAATCATTAACAGCCAAAAACAACACCTCTGAAGGGTTTGGAAGAAAGAAGATCCACTATGGTCCATGTTTAGGGCTCTTTAACAATGTACTTTTTCCTTATTCAGGCATAATTCAAGCGTAATATTGGGCTTTACAAAACAACTCAATATCCTCTTACAGCAAAGCCCTTTCTAGTTGAGGATACCATGTGTTCAACTTTCTTCCCCTTTGTTTTCAAGGCAGTGAAAGCACAGAACCACATCTGATAGGATAGACATGGTAGATAGGATCACAGGTTTTTCCAATATCCCAATTTAGAATTACTTGTTAAATTCTCAAATTAAAGGCACTGCTGCACTCTAACAGCCTTGCAGGAGAGGGGTGAGCAATGAGACCACAACCAGGGGAGGCTGGTGGAGCATTTTAGAAAGAGGTTCTTGTGAGTTTAGGATGAAAACAAAGCAGGCACCCACACTTCATGAAAAGGAAATTGCTTTTTCGACTCATTGCTTGCTGAATTTCACATTTCTTACAGAAATGAGCCTAATGGGTCTGTTCTGTTAAGAAACCATCAGCCAGTGGTCCTGGCCAGCAGTCTCCACATACCTGGGAGCGCAGTCCAGAGTGCATGTCTGTGCAGAAGAACAGATTTGCTTTCCATCACACCCATGTAATGTGTGAATGAGCCGCACTGCAGTGCACAGGCTTGTTTTGAAACTAGTCTGAGCCACTACATTTCAATGAGGAATTAGATGAAGACCAAGATCTCTCACCCTCTTGCAGGGTCAGATATATTAATGGAAACAAACAGGACAGCGTGACCCTGGATCCTAAGCAGCCCAACACTTGGGAAAATCTGAATGTTGCCTTCCAGGCCTTGGCTATTCTGTTGTCCTGCAAACAAACAGAACATTTTCATTCTGGACCACACTGCAGCAGCTCCCTCTTTTGCAACCAGCAGAATAGTGATGAAAACATCACATTTATTAAGATGTAAGTGGTACAAAATGTCCTCCTTACCAAGAAACCACAACTCAGACTATTAGGAGTTCACATTTAGATCTGTGGCCTACTTTTCCTGACCTGAATATGTAACTATGGTCTCTTCGGTACACCTGGGTGCTGCAATCTCTGTTTATCACTGTCCAGCCAAGCCAACCCAGCCGTTCCCTTGGAGCAACCCATTAGATACACACAGGAGTTTAGGAGCTGCAAGTACTCTACATGGGGTTTTCATCTTAGGATTTGATCTTTTAAAGTTCTAATATACAGCTGAAGTTAGCTGAAAGTTTGAGGTAACTTCTTTGCTGCTGGCTGCCAAGTTCTATTAATGTATATTAGACACCTAAATATACCATTTTTTTGCTTGACACGAGATATAGAAGATCAGACCAGAGGACAAGAACTGCTAGCACTGAAGTCCATGAAGTCCAGTTTACCTCCCCCTGAAAGCAGGCTTGCCCTGGCTTCAGTTGAGAGCACTGAGCAGAATGTTGAAGAATAATAGCAGCTTCTTAAGAAACTAAATGTGCATATTCTCTCAGAAAAGGTTTAAAAATGATGCCATGAGCTTGATTTCATCTACATGAACTACTGTTAGAGTAATAACAAAAAGGAAGGAATGACTATCACTGAATGATTAATGTATTGCTACATAAAGTTCATTTTGTATGAAGTCAAAATCTGTGTCTGTGGAAGTTTACATAGAGAGGTGATATCTTTTACAGAAGTAAAACAAAGGTGGACTGAGCAGGTCACAGACCTGAGGTACTCCCCCTAAATGCTCATCATCAGAACCGAGGGAGGTTTACAGAGGCCAATGCCTTGCCAGGACCTGAGCAGGAGAACCGAAGCTTCAAGGGTTGTTGGTCTCTGGAGATCATGGTTGCTAAACTTGCTTAAAAACCAGACAGTGACAAATAGTCTGAGTAACAGCCATTGTAAAAGTTTATATAAGAGTTGCTTTGTTTTCTATTTATAGCTGTGCTGTATTTTTCTTGTAATACATTTTTAATGACTTATAAAGCCTAGTTATTTATTCTCCTGAAGCCAAATACTTTCTCACCCTGATAATGCAAGCAAATAAGCTTTGCACAGTAAAGCTACATGGGAGATGGCTGGATCTGCTCCCTGCACTGGCAGCAGGTGGGGGGTATGGGGTGCTATGGGGCATGCATGCTCCTAGCCTGCTGCCTGGCTCTTGGGAGCCCCATGGCATTCCATGCCACTGATGCAGCTCCCTGCTGCCTCTCTGCCCATGGAAGGCCCTGCCTGGGTTGGACTATTTCTAAAGTAGTAATTATTCCATCTCCATATTAGAGAGTTTCTTTTTATGGTTATTTTGCTCTACATTTCCTAATCCAAAATCAACCTTAGTTAAAAAACAACCCCCAAACCTGCAGTGACACATAGGCAGTGGCCCCTTCAATCTGTGTGCTGAAAAGTTAAGTAGCATGAACAGCAGACCAAACAAAAGCAGAAGATGAGACTCTTTGAAATGGTGCATGAAATATATATATATTATGAAATATAATTACTCTGCTAAACTAGCATCCACCCCTTAGCACAAATGCTGATTGCCTCATGATGAGTCTAACCAGAATGGTATTAACTCTACTGATATTTCTAAATTGTTATGTACCCAATATTTTCTTTTGACTCTTCTTTATATTTAGATTAGTAACTGTGTAATCACTTCATTAGTTTATTTAGATTATGTTATTTTAGGAAATTATTGTTTAGATCAGCCTTGTCCTTCCCATCTCTCTGTGCCTTCCCAGAATTAAGTAATATCTGAGGAAACCAATTAATTGTAACTCCACTGCTGTAATGGGGTCTGCTCTACGATGTGGCAATGTCTAATGGAGTTTTCATTTCCCTGTAGTGAGTCAACATTTGTTTAAGGAGAGAAGACTGTTAGGGCAAACCACACTGTCTGAAACACAGCTTCTACCAAGCCTAAGGGGTTGAACTGGCATCTTTGGGCTGCTGCTTCTTTTCTTGGGGGTAAAATTCACAGAGGGAAGTAGCTGGGGTATTGGAGAGCATCCTGATTCCTACCACAGGTTGAGGTTTCCTGTGAATGTGCAGAACATGGAGGACATACATGGCCTTCAGGTTTCACCTCCCAGCCTTGCAGGAATCTGGAGTGCTGAAATGGACCTGTCACCCAGTGAAGGTTTGACAGCCCTTTTTCAATGCATGGTCTTCCTTAGAGAATACTTGTTTACCTGGCCTGGGTCCTCACACTGCAGTTGCATTAGGTAGTCCTTGTCAAGGACTAGAAGCCCATTGTGGTAGTGGGCTCTCAAAGAATAAAGTCTTATGCCCAAGGAAGCTGCTTGTCCCCATGTAACTCCTGACACACATGGGACGGCAGAATCTATAACTAGATTTTTTCCATTAATTGAATTGTTCAGAGTATTTAGCACCAGCAGAAGTTACATTTGGGATTCTGGATGGAGGCAAAGCATCCGGAGCCCTTTCAAATGCCCTAGTCCCTCCCTTGTTTGGGCTCTGGGCATCTTTGTAAGCCTCAGCCTATTTGCTGTTAACTAATGGCTGCTTTGCTTGGTGAACAGTGACAAAACTTCTGAAGTCGGTCTGCCTTTCCCTATCTGCTGACAGCTTAAAAGATTTGAAACAAAGCTACATTATGATGCGACTAAATTCAGCAGCATCTGATTAACAAAAAGGAGGCCACAGCTACCTGACAGCAGCCGGTGGTTGTTTATTTCCAAAACAAACTGCTGGCCTCAAACATCCATACATGTATTTATTTTTTTGTTTAAATGTCTCATTTCCAGGTTTGGGTTTTTGGTTTGTTTTTTCATGCAGCGAAATAAAGTTCTTTCAATTCTTCTTCTCATAATAAGTCTGTCCAGAAATGATGTTGCTCGTTGTGTTGAAAGATGGTTTCATTTTCTACTCAAAATTGGTATGAAAAATTTGCCTTGCCAAATGAACATTGTATACTGAACTTGTCAAATCCTCTCTCCTGACACAAATAAAAGATAACATTGGGTGGCAGCATGTAAAACAGCACTGACAAGACAGCTAGGATGGAAGCAAAGAAATGCATATTTTTCTCTTTCTCTCTTCCTGAGAAGAGTAGAGGAAACATCCAGGTGAGTGAATGTTGGCGTGTTACAACCACAAATACATCTTCTAAAGCCTTAACAAGCCGTTTCAATGCAGGTTTTATGATAAACGTAAGCAATTCCTTTTGTGATTAGTAAAATCATGACAAAAAGCTTGACTTTTTCCAGGCAACCAAGAAAGTTGCTAAGTCGAAGTGGAGTGGCTGGATGAAAGGGGTTTTCAGTTAAAAGTTCACAACTCTGCTGTGCAGGCTGGAAGGACTGCTCATAGCACTGCTGGAAATTATTCTGAGTATAATTAAAAATAAATAAGGTAATGATAGCACTTTCATTAGATCTGCAGTCACACCATGTAAGTGTTCCCCCCCCCCCCCCTTAAAATTGTTGATTGAAGGCTGTTAAGCTGTTTATCAGCCCAAAATTACATTGCTTCTCTCCTAGGGGCTGTCTCTTAAAAATCACAACAACTGCAGAGTTAGGAACAAGAAAAGACTCCTAAAACCTGCACTTTTGGATTGGGGGGGGGGGAGGAATACAAGCATGAAACACAGATTGCACCTTCAAATCCCCGATGGCATCACGCTTCTTTGTTCTGCTAAGAAAAATTAACCTCAATCTCGGCTCAAGGTCCCCCGATTGATTATCATAGTCATTTAAATACTGTAATCTCATTTTCAGCATCAGGGAAAGGGAGCGAAAAGAAGAAAAAGAGAAAGAGGTGGGGAAGCGAGGGGGAGAGAAAGAGAAAACAGAATAAATTATCTGACAAAAGGAAAAAGAGCCTTTCTGCTTACGGAGCCTATTTCAGATCCTTCCACTTGATTGGAAAAGTTGATGAAGTTTAAATGAAGCAGAATTAGAGGCTCAGGCCACTGAGTATTGACAGGGGCCCATGGAAGAATGTGCAATTCAATAGGCCTGATTTCTGTGGAAAACAGGGGAAAGGCCTAAATGGTATAATCTTCAATCAAATCTAACATCGACACTGACAAGGCAGGGTAATGAGATAGGCCAGATCAGGCATGTTGGTTAAAGAAATTAATCCCTCTCGCTGCACCAAGAGTTCAGCTTTGATGCCTATTGTATAGACCCCAGTCCCAGCCTATCTAAATGCTAACTAACTGCGAGTGTGATCTGGGACTGTGCTTTTCATTGCTGGGGCTAATCTGATAACAATTTTAGCTCCCTGCTTATGGTGGCAGAGGTAGCGCGGGAGCCTCTCACTGTGGCACTGCGGCAAGGGAGGAGAGGGGCAGAGTGTGGGGATGGACGCAGGCACGTTTCGGCGTGTATCAGGGCTTTAACACACTGTAATACACTGTGATTAGTGTAGTTACAGTCGCCTCCTGATTGGGATCTCCTGGGAACTACAGAAGCGCCCAGGCAGCGAGCAGGAGGGTGATAGAGAGAGGGAATGTAAAGGGACATCGGGAAGTTGAAAAGCATGCTGCAAACAAAGGGGCTCTTCTACCTGGCGAGCAGCCCGAAGCTTGTGATTAAAACCATCTTCATTTTTCAGGCTAGTTTACTCTTCACTAAGCAATATGAGGTTCACTGTGTTTGCTTTTCTGATTCCTCCCCCCCGCCCCCTTCCAGCCTGGGAGTTATGCTATTATTTTTAATCAGGTTTCACTTGTAAGATTTTTAGGCACAAACCCCACGTTGGTTTGCTTAAAAAAAAAAAAAAAATCAAACTAGAGATATTTCCCTTGATATTGAAGTTTTTCTTAAAGGCTGTTTTGGAATTCTAGTAATAGGCTCCTTTTCCACGCTACTTCAGATAAATGTGAGTAGAAAAGTCAGTGTTCATTTATTTTATACAAATGGTTAAAAAAGAAAATATCCTCCGAATTGCAGGTTCTGTCTAATCTGTACAATGTGAGCAGCCAAGCAAGAGCAAAACAATCCCTGCAAGATGACAAAGGCTTCACAAATTCAATAATTAAGCATAAGAGTATCTCTAAGAATTTGCATGGCAAGCAACCTGCCCTTGGGGAAAGTCTGGCTGAAAACTTGCAGAATTGTGGAACTGGAAACACTGGTGATTGCTGTGAATGTGCTTCATTTGCTTTATATTCTGCTGGGCAGCACTCAGAAAGAGGGAAAATATTGTGATAAAGGTTTAAAAATTATGAGATTTTTGCCTTTTCTTTGGGCAGCTGCCCACTGGTTGCCTGCCCAATGACGTCCTGTCCAGGACAGCCCTTACTGAGCCTCCACCAGCTTCCCCTCTATGCTCAGGACATTTTCTTGTGCCTTTTCCAGAGCAGAAAGGATGTTTATTGTTGGTAGAGTGAGAAGCAAGGACAGGGCGGAAATAAGGCAGAGGTATTCCTGTGCTCTTACAAGTTTTAGCTGGGTCTCTGGTGCTCTCAGGGTTCAGTGTCCCTAGAGAAGGGTTTGTGGATACGGGCAAAAGGTATCAGCATCTGGAATATCCCTGACCTTCTGCATGGTGTCTTCAATTTGAATTAGTCTGAAAACCATCTCTAGGACTAACATGGTTTAGGGCCAATGCCATAAACTGGTATTGGCTCTCCCCCAAAGTTTCTTAAATCTTTTAGACAATAAAGCCTGAATTTTAGGTTCATCATAAAAATTTATAGCCTGCTGCAGCTCTGGATGCACTGTGAGTGCATGGACCCATTTATTCATTTTATTTTTTTCCCTTTTCAGTCTACATTCTCTTGTCCTTTGGCTGAATTTCTGCTTTTACATCCCCAACAACTCAAGGAAGAGGCTGTACAGATTCTCTCCTATGACAACGCTGCTATTAGGGTCATAATGCAACAATTTGGTCTAATGGTTATCATTGTGCTGGCTGACTTCAATAATGCACTTTTAAATCAAAGGGCCTTTGAAGCTTTATTTCCATTGTATTAGACAAATAAACATAGAAGATTTTCTCAAACATAAAAGGCATTCACCTTGTAATGTTTCAGGGCTTATTAGTCTCACCAATTTGCATTGTTTTGTTCACATAAAGGATCAAAATGCCCTTTTGCTTGCTTTTACATACTGCCTGCTGATCATGGGGGTGAGCAGCTTTCAGTGCCCGGTGCTGCTGGGGCTGTCCCTCTGCCTGCTGAATCACGGCTGGCAGCCTGTAGCCTAAGTCCTGTCTTCAAATAACCAGAAGACACCCCCCCCCCCCCCCCTTTCATTCATGCAGAACGTTTATTTGCCTCTTGGAAATGCCTTATTTATTTAGTGGTGTCTGTGCAAAATCTGGGAGAGCACTAAAGCTCATAAGGAGTTTAATTTTTAGTGTACCAAATCATTCATTTAAAATCTTAAATGAGTTCATGCTGAGAAGAAAACCCTTAGAAGTCAGAGCATTGGAAAAACAAAGCTCAGAACCAAACCTAATGATTATTTGACTAACCAGCCCTTCATTAGCTTATTTCTCTAATGAATTATTGAGCTGTACTGTATAGACATTTCAGAATATGTTTTTAAAAGCATAACACTGGCCCTAGATTGCAAAAATATAATAGTAGTAGTGATATAATAATAATAGTAATAAGCACCCAAAATGCTGCATAAACACTAATTAATCCTCAGCATCCCCAAGCAGCAAGCACAGGAGGCAGGATGCTCAGCACATGGAGTGATTTGAGGTAAACAGTATAATTAACACCAAATAGAGACAACCTATTCCACCTACGGCTCACAGTACTTGTGGCTACACTGCTCTGTCTTGCAGGGGTTATTCACTAGAGACAGACAGGCTAAAATCTAGTCCCCAGTCAAGTTTTCAATAGATGCATTGATTATAAACAGCTGAGAGCAGGTATCAGGAGAGGGAATGGAGTAATTTAAATCAACAAGCTAAAAACTGAAGGAAGTTATCTCAATGCTTTAGAAGCTGCTTGGAGGGCTGTGATGCTGTCAGCAGAGTTTGCTGCACCTGGGGCTCTTGGTGAACATGGAAGTGACTGTGGGCTCTCAGGCTGTGCTTGAACCCACAAAGCACTCGAGGAGAGCAGAGATGTGCTGCAGCGACAATGAAGACCATAGAGACCTGCACACTCAGAACATAGGTGCTCTATGGAGAAGGAATGATTTTGCTCTCTGTCGGTCCCAGCTGTCACAGAGACACTACACCTGTGAGGTTCCAATAGCTCATATCTAGTCACTGTCTGAGCATTCAGTGATGGGTATGTATATAAGGAAGCCTTTTTTTATCATCTTCCCTTCCTGTGCAGGTTAGCAGTCCTTGCAGAAAGATGGATGAGGATTACAAAGGTGAGTGGTGTCTCTTGGCTTTGCCCTGAGAGAGGGCTTGGTGAGGTGAGAGCATGAGTTCAGGTTTACCTTGGCTTTTTGGTGTGCTAAAGATGAGTGAATTTGGAGGGAAGGTTTAAAAAAATAAAGAAAGGTGAGGATTAAAGGCTCAAACACTGGGCACAACCTTCAATGGAAAAGCCCTATTATAGCCACAATGCAGGTCTATTAATAACAGCTCCAAGTCCACTGATGGAAAACCTGCCCTTTCAGTAATTATTGTTGCAAAAGATGTTTGTGATGCATGTAATTTAAAACTCGGAGCTATAATATTCTTGTTCACACAGTGCATTTACCCATGTTTATCTTGCATAGAGCTTTGGGGTTTTGGCATGATGTGACACAATTTTAGTTCGGTAAAATGGTTCTACTTGCTTTTCTTAACTGTCCTTCCTACAGATTGTTCCAGAAACCAAAATGATTTTGCAACAGCTCCAAGCAGCTCCTTGCTCAGTGATAAGTCTGACAGCTCAGAAATACTTCATGATAAGGTTCAATAGGCATGAAAGGAAAAGGGAGGAAATTGGTGGGTGATTTCTGCCTTCACTTGGTACCTGTGTAGTTAGTGGAGTCGCATGGCCACCCAGTTGGTGCCCTGTGGTCCCCCACACTGAGCTGCCCTCCCTCAGCATGGAGCAGGCTCTCAGATAAGCATGGGGCAAGCTCTCCTGTGTGTCCTCTTCCTCCACTGAGAAGGGCAGTTCATCCTCCCTGGCCTAGCTAATTCTTCCTTTGCTGTGATTGCCAAAACTGAGGCTACCAGTGTGCCCATTCCTTTGGTTTTTGAGGTTTTTCATCCTATATTCTTCTTCAGGAGACTGTAACTGCTGAATTTTTATTGCCTCAGTCCTGTAGCTTTATTATTTCCAATCTTGTTTGGGAAAAAAAGAAAAACATCCAGCCTCAGGGCTGAAGAGAAAAGCTTAGGAAAATGAATCCTAAATGACCTAGCATTCAGGCCAATAAAAAGAGCCTGGCATCAGTTGTCATGTAAATAATAAGCTTCTAAACCAGATATTACATATTCCAGTAGTGCTGTAAACTTCAGTTTGTTAAACCTGTTTCTCCTGCAGTGTGGGAGACTTGGTGGCAGCCTTTCATAGCCCACAAAGCACCATCACCATCCTCCTCTTCCTCCTCGAAACTGCCAGTTCTGAAACAACTTTTTAATGTTGAATTCTCTGGCTGGGGCTCTGCAGGCAGGTTGGTGTCTCTTGGCTTTGAAGGGGATACATGGAGAGCAGTTCCCTATGTTCTGCGTGTCCCCTGGCTGCTCTTTGACAGTAAGTGGATGCTTTGGCACATGGGTCTGGCATTTTTACCTTCACACACCAGGGCTATGTGCAGCTCCAGGCTGGTGACACAATGACTTTGGCAGTGATATGTTGAACTTAATAAGGGCACAATATCCAAAAAATGTTAATATAAATTAAATCAAACTGGTGTTGGCTGCTTTTTCTGGAGTGTTTGTCAGGCATGCTGGGGGTTAAGGGTGGTGAATTTTCTTGCCCACAGCTGGCTTAGTTTTGTAAAGCAGTAGTTTTAACTTTGTAGTGAGAAAAGTGCTTGGCTAAGGCTTTACTGGTAAAAACAAACTACCCAAAAATGCTTTGCTCAGATTTCTACTGGCATCAGTATATAAAGTAGTTTCCCCAGTTTATTTCCTCAGTGTTTCCTGCAAGCAAATATATATTGATAAACTAAATTAATTCCTTGATTAATCATATCACATTCTACCAATGAAAAATAGAGCTTTCATCCCTAGAAATCTTTATGTGAAAAAGATAGCTGGCATGTGTGGACGCATCCTAGTGGAATGATGGGGCTGGGCAGAGCTGAGGCAGGAGGGTCAGCCAGAAATGAAGGCAGTCATCTGTGCAGTGGTCTCTGTTTGCATGTGATGCCTCATTTAGAAGATATGTGAGAGAACTGGGAGAGAACTTAGGGGATCCTGTTGTTAGCTGCTGCAAAGTAGGAGCTCTGTCATGCTTGCATTAGGGTTTTGGGGACTGAATGCCAGTTGGAAGGAAGATCAGGGACTAAGTGTCCCATCCATCACTACTGGGCCTCAGGTTCTTGTGTACTTGCTGTCTGGTGAACCTTCACAACAGCTGGTGGAGCTGTGTGTTCCTCAGTTCCTACCCATGGCTGCCAGAAGCACTTGTCCAAGCAGCAGTTGTCTCAAAACCTTTTGTCCCTTTCTTCTAAACCATCTTTGTGCCCCTGGTTTTCAGGTGGCACTGCACAGTGTGAAGGTTGGGACCTGCTGGCCATCTCCTTTGGTAACTGTTCAAAAATGTCTGGTCCCCAGGACTCTCCTGGGGTGGGAAGAGGTCCGATTGCAGCTGGAAGCATGAAGAGATGTGGCAGAGGGCTGATGCTTTGTGTATGCCACTACTGGTCCCAGTGAGTAGGTCTGGCTGAGGGTCAGTGCTTATCCAATAAACTGCCATCCTGTCACTGTCACCTCCTGGCAGTGAAAGACACACTGATACATTCAGCATTCAGTGGGGCACAATGCACTGAGGGAAGGCAGCTGGCAGGAGATGTGGAGTTTGCTCCACAAACTTTACAACCTAAGTTACAATAAGGTGAAATTACCCCTGGTTTGAAGAGTAAAAGCATCTCTGTTATTAGCTCTGTTACTTTGTGCTGAAGGATTGTACCAGCTGGATACAGATCTCTCTGCGTCCCTCCAGGCTAGCTTACAGTGAAGGACACCTCCTGCAAGGAAGCCCTGAGGGAACAGAAGTTGTCCAGAATGCTAAAATTTAACACTACTTTTTCTCAAAACTTGCTCAACCTTTAGTTTCACTTAGCCAGATAGAAATCCAGATTGGGTCTTACTAAAACATCCTGTGATATATAACTGCTCAGAATTCCCACTACCAGGATGCTCTGTAAGAGTGACACTGAGAAAAAACTCAAGCCCTAAAGCTGATGGGAGAAGACATCAGGTGAGCGCCGGGGACAGACAGTGCCTGACCAAATGCTCCCATCCAGATGGGCAGAACTTCCACATCAATCAATGTAATCTTAATGACCACAAATAATCTACCTGCAACACAGACACTACAGGAGAGGAGCTGCGCTTTGTAGGATTACCCCAGTGTTCTACCTGTAGACCTGGGATTTACAACACTAATGGATGGTTTATGCCTATTTCAACTTAGGGAATGTAAATGCATCGTGAAAATAAGCAGGATCAACCTAACCCCTGCACTTATGCCTTCACATACCTGAAATGCCATATACTGATATGCTCTTCTGATTCATATTCATGCATCACCTAAAGATGTATTTACTAGCACACTTTTCTAAGAAGCAGTTTGGAGGGCTGGGGAAGATGTGGGGCTGCCTCCTCGACCCTGAGGAGGTTTGGCCACATCTGCCCACAGCAGCTCTTTGGCGGGACAGGGGACAATACACAGGTAGATGAGGAAACCTCACCCTGATCTCACTTCTAAGCAAAGATCCTGCAATTTCCTATCAGAGCATCCAGGGAAAAGAAAGTACAAGCTGTGGATTTGAAAAGTGAAGCTGCTTTTGGGTTATGATGCAAGCCCTACTTTTTTCTTTGCCTTCCCAATAACATTTCGATTTTAAGAGTTTCACAAGCTAAAACTAAGGAAATCAGGATTGCAAGACTCAAATTTTCTGTGATATTTCGAAAATTTACGTCGTAATTCCAAGCCTGCCGCTGCCGGGCTAGCAAGGGAACTGGAGTTAAAGTACCACTGTACAGTCGCGTCTAAATGTCACCGCTTGCTGCGGTGGGAAACCAACGCTCTGAGCGAAGCTGGCTGCCCTCCCCCAGACAACAAGGAAAGCGCAGCCGGTGGAACCGCTCGGTGCCAGCCGCGGGGCTGCAGTCTTCGTCCCTTTCCCTCCGCACTGCCCCAGAGCCGCGGTCCCGACCCCAGAGCATCGTGGCGCTCCGCACCGGGCCGGCGGCGGGGCCGTTGGGGGGAGACTGGGACGGGAAAAGGCTGGTCGGGGCACGAAGCCATTCTGCGAGTGCCATCCAGGGGACGAGAGCTGTACTTCAGCTGCGGCTGGAGGGGATGCGGGACTCCAGGGCTGGCGGGGGTAGAGCGGGACCTTCCGTGGGTGTCGGTTTGGAGTGAAATACCTGCCTGAAGCTTTCCAAGTCCCACCCAGAGCTCAGCCTATCCACGGGACTGGAGTACAGTGGGATTGGTAAGGTGAGAAGTGTCAGGGGTTTGTGAACGGACCGTCACCTCCACAGCCGGTCTATAAATCCCAATATAGGGGGCAGGGTTTTTGTCCCACCCCAGAACCCCTCCGGTGGGGGGGTGGTGACAGTGTGGTTTGAAAACCCGGTCTCCAGCCGGGGCTTACCGGGTGCTTAACGGGGATCAACCACGGAGCTGCTCGAGGAGCAGCGCGATTTTCCCTCCTCGCCATGTAAATTAATAGGGGGGAAACCTCTGTTTTCAGCTGCTGTCACTCCCCACGTGCTTTAGCAGGCAATTTTTGCCCTGTTCGCCTGCGGTGCAAGGGGCTGCCGCGGGACCGGGACCCCTCCCCATCCTCCGGGGCCCCGTCCGCCGCTACGGGCGAGGTGTGGGTAGTACCCGGGCAGAGAGCGGGACCGGCGGGGAGGGACCGTGTGTCTCACCTTGATGATGAGCGGGTTGCACAACATGCTGTCCCGGGCCACCCCCAGCCGCTCGCTCTCGCTGCCGGGCTCCACCTCAGCCAGGGTCAGCGGTCTCCGCGGGGCCGCCCCCTTGCCGCCCGCCATGTCGCTGCCAGGATCACCCCGCACCGTGGTGGGGGGACCCGGGGCTGAAGCAGGCGGCGTGGCCGTGGATGTGGCAGCGGAGCAGGGAGAGCTCAGCAGCGGATCTCCGGCTCCAGCCCCACAGCGCTGAAGGGGGGGGTAATGGCGGTGCCCCGTCTCCTAGCAACCACGGTCCCACGCCGCTGGTCCGTCACTTTGCTAGGTCCGTCTGGGAACGCTTCCTCTGTTGTGGCGGGAAGGCGGGGAGGGTGGAACGGAAAGGCCGGCAGCAGGGTGCAGTGGGAGCAGTGTTAAGGTGGGATTACCGGCGGCGCTGGCGGCCTTGAGGTGTCTCGTTCTCGTTATGTGGCGGGCGGAGGCGGGGAGGGCCTGCACCGGCGCGGGAGCGTGTTAGGGCTCCTGAGGGCTGCGGTTCGCCCGCCTCGGTGCCACACAGAGGCCTGTGGTGGTTGTTCCGGGTGCCTCCCTCGCCCTCGGGAGTGCCGGGTAAGAGGCGGAGGGGAGCGGCCGGTGCGCGGGGGCTGCCGCGGGGCGCTGACCCACAGCCCGCCCTTAGGCCTGCTGCGGCCTCTGTGTGTGCGTACTGGTGCTGGTTACAGGCGCTGTGGGAGCTGGCGGGTCCTGGTTGGGTTTGGGCCTGGGCGTGGGCCTGGGCCTGCGCCTGTCGGCACGTGGGTGAAGCCAGTCAGACGCTTCTAACTAGGGCAGTTGGTTTTAATGCTGAGTAGTTTAATATTTCCTGGTTATTTTTAGTTTGCTGTTTTGGTGCAGGAAGCAGAGGGATAGGACAAGAGGAAATGTCCTTAAACTACGCCAGGGGAGGTTTAGATGGAGATTAGGAACGATTCCAAATCTCAGGTATTGGAACAGGCTGTCCAGGGCCGTGGTGGAGCCCGGTCCCTGGAAGTATTCACAAACTGTAGAAAATGCCTTCAGTGCCATGGGTTGGTGGTGGGGTAAAGGTTGGACTTGCTGATCTTAAAGAGTTTTCCAATTTAGTTGATTCTATGAATATAGTAGTCTGTTGTTGTTTAGTTATTCAGAATCAACTTACTGAAATGTTTCTTTGTTATAGGAAGGCAATTTCAAAGCAGAACACAGCTGTGATGCACATCTGTTTGATGAAGAAGGCATCACAATTTCATAGTCCCACTGCAAAATTAGCTGCATTGAAAAGTAAGTATTTTCATTGTATGCTTCTAAGATAATGTTGAATTGTTCTGTAGTATTTCAATGTTGGGGGGGAGGGGGCCTCTTTTGTTCACATATTGTTTTTTCCTGTTTGTTTTTTACCTGTGTAACGATGCATTAATTATAATACTTGAGTAAACCCCGTATCTTTTATTTAAGGTAAGAAAAAAGATGACAGCAAGTGCAGATGATTTTCAAGTTCAGGATCTTCTGAAGAAGAAGAAGAAAAAGAAAAAATACAAAGAACATAAGGAACATGAAAATGATGAAAGAGAAAGCGTACAGGATGCAGAGCTTTGCTCTGCTTCTCTACTTTTGCTTGAAGATCAAGCAGCACAGAGTGGTGAAGGCTTTAAAAAGGAGAAAAGAAAAAAGAAGCAGGAGAAGCAGCAGTCTTTGTTAGGTGATTCTTGTGTGGAACTGGAAAGTGACATTAGTAATGAAACTGGAGTGGATGCTTCCCAAAAGAAAAAGAAGAAAAAGAAGTGGAAGCATAATGATAATACGGATGAGGAAAGTAACGCTGTATCTTGTATCACAGTAAATCAGAGTTGCTCTGATATTTGTCAGGAGATTAACGCTGATTACGTTTATTTAAAGCTACCTGTGAAGAACAAAAGAAAAGAGAAATTACCTGAAGAGGATGAGGTGGGTGAGCTGCCTGAATCCATTTATTTAGAACCACCTGTAAAGAAGAAGAAAAGAAAAGAGAAATTACCTAAAGAGGATGAGGTAGGTGAGCTGCCTGAATCCACTTATTTAGAACCACCTGTAAAGGTGAAGAAAAAAAAAGAGAAATTACCTAAAGAGGATGAGGTAGGTGAGCTGCCTGAATCCACATGTTTAGAACCACCTGTAAAGATCAAGAAAAGAAAAGAGAAATTACCTGAAGAGGATGAGGTAGGTGAGCTGCCTGAATCCACTTATTTAGAACCACCTGTAAAGGTGAAGAAAAAGAAAGAGAAATTACCTAAAGAGGATGAGGTGGGTGAGCTGCCTGAATCCACTTATTTAGAACCACCTGTAAAGGTGAAGAAAAAGAAAGAGAAATTACCTAAAGAGGATGAGGTGGGTGAGCTGCCTGAATCCACTTGTTTAGAACCACATGTAAAGAAGAAGAAAAGAAAAGAGAAATTACCTAAAGAGGATGTGGTAGGTGAGCTGCCTGAATCCACTTGTTTAGAACCACATGTAAAGAAGAAGAAAAGAAAAGAGAAATTGCCTATAGAGGATGCGGTAGGTGAGCTCCCTGAATCCACTTATTTGGAACCACCTGTAAGGGAGAAGAAAGGAGAAGAGAAGTTACCTAAAAAGGATGAGTTAGGTGAGCTCACTGAATCCATTTATTTAGAACCACCTGTAAAGAAGAAGAAAAGAAAAGAGAAATTACCTAAAGAGGATGTGGTAGGTGAGCTGCCTGAATCCACTTATTTAGAACCACCGGTAAAGGATAAGAAAGGAAAAGAGAAATTACCTAAAGAGAATGAGTTAGGTGAGCTGCCTGAATCCACTTATTTAGAAGCACCTGTAAAGAAGAAGAAAAGAAAAGAGAAATTACCTGAAGAGGATGAGGTAGGTGAGCTGCCTGAATCCACTTATTTAGAACCACCTGTAAAGGAGAAGAAAGGAGAAGAGAAATTACCTGAAGAGGATGAGTTAGGTGAGCTGCCTGAATCCAGTTATTTAGAACCATCTGTAAAGAAGAAAAAAAGAAAAGAGAAGTTGCCTAAAGAGGATGAGGTAGGTGAGCTGCCTGAATCCAGTTATTTAGAACCATCTGTAAAGAAGAAGAAAAGAAAAGAGAAGTTACCTAAAGAGGATGAGGTAGGTGACCTGCCTGAATCCACTTATTTAGAAGCACCTGTAAAGGAGAAGAAAGGAGAAGAGAAATTACCTAAAGAGGATGAGTTAGGTGAGCTGCCTGAATCCACTTGTTTAGAACCACCTGTAAAGATGAAGAAAAGAAAAGAGAAATTACCTAAAGAAGATGAGGTAGGTGAGCTCCCTGAATCCACTTATTTAGAGCCACCTGTAAAGGAGAAGAAAAAAAAAGAGAAATTACCTAAAGAGGATGAGGTAGGTGACCTGCCTGAATCCACTTATTTAGAGCCACCTGTAAAGATGAAGAAAAGAAAAGAGAAATTACCTAAAAAGGATGAGTTAGGTGACCTGCCCGAATGCATTTATTTAGAACCACCTGTAAAGAAGAAGAAAAGAAAAGAGAAATTACCTAAAGAGGATGTGGTAGGTGAGCTGCCTGAATCCACTTGTTTAGAATCACCTGTAAAGATGAAGAAAAGAAAAGAGGAATTACCTAAAGAGGATGAGTTAGGTGAGCTGCCTGAATTCACTTGTTTAGAACCACCTGTAAAGATGAAGAAAAGAAAAGGGAAATTACCTAAAGAAGATGTGGTAGGTGAGCTCCCTGAATCCACTTATTTACAACCACCTGTAAAGGAGAAGAAAAGAAAAGAGAAATTACCTAAAAAGGATGAGTTAGGTGACCTGCCTGAATCCACTTATTTAGAACCACCTGTAAAGGAGAAGAAAGGAGAAGAGAAATTACCTGAAGAGGATGATGTAGGTGAGCTGCCTGAATCCACTTATTTAGAACCACCTGTAAAGGAGAAGAAAGAAGAGGAATTACCTAAAGAGGATGAGGTAGGTGAGCTGCCTGAATTCACTTGTTTAGAACCACCTGTAAAGATGAAGAAAAGAAAAGAGAAATTACCTAAAAAGGATGAGTTAGGTGACCTGCCTGAATCCACTTATTTAGAGCCACCTGTAAAGATGAAGAAAAGAAAAGAGAAATTACCTAAAAAGGATGAGTTAGGTGACCTGCCTGAATCCACTTGTTTAGAACCACCTGTAAAGATGAAGAAAAGAAAAGAGAAATTACCTAAAAAGGATGAGTTAGGTGACCTGCCTGAATCCACTTATTTAGAACCACCTGTAAAGGAGAAGAAAGGAGAAAAGAAATTACCTGAAGAGGATGAGGTAGGTGAGCTGCCTGAATCCACTTGTTTAGAACCACCTGTAAAGGAGAAGAAAGGAGAAGAGAAATTACCTGAAGAGGATGACGTGGGTGAGCTGCCTGAATCCACTTATTTAGAACCACCTGTAAAGGAGAAGAAAGGAGAAGAGAAATTACCTGAAGAGGATGAGGTAGGTGAGCTGCCCGAATTCACTTGTTTAGAACCACCTGTAAAGGAGAAGAAAGGAGAAGAGAAATTACCTGAAGAGGATGATGTAGGTGAGCTGCCTGAATCCACTTGTTTAGAACCACCTGTAAAGGAGAAGAAAGGAGAAGAGAAATTACTTGAAGAGGATGAGGTAGGTGAGCTGCCTGAATCCACTTGTTTAGAACCACCTGTAAAGGAGAAGAAAGGAGAAGAGAAATTACCTGAAGAGGATGATGTAGGTGAGCTGCCTGAATCCACTTGTTTAGAACCACCTGTAAAGGAGAAGAAAGGAGAAGAGAAATTACTTGAAGAGGATGAGGTAGGTGAGCTGCCTGAATCCACTTGTTTAGAACCACCTGTAAAGGAGAAGAAAGGAGAAGAGAAATTACCTGAAGAGGATGAGTTAGGTGAGCTGCCTGAATCCATTTGTTTAGAACCACCTGTAAAGGAGAAGAAAGGAGAAGAGAAATTACCTGAATCGGATGCAGTAGGTGAGCTGCCTGACTGCATTTATTTAGAACCATCTGTAAAGGAGGGAAGGGAAGTGACATTATTTGTAGAGGATGAGGTACATGAGCTTCCTACCTCAGAAACACATGACAGAAATGGCAGTGAAAGATCACCAAGCAAGGAGAATATATGCAGCATTATCCTAGTTATACAAGAAGAAGCAGATGTAACTGTTGACCAGTCACTGTTGTCACCTGCAGAGCAAAACGGGCAAGGGAAAGGCATAGAGCTGCCATTAGCTACAGAAGCGGATGGTGTGGCATCGTCCCAGCAATGCCATGATGACGGTGACTGTGATGCTTCTCCTGCCAGGAGAGAAGATTCTATGGTTGTACCTGCTAATTTGTCTAAGATGACTAAAGCAGCTAATCGGCCTTCTAAATATCGTTCAGTGCGCTCTAAGAAGAGAAAAAGCAAAGCTTATATCTCAGACGAAGGCTCTTCAGATTCTGATGTAACGTATGTAGACTTTGTTTGTGTTTGTTTTTTTACAGCCCTTCTCCCGCATGTTTCTGTCACATTATGTTGGTCCCAGATTTTTCTTCAGTCTGTTCTGTATGAGTTTTTAAAAATGGCTCCAAAACCCTTTACAATATATTGTGATGTTACAGAGACCTACTTTAAGAGCTTTGTTATAACTGTGATGGTAGATTTAGATTAGCTATATGGAAGATGTTCTTCCCTGTGAGGGTGGTGAGGCATTAAAACAGGTTGCCCAGAGAAGCTGTGGCTGCCCCATGCCTGTCAGTGTTCAAGGCCAGGCTGGACAGGGCCTGGAGCAACCTGCCCTAGTGGAAGGTGTCCCTGCCTGTGGCAGGAGGTTGGAGTTGGATGAGTTTTAAAATCCCTTCCAACCCGAACCACAAACAAGCTCTTGGTGCTTTTGCAGTGTTGTAGAACCCACAGACGACTAGTAAGAGACAGATAAAAAAGTTCTGTGTTGCTAGTGGTAGCAAGAGAGACTGTTTCTTCTGTATGTCCATATGTGAGAGTTTCGTGGGAAAGGTGCAATTTTCAAAGCTTCAAGCTTTTTGAGTATTGTAACGGTAGAAATCTGATAATAAATAACATCTGTGTTGAAAGATGGGAATACAAAGGGGATATGTGAAGTATTTCTTCTTTAATGAATATGTTCATTCTTTAATGAATATGTTAATTCTTTTAATGGTTTTGAGGTCTAGTGCTGTATTTTATGTTCTTTTTTTCTTTATATCAGGACACCAGAACCATTGGCATTAAATAGAAGGGAGGACCAGAATAGTTCCCTTAGTAGAACAGTAACCACAGATGACGGCAATCTGGATGATGATGATGATGATGACCTGGACTCTACCATATCTTTCATGGATTTGGATACCGCAAAACAGGAACTGGAAGAGTTTATTCCTCATGTGAGGAATATGTCAGACAGTTCAGTCATGAAGATGGCTGGAAGCGACCTAGTGAGGTTTAAAGAGTTTAAAAAACAAGGTGAGCTCTCCAAAATCTTGTAGCAGTGAGGAAGGACTGTGCAGCTGTGCTAATGCTTTGACAGAGGGAACATAGTTTTTGTACCGTGTCTGTCACATCCATGGAGTCTGGTTCACTTTATTGTAGTAGACACCTTTTCCACTTCTCTGCTTGGTAGCATCAACTTCCTCATTACTGAATTACAGTCCGAAGTAAATGTGTAAATTCCCTGCTTCCAGCTCTTGTTTGGTCTCTTTCATTTTTTTCTTTCACCTTTTGAGTTAATTGATATTTTGTCATATTTGTTAAACCCTGAAATGTACAAGAGATGGCACTTGAAGTTTTCTTTTTTATTTAATAAAACTTTCTGTACATTTTAGGTATTGCTGTCAGGTTTGGCAGATTTTCCGAGAAGGAGAATAATCAAATCCGGAAAAATGTTGGACAGTTCTTAGAAATGACTGGGATAGATAGTGCTGAGAAAGTCCTGTTTACCTCGAGGTATCCAGAAGAGAGAAGAACCATCAATCGCATAAAAGCAAAACATCAATTTTTTGAAAAAATTGGTAAGTATTTAAGTTCCTTGTTCAAATGGCTGAATGTTAAAATTTCGCAACCTGGTGATAGCACAGTGTATTTTCTATATAGCAAAGCACTAATGTTGCCAAATTAGGCAAAAAAGGAGCGTGCTGCTGAGATTGCTGTATAGATTATCAAGTACACATACTGTTCTTGCTGTCTTTTCTTGGGTTTGCAGAGTTTAGAGATGAAAATGTCATCATGACCAGCAGCACTTACAGACTTCCAGATTTGCCTTTGGGCTTTGTGGCTTAAAGTGCATTATTTGCTAGGCTATAATTAAGCATAGTGACTTACTAATGGCAGGTTTGATTGAGTGCTGTGTTTGACTCTTGACTGTTCTTAGAGCACATAAATAGATGGCAGGTTTAGGATGGAGTGAGTGATGGCAGAAACAGAAAGAAATTATGTCTCTCTAATGGGAGTTAGCTAAATTTTAATTGCATTTGGATCAAATGTATAGCCAGTCCATACAATTTGTACCTAGGTTTGTGCTTGAGAGTTTAAAAGTTCAGTTTTCAATATTCACATACAGGTGCACAGGCATGTAGACAATTATTTACCAGTACTCAGCATTCAGAATCTTGCCACGGTCGTAGCAATTACATCTTTGAAACTCCTCAGGAGATTCTATTCAGACCGTTCCTTCCCTGTGTAGTTACTGGAGTGTTGTACAGTACATTCTCTTGACTGGAGAGAATCTGTCATTGATAGCATGGTCACAAAAATGTATGTTGTTGGGGTTTTGTTTTGTTTAGTTTTGGCTTTTTTTTGAAAGTGGCCTCACCTCTGTGAGTAATGTTACTTAAATGAATCATTTTACCTTCTAGCTGAGGGCATACCACGACCCTGGGCACTGGTATACTACCGAGCAAGGAAGATCTTTGACCCACATAATTATAAAGGGAGGTGAGTAACTTGAAAGCATTTCTGAACACTAATATCAGTCTCTGAGGTTTATTTGACCACAGAAAATGGGTATAAATGAAGATCATCTCTGATTTGTGCCAGTTGCTGCATCTTAATTGACAGTTCATTTTTCTGACTAGTCCTTATTAATTCTTGTGTTCTAAAGTGTGACATGAAAGGGTAGTGATTAAACATCTGTAACGATTACAGCTCTTTTAAGATATTGGAATGGTTTGAATTTGCAGCTGAAGCTTTGCTAATTTCCTCAACCAGGTACACTAATGAAGAAAAAGAAAAATTGAAACAGTATCATGCTCTGCATGGCAATAATTGGAAGAAGATTTCTGAGATGATGTCCCGTTCTAACCTCTCACTTGCTATGAAATACTCTGAACTCAGGTCAGGTATGTAATTTTAGGAAAAGCAATTCATTATGTGTATTGCAACTTCAGAAGTTATTTTAACTGTAGGTTGTATGTGTCCTAAACTTTAGGAAAAAAAATCCCTAGAATGGATTTTTTTTTTTCTTTTTTAAATTAATTTGTGGTGGTTGTTTTTTTTTCTAAACCCCTTACTGTATTTGCATATGGAAGGGATAAGAACAGTCTGATGGAAAAGAGAAAAGAAATGCAACAAATGCAACTCTGTATTAAATGGAACTGATGTCTAAATAAATGCTTTTGGCGGCAGGGTGGGAAGAATTTGGCAACCGGATTTGGTGATTAGGCTGAGCTCTTCTTTCCGATTTGGTGTGGAGAGGTTTCTAGGAAGTGTGTTAAGAAGCTGGTCCTGTAAATAAGAACAGACGTGGTCTAATGTGGGGTGTCCCTGCCCGTGGCAAGGGCTTTGGAAGTAGATGATCTTAAGGTCCTTTCCAACCCAAATCATTCTAGGATTCTATAAAAGTGCTCTTTTGCCTTTTTTCACTAGTCATTTATGATAAATTATGCCTTACCTTATTTTTCAATTTTAGCTACTAATTATGGCCCTTGGTCAGCGGAAGAGATCCAGAAGTTGATGTCTGCAGTGGAGGAGGTGATTAGGAAAAGAATAGGAGTGGAAGATGGAAATCCAAATAGAGAGATCGTAGTTGACCGTGAGAAACTGTACCAGAAATTACCGTGGTCTGAAATTGAAACTAAAGTGGGAACACGATATTGGAGACAATGTAAACAGAAATGGTAAGTTTTTATACTGAACTGAGATAGTAAAATGTGTTCTGGAGAGTATTTAAGTCTTCTGCCAAACTGTGTGTACCATGATGATTGTTCGGTAAGATAGGAAATAAATAGGTGGTAGATTACAGAAGAGGCATCATAAATATGTCTGAGACAGATAACTTCATTAGCTGTGGTGAGTTTTGTTCTTGCTGTGACAGTGAAGCCTAATTTCTGCCGCTTTGTGGCAGCAGTAGCATCTTGAAGACACTTCCTTTTGGTGCTTGGAATTTCTTGAAATGATAACTTTTTTTTTTCTATGTTTTCATAGGCTTACAATTTTAAAAAACAAGTTGAACAGAGGACGGCAGTTATGTAGGGGGACCAAAGGATTACAAGCCAAAATCACTCTTATTAAAAGGTATAGTTCAGAAGTACTGGAATGTTTTTGTGTTTCTTACTGTTCTGGTTTGTGTTTATGAAGGCTTGCAGGGTGAGAATGGCGTGTCTGCAGTTTCATACAGGTCTCACAACTGCTGTTCTTTAGAACAAAATGTCCTGTGACTTCTGACTGGGGAATTGTGAGTGTTACTGAATTATTTCTTGAATTCTGCCTACAGACTGCTTCTGTATTATATTCCCAGGTTGCATGAACTGAACGTGGAGGATCCTAGTGAAGTAAAGTGGGAAGAATTTAGTGATATTATCGGGTAAACCTTCTTTTATTTCTTTGTTTATCCTCTTTGTGTGGATACAAAGTGTTGTTGAAGCAGACTATCTTAAAAGTTCTACAAAGGAATCAAACTTTTTAGACCTCTGCAACTATAGAAAACATCATTTAGCTTGGTAACATACAATACACATATATCCTTGCATAGCAATGGGCAATAAACCGTGCCTGTATGGTCTGGAAACCACTGGTAACCACTTCAGGCAACCCTTATTGTATTCCCAGCATATCTGTACCTAAAACTGTTACACGGTCTATGCTAAAGTCTTCGATAAAAGATTTTTCCAGGTGTTCATCCCTACATATTGGAAAAAGGGGTAATTATAGGAATGTGTATAATACAATGTAATAGTTTTCTTCCAAACAGAGTAAGTGTGGAATATGAAACTACCAGTGCTGTGAATGCTGTATACTTGCTGTACAGTGCTTTTGACGTTTTCCACATACTTTCAGTTTCGTTTCCTCTCTCACTAAACACGTAATACGTATGTGTGATGGCATGGTTTAGGTTTTTACCTTCAAGGGGAATTGCTGTCTTGAAAAAACTGTTTTAATTAGGATTTGAAATCTGTCCTTTCTACCTAAAGCTAAGATACTGTTTGACTGGCATCACTCTCATGAATGGGTAACTCAGTAGCAACAAAACTTCATAATAATTCCTTGCACCACTAATTCATTGAACTCTTCTTTTTTTCAGAGATGTCCCTAAAGAGTACATTCAAGAAAAATTTTATAAGCTAAAAGTTTCCTTTGTCCCTTTATGGCGAAGAAAGACTTTTTCCGGTCAGTATCCCAGCTGTTTGTATATACTCCTTAACGTTTTCACTTGAATCTAAGAGGATACATATTCTATCTGAATTATGTCTTAGTTAGCTTCCCCCAAGTAAATTGGCTGATATCTCAGGCTTTGTACTTATTTTACTGAATGCCCTTCTTTAATAACAGTTTACTTTCAATGACATCTTCATGCAGTGATTATGAACCTCTTTTTTTTTTTTTTTTTTAATCCCTTGGCTTTAAATGTTTTGTGACTGCTTTTTTAGTTTCTTGTGTGTCTGTGTTGGAGCAGTGTATTTTTTTTTGTTGTTGTTGTTTGCATTTAACACTGACAGAATAATTTCTGTGGGATCCTGCTTCCTGATGGCATCCATTTCCCCTATAGATACAATTTACTTTACTTTTCTCTCTGTTTTTCTCCCCCAAAGAAATTGTTGATTACCTTTATGAAAAGAAACTTCCAGAATTTGAAGAAAGGCTTGAAAAAGATAAGGAGAAAAACCCTAGTTCTGACATCTCAGAACCTGTGCAACAGAAGAAGGAGATCCTATTCAGTGACATTTTTGACACCAGTGAAGACAGCGATTGACTGCCCTAAAGACAGTACCTAGTGTCCACATTGAACTATAAAATGGATGTGGTTGAAAGTGGGCACAGACTAAGGCAGGTGGCCTTAGTAGTGCAGGTACACAGGGTATCTAGTGATGGAGAAAGTAAAGATACATATGTCTGATTCTCTTGTTTCATATTGAAGGCAGGTAAATACAGTTTAAGCATTCAACTTGCTGAATGTCTCAAAACCGGTATTTTTCCACTACTTTGTTTTCTGTGGAGTTGAAAGCTGCTCTTTAGCTTTTATGCATAAGCTTGGTTTTCAGAACTTTAATATGTTTTAAGTAATTTTTTAAAATACCAGTGACTTGGGAAAGGACTTTTAGTTTGCTTTAAAATCTCTGTAATAAACATCTTAATTGTCTGTTTTAATGGAAAAAGCACGACTTTGTGTTGTTTTGGGGTTGTTTTTTTAACAGGTGTCTTGTTCTTAAAAGCAACTGATTTTTATTTTTGATGTAGACTGACACTGTTATCAGCCTTATAGAGAAAACGGATTTTTGTCCATTGCTATTCATAAATGATAATCTCATTTCATGCAAAGCAGAACAATGCATTTAAAATGGTTTTGTTAATACTTGGAATACAGAGACAAAATAGTGTGTGTGTGTGTGTATATAGATTTATACTTCTATTGTGCCAAGGAGAGTTTCTACATTGTAATAAGAAAATTGAGGGGTAAGATGAGGTTGTATTTATGGCTTTCTACGATACATCTGTCTGCCTAGAATGTGTACATTGACTGAGTGAATGTAAAATAACAACCCAAAAGTCTTCCTGTTCCTGTAAAGCATTTGTCCGATTTGCTTATATTTCCTGTATGCTGTACTAAAAAGTAAGGCAGGAGAACTTGGTCTCTGGCATACTGCTTTTTGATGGTCATTTGGATAAGTGAGAATTTCCTTCTTTAGTAATTATCATTGATTTATAGCAAAGGATGTCAATTGAGAGCTTCCCATGTTTAACTGTATCTGCCTTTAGTCTCTCTGAAGATACAAACCAGTGTGATTCTTGTGAGACAGGCAGAACACCCCAGGAGGTCAGCCACTGGTGGAAGGGTAAGTTTTCCAGACAGGAAATGAAATGGGGCTGGTAGGATGGGAGGAAAGAAACATATACCAGCTCCCTTGAATTTAGGTCTGTTGCCTTACAGGTTGAAAGGTTAAAAGCTGAAGAACTAAGAGTCTGTATTTTTCAAGATGCTTCTTTACTTGGAAGATGGAGATCCTCTGAATCTTCTTCCATGATTACAGAGCTTGTAGAGTAGATCTCATGGAAATAAACTTCTAGCTGCATAACAAGATTTATTTTATCCTTTGCTTTAAAGGGAGACTTATGGGTGAGTGGAATGCACCTCACTCAAAGAGAGAAGCAGCAATATGTTTTATTGAGGTCAAGTAATAATTTGACAAGAGTTCAATAAATTTGATGGAATTTTACACAGTTTAACAGCAGATCAGTCAGTTTAATGGCAAGGTTTACTTTATTACTTCATGGAAGAAACATATAAAGGAAAATACAGTCAATTTAGAATGATTCAGACTGGAGATGCAAAGGGTAAGGAAGACCTTTCCACTTCATGAGGTGCAGAGTGGACCCCTTTGCTTTCTAAACTCCTGATGGTGCTTATGTGTGGCTGGCCCTAATATTAGTCTTGGACCACAGTTTATGTTTAATAGAATTATCTATACAAATTTAATAATTATTAGTGATATGGATTATTAATGTTTTATTAGCATTAATTCAGCATGCTCTCAGCCACTTAGTGAGGATCTGATGTGACTAAGGGATCTGTCTTAGGGAAGGAAGGATCTCTTAGTAAGGCATGCAGTCCAGCTCTAATTCAGGGAGAGCTTGAATAGGGCTCATCCTGATGATAATATTTCTACGGTAAAGTAGCTACCTGTTAGAAGTATCAAGTTAAATGTCTGTTTTAGCTCTGGTATCGGTCTGTACTTTGGTTATCTTGTGGTTTAGGGGCTTCAGCCCCACCTCCTGAAATGTATTTCTGATGCACCTTCAAGTCCTTGTATGGGAGTCAGGGGTGTCTCCCTTTGCCATCGTGTTAAAAAGCAAGAGGGAGGCTGTTGTTGAATGTAGATATTTGAATTTTAGTGAAAACTGAGCAAACGGCATGCAGGGGTTTAAAAAAAAAACACAAATGGGCCCCCAAATGACAAGGGAAATACCACATCAGGGTGCATTCAAGTCTAAAAAGCACTGCGTGTCCCCTAAACACTCAGGTGGTGCAAACAGATGTGTTGCTTCAAGCATTTCCTTGACCTGAATGGTGTTACAGAGGAAATAAAGCCTCAGCTGTGTGGCATTATCAAAGCCAGAGCCAGCCGGGTTCCAAGAGTTGTGGTTGCAGCAGAGAAGCACTTCAAAGTCATGGAGTGTTCATGGTGCCTTCACCCATTTCTTTTGTGAAGTCTGGAACGAGAAGTTGAGGGAAGGCAGCAGATCTGTATCCCTGGAGCACCTCAGGGACAGCATCGCGCTGGTGGGGCGGGGATACAACCCCTTGAGCCAAGAGCCTTCATGGCCCTTCCTGCCCGTTTCTGTTCCCGGATGTCAGGCACAGCTGCGCTTGGCCGTGGCTTCCATTGCCTCAGAGGCCCCGAGGAAGCTTCTCTGGGGGGGTTATCACTTCAGAGCGTTGCAGAAAGCCCCCTGCTTGGCTCGATTGTGGAGCTGGAGCGGGATCTTTGTGCTCCAGCAACCCGCTCCTTGGGGCGCTAACGCGTTACCTCCGCACGGCAGCTCCCCTCCCGCCGGCCCGTGCCTCAGTTTCCCTCCTCACCGTCCCTTTAAGGCCCCGCCCGCCTGTGGAGCCCACTTCCGGCGGCGTCCCGGAAGCGCGGTGTTGTGTGTGTGCGGGGAGGGGGCACCGCGGCCGGGAGCAGGCGGGCAGGGGCGAGGAGCGCGGGGTTGCGTGAGGTGAGGTGAGGTGAGGAGGGGAGGGCCGGGCCGGGCCGGGCCGGACCGCGCTGCCGCTGCCCCGGGGGACCCCGCGCTCCCCTCACGCCGCCTCAGAGCAGGCGCGGGCCCGCTCGGCGGGTAAGCGGCGGTGCCTTTCCCGGCTGCAACGAGCTCCGGCGGAGGAGCGGTGAGTGGGCGCTGGGGAATGGGGGGGGGAACCGGGGAGCGCCGCTTCGCTCTCTCCTCGGGAGGTGCCGGTGGTTGCTGCTCGCCCCTAGGCAGGCTTGGCCCTCGCTACGGGAGCGGTTTCTTCGCTTAACGTGCGCGGATGAAGTTTCCCACCTTTTGTTAGGAAAAGGCGGGTGCGTGATCTGCTGCCCGCCTTCGGCGTCCGGAGGGGATTCAGGTGCAGATCACTTGGCTCTTCAGTGGATGGCACGTTAATCTGAGTGCCAAAGCCATTCTTAGTCTATAACGCGTGAATTTAACCCATTTCTGAGGCTTATTTTCTTTTCCTAGGTCTCTGAAATGCCACCAAGGCTCGGTTTCCAGGGCATGGATTACTAAAGATACTCGAGGGCATGTGTGGCTGGAGGGGCCAGCCCCCTTTCCCAGCTGCGGGGTAGCGCACTTGTCTTCATGTTACCTAACACACCCTCACAGCAAATACCTTCCTTTTCCAAAGGTAAATACCTCCTGTACCTGTGTATGAGGGAGTGGATGGTTTTGCTTTATCTAGATTTCCCTTTTTCATTCTTTGTTATGCTAAACAGCACAGTAATTACTGTCTTCCCTTTTATATACTTGCCTCAAGTCCTCATGCTTTCCCAGGCTTCAGTTGAGCTGTTCATGCTATCATAATCTGAGATGACTGTATTGCTGCTTATTTAGGATTTTTTTCTTTTTAGAGGAAGCAATCTGTGGCGAGAATATGATGATGTTTTCTAACTGTAATAACAGCTATGATAGAAAAGTTCTGCACAGATATATTTTGCTTCTGGCAACAGGGATTTGTTGACCTAAATTTTAGCAGGAGAGTAAGAAAAAAAGCTAATTACGTTTTGTATGCATTAGACCTCCATTCCATGGGTACCAGTAAAGCGATATAATGAACTCCAGCGTTGCAGTCCTGGAAAGTGTGCGTTAAGTGTGGATGAGGGATTACTTGTGCAACGTAAAGTCACTTTTCACATATTATGTCATAGTTTGCAAATGATGTAATTTGACTTATTTTCAGTGCTTTACTTCTAATGCTTGCCATTTAGGAGGCATTTTTCTGTAATGTTAATTTAATGGTTTAATCTGCATTCCTTTATTTAATTGTGTATATCTGTATAATATAAGGTCACCCAAGAACATACGCATGTATGCTGTCAATGAGTTACGTAAATCCTGAAACTCATCACATTGAAAACTAGGTACTGTTGTGGCCAAAAGGGCATATTTTGTTGCTTTCAGCCTTTGAACTTCCACTAATTCCTCCTTCTTTCCATGCAAAGAATGAGCACGTGTCGATGGTGTACACCTAGTGGTCCCGACGCCACTGAGTTCCTGAAGAGCTATGCTTCTAAACGGTTGTCCCCGGAAGATCTTGAAGGATCCAATGAAGATCTCTGTTACTGCCTGGAGTGTGTGCTTGAATACCACAAAGCCAAGGAAAAACTGCCAGGGTTACATGAGGTAATTAAGAAATTTGGCTCCAACCAGAGAGGGAGGACGCAGACTGCAAGGAAACGTTCAAACGAGGTTTCTGTGGTCCAGCTTCAGTGTAAGGGGAGGTTTTGTGCAGGGGTTGTGTTTATTGGTGTTGGGGAATAGGCCATGTGGCCTTTTAACTGTTTTGCTTTTTATATATTGTGTTGCAAAGAGCTGGTTGTAAAGCCAGAACACCATCTTGCTTTGCGTATATTCAAATTAGCGAGAACTAAAACAGTTGTGGGAAGTTGCTGAGTAGGCGTTATAGCTTGTACTCTATTCATGCTATGGTGGTTTGCCATCTGAAAAAAAGAACACCTGCCAGACTGTGTCAGTGAGAATAGGTAATGGTCTGTGGTGAAACACACAAAAATGGAAAAGTACTGTTTGTCTGTGGTGGGTCCTCCCTGAAAAGTCCTCCTTTGGCTGGTCCTCAGAAAAGTCCCGATCCTGGGAGACCTTTCTAGGTATAGCTGGCCACTTCTTCCGAGGTAGGCTGGCCCCCTACATCAAAATGAGTGTGCATTTTTGGTAGTATAAAAGCCTGAGCCTCATGTGATGTGGAGAGGCAGAACCTCATAGCACCTAGGTCAACATTGCCTCCGCGGGGATGCCCGCTAAGGTTGAGTCTGCCACCTCACGCTGCAATGATGTTTCTTGGAGCTGGTTTCCTGATCGTCATTACATGGTCTTTGGGGTTGGTAAGATAACCAAACATCAAAAATATCCTTGACTCTATCTTTTATTATCTCTATATTTTCCCTGTATTAATAAACTAGTTGAGATTTCTCTATTGTGTTTTGTTTCTCTCAACCTGGAATCCTTGAACTCTGGAACACAGACTAACAGCTCACCCTCTTCAGTGTGTTTTCTTTGTTCCTCAGGCATCTGTTCCACTCTCGTTTCTTCTTCTTTTTGTTAGCTTTCACTTTTCATTCATAGTTTTCTGCTGTGCTTCAGTTTGAGATCTGCTCCAATCTTGTGTGATTAAAACCAGGCAAAGTTTAAAACTCTTGTTATCTTAAGCCTTTTGTAATTCTTCCTCATTAGTATCCCAGTTTTACATTTTGGAAAGCTTGTGTGTAAGATGAATATTTGTAGCCAGTTGTTCACTGTTGCTCTTTAAATTAGATTTCTCTGCAGGGCAGTCTCATCTGAGTATAGACTGGAAATAGGTGGAGTCAGTCACTGGACTGCTCAAAGTTCTCTTAGCTGTAGGAAATAATCTTGGTTTCTAATTGAAGTTGGGAGAAATTTACTTGAGATGAGTAATGTTAAGTGAGCTGAATCTGCTACAAATACTTAGCAAGTCGGTCAGTCTGTTTGCATTCTTTACATTAACTCCATTCACCAATACATTACAAAATATGTGAGAAGGCAAGATTTAAAAAAGGCTTTTCCCATCTTCCCACATATGATTGTTTTCTGTATTGTATACTTCTTTATATTGGCCAGTGAAGCAAAGTTTTGTGACTAATCTCTGGCCTGAAATAACAACTGAGATTGTTGATGCATATTTAACAAAAATATAAAACCACCATACGTTATAATCCTAGCTCTGAAGTGAGAGTTTTGTGATTCGCACAATCTGAATTCTCCCTCAAGACTTCATCATTTTACACCACACTTGGAAAGAAACTTTTTAAATGAAATTTTAAGTTTTGAAAGTCTAGTTAAAGTTTCTGCATGTGATAATAAATGTCCTTAAGTGCTTTCTTCACATATGCACTTAGGGTAATTGTTTTTCCCTTCTGAATAGGTCTTGTGGGAGTTGGAAACCTCCCGTCTTGTTGCCCACATTGAGAAATCCATGCAAGAAGAAGCTGGAGAAGATGATGAGTTGTTTGTAGTCGATGAGAATGGACAGACACAGCTGTCTGGCTATGTGGGCCCCGACTTCGAGAATAACCTGCGAGTGCCCCTTCTAGAAGTACTGAAATACCCATATCTGCTGCTGCATGAGAGAGTCAGTATGTATCTTACCATGGACGGTTGGAGGGGAATGGTATTATTTCTACTGAAGGAGATGAAAATAACAAGTACTAGTTAAACTGAAGTTCTAGCGTGTATGTGTGTGTATATGTATTTTGTATTTGTCTTATTGCTTATACGCTTATTTGTGAGCATATAAATTACCCTTTAATGTAAGTGTTTTATCCTTGTAGGTGAGGTGTGTGTAGAAGTGCTCTGTAGAATGGAAAGAAGTCACAGTTCCTTTCAGGTCTTTGAGAAATATCCAGGAATTTATCTCTTTTTGGTACACCCAAATGAAGTGGTAAGTTACTTCTTTTCCACTAAAACTTGGTTTTAAATGGCATCAGGATAGATTATTAATTTTAATGGCAAGAGCATGAAAATACTAGCATTCAGAATTCTAAGTGTTTGATTTTCTGTATTTAACAATATATAGAAAAATGAGATTTCAGTAGGAATATAGTTACTCTTGCTGAAGAAACTGTTCTAGAATCACTGCTGTTTTTGCATTTAGTCTGCGGAAGTTACAGATGTTCAGCTGGCTTATTTAAACACCAGTGTGGAGTCCAAAATTTCATGTCCTAAGAAACAGTAAAAGATTTAACAGTATTTTACTTTACGCTTGCCCAAACTCTGAAGTTTTCTCAGTAGGTCAGAGAATAATTCCACCAAGGTAAGAGTGGACAAGAGTCCTGTGCTGACAGCACAGCTTAACACCTATTGTTACAGTATACAATTATCTAATCGGAAAAACAATGTTTAGGTAATAACAAGCAAGTACAAAACCAAATGCTCCCCTTTTTGTCACATAAATCCCAAAGAGTTTTGTTTCACAGACTCACAGAGTAGGTTGGAAGGGACCTCAAGGATCTTCTACTCCCACCTTTCCTGGCAAAGCGTGACCTAGAGTGGAATGGCAGAATCTTAAGTGTCCAGCACTGGGGAATCCACCACTTCCTGGGGAGATTATTCCAATGGCTGGTTGTTCTCATTGTGAAAGTTTTTCCTCTTGTGGTCAGTTGGAATCTCCTCAGGAGCTGTGATCATTACCCCATATCTTTTCCGTGCAATTGCTTTTAAAAAGGGAGTCTGTCTTCTCTGTAGCCACCTTTTAAATAAGGTCTCCCCTGAGCTACCTTTTCTCTAGGCTGAACAAACCCAGCTCTCAGCCTTTCCTTATAAAACTGCCCACTCTTGCAGTTATGAGACCTTCCTTTAGTAAAAACACACTTTTGTCCTGTTTGTAGTAGCAATGTTTCCTAATCTTACAGCATTGTGATTTTATTTGTTCTTTTTTCTTACTATTAATATAAAACTTTTTTGTTTCAATCCTTAGATTCGTCGATGGGCCATTCTAACAGCAAGGAATTTAGGCAAGGTTGACAGAGATGATTACTATGACTTACAGGAAGTGCTGACTTGCTTGTTCAAAGTTATTGAGTTGGGGCTTTTTGAGAGTCAGGATATTTACAGCTCTTCAATGGTTGAAAAGGGCAAACTCATCCTTCTGCCATCTCACTTATATGATACTGCCAACTACAAAAACTATTGGCTAGGTGAGTATGATCTGGAATGAATTTGTACTTGTAGTCTCTCATAAACATTTGTTTCAAGTCAGAGCTCTCCTGTTTCATAGGTGCTATTTATTTTGGGGCATGTCAAATTGGAAAATTGAATGTTGCACAACAGTAGTGTGTTTCATGTCGCTGCTGATCTCTTTGGTCAGGTGTTACACTGATAATGGTGTTGGAAACATCCTTGGTTTGGTGAAAATTAGAGCAAACTTTTGCAAATATGTGGACAAATTGCATCTTTTTTTTCTTTTAGGGATTTGTATGTTGCTTACAGTGCTGGAAGAACAAGCTTTGGATTCCTTGTTACTGGGTCCAGACAAACAAAATGACTTCATGCAGTCTATACTTCACACCATGGAGAAAGAAGCTGCTGGTAATTAATTTTGATACTGAGTTTAAGGCAGTTCATAGCCTATTTTTAATCTTTATCAAACTTCCTTATTGAAGTTCTTAGTGAATTCTTAGTAGTGTATCTCAGGTGATTTCAGCTGAGGCTTATTTATCTTCTGGAAGATGGTCACTATTGCGTAATACTTGAGCAATACTGACAAACATTGAAAAATTACATTTAAACTCTTAAATAGAAAGGAATGGCAGTGCCTTACATAAGGCTGGCTTAGAGGTTTTGAGAGGACAATCTGTAACTTCTACTATATTGTTTGCATTTAATGTACAGGTTGTATGGGAATGTGCATTTCACTGTGGCATGCTTTGACTTTTCAGTCCTAAAATACAGAAACACCTTCTTCTGAATTGCTACAACTTGCTTAAAATTTGACTCTTCCACCCATTTGTTTGAAAGAACCCCTTTTGCAGCTGGGAATTTAGGCTAGCAGCCCTTGGACCATTCTTGTAGGCCACGTGTCATGGCATAGCCTGGGATTGGCACATGAGCTCAAGATCTGGGCTGTGTCTCAAATGACTAGGTTCTTATGAGCTTAATATATTTATTGAGGGTATGATGTTATATGAAGGGGAAAGAATATACTTGAGAGAAAGCCAATTGCTTCTAGCTTGAATTTGAAGTATAAATTGTCATAGCTGTGTAAGTTGTACCCACTTCGTAGAACAGTACTGCAAAAATCAGTGTGGAAGAATTGGATTCATTGTGGTGCGAAATGTTAGTTACTGTTATCCGGTTACTGCATAAGGAGCAGTGTCTTGTCTGCACAAATAAGTGAGGTTGATGTTTTTCATCCTTTTTCCAGGTTAAAGAGTATAGTTACAACTTACTATAATACATATATTTATATTAGTGTTTAAGAAAAATCAATGAAAACCAACTGCTTTCAACTTCAGCTTAGTCTAAGAGTGTTCAGGACTCTTGCATTTCAACTCTCCCCAATGTTACTGTTATGTTTCAGATGAGTCTACTGACCCCTTCTGGCCAGCGCTGCATTGTTTCATGGTTATTTTGGATCAACTCGGATCTAAAGTATGGGGTCAGCTTATTGATCCAGTCCAAGCCTTTCAAACCATTATCAACAGTGTGAGCTACAACAGTGAGATAAAAAATATACGCAGTAGCTTTAAGAGGTCAGTTTTACTTGGAGACTAGATCAGTTTTATGATTTAATACCAGGTAGTGTAGTAACTTTGGTCTTGGTTTTCTTGTTTACTTATTTTCTTGCTTACTGCTATAACCAACTGGCACATAAATTTAATGGAGATTGCCATGCCTGACACTCTTTGTAAAGCTGTGGGGATTCCTGAATTTTCAGTGCATTACATAGTTTTAGATTTGATTGTAGTTCCAGATGACAACTGATTCGAGTTTACTTTCAGCTCGTGTTAAGCTTTAACTATTTCTCAAGATTAGATTTACTTAATGGTACTGTATGGTTTTAAAACTTTTATTTGTTTTCTAAATGTATTCCTTTAAGGGAAGGTAATAAAGTGAGAATCATGGAACAGTTCTTCAGTAGCTCGGATAACGTAGTGAGCTGCTGAAAGGAAACACATTAAAACACATAGCAGGCCCCAGATAATCTTTTGAAAGGTTTTGTCTTCATATACTTATATCCTAAGATAAAATGGATTTTTTTAACTTCTGAGGGACAATATTGTCAGTATTGAGCAAAAAGTTAATAAGGTAAAGTGTTTATTTGGCACAGAAGTAGCTGGTTAGCACAGTGCTAGGAAGTCTGGAAATAACTTCTTTGAGAGCAGAATTTTGTTGCTTAAACTTGAGCTCCATCTTTTGGCACACCGTCCCTTGTAAGGGTATTTATAAGAATCCAGGTCCAAAGACTTCAGGAACACCTATTTTGGAAAACTGAAGTTGTGCCTAATTTTAAAAACCTGGTGGAAAATAAGATAACCGTACCAGTCATTTACTTCATGTGGTAGATTTTGAATCAATTTTGAGTGACAATGTGTTAAATGTTCAGTATTTTTTATACATGCACAGTTTATAATCTTACAGATAGCTGCAGATATAGATACATGGAACGTTGTAGATAAGAGGAAGGCATATTTAAGGAGATTTTCCTCAGTTAAACAAGCTATTTGAGTGTTGTGTTCAAATAGTTATATACAAAGTTGAGGAGTGCATAGCCATCACTGAACTGTGTTTATGCACAGAAAATTCAAAGAAAATGGAGTTCTTCTGGGTGCTTGTTCTAGATAGTCAAATCTGTGGCTTAGTAGAAGGCTTTTTCCTGAGGCAGCCACTTCTCCTGCCTCTTAACCAGCAGGATAGAATAAGCCCTACAATTTTAAATACGATGTATTTTCACAGGTACAAGCTTTAATAGTCACCTGGTCAGTATCTGAAAAATGGAATCTGTCTTGGCCAGTTGGCTTTCTTATAGCGTAAGTTAGTTGTGTGGAGTCTGTAATAGTTTCTATTTCTTTTCAGGTCACTGAAAACTGAACCAGAGTCAGACTACAATGATGACATGGTTACTTGCAGTCAGATTGTGTATAGTTATAACACAGAAAAGCCTCAAAAGGTATTAAACCAATATTTTGTTTCCCTGTTCTTTGAACTCTGATCACAGAATGAAACTGTCAGTTTAAACCATCTATAAAATACATGAGGGGAAGTTACTCAGTTTCTACTAGCGGTGTAAAGAAAAAGTACTGAATGATGTATGTCACTATTGTGTGCCTTAAATAATAGCCAGTCTGATCACTTCTTGTTCAGTTGGTACATACAGAATAAATATTTATGGATGTGTTCTCTTGATGTTGATGCAATGTATTTAAGAAATGTCTTTGAAGGCTTTAAATGTATATTTGATTATCTGAGGATATGTCAGCATATCTTTTGGAGAGTTCACAGTGATTTTTAAAGGAAATGCTACTTTACACTTATTTCATAGGTTACATTTTAGGAAATGAGTTATTTATACACATGCGTTTGATTATTTTTTGCATTTTTAAAATTTAGTTTTAGACTTGCATTAGGATATAAGAGACGTTACCAATTAACGAATGTATATTTGAAAGGAAGTAACTTTTATGACTAGAAGAAAAACACCTGGGAGATGGAACTCTGCAGATGTTTATGATGAGGATGATTTGTGGTGAAATTATTTTTCAGGATACTGGATGGAAGACTGCCATTTGTCCAGACTACTGCCCCAACATGTATGAAGATATGCAAGCACTGGCTAACATGCTTCAATCTGCAATTGGTAGAGATACACGTATCCATCAAAGCACATTTTTGTGGTTCATCCCTTTTGTTCAGTCGCTTATGGATTTAAAGGACTTGGGTGTAGCATATATAGTAGAGGTCATTCACTACCTCTGCTCGGAAACCAAAGGTATTCTCAATGAAAGTATCCAGCAATGTGAAAAAGTTTCTGAATTTTTTCTTCTGATCTTGGTCTCCATTATTGAACTACACAGAAAGAAGAAGTGCCTGCATTTGTTATGGATTAGCTCCCAGGAATGGGTGGAAGCAGTGGTGAAATGTACTAAGCTTCCAGCTATTGCATTTACACAGTGCACTGAAAAACTACCTGGACAATGTGTGAGAGGTTCATCGACAGTATCTTTACAAGCTTCTAACTCTGTGCAGCATGCCTGTGTGCAATTGATACGCAGCCTTCTTAGAGAAGGCTATCAAATTGGGCAGCATGCTCTTTGCAAGCAATACCTAGACAAACTCAATCTTCTTCTGCGAGGAAGTCTATCTTTAGGTTGGCAGCTGAACATCCAGGAAACTCAGGAATTACAAGTGTGTTTAAGGCAAGTTATAAGAGGTATAAAGAACAGAGCATTGGATACCTCTGTGGCTGCAGGAAACGATGCAAACTCTACAACTTCACCTGCCATTTCTATAAGGCAGGAGAAGAGTGCACATGGTGGTGGATGCGAGATGAGTGTATATGGCAGAGATGACCGTTCACTGTGTGCTGTCTCATCAAAGGAAGGCAGAGATTGCTCTAGCTTCTTTAAAAGTGAACCTGGTATGCAGGAGAATGAAGATGATGGGATTATGCTTTCAGGGTTCAGTGGCACCTTACTGAAAAAAGTATCAACTGGACTAAAATCAAGTTCACTGTTAAAATCTGAGATTAAGAAAGCACCTGATGTGCAAGCGTCAGACTCGAAACAGCTTGATTTAAATGACTTGGCTAAATATAACTGTGAAGATCAAATTTCAAAGTCCTGTTTTACGGATAAAAATTCAGCAAATGGTTGTGTGCCATCTAGCTCTGAAAACAAGAACAATATATCCAGCCCTGCTTCTCGGATCAGGCCACTGTCAGTGAAGTGTGGATCAAGTGACAGGTTGTTAGAATTTTCAAAGTATTTCAAGAGAGAAAGCAGTTCAGTGGGGAAGAAAGAGGAGGATTTTATGAAGACTGTTTCTGAAGATAATACTTTAACAGACTCCCAGGTTGATAGAGAACTCAGTAAATTATCTTTAGCTGCTTATGCCAAAGGTGTCAATTTTCCCTTTGATTCAAGCGAAGAGAGCTCACTAGATGATAATGTGTGTGATATTAGAAGGAAAGTGAAAGGTGTGGTAAGATCTTCCAGTGATGGTCAGCGTACCACGTCTCCCTGTGGTTCAGATTGCCTTAACAATAAAGTCATTATAATTTCAGACTCTTCTGATGAAGAAAACTCTGTGGTTGACAAGAAAGAAACAAAAAAAAATGAAAATGAAAATGAGCAGCCTTCAACTTCCAGCTGCGCTTCTGGTAGTGATACCAAAACCGAATCAAAGGTATCAAGCTCTCTCTTGTCACTGGAAGACTGTGAGTCTCAGTGCTTTGAATTTGAAACAGAACTTGATGTCTTTTCGGTTTGGCAAGATACTCAAGACTATAGCATGGAAGTAACTCAAGAGTATAAACAAGGTCACGTTTCAACATCGGTTGGGAGTAGTGATTCAAGTGAATCACTGTATGATCACACAAATGAATGGGGTTACGATATGGATTACCTAAATGATGATAACATGGAAGAAGAAGCAAACTTGACAGGAAAGACAGAAAATCTTTCTCATCAGACAGAAGCTGATAATACAAAAGTAGTAACTGATTCAACGTGGCAAGAATCTGTTGGTGAGGAAAATGCAAAAGATCAACTGGAGAATTCTGCAGGCAAAGGCACTGTCAAAGACTTCACCCTGCACTCAAAATTGACTGAACCAAGAGTATCTACATCTAAGATCTCATTAGCTTCAAAACTGGCCCTTAAGAAAAACAGTGCAAGCCCACAGAAGAGTATAGCAAACTCTAAAGTAGCAAGAACTGTTCAGAGAAGCCCTAAAAAACCTGTCCTTAAACCAGCACAAACCAAAAAACTATTTCAAAATACATCAAAAACTTCCCAACCTGGCAGTTCAAAGCCTGCTGTGGTTCCTCCAAGGAAAGTTCGGCAGTGTCCAGCACCAGCATCAACTGTAGAAAAACTTGGTCTGAAGAAGGCGCCTCGCAGAGCATTTGAGTTATCCCAGCGCTCTTTAGAGAGTCTGGCTCAACTGCGCAGCTATGGTAAAGCTGCAGGGAGAATTGGGATTGCACAGAAACAGAAGATTAAACTAATTGCTCCTCAGAGTTTGTCTATAAAACATAATAAAAAATTGCTGGCCTGCCAAGACCTTCAGTATTTAAGGCAGACAAGGCCCAAAAGAAGGGTTGGAGTGGGAAATCCTGCAGGAAGTTCTGGGGGTAGAAACAAAAAAGCTAGCAAACTGGATACAAAGCTTACGAAACAAAAGCCTGGAAGGTTTGAAGTGGCATCTGTTGAAAAGCAAGGAGAGAGTAAAAGGGTGTGTACTGGTTATCCTGCTGCGGGTGAGAGAGAATTTGAAAGCCTTTTTGTGGAGGAGGAGACTGGTGTCTCTAAACTGCCTGGTTTTTCAGACATTAACATAAAATCAGAGGATAATGGTATGATGGTTCCTCCTGTACCTTTGTATTCAAGTCCCTCTTCCTCTGCATTGGTTGGAGATGGTAAAAATGAACCTTCAGGAAATGATTGCATTGTCCAGCCTGAGTGTGAGAAGACAAAAGAAAATGGCTGTAAATCAAATGAAAATAGTGATGGTGATGATGATGATCTGTTTCTAACTCAGTTAGATCCAGTGGATATGGAATTATGTTCTGAGGAGGAAAGTGTTCAAGATACCACTAGAGCTAGTAAAAACCCAAAGGAAGTGGATACTGCTGAAAGCCTTCAGCAGAGTGAATCCTCAACTATAGTGAAATGCACGTACAAAGACTGTAATGAAAAAGTAGAAAACCCGGGAGAGTACTGTAGTAAGCATTCAGCTACCAGCTCAGAAGCAGATCATTTGTTTGCTAAACCTTCTCTCCTGCCACCTAAACCAAGAAAGCCTTCCACTACCAAAATTTTCAGCTCAGCAAGTTCTTCACGGAATGCAGCCTTCAGCAAGGATCTCGAAGATGTTAAAAAGCTACCACCAGCTTCAAAAAGCAAAGTGAATGCAGCAAAACCAGTGGTGGTCAGGCCTCCAAATGCAAAGCCTATACCGATAAGAAATCAGACGTGCAAGTCTCCAAGTTTCATTAACGTACCTCAAGCCAATATTCCTAATAATGTTCTTCAGTCACAAAATAGACAGAATGACAATGCTTCAAACATTTCCAGGAGGCCTGTCCAAGAAGCATGTTCTTCACCCTTTTATGTTAAGCAGCATGATTACAGTATTTTTATTACTGAAGTCCTAAGGTGGACTTATGAAATGTTTGTAAACTCCAGCCTCTTTGGACCTCCAAGTAATCTGACACAGTCTTTAGTAGCCGCTGTTCCTGTCCACTTTCAAGGATACAATGACTATTTCAATACATTTTTCCCCTTGATGATGCTAAATGCCTTTGAAACAGTAAGTAGCTGTATGCCTCTTGGTTTTGTTTTCATCAGCCCTAATAGATTTTACCAAGAGATTAAAAATTGTTACATGCCTTGTATTTACCTTCTGAAAATGTTCAGATACAGGTCTGAATACAGGAATGATGAGGGGGAAATATCACGACAGTTAAGCTTAAGATGGGGACTGTCAGTGTTACCTTAAGTACCACTATTTTATTGGGTGTGCATCAACAATAGCATGCAAAAGGAGGGAAAAAGGAAGTGGTTCCTTTATAGCACATAAAGCTTAAAATGGAAATCTTCTAATGACAGTTTAAAAAGAGGGAATGTTTGGCTGGCTCATGTTGAGAGCTTATGTGAGCGGGGGGTTAATCTGAAAAGTATTTTTTTTCCAAATAGCTTGACTTTAATAGTTTATAGTTTAATAGTGAGAAAACGCAGCATTCCTTCAATTGAAGTTGCATGTTTGCAAATTCAGTCATTGCATCATTTCTTCCATTGAAAAAAAGGTAAAAAATGAAGTTAGTACCAGGATAATACTGGTATTTTAAGGTGAAAATGTGGTCGGGGGGGAACATACATTTGTTTTGAAGAGCTTTGTAAGAAATGAGAGGGTGTTGGGAAGGAAGCACTTTTCATTTGCTCTGTTTATGTAATGTGCCCACATACATTAGAGAAATAGGTAGGACTGTTGGCTTGTACCTGACAGTCTGTTAGCTTGCTTGTATTTCTGCTTAGTGTGTTTGCCCTTTGAGTCATGATACGCTATTTTTCTGAAACACTAAACCCTTCAAAGTATTTTTATTTAGCTATTACTTTCCAACATGTAGCTGGCACAAGAGTGGATAGAAAACCAGAGAGTAAGAGAGAAGAGTTACTACTTTAACTTACAGAGCTTCTCTGCTGACTTGAACACAGCAGATTTTACAGGTAAGGGGGTTGTTTTGTGGGGTTTTTTTGGTTTTGTTATTTTTTTGTTTTAATAAACCCCTCTTCTCATTTTCACATAAGCAATGTGTTGTAATGAGCTAGCACTTACAGGCAGAATTTGTGCTTTACAGAAAAGATTTGAATTTGCTGCTTTACGTAATGCACGTAACAGGAATACATACTTTGCAGGGAATCTGTGGCTTATGTGTTAGTACAAAAAGTTACTTGATTACTGCTGAAATCTTTTCAACTTCCCATTTCATTCATTTGTGATTTTATTTTAGCTTCTGTTGGTAAATAAAATAGTCCTTGACTTGCTTTATTTTTGTAGTGCTATGTTCAGGCTTAAGGATGCAGGATGGTGTTAAAACTCTTCATAGTCTTTTGCTATAGCTTTTAATTGCTTTAAAAATTAACAGGTGAGTGTTACTGAAGTATATTGAATATGTTAATTGTAGTACTTCTATAGTCAGACAGTAATTGTAACCCTTTTCCTTTTAATGTTCTAATTATTTCAAAATGTATTTTGGGTAGCTCATCTGCGAGAAAGTGATTTGGCAAAGCAACTTCATCCAAAAGAAGATGACTTAATCTTTTTGGTGGTCCAAAAGAAAAAAGATGCCTTTAGGGAAGACAGTGAGATGGAGGACCAAATAGTGAATGAAGTTGGTCTCGTGACACGATTTTCTCGTGCATCTGGCCGTGCAACTAGTAAGTTAATAGGGTTGAAATAAAAATGGGATTCTTCTGGGTACCATAAAATGCTACATCGTCACTGGTTGTTGGTAGTTGTACTATGCAACTTATCTCAGAGGAAATGGGATTGTTCTTCCACTACAGCATGTCTCTTCTGTGCTAGAAGCTTCGTAAAAAGCCAGGAACTATAGGTGCAGACCTGCTTTCTGTGCGTTTTTGTAGGCACTTCCTAAAGTATAGAGGTTAATACTTTGCATAAGAACAGAAACTAATGATGACTAAATGCTCTGCATACATCTTGAGGAGTTCATTGCTGTGAGATATGAAGTGCTATGAACTTCAGTGGTCTCACTGACTAAAATTTTCACTATCTTCTGGAACTGAAGTTTGAATTACCAGCTATCAGGATTAATGCTGCCTCATTAAAATGGTAATCTTGGTTGGGTTAGAGAGCATTGTTGTATATGTTTTATGTGGGGTTTTTGTTTTGTTTTGGCATTTGGATTTTTTTGCGAGAATGAGTTGTTGGCTTCCTAATAGAAGGCATGGTTCTGATGAATTCTTTCGAGTGACCTGTTAGAATGTGTCCTACTTAACAGTTTGGATAGTCTTTGAATTAACGGCTTGTGGTTTTGTTTTGATTTTTCCTCCCCTCTTTCAATAGGACAAAAGGAGCAGCATACCATCTGTCATCTTTCTGTGCGAACTCGAGGCAATTTGTCATTCTTCGTAAATAAGCAAGTGAAGTGTATAGTGGTTGGCTCCCTGGTGACCACACACCGAACATTCAAAGGTCTGCTGCTACTGAGCAGGAGTCCCCTGGCTAAACCCATCATAAATCCAAGTTACAATGACTTCTGTCCCAGAGATTTGCCTGTAGCTTCAGAAAGCACTGTAAGTCATGCAGCTGAATGTGATTAGGGATGACAAAGTGGGCATTTGGATGTGGTTTTGTGAAAATGGTTTTGCATGCTGCTTTTTGAGACAAGTTTCAGAAGCACTGAGTCACTGCATTTCAGAGTTGGTTGACTGTGTGATAGTGTGTTTCTGCTGTGTTGACATAGATACTAATAGTGCGCTTCAGGCAGCTTTCAGGTGTTTTTCAACAGTGGACGAGTGTCCGTTCAGGAAATAAGGCATAGTATGGGAAAGGTCATGCAAAATAAAGGGGTGTGTAGGGTAAATAAAACCTTCATTACAGCTTGACTCGGGATTGGGTGTGCATCTAGAGCAAACCTAGAATTAAAAGCTTCCATGCCCTTCAAGTTCTTGAGTTAGAGGGGTGGGGGACATTCTGAAAATACATAAAATGAACATGAAAGGGTCGATCAACATTAATACATTATTTTTCCTTGTGTCTGTTTGTTCAGGCATGGAATGTGAGTGAGTACAATGAAGATCAAAAGAGAGCCATTGAGACAGCTTATGCCATGGTAAAGCAGCACCCGGGGCTTCCAAAGATCTGCCTTATCCATGGACCACCTGGAACAGGGAAATCAAAAACTATTGTTGGACTTCTGTCTCGTGTTTTGAGAGAAGTAAGTGAACCTGATGTGATTGTCATGTGCTGGTGATGCGTGGAATGGACACAAGGATGGTGTCAATGGAAGAGCTTTAGCTAAATAGGAGCACAGTATTGGTAATTACCGGGGGTGTGATTCATTAAGTTGACTTTATTACATCTATATAGTATAGGGTGTAAAAGTGGAAATTTTGGGCATCTTGGAAAACATTTATTTTACAAAACTTGAGTAAAATCAAGGAAATGTGCACAGTTGGTAATAAAAACACTTGTTTTTTAAAAAAAACTTAACATTTTGATGTATGAAAGAATATTATCTGGTCTGTCCTATTTAATGGTTTTCCTGACAGCATCCAGTAGATTTATCAAGTACATCATTGTTGAAGGGAATTCATGCAAGTAGTATTAATACATTTGACTTGTGAGTCAATGTAAGACATACCTTAAGAGATACTTAAGCGTGAGAGTCCCCATAGTCTGCCTGCTGGTTAAGATGAGCGTACAGTCTGGCTTTTAAATCACAAATGAAAACAGTCTAAAGAGCATTTTTTGGTTTCTTGTTAATTAATCACAGAACACCAGGAATGAGAAAACTCAAAAAGCAAATTCCAAGATCAAGCCAAACCGTTTTCTTGTTTGTGCACCATCAAATGCTGCTGTTGATGAACTCATGAAAAAGATCATCATTGCGTTTAAGGAAAAATGCCAAAACAGACAGGAGCCTTTGGGTATGGTTTACTTTAAAATTCTGCTTAAAATTCTGTTAATTTGGCAAAACCTGAAGTAAAAGCTAGAACAGTTGATTAGATATAGTATGTATATGCTACTCTAAGCAGCTTTTTTAATCTTGCAGAGCATGATTCATACATTTTTATACCGTTACTAATTTCAGTGTGCTTTTCTACAAGGTGTTTTTTTTAATAGATGGCACTTTGTCTACATAAAGACACTGACCCTTTCCTCATAATGTTAGTTTCAGTTCACCAGTTTTTACTCCTTAGAGATTTGAACACAAGACTATTACTTCAGTTTTGAATGAAAATGGACTTAGATCATGCTGAACAGACTGAAAAGTTTTACATCAGAGCCTCTCACTTGTGCTTTGTTTTCTCCTCCTGGTTTGTAACTAATACAAAGTAGATAAAGTTTGAGCAAGGCCTCTGGTGTATGGTGGGGAAAAAAAAACCAAACCTTTATAGTAACCAAATGTTAGTTTGTTTTTGGCTTACCAGCTGTGTTTCTGATGGTACTTGGTCATTTCCTAAATTAGGAATTCTTTAAGTTTTAGATAAGCCTGAGAATAATAGGTTGTTCTGTTAATTTAGAATAATATTTGTAACTGCTAGCCAGCACTAAAACTTCGGCACCACCATCTTTGTTGCTTGTATGTGATTGTTTGTTTAGAGTTTGGAATTCCTGAATTTTTTTAGTTGTGCTTAGATAAATTATTGCAACCCCCTGAAAAGCAGAAAAGGAAGAACCTTGTTTGATATCTGTGATGTTTGCTTTTTTGTTTCGCTCATACCAAAGTGCAGAGATGATTGGAGCAATCTAAAAGTATTTTAACCCTGATTTTGTAAACAGGAAATTGTGGTGATATCAAATTAGTGCGACTTGGTGCTGAAAAAGCAATCAACAGTGAAGTCCGGGGATTTAGCCTGGATAAGCAAGTTGAACATAGGATGAGTAAGTAACATTCAAATCAGACTTTTCTTCAGTCTTTGTTGAGCTTAATGGTGTTTTGCACTTAGGGCTATGTGTTCTTTAAGAAGGAAGAGCTGGTAAGAGATTTTTCTGCAAATGTGCTTCATGAAGTATTGTTGTTCAGTCTTGGTGGGAAAGTGTCTGCTTTCATGAGGCCTAAAATCTAAGTAAAACGAAATAAGCAAGACTGGGTTTGTTTTTTGTTTTTTGTTTTTTGTTTTTAGAAGAAATTGCAATGCATATATATAAAAGCAATGACTTTTAAGCAATGCAGCTATGCAGCACGTGAGAGCTGCAGTTGGAAACAAGACTCATTATCTTTATTTTACAAGACCTCAGTAGAAAACAGAAAAATGCAACACAGAAGTTTGTCCATTTGAGTGAGAGCAAGTGTTATTGTAATGTGGTCTTTCTATTTCTCATGTATGTTTTCCTTTGTTTTATTATAGAACGAAAGCCAGGTGACTGTGACCAGGATATTCAGAAGAAGAAAGCTGCTCTGGATCAAAAGCTGGACACGCTGTCTCGTCAGCGTGCCATGCACAGATGTGAGAAGAAGGAAGTGGTAAGATAGTAGTGTTTTGAATCCTGCTTGTATTTTTTGAGAGTAAAGAGTTCTACTGTTTAATGCCATCTCTGAGCAGTAACTGTCTCTTCAGCTGCTTTTTCAATTAATGGACAATTTGGTTAGCACTGCAAAAGGGAGTGAAGAACTTTCCATCAGGGTTTATTTTCAACTGGTTGATCATGCCACTTCTTGCACTGGTGCTCACTAATCTTCATTTCATTCTATCACCAGTTAGTTTTTAATATAACCATATTTATAAATCTTAATGATTTAATTTGATTGTATACTTCAAAGCTCTGGTTTTGTTTAACTGGAAATAGTAATATACCTTGTGGTCTGAGATTCTGGGATATGTGTTGTGCTTGAAGTTGTCCTTTTTTTTGTCTAAGAATTTGGCATTTGTGCTGAGATTACAGATTTCTGATGGTAAACCTTTTTCTCAGCTGCACAGAAATGCAAGATGTAACATTGTGTGTTGCAAAGTCTAAATATGTTGACAACTTTCTAAAACTGGTCAGTTTCTTCAGGTGCATATAATATTAAAAAAAGTCTGAACAAGTCTAAATGTTTAAGAAATGAATTAGGGTAAGGGAAGAAAAAAGATATATGGAAAATATGTGGTTTCTCTTTATTTTTTTTCTCCCATCTAGAGTCAAATGTTAGATGATGAAATTGGCAGACTTTCAAAGGAGAGACAACAGCTTGCTTCTCAACTAAAGGAGGTAGGAATTTATCTTTGAGGCACCTCTTTAGTAAACCTCAGCAAATACATTTCTCTACCTAATATTCTTTGGGATAGAGATTTGGTTTTGATGTGGCTGGAAGAATTTATAGAGTAGTAGGTAAATAGATAAAGGTCATAAGCCAAGTGTAAGTTATAGTTATACAGACTTCCTGGTGTGAAATGCAGGTGTACTCTGGCTGCATATTGCAAAAACCCTCAGACAAACCACCAAAGCAAACAGAAATCCCCAATGCTATCCCCCCAAAACTGGATGGAAATATCCACCCTTACGATTAAGGGAGAATTGAAACAATTGTGCCATATTTGGCAAAGAAGCATGCTTGTGCTTATGTTCTAGGTGTATCTTCATTACCACTTTCATGCCCCTTTACAGTCCTCCTGGAGCTGAGATACTCACAAATATTTTGAAGTAAAACAACAACTGGAAGAATTTCTTGTGTGTGTGGAGATAGAAAGTGGAAATAGGCACTGACAGCAAAACCAGTAATTAAGGCTGGGTGATATGAACCTTGTGATGAGTAAAGGTTCATCTTTAATGAATACATGCTGCCCCTTAATGGTCCTGGAGGCTTGGATTTAACAAATGTGGTGGCAAATAAAGCTTTGCTCACAGTTAGTGCGTCTGGATTGCATAGCTGAGAGATAAAAGGATACTTCTATCCAGCTTGCAGCCTCATTGGTATCGATCTGTAATTTAAAGTGGAAGTAACACTTCAGTGAAGTCGACTTGTGCCTTTCATTTGTAATAATGGAGATAACTTCACTGGGGTGATGCATTATGCATGATCTCTTTGGCAGTTAGTATTGTCCAGGCAGTTAGAAGTTGCTCTAGGATGATTCTAAGAAAGCCTAAACAGGAAAGGAGACATGGTGTCCTGTTGTACTTGAAGGCTCGGGGACACTCTCAGAAAGTACAGGCAGATATCATCTTGGAGTCCGACATCATCTGCTGCACGCTGAGCACAAGTGGAGGATGCCTGCTGGAGTCTGTGTTTTTTCGGCAAGGACTTGATCCTTTCAGCTGTGTCATTGTGGATGAGGTCAGTAAAGCTATTAGAACTACAGCATGTTCCACCTCTAAGGTCTGCCTTGCTCTCTGCTTAGGTGGCTTGTGGTTGGTTGACTGCCTGTTGGTGTGAGGTATTGTGGGTCAAGTGGCTCATTTTTGCTTTTTAACTGGTAGCCAGTCTGTCCTGCTGTGTAGAGCCATGAGAAGAATAACTTGCTGCTTTTTCTGACTTGGTGCTTTAATGGAAAACGGCTTTTACTTTAAAATCATGGCTGAAATATGGTTCTTGTTGCTCTGAAATCTCTTCAGAGATGTCCAGATGGTTGGGTTATATTTGTATCTGTTTAGAGTGCTCTGCATATTTCATAATAAAAGAAAAATCTGTTTGTAGTCTTTTATTAGGGAGAAATCCTTATTTTTTCCTCTCTTGAGTTTGTGGTGGTTTTTTTTTATTTTTATTTTTTTCCTTTTTATTTTTTAGAAGACTTAGAAGGCATTTGAGTTATCCTGGCTCTGTTCCAGGAAATTGAACATCCTTCCCTCCACTCCTTTGCTTACAACTTCTACTTTCTGTCCTGTTTGCATATACAAAAGGCAGGGCAGTCCTGTGAGGTTGAAACACTGATTCCACTGATCCATCGCTGTAATAAACTTGTCCTTGTTGGAGATCCCAGACAGCTCCCTCCTACAGTAAAATCAGTGGTAAGTATTCAAACTGTATTTTTTTTATGCTATATAGTGGATACAGGGTAAAGAACAGTATTTAGAGAACATGTAAAAGGAAAAAAAGACCCTTCAATGTCAGATCAGGATGTGTATGATGCTAACTTTTGCCCTGCAAGTTCAGTCCCTTGTTATGTGGAGACCGTATCAATACTGCCTTCGAATGTGTGGATAAAGCTCATGGAGATGAGAGAGTATGACCTCTATAGCCTTTCCTGGTGCAGCTTGGAACTGATTTTGATTTCGTGCACCATTAATAATAGCTATGGCAATAGGAGTTTCAGTGCAGCTCTGCACTTGGTCTGTGATGGGCACTGTGTTGTGGCAGGCTCTGTTATTTCATTATGTGAGCTTCAGTCAGTGTCAATTTTCTTAGGGAATGGGGGATGAAGGCTGTTTGTATGGGGACTTCACCACCCTATAGATGTGTTCCAAGGACTAAACATACAGGATTGCTCCTGTATCTGACAGTAAGGTCTGTTTTAAACATCTGGTAAAAAGGGAGGAAAACCAGACTGCCTTCTCTAGAAGGGTAAATCGTGCGGAGGCTGTGTGCTTGCTTAAGGAGATGCCACCTGGAAGATCTTTCTTTTCATTATTGTTGATGTTGTTAAAATTTCCCAGTGTTGTGACTCACAAAGAAAAGCTGCCTTGCTAAAGACAACACTGACAAAAATTGAGATTTATGCAGGTGATCCTTCCTGAAACAGACTAACACAAATAGAAAATTGAAGTGCAAGTTGTTGTCATTTTATCAGTGATTTAGAAGTTTGAAAGACAACACCAAGTAGTTTTAAGTTGAAGAAGCAAGTTCCTGACGTTAATTTGGGACCCATTCCCCAGAAGTCAGTCCCATGTTTCTCCCCTGGCAGAAAGCTCAGGAATATGGCTACGATCAGTCCTTGATGGCACGTCTGCACAGACACTTGGAGGAGCAAGTGCACAAGAATATTTTACGAAGCCTGCCAGTAGTGCAGCTGACTGTGCAATACCGGATGCACCCTGACATCTGCCTCTTCCCATCCAATTATGTTTATGGCAGGACTCTAAAGACTGATAGGTGGGTGACACTCTGTTCTCCTTTCTAAGCAGGAGGTATTTCAAAGAAACCTTTTCATACCAGGATATTCTTTTGTGTCTAAAAATCCCTGAGGTTATGTGTGGGAAGATGCTTAATGAGAGAAAACTCTCATTCCACCTTTTTAGAGCTGGCTGTGATACACAGGTTAACTAGGTCACTTAAAACTGAGCATAATTACTGCTTAGAGTTCCTTTTCAGACCTCAGTATCTGCACATAGCAGTGAAAGTTAAGGAGTTTGTGGAGGGGAAAGCTGAAAGTTGCTTGTGTTTGATAACCATGGTGTAAATAAATGAAGTATCAGTTCTTAGAATCCTGTATGGTTACCTAGTGATAAAAATGTTTTATTTACAGAGCAACAGAGGAGAACAGATGTTCTTCAGAGTGGCCATTCCAGCCCTACCTTATTTTTGATGTAGGAGATGGCCGTGAGGAGCGAAACAATGAGTAAGTGCTGCATTCTACTCAGCCAAACTTTAGATTTGCTGAGAAATAATTAACTTCTCTCCTTTGTTGTTCCCAATATGCATAAAGTAGCCAGGACTGCATTTTCAACTTTGTTTGATTTAGTTTCACAAAAAAATCAGGTATTAAATGTTCGGGGGGGGTTTTATTTGTTTTGTTAGATCTGAAACTGGTTTTAATATTGATTTGGCTGGCTGTTAGCTGCTAGTGAGTACCTACAGTCTCTAACTCTAGTAGCAATTTGAATTCCTGATTTATTTTTTTTTTATCGACTTTCCTTTCACAGCTGCATGCTGTGGTAGTACCAGAAGGTGGCAGGCTCAGTCCTCCCCTTTGCCTGTTCTGTAAGGAAAGCAAACCTATATAGTTGTAAGGAACCTGAAGTGTAAGCCTCTTGCTGCTAATACTTCTCATTGTTGTTACCCCTTCATCAGGGCCTGCCTGTACAGTTCTTTGAGTGTCTATGTGAAGGAGACTGCAAAAGTTCAGGACAGGAACTTTGACTCATAATTCCCTTACAAATTGGGCTGAAGTGCTGAATTTGAAAGCACTGTCAAACATGGTTTTGTAATGTTTCTATTCTGTCTTGTTCAGCTCTTTTAGTAATCCTCAGGAAGTGAAGCTGGTGATGGAATTAATTAGAATAATAAAAGAAAAAAGGAAGGATGCAGGTCTTCGACGCATTGGAATAATTACACCTTACAGTGCACAGAAAAAGAAAATTCAAGAACAACTGGACAGAGTGTTTAGGAATAGCAGGTAAAGAAACCATGAGTTTTCACAGGGGATGTGGCTCTTGCATGTTTCTCCCCTTAAAATAATAGCAAAAACTCAAACCTTCTTCTGTACTCCTAAAATCTGTACTTAGTCATGCCTTTAAAGGGGACATGCAAACCTTTTGTTTAGACCAGGCATGACCTCTTTGTACTGTTTATTAGTTATTACTTTTCTGCTTGCTCTGATTTTGTTGCTGTTCTGAATAAAGTGTATTTAAAAGAAAAACTAAAATTCCAAGCTATATGGACCTGAACAGCTTTTCAGTAATGATGCTGGCCTCAAAAGTAAATTTAGCTTTAGATTCTTACACTGAAGCAGAAGTTTACCTGGGGTTATTTTGACAGATGATGGTTAAGGATAGTATTTAAGCAATTTGCATTAGTGTGTTGCTTAAAAATTCAACTAATGTACTGAACAGCTTGCTAATTCTTTCTTTAACAGCCCAGAAGTGGACACAGTAGATGCATTCCAGGGACGAGAGAAAGATTGCATCATAGTGACATGTGTCCGGGCAAACAGCACGAAAGGGTCAATTGGGTATGTTTGTCTTCAGTGATTTGCAAGTCCCCTTTCCAGTGACACTAGATAGAGTCATATTTTTTGATATGACAGTAAGGCAGTTATGTAAGACCAGAGCAAGTCACTACAGCCAGCAAATTAAAGGGTATCTTAATGCATGAATTAATGTTACTGGTTTGAAATCTCTGACCAAAAGGGACATGGAAATGGTAAGTATTGTGTTCTGTGTTGCGTGCTGATGAATTTGTGTCCTCCCTTAGCCTGTCACCGTTTTGGTTTGGCACGATTGGTCTTGGGAACTTGCCTCTTTGCATTAGTACTGCAGCAGTTATTTTTCTTACAGCTTTTGATCTATGTTGTAACTTTCTGAATGCTGCTCTCTCTAAATGAAATCCAATTTCTGCAACTCATTATCCTATTAATATTACATTCTCTCTGTAGAAGTACTGTTAACTAGTTACATATGTCACTAGGAGTGTGATGCAGACGAGCTAGATCTTTGACTTCTAGATGGATATGCTTGTCTTCTGAGTTGTGACAAGATTTGCAGGAAGTCTCGATTCAAGATAGCAGGTTTGGTAATTTTACATGGGTGTTTCCTGTTTGAGACAGAAGGAACTAACTTATGGGTCATCAACTTTCTGTGACTTACGGGTCATCTTGGTTTAAAAAACGGTAATAGAATTATGTTGCCTTAAGTTGGCTTTGAAATTAAACTGCGGGAAGTCTGCATAAACAAAAGTCTTTGTTTCTGCATACTTACTGATACTGATTTTCTAATTGCTAGATAAAGGACTTTTAACTGTGCTGAACGTTACTTTGGGAAGAAAAAGAATCCAAATCTTGTAGAAAACAACAGTGATGATTTTTGGACATCTCTTAATCTGGTTGATTGAGTTTGGAAACTGAAGACAGCTAGAACCTGACAGTTCTTTTGGCTGACATGGGACTTAAGCTCTGTCTGTTCTTTTGGAAGAGAACTTTCCAGTTTACTGTGGTGAAGCTTTGGCAGTGCAATGCTGTAGAAGCAGTACATGCTGATGAGTTGGACATCTGCTTCAGGGGCAGGTGTCATTGGCAAGGTGTGATGGGAAAGTTTGCAGCACCCTTATGATCTTGTAGCTGAGCAAAGTATTCTTCAAGGTAGCTAATCCAGCATTAAATGTACTCTGAAAGTAACTTTCAAATGGTGGAGAAAACTCCAAGGAAAGATAATGTTTTTGGTTTGGTTTGTTGTTTCCCCCTGTCTACCCCTGAGAAAATAGTCTTATTGCTTCTCAGTTTTAAAAGCTGTTAGGAATATTTAGTAGTCTTTCAAGATGCTCTCCTTAAGTCCTAAAGAACTATAATACCTGTAGTGCTGGATCTATTCCCCATGTCTGCTTCCTGCCTGTCTCGTTTTCTGCACTGCCCAAATTTCCTGGGGCGGTGCTGGGACTTGTGCAGTTTGGAATTTGCTGAAGAGCAGGTCTCAGCACTGTGATCACAGTATCAGGCGTTGATGTTGAACCTGCTCAAGCGAAGTTTTACAAGGACTTGGCTTTGTTTTGCAAACTTTGTTAGTATAGAATAAGCTGGGCATTTTTTGAGCTTTTTCATTAGCGAAGAAATAATTTATATTACTTTCACAAACCTTTTTTTTGAGTGTTGGTAAATAAACTCTTAATAGAAATCAACATTTAAGCATTTGTTTAGGTTTCAGTACCTTGGTTTGTGATATCGCATAACCAGACTAGACAATTTCCATAGTGCAAATGCTGGCTTTCTTCTGTAAGAATATACATTTCACTCTTGAAGCATGACAAAGCAAAAGTCTTTTTTCATGTGCTTCCAGTGCAGGTCACCTTTAAAGTAGAATACTCATGTCCAGTATTCAGTATTTCAGTAGAATATTTTCCCATTAATCATGCCAAATATTATTAATCCATTTCAGTTCAAGTCAAAAAGAGGCTTAAAGTCTTCATAGGTGAAGTGAGGTTGATGTCCTCTGTACTTTGAGGAGCACTTAAGGAAGCAGTGGTTGGCATTAAGAGGGGATTTACTCTAAGAAAGGAAACATCAACCGCAAGAACTGGAAAGAACTGGAATTCCCTGCAAGGAGTCAGAGTGGTGAAAGAAAGAAACCACGATTAATGCAAAGCCCTTCATGTAAGGCAGGGCTGTTTCAGTGGGATCTGGGAGTGGGTCATGAACTACTGCTGCCTTTATAACCACTTCTGTTATCTCCATTTCACTGAAATTGAGTATTACCACTTTTTGTTTTGACACTTAAACCTTGTGGAAGAGTAGTTTAGGAGCTAAGCTTTGTCTTGTCACCTAGGTTTCTGGCAAGTCTCCAGCGTCTGAACGTTACCATTACCCGAGCCAGATTCAGCCTCTTTATCCTTGGAAGACTGAAAACTCTCATGGTAGGTACAGTGTTAACCAAATGATCTTCTGTGATCCACCCTCTTAGGCCAAGTCAGGGTTGGGAAAGTGAAAACCATCCTTAGACTGCTCCAGTCTATGAAAGGGGACCCTTCTGTGGTGTTTTGATAAATCAGTACAACCGAGGCCTCTGAAAGGTTCTCTTCGAAAGCTTTGGCTGTAACTGCCAGCTGCCAAAGCTCTTCAAAAAAACCAAAACAATTAAAAATCTCTTTTCCTTGCTTCCAAGAAGGAAATTTAGAAATTACTCTCACAATATTTTTAGTAACTAAATTGTAACACAGTGCTTTACAATTCAAGTGTGGGGGTTGTGAAAAATCTTCTCTCTGTTGGTAAGATAGGGTGATGGCAGAAATGTTTCCTTGCTCGATCCTTCCCGTGCCTCCAGCTATTGTATTTGTCATTGGATACTTGAGCAAAAAAAAATGATGTTAAAAAGCCAGACCACCCCCAAACATTCCCATGATCTTCAGATTATTGGGTTTGATACTACTTTATGTAGTCACGTGATTTCTAAGTATAGGCTTTGCTTGTACTCTTTGAAACAGGTATTTCTTAAACAGAACTATGTATCTGGGGGGGACTGCAAAGGCCCAATGAATGTATAGGGGGTGCTCTTGAAGAGGCTTGATGTCTTACTGTACTGGATCTTGATTTTTTCCAAGGGTGGGGTTTGATAGCTGCACCACAAGAGGGCATTAAAGCCTTGTTCCTGTTTCACTCTCTCTGCAAGAAAACTTCTGGCATTCATAAATACTGAAATTGTCATTTGAAGTGGTAGCTCACTGATGGCTGAAAGTACCACCCCTATGTTACAGCAGCCAGAGCGCCTGTTGCTGGTTTGCAAGTGACACATAAGATTCTTCCATTCCAGAAGGAACATAACAGTGGTTTCCGTGACAGTTGTGTCAGGTACCTTAATTAAAGGAGTTGTATATCTTCTGTCCGTTTGTGAGGATTTCTTTCCAATAACCTTTCTTTCTGGGGTGTGTCCTTTTGTCCTTTTCTGAAAGGAAAACAAAGACTGGAATGAGTTGATTCAGGATGCTCAGAAAAGAGGTGCCATTATCAAGACATCAGAAAAAAGCTACAGGAAAGATGCTGGTAAGATCTTGAAGCTCAAGCCACCAGTACAGCCCCCAGCCAGTGCAGGAGCAAAGCAACCTCCTCCAACGCAGTCGTCTTCCAGTGGCAAGAAGCCACTTGCAAATCCAAAGGAGGCCAGCAGCCCTCAGGAGCTCACTGCTGGCACTGGTTGTGCAGTGCCACAGGGAAGTGGAGGGCCCCAGCAGCCACAGTGTGCTCAGACTGTGGACTCCAGGAGAGTCAGTGCCCCTGCACGAATGGTGGCAGCAGTGCTTCCTGCTGATCAGGAGAAACCACGGGACCCGAGGCTGGCAAGTATGGCTAGTAGAACTGAAGCCAAAGGGAAGGAGCAGGCCTCAAAAGACAGCAGTCAGCCAGACCAGAGCAATCCAGGATCAACATCACAGCAAGGCTTCGATGCGTCCTCAGCTGCCAGGGATCAGACTTCCAGGACAGAAGCTTTCAAGAAGCCCCAACAAACATCGGGACAGTGTGATTTGCCTTCCACGGCTCGGCATGAGGGTGACCAGAGAGCTCCTCCATTGAAAAGTGGTTCAAAATCCCACAGTGAAGGAGGTGAAAGTTGCATCAATAAACAGAACAAAGACTATTGTGCATTAACAAGAACATCAGAAGAGTCACCTGTGAACACAGAATCAAACAGTGCCAAGCGAAGAAAGACATTTCACTGACGAGTATTGGCTCATTACTGAAAATCTATTCCCAGGTTTCTCTCTAGCAAGGACTGTATTTTAAATTATTTGGTACACTTGGAACTCCCTTGTATTGATACCACTGCTATCAGTAGGTTCATCTCTTTCCCATACCTTCTCTAATTGTGAAGGGGACTTTATACCTGACAGCTGATAGATTTGAGCTTTTGTAAAGACAAGCTGGATAGCTGCATTGCTTGGAAGAGCAGTCGTCTAGGAAGTTAAGGTTGTAAATGTTTAATGATGTATATTTGTACAGTCTACAAAATTATTTTAAGATTTAATTTGGCAAATATGTAGCTTCTTGTTTCCTTGTGCAAATGCTAATTTCTTAGGTATTTTTTTATGAAGAACCAGAGCAAAGCAGAAAGAAAAGAAAGAAAAAACAAAAATACCCCCAAGTCCAGAAAATAGCCATACTTTGTTTCCCCTTTCCACTAATGAGTCTAATTTATTTGATGGCAGAGTGAATGCTGATAATGTGGTAGCAGCGATTCTTCCTCGTGCTCCACTAGTGCCTCTGGAAACACTGAAGGCAGATGTATATTGGTTGAATGGAGAGAATTCTACTTATTTTGTATATTTTATGGCCTGTTTTTATAAGAACAGAAGAGCTTCCATATATACACACGTGCCTTGAGTTTTGCTCTTGCTGCTGCTTCATCAGTTATAATTCTTTTCTTATTGCAGAGGCAACACAAACTGCAGATTAAAGCCTATGAGGTCTGTTTGGTCCCAGTGAGTCCATGTGAGGAATAATCAACAGCACTGTGGAACCTTAGTCAAAGACCTAGGTATCACTTCTTGGTAATGACACTTGAGTTTTCTTTATACAGAGATTTTGGAGATCTAGAGGGCTAAAACGGGTAAGCAGTTAATTCTGGGTGTTATTACTGGATTCATTCCACCGTGTTGATGAAGAATATATAACCAGTAAAATGGGGTGGTGCAGGAAAACTAACTTGATTTTTAAGAAAGCCTTCCTCTCATCATAACATTTCACAATAAAAGTGGAATTACTTATGCTAATAATGCTTTGGGGTGACTGAATTATCACTTCAGCTGGAGAATGTGTGTGAAGGAGGTGAAGAGCAGCATTTTATGTGCACAGTTTTGCATGGTGGTACCTTAGCATGCTTCTGCCTGGGAATGCAGCTCCACGCTGTGTTAGCACAAGCTGGGTGTACTGCGAGTGGGCCGGGTTGCTGTCTCCATGTATCTGTGCTGAAGTACAGCCTGCTCTGAGGCAGGCACGATCCTTCTGTCCCCCCACAGTTGACTTACACTTAGCCAACATCCCAGCAGTGGCTTTCTGAGCTGCCAGATTGCTCTAGCCAGGATTTAGCCATCATCTGTAGTTATGTTTTCTGTCCTGACACTTTCATTGGAGTGATTAGTATTAGCTTTGTCCTTTAAACCGCTGCCTGAGAGGTACATGCAAGCCAGTCCAGTGAAATACAGGTGCCTTACTGTACAAAACATCAATTCAGACTGTAGCTGCCAGTAAAGCTTAATGCATCCAAGCCCAGAACAAACGTGCTTTACTGGTAGCATGTATTGTAGGTGTGTTGAGAGGCATTTAGTTGCTGTCTGTGGCTGTCCAGCTCATTGTGCTCCATGGTACAGAGCATTTTAAGATACCAGGGGAGAATCTTTGAGATGCATATGAAGTGAAATGGGTATATGTGCATTCTTTAGCTTTAGTTGTTCATTCTGTTGCAATCTTAATTGCTTTGGTGAACCCTGACCACCTCTTGTCAGCAGTGCATGCTCTTCTAAAACTGCTGTGACTCTGCCTTGATGTTGTGTACCTTGTGCAAGCAGGAAGGCTGCTGGAATGAATCAGACTATTGTGAACTGGACATTTTGGTCACCCCCGCATCCCAGAGTCCATGCCCAATGTGTTACCTCCTTTTATGTTCATAGGAATATTTAAAAATGGTCATATTCTAGATCTTTTGTATGATCTTTGAAACCTCGTGGCTCTGTTGGGTATAAGACAGCCATTTAGACTGTCTCGATGTAAATAAAGTGAAGCTGGCAACAGTGTGAATGAGGAAATGCTTTTCTGGTCATTAAGTGCAATTTTGTCAAAAGACTGTTTCTCTCTAGCTTTTCTTCTAGTTTTCTTCCTCAGTCTGCATTTCAGAACATGGTCTTCTGAGCGCTGTGCTTGCAATGCTGGAAGAAGTTTTGTTTTACCATTTAAATTCTGTTGTGTTTCGTACACTGCAATAGGCCATGTCCTCTGTAATGCCTATGTTTTTCCATAAATCATCTCTGAGGCATGGTCAGCGGCTCGGACTTTGGTTATTTAATACTGGATTTATCTGACCTAAGTTATTCTGTCAGTGGTAGCTTATTGCTACTGTATCATTAATGGTGTATTCTTTAATTGCTCTTAGAACATATTTCCCATGTCACTCAGAGTATGTTTGTAGTTTTAATTAACTTTCCCTTCCCTTCTCTTTTATACCCATAACATGGAAAACCAAGCTAACTCCAATCCAAAGCTTGCTTCTTGTTGCTTCAAATAAAACCTGCATTAGGGAACAAACAATTTAGGTACCATTTTCATAACTTCTCTGCTGTTTACATTCCATGCAACAAGGTGCTGAGTAGTGACAGGCAGTCAGTGTTGGTAAGCTGTGAATGCAGACTTGCTTTATTCATTTAGTGTCATCTTGGAACCAGTGACAGCCGGAGGAGGTTGTTCCGTGATTGTTCTGTTCTGCTGAGTGTTAAAGTGAAGAATCAGTAAAACACTCAACTTTAGGCAAAAGAGTTTAATTGGAGGTTCTGCCACAAAACTTTGGAAGAAGCTGTATTCAGGTTTTTATGCAGCCATCCATCTGGATGGGCTGAGGTGTGCTGAGCTCGTGGGGCCATCTAGGTTATAGGTAATCACAAGAGCTGTGCCACACTCACCCTCTACTTCCAGTCTCATCTACATTCAGGCTTCCAGTGCTGGTAGTACTGGCGGGGCACTGAGTTTTTACAGTACTGCCTCCTAGATGAGGTGAGTGCTGTAATTAATGAGCAGCTAATGGGGGTCTAACAGGAGCTGGGAGTCTAGGTGGTACAAGATGTGCAGACTGGCAAGGCTTTTCGCCCCTTCCTCATGCCAGTCCATAAAGTGGAAGTAGCTCCTGCAGTACTGGTGCAAGGGAAATACGGAGCAGCACATGCTTCTGGAGTGACAAAAGACTTGTAGTGACCAAATGTACTGATTGAGGGTAAACTGTTCCCATGTAACATGGAACCCTGGTAATGTCAGAGGTGAGACTTGGGATTTATGCAGTTACTGAGGTGTGGTGAGATGCTGGGGTTTACTTTTGCATGCAGAAGAGGGAGACCTGAGCAGCCAATAGCTGGAGCTGAGCTGTTCATTCACAGTCCAGCAACTGTAGCAATACCAAGAATAAGCAGAACCATGATCCTAAAAATGCCAGACATTCTCTCTGGTCTGCATGAATAAATGATGGATGAAATGGCTGCTGTATTGTAAATGGAATTTATAATGTTAATGATACAATGCAGTCTCTTGCCACAACGGATCCATTCCCAAGCCATATATAAGGTCTCCTTTCTTGTCTTTTTAAGATGTTTGGAAAGGAGCCCACTGCCTTACTCTTTAGTGCAAATAAATGTAAGCTAAGCAGCCTCGTACATCGAATATCGCTGACACATGAGACCTTCCAGCTATGTGTATCTGTCTTCTAAGGCCTTGACTAATTTGCCACCAACTCCCAGTGATAGAAATGACAATGAAGGTGATTTCAGTGCATGTTACATTTGGTATTGTAAAGATGTAGAAAACCTTGTTTTGTAGCTTGACAGCCTACACTGGTGTGGCTGTCCAGTTCTGTCACTGATTTCACTGTGGCATCAAGCAAGAAATCCCTTTGCTACAAAGAAATCCCATCGGTTTCTCTATTTTAATCTCTGAAATAGCAGAGTGTGGTTGGGATGGAGCGTTTGGAAGCCAGTATTATTGCTGGCCAGGAGAGAAGGTGGTTATGTGATAAAAATGGGTGGTTTTAGGCTTTCCTCCCACGTTTCACCCTGCAGTGAAACTTGTTATGACACCTGGAGAATCAAAATGGTAAAGGGGCCTTTAGGACACGCTGAAGCTCTTCTCTGCATCCCAAATCAGTGTGATTTTTAGCCAGTTTCTATGCGATAGCGGCCAAACTCTCTGACTCCCTGGTGGAAGGGCTGAGATGGCAATACAAAGCTTTTCAAACACCAGCTCTGCTCTTATTTCTGAGCAAGAATGCTCAGCTCCTTTTCAGGGAGCTTTGTTTTATTTACATTTGGGACTTTCCATGAAAGCCAATTGTAGAACAGAGTTGAGTGGCGAGACCATTAATTTTATTACCACTAAAGTGTTGGTTCTCTCACTACTCTAGCCCTCACAAGGCTTCTTATGAATCACTTCTGTAGATGAGATTTCTGCTTCCTCATCTTTAAAATACCAAATAACATACCTGGTAAGTGCCAAGGGAATTTTTACCCCCTCCTTCTGTCTCCAGCACCAGGGACTATCAGCTTGATGTTTTGTCTGGTGATGGATAAAACCAGGCTGCTGTTGACCCCTGTGGCTGGGGCTGTGGACTCAGCCTGGCCATAGTGGTCTGTCACATCAGGCAGATTTGTGTTGCTTTGGGGCTTTTGGTTATTTAGTGATTACTATAAATAGTTAAAACCAGAGCAGACTTTGAGGTAAACAAGGGAAAACAGAAGCTCTACTTGCACTGTTTGATGAGGTCACTTTTTTGCAGACAAGTATTGTTTAGAAACTTTCTTGAATCAAATGCCAGAGGCAGGATACCTCTGAAAACCTCTTGAATGAGCACGAGTGGCTTTTTTTCAGATAAAGATGTACCTTTTGGTTAACCTTTCCACAAGTAAAGTACCAAGCTCATTGGACAACTTCTCCCATTTGGATGCATTAACCGATGTACAAATGTCTCTCTCTTAAGGAAGATGAGCTTTTGGGTCTGTGGGTACTTGCTGTGATGGTTTCTCTCTGTGTTATTTCAATGATGCTCTTTGTGGAGGCAGCTGTGTGCTGATGGAAGTCTGAGGTTAATGGCTCTTCAGTGCTGAAGCTTTCAGTAGTTTTGTATTATTTTCTTAAATACCAAGGGTAAGTTTTTGAGGGTTTGTTTTTCTGTCTTGCAGTGGTTTGTGTTGTGGGGTTGCAAGTTCTGTAGCATTGCTGGACAGGTAAAACGCCATTCTCTCCTCACCAGCACACAGGGTTAGCTTTGTGCTGAGCCTAAAGATGAGCTGTAGTGCTCTGTTTGCAGGCAGAGCCACAGGGGGCAAGTCTGAAACTCTCTTTGAGCCCTGCCCTTGCTCACAGCCTAAAGGATTCCACTTCTTGCACGAGATGAAGTGTGTCATGTTTGTCATTTGCAGTTACTATTACACAGGGGCTTTGCACAACTAGGAAGGCTCAAAGGTGACTTTAAAGAAGGTCCAGGAATGAACCTGATGGGTATTCTGGCTTCATAGGGAGTTGGTCCAATCTCTATAGCTGAGTTGGAAAGCCAGTGATATTTTATGTTAAAAACAGGTGAATGAAACCCCCAAACCAACCAACCAGCACCCAGTCAACCAAGAGAAAACCCACCAAACCAAGAAGGTCCAGTGCAGTGGTCTACCACCTTCAGCATTTTCGTACCTGGGTAGTTCTGAGCTTTGTTTTGCCCTTCTGAGATTATTCTCTATAGGAATTCAGTGCTGCTGCTTGGCACGTTCCTGCTTGCATCGCAATAAAAGTGTGTTAGCAGGGAGTCTGCTGGGTGCAGAGTTTGTCTGGGGCACAGCTTTATGAAGTAGTAAATTTTCTGTTGCTCAATCTAATATTCTAGAGAAAAACACTAGTACAGGGAAAGGAGAACGTTGCTTCACCTTCCAGAAGTGCCATTAGAGATCTTGATCTTGTTACAGTCTTTTCAATGCTATTACTTGTACGAACAGTAACATATGAGGATTTAAAATCTATTGCAGTCAGAAAGGACAAAGAAAGAGCAAGTGTCAATACCAACAGACAGCAACCGACTGCATTAAAGAAAGGGAGATAATGCTTGTACCAGCCCACTCTCGGAGATCAGATCTCAGAAGGGTGAGTTTAACCCCCATTAATTTTAGGGTGGGTTAACTAAGCCCTGTGACCTGTGTCGTTAAACGCTGCTCAAAATGTGCCCCACACTTAAAAATACTCAAGCAGCTCATTCTGCAAAGCTGCATCATGGCAGCAGCTCTGGGGGGGCTGCAGTGCGGTTGGACAGCGGAGGTCCCCTGGAGAAGCATCCTTGGACTGCCCAGCCTTCTTCTGCTTGTAGGCTCATTGGAAATGGCCCTTCCACACTAGAGCAGTGCTTAATACATCACGTGGGCTCTGTTCATTGTCTACAGTTAGTAGTCTAACCTAGGTTCAGCAAAGTAATTAGGAGAAATAATTAACAGCGCTCAGTAATGAGGATACCTCTCCCTCCCCATGTGGTGCACCATGGTAATAACTTAGAAAACACAAGAGGACATTATGAATCAAAAAATAAGTCTTTACCTGTAATTAACTGTGCACACAAGAAGAAAAGTGATCAAGCAGCCATTAATAGTTGCTTTACTGGAGGAGGATACACCAGAATCAAATGCTCATGGCAAAACGTCCCTTTAAGTTGTGGTTCTTGTATAACATTTAATCCAAACAAAAAATAAGTCTCTACCCAAAAACGTATTCGAACCGTACACCATAGAGATGTGTGTGGATAAGACATTGCACTCCTCATGTACCATGTGCCTGATGGCCCTGCCTTCTCTGTTAAGTGCAAGAAAACAAAACCCAGCAATGAAAATACAGAAATCAATGCAGCAACTAGAGTTGTAGGCAACGGTACGTGGTGGGACGTGGGACTATGCAGCAATGATTGACCAGAGTCCCCCCCTTCCCTCCCTCCCCTTTCCCCTGCCTGTTGTGTTATGGGTCTCTGGAATTGAGTTGACATGACAGGCTCCTTCAATACAGGACACTAAGAAGAGTTAAAATAAAAAGAACACCCCAGCCTATACCAAAGTAAAGAAAGTAATAATAAAAAAAACACCCCTTGGATCGCGGCACTATTTCACCAGGGCCCCGTGGCCCCGGCCCTGTGTGGAGCAGGGAAGGAGTCACTGTGCAGAGGGAAGGATGGGTCTATGCCCCCGCTGGGCTGCTGGACCACGGCCCGGCACAGGCTGGTGCAGTTCCCGTGGTGCTGATCGGCAGCCGGCTCCATGCTGCGGCCACCCCGGCTGCTGCCAGGATGGGTTCATGGGCAGGAGTCAGCCCCTCGTGTTCCGTGCACCCCTCTGCTCGGGAAGTGGACTGAAAGACGTTGTGCAAGTCCAAGCGTGAAGGAAGGCGGAGGAGACGGTGGGGAGAGCCACCCGGTACCTTGGTCTCCCCCGGCCCCTCGGGTGATGTGCCTGGGCTGAGCTCCTTCCTCTGCATGTTCAGAGGTCCCCCCACCCGTGCAGCTGGAGGGCGAGCACCCCGAGGAGGACGGCGCCGAGGCTGCTGCGCACGCTGGAGGCACCATCGCAGTCCTTCTTGTCGGCTTCACACCTGGATTGCTGGCACAGGACCCCCTTGAAGCCCACAGGGCAGATGCAGCGCTGGTTCTGGTAGCATGTGCCGCCGTTCTGGCAGAGCAGGAGCTCGTCATCACAGACGTTGGCTATAAAGTGAGAGGGAGGAAAGGATTTGAGTGGTAATCCGGGCTATCTTAAACCCTTTGGCTGCAGCACAAAGTAGAAGCTTTTGGCTTTCTTCTTTAGCTCCTAGGGGTTGAATTATTCAACCCCTTAGAGCAGTCCCAAGGCCAGAGGAACACAGTGGGGATTGCAAACTCCAGGAGCAAAGCTATCAAGTCATTTTCAGATTTGGGAGAAATGGCTGGAACCTGCTCACTCTGAGCATCACGGGGGACCCGAGCAGGCAGTGCTGAGGATCCCCCTCTGGTTTGGACCCATCTCATCCCCACCCCACCACTGTGCCTCAGGTACTTACGGAAGCAGCCCTGTCTCCAGTAGTAGTTGGGCAGGCAGTCGTCACACTTGGGCCCCGTGGCACCTTCCTTGCATTCACAGTAGCCGGTCTCATTGCAGCGGTCGTGCATGGAGCCGATCTGGTTGCAGTTACATTCTGGCCAAAGACAGGGCTGTCAGTGCCTGCCTTGCCTGAGGGCCTTGTCCCTGTTATTGCCCCAAGGGAGATGCTGTGACTTGGGAAAAGCCTGGCTACATGCTACAGGAGGGACCTTAGAGACCAAGGGGCTGGGAGAGTGTGGCTGCGTGAGAAGTTCCCATGAGTGCAAGCAGCCATGAGTGCAAGACCACCCCTCTTTGGAGCTGAGCACCTTCTGGTAGAGCAATGCGTCTGAATCAGGTTGGAAAGGCAGTATTTGGGCTTTGTTTCCAGCAGAGAGATGCCTTGGCAGGCTGCAGAGACTGTAACGACTGGGGGCATGCAGGTCCCCTCTCTTTCCAGAGAGGGGCTGAACTGAAGCCCACCCCATAGAAGAAGGTTCTACGAGAGCCATCCCACGTCCCGGTGCTGCCACCGCAGTGCTCACCTATGCATACATTCTCGTCATCCAGCTCCGCCGAGCTGTTGCGGTAGAAGCCGAGGCGGCAGTGCTGGCAGTGCTGGCCCCTCGTGTTGTGCTTGCAGCTCACGCAGGTCACCACGTTCAGGAAGTCGATGTAGCTGCAGCGGTTGGAGTGCCCGTAGCACTCGCAGTCTGCGGAGAGCAGGAGAGAGCTGGGGAGATGGGCTGGGAGCATCCTTCCTCACGCTGGGTGGAGGAAAGGAGCCCCGACCGCGGCTGACACAGGGCTGGGCAGGATGGGTGCACGCAGGGGCTGCCATGGGGGGATTGGGGTGGAAGTCACTGCTCAGAGAGGGGGGATCTGTCCCCTTGGGGTGAGGACAGGCAGGAGCCAGCCCCTGGCTGTCCCAGGACATGATCTCTTTAAGGAAAGGCACAATGATGGCAGCAGGCATTGGAAGTGGATCAGGTGTTAATTAAAGAGCTGCCTTGTTAATGAGCAGAGCTCAGCTTGGTGCTTGGGATTGGCTCTGGTGGAGCCGCAGGAGCTGTGGGGGAGCTGGGATGGGGGGGCAGAGCCCCAGCGAAGGCTGTGCTCTGCCTCCCTGTGGCAAGGAGGGGACTGGTCCATGGATGGGGCTGGCAGAAGGTGCAGCAACGCTGCCTCCAGGGATGGGAAGGGCCTGGACAAGGCTGAAGTGGAGCTGGAGCTGCTGATGTCCAGGTAAAACCTCACTGCCTCCTGGCTTTTTCCCCTCTGTCCCTTCTGTTGTACCTCCAAAACAATGCTGGGTGTGAAGTGTGGTGACTCTCAGGTTAAGTGCTTAAAATGACTCTATTCAAGGAAGCGTGGCTTGCGTGGGGTCCCTTGAAACAGTGGACAAGTGCATGAAGGTTTGAACCAGGGCTGCCTGGCACAGCACAGGGATGCCTGCAAAGGCTGCTGGTGGGATGGGAGATGCCACCATCGCTTGTCCAAGCACTGTTCCTGTCCCCAGGGCTGACCTCTCTCAGCCATGGGCACATGCTAGGAAACTACCAGCCAGGTTTAATTTATAGCCAGAGGAACGTGATTATTTGCTTCTTCTTGTTTGCTTTCATTACCGTGACTTGGGGTGGTGATTGCCTTGCAGTGTTCGGGTGCTGGGAGTTTATAACACAAGGAGAGGAGGTACCCTGGCTGCCTTGTGGCCCTGCTGTCCTGGTCAGGAGGTGTCCCAGCCAGCACAGGCAGTGATAACGTGAGCAGAAACAGTGTGAGCCAGGTCTGAGCTTCCCCAGCCTTTGGAGAGGAGGCTCGGAGCTGGGGTTTTGTTCCAGGCTCTGACATTAACCAGTGATGAAGGGATGGGAGGGAACGGTATGGGTTGGCATGCACATGCATCTGCAGGAGGAGACTTGTCTTAATGAAATGGTGTCCAGGGAAGATGGAGCAGGGCAGAGGTTTCCCCGTGGTTCATAACTGCCTGAGGAGGAGCTGAGATTCTGTTGTAATCTTGATCTTCTGTGAAAGAGCTTCTGCCTCTTCGACCAGTATCTAAAGGATTTCAGCTTGGATACTTCTGGCTGCTGCAATTCCCAAGCATTGTTTCACCCTAGGGATGCACTCCTGCATACAGCTAACCACAGCTTGGATATGCAAACCCTCCCCATCTTCTCCATGTCTGATGCTGCTGGACCACATCACTTGGGCAAAGACTGAGAGCCCTGGAGCACCGCTCCCTCCTCTTACCTTTATACGTTTCAATAGGAGCCACTGGGCCAGAGTCTGGTTTGAGCCGGATGAGTTTTGAGCTCTTTGAGGATGCTTAAGGGAAATCAGACACGTTTTCTCACTGCTTAGCACCGCTCCGTGTCCTACCCTACCGCGAGCAGCTCTGCTACGGGAACAATGCTGACCCGAGCCAAGACCACTGCTCTGGCAGCACTGGCAGCTATTTCTGCACCAGACAGCTGTAGCTGCCGAATTTCTCCTTCTTTTCTCCCCTTCTTAAAGTCGGATGCATGAAAAACTCGCTGCACAGCGCTATCGCAATGTGCGGAGCCAGAAGGAGCTACTCGCTCGTCCCCCCTTCATGCACGTTCAGTGGTGGGCATTGGGTTGTTCAGGATAAGGATCTACAGGTCTGAACAGCTTAAAACACATCTACTGGTCACGGCATTGGTTTGATGGAGGTCACACCAACTAGCACCAAGAAGCTGCTAAGGGAGCAAGGGCTACGGAGGTGATATCGGGCAGGGCTTGCTGTAGGGTCCTGCAGAGCAGGCGCTGCTCACGTACCTGGCTTCTTGCCGTGCCTCTTGCCTGCAGAGTGTGCTGTGCGCCCTGCTTTGCTCTTCGGAGCTGCTACACCGGACAATGAAACACATCTGAGTGCCGTGGTGGGGCCAGGGCTCCCAGGGTGAGCCCAGCATGGCTGGGCTGGGACGTTTCCTCTGGGTAAGGGGCTGCTCTGACCAGGATGGAGCTTCCTTGGGGCTGTGCTGCCAGCCAGACCCCCTCCCACACTGAACGATTGGGGTGCTGGGGGTAAAGGCCATCACCTGCAACTCAAGTTGATGGGGTTCAGTGCTTGGTAACCCCCATAAAGAGCAAGGTTGAGCCATGCTGGGATCCCACACGGATCCTCCCTCTGATGCCATTTGTGAGGCTGCTGTGACACGGGGGCCTCCTTGGATCCCCATTGCTTCCCCTGACCCCATGGTGTGCTGGCACAGTGTCCAGACCCTCCTCCACCAGCGTGGCATCTCTAGCCTTGGACAGGCATGACCTTACCTCGCATGTTCTTGGGAGGGTCTGGTGGCTTCGGTCCACGTGCTGCTGTGTTTGGTGGGAGCTGAACAGCTTACAGTGGCATCAGTTAGAGAGAACATTGGATTTAATACACATCCTCCTCCTGTTTGTTTAAAAAGGTGGCAAAGGGACGCTGGAAGCTCTAGGCAGGGTGGGTTGGTGGAGTTGTATCTTATTGCAGACGGGTTGAAGCAGGAATGGGAGACAACGTCTCCTGGAAATTAGAGTCTTCAAGTGTGAGGAGAGACAAAAAGCACTCCTAAGGGGAGAGTGCAGGAGCTGCTGGATGGCTGAGTGTTGGCATGTGGTCATTACATTGCCCTAGCATGCAGAGAAGCACATCTGCAGACCACTGTCAAGGCTCAGAAACCCTCCTTTTTCAGCACAGACTGTCAGCATCACTTGGCATTGATGCCCATTGTGTAGGCGAATATGGTTTGTGAGACCACAGGCAGACCCAAAATGACAACAATTCCAAAGAACCTCAATTTCAGCACTTCCAGCCTCCCCAGTTGAGTATTTCCAAGCACTGGGCTGTGTCCTGGACCAAGCTTCAACAGTTACTGTGCTCTGCACTGGAAGGGATGCTAATGTCTGCAGCTGGAGCGAGCTACAGGCATCTCACATGGGAAATGAGAGCTGAGCACCAACAGGCAACTGCTGAAGCGTGCATGCTGGTGGGAGTGCTGAGGAGGAGAAGCTGCAGCCTGAACAGCCAGCGTGAAGCCTCCCAGGGCTCCCACCAGGAGCATCTCACCTTAGGCAGTCACGCAGGAGACCTGGAGCGAGGAAATGCACAAGAAGGCATCTCTGCTATGAACAACACAGGCCTATCTATTTACAAAGTTATTCTGCTCTACAAACAGACTCCGGTCTCGGGAGACAACAGGATTTCCATGATCCTCTCCGTTCACCCCAGCAGCAAGCTGTGAACAATCTCCTCTACCACTTACCATCCTCATCTTTCATGTATATGACTAAACCCCGAGGCTCAATCCAGCCTCACCAGATTCCCAGCTGCGTGTAGGGCACAGACAAAGACCTGAGCTTTTTCCCAGGTGAGAGGAGGAGAGAGATGCATGGAAAACAGAGACATGGATCTAGAAACTAAAGTGTTTGCTGAGCACTGGGAGCTGGTACTCGCTGGCAGGACCCAGCTCAGCCACGTGTCTCCTACCTTCTGCTCCGGGGCCATCCTTGGCTAGGGGAGAGCTCACTTGCAGGGGGGCAGCCTCTGACAAGCTGGTGTAGTCTTGTAGGGATCAAAGGGAAAGCAGTGTTATTGGGTGTGCTGGTAACCAGCTGGTGACCTGCCCTGATGCACAGAGCAGGATGGCAGTGGTGTGATCATAGAGTCATGGAATGGTTTGGGTTGGAAAGGACCTTAAGATCATCCAGTTCCAATCCCCTGCCATGGGCAGGGATGAGCTGCCCGATCTCAGCCCAGCTGAACGCAGGGTGCTCTGCTCATCTTTGCTTAAGGACCTCATCCACAGATCTGCACCCCTCTGCTTTGAAATCATGGAACTGAGGAATAGCATGTGTGTCTATGGATGGAGGCACAAAGTCCTGGTTCCTAACCCAAACTTCCAGGCTCCCCTTCAAGCTCTGCTTGTCCCTTAGAAATACCACTTAAAGAATTTGCAGTTAATCCATCAAGAAATCTATAGATCACTTGTTTGATTTCCCTGCAAACCCTCCCCCCCCCGGCCCCATACCCCTCCCCGTCTCCTCAGTATTGGTAACAATCCCCAGGTTTGCTAGAAAACAAACTAAGGAATAAAAAATTTAAAAGCCATATTATTAATTTGAGGCTCCAGTTGGGTAACATAAGGAGGAGGAGAGAAAAAAAAACCCAGCTCTTGATCCTTGCCAAGTTTCAAAGGACAAACCCGACTAGGAGAGAAATGTGATTTCCCAGCCTCAAACAAGGGGATGATAAACAATGCAGAATAAAATAGAGCTTGTCATTAAAAAATCATCCCTTTTCCTAGGAGAAGGTGATAGACATTGTCCTTTTCAGCTGGAAAGTGGAAACCAATTGATATTAATACGGTGTTAAAGAGAATATGAAAAAAGCCCCGTGCAAATTGGCAAGGGTTTAATTAGAGTCACAATAAAAAACAGCCCTGGAGGCATTTTGCTTTTTAGTCATTCACATACACCTCCACTCAATCGCGTTTACAGAGCCAGGGAAATTATTAATGCTCATTATCCTGAGAACCTTTCCCTTGTTGCTCTGGGACATTCATGGACAGTTTTACATGCTGGGAGGGGGAGAGACACGTTTCACCCCCAGACCCAGCTCATGCTAATGGGAAAGTCCAGGCAGCTCCTGTCCCAGGGGCTTGTATCAGCCCTGATGGAAACTGGTGGTCCTGGTGGGTTTCTAGGGAAGTAGAGTAAATGGCACCAAGAAATCACGCTTTGTAGCACAAACCACTGGGGGAAACAGCACGGGGATGGTGGGGAAGGACCCAGAAAAAGTCCTTCTCAAAGCATAAACACAGGGTTTTTTTTCTGCAGCAGCTGCGCCAAGGGCTTTTGGTGCTCTCTTTCTGTCCACCATGCAGGGTGCAGGTTGGGTTTGTTTGTCTGGAGGTGAACTGGCTCTGAGGAAACTGCTACGAACCAACGAACCAGAAGGGGGGAAATGGAAGCGAATAAATAAAAAAAAAAATAGGGTTTTTTTGGTTTTTTTTTTGCTTATTTTGAGCATGGGAGAAATGTAACAAATGGCAAGGAAGAATTTGACAGGCTTCAAGGAAGATTTCAAAATAACAGAATCGCAGAAGGCAAATGGGAATAGCACTTAATGCATCCTCCTTAGGGTAGCTCTGCAGTTTCCCTTCCTTCTACCCATTCTGGCAGCCTTGACTGCCTTCAGACCACAGACCGTGCCCATAAGCTCATTCTTCTCTCCCCTCTTACCGCATGCCAGGCGACCGGGCACAAAAGCATCCTACGAACATGACCACAGCTCCACCTTGACCACGGAAAACACCGCGAGCAGCCAAAGGAAGCAGATGTCTAGCAGATCCATGCAACCCAGAGACAACCCAAATCTAATCTACTCCTCTAGCCTACGTGCTACATTGCTTTCTGCCTTGCCGCTACCCACTAACGTGCGGAGGCATGAAGGAGAAGGGAAAAACACATCACTTTGGCTTTAAATACCTGTTTTTTTCTCTGTTTCTCTCACGGGCACAGCGAACTCAGAGGCTGGTCTGAGGATGCTTGCTTATGGTGGGAAGGAGAAATTCAGGGGCAGAAGACAGTGTGTAAATCAGAGGGTGAAACAGCGCAGGATGGGGCAGGGCTCTGAAAGGGCTTTCAAAGCTGGCAGGTTGAGCTGTCCTAAAGCAAGGAGGGATTTGTGCAACGCTCTATAATTCTTAAGGCAGATAACGACAGAATATCTCTCGTTGGGACTCTGACCCAGCTTGGGTTTTATTGCATCTCCTTACCAAGAGCTCCAAGGGGCATCTCTTTAACAAGGTGTTTCTCATGAGGTCCAGGCAAGTTAGATTCACAGCCCTTTGGGGATGTCATGTATTTAAAGAAGCATTTATATTTTATGCTATTTGTATTTTATATTATTTTATATTATTTAGTTTATATTTTGCAGGGGGAGGGATGTCTCTGGTCAAAAGCAGATCTGAATTAGGCTGTGAATTGATTCCCTCTTGCTCATCAAAGGCATACAATGGACCTTCGGCCTCAAACCCAGCATGCTGCCCATGAGCAGATCCCTGAACCGCTGGGTGGCCCTGACTACCTTCTTATTTGAAACAGCACCTCCAGGGACTGTCTCCGTCCCCTGGCACAGCATTCTGGGGGTCTGGATGGGGTTGAGGAGCTCAAAGCTCAGGCCTGGCCTTATCAAGCCAGAGATCTGGCGGCTGGGCTGTGATTTACTCATTTATTTTGTCCCTTGCCATCAGTTAATGGAAGCATTCTGAACACATTCAGATCAGGTTTTGGAGAAGGAATAAACCTAAGGTACATCACATCACCCTTGGAGAAATTTGGCAGGGGAGACTATCCCCATCACCCCCAACCCCACGCAGACGCTATCCTGCCCGCCCCAGCTGAAGCAGAGCACTGCAAGTCATAAACAGTATAGACACTGAACACACACCCTCACGTACACAGCACTTGTAGGAGAAATAGACCTAAAAGCATCGCTACAGGTGAGCATGGATAAAGATCAATGCTCCTAAGCGCATGGTGCAGACGTAGATGTGATCCCCTGCTACCAGTGGGGCCATGTGAGCTCTAGGCAGGGCTGGTGGATACCAATGAGGTCCTGGGTAAGGAGCACTTCTCCTGCATTCTTTTGCCCAGGGTCCCTCCATCTCCAAGGAAGTTGGAGCTAAACTCCGTGCTTCCTGATGAGCTACTCGAGCAGGGTACTTCCACGAATATATCTATATTTGCATAAACATGCAACCAAGTTTCCTCATCCCTTTGACTGGCTTCTGGCAGCTCCCCCAGACAGACTGTTACTAACACACTGTGGGTGTAAAACGTCCTCCTGGGAAATATCAGGCCCAGAAAGCGTGGCGAGGGGAGGAATGTGTGTCTAATTCCCCCATGAGAAGCTTAAAAAAGTGTCCTGCTGTTAAGTCCTCTCTGCTCGGTTCCAAACGACAAAGCGAAAACGTTGTCCCCTTGGTCAGGGGCGGAGGGAAGGAGGAGCCCCCCGAGAAAGGATAAAGGTTTTCCTCCATGGGGTGGTTTTAGTAGCTAGAAAGGGTGTTTGTGGTGTATGTGTGAGCTCCAGCCCGGCGCGCTCCATGGATGCTTGTACAGCAGCCTGGGGAATGTTAATGGAGGTCGGGATAGAGCAGGATGGAGTATGATTCCTCTCTCCTTCCAGCCAGGCAAGATGGGGTATGTGGTTTAATTTACAGTGGGACAGTAAAGCCTTAATTGCCTTCCTGCCATGCTAGTGCTGGAGCTGTAAGAGAGCATCTCCTGCAGCCGTGCCAGCCCCGTGCAGAACAACGGTGCCAAGTGGCTCGAGGAGGGATGGGTTTTGAAAACCTTTCTCTTTAGAAAAGAAAAAAACAAAATTGAGAAAAAAAAAAGGGAAAAGTGTTGCTTCCCCCGCAGCCAGTCCTGGCTTCACTTCTTGCTGCCTTGATGATAACAGAGTGACAGCAGAGTGAGATCACCCAGTGAGGGGGGGGGATGTCAACCCATGGTGCGGTTGTTGGCTTTGAGGTGGACCTGTTGTGGCTGGCTCCTTGCTTATGGGGACCAAAAGGCTTCTAGCTCATGTTACACGTCAAAGTGCCCTTGAACTGAATGGAGAGAACAGCAACGCAGGTCTGCCCAGGGTGATTTTTATCCATGTCCCTTTATCATCCTACAGAGCAGATAGCCAGGGCCACCGACACTGGGATGGGAAGCAGCTATAAAGAGGAGCAGTGAAGTCCTGGCTCTTGGAGCGAGGCAGGGAGCGTGGCACCAACCTGGCTGGGTGGTGGTGGCAGGCAGGGTGGTGGTGGTGGTGGTGGTGGTGGTGGTGGTTGTTGAGGTGGTGGTGGTGGTTGTTGTTGAGGTGGTGGTAGTGGTGGGCGCTGTTGTGGTGGTGGTTTTTGCAGTGGTGGTTTTTGTGGTGGTGACCCGCTGCGGTCGCTCATACGCTAGCAAGCAAAGAGAAGAGGTGGAGGCACTTACTGGAGGGGGGGATGGATGGAGGGTTTCCTTGCCAGCCCATGAGGCTGCTGCACTGGTGACCGATATCCCAGCGTGGTTACAACTGGGGCACTGGGGGGATTAAGGCTCGATGACGCTGGGTGCAGCGAGCGCCTGTGTGCGTGCAGGAGGCTGTGACTGTATCAGCATCAGCTTACCCTGCTGGTGCAGATATTGGCTTAAATACTTACAGCTCTATCATAAACTAATTGCCAATTAAGCTGAAAAGGGGAAATGAAGCACACTGTGGCACAGATGGGGTGATGAGCATGGGGGGGAGCAGAGGAGCCCTCCCAGCCCACCCTGCCAGGAGCTGCGCTTCAGTGCTGTGCTTACGCTGCCTGATGTCTGTGTTCACGGAGCCCTGGCTCCATAACAGCACCATCTCCTTCCGCCACCCAAACTACCCAGCACCATCAAAACCAACCCCTACAATTGGCACTGTATTAATTTCCACTGGCAAATTAATTAATGGCTTAACATCACAAGCCCCCGTGGAGCTGAGCAGGAGCGGTCCTGGGTACACCACCGTGCTCAATGCAAGAGCCCCAACTAAAATAACACTGGAACACAAATTCCTACTTAATTTATACCTGCTGCCCTCCTGTCCTTGCTTGTCCCACTGCTTCAGGCAGATTATCATGCTTAATTTCATAATAGCCCTGAGCTAGTTTAAATACTTAATTTAGGTCACTTCTAGTCTCCTATGCAGGCTAAATAATCTCTCCTTAACCGGCCTTGGACACAAATCCCTCCTGTCCACCTCCTGCACATCGCTCCCAGCACCCCCACAGCTTTTTCCTAGCAGGACATTGTGATGGGAAACATTTTCCAGTGACACAAAGGTGGCACCGAGGATGCCACGTTCTGTTAAGGGAGGAGAAAAGATTCATCAATATGGTTTTCATCAGGAAAAGAGTGGTTTTGACTGTTAAAACATTGGGGTTTTTAATCCCAAATTACTTAAGGGATTCCTTCAATTCTATTTGGAATTTTTAACCCTTTCAGTTTAACTGCTTGAAACCCTTTCTGGGTTCATTTACCCAGAAAACCCATCCTCCGCTTTCCAAATAGGTGTATTTTTTCTTAACTTCATTTGTATCTCTCTGGAACTGCTTCTCCTCTGATTCTTTCCCCTTGCCTGCAGACCAAAGAAGTCATTATTCCTTCAGCTCCCTGATTTGTTTCTTCTTGAGGGTAATTCTGAGCCATAAAATAGAAGCCCAGGTTTCTGCTTACCCCAACCTCAAGACTCTTTGATATCAAACGACCTCCAGCTTTGTTAAATAAGGACTCCTATCATACCATCAGTCTTCCAGCAGCAATCCCAGCGGAGCTCTATCTTTGCTGCCAACACTTCATAGATGTATGTTTATATACATACACATGTACATATGGATGTACACGCTCTAGAGAGGACAGCCCAGGGTAACCCAGACTGGATGCTATGCCAAATAATTCAAACCCAGCTCCTTCTCAGAGCAGAATTCAGCAATACTGGGGCAGGGGGGGGAAAGTTCACAGTGAGCACTGATGGGTTTGAAGAGGCTTTTTTATTTCCTTTCCGGCTGCCATACTAACGAACCTCATGGGGGGAAACCGTGCCAGAGGAGGAGGCAAAATGAGGCTTCTGAAGTCAAAGCAGGAAAATGTAAGACTCTTTGACAGGATGGAAAATGAAGCACAATTAGGGAAGAATTACTGCCTGGAAAATGGGAATGGACAGAAAACAACCATTTTTGTTTCCTAGTGACATCCACAAGGTTGTACTTACTGCCAAAGGCTGAGCCTGCAGCTGCACCTGGAAAACACAAGGAGAAGCCCGGTTACTGGAAGCAGGACACCATTGGCTCTGACACCAGCAGAAGATCACAGAGTCACGACGTGGGACTGAACATCAAGGAATTAGCAGGGGTCTTGCTCATAGGCATATCTGTTTGCTGCAAGAGCTTAAAAGCTGCTTTTGTCAAACGCCAGAGGCAACCAGACAGTGCTGTCTGAGGTCTTGGCATCTCAAGCCTTTCACCTGGGGGAGAAAACCAGCATGGTCCTTGATGATGGGTTTTTCTGTTCATCGTTTCCTTGATGTTATAGGCCAAGAACATCTTCTGAGGTTCACTGGGCTAAGTACAAGCTGTAAGGGCTGAACCGGGTGCTGTCACAGCCGGGGGAGTTCTTAGTGAGCAAGGAAGGTTGAACACCCTTCCTGCTGCAGCACTCACTCAACAGGACACTGCGAAGTCACTGGCTTCAAACCAACCAGTTGAGGGCCACCCAAGGACCAGCTTCTGGCTTTCAGCACCCAGGAAACTGATGGCCGTGGTCTTCCCCATTGTAACAAGTGGAAGAATCATGGAAAGTCTCAGCTTTGCATGAACATAAAGCACAGGACCGGTGATGGAAGAGGTGAGACCACCAGGAGGAGAGGGCTTCAGAGAACTGCCTCTGTTGCAGAGGAACAGGATAGGGGGAGGATGAAGCAGTAAGAATTGGGAGGGTGGGAGAAGACTGAGTGACAGATGGGAAGAGAGATGAATGGGAGAAGAAAGAGCAGAGGAGAAAGAGAAATAGGAAGAGACACGAGGAACGAAGGGGAGGGAAAGGGAGAGAACAGCATGTCTGTGCCTGTCAACACCAGAAACTCTCCCAAGCTCCTTTGAAGCAATGCAGCCGCTTGGTGGGAGCTGACAAGCTCGTTCCCTTTCAAAGAACCTGCTCATCTACCAGCCCTGGCACACACAAAACATTCCCGTCACAGCCTTCGGAGCTCGAGTTTCAGCTTTGATCATCTTAAAGCACATAAATCTTTCAAAAAATCTGGGGGGGAGGAAGGGAAAAGATTCTCTTTGGTGATGCTCAAAGCTGCTGCTTGAAAGGCTGGAGTGGCTACTGTGGCTCCATGACATTTAAACAAGTCTACTAATGTGGACAGGACAGAAACCCAGGAGAAACTGGCCCATCTGTGATGTTTCCTGCCCCAGTTCCCCTGCAAGAATGATGGTGGATATGCAGCCTTCATCTCATCTGCGTGCCTTTGCTTCTTGCTCCAGCAGGCAATTGGATGAGACTGGAGCTGCGCAGAGGAGCTTGCCTGAAATACCAACACAGAACAGGATCCAGAAAGCAATCCAGAAAGCAGCCTGCCCTCCCGCAGCTGAGCAGTGCCGGCGCTCAGCCCGTGGACTACTTGACAGCCAGTGCTTTGCTGCGGCTAAATAATGCCTTCAAAGGACAGTGATTTGCACTGCCACAAAGCCATGGACCTGTATCTTGGCTCAAGGCCATCCTTCCTATTGTTGGCCATCATTTAAACTCATCGCTCCTCTACCAGTAATCAACAAGTCACCTCTGCATCCATGCAGATCCTCTGTCGGTTCCCTGCGTACTAAGACACAGGTAAACACCCACTTCCCTTTCCAAAGCTAGACATCCCGCACTGATTTGAGATGGAGGAGGACGAGATGAGAATCACCTCCCCTCTGTGGGTGTTGTGCAGCTGAAGGTGGGAGTGCAGCCAGGGCTGGCTCGCTGCAGGTTACTTACATGCATTGGGGGACCCGTTGGGGAGAGGCAGGTAGGATCCTGCTCGCCAGGACCTGGAGCGAAAGTTCTTCTTGCACTTGCCGCAGTCCTGCCCCGTGGTGTTGTGCTCGCACTCGCACTGAAGGCTGCCCTCTTTGAAGGTGCACAGGTTAGCGTGGAGGTTGCATTTACACCTGGAAGAAGAAGGCAGGAGAAGAGCTGTCGGGTGTTACTGCCACTCTTCCTTGCCCCTAGTGCAGTGCTGCCTGCGTGTGTGAAAACGTAGTGGTGAAGTTGTGCTGGTTGCCCCTTCCCCATTCCTTCTGCAGGACTTTCTCACTGAACTCAGCTGTTTTCCCCAGGTATCTGGTGCTGGGGTTCCAATGTCCACTTCCTCACCCAAGAGGGATCTGCAGCCTCTGTTCCAAGATGAGAGATTCTCTACTCCCACCATCTGACTGCGCAGACCATCTAATGGTGAGTCAATGCCTCCAGCTGAGACTGAAGGCTGTCACAGAAAGCTGGGTGAGGAGCTCAGATGGAGGCTTTTGCTTGGAGGCAGAGAGGACAGCCTCGTGCTGGAGCATGGCTAACACTGGTGGGACGCAGCCCCTTGGCCCCCATGCAGTGTGCTAAAGTCAAGAGCGTGAAGCTGCCCAACACAAACCCTTCTCCCTACGTGCAGCCTGCTGTGACCAAAATAACACAGAGAACAAGTCACCATCAGAATCTGCCTTTTAGTCCCCGCGTCACCACAGAAGGCAACAACGAAAAGCACGACTCAGCAATTTGCAAACATTAACAAACTTTTAATGAGCTGTAGTGCAGTATGCAGGGAATAATTATCTCTGTGCACAACCATTCCTGTTGCTCAGGCTCCGGAGGTGACTTATGCAGAGCACAGAGGCTGAGCCCATAACTCACACCCGGCTCTGGTGACTCCTGGGCCCAAGCTCAGGCCATCAGACAGAGACTTCAGGGACCAAAACCTCTCATTTCATTCCAGGCTCTGGATCCTTAGCACAGCCCAATGGGTTTTTACTGCTTCATGCAGTAATTTACACCCTCAGAAGCAGAACCATTAGAAAACCATAGTGCCTTATGTGAACGGGTTAAGAAGTCTGACCAAGCAGTGCTTCATTTTAGAGGGCTAATTGCACAAGAGATGCGATGCTGAGGGGAACGAACTGCTTGCAGAGAAGACAAAGGAAACATGGCCTGCTGGTTCCTGTGCTCAATCTGCACTGGGATAAGCAACCTGGATTAGGCTGGGAGCTGTAAGCCGGGTCTCTCCCAGCACCGTGCATGCCCACCAGCTCCTGATGTCTCTCTCCTCTTCCTTGGCAATCCTAAAGATGCTCCCCAGCCGCCTGCCTGCTCTGCCAAGGCTGCCTTTGCTGCTCCTCACGCATGGCTGGATGAGTGACCTCATGTATGATTTGTTTTACCTCTCCCTCCCCTCCCTGTCCTTAATTCTACCAAACCCCGCTCAGAGGCTCAGCATAAGCTGGATGAGCAGTGTCTCTCCCTGTCTTACAACCCTGCCCTGTCTCTGATCAAGCAGAGGAGCTGCAGTCTCTAAAAGGGAGGAAGGAAGAAAATGCGGTCCGTGGAGCAGAGGCAGGCACACTCAGCGTGCTCCACTTGAATCTGTGTGTTAGCAGGAGCTGGAGATGCCACGTCATGTCTGAAAGCACTAACAGCCTCTGAGCTTCAGTGCTCTGGGAGCAAGCCATGGATCTGAGCACCCAGGGGAAGAAAGCAGCTTTGGCCAATACCTGCATAGGAGGGATGCTGTGTATCACCGTGTGCCCTCTGCCTCTGATAAGGAAGGATTTCAGCCGAGCTATCCCAGCCTTTTGGCAGAGGTGGTGCCCAGCCCTGGGATGCTGTGGAGCCAGACTCTGAATTATTCAGCATCCACACAGCACGGCCTCCTTCTCTCACTTCAGAACAGTCAGACGAGAAGGAAGCAGGCGAGATAGCAGGTTAAAGCAGGTCAATGCTTCACCACTGCTGCTCTGGGCCCAGCCTGAATCAGAGCAACAGCTTCTGAGAGCTGCAGCTCTTCTCCCTCCTACCTTTGGTGGGAGCAATGGGATGGGAGCCAGCAATAGTGTGCTCCTAAAATCCAGCTGAGGGGGTGTTTAAGAGCTGCAGGGGAGGGGGTTCAAGGAGGGTAGGGCCTGGCATCCCCCTTGTTTCCTCTGATGATGTGGCAGGTAGCACTTGGCTCCTGTCCTGGACCCTGCTGGTCTCGCAGGGGGAATGTAAGCAGTGGGTGACTACCGACTGGTCCCCCGTGGTAGCCTGGGGCAGCCTCAATCACCTTCTCTGCCTGCAGCACATCCTTGCTCCTGGCATCCCCTGTTGAGGGCAAAGCAGCCGTTTTGGGGTGAAACCCATTCACTGTTAACTTGGCTCCAGCTACACCCCCCCCTTCCCCCCCAACCATGGGACCCAATCTTCTCACTACCAGGGAAGTGATGCACGGCTGTGTGCAAGAAGCAGTCAGATGTGCCTGCTGGTACACAAATGTCACTCACTCGCTGCTGTGGAGCCAAGCACCAGCTCCCAGGACATTCCCCAGCCATCTCCTGCCCTGTGAGGGCACCCATGTTCCCCTGCCAGTGGGATGGGGATGGGATGGGTGCTCATGGACATCCTCAGCCCCTGCATCCCCCATCCTGCATCATTGCGGGGTGATGGAGCATTGCTCTTCCCGGAGAAACCCCTCACTTCCTAACTGGGGCAAACAAGGAAAATTAAAGAGAAAGCAGAGGCAGCTGGTCACCCTGCCTGCTGTGCCCAGGTCACTTCTATTTCTCGCTGCTCGCCCATTCACTAATGTACAGAAGTTTTGTTATCCAAAGGATCAATTTTACCGAGGAATTGCTTTCTGAATTTGACCTTTGAGGATCATCAATCTAAGCAGAGAACTGTAACCCCAGCAAGCTGACCCCGCAACACAGCACTCTGCAGCCCAATCAATCAGGCTGCATTGTTTAATGGCCAACAGCCGAGTGCCTTCAGCCAGCCCTGATTGCCAACACCATTTGTGCACAGGTTTCTGCATCCAGGCCTCCCTGCTGCTGGGGCTCGGTGGCTCGGCTTCAATCCCTTCTTCAGGCTTCTCTGCCTCCTCCTCTGGGTCTGTAGCCCAAGGACGTGTGCTCGCTGATGGTCTCTTTCCCCAGCCAAGACCCAGCTGGTGGAGAATGGAGTAAATGGCATTAGCCCGTTCCCCTGGGAAGATGCTGCTACTTGTGCTTGCCTCCACTCATCTTCCTCAGGCAGCCAGCCATCGCAGGAAAGAGAGGATGAAGGAAAAGGTTAGGAGCTACTTAGTAATGAGGCTTAAACAGCACCAGTGGGGCAGACACCTGCGCTGTGTTCTCCAGAAGGCAGCGATGGCCCCGCTCCAGCCCCGGGGCTGCTCCAGCCAAGTGCTGGTTGCAATATGGTGTCTTTGGCTCCGGAGAGATCTGAAGAGCTGGGAGCGTTTCTTTTCTTTAGCTCATGGGTCAAAGCTATCGGTGACAGTGCTGTTTCTCAGTGAGCACGCGGGATGCAGCCATGGTGGTGCATGGCTTGGAGAGGAGCAGCCCCAGCACGCATGCAGGAGGAGCTACTGGCACCCTCCATGGCCAGGGGACACCCAAGTCCTGCACCGAGCTGTTCATAGGCAACACAACTGCATTATGCACTAGACAGAAGCTGTCTCACACCGTTTCCAGCAGAGGTGGCTGCAGCAATGTGTGGCCCCAGACGTTACAGTTTGCTCGACGAGGTATTCATGAGTTTATTTTAGTGCAGGTCGTTGAGCTGCTCCCTTCCCTCAGGGTGAGTGCAGTGTGGTCTGATGCTGCCAATGCCTCCACCAGGGAACACCACGGAGCTTGGAGCACCAAGGAAAATTGACAGGCAAGTGTCCTTCTCTTCTCCTGTTTTCCTTTTTCTTCTCTCACAGCCATGAAGAGCAGTTTGCCATCCCTGTGTTTCTTCAGGTCAGCATCCTGGAGCGAGTGGCTGGAGAGGCGTCTGATGCCAAGGCCATGTGTGATGTAAGAGATGCCCATGCACAGGGGTGAGTGCTGCAAACCTACAGAAGCAATGCTGGGAGTGGGAAAGCAGCCCCTGTCCCTGAGCTTCCATTAATAATGACTTTGAAATCATCTTTAAAAGCCACCCCAGCCCTTTGCTTTCCTTCCAAGGATTCTTCTGTGGTTTGCAGCTAATTTTCTGTCCAGGAGCCCACCTGCAGAGCAAGAAAATAAGGCAGAGAAAGGCAAAGGATATCTCTTTATCCCTTGCCGTTCCTGCAAGGCTCAGCCAGTCCTGGAGCACCTCCCCTCCAAGTCTCCTTGCAGTCCAGTGTGCACACTCATCTCCACCCTGTGCTTCCTATGAGGATGCTACTGCACGGCCAAGGATGCTGTGGCGACCTGGTCCCATCCAGCCTGCTCCTGGGCCATCTGGCTCCTGCTTCCCCATCACCACTGTCTTGTCTTTTCCCCTTGCTCCCTTTCTGGTGCTGGGGAGAGGCAGCACAGCAGAGAGCCGCTAATGACTGCCATCCAAAGGAAGGCTTATGATAGCTTTCCCTTGAATTGTTTGCTCTCACTGTAATTGATGAGCCTTTAATGAGTCTCATGGGACAATGTGTTTGAAGGGAGCTCTTCCCTCTCCGTCCCCAAGGAAAACGATGTTTCAACTGATCTCAGCTCTCGGGGAAACATGAATAACTCTTCTCCATCTCTACTGTCATCCCCAGCGTTGCTCGCAGCACGCTCCGGCAGCTGCCTGGCCGTGGCTTGCCCGCTTTCTACCTGCTCCTTTGCAACTGTTTTGGCAGCTCAGCAAAACCAGGGAGCAAATCTTTTGGGCAAAGCATAACGGGTGCTGAGTTTGGATTGTTTCTGGCCCATCTGTGCGTGTGGAAGCAGGTAAAAATAGCTTCTAATGGCTGGGCCATGGAAGAAGCACTGTCCCTTCGTGGAGAGCTGTTATATTAGGATTTGCCTTGCTGGGAGATCGCTGGTCAGAGGTTTGCTATTGCCAGAGACTGGAGCAGGGATGAAGAAGGTGATGGCAGTTCATTCATCCCAGGAGCAGGGCTGGGAGCGTAACTGAGCCTGCAGTCCAGGGGCTGAAGAGGAAGAAAAAGTCATTTAAATGCATCGTTTCTTTCTGCTCAAACCATGGAGGGAGGCTTCTGGGTTCCGTAGAGCCAAAAAGCTGAATAAAACCCTCTGGGTTAGGTCAGAGGGACATGCTGTGAGTGTTTGTCTTCCTTGTGGGTTTTCACTTTTGGTTGTGTGGTAGGGAGAGATGAGTCCTCCCGGCAGGGAGAACCCTCCTCGCTGCCCTTCGAAATGATTTGAGGTTTGGGTTACAGAGAGGAGACAATCTGAAAGATGCCAAAGTGGAGAGCAGACTATAGCTGGCTGTTCCCATCCGACAGGCTATTTATTGTGAGTAAGTTGACACTCACCAGCTGTCAAGATCCTGCTGACTGGTGGAACGTTACTTACATTCAAAGCTGTCTTAAAAAGCAAACACAGAACCAAACTTCCCCATTAGGGGGTCAGGCAACAGAAGGGAGGAAGGGTGAAGAGGACATCACATGGATACGTGAACATAAATATTTGCAGAGTAATGTGTATAAATGCTCTTGTTCTTTCTCCTGGAACGCAATAATGCCTGCAATTGAGTTCATTGGCCAAATTGAATTTGGGCTCCTGTAGAAGTCTCTTTATATTAAGTGCTTTAACATACATCACCTTCTCAGTCTATCGATGAAATTCTATTATCTCCTCAGGGCCGGACGCAACTCGGCAACAAAATCGGAGGGGAGATAAAAACCTTCACAAACCAAAGCCAGGAGCAGGTAATAGGACCTTGGGCATCCGTCTCCGGCTATTGACAAAGTGTCAGGAGTGTTTGGAGAAGGAGGAGCTCTCTGGTTTTCTCCCTCCCCTCCTCTGCATGTTCCCCTCCATCTTGCTGCAGTGGGAGTAAAATCCTTTCAGAGACTCAAGGAAAGCCAAGCTCACAGCTGCTGCGCATCAACTGTATGACCAAGAGCAAGATTTTGCTTGAACTCAAACTAATTCCAGCCTGGAGGAATGCCAGGGGAATTCAGCTATCCAGCTCTCCGGGGCTGGCCAGCACGGAGGCGAGGACGGGCCGAGGAAGGCAGTGCAATGCTGGCGCAGACTTGGCTGTCCTTGACACGAGGATGCTGTTACCTCCTGGGACCCAAAGTCTGGCAGCCAGGAGCTGCAGGGGAAGAAGTGGGAACAGGCACAGGCAGCGCGTGCCCTGTTTTTTGTGGTCTTCCCAAGGCTGCTGAGCACAGGTAGAAGCTGGCTAAGGGGTGCAGGGCTGTTGGGGTAGTTCTTGGGGGGGTTTGGGGGAGCCCGTGGCTATGTTCTGGGTGATGCTCAGGCACTGGGGCTGGGCAAGCTCAGCTGGGAAGCCCATGCTCTCACAGATGGTTTATCCCAGGTCCCTTCTGCAAAGCAGTGGTGATGCCAAAGAGGCTGGTCCCTCCTTGCTCCCCATGGAAAGATGCTCAATGGGGCAGAACACCCCAACAAGAGACTGTTCTGCCAACCAAACCTGCTTCTTTCCTCCCTTTTAGAGACAGCTTTGTTGGAGAAGTCAAGATCAGCTGGAGGCTCTCCAACAACTTCATCAACAGAGCCAGAAGGAGGAATGTCCAAGCAGTGCACAGCACCCTGGTACACGTTTGCACTGGCACCCCTGGCTTGGGCTGAGCTACACCCATTAGGGAAGCGTGTTGAGCTGCTACCATTGTGCTGGCCTGGAGGGCAGAAGCAGGAGGCAGCCACCAGGCTGGGCAGGAGCTGCTTTGCCTTTAACAGCAATACAGCATTGAGCACATGGCACTGAGAACTGCACGAAGGGAAGGCAGGGATCAAAGCAGAGGAGCAGTTCTTTTGTGTAGGCAAAAAGGAAGCCAAGGAAACCCTCAGAAAAGCCAACTGGAGAAGAGAGGAAAGAAAGTGCTGTTACAAAACTGGAAGCCTCGTCTTTTTGTTGGTGCCTGTTTGGCCCAAGCAAAGACCAGGTCAAAGCACTGTTAAATGGGGCTGCTCGGCGATGAGTAGTGCTCCCTCCTGCTGCCTTCCTCTGGGGACTGCTCATTGCTGGCAGGACGGACGGACAGACAGACAGCATGCACTGGGGCAAGGGAGGACAAAGGAGAAAGATCTGAATAATCAGCCCAAAATTGATTCACTTCTGCTCAATCTGATTTCTCCTAACTGGATCCACATGTCCTGGCCATGGCACATTAACTTCAATTATGGCTTATTAATGTCTCCATGATGGAGCGTGCCCTGGTGAGCACTGTGGTGACTGACGTTATGAAGGGGAAAGAATTACTCCAAAGAGACACGGTGTGTAATGGAAAGAGAAGTGGCGGCTTTCATCGCGCCGGCAGCCGGGAAAAGCTCATTCACCCATTCCTGAGAAGATGACTGAGTTCAATGCTGCACCGAGGAGAAAACCAAGCAGCGAATAGAGATCTGTGGGGAAAAGTCTTTCCACTTCCTTTCCCCACCCTGCCTGGCACACACCCGAGCGCACAGGCCAAGGGCTTGCTCGTGTCTATTCCTGTCTTGACTGCTCTGCATCTCCAGTTACTCTGCGGATCAATAGGGACCGGATGGCAGAAGAGGGGAAAATAAAAGAAACAAGAGAAATAGATATCAAGAAGAAAGAAAGTAAAAATAAACTGTCAGTCGTGAACAGAGAAATGGACCTGGCTGAGGCTGTGGGAGGAGGAGATGCGGATGGGGTGGGCAGAGGAGGCTGTGCGGTACCAGTCCATTGCACCAACACCCAGGAAGGCAGCAGTGACTCTCAGGATTCATCAGATACTCTGGAGATCCTGGCAAACTCTTGACCACCCTGGTCCATTCTGGCCTGCAGAAGGAGAGAAGGCAGCAAACTCCTTCCCCTTCTCCATGTGTCCTTTGCTTTGCCTCTTTTTGCTTTTCCCCAAAGCTCTGGGAGATTGGGGTTTTCCTTGGTGGGAAAAAGAGGGGTGAAGCAGAGGGTGTGCATGGATGGGGACCCTGGAGCACAAGGACTGAGGGGATCAGTCCATTTCATCCATGCTCTTTCCTCCTCGGACACAGTCATTCCCGCATCCTGGAAGAGGCAGCATGCATCCATCCCCCTCCCTGCCTGCCCTGCCTCCCCCCTTCCCTGCACAGTGCTCCTGTCAGGCTCACATTGATTTCTCCTCTCTTCCTCTCAATAACCTACCCCTTGTTGAGCCATACACAAGATTTAATTTGGTTTTAGTCCCTGCACTGTAACTGGTTTTGCTTACAGCTGGAATTAGATTGCTTTCCAGTGCAAAAACCTGCTTGCTGGGACTGGAATAATCACAGGAGCAGAGTTGATTCACATGAAGCTTCTCCATCTTATACAGCACTTACCCACAGCTCCTCAGCCAAACACCCCTCCCTGCCCTGTGCCCATCAGAGCTGGAAGAGTCAGCGCAGGACAAGCATTGACTTCTTCTCTATCAGCATGAGCATCTCCCTCTCCTGGGGAGTGACCCAGCACATGGGGACAGACGGCGAGAGCTGGAGCAGCGCAAAGCTGGGTATTGCTGTAGCTCACAGCTTTGGGCTGGGAAAAGCAGATTTCAGAGTTTTCTTTGTCCCTGGCTAAGGAAAAGCCCTCTCCTCCCAAAGGCCCTGCTGCATTGGAGGAGCTGCAGTCAGGAGCCAAGAGGGAGGTGAGCAGGAGCTGCAGTCAGGAGCCAAGAGGGAGGTGAGCAGGAGCTGCTGCTCTGCAGCAGCCATGGGCAGCCGTCCATGCAGGCAGCCATCCACATAGGCAGTGTGCCAGCGCCAGGGCTGAGGCCACCAGGAATCAGCCAACAAACCCCAACCCATCCCATTCTGGCCCCAGCAAAAAAGCAGCATTGCAGCTTCCACTGGGTGTTCGCAGCCTGATCCCTTCTCACCAGCAGGCAGAAAGGTGAAGGGCTCGGGACGCCAGGAGCATTTTAACATCTACCTTAAAGCATCAAGTATCCTGTAGCTGCCGCAAACGCAGTAACAAGTCCTCGGTTATCTGCACAGTTATCTCCATGCTTGGAAGCCAAAGGCCATTTGCACTGACATCAAACATTTAATCCTAATTTACCACTTTCTGAGCTGAATACTCCATGTCCCTGATACAGAGGCTAACCAGCCTGGATAAATCAATACACCAGCTCCAACCCTTCCTGCCAGCCACCCCTGTCAGTGTGGCCTTTGACTGGGAATTGATCCCTATGGCTTTGCCACTGCTGTCAGTAACACCAAGCTTCCCTGTGGGCAGCCTGGGGAATGGGGCCGTGGCAGATGGAGCAGGGACAGGACTGGCTATGATCAGGGTGGAAGGGAAGACAACGCACTTATTTCTCTCATTTTTGCCTGCTTTCCCTCCCTTTCACCCTCATTACTCTGCTATTTTGCCCTATCCCTGGCCGTTTGAGGACTGTGGATATTTAGTACCCCTGGCAATGCTTATGGGCAAGTGTAAAATACCCCTCATCCCATAGGATGCTCAAGCGAGACCTATCCCCTCACCACTGCCTCCTGCCTGCCCCTGTGGGAGGAAAGGGCTCTCCCATCCCTCGCTTCCTTCCCCTTGGAGCCCGTTCAAAGCCAGCCTCGGTGGCACCTACAAAACAGTTCTGTTTTGCTCGCAAGCCTCAGAAGGGGCTGGTTTGGAACCGATACAAACGGCTCCTCTGTCGCTGTGGTGATTCTCGTTAGCAGGGGGTGGGTGATGGGGAGATTTTCTCCCCTCTTGCCTGTAAGTCTCACACACGCTGAATCCACAAGCTGGGTGGGAAATCAGCCATCTCGGCATTTTTCCACCTTACTTTGCTGTTTCGGTTGATGTCATACCGTAACATATGGCACCGTACAGAGGGATGAAAAACAAAAGCCAGGAGAAACAAACCCTCTTCTGCCTTCCCCTGCCCCAGGTATGTTGGGATGTGCTACAGAAAGAGGGGGTGACTGGGGCTGCTCCAAGGGTGTAGGAATGACTCGCAGTGACCCATCCTACTTGTACTGGCAGTGAGCTGGTGCTCAGTAGCGTGAGCCTTGTTCCTCACTCGCATTCCCAGATCCACTAGCATCACCCCTGGGATTCTTGGGCAGAGGCTGGCTGTGTTTGCAGAGCTGGGGATGGGATATCAGAGGGAACCAGACCCCATCCATCCATCCAAGTCGTGTCCCAGCTCTGGGAGGTCACAGCCCTTCTCTCAGACACAGCCTTGGAGGTGCCCCAGATGCTGCCTGCAAGGACAAATCTGTTTTATTACTGATGCTGCCCTGCTTGGGGAGAAGGGATATTAGAGGGAGAAACACTGATAATCACACCAGTCAACAGAAACACTGATGGCTTAGTTTTACGGCAGTAACCCTCTTCTCATCCCTCTTTGGAGAAGAGACACCCAAAGAAATACAGCAGCCGTTACCTGCCGGTGACTTCAATGTTGGAGACGGCATAGAAGTACTTGTACAAGTTCTCCCTCTGCACGTAGGTGCCTCCCAGGGCCGGTCTCAGCAACCTCATCCGCAGGTCGGTCACGGTAAAGAAGTCCTTGAGCCCTTTGGCGCTCTCCAGCCGGGTGTACAAGTTGTCCATGTTCTTGAGGTCGGGGCCAGCGAAGATGGCAAAGCGGTCCCGCACCTCGAACCGCACGGTCTTCTCCTTTTTGGAGCCCGCCCAGCGGGAATACTCCTCTGTGCAGAGGACCCTGTTGGCACTGGTGGTGGAGAGGTCCCGGACCCTCCGTGCTGGCATGCTGAAGGCCTCCATGCAGTCATCTGCGTAATACTGGTACGGGTGCCAAGTCCTCCCGTTGTCCAGCGACTTCTCCAGCATCATGATGGTGGGGCGGCCGTACTCGAAGGTTATCACGATGTCGTCCGTCAGCTCGATGCTCTTGTTCCAGGACAACGTGATGTTGGCCAGCAGCGGCTCCGGGTACCGGCGCCACGTCACGCTCTGCCAGTACGTGGCCAGCCCTTCATCCTCACTGTCAAACATGAGTTTTGGCGGGTGGGCCAGGTCCGGGTTGGAGGCGTCGCACTCATCACTGCACAGGTATGGGTTCTCCTGGAACAACAATAATGGTCACAGAGACAAGGCAACGCCTGCGCATCACATGGGCATCGCGTGCACACAGATGAGCTCACACCGTTACTGTGCCCTGGTTTTAGCTGCTTGTGTCAAATGTGAACTGCTGGGCTGAACTGGAGCACGCCGGGGGTCTGGCTCTGGATGATGCTGTTTCTGAGCATGAATTTAAGACAGATGCGGCTTTGCCTTTGCTGTAAGAACGGCTGAACTGTTTCCTTTGAAAGGCCCTTTGGAAAAAGGCCTCACAATTTGGCACGGGGGCAAATTTCATAGAAAGCTCTTTCCCTGAGACAGCCTCTGAGAAACTTCGCTTAAACTTGGCTGCGTTGCAAGTGTATGGAAAGCTGTGCTCATCCCTGCTCCAGTGCAAGAATCAGGCAGGCCTGGGCAATGGGAGGAAAGCTCCCGCCGTCCTATTCTGCCCACAGGTGACAGCACACGGCTGAGCTCGCTCGTTTTGCAGGGGGACACACACCCAAATCCACATGTGCTGAACACATTGTCAAGGTCACACCCCAAACGTTGATGTTTTGGAGGCAGCCATCAGGGCTAGCTGTGCCAATGGGTTTATTGCTTGCCCATGTGGGTGTGTGTGTGTGTTAAAGCCCATTATCACTTGCCCTGCAGCCCCTGCCTCCAGGAGTGTGGGTCAGATGGGGATGATGTGGGGCTGTAATGTGGGTACTATCTGCAAAAAAATCTCTGCAACACAATGCAAATCTCTTCTGCATGTGAAGCATCTCTTTGCAGTCGTTTCACCTCCCTCTCAGGCTCAAAGTCCCCAGGATCAGGGAGGGATTGGTTCACCATCAGGCTCTGCTGCAGTGGGACCCTTGGCAGGGAGGCAGAGCCACCTGGCAGAGGAGGAGGAGGAGGAAGAGGTGATAAAGCAGCTGGAGATGCTCAGAGCTGATGGCTGGAGGTGAGGAGCTTGCTGGGGTGTGAGGTCTGACCCTCCTGAGCACAACGGACCTGCAAGGTAAGACCGAGCTGGGTTTTGTGCTTCGGTCTGTGAATGCTTTGTGTGTGGTCAGCATCCTATGGAGAGGTGCTGTGTACTGGGGCCAGGGAGGTGAAGCTGGTACCTGGGGGCTCAATGAAATGAGGTGCAGAGCTGTGGGCTGTGAAGGCTGGTTGAGTCCCAGGGCTGGGAGAGCCCTACTGCAAGCATGGGAAGAGGCTGCTTCTGTGTTCATGGCACTGGGGACTGATCCTGCACCATGGGCTTGCTTTGACCTGGGAAACAGCTGGATTCTCAGTGCTTGTGATCTGCTCTTAGGGTGCCCTGTGTATACCCCAGGCAAAACAGAGGAGGGGGGTCTGGCTTGTACAAGTGGGTGCTCTCAGGTGCAAAGTGGGGCTTTGCTTTGAACATGGATACTGCTGTGTAACATGAGGTGCTTTGGAGAATCTGGGCTTTGCCAGCTTGGGAACTACTTAGAGCTTCTCCACTCTGTGTCTGTAAAATGGCCTTTGGTGCCCCTCTGCGGCTCAGAGACACCCACTGAATGCGAGCAACTGTTTGCACAGTGAGTGGAGACCACAGCATTGAGGAGCCTGGAAAAGCTTGCGAGGACATAAATAATTCTGTCTTCTGAGCAGCGTGTGAGTAGCACGCTGTAAATAAGGCAGGAGGCTGCTCCGGCAGCAGCGGGGATAACACCAAGCAGCGAGCAGCTGATCTGTACGTGAGCACCAGGCTCCTTTGCAGGGGATGTGGTGGCAGCCTTGGGGAGAAAAGGGGACTCCTGTAAATAAAGTATGTGCTGTTGTGTGTGTGTGTGCATGAAGCTGCCAGGGAAAACAGAAGCCAGTTGATAAAACAGGGCAAAACTCACACTGTTTGCAGCGCTGTCTTGCTCTCACATGCACCTACCCAATGGTAAAGCTGCAAGTGCCGTGCAGAGATTTGCTCTGCCTGTTACTGCCTTGACTTGAGTGGCTTGTGGCTTTTGCCATCTCCACGTGTGCTGGAAGGGCTGCAGCTGGAGCTGCTGAGCTCTGGTGTGGGGAGGAGTCTGAATGGTTGCTTTGGTTGATGTTTTAGAAGCACATGGTGGATAGTTTTTATTATCTTGTGTGAAACGGTGCCAACTGAGCAAGGGAAATCAGTGGGGAGTGCTGAAGCTTGCTCAGGTGGGTGAGGTTGAGGGCACCTCACCTGCCTCCTGAACAGGGGGAGATGCCCCAAGCAAGGGGAGATGCCTGCTAGGGTGCAGTGGGGGGCTCTGTGCCATGCTGGGGCATCCTCTCCTGTCACAACACCCTGCTCCCGAGCAGGGATTAAAAAACCCCTCAGATTCTGACATATTTAATGTGCTCTCTTGACTTGTCACGTTCAGGGGAATTGTTTACCTCTGCTAATGAGACACAGCTTCCTGCTGGGGGATGTAGCTGCCTCTTAGCACAGCTTTTCAGCAGTGGCTGATGGAGAAGGAAGAAAAATCCCCATCAGCTGAAGCACCGGGGGCTCTGAGTATGTTTCCTGTGTATATGAGGCAACATATTGTGTTGCAGTATGGTCCTCCCGCCAATGTGGTCATACAGATGGCTTAATAGGACAGTCTTGAAAAGACCATCCTGGAAGTCCCTTTCCACCTCTTGTCTGAAGGAGGGTGCAGTAGAGCAGTGGCTTGGTGGGCTCAGGAGGGGAATTGGATTGGGATGGTAGCAGGAATCTCCCTGATAAACCTGCCCTGCCTCTCAGAGAGGCTCTGTATGAGCAGGAGTCTGTGCACAGAGCTGTCCTGGCCATGTGGATTCCTTTCCTTGCGTGTGGCAGCCATTAGGGCTGCCAAAGCACTTGGGCTGGTGTAAGATGAGTCTCCACTGACTATTTGCATCTTGAGCTGGCCGCAGTGGCCAGCTTCACCTTCAGGGCTATGGATGATGCCCCTATCAGGGCTTTCTTTAAAGGCTTCCTTAAGGAGTGTCCAAACTACACAGAGAAGGACAGGCCACAATAAGAAAGCATTACTCTGACAAGTGAAGGATGTACAGAGCGGGACAGGTTTCCCAGGAGCAACAGAGTCTGACAAGCATGATCCCAATCCCAGTGTCCCGTCTGGAGGGACAGGCCTGGCCAGGCATGTCCCTGACAGGGAACTTGGCAGGTCAAGAGCAGGAAGAAGTGGAGCCAAAACTCTGCCTGTCTCCCATATGCTCGTCCCAGGGAATGAACACACAATCCCTGATGGCTCCTGTGCATCCCAATCCTTAAGTATGCTCAGCTCAGCAGGCACCAGAGCTGTCTTAAACCACCCCGATGCTCTGGAGCAGTGCAGGGCTCGAGAGCTGTGTGGTTGTAACAGGGCAAACACAAAAATAACCTTTAAGTGGCAGCGCTGAAAGGTGTGTGGGGGGGTAGCCTCAAAAGCCATGGAGTGAGTCACACCACTACAGCTTCCTCTGCTAAAATGAAGTGTTCCTTTTTGGTTTCAGGCTTATTGAATTGTCCTTCCTCCGCGGGATGCTCAATGCATTTTGTGCCGGTGGGGTGGTTTGAAGTCAGCCGGGAGGGCAGGGGGGAGCGGAAGCAGATGGCCATGCTGTGGCTGCTCCGTTGGTCCTAGTAAGATCAGTTATAGTACTGTTGAAACAATTCCAGGTGTTATTTTTGACTCTGGTTTCCTCCTCCAAACCGTGTGTCCTCCAAAGGATCTGCCCAAAGTCTCAAGATATTTAAGTCTTCAATCTAAAAGTCAGAATGCATTAGCCAGGCAAACTTGGTCTCAGTGAGCTTAAAATAAACCAGTTCGCTTGGAGTCTTATGCCATTAAATCAGTGGTGAGTGTCCTCACAGTAACTAGATATTGCAGGTTTCCAGCTCTTCTGGTTGCTCATTTCTTGGGGGTGTACCAAAAAGCACCGTAAATTGCTTAGCACCAGCTCAGCCCAAAGGGGCAAACTGCAAGAGCCTTGTTGAGGATAAGTTGTCCTAACAAAGGGCATCACAGCAACATTGTGCCTCCATGGGGCAGATCATAGAATGGTTTGGCTTGGATGGGACCTTTAAAGGGCCTCTAGTCCATGCCCCCTCCAGTGAGCAGGACATCTTCAATGAGACTAGGTTGCTCAAAGCCCTGTCCAACCTGACCTTGAATGTTTTTGGGGGTAGGGCATCTACAACCTCTCCAGGCAACCTGTTCCAGTGTTCCACTACTCTCATTGTAGAAAATGCAGACCCAGCCTTTAGGTTTTGCCTCCTCTTAGTGCTTGGGGTTGGTGCTGGGCAGAAATGCTGCAAAAGAGACTTTCTGAAGGTGACAGCAGGGACTTGCTCCTTGAGGAAGAGTTAAGAAACAAGATATTGGTCTGACAAGGCATGATGATAGGAATCCAGGATGCTGCAGCAAAGCTGCTCCCCACCTTGCTGGGAAGGGAGGAAATGGGGGGAAACAGCCACAATAGAAGCCCAGCTGGTTTCTAGAGCTCTTAATGAGCACACAAAGTTGGTTTCCTTTTTTTCTCCCAAGCAGATAATGCCATTTCGAAGCTTCATAGCATAAAATTGTATTTTTTTTTTTTGTAGGTGAAATTACTTGATTAATCATTAGGCTGTTGAATATTTTAAACAAACCAGACATCTGTTGTGAATGGTGAAAGCTGCACGGAAATAAAACTGCAGCTTTTGGGAGATCTCCATGCCAAAGGCAAGCTGGAAAGCATTGCAACCACCAGCTCCACAATTAATAATAATAATAATAATAGTAGTAGTAATAATAACAGGGGAAAAAATAGGTTTTGAGCAAGGAAAAATAAGTAGATGTGTGAAAGTTTGTGCTTCTCAGCTAAGGATGCTCATCATGGCTCTTACAACCCAGTGTGATTTGTTTAATGGTGCCTTGGCCAAGGGAATCGGAGGGGCTGTGGGTGAGAGGGGTTTGTGTGGTGCTGCCCCTCTCATCTGTAGGTTTTCATGCAGTTTTGCCGAGTGACACAAGTGATCCCAGGGGAAACAGCAGCAGTAATTCCAGGGAAGCAGCGTTTTGCTGGCCTGTGAGTCGGGTGCTTGCTGGAGCAATTTCAATGGGGCAGGGGATGGCACAGAAACCACCTTCACTCCTTGGGAATGCTTATGGCCAAGAAAGCCCTGGCCTGAACCACCTGGGAGGTGACAGTTCCCTCCTTAGCATCTCTCCCATCCAGCCATGATGCTCAAGGAGCTCTCGGCTGCATCCCTTCTGCTTCTCTTCGGGCACCTACGGTGCTGCCTTTTCTGTTAAAGGTTATCTCATGAGGCTCACAAAGTCCCTGCATTGACTCACACAGCAACAAAGCCCTTAAGTTGGTATCAGATTTCCTCCAGGTCCTGCAAAACAACTGCATCAGCAAAATCCTTGTCTGCACCTGATCCCTCTTGCCCTGCTCTTGTACCTGATGTGGACCAGTGACACCATGGGTGTCCTGCAGCTGCCCCTTCCCTGATCAACCCGTCTGTCATGGGAAGGACTGATGGCCATGGGAGATACGAGGGTCCTTATCTTGTGGACAGGAGCAGGGGACAACCAAAAGCTGTATTTTTTTTCCCTGTCCAGCACCAAACTGCATCCCTTTGCTCATCAGGCTGCAGGATAAAGCCAAACCAATTGTGTTTGCTTTCCTGCTTCCTTATGCCCAGCTGCAGTTCATGACAGGTATGAGCTTCCCTGGCTCTGCTGGGGATTTTCAGGGATCTCTGTCCCTGTCCTTATCCTGGCTGGGCTGTGGGTTCCTGTCAGCAGCATGATTCAGCACTGGGAAATAACCCCCTAAGCAGGGAAGATGCCATCCCCGGCTCCATCACCTTCATCCTCCCCACTGATAGAGTCACAGCTATTTTCTCCCACACAAGGTTTTGACAAGGGCCACCCTGATCAATGCATATTTTGGGAAACTTCCTTGGTTTTCCATCCAATAACTGCTCCAGGACACACAGGATGCTCTTTCCTAAACAACTGCATTTACTGGGGAGAAAACACAGGCTCATCCTGACATCATTAGGGGGTGTTTTCACTCTTGCTGCTTCTGACCTGAAGGTTCAACCGCTCTGTCTGGGTTTATGAAAAGACAAGGTGATTTTATGATCAAACCCAACATTTGTGGGTAATTAAATCTCATGCTTCAGGGCATAAACCATACCCTGCTGGTGGCCGGGATGGGACTCCCAGAGAGAACGGCAAGTACTCTCTGGCAATTAATTTTCGCTCTGTTCGTGGGCTGGGAGGGATCAGGGGGTGAAGCAATGGTAATTAATTTACAGTGATTATTTCCAACAGCTGGCAAGTGGCAGAACTCACCGGCAGGGATGGCTGGGAGCAGGGGGATAACAGGAGAAATACAAGGCTCCTCTTGAGCCGAACAGCCCCACGCTGCCCCTTCCCTGTGAGCCTGGGTAAAGGTCTGCGCCCTCCCGGCTCAATGCTCCAGGGAATATGGGGAGGCCCCATCCTTCCATGCCCAAGCAGGCTTTCCCTGCAGCACGGATGTGTCTCAAACCTGCCCAACGTATCAGGAACAGCTTTGCCTGCGCTGCTTTGGGATGCCTGTTGGTGTGCAGAGAGGGGTCCCCAGTGAGGCAATGCAAAATGCACCTATTCGCAACCAGGTCTTAATAGCTTTCCTCAAGATGCAACGTTTTCTTCTATTTGCTTAGCTTTTTAAATAGCACTTTGGTCAAGCTCTATATATTTTAGATAGTCCCAAAGCGGTCTCATGTGGTAGAAGATACAGTTTTCCCAGAGGCTGCCTGTGCAGGTGCTTGGGAATGCTCCAGCAAACCCCTTGTCCGCACACCCTGCAGGCATTGCTCTCCTCTTCATGGTCACCCTCCACGAGGATGCTTTTAAATGGCCCATTGGCAGGTCCTGGGGAGGCATCTGTGGTTATTCTGCAGTTTCACCTCTGCAGTGGAAGGGCAGTTCTGGGTGGGGGGCCTTGTGGCAATGGGATGGAGAAGGTCAGGGTGAGCTGGTGAGGTGGTTTGCTTGCTTGTGCGTCCTTCCCTTGCCTCCTTCCTCTCCCCAGTCATTTGCACAAGGCTCTTATTAGGGCAGAGACAGCAAAAGGGGAGAAAACCACCCTTGCTAACAAGCTGTTTGCTGTTTGTGAGCAGGTAAAGGCAGAGCTGGGATGAATTATTAATAGGGTGGAAATGGGGTCCCTCCACAGACCTGCTGCTAATTCTGGCTCAGCTGAATGTCACTCCCTCCGCCTCCCCCCCGGCTGTGGGTTGGGGGATTGATTGCTCCTCCGCTTCCTTCCCCTTCCTCCCGGATCCGAGGTTGTCCGAGCGCAAGGTCACCCCTTGGCACGGGCGTTAGGACACACTTTGCCTGCGTGCGGGATTCGGGAGAGCGTGAGTCAGCAGAACGCGGGCTCGGGGTGAGCACACGCGCTCAGCGAGACATTTCCCTTTGCTTTTCGCCTCTTCCCTTTGGCCCGGAGCAGGTTCTCATTCACTGAACCATGTGCCGCTCGCTCAAGGCTCTCGGGCTCCCTTGGGCCCATCTCTCCGCTGGAGAAGAGAATCAACCCCTGCTCATGGCTGCTCTTCCCCTTCCCCCTCCAGCCTGCTTCTGCAGTCGAGAAGCATCGCATTCCTACTTCATCCTAACTCAGCACCATGCCCTTCTCTCCACCACCGATGGGGAGACATCACACTGCCAGACAGGGCTGTGTGGTGGCAGTGCAAAGTCATATCCCCATGTGGGGAAACTGAGGCAGGGAGGGATTTTAGGAGGGGGTTCAGGCTTCACCAGGAGCGTTGGGGCTCCATCTTTCTGAAGAACGAGCTCACTCATGCACCTGCAGCTGAGCTCCTTCACTCAGGCTTGGTGTGAGAGTCAAGGCAAACCATGAGGGTCAAGGAAATCTCTGCTCTTCACCCTGCGCTGTCTTTGAAGCTCTCCCTGTGGTCTGCTTCGCACCCCCATGAAAAGGGTCTGACCTGATCTGTGCACCTTCGGTGATACAGCCTCTGCAGGAGGCTGACATCCAGGCAGGAAGCATCACCTCTGCAGAGGGAGGATGTGAGGGGAGATACTGCTCCTCACGCACAGGGATGACCCAAGCGCTCGTGCACAGACACAAATCCCTTCACGCCCACTCTGGCTCAGCCAGAAACGGTCACAAAATCTGGTTACCCGGTGAATTTTAACCCCCAGACTGAAATCAGCCCAATCCACAGGTGACCTCTCATGAAGGGCCTCGAGTGTTCCATTAACAGAGTGACTTTGGGGCAGTCCTTCCATTTCCAAAGCCCCGGGATGGCCGGGCAGCACCATGCTGGATCCAGTGCCCAGCACCTTGCTCTGAAGGATGCTCTACATCTGATCTGCGTGTGACACAAGGGTTAACACTGCCCGGAAAATTCCACTCCTAAGCAGATAATCTCATCTGTGCAGGGCACACACGCACATCGCCTGCAGCCCGGCCTCCCATGGAATCGTGTTTGAGCAGCTCTTTGTCAGCTGCTAATCCCCTGGTGAGCGGCTCTAACCCCATCCTCCTGCTGCCCTGGGATCACCCCCCTGCCAAGGCTGTACCCGCTCCCTTGGCAGGTGTTTGGGTTACCGGGCGACCTGGAGCCCGGGATCAGAAGCTGATGCATCAGACATCCCTCAGCCCGCAGCCACGGGCACGCGTTCAAAGATGCAGGCGTTTAATCCCATTCACTGCTTTTTAGCTCATGTCCAAACCTAGGCTTTGAGTACCCGGGAGCTGCAAGCTTTGCTCTTCCCAGGGCGCTTCCCTAAATCTTGTCTACAAATTAAGCTCTTTGGATCCTGCCCTATCCCTTCTCTGCCAGGTTATTAAACCCTTGCATCTTGCTACAGAGATGTACCCATGTCCACAGCCCCTAGCAGCAGCAGCAGCAGCAGCGACCTGCGTGCCGGGCTCGGAGTGCATTATTGATTCAGGACTAAGAAAATGCTTAGGAAGTAGGAAAAGTGTCCTGCTCTCTAAAAGCTTGTGTGCCGTGTAAGCTCAATACACGCAGGCTTTGCAGAGAGGTTCGCTATGCCACTATTAATATTTTATTCTGTAAGAGAGGCCCTGATAGTTTGATGGGATGTGGAAGCTGAGGGTGGAAAAGGGAGGGAGAGGGGGCTTTGCTGTGGTCCTCAAATGGAGGTGTAGATCTCCCCCAAAGCCATTGCAGGGGTAGCATGGTTGGGTGGTGGGTACCCCTACCTCTAACTAGGGCTCCTGTGTCTGCCCCATCAAGCACTCTGCTGTAGTATTTGGATGCTTTACGCTTTGTTTTAGGGGAACAACTCAGTAGGTGCCTGTTGGAGGCTGGGACTGTGCTGTGGTCAGTCTGAAATGTGCCCTGGCACATTGGGGGACTTTGGGAACCTCATGGGACATGTCTGAGGCTGCAGTGGATGGCTCATGTGCCTGGGGCGAAGGCTGGAAGCCTTTACTGCTGTTTGCCAGTGGGTCTTAGCGAGGGCTTTGCAAGCATTGGCTTCTCCCCAAAGACATCCCCTGCATGGTCACTGAGCAGTGCTGCGTGGTCCATGGAGGGGAAAAACCTCTTTGGTGTTTTCCAGCACAGGAACATGTGTACTGCATTGAACTGCTGGAGTAACGCCTGGGGCGTACTTGGCACTGCAGGCTGGGTGCCTGGGGAGATGGATGCCTTGGAGAGGGCGGTAGCAGTGGTGCTCACACCATGTTGGTGGAGAACTCCTGCTAAGCAGGTCAGCAACAGCTCGTGTGCATAGGAACTCCAGCAGGTCAGGAATTCAGGCTCTGCTAGCCAAGCATTGCCTGATGGAGCTCAGCATCTAGGTCAGGAGGCATTTGTTCACCTTGGGACCCCCTGGTTGCTGCTGCATTGCTGTTGGGAGGGGACAGCATGAGATGGGCATGGAGCAATCGCTGGCTCCTCACCACCCTGTGCCCCTCACTGGTGGGATGCAAGGTCTGGTGAGTGGGGCTGAGCTCAGCAGGAAACAGTGAAGCCACAGGAGCCTGTGGCTCTGCTAGAGATGGAAGCAGTGCTTGACAAGGGTTTTATCACTGCTTGGGCTCATTTCCATTTTGGCTTCCCAAAGCCATGTGGTGAACCAGGTGCTGAGGGCATCAGGATTGCTTGCTCATCACTGCACTGTCCCAGAGAGTAACCATGGGACGAGAAGCACCCGTCCAGTGCAGTATGTGATTTACAGCCCCACTTCTGCAGTTTGCTGCCTGTCACTGCTGCAGATGACCCAGCTGTTGCTGCATGCAGCGTTGCAGCCAAGCACTCAGCATGCAGCGCTGCAGCCAAGCTGCAGAAGCAGAAAGCAAAGTGGTCTGGGTGGTTTTGCAGAGGTGATTTTCAGATGGATCAATGATCTGCTCTGACTGTGGCTCTGCAGCTTGTAGTGCTGCTACAGTGGGAACAGAAGGATGCGCTGTCACTCGTGTGGGACAACAGGCAGTGTTGTGGGGTTGGGTCAGCCAAAGCCTCACACCTCAACATCCTGAAGGTAAAAGGGTTGTTTGCAGTGTGGGATCAGGCTCAACTAAGGTTAAAACTGGACTTTCACTTAGGGAAACCAGAGTGTGGAAGGAGCCTGCTCAGGCAATCTCTTCTGGAGGGAGAATTCCTTTTAAAGTTTAATGGGAAATCCTATCTGTGCTGTAGAATCCAATACAGATCTTAAAATGAATAAATAGGAAGGACTCCCCTGAATCCCTTCACCTTCAAAAGTTGCTTACTGAAAAACCTGATACCTGGAGCTGATGTGCAAGTGACCGTAAGAGCTGCTCTCCTGGCTCTGGCTGCACTCCCCAGCAAGTCTTTGGAGTCAGGTCTCTCCAGCTTTTCCCATCTGGATGCTGTTCCCTTTGAAAAGCAAAGCTTTCCTTAAAAGCAGTTTATTCCTCCCCATCTCGCTCAAGGTGGGGGTAAACTTTCTGCTCACTGTACCAATTAAATCTACTTGACAGCCTGATTTTTATCGCCGTGCCTTTTTCCATCAGCAAGTGGAAATGATCCTTGTTAGGCGAGCAGCATCCCACTTTACAACAAGATGAATCCTGAACTGGGCATTTAAGGAAATTGCTACAGTCTTGGGGGGGGCAATCCTGTTTGCTCAGCACTCTCTAATTCAAAGCTGAATTGTGTTCTTTCATTTTCTGTAAAGCCTCTGCTTTTGTAATACCAAGATCTTGCTGCACCCCGGAGTAGCCTCTGTGATGGGAGAGCAGCGGTGTGCAATTTGCTGAGCAGCTAATAACGTGCAATCCAAGGGCCTGGCCCCAAGGGCAAGGAGCCGTTGATCTTGACTTCAAACAGCGTTCTCTGCAGCAGCCCTGATGCTGAGAAGTGATTAAGGGTGGGAACAGAAACCAAAAGGCCCCAGCCCTTTGTCTCACACTCGAAAGCAGTGGCAGGATGGGAGCAAAAGGTGGATTAGAGAAGCCTTCATCCCAATGGAAATGGCTGCAGTTGCCTTTTCCAGGCTCTTCCCAAAGGAAATGGGAGAATTTTCCAGGTGTTAATTTAATGTACTGGGGGATTCAAGGGGAAAAGAGGGCTGTTAGGGCTTTACAAATGGGAAAAGATGTAGCTTTCCATCCCTACAACCCTGACTGGGATGCCATGGGCAATCTGACAGCAGAGAGTGGATTTCTTGTGCTGCTGAATTTTGGCACAAAAGCAAAGTAATTGTCCCTAATACCATATAGGTCTTTAAAAGGTCTATATAATATAGACCTTTAAATAGGTCTTACTTTTGGAAGAGCATCCCTGAAACAAATCTATTCTCTTTCTTACTTTAAGAATTTTGACATTAGTTCTAATCATCCCAAACTCACAATCCTTTGTGAGGGGTATGAAGATATGGTAGGGTAGATACGTATGAGATGGGCTAAGAATGTAGGGGAAAGGGTTTCTGTGCCCAAAAGTTTGTCTGCTTTTTCCAATCTTAGCCCTCAGTCTACGAAAAGAAATAGTTCTTTAGTACGAGCCTTATATCCACATGTCATTGAGGAAAGTTTAGCTAAGAATTAAACTAAACATCATATTTGGCTGCATGTGTAATGAATAAATAAAGCCTTCTCCTTTTACGTACCCGTGCCAAAATCAACAAGCTCTATTAGCTGATGAAACAATGCTGACGCCAAATAAAAATACCCCTGACCCATCAATACAGGCTAAGAGCTCGGCCCTGCATCAAAGCGTTGTCTGAACAAGAAATACCGTCTCAACACCTCTGGGAGGGGTAAAAAGGGCTCCGATCCCAGTGGGAAGCTGGGCTTCCTGTGCCACTGGTTGGGTGCAGGAGCCCTCAGGGAGCAGCAACACCATTCCATGGTGACTGTTGGCTCATAGGAACTCATCTGAAATCTGCTTTTAGCTGCTCTGTGCCATGCCCTGGATGAGATCTTTGACCACAGAACTCTTGCTCTCATAGAAGTCTCGCCCTTCCCTCAACATCCCTGGTTAAAAGAATCTGTTTGTTCCCTATTAGTCTTCAGTCAAGCGGTTAGATTCATTCAGGCTTTTATTTACCTATCAATCTGTCTTCCTGCTCCCATCACTCCCCCCTGCCCTGCCGGGGGGAAAGTACAAGTCATTTTTCAGGTGACCCTGCTAGAAAGCCATTGACATGAATAGGAGAAGGTTCAGAAACCGTGGAAAAGGCAAACCCCCTGACTTTAATAAGCAGCAAAACTCTTGCCAACCAGAAGGGAGCAGGCAGATGTGACTGCAACTGCTGTAAAACAGAAAGGACAATCCTCCAACAACTCCTGCAGCCCTCCAGGCACTTCCTTTTGCAGAACTCTCTATCAGCGTTGCTCCACGTTGTTACAACCATAGCAGTGTGTGATCCTGCAGGCTGTGCAATGCCTGCTCAGGACCGGTACAGCCCCAAGGAAACACAGGGTCCTGACTTGAAGCGGGACTCTCCTCCTCTACCTGCCCGCAGCGATGCCCCGCATGCGGATGGCATCCTCCTCCCTCTTGTGTGGCTGCCTTAAGCACAGAGGGATGTTTGTGTGTGTTTTTGACTTTGATTTCAGCTGTCTGAGCAGCGCAGGCGTCCTGCCAGGCTGTGCTTAATTCCGAGTAACGTCAGTTTAACTGCGCGGGCAGTATCCCGCTGGTTTGAAAGACACCTAAGAAAGCAATATCGTGACCACGAGAACCTCTCTGCTGGAGAGCCAGGCTCCACTGAGAACCCACCTGTTATAGGGAAATAATTAAAACCTGAAGAGAAAGGATAACAAGACACCAAAAGGCACCCGAGCAGGAGCTGCGCAGGGTTTGCGTGAGCTGCTTGCCCTCCTCTCACAGCAAGGGCTGAGGCTTGGAGGATGGAATGAAGGCTGGGCAGTGACATTGATTTTTGCCCAGCACTTCCTTGCGCTGGGGTAGCAAAGCTCTGCTCACATCCTCTGCGGGCTCTGCTCGCCTCTCTCTGCATGTCAATAGGTGTCAAGCCACCACCCAGGGCTGGCGATGGAAGGGCAGTTTCTTGCTGATTCCACTTTCTACCGACCATAAGGGGATGCTCAGCAGTAAATGGCCACATGTCTTTGTGACAGAGGCTGTGAAAATGGACCTTGAGGGCCTCCCAGCACTCCCCACTCCAGTCTTCAGGCTGAACTGGAGCCTGGATCCCTCCTGCAGCCATCTCCTACTGTGTACCAAGTGCTCACCTCAGCAGGGCTGCTCTTCATCTGCTTCAGTTTTAAAACTCTCTAATCCTCTGGAGAGGACAGTACTGGTGTAAGATGGGGCGGAAAGGGCCATGGATACAGTGGGGATTCATAAACCTATCCCAAAAATCAACATGCAATATAGTACTCCTGTTTTTAGCTTGAGTCTTCATCAGGGAGATGCTCGGGGATGCTGCTGTGAGTGCTGGTTTCTGGTTTGGGAGATGAGAGCTGGGCCAGGCACGCACCCGGGGTGAGGCAGGGACAGGCAGAGGCAAATCCATGTTTTGCATTTGTGTAACTCCCATTCGCGGCTGTACACGGTGTTTGCAAGTGTTAGAGCACATGGCAGGAGTACGCTACAAGGAGATGCTGCTGGCGCCCAGAATAGAAGGGTTTTAGCTCAGTATTGACTGAATCAAGAGATGTAGAGAGCTGATTGCAGTTTGTGTCTCTTGCTTCCTGGGAGGTCAGTGGAGCTGAAGCCTGGAGCATCCTTAGACACAAAGAGTTTGCAAATACCTGCAGTGAATGTAGTGGAATGCAATCTGGAGTTCACCTCATAATCCTTCTGCAGCCAGTCAGATAAATGGAAACACAGACTGACCCATCAACAGTTAACTGTTTTATTTGCAACCTTTGACTTAATCTTTCTTTTCTAATGGTCTTTTAAAAGGGAAAGCTGCTACTTATCTGGAATTAGTGGAAATGTCTTCCTTGGTGCTTAATGAGACCCCTTAGGCTGGAGGGAACTGGCAGCGTGTTCTGATGGTTGTAAATATTTGGCATCTCTTGGTATCAAAGCAGCATTTTTCTCTTGGGATTTCAATAGATGCCCTGAGCTTGCTGGGCTCGGGGTATTTTCTAGGTATTGGGGTATTTTCTAGGTATTGGGGTATTTTCTAGGTATTGGTGCATTTTCTAGGTGGCAAACTGAGGCATGGATAACGCTGGCAATAGAAAATGGGACTAGGTCCACTTATTGAGAGATAGAACTCCCCTTCTCATTACAGGTAGTAAAAGAATAATATACTACTTTTAGAAGGCACTCCTTAACCAGTGGAAACCCTGTCTGCATGGGCTGGCTCGGTCCCTGTGCCTTAAACATGCGCTTGGACCACTGCTGGAGGACATCTGGGAGGGGACATCACAGCCATAGTGTTTTGCTCTTTGCTTTGACCCCTGAACTCTTTTTAACAATGTAAAGCCTTGTGAATTATAAATCAAATGCTCCTGCTGAGCTTTGTGGTGCACGGAATGAAATGCAATGATTAATATTTAAAAGAAAATAAGCTAAAGATTTTAACTACAAGGGCAAGTGTCTGTCCACAGACTTCTCATGTGGCGGCTGGAAGAGAGGGAGGAACACGTTTTCAGGGACTTCGGTGAAATCTGTGCCTGTCACCAACTGCCCGAGGTGCTGGTGCATGGGGGCCACACTGGCCTCTATGACCCTGCTCCTTGCTCTTACTCATGCTGTACCCATCTTGGTAAAACCCTGGTTCCAGTGCAGCCTTTTGGGATGGGACTGGTGCACACATCCTGCATCTGCTTGCTTCAGCAAGCAGAGGAGTGGCTCAAGTTGTGTGCTCCCCGGGGGCAGAGCTTTCCCAAACCCCAGGCCATGACTTGCTGAGCTCTCCCCAGCTCCTCCTTGCCCTCCCTCATACCAGCACCATCCCTGCTGTAGGGCTGGCCTCATCACCACAGCACCGGGATGGGCAGGATGCCTTCTCCCCATTGCAGACCCCAGGTTGAGAGCTCAAGGCAGCAGCCCCCCTTTGCCACCCTGAACTGAAATGTCCTCATAATGGCATCTCAGCAGGGCACTGCCTTTGGCCACCTGCAAGCCGAGTCTGTTAGAACACATCAAACAAAGAGAACACTTACATGGGTGCAGAACCTCTCCGGCGGGTCCCCGCAAGTGATTCCTGCTGGATCCACCCGGACGGTCACATAATCCTTCATCCGCATGGCCTTGGGTTGACAAGCATAAAACTCCCATGACGGTCCATCATCCGTGGTCACCCAGGACTTGCAAATGTCATACTGTCCCATGGCCAAGGGGAGACAGTGCGAGAGGAGAGCAACCAGGTAGAGCATGGCAGCTGTGCCCAAGTGTGGGATCCCTGGTTGAGGGCAGTGCCGAGAGCCCCAAGGAAGGCAGCGACTGAGCTAGGGGTTGCTCTCGGGATCAGCATGGAAACCGCTCATCTAAATATGATCCAGTCGAAGGGAGATCCAGATGATAACAGGAATGATCCCACTCAGCACGCTGTATTTGGATGTGGAAAGTTTTCTCTCGGCACAGAAGCCAACTCTGCAATTCACTTGATTGGGAAAGTTTTGGCTGGAGTTGCTGATCAGTGGTCAGAAGTCTCCCTTAGCCTCATTTTTTCCTCCTTTTATTGTATGAAAAGGCTTCCAAATCAGCATGAAAATATCTAAAGGTGACTCCAGTCAATCAATAGAAAGATCAAGTTCTGAGTTGCTGATGAAATTTGATAGGATTAAATTGCAGAGGCCGTGAGATGGTGCTGGATCAGGTTTTCCTCAACCTTCTTGTCTGCCACAAATGCGTCGCTGTGGAAAGTGCCTTAAACTGTGGTCTGCCTTAAAGAACTATTGGGGGCGGGGTGTTGAAGATTAATACATAGATATAGCATCTGGTCATCAGTACAACTGTGATAAGAGAGACCCTTTGGAGCTAAAATCCCTTTCTCCCAGGGGTGTCTGTGTCAACATGAACACGTTGGGTGATGATGTCCAAGTGATCTGGGTGCTCAGTGGGTTCATAAGAGCAGCGCTGGTCGTGCTGCTTCTCCCTCTGCCTCTTGCAGTGGTGGGGAGGCACTCACAGGCAGGGATTTCTCTTTGACTCTGCCTTTTGGCAACTGAGCACCGAGTTCCCCAAAGCCCTCAGCTGCAAGCCATGCTGCTACGTGAGGTCTTTCCTCTCTCTCATGGTCAGGGCAAAGGGAACGTTCATTATCTGGCTGCACCTGCAACAAATTGGAAGACAAATTAGCTGGGAGCAAAAGGGGACACTTGAAGCAACAAGACTTGTAAGAACAGGGGTCCCCCAGGAGATGCAGCCCTCAGCTGGGCTTCCCAAGCCACAAGCCAGGGGTTTGTAAGAGGGAGATCTACAACTTTAATAAAAAGAAATCCGTAATACGATGCTTATGGGTTTTCTGCTGTGTGGGAGATGGGAAGGAGCACTGCCCCATTTGAGGTATCTGGTTTGTAACAGCGGCTGGACAACAAGAGCTCTAATGGGTCTTCAAATAATATCCAGCAGCAGCTATAGGTCATTAGAAGATGGAGAATATGCAGACACAGAGCAGGGACAGACAGACAAATAGCTGGTCTTAAAAAGATAAGCAAATAAGTAAGACAGCTGGGGAGACAGATACATTGTCCAGCGTCCTCACACAAGATTTATCTGAACAATAACGTTTAATAAAAAACAATTTAAAGTCCTAATAACATTGTGAAGGTTCACCTAATACACAGAGCAACGACCTTCCCAGTGTTCATTTCAGGTTAGAGCAACATTTCTGCAATTTTGTTGTCTTTCCAGCAGAGCTATAAAAATCTTCAGTAATTGCAAAACAAAATGACAAAGAACTGGGGAAAAAATAGTAATAAACCCAGTCAAACCCTGCCTCAGTGTCAGATCCAGGGGGGAGCTCTCATACAAGAAGGTGGGAGGCACAGATCCAGCATAGAAATTCAGCTCTGGATAATTCCCTCTCTAGTCAATTCCCCAACTTTCTTCCACAATTTAGGGATGTCTGCTTCAACAGCACCTCTAGCATCTGCTTTCTCATAAAGCTCAGTTACTCAAACTCAGCAACTCCAGGTTAACAGATGCATTGATCCATGTTTGGGGGGGGGGGCTTCGTGTCACTGTGCTACCTCCTCCCTTTCCCCCCCCCCCCCTTTTTGATTGAAAGATTGCTGATTGAGATGAATGAGTTCAGAAAAGAGAAAGCTGTCTCTCATGCTTCGTCGCCAGCTCTCAAAGGAGAGCCTATTACAGCGGCGTTGGACCCGAATAAACTCCCAAAGAAAGAATAGACTGGCTGCTATTTTTACATTCTGAGTAGATGTAGTAAAAATAATAAAGCAGTGTGACAGTGTTTGTAAGTCCCGCTGACATCAGAGCTGTCTTCTCAGTTACAACGAGTCAGCTCCTAATTATTACATCAAACTGGGCACAGCCAAGTGCCTAATAACAGCGGAGAGCGTGAGACCGGCATCGTATAGGAAACAGGCAGGGTGGTTTTAATGAGGACCCCAGTGTTAAGTTTATGGATCTATTTTCATAGCCTTAACTATTACGTTTTGCACTTGAATGGCTGTTAGGGAAAAACCCGGGAAGAAAGGATCTATAATATCTATTAGTGCCTTGTTATGCCGTCTAAATGTCACAGATTCCCAGGGAACTAAAAATGCACTGGAAAATGTATTTACTGTCAGTCAAGCAGCCAAGCGTGCGGGTCCCCTGCGAAGTCTGTGGTGCAACACTCCCCAGCATTGTCCCTTTGCAGAAAGAGTTGCTCTGAAATAAGCCAGCACAGCGCAAACGGTGCTGGGGGAGAGGCTCCCTCAATTCCAGGTTTTGCCCTGCTTGATTTGGCTTGGGTCTTAGGAAATCTTCACCCAGTATTATTAAGAAACTGCAGTCCATGGGAACAAATAGAATCAATGTTCTTTGTTTTCTTTGAAGAGTACTCAGCAATCACTGGGGACTGATAGCCAGAGTATTAAAAACACAAAATTAGATTGCATCTTGGCTTAGCTGGTTCCTTCTCTTTTATTGTTATTATTATTGGATTAACACCCTATTGAAGTAAAGGGACGACGCTGAGCAACAACTGAGCTGCTCTGGAATGAAGATGAGAAAGTAAACTCCACGGAGGAGTTTTCCATTTGCTTGCACAAGTGTCGCCATCCAAACGAACCCCAACCGCGCTCAAACCCCCGCTGCCCGAGCGCGAGTTTGCCTCTTTTTCCCCTTCCGAGCATCCCTTCCCCTCGCACTCAGAGCCAAAGTTGGGGACCACCCTGCGTTCCGGGGAGGGGGGGGGAACGACTGCGCCCTACAAACACCGCGGCATAGCCCTGGGGGGCACCGCGCTCTCCCCCGCAACGCTCGTGGGGCTTCGCTCCCGTTCAGCCGCTCCCCACGGTGCGATCGCGGCTCCGGGCGAACCGCTCCATCCCCCGGTTGGTTCATCCCGAAGGACTCACCGGGAGCTCCGGGAGGGGCCGAGTCCCCTTCCGCCCCCCCCCACATCCCAACCCCAGCCCCGCCGCCTCCATCCCTCGCCTCCCGGTTCCCTCCGGAGACCGGGAAATAAACCCCATCCCGTTGTGGGGATCCCGTGGGATCGCACGCACAGCGGGAGAGCCTCGGAACAACTTTGGAGGCGCGGGGGTCACGCTGGGTCTGGGAGATGGGGCTGCCCCCACCCCGTTCCCCCCTTCCCTCCCTCTTTTCCTCCCCTTCTCCCGGTGCTCGGCGCTGCAGGTCCTTACCGGAGGGAGCTCTGCGGCGCGGGGCTCTCGGCGGAGCTGGGAACTTCGGGGCTGGGGGGGACCCCCCCTTTACACCCCACAGATCCCCCGCCCCCCCAGCCCGGCGGGCTGCCGCGGCGCCGCCGGCCCCCCAAGGGCAGATGGCCGGGGGAGCTTTGTGCAATCCCCGGCTCCCCTCGCAAGTTAATGCCGAGGCTGAAATCCCTCTCGCTCTCACTTTCAATCACAATCGGAGCTTTTATCTCCGTGCCTGATCCCGGCTGCGTAACTTCCTCTGTGCAGCTTTAGCACACACCATCCCACCGGCGAGCAATGTGCTTCTTAAAGGTGCAGGGAGGAAATGCGAGCGGGGAAGGGGGGGAGAAGAGGAAAGGGGGAGGGAGGAAAACCACCCGAGGAAGAGGAGGCTGCGAGCGGGAGCCTCCAGCACCGCCGGCTCCGTGGGTACCGGTGGGGCAGGAGCATCCGTGCTGTCCCGGTTACCTCCGGCTGGGGAAAGGCAGGGCTGGGAATGCCGCTCCTGAAAGGGTCTTGTTTAAAAATTCTTCCTATAAAAGCTTAAAAAACCCCATAAAAATAAAAATCATGAGACCATGTTTGTGCGGGGGGGGGGGGGAAGCTCCAGTCACGAGGGTTTCCCCACACGTGTAAGTTCTTGCTTGGTGTGCCCTGAATATTTTGGGGAGGCTTCTGCTGGCGAAGATGCTGTAAATGAGGCTGCGTGCCTGTGTGTTGGGGGAAGAGGGGGTGGTTGGAATTAATAGGATAAACAAAGCAGGAATTCGGAGATGGGGAAATCAGATGGCTGGGAGATGCTGTGGGAATGTGCTCTGGGATTTAACCAAACCAGGTTTTTCTTTGGTAACGCAGGGGATGTAAGGTGTGATAACACCTTCCAGCGCAGGGATGCAGAAGCTATAGGTGTTGCTTAAGTCAACTCTTCGGTGTTCATGCACATGGATAAATGACAGTCCATTTATGGGGAGGGAAAGCAGAGAATCCCCATAGCCCCCTATGTACACAACCACCAAAAAATGGCTGTTCCTTCCTAACCAAGAATTCAATGACTTCCAGCCCAAAAGCGCATTGTCCAACCTGTGTGTGCTTTGCAACTTCATCAGCTCAGTATTTCTGTAGATGATTTCCTTTTCCTCATTGCTCTGAGGTCCCGATGTGGCTTCTCCCACCTACAAGGCCCTGGAAAACGCACAATCCACCCTGTGACTGGGCAGAGGTGATTTAGAGTTGTTCTGGGAAACGTTTCCCCTATATTGGAGCATAAGTGAGATCTTGACTGTGGCCCAGCCTCAATGTTCCACTGGTGACCAGGGTGGTCTTTACTGCAAGGCTGTCTTTGATCCTGGCTCCATCTCTGTTCCTCTGATCAGGGCATGGACCGATACTTTCTATATGGTAACTTTCCCTGTAAACGCTTGTTTTATGGCAGTAGTATTACTGAAGTGGGAAGCATTGGCTGGGAATTCAAGGCTGGCTAATATTCCTGGATTTCACTTTGTGCCTTTAGGTCTTCTCTGTAGTAATGACTCCCCTGGAAATTCCCCACGTCGCACTTATTACTCCTTTATTAGTTATTATGGTAAAGTAACTGGATAAAAAGGAGTTGGTATTTCATTTTCATTTCCCCTAATAGCCACGGCAAAGACCAAGTGGTGTGCTGATTATTGACATCAGAGTTAAGTGATACGCACGCATCATTAGGTTTCAATTGGAAAGAATAACAGCACAGTGTGAGTCGTCACACTTCTAAACTACATGGCATTTAAAGCAAAAGCCAAGTCGTTTTTTTCTCAGCCCTGCAAGCTCAAAAGATCAGAAGCTGGGAATAAGACTTGCATAGACACAGGTAAAAGGTGCTAGCTCCAGGCAAATCACCAGATTTAACTAATCAGAGTAACCCCCCAGAGAGGCTGGCAGCAGCTGCAGGGCTTGTCCAAGGTTATGCAGTGATTCAGGAGATCCAGGAACAAGCTTCAAGGATGGGAAAGCTGCTCTTGTTCTTGGAGTGAACCCACAGCTTTGGCTCCCAGGGTCTTTAGGCTGGGAAGGGAGAGAGATGGTCTGTGGCACTCGCAGCCCAAAGGAAGCGATGCAAAACAGCGTTGCTGTCCTGGGTGGGAAAGGGATGGAGAAGAGTTGCGGTGTATGTTTAATTTTAGACCATTTGCATTGTTTTACCCAGTGCATTCTGCAAATACTTACTGAGGGTGTCATTCCCATCTGGGTGAAACTGCTGGGAGGAGTGAGATGGATGTGCTTTACCTTGAGGGGACACCTCTGCCCCCTGGCTTGTGCTGAGCACTCCCTTCTCACACAAGGAGAGCGTGGTTGAAAATCAATGGGTCTGCACCGAGATTTAATTACTACAGTGTAGGCAGGGGTGGAGAATAAGGCCCTTAATATTTAATACAGCTTCTACTCCCAGAGGGATCCCCGGGGCTCCAGGGCCAAATGTAAACCCATTATAAGCAGGTGTAATTCTATTGACATATGCGGGCTCGCACCTGTTTATACGATGGCTGTGTTCAGCTCCCGAAATCTAAATGGCAAATGGTGCTTTTGACATGCGCAGAAGAAGAGGGAAGTGTTTTCCTGACTTGGGATGATAGAGGATGTACAGAAAGAACAGAAGGTAAACGTGACACCTCGCAGTCCCCGTTCGCGGTGGCGATGCGCTTGCTAACACTTGAGCTGAGTTGAGTCCGTGGAGAGAGATCCAAGATTACTGCCAGAATAATAACCAGGCTTATGAAGGACCTTTCATTTGGGGATGCATGTTGCTGTATCACCTATAATTGCAATGCGTTCTTTTTATAGTCCTTATCTAGCAATGTGCGGCCAAGGATGTCAAAGTGCCTACTGCAAGTGAGTAAGCATTTTACTAGGTGGAAACACACAGCTTGTAATTGTGCTCCGAGCCCAGGAGCAGGTGAGAGACCCCTTTGCAAAGGGTTGTATTTGACAAGTGTGGACCCCTTGTTCCGGCAGGGGCTTTTTCCAGCCTGCCGTGACCTCAGGGATGAAGTTTGCAGGGAAAAGGGGAGAAATGACTAAAGGTGCTTTGTTTGGGAAGTTATGGATGATGGGAGGGAAAGCTGCTTGAACCCTGCACTTTTCGGGTAGGGGATTTGTCTCATCTCACCACCCTTGCACTGTCCTTTTGTTCTTAGCGAGCTGAATGTGGAGAAAGCTTGATCAGAAGGGGCAGGTCCGTGCTTCCCAGTTCCTTGTGCTTGGTGCAAGGACCAAATCACCGAGTTCTAAAAGGAAGGGAGACGTAATATTTTGTAGTTAGCAGAAATGCTGGGAAACCCACACAAAGCCTGAGAAACTGAGCAACAGCCAGCGATGGTACACGCAGTCCACAGGGTGGGTGGGGGAATATTTATTTCCATGCCCTCCCTGCACAAGGGACCAGACTCGCAGGTCCTTTGCTCTTAGGCACACACATACACACACCCCTGCGAGCAGGAGAGGGAAGAGCTGAATGCTTCAGTCCCTGGGGTACCCTACAGTCTTTTTTCCTTTGTGAAAGCTACTGTGGAGATGGCAGAGAGCATCTGCTCTGGGAGGGGAGGCTTCCCCCGGCTCCCTGCCTCACACCCTCTCTGCAAGCCTTCAGATGCGTTTTCTGCAGCTTAGATGGTTTTAGAGGGCCCTGGGTGAATTTTGCCCTCCCTGATTAGATAACCAAAGGAGCAGTGACTGTACTCTCCCAAGAGAAGATGCCGTCTCTTTCCTGCCAGAAGGACAGCTGGAGGGAGGGTGGGATCTTCAGCATGCAAGCACTTAGCCAGATCAAGGAAATGGGATGCAAAGCATTTTAGGCTAAGAAAGGTTGTTGTGCAGGGAAACATGAAGCTGCTGTTCTGTTAGGGAGATAACGCCTCTCAGAACGCTCCTGCGTGCCAAGCTGCAAGCCCGAACTACAGCAGGTCATTGCCTCTTTAAGGAAAACAAGCATGACAAGTCAGAAAGAAGCCCCAGTACTGCTTTTGCTGAGAAAACTTTGATCATTTGAATATTATTGATGCACATTAACCCCAGCAGAGAGGGGCTGGGTGATGGGAAGTACTTCACCTTGACACAGGGAAAATATGTTGCCTTCTGTTGCCTTGTCTTCTGCCTTGTCTCTTGTTTCATATATCAAATCAGAGCTTAGCCAAGTGAATCAGCTCAGGAAGCATTTAAGATTGATTTGATTTTGGGGAAGGTAGAGCCTTCCTTATCGTTACCAACTGTGGGGGAGTGAGCATGGATAAAAACAGGAGGAGCGCTTAAAGGGAGGGATCTATAATTAACAACCCCTCAGAAGGGGAACTTTCCTTTTAACTTACTATTAAAATGGAAGCGTCTGAGTATACGGTTTTGGCTCTGGGGATCTCCTCCGTATCCTTGACAGACCCCTGCAAATCCCTCTAATCCCTGCCTCAGAGCACGTCTGTGCTTTAAAAACAACTCCTGACACCCCACGGAAGGCTCACCCCAACCCATGGATCGATTCCCATGGGAAGCCTCAGTGTTGTCCCTCAGGGTGATGGGGAGCGGAGCTTCCTCGGCAGCCCCGAGTCTCACACTGGGAGGAGATGCCTTCCACAACTGCTTTTTAACCTGAGGAAGGAACGTGTCACTTGCACTGGAGCTGACAGCAGCAGGGAGGGTTTTTAGGTTACTGGTTGAAGAACACACTCGTAATGAGCAAAGTAATTGAATAAATGCTGACAATTTGATGCAGAAAATGCATCATCAGCGAGCTGTGGAAGGTTGACTTGTTCCTTTTTTTCCCTCTCTCTTCCCTTAGCACTGGGATAAACAGTTTATTCTCTTCCAAGCAGGTGATATGTTCAGCAGCACAAAACCAGCAGGCACATGCCCATGCTCCCCTCCCAGGCACACATGTGCTGATTGCCAAATAATTGACCCAGTTATGCTAATAGGCTATTTCCATCACTGGAACTTCATAAATACCTAAATAATCAATCTCAACACTTAACTTTTTATTGGGTCATGTGCTGGTCGAGTACTCACTTCAGCAGCTTCCCTGGCTCTAGCCCAATTACAGTAGCTGTGCCTACACAGGGGAGAAAGGTGCCAGTCCCTGGGTAGATACAAATGAGCCCACACCAGGTAGCACTAAGAGTCAGTTGTGCAGGAGTAACTGGCGTTTCAGATCCCAAACACAGCTGATGAACTGAGGATGTAGGCAGTGGAGCTGACACATCCCAGCGCAGTGACATTCCCTACCCAGCCACCATCTCAGCTTTACGCAGATGGAAACTCAGTGAATTTTCAAGCCCCCAGTTTCAGTCTGACAATGGGAACAGCATCATCTGTGTCATGTATGTTGGAAGGAATGAATAGAGAGCTGAGCTCACTAATCTATTTGCATATTGAAGACATGAAAAAAAACCTTCTTCTTGCTTACTCCTGCCTACTCGAATATCTGTGAAACAAGGAGGGTAATACGGGCCCTCTTTTTCCTTCAGATCTCAGTGCCCTTGAACCAAGGAGCGATTGCTCCATCCAGCCTTCTTGGATCAGTGTGAGACTCAGAGCTAGCTATGCTGTTGAAAGCTCCCCATACCTTTAGGCTGGTGGGCAAAAGGCAGTTCCTGGACAAGAAGGCTCATCAAGATGGATACTTTGACTTTATGTCGTCAGGACATATGTCATCCATCCCACATCCGAATCAGCACTTGCATACCTAGGGCAGAGAGGTTTGACCTGCCAACTGTTAAATAAATTACAGCATGCTCCCCCCAGACTATTAGCACGGAAGGGCACACATTCAAGGGAGAGACAAGCTAAGGACACAGCAGATCACAGGAACAACGAGCCATAGGAGCTTTTCATTTGGATAGAGTTGAAAGAGTTGTTTATGACAGTAAAAGTGAAACAGCAGCACACAGTAGTTCATCCATATCCTGTGCAGGTACTGGGCTATGACTTCATGTTCCAGGCTGAGCTGTAGTTTGGGCTTGACTCTGTTCAGCAGCTCTGGATTATCTTCCTCCTAACTTGAACCTAGCTTTCCTCTAGGTTATAGCTGTCTTAAGTAGTAGAAGCAAGATCCAGATCAGGCTTTAAGGGTTGGAATTTACATTCTTGTGCTTCTGGTATTAATTTCATATGCAGTGGAAAAGTAATATCCTGTCTGTCACTAGAGAGGAAGAGATGTGCGTGCGTGTATGCGCACAGTCAGTGCTAACTGTTGAGCTTTTCCACCCAAATTTCATTTTTTTTTGTGAAAATTCCTAAATTAAAGTGAAAATGGGCTGTAGAAGCGATGAATGTGAAATACCAATAAGGCAAAAAGCATGAGATGTTTTCTCTTGTTTTCGTAACTCATGGTCTTTGTGTGTAAGAGTGTATTGCATGGCAACTGCATTCACACTTCTCTTTAATAAAAGATCCTAGCAGATGGACCCACTATTAACGTGTATCCCCCAGATTTGCATATTTCATATTCATGCCAAGATGGCACTAAGCACACATGAGATGAACAAGGCTGATATAAACACAATTGCACCAGATTAATGCTGTGATCAAAGGGTATTGTCCTAGCATTCCCACCAGGAATCCAGTTCAATATTAGTTATTAATATTGTTAAACTCCTCCCGGAGTCAAATTAAGGTCCTCCAAATACAGTCGGACAGAGCTCTTAGATACTACAAGTTGATGAATATGTCATGAATTCCTGAGAGAGAGGGCCAAGAAACAGCATCTGCATCTGAGCTGTGAGGAGCTGAGTGCTGGAAATGTGCAAACCTCAAGGTTTGGTCCAGCATATTGTGTAATTAGGTCTCAAAATTCACATCTTATCCAAGGCTGTATGTGAGTTTCTCAGAATTCAAGTGCAATCACATCTAGTCGGATGACAAACCTATCTGTAATATCAAATATTAGGCATTACAAAGTGGTATTCTGGAGCTAAAAATATATTTGATCCCATTGTTCTAGTCCATTAATCAAACACTGCACTGCACATACTAATAGGATCAAATATTAGGAAATATTTATGAATGAGCATTATTGTGACTGCAAAAATTAAACACAGCAGGTTTAAATATACAGGCTCTCAAAGAGGAAAACTTGATTATCTCCTATATATCTGGTGCCAAATTCTGAGTGAATTTTAAGTGTATCTGAGGTAGTCTGTGCTTGAGTAATTTACGCCTTCTTCCAGCTCCCTTCAGCGTGTAAATTATACCTGTTTCCACCAATATTGAATCTGACCCATTGCACCAAGGATACTAATGAGATGATGTAGCACCAGATAATGCAGTTTCAGAGAGGAAGAGGACTGTGTGTACACAATGTGGTGGTACTTGGGGCGTGTGAAGCTCAAACTCATGTGTGATATCCCTGTACTCTGTTCTGTGTTCTGCGTTTGCAGCTCCCAGTGGACATAAACCACTGCTGACCCAAGTGAGCACTAACACAACTATATTTCCACTGTTTCTGAGTGCTGGGTGGAATGTGGACATGATAAAGTCCTTCTTGGAGCTGGGAGTTTGTCCCTTACTCAGTAGGACAGAGGAGAGGTATAAGGTATATAGTAGCCCCACAAGCTGTGGTTTTGTCAAGAATAAATCATGTCAAACCACTCTAATTTCCCTGTGACAGGGCAGCAGGTCTGAGAGAGGGAGAAGCTGGAGATGTGAATATGTCTTGACTGCACTAAGACTTTTGAGACTCTTTCTATATGGCGTTCCCAGAAGCAAGGTGGGGGAATATGGTCGAGGAGAAATGCTCTAAGGTACCAAACCAGCTGGGAAAGCATACTGAAAAGCTATCGGCTGTTTACTGTCGAATTGGAAGGATGGCTTGAGTACAGTGCTGCAGGGGTCTGTGCAGGGTCTGGTGTTGCTCAATATTCTCATTAGTGACTTGGGTAATGGAATATGGAGCAGACTTATTGCATCTGCTGACAATACTGAGCTGAGAGGGGCTGCAAGTGCTCTCAGAGAACAGGAGAAAGACTCAAAAACCTTAATAAACTGAAGGAACAGGCTGGAAAGAATAGATTGACATTCGAAAAGCACAAGAGCAAAGCAGAGTGTACAAGAACTACTGAAATGTGTGTTGGGAAATGGCTTGTGCAGGAAGCATTTCTAAGGAAAAGGGGTAATATCTTGGGGAAGACATTAACCCTGAACCAACTGTGGTACCCTAGTGTGAGAAAACCAAAGCTGGCATCACTGTGTGTATAGAGAGTGTGGTACCTGCTCCCATCTGTACTGAGTATTGGGGAGGAGCAGGTTTGGTCAGGTTTCTGCTAGAAAAATACAGAGAAATGAAAGAAAGGTCAGAATTCTAGGAAGCAAACCTATTGAGGAGGAAAGAACTGCAGTCGATTGATTAGGGCTAATGAAAACACAGCAATAATCTCCCAAATGTAAAAGATGCTACAATAGTAGTAAACTGTTGCCTGCATCCACCAGAGTAGGACAGAGTAGTGGGATAAACAGCAGCAATTTGGGATAAACTTTGGGGACAATGTTTCATCTGTAAGAATAGCTGACAGACCATATGGGAGCTTGTGGAATCTCCTTAAAAACCTCCAGGGGTGACCAGGTTAGAGCAACTCCTGTCAGAAGCGATTTAGGTAGGGTTGATCCTACCCCGGGGGAAGGAGATGGACTAGGTGACCTCTCTAGATCCCTTCTCCACTTATTCCCTGTCGTTCTATCTGTATTTCATCTGGCGGTGATATTGTGAGAGCAGAGAGCTTGATTCTGCATACAGGGTAAACATTTTACATTTAAATCGGGAAGTCTTGTTTACTTGTCAGTCTGTTGTTGTTTCAGTTTACATCTTACTAATTCAAGTTGAATACTGAATTATAAATTACAGTGATGGGTGTATGAAGAGTATCTAAGGAGACAGACACCGAAACCTATTAATCTATAGGTCACATCGATCAGAGTGTTTTAAATTAGAATAGCATATTCCTATTTTTGAATATGTTTGAAAAGACTCTGTTAAAACCAGCTTTGTTTTAGCACCTGCAGGAATTCTCCTACCCTTGGATAGGTGTGCATCCTTCCGCAGGCACACAGAAAAAGTTGATGTTGGCGTACCCAAAAGACAGGATGAATCCTTATGCTGCCACAATAAAAGGAAACCATTGGGTTATTTAAATGAAGCCAGGCAGTGGTCTGGCTGGCAATTAATGAACACATTACTGTTAAGTGATAGCTTTAAAACAGTTCCCGAGTTGTCATAATGGTTCTTGCTCCCCTTCCCTCCGAGCATTATAATTGCTCCTTTCCTGGAAGCGGAGCCCCTCCAACAGCAGGATGCAGTAGCTCAGGGCTTGGCAACGGAGAAGCATCCTGGACTTTAAGCATAAGGGGGGGGATATCTACACCAGCAGAATGTAATTCCACCAATTAATTTGTTCAAGACCCAGGGGTTAGCACTAATTTTTGCACTAAGTGCCGGGAGAGCTTTAATGGCCGCAGATAGCAAACACTTCAGTTTTCGCTTCGGCCCTCTCGGAAGCCAAAACTGCCAGGATCAGAGTGCCCTCTAGTATCGCAGCGGAGCATTAGCTTCCCTGTGCCACCTACTGAACTGCCACATCGCAGAAGCACTGCTCACTACAGCAGAATTTGCCTTCTGTACTTTTGCAGCATAATTGCACCCGGTGTGTGAGCAGGAGCCTGGGCTGAGCTGGGAGCAGCTCTTGCCTCTGCTGGCAGGCAGGCACGGCTCCTTGCTTCTGTCCTTACAAACTGCTGTTTTAGGGTAAGAATGCATGGAAAGATTAAAATGCATGCTCTCCTCAGAGGGCTGCAGAGCCCAGGCTGCTTGGGAGAAGGATGTTCAATAGTTTGCGGCAATTTGGCAAAGGGATATTAATAATAATTTGCCTTAAAAATGGTACTTTGCAGCTGTTGCTGTATAACCACTAACTAGCAAAATGCACACCGGTGAAGGAGAGGGAAGGACAAAGGAGGAAAACCTGAGTCATGTGAAACCCATTAGACATTACCCGGGACCACATCCTAGCTGAGGTCACCTAACGCAAGGACTCCTCAGAGCTGTGACCTTCAGCCTCGCATGGGTTTCTCTGTGGAGCAGATGCAGGAAAATTCCCTGGTGGAATAGGATGAGGCACCTGCTGTAAGAGTGGGCATATTTATAAAGCACCTCTAAAGGTTTCCAGCTGCTGAAGTAGCTGTTGGAGGCTGCCTGTGTAAGAGTGAGCTGATGTGCAGTGCTACTGCTGCTCTGAATGGTGCTGGGGGAACAGCACTGCTCCCATGCAGGCAGGAGATCTTAAACTCCTGCTTGCCTCTAAAACAGCTGTGCTATACCTGGGAGCTCTTCTTCAGAAAACCATTTTTTATGCTGATTTGTAAAAAAGCTGCCTAGATTGTTGTTGTTCTAAGAAATCTTGCCAGTTCCTGCAGGGAACAAGTTGGTTTAGGTGATGCTCATGTTACCCAGAGATTTTTCTTGTGGGGGGAACTACTTAACTAGTCAACCTTGCATTATATTAACTAAGCAAATTTAGACAATGAATTGTGAACATCCATTTTCACATCATTTTATACAGCTGACGACGAGAAGGTCACAGACACAGCTGCCATGAAGATGGAGCTCTTCTAGCAACCCAGCATAATTGGTGCCTGCGCTTTGCTTTGAAATACATACTCATAGAAGAAAGCTTCCTGTCAACTTAGGCATTGACCTCCAGTTACTTCAGTTCTTGGGTTATAAACTATAGAAGACACCTGAGCCACCCTTTCCTGACTGTGCATCAGAGACCAAAATCTGGTTAGTAGCAACCATTGTTATTTTTTGAGAGGATAAATAATTCTTCCTGCTTGTAAACTGTGTGTGAGGGGGTCACATGCATTAAAAATGAAAGTATTCTATGGAACAGTAATCGGTGTGTGTAAAGGATAGGGAGAAGTTAGGAAAACTGTTAGTAAAATAAAATCATAGTGAACGTAGGAGGTCTATAAGGTTAAAAGGCATCATAAGATGAAAACATTGGTTACGTAGCTAAAGGCTGAACTGAACCTTATTATTCTTATGGACTTTCAGAAATCAGCCACTGAAATAGCCTTCTCTCTTGTACTGTAGATCTGTGTGGTACATACAAATGTGTTTTCCTCAGTGTCACTGCTGAACAGCAGGACAAAGAACAAAGGATGCATGGGGGCAACCTGTATCTGAAACAGGTATCATCCCTTCACTCCCCCCTCGACTCACAGCACACTAACAGTTTCTGAAGCATAGGATGTCTAGCCAGGCTCTTTTTCATCACAACATTTTCACTCCCTCTCACATACCGTGCATTCGATGTAAACGCTGAACTTTCATTATTGCCAATGTGATTTCTGCACATGGAGCCACAAGAGGCAGAAATAAGAAGTCTAGAGCCCTTCTGCTTTAAATTCTAACTCCTGCAACCACTGTGCTAGAAATGAAGAGCTATCTCATTGTATATGCAATATGCAAGTAGTTTGACAAGGATGTCTCTTTACAGCTTAAGTGTCAGCTCTGAATAGATGGATAGGGGGTCTTGAAAGACTTGCTACACATCTCTGCATCATTGTTCATAAAAACTTCAGTAAGTATCTTCAATTCCTTGCACAGCAATACAAGCAACTGCCTCAGCTTCTCAAGGGCACTATACCTTTGATGATGAATGTATTTAAACAAAAGGGGGAAAAAACACCTTTGCTGAATATAATAGAATGCAGCTCTCTACTTTTGTATTTCATGGGACATGAAGGTTCATCATTTAGTGAAAATAAGATGTGCACCATCAGTAACATCCTGTCTGGATTTCATTTTCAGCGTAAAATGCCTTTCCAGTAATATTAGAAGAAACTGCTTTTCTCAGACAACCCCTTGTATGGGAGCTGCGTTGCAGTATCCTCCAGACCCTTTTCTCCCTTTTGTTGTGCTCTCTGTTACAGCCTGTTTTTCCAGTTTACAAATCCATTTTCTCCTTTGTATTTAAACATTTTATGCTTCATGTGGGCAAATTTCCATGAGCTTTCAGGACTTCAGATTTGCTGTTATTCCTCGCTGGCCAATGGATAAATTCATTTGATTAGAGCTCAGCCCTCAAGAGAGAATTTGGAGGGAAGCAGAGTTCAATCAAGGAATACCTGGCATCAGCTAAAGAGTGCACACCCCCTCAATAGTATCTTCTTCCTCTTCTGTGAGCTGAACTCACTGTATATGAACAACATCTCCAGCTCCAGATGTCACAGGGCATGTTCACCGCAATAAAAGGACCAAGGTGTGTGTTGCAGGAGGCTCATAGCCTGCAGAAATGGGCACCACTGATCAAATCCCACAGGGAGTATCACTGAGCTGATGTGATTGAGGCTACTGAATGTCAAACTCCAGGCACAAGAACCTGAGGAAGAGGGCTGAAAGTGACACCTGGTCCGCATTCTGTGGCAACCAACTGGTGCCAAACAATGCTGAGGGCTGGGGACTTTGAATGAGGAGTATAAATGGCAAATAGAGTTTTCTAGCAATAGAAAAAACAGGAAAACCATCATCTGTTACTGAGGCAGTTCTCTTGCTGCAATACTTCTGACATCCAAGTGAAATTGTGCAATAGATGCATTCCCAGAGGATGAGCCCATCAAGTGGGCTGCATGTGCACCACCTTGCAACGTGGTATTTGCTGCTCTCACAAACTACCAGAGTTGCTGGGTCAGTGGCTTGAGGACAGATCCCAGTGGAAACCTTCTGTGCTGCAAAACATTGTTTGGGTGGCTCAGAAGCTCTGTTTTCCTTAGAATCAATATTGGATTAATGCAGTGGTATTGGGCTGGAGGCACTGCGCTCTGGGAGATGCTAGCTGTAAGATGAGATATGGAACTGAAGTGTACTTGTAATGCCTGCTTGTAATATTTTAACAATTCGGCAACAACTTTGTAAGGCAGGCTATTAGCTGGACTGTGTGAAGCAATTCCAGCCAGAGCAGCTGAGTCCTCTATGAACCCTGCTCCTGCATTTTTATTTCTGTAAGATATTCCTGGTTTGAGCTCTTGCATGGTGTTGCTGTGCATTATTAAACCCCCACTATTTTCCACTCTAGAAATGGCTGCATTTAGATTTAGGTGAACTTACAGTGGAGAGGTTAATCTGGGAAAAAAAAAAGGCTGCATAAATGTAAATGATTAATTGCTACTTTCATATTTTTAAGCTGAGAACCCATGGCTGCAGGGATAAAGTTGGTGCATTGGCTCACTGAGTTACTCTGTACTCATACTTCTCCTGTGGAAGAGCAATTTGCTCTCCCTCTTTCCTCTTTTGTTTTTCTCCCCCAAATGAAAAATGGACTGACCAGATTGTTCATCTCTTTGCTCATTGTGAATGGTCTCCTAAACACTGAAAGATGGTTTGGCGGGGGGCTGTTCCGAAGATTAGCATCTCTCCTCAGAGCTGGTCCCCAACTGTATTCACATTTATGAATCCATCTAATGAACCCTGAAGAGTAATATATAACCTGATGATGCAACAAGCCAGGAGACAAAAAATAGCCCATTAAGAGGACAAATAATCAATACTAATAGCAAAGACTAAGGTTTTAAAAGCCTCTCAATGAAGTCAGGCACAATCTTACCGGTCGGTCAATAAAACATGGAGTGTGCCTGGTGGGGGGAAGGCCGGGGGCGAGTCAGACAGAATGAGGAGAACTTTGTTTAGGAGGTACTCCAGTGGGCTGGTTCTCTGGATTGTACAGCATGTCCTGACTGCAGATAGCAAAGGTGGAAGGAACAGCAGCTCTTGAAGGGGTAAAATGCTGACAGCACATGGAAGTTGGTTAGCTCCTCCTGCCTCTCCTTTTCCTTAACTCTTCCAGGTGCAGCTGGGATCTGAGCAGCAGGTTTACACACCCTATGTTAACGCATCTGTGCTCAGCCGTCCTCTTCTATTGCCAGATCTGGTTGCTCTTCAAGACAGAAGGTACTGTGGTTTCATTCCTTACCTGGCAATAACTAATTTGCCCAAAAAACTGGCAGACTAAAGTTGTTCCTTCTCATTGCTCATCTCCACAAGGGCAGTTATGGATTGAGTGTTTCCTGGTCATGGAAAGGACACTTCAAATGGCCTGTTAATTTGACTGTATTTTTTTGTTTTGGCTTCTAAAATTCTTTGACAACTTTCCTAACCCATTCTTGCTCTAGATTAGGCTCTTTGGTGCATTTCCTGCACAAGGTCCCTTTCATGTCATTGAAAGTTAGACTTAATCTTGTGTTTGTCATTCTTGTGTGTTGATAAGACCAACATCCTTTCTCTTGGCCATGACTGATGCAGGCCTTGTCTTCCTGTGCTCTTATAGAAGCTGTTGGTAGAAGTGTTTTCCTGTCTTTGCACCCTTTCTCTGACTTACCAGTATATATCCTCATGGGAGAATTCCTCCATGGATATTTGAGAAACCACCTCATGCTCTTTCAAATCCCTTCCACTTGCTCATTTTCTCTCCTGCTCCTGCCCATCATGCCTCATATCCTCTCTACTTTGTACTGCACTCCCTCTCTCCCACACTCCAGCTGGAGCTAATCCTTCACCCAGCACCACCCTCTGCCTCTCACTCTATCCCGACTAGACAAACGCTGCACCTATGACCAAGAACATGCTTCCCTCACCCCTCACAGTCCAGGCAAGATGATGGACAGAAGGGAAAGCATTGTCCTCCTGTAGGGATGGGTATACAAACATAGCCACCACATCCGCCAGCCCAGCTGCATCCAGAGGAGATCATGCCAGCAAGTCCTTAATTCTCAGAGAGAGCTCTAAGAGGGCTATCTCTTTGCCCTGTGCATGGTGCATGACAGAGCAGAGCCTAGGTCTAAATGAATAGGCACTACAGAGTTAGTATTGATAAGTCAAATGGCAACCAAAGCTTCCACCCTGTACATCAGCACTAGTGCCTGGCTGTGAGCTGCCTGTGAAGAGGAGAAAGGCTGCTCAGCACCTGCAGACCAGCCCTTGGCCCGTCTACTGAAGCTGCTGTAAAGGCAGAAAATCACTTTGCTAGGACTAAAGGCAGCAGTGGTGCAATGGAGCTGTGCTGGGATCATTAGGGTGGTTAATATTCAGCAAGCATATTGCTAAAAAGACAGTGCCTGCTATGAAAAAAAAGCAACAAAGCCCCAACACAGCACGCAGATCTTTGGCAGAGATATTAGCAGTGACAATGTTGTTTGTACAACACACAACTTACATCCTCTAAGACCAGACGCACTGCCATGCTGCATCTACATGGAGGTCATTGTGGAGCAGTTGTGAAAACAGTGTAAACCCATGAATTAGTGATTAAATGCTTTTTACTGCTTTATTGGTCCTCCAAAGATGAGTTCTCTACTTTGGCACCAAATGATGAAGCTCTTAACAGCATCATGCTAGGTGCCAGTGGAGCAGCAGTCAAGCTGCAGTCAAAACTGGCGTGACTTTGGTTAGGGGTCCAAAATAAACAATGCTAAGCAGTAGCCAAGCCTGCACATATACATACAGATACATATTTTGCAAGAAATGTAATTTAATTAATCTAAAAAAATGAATCAGAACTCAGTGAACTCTTTGGAAAAGCCCTCAACTGGAGATGAAGGCTGTCTGTCACCATAAATGCAACATAGCTGGAGAAGGAAATTTTCAATGTATGTAGAGACTCAATAGTCCAAAATGTGTTATCAGGCAGAAAACCCAAATCCCTGTAAAGGGCCACCTCTTGCTATAATGCAGGTCTTTTTTATAGTAGAGTCTGCTCTCATATAGGACTACTGCTGCACTGCAAGCTGTAATAAATATTAATGTGTCAAACTGTACACCACCTCTATTTCAGGATGGAGGCAACAGCCCTGCAGAGATGAGTTGCAGCCCTGCTAGGAGCAAGTGCATTCCCAGGGCTTTGGGTAAGGAATTTTTATCTTTGCAGTGATTGTATCCTGCATTTCTCTAAAGAATCACCAAACCCTCCATTTTACTCTATAAGAAAGGCATGAAATCTGTCTGTGCTTGGGGCGATGCCTTGGGGGAGTGATATTTGCACTTCATCCTATGTTCATAGAAAATCTGCCCTCCTGCCAGCCCAGCATTTTGTAATGCAACCCCCCAAGGTCATTCCCTACCACCTGACAGTAGGATGCTAAAAGCCCAACATATACCACCTTGCAAAGAGATTCTGATATTTATATTGCATTTCTTTCTTGTAGTGCAATTGGTCTACAAAGAAAACTGAATAGTATATAGTTGTGTGTGTATCTTATAAACTAAACCTTTCATTCTCTTGCCTGCATCATGACACTGTATTAAATGTCTCTAAGTAATACTCTAAGTAGTATTACTAGACCAAACATTTGAATCTATACTTGTCTTTAGACATCATATTATTCTAAGTATAGGATATAAATGTAAATAAATATTATACTAAATATTTATGTTTACTATCCCACGCAACAGTAGTTTATTAAATATTTACTAGCCTACTTACCTGTGCTGTTGTGGGCATAGCTGCGTAACTATTTGTGCTACAGAGTGTTTTTGTGGTTGATTAAAATGCATTTGTGTGTACATCTGCAATGTTTGGTAGGCCTGGTTAAAGAGCCACTTACAGAAGAAAGCAGTGAATGCTATTCCTTTAAAAGACATGAAGCTGCTTGTTACAGATTCTGCAGCAGCCCTTAGATGAGGCTCTTATTAGCATCATGCTAGGTGCCAGTGGAGCAGCAGGTTATTTTTAAAGTGTTGGGGTGCCACATGCAGTGTTACTCTGCAAAAAAAAAAAAGATAAAGAAAGGAAAAGCAGCCTCTGTAATGAGCCCTGATCATTAGTTTCTGCTCACAACATGTTGATGAAAGAGAACTCTTTTCCTTTCATGGAAATGTGTGTATCTGTCCAGGAATAATCCTAGGAGACAGGAGAGAATGGGGAGATTATCCCAATGTTTTCTTCATCAGGAAATGGAGTAACATTGAGAACAGGAAGGCAGTGCTGCTCACCCATGTCACAGACTGAAGACGACAGGGGATTTTATACCTCCACGGCAAGAAGATTCAGGCAGCCTTTACTGTTTATTTCATCCTTGTTAAACTTAATTGCTCTACAGGCAAACACCGTTGCTACTGTTCATTCAATATACGTTCCAGCAGAAGCAATTTGCCTGCAATTAGTCAGCAATGACACCCAGTTCTTAGGCAATCTTAAGTGGCAGCAATCACAGTTCTTACTCTCCCTGTTCTAAGCAAACTTTCATCTTCTCACAACGCAAAAGGACTGCATTTACCATAGGAGATGACCAGCCCTACTGTTTGGAAAGCCATCATTTAAGTCGCCCACCAGAAATGACTACTTTGGTTTAGATTTACTGGTAAAAAGGTACTTTAAAATCTTGCCTGTGAAGCTTATCATGAGCTAAGTTATTCACAGAAATACAACAGGAATGAGGAGGCAGCACAAGCCTTTGCTTTTTATGGTAGATTCTAAGTAAATAACCTTAGAAGCAATAGGTTGATTTGGTTGCAATTCATTTCAAATAAATTAGCTTTCCTGAGTCAACTGGTAACCTGATGGCAGGTTGTCACACTGGAGAAAAGCTGCCCAACCGCTCCACAGCCACCTAGTATCAGCCAACAGGGCTGAGGGAGGTGAACTCTGTAAGGAAGAGAGACTACAATGAACATAAGAAAAAAAAAAAAGGAACTCAAAAGAAAGCCATTAAGTGCTTTTTCATCCTAAATAAGTTCATTGTGAAGGGTGGCTGGGAAGAGGGGTAATATGAGACTTTCTTATTGAAGAAAATATTGATTGTTCGGAATCAATAGCATTAAAAAGCTGTGTCTTAAGCACCAAGCTTTGAAGGACTCCACAAGCTTTTCCGTTCCCTGTCTATTCTCCTGCCAGAACTTTGATAGATTTAGCCTGCAAACCAGCAAATGCACTGATTTTATGGTGGCCAATATATATTAAAAAAAATTAAGGTGTCAAGCATGAATTTTATTATATCTGCAATCAGATGTACTTCCTTCAGTCAGCTCATTTGCAATTAAGTCCAGCTGTTCTCAGTGGAAGGGAGTCTTCCAAGGAAATTGCTGTAAAATTTAATGGGAATATTTTCCTTGGTGCTTTGTTGTAAATATAGTTTTCCTAACAGGCTTGCAAAGGGCTTCGCTTTTTATTCAGTGGGCAAGAGAAGATTAGTAATTTTTCATGTATTAGAAAGTGAATAGGTCAGTGATAGAGCTTATAAAGCTTATAAAATATTCTCACTGTATAGCAACAGGAAGAGCTTTAATACCCTGAAAGAAGGGAAGTTTGGGGCAATTTTTTGGTGTGCATAATTTTTTATCTATATACGAAGGGCTACTTGTTACTTGACACATCAGATGGAGTTTGCTCAATATGTTTTATGGGTTTTTTTTCTGTCTAGAATCAGATATGACAGCCAGAGAGGGGCACCAGATTGCAGACTTCAGAGTATGATCCTTCATTTCAATATTGCAGTATAACATCCCACAGTGGCCAAAATATTATACCATAAACTCACAATACTGCAGTGCTTTAGTTTACCATAACAGAATCTTGTTTGGGCTTTAAGCAAATGATGAACATTAGAAACTTTCCTATGTTCTTGCTACTGTGCCCAAAGAGCATCTCCTTCCTTTTTGCCACTTAGGCAAAGCTTAGATGTGTTTTTCCTATCTTCCAACAACCTCTTCAGCAGCATTTTCAATCCGTGTGCTTCTGTCACTCTGGGAGAGCAGCGCCTAAAATAAAACAGTGAGATTTGTAATTACTGACATACTTTGAAGATGTAATGGTGAAGCATTAAATATAACAAAATGAAACTATTTTGAGGGGCAATGTTGAGACGTGAATAATTGAAAATACTGTTATTGTGGATCTGTTTCCACCTAAGCAAAAATCAGCCTCCTTCTCTAATGGTGAAATATGACCTGGCTCTTGCAGAGAGAGTAATTTGCTAATTTGCTTAACGTTGTTATCTGTGCAGGAAAGCCTTGCGGGAAAAAGAATTCAGAGTGGATCAAAAGTGCAGGTTATTTTGGGGGACAGAATTAAGCCACTTTTTATTCTGTAAGACAGTGATCATATTCCTTTTTTTTGGTAGCTGTGAATACTGAGGAGAAAACAACCTGTCCTGGTCCAAAGCTCTGTTACCATTGCTATATTGGTTTTGCAAGAGGTGAAACTATATTTCTATCAACAAAAACCTTCTGCTGAGGCAGTGGAAGTCCTTCTACTAGTGCAGTTTATTTGAAGAACAGGAATGAGCTTTATTTACAGCAGGAGAAATATCCTTTTGCTAGTATAGCTACCTTGGCAAATTCTCATGGTTTAGAATCCCATCTCCCAAGTCTGCAAATAGCAAGAGTTAGTTGGCACAGTTTGGAACTCTTCTCCAAAATAGTGTAGCAGAGAAATTCAGTGAGGAAATATCTGCTGAACATGTATGTTTCTGTGTTCAGGCTTCAGAACAGATTGATAAACCTGTTCAGAGATGATTAATCAAAAGGGTTTGGATCAGGAATTGACAAGTGAGTCAAAGTGAGCTGCAGAGGAGTGCAAAAAGATTAGGTCTCTGTGGGAGAAGAATATATTTGGTAAAAGTGATCAGAAAATGAACTCAAACACATGATTGAGAAGGAAAGACAGAAGAGCTAGAACACTGTAAAGTTAATACTTGGGGTGAACCTACATACCTGTGTTCTATTTGTATAGCTTGCTTGGTTTTGGTTAAGTCACTGCCTTTAGAATAAAGTATGTATTTTTCATCTAGAGGCAGTTACAATGTTGTGGGTTTTTTGCTGTTCTTTGTGGGCTTTTTGCTGTTCCATGTATTCAGGGTCTTCCCATCAGGAGTGGAAGGAAGTTGTGGTTTAAACCCAGTCAGGTAACTCGTTCGCTCACTTCCCCCCCTTTTCTTGCCCTCCCCCTGCTCTCGGAGGGACGGAGAGGAGAATCAAAAAGAATGCAACTCCCACGGGTTGAGATAAGAACAGTTTAGTAACTAAGGTATAACACAAATCACTACTGCTACCACCAATGATAATAATGATAAAGGAAATAACAAGGGAAGAGAATACATCATCTCACCACCAGCCGACCGATAACTCGCCCCCCAAGCCCGACCAAGCTCTGACCGATACCTCCTCCAACCCTGCAGTCCCCCAGCCCTTCCGGCTAACTCCCAGTTACATCCTGGGCATGACGTGCTGTGGTATGGAATACCTCTTTGGCTAACTTGGGTCAGGTGTCCTGTCTCTGCTTCCTTCTGGCTCCCCCTCCTCCCTGGCAGAGCATGAGGCTCACAAAGTCCTTGGCCAAACCAAAACATCGCTTGTTATCAGCTCTGTTCCCGAGCTGAAAGTCAAAACACTGCACTGCACCAGCTACCAAGAAGGGGAAAAATGACTGCTACTGCTGAACCCAGGACATTATCCACCCCTTATTCCATACCATTCACGTCATGCTCAGATCCCACATTTTCAATATACCATCACTCTTATCTCAGTGCACTCTTATCTTAGTGCATGGACCAGTCCCTATAAAGCTGCTGAGTCCATCTGGTCCATGATGTCAGGCTCCATCTCTTGTAACAGTCTTCCAGAGCAGGAGAGACTGTGTGCAGTGTTCACACTCGTGAATAACCTGGGCAATAGTGTCCATTGCTAAGTCCACCCCTCGATCATGAGTCCATCTCTGTGTTGCATCTCTGCTCTGATGGCCTGAAGTGCATTGGGCCCACCAGGCTCAAAATAATTCACTGTCCCCTTCAGCAGTTTCTGCAGCTTGTTGCTGGGGACTCCATACAGCTGCCTTCCATCTCCGATGCTTCCAAAGCACTGGAGGGGCCCAGTGGACTAGATAGTTGCCCATACTGTCCCACACACCCTGCCACTCATCACTGTCCAGCCTTGGGGAAAATCTCCTGGTCCCACTATATCGTCGTCTAACCCCAGACAAGACCCAAACCTGACTCTGCTTAACTTTTGAGAACAGACAAAATGGTTGTGGGTAGAACACAGCCTGTGTGTGTGCCAACATGCTGATCCCCATCACAATCAGCAGGCAGGTCCCAAGGACACCCAAAGGCCATTCAAAACCTTCAGAACTCTCAAACGATGCTGCTGTACTTGTCACTGGGGCTGGTGTAGCTGCTGTGCCTGCCGGCTCTCCCACCGCCAGCTTCTCTTTTCCCGAGTCCAGCTCTTCCCCCTCTGCCTTGCTGGGAAATGCTGCGTGGTCTCCTGCATCCTCCTGGGGCTCGGCAGGCGGCTTCCGGGAAACGCTCTCGGCCGTCGCGGGGCTCGGCTCGGCCGCTGGGCTCGGCTCGGCCGCGGGGCTCGGCTCGGCCGCGGGGCTCGGCTCCTCCGCGGGGCTGGGCTCTTCCGCGGGGCTCGGCTCCTCCGCCGCCTTCTCCCGCTGCTCGGCAGCCGCTTCCTTCTGCTCCTCGACCGCCCCGACCTCCTCCACCGGCAGCCGTCCCCTCGCGGCCTCCGGCCCCGCTCCCGCCGCCGCTTGGTCCCCGGGGCCGCTCTCCCGGGCCGCTTCAGCAGCCGCCGGCTCCCGGGGCCGCTCCCCCTCGGCTCCCCGCAGCCTCACGAAGATGGAGAGTAGGGTGAGGGCCAGGACGGTGAAGAGCAGCCGGACGGCCAGGTACAAGTCCACGGCCACGTCCGTCCCGCCCTGCTGCTGGAGCCCGCCCGTATTACAAGCCATTGCCATAAAGCACAGTGAGACAAGAACCTTAGCCCAAGCCCCACACTTGATAAACACTATCACAGCAAATACCGGCTCTACGTAAGTTACAACATTCTGAAGCTGTGAGATCAAGCAAAACAACTCTGAGACCCAATAAATCAGCATTGTGACGAGTGACTATTAATCCGGTCAGATCTGTCGTTATCTCAACCCTTCGTGCCCCACGTTGGGCGCCAAAAAGAACTGTTGTGGTTTAAACCCAGTCAGGTAACTCGTTCGCTCACTTCCCCCCCTTTTCTTGCCCTCCCCCTGCTCTCGGAGGGACGGAGAGGAGAATCAAAAAGAATGCAACTCCCACGGGTTGAGATAAGAACAGTTTAGTAACTAAGGTATAACACAAATCACTACTGCTACCACCAATGATAATAATGATAAAGGAAATAACAAGGGAAGAGAATACATCATCTCACCACCAGCCGACCGATAACTCGCCCCCCAAGCCCGACCAAGCTCTGACCGATACCTCCTCCAACCCTGCAGTCCCCCAGCCCTTCCGGCTAACTCCCAGTTACATCCTGGGCATGACGTGCTGTGGTATGGAATACCTCTTTGGCTAACTTGGGTCAGGTGTCCTGTCTCTGCTTCCTTCTGGCTCCCCCTCCTCCCTGGCAGAGCATGAGGCTCACAAAGTCCTTGGCCAAACCAAAACATCGCTTGTTATCAGCTCTGTTCCCGAGCTGAAAGTCAAAACACTGCACTGCACCAGCTACCAAGAAGGGGAAAAATGACTGCTACTGCTGAACCCAGGACAAGGGGGCACAAGGAACAGAACAGGTCTCCTTGTCCATATAGTGATTGTCTTTCCCTTTTCTAATCCAAATATGCAATATCCAGAAAGGGAGTGACTCAAAGTCACAATGAAGGCTGTGGATAAACGGCTTCACTTGGATGAGAAAGCTGCAAACAGCACTGAGGTGCAATAGTCTGTTCATTCATTGAAGTTCTTTGCATGCCTCTTTTCCAGCTTACATTTAAATATATACATATATACATACATATATAAAGGTGCCTGGGTCACATTTCAGCTAGTACCTGGAAAGAGAAACAAGCACAAATGCACCTTTTAGCTCTGTAACAGAGCAACTGCTGTGGGAAACTGGAGATCTTGTCCTGACTGCCCCCCCGCATTAAGTGCATTTATGGATTGTGAGCTGTGATCCATCAGGGAGGTGCATGACAGCTTCAAGAGAAAGCTTTCTTGGTCTCTTAAGGATTCCCGCAAGCATTATTCAGCCATTGAATTCACAGCCTCTGTATCAGCACTTACTGATGTATTTGGCTTAAGTGAAGAAGAACATATATAGATGTCTGGCTCTGTTTAATATAGTAGATGTGTTTGAGACAAAAGTGTGGGATCCAATATTGTACTGTTTGAGAACAAGCAGGTTCTACCTCGCATCTAAATGTTCTGTTTTGTTTTCCCTTCAGCTTCACTCTAAACTCAGAAGGTGACTGGAGTTAATCCCTGTGTCTTAAGTATAAAAATTGTTCATGGAGCTTTGGAGGCTGGAGGGCTCCAAACCCTTGGGGTAATGCTTTCCATTCTCTGTGGGCTTCAAGAAGTAGAAGGAATCTTTCCATGATGTGATGGGAATCCTCATGAGAGAGCATCTTCACCACAGGAGGTCATGGCAGGCTTGCTTTAGGGACCTGACTGGCAGCCCCTACTTTTCTCAAAACAACTGTCCTTCAGTACCTTAAGTTTTCGTTTGCATCTAGTGCCTTAAACCCAGCTCTCTGTGACATCGTGTAGGCTGAGCTACACAGGGAAATGGCATTTCCACACTATTCCTTTCATCAAGCAGGAAATGCCTTGTGTCCACAAACAAATTATCCTCTAGGAACTTATCTCACCCTTTATAGGGAAATAATTAAACAGCTTTAGAATGAAATCAAGACTGCTTGGCATCACCTTTGTGCACTCTGTGTGCATTTCTTCCTGCAGCTCAGAAGCAATACAGCCAGGTACCTGAAAACAGCTTGGCCCCACACACGATCAATAGCAGAAAAGATAAATCTGCTGCAACTAACTACAGGCTGTAGTGTCACTAAGTGACGATGAAAAATGATCACTACTTGAATACACTGCATTTTTATGTTTAAATCTTTCAATAGGAGCAGTGTCAATAACAAAGCACTAAATAACCTCTAGATAGAAGGAAAATCTTTCTTTTTTTTCTTTTTTTTTTACAGGGAAGATGGGTGTCACTTTTGCTGGAGACCTTAAATACTGGAGTATGGAATTAGATCTGCAAATTCCGGGAAGTGATCGTCTGTTTAGACAATCTCTGTCTCATTGTAGGAAAGACTGGCTGGATTCTGCTTGAAAACATCGCTCAAGTCCCTATCAGGGATGCACCAGGGTAACTGTAAGTCGAATATGCAGAAATAAAATAAATAAGGATTTTTTTCCTCATGTTCCTTTGGGAATAATTTATCTCTCTGAATTGGATACAGCTGCCACAGATGGCCTTTCTTTACTTCAAAATATCTCTGACCTTTCCCTGAGCTAAGTGGACAGAGTTCACCATATTGGCCTAAGTATAAAGCAAAGAAGTCTTTTTCAGATAATAGCCTTTGGAAACAATCCAATCTGTTCAGTATCTGCAGACCACGCCACACATGGCTCTCTCTGGTTCCTCCCTATCCCATGATGCTGTAACCTTGCATTCTCCTTCATGTGACTTTTGGGTCTGCTGGTCTTGGGGGAGCAACACCCAAACAGACTGTTGCTGGGGATGCTGGTAGTAATGCAGCCCCTCTGCCTGTGCATGCGCTTCTGTTTCTGTCCTGATGCAATGAAGGTAGGATTTATTTGAAGTCATCTTATCTCCATGTTATATGGTGCCTCCACTACCCGCAAGTATTGATGTCCCTTTTATCCCATATTATTAGATAGTAAGAAACACACTAGAATGCTTTTGGGAACACCAAATTGCTTAACTTTTTTTAACTCATGCAGGACATTTTCCACAGTAATGTCTGTGGGAGTAGAAGCTTCCAGGTAAATCCAGTCTGGTGGCAATTTGAGCAATGGCAGCTGTGTGGTGTAGGGTGCTAGGATGCTCTGTTTAGTTTTAGCCTTTCACATGGAGCCTGCTCCAGAGAAAAATGCTCTTCTGGTTGTGGACTCTGAACTGAGTTCAGTTTAGCTGCCCTAAAACTTCCAGAAATAGGCTCTTGAAGAAGGGAGCAGTGGTATAAAAAGGTTTATCGATTTAAAAGTCCTTTTGTATGTACTCTAAGTTTGGTTCAGATGCTTTCTTGAATAAAGGTCAAGATGAAGTATTGGATTTCTGAGATGCTGAAGTTCTGAATATCCCAGAACTTTGATTTATTCTGCCCATTTTGTCTGGGTTTCTGTTAAAAAGCATGGTTGTCTGTCCTCCTTAATGGATTGATGAACAGTACTGAGTGGGAAACAGCTTGAAAGGAAATAGCGATCTATGCAGTTGCTAGAAGTGCTTGAGTTGTCTGGAAAACTGCATGTTTCCATGCCCTCATTCAGCCTTCAGCATATATTTATTTTTGTTGTTGGCCCTTCTCTTTTACAGCTGGAAAAGAAATGAAAGAAGGCACTCAAGAAAAGCTAAAGAGTAAAGAATAAGACCTTGCTGTTTCAGGATGGCTGATGCTTTAAGGGGATATCAGCCCAGTTTCAGCTCTTAAAAATCCTGCTGAGATTGACTGGTTTATGAAGAGGTGATTATAAAAGCCAGCGAGTAGCTTAATTAGGATGGAGAGTTATGAGAAGTAGCTTGGCTTTTGTAGGAAGTACTAGAACAAATGACTCTTGGCAGGTGGCTGGTGGAATGTGGAAAGCTAAGCTCAGGAGTTAGGCAGGACGGTTGCTTGGCATGCTGCATTTATATGCAGAAGGAATAAAGATTGCCAAAATCATGCCTGAAATCTGGTTCATGTCAGGCATTCTTGTCCTGAGGTTACACTTGTCTCAAATAATATTTACTAATCAGGAACTTCAGAACTCCGTGATCTTGTCTCAGTGATTGTTACTCTGCCAGGTTTTTCAAAGAGCCTGGGGAAAAGCAACCTCTGCTTTTCCAAGCTGCAGTTTAGAGTTTGCTCCTGGCAAGAAGAGATACCATATATCGTACCATGAACTCCATCATATTTACTGTCATAACAGTGGATACACTGCCATCTAAAACTTTCATGCACCTGTTCAATGAAGAGCAATAGCTAGGGGATGTGCTCAACCATGTATTGAATAACCATTATGTTTCAAGCTTCCTCTTGCCTGCTGCAAAATCCTACCTCTGCAAGAAGCTGGTAAGGAGTAGAATTCAAGCATTATATATTCAGCAAATTCTGCTGACTGCTGCTAGGCAGGGAGGCTGGAATGATTGTGCCAAATCCTGGTCTTTCATGCTAATGGAAGTGGAATTTTCCCCAGAGCAAACCAGCGTCAGAGAGAAAACCCTAGGGACAAAACAGAACATTTGAAAATACAGCCCAGGCATTAAAGAAGGCAAATAGGCTTTAACTAGTTAAATTGCAGACTATCAGAAAACAAAATATGCAGAATATAATACAAATATCCCAGAATTATGTAAAAGCCTGATTCTGCAGTCTTTGGAGAGGGAAAACAATGCGTTTAACCAACTCCAATACTGCAGAATCATCAGTATAGTCAAGAAGAAGCAATCAGGTCATTCTGTCTCAGCCACTTGCATATTGCACAACTGCTTGTCTGTTCTCACTATTTCATCTCTGCTAATGCCTTATTTAACCTGCTCAGGATAGTTGTCATGTTGAAAAAGTGCAAAATATATTAAATTTTAACTACATCATTTAAAAATATGTGTATTTGTGCAGATCTTTCAAAGTGATGAGGAACTGAATGTATAGGGCAACAGAACACGACTCAGCCCAATTTAAAGAAAGTATGTTGTGAGCAGGCATCAACAGATAGACTGAAAAGCCAGGCAAAAGCATAGGGGTTTTTTTTAGATGTTGAGTGGACTAAATGCAATGTGAATTTATCTGCAAACCATCTGTGATTTCTGGTATTTTTTGATGCCTTCACAGCTCTAATTTTAAGCAGTTATGTAGCCTTTAAATAATGATACTTTCTCCCCATTTGGTTTTACATCGGATTCCACACTTGATCACTGAATGTTTAAAGGAAAGAAGTGGCTGAGTATACTTCTCTGCAGATTGCACACATACAGAATCAAACAGCAGCCTTTTATTTTTGCAAGTAAAATTTGACATATTTTGGGACAGAATTCTGCATGCATAAAATAACACCATGAGTTTTACTGGGTAGGGTTTACTTTCTGTATTTTGCTTTATACTTCTGATGTAAATTCAGTGCTGGGATAAGGTGTTAAGTTGACATCCCCAGGGACCAAAACTCCAGGAGCAGCCCAGCATAACAGCAAATCTTTTTGAATTATCTTTAAATTGATATCAAGGGTGGCAGTTGCATCAGACAAGAGGGAATTGAAGAGCCATAATCCATCCAGTTGTTAGTGGTTCTGCAGACAAATCTGTTACACACTGGATTTTCTGTGTGTAATGCGGACACTTTATAACTGTGAACTGAAACACTTTGGACAAGGAACTGAATAACCACCCAAGAAGTGTAGTTCCTACAGTTAGAGTGACCCTCTAAGGGGAACGGGAGGCCTTTAGGTCTGTTTTCCATATACCATGATATGGGGGAAGATCCTTTTGAATGTGAGCCTGGTCGCCTGAGAGCCTGAAACAATATGAAGCTAACTCTGTTCATCCCACAGGAAATCTGATGAGGACTACATCATTGTCAGCTCAGTTCATTATTTCACTGGCATGAATGTTGAGATAAGATTTTCACTCACTATTGTTGGATGTAGTGGGAGATTCTGATTCAGGCAACAATAGGAAAGAAACAGCACTGAAGATCAAGGCTCCCCCACATCTGAAATGTCTTGCCATTCCCCTTGTCTAAAAGGAGGCAGGACTCATTCCTTTCTCTTGGCAGAAACCTCAAACATGAGTCGATAACCCCCCAGCTTCTCTTCTGTTTCAATAATGCATCATGTAGTAAGCTCTGCGGCTAAGTGAAGACTGAATACCTGGAAGAAATTAAAAGGAAAGTAAAAATAGCAAGAATATCTTATCAATTACACCACTGAGTGTCACAATTATTTGAACAACAAGAACAAAAATTAATCTGTTTATTATATTTATCTGAAGTGCTGTCAAGAATGGAGCAATGAAGTATGAAGAAATGAAGAGGCCCTGGTGATGAATATCAGTCCAGCTTGCCACAGACTAAATATCAGCATTTATCTATCTCAGAGGAAGATAAAGATAGTTCCTTATGACGTGAGTTATTCCAAACGTTGAGTCCTGTCCAGACATTTCATGAGAGATTATCTGCACTTGGTATGAAACCCAGGAGTCACCATTAGTTGTCTCTCTTGACAACAAAATTAATTCCTCCTAAACGAGAATGCATTTCTAATTGGGCACTCTCTTCCCTAACAAATTGTTTACAGTACCTCTGCAAGGATTCTGAAATCATTCCTTTTCTTTGATGATGCTGATTAATTATAGCCCACTTGGTTCTCAGTAGCTGCAATTTGAGTAATATTGCCATAACATACTTTGCTGTGAAAGGTTCATCTTAATTACAGGCTCCCCAGCCAAGCTTCTGCTTCAGAAGAGAACTGTACTTCTCTTGTCAAGCTGCATGTGATGCCAGGTTGGACTGTTACCCCCCCCACACACACCTTTCCTCTCCAAGTGAATTCAGAGCTTATGTACGTTATGAGGCTGACAGCACCCAAAATGAAATTCTCTCTTTAGCCACAGAACAGATACAGAACTGGCAGTTCACTGCAGTCTTCTCTATTCCATCTCTTCATCTATCTACGTGGTACAATGCAGCAATGTGTGGAGATAAGTGGGCTAGCTGTAGTGTCACTGTGTTAGCGTGGTGCTCTGCCGGAGCTCATTAGCAATGCTGAGAGGCAAGGTTTATTAGTCTGGTCAGAATGCTGAACTAACAGAGCAGGCTGCTTCCAGGACTGCAGCTGCTGTTTGCATTTCTACAGGACACTGTGTTGTGTGATGTGGATATAACCCATATGCTTTAAATGTGATCCTTTTTTTGGAGGGAGCACACTAGGTCCTTGAACTTCTGGTGGAGAGGATAAAAGATGTCAGTTCTGACACTTGCACAGACGTGGATATGTGTCCATATTGGGCTATTCAAATAATTTTGCAGGAGCCCACTCAACAGCTGTCAGACAGCAAGATTTTTAGATGCTTTGAACATCAGCTGGATTCTTGTTTTTATGTTTCACCAGTGATTTTAGGGCAAAAAGATTTCTATCGGTACCTTGGAGAAATCCTGGTTTCATATATTTTATATCCGTTATGCCCACTTACAATATACCTGTAATGAAAATGAAACTAGCATACTGCTTTGGTCCGGGCAAGCTGCCACTTAAGGAATATTGCTTAAAAAAATGCAGTGAGCAACTTAGGTAAGGCAATGCCCTACAGATAAGCACATCAAATTCTACAGTCTTTTCCTTCTAGATGTGGCAAAACAAAAGGAGGAGTAATAAGAGGAATGGGACCTCCTGTTCTCAAGCCATTATCTTTAGGTGTTGAAGCTAAGTCTGCCTTAACTCCCCACAGAGCCAGTGGAGTTGAAAATGCTCTGCATTGCCTGTTGTCTGCTCAGGAGAGCTTGGTTCCTCATTTACGCAAGGAAAAACAGATCCCTGGAGCAAGAAATGTGAATGCCCTCCTTTGAGTTTCTAAGTCAAAGCTATGCTGTGTTTTTTGTTCCTTAGGGGCAAGTTCCAAATAGTTCCTTATACATTTATAGATTTGTTGTCAGGCCACTGTTTTGTTCCAAATATTAAAACAACTGTCAAGGCCTTTTGCTGTTCCAGGTAGGATGTAAAATCATAAATCCTTGAACGTGGGCACCATAATGACGGGAATCTTAGAGATAGTTAAAATAAATGTGATGCTAACAGCTGAAAATATCTATTTAAAAATAAACCTTACATCAGAGGGGAATAAATGGAAAAGAATCACCCATTTCCACGGAATAACATACAAAATAAGTTACAGACATCTGCAATGTGCACCCAGAGCCTGAATTTTGCAGCGAGAGGAATAAAGAATAAAGCCATGCAGGAATGATCTTTCAGCCTCCAAGTGTTCCCTTATGATAACACAGTGCCTTCTTCACCAATCTATTATAGTCCAAAGGAAGGTATTTTATGTCTATCATAACTAATATTACAGCTCCATAACCAGTTTAAGTTGCCAGTCTGGCTGAGATAGTCCTGTCCTTTTCTGCCTGGGGCTGCTATACTTCGATTCAGTGCTTTTTTACATAAAGAACTATTCCTGACTTGTTCACATTTGCCTTACTAAGTGTGCTTGGTCCGCTGCTGATTCTTTGAAGTACACCATTATATATTTCAGCATTTATGTAGGCTGAACTACATTGCTTCAGCCTACATTGCTTCCAGGTTTGCTTTACCCCAGTGCTCAGATACAACAGCATTACTATGCTCAAGAGGAGTAGAACCGCAACCTTTTCATTTTCTCATTCTTTATGCTAAGTAATAGGGTTTCACTTACCAATATTGGCTGAGAATGTTTAATTGATTAGATGCAATTTTCAGTCTCTGATGTATGATAGACAGAAAAGTGTCACCGAGTGGAGGGCAAAGCCTCGCTTCGATTGGCCACTGACACATCTGCTGTTCCTTGTCGCATTCATTTCCATGTCACATCCTGAGTAAAGGATCAGGCTGTGTGGATGGCGCTCACTGAATTTAATTAATAGCTTTATGAAAGAGGTTGCTATTTACTTTAGAAGTTGAAAAACCAAAGAACCTAGCCCTGTGCTGCAATTTAGTCTTGTGTGGAGCGACCATTGGATGGTGCAGTGCTGCATTTGTTTTAACTCTATTTATTTTAGCAGCACTCTAAGGGTGAAGCTTGCTGGTGCTGGCATTGGAGGCATAAGCAGCTCCTACAGAATCAAACTGCTTGGTGCTATGATAGCCCTCTCGAACTCTGCAGTGCTCCTCAAACACTCAATAATGAAGGTCCTTGTTATTTCAGCTGTAATCACGACTGAGATGTGAACTGTAACACCATCAGATCTTCAGTTTGTCCATGAGCTCAAGGCCTATAGAAGCACTTTGCCTTCTTCAAGCTAAGCACAGTTGGTGCAGCAGGACACAGGCCATTGCTCCCTATTTTAAATGCATTTACTTCTGGCTCCGTGCCTGGAAAACACCCTCCAGCTTCCACGGAGGAGGGAATATCCCTTATATTGCGAGCAGAGAGTGATGCACAGCACATGGAAATAGAAGAAAAGAGGATATTTGACTGGAAAAAAACGTGTTTCTGAGGAAGGAGAAACACTGCCCTAGCTCGTTCCTTTTACCCTGGGGTCTGAGGCAGGCAGACCGCTCCTGTCACGGGCGGCGGGCACAGGGCGCACGGGGAAACGCCGCTTTTGATGGAGAAATCCCTTATGTTACAAAAAAAAAAAAGAGGATAAAAGGCTAAAAAGCGGCTTTTGGTGCCGACCCCCTGGGGCAGCGCCTGAGGGGATCACCGCTTCCCGCCCCGCCCCTGCGGAGCCCGCACTACATTTCCCAGCGTGCCCCGCGCAGCCGCGGCCTCGCCGCGCACCTCAGCGCCTGCCGCCGAGAGGCCGGGCCCGGCCGCGCAAGATGGCGGATGGGGTGCTGAGCCCCGGCGTGAACCTGGAGGCCTTCTCTCAAGCCATCGCCGCTATCCAGGCGCTGCGCTCCAGTGTAACGCGGGTCTTCGACTGCCTCAAGGATGGCATGCGGAACAAGGAGACCCTGGAGGGCCGGGAGAAGGGCTTCGTGGCCGCCTTCCAGGAGAGCCTGCACTCCGTCAGCCGCGACCTGGGGTGAGCAGCCGGCCCCGACGGGGCTTCCCTCCTCCTCGGGGTGTAGCCGGGCCCCTGGTCCCGGGGAGGGAGAGGGGTCCCTGGGTCCCTCCCCGCCAGCCCCGGGCCTGGCCCTCAGGAAGTGCCCGGTGGTGCCGTTCGCAGTCCCCGAGAAAGTTTTAGGCAAATAAATGTGAGAACGGTCCATTTTACTCTTTCCGACATCGTGCGTGTTACCACTTTGTGCTGTTTTGTTCCGGAGTCTCCACAGGGATGAAATTGCTCCTATTTACCTGTTTGTGGTCCTTGTTTTGTTTTAACAAAGGAGTTGTCAGGTTCCATTGGTGAGGTGAATGCTTTTGGTTGCAGGGAGATACTTCTCTGTTTTTTGAGGTGTTAACATTAAAAAAAAACAAAACCAACAAACATCTCACTCCTTTTAGGCTCTGACTATATGTAGTAGTATCCAAGTGGTTCAAGAATGACCATTTTATTACCAAAACTTGTAATGCTGGAAAGTCACTACCTGTAAGTATTGCTGTCTAGTACCAGGAGGTGTGTTTTGTGCAGACAGAGACAAACTCTTGAGGCTACTGATCCATGTGGATCTGCTGGAGAGTGCTGAGCTCCCTCTGGGTTCCCTCATATCCTTCTGGGAGCCATCAGTGCTGCCCATGAGGTGTCCAAGGGCAGGGCGAGCACAGAATTGCCCTTCCCAGCACATCTTGTGGGCTCCAGAGGCTGGGTCTCCAGGATCTGGTTTAGAAGAATTTGTTTCTTTTAACCGTGCTAATTTTCAGTTCTGATAACGTTAATGTAATTTTTTGCCTACTTGTTTCCTTTTGTTGAGAAAGATAGTAGATAATAATAATCTTGTACACAGACTTACAGTCTTCTGTTGTATCACTTTGGTTTTAATTGCTTTCAAGTTGAGGAAGCTTCATGTTTGCCTACGCTGCTTTGCAGTTTATCAACCAGGATTTCACTGCTGTGAAGTTCTTGTGTAATCCTTGCTACCATACCTGAGAGCGTCTTCATCATCAAACTCCACCAGTTCCTGTTTCACCATCTCTTCCACATCTCTAGCGGATGTGCGTATCAGTGCTTTGACCATTTCTTTCCTGATTCTTTGCAAGATAACTCTTTTGGAGTATATTTGATTTTTCTTTTTTGAAACACAACTGCCCCCGAATATTGCAATTTATCTGTGTTACGTATTCTCTTACATGTTTGGGAAGCATAGATTTCAAGTAGCGAGGGAATACTTCAGAGTGTATTGAAGTTAATGTCATCAGTGGACTTTGGCTCACATCATGGAAGTATGGACTGGGATCCCAGCTCAACAAAGCCTTAGCTATTATGTCGATTCACATTTGGTTTATTGTACTTTATCAAGAAGTAATAAGCACATCCATGAGTGTTCCCCATGCCAGAAGCTTAGAAAGAATGTAGGCCATGGAAACTGGAAGGAAAGATGATTAATGAAGGAGAATTTTGTGGTAGTGAAGTGTGGAAGTCTTCCAACTGTCAGTTCCCCAATTGTTGGTGTTTCTTTTCATAGCCTTTATTAAATGCAAATTGAGATAGTTGGGAGTTTTCTTTACAGAGATTTTTCAGAAATTACCTCTTGAAAGGTATGAATCCTGCTTTTAATTTAGTGGAAGCTCTGCAGTTCAGAGTAGGGTGTAACATTCAGAAGGCAAAAGGAAAGGCACCTGACTAGTCATGTCACTTGAAAAGCTACATTTTACATCTGTGCAAAGTAGCCAGGCTTTTTTCTGCAGTTGATGAATGCAAGTTTTAAAAATTGCTTAACATTTTGTTATTACTAAATGTAGTCTTTTAACAAATGAGAAATTAAGCAAGAATAGATCATTTCACAGTGAGGTTTTTTCCCCCATTGGGAACTGGTGCTTGTTATGCTTTAGTTGAGTATTTTACACGTCTACAAATGTATAAATTGCTCATGGAAATCAGAAGGTGCTTCCTTGCCTTAAGAACTTGGAATGCTTATACTTGCTTAGAGTAATCGCAAACACTGCAGGACCATCTTCAGGCTTAGCCCTAGGGAGTATACATCTCAGGTATCTGTATCTGCAGATCTGACTTAAAAAATGCCATTCTATTTTCTTTCAGTGAACTGGAGCGTCTGAGCAATCTAGTGGGTAAACCATCTGAGAACCACCCCCTGCACAACAGTGGACTCCTGAGCCTAGATCCTGTTCAGGACAAAACGCCTCTTTACAGTCAACTTCTTCAAGCCTATAAATGGTCAAATAAGGTAAGAGAATACATCATGTATTTTAGTTGTGTATTTCTACAGAATGTTTGGGTTGTGATACAGTAGATTTCTGAGTGTGTGAGACTGTTAAAAATGCCAAGTTTTTTTTGAAGTTGAGGAGCATAATACGTACCTAAATGTATTTTCAAGGGTAAAAATAGTGTATTAAGGAGGAGACTTTTCTGCAATACTGAGGTATGCCCTTGTTTTTCAAAGGGGATGTTAAGTACCAAGCAAAATAGTACTTTCCGTGGTAGTTATTCAGCATATATTTTGTTGGGTTTTTTTTTTTCAGTGTATGACTACCTAAAACTTAAGCAGGTTTGTAAATTGGAGGTAGAGCATACCTGCCTGTATGACTCTTACTTTTTCCTGCACAATTGGTTGCACAAGTTAGAGCTTGTTTAGTTTAGTTTTCTTAGATTTCAGCTGAGGTTGCATTAATCATCATTCCTTGTGGCTCATGAGATACTGGACATTAGAATGGTTATTTCTTTATACTTGCAGCTTTGTTTTGATGCTGGGTCAAGTAAAAGCCCAATTTTGATCTGGTCTTGGATGCATGGACAAGCTTTTTCGGTTAAATGGCTGCTCTGGATGCAAAGCGTAGTGAAGGTCATACAAACTTAAACAGAAAATTCCCTAAGATACAAATGTTAACATAGGAGATTAGACTTACCTGATGCTTTTCAACTTGTTTTACTTCCCACAATTAATACTTGCAGCTGTGGCTGGTTACATATTGTGAGAAGACCCACTTTTACGTGCAGATTTACTCACCTAACTCTTCTCCTTACTGCCACAGAGATGAGTTGCGCATAATTGTGATTTCAGAGATATTTGCCAAGAACCTTATTTTACTTTTGCTGTGAGTCACAATAGTAGTTCCTTTTTTTTGAGTATCTTAAGTTTGCCTGCTCCAGGAGTGCAGAAAAGTACAGTGGGAAAACTCAAAACTTTCCCTACAGAAGTGTGTCATCTTGGCAGTGCTTGTTATTTATTAGCACCTGCCATCCTGATATTTACCTACAGTAGTTTACCAAATAGTTTTGCAGATGGTATAGTTGTTGGTATAATGGAAGCAGCTGTTTGATAACACAACAGCTTGTCAAATGCATTAATTACATACACATGCAGCTGTAAAGGAACTTTACTTTTCCAGGTGTTTAACAGAGCTCACAAAAGACAGCTGAAAAACACAGGAAGTTTAAGTTGAGCTTATTGCAAGCAAGAGCTCAATGCTTTTTCTTCTTTGCTTTAGCTTCTTTATGTATCAGTAGAAGTCATGTAAGTAGATTGCTGACTGGGCGCTGTGTGGAGGCATGTAGTAGCTGTGCAACAATATTTAGGCCTACTTGGTATTTCCCCCCCCCCCCCCCCGCCTCCTTTTCAAATTTAAGAAAATAGGTTTTCTTCATTACAGTTGAAGTGCTGTTTCCTGAGAGGATGTATATGTGACCTCTAATGTAATACTGAAGATGTAATATTAGATAAGATGAAAATGAGCTGTCATTCTATATGGGTAATGCACGTAAAGTGTTATTGGTAAGTTAGGAAGTTTGTAGTTTTTTGTTTTTGTGGTGTTTTTTTTTTTCCTGTGGACTGTCTCTGTTTAGTAACTGTAGTTGAATTCTGGTTCTAGTAGCTATGTACATCTTGTCTGTTGAATTTTTTTGTAAAATGTTGTGTCTGAGCAGATGAAATCTAAGATGTCAGTAGCAGTCAAAGGCTTTCTGTTTTGTGTGTGTGTGGCCTGGAACAGTCGGGACTAGATGTGCTGAGTTTTGCTGGTTTACTTTTTTGTTACCAGGTGCTTGCTTCTTGCATTACTCTGGATTTCAAGGGAAACTACTGTAGGGAGAATGCATCAGTGCTAAGTTTAGGTGAAAGGAATTTTGAAGGCACTTGCTAGACTGAAATACTGATTAAAATCTTTGGGTCAATTCTAAAACAAGACCCCGTATGCTGGATTTCCTTGTTCCCGGGTGCTGCTTGTTTTCTGCTGGAGATGAGACCATGATCTCATGAATAAGAGCATCATTAGATGAATAAGAGCAACTGGGTGTTTTTTGGTATTTCTTCCTAGTACTGGGTGACAGAAGTGTTTTGTGGGGGAGAAAATACTTGCTGATGATGTGATCAAGCCAATATTATACACTTACCCATATAGAAAATGTTTAGAAAAGCTTGTGTGGTTGCCTTATCCAGTTAGGTTAATGCTAGTGGTCAGAGTAGATGCAAGTTTTGGGGATTTGGGAGTTTGAACTCATTCTTTGAGTGGTATAAACTTTTGTTTTTCATCTGCTGCTTTAGTGAGGTTATTTATTGCCTGTAGTGTGTATCTGTTCATCCTCTTTGCCCTTGGCAAAGTATTTGTATACCCTCGCCCTGTGCATGCCCGAGGCAGTGTCTGTTAAGGTGTTTCCATTGATTCCAGTGAAGCAGAAAATATACAGCATATTTTATGTGCACTGAGCAAGGCAAATGCTTTTATAGGGCAAGTTTCCCTCTCTTAATGGGGTGTTGTCAAGTAGTTCATGCTCAGCATTTGAGCTTTAGTCACTGCTAGAGACTCTGCTTATTTACTTTTACGTATTTGAAGGGATATGCAAAATGTATCAACTACCAAACCAACGCTATAGAATTTACTCTTTCTACCAGGCTTAAAGAAACATTTGAGGTTTTGGATAGAAGCAAACTAAGTCTTAGTCTTCCCTGAGCTGCTGAATGATAGCAACACTAGCGGAGTTTACTTGCCCGAGTGAAAATGCTGTCTTCTGTAAGTCCCTTTTTTTTTTCTTTGTAGCAAGGAGTTTCTTCTCGGACTTTCAAACAAGATCATTAAGAGCAGTAGAAGTGGGGAAAATTTAGAACAACTTTAGCCATGAACACATGACTGTACCTTGACTGACGTGCAGTGTTGTATACTCTGTTGTTTTCAGAGCTGCGTTTGTCTATTTGCTCCAATTCCAATACTTCTATAGTTTGAGCCTATATATGTAGGTGTATGTGAGTGGTGGTGGTGCCGGTATTGTTTTATCTTTGTGAGATGATACTTAGAAATCATCATAACCGTGTGTTTGGGAAGGCTGTTACCCACCACCTCAAGCAGAAAGTAAGAAAATGAACTTTGACTTTGTGACTCCCTGTGTGAGTAGGATTTACATCATCTGTGAGAAGAAGGTTATGGCAACTTGTGTGTGCATTGTAAATGTTCCAGCTGAACAAAACTGGACAGTACTTGTCATAAGTTAATTTAAAAGTAATATACTGGCAAATACAAAATGGGAAAAAAAGTATCACTGTTCATCTGCATGGTGAAATACACTACAAAATGTTTGGATTTAAATTATTTGTTACTTCATAGCTTCCTCTTGGTTTTACACAAATTTAAAATCGAACTGTTGAGACTACCATTAATTAATTTAAAATTATTTTCTGTCATATGACAGAAGAGAAAAGGAATTTATAGGTTTTGTTTATTAAATTATTTTGACGTATTCCCTGATAAATTATTTGTGTAAATTGTGTTTGTTGTAGGCCTCAAAAAAAGAAATCGATAGAGCCTGTAGAGAATGTCCAGACTTGTTACGACTGCCCTTGGTAGCTTAGTATTGATTAGACACAAATATTGAGTTTAATGACAATAAATGACATTAAATATTAACCATAACAGTAGAGAACCACTGTGGAATAAGGGGTTTTTGTTGTTGTGCATCTGGATTATAAAACAAAGTGTTCATTCCAAGGAACATTAATTTTAGATTTTGGATGCGCTCAAACATTTTGAATTTAATGTAGTTTTACAGTAGCATGGACAATGTAACTGAATTATTATGTTGGCAGTTCTTTGGAAGTTCAGGCAGGTGGCCAAGATTTTGTCCTTTCAGGACTTTTTTTTCTGCAGAGATGCAGAATGGAATGTTGTGAGATGCTGTGTCATGGAGATCAGCTTATTCTGCTGAGATTTCATCCCTCCACATTGGGAAACATGTTCTTCCCAGCTGTATTGCAGTATCAGTCAGTAACAGATGTGTGATACTGAAGAAGACTCTGGCATGGTAACTGGATCATGTTTGCCTGGTACTTTTGGAGGTGGCTTTTGAAGATCATGTATGCTTGCAGGGGTGAGAGTGGTAAGGTTGGTGGTCCAGGTTGAGATAGTGCTATCCTTAGTAAGCAGGTGCCCTGGAGAAGTTACTTAAAGTGAAGATCTGAAATGACTAAAATCCCTTGGTTTGCTCACAGGAGGGAACAAATAAAAAAAATGTAGAAGAAGATTTGAACTGAAACAAAGTGATGAGTCCCTACAAGGATATCTCTGTTGCAGTCTGAAGAGCACATTTAATCTGCTTTGTAACAGCAGAATCAGTATTTTGTAGAGGAAGCTGGAGTGGAAAGGCTCTTAGGGATTGCTGGCTGTGGAGTTCTTTCCTGTGCAGATAAGTCATGGGAGTTTATATTCCTGTCACTGGAGAAATGAATGATACATGAACTGGTGTTTTCTTGTACATGGGCACAAAACAGGAGCTGGGCTTGCATTCTGTTCTTGCTTTTCTTACTAATTTTTGTTGTAACCTTGAACAGGATGCATGATTTTTTTTCTGTGCCTCATTTTTCTTAGGGATAAAATAGGACAATAATACTTAGCCTACTTCTCGGGAGAGTTTCTAGTCTAAATGTATCTCAAATGCATTGGGTTCTTTGGACAGAAATGCTTCATAGATGCCAAGTGTCATACAGCAAGTGACTAATGTTGTTTGCTTGGCAGTTTGGAAAAATGCCCTTTATGGGCTTTTAATTTTGTGTGAATTTAGGCAAATGTTCTGGTGAAATGCCCTTGCTGTTGAGAATTACATTAATGTTCCTTTTTTTCCACCTCTTTTCTTTTTAATATGACTAGAAAAACAGGTTTTCCTTTTTGCTTCCAGCTGCTCTAGTTATTCATTATTCCTCAGTTGTCTGCCTGGAGAATATTGACTTTTATTCTTGCAGGGTTGATTTTAGTGACCAGCAGTGGCAGGGGTGGTCACTAAATTATCCTCGATATTACAGCAATGAGGGGAAAAAGCACTGGAAAAGCTTTGCTAAAGAAATGAGTGTTTGCACCAAAATGTACAACAGGGTGGGTGGGCAGGAATGACAATAGTCTAAGTAGAGTTTACTGGAGAAGGAAAATGGTGGGATGTTAAATATTTATAAGCTATGCAATGATAGTTTAAAACGGTGAATATAGTGAGATGGAAGAATAGTGAAAATAGAGAAAACCATAATGAAAACGGGAAGTTATAATAATAGCAACAGTAAAAGTAAAGGCAGAATCAGTGGCTGTGGTATGTTGAATTGGTTTTATTCTCTTGAGAGATCCTGCCTAAAGCAGCATCTGGGGTGTTGGGATGGATAAAATCAGCTGTGGATAAAATCCGTCTTCTTTTTGAAGGATGCATCTTCTTTCCTCAGTTGGGAATCCCTGGAATCTTCAGCTCCTGGACTTGTTTCTTTGCCTTTGATTCCTGTGCTGGTTTTTAACAAAAACCCAACCCAGGGCTATCTTAACTATTTTGCTGTTACCATGTGTAACTATAAAAGTGTTTTTGACACCTCATAATTGGAACGGAAGGAAATGAAAATTACTCATTTCCTTTTTTTCTTTGCACTCCTGGAAAGATGCTGTGGCAGTGAGAATTTGCCACATAATGCCACCTTGTGCCAGTGTGCAGGCTACTTGAATTTCTTTGGCATTTTGGTAGACTGAGGTTAGTTTGTTACTTCAGGAAGAAAACAGTGTTGATGAGTAACTTGTTGCTCAATTTTTGTTGAGAAATAATTGATCTTTGATTCTGGCTTATTTGTTATGTAGTTTGAATGTTTGTGTGAAATAAGGTGGTGTGTGTCCAAACACCTTATTCCTTTCTTACTGGATTTTGTTAAAATACTTTGTTTCAAATCTGAATCAGCCCCAGAACATGATCTGGTATATTGCTGTTCCTGGTGTTTGTTGTTATTCACAGTATTTTTGCAAGGCTCTGATCGAAATAATGCTGTAAGCAGTACCAGTCTCACTTCCCCAAATTATGAGAAGTGATCTATCAATACACACTATTATAAATCACAGCCCCCTTGTCAGCTGGTGGGAATTACTTAATGCTTTGCAACACCTTTATTTGCTAATGAGTGGGTTTCTTTTTCCCCCTGTTTCTTTGATAAGTATTAATGTTCTAGCTGTTAGCCTATTTCAGGATGGAAATGATTGATGTTGCTGTGTTTTAACCAAAACACTTCTGGCCAGTCCTGGTTCTTCCTCCCCTAAACTCCTTTTTTAACTCTGGAAGAACTCTTCATGTGGTTCATGGTGGATGGCTGAATTACCTGATTTGTAAGTCAGCAAACACTTTCCCTTTCTAAACAAATTGGTTAAGACTGCATTGCTTTGTATTAGTAACAGACTTTGAAGCAAACTAAACCATGCACAGACACAGAAATGCAGTATGTAGATGAGTAAGGGTACAAACATCAGATGGTCAGAAAAGGACGAAGTTGAGAAATACAACAAAGCATAACTGGAAATCCATATTGTCTGGGGATTAATTGAAGAATATGTAGTACTGCAGAACAAGAGGAGCATTGTAAGAAACCCTTGGACCCAGCATTACTTTGAAATTCATGTTTGCCTGCTATCTCAGCTCTCGGTGGCACAACTGACTGATTTATCATCTAGCGGATGGTGACCACCATGAAAGCACAGAGGATGTTTTCAGAGATTCAGAGTTGTGTCTCGCTTTCTTTGAGGCACATTAAAGATGTTTGTAAAGCATTTGGGGACCTTTATATGAAGGGCATTCAAGGAATATGAACACTAATATAAAATAACTGATACAGATGATAATCATTCCATTGATATTCTTTATAAGGAAAAGATTTGGGTTTTTTTTTTACAGCTTCTAGAGGAAATCAAATAAAAAGGAAAATTTAATGATGTCACCCTGTTGCTCTCTGCTATTGTTGTTGTCAGGTCTTTTTGTGTGACTGTTATTTGTGTTTTTTTCAATGCAGAACTACGCTCATCTGTAATCTTTTTTGGAGTTCTCTTTCATAGTTACTAAAGCTGCCTGCCACAGACAGTTCACAGGGAGATGTAATTGTTTGAATTGCATATAAGCAATTCTTCCCCATTTTGTCTTAATGGGATACTGTCGATAACTGGGCTACAAAGCATGGAAGTCCCCTAAAAGCCAATAAAATTGAAAATAGTCTGTAAGGAGCTGGGTGTCATTAAAAGTGCACTTCAGAGCACTGGTTTGGTTACTGCTGCATGGAAAGGTACACCTGGCAAAAATGTGGTAGCACTTTTATATCTAGCAGTAGTTAATACTTAGCTGCTGATGTTGAAGACGTGTAACCCAAAGGTCTATGGTGATTCTTGAAATTTCTTCCCTCCTGAGGTCAGTGCATACTGGGTTTTATTTTCCTGGGAGGAAAGAGTAATCCTGCCCTGCTGGAGTGTTGTTGTTTTGAGGCTCTGATGCTGTGACAGTTGAAGAATGTGAAATAGAAATTACATACCACGACACCAGTACCATTACTGTTGATATCTGTGCTTGATTTTTGGTTTTAACATACGTAGAGGTGTATTGAAAAAGACGTGCGGTTGATCTCGGATGACCTTTCAGAGTGAGTTTGCTCTTTCCAAAATATTCCTGATAGTAAAATATATTCTTGCTTGCTAATTTGAGAAAAGTTGTCTGTTCCCCCTGAAGTTGTAAGACTTCACTAATGACGTCAAGCAGGCCACTAAGGAAGTCTGCTCTTTCCAGCAGATGTGCTCATTTTTCGTTCTTCTCAAAATGTTTGTTTTGGAGGTGGACTTTGGTTCAGGTCTGGCTGGGTATTGGACCCAGCTTTTATGGATACTTGCATTTGGTGTTCTGCTTTCTGCAGGAGCTCTGATGAATGACTCTTCTATAGTTGTAAAGTGCTGCCTCTTGAAAAATGGGCTTGGGTTTGGTTTTTTTCTTCACCCCTTTCCCCTTGTAATTATATTCTTCTGCTTTGGGTCAGCTGGGAGTAGAAATGGGGAAAACCAGTATTCTAAATGTGCTACTAGAATTGTAGCCCTTGTAACATTATGGCTGTCAGGATTGTTTGGTAGTTGCACAAGCATAATGTAGTTCTCCTAGAAGTTTAAGGAGTGGCACAGTGTGGAGCAGGTTTGGGGTTGATGAGAGAGTAGACACTATGAATATTGCACTTGGAGCTGCTTCACTCCAAACTCTATTTTTTGTTGGTACATCATCTTTGGTGTGAGCTAGCATTTAAATCTATTTGAGTTGTAAAATCCTGAAGTTCTGGAGATAAAGATGACGTATCAGTACATATTATCACTTTTTCTGCTATACAAGATTAACCCAAGCATATACAGTAGTTCATTTTATCCAAGTTTAAATGCCTGCGTGCAAGGCTTTCATTTGCACAAGAAACAAAAACATCAATAAAATCTTTTATCCACTTTTATCCTCACCTCCATCCCTGGGAAAGTGATGGAACACCTTATCCTTGGTGCCATCTTAAGGCATATCAAGGATAAGAGGGTTATGAGGTGCAGTCAACATGGCTTCACCAAGGGGAAGTCATGCTTGACCAATCTCATAGCCCTTTATGAGGAAATAACACGGTGGATGGATGATGGCAGAGCGGTGGATGTGGTCTACCTTGACTTCAGCAAAGCATTTGACACAGTCTCCCACAGCATCCTCACAGCTAAATTGAGGAAGTGTGGTCTGGATGATCAGGTAGTGAGGTGGACTGTGAACTGGCTGAAGGAGAGAAGCCAGAGTTGTAGTCTATGGGGCTGAGTCTAGTTGGAGGCCTGTATCTGGTGGAACGCCTCAAGGGTCAGTACTGGGACCAGTATTATTTAATATATTCATCAACGATTTAGATGAGGGAATTGAGTGTACTATCAGCAAGTTTGCTGATGACACTAAGCTGGGAGGAGTGGCTGACACACCAGAAGGCTGTGCTGCCATCCAGCGCGACCTGGACAGGCTGGAGAGTTGGGCAGGGAATAACTTGAAATATAACAAAGGAAAGTGTAGAGTCCTGCATCTGGGCAGGAACAACCCCAGGTTCCAGTATAGGTTGGGGAACGACCTGCTAGAGAGCAGTGTAGGGGAGAGGGACCTGGGGGTCCTAGTGGACGACAGGATGACCATGAGCCAACACTGTGCCCATGTGGCCAAGAAGGCCAATGGCATCCTGGAGTGTATTAGAAGGGGGGTGGTTAGTAGGTCGAGAGAGGTCCTCCTTCCCCTCTACTCTGCCCTGGTGAGACCCCATCTGGAATATTGTGTCCAGTTCTGGGCCCCACAGTTCAAGAAGGACAGGGACCTGCTGGAGAGAGTCCAGTGCAGGGCAACCAAGATGGTTAAGGGAGTGGAGCATCTCCCTTATGAGAAAAGACTGAGGGAGCTGGGTCTCTGTAGTTTGGAGAAGAGACTGAGGGGTGACCTTATAAGTGTCTATAAATATATAAAGGACGAGTGTCACGAGGATGGAGCCAGGCTCTACTCAGTGGCAAACAATGGTAGGGCAAGGGGTAATGGGTACAAACTGGAACACAAGAGGTTCCACTTAAACTTGAGAAGAAACTTCTTCTCAGTGAGGGTGAGAGAACACTGGAACAGACTGCCCAGGGAGGTTGTGGAGTCTCCTTCCCTGGAGACATTCAAAACCCACCTGGACACATTCCTGTGTAACATTATCTAGGTGCTCCTGCTCCGGCAGGGGGATTGGACTAGATGATCTTTTGAGGTCCCTTCTAATCTCTAGCATACTGTGATACTGTGACATTTGTTCAGTACACTATGCCTAGGAAAAGATGTCCTCTGAATTAATAAAAGAAGATATAATGAAAGCTGACTGATTCTACCAGGTGCTAGTCTAACACGTTTTTGATCTTTTCACAGAAAGATCAAAAGTTTATGTATCCTGAGCATCAGTTTTCTTGTGCTCTTCTTGGGTTGGTGTGAAGGGTTCTGTCATGCTGTGGTGCTCCACTGAGTTTCCTGAGAGCTTAAGTACTTGAGTTAAATGCCTATGGCTGGATGGTGTGAGTAATCTGAAAGGTGAAATGGCACATGACTATAGTTGTGTGCTTGCTTGGTGCCTTAGTTAAAAATGTGCATTTGGAGTGTGTGGTTTTTTTTATATAGAATCATAGAGTATCTCAAGTTAGATTGACTTGTTCCCACATAGGACTTCTTTAGAAGAACATATACTGACAGACAAACTGACAGACAAGCTGACAGTAATAACTAAGATACTTATTGGGTAGAATTAGTATATATCATTATTATGAAAAGTAATGACCATATTGAAATGCTAAGGATATTTTCAAGACTGCTTTAGATTTGGTCGGAAAGCAGAGCATAATGGCCACATCTTACAGCATGTAATAAAATCACAGGGGTCTTTGATGTTCAGAACTGTGCTTTGGAACAAATAGTTCTATTTGAAACAGATACCAGGCTTTATTAATTTGGTGGTTGTATTTGGATTCTCTATGCTTCTGTAACGGGCAGTTACACATAGTATAGAGGTGCTCTGTGTACTGCATGGGCCATTAGACACAAAAGAATTGTATCTAGATGTGACATTTTACAGTATATTCAAAAATAGATGTATTTACTTCTCATTATCTGAATCTGCAGTTCCTGTGGAAATCGATATTGAAAATACCCACTAAAAGCCTCCCAGGATCTGCGAGCATGACAAAAAGGAGCTGTATGCATGTACTGTTACTCAAGCGGTGGGTTAAAGTGTATTATTTTAATCTCATGTCAACAGCAATTGGGTGTATTTTCCTTATTGCAACATCCTGTTACAGCTACAGAAGTTGCAGAAAATGAGGACTAGAGCAGAAAGAGTCCTGAAGTGTCTTTAAACTGTTTTAAGCTGCCTGTGGTTTGAAAATATTCAGGAATCTGTGATATGAGCTGTTTGACATTTTTCCTGTTCCAAATGCTCAAAGGAATAAATCTACATAAAGAGTGTTCAAAATGAGAGGATCTTTGCGACAACGTCTGGAATCTCAGGATGTTACTTTATTTCTCTCTTTTGGCTGACCACCACAAGAGAACAGCTGAATCAAATCCTTTTATGTATAAAATATATTTTTTTGGTCTTGACAGCTTGTTTCCAGTTTTAGTCTAATTCGGTTTGAAACAGCTGTTCCTAATCTCTGCAAAACAGTTTCTTGATGGAAATCATGACATTCTCAACTACTGCAGTGTTACTGGGCTCGATCTCATTTCAGAAGTTGGCTTTTCTTTATGTTAAAGGAATTCTTCATTCAGAGAAAATGTCACTTTTGTATCAAATAAGCTGCAGTTAAAAGGATAATAACTTCCTCCTCCCCCCAGGTTATCTCTCAATGAGGTTGGCTATATGTTTCTCTTCCTACATGACTTTTAAGAAAAAAGCATCACTGTGTGTTTTACCATTAGCTAGATTTTTATTCTGATGTTCCTGCCCTACCCATATGCTTTCAGATGGGTTCTATTTAGAGTTTTCTCTGCAGTTGTCTCTGCACTCAGACTTCACAAGTTCTCTGGCTTGCCGTATGGTTCAGTTTTACTCTGGAGTCAAATCTTGTATTTTCAGAATTTTCAATGTAGCATTTTCAGTTTGCTCATTGCCATCTTTTTTTCTTGGGGGGGGGGGGGGGGGGGGAGGGAGTAGGGAGGGAGGGAGGGATTGGCTGCACTGCTTCGTGCTTCATCCAGAGCTGTTTGTGGAGATTTTGTACATCATGGAGCTGTAATCTCTCTTGTGCCTGATAAGGCAAAAATTAATTTCCAATTTTCTGGTTCTTCTGGACACCCTGGCATATAACATGGAGTGAATCTACTGACTTTCTGCATAAAAGAACTTGCTGTCAAGTTGACTGTGTGAACCAAGTGTATGATACCATGTGTGAGCACTTCTGATGGGGAAGTGGCAGCATTGCCAAGTGTATAATGGGACTGAGGGGGACTCTGGAGTTGCACATCCTTTTCTTTCCTCTGTCCATAACTTGCTTGATGGGGTTTCAGAAGTCATATCTTTGTTTTCCCTTCTATGATGAAGATTGTGCTACAGAATGAGAAACCTCTGAGCGATGTTGCATCCGAGTAGGATCACTATTGGTTGATGATTTCGCTTCTGAGACTGCTATAGGCAAATGCCATCCAAAATAACCCCTTTTGGGTTATTTTGTTAAAGCATGATTTAGTAGCTTTACTACTTGAAGTGCTGTTAAATATGTTTTCAGTTTCGCAGTCAATGTTTTGCCTGGCAAATACTTCAGAGTGTTTATAGTTCTCCTTGTAATCATTTTTTCCCACAGTCTGAAGAACCTGACTTGGGTCTGTGTTAGGATTAAGTGAGATTACTAACATCTTCTTTCCATCCCTCTTGTGTACCTCATATGAATACATCCTAATAACTATTGATATTGCATTCATCCTGCAAGAAGCTAAGACCTTTAGTGTCTGCTGATGCTGCAGTTTGGATGTTGTGCTTTTCTTGCAAGTAAAATCGATTGAGACAAATCGTGGTAACTTTTACAGCAAAATAAAATGACTGTGCCAGGCAGCCTCTGGAAGATTTTTAAGTATGGGTATGCCCTAAGATCACATACACAGGGTTGTTCCAGCAGAATTGATTGGTTGATCTACTAGATTTAAAGGTCAACTGTAATCACATTTCAGGAACATTGAAGAAGATATAAAATTGCTACTATGCTTTTCTGGTTCGTACACCCACTTCTGGTGCTCTTTGCTTTTCCCTTGTACATCTTAATTTACTCAGCTAGAGCATCAATACATAAAGGGCACAAGTCAATGTGCTTGCTTTCTGCTATCGATGAGGGAGGTAGGTAGTTGTATTTCCTCCAAGCCAATACCTTCCCTCTGGAAGCCCTGAGGTGGAGCAATCGTCCACTACACTCTACAGGTGTGGAAGAAACCTCTTTCAGGGGAAGGCTGTGAGGAAATCTGCAGTCTAGGTGTCTTGTTAGATGATCTGTTCAGTTGCTAGAGTTGCTGCATCCAAGGGATGATGTTGTCTATTCGAAGTGCAGCACAGATGGGAAAGAGTTGGCATAACTCTCTTAATGTGTGGAGGCAGGTGCTTGTGGGGAATGGAAAGAGCATCTCATTAGTAGTGCTTTATGCCGCAGCTTGGTACAATACAGATGTCCATAGAGAGCAGACAGCTCTGGACTATTATGTCTTGTAAATGCAATGTTTCAAAATCATGTTTCCATGTTACAGACAACCGTATTTGCATACGGAGGTGAATAAAGTCCTTGTTAATTTTTTGGAAGAACCAAAATGATTCTTCGAGTCACTTCCCCCCCCCCCCCCCCCCACCTGAAAACTGCGGTAAGGAATGTTTTTCAAAGGACATTTGTAATAGAACTCCTGGAGTCTAAATTAACTCAGAGTACTGTCCTTAGCGTATTTTCATATGTGCTAACTTGCAAAATGTAGTAATTCCCAGCTGTATAGAAATGAAGGGTCTGTGGCTTTGCTGTAAGCATCCATGACCTGCTTTTAAAATAGGCACTGACATACAGCAGTGGCTGGAGACTCTGCTTGAGTGGACTGAGGAGACATTTCTTATGCATTTATTTAAGGTGGCCTTTTAGAGAGTCTTGCTCTGATGGCCCTCTAACGTCAGTATGCGTTTTGCTTTGTCAGCCGCAATGTGAAGTCTGGAAAACTAATGTCTCATGTTCACTACACTTATGGTAAATATGGAAAGAATATTTCTTTAAATAAATAATGGCCCAGGCAAAGTTTTCAGAGGTTTGCGTGATCAAATGGGAGCAGCAGCAAATCCTTAGTGATTTTCCCACCGGCTGCTGAAGTCAAACAGTGCATTTACTGACCAATTTGGTTTATCTGTTCCTGCAAGTTGCTTAAATCTATTTTATTATTTTAAGCCATGATGATGCCTGTTGTCATTAAAAGGCTACTTATGGAAACAGTGATTTTTCAGCTGCCAATGTAAAATACCCATTGGAAAAGGGGAAGAAAACCCCTTTATTATCATCAGTATTTGAGCAAAGGAGGCGACTTTCCCCTTTAAACAACCTGCTTCATCATAGGAAAGTTTCATGGGAAGAAGAATCCTGCGCTTGGATTTAAAGTTAGGTTTTCACTTGTGCTCTGATTCCCTAAAGAGAGCGTTTGTGTATATATGTGTGTGTATGTATATATAAATAAAGAAGTTCCTGTGGTCAGTTTATAATGATTTGGCTTTTATGAAAAGTTGCAGGTTAGATTTTTAGGTTATTAGAAGTCTTTGCATGACTGCTCTATTGCTTAGTCATGATGGCCTTGAAATGTAATACTTAAAGCAAGTTAGTTGGAGCTCCTTATGCATTTGTCAAGAAGTCCTTCAGCAGTTCGTCACGTGTTTGTATGTGCATGTGCACAGTGAGTCCATTGCCTCCGAATATGTCCTCAAGGTCCAAAACAGGACTTCACTTGGGCCCAGCCAGCTGCTCATCTGCTTCAGCATGTAACTGGAAAATTCCCTTGGTTTCGTTCCACAAATGAAATGAGTCTGCTAGGAAGAAAACCAGAAAATGAAACCCCCACAGCTTGGTAGTGCTGCCCAATGGCAGTTTGTGCCATCTCCATGGTTTTGAGCCTTCGTTATGCAGCTTTTACTCAGCACACTTTTATTTAAAGCAGATCTAAAAGTAGAACTAAATAGCTGACATTCAGAGCTGTTCAGTAGGATGCAGAATTACTGGGAAGGGGACAGGACAGGAAGAGGAATGCTGCTAGTGCCAGGTGGATTTGCTCAGAGCAATGTGGGACTGTCCAAAAAACTCCAGATCATGCTTATACTCAAGGAGTATAAGCTAACCAGAATAAGTAGTTCTGTTTTGTTTCACTCTCATTTACTTTTGTTTTGTCTTATAGACTGAAATGATGCATTCAGTTTGCTGTGGCTGTTGCAGCAACCAGGCACACGATTGCCACTATGTTAGTGCAGCATCCCTGTGCCGATTGAGCCATCTCCATATTGCAGAGCCATCTGTTTTCCTTACTGTCCAAGCGTTAGACTCAGTAGTATAAATTACTAAGTTCTCTGTGGCTTTCAATTGTTTCTGTTTGTTTAGTGTGCCACCAGCAGGTCTTAAGCACCATTTGTAAGTTTTCCTTGCTCTTTTATGTCTTTAATGCCTCAGGCAAAAACTGTAGTTGAGTTGTTGGTCGTATATGTTGCTGAATTACTTGGTCTGGTACGATAAACTTTGGGAGGTAGGTAGTGTCCTCATTTACAGAAGATTTCCTAGCTAGAGAAGTTCTAGAAACAAGATAAAATGTCATGGTTTGCTAAAAGCAGTGTTTTGCTCCTCTGCCGCCCCAGTTTCCTTAAAGACACACCAGTTTGTCATGTAACTGGTGGTATGATCTCATACAGAGAGATCCTTTTTGGCTATATAAGTACATGCCCTGCTGAAGAGTTATGGATGCTTTTGGAAAACTTAATACTGAATTTATCAGCTTTTGTATGTTTTGAAACCTAATTGTAATGTAATGATTGTGTACTTTCTCTAATGCAATTTCCTTGTCTATCTTTAAGACCAAAAAGATGCAGGTTTGTGGGATTTTTTTCTTTTATGAATAATATGTCTTTGCATTCTCAATTTGCTGTTCAAACTAAACTAGTGTTACTTCCAGCAGTTCTCTGATGTTCTGCACCCACCGCAACTGCAGTGCTGGGTATTGTGGTGTGCTTAGTTCCACAAAGTGTGTGTTTCTGGGCAGATGAAAAGCTGTTGGAGGAGAAGGGGTTGCCTTGGCTTTTGAGGTGAGAAAGGTAGGAAAGAATAAGCGAGGATACAGGGTACAGCGTTTTGTGGCTGTTCAGGAGTGGCAAGTATGGAGCGTGACAGACCATGTGTATCGGATGCGTCATGATTTGGTGGGAAGCAGTTGATAAAATGAGGTGGATACCCATTCACAGTAGGGTGGTGCTGGCAATGGGAAATATTGGAGAAAGAGGAAAAGGTCAGTAGTGTCCATTTGTTCTGACCAATATATCCTTAGGTTTTCTAAGCATTGTGGTCTTCAGTGAGAAGAGTGAAGTAGTTGAAACAATCACAGAAGTTTGTCTTACGATTTGAGGGAGGAAACAGCTCTTGGCCAGATGAAGCTGTATAGAAGAATTTTCTCTACCAGTCCAGTGTTACCTTGCTTCTATCTCTGTGGTTGTTAGTGCTCTTAATTTCCCTTCCCGTAAATATGCCTGCTAAGCCACAGTGGCCAGCCACATTAACTTGCTATTTATTTTCCTTATGGTGACCATCTCAAGCAATAGATTGATGTCTGCAATTTTTACTTCATTAATAATAAAGTCCACAAAGCAGTGAGAGAAATGTCTGTTTAGTTGGTGCCTTAAACTGTGGTAGTGAGAAACTGCTGGTTTTTGATCCAGTAAGTGTCTTAGTGATTATCAAGGCACAGAAATAAGGTATGTCCTTATTTAGGTGAGGAGCTGAAATGTCTGAGGTAATAGACATGTAAGTAGTAATGGGGTTATTGCAGAGTGCCTGCAAGGTGGATGATGCATGGAAAATTAAATGTATGTCAGTCTCATTTGAAATCCATAAAAATTAATCATTTAGGTTTTCTTGTGGCTTTAGTTGGGTCCTGCAGCAACTTAGAAGTATCTCAGAGTCTTTAAACTCATCTGATAACATCAGTGCAGATTCCTAATAAGCTAAATAAGGAGTCTGTAGTGTTTATCACTTCCAAAAAGCATGGCAATTAGCTATAGGAGTACTGCAGGGCTTGTGTGGGTAGGGACATTTCATGCCAAATACAGTGACAGCTGCAAGTCTGGTCTTCAGAAGCCTGTGTTTGGCCCTGAGTATCATTCTCTTTCCCCTCTATTCCTATTTTGAGTCCAGTAAAGAGAAGCATATGTTTTCTTGCATCAGGGTTACTTTGTGAAGCATGACAAGGGCATGTGTGTATGTGGCAAAAGAGGAATTCTCAAATTGTTTGAGCTGTCTTAAAACCTACTTTTTTTCCCCGAGACACATTAAAGATTTCTGTGATATACACGGTTAAATTTCTGTTCATGTAGGTATGTGTGTTGATGCCACATTGCTGCTCCTGAAATTGGTACTGTTATATTATTGATATTGCACATCATGCCAAGAAGGTGTCTTGCATTTAATATTGAACATAAGAAGGTTTGCCTATCCCATATGAAAATCTCAAATTGGAACTGAAGATGCTATAAAAATTTAAAAGGACAAGGTCAGCCTGAAAATCGCATATTTTAAGAAGCAGAAAATCATCTATTTTTTAACAACAAATTTCTTTACCTCTTAGTACCTGTACTAATAACATTTTCAGTTACTAACACTTTAAAATGGTTTTAAGCATTATTTTAATTGCAAAACTACTTAGTTACTATTTGCCTAGGTGCCTGTTAATCTGTGGTTTTCTAGTTGAGAGACATGACAACTGATCAAAAGCATTTTGGTTCCTGTGCTGCTTCTGTATGATCAAAAAAGTTCCATTTATTTCACTCAGAAAAGAGGATGATTTGCTCTGTACCACCATCTTTATTGAAGAGGAAAAAGTGGATAAGAGGGTTCTTCATTATAGCAAAGACAAAACAAATTTAGTAATGAAAATAGAAATTTAACAGCTACTACAGCTAAGGTGCAAAGTTTAAACACTTGTGGTAATTAAACACAAAGAATTGGAGAATAGTATGGGACTGTTCCTCTCCATCAGAAAGGTTGAGCACATGCATATTCCGGTTTTTTCTCAGTATCTTTGCTAAAGTTTAAACACAGAAGTAACTTGAATTAGGTAAGAGGCAAGACTGAATGTTCACCAAGGTTTCTCCAGATTGACTTAATAGGTCTTAAGAAGCTTGTGGAAAGGATCAACTTCAATCATCCAGACTCTCAAGAGCTGAGTGCTCTGTTTTGTGGTCACTAACTATACGCATTCTAACGAGGACTCGGGATGAGAAGGATCTCTATCCATGTGAACGTGCTGTCCTCCGGAGAACAGATTTGAGTTTGAAGGTTCAGAATCTCAGTTTTTATCTTACTTTCAGAGAACAGCTGGCAACATGTGCTTCACTTCCAATTAGTAGCTGATCAAGGCAGAAAGTAATGTTGAACTGCTACCAACTAATCCTTTATTTCAAGTGATAGAAGCAGGGGTAGAGAATTCCAACCTTGCCATGACCTGCCTTAAAGCATTTTCTGTTGGCTTCAAAACTTGCTGAGCACCTGACTGCACTTGGTATCTATAGAAACTCTACTACAGCTATAGTAAGTAGTAAAAACATTTAGTAAAAAATCTGAGTTTCCCCAGATCCACACCCAGCATGAGTGGAATAAAAATTGTGAAGGTAAATTTAACAGTATTTGTAAAGAAGCAAGATAAAGCAGGAAAAATATCATGGAAGACATCTGAGAAGATAAGTGTGGGCATTGTGTGAAATACTGTAAATAACATTCTGTGCATGAAAATGGTGCTGAATAACTGCCTCTTCATCCATGGGATCCTGCAGACTGGTAATTTGAGGTCTTTTGGAAAGAAGCACATAATCAAAGTCTGAATCCTTAGTATAAGCAGATGGATTTAGATTGCACAGACAATAAGAATTCAAGCATTTCCTAGTTATTGAAGTCTTCATCTGTAACCTTAATGTCACTTTTTTAGCATATATAACAATATATGGAAAACCACTGTTGCTCTCCCTGAATATGAAATGTTTCTGGGGTCGAGACAGAAGCTCAAATCTCACTGCAAATGGTGTTATAGATACAATAAAAAACTTTTGGAGAGGATTTCTTCCTTTTGGTTCCAGTGACAGAGGGGTAAATAAAATAATAGATGTGCCCTGTCAGCTGTCGACCACGTTTCTCGTGGCATGTCTCTCCTTTGGCATACATATAGCAGCAGCGCATTTTAGCAGCTCGCCTACAGCACCCACCTCCTGACAGCAAAACTTGTCAATAGAAAAGCATTCAGCACTTCATTATTTCTACAACCTGAGTGCATTTGCAAATTAATTGACGTGTAGGAGGAAAGGCATCTGCTATTGTAGAAGCCCTTAACTGTAGCAGCAAAACTAGGAATAAACTGGTTAGCTATAGTGAGCTGTTGCAGGTGTTGAAGCCTCTATAGTGGCATCTTGTCCTTTTTCCCTTGTCTTTCATATTATTTTTTTTTAAAACCCAAAGCAAACTGCTCACTGAATTGTGACCATGGAAACAAACAGTGTGATAAAGATAATACCGTATATACTTCTATATTGTTAGTTAACAAGTAGTTTCATATTTCTTGCTGGCTCAGCACCAAAAGAGAGTTTTAATTAGGCCTGTAATGAATGGCTGGGAGCATTTTAAAGGCTATTAATCTCGTGGTGTAATTGAGTTAATTATAATACCATTATAAGCTCCCATGGAAATAGTATAAAGTGTATTCCATTTGTTTTGCTCCTAACGCCAATCCCCTGGCTTCATCTGAAATACTCGTACTGCAAGTCTTCAACACTGACAGAGAAAACTGTAAAACCGCTTTATGTGCCATCCCACTGAACCCTTCTGCTCAGTGCATTATCCTGGTCCTGATCCCGGACTCTCCAGGCTGCTGTGTTACCTGGAAACTGCAGGTAACCTCTTGCAACAGAGCATGTCTTCTTCAGCTTCCATTGCACACTGTAGCATTTCCTTGTTTTTTCCAGTTTCTGATCAGTTAGCTTCCCTGAGCGTGGCAGATGAGAGTAAGAATATGTGATCTATTTTCAGAAATAAAGATTACAGCAGCTTTCGAACTGTTACTCTTTGTGCTGTGGTAAAAAAAATGTGTAGCATAAGAGGTGTTTTTGCAAAGCATATGGCTTTTACACCAGTTCAGACTACAGTAAGTTTTGGATTTGGTTGTAAAACATCTCTGTGCTTTTTGCACTCTCTAGTCAAGAGTGTGACATCTTCAACAGATGGACAGATAAGCTTTCCATAATCCATGTCTTTCCTTTCAGAAGAAGAGATGAGATTCTCGTTTGTAAAAGTTGTTGAGGAAAACCTGAGCTGTATAAGTCTGTTGTATGCTTAGATGTTGGGGTGTGAAAATTTGATGGATATGCAGCTAAGCACTGGAGTTACTGATAACTTCAGGTCTGTCTTTTTGCAGATGTAAGGTCAGTCCTGCTTCTGTGTGTACTTCAAGACTTATTATTACAGAATCCCAGAATGATTTGTGTTGGAAGGGAGTTTAAAGCTCATCCAGTTCCAACCCCTGCCATGGGCAGGGACACCTTCCGCTGGAGCAGCTTGCTCCAAGCCCCTGTGTCCAGCCTGGCCTTGAACACTGCCGGGGATGGGGCAGCCACAGCTTCTCTGAGCACCCTGTGCCAGCACCTCAGCACCCTCACAGGGAAGAGCTTCTGCCTAAGAGCTCACCTTCATCTGCTCTCGGGCAGGTTAAAGCCATTCCCCTTGTGCTGTCCGTACAGGCCCTCGTAAAAAGCATTAGAGCATTTGCTTAATGTATTTTCAGAACCATGTACCTTAACTGTGGAACAAGCATGTTGCTCAAACCCCCCTTCTCTCTGTTTTGGCTGATACAATGTCTTGTTTGGTTTTTGTAACCCTGCATTATGAGGATTGTTTTGGTTTAGTGTTTTTAAGTTCTACAATCAATAGTTGTTTCCAACCTTAATTAACCTGCTGGGATGGTAGAACTGCCTTATTTTCTTGCGGTAACTTTGCTGGTCACACTTCTGTGTTTTCCATCCTCTTGACTATTACAGATTTTGTAAATAGTTTAGAAATGCCAACTTGTGATGTATGGGCTACTTTAACATTTCTTTGATTTATGTGCACAGTGTTGAAAAAAAGCCAAGGAAGCATATTATTCTGGGAAAAAAATGTTGCCAGTCTTCAGTTTTTTCAGTCTTAGTTAAAAGTTACACTTTTATCAATCAAACCTGATGGATTCTTTTTACATTCCTAAAAACGTTCATGACTTAACTCCTTGAAGTCTACAGAAATAATCTCACTAAATGTTTACTTCTTTTTGGATGTCTAACTGCATATATCTTTTAAACTGCTTTTTCATGCATTACACTTTGGTCGTCTGAAATTAGAGACATTCAAAAATCCCTAAGGGTAGGGGTTTATTCTTTTAAAACAAAGCTCAGCCATATGTTGCTATTATCAATAGTGCATTGCACAGACTGATGTATGAACACACATTTTGGTCTCTACCAGTATGGAGTAAGAGGATCTCTCTACCTTGTATACAAAGGACAAGGATCCGAGATTTATGATTATCCAGCTGCTCATATAATGTCCTAATGAAATGCAGAGCTGGTATTTTAATTCTTGTGTTCCGTTTCGGATCAGATCCCTGGAAGTCCATGTTGTGAGCCATAAACAGCTATTCTGAAAATACAGTTGAGTTTTAATGTAGAGTTCTTGGTTAATATGTAGTATTGTTTAGTTGGAGAAGAACTTCAGTAACACTTCTTGGAGAAGGAAGAGCTTGCCCGGCTGTGAGTGATGAGCAGGGTTGCTCTGTCTCCCTGGAGCCAGTGTCAGGTTGCAGACAGTATTCAGATATATGTCATTAATTTTTGAATGCAGAAAATTTGAGTAAAGGCAGAAAAGCGCTTTTTTTTTTTTTTTTTTTTAATTGCATTGGAGGAGGGGAAAGTTTCAGATTCTCTTGACCATCACATTTCGGAATTCTGCTTGGAAGTACAGTGGTGGTGATGTTTTTCCCTAAGAAATAGTCTGGAGATGTCTGTTCAGTGTTGAATGTGGTATGTTTCCAAGGGGGAAAATGATGCGTTTCTTTTTGTCATCCTCCAGAATGTAGCTGATCTTTTAACTTTCACCTGTGGTGAGTCTAGGGTTTATCTGTGCAAAAATGGGTGTTGTTACAGGGGAGGGCGAGAGTTTAAACCTCTTTAACCACCCTGTAAGTGACCTTTATCAGTTGCTGTTACTTAATGTGGGAATGCTTTCTGTGGGCTACTTCTACACTGTATTGGAAGGAGTATAAATTCATCCATCCACAAATGTTCTAAAGCTATAGGAATGATGTTCATACAGAGAAATAGGCCACATACATTATGTTCCAGATCTGCCTGTTCTGCTTCAGGCTTTAAATTGTTTGTCCTTGCTAGCAGGCTGGAGATTAGCATTCCCAGCAGCATTGCTTTGGGACATCTGCTAGGTTATTAGCAAAAGTAACCATTTAAGGAAGCATTCTCTCCTAATTTGGCAAGTTCAGCTCAGTTTAAAACCTACTCATGCAACTCCTGCTGGTGTGGGACTGTGATCACCTGTAATAGAAGAGAGTGGTGATATCTGATGTAGCCTGGCAGAGCATATCCATCTGTCCATGGCATACGTGTGGCAGGATGAAGTGTGTGCTGAAGTTCTTATCTTTGAGTACAGCTTCTGGCCTTGGGTAGGCCATGGGAGATCAGTAAAACCAGGATTCCCTTTGCTGGCAGAAAGACCTGTGGCTTGACTAATAGCTAAGTGTCTGATACTCAGTTATGGGGATTTGCTAATCTGAGTATTTTGTGCACTTTAATTATTGTGCAGGTGAGCAAAGCTCAGGAAAGACATTTAACAGAAGTTAAAATAATTAAATTTAATGAGTTAGGGAAAAAAAACAGCACAAGTAGCAGCCAAGGTCATTCCTGCTATATTGTTTGTCTGCTAATGGACTTCTTTCTCATCTGTTCTTCCACTGTCTTTTTCTTCTTTGTCTGCTGCTGCAACTGGGCTACCTGGATTTATACAAGCATTTTGTTGAAGAAGAGTATTAATTACTTTATTTGTCTGAAAAGTACTCTGTTGGCTGTAGAGGTAAAGCCCAACCACAGTGCTGCAAACCATGGCATGCTGTTAGACAATCTTTATTCTAGCACTCAGTTTTAAAGTATCTTCACATTTCCGCTATAAGCACCTGAGCAGCCCCAGTCACGGAGGCAGCAGGCCATTCTTTATGCTGACATAGCTGCCACCTGAGCCCCTGACGCCAAAGATTTAGTCTAGGGATTTAGAAAATATTAATCTTAGTAGGAGACCAGTGGCTTCAGTTCAGAGATCCGGTGGCTGTTTAAGGGAGCACAGCAGCACTGGGGGAGGATGCTAATTGTGTCCTTAGTCTTGAGTTTTAATGATGGCTTGTCCCTGCTACAAATTAGTTGTCCTATGCAATGATAATATTTTTGTCAAAAAAAAAGAATTTGGGTTTTCCGTCAGTTATTGGTCAAGTGCACTTATTGGGTCTTTAGACTTTAATGAAATCCATTAAGTGAACACACAAGTGTGAATATATTGCATAGAGTGACACTGAGATCATTTGTCTGTAAGTGGATCACCTTTGTACCAACTACTACCCTTGAGCTCAGGATTACTTGAAAATACTACTGTTTGTTACTGCACGTGGTTTTATTTTTGACATATAGATGCAGAACACAATGTGATAATTTTAATCTGCTTTTTGTGGTTCTTTTCCGTGTCTGGGTTGTAGCTGCATATCCAACAAAATGCCGGTTCATTTAGTTATCTTTCAGGAAACAGATACGCTCAAGGCCTTCAGAGCACCTCAAGGTATTTATGAACATCTTAAGTATAAAATACAGTTATTCCCTCTTTTGAAGAGGTAAATAGTGAGTAGCCCCAGATTATGATTACTCTGCCTCTATCCATTTTCAATACCTGATGTCTTTAAACCTCACAGCCTGTTGTCTGTGTAGTGTTCCTTTGTGCTGACATTATCCAAAAAGCCAGAATATTACACTAATGTAACTATTAAGTGGATTCCAGAATACTTAATAAAACAAAACCTGGAGGAGGAGTGGCTTTTGCAGACACTTAGAACAGTGCAGTTTTAATTTTATTGGCAGCAAGGGATGCAGAGGCTGAAGTTTTGACCAATTCCTTGAAGAAAGTGCTGCCAGATTTGCTATCTCTGCATGGTAAAAAGCCAAAGGCTTGCAAGCAGTATTGCAGTGAGGAAACATTGATGCAGTCGTTCATCAGCAGAACTTCAATGTCTTCGAAAGGAACGTGTGGGAAGAGCACACTTTAGGGCTGAAATCTGACACTAATTAAAACAGCACTCTCGGCAAAAATAGGGATTCAAAGACAATGGAATAACAAAATGTAGTGAAGAGAAGATGTTAGAAGAAACAGAGATATGTACCACTATAGGAATATCCATATAAAATGTCTGCGGTTGTTTTTCAACACCCTGGTCTTGAAAGGAGGAGAGATCTCAGAGAAAAGCAAGGTGGCATGTGCAGATAGGTGTCCTCGGAATGCTCTGTATCCCCTGGTTGATTGACCAGGGTGAGGCACGGGCACTGTACATCTCAGTGCAATGCAAGTAAGAGCTGTGCTGTGCAAAACGCTTGTAACAGAAGTGTGAGCTCATTAGTTTCACAGTTTAGTCAGATCAGGGTGTTTAGGAAAAGGGATTTGAAAGTATAGAATAGGGGTAGCCTTTGTTCCCATCACAGATAGGTATTTGTTGCTTAAATACTCTTGTCAACTGGAATGCGTTTTGGGGCAAAAAATGCTTTAAAAAAAAAAAAAGAACAAAGCATTGTAATTAAATTGTGAACTGGAGCAAAGGCACAATGTCTTGCTTTCTTACTAATTGAAAAGCCTGCAACCCAGTTCCACAAGAGGAAAACCAATGAGTAAAGAAATTGAAGACTGCTCCTTTTGTTTATTGATGCTGTTTTGGCCAAGTTAAGAATTCAGCTGTCCTGAAATGATCAAATGTTGTTTGGAGAAAAAGAGAATTTCCAAACCAGCCTCATTATCTGAGAGAAGCTTAAAAATCTCAATTAAGGTAGTGTAATTTCTCTCTTGCCTAGTTTAGTCTGCAGAGATGAAACTGGGGGAGTGTCCTGCTTGCTTGCTCATTGCTCTTTTCAAAGGAAGGACCAGAGTTTTATCATAATAGACAAATCCCTTGTTAGCTGCAAGGGAGAAATAGTTTAATGATGAGGGGCAAAACACTGGGTATCTTAAAAGAAGGCAAATGTGCATGTATTCATCAGTGTTACAGTGAACGTTCCGTGATGGGTAAGTATCTGTCAGGCTCTTCTGTAAAACTCCCTTTCTTGGAGGAATGGAAATGAACTTTTTCTTTTATTATTATCTCTGTCTGAGAAAGTGCTTTTCAATTTATATCTGGGCTGAATCAGTATTTACATGAGAATGGAGGAAAAAATACCACAACAGGGTAATGTGATTACAAAGAAAAGTCATTCTTCTGATTGCAGTCTTTAAAGAAAGAGGACCTATTGGTGCTTAAGAAGCTTTAAATAACGGTATTATGTAAATTTAATGTGCAACTGTGATTTGACACGATCAATTGTAAATGTTCCAAGTGATTCCCCCCCCCCCTTCTTACCTACTTTCTACCCGACCAGTTCAATGGCCTTGTCAGTAAGTGGAGTGTAATGACTTGTTTGGTCAGCAGTCAGCACATGCAAAATCTCCAGCCCATGAATTATGTAAACTACAGACCTTTAGACCCAGCACAATTCTAATGATGAAGCTTTAATTTAAAAAGTTTTAAATTAGCACTGTGAACATGTTTGTAGCTTCATAACACACAGTGTAGTGTAGGCCTGGAGGCCAGAATATAAACTGTCATGATACAGTCAAGACATTTCTGTTGAACAAAGGGGCCATACTGCATTGTTCTGATTTACGCCCTTTGGCTGTAGCAGAAGTTCTCTGTCTGCTTCAAACCTTAAACGTCATCTGCAGCAGGTATCTCTGGGAGGGGTCAGACGGGTTCTTCTTTGTGTGTTTTGGCTTTTTTAGGGGTGTGTTGTCTTTGTGTTAAGAAGAGAGTCACTGAGGTAGAATAAACAACTACTATGTGATTCACTTTTAAAGAATATGCATGCTTTTGGGATGAAATCCAGTCTGCATTTCTCTAATACACCTTCTCTTTTTAAATAGTTCATGTGAAAGCCAAAGATACTTACATGAATGGAGAAATTGCTCTCTTTACAGTTACAGCTGTCGGGGAAGTGACTCCAAAGTGCTGTCTCTGTTGTGTTAAATTTCACTTTGTGGGGAAGGTTAAGAGCTGTCAATACATGAATGTAGTTTTCATATACTCAAGAACACTGGAAATATGAATTATGGCACCTGTAGAACATTAGTGATAATCTTTTCTTGTAAAAAATATAGGCTGTGTTACCATTAACAGAGAGAAATGATGAATCTCAAAAATAATAAAAACTAGTCCAAATTCTGGTTTATTTACCTTCAGGTAAAGCTCTAAGCATTAGTTTAAGTACTTTTCCTACATCCTTGAGAACTAGAGTCTCTTGATTTTTAAATGTGGAATTCACACATCTACTTGGAAACACAGTTTCTAAGAAAAATATCAGGTATCATGAGTCTCATCCTAAAACTGTGCAAGTTGGCACTGGTGTATGTCCTCGCTGCGAAGTGTTATCAGTTGATTTTGTTGGTGGTGGTTTTATTTGCTAGTTTTGTGAAATAGATTTTATGTTTGTGAAATACATTTTATGTTTCATCTGCATGTATTGGGGGAGGGAAAAAAGATCAATCTTGTTGAAATTTTAAGGAGGAATTTTATTAGGAAGTAAAGAGCTTAACTTTACATAACCATTTGGAATTCCTCAAAGCTGGAAGACGTGGATGCTTGCTGTAATAAAGCCTCTGAATGATGGGGCATTCCTCAGCAGCTGATAAAGAAATACTTTGCAGTACTACCTAGTGCTGCACCTGCGCTCAAGCTCAGTGAGTATTTGGAGTATTCCATGGATCAGGCTATTGCTGTTTACCATTCTGTTGGTTTAAATGAGCACAGTTGTCAAAAGCAGACGGAAGGTTGTTTGGAATACGCTACAGAAGGCAGTTGTGACCATCCACAAGTGTCCAGCTTTGGCTTTGTTGGGTCACAGGGTCCCTTAGACCTGCATGGATCATTCTTTGGAGACACTGACTGGCAGAGCAGCTCTGCTGGTCCAGCCAAAGGCTTCCGTTGCCCTGAATCTCATCTCCTGCAGTAGCTGGTAGACACTTCTTTGCAGTGCTATTCCAGCCATCAGCAATCTCTAACTCAGGGACTTCAGGTAAATGTGGTTTCTGTGTGTTTATTAACCCTCAGCGGGTTTGTGTCCCTTGAGCTTATCTCTGTTTTCCTGTATGAGCCTTTTAACACCCAGCGTACCCTCTGACAGTACATTCCATTGTGTTCCCTAAGGTGAAGGGAGTATGTTTGGAAATAGCATTCTCTTGTCGGAAAGTACAAATTTTGAGGGCATTGGTATGTTTCTAGCTGAGATTTGCTGTCATGTCTGATGCTGACAGACAAAGGAGTTTATTTTACAAGGGGGAAAAAGGAACTGAGTAGCGTGTTATTATCCATCAGGACGGTTGAATCTTCAGGCTATAGTTTTGATGTTAGCGTTACTGTTTTGGCACTATTTTCAGTCTTGTTTCTGCTCCTCAGAACAAGCAATTAAGAAACAATTTCCCAGTCTCTTCAGTTAACATCTCTTTGCCCCCAAAAGCAGTACATTCTGTGCAATACAGTGTGTGATACTTTAATAATGTATAAATCAAGTTGGAAAGAAGCTGCCTGTCAGTTTTATTAACTTTGACCTTTTCTCCCATTATAAGGATGGTTGGTAAATATTTAATGGCCCTTATAGATTTTGACAGCTGGATCTGCATTCCTAGGAGCAAAGGTAGATTATAAAGAAATACCTATAATTAATAAAAATAGTTTAATCACTGGGGGTCAGCCTTCATGTATAAAATTGTTAAAATATATTTATTTTGAATTTTTTAATGCCTGACCACTAAATGTCAGACTAGCTGGGAGGCTATGAAATGTCTTTAAAAGGTTGCATTTAAAATGGATCTATGCTTAGCATTATTTTATGCTGGTTACCTCCATCTCTGAGCAAGGGTCCAATTGATACATCCATGAAATAGCTGCCAGTGTCCTTCTGCACAGCGACTGGTGTCACCAACACAAAATGGCTACAGGAGGGCTGCTGTTAGTAAGATCCAAGAAGAAAAGGGAAAAGCGTGTTCCTGGAGTTGGAGAGGTCTTCTGCCAGAGCTGTCTTTTCCTTTAATTCCCTGCATATTGCACTCACTGCAAATTCTGGGAGTGAAGATTGAAAACTAAGCCCCTGACACTTTGAAACATTGCCTTTCAAACATGTGCTGTCCATTGCTCTCATTGATTTTTTTTTTTTTTTTTCATTTCAGAAATCTGTCGGAGAAAAACAAATTTGAGTAAAATTCATTGGTCTAAGGCGAGCTGTTGGGGCACTACAATCCCCCCTCCCCTGGCAGAGCACGGTTCTCTTCCCATTAGGAATGCAATGTGTCTTCATGTCGTGCCACAGCCAAGATCACGTGGCAAAGCAGCCAAGTGTATCAAGAGCCTGTTAAAAAGCCTTATGGATGCTCTGAGCATTGACATTTGAGTCAGATTGCCTCACTGGTTAGCGTCACTCATTTTAATAGCCATTTTCAAGTAGATCACTTTACCCTGCTTTGTTTCACTCATTTTCAGTCAGTCCCCTGCAGAGTAGCTTTGCCTAAGCCCACTTTATTTTCTGAACATACCTAAATTGTATTTTCCTAACTGTACCTTTTTTTAGATTCACACCAAACAGTTCACCTTTTCGAATCACATCTTTAGACACTTTAAAGAACACATTGATGTGGGGACTAGAATGATGAAGGAAATTGCGTTTGTTTGACGCTGAATTCCTTCCCCAGGTTCCTTCAAAAGGGAAGAACTAAATATAAACTGGGAGGTTTTAGAGGTAAGCTTGCAACTTGTTGCACTTGAAACGGTTTCAGGACAGATACAGCACTGTGGCTGTTCCTACATCTCTGAGCAGTGGGATCGTACTCAAAATCTTGCAGATTCATGTTGTGTCCTTCCTAAATTTGTCTTTCACTGGCAAGTAAAATAAAAGGTTAGGAGAAAGCTATTGAATGTGAATGTTCTTGCAATGCTATGGAGAGATGCTAGCAGGTATTTTAAAGGGTAGATTTTTCTTTACAGTGGTAGAAACTTCTTTGTGAATATTGGTGGTTTTATGTTTAAGAACTAAAGATGTGTTATTTCTAAAAAGCCAATTTATGCATCTTTTTTCCTCTTTTCTTCCAAAAAGTAAGAATGCTTGATCCCTTGAGATCCTTGAGGGGGAGAAACAGTCTTCACATTTAAAAGCAAGCTCAAGTTTCAGGAGAGTTAGGACTTGAGAAGATGTCTTGGATTCATCATCTTACTTGCCCTATAGCATAACTTCCTTGTGATACTTATTTCACAGCAGACTATAAATATGCTTTTGTTTGCATCATCTTCCATCCAAGCAATATATGTATGAAATACCATACATTAACTTACTGACTGGCTGTAATTTGAATCAGGTGGTACAGATAGTAAAGGTCTGACATAGACAGCATACTGCAGTGGTGTGTATTTTAATATATATGTGTTTTATTATCCAGTTGCAGTACCATGCCGGGCTGGCATCTGGCCTTTTGAATCAGCAGTCTCTGAAACGCTCAGCCAACCAGATGGGAGTATCTGCAAAACGCAGACCAAAAGCCCAGCCAACAACTCTTGTGCTACCTCCTCAGTAAGTAATGGAGTATTTTGAAGAGTTTGCATGGTGGGGAGCAGATTTTCTTGAAAACTTTTAATTGTAATGTTAGATTCTTTAAAAATCAGCCTTGTGCTTGCATTTTTGTTTCATACAAGATGAATTATTCTGATTGGTGGGGTGGGGTACTCTGTAGAAACAGTAATTTGTTTCTTCTTCTTATGGAGGTCCTTGATAACATAAGACTTGCAAGGATTCTTCTTTGTAGTAGGTCATAAACATTTTTGCAGCATGAGGTTGTCATTGAGGAATGATGTTCCCCTGAGTAGTATGACTTGAAGCTTCAAGTAGGACTTCTCTGAAGGTCCTAAAAGGCTGAAGCCAAAAAGTCTTTGGTGTGAGTACTTTCTCGACAGACGTCTGTCTGAGTCCATCTGTTCACCATATGTTAGTTTTGCATTGGATCTAAATGTCTTTTACAGGTGACAAGCAATTATGAGGACACTTAGGAACTGTTTGAGGACATAGAGTATCAACACTTCAGGCAGTCTGTGTACTGATGCCAGAAACAGAGATGTCCATAGCTAAGCTTATAAATTAATAAACTGCTTAAAATATTTAGTTACGTATAAGAAAATGATTATTATGGAGAAAATGAAGTGCTGAGCAATTATTCGTTGTGCTGAGAGCATCCTTGTAGTTTGTGGAAGCTGCCTGGGTTTTTTCACAGAGCAAGTCACTGGTGTATAAACATTGTGCTTCTAAAAACTTCATAGTTGTAATGACAAAAGTCCCTGTTGTCACCAGAGTCAGGCCTGAATTGATGAAGGAATCAAAGGGAATCTTAATATTGGATATATAATACACACATTAAAAAGTATATCTCTGTCTGCAGGTGAGTTTTCCCTCAGTTTTGCATTTATCTGGAATTTGCAGATAGAATATAATTTTAATGTGGTAATTAAGCTTGATCTAGTAGTTGAATTATGTTTCAGTATCTTATTACTACTTTCAGCATTATTCACAAGGAAAATATGCTGAGCTGGTCCTTTATCTGTCACTGGTTTTCTTCTCTCTGGCTTCTCTTTGACCTTTCCTTATTTGTCCTTATTTGCTATTTGGTATGTCTTTAAGAAGAGAATAATAGCTGTAGTAAGTCAAATGCAGTACCTGTTGGGCTCAATATCTTGTCCCCAACACAGGGCAGAAGTGGATTATGAAAAGACTTATGAAAATAGGCTTATGAAAAGTATTAAAAAAAGTGTGGCAAGTGCATTTTAATATCTTGATTTTGCTGGGGTTTAATGCAAATAATGATGAATCATGCTGTGAGTTTGGTTTTTCCTCCCCTTCGTTCTTTATAAAATCCAAAAAAAGAAAGCATCAGGTGCAGAACTTCATATCTCCTTGATATATATATGGCATACTGCATACTGATTTTTCCCATGGGAGTTCAGGGTTTTTTGGCTTTATTGATTAGTCAAGAAAGGGGAAACTATTTATTTCTCTCTTTTTTTTTTTTTCTTTGATGTGTGCTGTTAAGTTAAATGAGAAGTATTTGGGCTGAGTACCAGTGTGCTGTGAGTCAAGTATATATTAAATGTTGTTCAGAGCAACTATATTATGTAGAGCTTTTCTTAAACAGGAGTAGTACAAACAGGCTATATGCCAAAATGTCATTTTGGAATGGCAGATTGGAGCAAATAGCAACGCTGCAGTAATCCTTTTCAGCCTGCAAAAGAATGCAAGGAATGCTGTTGTTGAGGAGGTAACATAAGTGACGATCGGACAATGAATCTTCTAAAATCTCTTTTGTTTTTATGCAGATTTTGTATAAGGATAGTTTGATGTTAAATGGCTTAATCTGAGTTAAAGGTAGCATTAGAGAGCATGATGGATTTATTTATGTTCTTGTTCCTTAAAAACACTGCATGGGCAACTTTTGCTATTGCACATTATGTTCTTAATGGCAGTGACACAAGATGAGGAATTACCTTATTAATCTGTATCTTTGATCTTTATTGCTATGGTGAGACTTGAGTTTTATTCCAGAGGCTGAACAGAGACAAATGGTGTTTCTTCTCATAAAGGTGGTGATACAAAACTTGATTGTTGTATCAACTCATTGTTCACTTGAGCCCTTCCTCTCTTTCCCTGCTCTGCTTTTTCTTTTTCCTCTCCAAAATGGCTTTTTTAAGAAACAAACAAAACAAACCCAAAACCTTCTCATCCTGTTTTGGAGGCTCGGACATCTCTTGAAACTGCATGCTCACAGAAGGAGCTAGAGAAGGGGTTTTGCAAATGGCAAAGCTTATTCTTGGTGGGCCCACTCATTGGTCCCGTGCCACCCCTAGGCCATCTTTAGATGTTTTGGAGACCAAAAGCCTTCGCTTTTCACTAGTAGATACCCAAACCAGCAGCAGCGATTTTGAATCAAAAAGGTGTTTTTACAAATGGAAGGTCTCAGTCCTGTAACCAGGAAAATTTTCATTTTCTCATTGTTTTCCTTATCTGAGGGGCTTCTAAGTGCTCTGAACAGTTTTGAAGAGTGGCCTTTTGGTGTTCAGTTTGGCTTTTCTGTGTTGATTTTCATTGGCTCTGAAAGTGCAGGAAGGAATGCTAGATTGGCATGCATCTCCTTTCTAGCCAAATGTATCTGTATGAGAAAATGACTAACTGCTGGCTTCTTTCTCCCCCTGCTTTGTCCCTCCTTCTGTCTTCTATTAACAAGACATCTCCCTGTACTTGCTAATAGATGCGTTCCCTCACATGCTTCTCATCTGGCTGCTGGTTCCTTCCTTCTGTTTGCTGAAGTGCTGAAAGCTGTCAGCTCCTTCCAAGTGACTAGAAAAGCAGATACATGCAATCCTTCTGAAAACCAGTGTCATCTTCTGGTTTGAAAGAAATGTAGTCAATAAGAAAGCATAGCTCTTAGGTTTTCTTCTCTTCTCTTGAAATGTAGTAATTCACGCAGTTAATCTTGTATTATTTTGCTTGGCACCACATCTCAAAAGCAAATTCCTAGTTCCAAAGCTGTCTCCATGACTGTGGGACCAGAACGCTGTGCCTCAAAGAGTCTGGGGTGGCTGGGAGCAGTGAGCCCATGGAAGCAGTCCCTGCTGGTGGACTACCCTGCTGCGAGCCTGGCAGACTGTGGTATGTCACTTGTCTAGCTGGAAAATGACAGCAGTGAGTTGCTGTGAGATGAGGCAGAAGAAAGCAAAGAGGAAGCGCAGGAAGTTGACTAGGTTCTTGCAGTTGTGTTCATTGGCCCACACAAGAGGGTCAGTTAGTTTTAATAGGAAATTTTAGGGGTCTCGGCTGACAACCTTGTGACTTGATGGCTCTGTTGTATAGGGCTTTCTCAGTGCTCCCAGATTAATCATCTGTCTTCTCTGTCTGGCAGGAAATTGCCAGAACAAGAACTTACTCACTGCAAAAGGTACTAAGGCTCTTGCCCTTTGTGGTGCCTTTTAGGGTCATTTGTTGTGACACGTGTGGTTTTGGGGAAATAAGCAGGCTATAAACAATAAAGAAGCTGAAGTCTGCTTCTTGTTTGACAACTTCAGGCTCAATGGACAGAGAGGCTTGAGTAAAAGAGTCCAATTTTTTTTGTTTTAGGGCTCTTCAGTTTGTCTTGTAAATCTCTTGTGGTTTGATGGATGCCCAAACCTGACAGTGAAAACATTGTAATAGATTGAGTAAAAAATCTCTGTGAATTTATACTCTATTGCTAGAAACGGAGCAGCAAAATTACTTTTCCATTATTGAAAAAACAAAGACAGTGCTGCCCATGATACTGCTCCAGATAAATGAGCAGTAATAAACTGTGAAGATAACTTTTATGAGATAAGAAGGGCTTGAGCGCAGAGTGCTGGGCAGAGTCTCAGGAGGGACAGGTTGTTTCTGGCACTTGTTCTGGGTGAGATGGAGGAGGTCTCTATTCTGCTCTGTACACTCAGAATCCATCTGGACCTTCTAGAGAAGATGGATATATTTAAAAGAAGTCCAGACTTGCTCCATTTTGGAGCTACATTAGCAAAAGATGCTCTTTTGTGAGTGGTCTCCTTTAAAAAGTTAATTTACTGGTTCAGCAGGTATCTGATCATCTGGATTTGGAAAATAAATGTATAGCTCTCCCACATTTGGTGTTTATTGTAGCTTGATTCAGTACCAGCATAGTCAAAGTGTTGTTCTTTCATAGAATTGATGCCCTATCAGTTTTAGTGGTTCTGTCATATAAGTAACACTGTAAGATTCTGTTGCATTTGTTCAGGAACTTTCTTCAGGGCATAAAGTCAGACTTTCAGGGAAGGAGTTTGATTTAAAGTAGTGATTTAATATTCAAAACAAAATTCCTGTTTTTAACAGTGAACTAACTGAAAGCTGTATGTGTGTGTATGTGTGTATATATGTGTATATATATATATATATATATATAAATAAACTATACACCCAGTCATCAAATGTGCCAGAAGAAATTATTTGGAGCTTCACTTGTGTAATTTATCAGTTTTACATTAAGAAGAATCCTGATGAGCCCTTTGTCAAGCATTCTTGGAGGGAAGGGTTTTCTCAGCGTTTCATTTTATAAACAGCATCTGATTGCTTCCCAGGTTCAGGGATTTTCACAGTGAAAGAAAGAGGCAGATTATTCTGAAGGTAATGGCAAATCATGCTTAAGCCAGCAAATGTTCATAGGTTTTGGATTTTTTAAGACCCTGTGTTTAAATCCTGCTCAGCTGGTCTGACCTCACTGAGATGCCAGGTAGGGTTTCCTGCTCCAGCACCAGGAATCCGATGTCCCAGTGAAGTGTGACACCTGGTCTGGAGGCTGTGAGGAATGTGGGTATTTACCACGGGGGTGTTGTTGGTGCAGTAATCCTGTTCTGTGTTACACACTGTCCTCTAACGTTGGGCCTCCTCTTAGAAGTAGTCAGGAGCCGAAGAGGGAAGAGTGTGACTCTGCCTTCCATTGTGAGAGAAGTTGTCAGAAGTTCTTGGTGCAGTTCTGAAGTTCTCCTTTCCCCCTCCTGGCAAAGCTGCATTAAGTATCAATATTCATTAAATACCACAGAGATGATAATGTAATAAAGCAATAATCCTCAGGCCCACGTCTGTATTTCTTTCCAGAAGAGTTGGGGTTGAGAATATAATTAAAGATTAAAACTCTGTTTGCATTCTGGAACATGGAGATATCTTTTTGTACATGATGGGGAATTGCATTAATAAGGAAGAGATCAGTTTCCAATAACTCTCAATACTAGGAGCTCATTTAATATCCCTGTTCATGTCTAAGTTTCTCTCGGTATTCCGTTAGTTTGACTTCATCAAGACAGTGCAACAAGAACTGTAGAAGAACATGTTGCTGAAATATAGGGCTCTTCTGCTCCACAAATTAATCCCTTTTTCTATGAAAAAGAAAAGATTAAAAATTAGTTCTTTATATTGTAAGACAATATTTAACAAGAATAGGTTTAATTACTTTGCAGCCATGTACCACGTAGATTGAACATTAGTTTTAGTATTTGGTATCATGTACACAGTTTGAATCATATCATTGTAGTGTTTTCTTTTGATTTGGAGTAGATCGATGAACACCTGTTTGGCAGGTGTTTTGGGAAGCTGTTTTAGTGTAAGTTGCAGGGTATTACATTTATCCCTATCTGCTATATTGATTTTAGCGTTGAGAGTCTATGTGCGTATGGTGCAGCATCTTTTGATAACTCAAGTCTCTTAATATTTCAGCTGGTTCAACTAAATAGAAAGTCTCTTTAAAAGTTACTTTCCCTTAGAAAATCATAGTCAGTTTGTTTCTTTTGTGTTTTTCCCTTCCCCTGTGTTCTGTGGTCAGTTCTTTGTTTTGCCTTTAAGTAAGCTCCATAATTTTGCACAGAAGGTCCAAAATACTGGTTTCCCCCCTCCTCAAATATTGGTATTTTAACTCCCAAAACTAATCTAGCTGGATAGAGTGCGAGTTCTTTCTAACCTCTAGTAAAAATGATTTGCTTATTACACAGGTGGTTTTGTGAATGTTTGTCCATTCCCTAGAGGAAAATCTATTTCAATTATAAAATCCATGCTGTGGATGTATAAAATCCATTTTGGGGGTTAGTATTCCAGTGGTGGTGATGGTGGAGGGGTTTGATGTAACGATGGCAGTTGGATGGTACCCATTCCTCTAGAATTTTTCAAGGGAATACACATAACGTATGTAGTGTTTAGTTTCTTTCAAGGAGAGCTACAGAATAACATGAACCTGTTCAGACTGCTGCCTACAACACTGCTTCAGAGAATAGCACATCCTCAAGTGAATTTTTCAACCCATGTAGAATATAATAGAGAACAATGAGCAAACACGAAACCGCTGTTTTGACAGCTTTGTTCCAGGAAAATAAGTGCTAAGAATTCAGATCATGTTGAATTTCAGCAGCTATTGAAAATACGATAGTTTTGAGTTATTTTAAGATACAGCAGTGTTGTTATTTGTTTGGGATTTTTCTTCAGGTTTCCTGTCTGCCTACTAAGCAGGCATGACAACAGTTGCTTTAAGACAAGTGTTTTATGGAAACAACACTGGACCTCGTGGAAAAAAAAAAGTCCACCTTTCATTTTGGTTTTAGTTAGATCCTTGGGTGTTTCTGGTTTCCTTAAATACAGCGTGTGTTGAAGTTGGATCCTAGGACATGGGAGGAAAAGTTGCAATTATCCCAGCTTCTTCATTTTCTTCTCAACAGTGTTTCCCCAGCACTGCAAGCTAAGAAATCTGGTTCTATGATTTACTACAAAAGTACGTTGCCACCACAGTATTACAAATTCTGATATAAGTTACCCTCAGTGGTAATGTTTAATGGATGGCTTGGAGCTGCTCTGGTTCTTTTCAGATTTGATAGCCAGGACACTTGGATCCCAAACCTGGAGAAGCATCTGCCATGGTTGAACCCGTAATATGCATCTGCTGTGGTTGAACCCGTAATATATTACAAATTTTGAGGGAAAAATTCTTAGGTGACAGCACATCATTAAACTTTTGTGAGCTGAGTTTTATCAAGAGAAGAGCTTTGTTTTCACTTCTGTTCGCTTGGGTTATCTCCCATGTGAACTGTGGAAGATTAATCCTCATCTAATCTCCTGCTGTGTTGCTATATCTGGCAACGGGGGGGTCTGTAATAATCTTTGTTATGCCAGATCAGTGGGTTCTTTGGCTACAGCTATATGCTGAATTTCATTCCATTAAGTCCCATACAGGTGCATATTTTCTTACAAACTACAAAAATCCAACAAGCATTGATCAACACAGATTGTCGAAAGGAAAGATTTTTAACTCGATGTTCCTTACGATATTCATTAGCAGGATAATGATTTCTATCCATAAAAGTACAAGAGATGAGGATTTGGGATGCTGCTTTATCCCTAGTAAATTACTGAAATGTGCAATAGTTGTGTTGTAAAACTTAACAAACGTACTTTAACACAGAGGAAAAAATCTGTTCCATTAATTAACTTTTCAACAAATATTCTAACCAACTGCTATGGAAAGAGACTGCCTGTAATTAAGATTTCAGCATTTCTTCACAGTGTATAGAGCTTCACTTCCTATGTGCTGTGAGCTTTTATGGATTGATAGCCTGAGCTCAAATGTCCTTGTTGTGAACACCTGCATGAGCAGTACTGTCTTGAAGCCATAAGCCAGAAGAGGCCTGGGGCTGATCCCTGTTGATGTTTTGGTGTCATATTCCGCAAACTAATCCCACAAATAGAACTGACAGAGTCTGATGTGCAGCCCTGTGTGACTGAGCAGTGATTTGACATAATTCCCATCTACTTTGCTGAAGATCAGCTGAAACACTCCATTGTTGGGAAGTGAAAAAGCTGTCTCTGTCTGGAAACTTTGGGCTGTGTACCAGCATGATCTGCATGTTCATTTTCTGGAATAGGCACAGATCCAGAGCAGTGTGTAGCTCTCAGTGAACATTAGTGTTACTGGGGGTTGCAGCTCTATTGTAAAAGAGCAAATTTCGGACTCTTTGATGTATGTTTGCCTTAGAGGTAATGTTTGTGTGAGAACTGTGCCATTAAAAGGTGGCAATTAATTAAAAGTTGTTCCATAGTCCCAACCATTAGAAGATGCCCTTGCAGCATTTAGAGCAGAACACTAATAGTGCACTGTAGGGAATCCCTGTACTTTCAGTAAAAAAGAAAGTTAAGGATGAAGATGTTAATGTGCAATTAAAGACTCAAACACTCATTTAACTGCTTGTTTCTGTGTCAAAAAAAAAGGAACACAAACTACCAGTGGATGGACTAATTAGACAGTGAAGAACAAGCTAGATAAGAGAGGAAATTTGTATGACGTTAATGATATCAAAGCTTTCTCTAATGCTGTGATTTTTATCATATGATTGCTTTAACCCCTTTCTTTTTCAGCTTTACTATTTGGGAAGGGTGATTAGCAGCAGCATTACTGCAGCAGACAATCAATCTGAAAAGAATAAAACTGCAGCTTGCCAAATTAAGAAGCGCATTACAGGAAATGTTCCCATCTGCACTGGTTGTATATTCCCTTGTCAAAGATGACGAGCAGAAAGAGCTGAGCCATAATAAGCTGGGTGGGAGAAGGTCTTTATATTTTGGTGGTGCAGCAAGAATGGCAATAGGAATGTATTGAGAATATATTTATTAACCTTTATGCATTTGAGAGGAAAACTAAACAGCTACACTATGAGGGGGATAAAAGTGCTTTGAAATGTGAAGCCTGTAGTGTTAAGGAGAAGGAAGCTCTATGTATATCACTGTAAAAACAGCTGTGATATCTAAATTGTACCTGCAAATGCAGGCAACTGAAGTCCCCTGTAGTTTCAACAAAAAGGTAATGAACTGCAGATGGGGATTTACCTGGGGATTAATGGGGCCATTCCCTTCCCTGGGGACTGTGGTGGGTGGTGGGGGACTGCCTGTGCTGCCTCGAGTGGCTGCGTTCAGCACCCATCAGGCAACCAAGCTTCTGAGTTTGAGGATGGTGAGTAAATACCCTTTAAAATTAGAAAGGACACAGAGTTTGAGAACTGCTTTGCTCTGCTTTCTTTACTTGATGTTAAAAATAACTGTTATTACTTTTTAATTTCACTTTAGGGCATTCTCTCGTTATTCGTGTGTTTATGATGTACCCTATGGATGGGTTAAACAAAAAAAAAAGCTGATGACTTCATAGAGTTTTCCTCTAAACATAATCATCATTTGTAATGATTTGAACTCTTTTGGTACAATCATTTTGCTAGTCCCATTTTCTCAATTGCCAATGGAAAACATAAATAAAATGCAACCATTGGAAGCTTCACTGGGTGATTTGATTTGCATCCCTTTATAGATACTATTATTTTCATTCCTAATGGTTAGATTTTGCAAGGTACTTCCTCTTTGCTGTATAGGTTTTACTAATAAAGAGTCACAGTGTCTTTATAATTTCAGTTATGTTACTCAGTAGTGCGTATATGATTTTGAAAACAAGTGTTTTAATAGCATAACACACATTTCTAATTGGCCATAGATATATTTGCCTCATTATTAGTTTATTTGCCTGTTTCTTACCTTTGCATGGGTAATACAGGGAGTAAAACGGTCTGAACAAAGGAAGACCTTGTTAACATTGGCAGACCTAGTTTTGATTTTTCTCTTTGACTGCAGGCAGTCTCTTTATTATCTGTGAGTCATGGCTGGGGGAATCCTGTAGTGAATCCTATAGTAAATCCTCTAATTTTAGCAACCAAAATTCCATGCAGCAGTATTTGCATTGAAATGATTTTTTTCTTTTTGTGGTGCTCAGGATTGTTCTTCCAAATTCTAGTTTGGGAAAGAAAGTGTTTGGCACACAGATTGTGGTAGTTAATCACTTATTTAACCTTTGCTGAGCTTACCTGAATGCTGTCCTGGGAATGAAACAAAGATTATATTCCGTGTATGATCATTGTGCTGTGTTGTTGCCTGTAATACTTTGTTTCCATCCTTGATTGTGGAATAGTATTTGGCCTTTTCATTCTGTGCCATGTATGTCTGAAGGCACTTGACAACACAGAGATTCCTGAATAAGTTATTGCAGGGCGAATCACTGTTTTGTCGAGTTGCTCGATGCCTTGGTTTCCCCATGTGAACTATGAACTGTATCATCTGGGAACCACACAGGAGCGCCGAGAGCAACTCGAGTAGTATTTGTACAAAGCTGGGATAAGAGAAGGCATTAACTGTAAGGCAGATGCTTTCATCCAGGGCAGGGTCTGGATTTTTGTCAGTTCTTCAAAACCAGTGAAGTTTTTACAAAATTCAAAGTCCAGGAGTGACCCATTGTGAGGAATGAATGACCGTGTAATTCCTACTTGTGAGACCTAATAGGCAGCTCTAACTATCCACTGTCATCGTTCATCCTGATAAATGAGGGGTGATGTATTATTCTGTCTCCTTTGTGTTCTCACCTTTAGGTGTTCGTTTCAGTGATAGAAGACAAAGTGCAGACACATGAAATAATTACACAGCAAGCTTGGCTGGAGCCTGTCAGTCTGTGTCAAGCTCCTTTAGACTTCTCAAATCTTTAAGTTGTTGAGCTCTCGCTGATTGTTGCATTTAGTGTTTGGTGTTAAAATCAAATGTGCTCTAGAAGTGGCAAAAAATACCCCACTGTTTTGATGTATTTGGACTTGGAATTTAATATCTGTGTCCAAAATAGCATTGTAAACCTGAGCCTCCCCTCAAGCCAAACCCCAGGCTTTTAGACTTCCCTATTTTACATGCAGAACCTTCTTTCATTTTGACTTTTGCATTTTAACAGCTGCTCAGCAGGGATGATGCTTTTGCTCATCACAAATTTGTATGCGCCTTGTAGACAGGTCTTAGAAAAGAGCCTTTTGTGAACGACTGAAAGGCAAATCAAACTTGGATCTAAATTTGGGCCTAATCAGCTACATGGCAGTTTGCAGAATCATAGTCATCTCTAACAGTACTTTACTGTTATAACAAATAATACCTAAGTTTAAGCTTTTATTGCTTTTTAACTTTATTTTATGGTTCAATTTTAAATGTAAATTAAGAAAAGAGGGCATTAGGCTGATGAGCCGAATGTGACTGATTTATATTGTTAGCAAGTAACACATAGATTTGAAAGTTTAGGAAATGAATCCTGCCTGATAATCATGGGTTTGGGTGTTTCAGTTGCCGAAGCACGATGTGTCCGCTGAGCGCGCTGAATAGATTCTGTAGTTGTAATTCCTCCAACTGTGTGTTTATGTGCTTATCCCTCAGGTACCACCACCTCTGCTTAACCCCTGTGTGCTGCAGCTTTTTGTGTTTTCTAGTCAAGTAGACATCAATGGAAAAGTCTGCTGTGGCAGTGGGCGCTCCACAGTCTCAAATCTGAATCCTCTTTGATTTGTAGTTGGAAGGGACCTCAGGAGGTCATCTAGTCCAGCCTCCTGTTCAAAGATGGTCTCTTTTCTCAAGTGGATCAGATTAGTCGTGATGTTGCCTTAAGTGAATCCTGAAAACCTCCAAGGTTGGAAAACTACACTTGTAGTTATCAGTGAAGCAGTTCACCTGCTTCTAGAGGTCTCCTTACTGCTGTTCTTGTTGAAATATCTTGAAAATAACCCCATTCTAGGGAGAGGTTGGGGGGAGAATGCAGATACTTTTGGAGAAGCTAAGTAGTTGTACAGGTTATATATATATATATATATATATATATATATATATATATATAGCTATAGATGCAGGTTATAGTAGCCTGCTTTAAAAAAAAAACACAGTAAGAACCTTATGAGTTAACTAAAAAAGGGCACTGCAAGGAGGAGTGCTTGAGATTTAAAATAACACTTGTATAGTTTTTTTTAATCTAAAATATGGGTTAAAAGCAGTTCATATGTTGATGCATCCATGATCCTTTCTGCTTTGAAAGTTGCTCTGTGCATAGAGTTACTTCTTAAACAGTGATTTTACTATGTAGTAGATGACGAGCAAACATAATTCTATCATAGGTATTTCTGAGGAAGTGAGACGCATTTCTAGCTGTGACAGAGTGATGGTGGCTCTTGTATGCCACTTGGAAAATGAGCTCGTTGGCAGAAGATGCCAGGTAGAGCTATTTTAACATGTGATTATGCTTTTAAAATGAAAATTTCAGTGCAAAGAGAGCAACTTCAACACCGCAGACAGAAAATCGATTTTAATTTTTAATAGTACAGCTAAAATAGTATCTGCTGCTACTAATTTCTTTTGGTTGTTCCACACTTGCTGTCTTCCCTCTGGTTTTTATTAAGTCATCAATGGAGATAGAAATTCTGATATTGAAGCCTAAGTGTTGTAATATTCTTCTGCCTCTCCTGCTGTGTACTCTTGCATCTGTCTGCAATACCATGATTGGTCTGTTTCTATTTGTATGTATTTAAGCCACTTAGTTTTTGTTGTGTCTTAGGCATCATCCTTCAGCAGCAAGCTCTTATGCGAGCAAACCTATTAATTGCTTTGTCAAAGTGTCAGTATATACTGGATCTGAAAGATCTCTGTTTTGCAAATCTGTCGGGTATCTTCTTGAACAGAAACCACAGAATCAGGGAATGATTTTGGTTGGAAGGGACCTTAAAGATCATATAGTTCCAACTCCCCTGTCATGGGCAGGGACACCTTCTATTGGAGCAGGTGCTTGTCACCTCCATACAACCTAAATACATCCTAAAATGCAAGTGTAAACAAACAACATGGAACTGGTTGTTGGATAATCCTTAGTTTTCAGGTAGTTTCAAATATTTCCTTACCTGTTAACTTGTTCTCTCGTTGGTTGTTTCAGAGAACTTCAAGAAAGAGGGTTTCTCCCTCACATGAAGTCTGTTCAAATAGTTGAATCCCTTTGCTTTCAAATCCTAAATAAGTAGCTCATTTCCATCTCCTGAGGGTGTATGATAGAATATATTGAGAGAAGTTCAGCTCTGATTTGAGCGTGGAGCCTCTCCGGATGTGTCAGCATGGATGCGGTGTGGTGTGTGGGAAAGGAAAGGGCTCCTTGACTGCCCTGTGATACTGGAAAATGTATGCACACACATGTATTTAAGCTCATGGTTTAAGGGTTTGGGGATATTTTTGTTTTACAGAGTAAGTAAGCCCTTTGTTTTGTTTGCCCGTATTTTGTGTCTTTTGCTGTTACTGACTTCTCACTGGTTGCATCTTCTGAAGTCTATTCTCAGGATAATGGTGTGGCTTGCACGAAGACAGGCAAAGCAGCGAACCTCTCAGCAGTGCAGCTGAGGATGTAATTACAACTCCATTTGCTTTGTTTTCAGTGAGGCTTTCTCTTTCTGTTTTCCCATCTTCATGCTTCCTTTCCAGAGGTGGTGTGCAATGTTTGTCTTGTGTCTTTTGCCAAAGTTGTACGATACAGTCAACAGCTAATATTTTTGTCTCCTTTTTTAAGAGTGTGTCTGACATTAGATCAGTGCACAATGTGTATTGTTTGTGTTTTGAATCTATGGAAAACGTGGCGATTACAGTTAGGCAAAAAGCGAAGAATAATTCAAGGATTAACCAAAAGTCAAATACAGAAATGTGTGTCAGTGCAGGGAGTAGTGAATGCAAAGTGAGCACGAACGGAGAGCTCCCTTGAAACACCTGCAAATTCACTGATGTTTGGAAATATAACTTCAGGACAATCTTTTGAGGGTGACAGATACCATTTTGTAATATTTTATCTGTTTCTGTAGGGCATCAGCTTCAACTGGTTGGCTCTCAGTAGCTACATGTTAGCTAATTAATCATATGATCTGCTGTCATGTCACTAGGTGAGCCTGTATTCTAGTAGCAGCATGAATTTGAGATAGTGGTTTCCTAATGATCGCAATAGCTGTAATAGCCCTGGCCTGCATGGGGTCTGCAACTTTCCTCTGGTTGCTTTTAGAGAGATCTTTGTTATAAGGATCTCTTAATGAAAGTTCTGTCTGCTAATACAGACAGTTTGCAGCTGATGTGTCAATATAGTGAGTCCCATTCTCTTCTTTTTACAGTGTATTTTAAATGAAAACACCATACTGCAGTGGTACCTTTGTTAATATTCTACACGTGTTCGACATCAAACTATTCTGTAGCTTTAGCTCTGTGAAGCAGAGATTTTGTTCTCTTTTTAATTGGGTATATGTTTATGCTACCATCAAACCTTTTCCTAGGAAAATACTGATATCTGTCTTGTGGAATACTTCAGAAGATTTGCCTAGAGAGTTTTTAATCAAAAAAATTACTGAACCCTCTTCATAAAAACCTTTAAGCTTGGACAGTGTCACTGTGAACAGCCATCTCAAAAGGAAAAATAGGAACAGTAAGTTTAAAATGAAAAAGACCCAAAAGTAACCTTGCCTTAAAAACCACTGTCATTTATCTCCGTATTTAAGTTTTTGTCCATGTATATGGAATGTCTTTAGTCAGTGTAAAAATCTAATTAAATCTTCTTGTGATAGTGATTTGTAGCTGAGCATCTTTGTATCAGAGCATCTTACTGGGCTACTAAACCACTCCCTGCTGAGAGACACTGTCGTGGACAGACAGGCGAGACAAGACGCTTGGCAGCTGATGAGGAAAGGTTGATCAGGCTGGAGTTGTCTTAAGAGTCTGTAAGGAATCTTTCCTTGTCCCTTCTGTAGCAGAACTTTTGAGATGCCGTTTGGCCAAGTCCAGGTTCTCACTTGTGACCGTGTACAGTCTCATCTGGTGGTGGGTTATTTCACCCCCCTCATTCACATTACAGGGAGCAGTCTTCTTTCTGCCTTTGAGAGCTGTGAATGCCTAGAGACTTTTAATTTGTACCTATTTAATATTGGAAATTTTCTGACAATTTGGAATTTCTTTACTTTGAGTAACCAGATTGACATACCTTAAAGGAATTTGACTTTTATAAGTTTTGAGCTCAATACTAATGAAGCAGATGTGCAGAATTGAAGAAATGTATCAAGAAACAAAGCTAGGCAATGTTGTTAATCCTGCTTGCATTTTCCTAAGGAGATCTTCATTCCTTGTTTTTCACTTAGGCAGTTTTCTCTGTTAGTATACTTCCATAAACAGAAATGTATTATTTTTTAATAAGCTGAACGTTTCTCCCTGATAACACCAGACACAGTTGTTCTAAAGGGGTTATTCTGCTTTAGATATATTTGGCATAAAAGCTGGTTAATGTTTTATTTCTAGGGAAGCTCTGCAGGTAATGTAAAGTGATGCAGGTAGAAGAATATACTTACAAACAGAACTGTATTGGCTTATCATGGTACTTCTTTTGGCTTCAGTCCAGGTTTCAGCCTGGTGAAGTACTTGAAGCTCTGCTCTGCCTGTTCTACGCAGTGGAGGACCACAGGCAAAGCAGCCTGCAGCGTTTCAAAGCCCCAGTGAATATTAAGCCTGGGGGATCTCTGCTCAGTCACTCTCTGATCCTCGTGTGCATAGGGGAGCCCGATTACGAGAGTGGGGGAACGGCCAGAAAGGTGCAGTGAATTTCTGCCATTGCTTTGCTGAGGTGTCTGGGTGGTGTTTGGCAAGCCCGAGAGTAGCTGCCATGACAATCCCTTTCCTTTAACCAGCTCTGTTGTTTTAAAGAGAATTTTTTTGGTTATTTTTTCCAGAGAATTTCTTTAAAAGGATTAGCCCTCCTCCCCCTTGTTGGCTTTCAGTTGAATCCACACAGTTAATTTCCATGAGCCCTATTAAAAAATCCCAACCTAAGAAACGGCTTGTCATGTTGGGAGGACGAAGTGATGAAAGTGTATTTTCTAGAAAACAGTATTCCGAAGGGCTTCTCTGAAAGTGTTTGCACTGGGGAGAATCTGGAGTTTATAGATGCCTAATTGTACTTGTTATATGTGGGTTTCATACTGGAGTGTAAAGCTGACCTTGAAGGAGTCTTTTCATAAACCTGTGAGTTTTAAGGGAGGTTTTTCTCTCTCCAGTATCACAGACAGATCAAAACGCTTGGTCAGTGCATAATTCTGAAGAGAATAAAACAGGACTAACTATGAAATGCTCCCAAGAAAACATAAAGTCAGTGATCACAACGGTTGAAATGGGTATTTGGTGAAGCTTGTGTAATAAATTGTGTTGGGCTGTACAAAGGATCATTTATTACAGCATCTTATCTTCTTTTTTTCTTCACCCTTACTTCCCCCTTAATTACAGAACACATTGATTTTAAGTGTCCTTAAAAGCCGGTATCAAGTATCCTAAGTACCTTTAGAACTAGTGCTATTAAGGCTTGTCCATTTTTACCATGGTTTGTAATTGTAATAGAGCACTAGGTCTTGAAGTGGATGCTCTTTTTGAGTGGCTGCTTGAAATCTATTGATGAGGCCTAAAATTTGAGTCTTTGCTTCCTAGTTCTGTGTATTCCAACATCTTGTTCTAGAAGAATAACATAATTCTAAAGGAAGAAATTGGAAATGTAACAATACGTTACTGTGAGGACTTGAATGAAATGATGGAGGCCATATTTTACATGCCGTCGTGGCTTTGATGGTTCTTTTTGGTTGTGCTTTTTCCCTTGCCGAATTTGCTCCTGCAGGCACTTGTTTTGTTGTCCAAGTATGTTAGATGTTAGCATGCTTACAAGAAATCCACTTGCAAAACACAACAAGTGTCCGGTGCAGATTCTAAGGTAATAGCACTGGTTTAGCTCATATCTACAGCACTGAAACCATTTTGCATAAGAGCTGAGTACCTTCATCCCGGTAGCCTCTAACAGGACATGAATCATTAGATGTAAAAGTCAGTAACTGAGCAACACACCACACCCTACATACATTAAATAATAAAGGCTGAAGCTCTCACGTGCATGCTGGTGCCTGCATTATAGAATCATAGAATGGTTTGGCTTGGAAGGGATCTTTAAAGGTCATCTAGTCTGACTCCTTGCAGTAAGTGTGGATATGGCAGAGACAATAAGCTCAATGGTTTTAGCTGAAGTTAATCCAAATGTATGGTGAGGATGAGAAATCCCAGCAAGACAGGTTTTCAGAGTACTGAGGCATTGCAAATTTAAAGAATGTTTTAAACCAACATGATACTGCCTGCAAAGCATCAGAGCATGATTTAAGTAGGGGACACGTTTTTAAAAGCAGAAAATGCCAAGGCTTTGGTAACTTAACAGGTACAAACAAAGCCTGTCTCATGAAGTGCTCTGCTCACCTGTTTTGATAATAGCCTGTCTCCAGAGGGTTATATCCTTAATTCTTCCTTCCTCCAATCCTCTGGAATTTGCATTGCCTTTACTAATTTCTGGGACTTAATGTGCCTAATATAATGATCACTAAGATCTCTTCCTTCCAGCAGTGCTTGTCATATGGTCATGTATAGTGTATGAAGAGGTCTAACTGTGCACGACATCCTGTGTTTCCTATTCATCAGTCTCTCCATCCAAAGGTAAAATCTTGCTGCTTTTCATAGGTATAGAACACATAATGGGTATCATGCTTCACCTGTTTCCTTTCATAAAAGGAGGTAAGTACTGTAATTTCTGCTCTGTTGAGGGAGAAATAAAGCACAAAGAAAGTGAGAAGACTTTGCTATTGATGTAATTCTTCAATAGCAGAGCTGAAAATAACATGTTATAAAATACTGAATTCTAGCTTTAGAAGGCTGAATTCAAGGATGACAGCGTGGAGTAATGTGCAGTATCGGGATCCCATCAGGCAGGCAGTGTATACAATGGGACCTTCCCATTTTCAGGGAGCCTGGTTTCCTTTGTTCGGGACCTGGCTGGGCAGGTGGGCTGAAAACCAGCCCAGCCCATTGTCTTTTTGAGAAGCAGGACTGAACTTGGTGCATTATTTTGAGACCTTTGTCAAAGCACCGTCTGGTGTTTACTGAACATCAGCACAATCAGCATGTCACAGTTTAATCCCCTCTCCCTCGCTGCACGATTGACTAGTGAGTGCAGGAGAGGTGGATTCACCTTATAGTGCAGAGCCAAGCAACCTCAGATGAACTCTGCTGAACTGTAGGTGGTGGGTAGGGTGAGAATTGTCCATCTCGAAACCCCCGGGGGGAGAACTGTCATAGTTTGTGCAGTCGTTTAACTTTTTTTGTTGTGTTTTAAAAGGCTGTCTGGAGCTCTTGGCTTGAGTTTCTCCTGAGGACTTTTGGCACATCTTTGCTCTATGGAAAACACGTATGTGCATGTGCAAATTTAGGCTAACAGGTGGGGCAAAAATTGCTTGACAAGTTAGGAGTAATTCAAGAACCATCTTTGTAGCTGAACACTGATGTAATAATTCCGATTCTCATCCAGGTCCCTGAAAATTACTGTTGTTAGCATTTGTCGTAGGGCTGTGGAGCAACATGTAGTTCCATGAAGAAGTGGAAATATAAGCAATGCATATGGGCTGTGAAGTATTGCTTCTGAAATTCTATTACTACTGATGGTGCATAGTATGGGGGGGCTGTTTTTCCTCTCGAGGTATGTATAAGGGAGTTAATGTTTTCCATAAAGCACAGACTGGTAACAGGCTCAGACAGGATTCTAGTGATGACTGTAAAGTAGATGCCGGGTTGTTTTGTTAACCAGCTTTCACACATTCTAATATCCATATTCCTCTCTTGATTACTGCTGTGAATTAAAGGCATTTTGAAGAGTGTTCCAATAAATACAAAGAAAGCAATTTCAACAATATAATAAAATATCAGTGGGGGTTTGACTGCAAGGGCTCTATTTGTAACTTAAAGTTTTCCTTATTAAAGTTACACTTTTTAAGGCGATGCACTAGAATTCAGTATTGCGAACAGATGTCTTTTGCTCTTACAAAACCAAATGACATATTGACAACGTGTGTGTTCAGAGTGCATGAAAGAGGTGTTCATATTTAATGTAAGTGTGCAGATGTCTACAGGCTGGTGCAGGGGCAGGTTTGCATTTCATAAGCGTTCAGCATGAGAACCTGCGTTGCATTTGTAGCATCGCTGTCAGCTTGTACCTTGAGGACATCCCTTGCAGGTTTACATAGTGTAATTTATCAGTGGAGTCACAGTAGCACTGAAGAATTCAGAATTGTGTTTGTTGTATAAACAACACTATAAGTAGCACATTTTACCATAAACCAATATTTTATTGTTGTAATAGAATGACCCCAGTGTACAGTATTCATAGCCCCATGATGCATGGTCCCAGCAGGAATTGTGCTGGCACACAGTGTGTGCAGCCACAGAGGGAGCTGAATCATGAAACCAGTTTAGATTTTATCTAATACATTTTTCTTCTTTTTCATTTTCTTTTAAAGCCAGCTCAATTGTGTGATCCAGCTCTTCCAGCACAGCACAGTTGAGGGGGCTATGTGCTGCAGCATGCGGGAGGGGATGTGTCAATGCCTTATGTCACTATTGGTGCTGAAGACTGAAAATTGTTGAATCACAGCCTCGGGTTTCTAAATGTCTTTGTAGATCCAACCCTTAAACACTCTGTCTTGCCTTCTAGAGAACTGTCCAAACGACTTCACATGCATCCTGAAGTGCTATACCAGGTTTGGCCTTTTGGGAGTGAGAAGTGCAGATGGTGAAGTGTTTGGTACAGCTACATGTGCATATGCTTTTGAGGCAGACCACCCTGTGTTTATATGTAAACATTTCTAGACTATTTAGGCACATAACTTAATCTTTTACATCCACTCAATAATGAAACGTAATTCCTCTATGACCGAAATAACATCCATAGCAAAGTTGAGAACAAGCTGACTTGCAAGAATGAATGGAAATCTGCCTTCTTTCAGGTTCGGAGCTGAATCTTTCAGCACTTTCAGCTATGTGTTGTGTCACTGCTCCCCTGCAGGGCAGAGTGGGGTTAGGCATGCATCTCAGCAGATTTGTTCCTTAGGACCTTTGTCCAAGGTCTCTAAGCACATTTGTACCCTACAAGCCACACATTCTGTCTTGCTTCTTTCCATGCCTGTGGATTCATATTACTAAGGCACAGTGCTGAAACTCCCTAATGCTGATCATATGTTGTAGCCATAAAACTGAAGAATTATGCATAGCTGGAGAGACTTGGGTTTGCCCCTTCTGCCCTCAGCTTACGTCCTTGTCGTTCAATATCAATTATTTGAAAGAAATAACATTTTTCCTTTATAATTTGAGAGTCACAACACTGCAGGAGTAGCAGAGACCAAGTTAAGGTGCAGATGAGAAGGGAAGAGAAGAAAATAAGCCAGAAAGAGACTGTATGGAGTCTTCCATTAACAGAAACTTGGAAATTAGGTGAGGAGAGGAAGTCACTGAAGCAGATTGTTCAGAAGGAACAAGACAACAGCATTAACAGCGGTAAGAGAAGACAGCCTGGCAAGGAAGCTTAGTGCTGGAGGAGAATTTGGTCAAAACAAGCAAGTGATTTTAGTACTGGAGCGGGGAAACGTGAGCAATTCTATAGAGGTTCTGCAGAAGGAAAGAGCAAGAGCCTGAATTAACACAAAAAAAACCAAAACCAACAAAACCTGTGGAATTTGGGGAAAGAGGCAGAACCTTGCAGGATTGCTGTACAGATGTCACAGATTGTGCCAGCTGTCTAATTTAGTCTTGAGACTTGAAGTAGCTTTCTCAGCGTGAGAGTTGTTGAATTTCTTTTCACACTCTTCACTGCCTATCCAAGCAGGAAGTGTCATCTCACAAAAGCTGGCAGAGGTCACTGTTTTAATAACTATTGTTAATTGATGCTTCTGAAAAGCCTTCTATCAGGTTGAATTTGCTGCCTGCAGAGACTTGCTCAGCAGGTAGTGGAATCAAATTAAAACTTTAATTCATTGATGAATAAATCACAAGAGAACTGTGACTGCCTCGTATGTTTTAAAATATAATATTTCTCTAATCAGCTTGCCTGAAAACTGTTTAGTCTTTTCATAAAACCCGTAATATTTAAAATCCTGTCATTACTAAAAGCTTTAAGTTATACATTGAGTCTGGTTCTGCAAAAAATAGCTGTTCATAGGTCTTGGTAGAGTGCAGGCAAGCTCTTTGCACTGATCAGTCATTAGCAAACGCTACATATGCTGCAGGAGTCTGCAGGGCCCATGTGGCTGAAATAATCAGATTTGAAGAGAAATTATTAGTTGTGTTGAAAATAGTAACTGAAAGCCAAACAAAAATATTTCTGGAGCAAGTAAATACTGTGCTAGTGAGAGAACATGTGGAGAGTTTGCCCTCTTGCTGTCCAGGGTATCATGAATCCAGACTGATCAAAGTTACGGAGTTGCTATTCATCTTATATGTGGTATTTGCCATTGGGTACCTAGGGAAGATTATACTCCCTTATATGTGTATTTTTTTTCTGTCTCTCTTTTTCTCTCTCTCCCCAGAATCATTTAGCAACATTTTCTTTATTCCAAAAGACCTCCTCAGAAAATTAGCATTAACACCTATATTTCTAATCTTTAAATTGTTGTATTGAGTGGAAAAAATGAACAGCATGCAAGTTAAATGCTGTGTGGGATCAATGCTATTAAAATCTTGTCTAAGCTGTTAAACATCACACTAACGTTGGCTTGCTGGATCTAATCCAGTAAAAATAAATAAATAAAAAAGAGAGGTCACATTAGAGAACTAAGCCATCTGTCCAGTGTGGAATTGAAAGGCATTCATAATGAATTACTTTTCTATATTACTATCTTTTGGGGGAGGGACTTAATGTGAATCAAAGAGATGGTACGAGACTGTTTATCTACAAAGATGGTTCCTGAATTATTTCTGCTTTGTCAACGTGATGTGTCAGTAAGGCAGTTCTTGTTTAATATTTTGCCTAACTAATTATCCCTTAAAAGGCTTCAAAACTGTCTTTGGTCTGTCTCAGGCATTGTTCCTCTAATACGGACTAAAGGATTTATATATACACTCATTGGCAAAACATCAGAGAGATGCTTCAAGGAGTATCTGTTGCTTTAGTCTGGTGTTGATTTTTCTGCATGTTGAAAACAAGACTTCATTTGAGGTGTAATATTTTGAATTAGTTTCAGTTTTTGTTAATGTTCGTGAAGTAAATTGCCAAAGTCAAAACACAGCAGTATCAATAGAGCATGTCTGTAGAAATAACATTCTACTACATTAAAATGGAAATAACCATTCAGAGTGTTGGCAGCTTTGGAGAGCATGTGAAGTTATGTGAAGCTTTTTTGACTAGAATGGGACTAACTTAGGGTGTTGCACTTACAGGGTGTTAATACATTGTCTTTGGAGGCCTAGAAGAGTAATTAGGATGAAATTCTGTCTAAACAGAGTTTAATTACTGTGCATAACTGGATATGGAGGTTACTGTGTATGATCTTTTGCAGTCATTTGTGGTCTGTTTTCAGACATTTTTGAACATCCTTTGCATGGTAGAAAAACTGTGGGGAGGGAGTTTGTCTAGACTCTGTTCAGCCCCTCGGTGGTGGAGCGAAGCCCCTTCTAGAATAAGGAAAGCTACTACCAAATAACTTCAGCTTGTATTTAATTCTGAGAATTCCATGATTTTTTTTCTTCCTTAAGATTAAGCTATGCCAAATGCTTGAGCAGATCTATTTCCATTTGCTTTTCCCTGCTTTGCGTTATTTCTTCTGGGTTTGTAAATGCTTGTTCCAACCAGCATCTTTTGTAAGTAGGAGAAAACTGGGATGTGGTAAGTATGTTAAAAGTTAGAAGTGCTCATTGGCAGAGTAAAATTAGACTTTTCAATCCTTAAGTGCTACGCTTCTCCCTGGCTACGTAAGAAGTTCTGTAACATAAATAGCTCAAAAATACCGTAACTCCTAAAACTGGACGGAGATGTGTAAATTGTGATTCTTCTTATTTTGGCATTAATGTGTTTTAGTTCCACAAAGTGAATTCCAGACAGCAGCTTTTTTTCTGACCTTCTTTCCAGACAGCCTCAGGAGTGCACTTTATCTTGTCTTTATCATATGTTCTCTGAGTCGTCACCAGTTACACTTTTGCATTACTTTGCTGCATCTGATTTATCATATCCATCCCTTTGCAAGATGTTTTACCAGATGTCCTCTCTGAAGGGCATATCTATAGAAGAATTTTGCCTTAGATGAGGTTGTTTGTCATTTTATATTTGAGGCCGCCATATAGACAGGCTAATTCAGTAATTATACATGCATCTTTGAAGAATCCTTCTGCTCTGATGAGTCCTCAGGAAACCCTGATGTCTTCTTGAAAAAAGGCAGAGGGCCAAATGATCATACATACATCAATGCTCTTTTATCATACTGGTCTTCGGATTTTCTCTGACATCCTCCTGACTGAGAAGAGAGGGAGCAAGTTATGTGTGTGGATGGGCCTGATGGAGTTGCTGAGCCTTGCCAAAGTGTATTTTCTGAAGTGTGTGATTTAATGTTCTTTTTTTTGTCAGCTGACCTCTGAAGAGTGCTACAAAATTAACAGGCTTCTAAGCCCGAAGTATCCCAGTAACTGGTTAACTTCTTTCAAAAGCTGGTTAATACAAGTTGGGGAAGGTTTCTGTTTTGCTGTGTATTGCATAAAGGGAAGACTCTTCACTAGCGCTCTGTGTGTTCTCTGTTCTGCCTTATACTGTCAGGTATAAGGTGGCAGTTGGGATTGAGTCAGGTTTTAAGGCATGAGGTCAAGGCTTAAAAAGTAATTGTGTCCAAGAAAGAGTTGAAGAATTGATTCCCTCCAGCCAGCTGGATCACATTTTCAAAGGATAAATGCATGTGTCTGCTTGGGTTTTTCAGGAGGACCTGAACAGATTAAATGCACAAGTCCAACTACTGTTTGTATGATTTTAAATGAGTTGAATTTTCCTTCCGTAGCGCACATAGTGTCAGTGTCTTGTTTTATGCAGCTTTGTGTTTTGTTCTAGCTTCTTATTGCCCAGAGCTTGGAAAACTAGGAAAGTAGTGCATCCTAGTGTGCAAGGCTATCAGATCTGTTCCTAGCCATGTGCTCATCAAGCAATCCAGAATCTCTCCTTTCCTGTTTCACAATTGGTCATCTCTATTCACACATAAGTAATAGCTATTTTCAGAGCCTGTATAAACCCTCAAAAGAATGGGATTTGGTGATGTTTAAAATTAGTTAGGTACATAGTGTCAGTGCGTAACTTACTCACCCTGAAGCAGTGTCTTAGGTGTCTTCTCTTTCACCCTCCTAAGGAAGTTCTTGGCTTGTGGATGTTTGACTTTGCTTATCAGGAAGCTGTTAATGAGTGTTTGAGTGAATGGGAAACTTTTCAACACAACGAGAAGTGTGGATTAAGATTTTTATGCAGAGTTGTCATAAGTAATTCCATTCTTTTGTTACTTTTCAAAGCGGGATGACTTCACCAGCCATTGAAGTGTAGCTTTCTTGATTTTATTTTATTTGTTCTCATTTTTAATCCCTTGCAAAAATAGCAACTGGAGCATAGCGACTCATTATTTTTTGAGGGGGAGAGGTTTAGCAACTTAACATTAGAACTTCACTTTGAAGAGCAAGAATTCAGCATTTTTTGCCTTATTTAAGTAGGCCAAAAGGAAGTATTTAGGTTTTCAGTTTTAGTGTTAAATCTAACCAGGACAACTGTTTTTTTCCAAAATCTTTTTCTTCCGGAGCACGTCTGTGGACCGACATGAAAACAGTTTTATCAATAAATGCATTCACGGATCTGACCAACTTGCAGAGTTTGTAGATGTGTATGGTAACAAGGCTTCTCTCTTCTTCTCTGTACTTCAGGAGACCCAACAGGGGTACCAGGGGACAGATTAGTGAGCAGATGATATAGACTGCTAAAACAAGTACTGTGTGTTTTAATGAGTCCAGAAGAATGGCTGAAGGATGGCAAGCATGCCCATGGAATGGGGCTATGTGTTCTGTAAAGAAAGGTCTGTGAAGTTTTCAATGTTAGTGGATGTCAGCTCTTAATAAGGTACCAGGGAACCAAGACAACCCTACACTGCCTTGCTTTGGCCTGCATAAGCAGAGGGATTATACCCAGAAGAAAGGGTATTATTTTACTTCTGTGTTTGATCACTCCAGAGAAACTTCTGGAATGTAGAAGCCAATTTTAGAGTCGCCGTGCATGAAATATATTGCAAAGATTCATGAAAAAACCTCCAAACAAACTGGAAATAGTGTGAAGACTTTGATAAAACCTCTATCTCTTTAATTTCTCAAAGAAAGAGTGAGGAGGTGACATTCTATGAATGCCTACACTGGAAGAGTAATTCTGATAGCATATCCTTTTACCCCCTGAGGGAAGAGTATAGAAAAATTATGGCAAAAATTAGAAGTGTGTAAGTTCTTAAGAGCAGAGTAGTTAATTTTCACAACACTTTACACAGGGCTTTGGTTTGCTTCCTCTTATCAATAACTTTTAAATTATACTTGCATGCATTTTTGAGGAATATGTGGGTATGAAAGAGAATCTAATTCAGAAAGTCCTGTGGATGTTGCTGAAAAGGAGTGATAGTAAGGAGCATGTGTGTTAATTCTGTTGTTTTGGATTATTTGGTAGATACGTTGATGATGTGATCAATCGGATTGATAGGATGTTTCCCGAAATGTCTATCCAGCTATCCCGGCCAAATGGAACCTCTGCAATGCTTCTGGTAAGTTGGGTCATTAATGCCTTGAGATGGATTTCTTGACACATTGAATTACTGTTCCTAAAATGCACGTTATTACAGCCAAATCTTTTCAGAAACATACTGTTCTTCATTCACCACAACCACATAGGATCTTTCTTGCTCTTAGGCAGGTGGGTGATAGAACAAATTTCACCTTTAAATGAAAGGTCTGTTAGTTTTCACTTTTAAATCTATTTGTAGAAATACGAGCGCAAGCTCAACTCTTCCCTGTGTTCGTCTTGGCAATGAGTGAGTCTTAATCATGATAATTAAGAAGGAAAAGTGTGGTTGGCGGAAGAAAAGAAGGAGGAAACCAAAATGATTTAAATTTGTTCAAATTGGTCTTGGGTCAGTGGATCTCTGTTAGATGATGAAGTCAAGAGTTTGCCTTTGAAGTAAATGAGCGATACAGGCTGGATTAGAGATAAACAAGTCCAATATATTTGACTTATTTCTGCCTGACCAAGCAAGATTTCATTCCAGAAGAACCTATTGTTTACACCAGTTTTCACAAGCAGCTGTTGTGCTTATAGCAAGAGAAGTCTTTAAGAACAGCAATGTGGAGGTGGAGTCTGCAGCATGGCAGTTGGATGCCGGCTTTCCTCTAACAGGGCGAAAGGCAGAAGTCACAGCTTTTGCCAAATCTTTAATAAAACTAGAAAATACATTATATACACAGGTGAAGAACTGAGACCAGACCAGTCTTTTCCACCTCAGGTTTCTCATGGTACTTCCTCTTATTTTTTCCTTTCTCTCAAAGGCTATTACAAAAACGTTGAGTGTAGCATACATGTGAGTATATTTCTTGCTTCTAAGCAAATAGTAAAACAAATCTGAAAATCAGGTGTTTTGTCGAAACAAAATTGTTGCCTCAATATAAGTCATCAGTAGAATCACTCCTTAGATTTTATACTGGCTTTAGAGTTTGTTGACTTTAAAATCCTATCATGGTTACAACTTTGCCTGTATTTTTCAAAGGTTCTGTTAATTTCTCTATTGTAAGTATAGCTGTGATTACAGTTCTAGTTAATCAACTGTCTGACATCCCATTATTAACTTTGAATAGCCCCAAATTTGCAAGAGATTAACCCAGTCAGAGGTTAAAATAAACAGCTGGCATTAAAAATTTAATCTGCAATTGGTGAGTTTTCCAAGTGGAACAATATATTCTAGAAAAGAATTGAAATCATCAGTGCAGTCTTAAGAAGCTGTAAGTCTTGGAAGCTTATGCGTTTCCTCTTAAGCTGATTTTGTATTTAACTATTTTGCCATAGAAGAATACCTAGTTTTACTTCTTTACCTTGAAACCCTTCCCATTCTCTTAGAGCAGCTCCTCTTTGCATATATTAAGTACCTTCCACTTGTTGAGGGCAAAAAACAGATGTTTTTCAAGGTTCAGGCCCCATTAGGAAATAAGGTCAGTTATCTTGGATGTTAACTGATAAGTACAGTTACCACCCTTCCACCCTATCTTATTAAAAGAAGCCCTTTTTTACAAGCAGTAGTAATGTAGTGAATTCCATGTTGCAGTTGTTCTCTAAATCAAGGACATTATGTTGCTACAAGCTAGCAGGCCCACATTGAACCAGTGGTATGCATATTTTCCTTGGATCAGAGATCAAAAAGATTGTTTTTAAAGTATTTTTGTATGTGATTGTGTGATGGGTTTATCATTTTTTCTTTTAGGCAGGTTTTCCCTCTTTCCCATCTGTCTCAGTTGATGTTGCCAGTATGGCACTTTCCATCTGGCCCTGACTGCTACAAAAGCTTTTGCTGTTTTCAGCCACAAATCATTCAGTGAAAGGTGCTGCAGGATGGGCAGTGTGAAGAGCACCTCCCCCAGAAGGGAGTTTTCTTAAGTACTTGTGATTTCTCACTCTGAACTTATCCCAAGTTAGATCTGGAGTTGCTCCCTTGCAGCAGCCTGGTTTATCACAATACCAAAGAATTCAGATAATGCTTATTTCCTTTAAAAGTATTTCAAACTGTGCTGTTTGCTCAGAGTTAATTAACTCACTGTATAATCTCAACCATTTGCATCCTTGGACTGTTCATGTCATACCTGCTGTTACTTACGAAGGTCTTTGACACAGAGGTCTTGTTGTTACATTAATACATCTTTAAACACAATCATTCCATTTACCAGAGAAAAAGAGCCTTCATCTTCAAAGGCACTGGTAAGCACTTATACATATTTTAAGAATGTACAAATGGAAGGAGATGGGGAAGGAGAGGAAAGGAGCGCTGGTGAGCTTCTTTGAACCTTCAGAATAGCTGGAGACCTTGCCAAAGAAATAATCTTTAGGAAGAAGACCTAATAAAGAATGTTTCATCCCTGGAGCCTACAACTTCCTGTGCACATGGAAATCAATTTATGTCCTTAGCTGTAGAGGTGAGTCTTTCACAGTCTAACATTCATCCAGTGTTTCAAGAGGAATAATTAGCAGCTATGTCAAACACTTCTGGCAAGTAACCTTTGTGTTAAGCTGGGTTCTCCCTAACCAGGGTGCAGCTTTCACGTAAACAAAAAGGAAAATAAACTGTTCCTGAGAGTGTGAATGCTGTCTTGAAAGGCTCCTACCTCCTGGTCCTCTGAGGTTCCTGCTTTCTCCAGACAATAAGGAGTTTTTTCATGCTTTAGATTTATGCATAGCAATTGTACCTCATTAGTCTAGATTTATGCTACACAGACCAAACACATAAATAATTGAAACCTTTCCGAGCTGTGTGAAATCCTCAGCTGATTTTAAAAGCAGTTTATCATGGCATTTCAAGGTGCTGTTTAATCCCAATCTTCACTAGTGATTTTTCAATTAGTCTTTTAATCGTACTATGCATAAAAGAAGACTTAAACATAGAATTATATCTGCTTTAATAATCGTGTTATGCAAAATTAATTTCCAGCAGCAGCAGGGGGAACTGCAGACTCCTTAAGGTTTCTGTGAGATTGTGTTGGTCAAATGACAGGAATTGTAAATAGATAAACCTCATCTTGTATGTTAAGAAAACATAATCTGATTTTTTAATTAATGAAAAATGCCCAAATTTTTACATTTTCAAAATGATTAGTTGCATACTTTATTTTTCTAATACCATCATTTGATGCTGTGATCATTATATGATTGCTTCACACATCTTGCTTCTCTTATCAAAATTCACAGTAGTTCTGTATATGTGAAACAATAGCTGTGTACAATTAGTTCATTAATATCACAAATTATTTAGAGAACAGTAGCAATTAGCCTTACTTTTCCAGTTGATAAATATGACTTCCTCAGGGTCATGCACCTACTTAGTCCTGGTATAGAAACTTACTTTCTTGTCTTCGTCTGGGACCTACCTACCTTGTCTTTAAAGCCATCTGTATCCCCAGTGTTTGTAAAACTATAGCAAAGCACTGCTACAGCAAGTTACAAAAACTGGGTAAATGTTTTTAGAGATGAATGAATAATAATCTGTAATTTGAGCTGTTTCTAAAGCATAATGACATATATAACTAGCTGCCAATTTGAAAAATTGAATTGTTTCTGCCAAACCAAAGCTCATGGCAGAAAGAATTTCTTTTCATGTTATCTATAACTTCTTGATGGTAAACTAATTTTATAAATGTATAAACTGTATAAATGGGTCTCTCATATAAAAGTTTGAAATATGTTTTTATACAGTTTTATTCATTCTCCATAAAATCAGGCACATTTGCATTTGAACTTTCAAATCTTGTTCCAAGCGTTTTAAACAGTCTGATTGTATGGAAGTGGGCTGTATTAATTGCAAATAGGCTAGACATCTGTTCACTAAAACTGAATAATTTCTTGTCTCGTTTTTGTTTGTCAGTGTTTTGCATAGAATTGCTGTTATTTTTTGTTGTAAAAATGGATTCTGAAATGTATTATTTATCCATTCAGAATGGCCACCAAACTGATTTGTGTTCAAGAGCCCCTGATGTTGAAGAACTGGGAGGAGAGGGAGAAACCTATGAAGTGATTTGAAACTGCTTTTGATGTTGTACTTGATTGGAAACAATTTAATTTGTTATTTTGAAAATAACCTCTTTTTCCCAAATGCTTAGCAGTGTAGGCATTCCTCCTCACCAGTCTGGTGGTTCATTGGGAATCTGGTGCTGGGTACAGGTAGGCAGGTTCATGATGGGGATGTAGATCTGTTGATCACCTTTGGTGGCTTAGGCACCTGATTTTAGGCACATGGGGTGAAAGTTCATTTAGGGATTTACTCTCTTGGAGACACTTCCTAGGTTATGGTGTTCAGTGGAACTACTGGGATGTTTCAGGATCTCTTGTGTGTGTGCTGGATGAGGAGGAATCACTTCTGAACTCATATTGGGACTGTTGGGTTTGCGGAGGCTTCACAGTTAGTCTGTTGAGATCCAGCATTTGAAAAGCAGTAAGCCAGCATTTGAGGTTATATACACAGAAGAATGTGTTGGATCACCAGACTATGCAAGGACGGGATGCCGTGTAAATTATAAATTATTCTCTGCTTGTCTAATACCAGAATGGGAAAGATGAGGAAGAGTCTTCCCATAGACTTATAGTCTGTAAAATCAGACATCAGTATCATCCCTGGAAAATTTCTCATCTGCTACAATTAAGAATGGAAAAGAGATACAGAATCCATTTGATCATCTGTAGCGATGCTGGACTAGTGTGACCCTTCCAGAAGTGTGACTGGCCACTAGCAAAATCTGTTCTTTTAACCTTTCAGCCATATCCTGTGCCGGTTTATTCACCTTACTGTGGGAATGCGGCATGTTACCGAGGGCGAGGATCACCAGCTCATCCTTAATATGGCAAAATTCATTTATGTTGAGTTTTTCTCATGCACTATTGTAATTAGGTTAGACTAATGAAAGGTAAATTCCAGCCCTTGCATGAAAAAAAGAAATCCTTGTAAAGAACCCAATTAGTATGTTTGTTTGTTTAGACTCTAATGGCTTAATTGCATCTTATCTTGCTATTTACAAATAGGCATCATTAAAGAGTAATGAGCATGTGAGGGAAAGCACAGAATTCATACCAGCAGCAGATGAGACACAGGAAAAAAAATAGAGTTGAAAGTCTGAGGGTGCTTTTCTCTCTTTTTTTTTTTTTACTTTAATAAATAAGCCTTATTTTTTCATATAAATAAATACGATTTCCAGGCATCTTTGTGGCTGGCTATATGGCAGAGAACAGGCATCTGGCCTTTCGCTGCTGTACAGCCTGGTTACATCTCTAGTTTGAAGCTCTTTTGTTTCCTAAAGTGGATAAAGAACACACACAAACTTGTGCTCCTTTTAATCCAAGCAGGGAGGTCCCCATGTTAACTGAAAATAATGTTGTCTGTCTTTTAGCTCTGCATTGCAGAGCATCTGCAGCTCAAATCAGCAGCAAATTCCCTGGAATGCTGAGAGGAAATCTGCAGCTCTGGGAGTTCTTTGCAAAGTTGGAGCTTGGTGTTTTCAGCACACGTTTCCCTAATAGCAAACTTTGAAATACATTTTGAGAGGGAACTTTTGTTAATGCATGTTTAAAATTGTTTATAAAAGGGCTTTTCACTTGGTATTAGTTTCAGCGAGGAGGCAGAATTAAAGGGGGGGATTTCAAGCTCTTTCCTCCAGGCAGACGTCTGCTATGGTAAATGAATTTTAATCCTTTTCACTTTGTAAACTCATTTTCACCCTGATTCTCACTTATTTGGAGAGGGACTTTCTTCTGTTCCAATCATAAGTGTTGTTAAATGGGAACTTTTTTAGCAGTCTTAGGAGAAATTATCAAAGCCATTCTCAGTGATTATTCTGTTTCCCCCTCCCCCTTCCTTGGCATGCTCTGGCTGTCATCTGCTCCTTGAGAATTAGCTTGGTGATAGACAAAATATTTTTAAAACTGGGGTATTTCAAGAAGATTTTTATTTTATATATCTTTGTCAGAAAAGCTGCATAATATTGCAGCTTTCAGTCAGCTGCCTGGCCTACCTTCTTCTGGAGCTTGCCATTTTAAGAAGCAGAGGGTTTATGAATAACTTAACCGGCTGAATTTAGTATACTTTAGTTAAGAGGAAGATAGAAGAACATTGTTATTACACAGACCAAAACAGAAGCTACAGAAGTATTTAACTGGCAGTTGTTCCATTTTCAGCTCACAGAACTGTGGGGCATATTTTTTCATTCATATTAATTGAATTTTAAAGTGACCTTGTACATGTATTGATCTGAATTAAAATTTTCTACATCAAGGACGAGTTGGCGTATATCCTTCAGGCAAAATATTATAAAGCCAAGTGCTGTCTTAACAGGATATCGACAGAAGAAGTTGAGATTTAATAGGAAAAGTTGGCTTGGAAAGGAAATTGTAGGGTTTTTGTCACAACTGAAAGGTATCCTTTCTGTCTAATGAAGGAATTTTCTTTCAGTTGGTAGCTGTGGAAATACAGGGACATTTCAGTGCCCTGTCAATGGGGATCATCTGGGTGAGTCCTGACTGGCAGAAAGAGAGACCTGCACTACTGGAGCTCAGAGAAGAACCACCAAATTACTTTTATACCAGAGCCATAAGTTTTTTATTACCTTCTTTCAGGTGATCTGTAGGGACACAGTTGCATGATTATAGGTGTAAATTGTATTCCATACATAGATCTTTTCTGCCCACGGACTCCAGTTAGCTAAGTTGAGCAGGCATTGAAGGAAAATGGTTTGCTGGAAAACATGATTTGAGATGAACAAAAATGTTAAGTCCTGAAAACCTGATTATTAGAGGAGAGAATAAAGTGTATCCCATTTATGGTGTACAATACCGAATGTGCTTTAACCTTAAAATAGCTACGGAGCATACTTTTGGCTTCCAAATCACATAGCATCCTCTAGTCTAGTGACAGGCTGTTCATTCTTTGTACTACTAGCCTCATTCTTTCAATGCTGTTAAAATGTTGAACTATAATTTCTCTGAGCTATGCTTAGTTTTACAAAATTACTGCTTCTGTCAGACTTAACTAATGATACAGTCCTACAAAAATCATCCAAGTCCCTATCTCTCTTCCAACCAGTGTAAAATCTGCAGGAATCCCATGTCAAAACAGCGGCACAAGATAGGAAAGCTTTCTATTTTGGTGGCAGAACACTGTAAGAGCTAATTCAGGCAACCTAGCAGTAACCCAGCAATGTCGCAATGTATTCAGTGGTTTATTCATATTACCACAACGCCTGGGTGCCCCTACTCACGGAGAGGACTCCCTTGCACTAACCCTTGGGCAAGTTGAGATTGCAAGGACAGTGCCTTACTCAGGCAGCTCATAGCCTTTATACAGCCTTATATACAGCCTTATATAGCCTTTATACAGCCTTTATACGTAGCCTTATACATAGCCTTTATACAGCTCCTTATGCATGTGGAGTCAGTATAACCCTGCTGGTTTTGACATTCAAACAAGTGCGTGATTTAGGCTACTGTCCTGGACCAGTCTGCAGAATTTGACCTTTGGTATTGCATGATGGATGTTAGCTGGGAACTGGGTAGCTGTGATGGATTCTGAAAGCATGGAGTGAATCATTGGAAGGGTGTGAAAACAGATGACCTGGGAAAAAGCAATGAGCTAATGCAGAAGCGTTTTGAAACATTTGTGCAGGTAAATCTTGTGGGGAGATTTGAGGCCAACAATAAGTATATGTAAGCAAGCTGGAGTGCCAAACATGGGATTCTTCAGCTTGTTATGTTGCACTGTTCACTTTGAAAAATCAGGAGCATCCCACACAGGCTTCAGATCAACTTCATCCAGTGTTGTTTTCTTTCTACCTGGCAGCAATGTGAGGTAACTTGAATGCAGAATGTACGGGAAGAGGAAAGAAGTGAGCATCCAGGGAAGTGTGTGATAGCAATGGTGATGGAAAATATTATACATAAAGCTGGATCTGGGTGTTGGTAGAGCAGCATCTTAGCAGTTATGACAGAACTTTCTGATTCCAGTGGATGACCAGCATCATAGATCAGTCACCTCTGGGTCTATTTTTAACTTGATGCAGTGGTTGGTGCTGAAATAACTCTGCCAGTTTCCTTTATGTGCAAACTAACTGGGTCTTACTACAGAGTATCCTAGCAAGAGATGACATTTAAACCCAAATTCACAGCACCTGCTATGGTGTTGCATGCCTGTTCAGAAAATCCCAACCTATTTTAAGAAGGCAGGAATCAGAAAAAGCTATTCATGATATGTGGATAGCACAAGCCATGAAACATCAGTATTTTTACAGTAGCTCAGGTAACTGCTCTGCTAAGTCCTGTATTGTCACCCCATTCCTACCACCATTTCCCCTCCTTCCCTCCTGCAGCACAGTCCTTGCATCAGTTTGGAGATGAAGTATTGGTGCCAGTTTTTCCCTCAAGGAGAGGAAAGCATCCTATTATTCAGAGTTGATCTGCCCTTTAGTCTGTTAGTCGGCATCAGGTTGAGGCTACCCGTGTTGAAACAAGGTGGGAGATAGGAGTCAGTAGCAGAAGTTAAAAAGGAAAAACATGTAACAAATCAATAAAGATGTGTATTGACTGATTTTTTGGGGCTTGGATTTGTCTGCTGAGGCTAGCAATGAAAACACAATTGTTGTAGCGGGTGTTCATCTATACTGAATGAAATGTTGGAACACAGACATAGAAAACAAGCTGCTGCTGGTTGGGAATTACTAAAATGAACCAATTGTTTCCTTTTTTATCTCTTTTGTGCTTTTATGGGTGAACAAAAGCTTTGTAATAATCTCTGTGTAACCAAACACAAAGACAGAATTATTGTTAGACATCACAACAATATTGAAGCGCAAGTTTATCTTTGAAATTTAAATCGATTTTAAGGTTAAAATGCCTTCGTTATTGCATTTTTGTCAGTAATGAAATTTAGGCTTATTTCTGTTGTTATACTCTGACTGACCTTATATATTTTCCATGACACTGGTTTTATTCTTTACACTTTACCACTTGCACAGAAGAAAATGAAACCTTTGAGAATGTAACATTTTTACTTTTTAGCAGTAGTTTCCTTTTAAATAATTTTACTTTTTTGTTGGACCTAAAATGTTTTCCATTAAACTCATGGCATGCTTTTAAAAGCTGGCACTAGAAGAGTCCAATTCTTTTTTCAAATTCTTTTTCTCTAAGAGGGCTTACATTGGAGAATATCAAATGCATCAAAAATAATCACATTTGCTCATTGTTTTTGACAAGTTATTGAGTTGTGGTGTTAATAAAATTGAGAGTGTTACTTGGCAGTGTCATGTCTACACAAGGGAATACTGTGAATTGATACAGTTTTAGTTGCAAATGAATGTTTGTACTACACTTTATAGTCTGTTGCTTCTTCATAACATGCACTGGGTTTAAGTCTTTTATTTTGGTCTGTCTATAAAATACTGAGAACTGAAATTGCATCAACTTAATCTGTTAACTTGGTGGTCTTCAGACGCCATCAGCTGTCCTTCAACTTGGTTTTGTCCTTCCGTTCTTGACAGGTTACCTTAGGAAAAGTGCTAAAAGTGATAGTGGTGATGCGGAGTCTCTTCATTGACCGGACCATAGTAAAAGGGTACAATGAAAATGTCTATACTGAAGATGGCAAGGTAGGTTATTGTATATCCAGCAATGTTCAATTCTATTTTGACTTGGTATTTAAATGACAGAGAGCAGCAATCCTATCACAAACTCGCCAGAAAGATAAAAATGTCAAAAGACTCTGTGGATGCTTTGCAGAATGCTCTGGTTTAAATTTATCATGCTTTGCTTGGATTTTTCATATCCAAATGTCTGATTTCTTTCTGAGCTCTGAAGCCCTTGCTTGAATTTCTAATTTATCACCTCAGACCCCAGTTGCCTCGTTAATAGTGTCTGCTGAGAAAACATTTCTTCAGTGTACCAGCACATCAATAGCCCAAGGTTCAGATTTCTCTTTTCTGAGAGCCTTTGGGAAACCTTAGGCTAGTTTTATGTTCAACTTGATAGACACAGCTGTGAGCATCAGGGGTAGGTAGTCCTCAGTAATTTGCTTGTTCGTATTAGCACTTTCTGAACAGCAGCTATTAGAGCAAGTGTTACCTGTTTCCGTGAGTGATTTGTTTTATGAACAATTCACCCTGCTTGAACCCTCAATTTTTTTCTGACTGCACACACTCCGTATGGCTCTCTTTAGTGCATCAGGTTATGTTAACGGGACCTGATGGCCTTCAGCTTAGCCTGTTTCTGTTTTCAGGGTGCAATGGTCTCTTACAGAGACATCCACCAGGACTTTCCTTTACCACTACTAAATACCTCCATGTTTCACATTTTCTCTCTGGAGCTTTCTCTTCCGATTATGAAGCCTATTAAAATAAAAAGTTCATTATATCAAGATGAGTATTTGGCACCCATAGGCCATGTTATAATGAGGTGAGACTTTTTTCCCTTTCAAAAGTGGTAACTGTGTTTTAGCACACAGAGGCAAGTTGTGTACTGACCCAGAGTTCAGTAGCTCTGAGTTTGAACCTCTGTTCTCTAGAAAAGGAAAGGAGCTGATCCGCTGAAGGAGATAGTACAGCTGCATCTCCCAGGTGAGACATTCTCACTCGAAGGGCTGGGGATTGGCCTAAGAAGTAGTAAAACAAAAATTGCCTCATTTTAATTTGCATTATTCAGATGTGCAGGTTTAAATACCACTTTGCCGCAGAAGCAGCTGCACTATACTCCCTGTATATTAGCATATAAATGCAGACTTATAGCACCAGCCCCTCTTCACCCCAAGTTCTGCTCGGAAGTGAAATGATAGTCTGCCGAAAGAGCACTGAGAGTGCTTGATGGATTCCTGTGTCACACTTCATCTGGGTGTGCTCATTTTCTCTGATGAATCCAGCTTCCTTTGAAGCTCCCTTGAAATACAATAATGCTCTATATGCTGAAAAGCTAAGTAAAAGAATTCCTTTCTGAAACTCAGCATCTGGCACTGGGCTTATGTTTAGCTCAAGGTTAACTCTCCTGAGAGCCATGTACCTTTTCTCTGTCATCACTTGCTGCGAGGGGGAAATAGGACTTGCCAAGGCCAGCTTTGGGCACAGGGCACTAACCTTTGTCTGCTGCCAGTGGGGAGCAGTTCACCTTCTCCAGAGCATCACTGCTAACACCTGGCTTATTTTCTTGCTTTAAGCCAGTCTGTTGGGGCGTCTGTTTTCTACCAATTTAGCTTTGTGTGTCCAAAGTCTTGGCTATGTGACTGCTCCCACAAGGATGCATGGACCTGTGACCTTTACATGGCAGTTTGCTATTCCTTTGGGCCATCCCAGGGCTTTTGCAAACCTGAAGGTCTGCGTTTCAGGTATAAATAGGAACATTTCCTTTGACTTAAGTAGAATTGGAGTTTCAACCGCTTAAATCATGAGTAAATTTGGCTTGGGAGATTGAATAATTGCGTAGCTTGCTAGTTTTGCCAACAGGAGCACATATTGACAAACAGTGAGCTCCCTCTTTTTTTCACTAATTAACTGTACTGGTAATTGGAGAATTAAGAATAAGATTGTGCTCTTGCAATGATCCGCTTTCCTTATTGTGCCTGCCGGGAATGAGCGATTACAGTCAATTGCAAACATAGTCCATTCCAATTCTTTCCCTGTCGCAACAGATGCTGCTGGGAAAGTGCTCCAGTGAGCTTTTCACTTTTCACAGTTTCTAGCCTGATAGAGGGGAAAAATGCACTAGCATTCAGAAGAGGCACAGAAGGGTATGAAAAAAAGAGATTGCTACTGTCATCTTTATTAAATACCAAAAATACAGGGAACCCTCAGGATCACAGGAGGAGATGATCATTTTTCCAGTGAGCAGTTCACACAGTAAATCAGCAATGATTTGGGGGTTAGCTTATGTATTCCTAGGAAGCATTTAATATTTGTAAACAGCAGCCAGAAGGTTAAGTAGGGGTGGTATCATACAATATAGCAATCTTGGAGGTGCTGTCTTTTCTGTAAGCCATGCTGAAGAAGGGACACTGAGTAAGGCACTGTGCTTCTTTTCACTTAAATAGCTGAATGCAGGTCTGTTGAGTCATCCTCCAAACTGCACCAGGCAGAAGGTACCTTAAGTAACGAAAGAGTAAGATTCAATAGGGGGGTGTTCTTTAAGTAGAGCGGGCTTAGGGGCAACAAAATGTATTCAGCAGTATTCGGTGAAAGAAGAGGTGGTTGTCATCAGGAGACTGAATGATCACTGATAGTAAGTGAAAAATGGACTGTGCACAGCAGAGGCCAACAATTTGCTTGCAGATCAGGGGAGTCATCATTTATCTCTGAAAGTACAACTCTTCGAGCAGATTTTGGGAAGAAAAAGGGAAGAGAGGAATGCCAACAGCAGTGGTGTTGATAAGTTTCTGGTCCATTAGTCAGGCAAGTCTAGAAAAAGAACCAAATACGAGTGTTTCTTGTAGTTGTGGAGCTGTGTAACTAGCAGTTACACAGGAAAGCTGACGTTGCAGTCTCCAGGTTGCTGTAGCTTGCTGTGTGCTTGTACATTGTGCTGTGTAGGTTGACAGGTACTTCTGTGAAAGCTTCACATGGTTTCTGCTTTACTGAAGTCTAGTTAAATTGGGTACTCCCTCTTACAGATTTAGATACTTTCAAAATTAGGGTGAAAAAAATAGAAGTCTTAAGCTTTCAGTGAATAAAATAAGACACTACATTCTGGGGTTTATTTTCAAGCTTTGCTTATCCAGACGAAGAATTGTTGCATTTCTTAAGTGCACCGTGTACTTCTCTCCTGAATTATTCATAAACCCTGCAGAATATGTCTTTGCCAAGTTGCCAGCTGCATAACTTAGACATTTTTTGGTGACACTTTGCAAAAACAATAGGTGAGATCTGGCAGCCTGTGACACGTTGTAGGTTTCTCTATGCTGATCGCTCTGCAGTCTCTTGCTTACTGTACTAACCCATTGTGTCCACCACACACTGATGCATTTTAATTAGCCTCATGGTTCTAGTGATGGCACCGTGCCACCCTTCATCTCAATCTTTGACATGCTCATTTTGCACTGGAATTTAACAATGGATAGTAATTAATTACTAGTGTTGTCCTGATTCCTGAATAAATGAAGCCAAATGCAGCTCACCTTTGCAAGGCAAGCTTATTGTCAGCTGAGCCATTAGTAGCTCTGGTCTGCCAATAAAAATATATCAGGAATTTTTGGCATAATAATACCCTGCTTTTCTTTGGATGAAGAGACCAAGAACCACCTTGGCAGGGTGTATTTAGAGTGGGTACTTAACATTGATGCCTAGCCAGATTCCTGCTTCTGCATCCATGAGACTTAACTGAAGAAACATAAGTGTCTCTGTTGAATTATCATGTTAAGGAACTTGGGTTATGTTAATGCTATGGCTTCATTAATTACCCAATATCAATAAGAAAAGGCATCTTTTAGCCTCCTAGCGTAAGAGAGGAAAAGAACTGGTAGTATCAAAGGAAAGCTTCAAAGGCAGGCAGAGCTGTCTCTTGGGTAATTTCTGATCCCTGCATTCTTTCCACTTCAAAGCTGGATGTGTGTGTGTTTGGGTGAAGAGGGGGTTGAATCCGATTTCTCTAATAAGTGTTGGCACTGGACCTGTTTGATATTAGATGCAGGGAACATTCTGATTTGTTATCGCCTTTGAAATCGTTCAGACGACCTTCAGAAAATGGCCTCTTGTTACTTATGCTGGGGGTGGGTTGGGAGAGTGGGGCACTGGGAAAAAAAGCCCCAGTTTAATTCACATGCAGAGGATGCCCTGAAATTGTGCTTTCAGCAGTTTTTTGGTTACAAATGTGTGTCTTGATTGAAAGTGAAAAGTTGAAGAATAATAGACCTATAACGATGCATTCTTTAATCTGCCTCTGCCTTAATCCTCGGTTTCTGGGGGAAAGGTGGGTAGTCATTTAGGATGTATGCATATGGCTGGGGGGGTTGGTTGCTTTTTCTTCTTTTTTTTTAACTTGGATACCATCATGTCTGTGAGACAGACATTCATTATTTTTTCAGCCTTTCAATCTTTGCTAAATAATGAACATTCAGAACCTGCTGGACTCACTGCAGCATCTGAAGCGGACTCTGTCTGAGTCTAACTAGAGAGGATCACACACTTGGTTTGATCACTAGAGATTAGCAAAACCATATATACATTCCAATTATAGCAAATCTGTCTGCAGTCAAAAGAAAGCTTTAAATTACATGAAACAGTTTTTGAAAAACATGCATTAATTATTTTTATTTGCAAATGTAGACTTTTCAAATATGGAAATGCAGTGCTTCCATCCCAACAGGCACAGCTCTGTTACTACAGTGTAACTTAAGCTCAGGTCCAAAGCCAGGCCGAACCACTGCTTGTGGACTCAAGTGTGTGACTGGTGTTGGTATTCATGCAGGTTCTTGATCATACCCTAAGAGCCAGTAAACATAAAAAGGTTTGCAGGTGCATGCCTCGGGGTACTTCTGTCTTCATCTAACCTGGAAAAGGCATTGAGACATCAGCTGCTTTTTGTCTCCAGGCAAGGTCAGCGTTACTATGCCAGGAAACATCTATCCTGAAATCATTTTTAGTCTTCAACATCATCTCCTGTTTAGGCTGAGAATTGGTAATTCACAAGTCACTTCTGAACCAGTATTTAGAAGTGGGCCACTAAACAGTGCTACTCTTAAAAGAATGGGAACTTTCAGCATTCTGAACGTTTTTAGCAATGTAAATTAATTACTTGGATTCAGAATCCTTCCCCCTCTCCTCCTTCACCACTCCCTAATGCGTTTTATTCACTTCATATGATTTCCTCTATTTCAGACTCTTTTTATGCCTTTTAAAAAGGCTTGTCATTTCACCTGGGACTTATGGGCATATAAGAATTAAAATAATGAGTCGTACCTTCTAGTAAAGGAGATAAGCCCGCATTGTGGGAAAACGTGTGCCCAGCCATGTTGTGAAGCACTACAGGAGCTATTCCTGCTTCACAAATTCATAAATTCACTCATAAATTTATCTTCTTTTGTCTAGACAGATTCTTCTGGTTAACGCTATATCGGACACTTACCTGTGACAATACAGAGTTGTTGAGTACCTTCTGCTTTCCAGGGCTAATAAAACTTACTTCAGTTTTAGTCCTTTTAGTTTGTATATAGCTGAACACATTTAAGTCATGGATGTGTACAATTATCTACAACCTTAAATCTGTTTTATTGATGTTTTACTGATTTTTGTCTGCAAATGTAAATGATGTTTCCTAGGGGGTGTTTTATTTAGCCCCAGTAGACCAGTGCTTTGGCTTAATTCAGCTAAACGTTCTTTGTGTCGTTTGTAACTGAATCACTTATTCAGACACAAGACAAGCATAAACTGAGTAAAAATGCCCTCGTTTTAGAAACAGACTGAAGCTGATGAATGTTTGCATAGATCAGCCACAGCCCCATACAAATGAAGATTTTGCTGGTTTTAAAGAGAGCACATTAATTCAACAGGTCATGTATAGATCATTTTAATTGAAACTGGGATGAACCATGTTCATTCTTCATTGCAATACAAAGGAAATCTTGTATCATCAATTCCCTTTCTTGGATTGCAACAGGTGAAGGCAGTGGCCCAAAATAGTGAACTAAGAAATATGTCTCCGTAAAACTTTTACTTACTCTTTTAATTTCAATAGCTGCTTAGCTTTTTTTTTCTCCATAAAGCTTCTTCTTTACATGTGGTAATATATAACTCTTCTTTTTTTTCTTTCCTGCTGTAGCTTGACATATGGTCTAAATCCAACTATCAAGTTTTTCAGAAGGTAAGGCACATAATTTCTCTCTACATAATGCATATGAGAGATATGCAGAGTTTATTTTAACTATCTAGGCCCTTATGTAAAAGAATTCCAGAGTTATTCCGTTGTCACCATAACTTGCAAATAACAAACAATAATCTGTAATAGTGGAAAACTGTGAATAGAAAAGGAGATCACTTCTACTGCTATTTAATTTGGATTTATTTCCCATCACAATTCCAGTCTATGGTTTGAAATAGGAAATTGGAGATTATACTACTCTTATGTTGAAATTTCTCAAGGAATCTTCAAGCACTCTTGGTTTTGAGCTTGAATCTTTTGGGGGAGGAAGGACTGTTTCAGGTTCATTTTGTTTTGTTGTTTTCACTGATTTTGGTTGTCCTCCCACTCCCGAGGGCTTGGGTTTAATAAATCAGCAGAACTCCCTTTCAAAATGAGTTTTGATATTTTTCCATTATGATATTTTTGCCTGCTTCTCTGCCCATGATGGTGTAAGGAAAAGGAGTAAGTTACTGGAATGAGTGTCATTCCAGAAAGTAAGAAAACACCAATGAGAGAATGGGAGCAGTGAATATAAAGCTCTTAAGAAGGTTGAAGTGTTTTGGAAAATATCTGTATCTCACAATTTTCCAGGCAGGGAAGAGAAGGGTTCTCTTTGAAGGCCTCTTGTCAAAAATGCTGTAAGTTCAAACTGATCCAGGTTTAAATTCCACTTTCCTTACCTTCAAGCTGGAGTTCAAGGAGCTTGAGCCTCCAGCTAGTACGCTGGCTTCCTTTCATCTGCTTCTGTAGCTTGTGTAACAAATGGGGGTTAGGGACCTGAAAGGGCATAAAAGCAGGGGTCAAAAAAATGGCATATTGGCTGTATTTGTGCATCTTCCTTCCAAGATTTCAGATGCAGTCAGAAGGGAAGACGTTTGACCTATGATATTAACCTGCTAGAGATCAAAGGACAGCTTGTAGGGAGGTTGGTTGCTCTCCCTCTCTGCCTAGCATTAAAGCAGAATTTTGCTGCAGTTGATTCTCTACCCCCGAGGTTAGTGGATTAAATATTCTTCCTTTTTTCCTTGCTCCTCAAAAATACTATGTTTAGTGTCAAGTAGGGTGATACAGCAAGAAATAAAGCAGTGTTTATCTCAGTAACCTGTTTATCAGTGTGCTCTGAAGTAGTTTTTGCAATGGAATAAATGTAAGGTTCTATAATTAAGTGCATCATTTCAGTTTCCCCGTGTGTGTGTGTGTGGTTGTAAACTCATTTGGGCATCAGATCCTGGATGTTTTGGTTTAGAATAACTGGCAAGGGTTAAGTCATATGGCTGTAATTTGTGCAAAATGATAATAAACTGTGAGGTTTTGGAAAGACTGCAGGAGAAGGGGTTGCCTCTAAGCCAGTTGAACTGCTCCCTGCATTTTTTACAGTGATTTTATGGGTTTTGCTCCACGCTCTGTCACTGTGTTACCTTGGGCACCTTAACCTGTCTTTGAATCAGTTTTCTGCTTCCCTTAGGCTGGGGTAATACTTGCTGACTTCACAGGAGCTATTGCTGAATTGGTTCCATAGTGCTCTCTGACTCTCACATGAAAAATGTGATAAAAATGCAAGGTGATGGTATTTCTAATCAATAGATTCTGTGCTGTTGAGCTGGTAGTTGAAGAAATTAAAGCCAGGACCTAGGTCAAGTTTTCAAACAGATGATAGAAAATGCCATGGTTCAGCTTAGTAAGTTTTCTCTCTCTGGTGCTGTGCTTGGTTTGATTTCTTCATTCTCTGAACCTGCACTTGTAGCCATTTAGAATACCCAGGACTAGTGATTTAGCAGGAGCAAAATTAAGGGAATTAATGATTTCTTTAACACTGTTTTATTTTACTCAGTTGCTAGTGTAGGATCCATACTGCAGGATCTTCAGAACAAGTGTTTTCATGCCATTAAAAAAGTCATCAGTAAATGCGTCAGAGCACATCTGAATGTTCTTGAAATGTGTTTCTCGTGGCAGTCACCAGTAACACAATGTGGAAAGGCTGAGCTGAGAAGGAAAAATAGGGATGGTTAACAGCTCCCCCCATGGAGGCTGGGCAGCCCTTTCAGCTCTGCTGCCTCTAACACTGTGAAATCAGTCATCCCTCTGAAGGGCAGGGCTGCTTCTCTTTAAAAGCTGGACCAAGTTCTCAAACTCTGTCTTCAATGACAGTATAACAACATCTGGAGCTCACAAGATACCTGTCTGTGGTAGCTGCAGGCCTGTCAAAATCCTCACAGGGTTTACAGCATGACTTTCTAGGTTAAGGACCAGAGACCTCTGATCTTCAATCCAACCCTGTCAAACGATGCTAAATTTGTCCTGACTCTTTGTTTGCAAGCGTTGGCTGTGTCAGCAAGCCTTTTCTCTCTCCTTATTATTAGGCAGGATACCCAAGTGTGTATAATTTGATGGGGGACGGCTCCTGGAGGGCCATTACTGTTAAAGTGTACAGTCATTTTCAAAGTTCCCTGGAGATTCCTTGAATCTGGTCCTGGGGTGAATAAGCTTTATAGGCATTGAATCTACCAGCAGGGTTAGATTCAGAGAATGGAGCTGGAAAATAAGAGAGGGAAGGCTGAAAGGGCAAAAGCACAAGGAGCTAAGAAAAGGTTTTGCAGACTTCCATGTTGGTCTGACATTTAAACTCCACAGGAGCTGGCAACTGTTTTGATCTTAAACCTCCTTATTGTATCTTAAACCTCCCTGCATCTCATGATCCACTAGTGCTAGAGGAGGAAGGAAACGGGAAATAAGGAAATTTTAGGGGGCTTAAATCTTGGTGGGAAGAAGAGTGTACATGAGGGCTGGATAATTCCAGAGGATTAAAAAAACACATATTGTAGAGAGTGGTGCAGTATTCATAATTTTACATTCAAAAAATAGGTGAAAATACAGAATAGTGAACTGCTATGAGTGGATCACAATGGGACATGGTGTCAAACATTAACTGTTTCATTTACCAAGCTGCTCAGTTAAAAGCAGCATAGCTTGTTTTGCTGTGTAATGTAATAATTTTGCCTGTTTCATTCTGGTACATTGGTATTTCATTCCATATATTTCATTCTGATTTCAGAGTCCCATTTGTATTTTCACCTAGATGGTCTCTCAGTTTTAGCATGCCACAAACTGGTTTTGTTTTGGCTTGACCTGGCAGACATTAAGCTTCCTTCTCAAGCATGTTTTCACCTCACCTTTGAGAAGCTGATTGTGCCTATCCAGCTGCTTGTGAGCTGCATGATCCCAACGTGATGGAACTCAGGAGCACAATTTTCACCACTACAAGGGCACATAAGTATTGTAATGTATGAAGATGTATTCTTGTCAATAATCTCAGAACAAAATCACATGCAGGATGAATGCATGCATGAGGCAGATATTGGGCTATTGATGATGCCTGTTCAAGGAGAGGAGATGGACTGTTCCAGGGTCACCTGTGTGACTGCTCTGGTGCATGATCAGTACTTGCTCTGTTCAAAGACCTCCTTGGGCAAAATGAAATCCCTGAGACCCAGTCCAAACAAGCAGAACGTGTGAAATAAAAACTTAAACACTCTGTGAGCTCTGAAAACAGGTGATAAATCCTGCTCTTCAGAAAAGTCTGATAGTGTTTTACTGAACTGGGAGTGAGGAAGGTTGTATAAAGGGATTTGTGTGCAGTGCATCTGTGCCTGTTCATAGAGGCACCATCTATCATCCTTCCGAGCGCCTCTCGGGCACTGGGTTCTGTGCACCAGATTCCCTCTAGAGAGACTCAAATGTGTTCCTGGAGAGAAGGTTGAGTAATGGGAATCCTTGGAAATGAAGAAAGGCACTCGTGCGGTTTTCCACACTATAAAAGGTCTAAACATTAATAAAATAACTTCCTTTTTTTCTTCCCTTGTAGTGCTGTGATCGTCCTCCAGAACTCATTGTTACAGGCTCCTGCTAAGGCCATGAACTTAGCAGGGTTTAGAAAAAAATTAAAAACCCTTTCAGGGGAGTTAGAGAATCCCTTTATATTAGATGGAGTTGTCAGTGCTGTACTTGAGGGAATAAACCAATAAGTGAGTGGCAAGGAAAGTTATGAATCTTAAAGGAAGTTTTGTGCCTCCTTTTGGAAAGCCTGTTGAGTGGCAGTGAGATGAAATACTAGGAGAGATACAGCTTCAGTAATTTAGCCTGTGATGTTTGTATTGTCATGCTTTAGGTTTTATGCCAGGTGTAGCAAAGCTGTAACATAGGTCCTTGTTCTTGTGCTGTTTAGTCCAGTTAGAGGAAGCACTTGTTCAGCTTTCTCAACCTGTGAATTGTACAGTGTTTGGGGGTTTTTTATGAATTTTCAGCTTTGGGAATGCTGTATGACCAACAAGTGTCATGAAGGCCCAATAATGCCATTTTTTCAATGTGTCACCGCATTTCAGCAGAGCAGTGGGTAGAAATGCTCTAGAAATGACTGCTGTTGGCTTGGTAGGGACAAGTAACGGAGATTTTGTTTCCTACTCATCACTGGTGTGGGTCTCATGAGCTGTTTCTTGCTTTACTGAGCAGGGGGCTGCACAAGGGGAGCCAGGAGTTCCCATCTCCCCACTCCACAGGTTGTTTCTTGCAGCCACCCGACCACCCCTGCTCACTTGTTGGGGTCTGGCTGTTCACGAAGTGACAAGTACATGGGATTTAATTAGCACAAAGTCATAGTGAAGATGAGATTTGATCCAGTGTCAGTCTGTTTTGTATTCCTGCTGTATACGGTGCCCGAGACAAGGGAGCAGAGATACATTTAGGAAGTACATGGTTACAGTCAACTTGAATTTGGAAGCAAAAAGGAGAAAAGGAAATAAAATCTCAGGCCATATAATTATTAAGAAGAAGGGAAGTCTTCTTGTTCAGATTGAGTCTGTGCCTGTTTCATTTCTCCATGTAACTGGAGTCTGTTTTGTTCTGTCTCAAGTGCTTATTTAACTAGGTATTTTGTTTAGCAAAATTGTGCTTCAGGAAATTGCCCTGTCTTGCCTTTTTTCTGACAAAAATTCCAGGTGCTTTTCAGTATATGATTTGTGAAATACTGAGCTTTTCTGCAAGATCTCTTGAAAATCTATTCCAAGGTCCACAGTAACATCTATCCCAATCAATGTGTGCTCTTCTGAATATGTGCCCATATGAAAAAGAGAAATTAGAAAGTGACTGATAACTTAGATAGCAGTAGGTAAGGTAGAGCAATAAAAGTGAAGCTAATAAGATAAAACAAAACCCTGAAATGTACAAAATGTCATCCTGCACCCAGAATAAATTAGTTTGTGATTCCAACTTAGCTGGAAGCAAAAGCATGTCCCTTAAGTGAGCTGGCGTCTATGCAGTTTGCTTTGCTTTGCTCTGCTCTGCTCTGGTGTGAAATCGTATTGCCATTAGTAAGCCTGGTATTGATCTTCAATCCCCCTCCCTCCCCTCTTTTCTTTTCCCCCATCTTTTTTACTCTTGGTCAGTGTGTGCTTTCTGTCATCATCTCTGTTTTCTTGGGAGGGGTTTAATTCTTCCTCCCATGCACTGCCTGTTGTATCATTTGCGCAGCTCTTTTCTGTTTGGTATCATTCTTTGTTGGGTGGGTTGAGGGGGTCATTCCCGTACTCCTCTTCCTCACTTTTCACACCCACTTTGATCTTCTTTAGAAGCATTTTATCAGCATTTGCTTATGGTAGAAATCAGCTCTGTTTTGCTCAGAAAACATTATTAGTGTTCTAGCAATGCCGGGATGGCTTTTATCTCCCTGTGGAATCTCATTAGCTTTACATTACAATAGGAACAGCATATGTGCGACTGTGCTAAAGTGGCCAGTCAGTTTAAATTTGTTAATAGCAGCATGTTTTTTAAGCAACTTTCTTCTGCCAAGAGGAAGCAACTTTGTTGTTCAAGGAGGAAAAAGAAAAGGCAGTTTGTTAGAAGTAGAAATACAGCAGAAGGAGGGCGGTTGCTCATAAATACCTTCAGAACTTTCTATTCTTTGACATGTCTGGTACTATCCTATAAAAGAACCATCTTAAAAGAATTCATATAGCGAGTAGGGCTTGGATTGCAGGCATTTTTGAACACTGCAGAGATGTGTTTAAAAGAAAGCACTGACTGGAGTTCTGCTGTGCTATTTATGCACAGTTAATCACCTGATTTCTAATATTATTTTTCATATGGTGACATACAAATGGTTTAAGCAGGTTGAGATCCATTTTGTGACTTGTTTTTGCAAACTAACAGCAATGTGCACAATCCCCAAAGTTTTCCCTTCCAAATGTCAGAATCATATGTCCCTATTCATGCTGAATGGAGCTGCTTTTGGAGGGAGTTGTGCGCAACTGATGGGAGCAGAATCTGTTTCTAAAATTGTAGTGCAACTTAAAACTAGATTTGGTATAGGACAGACTGATTTGATGTAGTGTTCTGTGGAGGAAGTTTTGTATGGTGTGAATTAGAGCTTGTCTATACATGGATTTATTCAGGAATATGTCTTTTACTGAATAGCTTCAAGCATGAGCCTCCCTTTCTCCAGAGAAAGTTTGGCTGACTGCAGATTGGGAACAAGTAGAGTTCAGATTGGAATAGCAATTGTATTTTCTGTTCACTCTTCATCTTACTCAAAATTGGCTATAGGATATAGACACACCATGGGAAATACATAGACAAGCCTTGAGAAGAGCACTACTTCTCCATGTTAGAAGTAGAAAATACAATTTAATCATTAACTGAGCAATTGTGCCATTTGTTGGATGCTTTGATATTACTGATGGGGACCATTAATAGATTTAGAAGTTACAAGATGTGAAAGAGCTCTCATGGTTGTGTTGTCTCAAGTTCTTTAATAGTCCAGCCTAAAGAATTTTGCCAGTATTTTCTGCATTCAGCCTTGAACTTCTGGGAATAAGCAAGTTGTTGACTGTGCTAATAACTTCAGAAGCTGACAGGCTGAGTTACTTTGGGTGAATTGTATCAGAGCTGTCAAACTGCCTCCTTCCAGAAAAAGCAAAAATTGGCAGTGATTTAAAAGAATAATTAAATCCTACCAAAGCATTGGTTTTCCTGATTTTTCTTTAATCATTTTTGTTACTATACACAGAACAATACACATTTTATATGTACTGTGCCTAGCTGTAATTCCCAGATGTAAGATCTTGTTACGGCTCTGTCTGGGAAATGAAAAACCTTTCTATTAGAAATCCTTTAGTAATGCAAGTATTTATAAACCATAAGCATATTAATTGATCCCTGGTTTCAAAGGAAATGAAACTGAGAGCTTGACTGCTGTTTGCTCAATGTAAGCAACCTGAAACAGGACTGCAAGAGTTAAATATTTTAGCTCTTCCCCATTAGGAAATGAAGAGGAGCATACTCAAATCTTTTCTGTTAAAATGCATTTTAATATTGAGGTCTTTTGTTGTTTGTTTTTCTTCAGTAAAACAGGCCAGAACCAAAGCTTAGGGGGGTTTTGGGAAGTCATAACCTCTGATAAATTGGTCTTCAGAAGTATTTAATTTAGCTGCGTTATTGACAATGGTTTGTTTGTTTGTTGAGCAAATCAGCCCAGGTTAAGAGAATATATTGTCTGTAAAAAAACTGACCAAAGAAAACATACAAAGAGAAGACCAGAGTGCTTTCTTCTGGCACGGTTTGTTCAGTGACTTTGCTTACTTATGGTTTCACAGAAGACAGTCACAGGAGCATAGATTTTGCTCTTATGCTGTAGGTATGTGAAAGGGAGGCAAATTATTTGCTATGGATGCTTTTATTTGGTACAAAAGGGTTGGGGCTTCTTTAGCTTTTTATGGCTGGGCTGGTAGTCAAAGCATGTTAGTTTAGTGTTATTCCACATGGCATAGAGCTGGTTGCCTTCCTCATCCCTTGGCTCACGTTAGCCACCAGTTTAGATTCTTTTACCAACGCTATTAGGTTTTATCATGTTTATGAACTTCCAAAGGTGTGCTTGATTTTACTGCATGCATACAGTTATTTATCATGATTGCTTCAACTGATCCTTGTGTGAAGCTGGCAGAGGGAATGGAAGGCCAGTGGCAAAAGCTACCCAGAATTACCTTGAGAATGTCTTGGAATCCTTGGTTTGCTACTTCCCCATGGAATTTATACTCTTTTCCTGCAGATAAACACTTCTTTGTCTAAAGTACAGATGAATAAGGGTATGTTCTCCTTTTACCTGTTACAGGTGACAGATCACGCAACCACTGCTCTATTGCACTACCAGCTGCCTCAAATGCCAGATGTGGTAGTCAGATCTTTCATGGTAAGTGTATTGGAAAATACATTTTTCATACAGATTGACTTCAGTGCCCTTACAGTGATTGACATTAAACAGTTCTGATGCAGTTGTAATTTCCCCTGTTTAAACAAGTTAGACAGTAGAGATTGCAATTCTTGTTTCTCATACCTGAATGAAGAGCTCATTCTCACTACCCTGCAATAATTGGTGTTGGAAGACTGAGCTGTATATGGTTCTTCTGTCACAGTTCTCAATATTAGCATGAAGATTCCTGTTTGCAGAGTTGGTCTGGATAGCACCAGCTAGAAAGACAGTAGTAAAAACTCAACCGAATGCTTCTTTATGGCCCAGCCCTTTCATGCTGTTCATACTGTGCAAGAAGTTGAGTTCTAAATGTAGTTAAGTCTGCTCTGCTGGAAGTTCTCTGGTAAGAGGAGATTCCCAGTTGGTACCATCTAATTTTGTCATTCACAATCCTTAGGTGTACACAGTAGCATTGGTTCTATTATATCTTTGCATCTTTAATTTCAGCTGTGTAATTTCAGAACAGTCAGGCTCCTTACCTGCTGTGCTGGTTTCTTTATTTAATGAAACAGCCACTAAGATGAGAGGTTTGCAAAGGTCTTTTCTCTTGGAGTGCATCTTGATCTAATTTTGAAATGCTTTTCAGAGCAGCTCTTACTGGTCAAATTCATGTTTAACACACTTCTGAAAACTAGGATTTAATAGGATGAGTAGCACCTTTGGTTAAGCCATGGAGCTGCCTTCTCAATTTGACAAAACTCTTGAAACTTCTAAGAAAGCAAAACCAGCTGTACACCAGAAGTGTTGGTCCTTCCACATCAGTTGTGCAATCCACATGACAGGACATAATGATGTCCTTATTTTCTGATGGGGATGAAGAACCCTTTTTTTTTCTCCTTGCTGTCAACAGATGTCTCAAGTGCACAATTTAACTTCATTTACGTATTTTTGTATTATGGTTCAGAAAATTTGATTTCTCTGTATTGCAAGGAAAGCCCATCCAAACTCGAGTAAATAACAGCAATTTACTTCTAGTGTTCTGTTGCCCTTGTCCTTGTATTCACTGCTAAACCCAGAGAAGATCTAGTTCTCTTGGAGGACAGTTATTGACGTCCAAAGGTTTGGTTGCTATAGAGAAGGCTCTGATGAAGATGGAAGGATTTGTTTCAATAAACTCAGCTGACCTCTTCAGAAAACAGTTTTCTCTCATCGATGCTATTCAATAGGACTTTAAATGACAAGATTCATGTGCATTCTTCACAGTATAAATCTGCTGGCCTAGGTGCTTTTTAGCTGTGTATCTCGAGAATTGAGTTATGCAATGCTCATTGCTATGTATGATGATGGAAACAGTCCGTTCTAGAGGCAGGAACTGTACCTAGGAACACCTAAACTTACTGTGTTGTTCTGCACTAGCCTTTTTTATATATATATATATATATATTTGTCAGTGTAATCAGATTTAAAATGGTACAGTATTTTTGTGACCGATGAATATTGATCTTAAAATCACATTAGAGAGGAAGTTAGCTTGTTGTGAAAGCCCTTATATCTTCAGCTATGAAGAGTTGAGACTGCTGCAGTATGATTGCAGCAGGGGTGTGATAGATGATCATAGGAAGAGACAAACCAATATTCGCTTGAAGGAGGTACCCATCAGGAACAATTATATTCCAGTAAAAATATGAGGGACGTTACAAAACTTGCCTTCCATCAGTGTAGTTTCTCTAGCTACAAATACCTCCTGCTCAGAGTGCAAGAATTTCTATTAACAAATTCACTTAAGTGACTTAAAAAAGCACAACATGATTAATAAAGTGGGAATTCAGCTATACAGTGACCTTGTAATCTTGGGCATGGTTGTGTTTATAAAATCACTGTATACCTCGCTGGGGCCTCGCCAAAGTACATTCTCTGTCCTTGCCACTATCGCTGTTTGACAAGAATGATGACAAAGGGGAACATCTCTCCAGTTTTCTTAATTTCTCTCCCTTTTCCTTTTAGACCTGGTTAAGAAGTTACATAAAGCTGTTCCAGGCTCCATGCCAGCGCTGCGGAAAGTTTCTGCAGGATGGCCTGCCACCCACATGGAGGGATTTCCGAACACTTGAAGCTTTCCATGACACTTGCAGGCAGTAGAAGCCCAGACCCTGATAATGTGAGGGGTGGACAATCCATGGGGCTTGGAAGAGAGCTGATGGTTTGATAGATGATTCCGTTTCTGAACCTTTCACCCTGTACTCAGTAGTGAGATTGCACTAATACATTTGACTCTAAAAGCCAACGCTCTGCAAGGCACATGTGAGACTAAAGGATTTTGAAGAGGATGGTAAGAAGCTGTGTGTGATCACTTGATACTTCTGAGGTGAAATGACATGTCTGGGGGCATCTGACAGTAAGAAGTCATTATTCTAAACCTTAGTGAAAATACCTGTGTACAGTTTGTGTTTTGTGACAGAATTTGCAATGTTGAAGACTTCTACAAGTTTGAAATAAATTTTATACTCCAGAATTTGTGATGGTTTATTTTTTTTTTATTTGATCAACAGAATCACTGGGTTTGGTGGGGAATTTTCAATGCTGCTCTTTTCTTTAGAAAAACTGGAAACATTTAAAGATCCTGCAGATAGGATGGGGGGTGGTTGTTGCAGGGCTGCTTATCTGAATGCTGATACTGGGCGGGGTGGGGGTATGTAGAAGAGATTATGGTGTTGATTGAGCATGGAATTTCAAAGGCATGTGGCAGCTTGGAAGATGCAATGTACTGTCTAAGGTGGGGGCAACAGATGTTTCCCTTTGCTAAGATTGTAATGAAAAACATTAGCATAATCTGCATGTATTAAGTGGTTGGAACACGTGTGATGGGCAGTGACAGTTTGTCATGGTTTAAGACTGGAAGTAGTGAAAGAATTCATCCCTAAAGCACAGCTTCTGCAGTGCAGACACATACAGCATGTTTCCTATGGGATGTAAAATTTACCTGCAACGTGCCAGGGAAGAGTATGATCCCTCCCAGTAACCACTGCACTTGGAGTACTCAGCTCTGACCAGCCTCAGCCATTTTTCCTTCACCCAAAGCTGGGGAAGGTCCTTGGTCCTGACTGGGACTGTAGCAGATTGTGTCTTCTCTGGGATTTTCCTCAGGACTGTCATTTCATCTGTCAGCTCCTGATAGCCACTTGGATTAATTCCACTGTGATTCCCTCTAGTGCACTCTTGTTTCCTTTACAAGCCACAAAGGCTTTGGTAATAAGCTTCCTTTTGGGAGCTGGTAAGGGAGGTCTGAAGCTTTGTCACTCGGTGAATTTCCAGATGAATTGACATTAAGGTGTTATGCTACAGACTCAGTTATAAGGTTCCTTCTGCTTACAAAAGCTGCTGGAGAAGGAAAAGATATCCTTCTCAGGGGCTTTGGTGGTGGCAAAGTTGGGTTTGGTTCTCAGCAAGGAGTGTGAAGTTAATCACATTTAAGAAAAAGAAGGGGATGAAGGGAGCACAAAAAAAGGGCAGGAAGGGGAAGAAGCCAGTTGAAATAAGATGCTCAGAGACTTTAAAGCACTTGTTTAATTTGCACCTATAGCATTTATGAAACAGCCCATTTTATAGCTGTGAAAACTGAAAAATGAAGGAACTTCAGTATCACCCTGTACTTGCGTGGTACTAAATTAACTGTAGTTGCTGGTATCGTGAAAGACTGAGCTCCCAAAGACAGCAGCTCCTTCCTGCAAGGACCGTGTGAGGTGGGAATTGCAGCTTTCTAGTTGCACAAATCTGTGCAAGGCTGGCTCTGTAAAAGAGAGGAAAAAGCGTGTGTGTGACTTCCTTCCGAGGCACAAGTGAGGAAGAGTGAACGTGTATGTGTTTGAGGATGCTGGTAAGTGAGATCTGATCCCTTTTAACTTCTTATTTTTAATTATTCCCAATCACCAAACACAACCATTGCCATATGGGGTAAAGGCCATTTCAAATCCACCTGCAGTTGAATCGCCTAATGACAGCTTTTCCTGCTATTGTTTGACCCAGGTAGCCTTCTTGGTGCAAAGATCACCCAAGGCAGAGCAACGTGTGCATCTTAGATGAGAGAGCGCCTTGTAGACAGGCATCCCTGCTCTCTGTCCCATTACTGCACTAATTAGAAGCTTTGGGCTTCTGATAGTGTAAGCCTTTTATTTTTTGTTAATATAAAGGTCATAATATGGTATCTAACCTGCTTTAGGCACCGCTCCAGCCTGTTTATGCTGAAATAATGGTGCAGAAAGCAAGTCCTGACGTTCACTAAAGTATTGTGTGTGGCATCAAGCCTTGGTACTGTTAATTAGCTGCAGGAAACGGCATCAGCCGCTCTGTGTTAATTGAGCCTGGTATTTTAAACCTGTAATTGGCGAGCCTGATGGAAAGGCATAAAATCCACTGCTGGTACCTCAGCACAAAAATAATTGTCTTAGAGATGTGCAAACCTGTTGGTCACGTTCCTTCCCCCAGGAGCTGCAGCAGGAGGGAATCTCCTCTCTCATAGAGGCCCTGGAAGAAACAGTGATCTCCATCCCTGCAAGCCTTCGAGTGCAACAGGTTGAGGTATTTCTGTCTTGGAGAGTAGAATTCAACCCTAAACTCATCTAAAGCTTATGAACTGCAGCGTGTGCTGGGCTCTGCTCACTGCCCTGAGGTCCAAGTGCTCAGTGGCCAGCGCTGGGTTATTGCTGAGATGGGGAATTCCAGTTGAGCAGAGGCTCATTTTGAGTTTGGAATGTGAGGAATAGAAGGTGGGAGATTGCTCCTAACAAAAAAGCCGTTCCCACCACACAGCATTGTGGTGTTCTTCTCCCGCTTTGTAGCTTGGGTAATGGGCACTATTATTTCACCCTTAGTTAACAGGGATGGGTGACAAAGAGCAGTTCAGCTGCAGGATGAGCAACCTTGCTGCTTTTAATCGTCAGAGTTTGTTGCAGCTTTTAACACAGCTCTGCTCTTTGAGGCAAACAGCGAGGGCTGTGATCCGTAAAGGGTGCTTGTCTCTCACCTCTTCTAGAGCATCTTCTAACCCCTACTGGGGGTTGAAACTGGATGATCTTTAAGGTCCCTTCCAACCCAAACCATTCTGTGATTCTAGACTGCATTTCTCTTGACGCCTGTCTCTGCAAGGCGAGGGCTGCTGCCAGAGCAGTAGCAGCCAAAGGAAACCAATCTACACACAGAAACAATGGTGCTGCTTCCAGTGGCTCGGGCTCTGTATGTCCAAGCAGCATCCTTGTTGTTTATACTCCAATGATGTATTAACCTCACCTAACAGTGCAGGAAAAGGGCATTGCTTCACCCCGCTCAGCATCCCTTTGGTATCACTTGCCCCGCTCGTGCTCTGCTCTCGTACCCCCTTTGTGAAGAGACCTGGTTTGATTCTCCCGTGTGCCAGCCCCACCGCCTGTGCTCCCGGTGCCAGCGAGTGCTAAAGGTTACAAAATCCATCTTATTGCTAAGAAAGCAACTTAATTAATGTGAAAGTTTCTCTGCTGAAGGGAACCAGCAGCAGCTGCACAGCGCAGGCTGCAGCCAGCTCCCAGCACCCCCCCCCCCCAAAAAAAAAAACACTTTAATTTCTCTGCCAATATTGGACAAATGTAACAGGCTGACTTTTTAATTTTCTGCTCCCAGGTCTCTGTTGTCCCCTCATGCATTTTTCATCGCGGCTCATGGCTCCCTCCCTGCCTGCCCTGTGAGCAATATCGATCGGCTGATTAAGCCATCAAGCCATGGCAAACAACTTTAATTTTCTAACCAAAGCCTTCCCGTTTGCTTCCCTCCCTTGTACATTTACCTTCCCGCGAAGGTTTTAATGCCGGCTTGGAAACAAATACCTATTTGGAATTAGTCCCTGGGTTAACTGGGAGCTCTGCACCACCGAGCGCAACCCACAGTAGAATACGAACCCAGTTCATGTAAGCAGGGAGAGGGGAAAGGGCTGGTTCAAGCCAGAATCGTTCCTGACCCAGCTTTTGGAGAAGGGCTTTGAGAGGACTTGGGGTGCTTGCCTTTTCCCTTTGGTCTCTCCCAGCATCCTTAAGTTCTACTGAGAAGCACCCCCCGCAGCAGGACAGCATCCCTGGTCCTACCTTACAGCCCTCGCGCTCTGGGTACCAGCCTGTGCTTATACAAGCTCTTGGACCACAGATGAGTGTTCTCAGCTAAGCCCATCAAAGCCTCACCAGATCTCCTGCATGCCACTGCCTGTGTGCTCTGGAACCCTGAAGTGTTCCTGCAGGCAGAGGTGAGACCCAGGTTCTCCTGTAGGACATCTTTAAGCCATGATGGTAAGTGAAAGGAGATTCACCTGACCTGCATCCCAGGCCTGGCAGGTGAGGGAAAGCATCTTTCATGCAAACTCAGTACATATGGTCTCAGTGAGGCTTGTCAGTACCACTCTGTGGGTTTGCAAAAGGCTTTTCAAGGGGAAAATGCAGGTTAAATATCAGGATGTTTGTCTCTCACTGGAAGGCTTGGAGCTCCTCACCGTGCAGCGATGCTGCAGTCCTGCCTTGGGTGCTGGTCCTTTAGGTAGCACTGAGCTGTGAGAGCACAAATGGTGAATTGGAGCTGAATTTTGAGCATTGGCTCCAATGCTTGGTCTGATCCTAGGTGTGTGAGTGCCAAAGATGGGCAAAACCTCCCAAAGGAGCTGCATCACTGCTGATGGAGGGTTTGCATAAAGGCAGAACCAGGACCAGTGGTCTTTACACCTCTGTGACTGCCTTGTTGCTGTGTTTCTATCAGTGTTTAGCTAGGATTCAGTCGCTTCTTGCTCTGTCCCAGTGAGCCTGGAGGTGGGAGATGTCTCTCGCAGCAGGGTGGGCAAGCAGGAGGCTTGGCTGTGATTCAATAGCTTGTACCCACCACTGCATGGAAACCTCCAACGTTCCTATTGCCGCTCACACCTCTGCCAGTGTGACCTGGGTACAGGCTCACGTGATGGATTCAGTGCAGGTACACGTGGGAGGGGACAGATCAGCCTCACAGCCCGCTCCCGTGCGGGTTTCATCACCGAGTTCAGCACCTTAATCCATGGGAACCAGCTTCTGCGTTAGGTTTGAACGTCACAGCCCTCCGATCGCCTCGGGTTATCATGAGCACAGCATGGCTGGGCAGGGTTTGTTCTGACCTCACCTGGTGTCCTCAGGAAGGACAAGTAAAAAGGGGAAGTGCCAGCTTCAGGGGGGTTTCTTCCCTGGCTGCTTTGCCCGTGGACATTTGTTGGTCAGGAGCAGGGGGATGCAGGTGGAATTGGCTCTTCTGTGAGCAACAACCCCGAAACAAAGCTGCCTTGAAGTCACTGGGGTCTGCGTCGCCTCTCTTTGAGGTCTCTGAGGGACCCTAATTTCAATATCAGATAATTAATGGCTATGAAGACCGAGTGCAGGAAAAGATGAGTCACAAACTTGTTGGAACTTTTGAGGTCATCCCTTTTATTTCCCTTTTAAAACCAAGTGATCAAAGTAAGAGACAACTCCAGATGTGCTCCTTGTTAGCACCAGGGGGACCACGAACCCTCCGGGAGGTCAGAGCATGAGCCTGTGGAACAGCAAGGGGGGGGTTCATCATCTGTAAGGTTCAACAAGGGCACTAATGCCTGATTACCAGGTTTGTGTCGTGAAAATGAAAGGGGATTAAAAAATGCATAGGAATGGAAATGGTCTTTTATTGTATTGTGATAACCCAGGGACAGCTGAGCGTTTCTCATTTATTTATGCTTTTATCTTAATAAGGAGGCTGATTCAAAATGAGAGTCCTTGTGGCTGGTAATGGAAGCGTTCGTGCTGACGAGAAGGTTGCCCTGAAAACCAGGGGCCGGGTTCAAGGATGGAGGGGTTTGGTTATTTGGGTGCTGAGGTTTGTCATTTGGGGTTTAAATCAGCACCGCACCCGGGTCTGTCCTTGTTCAATGTCTCCAAGGAGTTCCTGCAAATCAGCCTAGGAATAGAGCTGGAAAACAGCAAATAGGTGGAAAAATCTCAGCGGTGAAATCCCTTCAGATCCATGGGAGCAAACGCCTGCATCCAGAGTGTGATGCTGAGAGTTACCCGAACCAGGAGCGCGGGTTGGGATTGATGTACCCGGTTATAACTAACCCATGGTATCAACGCCTCAGCTCTGGAGTTCTCACAAGAAGCTGCTCGTTCAGCATCCCCAGGTGAGGAATTACAGGCAGGAAGTTTCACCATAGCCTTGGTATAAAAATAACATGGGTAGCAGGGAGAAGCAGGCTGTGCTCGTGCAGCGCTGCTATGCCCTTGCCTCTCACCATCTGCACCTCCTGCATGCATTTGGGTTTCATTAAGGTATTTTTAGCCCTTTTCCTTACAGCCTCGCTTCTCTTGATGACCCCTCTTTAAAACGCTAAGAAAGCAGGAGCCTTTCATTGCTAAAGGCCCTGAAGTCCCTTCAGCTCAGGGATGACAACAGGGCTGTGGCTTCCCTTTGGCTCACAGCAATCTGTAGAGCAGCTATGGGGAGAGGTGACCTGTGGACGCTGCTTGCTTGCTTCCCAATGAGAAAGGTCATCGGTTCCTATGGCTGAAGAGGCTGGAACCTGCCAGGGAACCTGAAGGAAAGCGAAATGTCAGATGGGAATGGCAGCTCGGGGATGCTCTGCCCAGCGGCTGGATGCTGCCTGCATCCCACTGCAGGAGGAAAGATGGTCCCGGGGGTTGAAGGAGCAGCCCAGCCCCTGCCGCCAGGTGAGGTGAGGTCCCAAATGCTGGATCACTAAAACAGGACCTTAACAGGAGGCTTGGTTATGTTTGTGTTTCTCTGAGTTTGCACCCAGCTCTCGTATAAGTCCTGCAGAGGAGGTGACTGCTTGTGAGCATCCAAAACCCTCTTCCCAAATGCCCCCAAACCCGCTTTTCTGACTCAGATATGCCCCCAGGTAAGAGGAGGGAGAGAAACCATCCCAGTGCTTCACTTAAAGATCTGTTCTGCTCAGGCACTGTGTGGATTCACCTCTGAGGTTTGGAGCTCTATAGCTGTGGAGGGAAGCGATTGATGCTGATGTAGGATGTGCTCAGGATCTTACCCTCCTGCTCAATCCCATTCCCACCACCGCACGTGCTTTTGGGGCATCAGCCGTGGAAGATTGCAGTTGAATTGGATCCTTTGTATTAGTTTTCTGCAGTGAAAGCCATGAGGAAATTAAACCCAGTGCATTCAACAAAAGGTGAAGCTGCTCAGCTCTTCCCATTTCCTGTTGGTTTCCACCCTGCACCTTTGCTGTCCTCACGCAGCCACAGACACCCATGGAATTAAAGCTGCTGATGCGAGAGCGGAGAAGCTGTGCTAGGAAACATTTAAAGCTATTGTGAGATGACATTTTCCCATCCTTAAAGGAGCAGCGGGTGATCCGTAAGGAAGAAGAGTCCTGCTCAATCTCTGCTGGTGACTGTGAGCTCTGCTGGGAAGTGAGAGGTGAGCCATTGGATATTACACCTGACACCTGCAGGGTCTGCAAGGGGGATACTGCCCTCTGCAAGGAAGAAATCCCCACGCTTGCTCTAAGGCTTTCAAACCGTCCATTCTGTTCACACATTTAGCTCTGAGGCTTGGGGGCAGGCCCAGTTTGGCATCTCGTTATCCAAACCTGTTCGTTTGCTCCTGTTCTTAATTCTTCTGGTGGTTTTAGTGTTAGAAATCCCATGGAAAAGCCAGGATTTCTTTTTCAGACCCTTTTAAAAGGGTTTTCTTGGCAATGGGAGTGCTCCACCACGACTGAAGCAACAGCCAAGCATGGGCCCTTTCCTAGCAGGCTCCAAACTAGAAAAGAGCTGAGTTCTCTCTTCCTTAACACAAGCCAAAAGCACAAGGTAGAGAGGAATAGATGCGCCCTCCCCCAGGTTATCAGAAACACTGAGAGCAGTTGTCGTTAAATAGTGGTGGCATGAATAAAAAGCATCACTTTCAGCCCTAGATTCACTCTCTTTTTCCCCAGTTATGGTGCTTCCAGAGCTCTGCATGAGCACTGTGGGGATATTGCTTCATAGGCAGCACGGCAAAGGCGAAGCTTCTAAAGGGCACTTGGGAAGCAGAGTAATGACATAAAACAAAACCAGAAGCAAAACCCCACCTCCAAGTCACTGATCTGTAAACTGCTCTGAAAACTGGTGCTGCCAACCAAGACTTCCTCTTGTCAGGCTGTTAGCACAGGCCAACGTGCTCTTGGTCTGCTTTGATGGCATTTACATCCTGTTCAGCTTTGGATGCAGCTCCTTTTTAGGCCCTTATTCCAAAGAGATGACTTACACACCTGGATACCTGCTGGTTTGTCCTTTTCCTCTGTTACTTCTTATTTCAGTTCATTTTCTGTTCTTTCTTATTGCACTCAAAGGCCACCGGGGCTGAATCCTGGCTTGTGGCACCCCTGGATGTGAGTGCAGGGCTGGGTTTTGGCTCCTCTCCATCCTCCAAGGTTGTGCAGACTTCGCCCTGCGCTCGGTGTCTGCAGGACAGGGACCGTGTCCTCATTTCATCCCAACAGGCAGTGCTGGGGCTGTTTCATTGGCCACAGGAAATCAGGTTTCTTTAAAAGGTAAACTTTGGAAATAGTTCTGTTTTTACCTTTCATCCCTGAGGTGCCACGGGCTTCACAAACCCTCCTTCCATCTCGGATTGATTGACGGCAATGGGAGTTTTCCATTGGCTTCAATAGGTCTTGGACTGGTCCCAGGGTGCAGCAATGCAACGATCTCAGCAAGGGAATGCAGCAGCTGTTAAACCTCATGAGGTGATGCTCTGGGATGCTTCATGAGGCTGAATAAAACAGAGGTAGCTTTTGGGTTGGCATCTGTGAGCCCCCGCAGCAGTAAGAGGTTGGAGAAGGGCCTGGGCAAAGATCCTGGATCCCAGTGGGGATTCAATAACTCCTCCAAGGATGTTATCTGCAGTCCCTGAGTGCAGGATGTGCTGGAGGACAGTGGCTTGGCCTAAGGGGAGTGCATGGGACCTGGGGGATGCTGGAGGGGTGACGTGCTCCAAGGGGTGACCATGGGCTCTGGGGTTGGGGCTGCTGGATGAGAAGGGATGAACTCTTTGATGCTCCTCCCAGAGTTGCATTGTGTGGGACGAGGAAATGAAGCCTGGTATTGATGGGGTAGAAGAAGAGAAAGAGGGGTACAGACCTCGCAAAGAGGGACTGGGGAGAGCAGTAGACCTTGCATTGCCCCACAGATAGCACTGGGCTGGGGAGGTGCCAGGTCCCCAGAACAGGGTAGAGGGGTACGGGGCTGTCCTCTTTCCCAGCTATGTGTTGTATGAAGGTGTTTCTCCTGCCAGGATTTAATTATACCCCGTTAAATGCCTCCACGTTGTGTTTACACACCTAGTTAAACAAATAATGCCACTGTGTGCGGGGCATGTACCTGTACCTGCTCAGGGACCAGCTTATGGAACCGTCTGAGTACGTGGTGTGATACAGACATAAATCACAGCGCTGTTCTGTAACGTGCTTGATCAAGCTCTGCTACAGATCCCCCCTCTCCCCCCCATCCATAATGATCTGCCCATCCATGGTGCAAGATTAATAGTAGCCAGTTGGAGAACATTAAGATGACATTATCTGGAAAGAGAGCAAACAGCATTTGAATTAAGGGTTGTAATGGGTTTGACATTCCCACTTCCTGTGGGAAAACACTCACTGCCTACACCTGTGGAAAGACCCCTGGTGCCTAAATTGGCATTAACCTGGCCTGCAGCAGGGATGGTGGCTCAGTATCGGGGTGAGGACGGCACTGGAGGGACAAATGGTGGCACAGCTCCATGAGATGCTGGAGATGATCAACAGCATCACCCCTGGGTGTGCGAACACCGAGATCTCAACACGTGGGGCCAAGAGGTCCCTTCCCACACGCAGCCCCCCGTGAAGAGCTGATGGGTTTCCTCTTCGGGCGCGAGAAGCCAAAGGGTGAGACCCCAGGAGATGCTTGCAGCCTCTCAGGCGCTCTGAGGAGCTCAGCACAAGCAGCAGCCGAGCTCACTGCTCTCAGCTCCCTCCTCGCTTCCCAGCTCTGCTTCGAGGACCCCTCCGCACAGGTAACCCCACCACGCGCGTCCTCTCCTTGCCCTGCTCTGAGCCGTTCGGGTGCAGCTTTTGCTCCTGCTCTCGGTGCTAAAAATACTTTAAAGGTAAACCCTGGGGTGCCTCCTTCCATCGGCTCCCCCGCTCCTGCTCCTGCCTCCCAGGCAGTTCCCCCACAGCCGAGCTGGCTCTTTCATCCCAGTGGAAACGTGGCATTGATCTCAGCCCTTTACAACGGGAGGGGAACACACGGCCCCTTTCATCTCCTTGCGCGTTCTGATGCCCTTGTCCTGCTGGTGTTTGATGATGGGAGGGTTTCAATGCAGGAGGATTGGAAATCTTTATGTGATCAAAGAAACCCCCCCCCTCGCACAGCAAAGGCTTCAGAGAGGGGCTGCGACTGCAGCAAGCAGGGGGATAACAGGGAGGTAAAAGGGAGGCCCAGCTCAGGACTGGTCCCAGGTGTGTTTGTGGGGATGTGATTGCGAGGAGCTCAGCTGAGCATCCCGCGGCATTAACCCCACGCAGGACGGCTGCATCCATCCCTTCACATGAAACCCCGACTTTGTGTTTGTTTTCATTCCCCCCTTCCCTCCTGCTTCCTCATTAACTCAGTCATTTCGGAGCCGTGGATCCGAGGCCGTTTAGCAGGTTCTGTGAACTGTGAAAAGCAGATTTGCACCATTTGCAGGTTGCTTGTTGAGGTGAGAGCTAATGCTGCTGACTCACGAGCTGAGGCGATGCTGTTGGCAATCCTTCCCCAGGCTCCAGCTATTTCTATCCAGCCCTTCACCCTTCTCAGCCTTTGGCAGTTTATTCCAAGAACAGAAGTTTCCTGGATCCAACAAGCCCCCTTGTTCTCCCCTCTCCCCGGATGGTGCAAATACCCCATTGCCACTTCCAGACCCTGGCTCCAAATGTGCTATTGAGTGGTCTCTGCCATTGGTATTCCAGGTGGGAGCTCCTTGGATCCGTCTTTATTCATCACCCAAACCTGTGTCTGCTCCCCGGGCTGGGGTTGCTGCAGTGCTGGAGGAGCTGCGGGCGCTCTGAGGCTCTGCTGCTTTCCAGCATCCCTGGATCATTCCTGAGCTCCGGCTCAAGCCCAAACCCAAATCCTGCCCGGCTCGGGGCTGGTGCTGCTCACCCAGGGCAAACCCCATCAGTGCTGGTGGCTGAGCGCTTCCCTTCATTGCTGGGTGTTCTCTCCCCATCACAGCCACCTCTTGTTGGTCCTCATCTCCTGACATAAAACCCCCTCCAGGCAGGAGCTTTGTGGTGGTTCCCACCTGTGGCAATGGCTGAGCAGGGTTTCCCTGCCCCGAGCATCGCTCCCACTGACCCTTCAGCTCCAGGGCCTCCCATATGGGAAAACCCACTTGTTCTTCCAGCCCAAGGGCCTTTAATGTGGGCTTTGTGCAGAGATGGATTATTTAATCCCACTTCTCACCATGGTTTGCATCCTTCCCCCAGAGGATAACAAGGCTGGAAGCTCAGCAACACCCCATAGGGTGAAGCCTGCATGCGCTGCATCGCTGGGCTGGGATCTCTTGGGAGAAGGGGGTGAGGGAGGTGATGCTTCCCTGCCTCCCTACCCGGGGACACCGCAGCGTCCTGAGCAGCCCCAGAACAGCAGCCACAAGGCAAACAGCTCGCGAGCTCCGTCCCTGCGCTGCCCAGGGAAAGGCAGTGATGGATGAATCCGAACACAGATGAATCAATAATTGACGGCCGGTGTTTTCGCTCAGCCGGGGTTTCGGCAGCCTCTGATCGGGTTTGACGGGGTCGGCCCCACCTCGCTTTAATTAAACGTGATGCTGAAAATTAAAAGGAAAGCCTATTGTGTGCTGGCACGGGCATCAATCTGCAATCAGTAACGAGAGGCTGATTAAGGAGGTGATGCCCGCGAAGGGACAGATGCTTCCCGAAGGCCAGGTTAGCGGGCTGTATCGCATGGAAATACACCCATTGGCGTTTTGTCACGGCGTGGCCTTTAGCGAGGAGCTGTTTGTGTGCTGATAAATGGCTTTGCGCCGGGGAAGGTGCTGCTGGAATTCAGGGCTGCGCTTGGAGGCTTTCCCAGAGCAGCCCGCGGTGGTGAGGCACTGGAATAGGTTGCTTAGAGCAGTAAGTGCTCCATCCCTGACGGTGTTCAAGGCCGGGTTGGATGGGGCTTGGGTGATGTGGTCTAGTGTGAGGCGTCCCTGCCCATGGAACTGGATGATCTTAAGGTCCTTTCCAAGCCAAACCATTCTGTGGTTCTATGTTGGGGACAGCAGCAGAGTGCTGTGCACCCGCTGCCCCTCACTCAGCGGGCTGAGGCAGTGGGATATGGGGTCTGTCTGGGTTTTGGCAGTGACAAACCCATGCAGGACCCCAGGCATGGTAAGGGCTGGGTGCAGCCACCTCCTCTGTTCGCCTGCAGGGCTGTGGATGGGCTTTGCAGAGCGGAGCTGCAGGAGCATCACTGGGGACCAAGAGCAGGAGGTGGTTAATGATGGACCCAGAGCTTTGCAGGGACTAAGTAAGCAGCACCTCATCCACCTGAGGAAATGGAGAGGCTCCAGGAGGGGAGATGCTGTAGGATTGAGGTTGAAGCAGAGCTCTGTCAGCACAAGGGTGGGGTGGGGAAGACAGAGACCAATCCCAGCACTTTCAGGAGAGGAGCTCACTCTGGGAGCAGGGCAGCATTTTGGGGACCCCCAAGTAAGTCAGGCTGGTTTGGGGAGCTCAGGGGAAAGGGAGCAGTTTGGGATCAGATCCTGTGCTGAGCTCTGCTGCTGTCAGTAGAGATGTGAAATGTCCCAGTGGTGTGATGGGGGAAGAGCCTGGCAGCTCTCCTGGGCATGATTCAGAGCCTGGAGCATCCCTGTGTGCAGGGACGTCGCCCATCTCTGTGCAGGGCTGGATTTTAGCTCTGAAAAGCAAAGAGAAGAATAAACTGTAACGTTTCCTCTCTCTCATCCCAACTCCAGCCCTGGTCCATAGCAGACAGGGGGGACAGGCAGTGCCTCTGTCCTCTGTTCTCCTCCACATCTGCAGCTCCATGGAAGACACCTGCAGAGCACTCAAGAAACAGGGGGTGCTGGGTGGGATGGGGCTGGTCCTTCCCTTGGCTGCTGCAATCCCTCTGTGTTAACTTCCCTGGCTCTTTGCAGGGGGAAAGAGGCCGTGGGGAGGCAGGTTCTGGCTGCAGCCAGAGGTCCGGGAGTGTAAAGAGCTACAGGCAGGAGATGGAGTCACTGTGGGCAAGGGAATAGAGCACTGCCGAGTTTGTGTGCTGGTGGAAGCAGGCTGGATTTGGGGGCGTGGGGAAGAAGCCTCTCTGGGAACAAGGTGACTTAGTGCCTTAAAATAAGCTTTTCCCATCAATTATTAATACACAGGATCTTGGAAGGAGCTCAGAAGTGGGGCGTGTGTGGGGACACTGCGGCTGCATGGGGACAGGGATGAGAATGGGAACAGGGATGGGGATGGGGACGGGATGGGGAGGGAAGAAGGCGAAGTGCAGCACAGAAGCCAATGGACCCGCCGGCCATTGGGGAGGGTGGAAGCTGCTCCCTCTCCTGCCTGCCTTGTTGGGGCTTTGATTCCTCGCTGACAGCACTCTGAAGGATTGATCTGAGCAGGGATAAATAATTCATGAGCTTTTCTGAGTTCTCTGAGCAGCTGTGGATTCTGAGACGCGAGCGCTGCGGAGCAGACGCTGTTGGGGCTAAAGGAACAGTTTGAGGAGAAAGCTGCATCTTGGTGGTGTTCCTGTTTATAATTTCTAATCTCCTGGTTCTTTTTCTTTGTTTTCTTTTAATCCCTTCCCCCTCACGGGCCTGTTCTGCTCCTGCAGCTCTCAGTGGGCGGCTGTGGCAGAGGCAGTGTCCCACCAGAAGTGGATGCTCCAGTCTGAGTCAGGGCACGGTCTGATGTCTTAGTGCTGGGTGAAACTATAACCTCTGCCCACGGGTATCCATCCCTGGCTCACGGGTACCCATGGAACACTTCAGATCCCCCTCTGACCACTGGCATCTGCAGAGCCTGAGCTGCTCCAAGCCCTGGAGTTCAGGGGAGGTTGAATAACCCCTTGGTTTCTGCCTCACCACAGCTCCTCTGCTGCCGTGTGCTCCCGGTGGGCAGCACATGGATCCCTTTGGAAAACCAGGGTGGGAGAGGGGGTGGTTGGGGCTGTGGGCAAGAAATGCCTGGGGAGGCTCAGAGGAGGCTGAGGATCCTTCCTTGGTGGTGCTTGGGAATGGCGCAGGGATGTGATGCTTGGAGAGCTGGACCACAAAGCCCTGGAATTTCCGGGTTCTGCTCAATGGGCCAGCCTGGGCTGCCAAAGGTGCCCCTGCAGCAGCGTATGGGAGCTTTAACCAGCACTGAATGTTTCCCAGGTTACCTGGTAGCATCTCTTAGCTGGGACCTCAGCTAGACCTTAACCCTCAGCTTCAATTCTACTGTGCAAAGCTGCCAGTGTCATAAGGAGAAGAGCTTCCAGCTTAACCCCACTCATTGCGAAGCTGGGCGCTGTAAAACCGCACCGAACGCTCATGTGCTGGCTCCAGGAGACCCCAGGAAGGGAAAAGGTGGTTCAAAAGATACCATAAGGCATAACTAATGATAATATTGTGTTGCAAGTAGGGCAGAAGTTGTGGGCTCAGACTCCTGCATTGGTTTACAGCCGGGTCCACAGCAGAGGCAGGCAATGCAGGGAGGAATATGAGGGAGACCCACTGATGGCAATATGAATTGGTGTAGAAAAGGCTTTTCTGTACAGACCTTATTTAGGCAAATGAGAACAAGAGGCAGCCCCTGCACTGCTGAGGTGCATATGAAGCCCTCTGAAAGCCCATGAGGGCAGCGGGCACCAATGGAGCCTGTGATAGAGAGAAGAGAGGTGAGATGGGAGCTCTCTGCCTTCCTGCCCCTCAAATCACCCCAAGCGCTGCTGCCTGAGCCCTTCCTGGGGAGCTGGGTTGGCAGCTGGGCAAGGGGAGAGGATCCCCACATCGATGCAGGCACTTTGGGCTACGTCTCACCCATGATAAAACAGTTTCAGGCTGATGGAAATTATTCATGAGCTTGTGCTGAATTAGACGAGGAGTTGATGAATGGGGGGTTGGGTTTCGTGTCAAAATGTTTCTTCATAATACGTAAAAAATGGAGTACCTTGACTCTTTGTTTTGAAATGATGTGAAAATAACTAAATTTAGCCAACACTAATGTCATGAAGAGGGGGAAGAGCTCAGCAGCGTGAGACATCAGGCTTGGTGCTGAAACATCCTCACTGCGTTCATTTGCTTATTTGTCAAGGGAAGGGGGAGCCTGGGGGGTGGGTGCTTGGTTGGTTTGTTTCTAAAGGGCAGGGCAGTTTGTACAACCCTGCCTTTGCCCAGCTGGGTGTAGGGCACAGTAAGTCAGGATTTGCTATGTAAATCTTGGACTGTTGCGTAGAGAAGGAAGATGTTTAAACAGCACTGAAGTTATCTCCACCGTGCTGAGCACGAGGGCTTTTCTGCCTTGCCCTCTGCAGTGCAGTGATCCCATCCCGCATCCCCGTCCCGCATCCCCCAGCTTCCCCTTGCCAGCGAGCAAAGCGATGCCGAAGCCACCCACGTTGGACACATGGGTGTTAATCAGCTACTTAATGAATCCGACTCTGGGATCCAGCTGCCAGCCCAATTTCGCTGGGTTTCGCATCTCTCTTAATGATGCTCATGACAACTTTTCCTTTGGACCAGGAGCTGGACCCGCAGCAGCACAAACCTGATCTGCTCCTCGCACCCGCCTGCCATGGAGGAGGCACAGCTGCACCGAGAGGAGATAAACACTTGAAACAAAGCATGAAGGAGGCTTCAAACATCTCTGCTGCCTGCAAACAGATTCCTGTTTCCAGGTCCCTTTCTGAAAGCCACAGAGATCACAGGGAGACGCTCAGAAGAGGTGGAAATGTGTGGTGAGACATTACTTATTCATCACGTCATGTGTAATCATTCCTGTAAAGCGCTGGGGTTGGGAGGGTCACTGTAATTCAGATGAATCCTGCTCACTCATTTCCATTTCAGGGGTGACGGAGCCCGGTGCCAAGTGGGACGAGGCTCCTCCAGTGCTGGAAGGGAGCGGGGGCATTTGCCTTTCTTCCAGTTGGAAATACAGGGAAAGATCCGGAAGGCTTTTTTTTCTTGGGAAAAGCTGCTTGAAACATGGTCCCTGTTGATCAGGTGAAGAGCAGAGCAACTGCAGGGGTTGAAGCAGAGCAAGGATTGAAGCAAGCACCTCATCTTGGAGATGTATCTACAGAATCACTCTGCACTACCTCCATGCCAGCTGTGTGACCAGGAAGCCTTGGAGATGCCCCCTCCATAGCCAAAACCAGGAGGGAGCAGGGCTCTGTCCCATGTATCCTGGGCTCCCTGTAGGAGATGGGAGATGCTGTGGGATGCTGCGGTCCCTGGGTCACTCCTCTCTGCCCAGCACTGCTGCAAGCAGGGTGATGCATCCCTGGCAGTGTTCAAGGCCAAGCTGGATGGAGCCTTGGGTGCCATGGTTTAGTGTGAGGTGTCCCTGCCCATGGCAGGGCGGTTGGAACTGGATGATCTTAAGGTCCTTTCCAACCCAAACCATTCTGTGATTCTATGACCACCGGCTGCTGCGTCCATCCCACAGGCAGCTGCGATTTCTGTGCTTGTCCTTGCTCAAGTTATCCCTCTTCGGAAACGGTGGCATGAAATCCAGGGGGAAATGAGACAACTTGTGGAAGGGGGAAGCCTGTTCCATCAATCGATAGGAGATCAAATGCTGGTGCAATTCCAGCTATGAGATTCGCGGGTCGTTATCACATCGCTGCTAATTAATTGGCTGTGTTACACTATCTGGCAAGGGGCTGAACATGGGTTGCCGGCAAGGAGCCTCCTGCAATAATTCACCCAGCATAGAAAATGAGCTGTAATGAGAGCTGATGGACAGCATCGATGTGAAGGCCTGCATCCCATGTGGGAATACCGCTGCATCCAAGGCAAGAGCCGGCCGCTTGGCTGCAGCAATGTCCCAAAGAGCAGTGAGGAAACAAGGAAATCCCTTCTTTTGCCAAATCTGTGCTGATTATTTGGAAAACCGGGATTAAATTTCTGGTTGCACGTTTTACTTCATAAAGGCATCATAAATCTGAACAATGCCCATGGTGCTGCTGTCAGTCAGACACGGGCATCTCCATCCTGGAAAGACGTGGTGGTTAAGGTGGGATCCCCACATCCCCCCAGCACAGCAAGGGCAGGGGGACCCCATTTGCCTCCTCATTCCTCTCCCTGCACATCAGATTTTTAAAGCAAAACAAAGGAGAGACCTGCTCCTGGGTGCTCAAAGGGTCTCTGAGAACAGACTTTTCCTATAACCCTGCTCCACGTCCATGACCTCCCTGGGGCTCCTGCTGCTGGCACTGATTCCTCCTGAATGGCCCTGGGTGCTTAATGGGGCTTTGGGAAAGCACCTGGTCTGCTCCTGCCCAACGCCAGGATTTCATTAGCTTGCAGTCAAACATTAGGGCTGATGCTGCGTGCTTCTTCATGTTTCTGGTGCTCCTGCCCTTCCTGGGGCTGGGAATCACTCCTCTACCTGAAAGCAGAGGATGCTCAGGGGCTCCTGTGCCGATTGGTTCATGGAAGAGCCTGAAAGCCCCAGAAGGGACCAAGGTGCTTCCAGTGATGGGGCTGGAGTTTGCCTTGGGGTGAACGTCACCCTGGGGCATTGGGCAGCAGCTACCCCAGGTCTCGGGATGAAGCTGCTTCCTCCATTCACTCCCAGGGGCTCGGTTTGGTCCTTTGATGCCACTGAAATGATTTCTGTGTCCGTGCAGATGCTGATAGCGAAGCCATGGTGTGCTGCAGCCTAAGTCTTCAGGACAAAGGTGATTCTGCAAAGCCAGGTTCTGGGAGCTTTCCGTCCCCTCGGTGTGACCCACTGCTGTCTGCACCAAGCTGGAGCAGGCTCGCTGCTGCAGGTTGCCTCCTGACCTCGGGTAGGTCATTCCCAAAGTGGGACCTGGGGAGATTGAGGCTGGATGAGGCCTTGGGAATAGCCCAGGCTCCTCTCCCCTTCTTTTGTGTGCAAAACTGAGCAAGATAAAAACAACCTCAACAAATCAAACCCAACCACTTCTTCAGCTTTATTTGGACGGGGGCCTAAAACACAGTCTGGCGAGGCCTCACGCAGCGCAGATGGAAGCCCTATATGGGGCTCCTGACTCACAGCACTAAAAAAAAACCCATTAGTCAACATTCACAAGGGCTGGAGCTCCCGAAGAAACCCTCCAAGGTCCCCATGGAGCATCCTGCCACATGTCCCAGGAGCTGCATCCCCTGGGATGCTCCCAGGGTGTTGAGCACTCGAAGCCTCAGTGCGGTAATGAGGTGGATGCTATTGACAGGGGTTTTGCCTCCCCCTCTCCTGTTTAGTGATTTCCCATCCCTCTTTGGTGCATGGAACCTTTTAATCCATCCAGGTCACAGCCTGCTTGAGCAGGGCCAGCCATGGGGTCAGCACTAACGATATACTAATGAGGCCAGGGCAATCAATTCTCCCTAATCGGGCAATTGATTCCCACTGCAGGAATTCCTGATCTTGGGCTCTGCAGGAGCAGCATCTGATTTCAATGTGGAGGGGCCCTTTGAAGCCACTTGCCTGACTTGGAGGAGATTTATAAGGCTTATAATAAAAAAAGAAATATTTTAAATATAAATTGACAAAGAGGGTTTGGGGCTTGGAGCATCCTTTTGAGTCCCAGTGCTGCTTTCTGGTCATGAATTAAAGCTCAGTGGCAGCAGTGGGTTGGTTGGGTTGGGTCCAGGTGGAGGGGATGAGGATGCTGCAGCACCCAGGCCCCAGGAGAGGGGGAAGGCTCCTCCCTGCTCCTCTTTGAGCCATTAACCAGGTCCCAGCCCTCCCTGCCACAGGGACACCTTTGCCAGCATGGAGCTTTCAGAAGCTTTCACACCACCACTGTCTGCACCACCGTGTGTCAAGCAATGGGAAGAGCTCCAGGATGGGCTCTGCTATACAGACACTAAGGCGAGTAGCAAAGCCTCTTCTGTAGTGTAGTTTCCTACCCTTTAGTGCTCATCCCCAGTGGGATTTGCTGGAGGTGCCTGCTACAAAACAGTGGCTTTTCAGTGATTTTCAGCTCTCCTGTCTCCCCTTGTAGCTACAAACAGACGTGCAAGAGAGAGCAGGAATGGGCCACGGTGGTTGATCCTCCAGAATACTGGGTGTTTGACTCCTCTAATAGCTTTTTTAGTCAACTGGTTTTGGTTTAGGGAATTTCCAGAGCCTGGTGTAGTTTGCCCCCATCATTTTGAGCTACTCATCCACTCTCCTCCTCAGCCTATATGAGGTTTCTTATCACCTGCATCACCCTTGGCTGAGGATTTCAGCTGCTCAGGTGACCCCAGTGGGAAACCCCATGTCTAGTTCTTGTACTGGGAAAGGGAAATTCTTCCTTGCAAAGGGGAATTAAAATCCCACTGTGCTGCCTGAAGCCTCCCCTCTGTACCTGGAGGAGGAGGAGGTGATGGGAGGGCAGCTCTGTTGCCTGCAAGCCTTGCTCATGCTTTGCAGTCACTGGTTTCAGTGTCTCGTTGCATGTGGAATGGCTGGAATTAAAGTTGCATGTGTGCAAGGTCACCTGCTCCCAGCGTGGGTGTACAGATGTGCATCCAGCCTGATCCTTTAATGGGAAATGCTCTTACATCGAACCCAAACTGCTCCTCCATGGGCTCATGGTGGTGCACCCTTCTTGGCAGAGCACTGCTCAGCCAACCTGGACTCATTCCTCAGCCCCATTGTCAGCATTGCCAAGCAGCAGACTCGTTGGGCTCATTAGAGGTATTGAGACTGAAGCTTTTGCTTTGGGCTGTAAACCCTCTCTCCAAAACAGCCCCAAATGAACCCAGGCTGCATTCGGAGCCCTCTGCAGATGCATACAGATGAGTAAACAGGGGCTTGGACCCAGTATTGTCACTCGTGTCCAGTTGCTCCAAGGGAAGTAAAATAAGGATGGAAAGAAGAAGAAATGCATTTCAGAAGTGACCGCTTGGGAGCTGAAGGAGCAAACTAACCCCTGGTAGGAAAAAGTGCTGGTGGCACCAGAAAGAGATTGGGAGCAGGGGACAGATGAGGGGTCCCACAAATGTATGATTGAGGAGCTGCTCGCTCAAATAACACACCCAGCAGCAGGGATGGGGGGCTCTCAGAGCCCCTTAGGAAGCCATCAGTACTGCCCATGGTGTGGCCATGCCAGTGCGTGGTGCTCAGGCTCACCAATGGTGTTTGCCTCATCTTCGGGGCTGGGTGTGCAGCAGGGTGCTGTGACTCTTGTTGGTCACGTTTCCTGGCAGGGCAGTCAGTTCTGCACCTTTTTTCCCCTGGATCTATCTGTCAGTCCCAATATTATCATTAATTAGAGCCTACATCCAGAGCCAGCTAATGCAGAGTGAAGGGGCGGCAGGCTTGTCATTAGCTGTGCTTGTGGTAGAGGCCAGGGTTAACCTGATGGCATACCCTGGCATCCTCGCCAGCACAGCCCACACCACTGATCGCACTCATGCACGTGGTGCTTGGGTACCGGTAACCATCGGCTGCTCCCGGTCCTGCCAGTGTTACACAGCAGCAGCTCCCGTCAGCACTGCCTCTGCTGAGTCAGCAGGTTCTGCACTCAGCTGAGTCAGCACCATCCCACTGGTACCCTAGGAAAGACGGGTGCTGCATCGGAGAGGGAGGGAGCACCCACAGGCACCTCCCTGGCAGATGAAGCAGTGGGTGCAATATTGTGCTTCTACCGGTTTGATGCCATCTATGGCCAGACTCTCATCCCAGCCTAACACCAGCACAGGGGTGACCAGCCAAGGCTTTGCCCCACACAGGCAAACTTGATGGCAGGTCAGTGTCTTGCGTGGTGATGTTACAGCAGTAACGTGGGGATGGATTTACTGCTGTCTCGCTGGGCTCAGCCCCTGCCCTGGCCAGAAAGCAATGGGGTGTTTGGGGTGCTGAGCTGGGCACTGTCACCTCCCATCCAGCAGCCCTTCCTTATGTCCATCCCCTCCCACTTACCTCCAGCATCCTTGTCCTGGGACTGATGTGTCTTTGGTGCCCGCTGCAGCCTGTCACTGTCATCACTTACAACCCAGTGTTAGTATCACCCTTCTCAAGGTCAGAAAGAGCTTTGGGGTTATCTCTGCGCTCTCCCCAGCCTCTGCTTTCCCACCAGTGCATTTTATTCATCAGCAAGAAAAACTGCCTTTTCCTTAACACTTATTAAGCCCTAATTTTCATCTTATACATTACTACCGAGTCATTAAGCTGGTGAGGAATTACAGGAGGTGAAATGAAAAGAATTGAAAGAGGACTTGAAGGGTTTGAGGTGGTGAGGTTATTTTTTAAGAGACCAGAAAATAATCTCCCAGGATCAAGCAGGTGAGAGCCACTAACGCTGCAGAGGGCATCTAAGACTTAGAGATGAGGTTTCTAATTAAGAAGAGGCACCAAAGGACCCTGAGGGGCATCCATCCACTCCTCAATGCCCAGCGAGGTGACAGTGAGGACAGGCGGGCACCAGCGGCTCCCAGACAGCAAAGCAGCTCCTTCTTAATGTCTCTGCTCAAATAAAAGATTCTGCAGTGAGAAATGGGGGCCCAGTGGGCATTTGTGAGGCTTCCAAAAATAGTCTCTGCCAAAGCCACTGCTGTCTGTGCCAGACTAAACCCCATAGCTTATATTATAGATGGGGGGGGGTGTGTATATTTAGGGTTGTTATTTAATATTAATGTGTTATATAAGCATACTAACATATTAATATATTTAAGGTGTATAGTTGAATGTATGTCTGTGTATGTTTGCTTTCAGAAAACAATCTTCAACCTGCAGGGTTATCAACCAGCCCTTGCTGGGTGCTTTCTCCAAGGATGGCTCTGCGTCAGCTGCACTGATTGCGCATATGGCATGTATGAAATGCTTTGAAACCAAACGTGGTGTCTGTCTGTCCCTGCTCTGTCCCTGCCCTCCTCTCCACGCATTTGATCTCTCGTGGCCCCAGGGCTCAGGTTTTCCCTAGTGAGGGCCTGGCCTTGGGGCACCTGAGCATCCAGTCCCTCAAATAGCTCATTCCGTCCCCATTCCCGTTGCCCAGCCAGGCCCTGCAGGCAATGGGCAAACCGGAGGGATTGGCTGCACCCGGGAATGTTGTACTGGTGCCTGGATTTGATGTTTTCATTGTTGTCTCCTTAGACTTGCCAAAGGAATCCCAACTCTCTGGTGAATTCATTAGTGCCGGTGCCTCCAGTCACAGGGCTTTATTAGCACAGGGTGTCTTATCTTTTCCTGCCCTCACACATGCAAAGCCCTCATTAGTGGGGAAGATGGAGCACTTTAGAGTCCTGTTAAGTTTCCATCCCGACTTGTTTCATCTCCTCCTTTCCTGACATGCTGCCCTGTCTCCTCTGGCTTCACTGGCAGAGAGAGTGAGGCTCTGCCACAGCCATAGGGATGTAGGACCCAGCATCCTCACAGCACCACAGTGCTCGTGTCCTTCTGGTGACTTGGGTCACCTTCTGCTTAGCCAAAGGGACCCCAGTGATGTCTCCAGCCCCACAGTTAGGGCTGTGTTCATGTCTCTCATCAGCAGATGTGTACTGAACTGTTCGGCCTCTGCTACTGCTATCCCTGCTGGGAATATCCCAATTCTCAGACAACAGGGTAGACCAAGGTGCATGTAACACACCTCTCTTCCTGGCCTGAACTGGTGTTACTGGGTTTAAACCCCCGTGGGCAGGAAGGTCTGTGTTCCTGGAGTCCTGATTTACCTGGTACCCGGCGGGTTGGTGTTTGTTTCCACCCCGCTGCTTACAGCCCTACTTCACATTCAACACATCCCTGGTTGAATTGCGACCCTGATGCTCTCCTGTTCATTTTGATGCATTCAGGATTGTAAGAGGCTGTTATTTTATGATGGATTAACGACACTGTATTTGCTTTTAGCCTGTTTTATGGTGCCCCGAGTGCCTCGGCTATAACTCTTCTGTTTATTTGTTTTATTATGCCAACAGGCTGCTCATAGAGATTACTGTGAAAAAACCATATGAGTCCCTGGAGAGGCTGGAGGAGATATCTCACCCAGGTGAGGCACACACCCACCAGAGGAATGATGCTTTGAAGCTGCCTGGGAAGGGGATGGGTATAGGAAGCCATAGCTGCTTAAACTCAGTGCCTTTCTCAACGCATCCACATGCCTGTGTGCAGGGTGGGCACCACCCTGGAACAACAGCCAAAGGCTTAGGAGAGGAGGTGTGGAGCTTCTCCTCACTCTCATTGCTTGGGGTCCTTCTCCATCCTCACCTTGTTGCAGATGTGCTGCTCCTGAAAGAGGCTGTGCACGTGGGTAGGGTTTGGCTGGAAGGCAGACACAGGCTCAGGGCTCTCCCCGTCTTTGGGGATGACACTGGGGATAGCCCCAGCACTGTACCTGCTCATCACCTCCCCACCTCCAGCGCTAGCATCTCACCTCACCTCCCCAGGGGTTGGTATATATGCAGTGAGGTACCCAAGTGCTAATAACTCACATTAGCACCTCTGGCTGATGGATGTCAGCACCAAAGACCAGATTCCATTTCAGCTGAAAGCCCGGCTGCCAATATCCAGTAGCAAAGATCAACTGGGGGCTTCGGGATTAGAGCAGTGAGTGAAGGGCAAAAGGAGAAATGAAAGAGGAAGATCAACATAAAAGTCACACAAAACAAATAGCTGTCAGTAACTCCATTAAATCAGATGTTTTTAAAAGGAAATATTAAAATATTAACTATGTAATTAAGTATTTATTAATTAAAAAGGAAGCCAAGCTGCATTAAGCTGAGCAAAGCCCTAATTCTTGTTTAGCTCAGCTGCAATTCGACAGACTTGGTAGCTGGCTTCCCAGGGCCTTGGATTCAGGTCTCTCAAAAGGATGGGCAAGGACATTCCTGATGAAGTTAGAAGGAACAAAATCCCGTCAGCATTTCCATAACCCTGCCCTTCCAAGGTAAGAGCTGCCCATGTTGGCTTTTGTAGCAGCTCCTTCTTGCTGTGTGTCACTATCATTCCTCCTAGTTGGCCATTCCTCCTACTTGGCAATTCCTCCTTTGATGATACCCATGATGATACGTGCTGCTCTTGCCCTCCCGAACTGCAGGAGCTGGGTATGGAGGTGAATCACTAAGTCACGGATTGGGATGTCTTAGCAACTGGTTTGAGGGAGACCTTAGTGTCCCCCTATGAGGAGCTGGTGCCACTGTAGCTGTGACTTGGGTGATGATGCTGGAGCCAGCACCGGGGTCACATTGAGCTGTCCCAGCCCTGTCCTGGGGAGCTCGAGCTGTCTGGTGCCTCTGACAAACTCATCTGTCACAGAGTGAGGGCCATCGGCTGCGAGACACCGCAGAAGAGAGAGAATTAAAGAGGGAGAGAGAGAAAGAGCAATCAATACATTATTTAACAGTGGGAATGCAAATGACAAAAAATTAATGAGGCCTCTCCCCTCCCCCCCCCCCAGCCCTCCTTTGCTGTAAGATTGCTGACAAATTCTCTGGAAAATATCAAAACAGCCGGAGGGTGTAACCTGCCAGAGTGATGCACCATTATCTATTATTGATGGAAACCTTGACAAGCTCCCTTTAAAAGAGGAGAGAGAAAGGGAGGGAGAGAGGAGGGGGGGGAAATGGCATCTAATCTTTGGTTTAAAGCTACAGTTGCTCATTTTCCCTTCCCTGAGGGTGGCCGAGCTACAGAAGTTGTCACGGGGGTGTCACGTTGTGTGATGCTCCCTGAGCCCCAGCACAGCCAGGTGCCTCCGGGCCGGGCTGTTGGGGAATCGGCTCAGGGTGACAGCCTACCTATGGAGGAAGAATATTTGTTTCTCCCCCGTTACCCCCTTAAAGGCTCTTTTAAGCTTCGTTTAAGGATGAAATAGGGCTGAGGTGGCACTGGGGATTGTGGCTGAGGAGGAAAGAGGTTGGGGACCTGGGGTAGGAGGGAGGGAGCAGATGATCAAAGCAAGCCACATGGTGAATCCACGAGGAGAGGCAGGCTGTGGGACAGGAGGAGAATTCCTACAGCAAAAGAGACTAGGGGAAAACAACATGCAGCAAGTCCCTGAAGCAAAACCACTCCTGAGCAGCAGAGAGGTGAGAGACCACAGCAGCCGGCACAGAGCCACTACCAAACACACTGGCAAGTGGCACCCTGCAGGGATTAATACTTTCTAAATGTCATTGGCCTCCTGACAGGCTCCTGTTTAATCCTTTTACTTGGCTTCTTACAGCAAAACCCTCTGCATAGACCAGGTGGAGCAGGTGGTCCTCACTGCTGTTATCGCATCATCCCCATCCAGGCATGACCTATCCCTTCTCCCACTGGTACCACCTTCCACCTCCTATGCAGGAGGCGTCTGAGCTGCTTTGGCTGCAGACCTCACTGCCAGCATTGCCTTGGGGATGTTGTTGGCTGCAGGGCAGTGGGGCAGGCCAATGCAGCTGATGCTGCAGGAGCCCCCAGCATGCCAGCACCCTGAGCCCTCCTCGAGCAGCCATCCTGGCTTTCAACTTATAACCTGCTTTCCTTTTCCTGTAGCACTCACATTCACATAACTTGCTGCCAAGGAGATGTGCAGCTCTAGGGAGGAAAAGCTGTCAGTGCATTGCACTTGCGCAGGAGCCGTGGGCTCTTGGATGACGTGCTGTTCATGTGCCTCTGTTTCATCGTGCCTCAGTTTCTCAATGCACAGACACTCATTTTGAGATGCAGAGATGAAGGGCACATGCCGTAGATGCCAAGTACTATTATTCACTGTTGCTTTTTATATAGGTCCTCAAATGTATTTCTCTCATCTCACGGCCAAGTCCTCCAAGGACGCTTACGGGCTCTATTCCAGGCAGATGCTGAAATCCAGCTCCTGTTTCCCCATCAGTAGCTTGGGGCCTGTCCTCAGGCTATTTAACGTGAAGCTGTTGGAGGGGTAGGAATTACCCCTGCAAGTTTGTTTCCCCACCTCACTGTCCTGCCTTCAGTAGAGACAGTGCAGGAGACCTTAAAGGTACAAAATCCAGCACAGAACAGTTTCTATCTTATTCAATTGAATCCTGGCAAACACCAGTGTTAGTGCGGTTTATGCCCACTGGCATTGTGGATCCTGCTGAACATCACATTCCCACAAAACCCCATGGCAGGGAGTCCTGCAGTTCTGCCTCCTCTTCTTTTGAAAGGTACCGTCCTCTAATCACATTGAAATATCTCCTATTTGGGTGCTGCAGGGGCAAATCTGTGCTCCCAGGCACCTCCTCTACATCAGCCATTGCTCTGTATGCCTCTGCCGTGCCCTCTTTATCTTCGCCTCTATTCCCTCCCTCCTCTTCTTAAATTAAACAGCCCTAAATCTTTTTAATCTCTTCTCATGGATTATTGATACTATTTGTTGCACTTCTTTGGATCTTTTCCATTTCTGCTCTATCTTTGCTGAGATGATGGGGTGACGAGGGCAGACTCCTGCTCAAGGTGAAGTTTATAAAGTCACAGCAATGTCTGCAGGTTTGCCACCTCTCTCTGCATTGCCCAAACCCGCTGGTTTTGGGGAAGGGGCTGCTTTTGCCCACTGCATTGCATGCTCATGGATCTGCCTGCAGCAATACTCAGCCTGTTTCCCTGAGAGCAAACCCCATGCACCAGCAGGACCCGTGTTCTTCTCTTTGTGTTTGCATAGGAGTTGTCACAGTAGTTGAGATCCACAGTCGTGCTGCCCTGCTCTATTTTTGAGTTCTCCTTAGCATTGCTCAGCCATCATTGGCACTCAAATAGCTATTTTTGAAGTGTTTCCCCCCCCCTCTGATTTTGCTGCTGTGCAGTCCAGAGCCTCTCTGAACCCTCTGGACACAGAAGTGATGCTGCTCCTCCGCATGGTGTCTTGGAAGCATCCCCACATAACAGGGAGCAATCACATTCCCCTTCCTCATCTTACTCCCACCCAATCTCCACTGAGCTCCAGCTCTCTCCCAACACATCCACAGCCTCAGCAGCAAAATCCAGACCCACGGGAAGGGATGAAGGCAGGGCATAGGCTCCCATTTAACTGGGGAGGTACTCCAGTTTTGGGGTCATTGGGAGATCTTTCAAGCCCAGGGGGTGGCAGGCAGCACTCCCCACTGCCTGCACTGTGTGTCCTGCTGTTGGGGTGTCTTAGGAGGGCAAGAGGATGTCCCCTCTTGTCCTGCTCACCTTGATTCTTTTTTAGTTGAATCAGTTGGTTTGTTTTGTTATTGAAAGGTGACTGATACCTTGATTTTATCCCTTGGGTCTCCTTCAAGTTGGAGTTTGGCTTTTACTGCTTTTCCAGCTTGGTGAGGGGGGCTGCTAATGAGAGGTTTATTTTCTTCCTGTCACAGCCGCAAGGAAATGAGTCTTAATGTCCATCTGAAATGTGCTGCAAACTGGGGTTTATGCCACCCAGACCACAGCTGGGTTTTATCAGAAATGGAGCTAAACTCTGTCCACCTTTAAGCTGGGGAGAAAATAGGCTTTGGTCCCATGGTAATAGTAACGGAGGTTGAATGACCTGCAGAGTGCAGGGGCTGTTCTAGCAGAGGAGCTCATCTGTGCCTCTTCTTCTAGGCAAGAGATGCAGGAGCACCCAGGCTGGCTGTACCCACCCATCGGCTCTCTGATGGACCCACACCACCACTCAATACCCCACCCCAGGGGACGCAGGCCAGCCCAGAGGCTGAGGCTGATCACAGCTCCTTGGGCTGCTTTGAGGCACTCCAGTTAGATGTGCAGAGACAGATGGGGAGAGAACTGAGTTTTGTGAGCTTTGTGCCTTCTCCTGAGTGCCGCGGAGCTTTCTTGGTTAATGGAGACAGGACTCTGACTCTTCCATCACACCACACTTCTTACTTTCACTCCTTATTCTTTCATTAAATCCAGCCACCTTTAAATACACAGGAGACATCCCCCGAACACCCCAGCCTGCAGGGAACCTCAGCAGCAAAAAGCACCAGAAAGCAGCAAAACAACGAGCTGGTAACAGCCATTGAAGAGGCAACTGCTGAGATGGGGCTGCCAAAGAACGGAGAAGCTCCAGCTCCTGCTGTGGGACCCCTCAGCCCAGGTAGGTAGGCACAGAGCTGACAAGGAAATCAGTGTTCCATGGAGCTGAAGGTCACCCTTGGGCCAGCAGTGGGGGGTGTCACCACGGTCACCATGGTGCTGGAAGTATCGTGTCCAGCCAGAGCATTAGTTTTGCTTTTCTATTGTCTGTTCTGCTAAAGAAAGCGTTGCTGGCAAATGGACTTCATGGGAAGTTTTATCTCCCTGCCGCTAACTTTGGGCAAAAATATAATAATAAGAAGAAGCAATAATAAAAAGAATCCAACCTAAATTCCCAGGCAGAATCAAGAGGTCAAGTTTGAAAAAAAAAAAAAAGAGGAAAAAAAGGTAGGAGGAAAAAACTACACTAAACAACCCATCAGCAGTGGTTTGACAGCAAGGAGAAGCGCTCTGGGCTGAGAAATAATGGTTTGAAGTTCACATCATTATCAGAGCTACGTGCCCCACATTTACAATGCTGCCTGCAGTGTATGCAAGAGGAGTAACGGAAGCAGAATGGGGGTGGGACAGTCCCTCCTTCAGGGATGGAAGAGCCAAACTAGGTACTTGCACGAGACATTGCAGCTCATCAGCCCGCATGCTCCTGAGAGGGACCTCGAAGGGCTGGGTGAGAATCACTGTTTCATCTTCACACTGGCTGCTGTTCTTATAATGAGGTCTAGAGGAGTCTGTGCCTGTCTTATCTAATTGCAAAGGTGAAAGGGCCCTTCTACAAAAGGGGAAACTGAGGCACAGAGAGGCCTGCCCACCCCAAGATAGCTTTCTACACTGGAGGTGATGCCTTTCCACACGCAAACGTGTTCCCTCTCTCCCAGGCGTGTTCTCTGTGCCTTCACTGTTTCAAACCATGACCCTCTGCATTTCATCCAGCTCCCTCAGGTTTCTCTTTCCACTTCCTTCCAGTTATGTGCATCTGCTGTGAGCTGTATGAACTGGATGATCCTTCAGTTAAATGGGCAGGTGACACTCTGGCTTGGGCACAAGCTCTCCCCGCTTGGGATTAGCAGAGAGAGGAAATCTGGGCTGTCACATCTAATTACATTATTCTCTGGGTGACCTCTGTTTCCATAACACAATTTTTATTGTTTGACTTTGGAATATTGATTTTGATTTTCTTTTTGGGTTCATTTTGGTTTCACTCTTTCCTGTAGGGAGTGACTTGGGTCACCTTCAGCTTCTGTTTGCTCTGTAGTGTGAAGCAGGAAGGGTCACTGATCCATGGAAAAGGACCTGGAAGAAAAGCAAGGTTTTAAAGAGCACTTGTGTATGGGCTGGGTTTGCTTCTCATGCTCTGAATGGGGCCCTCCATCCTATCCTTCCTGAACACCCTCAGGCTATGTGGTGGCTTGTCTCCCTTTCCAGGAGGTCCTTCATGGAGGTGGATGCGAGCTGCACTGCAATGAAGGAGGTCCAGATGTGAAGCTCCTCCGGTCTCCACGAGCTATTGATGTGAACCTCCACATGTGGTAAGGTGAGAGGACATCAGACCACCAGGGAAGTGCTGACAGAAACACCTCGGGGTACCAGACAGCTTGTTAGCCTCTCCCTTCATTGTTAGCCAATATGTATTTTTGTGGTGATTCACATGCTTCATTTTTCCATTGTGAAATACAGCCCCCAGTAGAGGGATAAGGTTAGGCCAGAGAAAGAACCTTAATAGCCTTTTCTCCTTCCACATGCGCCTTCCTAATTACTTTAAATGTACAAGGGAGTTGTCAAAAGTTGTTAATCTCTCTCTCTGTGTTTTCCTTTTTAATAATCCCAGGGCCTTTCTCTCCATCCACCTCATCCTCCTTTAGTAGTGTGAGGCCAAAACACGTTTTCCTATTTACTTCCTTTCATAAATGACTAAGACAAAGACACCAAAAAACTTCAACAGATCTGAAAGTACAACTTTATCTTTCATTAAACCACCTGGCCCCAGTGACCTGGGCATTGTTGGGTCTCTGCTCTCCTGCCTGTGGGACTGGCTATGTTTTACAGATGGGGAGCCCTGAAACGGTGAGGGACACATTTCAAGCAGCCAAAGGATCTGTTGGTCTTTGAGGCCAGAGATGAGCCCGGGGCAGGGACTCGTGGGGCTTAGCTCAAGGGCTATGCAGTGCGAGGGGATTTGATTTTCCATGTTCAGTTTTGGCCGAGCAGAGAAGTGACCGAGGTTCCAAGGTTGGAATGTCCCACCTGCAGACAGGGATAAATCCACTCTCCCTGTGTCCTGATGCCCCATTTCCGTGCCCGGATGCTCAGAGAGCAGCGTGGCCTTTGGGGAGCATCCTCATGGCTGCTTCCTCTGAATAACCAGCGCCGGGATTTTTTTCTTTCTCCTTGCACCGGAGACTTTACTTGGGGGCTCAGCTCTGCCCCCCCCCGCCCCAAAGCCCCATGTGTCGGCATATGCTGCCCTCTAGAGTCAGCACCCAAACTTCCCTTTTTTTAAAGGAAAAAGCTGGTATAAAGCCGTGTCAGTCATGTGTCAGTGCGGCTCAGCCAAAGAACACAGGGTCTGCCCACAGTGGGACCACCAGCCAGGTATGGGGAACCCTGCGAAACACGGGGGCTGCCTCGAGGACGTGAAAAATGGGGATGTACCCAGGATCAAGGTCTCCCATTTGTGCTCTTTTGCTCATATGAAGTTTGATGCAGCCCGCATCGTGTATATATACATATTCTTTCCCCAGGGGGCTGATACAGAAGCTCTGCCCTCAGCTACTTCAGCTCCCAGCTCTGTCCCCTTCTGCATTGCTCCTCTGAGTCTCTCACCCAGAGCCTGTTCCCTGCAGCTATGCCATCTTCTCCTTCCCTGAGCAATTCCCCTTTTCCCCCATATACTGGCACCTCACTACTATTTTTGCCTCCACTGAAGACCTCAGAGGAGTTGCATCCATTAACAGGAGGTGAGAATCTTGCCCTTTTGCTTTAGTTGCTTCCACCCCATCTTTTTTCTACCTCTTCCCAGTTGCAAAGTTTTCCACCCTGAGGGCTGAGTGTGTGCGGTAGCAGGAGCACATCAGGTCGCTGTGGTGTATCTGTTGCTTGGGGATCCTTGTGAGTATTGAATAAGGTCTTTACAGAGAGCTGCTTGTGTCTTAACCACACTGAGCAGCAATGTTATCAAGGCCAGTGCTGGTTCAGAAGCCATCATGCAAGAAGGCAGTGGGCTAAAATGCATTTCCCCATGTAATCCCAGTATTCCCTGCTACTGAAACCCACTTGGACAGCTGTGTTTGGGGTGAACAGCCGCTATCTCCTTGCATTTCTACAGGGACAGACACCGCATCACTGCAGCCCTGGCCCCATAAACTAGAGGAGAGCAGGGGCTGGGGTGGGAAGAAGCTGCCCGGAGAGGGGAAGAGCACTAGAGGGCAGGAGAGCTCTTCTCTAATCGCACGTCTCTATCTGCTGGCATTTCTTGCACAATTTCCCCTGTTCAGTGGGTCAGCTGTAAAGTCCAGTGACTCAGTGCAGGAGATCACCCTGCGGGGCTGCAGTTTCTGTCCGTTGGCCTTTCCCTAGCTGCATATGGCGGCATAGGTGAACAAGGATGAAGCAGAGGACATCGGAGGGGTTTGCATGTGGAGACCGACCATCTGCAGAGGTTTGTGGCCAGGTAGTTTCTCCAGGTGAAGAAACACCTAGGGAAGGAGGCTCCACTTGTTGGACCCCTCTTGCTTGCCTCTTGCTGCAGGATGACCTTTAGCACTGCACTCTCATCAAAGCAGGTATCCACACCGGTACAAAGGCACAACATAGTCTTCCTGATGTAACATCAGCACCTGAAAAACTGGCTCATTGCAGGATGCTTCAGTATTGCTCCCATTTGAAGGTAACAGTTACAGTCCTCCTCTTTCCTCACTCCCCAGCCTGCAGCAAGACATATCATAGAATCATAGAATAGTTTGGGTTGGAAAGGACCTTAAGTTCATCCAGTTCTAACATCTCCGTAGCACCTGTAGTGGCATAGAAAGCCATTCACAGCTCTCCTGGCCCCAACTCTGTCCATAACAACACACACCAACATAGCTCTGGGGTGTTTTTCCTCAGCCAACTCAATGGGATATATAGAAGCATCAGGTTTTCCCGGCGGTGTGAGTTACATGTTAATGCAGAAAACTCAAGAGAAACTCTAGCATCCCCCGGAGGCAATAATGGGCAGAACGGGGCTTTTTATATCAGAGACTATGAAAAGACCTTCCAATTTAGTAGCTGTTCTGTTCATATCGCACGTTATTGCACACATGCTCCTTCTTCCTTGCCCAAGACTGAAAGCGGAGGGTGTAAGAATAGCAGCTTCTTACTTCATCTGTCTGCTTCCTGTGTGTACTCACAGCCGGGTCTGCTTGCATTAGCATCATCCACTACGGTTCCTAGTTACTATCACTCACTAATACGAGTGAGTCAGCACAGCTCAGCGTGGCTTCAAGACAGCCACCCTTTACATTTGTGTCAGCAAGAGGAAAATCTGCCCCTAAATCTTCTTTTTTTGGGGTTTAGATTTAGCAAGAAAATACACTCAGGAGCTCTCCACAAGCCTCTCAAAAAGCACCATTAATGAGAGCATACTTCTCCCTGTTGGAGACTTCCTGCTGCAGCTTGTGCCCAGCCCCAGGTGTGTGAGATGTTTAAACAAGCTGATGAAGTCAGCTTGTTAAAAAGTTGTGTGTAAAGCTTGCAAAAAACCAGCAGCCTCGCGAATGATTGATTCCATTCAGGAGGAAGTAAACAGCCGCTGACGGCTCACCAGGCTTCAGAGCTTTATGGGTCCACAGCACAGGGCATTACCTGCAAGACAAGGTGTTACGGTGAAGTTTGTCCTTAATGAAGTCGTGGAAATGAGTCAGTTCTCAAATAGGCCCATCATCCATTTACTGTTGCCCAGGGCCACCCCGCTGGCTCTGCTCTCATCCTGCTAAAGGGAACTCTCTTCTCCGCTCCCGCTGCTTCCTAGGCTCAAACTAAACCGAGTGCTGAGGTGAGGGGGGCCAGGACGGAGCCGTTGGTGTCTGGAAGCCGAATCCCAACGCTCTCCTGTGGGAATTCCAGCAGCGGGGCTGGGCAGCCTGGGCTCACATTGGCCAGTGCTGCTGGGTGTGAGGTGCTCGACGGGATGCTGTGAGGATGCTCTGTGCCCGTTGGAGGCAATACCTGTGTCGGGGTTTGAGCAATCCCACCTTCATTTCCCTTTGGTTAGCAGTGATTTAGCTGCCCAGGAGCATTCCAAGAGAAACATTCTGCCGTTACAGCCTATTTGGATGATCACAGAGCGCCTTGGAGGCCTCAAGGGCAGCGCAGACCGGCGGGTCCCTGCCCTGCCCAAACCCGCGCCCAGGGCATCGCGTTTTGAGGGGGAAACCACCCCGCAGGGCCGCCTCCTTCCTTCAGGTTTCCCCCACCTCCTCCGTGGAGGCCCGGCGAGCGGAACGGGGCCCGCAGCAGACTTCTGGGCCCGGGGCTCCCCGGCTGACAGCACCGAGGGCTGCCCGGCCCCTGCCAGCGCGCCCGGCGCCGTCGCTCCCGGGCAGGGCCCGCTGCTGGCCCCGCCCGGCGCTCTGTGGCGGCGGGCGGCAGGGGGCGCTGCGGCCCGGGGCGGCGCGTGTGCGGCGGGAGCCCCCGGGCCGCCTCTTCCCCTCGCGGCCCGGCGCAGCGGGCGGGGGGCGGGCGCTGCCGCCGCCGCCGGAGCCCCACCAGCCCCGCCGAGCCCCGCAGCCCGCCGCCGCCGCAGCGCCTCGCCCCGGATCGCGGCCGGCAGCAGGCGGGAGGCGGCGGCGGCTGGCAAAGCCCCGCGGGCCGCTCAGCCGGCTACCTGCGCGGCAGGGCCTGAGCGCCGAGCCCGGCTCCGACATGTCCGGCAAGATCGAGAAAGCAGGTGAGCGGGGCCGGGAGGGACAGCGGGAGCCCGCCGGGGCCGGCCGCGCTCGCCGCCATCCCCTCAGCGCCGCCCCGCCGCCGCCGCGGCCCTCCGGAGCTGCCGGCTGTGGGCCTGGCGCGGCCCGGTGGGGCTCTGGTGGGGGGGGGTACCGGCGGCCCGGGCCGGCCGGAGGCGCCTGTCAGGGCCCGGGTTGGGGCCGGGGCCGCGGCTGGGCCCGGGGCGGCCGGGAACGCTCTGGCCGGCGGCTGCTGCCGGCGCTGCTCCGGGTGCCGTGTGGGTCAGGCTTTGTGTCTTCTCCTCCGCCTTGTCCTTTTTGTTTCCCTCACCCCTTTATTCCTCCTCTCTCGTTTCCCCGCACCTCTGCGGTCCTTTCCATGGAGCGGAGCATCAGTAAAGCCGGGGCGCTGCAACGCTTCGGGGCCTACACGCAATGATTAATTGCAACTTCTCCAACTTTCCTCTTCTGGTGTTTGTGCAAGATGAGAAAAGATGAGTCCGTGGGCAAATGTCAAGAGGGAACGTGCTCATTTTTTCCTCCCTCTTTCAAAGCTCTCCCCTCTGCTTGAGGTGCCAGGGATGGGGGAAGGCTGCTGAGATTGCTGCTGCTCTCACAAGGAAACGCTCAAGCACGGCTCATATTGTCTCTCTGTGCTGCTGGAGTCGTGCCTGGTTCTCAGTTGTCACTTTAGATGGTTGAATGCCCCCGTTTTTGCGTGTAGCGGGAGTAGTATTTTTAAAGATTCAATTAGTGTTTTGCAAATCAAGGCGCGGAGTTACTTAGTTTAATTATGCTGCATTTAATTAGCAGAGAAAAATCAATGCTGGTTTGTATTTTTTACTGTAAGGAATAGCTTGGCAGTTTCCTACTGGGGAACGGAGGGTAGCAGCCTGAGTTGGGATGTGTGAGTGCAGCGTTTGGGCTTTCCAGGACAGCAGCCACTGATTTGGGAAAGATTCCTGTTTCAAAGGAGTAAAGTTGGTAGCAGTGCTCTCTGGTTTTGATCATTCATTCCTGGTTTGTTCTGGCTTCTGAGCTGTGCTGTATACAAATATGTTCTCCCATGATACAGGCTCTGGAGCGGCCTCCAGGGATGAGCAGACTGGCTGCCTCGCAGCCGGCTTTTAAGTGCAATACATAGGCATGTTTCCAGCTCTTAGTGCTAAGTTACTGTCTCACAAGTGTGCATCGCATCATGGGACAAATGTTATTCCAGAAATATCATAGGTTAATCTGGTGCATGATCCCTTACATAGGATCACAACACAGCACTTTGCTTTGGGATTCTGGCTATGTCTTTTCAATGCTTACTGTTATATGGCTGCAACTGTTTGTCTGGGAAATGGAGAACTGAGTCAGGAAGGTGTCAGCAGCATATCGTATATAGAACCGGGGCCAGCTCTAAAATAATTGCCACTTGTTTATGCTAGAGGTGAATTTGGCTTGGAGTTCTAGTCGGTGCTGATAGTGCTGTATACAGTAATTACAGATATATGAGTAAGTGATCAGGTTTTGTTTATTCGCGTGCAGTAAATAACCCCGTGAGAATAGTAAATATAACTCCACACCAGAGACGCAGTGTGAAGAGTTCAAAAGCAGGACGATGACTGTAGACACACACAAACGCAGCACGGTTCCATAAACAATAGAGTAGAAAGGCCAAAGGATACCATGCAGCCTAGAGACCCGACCTTGCAACACACCTACCTCCCATTGAAGAACTCAAGACATCATGCAGGATCCATCCCCAGGTCAGTGCTGTAACCATAGTGTTGAGGATGCGTTGGGTGAAGCCTTCGTGTGGAGGCATTCTTTCTAGTACCTGTGTCTTGCAGTGACAGTTTGCTGAACGAGAGAAACTGTAAGTCTGGGAAATTGTCCTCTTTCAACTGCTTGTGCTTTGGTTTCTTTAGAAGGTCATGTAAAATTAAATAATAAAATCCAGTCTAAATATACAAAGTACCAGCATTATAAGCATTTCTCACCAACTGGTGCCCTCAGTCTTGTGCAAGGAAGCGGAGATGAGAACTTTAGGAAGAAAGAAGTTCCACATTGGCTGTGTAAAGACCAAAGATGGAAGAGGGACATAAGAGGAGGCTGCATGGACACCTCGTAGCAGCCTTCCAGCATCTGAAGGGGGCCTACAGGGATGCTGGGGAGGGACTCTTCATTAGGGACTGTAGTGACAGGACAAGGGGTAACGGGTTCAAACTTAAACAGGGGAAGTTTAGATTGGATATAAGGAGGAAATTCTTTCCTGTTAGGGTGGTGAGGCACTGGAATGGGTTGCCCAGGGAGGTTGTAAATGCTCCATCCCTGGCAGTGTTCAAGGCCAGGTTGGACAAAGCCTTGGGTGATATGGTTTAGTGTGAGGTGTCCCTGCCCATGGCAGGGGGGTTGGAACCAGATGATCTTAAGGTCCTTTCTAACCCTAACGATTCTGTGATTCTGTATAAAGTGGAGGAGACTGGGAAGGAGAGGGGAGGAGGGCTGGAAGCCAGCAGTTTCAGTGCAGTACAGTGTTGATCACTGGTTCTGAGTGTTTGAACTTCTGATTGACACAAACAGTTTGGCTGATAGCGTCACCGAATAAACACAGGCTATAATACTGCAGTAATTCTGGGATAGTTGTCAAAATGTGTGCAGTAGCAGAACAAAGGGTACAGAGTCATGAAACAAATGTGATGAGGTCTAAGGTCTATGTATTTGTGTACATTTGAATGTGTTTCTTTTCTTATGGGAAGGGAAATACAGGCAAACCCCATTATGTGGTAAATAAAACAGGTTCTTGCCTGATAACAAGCTACTCTGACAAACTTCAGAATGGGCTTGGGATTTGGTTTGACTCACGTATCTAGCCAGTCAGGTTGCTGGGGAAAGAAGTGCTACCCTGTAGAGCTCGATCCCTTGAGATCTTACATATGTCTGCTTCCTGAGTCCTTAAATGAAACACCTTGTTGGCTCTTCATAAAAAACAAGAATAAATGATAACAGCTACCATCCTTTCCACCAAGGAGGAGCAGACAAGACTCCCTCTGGAGCCTTTCAGTACTGCTGTTTCATCAACAGAAAGGTCACCATAGAGCAGCAATTCACAGCACTGCTTTGGAGTGCAGGGGAGTCATCTGGTCATGTAGAATAAGATGGTATATTTTGTTTTCACTAGTATTGGGCCTCCTGCTATGTTAGGCTCCAGCCAGTAGACTTCTAAACACTTTTTCAAAGCAAAACACTTACTGCCTTGAGGAGAAGGAATGGCATCCAGTCGTGGTTCTTCTTTACTCTAGAACTGTGATGTTTCATCTTCACTGTCAGAAAATATTTGTTATCACCCTAGTTTTAGTCTTATAGTTTTGATCTAAAATCCCAAATAAGGATGCCAAGAAAGAGTGGAGAAGGTCACATATGGTGCTTGGGTTTCCTGTTGCCATGGCAATACATGAATTCCTCTATTTATTTACCTGATGGATTACGTGCTCCAGGGAATTGAACTATTCTGCATCATTCGGGAGAATAAGGGAGCAGTTAGATACCATCAGGTCTAAAACAAGCTCTTCCATGAAGCAGGTCCAGTCAAAAATACCCTTTATTAAAACCAAGGAACATATGGGTGCCATACTTTGAAGATTTATTCTACTTGATGTTTTCAGTCTTAATCTTGTAATTTCTTGCAGGGTGTTCGTATCCCTTGTAAGCTTGCTTTTTCAATAGCTGTCTGCTAAAGGTTGTTTGGGATAACTGTTTTAAGTGCTAGCTACCTGGCATGCAGTCAGTCATCTCTATTCTGCTCAGGACTCAACTGGATGTATTTATTCCCAGCAGACACAAAATGCTGTTGTTTTCACCTTTTGCTCATAAGCATTTGCCCGATAAGCAAATTCACCTCTGAAGTCTCATTCTGTAGTATTAGCAGCTAATCCCAGGAGAACTCTGTTCAGAAGGAAAATGGAAAAATAGAAGAAATCATTCAGGAGGCCTGATTATTCCCGTCTTTATAGGAACTTTGTGTTTGTCCAGAGCCCTCTGCATCAATTTACATGATTCTGAATTATGCATCTGTGAATATGTCTGTATTAACCTCAACTTTCCCAGGGATCTCATTTTTGGAAAGGATATATTTTGAGCTGTCATTGTCTCTTGGATCATTCTATGGAAGGTAATTATCCTGCATAGTTTTTTTTTACACCTGTACAGTTTTCTGTGTCAGTTATGCTCAGGTGAGCTACTGGGCAGAGCTCTTTCTCAGTTCAGTTGTGCATTCACCACTGTACTGTCTTCTCCAGTACAAGCAAGGGCTTTCCAGTTAAGTTTTGCAGTTGACCAGTGTAAATGCTGCTTTACTGGTGGTTTTCAAGTGAAGTAAAAATTGTCGGTGAAGTGTCTTGGAATATGAAAATTAAACTCTTCTAAAGACTCACTTCACAACCATAAAGGTAGTTCAGTTCCAAGTTTTCCTTACTTGGGATTTTAGCACCTACTGCATGTATATGTCGCTCAGCATGTGTGTCCTGTTTTAACCTGTTTAAAAAGCATCAGCAGTTCAGTCTAGTTTTATGTAGAGGCAAAATGCAGGTACAAGATGATCACTAAATGGCACAAAGGGCAGAATTTTGCATTTTTAGCATGTTATCGTAGGCTCGGCAGGTGTCTGTTGCACAGCTTCAAGATTGGAGTGTTCAGAAATATAGCCTGCAGGATAACTGCTGCAAGACTGAGATGGTCTGAGCAGTTGTAAGAAGGAAGTGGACAAGGAGTGGAGAAAAAAGACAGCTGAAGTCCTCTGGAATGTGAAGCAGCTGGGCTGTGCCTTAGTGAAGAAGCAGAAACTGGAAACAATTGCTAAATTTATTTTCAGTGCAAGCAGTCGTTTTCCTTGAACCGCAGTGACTAAATATATCTATTGGTGGGATTTTTATGTGGTGGTAACTCTTGCTGACCTCCTGGCAAGCAGAGATGAGTGGAAGTTCACTGTCAGTCAAGATCATACACAGATGTCCCTCACAAAGGTCTGTTGCTTCACTTGCAGAGAACATTTCGTATATGTAAGGGACCTGCAGGCTGTCAGCGTGGCTTTTACTCGTTGCCCTGTGTTGCGTGAGTGGGAGAAACCTGGGTGTTTGTTTCTAGGGAAGGTAGTCAATCTGTAACTGCTTTCAGATAGACTCTGATGCAAAGGTGTGGGTCTTTTACAAATATAGACATTAACAACTTATTTATTCCAAAGTTGGAACCTTTGAGTGGCGTTGATAAAATGAGCTTTGCTGTTGACTTAGAAATCCTTCAAAAGGAGAGCATTCAATTCATAAGCTTACAGCATCTTAACTGCATGTGGAGGAACATGAAGTGTTAACTTTCTAGACTTTATGTTAAAGAAACTCTTGCCTCCTTGGCACGGATATTGATGGCTAATCAGATTCAATTTGAGCACTCAATCATTACGTGTATTGCAGGAGATGTCTAGGTAGCTGTCAGATGGGCTACTGAGAGCTGATAGCTGTAACTGTTTGTTACCATAGCATCAGTTTTGAAAGATTCTTGAACCCCAGCAAAGAAAAGGTGATAGAAAGCATCTCCTGTCTTTGGGCCAGATAAAACTTCAGAAGCTATGTAGTATATTAAAACCAACAAATTACATGTCAGAGCTACAGGTATGGTAATATAATAGGTGCCTTCCTCTCCTCCTCACCACACCCATCATTTTGCATGGTTTGGGTACATGTAGAGGATATAACTGGTTCCATTTTCCAAGGCAAATCATCCCAGCATTTTTCTGCTGAAATTAGAGACCTGGAGTTTTGGGGTCTCTTGCCAGTTTGCAAAGCTATTGACCTCTGTGAGCTGTTGCTTGGCAGTGAAATGAATCCTTGCAGCCTATATTCATCCTGTGGAGACTTTACATAATCTGGAGAACAACCTGTGCATGGAGAAGGACCCTTCAGCTTCTCAAATTTGTGACAGAATAGGCTTTTCTCTCTGAAAGCAATTTATTGTGCTGTAAGTGCCTCAGTATTTGGTAAATTTGTGCTTTGGTGTTACATCTGTCTTTTTTTCTTTATGAACATTAGCAAACTATAGGATTCAGCCATCGTCATGGAAGCGATATGAAAGGAGTGTCAAAATCATACAGCTCTTGCAAGAATATTAGCTTTACTATTTGTCAGTTTTGTCTAAAACAAACAAAATGGAATGAGGTATGGTAATGGAGAACTGTGTGTTGTTCTCAGTGCTTTAGTAGAGATTAGAGGAAAAGGGAGAGCTGGTTGGAGGAAAGCTAGATTTATTTGCCTTCATAAGGGTGAATTTGCAGCCCCAGAACTCCAAGGTGCAGAACTCTAGGTGGCTAGAGTAGGAAAAAGGGACATCACAAGTGGAGCTGTTGATGGAATGACTGGATAGGGCAGAAAGGAGGTGAGAGGATGTGCAGCCCACAGAAGTTAGAAGAGAAGGGAATGGTGGGCAAGTAGGACAAAGAGGAAAAGACAGACGGATGACAGAGAGGGAAAGTGGGCAAGGAGGAGGCTCCCAGCAGCTTTCACAGAGTCTGTTCCAAGGCAAAGAGACAGAAGATAAATTTCAGCAATCCGGAAAAGCTGCAGGAATCCTGCAGGTTGGGACGTGCTGCCAAAGGAATGTTCTGCAGTTCTGCTATCCACGTTACTGCAGCCTGACAAATTCACAGCTATATTTATATGATATGACCCATAGCATCCACTCTTAAAAATCCATTTCCAGTCTCTTCTTATGGTGTGTGACCCTGATAGAGCAAACAGTTTCATCTGTGTGGGAAACTATGTCCCCACATACTCTGTGAAGCAACCTGAGAAAGCTGATGGATCAGATTATTGGTATTTGTGTTCCATATTCCAGTTAAAGCTCTTCAGCTTTGAAACAGTCTCTTGATGGTAAATCTGTTTGTTGTTCTAGCTGCTACCGTAGCTTACTTTCTCTGGCGTTTATAAGATGATGTTTTCATGTTGAAAGCAAGAAAAAGTCAATAGAAACAATTACAAGAAAAAGATGGTCCATATCAGAGCATTCACTCGCTTAGTGTTGTGAAGATTTGGGAGGATGGGTTCTCCTGTACTTGCTTTCTATTTTACCATATTTAGGAAAGTAATCTAAGAGATCTGAGAATTGACAAGAGCTGTATGGCAATTCAAAGCCTTGGATAGCATTTTGGGTTTACATTTCTGTCTTTTTTTTTTTTTGGTTCCCCTTTGATACCATTGACAGAGTTATTTGGGTGGCACCCAAAGAAGAAATTTCTTAATTATGGGGCTGAGGTTCTTTGAAATAAGCAAATGCATGTTTTGCATTAGCTTACGTTACCTGAGTGATGGTCTCTGCTGCTTTGTGTAGAGCTTTTCAGGTGTCATGAAAATACTGTGCATTTTGTGATACATCTTGGTGTGGCCATTGGTGCCTCTAAGGAAATAGTAGTTCATTATTCTGCTGAGGGAGAGCCCTCTCATGCTCTCATTCTTCCTCTCTCAAGCTTTCATGTGGGGATACATTTTGTTGCGTATATAACATTCACTGAACCAGTCCTATTTATATTGTACAAAATCTTGGGTTTTGAAAGAAAACAGATGAGAATTTTCTTTTTAGGCTTCTGGAAAGAAAGAAAAAAATCAGTAGAGGTTAAAATCAAATAATAGGTACTCATAGCTGGTAAAGTTGGAGTAAGCAGATGCTGCAACTTGATTGGTTGATTAAACCATGATAGAATTTTACCAAGAGACTGAATATGAATATGTGGTTCTGTAGCTGTTGCCCTGTAGTTTGCAGGTAGTCTTTAACAATTAAAATGGGAGCAAAAGGAGCATGTTCACAGTGTCCAGCATACATTGTTTTATCCCCTCCTTTTGATGTTTTTATTGTGCTGCTCAGTTTACCAATCTGTCCTGTCCATACTGAGCAAGGTGCTACAGTTGCCTCAGGAATTACTTCCATATTTAGAAAGTTTCCTTTACAAACCCAACATCAGTAAAGGGCACCCAGGGAAATCAATGGTTTTGTTCTGGTTGTATAGTACATTCCAATCAATTCTAGATAGCAGCACTCAGTGAATCCATCCAACAGTGGGGTTCAGTTAGCAGGACAATACTGTTTGAAGCACACTTTTCCTTGGGTGATATATTGGCCTTTCATTTTCTGCTCTATTAACTTAAGTTAGTAAATTTGAATATGGGGGATAAAGTACAGGTGGCTCTCATCCACTTTTTGATTAACAGTGCAACCTTGCATTTTGTTGGGAGTGATGTATGCTGCAACTTCTGTGTACAGAGAAATTAGATACCCCTGGTTGTATGTATGTTTCCATCTTAATGTTTTTGAAGTGTATATTTTCTGCTTTTCTCATTAGAAGAAGCTTTAAACTGCATTATATACAGGAATAATAAGTTTGAGGAGCTATGGAGGACTACAACAGATTTAGTTAGAGCTCATCTATGAATCTACAGGGACTTAAAGGAAAATGCAGAGCACTGGTTTGTGCAGGAGGTGGTTTCTCTATATAAATATCCCTACAAAGGTCACATGAAATGATATGTCGAGTCTGATGCCAGATTTTTCATGGAGCATGGTATGAGTGGTGCAGGGGTTGAGTTCACTCTGCTGCTGCTTGGAATTGCTTCTCCAGGGCTGCTGTACCAAAACCATTATGCATCTGAAAGTCACATCTTGTCTCTTTATGAGCAATACCTCGGAGAGCCTAACTGACAGAAACAGGTGGGGATTTTCTCTGTTTTCAGCTTAGTTTTTCTGTTTCCTCCATGAATAGCTGTTAGCTCTTTGGCACTTGAAACAGTGGTACTTCTGTCTCCTGCTCTGTCAGTCTGGTCTATTGTAGTGACGAAGGTAAGATAAGTTCATGAAAGAGAGATTCATGGTGATTTGAGAATACCTTTGCTCAGAATTAGTTCTGTGAATCTGGCTCAAAATTGCACTATACTGAAACAGGTACTATTTGGGGTGTATCAAGTTTAAGATATTTTTTAATGTATGATTTTCATTCTGATAATTTCTAGTTCTGGCAGATTTAATACTGGTTATATTGGGTTAGAAGTGCTCACCTTTCATCAGAGACTGTAGGAAAAGCCTGTGGTGACCATGACTAGCATAGGCCCTAACGCCTTGCATTTATCCAGCTAAGTTAGGGGACATGAATCCCAACCTTGGGCAATTTTCTGTCCTGTTGGGAAGCCGTTCAGTGAGATTTTAGATACTGCTTGAAACTATAGTTACGTGAAGTGGAATGAATTGATTTAGGAAAGGGCTTGCTGCATCTTTGGTCGAGGCAGAGCTCGTAAGGCTTTTCTTCACTGTCATCCTCCCTTTGGCATGCCTGTTTCTCATAGCCCTAAAGCAAATGTGCTGTTAGGCCATGGTGTGCACCCTTCAGACAACATGACTCTTGAGGGAGGAAACGGGTTAGAAGAAGACCCCTTTCCTCCAAAAAAATCCCATCTCACATGCAGATCACTGCTGGGAGAACTAATGGAAGAACCTTACGTATCACAAAGGGGATGCCTGCAGGAACTCACTTCATATTAACCCTGATGCTGGTGGTGGGTCTGTGAGCTGGTGATGGTTTATCTAATTCGTTGTTGGTTCCCAGAGATGAAGTAGATACTAGCCTTTTTAACGTTGCTTCCCCTTGTGCTGCTCAGCCCCAGGAGACACGATGTATTGCATTCCATCAGCCCATGATCTGGCATCAGGCTGAAAGGTAAAAGCACTGGTAAAAAAATAATGTTTTCCTTTGCTGCTAGAACAAAGACTCCTTGAATTGTGAAGTGGTTGGCCAGGAACAGGGAATGCCAAGGAAAAGCAAAATCCTTTGGAAAAAAAGCAAGTTTGTGTGCCTTTTGGGGACACCTCAGAGGAGCCAGCGGAGGGGTGGGTTGCTCTTAAAAGCCAGAGTATCCTGGTAAAAATGGCAGGGCAAATGAACCCTTTAAAACCATGCGGAGAGAGAATGTGGCTCTCATTATGTCTGTGTACATTTCCAGGTAGTCTTTAAACAAAGATGGGTTTGCTCCTGTCTGTCTCGGGTGAAAGCACTTGTATAAATTCTGCATTGGCAGCTTTTACTCTTCGGTTTTATCCTGAATTACAGCCTTGTTCATTAGACCTCAAATCTGAGGTGTACGTTTCACTTCTAGGGCTCCCTGGAGACATCAGGAATACCGCAAGTGGTACACAGGAGAACTCTGAGCTTCTATTTGGCTGACAGCCTGGGGAGTGCCAAAGTCCAAGGGATCTAAACCATTGTTTGGACCAGACATTGGTGAAACCCATGTCTTTGCCTGAGGTTGTTGGGATTGTTGCGGTTTTTTACTATGTGCATAAGTTAAAGATGCTTACCTGGATGTTGACCACAGTTGTCTGCACTCAGGGTTACCACCTCAGTGTGTATTTTACACTTCATGTTCTATTAACATGATAAAGAAGGGAAAACTAAGGAAACATCTGAGGGATAATTTCTGGCAGCTGGGCAGATAAGTTGGATCTATAAATCCTGAGAGTCTCTGGCAACAAGGTGTGTAAGAGTGTTAGTAACAACAAAAAGGATGCTGGAAGGTTGTTGTTAGCTTATGTCGTTGTTTTGATACTTCTCAAGTTCTGTAAGTACTTAGGGCTGGTATAAATAATAGCATCCGAGGTTACAGCCATTGGCCATCTGGTCTGTTGGAGCTCCAAATATACACTATCCAAAATAAATATCCCCCATCAAATGAAAGCAGAACTGATTCTGAAGTCACTCCCAGGACACACGTGCTGTTAACATGGCAGTTGAGTGAAGTCCTGATCTAAGTCTGGCATCCAAAGTTCCTAACTCCATTCTTGGCAATGCGATCAGTGCTGTGGCTTGTCCTGTGGGGAGAGCTAACAGGATGTGGGTTTAATTGTTACTATTCTTTTCATTTGGTTTTATCATGTAATACTTCTCAGATGAGGTACTTCACATCTAAAAGCTTTAGCAACATAGGACACTAAGCTTCAAATGTTATACTGGAGAAAAAAGTCATGCTAGAAATATTGATACTTGGTTGGACATGTTTAATGAAATTGTTATTCAAAACTCTTCAATCCAGAAAAGTAACACTGCTTTGTGTTAATCTTAACCTTTGGGATGATAACAAAGCACAGAAACTGGCTCCTCCTACAATCCCGTGCCCTTGAAGGAGTCATTTAGTTAAATTCCTTAATATTTTTGCAGCTGTGGTTGTGGTTTAGTAACTGATGCTGCCTTGAAGAGGAGCCGGTGTCTGCAGCAGTTTTCATTACTCATCTGTCAATATTTGCAGAGTAAAACAAATGGGTCTGGGTAGAGAGGTTTCTGCTCTTCTGCGTAAATGGATTCTTTTTCTCCATCCCTGCTATTTTACCCAAGGAGAGGGTAGAGAACAGTTTTGATGGATTGGATGTTGGATCTGAAGGTCTGGCCCGTTCTGCCTGCCAGGATTATTTTAAGCTACGATGTTTAAATTTTATTAAATGAACCAGAGGGAATTAAAAGCATCTCTCTTTCCCAGAATGCTCTCACTGTACCTCCGTAAAATGCCCTTTATCCTGCTGAAGAATCTCCAGAATTTCTCTTTTGCAGTGGGTAAAATAGGATTTTTGGCCAGTTCAGCAATATGCTTGTCAGGAGAAATCCAGGTGAATTCTGTTTGGTTTTGTTTTTACACGGTCCTCAGAGTTGAAAATTACATAACCCCAAATCATTACCTTGCTGTGTTTCCTGATGCAAACTGGAAGTTGTGAAGTAATTGGCTTGGCTTCTGGGTGAGGTACAGGAGGGAACTTATCTGCCTGGATTTGGGTTTTTTTTTGCATGATACTTGCAAATGAAGGACGCATCTTACTGTGATGCCCCTGCAGAATAGGGATATCTGCTGTGGGAGATAAGAGACGTAAATGAATGTTGTGCTGGTGCATACTGTGATGAGTGAATGGAACAAACCATTTTCATAGCAAATGAGCAGTCGATACAAAATGCTTTCCTGGAATGGGGCAGGGCTGTAGCGGAGGGTGAGCTATAATAAGTAGGAGAGAAGGACTTGAGGAACCCAGTGTATTGACTTACTTGACCACATACTTCTTTTGAGTTTCACATTTGACTGACAAATACTGAACAGAGTAGCAGCCGGGCTAATGGGCAAGTGTGCGTAAGAGCCAAAAAGCAGTGCTGACCTCTTTCTGTGCATGTGTACTTTAGGGGAAGTACTGGAGTCCTTACTTCCTTTTCCTGTGGGGCATTCTGGTTTTCCCTAGTTTTCATCCTTCTTCAAAAAATCATGGTGGGACAAAATCACACAGAGCAGTTCCCTTTGCAAGAAGATGTAAAGAGCTAGTGCTCAGCCCAGGCAAAGCAATTCATAACTTGAAGCTTTGTGCCTCTGTACCCTGGCTACATGAAGTGTTGGCTGCTAAATTGGTGCCAGTTTCCTTAACCTTTGGTCATGGAGTTGCCATCAAATGTATTTAAAAGCATGTCCTGTGGGGGACTATTTTGTGTTACCATGGTCTCTGGTAAGAGCAGAGGGAGCAAGAACCCCTGCCAGACTGAGCTCTTTGCTAGCTGCAAGCATGAGGAGCTAGTTGGGAGATAAAAACTGATTAGTGGATAATTCCCCCAGAATGAATAATCTCAGCCTTAAAAGATGAATTGCAGATGGGTTTGGATGAGAGAGAGATCAGGTTTAAAATGTCATGCTTTCAGTAATCTGAATCTGGTGACCTTAAGCGACATTGCAGGGATCATGTCAGACGATTAAGAATGGAAAGAGAGGTTTGTCCGTGATGTGTGGCCAGTGCTTCCTTCCTTGGTTTGACCCTTGAGCCTCCAGTATTATATTTATCTGATGGTTTGAAAGGTCTTTCACTCCACAAGGTCAAGGAAAGCATCCAAAATAGAGACAAGAGCCATTGTAAGCTCCCCAAGTGTGCAGGATTAGTATCTAATGCAACATTTTAAACTGTTTTCATATGGGTTACACATCTTTGCACATCTTTCACCTTTGCAAAGGTAACAGTATGTGTGTGTTTGCCTAGCTTTGACTGGAAAGCTTGCAAAAAACAAGACTGAAACATAAAACCAAGTTAAGGACTATATGAGCAAGCTATGTCAATAAAGACCATCATTTTGTGTAGCTGTGCAGCTTATCAAATTACTCCAGCAAGAGTCTCTTTACAAAGGCTTTTGTATTTTATCTGTTGACTCATCTGTCTCAACACTTACAGTAATGTTTCAGTACTGGCTTATAAGGCCTGTGATTGAAACAAGGCTGTTCTTGGCCTGGTTAATCAACAGATGCAATTAATACAATGATGTTTGTCTTGACACCCTGTCTCACTGGCAGCATTGTAAGCAGCATTGCTGCGAGTTGATCTCTGTGGTTGAGGACTCACTGTACGGGCAGATCACTCAACGTTTGTATTCAGCATAAGGTCAACACTGAACGGGTTTCAGAGCTCTCCAGTCTCGCTGGTGCTACAAGCAATGCTAACAAAAGGGTAAATCATAATCTGCAGCGTTTCTTATTCATTTAACAGTTCTATAAAATGCTGGGATTTCGTTCTGTTGGAGAGCACCAGAAGTGTAAAAGGAAAGCTCAGCCGGATTTTCTTCTTGTGCAAGTCTGGGAAGGTGGTGAAGGAAGTACAATTTGGACTCAGATGCTTATTCTTTCAGTAGAACAATGTGAGTCCCAGACCAGTGCCTCTCAGATGTGTTTTACCCTGGGAACTTGTATAAAACGTCTTCCTTTTCAGCTATTTCATTTTTAGCTGTATAGAGGGTGTAACCATTGTTGAAGGGAGTGTCGGTGGCACGTAGCCAGTTGATATCTAAACCCTATCATGAATTGTTTTAAAGAGAGTACAGTTTTCTGTACGGAGATGTATTGATGACTTCTTTTTCAAGGCAGGAAGTACATGCTGACTGCAGCAGTTGCCAGAGCAGCTGTTCATTATGAGTAAGCCATATGAAAAAATCCCGTGAAAGCCTTAATATCAGTAGGAAGCAGTGTGAGCTTAAATGATCAGCACCAACGCGTGGGTAAGCTGTGTCAAGAGCTGCTTTCAGAGTTTCACTCGCTTGGAATTTTCTGTTGGAAAAAGTTTCTAGTTCTTATGGTATCACAGTCTGTAGGATAGTTTACAGAGAAGTATTTAACTTCAGGCTAGGTACTATTTGTAAGGGCTTGTCTGGACACTCCCCAGACTCTTGCCCCAGGATACAAATTTATTTGATTTAACGCATGTTGAGTTAATGTAGCAGTTTCTGTCTCTGAAAGTAGGCATCTTGTGGCTTTTAGCATTTCCTAGCCTTCTAGCACCAGCGTTACTTAGGCTGGATTTCTGCCAAGCCCTGGATTAGACAGGGGACACACCTGAAATGGAGTCATGTCCTCATCAGTAAAAATGTGGACCTTTTTGTTGTATCCTCTGTTTTAAATCACAGAGCTGACTTCTGTCAAAACCCGTGAGTAGATTTCCATAGCTTCAAGAAAAAGAGTAAATGAGAAGTACTGTGCTCCAAATGTGAACCTGCCTGGAAGCTGGGTAGGCAGAGATGAGCTGCTGAAGGGGAAAACCCTTTCATCTATAGTTGATGTAGTGTACAAGTAAACCCAGTGTAATCACTTCCTAGCTCAACTTCTGAGATACTTCCAACCCAAGTTCAGTTCCTTCGTTCACTCTGCATTTGAGCTCTCTGTTTGAACCGTTTTTCATTTTCTATTGTTCCTTGTTGTCCTTGATACCAGGATGTGATTTCTTCTTTGTCACCTTCCACTGCCCTTTGTTTCTCTTAGTTTACAGGTTTTTGACGCATGCACTCGCATTGATGGTTATGAGCGTGTTTAAGCCTGTGTCACAAGGTTTTGATTCAGTGGGGTTGTCCTGGAGATGTATAGGGGTGTGCCAGCAAATAGTGGTGCATGTCACAGCAAAGAAACATACACACACATCTTGCCCATGCGATAGAGCTTCCCCTGCTGCTGAATGTGCTCCTCAGGTCATGTCTTATGAGAGTGGTAGCAATGGGAAATGTGGGATGTTCTGGTTTATTTTGAGAACAAGATTCAATTTCCTTTGATGCAGTGATTTCATGAATCAAAGAGGGAAATATGTAATGCTTAGTGTTTATCTAGAGTTTACATTTTTAGAGCATTGTGCAAGCATTTATTCTGTTCCCTTTACTTCATGACGGGTGGTGATGGAGAGTGCTGTCTGTAGTGAGGTGAGAATAGTGAGTACAACTTCTGCCTGTGTTTCATTTACTGGTATGATAGAACTTTGGTCAGATGATGTCCACTTCTCCATAAGCTTCTGTGAGCTTTTCAGTTTATCACTGGAGCTGTATACCCTGTGAGTGGGTTGTTAGTTCATGTTTTTAAGGCATTTCAGATCTCATTAGGTAGTAGGAAGGGAAGATGTGCTGTGTAGTGGTGGCATCTCCATTTGTGAGAAGACACAGGTTATATTGTGTGCACAGAGCATGCCACCTAGAGGAACAGAGCAGGGCTGTACCCGTGATTTGCTGGCAAAATTTAGGTGGTGTGTGATGAGTGGCTGTGTTGAGACCTTCTCCAGGCAATGCCCTTTGCAGCCCTGCCTCTATTACACTCCCCAAGTAATGTGTGAGAAGGTCTGTGCACACTTAGCTTTCCATCACCTCTTCCCAAACATTTCTCAACTGTTTACAAGAGACTGCTGTTCATGGTTTAACCTCTTGGTTATGTTGATACTAATCCTTCACAGAGGCTCAAGAATCTGAAATGGAGTTGTGGATCTCACCTCGTATTTTCCGGGCATTAGGGTGAGGAATCTAGTACAAGGTGTGATTTGATGGGCTAACACTCTCTAGGCTCTGCGCTTTTTTTGGCTTGTATGTTGCAATTTCTTTTGTGGGAGACTAATAAATTTCCCAGAAGATTATCCTAATTTCCAGAGTCTCAAAGTCTGAGTTGTAATTAAGCACTTAATTTGATGAGGGTTTGTAGATGTGTTGCTAGACTACTGGCAGCTTGGGGAAATGCTTCCATCTTCAGCCCAGCTTCCCTTGTGGAGGTTCATGCTCAGAAAGCTGGTATATATTTAGAACTGGCAGAACTGCAGCCTGCGAGACAGGCCTCAGAAAATTGCTCCAAATCTCTGCTTTCTGAGAAGGTTAAAGCCAAATTCAAAAGCCTGGCTTTTTGGAAGGAGCTGAAGTTAGGATCGTGGCAATTTTTCATTAACAAATAGGCAGTGGGAAATTTTAATAATGCAGTTTATTGCTAACGCTTTTGCTGAGTTCCCCATTGCCGCAAATGACAGTAATCGGTGCATCCAACAGGGAAGCAATTACTTTATTCCTTGATCATCCAGGGTCTTGGAGTTGTGTTGCCAGATAAGCACATGGCTTGACCAGAGGGTATCATCTTTCTAGGGCAGAAATTTCTTTTTTGATCCATATTAGTCTAATATGTGGTGCAGTAAGGTCATAACCAATGGCGTGGGCTTGTAGGATTTAATACAGAAGTAATGACTGAGTAGAGTTTTCTTTCGTACTGTTTGAGGTTATGGCTTCTAGTCACCTCTGGTTAAGTTCATATCTTCTGCCACAGTTTCTCTCTGCAGTTTTAAGTAAAACATCTTTTCTCCTCCCTCTCTCTCGTGCTTCAACTTTTATGCTTAAAACCTCAGGAACAATCTTGAAGACTATATTACGCTGTGCCTTTGAACTGACCCCCATGTATTTCCATCGAGACATTAGGGTGGCCTTCCCATTTCCTTCTATTCTAGGTTTAAATTTTCCTGTTATTAGTCATATGTTGAAACAACCAGACTAAAGCCAGCAGGAAGAGCATCCTCTCCGTGTCAGCGTACGAGGGGCTGGATCTCCTGCGTGCATTGACCACTCGTGCATTTAACAGACCTGTTCTGTGGCTGCCCCCGTGTCTCTCTCCTTTACGCATGCCCCTTTTGCTGATAACTTTCTGGCCTCCAGGCTACTGACAGCTGTTGCCCACTTGCTGCTAATTAAGAAAGCAGCATGAGGGATGGGAATGTGGATTGGAGAGACTGAACCCCCCTCTCTGCAGCAGAGCGTTTCAACCTGATTAAAAAGAGTCTGACTGATGACCGAGCAGCCTCTTTTTTCCTTCTCTCACTGTTGAGCCTCTCTGTAGACAGCCTGTTTGCTATCAAAACTCTGTGGCTCCGAATTTTGTAGATCCTGGTACAATAAGCAGTGTCAGAACAGATTTGCCATTGAAAAGATGGGCACGTGTGAAATTGAAGCCACTCTCAAAGCCCGTATTTAACATGCAAAGTGTTGTGTACATCTGTGCTCCTCTTCAGAAATTCAAATGCAGGTCGTATTTTTCATATAAAATGACACTTATTTTGCTGAAAATTTAGAACATGCTCTAAGAATCAATATCATTGTGAATTAACAGCACTAAAGTGAATGGACTGATGATTTCAAAGATCTTCCTTCTTTGTTTAACGATTTTCCTTGTTTGTTTGCTTTCTTTGTTTGCTTTCCCTGTGTTGGTTCTCCTTGTTTTGCATCAGGTCCCAGTGGATGAGCTTTTGTGTGATACGGTTACGCTGTGATTTTTATAATCCAGCAAGAGAATGGGCTTGAACTCTGGAATCCCCTTTCTGGCCTGTGCTACTGTGGAGGGAAAACGATAGACTGAGGTGAAGATCATACAAGATTATTGGGTTAATACACAAGCAGAAGATGTGACTTCAAGTAAGAGTGATGGTAATTTGGTCAAAGCAGCCTCTTTCTATAACACTAATGCTCTCTGGAGCTGTTTACCCCCAGGAATATTATGACTTTATTTCAGATTAGACCTCCAAAATCCAATCTGAATTCCTATCTGCAGTAAGTGGGCTCTGTATAGCCCCCAGCACGCTTTGAAAGCAGTGTTGTTTGCTCTCATATCTGGAATATCATTTCTCTTCTTCCTGTTGTGATACTTCTCTTACCTTTTACCTTGGAGATGATTGTTTCTTGATGCAATAATTCAGCACAATCAGAGCTTCTCTTTAAAAGCACTATGAATATATAGGAGTAAAATGTTTCTTTAAAATACAAAAATCCCTACCAGACTTGGCTCCTCAAGTGTGTGAAAATCCTTTAACAAGCATATCTACCACAGTATAATTGAACAGAAGAACATGTCTAGGGAGAGGAGGATACTTTTGACTGTATTTACTGGTGTTCACCTTGTATACCCATCATTTGCTGCATGATCACTCTGTGAAAGAAGCCTTGGAGCGTTTGACTTCAGCATTTCAAATAAAGAAGTGTTTAATATTTGTTTGAAGTTGGACAAGAGCTGCTCTACCAGTCGGTGTTATATATTCACCTAAACACTTTCAATACTAAAATGCTAGGATATGCAAAATGTAGTGTGATTATAACTAACTGAACTAGGCAGACTCTTTGGGATATGGGTGGTTCAGGGTGTGAAAGAGCTATAATGTCTTTGGGCAGCTTTTTGTTTTCGCATGAAGAGAGCAGATGCTGACATGGTGCAAATAGAAGAGAAATCCTATCACTAGACCGGCCCTGAGTCCCCAAGCTGTAGTCCGTAAATAAAGTGATTTATGGGTATTATAGATGAAAATGATGTTTCTTTTTTTCCTCCAAGCAAAATATTACTTCCAAATAGATCATCTCATTATTGGACGCTGGTTTGGCTAGTGATGGTGTAAAATAAGCCCGGTAGACTGAATGTTAGAAAATTAATGGCCTGATTCCTTTGCTAGTAGGAATTTATGGAGACTCCAAATCCCCTTCTGCTTTGCTGAGGGAGGCAGTTAAGACTATGAGGCAGTGGTTTCTTTGGTTTGAAATGTTGAAAGCAACTGTAAGCATCCATACTGTTAAATCTGGAGAGCTTGTTAGGGATCGTGAGATGGGTTATGCCGGGTCATTTGCTGTGAATATTGGTCATTTATTTCCCAGTAACCTGATTATTGCTTGAACAGCTTTGCCAAACTGTTTACTCTCTGCTGGCTGTTGACTGGCAGTGTGCTTTAAGCTGATTAAGGGAATATTATGTGGCTTCAGGATCACAGTTAGTCCATTTGTCCTTTAATGCCACTCACGGTGACATTAAGAATTGAGCTGCTGTCATCCAGGTAGGTCCTCTGCCAATATTGACGTGGTTTTGCATCTGTTCTACATTAGATTTTCATGTGACTGATGGCAAGTGTCACTTGTTCTGGATCCCCACCTCTTACCCATTTGTGCCATGAATATCTGGCTTTGTAAAATGAAGGCCCATCGCACAGTCATTTCAGAGCCACAGAGATGGCAGTTTTGATATTAAAGGGGCAAAATTAACATTCTGCAAATTCCCATGTAAAAACTAGATGCCTGTTTGGTGCTAGGTTAGGCTTTGTTTAGACTTATTGACTGAATGTAAGCCTAGAGCTTTGCTGTTAGGCCTGCAGTTGACTTGCCTTCCACTGGGTTGTGAATGACAAAGTAGTTCAGTGGAGCTGGCACTTTGTTGGGTTGTTTTGCAAAAGCAGACTCAATTCTTAACAGGAGAGCACAAATCAGGAATTTCTGCTTTACAATGAAAAATGTTGGAAGAACAGGTTTATTTCCTCTGTTTTCCTGATTCCCTGTAGTTCCATTGGAGTGTCCTTTACATAAATAAATACGACAAAATAAAATCAATCCTACTAACTGGGAAAAAAGAAACAGACACAAACCATTTTGAGAACAGGCCACTGGATTGTAGGGAGAATTCCTATGAGAAAAAGATGAAGATTTGTCATCTCCTTCTTCGAGGAGTTTGTCATTTTCTATCTTTCAGAAGCAGCTTCCCATCTGTATGAGCGTTATCCTTGAATATTGTCCTTTATTTCCAGTTTGTCTTTTGATTTGCCAAATCCACTTTGCAGTTGGCCAGTCTTACTCTGAGGCAAAACTGTGTAGGGAGTTCTTTGGGAATAATAGATGTGAGTTTCTAGCCCTCACATTGATTTGAATTCACTTTTATGCATGGAACAGCCCTCATTGTAAATTCTGAGCTGTAGGATTCTTGTGGCTTTGCATGTTGGTATATTTTATCATGATAAATACCAGTTTATTGTAGTTTCAGGCGCTCTCCCTTATATAGATTCGTACAGCTGCCAGAAAACCAGCTCAGCTCTTCACCTGCTCTGTTCTCAGCCAACAAATATCACATTAACTTGACTGTGCTTGAGGTATTTTCTCTATATTTTTAATTCTCTTTTATAAGTGATTTGAATCGCTGTTGAAAATGTCTTCTGTGAGAGGCCTCTGTCAAAGTTTCCATATGAATGGGTTCAGTTTCATAATTTAACATTGTGACTGCTATATATAGTGTTGGGTTTTTATCAAATAACAGCACTCAGACCGTTCTGGGTGTTTTGTACCTATGGCTTGTGTGCAATATCAGGATAGACATGGAAATGTTACTGTTTAAAGTCATACAGACTGTAGGAGCCTTCTGCAGAGGAGCTGGAGACTCTCAACACATTTAATGAAGCAGGTTTTCCAAAATCAAATGCCTTTTCCATGATTTGTTTGAGACATCTTTAGTTTTGCACTCTTAGCAATAGATACACAGCTGGTTTTCAGGTTAATGAAGAATGAGGGCGCATTTAGAGTGTCTTCCTGACTGCAGAGTTGCCAAAAATGAAGCAGGAGAGAGATCTTCCATCTGTCATTCTTCTGCAGGAATCAGCACTTTAGAAGTAGGTGTAGCGGAGAGTTTATTTGCTGAGCTCAGAGTAGAGTCCGTGAGCACACAGAGGATCAAAAAGGCAGAATGTATTTGTTTGTTTGGGGAGGGAGGCCAAGTGAGTTTGCTGAGTAAATCTGTAAACAGGGTAGAAAGGAAAGGGAAGCTTCCTAAACCACTGCTCAAATAAGTGAAGTCCAAGCTCAATTTGGAAGTCTCGTGAAGCCGTGCAGGGAGCTGTGCTCCTTGTGGGGAGCAGATGTTTGCTCAGGTCCTGCAGTCAATGGCTGCAGTGTTCAACTCCTCTCAACCCCCTCCCACAACACACATGCGTATTTCTTGCCAAGCAGCACCCCAACTCCTCTTCTTCCTCCTTTTATTTCCTCCTTCCTTCTTCCCCCCCCATGAGTTTTCAGATAAGAGTAGATAAAATAGAAAAGTCTGCTTTCCTATTTTTGACACTGCTGTCTGCCCCCCTTTTATTGCCAAGTGCTGGACACACAGTCTTTTGTGATATTAGCAATTACAAAGCTATGGTTTTTAACTGCGCTACCACAAAGCTTAGTACTAGCTTATACCACAAAGTAATAAACACAGGTCATACGTACAAAGTCGGTTTCATGTTTACAACGTTATAGGTGGTTCTTGATTAGTTGAAAGATGGTTTACAGTGTTTCTTGTTGCTTTACTGTGGTGTCATTTTTCGGCTCATTGGCTGCACCCAGCTGATGCTGCAGAATCCGACAGGGATGAAGATTGTGGAGGGTGGTTGTGCGTTACCAGTTGTTAATATGAAGCACAGAAGGTCTGGGAGGTGTTTACCCTCCTAATAATGGTACCAGAGGTATTTTGTATAAACATCTTTCTGAACCCGGCTGCTGTGACATACTAAATGTGCAGCAGGAATCAGTAGGTTATTGAATGTTTTTCCACAGAGCATACAGTTAATCACACTGAAGTTTTGACAGAGCACCAGGCTTAGCCTGAGCGAGGAGACAGCACTCCCTGGACGTGATAGAGCATACCCTGACCCGACCCTCAGCCCTCTCGGGGCTGCCAGACCAGCACCATGCAGCTTGAGGCCTTGTGGAGCTGAAGTTTCTCGTTACAGACTAGCTGCTATTTTCCACGTGGACCCCCAGAGCTCCCAAAGTATTGCTTGGTGCACCACGAGCTGGAATGAGTATTGATTCACCTTTCAGAGCTGGATGGCAGGATCGCCACGCAATTGCGTATTGTGTTGCAGAGACTTAAATAGCTTTGTTGGTTGTGGTTTTGCTGCTTTGTCCAAACCAAATTAACTATAAATGCTGTACAAAATTATTTCTTATTTATAGAAACTTGAGGTCTCTCTGCCACAGAATTACAGAATCATAGAATGGTTTGGGTTGGAAGGGGCTGTAAAATTCACCCAGTTTGTGGACACCTTCCACTAGAGCAGGTTGCTCCAAGCCCTGTCCAGCCTGGCCTTGAACACTGCCAGGGATGGGGCAGCCACAGCTTCTCTGGGCCCTGGGTTTTAAAACATGCTTTTTTTCATAGATTCATGTGGCACCCAGTGCCTCCCTGGTAGATATGGCTCTTGGGCAGAATCTCACTTCCGAAACCTGATGACATGCTCTGCATGGGATGGGGTATGATAATGGACAGTAAGTAAAAACCACGCTCAAGTAGCTGTTAATGCACCAAGATTTATTCAGCGATGAAAGGATTGTTTCAGCAGGACTTTAAGGAGATGCTGAGATAAGGTTAAACTTTGTTTCTGGTAAAATACAGTCTCAGCTTAGTTCCCTTTAGCTGTCACCCTGCTGTTGTATGTCAGTGTTGAGGGTGTTTCTTATTGAAACGCAGGCCAGCTTCCTGTATCAACAAAGTGGAAGCTCATTTAAAATAGGAACTGATTCTTAGTAGGGCCCCCATTTGTTAATTTCCATTAAAGATAGCTACCTGTTTAAATACAGACAGCCTGGGTGATACAAGAGATGACATTGCATGACAGCAAAGAATTAAGCTCCAAAGAAAGAAGGCTTCACTATCCCCTTGTTATGTGGGTTTCCAAACTTACCACCGCATTAGGCTACGTCATATTCCAAAATAGCCAAGGAATAGCTGCTTTTTCTTCAGCATTAAATTAACAGGTAAAAGTCTAGGGACTGTTTCCATGCCAGGCTCAGTTGTGTTACTGGTGCTGTTGCATTCCTTCAGAATCCCCTTGTGTTCCTGCTGATGCTTGTACAGATCTGCTGGGTTTTTCTTCTTTTTTTCTCTATAATTTTAAAAGATTTGATTGTTTTAAAGTCAGGATTTGCTGAGAAGACTGGGGAGAGCTGCAGGTGTTTGTAGCAGTCGCCTTCTCCTTGAACCAGTTGTGTGTAGGAGCAACGTAACCAGGAGATTTTCATTCTGGCATGAGAAGATGGGATAAAACAGAGAGTCGTCACAAATAATTGTTTACTGCTAAAGTAACCTTTAATGTTTAGTGCAGTAGAATGTAAAGGCAGACATCCCACTTAGACTCTGTAAGCTACCTCATGTTTCCTGCCATGATGGTCTAGGGATGTGCTAATCCTACAGCTAACAAAGAGGGAGCTCCCTCCTGGGCTGCTCAGTTCAATTAACATCTCGGTTTCCCCTTGCTGGAGGCACCAATGTTTCAAATTGTGCTTATAGGAGACTAAAATTTCCTCCTGCCTGTAGGCAGGCAATAAAACTGGTGGTTTGGTTGCAGATCCTATCAGGTATAGAACAGGGCATGGAACTGAGGATATGGCCTACAGCTCATTAACCCTTTGTGCAAGCAGCACGACAAGCATGTAACAGCAGCTTCTGACCTGATTACATCAGAAATTTCACACCTGCGGTGCTGCTGTATCTCTTTGCACACATGCTTGTCTGTGTATGTGGAGATAGAGAGCTGGCCCTTTGGGGCAACAGCACAGTGGTACTTCAAAGTTCAGAGATTTGCATAGCCCTCCTGTGATGCCTTGTTTTATTGAGTAAGCAGTATCAGGGAAGTTTACACTGCTGTTGCAGTGCCTTTAGGAGATAGAGCTGGCCTGGTTCCTCAAATTCATTTTCCTTTCTCTTGCAGAGATGTGAGCCCCCAGCACGGTGCACTGGAGTTGTGCAGACATGTTTAATCTTACTGAGCCAAGTATCTGCTTTTCAGCATCTGAACCCTGAGGATACAGTGCTAGTCAGAACAGTGAGAAATGAGGCTTCTTTACAGAACAGTTAGCTCATCTCTTAACGTGCATGGAAAAGAGCTTACATCACACTCTCACCTGGACTGTTGCCCTTAATCTATGCCACTTGCTAAAGAAGGAAATAAAATTGAGCATGTTTGAGCAAATGCTTTCCATGTTTTGATCTTATTTCTTGTGCTCAGCTCATATGAGTGTGGGTGGTGGCTTTTGGGCAGGGTATAAGGTTCCTCCTGAGCTCACTGGAAAAGAGATGTTAGCTTTGCAAGTCAGACTGAATGTGCAAAGAGGCTGTAATCTGAGGTCTAAAATAAAGATGACTATAATTAGTAATGTCCAAAGCAACTGGAAATTGTGTCAGGCAGATCCGAGCCAGCTTCTCTTCTTTTTTTCCATCGCCTAATGAATGAGAGCTGAGGTTACTCTCTAAGGATGAAAGAGGGCTGAGTTTTTCCCATTCAGAGCTGGTGTAGTGGGGCAGATGCAAAGGCAAGGCTCTCATTTACAACCTTGTTTTTCAGCTGTTGAACCTGTGGGCAGGTTGCAAGCAATTAGGCTTTTCCCTAAAGCATCTGAAATAATGTGTTTCTGCTTGCAGTCCTGTAGAGTGCCAGTGACGACATTCTGTCACCTTGGAGATGGATAAACAACTTCAGCAACATTAGGTTATAATCTTTCAGGTCTGACTTTCAAAGCTGACAGCCATATGACTGAAACCCAAGCCTATAAAGGGTTTTCAACGTGGAAAGAGTCCAAATGTGCTCGAGTAAAATGAGAGGAGGGGAGAAGGAGTTTAAGTGGAGCTCAGTGACAAGGCTTTTTGCTTGGCCATGGCAGTAGTGTGAATGAAACAAATTGGCTTTGGCTCGTATGCTCCCTACAGCCCAGGGTGACTCAGGTAGTGTGCATGCATACTTGTGCCTGCAGGGCTTTATTTTTAGATGTCTGAATCACTGTCATGACTATATCCGCATAAAGCCACTAGACGAGTGGGGATGCCCAAGGACCCCATATTAAGTCATGTTTGGTGAACAGAGAAATTCAGTAGATTGTCTCCCAGCAATTTCTGTGTCAAAGCAGTTTGCTGCAGTAAAGCAGAGGTTATGCCTTGTAGTTGGATTATTTTTCTCCCTTTAAAATTAAATGTTAACAGCCTTGGTGGGTTTTATGTGTAAAAAAAGTATGGACTACAGCAGTCCTGGTTGATGTTGGAGGCTACTTGCCTCTCTTGTTGGTTTACTGGTGCTGGCACAGAGGGAGTTACGAGTCATGTTACCAGTGTTGTAATCCCATCAGTTCTTTCGGGCTTGCAGGGCTGTACAAAATCAGTACTTAAATGGGAAATTACCAGAGACTCACCAGATGCTGCACAGAGGTTTGCTAGTGATTTGGTAAATGGCAACCTTTCTGCTTGTGAGTTGATACAGGACCAGTCTGCAGCAGTGGTTTTCTTTCAGATACAGCAGAACTGAAGTCCTGTCTGCTCCTTATCAATACATTACAGCATCTGTTTCAGAAAGGAGTGTCAGAGCCAGCTTTGGTGCGCTGGAGGAAACTGAGCTTGGGCAGCAAAGTCCTGCTCCCTTAAATCCCCCTTTGTTCAATTAATTGGACCTTTTTCCTTCCCCCCAGTAAATCGGTTGGGTGGCATTACTGCAGTTTTCAGCAGCTGAAGGATTCCTGGTTTATGGGTCTGCATGCAAGGAGATTTCTCTCTTCTTGAAGCCCTTAAGGCTAAAAGAGGGCTTGGAGGGAACCTGGCCAGCTGCTTTGAACTTGCTGCTTGGTCTGGTGCATCTTCCTTTCCTCACAACCTGGAGATTTGCTTCTAAATACAAAACTGGAAGGAAGAGGAGCTGTGGTACTAGCGCACTGTAAAATGAATGGGACTGACTGACCCCCATCCTTTTCACTGCAGTCGGGAGACGTGGCTGAATTGATAAGTTACCCTCTGTGCCTCCCCTTTCCCTTGCGAACACTGTGAGCTCTTTCCACTCGAGGTTGCTGCAGCTGGAGATGCCTCATTCATGGCTGCAAGGAAGAAAAAGATCAAAACAGAAATGTGCTCTCTGACAAACCAAAATGTTTTGCTTCCTCTGGAGGCCCCAGAGGGTGGCGTAAAAAATAATGAAGCCTGTGAGTCAGTGAGCATTGCCTGGCCAGCTGAGAGGGAACTGAGCCTCCCTTTTCCATAGGAGTTTGTGTGCTGTCATTGCGCATCATTAATGCTCGCTGGGTTATGCTCATTCACTGTAATGTTGCCAAAACACAAAAAGGGCAGTGGGGCTTTCTGCTCCCCAAAGCTGGCTGCTTGGAAGGTGACGTGGTGGTAAAGTTTCTTTAGTGCTCAAGAGCGATTGTTTGATTCCCGAGCAGCCCTTCCTCCACCTTTTTCCTCTCAAACCTGGCCGCTGTCCTGGCAGTCTGATTCCCTGGAGAGGGACTTGGAGCAGCTTACAAACAGCTCCACCTAAGGTACAAAGGTTAGGGTGGGCAAACTTCCTCATTGACACTGGAGCCTCCCTTTTTTTTTCCTTTCTGGATCCCCAACCAGGTCTTTTTTTTGTTTCTGAATAAATTCTCTTTGCTTCAGTCTCTGGAGGTAATGGCAAAGTTGAGAAAAGTAAACTAATGGAGATGGAAGTGGTAGGCCTGAGGCTTCTGTAGCGTGTCCAACATGCAGCAGTGCTACGCTTATACATTTAAGAGGGGTATTTTAATTCTGTTCCGTCACATTCTGTCTTTTCTATATTCAGGATCCCAGTTCATCCCTTTGAGAACACCCAGCACCGCACAAGCGCTGCATATCAGCATTTTTAGACGTCTGAACATCCCCAGGACTTCTGGAGAAAGAGGGCGTGAAATGTAGCAGGAGGCTGTTGAGCAGAGTTACACATTGCAGGTGTGAAAGGGCTGAGAACGTATCTGGGGTTCTCATCATCTGTTTGTTCAACCCTCCTTGAAAGCCTAGTTATTCCTCTCCATCCTTATAGCTACCCACTGGCAGGCTTGACTGTTTTGTTGCAAGGAAAGAGATGCCCTCCACCACAGAATTATTAACCTTTACTTTTACCAGTGGTAGCTTTCTGTTTCTGTGGCAGCTTTCAGTTTCCTGGTAGTTTTCTCCCACAGCTCACTGGTGAGCTTCACATTGTGCCTTAATGTGTCAGCTCTGCCAGTGCTTCTGTAGAGGTTCTCAGCTGCTGAGGGAGGCTGTTTGAGTTTCAGGTTAGAGCAACATTTCTGCAAAGCTCAAAGGCCTTGATTTTCTGTTAATCACTATTATTTTAATGTTTGCATTACAGGAGAGCCCAAAAGCTTTAGCCAGGGCAGAGGCCCCACAGATGTGTGTGCATACTTACAGGTATGCAGTAGATACAGCCCTTGCCTTCAGGGTGAAAGGAAGACAGTTGGGAATTCTAGCAATAGTCATATAAAACCTTTAAAGATCTGTTCTTTGTGGCATGTGGGAAGCTCTCATATGCCCATCTGCCCATCCTGAATCGCCTGTTCTGCTGGGTTTGACAGCAGAATTGGGTCTTGAGGAGCCAGATCCACAGTCCCAGCCCCGTAGCCTCTCGCTGGGTACCGCATCGCAGCACCAGGCAGACACCCTCAGCAGAAAGATCATTTTGAGCTATAGCTCGTTATTTTTTTTCCCTTTTGCTTCTGAACTCTTAAAGTCGCTGTCAGCAAAGGTTTAGCTGAAGCCCTGCAACTTGCCTTTTGTCTTCCACAAATGATGGAGCTGAGCCCAAGGGAACAAATGCCATTTTAATGGGCATCGTTGTGTAACTCATTACATAAGTCACCTCTGCCTTCAAAGGGCTCGTGGCAGAAATGGCAGGAGCGGTTGATTAAAAATGTGCACAATAGCTTCATTATGACATGGGGAGAGATGTCTGCTCTTATTTTTAATCTGATAGCTTTTAAATATGTGCATCCAGCAGAGACCCAAATGGCCTTTGAAAAGCGAACCATTTGTGGGATAAGATTTTTAGACTCCACTTCGTTCTTTCTAACAAGCCACTAGAGCCAGTTCAAGCTGGAAAATGAACTATAACCCTTTTTAAGGCTTTGTCGCCTCTAAAGCTGCAGGCATTCGGTGTGTGAGCACGACCAGAGGGAGAGAAGATGGAAGGTTTAGGTTTTCACGTGAAGGAAAGAAAAGGTATTGTAATCTAAAGTTTTGGGTTTGGTTTTTTCCAAGCCTGTTTTCAGTCCGTTTGATATGCTCACTAAGCAAGTTGAACAGTGGAATTGCCCGTCCCTGCTGCTGGAGTCTGCCTGCCATTGAGCTGTGCTGTAGTGACAAAAACATCACCAGGAGGTCCAGAAGCAGACAGGGGTTATTTCCCATCTCCAAAGCCTCCCATATACTGGTTACCCCAAAACTGGAAAGTCTGCCATGACCGAGCTCTGTAAAACCCTGAACTTTCACTTTGACTTCAAAGTGAATAGTTTGCTATTGGGTTAGGTTGGTGGAATTCACCAGCATGTGTTTTTTGACCTAATTTCTGGAGTTCATTTGAACCAAGTGGAAAGCGACCGTTTGACTATGGCTTCGGTGGACATTGGGCTTTGACTTGCTGGCTTTCTCCCTGAGCAGCCTAGTTTCTTCACCATCAAGCACGTAAGCTGATTTATTTGCCTTCCCTTGTGCCTCTTAATCTGCTGTTGTTTAAAATCTGCAGTTCTTTCCTCACCAGATTTAGCTTTCTGTCAGCGAACTGGCAGGCAGCACTGCTTTGCTAGGGCTGGTGGAGCTGCCAGGGGACGAGGTGGCTGTGGCCTCCCTAGCCCAGAAGGGCTCAAGGGGTACCAAAGCTCCCCTGTGGCCACCCTTGGCAGCGGGGCTGCTTGGAGCAGGCACATAACGTGAGCTTTCTCCTGTTGTGTGTGTGGTCGGACCCCAGACACGTGCCGTTCGGGGGGAGAGGAGCCCGAGAGCTGAGCGGGGCCGTGACTCAACAGCTGGAGCGCGTTCAAGCACAACGGAGCGGGAGCCTCATTAACAGGGGATGGAATTAACAGTGAGACGAGTGACGTATTAAACCTTCCAGTCAGAAATCAAGAAACTCGGATCCAGAGTAAAGTAGTTTTGAAGGGATTGGGGTTTTTTCACAGCAGAGAAATCTGGGCAGGTGAAATACAAGGGGACGGAAAGTGGTTCCTTTGAGACAGAAATGCTTCAACACAACACTACCTCAAGTTTTTCCCCTTTCAGTTGATATAACTCCATCAAGCTTATGACCTTGTCTTTTCCCATTCATCCTGTTAGTACTTGGACACTGCACAGAAGTGCAGGGTAGCCTCCTCCTGCACACCAAAAAGCAGAAAGAGAAGTTGAGAAAGCCAGTGCTGAGATTCCAGTTAAACACTGCTGGTTATTCATCAATAGGAGTCGAGGGTAATATGATAGAACAGTTTCCAGTGGGCTGGCTACCAAGCTCCGGGAACAACCTCAATGCTGCATTAAGGGGTTTGGTTACTGCAGACAGGCAGGAAGGTGGTTTGAACACTGCCATGACTCTGTTTTCTGCTTCTCTCTGTACATTATCAGATTAATTGATCTGTAAAGGCATGCTGTCCTGGTTGAATATTTTAACTGCACAGATATGGGACATGTTAGATGTTTAAATTAGGATATAGTGTAAAGAAAGTGACTTTCTCAAAGCAGACCAGTGCTATGTACCCATTCTAGGACGTCACTCAGCTTTGCTTTTTGCAGGAGGGTTTCAGTCCTCGTCTGTAAAAGCTTAGGTAACTGCTGCCTTTGAACCAGGACACCTTCCTGACTTCTCCTTTGCACTACTTCATCCCGATTTATTAAAATGCAAATTCTGTTTATCATGCTTGAATGATGTGTCTGCTTGAAAAGCTTAAAGCCCATCATGCTGAATAATGTCTGTTGGCATTCACTGAATATAATCACAGTAGCTTCACGGCTTGATTCGTGAATATGGGGATGGGGATGGGGGCCTGCAGTTGGATGGAGATGCTATACTGGAGTCACTGACTCACCCTCTGCTCTGTTTAGGCAAGTTGCTTCACCTTTGTGCCTGCTTCCCATCTGCAGAGTAAGGTTAAGACCTAACTGTTTAAGGATGAGAAGAAGATGTTTGTAATGTGCTTGGAAGAAGAAAAGTGCTATTTTTAAGTGCTACACATAATTGAGTGTTGGAGAATATTGGTTTGTGACTCATTTGTTTAACTGCAAATGCATCAGAAACTTGTGAGCAGATGAGATCTGGAAAATGCTTGTAGATGGAGAGACATGGCAGAAAAAAGCTGCATTAGTTTGTGGTCTTCAAAGCAGGACTTAACAGGGCTGTTCAAACAGTAACGTTTATTATTATTGCAAATGCCAGCTGCTTTACTTCATTAGTACTATTTTACTATTTTAAGAAGTTCCTATTCTGCTCCAGACACTCGCTCCTGTCCTCACTCTGTTGGTCTGTGTCGCCTTGGAGCGTGGCATGCAAATGATGCAGTGTTTGATGTGATGGAAGGGTAAAGAGAGCAAAGGGCAGTGGTTAGGGTGGTGGTGGTGATGGGGATCTGCTGTTAGCAGAAGAGAAACTTTCTCTGCTGACAGAACATCTCATTTTGGAGGTTCCTCACCCTGCACACACATTAATTCATCTGTTCATCTGCTTGCCCGTAAAGGTGGGTAGAGATATCTGGTGGAAGGAGAAAAGGAAATGGCAGTCTTATGAAATCTTTCCCTTCCAAATGTCTTATTCCCTAGAAGGCAAAATTATCACCATAGGCAATGGAGGGTTCTGTAGGTATTGAACATTCTCTTACTCAGACCAGCAGTTTGGATCTCACTGCAGCCTGTGGAGGAGCCAGATACAATTTGTTGCTGCTACTATTATTTCCCTACAGATTAATTATTGCAATTGTTTGCCAGTCCTTGACAAATAAATTCAGAGCCATGACTTTTCTTGGCAAGCATACATGCATACACATGCATGTATAGAAATACTCCTATGGTGTATGAAATAACTATGAACTGTTGGAGGGGTTAGTGCAAGAGCATTACCGCAGCAGCCAGGAACTGTTTTCAGTGGTGACCTTCAGCACCCCGTGGAGCCGGAGGGGTTTTAAAGGTTTGGAGATCCCCTTGTAGATGTAAAGCAATGACGTAAATCGTTGCTAAGTTAAGGTGCCAGCTGCTGTAAGCGATTCTTCAGAGGCCAACTGATATGTCTGGATTTATCTGCAGTGACCAAGGTCTTTAGTTTCTCCCTCCTCAGAGCATTAAACGGGATTTTATGATACAAAGAAAACTTGGAAATACATTCACTCCTGTAAATGGAGGTCTGCAGCCACACTAGATGACAATTGGTGCTGGTGCAGCTTCCATTAATAGCATGCCTGCAAGACTGTGCTGTAGAGGACACAATTAACCAGAGGGTTAGCTCTGGTAAAGGTGTTAATAGCAGGGTCTTAACACAGTACAGGAAACTGAGTTTAAAGGGACAGCCCTTTGGGGAGGCAAGCACAGGTTCCTTCCCTTGATTTGGGTTAGGTAATTTCTGAGTACGAGGAGCCGTGTTCGTGCTGCAGTGTGGTATTTAGCTTCTGGGTGCTAGATTTGACTCAGCAGCCTTTTCTGTTTGCAGGCTGCATGCTAACAAGGTGGTGCAGTGCTGCATGCATGGGGCTGTGTTGTTTGGGCTCATTACAGCCAGGGCAGTCAGTTCCCAAGTAATCTAAAAGAAAAATGGAACATACAGCAAAACTGCTTGCTTTTCTTGTTAATATAAAGGCAAGTTTGGTAACTTCTGCTGAATTATCTGAGTCACTAGAGAGCAGTTCAGACCTTCATTTATTAAAGTGGTCTTTGCTCGAAATGCATTCTGAATTGCTCTCTACAAGGAAGCGTAGTTTTATTTAGCTTTGTGGCTAAACAGATAAAAATATATTTCAACGGTAAGTCTGCATATGGCATGATTGCTAACCTTTGAGACTTCTGCTTTTAGATACTCAAAACCCCATGAAAATGCAATTGTTAAAAGGGTCGAGCCATTTGTGTTTAAGCCCCTTCAAGGATGCCCTGGTATTGAAGTGGTCCCTCTGGTTGTTGGTTTCTCTAGTACATTTGAAGCGAAATCTGTTGTAATTGACAAGGGCTGGCATTTTTGTTCGCATTATCCATGGAGCCACATCCAAAGGTGATGCTGCCAAGTGAGCAGAGATCAGCAGCCTAGGAAAGGCATAACATCGGAAAGGACCTGGTGCAGCCACTGGTCCTGGGTACCAGGCAGAACCCTGCCTGCACACCCATGGTGGCTGCTGACCCCCAGTGAAGACACAGGCAGGAACTCTGCTCTGCCAGACGTCTATGAACAAGTCACTTCATCCCCTTGACTCATCTGCAAGAGAGCAATGCTGATTACCTCCTTTGTAAAGTACTTTGGGATCTGCTGGGGATAAGTGCTTTTAAGAGTGGTGTTCCTATTCTGCAAGGCACTGTTCCTGCCTTTGCACTACAGTGTTGCTGCCTCTGAGGGGAAGCAGGAAATGATGGTGATACTGCAGTTGGAAACCTAATAGAGAGCCACAATTATATTTTTATCCTGTTCCACTCGACAAATTTACAAGGTTGCAATAAATTTACATGGTGCAGTTATATCCCAGATAATGCTGTAGCACAGTGTCCCTGGTTTCAACAATTTCACCCTAATCCAGTACTGTGTTTCTTTGTCTTCCCAGATTCTGAGCGTTCCCATCTCTCCTCGTTCACTATGAAGTTGAAGGGCAAGTTTCATTCACCAAAAATAAAGAGAACCCCTTCAAAGAAAGGAAAGCAAGTTGACCTGACAGTGAAAACACCAGAGAAGTCAGTGAACAAAGTAAGCAGTTGAAGGACCTGTTCTATTAGTCTTGCTGTTGTTTTGCTTGCTGGTACTTACTTTATCAAAATCCAGTGTGTGACTTTGTCCTCTGCAGAATTCTGCAGATTTTCCAGGATCATCAGTGTTACTTTATGGTCAGTTATAAACTGTACTGTGTAGTGTAAAGTAAGAGCAACCAAGGCATGTACTTCCCTTTGGAGAGCCTGATGAGACCTCCTGCCATAAGCAATTATCTGTCGCATTATGGCATGTAGTATATGGCATGACACATCTCTCTCCACAATGCTCCACGCCCTATGGCTATGCTTACAGCTTCCAGATAACTGCCTGGTTTTGGAATGGATCCTTTCAGAAACCCCAAAACCCAGGCAAGCAAATCCATGAAGTTGGTCCAAAGATGTGCTCAATCTCTGACATCAGCAGGGAGTCAAACAGATGTGTTCAAGCAGCTGCTGATCCCAGCACACTGTTCCTCAGCCCCAACATACTCCAAGTCCTCTAAGAGCTGAGGTCACCCCTCTTTCCCAGCACAAACCCATGGCAGTGTTATCTCCTCTGCTGTTGTGACCTCATTTTGTAGGCTGGAGACTGTCTCTGTAACAATACTGTTGCAGTCAGTTTTCAAGTATACGTCTAAGCTGATAGTTAAGACCAATGAGGTTATTTATGATAATTCACAGTCTTTCCCAGTTGTTGAAAGTCTCATCCAGTGTGCAGTGCCAGGAGTGCAAACCTTTTCAATTATCTCTGCTGAGGGTTGTTGTAGTGTTACTGAAAGCAGTCGGCAAGATACAGCTATCTTTCTGTGTGATGTGCTTAACACCCAGAGAAGTCGCTGCAGAGATTCCTGGCCCTATTCTGCACCATCAGGTGGAAGATGATGAGGCTTTTATTTCCCAGGCTGTAGGGTTTTTTTTCCCCCAGGAGGCTATGGATGTGCTTTCTTGAGCTGAGGAGCTTGCATTGCTGGCTGCTATTGAAAAATGAAAGAATAATCGGAGAGTACTCCTTGAAGGCTTTTAATTCCAACGATGTTTCAAGACGTTGAGATAATTTAGAGGCCTTCTTTTAAATTGACCACAAATTAAATAAATTGGAAATGAAGTATCCATTTCAAAATGCTATCCTACAGCAAATATATCTTAGCATGTTAATAACAGGTGAAGGTTTTGCTTTTCTTTCTTTCCTCTTAAAAACAATTCAAGAAGATTTACTGATAAGGCATGCTGAACACGCAAGACCTTTCTTTATGTGCAGATTGGGATTTTTTAATTGGGAAACAAAACACTTGCAGTAGTTTTTATTACCATACATGATTATTTAAGCTGTATGCAGTTTTATACTGTGATATATTGTTGATTTCTGGCTCATTCCTTGTGTGTTTTAATAGCTACTGTCCAACTAATCAATTAGTTGGATGTAGTGAGCTCATTAGCTTTGTGTGGAGAGAGTGGGGAAGAGGATATGCATGGACTGTTGCCAGATTCCCTCACTGGAATATAGACATCAGTTGACAAACAGGAGATTTTCTGTCAGAAGACACACTTGATGAACCAAATATCATCCTTTCCTCCCTTTTAAGTACTTCAAGAGTATAAAAATAGCATCTTAAGTAGATAATCACTGTAGAGCAGAAATAGCAATACCAAAAAATTGATGTGAAATCACTATGGGTAACCTGAAGGTTATGGAGACCTCTCCTCTTCCCCTTTATACCTAGAAATTCGGCAGCATACGGGGAGGTTTTTCTGAGCTTCCTTTTGTCCCTTGGACCCTGTCTTTGGTTCTTAACCATAGGGCATATTGTAGGAACAGTAGTGTCCTTCAGCAACATATGCAAAGTTGTAATAGGTTTTTCATTGCCAAAATGCAGGCAAAAAGGGTCTGTTCAGCTTTTGTAATTGGGTGTGTTCTGTACAGCTCGCTGTAACCCCTTTCTGGGTCAGTTGTGTCTCATACATGATGCATTTGTAATGATTATTTAAGGGAAGACTCCTACTTTGGCATTAGGAACACAGATGTTTGGTGGAAAAACTTAATATCATTACTCTTGTGAGATACAGGCATGGGGATATATTAATATCCATCCATCCCACTAGATTATTGCTCCTTTCTCCAGATTTATTGCTGTTGTTCTCAGGCCACAGTGAGTAAAGCACTAAACACAAGAAACTTCAGCCTCAGAGCAACAACTGACATTGATGTATGTGAGCTCTGAGCAGCACCTGTGATCCTATGTAGGATGTACAGGCTTGCTTTGTGTATGTTTGTGTGCACACATACGCACACACACATATGCGGTACCTCTGGACCTCAGAATGAGATTCAGTAAAAGTGCTCCTAGGGAATGTCACCCAAAGAGCTGGCAGGGAAGTTGCAAAAGGAGGGCTGTGTCCCATATAGTGTCCGGTAGCTGGATTTGCATGCCTTGGTGTGCTCAGCGGAAGGATATGTGTTTCCATTTGTCATTCTCAGCCCTGAACTCTCAGAATCAAGCCCGTCCCTCCTAAGCGCCAGGAGAGTGTTTAAGCTATTAAGTCACAAGCCTTTCTTCAGGAAACAGTTTTTGAATGAAATACATAAACAGCCATCAGAGCAGGAACTGCAGTCCACATTTTTTCACTTCTTTTTGAGAGCTCTGACCAGAGGGCCATGGTCATACTTGCTTGGGGATATACAGGGGCTCTTCATCCCTGAAATGTGTGATCATTTTATATGATGTGCCAGACTGTCTGAGTTTGAGCTCCTCCGTATCTCCTGGAGTAAATTCTGCAGTGGTGAAATGCCTGAAAAATGAGAAATGTCCTTTTTTGTGTCAGTGAGTTGCCAGGATGCTCCTCAGCAAGGGAATTTGGGTGCTGTGGGCTGCAGGTCAGAACTTGAGGTGCCTGGCAAGCAGTATGGTCATAAAGTGGAAGCAGCAGCAGAGTTTGGGCACTTCCCAGATGAGATGGAAAATGACAGGGTGGTTTGCAGGTCCTGGATTGGATGTTAGACTTGAAGCTCTATGGGACTTGGGAATCTAATCCTTTTATGCAACTGGCCCCACATTACTAACCAGTGTTGCCTATAAGTTGTTCTTCCTAAAACCTTTTGGGCTGCTGGCCTGATTTCACAGAAAAGCAGCAGTTTAACAGCTGACAAGAGTATGGGGAGCACACAATGCCCATAGGTCATTAATTCTTGAAGCTGAATTTACTGAGGAGATAATGGATGAAACCTGACTCTGCTAAGCTCTCTGCTCCTTTTCTAACAGTGTTCAGTAGCTCATTTAAATCTCACTTAGGAGCTGCTTGTGGCATTAAAAGTCCTCCAGGCGTACTCAGGTAAACTTCTTAAAAATATCCCTGTCCAGAATGCCTTTAAGGCATCATGTATCACTTCTGAGTTTCCTCTTCTAGCGTTGGTGGTGGCAAGGAAGTTGGTGACCGCAACTCAGCTTTATTCCAATGAATTGTTCCCTTCTGCAACATTCATTCACCGATGCCAAAACCTAACTTTCACAGTTTGTCCCTCTGAAAGCGTGTGAGTTCCCTTGTGCCAGCAGCATCACAAAATGGTTTGGGTTGGAAGCTGATCAGGATGGAGGTTTTTATTTGTGAATGGAGGTACGAGACTGTAGCCCACTCTCAAACAAGTAGGCATACTGGAGTCAGGAGAATTAATCAGAATTGTAAGGATGAGCAGCACATATGTTGTTGAAACTATCAGGATGGATACAGAAATGGAGACATAAGTAAGTTTTTCTGATTCAGGGCAGGGGGGTGTCCTCTTTTCTTTTTCCCTTTGGCTCATCCGCTGCATTTACTGGCTGAAAACACCTTTTGGTAGTGAGATGTGCTGGAGGACTTTGATTGCATCAAAGGAGCAGCTCAATTAAAACCAGTAGTTGTTGCTTCCTTTCTTGCATTATCATTGCTATCTGCACTTAGGGGCAGGGACAGGCAGCAAACTTGCCTGCAGAAGGTGTGCAGGGTAGAGGAGGTGAGAAGGCTGTGTAACATCAGGTTTTAACATCTCCCCCCTTTGTTTCCTCCTCTTCAGAATGTATCATGGCTAGAGGAAAAGGAGAAGGAGGTTGTCAGTGCATTGCGCTACTTTAAGACCATTGTGGACAAAATGGCAATTGATAACAAGGTGTTAGAGATGCTGCCAGGCTCAGCAAGTAAAGTGCTGGAAGCCATCCTGCCCTTGGTGCAAACGGATCCACGCATCCAGCAAAGGTAAGCGTCCTTCTTGAGTTTTGGGACCATGACAGAGCAGCAGGCTCCCAGCTTCTCTCTTTCTTGCATGTAAAGAATCACATTGTGCAGGAGACAGGCAATGCTGCAGTGGCTAATGAAGTGATGGCTGTTTTTTACTAATTATGTGGCAGTTTTCAAACATGACTTAAAAGCGGGTACCCTGCTGTGGAGAAGCCGATGCTTTGGGAAGATAAAGCAAATCAGAATGGTTTCAGAGAGGAAGAAGGGATGATTCTTAGCATAAATTTGGAAATGCATCATTTACTAGCAGGAGATTCCCCTCAGGTGCTACACTGCTTCTGCAGTCCATGGTGGTATCCTAAAAGCTAGCAAATCCAGTAGCTTTTACCTGAAAAAGAGTTTATCTTCAGAGTAATACCTTTTTGTGTTCGGTTTATCCACCCTGATGTTAGAGAAGCTTGAGCCTCCACTCTTAACTGCTTTTTTGGATTTTACTGGATCAGACACAGAACAGAAGTCAATAGATGTACTTCAGTAGATTAACAACTCCAAGTTTATTCCTGTCTACTCTCAACAGATTGTTTTATCTTTTAACAGATTATGTGTATTATCTTTTATTATTATCTGTGTATTATCTTCGACAGCGAGTTTGGAGCCAGGGAAGTAATAGAAATTTGCCAAAGCAAAGCTCAACATGGATTATAGGAATTTGTGGAGTTGTCAAGCCATAGAGATGTAGCTACTGCTCATCCCATAGATGCTGGAGCTAATTTACACAAAACAAGCAAACGTTGGATAATATAGAAAGAGAAAGATTAGCACAGACAGAGAAAAGCACAAAACTAGGCAAAATAATGCAGGTGTTTGGTTCCTGAAATCCTGCCTGTTTCTGTACTGTTCCTATTTGTTTTCTGATTAAATATCTTGAATTTTTTTGTTTGTTTGTTTCAAGATGCTGATTTCCATTCTGATGCAAGAAAAGCTTATAGTATGGTCAAGACAGCAGTAGGGTGCCAAATACTTTGCAGAGATGCTTATCTGTGTTTGGCCCTGATGCATAGGCCAGGGTTGTATCTGACTGTACGAAATGAAAGAAGCAATAGGTGAGAATCAGAGCTGTGGCTGGGACAGGAGGGGTCCAATTTAGGTTGGATCTGTACAACTACAAAGAGCAATAGCTGCTAGAATGGGAACAATTATCAGGCTTCTTGGTGCAGGCACAGAAGTTTCTTCTGTTGCTATCAGGTTTCACACAGCCATTAAATTCCTAACAAGCACCTGCTCTCACTTAATAAAAGAAACAGGGAACTTCCCCCTTACACCAGGAGAACATGTAAAATGCCAGCAAATATTTTTAGGATAGAACATATTATCTTTATAGCTGCTTGCTTTGATTTCTGTATCCAGGGCGTGTTTGCTGGGCGATCTTTCCTTTCAAGAATATACTTGGAAATAAATATCAACCAAGTGGTCTGCAGCAGCAGCAGTATTTGAGACAGTTCTGTTCTTCAAATTTCTTATGCCCTGTCTCTTAGTGATGAACTAATGCAACCTTGACAGTTGGATATCTGTATTTACCCATATAAGCAGAATTTTCATAGTCAGTAGGCAGTGGAGTCCTCTACATAATGGTAAGTCTCTCTTTCTGGAAACAGTATGTATTAAAGCACAGATATATGTTGTACCTTGTTTAGCCTCACAGTAATAAAAGGGATGTGGTGTTCTCAACAGGCTGTGTCCTTTTGTGCCTACCGATGTACTTTATCTCTTTCCAGTAGTGACAAAGGGGTGGTTTTGGTAGCAAATCCCCCTCAGGAAAAGTGAGCCAGACTTGTGTCAGTGTGGAAGAAAGGCCTGCAATCATTGCTGGACTTCTTTTGGCTTTAAGGGAAGCATTTGCATCAAGGAAAAAAGTAATTAAATCTAGCACAAAATGGGCTTTCAATTACTGCCTCCTTAGAAGGAAGCAGGCTGAAGATTAATGGCAAAGAAATCAAAGCCTTAGAAAGAGATGGGGGAGGGCCCTGTTTAGGAAATATCTCCTACCAAGCTAATTTCATTTGAAATTAGAACAAATGGCAAGCAGCATGCTTTAAAAAAAAACAAACAGCTAAACAAAAAGTACCCCCCCTTGTTTGTATCTCCCTGGTTGTAACTTGACAATAGCTCTTTCTCCAGGCCTGCAAACCTCATTCACCTAAATAATCTCCTTGAAGCTTGTGGGCTCGATTCTCTTCTCACAGATAATGAAATCACTGGAATTAAGCCAGTATAAAATGGATCCTGAATTAAAATGGGGAGATTTGGAACACTTGTATCAGTAATGATTGCAAGATTACACCTTCTCTTATCTGTTTATGGTTTTGATGCAGTTTGGAGTTGATTTAGCTTTACAAAGAATTGTTGAAGCGTTGCCATCAGCAGTACTGTTACACACCTTGTTTAATAATGAAGTAAGTGCTTTCAGAATGGCCAGGGAAATGCCTGTGAGCGCTGTTGTTACAGTTAACTTTTATTTAGAGTTGTCATCCTTCCAAACTTCTTTTTTTTTCCCCCTTTGGAACAATAGCTCCAATTCTGTTTCTCATTGCAAACAAAACAAAGCAACACCCTTCCTCTTCCAAACCTGAGATTCATTCAGCTCAATTTCTGTAAAGGAGCAGGTTTTAATTACATGTTTTCAGGCATTATAAACAGTTGAGGCAATGGTTTGTAAAAGAATGAATACAGGCAGCTCTCAATTATCCAAGACACTTTTGGGGAGAGTTAATAAGGAAGAAGGAAAGCAAAGATAATGGTGAAATAATGTAACTTAGACTTAAATATAGCACTTAAATATTTACCTTTGAAGTTAAGGCATGGGATGGAGCTGTAAATTAAAATGGAAAGGATGTTCTTTTTAGCACTGCTGTGTTAATCTGCAGCCCAGATAATTCTTTCTGTTAACTGAGAATGAACTGCTGATTGTACCTGCCTACTGTCATCCTCTTTGGTGCTGGAGAGCAAGAGGGCAACTGCATCAAAGGAGAAACCCAGGCTTTGTCACCTGCTCAACACAATTTCTGGATGTCAGAGAGAAAATGAGAACAATGATGTCTTTAACAGTGTGAAATGCGCTTTAAATCAAGCACTCTCGTAACGTTTGATAATATCTCCATAACTTCATTTTGTTCTTTCTCAACTGTCCAGCTCTGCCATCTCGTCCTGCTATAGCCGTGTGTACCAGAGCCTGGCCAATCTAATCCGCTGGTCTGATCAAGTGATGCTGGAAGGCGTGAATTCGGAAGACAAGGAGATGGTGACAACAGTGAAGGGTGTCATAAAAGCAGTTCTGGATGGAGTCAAGGTACATGAGACAAATCCTGTAAATTATATAAGGTATATAATAATGGATTTAGAAGAGATCTGGTTGAGAGAGGTTGAAACCTTTATTCAGCATCATATTAAATTTCAGCAAGTCATTCCCAGTCTCCCATGCAGATTACAGAGTTTGCATATTTTCTGTCTTGGCAAAATACAATGGAAATGCTTCCCGTCAAGGCCCACAGAGACTCAGACTCCAGCTCTGTGTTTTAACATAAATTTTAAGGGATTTGTCAGTGATCCATCACCACTTTCAGCAGTGGGATTAGGGTGTGGGACAGGTGATGAGCTCAGCTCAGTTTTCTGGAGATTAATTTTACATAACTAATAGGAACAGAAACCTTTGTATCCTTTGTGAGGTCTACTTACAGCACTCCCTCCCTACCCTACCCAGGGAAAGCTGTTTGCTTTCTTTCTTCCTCCTGATAAGCTTTTTGGTACCCACTGTTTCTATTTCCTAGGCTTGTCTCTGCGCAAATGGCTGCCAAGGCTGTTCATTCAGCTGTCCTAGCACTGCAGTTAAAAGTTGGCTTGACCTGGGCTTAGGGCACCAGTGGAGAGCCTGTTGTATCTCCTGGCAGTCTTATTTTGAAAGCTGTAGAGGAAGTTGAGCCTCTTCCAACAGCAGATCTGAATCTAAATGGGGATGTTCAGATCAAGTACGGAGGGGAAGTTGGGGTAGAGTTTTAAGACCTGCAGTAGGTGTTTCACCTGGGTTAGTGTATCAGGAACAGACATCTTTCACTGTGCTGCACCTCAGCTTAGTTTTTGTAAACTGGAGCTGAATGCAGAAATGATGTGGATCTCCCAAGCTTTGGTTATCATGTTTTTAGGAGTTGTGTTGTGGTGTTTGCATGCTCTGAATATCTCTTTCATGTTACTCAAACACAGATAGTAAAATCTATTCATTGTCAAGCCTTTTAAATAAGTATCTTTGAAACTAAACATTCCCATCACTAAGAGAAGACAGATTTTCCAGGATTATTTTCCACAATATGCCGTTTAAGATCCAGATTTGGAAAGAAAAGCCGATCTTAAATTTGCACAGCAGGATATAGGAAGAGAGTTTAGCCTGAAGCCTCAGCTGCTGTTAGTGCTGGAATTTAGTAGCAATTTGCAGTACGTGAAAATCTGTGCTGTGGTATCTGAGCTGTAAAATCCCAGCAAATAGTGGGGAGGGTTCACTCTGTTACCACTTATTGAAGCTGCACAATCCCATGGGGGGCCGTGTTTCCAACAGATCCGGGATAGAGTTGTGTAGTCTCATCACAGGAGACTTGGAGACCCACTGTCCATTCACTTCAATATTTAAACCCCAGTACCTGTTGCCTTCCAGCCAAAGTCGTGTGCTTGTGTGGATGGGTGGTAGGTCTTGAATGCCTGCTCTGCCCACGCTGCAAGCAGCTGGAATCAATGCAGGCAGGTCTGTACAGTGCTAAGCCTGAGCTATTAAGCTCCACTGCGTGGCATGGCTATATCAGTCTCTTCTTTGTTGTTAGACGAAAAGTTATTTTGGCCTTCCAGTTGGAGCTGGCTTATGTCTGGTCAGTGAGCAGATGTGCGTCCATCTGGGTAGATGCGAATGTGTCTGCCCATCAACAGGTCAGCATTTGGAAGCGGCGTGCACTCTTCTCCTGCACAGCGAGGAACAAGGTTTATTTTAGAAGGGCCAAGCCAGCTTTCAGGTCTGGAAGCAGAACTGAGAAGTTGGACACTTCTCTGCTGTGGGAGAGCCCTTTTTGTGTTTCTGGCAGATCACATCAGATCCACTTCCACATTTCAGTGCTCACTTCCCCCTGTGTTTTCAGAGTTAAGCGTAAAGGAGTCACTTGTGTGCTTCTCTTACTTTTGTTTTGATCTCAGGTTTTGATGCCTTGCTAGCCATATATAAAAAGGAAAAAAAAAAAAAACAACCTTGTTTTGATTACATAACTTCTTAAAAATCCATCTCATTTTGGAATTTCCAGCTTGCTGAAGTAGCAAAAGTTTGTAGAGAGGCTTTAATTATCTGTAATTACTGCTGCAGGAATCTCTTTACTTGCTGATAAGGAATAGCATAATGCGCATCTGGCTCGATTGCGTGCTGATTACCTCTGTGTGTACACTGAAGATCTTGGCTTCATTTTCAAATGCTAGTTCTCATTTTGGGGCTAGTAGAGAAGATTAAAAATCAGGGTCCATGGAATCCAGTGATATTGGTCAAAGCTTAAAGGAAAAAATGATCCTGTTTTCTGTGATGGAAGAGCCTTAATTATATTACTTTTCTATATACAATATAATGTACATTATCACAGTGGACCTGATAGATTGTCAAAAGGCCTATTGCTCCTTGTAGCAGAGTACTTCCCCACTGGGGGACATGCCCCTTCTAGGTGGGAGCTGGGCAGGCTGCCTGGCTGTGATCAGCTTGGTGCTGTGCTTTTCCTCATCAGGGCACTTAGAACATGCTGTTCCTCACAAGGGCTCTTGTCTGTCTGTCTCAGACAGGAACATCTTCACAGCATTAACCCACATGGACATCTGTATACACTATGTTTGTGCTCTTCCATCCTCACTTGTGGGAATTTCCATTTCCAGCTGAGTGTTTTGTTGTGCTTTTGTTTGACACAGTGTACATTATTATTAAGCACAAGGTCACACCAAGAACATAAGTAGAGCATTGAAACCAAAATCAGCTGTGATGGACACTTGGACTGTTCTCATAGTCCATTGCACATCCGGTGCAGTACTTTATTCCTCTTGTGTGTATGTTGACCCATGGACACTGAGCTTTAAATAGAGCCTTATATAAAAACATGAGAACTAGAATATTCCCTTTCCTTGGAAAGCTGATGATGACAACATTCCAGTTGCAGTTATTGCGTTGAGAGAGCAATGACAGTTGTTTCCAAGCTCCACAGACATGGACATGGAGATGATACTGAAATGATGACATTGTACTTCAGGGTGCTTTAAAATTAAAAATTGATCCCATATAGTTTCCTTTGCATAATATGCTGGGAAGCCAATACTGTCAGGAAACATTGCCAGTTTTCCAGCCTGCCTGTAAGAGGGCATGTGTTTGCATCTGTTAACAGTAGATCTATTTGTTGGCCTCAGACATCTGTAAAATGTTCTCTCCATCTTTCTAGCAGGACTGATTGTTGTTCTGACTGCTGGCAGACTTATATTTCAGGATTATCATGCCCTTATCTCTTTATCCAGAGCCTTATCTTCCTATAACAGATACACCCAGAGTAGTTCCTTGAATAATTAAGACTTCCATTGCTAACGTGTTAAAAGATGGCTTCAGGGCAAGCAGGCCTATTAATAAAGGTGTTCTTGATTTAACTTCTTGTTGGGCATCTTACACAAAACTTGCTTTCTGAGACAAATATATACTTGCTTATAAAATATAAAGCAATTATTTATATTTTTTCACTAGCTAGATGAAGTATTCCACTGTGTAAGACTTTTGTGTACTTACATTTTATGTATGTAAAGGCAATTTGCATTATCTAGGGTGTTATAGGGACTGGAACATATTTGTGACAATAGAGGAAAGAGGAAGCATGGCAAAAAGACGCACATGTGGGTTTGTGCAGAATCCCCTTAGGGCCAGGGTTTATAAACTTAACTCAAATATAGCCAAAGGTGCAGGCTGCTCCTTAGAAACAGTGCTGCATCATTTGTATATCTCTGTTCCACACTTACACCCACCTCAGCTCTGTGTCCATGCCATCGTTAATCCATAACGTGGGTAACCAGGAGCTTACTGTGCCAACATCCCTTTCTGACCTAGGATGTTTGAGTGCAGCATTCAGCAAATAATGATGATTCTCTTTTTCTTCTCTCCATCCATCAGGAGCTGGTCAGACTCACGATTGAAAAGCAGGAGCATCCCTCTCCCACAAGCCCAGTTAAACCCAGTTTACCAGCATGTAAATCTGACAGGTGGGTCACTGGCGGGGTTTCTCCTGTCTGCAGGACTAATGTAGAAGTGATAATTTCTGGTTACTGATAGTTGAATTAAAGCATTTAGTTCTTCACAGAGGGTAGCATAGTGTTCTTTATGTAGCCTCATCCATTACAGTAAGACCATTTAAAGAGAATATGCTATGATAGGATAGGGAAGATACCTATAGGTATGCTGTAAGTGTCTCTCATATTGTGTGTGATTTAACATATGTATTAACCTGCCAGCGTGCTACATTCCTGCTGTGTTCTGTGGTATATAATCTGTATTGTGCTTGTTGCAGCCCATCAGAACTTCCCCTTACAGACCGAGAAATGGAGATCCTCAACAAAACAACTAATATGACTCAATCCAATGAGCTACTGACTGACTCCATGGACGAAGAAGTTGCACCTCCCAAACCCCCTCTGCCTAGCATTCGTGTGGCAGAAAACAGGTAATACTGGCAACCAGCTGACTGAAGAATACCAGTGGCTCTTACCAGCTCGTTGGTTTTTCAACAACCTTGCAAAATATGCACAAGAAACATCGCAAGGAGGGTTAGTGAAGCCTCTGAATTTCCAGTCCTCGAGAGTAATTCTTCCCTGCTCCTGGGTTCTGTTTATGACTTTGTTATCTCTCTGCCTTGTTTTGAGCAATACCCTTCATTATCTGTGTTTTCCTTTCCTTTTTATGTGAGGGTAATGCCATGCCCTGACATCCTTGCATGAGAGGCATCACGTAAAGGCATAAGAACCTTATTTAAAACATATATATGAATACCACACTGTACAACAGTGTCTTGCTGCTGTATCCAGTGGGAAATGTTCTGTTAACAGCAGCAGTTACCAGCCTGTCCTGCACATCCAGGTTGTTCTGCATTTGCTTAAGAGTGAAAGGAGCCACTAGTGTGTGAAAAAAATCTTTTACCTAGTTCTTACCCTGATCTGCGAGTAACCACATGAAAGTTTCTATGTTCTATTTTGAGAAGGAAGAGAAAAAATCCAGTTTACAGGTTTTTGGCCTTTGTGTGCAGTGTTTTTCTTCTCTAGCACTGGTGCTCATGGATGGTGTGAAAAATGCATGTTGTGCTAATATGAAAATGTGTCATCAAGGGCTGTGGTTGGCAAAAAGAATTACATTTCTATGTATTTTGTGAATTCTCATGGGTGTTATAACTATTTGGTGGTATGTTCCAGAAACAGAACATGCTCTTGGGTATCTCACAGGCTCGATGGTTACCAGATTTAGGCACCATTAGAAGCAAATACTAAAAGTACAGTGGTTGAAATCTCACTAGTTAATGCTAATATGTGTATCTGAAACAGATTCATGCCAGAGCATGGATCCCTCACATGCTGAGGGCAACACTGACCATCTTGTTCCCTGAAGCTCATCAGGAGAGTGAAAGAGCAGAAAAAGAATTGTCCTTTCCTGTAGATTTCTGAAACTCTGAACAGTTTTCAAACCTGGAAGGTGGGAGGAAGGGGTCAAACAATACATTTAATTTGGATTTTCACCACTTTTATTAAGAAATAATTACCTTGCTAATTAGCTCCATTAAAAATAATTCTGAAAACAGCAGTTGTTTTTGTTTGAGAAATACCAACTCTTTTCCAACCTTAAAAATAAATCACTGCACAGGACCCTACCCGTGAGAGCATTCTTAAATTGATATTTGTTAGTGCATATGCTTTGCTGAATAGCTCCTGGCCAGCTTTGGACAAGTACCTGTGAGCTTTGAGCCTGCCAAGTCAAAGACTTTCTGGAAAAACAAGCTTGTGAAAGCTCTGAAAGTCTTTTTGCTGGAAGCATCAATGCCTGTTGTGTCTTGCAGCCCTCCACCAGCATTACCTCCTAAAAAGCGGCAGTCGGCACCTTCCCCGACCAGAGTGGCGGTTGTGGCCCCCATGAGTCGAGCCACCAGTGGGTCCAGTTTACCTGTTGGAATCAACAGACAGGTAATGGCATAATCCCTTTGTGAAAGCCAAAGAAACGTGCTGTGAACTGCAGCAAAAGCTCAGAGAAATGCCATGAGCTGCAGCTGCACAGTTCCCTGCACGCCTCTGCTCGTCCCAAACAGCCCTGAACTCGGGAGCAGGAGTTTAAGTGGCAGGAACATCAGGATAATAAATAATGTGAACAGTGTAATTTTTTTTACAGTGTTGTTTGGATTTAATTGACAAATTGCTACAAACTTTGTTGCCTTGAGCTGTAACAGAGTGTGACGATGTGAGTGGTTGAGTGTTGCTGTGTTGAGGAGATCAGGTACACAACTGAGCTTACCAAGATCTCACCAAGGTTTACTTAGAGGCCAAGTATGTCTTCACCCAGTCGCAATTTAAAACCTCTTTTAACACAAGCAGTAGTTTGAGCAACTGCTCTGACCACTGCTGGTGCTTTGGGAACATACAGAAAACTGGGGACTGTGTGTGTTAGTCATGCTCCATTGCTTGTGCTAGACTGGGGTTTATGAGGTAAGTGGCTGGGTTGCACTACACATTTAGGAACTTGCCTAACTCAGCAGTGAGGACCTGAATTGTATTAAATTGCACCAAAATCAAATCTTGTCCTCATCCCTAAAACCTCAGCTCTGGCTTAGTCGTTTGGCTGACCCAGATGAAGCTGTGGACGTTCTTCAGTTCCTAGTACAGTCACACTTAGGTTGTTTTGCTGAAATGGGGTCGCTTGAGCAGTTCACTCACAGGTTGATGGGCTTGAGGAACTTCAAAAGTAGAAATGTATAACATGGAAAATACAATAGAGGCACAGAAAGTTATATCTCACTATTGCTTATTTTGCCTTTGCATGCACTTCAGCTAAATGGTTGCTAAAGGCTATTTCATGAGAAGTCTTGCAGGCTAATTCCCTACTATCAGTGTCTGGACAAGCAGTTATCAGACGTGTGAAGCAGTGAGGGACTCTTCTCAGCCTCTGTGAAGTTCAGTGTGGGTCACACACACAGCTTGTGTAACTAGAGGGGGGTAGCAGCACTGATCCTCTTCCCTCCTGGTTTTCCTAACACAACTGTGAGGTGTTTGGTCCTCAAGCTGCATCTTCCTTATTAGCGAGCTGCCAAGAATGACAGTAATTTGATGTTTATTTTGCTTAAGGATTTTGATGTGGACTGCTATGCCCAGAGAAGGTTGTCAGGTGGAAGCCACTCCTATGGGGGGGAATCTCCTCGCCTCTCACCATGCAGTAGCATCGGCAAACTCAGCAAGTCTGACGAGCAGCTCTCTTCTCTGGACCGCGACAGCGGTCAGTGCTCCCGCAACACAAGCTGTGAAACATTAGGTAAGCAGAGGCCAGGGTTGTCCTCCTGCTGCTGGAGGAGCCCCCTTCACTCTTGCCTGGGAGCTGTCATAGCTCTGATGCAGAAGTAAATGGATTGCGCTTGCAGCTGTCATCTTGTAGCTGCTGCAGGCGGTTCTATGCAGAGTTATAGTCTGTCGGATAGGAAAAAGCCCAGGGGAATGTGTTTCCCTAGCTGTAGATGATTGTGTTCAAACTCAATTCAGCTCTCTCTCAAGTGGAATGTTTTGTTGATTTCAGACTTGTCTGCAGAAATGACAGTCCTGGTAGACTAAAGAGATGTTGTTTCTACATACTAGGAAAGAAAATAAAAATATAGATGTGAAACATGCAATGATCTACCTGCTGATTTTTTTTTACTTGTTTGCTAATGTAAAGAAATAATGGGAGGAGTTTTATTAAGGCTAGATGTTATAGAAGGTGTAGCAAGATGGTCCCTGCTGCAACAAAACAGCAATCTGATTAAATGAACTGATTAATTAACTGATGGAGTGGGAGGAGCAGAATTAAGAAGGGCTAAACAGTGGAAGAGAGAAACTAATTCATCATTCTCCTGTCTCCTCTGTTTAACCAGATCAATCAGATCACTATGATCCCGACTATGAATTCCTGCAGCAAGACCTCTCCAATGCTGATCAGATACCTCAGCAGGCTCCAGGTATCCTCAGCCCGTTGCCAGAGTCTTTGGGTGAGTCTGGCTCCCCTTTCCATGGACATGCTTTCCAGCTCCCACAGGGCACCTCTCCTCCACTGGAATTCTGCAGCCTCTCAGGAGCAGCACAGCCAACAGAGACTCCTCCAGCTTTACCAGAAAAGAAGAGGAGGAGTGCAGCCTCTCAGACTTCAGATAACTCAGGCTGCAGGGTGTCCTATGAGAGGCACCCTTCCCAATACGATAACATCTCGGAGGATGACATGCAGAATGCAGTGTCTGTCCCATCAATACCCTTCACACCGTTTGCTGCTGTTTTGCCTTTCCAGCAAGGAAACTCTTCAGCACCAGTTGAATTCATTGCTGATTTTGCTGCTCCAGATTCTAACAGTGACCCTGAGAAGCCACCTCCTCTGCCAGAGAAGAAAAACAAACACAGTAAGCAAGTTCTTGTATTTGGGTTTTACTTTACTTGGGTTTCTCCTTCCCTGCAGTTGTGCTTCTGATGACCACTAAGTAATGGTGACCCCCAAGGTAATGTTCTTGCTTACGTGAGGCTGTGTCAAAATCAGTTAGTCGTGTCAAAGACATGGAAGGGATGTGTCACACCTGTGGTGGGCAGGGAGTGACTCTTGGAGCCAGGAATGATCCAGGCCCAAGGGGAGCTGTCACCACATGGCATCTACATTACTATAGTGAGACCATTTTACTTCTCTGTTTACCTGAGTGTGAGTCTCCGAGGCACTCTGCCCTGCAGATCTTCCAAGTGTATCCTCCCATTTTATGTCCATTCCTGCTCCTGTGTCCCCGTTTTACGAGTGTTTTGCCACTACAGAAGAGAATTGGATACTCTCCAAGAGCTTAGAGAAAGGGCTGCTTCTCTGTCCAAAACCAAGCATTGCCAGAGCAGTTATTTGGGAATAGGAACATAGTCACCCACACAGTTGGGCAAGACAAGACTATTAACCTAGTGTCCAGTACTACTGCTTTGCTGTGGGATCTCATTTCCTCTGGATGGCTAAGAATTTCCCACATCATTAAAATGAGCAGCCTCTAAAGCAAAGGCTTGCTGGCCCCAGCGAGGCTCCTGGCACACCAGTACTGACTGTGACTCCAGCTCACAACCTTATTCTGACTTCCTTAATGTTCATGGCTGAAAACATGTGAAAGCTCATGCCAAACAAGCAGCCATACTGATCTGCCAAGGAAGGCTGCAGACTATGCAGTGAGATCCAGCAGATGTTAGTTCACTAGTCACTGGCTTGCTTTGCAGCTGTATGTTGCATGAGGAGGTGGTGTATACAAGATCTGGATCAACAGTGTTACGTTATGTGGCTGGCAGCCCAAGTGGAGAGCTGATCTGAAAGTGCTGGATTGGCTTTCTGACTCATCTCTGAAGCTCATAAGCCTCTTCACTGAGAATAAGGTGGAGGCAAGATCAGCATGTGGTGCAGCAGGGTCAGTATTCTGTCCATTCCTATGGTAGTTTCCCTATATACAGGAAATCACTTTTGCCCTCTTTGGGAAGCAAACATTTAAATTATACTGAAAGCAACTGAAAAGGAGCTGAGGTGCTTGTTTGTAGGCAACAGAAAGGATGTAAGAGCTGGCACAGGCCGTAGCCAAGGCTGGTTGTTATGGCTCGTGCTGTTCAGAATACTCACCTGCAAGGGGATGTGATGCAGAGCCTCCTGACTGCAGGATCAGGTCCTGCTGGGCTCTGGGTGTTGACCACAAGGGCTGGTCCAGGTGCTTTTACACCATGCAGACTGGGATGGATGCAGGGAGATGCACCTTTGTGCACGTAGGCAGCTTTAGTAGAGGGAGATGCCTGGGTAAATCTTGGGTAAGAGGCAATTTGACAGTTGAAAGAGAGATCTGGGGTGTTTGCTTTCCTCTTTAGGTCCCATGTCTTTGTTTTCTGTTATCATATAAGATCTTAAGGAGTTAGTTAAAAACAGTTTTAAAAGCTATCTTCTCCATTATTTCCCATGCACTTTTAACCTCAACACCACAGCCTTGTATGTGAATTTCTTTGATGTTAGAAAAGAGTTAATTGTCATCTGCCGCTATGAGAAGCTCTTGGAGTATTGAACAGATTGGATTGTTAGGAAAGGTAGAAGCTGTTACCTAATGTGTTGTCAGCTCTCATGGTTTGATAAAGCACCCTTGCTGCAAAGCTTGTAGTAGTATTTGGGCTGATACCTGACTGCTGTGGGTTTTTAATTGCACTCATGTGACATCAAGAACTTGTTTTAGATTGTCTTTACTCCACAGTGTATCACACCACAGATCTGTGGTTGTTAGTTTTACTTTTATTTTCAACATTAAAAGGACAGTAAAACATTACTCAGGCTGTATAGTAGCACCCAGGATTCTTCTGCCTGGAGGCTGATGCATGTAGATACTCTTGTGTAATCACATAGGTGAGGCAGTGCTGCTTCCACAACACCAACAAACTCTTGGGATCCAGAGGAGATGTGTGAATTTATTAACAAGATCTAGAGCTTACACAGATTGGACTTGGTTGTAGTCCCTTTGTTGTGGGTCATCTTTTGGTAGTTGGCAGGAAATGTTGCAGTGGATACTTTGATGTTCTTTTTATTGGTAATATACAGCAGATCCTGCTTGAGTTAACCATGTATATTGGTGTGAGCTGCGCTCAGAGGGACCTCCAAGAGTTGACTTGTGTATAATTTAAACAGAGGACTGGTAAGCCTTTTAGCTTCACATAAATTATTACGTTACTGTGCTAAAGGCAGATTACTCTAGACTTCTGCTTGAGCACCAGCATCATGCTCCTGATGTAAAAGACACAGATATGGAGAGCTGCAGTGAAGAGTCCAGAGTCAGAAATAACAAGATCCTCCCCCCAAACAGCTTGGAAACTAGCGGTGAGGCACTTATTCATGTTTTCCTCCTTGTCAGTGGGAACAAAATGTAGCTTGATGCCCTGTAAGCAGCTGGTATTTAACTGCAGGAACCATGCTGAGGGCAGTCTGGGCTTAGCCAGTGGATAATGCCAACTCTGAAAAACAGCTCTCCTCCCAGAGGTGACAGCACAGACTGGCTTATTTGACCTTGATTTCTCCACTGAGTTGATGTGCTGTATAGCCTAAGAATTTCCATTATTTTGGCTCTTGCCCATGCACACAAATCTCTTGTGCTTGTGCAGGGCCAGTTGTAGCACAGGCTGCTGGCACTGCACCAGGAGCTGGGCTAGACCTTCAGTGAGTCCTTTGCTTTGGATACTACTGTGCCTTACCTATAGTGCAGATGTGCCTTATTGCTGATAATCTCCCAACAACCACTGCACCAAGGGTGTTTTCCTGGCAGGAGGTCACTTGCTGCTTTCTCTCCTCTCCTGCATGCGGGTGCTGCTTCCAGGACCAGTGTTTGCTCTCCCTGTCTGCAGAGCACTGGCTGCACAGCGAGCTGGCTGGGGCACTGCTGGTGCATTCTGAGCAATACCTGTGACTTCTACCATGTGGGCAGAACTGACGTGTGCTAGAAATCCCTGAGCACCTTTAGCTCCTTCATGAATGACAGCCAAGGCACTGCAGGCAGATTGCTGGGCAGGTGTTTCTAGCCTCAGTCTGAGATTTTATGGGGGTTTTATTTTCTGTCTGGGTTCAGAGCTGCCATAAGCTGGGCATGTGGTGGGAGAGGTTTCTCTCTCACACCTCCCTTCTCTCCTGGGGTGCTGCCTTGAGACTGTCACTCCACCCCGGCTGCTTGCAGCAGAGGTTGCAGCCTCCATCCCTCCCTCTGCACAGTCACTGCAGGGTGTGCAGCCTGATCTGAGCTGGTGATGTAATTCCCCATCTGCTTTTTACATTTCTGCCTTGTTCAAAACCACAGCAGAGAGGGGAAGGAATGGAGGAAGAAGGGGGGAGAGACGAACCTTTGCAAACAGCAGTCTCAGGAGTGGCCCTGCTCCCTGGCTCTCCTGTTCAAGATTGGCAGCATTTTAACGATGCCATTGTAATTTCTGCTCTGCAGTCTCTGCTCCTGAGCCAGGTTTGTATTTCACCGTCCCAGCTGTTTTTCACTTCACCTAAAAACAGAGAAGATGACAAAGTAGAAGCAGAGACATGCTCACCTGCCCTGGGCTGGTTGTAACAAGCAAGGCAGGCAGCTGCCATGAGGATGGGATGCATTAGCCTCATAAAGAGCCGAGATAAAAGAGCTCTTCATTAGTCCCTTGCAGATTGAGTTAAAGCTCTCAATAGCATTCAGGCTTGCTACCTTGAGGTACAGTAATTTAATTTTACCCAAGTGTCTAATGTGATACCCCTTTCACCAGCACTTCCTGAGCTGTAGTGTCATGCAAACATCTGAAATCAGCTGTCAATCCTGAGTGCTGTCTTCAGATCTGGATGTTAAGGATTGCTTTTGAAGGATTGGTCTGAATTTAGCAACATCTGCTGCATTATACCAGGACTGCCAAGCCTGACTTCTTGGCTTTTATCCCACCCAGTTGATGAGCTCTCAGAATGTGGTCTTTTCCCTCAAGCTTTTGTCCTCTACACTTCTCCAAGGAGTCATGAACCTTAATTCACTTTTGCTGCCAGAGAAGTATCTTTCACGAGCCTTCTTTAGATCTTACCCTCTAAAGCTGTTGTATGATACCAAGGCATTTTTCAGGACACGGGTATTAATAGAAGTGCCTTAGTCAACTGAATCACTGATATTTGAAAGTAGTATTTTAGTAATTCTGTATTTTTCTGCACCAAGACTCCTTTACCTTGATTTCAAATAACAGAATCTCACCAGGACGTGCTTCTTTTCACTGTTAGGCTGCAATTCACATGCATGAGCAAATTTGATCTTGGCTTTAGCAGGAGTGCCAACACCAGCAGATGAGCAGGCACAAGCACACACCAACACTCATGTGTGTGCGGTTTGAAACCTCTGGCACACTTCCTTCGAGAGGAGAGGTGTGAGCCAGCAAGGGTGGTGACTTGTATCTGTGAAGGAGGGTGGCTGGGGGAGGAAGAGGAGCAAGGCCAGGGTAGCAGAGGATGCTGGGGGTCAGAATTCCAAGCAGCCTTGGCAGAGCTCTGCAGGAGCTGGCAGTGCTGCTGGACACAAATAGGTTGTCCATTGGCAGGTCCATGTGGGGTCACAGGATGGGGACAGCAGGTGTTGCCGGTTGGGATTGAAATCCATCAGCTGAGGTTTCCTCCTCGGCCTTCTTTCTTTATTCTGCTTTAAAGAAGGATTTCATTCTGTGGGAAGGGGCAGCGGTGATAGCTCTGGAATTTTAAATATTAGAGGAAATCTGAAAAAAAAAAAAGGGTGCAAAAGGCAGGTGCACAGTGACACATTAGCACAGTGCATCCTGTTTGAAATAGGCTGGCCCGTCCATGTGCATTGGCAGGTGAACAGAGGGCTTTGCCTTGCAGCTAGTGTGGGAAGCAGCTTCGTGATGAGCAAGTACTGCATTGTATTTATAGCTTTCACTGAAGCCACCCATTCATTTCAGCTGTACAGCTGAAATGCCAGCAGAATGCCACCATAATTGCCACCTAATGACCAGATTTACAAAACCTGACAACTGCTGGTTTATCCCGAGGAAGGGAAGAATGATCACAGAGTATCTTGTGCACAATGGCTTATTTACAAAAAGGCCTTTATTAGTCCTTTTTATGGCACTTAAATGCATCTGTTGCTCCTGTTCTCAGGTATGCAGAAGAGAGTTCTGTATTTATTTTATATTATTAAGTACATTTGTGATCCTTAATAATTCAGGGGGGATCTTTCTATGACACTGGGTGTCATTCCCCCCCTCCAACACTAAAATAAAGATGCTTTATAAAGGGATGGGAGCAAAAGGTGTTGGATTGGAGCAAAGAGGGTGCAAAGGCACAGTCAGTGGCACTTTTAGAAGGTAAGTATCCCGTATCATCAGTGGCATATAAATAGCTGAGGAGGAGGTACACGCAGTTTCACAGGTAGGTGTTCTCCAGTTAACAGTTTTATCAGCTTGCTAGAATGGAGAAACGCCGTAAGGCTCCTCGCTCTAGAAATTTTGCTGACTACAGATATGAGACTCCTTATATGCACAATAATTAGTATAGATTTATTGTCAAGTTTGCATCTTCGTACAAGATGATTTGTGCCTCCTAGAAAGCAGACTGAAGTTATTCTGATTTTTTTTATGACCTTGGGCATAAGCTGTTGAGGACTATTGTCAAAATTGCTTTCAGTTGCATGAGGAAGGAATTGGGGCTAAGCATTAGTGACTCAAACTTCTCAAGTAGCTGTTTGGAGACCTCATGGTTTCCTTAAACTGTTGTCAGATGTGCTTGTAGCCTGTGATTATGTTTGTTGTGCACTGGCTTGCAGGATGGGATATTCAGATCCTTTCCTGCAAGGTGGATGGCAACTGACTGTGTGAGCTACCTGTGAACACAGCACGGATGCCTTGCTGCTCCCAGCCTGCAGCAAAGCCCAGCTGACAGTGGCATGGCCTTACTCTGACTTCACTTTGAGGATAAGCATCCTGCCTGCTGTTGCAGCTGTGGCGTGTGGACCAGGAGCAGTGAGTGTGACCTTTCTTTGCATTGCAGTGATGGCGTACATGCAGTTTGTGGAAGACTACTCCGAGCCACAGCCGTCCATGTTCTACCAGACCCCTCAGAATGAACACATCTACCAGCAGAAGAACAAGCACCTCATGGAAGTCTATGGGTTCAATGACTCCTTTATCAGCTTAGACCCCTCTCAAGATCTGGCACCTCCTCCTGCTCTCCCACCCAAGCAGAGGCAGCTGGTGAGTGACATCCATTGTGCCCTCCCTGGACTCTCCGAGACAGCTCTGTTCTTGATCCTTCTGCTTCTGATGGGCTGTAGTGGTGGGAGGATATCTTATTAGAGTTACCCCATCATGCTCCTTGTCATCTTGTTAACACATTCTTAAGCATTTTGCATCATCTACTTTGAGCTCCTTTCTAACCCCATGTTCAGACTGTTCCCCATAAGGCTCTGAAAGTCCTAGAATGCCCTGAAATGAAACATTAGTCTTCCACATGGCATGGCTGAATCTGTGCCAGGCTGCAGGCTTGTGTAACGACAACTGCTTTGAAGATTTTGACACGCTGAGCAACGTGATTTTCAAGAGATTGCTGCACTGTTGTTCCCAATGCTGTTTTGAAACTGTTGTCAAGGATGCCACTAATAATAACAGTTAAACTTAATAACTGCTTTTATGGCTCAGTCTTTGCCAGAGCCACAGGACTTTGGTATAACCATTCTTTAACTCATGCTTGTTTTCTTCACATTAATCCCTTTGTGTGATTCAGGATTTTACCTGTTATTCCGACTGCCAGCACAGAAAGGCTCATCCACATGTGTTTGTGGTTTTGGTGGTGGGTTTAACAGTACAGCAAGTGCCATTTTCCATGTGGGGGATGAAATCCTGGCCTCAGTGTTGGCAGCAGCAGTTTTGTTTCCAGCCTCAGTGGAACTGGGATTTTGTCCTATTTCTTTTTTAGGGTCTTCCTTTCTCTATTTTTAATACCAATCCTGAGGGGTTTATTAGATTAATTATTTGATTTGCTCTATTTTTTATCAAAAAGAAGGCATTTTTGGTGCTGATGTAGCTGACTTAAGTTGGCCGTGGCTTTAGCAAAACAGGAGGAAATGTGGGAACAGAGCCATGGTCTTACCATCATGAGGGTGACTGTTGCAATATTTCTTCATGCTATCTGTGTTAAAGTTTGACTGTCCCAGGGTGATGCTTTTTAATCAAGTGGGAAATCAACGTGGAACTCGTAAGTTTGGGATTTGCATAACTGCATTCCTGTGATGCAGGTAGGAATCCTAAGAAGATAAATTAACATTTCCAGCTAAGCTAAACTGAGTATTATGCATTATTGTTTTGGGGGGTGAGACCTGGAATGCCTGTGTCCCATCTGCTTTGCAGGGACATTAAAGTGTCTGCAGAACTCATCTCTAAAAGGATCAGGCAGTTCTCCAGAGTCTGTGATTCCCTTATCAGAGTGATCCTTGCACTGTCACTTGCACTTTGCAGTCCCTTGCCCTACCTTCTCCTAGAGGTGGCTACACTCTAGTGATAGTTTCCAGTGGTGATACAGGCTACATGGTCACGAGGGAGGGTTTGTCAACAGAGATTTACTGTAGCCATTGTGCTGAGGGAAAATTCTGCTCCTTTCCTGAATTCATCAGCTGAAGCAAAGCGTTTCTTTGCTGCCCTTTAATTGTTATCTGGGTAGCCAAGATGTCACTGGTTTGCCTGCTAGGCATTCCTCTAGTTTTGCAAGCTGATACCATCAAGGTGTTGCTTGCAGTTCCCTGAAGCAAAGGTTTCTTCATGCACAGCCTCCCACCCTTCCCTTCATCTATCTGTTGGGAAAGTGGTGCAAGCAGATGATGGCTTATTCAGCAGTCACTGTAAAAGCCACCAGACTCTTGTTCCTCTGCTCCTGCTCCGTGAGAGTTTCTGAAATAACAAATCACATGGGCATCAGCTGCTCCAGCAGCAGGCAAGTTTTGCTGGATGGACTCCTTTACAAAATAAGAATTAGGGAGTCCTGTCGTGTGAGCTTCACATCTTATATATGAAGCACCGCAGGTTATATTCAACAAGTCAGAGCTGAGAAAGCCAAGATACACCTTACCCTCCCTGAGACTCCTTACTATAGTGGAATTCAGGAGAAATTCCTTAATAGTATTTGTTACAGTGTAATATCTCCCCTTGTGCAAATGAGATATAATTTTGGATTGGACTGAAAAACGGCAGGACATCACTCTTCTCAGCAGTATCTCAGCAGGGGCAGTGAGGACCCATAGCTCACACTGGAGAGACCAAGTTCCCACTGTGCAGGTTGCCACAAAAAGTAGGAGTCTGCAATAACTGTCTGCTTAGCAGAAACAAAAGCCAGTTCCTCCTATAGGCATCTGCTCCACAAGCCATGGGATAAATAGGGCAGCGAGGAGCAGGTTGGCTCCTCCTGCAGCAGTTGACCACGGGTGGACTGTAAGAGGGAGGCTGGAGTTTATTTTTAAGGGATTTGTGAAACAAAGACGATTTGAACTGTGATTTTTGCCGTGCCTCTTGAGCTCAAGAAAGGCATATTGATGTGTCTGACTGATGAACTGTATGAATAGCTGTTTGTTTAGCATGCATTGTTTTGCAGTTAGCATTTCTTATCCTTTTATTCATAGCCTTTTCTGTGTTCTCTTTCTTCGTGTCTTCTGTCTCTTGCTTTCTTCTCCCTCTTCAGCAGGCCTCCTATGCTGCCTCTTCTCTCTCTCCTGTCTCCTACTGTGTCCAGCAAACTAAAGTGCCCTTCACCCCCGAGGACACCGGTGCCACTCAGGGCCTCACTATGTCAGTCTCTAACTCCTTTCTCAACCGGCACAGCTCCTTTCCTGTGCATTCGGTGAGTGGCTCTCTGCACTTTAACACGTGTGTGGTTTTTGTGTTGATGAAACTCTTCTGTGCAAACTCTGCTTATGCTCATGGTTGCAGGTAAAGCCAAAGGTTCTTCTGGGGGGGTTTGAACTCATGTAGCAGTCAGCCAGGTGAGAAAAACTGTGTAAATCCTACTAAGTGAAGCACAGGGGAGGTGTGGCTTGCTTTATATAAGCAGCAGTATTGACATTTGTGGTGAGGGACTGATGAAAGAGAGCTGGCCTGTGTGCCATGCACATTCCCTTGACCTACATGTTCCCCAGGCTGCACAGCAGAGCTGCAAAGTCTTTCTGTTCAGTTGCATAATGTCAGCGATGTGGATGAGTTGATTAAAGGCTGCTGTGTGAGGCTGGCCTTCGGAGAAATAACAAGATGCTGTCCCCCAAATACATGGATTTAGTCAAACTCATGGAACAGTGGCTGCAGCTCCTTATTTTTTTTCCTAAAAAATGGCCTCTACCAGATCTTTTATCTAATATTTGCTTGTCTGCTTCCCTTCACGTCTCCATGGTCCCAGATGAGTTCAGTAACCTTGTATGATTTGCTGATGGATGAGCACTGTGAGCAGTCTCTGAAGAGAAAAAGGCAGGAGGAGCCGAGAATGATTCAAATCAAAATAAGACTAATCTTAGAGCACTGCTTAAATCTGTGATTAGCTGCTTAAATTAAATGGTAGTAATAACAAAGTGTTAAGATAATGAAATTAAATCTAACCATGGGATTCCACCAGCTCATCAGTATGGGGCTCGTTTGCATGTAAAACTATGTGGTTATGCTCTGATTGCTGTGTGATGACAACTGAGAGTAGACTTTTTTAACAGTGACCTGGATGTTTAGTTAAATTAGACTTCTTCTGGAACAGAAATTATCAGACAAGACTTGAGAAAACTCAGAAAGTGTTTAGTTAGTTTAATGTTAAATGTTTGAAAATGGTATCCTCCCACTGCGCCGCTGCTGTCTCCCCATTTCAACACTTACTCATTCTCTAAAAATTAGCCATAATCTTTGGTCCAAAGAAGAAAGTATTCAAATACTTCACAAGTAGTGCTACTTCACAAGCAAGGAATGAAAGCTTTTGGCTTCCACTTGTGTGAGAGAGAACAGTATCATCATTTTGCTGCACAGATGAGAAGGCTGAGGTGTGGAAAGGTTAGTGCTTGCAGAAATCTGTGGTAAACAGTTCTAAATTCAAAGTAATGCAAGAGTTCTGACTTGTACAGCTCTCTTGTTTGATAGTGATCCTTGCAAGCGGTGCACAGAACTCTAAGACTGAATAAAAACACTTGACTATTTTTGCTTTGATTGAGAGGCTATGAATATGATACTATAATGTTCTCAAAATATGCAGGCACTTCCATTTAAAAAGTGTCCTGGTTGGATTAAGTGGTTACTTATCGTTTTAATTGTTCTGACCTGCTCTCATCTTGCTTTGGGCTGCATTTTTGTGAATAGAATATTTTATGAAATGATAAAACTTCATTAAAAAAAATCCTTACTCGTTTTTACAAGGATTTGGTGAGGGAAGTGGCTGAAGAATGAGGAACAATGGGAACAATTACACAGTGCACCGTCAAATGCATAAAGGACATAAGCTGAATTTAAAATGGTGATTTTTCCATTAATGCCTTTAAATTATGATAATCTCATAGTTGCTCATGACTGTAGCTGGTCTGTTTTTTCACAGGGAAAAATGAGATTTTCACTATGACAGTGTCTCTTTGTCTCCGAGCTGCAAAATGCCAATGTCCTTACATGCATCATAGCTGACCCATGTAATACCATAACCATGGTTTATCCCATTTCCTTATCCCTAATAAGACAGAGATATGAAACAGCTGTCAAGGTTTGGATCATTCCCAGGGCGACACCCTGCATTTCAGCACTAAGAAGGGCCGGAGCCCCTCTTGCAATCTGCTCCTGAGCATTGACTGGAAGGAGCGTGTGGTTTCACATGAGGGATGTCACAAACTGCACCAGTAACACTTTAAGCAAATTGCTCTGGTCCTCTTATGCCACCAGAGAAAGGCCACTCAAGTGAGCACTGTGGGGAGCAATAAACCTGCTTAAAGTTAAGCATCAGCTTTGCACCAACCCCGGCAAGGGAGTTAATGCTGGGGAGAGCACACCTTTCAGGTACCAGCCAGCTGAGGGTTGGCCTCGTGCACACCCAGATACCAGCGGTGATTACTGAATCTCTTAAAATTATATGTCTCCTACATAAATAGTTATCCATTCTATACAGGAAGCAAAAACCTCCTTAGATCAATACCAGGAAGTCAGAAGCCATAAATGAAATGGCTGTCCATTGACCCAAGGCAAGCAGAGCATTGCAGGTTTGCCAAGCGCAGCCAATTCTCAGGAAGTGCCCTGTGCTTTTTTCCTTCCCTGGAGACTGGTGTGGACAGCAGGAGTCAATCCCAGGGGGAAAACCTGTCCCTGTCCCCATCTGTTCCTGTGCAGGCAGCAGCAAAGCTGAAACTACACGTTTTGCATGTTAGCCCATTAGCTCAATACGCCAGGTGAAGGACTAATGCCTTACTACTGATTTGCGGGGCTTAAAAAGACTATTTTTAGATGGTGTTTTGAAGCAGAAAAGAGGTGAAGTTGCTCAGAGCATCTTTACTCTTTTAATATATGAATTTCTTTTGTAGAACCCTGACTCTTTTCTTTGCGATCAGCACTGCAGGCACTGCTGCAATCCAGAAGCCACCACCGCTCTCTCAACCCACTAATCGCGCTTTTCCCTTCTTTGCAGGAAATTGTGTCAGAGGTAATAGCTTTTACTGGAGAGAGGCAGAGCTTGAGCAACTGGATCAAACCTCATAGGTTTGGCAAGTGGAGCTTGCTTTTAACCGAGTCTGATTTGTGTCTGGCCTCTGTGCCAGCAAGGGTCCTATTTGTAGTGTGGGCTGATATTTAAGAAGCTGCAGCATCATTCCCCATCCCATGCACAGATAAGATGTTAAATCCAATGTCGGGGGGACAACTGGATTGTACTGTCAGGTATAAGTCTAGGGGTTCCCATCTCTTGAAAGTACTTTTTGTTGCTAAACATTGGGAAAGGAGGTATGCAGTAAGAAACCATCCTCCTCAGTGATTGATTGTTGGCAGTAGTTTTTCTCTAGCTGATCACCTGCCTCCCTCCTTCTCAGAAGACAGAGATACCATCCTTTGGTTCATTAGCTCCATGTGCTGTTTGACTGGAAATGGGTGGGCAGGTATCTGAATGGCAGATCTTGGAATCTCATTACTTCCTGGCAGCTGGGGAGCTCTGCACTGACAGAGGAAATCAGGCCTGTTACAAGCTCAGTTGCTATCCATCCACATATTTTCCACCAAAGACTGCAGAAGGCCTTGCATTCAGTTACAGCTAGGAAGCTTTTCCTCTCCGAAACAAGGAACACACTTGTTTCTCCAAGGCATGTACATGCCATTAGTGGAAATTTGGCTGCATCCTCCACTATGGAGAAATAACTTTCTCAAAATGTTGGTTTTTCTTATGTTTTCTTTTTAATTAAGAAACATTTCCAGTAATTTTCCAGAAACCAAATTGGCTGTCAGCATTCCAGCAGAAGGCGCAAGTGATTTCCTTATGAAAGCTCCAGTTCAGCGCTTCTGTTCTCGCTTGTTCCCACCATTCCTGAGCAAATTGAGTAAGCTCACAGAAAATTCACAGCAACTGTTTCTCTTTCTTGTCTCTGTGCTAACGTATGTTCAGGAAAAGGAGGATCAGATAAGTGTTTAAAGATGCACACGATGCAGACATGTGCTTCACATGTTTTCCCCGCCTTGCCCCTGTTCCTGTAGCTCACTTCCAGCCTGCAGCACACGCCACAGTTCTGGCCCTCACCAGAGACTGAACTGGTTTGATTCATATGGTGATCTGATGGTGGGAGCCTTGGTCAAACCAGTAATGGGAAATCATGGTGTTAATTCATTTCTCTCACAAGTAGGTTTTGGCTCCTTAATTTGAGGGGGAGGGAGAGATTTACATCCATTTAACTGTCCTCTGAGTCCTAGATATTGTTTTGCCTTTCCTGTTTAGTGTTCCTTCTGTGGTCACTTCCACTGCCCACGGCAGGGCTGCACAATGGTATTAATAGTGCTGTTGTGTGCTGGATCACCAATTCCTGCTTCTGAAAACCACTTCCTCCAGTGGTTTATGTTTTTCTTGCAGTTGGAGCACTATGGCTCTGTGTAGGTCTTTAACCAGCCCTCTGTTGACTTCATAGGCCACACACCCCACGTTTTTTGTGTGACTGAGTTTTTAGGAGTCTTGTCTTTGTCACCAGGCTCTGCCTTTTAAAGATCTGCTTGCTAGGTATGGTGGTATTGTCTACAGGCTGAATAAGATTTGACGCTGTAGGTGTGATCACATGGAATTCTCCTGATAGTTCCAAAAGAGAGATGTGTGATAGCATGGTTAATAATAGCTCCTACATATGTTAATATATCTTACAAATGTTTTCTTCCCCTGCTGCCCCCTTATTTGATTTGTTGAAAAGATGTGCAAGAATCCCTCCCACTTAAGGAGAAGTTTGGATTTTGTGTCTTATTGTGCAGAAGCCAGGAGACCCTTTCCCAAGGGAACAGTAAGCCCCATCCATCCATCTGCTATGCTAACCATTGCTTAAAAACAGGGAGGTCAGCTGTGCAGCCCGGTCAGAGGCTTTGCTGAGAAACATTCAAGCATGAGGAGTTGCTGCCTTTCCTGTGGCAGTGCTTGAAGCCATTCTGTTGGCAGCTTGTGTTTCCAGCCATTCATTGCAGGAGCATTTCCTTCCTCATTAGCAAAAGTACCTGGAAGTCCAGCATTGTGTCATGAGATAGGAAGTCTTTTCCAATAGCTGTCTATGCAGTTGTATTCTCAGGGTGTAACGGCTTTGTGCAACACCCAGTAGTTTGTGAACATAGTTCTGTACTGTTAGAATCTGGGCATCCAGTTCTGGCACGTTGCCCACGTCATTCTTTCAATAGCATTAGCAGGGGAGATCTAAAAGATTGATCCTTTGCTCTGATAGCTTCATGTTTTGGAATTCTGGTGCTTTACCTGATCTGGGAGTGCCTGACGGGATCACAGATTAATTTGGCAGAAGGATTCCATAGGGTAATTGAGAAGGTTGTGCTTAAAAGGTAAAGACTGTGTCTGCTGATGCTGCGGATGCTCTGTCAGCCATGTAATTGAATTCAGCTTTGAATTTAGGATAGGGACTGCTGTAACGCAGAACCAGTGGCTCCCTTTATGGAAACACCCTGTTACCTGTGGTCAGCCATGCCTAGTGGATGTAGAGCAGTGTCACTCTTGAAATGAGTTTTCTATTAGAGTGCTTATCTCCTGCCATCTAATCCAAATAAACGGTCGTAATGTCATTGACCTTAGGGACATTCTGTAACACTGCTGCTAATGATGAAAAGCTCTTCTAAAATATTGACCATTGCAGAAAATCAAAGGCAGCAAATTGAAAGAGGCCATCTCTGGGAGACCTCTGTGTGTCACGGTGTGCGGTAAACATTCAGGCTGGCCATGTTGGCTTCCTGCTGTTCCCAGGAGACAAGGTTGCTTCCATGCTTTGTGGAAGTACTTCCCAAGTGGCAGATAGGTGTTTCTAAGATCCACTTTACTGGTGAGAGGAGAGGGAACTCCTGTCCTTGCATTGGCCGTTTGCAGGATCACTCATGCTGGCAGATCATCTTCTGGTCCTGTGGTGGGAGCCTGGCAGCATGGCCGGACTTTGGATAGAGGAAAGCATCCTTTCTCACAGGATCCGGATGCATCCTTCTTCCGAGCTTTCCCAGAGATTATCTTGAAATACTTCATTTAAAGTAAAGCCAAGGGGTAGGAGGTTGTGTCAGCACAGCCATAACCGAGGTCTTACTGACCCTGAAAGAAACCTCTAAGAAGCAGATTAAAACAAGCACTGATCTGTTTCCAGGATAAACTCTTGCCAGTGATTTCTTGGGGGTCAGACTAGAGGATGACTGGTTCGCTTGTGACATTTCTGTTGAATGGACTGTCCTCTCCCCAAAAAGGTATGTCTTTGAAAGGATGACAGGGCTTCCAACACCCAAACTCCATGGATGCTGTTGCCACAATTCCTGCTGCAGCTGCTGGCTGGGCAGGGCCTGACTGGGGCGCAGCAGGAATGGGTGCCATATGGACATCATGTCTACCACAGGGTGTTTTTTTTCCCCTCTAAAAGTATGCTTCATTCTTGGCTCCTGTCCCAGCACGGCTGCATAGCTGGAATTCCAGAGCTGCTTGCTGGCTCCAAAGGAAGGCGGGGGCTCCTTGGCTCTCTTTCCACAAGATGCAACTTTACAACAGGATTGGAAGTCGGAGAGCAGCCTGGCTAATTAATGCCAGTGCACCAAAGGCTTCTCTGCGCTGTTCCCTTTGTTAACAGCATGCTGAGAGCATGTCTGCCTCCTTAAATGATTGTTCACGGATCACATAATGAAGATGAATGCATTTTCCTGGGCACTTGGGCCTTAAAGCAGCATTTTCAACACTTCTCATGCCAAGAGACTGTTTCAAAAGGTGTATTGATGAGGCCACAGAGAAATCAATGTATAGTGATTGTCAGGAGTAACATATCCACAGTCAAACTTTTAAGATGTATGCAATGTTATGTTATATTTAGGTCTGCATTGCCTTTAAATTGGGATTAATGTCCCTGAAACTGTGCAAGGCAGAAGCTGTGTGATTTCTTCTGCCCCAGCAGCAGTAATTCCTGTCCCTGAGCAGCTAGCTCAGCCTGCAGGCAATGTACCAGGCAGCCGCTCAGCTGCTGAGCCTCGCGGCCAGTGTTTGGCCTGAACTAACCCTGCCAGCTCCATCACATAGCGTGACAGCTTCGCAGGGTGCTGCCTGTCCCAGTGTGACTTGACTGAGGACAGTGATTTCCTTTCTCTCCTGCCCTGCTTTAGCTCCACCACTGCTTTCCAAAAGCTTGGCTTCTTCTCTTGGGTTCGGCAGGTCAGAGACAAAAAGCCTTGGGATTTCTTGGTGGGAGATGTCCATCAACTACAAAGTGAAGGACGGCATGTGCCGTCTGTCTTATGTGGGTGCAGGAAGCCCAGCTCCAGGGGAGCTGGCACATAGGTTCTGTTTGAACAAATTATTTGCTTTACTGGATCAGAGGATCTCGTTATCAGGACAGCCCTTTGTTGAGTGCCTTCTTGAACTGTTGCAGCAGTGGTTGGTGGGATATACATTCTCCATCAACTTTGCCCCTGTTGGTTTTGGTGTTGTTTTTTTTTTTTTGGGGGGGGGGTCTAGCCTGGGATTTGGGGCAATAGTTGGCATGTTAGGGCCAGTGAGATCATGAAATACCAGGGAGATGTGCAGGCACAATGGATCTGCTGAGCCAAGGTGATGTCATGAGCCTGGCTTCTTAGGAGGGATTTAGTGGTTTGTGCCATGCAAGTGAAAATGAATAAATGCAGAGCATTTATCTGGGCAGAAAGTAAATACAGAGATTAGAGTTGTCATTGTTACTGAGGCAGCACCAAAAGCTGACAGTGTCCCTGGAGCCAGGGCTGCTCATCCGGAAAGAAACAGGCAGGAAGAGAGAGGAGCCTGTCCTAGAGCCAGTCTCCTTTTAGCCACAGGCATGTGGTAGGGATTTGCATTTTAATTATTTTCCAGTGGTCTTTTAAGCTCTCTTTCCAAAGCATCTCCCTCTGCTTCTCTGTATTATGGCCTGCAATTTGTCTGGGGTCCGCAGAATACACCCAGAGCACTGCGGGACTCCACGCACAGCGGAGGGCAACCACTGAGGATTAAGGTGGTGGAAGGTAAAGTGTAGCCATTGACCTTTATGTTTCCTTTCCTTTGTAGTGGAGAAGCTTTTTTTGCCCAGGTTTTTGGCCCGAGGCTGTTCTCAGTTCAGGTTTTTAAGCTCATGTCTTTCCTAGGTAGAAACAAAAATACCACTGCTGGACTGGATGCTGCTGCCAGGGCTCAGGTGACAGACTAAGCTTTGCTTTTTGTCACACACTCAGCTCTCCTGGGAAAAGGTAGCCTGAATTCTCTGACTCCTGTCTTTGTTGTCCCTTCTCCTTTCTACATCACAACGGTGTCACTTTCAGCCTGGTTTGAGCGAGTTGTGTCTGTGCTTCTGGAGAGCTCTGTAATGCACCATCCTTCTGCCGCAGATCACGCAAAGGAGCAACTGTCCCAGCTCCGTTTCAGCGTGGGTTTTGTTTTGGATGATGTGATCCTTCCTTTTGGTCTGCTTGGCTACAACACAGGTCTCACCAGTGGCTGAGCTCTTCAGGTTTCTAAATAAACTCCTCACCAGCAGGTTTAGCGTTATTGTCTCTCGGTTTTTGCTGGGTGTCAGCTTTGTTTTGGACTTAACCCTGATGGTAAATCTTACTAGCACCAGATGTTAAAAGACAGAGGGTTGCTCTTGTTTTTCTTGGCACAGTATATTCCCACTGCACCCCGTTTAATATTTTCTGAGCAGTAATCTGATGATTAGGAGAGATAGTGAAATAAAGCTGTACACAGATGATCTCTTTTCATCTCTTCAGCTGACTTTTCGAGGCACTGCGTTAAAGGATCAGTTTGAGAAGGAATTCATCGCTCCTGAGGGCAATTACCATTTCTGCTCCCTGTGTTGCTCAGATGGGAAGGAGTAACAGCGTAAGCTCCTTTATCCCTCAGTGCAACTTGAAAGACGGCATCCAGCCACTCCTCCCTGGGAGCTGTGTATTCTGGAACAGACTTGACACAGTAGCTGTTAAATTACAGGGCTGGAGCAAAAGGCATCTTAAATATGGATCCTGTGGAAAATCCCAGAGAAGCAGTAAGCACTCGGAGTACTTCTCTCTATCTAGGTATTTCTGCCTGCCCTCTCATCCTGTCATCCACTCAAGTGATTTTCAGGGTCACTGTCATTAAAGGACTGAGATACCCGGGCTTTCAAACCCTGCCTAGCGAAGGCTGGATACCTGCAGGTAAACACCCTGGTGCCCCTTTTCCTCTCTGTGAGGTGAGCAGCCAAGCTTCTGTTTGTGCAGGAGCAAGTCTCTGGAAGAAGAAGCTGGCTGATGTGTCCCAGGTAGCAAATCCTGCTGTAGTGTGTGGGTGATAAAATAGAGCTGCCTCTGTTGGGGTTGTGCCTTGTGCTGTCACTGCTGCGCTGCTGCCAATCTAATTACTTTTTCTTTTGTCTGTCTCTTTCCTTTCCCCATCTTCCTTGTTTTTGTGTTGTACGTCTCTGCATCCCATAGTACAAATCTGTGTTTAGGTCCTACTCCCAGGACTTTGTGCCTCACAACCAAGTCTCCATACCTCCTTTCCTCTCTTCTACCTCCTCCTCCTGCTCCACCCCACCTTTTCCTCCCGTCCATCCATCTCAGAGCTCTGACCTAGCGGTGCCTGCCGCAGCCAGCCAGTCTCCCAGCACTGTGGATGTGCCAAACTCCTCTTCTCAGGAGAGCAGCTTTAACGGGAATGCTCCTGTCTGCCTTCCTTCTGAAACCTCTTTCACTGATTCTCTCCAGACGCCTTCGGTGAGACTATCCATAGAGATAATGCATCTTAACACAAGGCTGCGCTTATTTGTTTGTTAAAAGAAAATGTCTCTTGTATTAATAAATGCTACATGTGATCTAGTCCAGTTTGCAAATGTGTGTGTGAATTGTAGAGAGGTAATTTCATATAAAAACGGTGGCTGGAACAAATGAACAGCGTCAGCAGGTCTGAGAAAACGTTAGCACATGTGTAGGGAACACAAAATGTCAAATGCTGGTGAAGGGGAGAGGAGAAGTTGCTGTAGCTTCCTGCAATTGTAATACAAAGCTGAGAAAGGCAAAGGAGTGTTTTGTGAGGTTGATTGTTTCTAAACATGGGCTCCTAAAGGTGGTTCACATCCTGCAGTTTCTGCAGGGTGATTGCTGCTCCCTCCTAAGTCACTGGTGAGCCCCAGGAGCAGCGGGTCCAGTCCAGCTCTGTCCCTCCTGGGCATAAACCTGTTGCTCTCTCCAGGCTCCTGCTCTTCCCAGTTCCCAGCAGCCTTATCTTGTGCTTGGTGGCAGTGCACGTTGATGCAAAGCATCACATGTTGGTGAAGTTAGACTAACGCTGTTCCCACACTGATACAGCACTACTGGTTTGAGGTCCCAGATCAGTCTTGCAGATCAGTGAGCAGGTTTGTCTATTACAGCTACTCTTTTAAACACCCAGTTCTCGAGCAGCTCCTCTTTTGTTTGCTGCAAAGCCTCGAGTTGATTCCTATCAGCACGGTGCATGGTGGTGCTGCCTCTCCACGATGTTTGGAAGAGGAGCACTGCTTGCAGAGTAAATGATCGGGTTTTACACCTTGACCCTGACCTTACAGTTGATCTTCCTTGTGTTGGGTCCTTGTAACAGCCCAGAAACCCTCAAGTTTGGTTTAGCTTGGTGTGATGGCCTTAGTTTGTGCTTGTATCACAGTTTGAGAGGTATATTTGATACCCTCAGGGCTGCAGGGCTGATCTGCAGTTAGGAGCAGGACCACAGCGCGGGTAGGATGGGCACTGGGTGTCAAGCTCTGGATGCTCAGCTTCTGTAGTCTTGAAATCTACACGTGCATATTACACCTTCACAGTCTCGCATGGAGTCCACGGCAGCTCTTACAAAGCAGTGCCTGCTGCTGTGCTGCTGCAGCCTTCAGGACAGTCCTTTAAAACCCCTGGTAAAGTACAGCCTTGGCTGTACTTTGTTGGCCATTGTGTTGGCCGTTGAGCCAAAGGAAGGGCTCCCAGTTAGGCGACAGCAGCTGCCGAGAGCGCTTCTCCTCCCAGCCCGTGGGCACGTTCTCTCACTAACATTGTGCTGGCGGGGAGCACCATCACGTATTTCCTTTCATCCTGTCTCCCTTAGAGTGAAAACGCCAGTGAGGAGGCTGGTGAGGGTGAATACGTCAATCTGTATTCCTCTGGCCAGAGCAACGGGGAACTCCCTCGCTCTGAAGGAGTAAGTAACCTGGAGAGGACACCGGGAAGGGGCTGCCTGGTGCATGCTGAGTTCACGCTGGGGCTGACGCGCTTGGCACCGGCCTCTTCTGCACACTGCGGAGCTCCTGTGTCCATCCTGCTGCCCTGGCTCCCTTGCTGGTGGTCCCTCTGCTTGCCCACTCCTGGCTTGGATGGCCTCCTGCTCCCGGTGCAGAGCAGGTGATGCTTTTGGGGTCGTGGTGAGCCCTGGCAGGAGACAGGGACAGCTTCTCCTGCCACGCTGTTTGGTCTGCACTTTGCTGGCTGTTTGGAGCTGCTTGCGTGAGGTTCCCTTCCAGAAAGCTGCACCCTGACCAGCACCACCCTGGGGCTGTTTCTGTTCTTCTAACTGCTTTGGCTTCCCTATTTTAATGCAGAAAGCCTTGAGCTCTAAATCATTTCTTGTTTCCTTCACCATTTGGATACAAAGTAAGTGATTGATTTAGCGTTATAATGGCACGCTCTTTCTTCCTTTGCTCAAGCCTCGTATCTTAGCTATTTCCTAGAGGAGACAGGGCGTTTTCCACTGCAGGGAGGTACCCTCTTCCTGTTGGGTCATAGGAAACAGCAGCAGAGATCTGTGGCGATCCTTTAGCCTGCCCTCATCTTGGAAGGCGCATGTACAGGATGTCTCCAAGACCTTTATCCATGCTGACGTTAAATATGCCAAGAGATAGTGCTCCCATCATTTCCCTTCAAGAGACACATCCAGGCAGGCCCATCCTTTTGGGCAGCTGTGATCTGGTTCTCAACTTTGAAGCAAAGGGCTTTACAGATAGAGTCTGGAAAACCTCTGCAGACACCAAGAACCTGAAGCTCACCAGTGTTGTTTTCCAGGCTGAATGGATAGTGTGCAGATGGTTTCAAGCCCCTCTGTTCAATAGGTTGAATTTCCAAGTCTCAGTCTGCATGATATTAAATAATTCTGAGCTCCAACACTGTTAGATTAATATTCCCATTTGTCGTTCATGGCTATTTGTCTCCTTAATAAATGGCTAATTTAAAATGCTGTATCTTTGCTTTGAGCTCTCTACCTGCTGTTCTGTGCCGCAGGTTCAGCTGGTTCTGCTTTTTTCCATTAGTCTCATTTCCACAGCCATGAATTGTGAAGTGGAAACGTTGCCTCATTGTGTAAGCTCTCCTGGTGGAAGAGAAGGGAGGTGGGATCGGCAGTGTGCATCCACCCCCTAAGGCCAGTTGGTGTTTTGGGGGATGAGATCAAGAGAGGAGCTGAAACTGAAGAGCTTAGAGCCGGTTGTAACCATTCTGATTAAAGCAGAAAGCAAGTGTTTTTCAACAGTAAGGACTGGAGGGGAGAAATAGTTGTGAGAGAGTTAAAATCCAAGACAACAGCTGACTTGTGTTGTAACTTTCAGCATCATTTCACAATGTTAAAAGCAAACAGTACTAATTACACTAGTCTCCAGAGATGCTCCCAAATTTCCTGTCTGATTAACTTCTGTGTTTTCCTGGTATTTGGCATTAACTTGCATCAGTCTTTAACTGCTCTGTAGGAATTTCCAGTAAAGGGCCGTTTAGAGGCAGGCAGACTCTAAATGCAAGGCTAGCTGGGGTGTAGGACCCCCTGTAATAATGAAAACCTCCTTTCTCTTTGCAGGAATCTCCCTCTGTCAAAGACAGCCACTCCAAAGACTCCGCTTTGAACAGCAGTGCCATGGGGAAGGAAGGCAAAGATGGTGCTGAAAGGTGAGCCTGACTCTCCTGGTACTCCTGCTCCCCAGCCTCAAAGGGTGCAGAGTCACCAATGTCCCATTAGCCCTGCCCTTTACCAAACTGTCCTTGGGGCTGCCTGTTCCACCCTCAAGCTCCTCAATTGTCTCTAAACCTTAAGCACACATGGGTTTTCACACAGTGGTGAGCAGTGGGATCCTGCTGAAGAAAGAGGATCCTGGCAAGACGTTGTTACTTAACTCAGGGAGCCTGTGGGGGTTAATGCAGCCTGTGCTAGCCCTCCTAAGCCCACCTAATTGGCAGTGCTGTCATTGACACTGGCTGCTCCCTTCTGCTTCCAGGGAAACGTGTGAAAAAAGTCTATCTCACTGCTGGGAAATAGTCTTCCAGAGGGGAATTTCCTCCTAACCCTGCTAGTTAGAGGCTGGCTGGGGCCTCGAAGCAGGAGGCTTTATATCCTTTCTAATGCTCTTAGCTATCATTTGTCTATGTAAATGAAGAGGTGCAGGCTGTAACAGATGGGCTTCAGGAGGAGTGGAGTGCTTCCCTGCTGCTCGAGATTGCTCTTCAATTGCATTTCTAAAGCAAAACTAGAGGATGGCATTGTTTTGTGTGTGACAGTCAACTTCCCTCCCCCATTTTCCTGCAGTTGGTTTGGGGGTTTTAATCCCTGCAGTGAAGGAGACAATACAAGAGTGCTCTGCAAAGCTCACTATCTGCTTCAAAGTATGGACTGGTGCACAGGATTTTAACCTGTGCCTGGGGAAAGCTATAAAGAACATGCATGCTTTTGTGTTGTTTAGGAATACCAGTACAGAGGACATATGTCCAGGCACAAGAGCCAGCCTTTGGAAATAGGAATATTAGTGTTGTGGATGTACCCAAAAAAGTGGTCAGAGCTTTCTGCCTTATTCTCCTGCAAAATAGAGAGCCTGTCATCCCCCCTTGTAGCAGCACAACGGGTCATGAGCTGACCAAGATACATATGTGCAGGGTATGCTCAGTCTCTATACAGTTGAGGAAGAGCTTAGATTTGTGTGCACTAAAAAGCTGCTGGATTAAGGAGACATGGAAGTGTATACTTATGCAGGGCATAGTAAAATCTTGCCTGCCAGAAGAGCACAGGCAGACAAGTGTTCAGGTCCTAAAGGTTCATCTTCCTCTTTTTCAAGAGATGCACAAAGCAGCAGAATTAGAGCTAGGAATTCGGGCTTGTTTGCAGAAGGTTTACCTCAGCCTGTCTGTGTACTTACTGTCATTTAATGAAGGATTGTACACTGAGAGCTCGAGTGGACCCAGCATCTCTTCCCCTGGATGGGCAATGACACTGATGGATATTTCCCCTCTTTTTTACAGGCAGCAGCAGTCACCAGATGCTTTGGAGTCATCACAGTTGGAGGAAGAGGTAGATGAGCTATCCCTTATCGACCACAGTGAAATTATGGCTAGGTTAACGTTGAAGCAAGAGGTAGGTGCATTCAGGGTTTGATTTTATACTCTTTGGTTTATGCTATTTTGAAACCTGATTCTCTGTGAGCACAAGCAAGGCATCAGCTTTTATTTGATAGGGAAAACTAGGTTACAGCAGAAGTGGTATGCAGCTTTATGTGTGCAGCTGTTGTGAAAAGTATAAGATGCTGGTGCAGGCAGGGAGCATTGGCAATGAATGGGGTTTAACAAAATGTGAGATGTCTCTCTAAAAACCAACGCATCTCCTGCCCTTTTCCCAGTCTGCTCTTTCCCACCTCTTCAGCCTGTGCCAGCCTGAAATGAAGCACCTGGGAGGCTGAGCACAATAAATCCAGGTGCAGGTTTATGGTGTTGGCCTTTCAGAAAGAAGGCAAGTTGAGCACATTTCCTGAGCAGGATATTACTGGTGTGGAAGAGCAGCTGAAGTGACTGTTCCTGTATTTGAGAAATGGCTTTGTTTTTAGCCTTGGGTGCACTCCCAGGCAGCTTTGCTCACTGTGCTCTTGAACCAAGCTGTCTTTCACGTGCAGCTCAAGGGGAATATGCAGGCTTTTGAAGCTTTCAGGTTGTCAGGGGGCTAGGCTGAAAACCAGAGAGAATGTATCATTTACTGGCACTTTAGGAGTGGTCTTTGGTCAGCCGAGATGTGCAGGAGAGAGTGAGAAGCTATTACTCATTCTTTAAGCAGTATTTCATGAATCTTGCCAGAGGGTCACCTGAAAAAATCATATCTTAGACATAACTGCTCTTTGGCTGTAATCCAAGGGGGTTTTGTATTTTGCCTATTAAAATGACAGACATTGCTCAGGGAAGCCAGGCTCGACTCCAGTCTCCTCTGCAGAAATATTTCCTTTAAGAAAAAAAACAAAAATTAGTGATTTCTGAACATTTGGGCTAGCAGATCTGTCAGCTCTTCTTTTTTCTCTCCCTTATGGTCTGTATGTTTGAAACACGATAGAACTGCCACCACGAGCTGCTTCCTGCAGCGTGGGAGCTGCTGGCTGAGTGATAGGTCAGTTTTGCATATTTCAGTTGTGAATTACAGGAGCTAGAAGAAAGATGCTTTTAGGGAGCAGAAAGGCAGGGGTCAAGCCGGTATCAGGGCTGTTTTCTGCTCCTGGTTATTGGATCACTTCAGGTGACCTCCAGCCAAATACTTCCAGATTAGGGAATTAACTCGCTAGGTTTTGATGTTCCAGGAGCATGAAAGTTGAATGCGTGACCTCTCACCCCACAGCCTCTGTGGTACGTGATCCTGCACTTTGAGACAGTTCACACAGTGTTACTGCTCCGTTAATGGTCTTTTGGGAGCATTTGGGAGTCTGGGACATTTCTGTTCACTCTTCTGTGGACAGAAGGTTCAGCTTTCACTGAGCTTCACAGCCTGGCCTTGAGAGACTTGAGTGAGGATCAGCCCAGATCCTCATACAGGGACACCAAATGCTTTATTCAAATTCTAGGATTAGCCCAGCATTGAAGACCATGCCCCAGCTTGCACTGCAGGCAGTGCCAGGAACACTGTGTGCTCTGCCAGTTGCTGCTGAGGTTGAACCCCAGAGATGGTAAACCAGAGCTTGGGCCATGCCTAACGTGTTCCTGTTCTCATTGCAGGGAGATGATGGGCCAGATGTTCGTGGTGGATCTGGAGACATTTTGTTGGTGCATGCAACAGAGACCGACAGGAAAGGTACAGTGGGTGCACCAAAGGGCTGAGGAGCACAGCCTGGTGTGGCCTTATGCTGCTTGTCTTCTGCAGCGTGTGCAGTCATGCTATGGCTGGGCCAGGGTGGAGAGGACTGGGTTTGTGAGCTAGGGGAGAGAGGGGTGTGCTTATCTCTGGTGAAATGGAGGTAAGCTGGATAAGCACCTGTTCCATTTAGCAGCAGGGATGGTATTAACTCCTCACAGCCCTTGCCCGGATCCCCAAAGGCAAGGCGCACCAATGGAGTTGATGACAGCATTGTGTTGGTGTCTCTGTAGCTGCCAAGGCAGGCCACTGTCTTCTCCAAGAGCTGATGTGACCAGCCTGTTGTGCCATGGATCCTGCTTTCAGAGTGCTCCTTACCCTTTGAACTTCAGGGCAGTGGTGGTGTAGGAGGTGCTGGAATGACTGTTGTATCAAAGTAGGAAAGAAAGGAGGATGTTGGTTTGGGTCTAATTCAGTACCCATGGGCATTGGGCAAGTTGTTCAGGTGCTGGTCTTCTGACACCCCTTATTTTCAACTTAACATGTCCTAGTCCCACTCTCTACCACTTGCATGCTGGTAGCCACCCAGACCAATTCAGAGAGGGAATCCACAGTACAGGGAAGGAGATGTGAGGGAAGAAAAGGGAGTTTAGCAACCCTTAACTCTAGATTGGTAAAAACCCCACTTTGTCTCTCCACACCCAGTCACCACCCTCACAAAGCAGCTCCTTTCCAAGACCTGTGGCAAAGGCAGCCTTTGCAATCTTTCCAGAGAGTGATTCTGACCCTGCCAAACACATTTGTGCTGATGGCCTTAACCAGAATTGATCTCCTTATCTCCTGGGATGCAAGGAACCCACTGAACCACTCAGCGCTCGTATTTCAGAGGTTTGATAGCCAAAGGGGAGATATCTTTCATGTGCATTTTTAAATGGCAGGGGTTTTACTGTAGCATAAGGTGCTTGCAATTACTTACCAGCACCATTCAGCTAGCAAGAAAATCTTTCCCCTGACAGCAATTTTTCCCTATTTACATCAGGCATTGAGTCCAAGCAGAAAGGACCAAAGTTGGGAACATACAGAGAGGAGGAGGCAACTGATTGCATGAGGAGTAGATAGGTGTATTTTTAAAAGCAGTCTAAATGAGGTGGTGGGAATACCTCTTATAAAAATGCTGAAACTGGAATAGAGAAGCTCTGATTTATTCTTGCTTGTTCTCCAGAACAAGGAGAACAAGGACAGGGAGAGTGACTGGGTGGAGGGAGCTCAGAATAGTCACAGAGCTTGGCCCCACAGGCTCTGCCAAGCCACTGAGCTGAATGGAGCATGAAGGAATTCGTGCTATGCTAACCCAGTGTTTGGGTGACTGAGAGGGTTAATGAATTAAGCTTACAATGAGAGGAATTCAGGGCTTGTAAATCAATCAGCCAAACGGCACAGAGGGGTATAGTTAAGAGGCTTTCCTTTAAAGATGAATTTCTTGGCAGCTTCAAGTGCCAGAGCAGACCAGCTGTATTACCTCACGTTGCCTTTTGGGCAGATGGGAACCCAGAATAAGTGTAACTCCACGCCCTGTTGCGTGATGCTTCTTGTCCATTCGAATTTTCTCAAAAAGCTAAATGCAGTAAGGGATAAAGAGAGACTTGTGGTCTTTAGGAATAAAATCCATGGTCACTTAAGTGCTCGCTGCCACGCGCGCTTGCTGTGAGTGCAGGATTACAGCTGGATGAGGCTGGGGACTCACCCAGCCTCAGGCTTTAGAGCTTATGTCTGATTGTCTCTAACCAAAAGGCAGCAGAGCTTTCTGATTTAAGAGCAGGAGGAAGCAGCATCTCCATGAGGCTCCTGCCAAGAGAAACACTGCAGGTAGAGAGGCACAACCGGCACACCATGCCCTGCTCTTTCCCACCCTCCATGCGCAGTGGATGGATGTTACAGCATGTGGGTGTGGGGTGATCCCTGTCCTGGCTGAAACAAGCTTTACCTGCACAGCCTAGCCTGGGCAGGCACAGCAGAAGCCTTTTCTCCCTGTCTGCACTAACAGTGCTCTGCCAGTGGTCGCAGTGCCATCCCTCTGCACAATGCTACCTGCAGGGCTGCTGGGTTTTATACTGGGGATGATAAGTTTCCACTGTGACCACTGCTGTACCCAGTGACCAGGCCTTGCTCAGGACAGAGTGTGCTGCAGTCTTGATCTGAAGTCTTCTTTCCCATTTGCAGTTCCTGCTTTTTCAAATCACATCCTTTGTGCCTATGACAATGGCCAAAACCTTTGTGATTCAGGGGCCTGGAGCACCCACTGCTGCAGATTAAGAAACAGAAGTTGACTGCATGCACTGTGGCAGTGTCTGTGTTGTGGCAGGGTTGTGGTTCTGGTAACATCAGTTTTTGCAGCGTAATTTAGTCTTCTTTTGGCTGAAATTAATGTCATATTAGACTGTCCTGGGGCAGTGTCATGTTTTAAACCCAGCCAGTAATTTCCTGTAACATACCACAAGCAGAGGGTCTGCAGCACTGTATCATCGTGTTGAACACGTGCATTCCTGGTCGGGAGGAAAGAGAGACCATGTCCTTCTGCAGGGCCTTGTAAGCAGTAAAGACAGAGAACAAGCCCCCCCCCCCCCCCATCAGATCTTCTCCTTAAAGCATCCCCAAGGTCTAAATCACATTTTTCCTTGAACCATTAATGAACGTGCCTGTCCCACAAGCAGGTATTTTTCACTGACCCCTTTGGTGGTCACATAAGCGAAGCTGCAAGCCCAGAGTGCTGCAAATGGGAGCCGGGCTGGTGAGGTCAGGACAGTTTCAGTGTGACTCTTGTGCCGTAGGGTCCATCTGCTGGTAAGAAACAACAGCACAGCATTTCTGTAAAGTGTGTCAAAATGTGTCCATGTCTCCTTCCTGTAAGGTTGGAGTCAACCCTAAAAGAAGCTTCCTTTTCCTGAAAGCAGGTTTAACTGAGGCTTTCTTGTCCTTCTCTGTAGATCTGGTGCTGTACTGTGAAGCTTTCCTGACTACATACAGGACGTTTATTACCCCTGAAGAGCTCATCAAGAAGCTGCAGTACAGATATCCTTTTAAATGAGTGGCAGTTCACCCACGCCAGGCATCAGAGCTGAGAAGTCGTTGTGGAGGAAGATGGTGGCAAGTTTTTTGGTCAAAAGCCTGCTGAGAATGTAGTCAGTAATATGCTTGGTGTCCCAGGTAGGACTTCCTTCAATGGGAGGTGCTGCTGGGCAGGTCCAGACAGGGTCAGGTACTGCCCTGAGAGTAGTCTCCTGAGGGCCCTGGCAGGGGAGAAGAGCAGTTCAGATTCTCTGTAATCACTGGGAATTTGGTTGTTTGTTTGGGACATCTTTTTTGTAGGATGGGCATCACGGTGCTTTGTGCCTTCCAGAGGGCCCATGGGGATTGTGTGCTTGGGCAGGTGTAGTTCAATACTAGAGATGACTGAACAATCAAGACCTATTCCCTCTCTTATTACAAGAAATGCAGCACAGAAGATAACGTCCTCTTGGCCTTCTAGTTCTGAACTGAGCTTGTAACTGCTAACAAGGCAAGGGCCCCTACGTGGCAGGGTGAGCATTAGCGTTTCTGGCTGAGTATGGAGAAAGCTTCTTGTTGAGCACCCTGCCTGCAGTTCCCACCTCGGCCCTCTTCCCATGGCTCCCTTCACTGTCAGCTGAGCAGGTCAGTGTCTGGTTCATGCAGTGTAAGAGCCTCGTGGGCTTTGGTCCTGTCACACGTCAAAGGGAGCCTGACATCACCCTGTCCTGTGTTGCAGCTCATCACTGCCATCTGCAGCAGGGCTACTGCTCCCTGTGCTCCTGCTCAGATCAGCACGGCCAAGGACACAGCAAACCTTACTGCAGAGCAGTTGTCACTGAAAATACTGAGGCATTCCTGCAGGCCCTTGTCAATACTTGACTTACTGATAACCTTTTTCCATTTGTCCACCTGGCAGAAGCGTTTTCAACCTGTGCTGCCTCCCCTGCCATCATTCTCCTTGCAGCAAATTGGGCAGTAAGGAAGGTAGAGATGACATCTGAGCTCTGTTGGGACCAGATGTCACAGACCAGTGGAGGAGATCTCAGTAGAGGAGTGCTGCTCATTACATTCCACCTTAGAGAGAACAGTTTCAGGGTACACCTGCTCTTCCAGCATCAGTTCTGTGAGGTGTAGGTACCTCCTCACACGCCTGCTGGAGGCAGCTTAATACCATCTTCATTATAGCCACATCAGTGTCCCTTATCCTCTGGGAAGTGAGCAGCAGTTTCAGTCAAGATAGAGCAGTGCTATTCTGATGTTCAAGGCAGCTGTTCCCTGCACTGATGCTGGTCTCACCACATTAAGTTGATTCTTTAATTTGCAACCAACATATGAGAAGTTTTGCCACTTCCCAGACACGTTTAAGAAGCGAGTCAGTAAGAACACCTTCTTCGTGCTGGTGCGAGTGGTGGACGAGCTGTGGTGAGTCACCTTCTTTGTTTCAGGGTGGGAGATGTGGGGTCAGTACCAACACAGACATCTGGCAGTTAATGAAAATGGGGTTTTAAACCTCACCTCTAATGGCAGCTGAAATCCCCTACCCTGACCAGTGAGACACTTCCAGTGCTGAGCCCTCTTGCTGGAAGAGCAGGTGCTCGGTGTGTCCTAAATGGGTCAGTTTTAAAATAACCAGTAAAAGGGGAATCTCTGGAAAAGGAAGAGCTGGGAAGAGGAGGAATTTCAGTCAGTTCTGCTTGTAGGAAAGAGCGACAAGACTGGGTACCGATACAAACACTGTAGCTCTGATCCCTTTACCTGGGTTTTCCATCTTTCTCTCAGCTTAGTGGAGTTGACAGAAGAAATCCTCAAGCTGCTGATGGACCTGGTCTTCAGGCTGGTGTGCAACGGGGAGCTGAGCCTCGCCAGAGTGCTGCGCAAAAACATCCTGGATAAAGTGGATCAGAAGAAAATGCTGAGCTACACCAATTCCATCAAACCTCTTGCAGCCCGTGGGGTGGCAGCCAGGTGAGGAAAGATGCACATGACCGTAGCTTGGTTCTTTGAGAACCAAGGGGCATCCCTTTTCCTGTGGACACAGAAGTTTTCACAGTCCAAACTGCAAGACAGAGAAGAAAACAGGTCACATTTTCTGAGCCCTTATACCTCATCCTTGTTTCCTACAGGCCTGGGACCCTGCATGATTTCCACAGTCATGAAATAGCTGAGCAGCTGACCCTGCTAGATGCTGAACTTTTCTATAAAATCGAGGTACAGAGCTGAGGATGGGGTAAGGGTGGTGGGAGGGATCCAGGCATACACCCTCTACCATCTCTGGTATTCTCTGCCTGTTCCCCAAGCACACCTGTTGGGCTGTAGGAGACAGCTGGACTTGTGTCAGCAAGTGGCAGTGAACACAGACTGCAACTGGGAATCTTGAGGCAGAAATCCCATTTTAATGTGTGGTATTTTCCCACCCTTCTCTTCTTCCTTGGCAGATCCCAGAAGTTCTGCTTTGGGCGAAGGAGCAAAACGAAGAGAAGAGCCCCAACCTCACACAGTTCACAGAGCACTTTAATAACATGTCCTACTGGTAAGGAGCTCAGAACAACTGTGGCACTGAACTGTGCTTAACCCCCAGGGCCCTATAAATACTCAAAATAGTCCTTGGAGAGTTGGGTTCCCTTATTACCACTGGGGTAAGATATATTTTTGGCCAAGAAATAGGTTCAAGGCACTCATCAAAGAGCCAAGAGCACACAAGAAAGGGAATCAGGAGGATTATGGAGGGCAGTGTAACACAGAGCAATTATTGTCAGTACCACGGAGCCCTTCAAACATTGCCTTGTGCTCAGTGGAGGGTTATTGTGGTCATCCTTTAAGGTCTTCTCTTTGTTGTGAGGAGAGTGCTCCATTTAAATTGGAGGTGCCATGAACTTTTTTGTATGGTTGGCCCATGCTTATCAGTTACTAGGTTTTATGAAATGAAACAAGAAGGAATCTGAGATCTGCTTGTGTGGGTTTATCCGTTCTTTTCTGTCTGTTCTTCCAGGGTCCGGTCAATAATTATGCTCCAAGAGAAAGCCCAAGACCGAGAGAGGCTGCTCCTTAAATTTATAAAGATTATGAAGGTATCAGCTTGGTTCTTGCTGTGAATCACACACATTGCTCCTTAAAGGAGCAGGGGAGTGGGACCTTGGGGCTGGTAGAGCTGCTTGGTGCTAGAAGGCTTTTCAGATCTCTAGAGTAACTGGAATATTCTCCCTCTTCACAGCACTTACGAAAGCTGAATAATTTTAATTCCTATCTGGCCATTCTTTCTGCACTGGATTCTGCACCTATCCGAAGGCTGGAGTGGCAGAAGCAAACCTCAGAGGTGAGAGCAGTGAGGGCTGTTATCTCCAGGGGGGAAGAGAACTGTGCTTACAGCACATAACAGCTGGGTGGGTTTAACAGCTCAGCATCAACAAGGGGTGGAGGGATGCTGGATGACTGCTCTCCAGTGGGTGTAATGCCATGTGCTGGGAGCCTGAAGTGTGACTGGGTGAGAACAGCCTCCTTCTCCCTGCAAACTGAAGGCTTGGTGAGGTTGAAAGCAGCAAGACTCGTGTTCATACATACTTGGGACCAGGCTGAGTAAATCAGTTGGAGGTGTTTGCAGGATGGCATGAGCTCCCTGGTGCTCTGGGGAGAGGTTACAAGGAAAATGGGCTTACAGTAGTGGTGTCACTGGGGGCTTTGTGTCCTGCAGGGCCTGGCTGAGTACTGCACGCTGATTGACAGCTCCTCGTCCTTCCGCGCCTACCGAGCAGCTCTGGCTGATGTGGAGCCTCCCTGCATACCTTACCTGTGAGTTGGGACTTTCTTCTTCCCTTTGCTATTACTTCTGCCCGTTAAATGAGTTCCTTCAAGGATGTCTCAGGAGCTTCTGCTCAGCTCAGCACTTGCCTTTTGCCCTGTGTCTACAATAAGATGGCAGCGTGCCACATCAACCCACCTGCCCTCTTCTGGAGCAGTTTGTCCTGTAGCATAGGAAGGCAGGCTGGCAGCTATCTTTTTGTGAACTGACTGTGGCAAAGGAAGGATCAAGTACCTGGCTCTTTAGGTGGTGCTTTTTAAATGTATTTTCTTTGAGATCTTTGTGCAGAAAGATAGATTTTTACCAAGAGTTGGAATGGATCCCACAGCTTCCCACAGCAGATACCAGGTTCTGCAACAGCTCTGGTTCTGCTGACTGCAAGAGCTGGTAAATGAGGAGTCTGCCTTGTCAAACATGCTGCTTCATGCTGTTTCTAGATGAAAGGTTGAAGCCATTGCACTTCTCTGTAAGAGCCCTCTGATCTAGAGAACAGATTTGGTCTGGGTTTGCACCAGGAAAACTTCTCCTGGTCTTGCTTTCTTCCATGGAAAGAGTTCTGTGGGAAGAGGTTGCACAGGTACACAGCATCTCATCTGCCTGGGACCACAGCAGCACCCTGCAGGGACTTAGAAGAGTAGGGAGGAAGGTAGCACAGACCCCCTTGCTAGGGAAACCCTCTTGCCTAAAACTGGAGGGAAGGTTTAGCCCCTGGCAGGAACTTCCCATTGCAGCCTTCTTCCAGCTGGGTCCTCGCCTCCATGGGGAGTGAAAGAACAACCTCAGCACCCTTAGCGTAACCGTGAGGGCCTTGGAGGCCCCTCAGCTGTGTGTGGTGAGCACCTTGCACCTGAACACCTTCGGATCTGCTGCTGGGGAACATTTCCCTCTGGTTCAGAGTTGCTGTGCTGATGGTGGCAGCAGCGGGAGGCTGTTAAATTGCATCTGGCTGCCTTTCGCCTGGCGTCCTGCCCCTGTGTGACTAACCTCTCTACTTGTTTGCCTACTCCCTGGCCTGCTGCCCCTTTCTCTCTTTCAGAGGCCTGATTCTGCAGGACCTGACCTTTGTTCATCTGGGAAACCCTGATTACATTGACAGCAAAGTGAACTTTTCCAAGCGCTGGCAGCAGTTTAACATCCTGGACAGCATGAGGTGCTTCCAACAAGTGTAAGTGCAGCAGCAGTGGGGGTCAGAACTGGCTTTGAAGGCACCATGGTGGGGACTGGGGCGGGGGCATGGGAGCCACTGTGCAAGGGGAAGGGAGTCTGAAACCAAAGCATTGTGATGGAGGTGTAAGGGGAAGACAGGGCTCTGGTCACAGCCTCTTTCCCTTTCTGGGTTGAATATGACTCGAGGTTACGAAGACATTTTTCCTGTATTAGTTTTGAGATCCAGTGCAGTTTTCCCACTCCTCTTTCAGACACCAGTTTTTCCTCCAGGTTGACGATCCCTATGTTCTCTAGGTCATGGTGTGTTTTCCCCAGTGCTGTCTTGCAGCAAGGGCAGCAGATCCAACTGCTCATTTCATAGAATCACAGAATAGTTAGGGTTAGAAAGGACCTTAAGGTCATCTAGTTCCAACCCCCCTGCCATGGGCAGGGATACACTAAATTATATCACCCAAGGCCTCGTCCAGCCTGGTCTTGAACACTGCCAGGGATGGAGCATTCACAACCTCCCTGGGCAACCCATTCCAGTGCCTCACCACCCTAACAGGAAAGAATTTCCTCCTTATATCCAATCTAAACTTCCCCTGTTTCAGTTTTAACCCGTTACCCCTTGTCCTGTCACTACAGTCCCTAATGAAGAGTCCCTCCCCAGCATCCCTATAGGCCCCCTTCAGATACTGGAAGGCTGCTATGAGGTCTCCACACAGCTTCTCTTCCCCAGGCTGAACAGCCCCAACTTCCTCAGCCTGTCTCCATACAGGAGGAGCTCCAGTCCCCTGCTCATTTCAGTGTGATGGGGTCTGATTTCCCCCCAGTTCAGCAATGGGCACGTTGGTTCTCCCCTTGTTTGGTGTCACTTTCTGACCTGTGTACTGTGCTCTGAGCGCACGGTGCTGGATGCCCCTGGGGCAGGGCGAGGGTAGCCTGAAGCTGGGAGCAGCCCCAGTTTAACTGCATCCCTCCTCCGTGCTTTTCCAGCCATTACGACATCAAAAGAAACGACGACATCGTGTCCTTCTTCAACGACTTCAGCGACCACTTGGCTGAGGAGGCCCTGTGGGAGCTGTCCCTCAAAATCAAACCTCGGAACATCACGAGGCGGAAAACAGACCGGGAAGAGAAAACCTAGGAGGAGGGGTTGTGCGAGCGAGGAGAATTGCTCCGCAGGCGCCCCGAGGGCAGCTATGAGACTGGAGTTCCGTGTTTGTACCTGTTACTGGATGATGATGCACCCTCCCTCCCCGCTGGGGGGGTGAACGTCGGGCGCTCGCAGCAGGCAGGAGGTGACCGGGGCGCGCCGTGGGCCGCGCAGGGCAGAGATCAGCCGGTGCTCGCTGCACTCACCCTCCTCCTCCTCCTCCTCCTCCTCCTCCTCCTCCTCCCGTCCCTCTGTGCCATGAATCAGCTTTAAACCCGGGGAGAGAGCCTTGTGGAAGGAGGGTCCCATGCAGGTGTGTTACTGGTTTGCTGGCCGGTTGCATCCGGGAATACCCAGGCTTTTGTTTTCATCCACAAAGGAGGGTTGGCGAGAGCTCAGCACCCACAGACTTGTCTCCGGAGCGGTGGCAGCAGCGGTGGAAGCTGAGGGTTTGAGTCTCCCCTGTAACACCACCACCTTGAAACGTGTTCGTCCATAGGAGATGAGGATGGAAGAGGCTCCCGCTGCCTGCCGGAGGAGCTCTGCTTTCAGAGAGCTGCTTGTGTTTACAGGGGTCTATGGTTTACCCCAGGTCCGGCGCCTTCTTCATGGGAGGAAGGCACCAGTCGTAGCTAGGGAAGAGGCACTGAAAATGGGCCATCTCCAGCCATCGTATCCCCCTCCTCCTCTCAGATCTCCTTATTTAAGCAACGGTGACCCCTCCGAACCCTGGAAACGCGGACTACCGAGGTACTGCGGGTCACCCGTCCGTGGAGCCCTGTCTTCTAGCGATGGTACTAGCTTTTGCACAGTAAATGCTGTAGAATACGAGACTGTAAATATTAGTGTTTAGAATCCTTTGGGGATTTTTCTTTTCGATGCATGTCTGAATACCGACGAGTTTATAGGAAAAAGAAGTGCGAACCAGTATGTATAGAACTCCCCACCAGTGACAATGTTGTTCCGAGTGCTGGAAGAAAGCAGGCTCGGGGCGGGTGCAGGAGCCAGGCATCGGAGCAAGCGGGATGGTTCCGGGGTTGGGAATGGAAGTGGGAAGGAGCCCTGTGCCTGGCTGAGCCCCGTCCCCTGCACCCCACTCCTCTTCTCTCGCTGTTGCCAAATGTGTGTCTGGCCCTTGGTGCTCTGCTTTGTTCTCAGCGCTTTGGCAGGAGCCCCAGCAGGTCCCCATCGCCCCCAGCCCAGCATGGAAGAGCAAAGGGGGGGGGGTCTCATTTCCCACACACACAGCGTTAACCCCAATCTGTTTGGTGTGCCTTATTCAGCCCCTCTGTCCCCTCTCTGTGCCCCACCCAGGTTATCCTCCCCAGTCAGGCCATTTCGCGCCCCTCCTCTCTCCTCACCCCATGGTTTACAGCGTGGATGGTGGATTTAAGTGTACCCTGGAGGTTTTAGCAGCCTTGGGAAGCCTTTCTTAGCATCGTGTCTCGTGGCTTTTAGAGTTTGGTCTTAAAATCCTGTGGCTTCAGGGCAGCAGCTCGCGATGGGGTCTCTCACAGAGCATCAGATGGGGTCTCTCACAGAGCATCGGATGGGTGCTTCTCAGAGCATCAGATGGGTGCTTCTCAGAGCATCAGATGGGTGCTTCTCAGAGCATCAGATGGGTGCTTCTCAGAGCATCCTTATTTCTCAACAGCAGCTCTGTGTTTGCTGAAGTCTCTTATTTACTTTGAGTGAATCAGAGGTGCAAGCACTTCCTCCTACAGATTGCAACGTCTCAGCTGGACGGCAGCTCTGCCTGGACCGACGGCAGCATTGCCCTGTCCATGGGATTGCACCAGCTCCATTATTTTCCGGCAGCCAAGGCACAGGGAGAGACCCCCATTTGCCTGCGGGGGCATCTTCTAGGTGAGGAGAGCGTGGGGTCCAGCGCCAGCTCCTGCTGTGCATCCCCAGAGCGGGAGGAGCGGGGATGTTCCTGCGCCGAAACGCGACATCTGAGCCAGAGCACATCGGAACGGTTCATCCCATGGCACCGAGGGCACCGGAGCCCTTTGTGTCCAGCCGAGGCTTTGCAGTCCCCAGAGGCTTCCCCGCCTCTCACGCCGGTGCTTGCCTTTGTCAATCAGGTTTTAAGGCAAACCCCACACGGCCGTGACAAGGCAAATTGAGCCCGTGTCTGGCGCGGGCTGCCCCGGCCGGCACCGAGCACCTCCCTGGGCCCCTGTGCTCTGTACAGAGCCTGTTTCTAGGCGTGTTGTGTGTAAAGCCCCAGCCCCATCGCTCTCATACCACCAATGGGGGGGGCTCGCTCCCTGCCCTCCACCAGCTCAGCTGCACCATGGGGCTGAGCCCCTTCCCCCCGGCCTTTCCATCCCCTTTCTCCCCTTTGCCGTTGTCCCTAAGGAAGGGTTTCCTCGCCCAGAGCCCCCCCCCCGTGCAGGAGCAGCACCTGGGGAGCACAGAGCAGAGCCCTTTGCTTGGCCATGAGCGTGTTTGTGTCTTGGAAGCAGCATCCTCAAGGGCATCGCCTCTCTTTTTGGGGGGGAAAGGGGGTCTCCATCCCCTCTCCGCACTGGGCAGGGAGCAGGGGGAGTGATGCCCCCATCACCAGCCCCCTGCCCCGCTCCCACCCGCAGCCCATCGGTTCTATTGTGTATTTACCACTAACCCAGTCCTGATGGTGGCATCTTCCTGCGAACATTTCAGACCTGTACCTTTTATATTAAAGACGAATAAACACCGGTAACAAACCCGCCTGACGGTCCTGTTTACAGTGCATGCAGCAGTCTGTGGATTAAAGTGACAATCGAATCCACTTCTGGCGCTGGTGTGGCCTCGTGTTTTCTCATGTCCCCCTCGGGCTGTTCCTCTGCATTTGTCCCTTTTATCTTTCCCCCCATCCCTACCTCCAAAGGGGCGGCCTTGCCCCAGTGCATGCCTCACCCCTGGGAGGGGAATCTCTGCTCCTGTCACCTTCCTGCAGGCCCTGATGTCCCCTGTGTCCATCTCCCCAGGGGACACAGGGGTCAGTGCGTGCCCAGCCCGTGCAGCAGCCGTGTGCTGGCACCGGGGGCTATAAATAACCCCTGCGGGGTCCGGGCGCACTCCAGCACTATTCCAGCCTTGGACAGGGTTCAGGATCCCTCTGGAAATCATTGTCAGGGAGATGGATGTGCAGACAATGACCCCACACGTCCCCCCATCACTGGGGGTGGACCATGGTGCTGTGTCCCACCGGGCAGCAAAGCCGGATGGGACCATGGGGCCTGGCACATCCATCCCTGGTGCAGGACACACGCGTGTCCTGCTCAGCTCAGCTCAGCTCATCCTCCCCTTGCCCTTCCCTGCAAGAGGCACCCTCAGGCCTGGGGCCGCTGCAGCCCCAGCCCAGCCCCATGTGGGCTCCCCATGCCAGGGTCCTGCTTCAGGAGGAAACCCGGATTTAACCCATTGCAGGGGAATTTACCCTGGATTTGGTGGTGGACAAAAGCCACGGGATGGAGGGGAACGTCCTTGCAGAGGAAACAGCAGCTTTGGCTGCAGCCGTGGTTTATTTCAATCAGGAAGCAGCAGGAAGGAGGCGATGGAGCCTCTGTGTGTGATTGATTTGTGTGTGATTGATCTGTGATTGATTTGTGTGTGATTGATTGATCTGTGTGTGATTGATTTGCATGTGATTGATTGATTTGTGTGTGATTTACTCGTGCAGAATCACCACAGCAGCTAAATGACGTGATTCAGTCTCTTCTCACACTGTTCAATACCGGGGAGGGTTCTTGCACACGTGCTTTGCCTTCTCTTTGGCCCTTGCCTCTGTCTCCAGCCCCAATCCAACCGGATGCTTCCTCTGCACCAGGTCCTGTTTGGCACCTCTGAGATGCTCCGCGGTGACAGGATCCCACATCCTGCAGCAGAGCCTCATCCCGCACCCGGTGCCGCTGTTCCGACACGGCTGCTTGCTCAGCGCCGGCTCCCGCAGGACACGGCACCAGCACTGCTCCGGTTCCTCCTGCCCACGCCGTGGTGTGCGGGGCTGAGAGCGGGCAGGCAAAGGCACGCGTGGCTCCGGGGTGGCTGCTCCGCCGCACTAACACCTCCTGGTCACCCCTATCCCATGGCAGCCCCGGTGATGATGCACAGGGGCTGCGGTTGTGCCCCGAGGCCGGGCCATGTCCCTGGGACCTGGGGTCCCCGTTATAGGTACAGGGCCACCAGGACGTAGATGACCCAGCTGATGGAGGCGAACAACCCGAAGAGGAGGCTGAAGAGGACCAGGGATTGGGCTTTCCTGGATGCCGCGTACGCCTGGACCACGTCCCCGCGCCCGAGCGCAGCCCGGGTCTGGCACAGGGGGAGGAAAGGGAGAGGTGAGAAGAGGCCCCCAGGGCCAGGAGCGGGGTTTGGTGCTCGTGGGGCCCGCACCATCCTTACCTCGTGGGAGTAGATGAGGGCGACGAGCCCGGTCAGGAGGCAGCAGAACACGGTCACCAGCACCGACTCCACCAGGTAGTCCTTGGGCAGTGGCTGCCGGTGGCCGGCGGCTGAGGGCCCCGCGGTGCTCGGTGCCCCCTCATGCTGTGACACAGAGCAGGCTGTTAGAGCTGCCCGACCCCCCTGTGCCCCCCACAAAGCTTCAGACCCCACAAGCCCTGGGGGGGGGGGGGAGGCAAGGAGTGACCCCGCTCGGAGCGGGGCAGGGGGGTACGTACGGAGGTGCGGGGCGGGAGGCCCTGGGGTGGGAACGGCCCCGGCGGGTGCAGAACCGGGAAGGGCGGGTACAGGAGATGCGCGCTCTTGGGGTCCGGGGGCGAGTAGGGCGGGGGGTCCTCCTCGAAGGCCGCGTTGGTCGCTGCTGCCGCCACCACCACGGGCCCGGCCCCGGGGGGCTCCCAGCAGGGACCGGCGCTGCCGCCGCCCCGCTCCGATCGCCGGGAGCCGACGGGCGCCTCGCTCTCCATGGCACGGAAACGCCTGCGGGGACGGGGACGGGGTGAGACGGGCTCAGCCCCGGCCCTGCGCATCCGGATGTGTCCCCCTCCCCGGTCAGGGTCGGGCTGCGGGAGCGGATGAGCGGAGCCTCCCCTCCACTTCGGGGTCTCCCCCCCTCCCCGGTCCCGGCCCCGCGCCTCGGGTCCCACCTACGTCCACTCGGTCCCGGCCCCGCCGCGGTCCCCGCAGGGCCCCGCAGAGGCGGCGGGAGCGCGGCCGGGCCGGGCCGGGCAGGTTTAATCATTGACCGCTGCTCGCCGGGGCCGCGCCCGCAATGGCACCGAGGGAGGGGACGGGGGAGCCTCGAGAGCTCGGGACCGCGGAGGGGGTCACACACACGGGGGGGGGGGTGGTTAAATGTTAATGGCTATGGGGGGGTACAGGGAGCCATGGGACCAAACAGGGTGGAAAAGAGCTCTGAGATCGGGTCCAACCGCTCCCTGCGCTGGGCGCAGCTCTGGTGTCCTCAGCACAAGAAGGACACGGAGCTGCTGGAGCAAGGCCAGGGGAGGGCACGAGGATGCTCAGGGACTGGAGCAGCTCCCGTATGGAGCCAGGCTGAGAACACTGGGGCTGTTCAGTCTGGAGAAGAGAAGCTGCGTGGAGACCTCATAGCAACCTTCCAGTATCTGAAGGGGGCCTATAGGGATGCTGGGGAGGGACTCTTCATTAGGGACTGTAGCGACAGGACAAGGGGTAACGGGTTAAAACTGAAACAGGGGAGGCTCAGGCTGGATACAAGGCAGAAGCTCTTCCCTGTGAGGGTGCTGAGGCGCTGGCACAGGGCGCCCAGAGAAGCCGTGGCTGCCCCATCCCCGGCAGCGCTCCAGGGCTGCGCTCGCACACGCACAGAGCAGTGCCCATGCCCGCACCGTGCCCACGGGGCTGCAGACCGCAGCTTCCCCATCCCCGTGGCCGCGGGGCTGACACCGAGCGCACCCCGCGCCCGTAGCCCCGCCCCTCCCTCAGTGACCACGCCCCCCCCGGCGGTGCCCCGCCCAGACTACAAATCCCATGATGCCCCGCGGCACCCCCGCAGCCCCGCCATGGCGTCCGCCGGCGGCCCCGATCCGGACCGGCCGCGGCCCAGGCCCTTCCTCATCGGCGTCAGCGGCGGCACCGCCAGCGGCAAGGTGAGAGCCGGCGGCGGGCCCGCCGGGACCGGCTGCAGGGCCCCTGGGAGGGACGGAGGGAGGGAGGGGGTCCCGCGGGCCGGCCCCGCCTCACCCCGCTGTGCTCAGTCCACAGTGTGCGAGAAGATCATGGAGCTGCTGGGGCAGAAGGAGGTGGACCAGCGGCAGCGCAAGGTGCTCATCCTGAGCCAGGACAGCTTCTACAAGGTGCTGACGGCCGAGCAGCAGGCCAAGGCGCTCAAGGGCCAGTACAACTTCGACCACCCGGGTGAGCCGAGCCCCCCCGGGGCGGTGCTGGGTGCGCTGGAAGCGCTGCTTCCCCCGAGCCCCGCTGTCTGTGCCCCTGCTGCCGGCTGCTGTTGTAACGCGGGGCGTGATGCTGGGGAGCAGGCGCTGTCTCCTCATTCCCGGCTCCTGACGGGATCCAGTAACACCCAAATCCTGTCCGGGTACTTCTTGTCCCTATAAACAACTGCTCCCCTTGCTCAGGGTGGCGTTATGGATTGCAAACAGGACCACGGTCTGCCCTGGTGCCTGCTATAGGCTCGCCAGGGTGGATAATGGAAAGCGTGAAAGATGCCTGAGGTTCTCTAAATTACTCTTAGCCTCCAGGTTAAAAGCGTCGCACACCCACCGTTGTGTGTAAATCACGCCGTTACCAAGCGGTTTGGGGAAATTACACAGTGAATTAGCAGCTTTGCTTCTGGGCTCTTCATTTCACTGTGTTGTAGTTGCTCATCAACAGCAAGTTCTGCCTTTCTTATCTCTGTAACCCAGTGCAGCGGTTATCACTTGGGCAGGGAGCATTAGGAAGGAATAAGCTGTAAGTTCTTCTTTTCCTGGTGGATCACTGGACAGAGTTTTTCCTTCAGGTCTAGACAACCTGAGCAGAACATCTGATGCAGCAGCATCTGCGGTTGTTCCTCTTTAAACCTTCTTCTTGCAGATGCTTTTGACAACGACTTGATGCACACAACCCTGAAAAACATTGTTGAGGGCAAAACAGTTGAGGTGCCAACGTACGACTTCGTGACGCATTCGAGGTAGGTTTGGGGGTTGTGAAGGGGTGGTGGCTGTGAGGGTGAAGTCAGCCATGGTGTAAAGCCCGATGGCAGCCTGCACGGGGTGTTTCTCCCTGCAGGCAGGCAGAGACAACAGTGGTCTATCCCGCCGACGTGGTGCTCTTTGAGGGGATCCTGGTTTTCTACAATCAAGACATTCGGGACATGTTTCACCTCCGGCTCTTTGTTGACACGGATTCTGATGTCCGGCTGTCCCGCAGAGGTAATGGTAATGCTCTGCCAGCACAAGCAGCAGTACCCTATGTGCCATATCCATTGTGGTGAGACTGATGGTTTTACCTTTCCACCCCAGTTCTGCGCGATATGAAACGCGGGAGGGACCTGGAGCAGATCCTCACTCAGTACACCACCTTTGTCAAGCCTGCCTTTGAGGAGTTCTGCTTACCGGTACTGAGCTGAGTGCTTCACTTCTTTGATGCGTGGGGGCTCTGGGAAGAGAAGGAGCAGGGTCAGTTGGGGATGAGCTGCGCTGTACGTGCAGCAGTGGTGGCTTTTGGTGTTCATACTTCACCAGTCTCACACTCTCCCCTCTTCCTCATCTGTTTGACCATTACATGCTGCTTGGTTAAGGAGCTGAAGTGGTTGGTCCATTCTGCTTGCAAAGCACTACAGGAATCCCAGGAGGCAGTTTTAGCACATGGGTCCCTCTGACTGAAACACTCCCACTCTGCATTCATTCTTTAGTCTTGCAGAAAGAAAGAGAAACTTGGTTTCCTGCAGGCTCTCTCTCAACAGGGAACCTGGGGCAGACCATTATAGCATCTGCTTGCTATGCCATATAATGTGGGGCCAGTTTAAGTGCTCACATAATCAAATTAATTTGTAACAAAGCCTTTTGAGAACAAAATCCTGTTTGTGAATTAAATAAGATGGAAAAGGCAGCTCTTGATGGAAATCTCAGGCAGCTCTTGCTCTGGATCAAAGTAATTCTGGGACTGTAAAAGCACTCATTAGGAATGCTGAGTTTGCCAGCCTGTTTAAGAGTGCTGGTGGAGATCAATAAAATGTCATCGGAGGCAGGAAAGAATTTCACATGCATGTTGCATACCTGGGTGCTTGGCAGAGATTTAGCAGTGCCTTGTGAAATGCTGATGAGAACCAACTCTTAGCAAACAGACCTTGGCCTCAAAGCAGATGACCTGTTTGAAGGCAGCATAGTCTTCAGGAGTGTACAAGCAAGTACTCCAGGCTTGAGCTGCTGCTTCTCCCTGCTGCTTCACTGCAGAGGGACACTAAGAACAATCCCTGATCTTAAATCCAGAATGACTTCTCAGTTCATTCAGGTGTTTACCATGACCAAGAGCATAACCTTGCAGTCCCAGAGCATGGAACCCTCCCCCCATCTTTGCCCCCAGCTTTCTGATGCTGGGTAGCAGCTTCTTCCTAGACTAAACCTGACTTTTTTCCATTAAAAGTCTCTGTTTGTGTTTTGCAGACAAAGAAGTATGCAGATGTGATCATCCCCCGAGGAGTTGACAACATGGGTAAAAGGGAGTTGGGTTCTCTGATTTCTCTGGGGAGCCCACCTTTGGGGTTGGGAGGAGAGCTGCTTTGTTTGCAGTCTTCTAAGGAAAGGTGTTTTGCTGGAGGGCTGTAGGGGAGGGAGCTGCTTGAGCCCCTCTGCTGAGGGCTGGAAAAACCAATGTGCTATCAGATGCAGAGCAGGACACCAGTGTTAAAACTGGTCTTGCAGTTGGTGGTTTCTATTGAGGTCTGACTTGCTGTAGAGGGCTGACAGTGTTTTATTTAAGGGCTTGCTAAAACTTGAGTTGAACAGGGCTGGATGCTCCACATTTTCTAGATAGCTCAAGCCAAGAAAGCCTACGTGTGCTGTTTCCCATTCCTTCTGCAGTTGCCATAAACCTCATAGTGCAGCACATTCAAGACATCCTCAATGGAGACATCTGCAAGTGGCAGCGAGGGGCGGTGAACGGACACGGTCGGACCTACAAGCGCCCATTCCCAGAGCAAACAGAGAGCAGCAGTGTACTCGCGGCTGGGAAGCGCTCCCACCTGGAATCCAGCAGCCGTCCACACTAACCCCTCAGTGTCTGAAGGGTTTGCCAGACCAATGATGAAGGCAACTTTGGGAAAGGACTTCAACAGAATGGTTGGTGAAGTGCCCTATAAATCATCCTGGCAGTGGCGGGGATACTGGTGTGAAAGGCCTTGCAGAGGGGAGAGGAAAGGGTTGGCCTGCAGCCTCTCTCCCCTCCAAAACCTCTCCCTTTTCTCCCTGCCATGCCTGGATCACTGATGTTACTTGATGACGTGGTTGGAGGCAGTGCCATTGCCTTTTGTGAGTTTTCAAAATGAGATCGAATGCTGAAGGCTCCCCTGAAAATTAAGTGCTACTGGTGGTTAGCAAGAGACCCTATTTCCCTAATGATCTTCCTTAGAGGAAAATTATCTGCCTGGTTTTCTCAAAAGAAGAAGCAGCCTCTTGGCCAAGACTAGCTCACACCCTGTTCATTTTTAACAAGCAGGTGTAGGCCTTCACTTCTCCACCTTGTTTGGGCACCTTGGGTTGTGGCATTGCTTTCCTGCTGGCCAGCTTCCCTTTTACCCCGTGGGGATGGAAGGATAGATCTATAGAGGAATCTCTCCCCTGAGATAAGAGATGAAACAGGGACTGTCTGGGACAAATGGGAACTTGTAGTTCATCAAGTGGTCAGGACCAAGCTGGGTGATTCTGGTTCCTAATTTATTCCTTTCTAAGCTCCCAAACTTTGCTACACTGTATGATTATTTTTTGTACCCAAATAGTTGTCTTTCTTTACCACAGTTACTGAACGCGTGAGCTCCAACTGGATTGAGTTGCTCATGGAAACAGAGACCTGACCTTGTATTAGTGTCTTTTAGGGCATTTGTGTACTGCTGGTTGCAGATTCTGCTGTGTGGAATCCATCAGCTTCTGGAGCTGGGTAGTAAGGGGGGGAAAGCAATTGCAGGAGCCTCCTTCTGACAGCACAAAGAGCTGCCTGGACATGCTTCTACCCTCCAGCAGGGTCAAAGCCTTTCCCTTGCACTCAGTTTAAACTCAAGAATGTCTGGTTTGCTAAATAGAGCAGACAAGAGGCTGGAAGTAAACAGTGACATCCCAGTTCCTGTTGTTTACCCCAGATTAGTGACCCTGCAGCAACATGGAATGAAGCACAAGCTGGGCCTTTGAAAGTGTCCTTGTGATACCCTTCTTGAGTCTGGACTTACGGTGTCATTTTAAGGAGGAGTAAAGGGGGAGGGAGATTATTGAGAGGACCTTTTTCATATTGGCTAGTTTTCTAAACCCAGGGGCTGTCTGTGTTGGATGGGGGTGTGTGACTTGGGCTGATGAGCAGATGAACAGTGATGAGAAATGACCATTTTATGTAAAAGGTATCTGTGCTCCTTGCACTACAGCAGCACAAAGGTACAGAAAGGGACACTTCTGGAGATGCTTCTTAAACTCAGCAGTTCTCTTTCCCCTTAAGCCAGAATTGTTCGTGTTAGTTCTGTAATGGCTGAAGCTTTGGAGGAAAATGAAGCAAAGTGCAGTCTGCACTTTCATCCCTTACAGTCTTTTCAACACTGGAAATCAGCAAAGGTCTGTTGTCTTGTTTGTGATCCCCACAGCTCAGAGGTACACTTCTGTAATGCTGAGGAGAAAGCTCTTCTAACTGCTGCTGGGTGCTGTTTAGCTCAGGGTGACAAACTCTAGAGTATGAGCTACTGTACTGAAGCATTAGCTATCAGGGCTGACTGAAGTAGGAGCAAAACAGTCACTAAAACCTACTCTGAATGACTGTGGTGGTTGATCATACCTTCCTCTGGAGGCGGGGGGAGCTCAAAGCAGCCTTGAATAGCGTTTGTTAGAGCAGTGAGGAATGCTATAAAGAGCACCCTGGTCAGGCTAGGAGTGCTGTTCTTGGTCAGCTCTGAGCTCTACTGTCAGATCCTGCTGTTGCAGCCACATGAAGAGAATGAATCGGATGTGGTGTAGGTACTATAACCCTTTTTGAATACCTGTACAGAGCTATTAGTGTCCCCACTGAGCAATCCCAGTCCTTCACGTGCACACCCTACTCTAAATTCCTCTGCTGGTGCAGGCCAGGGCATGGGCTGAGTTAAAATGGGTTTACCCTGAGCTCATGTACAAGTTAGAGCAGGTTTCCTTGTCAGCATGATCAGTTCTACCTTGAGTTCCTCTTCCTATGAGATTGAGGTGTAAACATGCAGCCCAGTAACTATGATCCTGCCATTGATAGTAGTGGGCCACAGGCTTCATGTCAATGCCACAAGGCCAAAGGATTCTTCTGGTTTTGGCTGACTTCCTGGCCTGCCTGAAGCTTTGTTTTAGCTTGTTTAGCTGTAACAGCAATTTTTGTAATGTCTGTTTTATTTTTGCTTAGCTTCATAAAAAACCATGGTTATGCCAAATGATTATACATAGATAATAGTACCAAGTCATTACTCTCTGCAGAATGAACTATTTATAAACTTGGCTTAGTGCTGTAATGTAATGAAATAGGGATGATAGCAGAGCATTGGAAGTGGGGGCAAAGAATGCATTGTTGAGGAATACCGTCATGGGATGATGCTGGAGGCTGCAGGGCCAACTACTGAAGGTTAAAAACATGTAAGCTTTAGAGCTGGAAAACCCTGGTTTTTAGGAATAAAAAGAAAACAAAGGAAAGTATCTGATATGTTGGAGAGTAGAAGCCATTTATAGTAACTAGTAACATGGAATTGCAGAGCAAGGTGCTAGGAAACATGTAAAATAGCCTTAAGTGCAATGTACTGCAAGAAGGAAGGAATCATCATTGTTCTCCCAGGATAAGAAGAAGAAACCCTTGCAGCGCACTCTTCCCTGCAAAGTAGCTGGGATGCTGTTGACTGAATTCAGCAACCCTGAGGAGCAGTGGAAGGGTGAATGTAATGGGGGCAGAAACTGGGAATTGTGCTCATAACAACTGTATTACTGTTGAGACTTTTCTGTAACAGTGTTCTTTTATTTTCCTTTCCTGTAATAATTAGAGCTGGACTACTGTCAATTATTTGGTCAGTCTGTTAAGATTTCAGTTATACTGACAATAAATTCTTGGCTTTGCATAAAAGGTGTTTCTTTTTGCCTGTAATGAGATGGTAATTGTCACTGTTTTCGGATCAGGATGTTCCAGCTGTCTTTCCAGCGCAAGTCCTTCAGTTCAGTAACAGACAGGGAGGGCTCCCCATAGGTCACAGGGCTGAATGTGCAATAGACAAAGTAAACTGAAGAGAACCAGGCTACGATCAATGCAGTGAACATGCTCTTGAGAAGCACAGATCTGGCATGAGAGAGGAGGGGGAAAAAAGCAGTTACACCAAGGCTGGTCAAACACTTCATCCAAAAGGAAGATTTCATATGGCCTGTCTTCTGCAAATGCAGTATGGCCACTGCTGGAAAAAAGTCCTGCTTTCCCTGCAGCAGCCTGCAAAGTGCCAGCCTGGGAGAAGAGAACAGTGTCTCTTCTCTTGTCCACCTATCCATTAAAACTAAATACCTGCAGAGATGATCACTGATGTGCTGTAATACAATGGGAATCAGGAGAATCTGGAATGTGAGGGCAGGCAGGTAGTGGTACAGGAAAAGTGTTTTCTCCATCCCAAAGAAAGGCAAGTAATTCACAGCCCAGCCTCCAACACAGATCCCCCCAGCTGATACCCAGAGCTGCCATGCATCTGTAGGATAGAGGAGATATCTCAAAGCACAGTCCATGGAAACATAAAGCCTCTAAGAAGTTGCCTGTTGTCATAGTTTGTTGTTTTCCTCCCACTCTCTATCTTTTGTGTTAATACAACCTTTAACTTAACCACATTCAGCTGAGGGAAATGATTATGTTTTGTCACACAAGATTATAAGTACCCATCAAGACAGATTAGTACCCACATGGAGCAGCTTCACAGCACGACAACAAAACATGCTGTCGGAAAGATGAACATTAAACTGCATGGCCATACAGAGGAGATGGTACCTCAGCAGCAACAAACACATCTAGAATAAACCCCTCCCCACACAGCCAGTATCTATCTATTTTAAATCATCATGAAAGGGCCCAGCAGAATCCAAAGCAAAGGCCTGGATGTTTCTTACATCCAGGGAATGACTCAAATACTGTGATGCCTGCTATATTGTCTTACGAGGTGATGGTCACCATGTGACAACCATAATCAGCCTCTTCATAGGCTATGCTAGCTGTCTCTGTATTCCTAGGAAAGAGTGCTGGGATAGCCAAGCACATGGCTGTAAATGGTTTTGGGGGCCATTAAGGGGGTAGTAGAACAAGCAACAACCCTCCCTCCCCGCCCAACCTTGACACATACATACACAATGGAATCAGACCTTCAGGAATGTCGTAGATCTTTCTCCTGCGTCGTATCAAGTACCACAGGGACAGACACATGTAGACCAGAGCAGCAACATTCGCTGAAGCCCAGGTGACAACATTCCCAAGGAGGTGGATCTGGGCCTGAAGGACAGAAGCCAGAAGTAGGAACATTCTGCAGTTCTTTTAGGTAACTTTAAATATACCTGCATCTATTTGCTAAATTAAATGTCAGGATGTGCATGGCTAGGAACCTGCTCTTTCCTGGAACAAAGCTGGCTGATAAACTTCACTGCTTTCAGACTCTTTTGTAATGTAAGGCATTTAAAAGATGCAATTGGAAATGAACTCATCTCCTAAATGGAATCAATAATGGAAACTATTAAACTGCAGTTTTCCTTTACCAAAAACAAGACAACATGATTTAATTAAAAGCAACTACTGTCAAAGCTGGCTCTCATGCCAAGACCAACCCCAACCCTCAGGGAAAATATATTCTTAATACAGGACAAGTTAATCCTGGCACAGCTCCTTGGCTGGAACTGCAGCCCTGCTCCCACTCACACTCCCAGAGCTCACACCTGAACTGAACAGGCTGATTTCTTCACCAGGCTCTTATTTACTCATTTACTTCTACCTCTCATACTTACACTAGAAGTTGGGTGGAGCCAGTAGGCAATATTTGTGTCCATTGTGATCCAGTCAAGAGCAGAGGAACTGTACTTATGCTCTGTTTCTTCATTTTTTAATGTCAGTATTTTCCACTAGGAAAAAAAGCAAACAGAAGGGTTTTAGAATTGCAACAATGAGTGGGATAGCAGGCATGGGTAAACAGCTCCAGATGTAAGATACTAAGTTCCTAACCTGGGAGTGGGATTTCGCATATCTCATACTGGATACTAACCAATACAGGGGGTTTATTTTGTATATATATACAAATATATATATATATAATGTATATATATATAATACACTTCTACAGTGTTAGTAAGGGCATCAACACAACTGACTGCATATATAGCACATTACAGTTCAGTTTCAGACAGCTTCTGGGTGCCCAACTGCCCTTCCTCCCCCTTCTTTTTTTTACACAATCACTTGGGTATTCGTTACTGAATAGCATAAATCTCTAATGCCCTTCTAAGTGCAGTCTGAAATATTTTTTTCCAGTGAGGAAGCCAAACTACTCTATCAGCATGGAATAAACAATGAATCCTCAGGCTCAGAGCCTGCAGAAATGCTCAGGTTCCTGCCCTGCAGCAGAAGGCAAGATGAAGGGAATAACAAAGCCCTCACCTGCAATTCCGTGAACTTTGCCATGAAGCTGAGGTTTTTACTTATGTCCATCTGTGTGGGAGAGTGGAGTTCCACCTCCCTCTCTTTTTGCTCTAGGCCTGGAAGAAAATAGCAGAGCTCAGAAATAACCACTAACAGACAGAAAGCTGTAAAGGGGAGCAAGTACATAGGATATATCCCTGGCTCCTCACACTCCCTGCAGCCTGCCTCCAATACATAGTCTAAACGCAGGAGACGTCTAAGGGGATCTTGCCACCATGACAGAGCCAGAGCTCTATCACACGATGCCACCTTCCCATCAACATGAAGCATCCCCCACTCACAGAGATCTGCTTCAAGAACATGGCTCAGACATACTTTTCCCATATCTGTGCTCTTCCACATTCCACACCATGCTCTGGTGGTAGCCTTTGGATAGCTTCTCGCCAACCACCTCCAGCTGCCGGTATCCCCACTCAGGTAAAGATGCTCCACTGAGCTGAAAGTGAAAGAAGACTGTAAATTTATAGCCCTGCCAAACACACTGAGGAAGTTTATTGTTTCCTTTTATTCACTTGTTTGTTTTAGTGGTTTGGGCATTTTGGAGCAGACAGATGAGTAGTTTATGAGATTACAAGAACTGCATGGAGCAGACAAATAAACACAAATCCACTTGCCTTTAGCACTGCAGAGGTGTTCACGTGAACAAGCCTCACTTCGGACAGAATTGTCTTCCACACGTCTGTGTCAGACTCCCGATTTACAATTTCCTACAACAGGAAGATGGCTTTTGGTTGTCATGTTGTATCAGCTACTTCTGCTGCAACACGATGAGCTCCTCCCTTCCCTTTGACCACTCACCACTCTCCAGAGGTTCTGTGCTGGCATGGAGATGTTATAATCAATATAGCAGGAAACTTCTTGGGAGTGGGGGCTAAGAGGGGCAGCAACATCATGCCTAGAGGACAAGCAAAGCATGATCCTCCAACACCATTTCCCAAATTCATATAGAAAGCAAACTCATAAAGGTATTGAATTGGTTTAGACCAGACTCAGTAATAAAGCAAAAAGTAACACATTTATACAGATTGCACTGTTTTCTCTGAAGGAGAACCCTCCCCATTACCAAGAGCTGCCAGGAATAGGCCCAGAGGAAGCCAATATAGACGCTTGCTATGCCAGGCTGAAAAACAAGCACTGATTGTGGCAAACAGAGACGCTGTTCACTGAGGTTTCCAGTAATGAACAAATTAAGTTTGGAAGGGACTTGGTAAAAACCCAAACTCAGAACCCAGCCCCCTTCCTAATCTGATATTCAAGTATAGGCAGGAAGCAGTCAGAAGGCAAATTCATACTGCAGTCTTTACAAAACAGGCGAGAAACCATGGCAATTAGCCACAGCACACCGGATCCTCCAAAACATCTTCCGCACTTCCAGAGCACATCCCTCACACAAGAGGCTCCTCCATCAAAGTGAGTGGAGTTGACTTTGGGTTGACAGTCACACAAAATACTAAATATCTGCACCTGCCTGGAGTAGAGGCAGTGAAGGTGCAGGGATGAAGACTCACCAAGGGGCCTGTGTATTCAGGAATCTGCAGAACCACCATGAAATGTGAACATGGCTGAAACCACCACTACTCCCTCTAAGTCTATTAGTAGAGCAGACCAGAAGCAGCTAGCAGCCACTGAACAGTTTGAGATTGGTATCAAATCTCACTGCCAAGTTAACTGCAAAAAATAAATAAGCATACAGCATCCTTTCTCTGGGTTATAGGGATGGCTTATGCAGCTAACCCTCCTATATATAATGTGTGCGTATATATATATATAAAAAATGCATATACAATCCACCAATAACAGGCAGTTTATATATACCTGAATGCAAGGGTGTTTCAAGCCCTGAACAGTTAATCTGAGACAAGCAGCAGAATTAGCCAGCAGACTCAGCAGAGGGTGAGGGAAGGACTTACGTGTTGAGGTACCGAGTTGTGATGCCGTGGACCAGCTGCACGATGTGCCCGTGCCTGACAGGACGGGGTGGGTTACTCACCACCAGCTGCTGCCTGTGTGGAGTGACACCCAAGAGGAAGTGGTTACATTCTTCCTTAGATATAAGGCAACCTTGTCATGACCAAACTGTTAGGTCAAGAAGCTGGAGGCAGGGACAGACGTTTGGGCAGTAAGATGAGAATTTAAAGCGATCTACAGATGGAACCAAAGCTCATCAAGGCAAAGGTGAGTTAAGGGCAGAATGCTTCAGGATCAGTAATGGGATACCAACACCCCAGCCATTAGGTCAGTGGTCTGAATATGGGTCAGTCAGAAGCAAGTTCAGATTATTCCCACTAAGCAGCTGTTTGGTGGCTTCTGTGAAACAAGTGCTTCGGTGAGGTCTGACAGGTTTGTGCTACAACTGATGTCACTTTTGGCAGACTGTAAGAGAGATTAATGGCTATCTCCACCATGAAGACCAAACTCTCTGTTTGCTTCTGGGGAGGTCTAAAGCTTCCTTTGGCAAGTGGGAATGCTAACTGCTGCCTGTATTTTACTGCATTCTATCCTACAGAAGGAATCCACATCCTCCAGGGCTCGTAAGAGTCTTGAGTTTGAAGAATTTTAAGATGTACTGTGTTTCTGTAGTTTTGGTTTTGGTAGAGTTCCTGCTTGAAAGGTTTGCACTACGGACAAACTTTCCCAGTGTGGGTATGATTTATAATAGCTCACAGTCCTTCTGACAGGACTCTTTATACAGTTCCCAGAGCAACATAAAAAAACATCAAAAGCAACTTTTTGATCAGTATGAAATGATATCACACAAGGGCTTTTATTGGCAGAGTCCTGCTCTTCACTGACAGTTCTAACGGCAAAACACTTCAGCACAAACCAGGCCTCTTAGGAACAGGCATCCACTTGGAATCCCTCCCAACATGGCAGATTCTACAGCTCATCCCACGCTTTAAATACAAAGAAATACTCATTCCGCAGAAGTGATTTCTACTCTCTTCTGAGACTCATTCAAGTTTAATAAAACTCATCAAGGCACTCTAATGTCTGGCTCACACACTTCAAAAGGCAGAACTTCCCTTTCATGCAAAGCACCTGAAGAGCTCCCACCGGTCTTGTGAGTCTTTAAAGTTCCCCTTGTGCAAAGCACAGCCCATGCTCTGGCAGAAGCAGTTCAGACAGAATTTCAGAGTCCTCGATAATGCTTTTAGCATACTGAGGAGGAGTGTGCAAAGAGCCTCACTTACCAACTCTGACGCTCAAATCACTTCTTTAGGAGTACACATGGCCCCATAGAATAGTTATGTCCAACCCAAGCTATGCCCTCATTAGGTTTTGGAAGCATAGAGAAGCTATGCTGACAGCAGACTGGCATTTAAATCTCTTGCATACTCACATTCCAGGATCTTTGACGATCCACCAGTTGTTCACATCCTTGAAGGGATAGCAGGTCACCTGCTGTTGATGGGAACTACCTCGGCCATTCTCATACCTGTACAGAAAGTTAAAACACCCCACAGATGTGTTATGGAACATTTCTGTGCTCATGAGAGTCACAGCAATACAAAACAGCACCAGATCACTGGCTCCACTCCTACAGAGCACAGAGAATCTGTGCATCTGCAGTGCGCTCTGAAGGATTAATGAAGAGATTGCTAGGACCCAAACTGAGACAGTTGGACTGGCAGGTGAAAAATCATAACTTTCACCCTAATATAGACCCAACCTGATTCCTCACCTGATGGGATAGGTATTTGTGTGAGAATGGAGCCAACACTGCATGGGCTTGCCCAACACGTTCCGCAGAGTAATCTGAGAGCCATAGGCCACCTCTAAGGGCTGACCCTGAGTGATTCGAGCCAGCCCACCCTGAGAAGTATAATGACAGGGTAAGTGGAAAGAAGAAACAACCCAGAGGCTGTTTAAATTCTATAGAGAGTCACTTGTCACTTCAACATAGCAGTATCTTAGCACAATGCTTTCTCAGTTGGCTGTATCTATAAAAAATCAAGTCTTGCAGGACCATACTCAGCAGACAGCAAATACACTCATGCCTGGAAGTCTACATAGTCTTAGGAAATATCCCCAAAGCCACGCTGTTCTAAAAGACAGGCTAAGCACTCTACTACAGAAAATCATATTATCATCCTGTAGTATACATCATCACTCAAGAGTTCAGTACTGTATCTACTGCTGTGGAGTTTCCTACAGGAGAGGACAAATCTTTAGCAGAAGAGTTAATATACTGTTTGTGGTTCACTCTGAAAAAGCTTTTCATCTGTTATTAGGATTTCAGTCATTATTGCTTCATCTACAGCAGCAAAGTAGTTAAATGACATAAAAAGAACAAATACACAGGTCAAAGGAACAAGATTGCACACCTTCTAATAGTGAACATAAGACAGATTTCCCCTCTTATCCCCTAATGCATGAGTTTCATGATCACATTTTCTTTACCTCCAAGCTGGCTTGGAAAGCACTTGTCATAATCTGGTCGTGAGGCCCAGAGCGATACAGCAAAGTCAAGTGAACATAGAAGAAGGACACATACATTGCCACTGGGATGATGATGAGGGCCAGTCCCCTAGCTAGAAAATGGCACATCAAGGAAACCTAGAACAACACAGAGAACTCACTGGTTTCATGCTCCATATATGAAAAATGTTAAAATACCAGTGCACTTGGTGTGTTTAAGCTCCCCCAACCACCCTTACTCAGCTATAACTTCATGGACAGCTTGATAACTTCCACCAAGGATCTGAACTGGAGCTAGCAGGAGGCACGTGAAACAGCACGGCTGCTGAGGCACAGATCACCAAGACATGGGTAAGAGCAGAAAAGCCAGTCACACACACGTTTTTCTTACACTTCACTCCATCTTCCCCAGCAACTGAGCTGGGAAACCGTTCTATGACAAGAGGGTTTGCAGACTATGGCAAGGAATGTCAGTACAAAACCCAGCGACACATAGCACTGTTTTCTGGGGGTTTGCAAGGCTCCTGGCCTGAAAAGATACCCATAATATATTCTGCATATTGCACTACCTACATTTGACAAGTTCTGGTCTCCTATCACATGCCAGAAGTGGAGTCCTGCAATGGTCAACAGCAGTATATAGGTAAAGAGGCCCATATATTTCACTCTGACAAGAAAGTGCATAGAAAAAGAACACAGTTAATAATTACCTAATGTAAAACATAAGCATTCAAACTTTCTCTTGAGCAAGATGCATTAAGGTCCAAGGACTTAGATCCATGACAAGTTTCATACAACATAAATAAGCCTCAAGGCTTTGACAGCAGAAAATATAATTTGTTTGCCAATTACATTAAATAACCACAGTGACAGAGAACCTTCTTGATGACAAGGTAGCAAATCACAAAGCACAGAGCCCCTAAATCCAGACTTACTGCAGCTTGAAGCAACTAGGAGGGAGAGGTGAAATGCAGATGATGATTTATAACACAAAACCATCTCTGAGAAATATGTTTTCTTTTTCCCAGGACAGTACCCTCTAATGGCTGGTATTGCCCACTGTGAATTGATGAACTGACATCCTCACTAGAGAAACAAGCTAACTAACTGAAAAGTCATGGAGATGTCTGCCCAGAATGGCAGCAAGAATCAGTCTTCAAAATCTAAAGGCCCACTGATACCTTTGATGGCAGGCAGGACAGTCAGCTTCCTAACAAAAAGTATATGTCATCACTTACCCAACTGCACAAGAACAAGCTACTCCAGTCAACAGGAGCCAAAACCACCAGCTTCCAGAGAAGGAACTTAAATAAAAGGACAAGAAAAGGATGTTATGGTGAGACCTGGTCACCTTCTTAGGATCCTTAGAATTCAGGTAATTTAACTTGAAAACAACCTTGCAGGACTCCACTATTCTTTATTCTACTCCTTATTCTCATTCTGAACCTCCCATGCCACCAGTTCTCAGCCCTGACCTACAGTGTGTTCTTAAATGTATTTCTCTGTATCCTAAGAAGCAGAACTGAACACTACCTGCCTTCTGATACTGGAGATAAAAGAGATGTACTACATCACTTGCTGGGCTTAGTTTAAAGATAATTTTCCTTTACTGAAGATTACTTTATCCTCTGCAAGGATCAGAGAACATGTGAAGTTACAAGAAGAGAGACAAGGATCTCTATACTCAGTGCCTGTAAACAGTAACAAAGGAGCATTCATTGACCTGTTATCATCAGTGTTTCTGTGAACAGAAGGAAACCTTCTAATGAAAAGCTGTGTGGTCAAAGGAGTACACTCAAGGGAGTTCTTTTGATTGTAAAACACAAAAACCAACCTTGCTACTACTTAAAAAAATCCTTGACATCACTCAGAAGAGAAAGCTTCTGGGGCAGCCATATGACAGGTCAAAACATAGGATTCTACAGACAGATGAAGTGAGCTGCAGAATGGTGAAGTGACTTACAGAAAAACCCACACAGGCTGTACAGAAAAAGATCACAAGAATATCCAAAAGGATGGGAGGCAATCCAGCTTTACCTATGCTTTTGCAAATTGTAGAACTTCAGATAGGCCAAAACTGCAAGTAGGATAAAAAAAATCAATATTGATTCCAGGAGCATGAACCTTGACTGAGTAATCAAAGAGTTCTCTGTTGGAAAAGAGAAACAGACACAAAATTAGAGAAATTTATCTATAGGCAAGTGATACCTCAGACAATCACATCATTACCCAAGAGAAGAACCTGTTCCTTTAAGGACAGATAATTCATTTGCAATTTTACTGGCTGTAATAGGGAGGTGTTGGGTTTAAAGGGACAAAAACCTCCCAGCAGGAGCAAAGTACATAGCCATAACTGTCTCCAAGGACAAAGAGGTGAGCAAGTAATAAAGTCTGGCAGGAGGCAAATGAAGGTACTGTGCTTGCCTACAAAGGCAAAGAAAATCAATGCTGGGAAATCCAGAGAGGTGGTTCTCAAGGCAAAGAGAGTTCAAGCAGTGACCCCAGCAGGCCACGTGTATGATGACAAATCTTAAAGAAAGGGAGCTGCAAGGAGCTGCTTTGTGTGGGATTCCCTGAGCCAGAATCAAAGCAGCCAGTAGGTCGGAGAGGTTTCTCTTATCAGACTGTTAAAGGGCTGTTGAGAGGCTCTTTCCCTTTCAGGCAGCTGCCAGCAGACCCTCAAGAGAAAAAAAACAAGCAACTGAGTTACACACACCAGAACAATGTCAAACCATGGTGCTAAGGACACAGACTGGTTTGCTGCAGTTTGATGATGAAGAAATTTGATGAACTCTGACTCTAAGTAGGGCTGTCCTGTATGTTATAACTCATCCTGCAAAACTCAGAGAGAGTACAAGTCTCCTTGGATGCAAGAAATGTGCTTTTTTTTTTGTGAGGCTGTGCTCACTTCACTTAATAATGAACTTTATAAAGCTTCAGCCTCAAACAGCAGCCTGCTGCAAAGCTGTAATGATCGAGGGAACCAGCAGAAAGTGATACAGGCCAGGGCTGAAAGTGGGCTCTGACGTGTTAATAGCATTCTGTGGGGAGATGATGCCGTTTAGGCACCCTAAAAATTCACAAGGGGAAAAGAGACCCTTCTCCCCCGTATGAAGAATGAGACCCAGGGGAATAACCTTACCTAAGAGAATCAGAAGAGCAGCTCCGAGTGCAGCACAGTGCGAGAACTGCAGTTCTACCAGAATCTGGTATGCTAAAGGCACACAGAGAGCACCAGCTAGGGCTGGCAGGAGTCGCAAGGACCAAACGGGAACGTTCATGCTGTATTCTGAGGGAGGAGACAACAGTGATGCACCAATTTGGAAACTTAATTGCAGAGAAGACAGATCAGTGCAGAACTCCTTATGACTACAGCAGTTATTGAATCTAACTCCTACTCTTACTAATTTATTGTCTGTCTTGTACTGTTTAAACTGTTTTAAAAGATCTGTGATACGGAATCGTAGTACCTTAAACTTCTGTTAGAGACCTGCAGAAGTCTTATTTTAGAGGAGAAGTGAAGGTGTCAGATAAGGCATTGTTTCCACTAGTCAAAAGGAAATCTGTCAACTGCTGAAATACTGCTTATTTTCGCAGAATGAGACAGTTACAGTCAGCTCTTACCAGCTCCAATCCTGTTCCATAAGAAGTTGCCATCAAATCCTCCCAAGTAACCTACAAAATAAGCAACAATTCAGAACTTCCAGCCTCAAATAAAGTATAACAACCAGTGCTAAATAGGGAACCATTTCCCATACACATAGCTTTTCCATGCATGAAAGCCCTCTTTCCCCAAAAGGTCCTCTTTTGTACTGTCATTCCTATAGTAGTGCTTGATAATGTGCAGAGGCACAAAGAATACAAATGGGGAACAGCAGCTTCTCAGTGACAATGTTAAATGTATATTTAATCTCTCCTTCCCAGACACTTTCATGTTGTGCACATCGCAGCTTCAGAAAGGAACTCAGAAAATCTGCTTGTTGCCTACTATTTCTAGTCATTAGCAGTTCTCATTTACCTTTCTCTTCCTGCAAAGCACTGGGTAACACAGCTCCATCACCTCCCCACTACTCATGCAACAGCCCCCTAATCATACTAAATAAGGGAAATCCTAATTCCTTCTACACCAGAATCTCTCATCTGCCTTGTGCTTTTCCCCAGTAATAGGATCTGACAACCCGTTTCTAATGAGCACTTCTTTCTCCCACAGCAAGAGGCAACAGCCACTTCTCAATTTCAGGAGAGCCCTACCTCCCAAGGCTAGCAGCATATGGCCAAAAGGTGGGCCACTGTCATCCACAAAGAAGATCCTCTTCATGTAGAGCGAAACAAACTGGCCATAATAAACTTCATCAAAACTGCAACACAAGAGGCAGAAATGTATCAAATCTAACTGGAAGTATCCCGGAGGCTACAGGGATACTAAGAAAGAAAACACTGATTTGTTGGCAGCAAGCTAAGAAGTGCAGCAGCTTTGCCCCTTTACCTTCCCCTCCGGAGTTTCTATGAGGGAAGCACAATCATTGTATTTACAAAGGCTGACATCAGGCAAGCTCTGCTCTTCCGCTCCTGCAATCTTACTCACAAATGTTTAAAAAACAAAAGTCTGTGTCATTCAAGTAGAAAATAAACTATTCTACTCACACTACAGCCCGTGGGTAGGAAAGCCCCCCGAGTCGGCTTATTAATCCAACCAGAGTCAACACCATGACGTTCATATTTATCGCCACAGTAACGACAACCGGCTCCTTCAGAAATCCCAACATCCTGTCAAAGGTCTGTCCAAGCCTCCAGGAGTAAACAGAGAAGAGCAGCAGTCACCCTTTTGCTCAAAGCTTGCTGAAGATGATACAACAGAAAGCATCCACCACTACTTTCTGCTTCTAGCAACTCATGGTAGCTGATCTTCCCAAGTTCTCTCACTTTCCACATTTATGTTTTCTGCTGTACCTACAGGAGTTAAAATGAAAAATGAAGATTTTACCTGCCCTACATGTATATCACACTTCTGCATGTGTTATGGTGTCATAAATTCTAAGCTAGAAACTTTCCTTATTCTTACACTGGCTCTGCAGAAACAGAAGAGCTTAACTCAAGCCTATATTCCGCTCTGCGCAAAGCAAACCACCCAGCCCAAAATCTGATGCTAGTGATAGGCAAACCACGTGCTGAGGCAACAGGCTGCTCAGGCAGCTTTAAAAACAAACAAGAAAGGTTATTTCCTTGCAAACATGGTTTATTTCTGGAGTTGATGAGGCAGGGGCAGAACCCACAAACATCCTCTGTGTTAAAAGGCAGCTCCTGGAGCACAGAGGTAGGTGCTGTAGGGCTCTAGCGCAGCCTAGGGGGGAACACTGCAGAAAGCAGGATTGAACTCTACTCCTGCACACAGAACTGCTAAAAGCTAGCTCGGAAAATAAGGAATCAGTGTTGTATCTCCTCACCTCAACACAGCTGAAAGTTACCAGAATAAATCCATCTGCATGCCTTTGATCTGAGGAGAACAAAGCAAGCTGCCGGCACATCACCACCTTGAAGCACGGTGCCACCGTCCTTTATCACTACCTACGAGACACAAGTGCTGTGTGGAACAGTTTTTAAGAAGCCCCTCGCAAAGCCGTGCCCTCCACCCGCCCTGGGGACGCCACAGCACTGCGGACAGCACAGCACTGTCCCAAGGACTGGTCACCCATTGCCTGTGCTCCGCCATCGCCTTGCAGGCCCTGGGACCTGAAGGACCCCCTGGTGGAGAGGATCCTGCTTCTCCCTGCAGTACGGGCAGCCCTCCAGCCCCGGGGCAGGAGCGCAGGACAAGCCCCCCATAGCTCCTCAAGAACCATTACCCCTCTGCCGGCTTTGCATCCCCTTCATGAGCCTTACGAGGTGATGATAGGGCCACTAACCCCCACCAGGCCTTGTATCCCCTTTTGGGCTCTATGGGGGGGCAGCAGGACCACTTCACACCCAGGCCTCACCCTTGAGGTTTATAGGGTGCGCAGGACCCCACAGCCACCCTACACTGAGCCCTGTAACCCCCTCGCTGGCTTCGCGAGGCGGCTCAGGACCCCTAACCCACACCAAGCCTCCACTCTCCCCTCAGGAAGCAGCCCCCGGGCACCGTCCCCCACCTTGAGCCTCAGGACGGGGGTCAGCAGCGCCACTAACCTCGCCATGAGGCGTCCCCACCGCCCCTTGAGCCTTACGGAGGTGAGGGGGCCGCGGCACCGCCGGTCCCCGTGCCCCGGGGGAGGCGGCGGGCCCGGGACCCCGGCCCTGAGGAGACAGCGAGGGGCTCCCCTCCCCTCAAGCCTCCGGATGTGACATCAGACGCACGCAGCGCCGTAAGGGCGGGAAAGGGAGGAGCATCCACTGTTGCTATGGCGACGGCCGTGCGGGATGAGGCCGCGGCTTGCCCGCCATGGCGGCGGTGCGGAGCGAGCTGCAAGCTCCCCTCAGTGCAGACCTCCACTCAAACAGAGTAAAGTAATTAAAATAAAAGAACACACACACAAGTAATTTACCGAAAGAACCAGATCAGCCACACGGGAATTTGAGAAAAGCATAATCTGCTTTATTTTTTTTAATTTTTTTTTTATTTAAATAAGGAGAATTCTTTCATATGGAAAGAGCTAATACAATCACATATTTGAAAGGAGAAACAATAGGTACTGAAACGAGGAGAAAAGGGGCGATAAAGAGTGTGCCGCAACTGGCCTGGTGATGCCGTGATTCGAGTTCCGGTCCAAGGAAAAGTTCCCAAAAAATATATATATATAAACAGGTTGCACGTTACACAATTATCCATCGTCTGCCCTTTCAAATATCTGGTCTACATGAATAGACAAAGAGAGGAAAGGCCAAAAAAAAAAGATGTCCTATACAGGTCATGAGGTTAAAAGCTTTAAGGAGTACAATATCCCCTTGAGAAGACAAGGATTTACAGAGAACCAAAGGGATTCCAGCTAAGGACAACGCCTCGAGACATGCTAAGGGGGAGTGCCTCACTGCTGCTAGTCCCCTAAGGAAGGGGCTGCGTTGCGGCTGCAGCCATCCCGAGGAGCCGGGGACATGCCTTCTGCCCCAATGGGATGGCTGTGACCACAAAGAATATCTGGTGGTCTTTGGGTTAAAATAAAGAACAAAGGGGTTGGAGTGCTGCTGTTTCTTGTCAGCAGTTCCACTGCTTGGGCAAAACGCACCTTTTCCGTCGATGGGCCACAACTATCCTGATGCCTGCTGTAAATTCTCATTCACAAATGCATCTTATGAGGAAATCTGGGCTGCTGTACGTCAAAAATAACCCCTGCTACAAGGGATTAACCTGTGCTGAACCAGCCAGAAGCAAAACAGAAGGTTAAAACGCAACAGAACGAGATCCTGGCATGCAGCGGTGCTTGGAAGTGAAGAGCAGCCTGCCAAAAGGTGAGCAAAAATGCTAGGCTTGGGGGTTTTAATATATACCTATAAATACACAGGAACCACAGGGCAACTTGTAGCTTTGCAGCATTCTTGCAAGGAGACTGTTAAATGGAGTGCCTCTGCATGAACACAGACATGCATGGGAGTCCAATGGGCTGCAAACACATTCAAAGTCACTGACGACTGCACAGTGGCACAGGGCAGAGCCAGGATGGAAGATCGACAAGCATACCTGTTTCACTGGTGACTGTGCTGCTTCCACTTATTTAAAAATGTACAAAGTGGCTTTTTTTTTTTTTTACTTTTCTCCTTTATTTTTTAGTATTTTTTTTTTCCAAATTAAGAGCTAAAAGAGGGCTGGAGAGGAAAGCAGCACTGAATGCAGCTGCTAGGCCATGAATCACTGTGTATGAGAACCAATTATACACGTGCTTCAGACCTTCAGCTGAACAAAAAGCACCAAAGTCAGCCTCTGAATAGTTCTGCTTCACCCACTGCTGCTGGAAGTATGGATTCCACCTCTCCCTCCCACTGCACCTTTCCTAGCAGAGGGAGCCTGCAATTTGGTAGCTGATTTCCAGTCAAAGCAAAAGCAACTCACAAAGGAATAAATCATTAAGGCCCAACCCTTCAGCAATGGAGATGGCAAGCAAAGTATCCCCTTAGAAACCATATCCACGCTCTATGCATCTCCATTCTTCTCTTCCCCAAGCTGAATTCCCATCAGCATACCAGCAGCCTTGGCATTTCTGCATCAAGGATCAGAGGCTTTCCTTTTGACTCGAGAGCACCACAAACTGCACTAACCTTGCACTAGCTTTAAACAAACAAAAAATCTATGCCAGAAAGGAAGGATATTGCACTGTAGAAACACGGGCTCTGAAACTGCTTTCCATCACACAAAACTCCATTAAGTGAGAGAGTCTTGCCAACTGCAGCTGACAGTCACGCAATAGTGAGGAATGGAATGAAGCTCACATGCATTTCTTGGCCTTTCCTGCACAGAATAATTCAGACATAATATATAAATAGAGCAGTGAAACAATTACTTTTTCACCTAGACCTACAACATCAAATACGTATAAATAAATTCTAGTGTTTTATTCTGTTGGGGGAAGGAATGGAGGGGTTAAAAGAGAAAGAAGGGTGATCTTTTTCAACAGGAAATATTGTAGTTCTGATGGCATTTACATCCGAAGGACTGCAAGAACTTGTGTCTAGCAATAACCCAGTTTCTCCAACACATCTGACCATTTTAAAGTCATACAGGTGGGAGGAAAGAGGTTAGTGTCTTTGTAAAGCTTACGTAGTGTTTCTAGGGTAGGAAAGAGATGTGAAGGGGGGGCTTGGGTAAGTCTCTTTAGCCATTACAGTCAGATTCTGAGCTATTATTAGCTAGGGCCAGCTGGGCAGAAGGATAACAATGAAAAAAAAAAGAAAACCCAGACAATCCTCTTGTTCATGAATTCCAAGGAAGAAAATAGGAAGCTGGGATGTCCTACTGGTGGAGCAATCTTTGGAAAACACTGGGAGCAGGACAAGCAGATGAGGATGCAGGTCTGGGAGACGGCTGAAGGCTGGGGAAACATTTCTCACTACATCTCCAACCCTGTACTTGGATGAGGGTACTAGAGAGATGCTGGCACACTCTGCTCTGAAGTCAAAAATTCATAAAACATGAGGGGAAAAAAGGGGCTTTTTTTTTTCTTAGAAGTACCATCCTATCCCTTTCCCTTTGGGTTCTCTCTGCCACAGTCAATGGGGACACCTGTGGAGAGGGGACATTACTATGTCTAAGTTAGTTTACATTTCTAAGCTCTTTAAAGCTACTGTATAAAACACTTATTTATACTTAGCTTAAAACTTCAAATGCATCCCTAGAAAGTTATGAAGGATCTTGCCCAAAACACGGGGCAGGGGGAATAAAGCAAACAGAGAAACAAGAACACCTTTCAGATCCCTTCCCAAATACATTCTTTGTTCAAAGCATCTTCTTTGGAACCACCACCAAACGACTTGCTGCCACCCAGCAGAGGCAGACAGCACAGCCAGTCAGCAAGCTGTCATCTCCTGCAGAAATGGTTTCTTTCCCTCACTTCAGAGTGACCAGCCCACTTTACATTTTGAAAGAGCTAAACAAGACAAACCAAGGTAGCTGAAAGTAGCGAGTTTACTTAAGACTACCATCAGCTGAAGGACTCCATGCACTTCCAGGAACCTGGAAGTCCATTCTAAAAATCTACATACACACGTACACACACGCACACACACACAAATCAAAACCAAACAACCACAGAAATAAAAGCCAACCCCTTCCCACTGGGACCTTCCTTCCATAGATCATCAAACACTGGTGGGGAAGTGTGAGGTGATGGTAACTGTACACGCACTATAAGCAACTGCACTGATGCTTTGCTGTTCATCTGGGGAAGGATGAGTAAAAGGATGATTCCAAACTGCCTTTGTAACATGCATTTCCAACACAAAAAAAGGAGGTTCCAAGTGTGCTAAAACGGCTGCCTTGCAGAGGGGCTCCCTTCACGATGTGTTTCTACATTGATTTTACAAAAGGCTGTTGAGCTAGAGGGACACAAAGCAAGACTTAGGGAAAAGGGAGAAGAGCAAAGCTTAGGAGAGCAGCCCCAAGGGATGAACACAAGATAGAACAAGTCCCAGGAGACAGGAAGAATTAGAGCGGCCAAGGTAGGGAGTGTAAGAGAGCATCACAACTACAAAAAGTAGTCTATACAGACCCGTTGGCTCTGGCCAACTCTTCTGATGGATGTGTGGTGAGGAGAGTTTACATTTCATAAATCTATGATTTACATTTTATTGTGTGTTTGGCAGTCACTAAAAAATCCCAAACCCACAAAACCACCAACCAACCAAATCCCCCTAAGATCCAGATGAGTTTGCAACAGAAATTTGGAGGTTTTTTTGCTTAAAACAAAAATGCCACATTTTTGTTGTGCACAAGCACCCCAAAGCTACAATTAACATGGTGCAAGTCTCAATATTAATGCACTGATCTACTATATACCTTTAGTACACATTTACTTTTAATGCAAGCACTGCTTCTAGCTTAAAACAAGGATATTGAAAAATTAATGAATGCCATAACTGTCCTGTATTTTTAAAATCAAATAACCTGAAAGGCTACATCATCTGGGGAAATATACCCAAACAAACTCAATTTAGAAGAGTCATGATTCTCAACATAGCACAGAACCATATATAAAACAAAGCAGAGTTTTGTCGGAACATAATTTGAGCAGGAGGGAATTCTTTTTGGAAAGGAATGAGGAAAACAGAAAGAAGGGGTGGAGAAAATGAGAGAACATATAAAAGTTCTGCTATAAACAAAGATATAGCATTTCTGTAAAAACCTCAGCTGCCTTTAAAATGAAAAACCTCAAACTAACCCCTCTCCCCCAGTTGCCACTCTGCTGAGACAGAAGTAGGGAAGGAGAAGGATAGGATTTGCCAAGTGAGCGATCACAGCTACCTGTGGATGGGGCATGGGGAGGGGGGGGTGGGGGAATAAAAATAAAAAACAAATGGCTCGAGCCACTTAAGAAGTCACAAGGTTGGTTTTAAAGCAAGCAGGTCAATGTCATATCCACTGCTTCAAACTGCTTTGTCGGGAGACAGGCTTGGATGATGTTGCTGTAGTCAGTCTATGTGGGGCAGGGAGATCATCTGGCAATTTTCAGGAGATCCAGTGGGGTCCAGTCTAAGCTGCAGGGCCTCTCAGGCAGCAGGACCAGGCAGGCATCAGAGGTGCTCCTAGGCCTTGCTTTCCTCCACTTTGACTGCCTGAGGTTTGATTGCTCCTGTGCGCACTGGCTTCATCTGGTTTGTGGAGGCTGTTTCTTGCAGCTTTACTGCTCCCAAGTTGGCTTTATTCTCATCCACCCGCTGCTTTGCCTTTTGACATACAACAACAAAGCATTAGCTAGCACAGACTCTTCTAGGCAGATATAAAAACCAAATTGTGACCATCATTCACGCAAGACATTTGTTCCAAAATCCAGGTATTTCTTCTCTTCCAGCACACTGCTGTCCTAAAACACCCCACATAAGGATCTTGAAGTGTTTCACATGCCTCGCAATACAAATAACCCACAAAAACTCAACAACAAACAACAGAGACGCTGTAAAACAGGTAATCCTCTAATCTCCCCTGACTTTCAAATCACACAAACATTACTCTTGGACTCATTATAACGCCTACCCACTCACTCCCCCTTCAGGCAAAGTAAGAGCTCCCAAATTACACCAGCCTTTCTGACACCCTTAAAAGTCCAAGGCGTAAGCATGACAGTGTGTAAGAGCAGACACTGTTGGGTCAAAGTACTGATGTACGCTACCTGCTGCACATAGTGTCCTTGCACAGAGCCCATACTAACTGCTGTTCCAGATGGCTTCCCACTTGGGCTGGCAGAGCTAGGCCTGGAAATCGAAGAGTCGACAATATTCATGGAGTAAATTCTACAATGGAATGAGAACCTTATTCATGTGTGAAAGAAAAAACAGACAGCAGAAAGCAGCAATTGACAGGGAATGAGCCTGTGCTGTGCGCATCAGTGAGCTCCCCAGCCCAAAAGACAACACATGGATTGGTTAGGAGAAAAAAGGCTCAATGACGTGAAGGTCTGGTATGTCTAGACATGAGCACCACTCATCTTGAGAGCACCATGCTGGAAATTAAAAAGCCTACTCAATGAGCCTCAAATTTTCCACCTTAGCAAGGAACACAAAAGCACACACCAGTTCTAAGTTGTCTTTAAGACTCAGTTAACAAGTAAGTTCATGCACGTCCCACAGGCATAAAGGGCCAAGACAGATACACACTGGTCCACACCCAAAACTGAAAGCCATGATCATGCATTTTGATACACGTATTTGGACTATAGCGAGCACATTCTACATGTGAAAACCCAAGTGTATCTTGTACAGGGATGATGCATGCACCATGTCACTGAATGGGGAGCACTACTTCTTCCCCATTCAGACTACAGAGAGTTTAAGTTCCATACACGCGTTACCTGTACGTATGTGGTGATGGTACAGACCCTCCAGAGGACATACTCTGTTTACCATCAGAGAAATGAAACCCTTTCATTTCCATCTGGGAGGACTACAAAGGAAAATGAGCAAGAGTATCATCTTTGCATCCACAAATCACTTACTACTTCAGATAAACACTTAAGGCACATCTTTGCCCTTCTACCCATTGTGCCCATTAAAAGAAGAAACATTTTTCAGGCGAAGAGAGTGAGGCTTGATAAGTGACATAATCTGCTTGTATTAAAGCAACAAGCCAGCAGCACAAGAAAACACAGGACCTGTGCTTTCTCTCCCCTATAATAGACAAACTTATGATATGAATCCATCAAAGCAGACATGACATGAATATACCTACTCAAATGGACAAGCTTCACAACAGTGTGAAATATCTGGGCAGTATTCCAACTGTGTCTGGAGCTCACCACCCCTCAAGCACTCTGGGGAAACCTGTGTAAACATGTAATAAAACTGGAGACTCCAAACTGGATCAAAGCAGGATGTGGCTCCCTGGAAACAGAATGATGACCAGCAGCAAAACCTGACAAACTGCTGGCCTGCTCTTTGGAGATGAGGGCAAAAGGGTTCCTTCATTTGAACACCAATCCTTGGCTTTGTTATTTAAGGATCCAAATAAGCCAGTCTCCCCTTTAACAACCAGTATCAAGGAGTGAGACTTCAATGCAGGACAGGTTAACCAATGCCAAGGTGAGCACGCAGGAGTTAATCCTTACCTCCCTGCTGGTAGCAAGAACAGAAGGCTGGGATCCAGGAGGGAGGATTCTTCGGGGAGCTCCTACAGGCAGGTTTTGCCCCTGAGGAAGCTGGATGGACTGTGGTAGAATCAGGGGCTGCTGGCCAGAGCCATAGCGGGGCAGAGGAAGCTGAGAGCCAGGCACAGGCATCGTTAGCTGAGTGATAAGGACATGTAGTTAACTTCATGGTGTTAACAGGCTGCTGTTTGAGACTGTCTCCTAATACCCTGAACACACAGCATTACTAAAAGGAAGCTCACAAACCATGCAGTCTGGCACAGAATGCATGCAAATCAACATAACAGAGGGACTTCCACATTGAAATGCATGTTCTGGCAGTGCTGCCAACACCCTCTCAGCTGGGCTTTTAACACGGCACTGATTTAACAGGACTGCACTCAGACACAGGGCTTTCCTCCTTGCCTAAAGCCTTCTCCCAGTTTTTCAGTCTTCCTCATGGTCACTGCATGGGGTTATTTTCTCTTGGTATGATGGCAGCATCAGGCAGTTCAGTGTTCAGTGTTTTATTTGCAGTTTTGATGCCCAGACCAGGAAGTCTGCTACACTTTCAAGCCAAAGCATTTCAAGGACTGAACCTCTACAGAAAGTGATAGCAACCTCAGCTCTGTGTTCTGCACTGAGCTTCAAACTGGTGATGGTAATAATTAAGAGAAATCTTGAAACATATAGCTCAGGACTCGTGTTCCCTCTAATTCATCTGGCAGTCCTCACAAATGCTGGAATTGGGAGGTTCTATGACAACACTTTGTAATAAATAAAAACCAACTAATAAATAATCTAAGGCTGGCAAGAGACCAAGCTGCTAGCTTATGACAGACAAAGCATTTCTTCAGGTATTTACTTTGCCAGTATACTCTGCATCTTCCTCAGCTAAATTACTTTCAGGATTAACTCTATGTCAGTTACAACACAAAAATCCCTCTTTAAACAGAACAAATAAACCTTAACACGTTGCACAAAATAAATGAGTTTAATAAAAGTATCAAACTTCTCCAGAGAATCAAACATGTGTCCACAAGTACAGCTATGCTCACAGGAGGATTCAATGTCTTTATCTGAACCACGCTTTACAAAAGCTTTCTCACACAGTGAAATTCTTGTTAAGATGCTGCCAAACAGATCAGCAGAAGTTGTAAATAAGACCTGCATAAGAAATGAATTGAGAAGATAGATGAACATTTAATAAAAGGTTTTAGTTACCCTGGAAGCAGAGTTAAATCTGGAGGCGGTTGGGATTTGGCTCTCAGAAGGAGGTACTTTTAGTACAACCACTGCTTTATGGCTTCCTACGCATGAAGCACTGCAAGGTTTGATCTGCATTAAACGTCTATATCGAGGGCGAGGACTTCAGAGTTAGAAAATGACATCTCAGCAGGGACAGACAATTAGCAAGCATCTCATTAAATAAGGTGCTGCATGTTTGAAACAATGGCTCACAGAACAAAGTCTCTCGGGGAAACCTTTTGCCTCTTTACAAAGAGCTTAGTTCACACAAACACATAACTCAGCACAAATAGTAGGTTCAACCCAGCCTCAGAAACAAGTGGCTGTGAAAAAGCCTGTACACGGGGAGTGGCTCATGAGCCCTGCTCCTAACCTGCGTAAGCTGAGAGTCCATCATCTGGGAGGCTCCCATGCCAGCCGCCTGGTTTATCTGGCCTTCATAAACCAGTGTCTGGCTTCCATTCATGGGCTGGTAGGGGGACCCAGACTGGGTTTTCACCACCTCTAAGGGCTGCATGCCTGGGAAGGCGGAATACGGAGGCTTCAGAGCTGTGCCTCCTGTCAGGACCATGGTGCTGGGTTGAGACAGACTGGGGTGCATATACACCTGAGACCTGGAGAAGAAAAACATGCTCAAGTCATTACATAGAAAACCTTTGGAGACTGTACACACACACCTCCTGCCAAACTGTATCTGGCCTGCAATCAGTTCTCAGATTCTCCTAAACTGACAGCTTAGAAATAAGCTGTGATGCCACCTTCCATTTTAGTAACAGGGTGGTTTTTCTTTTTTTACTTCCACTTTTAAGCCCTTACAACCATGTCCTCTTGCTGCAGAAATAGTCAACAGAATGACAAAGTTTATGTTTTGATATCCTGCACAATAAGCTCTGGATTAGTAGTTAAGAGAGGATTCAGGTTACTGGAAGTCTACAGCAGTTTTATAAAGCAAGAAAGAATCAGAAGTTAAAGATTCAAACAGCTCTAGCAATTTTTAGTCCAAAGTGCAGGCATTTATTCTGTTCTTGTCAGTTTGTACCTAAGGAACAGAGTAATTTCATTTCATTATCCTGGTACTCAGATCTGATTAAACCCTTTGTCTTGTAAAGCAAATACAGTAAGCTGTAAGCTCTGTGTTCTTCAGTAGTTAAGCCTGTTTGCTAGCCCACAAAACTCCTCTTTCTGCATCTTTTCCAAGATTTGCCTCCTGCTTTAAGAGGGTAGGCAGTACAACTGAGTAACTTTCCAAGGACAGTCTTTCCTAATGTCCTGCAAAGCAACATATGCCCCAATACTCTTGCTCTCCACCCCAACAGTGTTACTAGGAGCACATCAACAAAGGGGGAAGAGAAGATGAGCACAGAGTATCTATCTGATCAATGTGCATCGGCATCAGGAACAGATGAAATCAAACCACGAGGAAATAAAAACTGGAAGCAGTTACCTGAAGGGCTGAATGGAACTGTACATCTCCTGGGACTGGGAAACCGGCAGACCACCCCTCAGCCCAAGCTGAGCTTGGGCCTGTAAGGATGTGTGGAGGGAAATGGGAATCTGTTGAGCAGCAGCAGCCTGCAGAAGAGATTAAGATGATTGAGAGGTGCAAGAGGAGCCAGAAACTCTCCCAGGCTGTTAAAAAATCCATCAGTTTCCTCCACGAACCAATCTGCCATGACATTGCACCTTTACCCAGCCCCTGCATCATTCCACAGCCCAGCAGCACACTGGCAGGAGCACCCAAGAGGGAAGACTGATGGCTGCAAGAGGCATTTGATGGACACATACAGGGACCAACGTGCTTCCCACACAGAATACACACTGACAATCCCAGTTCTCGTTTACAAAGGCTAGTGAAATTGCTCATAAGTACTGACTGGCTGTGGAATTTACTTTACTTCACACAGGCACCTCAGCATCTGCTTCAGTTAAACACAACCAAAAGGCACTGGTACAAAAGCAGAAAACCCCTCAATTCCCTCTCTTCAGTGTCATTAACCTGTGATATCCCCTGGGAAGCAGCATCCAAGGAATATTAAAGGAGCCACATCTAAGCTCTTCTGGGCTACCAGAGATAAATGACTCCTAGTTTTCTTAAACGCCACCCTGAAGACTCCTTGAGAAACCACTACCTGGTTGTTTCTGCCTCACCTGTTGGTAGCTTTGCTGCTGAGGTATCGTCTGAGGGACCAGGCGGGGCTGACTTGCAAACACATGGCCATCCAGATACAGCGGTGGAATATGGTTACCTAAACATCAGAAGGCTGGGTGTAAATTCAAGGTACAGATACAGACACAGTGCACTGCAGAGACCTGCAGGTCGAGATTATTTCCTACCCCTCAGCAACCAGCTCAGCAAGTCAACACAAACATAGTGCCCATTCCAGAGAGCCTATAGAGCTCATAAATCCACGTACCAAAGCCAGCAGCCTGCTTACAGTAGTTCTCTTGCTGTGAATTAATCATACCTTTCTGGAAGAGGCTAAATGTAAACCCAGGTTTCCCACCTCCACAAAAGAGTCAGAAACAGTAACAGTCCAGGAACTGGTGAACTGTACTCCAAACTCTTCCTAAATGCCAGAAGCCTGCTCTGCAATCATCTCATCTTTGCAGCTACAAGGCACAGAAAGAGCAAATATGGCGTTGAGACCTTCACACAAGAGATCTAAAAGCCATATTCACCCCAAAGGTGGCACTGGTTAGAAAGTGCTGTGCCACTCTTGTGGTTCTGTATGGATCTGAACCACGGGATTTACAAGCAAAATGAGGGTGAGCAGGGAAGGAAATCACCTGACTTGGAACAATCTGTTTTCCAAGCAGAAGCTAGTAACAGACTTACTAGAGTGGTCCACTCGCTATCACTTCTGTTCAGCATATTCCCCTCTGTTCTTGAACAGAGGAATGAAAAGGATAGTGCACGCATGAGAGGTCTGTTGGGACCCAGAAGTCAAAGAAACAAAGTACATTTCCTTTTTCTAGATGCTCTCCCTTATTACACACAGTACGTAACACAACCGAGCCCAAGCTTTGCTTCTAACTCAAAGACAGCAACACCTTCCCACCTCCCAGAGCTCTGCAAACTACAAGCAAGTTGTTATCACACACAAAGAGCAGAAGGTGCTCAGAACCTCTGCCTTAAATAGCAAAATGAGCAGAGGAATGAATGGTTGATATTGGGACTGTTGAAATCTTTCAGCCACATGTTTCTTCACTTCCCTCCTGTTCTATTGAACACACAGTGAAGGGTAAGCTAGACCTTGAGACACCAGACTTGCTCCTACACAGGGAATGTCATCCTTGTGCTAAATTTACACCAGTTACACTCAAGTGACATTCTTCGAAGTGGGGCAACTTCCCTCTTTTTGTCTTGACTGAATTGCTGTTAAGAATCTATTAAATACCAGTCAGTTAACTTTATACATAAGCTCTTCTCACCATGCCTCTCATCTACTAGAATCAGATGATTCCTAAATACCAACCAGACAATGCAAATACTGCTGCCACAGTTTGCAGGTACCTGGAATAGATGCAGAAGGTGCTACAGATGCCACAGGCATAGGAGGCATGGAAACTCCACCGAAAGAGCTGTAGCTGACACCGTTGGAAGCTCCAACACTGGAAGGAGGCTGGATGCCTGAGCCTGCGCCTCCCGGGGAGTTCTGTTCTGGTAAACTAGGAGAGTTTTCCCAAGCTTTACGAGCAGACTCCATCTACGGAAATGAAGGACAATAACTACAGACAGTTCAAACGGGGAGGACAATACTGAAGCCATGAGTTCCTCATCTATGACCTGTTGGCTCAAATTCAGTCTAGATGTAGTGGAAAGCTGGCAGGTCTCAGGTCATGGGGTTTCACAGCAATTTCCAATGGGCAAGCATCCTTCACAAACACTCAACCCCTACTTGGTATCTGCTGAGCTTTCTGGGTTTAGTGGTGTTTCTTGTCTAGTTTGGATTTTTTCTGTTGATGCTGTTTGGGTTTGGGCTTTTTTGGGATGGGGTTGTTTGTTTTGTTTGGGTTTTGTTTCTTTTTTTTTTTTTTCCTTCTTTAGACCATCAGGCACCTAGGATACCTGACCAACCATCTTCCCCAGCTACTGAAACAGCAGGAAAGCTCTGTTGCACTTTTCTACAAGTGCCAAGGACTTCAGCATCCAGGACTGTTGCTGTAGTCAGCATATGCACACTTTTACTGGAGCTAATTAAAGATTTAGCAGTACCTAATAAAACACTCTGGGAAAGATCTCTCCATCCTACATAACCTGGCCATGGAAACATGGTATCCACACCCAGGACAACCACACATGCCAGCTTGCTTACCTTAAGAGTGAGATCTGCAGTGGGGAAGGACATTGGGTTGAGGCCAATGCAACGCTGAAGGTGATGATCTCTTCGCAGAATGGGAATGGACTGCGTTAACCCTGCCTGAGGGGAGATGGGTCAATGGTGAGTACTTTATAACTCTCATGAGAAAGTCATAAGCTACCAGCTAGCAACTCTAGTACACCTCAAAGGATTTAATCCTCAGCGGTACTGCAGGAGTTAAGTACCACATTCGACTGTGATCCATTCTGCTGTTGGAATAAATGAAGCTTTGGTTATGTGCAGTGACGCCCTCTCTGTCAAGTTACACTAGTTTCTACTTAAGCATCAATCGGACTCAGTAACTTCATTTTGCACGAGTTCCTCCACCTGTCCCGTATTTGGAATCCACCTAAATTTTGGACAAAACCTCTTTGTGAAAGAGCACTTCTGAAAAAACACCCTTTTAGACAAATCTCCAAAATCAAAGAGATAACAAACTTGAAGACATTTCAAAGAAGCTTTGCGAGTTTCTCATACTGCCGAGCACAGCTGAGCTACAAGCTGGGCTTTCAGTGTGCTCACTCTTTCATATATAACAATGAGATACCCAGGTGTCTGGAATAAGCTGGGAAACATCCAAAAGAGCCTAACCAAAGTTACACTTCTCTGCCTTGCTGTGGCAGAATAGACCTTCCGAGGATGCTGGCAATTCGGAGCTAAAAACACCACTATCTGTACAACTTCCATTACCAACGCTCTTGTGTCTCAGGGGAGGAAGCTGGTGACCTCAGACATACCTATTGCTTTACACAAGTCACAGTGATAATGGGGTTGCTCTCTATACCCCTTTTGAGTGAGCAATGCTCCTCTTACCAATGTACCTCGAGGGCACAGATTTCCATTATGGGTTTTAGTCACATGTGCAGCCTAAGCATTAAGTGGGAAATCAACTGCAAAGATATATACTTGCTCTCTTTGGAGCGAGGTTTAACCAAGGAGTATCTCCAATGAATCAGTGCCAAAAGAAATACTTACATTACTGGCCAAGGCATCCTGCAATTTGGTGACAGGGTTAGCTGCAGTGCCAGAGGCAGAACCAGGTGGCAAGCTGAAATCAGAATCCTGAAAGAGCAAAACATACAAAATTCAAATCCAGGTTCAAGGGCCACCCATCTGCTTCTCATGGTTAATGACTCTAGCCTGAATCACGACACTAGACACTAAAGACTGCTCTCCAGTAAGACTTGCTGGAAGAGAACAAGACGACATTTCTCAGCACTGAGCAGCAGGCAACCCCCAGAGGCACACAAAGGCTTAGATGACCGTAATTTTGTCCCTCACCTCTGTTACCACCCCAGCTGGTCCTTGGGACAGTATTTCCAAGTGGATATTACATGTTTGCCGAGACATCTTGAGTACCTGGTTTGTGTCAGTAATGAAATCTAAGGCAAATCTACAGCTGGAAGCTTCCTCCAAATCATCCTTCTGCCCCAAACCACCTTTCCTATTTCAACAAGCTCAAATCACCAAGAAGATGCAATTAAATTCAATCCTCACTTTAGGATTTACTCCAAATTCAATGGGTGGCACAGGAAGTACAGAATCCACGTGAATTTCTACCCCGTTAACAGGGGGAATATTGCCTTCCAGCCGTTCCGTTCCCTCCGAACCCTTTCTGTTTTTCAGGGAGCGTTCGTTGCCGATTGGTCCAGGCTTGTGTTCCTTGTTCTGTCCTGAGCCTTGATCTGAATCCTTAACAGGAAAGCAAAGAGGCTGAGACACAAAGACTGAATAAGCCAATCTCAAGCCTTAAAAATGCTATCAAGAACAACACAACCACTTCACAGGGTCTCCCACTATGAGCTCTGGCTTGGCTGCAAATCCAGATTACCTTTTTATCAGATTGCTTCTGCGCTTGCTCCTTCTGGCAGTCAGGCTTTGCGTCCACCAGGCCAGCCCCATTCATCTCCTCTGGTTTGAGGGTGCCATATGGAGAACTGCGCTGAGAGGAGGTAGCGGAGGATTCCCGAGACTCCGCGCTCAAGTCAATGCCACTATCCCCCTGGCTGCCTTTAAAACCCTGCTATGCAAAGCACGAAATGTGTTAAAGCCCCAGACTCCAACCCAGCTCCACAAAGGAGGGAAAAAAAAACAATCCCAGAAAACAGCAAGACCACGTCCCTTTTCAAATCGCATTCTCAGTTAACTGCAAAGGATTTGGGGATCCCTTGGCTGCTGCTTCAGCTCTAAGCAACCCTGAGACAGGGTAAACCAATGCACCAAATGGACTGTGGCTTTAGAATAAGCAAGAAGTGATGAACACAAACTAGGCTGAGATTGCCAAGCTCATTTCACTTGTGACCCAAACCAGATTTGAACTCTGGTCTCCAGAGGTGAAGAATTAAGGAACCTCCTCCACCCTCCCTACAGTAAGGCTACAGCTACACACTGCTCACGGGCAGAGGCACGCAGACATGATCTACAGGACTCCACCACACTCTGCGTCCAGCTAGGAGCATAACCTACCAGATGGTTACTCTAGATTTACACCCGCACAGAACACCTCTACGTCAAGATTTGAGCAGCATCAAGCTCAAATCAGAACCGCAAAGGGACAGTTTAAAATTGCAAAAGCAGAGCTGAGACTTGCTAAGCACAGATGGAGCAATGAGAAGCATAAGCCACCTATGTTAACTTTACACACAAAATACCTGAATGGCACATCAGGTGCCACTTACTTACCTCTGTGGTGCTAGATTCAGTACCATTAAAGGTATTTACAGGTTTGTTCCAGGAATCACTGCCAGGAGACTGAACAGAAAGCGCTGGAAGAAAACAAGAGGGCAGGGTTCAGCTGTTTGTAACACAACTATGAGCACACCTGGTACACTGTGCATGCTACACTATGAATGTTCCACTTCTAGACACGAGATACTCTCCCCACCTCAGAAAGCCAGTGTTGCCTGACCAGCTGAGATGTGAAGGGGCACAAAGAATACAGGGTATGGAGAACAAGGAGACTTCTTAGGGAACACGGAAACAGTAAAGGAAGAAAGGGCAGAGACAGAAACAAGGAAGGCAACAGCTGTTCAGTGTTACAGAATGAGAAAACAGAGGAAGACAAAATAAGAAAATGGGTGAAGCAGATGCAGCCCAACAAGCTAGAAAATGCTATGTAATAGGTTCTTAATGTTACATGATGACTCAAGAAATAGACTAGGAGACTGACATGGTCAACAACAGGAGGTGGACGGCTGAACAGCACAGTATGAACAGATGCTACTCTAGATGTCTGCTAGCTCCCCTCCCACTCCCACTAGCATCATTCTCTTAAGCACAGACACCCTGTCCTTCCTGTACATACCAAAGGATTACTCAGCTTTCTGAACACTTCAGAAGTACTCCATTTCCTAAACTTACCTGGGCTGTTGCTCTCCCAGATCTCTGTGCCCAGGCTGTTTCCAGACACTGCTACATCACCTTGCTCCAAGCACAAGCTGTTCTGCTTCTTGGCAAACCGAGGAGGAATGCGAGACTGAAGGACACGGGCCTTAGCTGGTGCCTGAAACAGAAAAGACACAGCCTGCAAGACCTGTTCCTGCACTGAGCTAATACAGCTCGGTCCTCGCAAGTTCAAACCACGCATTTCTATATGCTGCAATAACAAAAGCCCCCAACTCATCTAATAGAACCATACAAAGTAATTCTGATATGCAAACCTCTTTCTTTTAAATGGACCCTGTGGCTACTGGGAGGTTCTCCCAGTATAACAAGGCAGTGAAAAAAGCTGCCTCCAGCAGCATGAGATTTTCTGGGGGAGAAGAGGTAGAGGAATGGGATACAAAGCAAAACACTTTGTGGGCCCTGTTCCTCCGACTGCAGTCCAACAACATATCAGGTTAAGCTTTTTCTGCCCCTCACTCCTCACCTGAGCAGCCTGTTCCTTTTTCCTTCGCTCTTCTTCCAGCAAGCGACGCTGCTTCTTAGTAAGAACCTCAATGAAGCCTTCACCTGCCATAGAACCTACTTCATTCTCTTCTGCTGTGTTCGATACCCGACTATCAATGATGGTACCTGAACAAAGCACATACAGGGAAAAAACAGTGCATTTGTATATGCAGATAAAGCTTTAAAACTGCAATAACAAAGAGTGCATTTCAAACAGAATCCATGCTACAGGTAAGCAAGTTCAGCCAGCAGCACTGCAGAGCTCAAGTTCCCCACTCTGGATGCTCTCTTAATTTCCTTCACACTATATAAAGTATTTTGGGCTTGCAATTTAGCATCTTGGATAGAAATACAGAAATATTATCCCTAAAACCTGCTTTTCTATAGAATAAACATTAAAGAGACTGTTAGATCGGGCTGAAAAGTTTGGGTTTAAAATTGAAAGCCATCTTTTGTCTTTCATGTTTTCCTTATTTAGATACACTGGAATTTTCTTGTTAGTGTAAATAAATGGAAAAAAACTAGCCTGATACTTAAAATGACACTGGATGGAATGAGTCTGTCTTGAAGTTGTGTTATCCCTTTAAAGAAACAAATCAGTAGAGACACTCACTTCCATAACTCAGTTCAAACTGTGACAAGGCCTCTCCCTTCTCACTTGCTCTTTGTGCAGTGGATTTGGGCTCCTTCTCTGCCTTTTTACCTGGCCCCTCAGCACACTCTGAGTTGGCATGGGAGGCCCTATCCAAGCTGTAAATGGAGTGGCTGCTCCCACCACTGGTGTTGCCAAGGCCCCCTCCTTCTTCTGGAGACCTATAAGGAAAGAAGGGAAAGGAATTAGATTTGTCCCTACAAGACGAGTAAATGTACCAAGAGGAAAACACATGGGCTGTATTTTCTTTACCAGTTTTCTAATCACACCTCATCCTTTCTCAGCCTTTGGCCAACTGAAGCAGATGTTAAAATTCTGAGCATGCAGCCCATTACAAAGATGTTACTGGAGATGTGGGATAGAAGGAGAATACCTGTAGCCATGAGTCAAACTTGCTGCCCCTGCAACAAAGCTAAATACCCTCACTTGTCTCTATGAGGAGGGCCCTGTGTCTTCCCTCCTATGACACTGCTCTAGCAGCTCCCCTTTGCAATTAATGCATCCTTCTTGGTAAGGATCAATGTGAGGGAAAGGGAGATGGGGAGAAGCTGATGACACTGAAAGAGAAAAAAAAAAACCCGTAGTTTTCCTATTTCTCCCAGGCTTTTTTGTGCCCATCTGACCACCATCTACACATCATTCCCAAGTGTTCAACTCACTAAAGAGTAACCTGCCCCAGGAAAACCCGGCCCTCACTTCTGTCCTCTGCTACACTCCACTGGGGATTCATGACAGGAGAGGAAAGACACAACAGGACTGGAATTAAGGACCAAGATTTCCTTCATTATTTGTCATCTAGCGAGAAGCAGTACAGACAGTAGAGAGCTGCCTTGGTCAGAAACTAAGGTGAAGAGCAGCAGCACATGACATGACCACAGTTTCTCAGCAACTTCCATAAACCTTGGCATGGGTTTGGCATGGGTTTCCATAAACCTAGATTCCCAGCATGGAAGCAAAGGCAGTGATCAATAGTGAAACAGACGGTGATGAAACCCTTGGATCTCACACAGTTGGATAAACACTCGTGGAAGTCACCTGCACTAGATGAAAAGAAACACAGCCCATAGCTCTTCGCCCAAGTCCAGCCCTTCTCCAACCTTGATACCCACGTATCAGGTGGCAGATCTCTGCACATCAGAATGCAACCTCACCTTTTGCTTTTTATCAGCGTCCCGTTCTGCTGACTCTCATATCTGGAAGCTGTTCCCACACCAGTCCTGACAGACTGCTCTGCAAACCCTGCCGGCTCAGCCTTGCGGCTCTGCCTGTCCACAAGTGGCCTTTGGCTTGAGAAGCTCCTCTTTGCCAGCTCCCTCTTCTCTCCCAAGCTCCCACTGCAGAGGCCACCCTCCAGCTGGCCTTCACTCTCTGAAACTCCCTCTCGCCTCTCCCGCCGCTCGCTGAAGTCACTGCTTTCAGATGCAGTTTCCCATTCCTCATTGGCGTGGTCTGATGAGTTCTGGTAGGACAGCTCAGGAGACCGTCTGCCCGAAATGCTGCTCTTCTCTGCACTGGTCAGCTTGGGTCTTCCAGGCCACTGGCTGGGCAGTAGGCTGGGGCCTCCTTCCTCAGGGTTCCACTGGCCAACTGATTCCCTCTCTTGCCTGAGGCGCCTGAATCGTGGGGGCTTGTCTTGGCGGGGGGGACGCCGCCTCCTGAACGGCCTGTTCTCTATGTTCTCCTGATCCGCTGAGTAATCCTCCTGGAAAAAGTGCCTTTTGTCATCCAGATGACTCTCATCGAAAACCCGGCTGGAGAAGGAATCCACGTGTTTGTAAGAATCCTGAATGTAGTCCCTGTCAGCCTGCTGCCTGCTCCCAAAAGTGTCCGATGGAGAGGTGTGGCTGTACTCCTGCCACCCTGCTCCCCCACTCCTGCCTTGCCACTGCGTGGGCTCCTTACCCATGAACCCCCTTCTCCCATAGCCAGAGTTGCTCAGTCTTGGCGGCAGTGATCTCCCAAAAGCTCTCGGTGCCCTCATCTTTGGATCCAGACTATTGTGATCATCTGAATAGATTTTGTTGGACCTCCACGACTCTTTGAAGTCTCCCTTTTTTAAATCACTGTCCTCGCGGTCCAGCACGGAACCTTCGTTGCTGTTTTCTGAGCCCCTTTGCCGGCGACGCTTAGGGAGCTCCTCATACTCTGACCCTTCGCTGTGCGTCTCGCTCGCAATGCGGCGCCTTGGCTTGCCCCTGGGGAAGTCCTCTGCCTGGTTGAACTCCCTCAGCCCTCGGCCTCGGCTGCTCCGCTGGTTGTTATAGACCCCCCGGCTGCCCACTACAGTGCCTCGGCCTCGGAAAGTGAACTCTCTGAAGCCTCTCCCTCGTCCACGTCCTTGACCTCTCCCACCAAAGGCTTGTTCCTCATCAATGAAGATCCAGTTGTTTCTTTTGGTGGGAGGGAGGTCACCGGATTCTCTGGATAATTTGTTCTCCCAGGTTCTTTCTGGTTTCTCTTCCTCTTCTTCTTCCTCCTCTTCCTCTTGGGATTTCTCAGCCTCTCGGGCAAGGGTGGCTTGGGAAGAACCTTTGTCATCCAGCACGTAACGTGTGGAGTTCACTAAGGCTGCAGAATCATCTGACTCACTTTCTACTTTCTGAACAGCTGCCTTCTCCTTCAGTGGGCGCGAGGTGTCCTCTGCTTCAAGCTTAACCTTCTCCATCTCCTTCTCCTTCTCCTCCACCTTGAGGGCTTTCAGGACTGGCTTTTTAATTGGGCCCGATCGCCGCGTCCTCCCCATTTGCTCCTGGTGCTGACCGCTGGTGGTGCGGTTCTCAGGAGCCCACTCTGTTGTCTCTTCTGTGGGCTGCTTGGTATTAGCTCCTTCTTTCTTCCATGGGTCAGCACTGAATGACTGCTCATCCCTGGGAGTTTCTTCAGCAGCTTCTGCTGCAGTCTCTGCAGGTTTCTCATGGTGGTTGATATCCCAGCCATTGTACTCAGGCTTCTTCTCTGCCTGGATGAAATCAGGCTGTAGGGGTGAACACCTCAAGTTTGCGTGGCGGCTCCCAGCAGGACAGGTTTCCTGCACTGTCTCCTGATGCTGAAACAACAGATCTTGGCCTATCCTCTGAGAAGGCAGACAGCTGTCAAAGTCTGCTTGGGCCTTTTTGTCAAAAGCATTCAAGTACTCCTCCCCTCTGTCCTCAAAGAGATCTCGCTGGGCGCTCAGACTCTCCTGCCTTCCAGGAGCAGCAGAGTAACCATCGTTCCTGAGAAGGAAACAAACAGTAAACAAAAGAGTCAGCTAATGCAAAGCACAACATGTCTCCAAGGGCCTAGGCTGGGCACAAGAGGTGAAAACAAATAAATCAGTTGGTGTTTGTTCTAAATCACGAGGCAATAAGCCTATAAACACCTGAATGCTGGGCAGATGTGCTATGGCCCCAGGCTGTACTGCCTGGTTTGTCTAATCAATGGACAATGAAAAAAACACTTCCTAGCATGCATGGGCAAACTTAAGAAATAAAGGGAGATTCAGTCTCCAACATATGCGGAGATACAAAAACAAGGAATTGGTTACAGAAAGTCCCAAAGAATTCAGACACAAACTAGAAAATATCAGAATTTTTAACTCGGTTTTCTGTAATTACCCACGTGGGTGACAAGAGCCTTTTTCCTACTGAACAGACTCCCAAGCTGGTCAGCCTAGACTGACATTAGATAGAAAAACTCTGAACAGCTCAGTTTAAAGCACATCCACGACATAACACACTCAAGAGTGTAAGGATGCTAACAGAACAGTACCTTGGCCTATTCAGAAATATCATCTTTTAGGTCCACTCTACACTTCCCTTTCAGTAGGGATGACTTATGGCATCACCTCCCATCACAGCACGCATAAGGAGAAGGGTGCTCTGCACTCACCTGGCATGCAGCCCCTCCATGGTGATGCTGTCAGCCTGTTTTTGATGTGACAGGGAGTACCCTTTAGCCTGCAGGGATGTGTAGCTCTCCTGGCCCCACACTGGCACAGGGTCCAAGGGAGCAGTTTTCCTTTCTGCTGTCCCTGCCTGGCAGTTCTGATCTTCAGACCGACAGCTGCTCCCACCGATGGAGTCCTGCTGAATCATGGGCTTCATAATTCCTGTCAAGACAGAATTCACACCATTAACACTAGGATCTCAAAACCAAGAAGAATTAACAATCCACAGCTAGCCTGACTCCCCTTCCCTTCAGGGCAGCAGGTGACTGCAGCCATGGAAACCTTTCTGACAGAGGGGAGATTGCGCTTGGGAAACACACAGCTGGGAAATACACCTGCAGTGATAAAGAAGGTGACATAGCTTTCAGAACGCTACACACCATCATTGGCTTGGAAGCAAGCAGGTGTATGGACACAAACCACAAACTCAAGAAAACGGCTTATACATCCTGATGTTTACAGTCACACCTCTGAAGATCAATAACAACACAGGAAGGTGCTAGAAGCACACAGCTCAGGAACTACAGGATCCCAGTTCTCAAAAAGGGTCTATTAAGATTTCACATGTTTACAGTAACTCCCTATCTGATCCCTCTCTAAGGGGCAAGATCTGCTTTTACACCTCCAAGGCTCCATAGCTGTTAGGGAAGACCTACCCACTGCAGTGCAGAGGACAGACAGGCAGGTGTCCTCCCTCCCAACCTCCTCCATCCCCTTAACCAGCTCTCACTGCAATCGACTCTTTCTCATCCCTACAGAAGGTCAATCACAGCCAGCCAGAATTTAAAGTCTGGATAGAGGTAAGGTGGCTGAAGTACAGCAACCTTCCAGACATGGATCAACTCAACAGCATGATAAAGGAGAACACTGAAAACACCTTACCTGAAGGGTGAAGGGCTGAAGGGTAGAAATCCACAGGGGTGCGACTCTGGGCCATGCGAGGGTCCATGTAAGAGGGCATCATCATCCAGCGAGGATCAAAGCCAAGCATCTGGGGGTGCGGCGGATAGAAGGTCCGTTGGGGATGGGAATGGGATGGGGGAGGATAGATTTGCTGCTGCTGCCAGTGCTGCATCTTGTACAGCTGCTCCTGCAGGGAAGAGGATGAGCTGTTTGACATGAATGGTCACAGTGCCAGGAATCGCATTTAAAAACCAGCCAGGCAAAGGAAAACACATTCCATGTATTAGAGTCTCAAAAACAGATCAGATGGGAGGGTACAGAAGATAAAGGGCAACTCTACCAGCTGGGAACGTGACAGTAGTTGTTATCTTCTGAATACCCAGAACAGCCAAAATATGTTGCAGCCAGAATATCACACCTCCATAGGCCAGAAAATGTGGCCAAATGCAAGGGATAAGCTTCAAGCCCAGAGTTTGCACTTGATTAATGCTTCTACGAGCTACAGGACAGGTTCCGGTCAAACAATTTCCTAATTGGAACCAAGTACTTCAGCACACACTGCTCTTCAGGGGAAATGCAATTGTAAGTTATTTAGTGTGCATGTATATTAGTGCTACTCATGTTAGCCAAACAGATTACATAAGAACAACCTAAAGTCAATTAAGAGAGCTATTAATAATTTATAGTATTTCTCCTGCATCCTCCAGAGACAAGCTGACACTTTAAGGTTGTTTCCCATCTCTTGCACAACTGTCATGATCATAATCTGATTTGACATTTAACTGCTGCTAAAGGTCTGAGAATCACCTGTATTTGAGGGGAGTTTTGCGTACCAAAGTTTTCAAAGGTAAAGGGTTCCCATTAACACAAAATACATTTATTTACCTGTCAAACTTTCCATCGATTCTTACTGAGCTTACAGCAGTGTCAGACACTGTAACTGTTCATCAAGAAAGACAACCCCCTACTGCAGAGCCAGAGAGACATCCTTAAATCTGAACCTGACACATCATTACAGCAGGAAACTCAGATAAATGCAAAGATTATATCTGAGTTATCTAGTGCTCTAGTACCTCAGAGAAAATTTCATTAATGATACCAACACTAGTATTTATTTTGTTCTTATCATGGAACCATTGCTACCAAAGCAGCAATACAAACCAGCCAAAATACAAACTGCCTCATACATACTAATACCACAAAGGGTAAGAGAAAATAAAAATGAAAATTTCATGTTCTTCCAGTAGCAATGACTTGTGGAATTACCAGCATGGCATCAGAGACATCCAATTCTTTTTAGTTTAAAAGCATCTCTTTTAAAGAGTAACATCGGCAGCGTTTGCTGCTGTGCATCAGAATCATGAAAATGTCAACTGCCGAGTAACAAGCACAGGGGAACATCCATAAAAGAGCAATTACTGAGCTCCCAAGCAAAAGCCAAATGTGAGCTCCTCATTACGGTCTGCAGCAGCATTGATTATATCACATTTCAAGTGGTTATTCTATGAAGACTGGCAATTAACTTTGCACTATCTCAAGCCTGAATATTCTGTCCCTCAGTCTAACTAAGGAGGCTCACTGCCTCTGGAAAAAGAGCTGAAGAGCACGTATGGCTCATACAGCACTGTAACACCAGGCAAGATGCAAGATATACAGCAGTTCTGGCTGATCTCTCAGAGCCCCAGAACGGAGTTTTCAATGAAATAAAAAAGAAACAGCCAAGACCAAACATATTTATGGTGCAACAAAAATAAAGATCTGAAAGAGCCTCACAGATAAAACTTGGGTAGGTGGAAAATGAGAGCAGATGTAAAGGACCAGCTCTCTGCCAAGGCAGGAGGTAGAATGGGAATGTGCCACTTCACTGTGCTCACTTTCTGTCCCCAAGCAGCCCAAACTCCTGCCAACCTGAGCACAGTTTGCCCCTGGCAAGCAAATGGCTTCTCATATCTAACAGGGTTAGGGCACAGCAAGTGCAAAGTGAAATGGAAGCAGCTCATCCCCAAAGGTCTTCCTTTCCCTGGGCCTGTATGTTCAGCTCCTCCTCACTGCAGCAGTCAAGAACACTGGCTCTCATCTTATGCCAGGGGAGTAAGAACAGGTGTTCACCAGGTTCACTACCAGCCAAAGACATGAGACTTCACTGGATCAGGCCTATGGCAAGGACCAAGACAGCCATATGGGAAGGGGACCACATCCCCAGCTTCTCCTGCACACATACTTTTGCAAACCAGAGCTCTGCTATGAATCACATAGTCCCTAAGATCTCACACAGTCAGGAGACACCCAGACAACCATGTAAGACAAGTCAACGTTTCTGACAGCAGCAACTATTTTTCTCCCAGGCAAACCTGTGACAAACCTGGCCTGCCCATGCCTCTCCCCAGCCACAGAAAGCCCTAACCACAACAGTTCCAGCATCAAAGGGTGCACGAAGAATTCACATAACTCACCTAGAGTCTTTTTACCCATCAGACAGGATGTACCTGTAATTTCAAGTACCGAAGAAGACCCCCATTTATCACCTCTCAGCCCAAAGACAGTTGGTTAATTGGGCCTGATGGTGTTGAGAATCAAACAAATGCAACGGTTTGGTGGGAGTCCAAAGCAAGAGGGGTGGTAGTGTCACATCTGTTACCTGCTGCTGTTGCTGCTGCTGCTGCCTCTGGAACCGTGGGGGAAGAGACTTCTGGTATTTGCTGAACTCCTGTGCTGGAGAGGGAGCTTCTCTGAGCTCCTCCTCACTGCTGCTTTGGGCTGCTGCTGCTGAGGCAGGACTCTCCTCTTCCACATAGCCAACAGAGGCCTCTTGTGTGTGAAACTCAGGGGTTGCTGCAGAGAACAAAATAAACCTTGAAGATCCCTGCTCATGCCAGGGCTTGCAAGTGCACCACCACATCACAACATACATGGGTGAGGGCATGTCCTAACTGCATTACTTGGTTGAACTTTATTACAACCATATATAGCACATTACACACAACCTCTCTGACTTGCTTTGACAGCTCCAGAAGGCTTTGTCCATCTTGTTTTAGTGATAAATAGGATTTATCAGCCTTCTGCTTAAGCACTGGGGGGGGTAAACCAAGTCTCTTTCCCCTCTTATTCCTTAAACCTTCAAGCACTTACTGATAAAAGATTTTCTGACCCGGGGCCCAGAAGCACTTTCTCAATATCATCATCCAATCACAAGATCAAGAGGCCCATTCCAACGAGCTCTCTGCTAGCAGAGCTGACTGAGCATACATAGAGGCAATCAAAGAAGCCTGCACTTGTTTTAACTGGACTTTTTAAATAAACCTTCATCACCAATCCAAAATACTCTGCAGAGTACACGAAGCAGCTGATTTTAAGTGCAGATAAGGTACCCTCCAAACACTCTCCCCCAGGACCTCCCTGACACTTCAGGTGAGAGAGTGGCACAACACAAAAAGGCAATTCTCACAAGGTGAGGCAAGCAATGTTTCTGTACCTCTACGGAAAGCAGGACCATTCTCTTGCACAGCATTTTTCTCCATGCTTGCTGGTCTCACGTCTTCATTTTCTGGGTGTTTCTGGGTCTCCCCACTCTTCTGAGCCAGTTTGCACTTCTGATCAAGCTGCTTCAGCTTTGCAGCACAGGCTGCCAGACGCTCTTCCCTGGCTCGTCGTTCCTCCTCCTCCCGCCGCCTCCTGGCTCTCTCAACAGCCTCAGAGATCTCAGAGTGCACAAACTTTTGTCTCAGTGGCACCTTTTCTTCTTTATTGTCCTCGAGGGACTGCTGTCTGAGAACATTTCCCACTGTGGGTTTCTGCCAAAGGAAAAACATTCCTCAATAATTACAACCCAAACTTCTCCTGTACCTTCAGCTTTGCATCCCGCTGAGGAACTCCCCTCCTGACTCCCCACCCTCCTATTCTCATGCATGCAAATCCCCCTTTCGGTGGGGGGAGTTATTGCTATCTGATTTAATAGCTTCACATTCTCCCTGCCTGACAACCTCACTGCCCTGGACCAGCTTCGATTTCTTTTCTCTAGCAGGAGCGCTGTGCAGATGCATTTCTCTCCAGAAAACAAAGAACTGAGGAATTCCTCAGCATCCCATTTTCAACAAAACATCAAATTGGCCTCTTAAGGGCAGCAACGTGTCACATTCAGTGGCACAAATCCACTCACAGGAGTTCAAGCTACCTGGTATTCAGATGAAGAGCTCCAGCCATTCAGCTTCCTCAGAGGCTGCTGTGAATCCTGCCCTTTCCGGACTGACCGGGACAAGCCAACCGAGTCGCTCCAACTCTTTCCTTCCTCCAAGGTGTGTTTGGCATCTGCACTGTCTGCAGAGCTCAGGGACAACTGTCGCTGCCTTCTGGGATCCCAGCTGTTCCTGTAATATAAACAGCTTTGCTAATACACTTGTGACTTGCCTCAAAAAGCACTTCCACTCTTATCAAGTGGCAAAGACATCTGACTGTAGCAGGAAGGAAAGATCAAAAAACCACCAGAACATCCAATATGGTTTTCTTCCTAAGGAGCATCAGGACTAATACCACTACTGGGAGGAGGAAAAAAAGCCTGGCATCCTGACACTCAGCATCAAGACCTATGCACATCCTCGGAGCCCATTCACGACAATGGCCAGTGGAATCAATGAAGTTACAGTATGAATCAGAGAGGATCAAGCCTCAACATTTACAACAAGATTTAAGAAGATCCTGGTATTGTTTACTTTTACTGAAACAACCACAGGTGCAAATACAGCCTCTTCTTACCACTTCTGTCTTCCATCTTTAGCAAGAGGTTCTTCCTCTTCCTCATCTTCACTAAACTTCAGTTTCTCGGAGTAATCCACTTCTTCATGAATGCCTACAAAAACAGGATTGGAGAAAGGATATATGAGAGAAAAGAAAGAGGTCCTTTGTCCCGATAAAGCTTATGCCCTCTGTAGCACTAAACCAGACAAGGCACAGATAAGCTACTTGGAAAGCCAAATGTCCACCACTGGAAATGATGCAAGTAGTGTGGCCCCACACTGCTCAACAGCTGAGCTGGTCCCAGAAGAGGAGCAGCAAACAGTCTGGAAATGGGGGCTGAAAATGAGACAGCCACCAAGTGAGACTGTGGGTAAGTGGATACTTAACGCCCAAACTGAAAAGGTAGGACTAACTATTCTTCCATGTAGCCACACTGCTATCCTCCTGTTTGGTGTTTTCAGTTTTTAGGAGTCTTCAGATCCAATTCCTTGAGCACAGTGTGATGGAAAGGATCGGAAGGATCCATTGTGTCATCATTTACACCAATAGCAGTTTCACAACTACACACACCACTCTTTGCTTGTCCTCCTTCTGTGGCAGTGAAACAGAGCCACCAGAATATATATCCTGGCTATTTCACGCTTCATCAGGGAAGAGTAACTACTTCACCTCCTAAGTTGTTGCCTGAAGCTGGAGAATGGAAGCACTTTACCTGCCCATCCATCATCTGCATCGTTGTCTAGTTCATCCAGCCCCTTTAGGTTCTCTGCATTGATAATGGTGGGCCGAGGTGCTCTTTCCATTTGCTGCCGAACCGGACGTGTCGGGCGGGACAGGCTGGGCCTGTTCTCTTTTCTACAGGGAAATGCAAAAACATGGTTAGAAACAGCAAACAGTAGAGAAAAGAATGTAGAGTCGAGTTTGTAGGAGTCAATCAGACCTTTTCTACCACACTTACATACAACCTCGAACCCTCTCTCCCTGTCCAAAGGGTTTTTTTCCCCTTGTCTACCTGGTACCCACTTTCTAGGGCTGACAGATGAGAGCCGCCACCCTTCCAGTCCAGAATCATACACAACTACTTCTCTTGTCCACTGCTCTTCAGACACACAGTGATTACAGTACTGCAACATTTCAGGTGCTACGGCAGATGAAGCAAAGCACTACTTCTTTAGGTAAAAATCAGGTTTCATCTGTGGCTGTCTGCTGCTTCACCTACACAGCTGAAACCTTGGTCCAAACTCCTGCATAGTTTAAGGGTCATGTCACCACCCTGAACCTGCCCCTCAAGTGGGATGGTCATAGAAGCCTTACCCATCCTGGTCATTCATCTGGTACTGTCTGAAAGGTACCCGGGGCTCAAGCCGAAGCTGAGGAACAGGGAAAGACCCTCGGTCCAGCGATGCAGGGGTCTCAGATGGCTGTTGCGGACACATCTGGAACAAGACAAAGTAGATTAGCCTGTTTTTCCTTGCCACACGAAGGCTTTCCCAGATAGGTTACAACCTGAGCATGGTAGCTGCATCCACACAAAGGGAAACCAAACATTTCACATCTGGTTGCCTAACATGCCACATGCTAATGGTTACCCTCACCAGCCCTGGAGGGAAAGCAGCAACTTTTCCTTGGGCTGAGCAAGGCTGTGTTACACTACTCCAGCTTGAAAGCGCAAGTATGCAACAGGGGAAGCTAAAAATAGATCAAGAGGGATCCCTGAGCAAGCCACTGAACCAACTGAACATCGCAGACAACTTCCTCAACCCACACACACATTTCAATAAGGACATTACAGCTGTGGGGAAAGAACAACTCACAAAAGCAGGTAGCATGTCATGGTATGTAGGTGGCTGGTAGACATTCCCCATGAACTGCGAAGCCCCTTTGCGGACAGGCTGAGCTGGGCGGAGAGACGGCTCCTTCGGATCGCTGGCACTCACTGAGGAGGGGGCTCCGTCTCCGGTGCTGGGGGTCTTGCTGCCCAGCTCAGCAGGGGAGGCGGTCAGAGACGTGGCAGAGGTTATGTTCCTCCCACCGCCCTCCCTCCAACTGGTGACATCTGGAAGGGAGGTGGTAATTACATTAGCATTTGTAAACGCAGAGAGTTACTCCAGCAGAAAGTCTTGAGCTCAAATACTCTGGGTCAAGCCCTAATGTAGAAGAACACCAGGGACCAAGGAAAATTTCTCAATGTGTTTATTTTCCAAAGTGTAGCAGCATCAGCTGTTAACTAAATAATTGCTGCACCAGTGGTGTCCTTATTTGTCAGTAAGACTGAATTCCAACCAACTCTGCTCCGCATCTCCCCATCTCTAACCCTGCAGAAGGCCAATGAGATCATGCACACACACTCCAAGAGAAGCCACATTACACCACCCACCCGTTTCACTTGTGACTCCCCTAGCCCAGGGGGAAAGGGTGTGCTTTGCAACAACACTCAGCAACTTTTACTAAACAATGCAGTAGATGACACTCCATACTCCACTGCCTGGACCACAGAACTCAGGCAGAGAACATCAGCACTGCAAGTGAATCTCAGGTCATTTGCTAAGCAGCTGGACACATGTGAGCTCATAAAAAGATAAAGGTGAATATCTGGTATTATCCTGACCTGGCATCCCACTGCCCAAAACAGTGTATGGGGTTATGAGCTGGGATAACGCAGAAAGACACAAGCATTGACTTACTCTGGGGGCGGAGGCTTGGTCCTGGCCCATACGACGGATCTAAGGCGCCCTTTTCTTTGCCAACCTTGTCCTGCTCGCCAGCTGCTTTCAGCGTCGGAAATTCCTCGGGAGAGAAGGATAACAGTCGGCTTGAGGCCCTTGAACCTGTCAGACAAGTAAGTGTGGGACTCAGAGCAGATCCTTCCACTTTTTCAGTTCCCTTAAGAGATCAGCCTGGAAACTGGTTTCCAGAGAATCTGAATCTCCATCATATTTAAACCCCAATTACTATCGTACCAGCACCTCAGCTCGCATCCAAAACGCTCTGAGACACTGTCACCAACACAACAACACATGTCTTCACCCAGTACTCCCACAGTCTTTCACTTGGGATCTTCATTTAAATTCGCACATTCACCAGAGTGAACTTTCTCAGTGTCCAATTGTTCTTTTAAAGTACAAAATTCAGACTGAGGCAGAGATATAAATTCCGCAAGATCCCTTACAGCTGATACCTCTTACCAAGTATTTGACATTTCAGACTCTTTCTGCTCTGATCTCACTCTAAGGGAAAGGCTATTGTTAAGATTTCTGGAGACATACTCAATGAAAGACCACAGATAAGGCCCGAGAGCTATGTGCTCTACCCCACTCTTCCCTGCTGCAGCATTTTTAAGATGCAGATCACTGGCCAGATCAGACCAGCTTCATTTCTAGTCACTGGCAAAGCATCTTGCTGAGTCATCAGCCACCCCAGAATGACAGCTTTCTGTCAATGCTAAAGATCAGCCAGTGCCTGGAAAACATACCACAGTGATTTTCCTAAAGCTGTTGGCAAGGTAACACTGAATAAAAGGAAATTGTCAGCATTACTGCACTACTAAGGATTTAAAAAACTTTTCTGAGAACTGTCTCTTGGTGTTACTTGGCTAATTCTCTTTCTAAAAAAGGCATTTCAGAATTGCCAGGTTGGAAGTACCAGCAATGAGTACTGAAGACCTAACAGAAGAGGCTCATTTCTTTGTCCCTCCTTGCCTTAAAACATCAAGGCTTCTTGAAGTCATTTCACTTTCTGGAACTTGCCCAATGCACAAGAGCTCCCACCTCAGTATTTCAAGGGAAGATACTGGAACTGCTGCATGTAAAACCTTCAAATATTTCAGAGAGATGAGAATACACAAAGATGACATTTCTCAAACACTACAAAACATCTGAGATGTGCCAGGAGTTCTGATTTCTACTGCATTATTCTAGAGAACTAGAACAACAATGAGATGAGAGTACTGACAACGTGTCTTTCAGCGAAGGCTTCCACCTGCAAGTAAGGCTGCACAATGTAACAACTGTTACGGCGCAGGCATTAACAATTTGCAACTCTAACCCATGGTAGCATCACACTGATAAAACTTTGGTGCATCTTCCTTTTTCTCCAAGTGCCCCCTATAGAGAAGACACTGGCACGGAGCAGTTCATGATTAATCTACAAGACCACACTTCTTCAGGATATACCCTCCAAGAAAGATTTTACAGCAGCAATACCTAAAAGAGAGCAAAAAGCAAAGGACTTTCCTCTTTGTCAATAATATTAGAAACTGCTATATTAGCTTCAGAGGAAAAGCAGTTCTCAATGCCACTGAAGACGAGGTGTGAGGAGATGGGATGGCCTAGAGAAGTCCTTTCAGTCAGATTTCTGATGCCTCTGTGATTCAATTACCTTCTAATTAAGCTGCTCTTAGCCACACATGCAACTCTTTCCTTGGGTTGAGAACTCTATATTGATACGTGTGACCTAGAATGAGTTTTCAAAAAATCTTTTTAAGAACATTGTTACATGATGGGATTTCAAAACAACCGTAGGAGGTACAGACACAGCAAGTGTCTCAGAAGTACCAATTAACCAAACAAGACACAGTCTTTGCACTGGCCACCAACCTCAGGCAAGCGCAGGTCGCTGCTTTAACATTTAGCCTTTCAGAAACACCTTCTCATTAAGGGACTTGTCTCTTAATTATCCCTCATTAAGGAGAGGCTTGTCCCCTTCATTTCTGCAATCTGCAGCTCTCAATTCTCTCAAATCTCTGCAGTTTCATTCAACAACTGAATGGTGCCAGGTCTGTTCACATTAAACCAGTGGAACCGAGCTGTTATTCTCACTACAGTTTTAATGGTAGTACTTAGTGCAGCTGGAAATCACCTCCTGTGTGGAAATGGATGCATGTGAAGACAAGTAAACTCCCAATTTCTGCTAATACTGCTTTAGGATCCTGAGTCAAGCAGAACCCATTAGCAGCACAGTCACCCAGGGAGATTTAACAGAAAGGTCTCAGCCAAGGCATAGGCAAGTACATCCTGCAACAGCTCCAATGCCACTTCCACCCACTGACACTGGACCAGGGATGCTGTGAGCAGCCTCCCTGAGCATTATCATTATAGCCTCACCTTTGACCACCTAATTAGGTGAAGCTCCCTGTGCTACTAGCCACGGAGATGCCTGTATTTCCAGTCTGCAATGTCCTCCCCTTTTCTTCTAAACCAACCCCTCCACTCTTCCACTTTGCTTTCTGCACCTTTACTACATGCTGCTCTGGGCTGATGGAAGATGCTCAAGAAGGGGCAAGTGTTTCCTTTCTCCTCCAAAACCTTCACCTCCCAGAACTCCCTGCTGCTTCCCAAGTGCATGAATAATACTGGTTCAAGGTGGTGAATAAACACACCCTGTTCAAGCTATGCCTTGCAGTGGCAGACCTGAACAGATGCAGCTGCATCACTCCAGCCAACACCCCACACAGATTGAAAACAAGACTCATAAGGCCTCAGTGCACTGTAACCAAGACAGCTGTGTCACCATTCCACACTGGTCCAGGCAAAGAAGGCAGAAAGAAATGGAGTCCACTCCATCTCATGCCTATCTGGGAGATGCAAGGAATTCCCAGCTCCATTTCTGTTTATCATACTCACCACCTTCTTGTCCTGCTGGCTTTCCATTCAGCTGTGCCCATGACTTTGGTCCACCTGGCACTGAATTTGTACTCTGAAAACAAAACACAAACCCCAACATCCACAGATCAGTGAAGTCTCATGACTGTTTCTCATTTCCTCCCATCTTCATCAACTATTTCCTCAAACCATTCTTGATTTCTTCCCTCTAATCAAGCTTTCCCTTTGCTCTGTTACATTTTCCCATATGGTTCCTCTTAATATTCTAGATTTGTTCCATGTTACACCTCAGCTTGAAGGCTACTCTACCTTCTCATGCATTAACCACTCTCCTCCTCTTCAAAATGTAACTCCTGTCCTGATTTACCTGAACCTCGAGGTCTGGGAACTTTTTTAGACTAAAAGTATGAAATCTACAGCACAGAGGGGCCAAGTCCCTGCACTCTCTGGGAAAACTTTTTTCCTTGCCTGTAACCTTTTCAGGTCCTGACACTGGCTACTTCTTTCACAAGACCAGATCTCTTCTTACCAAGTCTCATCAGGCTGGGAACAAGAGCTGTATCTGTTGTCACCAAGCAACACTTGAATTAGACCCAAAGTAAAATAGCTTAGAAGTCCTAACCAGCCATCCCACATTCCAGCCATTCTTTCAAGACTGAAGCTAGACTTCCTGCACATACTTGAAAAGGTACAGAAGTAACCTGCACAGAATTATACTTTTAACTGCAGCACAGCATTCCTGGGGCACAATGACTTGGAGTCAAGACAGTCAATTCTATAAGAACTGATTATATAGGAGCTGTTGTGTAAATTGTAGCCTGAGGATTCTTACACAGACAATAAGACAATCCTCAAGCTGTGTGGGGACAGGGGAAGCAGAGTGGCAGTCACAGTGCCTGCACCCACCTCCTGACTGATTGACTGTGTCGGCTTCTGTAAATTGGAGACAGATTTCTGCAAACCCTGCTGCGGCAGCGACTCCTGCAGCTGTGCAGCCGTCACACTGGAACTGCAGAGAGACAGCAGAGGGGAGATCAAAGGGGAAGGAAGGCAAGAAGACAGACAAGACAACTCTGGCAATATGGCAGCTGCTAAAAGATCAAGGTAACCTTGGCTCTACGCTGGCACAAACAGAGAATTGATCACTCTAAGGTCCAACACACAGCACAGCAGTGCACAACTGCTCCTGCTTGCCTGACAAAACATAACTCTACCCACCTCTTTTGGTCTGGCTGATCCTGCTTGTTTGCCCATCCTGTACCGTCCTTGGGTACTATAATGATGTTGGGGTCGTTTCCTTTGTTCTCAGACTTCAAGCTAGGCAGGTTTGCAGGAGGTGGCATGCGCCGGGCAGCAGCAACTTTCCCGAGACTCTGTAAGCCATGTCTAGGAATAACTAGTGAGAAAGGAACAACAGCACGTCAGAGAGGGCTATATCCTGCTCGGTAAGTAACATTAATTAGGACACTGTGGCTGGGTGCTGTCCCAGTAGAACTGTATGGCAAACAGCACACTGCTGCCACGTGAACATACAGGTCATCTCCCACAGGACCACGGCAAAGCAGCGTCTGCCATAGCAGCTGGGTAGCAGGCAGCCTCTGAACAGTCACGAGGGAGAGAGAAGGAATTCTCCCAAACAGAAAATGCCCACAGAGTCTTTCAGCTACCTGAGAAAATGCTCCTCTTCCATTTCACCAAGAAGCAGCAGCACTTTCCTTTCACAGCTGGGGGTAACACCCACCCAAGTCCACCTCTTGGCAGACAGACTTCGGGACTCCTGGGTTGGATTACCAAGGTCTCCATTTTCTAATTCTAGCCATCAGATCACATTTATTAAGTGGCATTTTATGTTATTTGGTTTTCTACTCCCACACCAAATCCAGAGCCAGTCCAGGCAGTGTTTATGCGTTTTGAACCGATCATCTACTTTTGGTCACATCTCCACTACAAAACTAACTCATGCTCTTCCCCAGAGCCCTTCAGTCCTCCACTCTTGCCTCACAAAAGGCCTGACCAACTTAAGGCCCTTCAGTCAGGTTAACTGCCTTACCCTGGTAAGGCTCTGAATCAAGTTTGCAACCTGATCACTTTGCAGCAAGGACACAGGCTAAACAAAAGGACCTGCAGTCCCCCAGCTCTTTTGCTGTAATTCCTCCTCCATGCCTCTACAATAAGAGCAGCACAAAGAACCAGACATTTTCCTTGAAGCCCTAATGAAACACAGGCTCAAACACCAGCGCAAACAGCTCTGCAGCTCTCAGCTGCTTCCCACTGGGCATCCTACCCACAGGACCTGAATTAGCTCTGCAACAACCCTCCTGGAAGCCACCAAAAGGAGCTTTCTGAAGGCATTTCTTACCTGTAGTTCTGATAGCTTCTATTGACTTTCCTTTATACTTATCAAACAGGCTGAGAGTCGAGTACTTGCTTTTCCCATCCTTTCCCTTGGTTATTTGCCCCAAACGATCGGACATTGCGATGAAATGTCATCTAGTAAGGAAATTGCTCTGCGCCGCTCCCGATCTGCCTTTTAATGAAAGAGAACCAGGGAAACACCAAACGGGTTATTTAGCTTCAGACATGTAAAAACACACATAACTGCTAGAACTGCAGATATCCAGTGAGCAGACACACTAAGGTACAAGGTTTTAACCCTCTTCAGTCACAAGAAGTTTGTGGGATTTAAGATTCCTACACTGAAAAGAACTGCAGGAACGCACTTCTCATAGCATCTCTTCTTTACCCTGCCACTCCAGTGCTGAAAGAGGTAAGCTTCCTGAAGTATGAGAATACAAGAGAGGGTGGTCAATATCGTCCTTGCTTTAGAAGAAGTCTGACAATAAGCAGTTACACACAACAATTCCTAAACACAAACAACAGGAAAGCACTGGGTCTTACACCATACTGGAATTTACCATTGGGTTTCCCAGTAAAGCACTGGTAGCCAGGTCTGTAATGTTCAGGATTATGGTTCTGCACTGGCCACAGTCAATGACTCATACCAGCATTAATGCTTTGAAAGCACCACCGGAAGGCAACAGAATTATTTCTTCAAATTCTCTTTTCCCATCTGCTGGCCATGAGACAGAGTGAAGGAGTCCAAAAGCCCTGCTCAGATTAAAGAGGTTCGGACTCTTGAACCTGTGGGTTCAGCAGATCTACAATGAATCCTGAAAACGCTTGATAAAAAGAGATTACATCTCTGTTGCTGGCACCTTCAACACCTTTTTTAGCTATAAACACACTTTTCACAATGGATGTGGTTTGTTAATTTTTCACTCTGATCTTTTTGCTGGCACAACATGCTGTGATTAACACCCTTCACGCCGTCAGCATCTTTACTTTCAACTTTTGGCTCTTAGACTGAGACAAAGCTGAAACACGGGGAACACACACCCCCTAGGTCAGCTTTTATGTCAGAAAATAAACTTTGCTTACTTTCAATGGATCTTTCTCTCATTTTTCTCAAGCACGATTCTCCATTCGCATTTTTCGCAAATCTAGAGGCTCAATCTAACCTTTTCACACATCATTTAGACTTCCAGATTTCTTGTTGCAAAGCCTCCACTTCGAGCCCAGAACTGCTGGCAGTTTTATTACGCTAGATCAGAGACCATCTGCTAGATCCCATTTTCAGGATGCAACTTCTGCTAGAGTAACACAATTATACATATATGTATCAATATATATCAGACCTTCCCACCCTTCACCCTTTCTAAAACTCATCTAGCTGAAAGCATGTTTTAAATGCAGTCAGAATCACTCTCTGAAAGAAAGCGTATCTGACCAGAGGCTACAAGTTCCACCAGCAATGCCTTCTCAAAAGTCATTTCCAGGTAAGAGGATTAGCCCATCACACGTTGCGTACAAAATAAAGCACAGGCCACAGACATGTTGGATACAGCCAGTTTTGACAATGTGCTGCTATCTGGAAATAGGTGAATAAAGCTTATCTAAATACTCTTGCCAGGGGGCAAGTTTCTGACCAATAAACGTGGCACCACGCAGTGTTCACTCCTGCATTGCAGGATTTATATCAGGCCTGGCAAGAGCAAGAAGCTGTAGATTCTGTGTCCTACAGCAAGCAGCATGGTCAAGGATAAGGGAAGAAAAGCATTTTCTGTCACTCAATAACAGCATCGACAAGATGCCTGGGGAAAAACACCGGGTTCCACAAGAAGCCTCTCACAGCCACCTTTGTTGAACCTCCACACAGGGCCGCAGCACAAAGGCTTGCAGAGGCAACAGGGCTGGCCAGCGTTCTAGAGGCACCTTTTCCTGCAGAGTAACAAACAGATCTTGGCTCCAATCTGTTTCACTCTTTGCTCAGATGGTCACTGTGTGCCAAAGAAAACAACAGCTCCTCCCACGCTTGCCCATTTCCACTGTATGTTATTAGTAGGACAGACATAAAAGAGAAAGGGAGAAAAACCCAGTGATTAGCATGGACTTGGCAGGAAAGCAGAAGCTGGGCTGAGAACAATGACCTGTTTGAGCTGGCAGAGTTGTGGGGAGCCCCAGATCAGAGCGAGTAGCAGTGGGTGCTGCATGCCAGCCTGCAGCTGCGCTGGCAGGAGTACAGCCACCAGCTCCTACAGGTTCACAGAGGGAGCCTCGCTCAGGGCCTATCCACACCACATCAGTCCTGTACCTGCCTCGCACAATCCTAAGCAACAAAATTCATTGTGAGGTTTACAAAACCCAAACCAGACAAAATAAGTCAACATTAGGAAAAATGAAAGGAGCTACCACATCAGGTTCAGGACTTAAGTCAGGTAACAGAAAATCCCCAAGTTCTGGAAAGCCAGCACATGAACAGCATGGAGCAGAATGCTGCCAAAGAGAAACCCTGACAACCACTTATGTAACTAGGTCTCAGCTGCCTCTTGATTACATCTTATATCATTAAAAGGATGCAGGAGGAATAAACAAACACTTCAGAAAAGAGGGGCTGAGGACACTTTGGGATAAAGCCCCCTGTTAATCTTTCTGGGACAGCCACAACTGCTGTCTGGATAAGTGAAATTTACTTTGAACTTCTCCAATGCTTTGAAACTGAAAAGGTGAAAACACCTTTCTGTGTTACGTGTGTGCTCCAAAGGGAAAAATGAGTCCATGGAGAGGTAAGGCAATTTCCATAGGGTCACTGTGCAAAGAGGCTGCAGTGATGCTGAGCTCAGTTGGAGCCATCCTGCAGGCAGGCAGGATCTTGCTGCCGCCTGTCCCTCCTGACAGGAGATCTGAGGTATCCACAGGCATTATTGGCCACAGCTGTCACAACACTGGGCTATTTTCCCATCACACAATCAAGGAGGGAATCCTGGCAGTGATCATCAAGGCCTTCCAGAGTGAAGCCATTTCTGATAACATCAAGTTCATTAAGAACTGACCTGCCAGCCTGCACGCTTCTTATTAGGAGAGCTAGAACCAGAAGGCACATGCTAATGCTGACAACTGACAGCCTCGGCAAGGCTTCTGAACGGTGCTCAGGGGCACTGTGTCCGAGAGCTGACCCTGAAGAAAGCATTATCCCTTGTTATAGAGAAATCAGAAAAATCCATACCAGCATTCCTGCAAGGTTTCTCTCCGGGTTTATTGAGCTCCCTGGGGGAGGGCTCACTATCAGTTTTAGCGTGGAGTTTAGCTGTTCCCATTGTGAGGGCCAGCAATGCCTCCTGTAACATCCAGGGACAGCACCGGAGTGCAAAATACAGAGTGCCTCAGAGGAATCAGAAAATACTGCAGTGTGACCAGTTACATTAGAGACTCCAAATAACTGCACCAGAGTCAATTCCTGGACAGAAAGCTGTTACCCACAAGTCTTTATGTCCACATGATGCTGCCCTGGATTTGATGTTTGGGTACTGACCCTGTCCAACTGCTTTTTAAAGGGGTATGTTCTAATCCAGAGATCAACCATGACATTTTAAGTGCCAGAGCATGCAAGCCTTGGAGCTGCAGCAGGGATCTACTGAGCATGGGGAGCCCATCCTGCAAAAAGAGCCATGTGAAAACCTTGAGGTACTGGCTCTGGTAACAACTGGAAACCCCCACGCTGAAAATACAGCCAAAGGGAGAAACTCCTGACAAACAGGATTGTCTGCAAAGCTCTTTGTAAATCTATGTATGAAGTAGGCTGGGCTAGCTGTTTTATTCACAAGACTTTGATGGAGCTTGAATACCTGGAAGGTAGCCAGCCTTAATTACACAGGGCAAACAGATGTATGAAAGGTAACACACACACACACACACACACACACACACACTAGAAGGAATCGCTTCAACTACTCACACATAACTGGGCTTTACACTGGGCACAGTCACCCATGGAAAGGACCTGAGACCACTGCAGACCTTCACTCCTTCACACACAGCAGCAGTCACAAAGATAAACCAACATAATAGGATGGAGATTCACAGTGAGAAGGCTTTTCTCCAGAAGCAGAAGATTTGACCTGAAATTTTATATAAATTGTTCAGAAAAGGTTGCAGAAGCTGAACTGTACTTTCAGAGAAGTGTTTGGAGTTGATGTTAAACTGAAATCTTCTGTGCTCTCTCATGCTACCGGTAACGTGAAACCTTCTAAAAAGCACAATATAGTTTTACAGAAGATTATGGATGTTGTCTCTTCTTTAAAAATACACATGGTCAATTTTGCTGGTTCTTTTCATAGCTGAACATTTATTTACCTGTCAGCAGGGAGATAACCACTACTTCTTTTGGACCATGTCCCACCCAGAATCACCTATTTGTGAATCACCTCAGTGATGAAGGACACCACTGGTTGCCATTGGAAGAGCTTCGGTGAAACAGCATGACCAGCTGCCCTAGGGGCTTGGTGCCAGATGCACTTAGATCCTGTAGAAGCCCTGTTCAGGCCAGGCAGACATCATCAGTCTAGTGGGTATCAGATAAGCATTCACTTCCTAGAAGAGACCGTTTAGCAAGAGGAGCAACAGGAGAACATCAGCATCTGAGTACAGAGTCAACAGGTTCAATGCAGAAGAGCTGTGCAGCAGGCAGAGGGTTAGGGTATCAAGAGCCTAGGCCACGAGAAACCACTTGCTGCCACTCTGTTGCATTGTTTCCAGGGGGAGATGCCAAGATTTGTTGGTACACCCGAAAAAGGGCCTATCTAGATTCTGAATGTGGCACCAAATCCTGACAGACAGACAGGGAGAAGCAAGTCAGCAGTCTACAATACAGAGAAAAGACAGACACCCCATAGCCAAGCTTCTGATTCACAAGGGGAGATCCTCCTTGCTTAGCTCAATAACTGTACTTGGCAGTACCAGTTCTTTTAATTCTGCACGATTCCAGCTTCGTTCTGCATCTTGCCTCCCTGTGAAAACAGGGAATAGGAGACCAGGATCACATCTCCAATGATATATTGCAGAAGTATGCTGTTAGCTGAGTAATACCCTTGGAGGCTGTCTGCCAAACCTGCCCACTGGCCAGCCCCATCATCAGGCCTCTCCAAGCCAAACCATCCTGGATTTGAGACATGCAGCAGGACCACGAAGCCTTCTGGACAGCACGTCTATCATTAGCTCTGCGGCGTGGAGCTCTACAGGCATGAGATAAGACATGATGACACAGTGGGCAGAAAGGGCATGCCCTGTAAGATGACCTGACCTCTTTTTCTCAGTTCTGTCTTCACCAAGCTCACCTCCTGTCCTCTCTTATATATGAGCCATCAGGCTGGGAATCACAGCTCCTGTTCCTGAGCCACTGCACAGTTCCCAAGAAAACAGGTCTTCCTAATCTCAGGTTTGGCCTGTAAAACACAGAAGCTTCACATCTCTGCAAAACACCTTTTCCAGTGCTGAGAAGGAAGGCAGGCAGGCAAAGGCAGACAGAAAGGGTGGATCTGTAACTTACTGTGAAACAGATAAAGCAGACTGGATTCTGAAGAACAGCTCAACTGTATTTACACAAAAACATTAACAAGTTCTGTGGTCCCTTCTGCAAGGGCTGGACAGACAATGCCACACCCTGGAAAGGAGCCCTGACCTCTGGTAATTGAGGATGCAGACAGGGATAAGGAATACTTCATCCTGAGGATGCAAGACTATGGCACAGAGCAAAAAAAAACAGTCAGAAAGCTGGGCCACAGCCCACAAAGTGCTTGTGAGATCCTGTGCTCATAAAACTCCCTCTCCTTTTCAAGCAGCAGCAAGCCCAAGGTGTGCAGTTAATTCCTTCCTTAAAAGGAGCATTTGTCTACAACAGCCCTCCAGAGAAACAGAGGCAGTTTTCTGCCCACCTGCCCCATCACACCGTGAAAAAGGAACTGACCTGTTGGTGTCAGCTTATAAGGAAGGAGTAATTGTATCTCGAACCCCAGAGGAAGCACTGCAGGGCTTTCATACCCCTCAGAATCAAGAACTAATTACTGCAGGGAGGCAGCAAGGTGTCTCACATGGAGCAACCTGGAAGAACCGACTACCAACATCACACTCATTGCCCTCTCATCCAGGCCATAAATGTTTTTAATGAGACAAGACCCAGCACAAACTGACTCTGATATACCTCTCCATAAATCTCATCAGGCTTAGAAGCTGTGAGCTCCTGTAGGCACTTCGGCAGCCAGACACAATAGAAATAGAGGAGCATATTTCTCTGCTGCTTCACGTTTCAAGAGGTAAACCCCACAGAAGACAGAGCAGCTCAGTTTAGCAAGAACCACCTGTAGCCTCTACAAATCCAACTCAACCACTGTATTACAAGAGGAAAGGGAAGCAACCTAGTGATCTCCATGAGCTGCCTACTCAAAGGAGGGCTCATTTAAATGCAATCTTTATCCTTTGACTTGTACTTACACTCTGGCTCCTCCACAACCAAGGCCCAGAGCTGAAGCACACTACCTACAGCCTCCAGAGCGATTCCACCTTCCGCTCCATTCTGCTCAGGTTCCTCTGAGATCTGAACATCCAGGGAGAACACATAGATACAACATCCTGTTCCCTCAATGCCAAAACAAAGTGGCTGATCAAGAACAAGCCATTTAAATCCAAATACAGAACAAATCCCTGACATAATGCTCTGTTGGCCAAACCTGTTCAGAAAGCTCCTGGCAACATTCAGCTGAATTGTAAGGTAAACTGGGCATTTAGGTATCTGAGCAACAACAGACTGCAAGCAGCTGGTATGGATCTGCTGATGGATAACAGAGCTGGTGTTATCAGTCCTATTTTACAGGATGGGCAACCAAGGCAGAGAAACAGTTTGCACAGCTAAGACCGCAGGCAGTGTTAAATATCCCAGAGCTCAGGTTTCTGCCTCAGCCACCTAAACCCGCACTGCCAAGACTCCACAGCTCTTGGTTACAAGTAAGTTGTTAAGAAGAGTCAAACAAGGAGGGAAAGCACTGCAGCAGCATCTGCCATGTCTAGAGCAACCCGTTCTAAGTGGGACTGTCCCCTGGCACTGCATTTCAAGGTGGTTAAATTCTCTTAGTCCTGACACTTGTGCCACATAGAATTTTAAAAATCATCACAGCGATGATACCCACGTAGCTCAGGTAAGATACAGCAAGAGCAGCACCAGTGAAACAGTTCTGCTGCCAGCTCCAGAACCCAAGAGCCTCTTGAAATCCTTAGATGTAGCTCACCTCAGAGAGCCCTCCACAGCCAGGGCAAGCAGAAATACTGTGATCAACTGCTGCCAGGGAAGAGATGTATTCTGGTGAGTGACCAGAGAAATTCTTCCAGTGAAATCACAAACATCTCACAAATCCTTCACCTGCTCCCAAGCTCAGCAGTTTACTCCATCTCTCGGCAGTGAATACAGGTTTTAAGGTAAACAAGCAGAGAGAAAATCAGAGATGTCACGGCTCCAAGAGATGAAATCAGAGCAAAGCTGGCAGTCCTTAGGGTTAACAGCTATTTTTTCAGCAACAGATACAGCTCTTTACACAGAAATGCCATCAGCTGTTAAGTAAACAGCTCTGTTTTCTCTGCAGTCTCAGGAAGGATCACACTGGAATGGGGAGGCGGGTGTTTACCTTGTGCTGATGAGCCTCACTGCTGATGACCTGAGCTCTGGCTGCACCTCTCCACACTCTCAGGCTGTCTGCTAACTTCAGGGCCTCAGCTTCCACTCAGGTTATGCACAAAAGGTTATCTTTATGAAGACTAGAGATAAAACCCAATGATATCAACCAGCAAGAAGTAAGCACTAATCCCTCACTGCACACACAAGGCAGAGGTTCCTGTACATCCCCGCTGAGCAGATCCCTCAAGTCCTGGTCCTCCCAGAGGCACTGACGGGAGCTCCTCTGGCAGACACCTTTACATCCAGAAGGGCCAGTACCAACACTGCAGGGTACAAAGCTACCCTGGCAAGAGCTGAATAGATTTCTCTATCAGATGGTTTTATGTTTCCCACAGCCATCAAGACTGATGCAGCCAGTTCAAACCATTAACAGGATCACAAACAGTTCAGAGCAGCTTGCAGTTCATAACCACTGCAAGTGCTGAAGCTTCCAAGGAAGCATTCCTCCAGGTTCCCCGATTTTACTGACACTAGGGCAATGCAGCATTGCACAGCAATTCTTCTTACAGGAAGCCTGTTCATAGGAGCCATTTGCACTACAAATGACTGCCAAGGATGCTAACAGGAATCTGACACAGCTACAAAGTGGTAAGAAAACATGTTATACAGCGTGATTCAGAACTCTGGAAAAAGGAGCCTTAGATAGCTTTAGCTTTTCTGGAGAGCTAAGCAACTCAACACTATGCATGGGGCATCTGGACTATGCCAAGCCAGACAGGAAGTAAAAACATTTCTCAGATGCTTTAATTTACACAGATATTTGCAATGCATAACTGACAAGGTGTGTAAGCGTCATCACTTCATTTTCCAGATAGGAAAATGACACCACAGAACTCTGCAGCTACGCTGAGTGCCAGAGCAGGAAGAAGACCCTTCATCTCCCACTTTCCGGGGCTGGAAACCACCCTTTGAATCACACTGCCTTCCTAACACTGTGCAGCCAGCAGCAGCATGAAGCCCTTCTCCAGAGGAGCTCTGAAGGAGCAGATCTGCATGCTGGCATGGGGAATGCTGTGAACACCTCTTAAATAAACCACCCCATACACTGCTTTCACTACAAAAGGACCACAGACATCACTTAAGTCAACATTTTGCTCAAGTACAGAACACAGAGACTGTTTTAACACTCAGATCTTGTGAACCTGCTCCTGAGTGACAACTCGTGAAGTTTCAATCTCTAGGTGGGAGCTTGATTCTCTGGTTATTTCAGTGAAAGATAAAAACCATACTTCATACTATTCCGGCAATGAAGAAGTGTTTCTTGAGTATGTCCCTACCCCCCTCTGCCTGCTTCACAACCCACTCCAAACCCCGAAGAAGAGCACTCGATGCTTTTGTATGGGCTCCCAGCCCACATGCAGGTAGGAAGAGATGAAGAACCTACCCCACGGCAGATCTCTTCCAAAAAAAAAATCACTATATTCCCACACAAGGGGGAGGAGGCAAAGTCCCAACACAAGCTCTCCAACCTTGTCTCTACGCATTCCTTGCAGCGCCACCACTACAATTCCCATCTTAACTGTCTCAATGGCTACCCCAGAAGGATTCTTCCACCAACTCTCTTCCTCCAGTGTTAACTCTGCAAATACTATATGGTTTATTCCCCCTAAGTGCTAAGCACCTGAAACAGCTCAAAGGGTACTGAGGATGCTTCCAACAACTAACTGAAGCTCTATGGACATCTGAAGTACTACAGTCCAACAGAGCAGCCCTCTTGGCCAGATCCTAGGGTGCTCTTAGCAAGTCCTTGCTTGCCTCCTGGTATTTTCCCTGTATTTCTTTGCACTTAGGCCTGGCTCACCTTCACCTCCTCTTTCACTTTTTCATGCTTCAAATCTGGTCATTACTTCATCCCTTTCAATCAAGGGATGATTGTTTTCACCAGTCCTCCACAAAATAATACCTGTAGTATTTTAAAGTCCATTCCAGTCTACCAGCACCTTCCTGAAAATTTAAGCGCTCGGAACACCAATACAGACCTCATAGCAGCCTTCCAGTATCTGAAGGAGGTCTATAGGGATGCTGGGGAGAGACTCTTCATTAGAGACTGTAGTGATAAGACAAGGGGTAACAGGTTCAAACTTAAACAGGGGAAGTTTAGATTGGATATAAGGAGGAAATTCTTTCCTGTTAGGGTGGTGAGGCACTGGAATGGGTTGCCCAGGGAGGTTGTGAATGCTCCATCCCTGGCAATGTTCAAGACCAGGTTGGACAAGGCCTTGGGTGATATGATTTAGTGTAAGGTGTCCCTGCCCATGGCAGGGGGGTTGGAACTAGATGATCTTAAGGTCCTTTCCAACCCTAATTAATCTATGATTCTATGATTGTATTTTGGCTGCAAACACAATGGCCCCCTGCAGAACTGCACATACACCTTTCAACAGCTCAAAACCACCTTCTGTCCTCACAGACCCCACAGTACTGCAAGTCAAGCAGTTTCGTAACCTACCAATGCCACACGTAAATACACAGCTACTAGATCAGCCTCCAATCCATTCTGATTATGGTCTCAATGCTCCCAGACCAAAAAGAGATCAGGATTTACAGCTATACACATCTCAGCAGCTTTGCTCCAAAACAGACAGCTCACAAGCTTCAACTTCTCAGTTACTTCCATGCAGGAAGCACACATGCACGCAGACAACATCCTGAGTATCAGAAGTTACTCACTAAAAATGAGCCCAAGCTACATTTAGTGAGGCTTCACATTACAACACAACCTCCTGCTTTAGCTCCATATTCTCCTGTGAGAAAGAACAACCCCATAACCAAACCACACAGGTTTTGCAAGTACCTGCAAAAGCCCCTTCAGAAGATGCTTTCTAGGTGCTTTGTTTCATGATTATAGTAACAAAGCCACTTCATTTCAACAGTTAGAAAAAGATATTCTGCAAAGGAGAGAGCTGTGCCTCCCCAACCCTTACCTGCTCAGTGTGTTTTCACCTCCTTGTCTGATACCTGACAGACTCACAGTTGTATTTCTTCTGTTCCCAATGACAAATCAGTGATAAGGAGCTGTGAAATTATCGACCTATTAGGAGAATGAGTCACTGCCACACGAAAAACAAAACCCACTTACAAGGCATGATTAGCTGAAGAGCAAGCAAGGCCTGACACCAAGACAACCCATTCACTGCCAAGTTGCAGAATAAATGAGGAATCTAGTAAAGAGGCGAAGGGATGTCCACAGAGGTCTAGCCCTTGGAATAAATCCTCTTCTTCCCTCCCTGAAGTTACCATGATGTATTCAGTAAGTTTCTCCTGTTCATACTGCTTCTACTCCTACAAGAAAATACCCAATTACAAGTGCAAATACCACTATAGCAAAATCTCTTTGTACAGACTAACATCATAAAAGAAAAACTAAAATGGCTTGCTATTATTTTCAACACAGCAGCACTTAAAAGTTGTCCAGGCTCACCCTTAAATGTTTTCAATTGCTCAGGTAAGCACAGTTAAGGCCTTGAGCAACCAACACTTGTGAATCTTAAATAGGCCGATAATTCTGTAATGGATAATCTAACAGGCTCTGGAGGCACTACCACACATGCCAAAACCATGGTCCTGTTTTTCCCAGTTACACCTCAGATGGGATACCCTGCAGGAGGAGGAGGATGCAGAAGCATCAGTGCCACACACACACGGGCTGAGGGTTGCCTGTCTTTATATCATCCCTCGGATACCGAGGCAGGCTGTGTCAGGCCTAAGCCAAATGCGGACTCTAATGCCACCCCTGCTTTCAGGAGGAGGTTGTTCAAGTAAATTGGCCTTTGAAGTTTGGTTTTACACAAAGCTTTAATAAGAGACTTCATTGAAATGTGGCCATAAACTTAAAGCATTTTAATCAACATTCTTTAGGAACATTACTCATATTTATTAAAACCAAAAGACTTTCAAACCCTGCATCTCCTTTCCAGCATTCATATGGACTATTTACTTACTTCTCCAGCTTCAGCCAGTTGGCTGAGTTTCACTTTTAAGCTCTCATGCATTCACAGAAAAAGAAGAAAAAGCCCACAGTTCATCCAAAAATGCACTGTAAGAGCAAATTAAAATTCTCAGAATTTAGAAGGAACAAGTCACCAAGACATTATATAATGACAACTTGGGAAATCTATATAAAACTCGTGGTTTATTACTTTTTTTTTTTTAAAGGAAAGGTATCTGTATCTGTTCAAGTCATGTAGAAATACATTTGCTTATCGGTGAAGACTGCTAAAAGTGTCCTAAAATGTGTGACTTCTTTAATGAAAACCAAGCAAACCTCCACCTGCAATCTCAAACAGAATTTGTGATTTGTCTGAATAGGATTTTTAAGCTGAACTTTTTACCTGTAAAAAGAGCAGATCCTTTCAGAGAGGTTATAAAGGTGAGGTCTTGTTTACCATAGCCCAAAAATAGACTTTGCTGCCTAGGAAGAATCTCTTAGGCCACAGTCCTGAATGAAGTAACACTGCCCATGATGAACCCACAATGACCCCAGCTGTGCTCTGGATAAAACCCAGCCCCATTTACAATACTTCGTTTGGAGTGAAAAATGCAGGGAGCTATTTCAACTTTTCACAGAGAAATTAACCCAAATCCATAATTTTCCATCCTCTCTTTAAGTTCTACTTTCAGAATATGGCCTCAGCCTCCCTCTCTCTTCCAGGTGACTTTACTTCCCAATCCCTGGCCCACAGCACTAGCTTTTAGGACACCGGAGTTTAAATCCCACAGTGCAGGTGGAAAAGTCGGGTCCAAAAGTAACAACCCTGCCAGTTTGTATCTTGAGTAACCTACTCCTCAGGAGCCCATTCTCCAAATCTGGACTCTCCGTGAAAGAGATCAGCTACTTTTCCACCATGAAAGGGCCTGTTCCAGTGGCGGCTTCATGTGCATCTGCAAGACAAGGCGTAACACAAACCAACCTTCCACTGTACACCTTGATTCAGTCCTGGAAGGGCTAGGATGCCCTCCCCTAAGCAGGCTACAGCTGATAATGCAGACATTGTACTTATACTTAGTATCAGTTCCTAGAAAGAAATGTAACTACTAAAGTCCTAAACATTTATGTTTATTATATGTTATCACCCCGAACACCAGTACATCAACATACAAATACTTGAGGAGTTGATGCTTAAAAGAGTATCTCATCCTCTGCGGGTTCAGAAGACAGAAACAAAACAACTTTCCCAGCAAAACCCACAACTCCCAGCTCATTCAACCCCCTTTTGCCAGCTTTGAATCTGGGGATCAGGGCAGTTTTGTAACCACCTGTTTAATGAAAAAAACCCTCCTAGTTCACAACCAGCACTACTGAACAAACCACCCCGCCGGGTGAAGATGCACATGTGTCCCAGGACCTGCAATAGGGGTTCCCCACCTTGCAGCACATCTGCTCTCCCACGGAGATGAAAAACTCCCTTCTTAAACCAGACAAACCCCATCTTTTCAGCCCTACCTACGGAGCTCGCTCAGCACCCACCAGTGCACACAAACTCCATCCCCGCTCCCCGAGCAGCTGCCCCCCCCCACACACCGCATTTCAGCTTTCGGCCTCAGCAACCCTTTTGTAGGCTCCCGCACAATAACAAACCGACCGAGCCTTCTGGATGCCCCCCCCCCCCGCCCCTTGTTTTGCTGAGACACACACACACGGCGCGACAAAAATATCTTTGTGTCACACTCCAGACGATGAAGAAAAACAACCTGCCCCTGCAGCGGGGACCCCCCAACCTCGGCCCTCCTTCCCCCCCCCCCCCCAACACGGGCTGCACCCCACAGGGGTGGCCCCGGCCCCGCCGCACACCCCGACACCCGCTCCGGCTGCAGGAGCCCGGACAACGGGCCCACCAGCCTCCCCGGGCCTCACCGCGGCCCTCACCGGGGATGCGGCCGGGGCAGGCCCCGCGGCTGCCCCCGGCGCCGCCATCCCCGCGGGGGAAGGGGGGTCACACAACAAACACAGGCGGCTGCGACAGCCCGAGGATGGAGGGGGGGCATCCCCACAGCCAGACCCCCGGCCTGGGGAACCCGCTTGGGCCCTACCGCCTCTCCCCCCCCCCGCCACCGGGCCGCGCCGGGAGGCCGCGGGGTGCCGCAGCCGCTGGCTCCGGCTCCATTTTAGGGCTGCCTCGTCCCACCTTCCCTCTCCCTTCCCCTTCCTCCTCCTCTTCCTCCTCCCCCCCACCGGCCCCACTCACCGCCCCAAATATCCGCGGCCGCCGCCGCCGCCGGCCCCCGATACCCACCTGTGGTGGTGGTGGGGAGCCGGGAGTGCCTGGGGAGCCGGGTGCGGAGGGGCGATGGCCGACGGGCGCGGCGGATGTCTGCGGATTGCGCGGCGGCGGCGGGCTGCGGGGCGATGCGGGCTCCGTGCTGCCGCTGCCGCTCCCTCCGCCTCCACCTCCTCCTCCTCCTCCTCCTCCCCCGGCCCGGCCTGTCAATCCCGGGCGGGAGGGCGCCGCCGCCCTGCGCACAGCGCCGTCTGCAGGGCCCCGCCGGCACCGCAGGGGCGGCCCAAGATGGAGGCGGGGTGCTGAGGGGAGAGGGCAAGGGGAAGGGGAAGAGGCAGAGCTGCGGCTGCCGCCGACCCTCAGTCCCTCTCCTCTCCCCAGAGTCAGGCGCTCGGCAGGCCCGAACGGAGATACCACCTCAGAGCCAGCAGGGCGGATGGAGCCGGGCGGGGACACCCCCGTTCCTGTCAGGCCCTGAGGCACCATGCTGCCGAAGGAGACCCCGCTGTGGGGTTTATCCCCGACAGCCACCCCGGCTCGAGCCACGCACCCCGGGCAGGGCAACCGAGGGGGCACAGGAGCGGTTTTTATCCCTCCTGGCTGTGGTGACCCTGGGGAGGGATGAGGGGTGATGCCTGGCATAGGGATTGGTGTCCGGTAGCAGCAGGGGTAGTGGAGGCCGATCTGCGCTCATGCCTGGCTCCGTGGGCAGCGGGTTCAAAGGCAACCTGGAGAAACCGCCCCTTGGAAGACCTCAGAAATGCGTTTTAATCTGTTCTCTCGTTCATGATGATGGAAACGAATGCTGTAGAGTAAGGCAGTCACTCCTGACCCCCCAAAAAGGCTCTACCAAGCTGTAAAATACGAGTAGCCTCATGAGGCAAACACAGCCCCTGCTCAGGCCAAAAGAGCTTCAGGTCAGCACGGTGTGAGCAGCGCTCCTGGTGAGTGATGGGCACTGAAGATGAAGTCACTATGAAGTGTGATTCCTCTGCCCAGGGGATATTTTGTAGCTCAGGAGATGTGGTTTCCCCTTAATTCTCCTTTCCTGTCCTGTCACAAACTCACACGGGTGTCTATATCATGTTGCAATGAAAGTCCAGACTGCAGATGTGCCTGCATTTATGTCTTGGGGACTGTCCAGCTGCACGCAGAAATGGCACACACAGACACACACACACATATATGCATGCAAATGTATGTATGTGTGTCATATGTATGTGGGACAAGCACCTGGGCCATTGCTGGCCTCTTGCAAACATGCCCATTAGCTCATTGAGGGGTCAGCATCGTGTGCGGTCACCGTGCATGTCCTTGCCCATGAAGAGAAGGTGGCTTTAGAGGGATTTTACAGCACATTTCACTTGTGGAGGCAATGCCTCCTGCCTCTCCCCACATTACAGGAACAGTGAAGGGCCTGGCACCTGATCGCTGCTCATGAGATGTGTCTGATCTCAGACAGACATCAAGAATAATGCAGGGGAAGAAATGCATGAACAGCTTTCTGAACCATATGTGATGTTCCTACAGTTGATCTGCATCACTATCAGAGTTGCCAGGCACTGAGCTACCAAGAGACACACCAGCACTGCTGAAAACCATCATCTGGTTGTCAGATCCCTTCCTTTTCTGGATATTAAAGTGTTACAGTGTACTCCTGCCCCTTTGGTGTCTTGTCTCATCTTTCCTGAAGCCTGTTTTTCCTGTCTAGAGACAGCAGGCCAATGCCCTTCAGTTCTCTCCTTATAGCTTCTCGCATGAAGGAGCCCACCCTCCTTCCTGACAGTAACAAACTCCTGCTCACCAGGCGGCCGGGACATTAGTCTGGTGGGTTTAGTTTTGCTTTCTCCATCAGTCAGACAAGTACACACATGCACACACACACAAATAGCTCTTCTAAGTCGCTTCCTGCCCATACAAACCCCGCTGTCCTCCATGAGAGAAGCTACGTGTGAGAAATCAGCCACATTTTCAGATGTGCCTCTGATTTGGGCTGCTGTCTTCCACATTCAGCCACCCTGCTTTGCAGCACCATGCTGTTTCGCACCCCGCATCAGCTGAGGAGGGAGAGGAGAGTGAACCATCTTGTACTATGTGCACAGTAACATCAAGCACATGGAATGCATTAATGTTGCCCTTGGGGAGATGGGGCAGTGTGGGATCCCCTCTCCTGCAGTGACTCATGCAGCCACCTACAACCACTGCACCATGAGGTGACTCAGAGGCCTGCCCAGGTCAGCGTTATTCACACCTGCTGCTGAAATAAGCACTTCTCCAAAGGGCTCTTGTGCATCTCCAAGGCAACAACCCAAGGCCAAGGGAATAGATGCAGCAATTAAAGCAAAAACTAATGCAACCTATTGTGGAGCTCAAAAGGCAAAAGTAAACAGATGAACGACCATACTATGTTCATTACCAGGTGTGTACCCTGCAGCCCCGACAAACGCATGGCTTTTCCACCTGCACCCAGCGGTGTGCCAAGGCCAACTCCATGGATCTTTGCAAGTCTTATGGCTCAGGACTGCATCAAGGCTGAGCTTCTCTTCCCTTCACTGCTCACAGCTGGGCATGATCTGAATAGTGAAAGAACATCATCTGTCCCTACCACCAAAGAGCAAAGCATGACTCGACTACATCCTGGTCCGTGGGGATACCATCAGACCTTGGCACAAGGTGACAAGTTCCTGTGCTGCTCTTCAAAGGACCTGCTCCATCTTTCACCTGCCTGTGTATAAATCAAAACAACTGATGTAAGCAGAGAACTGGTGGGATTAGACCCGCAATAAACTGTGAGTGCAGAGTCCTGACAGTGAGAAGAGATTTGAGCAGAGCCTGATGAGCAGGTTTTGCTTAGATGAAGTTCAATGCACCGCTCTATACAGGATCCATTCTGTAAGGGCTGCTCCCCCACACTGATTTTTGACCTGTTCCAAAGAACTTAGCAAATTATCCCCTGGACAGAGAGAGACAAACACTCTTGCAGCAAGAAAAGTCCTTCTCCCTCTTCCCAGGTTTAATTACAAGTAAGAGCAGAAACCCTGCTGTGTGCTTCATCCTTCTGCTAATGAAGAATCCTGTCAATTAGAAAATAATCATTACAGAAGGCTTACAGTCCTAGTATAGAATTTGGGTCTACAGAAGTGTCTTGTGGTCTAAGGCTTCCTAGAAACAATTCCTATATATTCTACAGCTTCTACAAAAATTTTCTCTGAATCTATAAATCCCTGACCATGGCTTGCATCATGCTGGGGGATTTGATAATTTCTAGCAGAGCTAACTGAAGGCTAAATGCATCTCTGTCATTTTGGTATCACTTTGCTCAGCTCTAAATAGCAGTGTGGAGCATAAGACAGGGCCTTACTGCCCTTGCATTCACAAAACTCCACAATCCCTGTGGAAAAAGCAAAGTGATCCTGCTCTGGTCCTCATCCAGAGGCTATTCAGCACAAACTAAGTATGCATTTACCCTTACCAGGTCAGGTCACAGTCCTGCTTTTCTATCCATCTCAGACAGCAGCCGATACCAGCTGCTGCAGAGGAAATGGGCAGTGGACGGTTGTGGAGTAACCTGTCCATGGGAGGATACGCTTTCTAATCCCATGAGGTAGGAGCTGCTTTATGCCCTGCAGCATGAAAATGCAGTTCAAATTCAGTTGTGTCAATCAAGAATGCCTCATGCCTGCACTGACTTCATTAGCTCATCCAAAACAGCTACAGGGAAATTCAAGCCTGCAACTAAGTGAACAGGGCCTTAGGACCCAAAACTCAGTCAGCAAGAACATCAATAGAGTTGAGTTGTCATATATGAGAGGTGGGAGAGAAGACATGGGGAGCAATGGCAGTTCTCTCTAATCCCATGAATGATGCTGTGTTACCCAAATACAAGGAAACACTTTGAAAAGGCAGACCTCAAACAGAACAAAGGGACACTGGGTCTCAAATATAAAAGGTTTATTTCCCTCCCCTTCTTATTTAAGGCCCAATATCAATAGAGATGCTTTCATAAACTTGTTTATAAGAAGAACAAAGAAGCGCTCTGGTGGGAGAGGAAGCTGCAGCCTCTCACCTTTCTAAGCTGAAAGAGAGTATGAAATACTGGGAATGAAAAAAGAATATAAAACCCCAGGAATCTTGGCCTTTGCTCCAAACTAGGTTAAAAGTGATCAGGGAAAGCGAAGTCTGCAACACTACACTCAAACTCACACTAACTTGTGTCATGGTCCCCTCTGTGCATCTGCTTTAAGTATCTGGTGTCTTGCAATGCAGTTATGATAGCTCTGCTTTCAGAGCTGGTTTGTAGAGTCTCTTAGAGTTTTTCTCCCCCCCCCAGCATTTGTTGAATAGCTGACCAGTTCACAGGGTATCAAATCCATCTCTGGCCTTGGGATTGCTGAGCCATCATATGTACCAAGTTCTACTTTACAGGTGGGTATGAAAAGACATGCTTGAGTTAAGATGATCCTACTCTCAGTTTCCACAAAATCTCAACATTGAGGCAGGACGAAGCCAACAACTTCAGTTCCTTCAGCTGAGACACCAGGTGCCCTCAGCTGTGATCTTACTTTCTATTTTTATCCCTTCCTCCCAATTTCCCAGATGAGAGCAGATTCAAGGAGTTAGTATCGTGGTGATTGCTCCTTGTAGCTGCTAGATCAGGTGGAGGCTGTTTCTTTTCTTTATTCCTTTGCAGCCCATGGGATTTGTAGGCTCCATATAGAGACGCAATGCCATTGAAGCATTTCTGTTTGCCAGACTATTGTTTGTCCTTTTAAAGTCTGCAGACCCAAACCATTCTTTGTGAGCAAATGCTGGCTGCCTGAAGGACAAACCAAAATGACTATTTAAGGCACTAAAAAAGGAAATCATTTAAAACAGAGCTGATTAAAAGGAAGAAACTATTCTTCCAATGAGAAGTGAATTGCTTTCAGCTGGCTTTAGCTCTGAGCTTTACTTGCAATGAGAACCAAATACCAGTTGCCTGATACTGCAAGTGTTTTGGAGACACTTCATTAGCCATGACTTCAGTTTTTCCTTGTGTGTGACTGCAAACCAAGGCTTCTGCTTCTGCTCATCCTGGCTTGGTGATTTTCCCTTTGGCTGTGCTGTTCAGAAACTAGCAAGGCAGCTTTTAAAGCCCAGACTCTTTCTTACTGCGTCCACTTGGAAGCCCTTATGCAGCCTTGGTTGCCTAAATAGCAAGAGGTTCAAGAAAATCTCAAGCAGCACCATCCGTCTGAAACATGACAGTCTGTGTCCTTCAGAAGACTCTGAAGATTGCTGTTGAAATGCTGCACTTAGAACACTCAGAAAAGAGGAGAAAACAGGAGGATAGAGATGCAAGAAGCAAACCTTTGCCAGGCAAAGATCTGTTTTTTCAGTGCAACACTTGCTTCCAGAACATACAAAAAAACACTGCTAGGAGCATCTGCTTTTGCAGTTAGCACCTTTGCTCCGTCAAAGCCCCCGCTTTTAAAGGGCTTAGGAAAAAGAAAGAAAGATAAATAAAGGAATCCAGTTATTTGATATGGTGTCCTAGAAGGCGTATCTCAAAACAAGAAGTATTGCTGAGAAGAATAACGTGCCTTTCTTAGATAAACCTACCCCACTTTTTTGACAAGTCATAGGCACATCACTGAGTTACACAAATATCCATCAGTCTTATTTCATGCTAAATCTGAAGATCTGCATTTGTCCCAAACACTAGAGACAAACTTCAGCAGAGCTGATCCAGCTATTTTAGCAACAAACCCCACACTCCTGAAATGCCATTGCATTCGCTCTAGTACATCCAGTCATGGGAAATGCAGCCTACTTTAGAGACAAACTCAGACAAATACCTGCTGCTGGAGTTAGCCACGAGACCTGCACTGACAAAGAGGGGGAAACCTCCCCAAAAAAACAAGGATAGGTGAAGCCATACTCATCCCAAATTTATTAAAAGAGTTTTAAGGTAAATTAATTGATTTTACAATTAAGTCTAAACCAACACAGTTTTATTTCCTACCTTGAAACCCCCCTAACAACCACAGATGTGGCAGGAATATAAGTTCATGGACACATTCGGGTTTACAATTCCAACCTTCAATCACAACCATCCCATTCCTCCGCTCCATGTGTTGCGAGGCAGCTGTTGTTTCACAGCTCAAAAATATCTCGCTTCACCCCGCCAAAGGGAGCCATCAGCTGCTTCTGAACACGATGAAGCTGATGAGAATAAGTGATTTTGGTGGAGCTGCAATCCCTGCTGTAAGCAAGCAGGCTCTCGCTGCCCCTGACAAGCAGGGCTTTGATCTGCAGTGGGTTGATCACAACCTGGCCAGCATGCGAATCCTGCATACGTGCAGAGACAGAAATGGTAACTTGCAAAGAGCAGGGGCTGCAGGATTCACTTCCAGAGCCCCCAAGCAAAGGCCATTGTTTGGAACAACTCCAGAGTTGCAGCATTGCCTTTTTCTTAGGGAATTTATGAAGCAATGCTATGCTTTAGAGAGATTTTTTCCTGATGACTGGATTTGTCCCTTCTGTCTCATGAGATCACACAAAATCCCTCTTGAACTCAGTCTCTTCTTTAATTATTAACACAATTCCTGAGTATTTCAGTGGGTGCTAACTGAACAAGGCAGGCCCTGTGCTCCCTGTGCCCCGCTGTAGGGATCATAGAACTGTTAGGGGCGGAAGGGACATTTAAGATCACCTTGTTCCAACCCCTACCACGGGCAGGGACCCCTTCCACTAGAGCAGCTTGCTCCAAGCCCCTGTGTCCAACCTGGCCTTGAGCACTGCCAGGGATGGGGCAGCCACAGCTTCTCTGGGCACCCTGTGCCAGCGCCTCAGCACCCTCACAGGGAAGAGCTTCTGCCTAAGAGCTCAGCTCAGTCTCCCCTCTGGCAGGTTAAAGCCATTCCCCTTGGCCTGTCCCTGCAGGTCCTTGGGGAATAGCTTCACGGAGCGCGGTGTGACTCCCCACGGGACTTCCATTCCACCCTGCTGCCCGCGGCCCCCGGGGCCGGGATCCCGGGCGGCTGCAGCGACATCCCGCCGGTTCCCACTAGAGGGAGCGGCAAATCCAGCCTGGGAGCGGCGGCGGCTGCGGGCGGGCTGCGGCCGGAGCCTGCCCAGCGAGCCCGGTGCCCCGGGGGTTGCATCCCGCATCCCCCGCATCCCTCCCCGCAGCAAGAGGGCTGCGGTAAGAGCGCCGCTTACCCGCTGCATGGTGGTCCCACACCGACCGCTGGTGCGCAAAGAAGAGGCAAAGGCGTCAAGGAGGGAGAGGGTTTTCGATTGGTGATGGTGGGCTGAAATCTTTCACCTGCCGCAAGGCCAAGACATGGGAGGGCATGAGCAGGTGGTGGGAAATAGGGGTGAGAAGGTTGGAGGGGATGGGAAAAGAGGGGGAGAGCCCTGGAAAGGAAATGAGGAAGGAAAAAGGGATGAAAGGGCAGTGAGGAGGATAAGGAACAGGTCACACTGATGAAATAAATCCATGTTGCAAAGAAGTTCCCTTTTCTATCCTCATGGCCCACTGATGGGGCACTGTGGGATGGAAACAACCACATCGGTGGTGGGAAGCCCAAGTGCTCCCTCCTGGGACACGAAATGGAGACATGATGCTGGGGCAGCCCAGAGTACAGGTGGAAGTTAGTGCTGCCTCCTTCCCTGGCTCCAGTCCCCTTCCAGAGCCCTGGTCCCCATCACAAGAGGAACAACCCTGCGTGCTGGGTTCAGCAGGAAAGATGGGAAGGGAATAAACCATGGATGGAGCTGTCAGGACTCTGGGAGTTTACCCAGGACTCAGCAAAGAGCTCCAGCTCTACCCATGAACCACAGGTCTGGAGAGGACACAGACTCCATTGGGAGAGAAGGGGAGGTCATGTGGGCTTGGGGCACAACTCCTTGTGCCAGAAGGCTTACAACGGTGAGAGTGAAGCCTCCACCTCCCTGTGGTGCAGCACACGGAGGTCTGTGAGGGGAGGGGAAAAAAGAACCAAGAAGAGAGAAGGGGAAGGAATCAGTGCTCCAACTTGCAGCCAGAGCTACCCCAGGCTGGGGGGGGGGGGGGGAGGCAGCTCCCACTTTGCTATTTAAAACCTGCCCAGGGAGTGCTAACGAACCTGGCTAATGAGCACCAGCCCTGGTAAACACAGCCTGGCTCACCCTCACACCAAACCAACCTGAAGCTTTGCTGAACCCCCTGGGGGTGGGCTGGTTTGCATGATGTGACAAGGGTGTGGGTGTGCAACACCCCACCTTAGGCAGGAGGAGACCTGGGCAGCTCTGGTCTATGTGCCCCAGAGCTAGCAGTGACCCCCAGTGCTCAGAGACCCCCAGAAGGCTGCCTGCAGCCTGTGTGCTCCCTCTGGAACAGCCCAAACCCAGACTGCATCGTGGCAGGAGTTTTGCTGAATGGGCTGTTCATTCCCCCCAGGTCCCACGTGTACCTAAAGAGTCTCCAAGGGATCCGTGGCTCCTCTGCTTTGACCTCACAGTCCTGGGAAGAGGAGCATGGGCAAGGGCAAAGGCTGTGACTGAAAGAGGAGATTCAGCAGAGGTGGAAAGCCAGCGGGTGTCCAAATGGATGGGGGAGCCAAGCACCACCAGGGTCTGCAGCACTGGGGACACCCGGTGTGTCCCAGCCCAAGGAAAGGGCAGGCAGCAGTGCTGATGCTACAGCCCAGCAAGCCCAACTCACCTGCCCTGCAGCCTGCACCAGAGCTGATTTTAGGCCTACAAAAAAAGGGGACTTGGGACCAGGGTGTGATGAAGCTCAATTCAGCACCACCAGGAACCTCTCCTGTGCGGGTTTAGGACTCTCTTCACACCCCTCCAATGTGCCTCACGCCACCTCTGTCCAGCCCCATGGGTGGAGATGGGGAGCAGGGGCCATCGGGAAGGAGCCCTGTCCTTGTCTGGGGTGTGTGTGTGTCTCGCCTGGCCATGGAGGAGACACAGGCGATGCCAGGGCTGGCAGGAGCTGCGGCGGGAGCACAGCCAGGGCGTTATTAATAACCTGCTGAGTCAGGGGGGGCTCTTGGGTTTCAGGATCACAAGACACGGACACCAAGAGGCTCAGATGGATGCCCCCATTCCTGCTTTTTACATTGACAGGGACAACTGCTAAGCTATGTGGGGGCTGCAGCCAGAGCTGGGTGCCTTCGGACATCGCGCTGTCTGCAGGACAGCCTGGCCCCATCCTGATGGTCACTGTACCCAGCAGGCATGCAGGGCGAGGACTGGAGCGGTGACATCCCCAGAATATGAGAGCTGCCATAAAGGAATAGAGCAAGAAGGGCTGGGGCAGGGGCACACAGCATTGATCAGGACATAGCAGCTATATCAGCCCTGTTCCCCATCAACATAATCAAATCATTCCAAGGGGTCTGTAGGGAATGAGAAGCCTCGAGGGATGGGTCAGCTCTAGCTAGTGTGGGAAGGGATCAGACCTCCCAGAAAGCATGTTGTCCCATCCTGGCTGCCACATGTATTTCTGTTGAAGCACTCGGCATCGTCACACAGACAGGCTGAGGTCTGCTCTGGAATGGTGATTCCTTATACATCGCTATGGAAAAGTAGTCAGTGATGTGGAACAGATTAACTTTCAGAGGCAGCAGCCCGTGGCAGCAGTTGCCAACGTACAGTTTCTCTAGCAACTACCATGCAACAGCAGCTGGAGCAGCAAGAGCCATCCCTAAGCCTGAGCCAGGCCCTCAGTGGTGCTGTTAGGGCACCATCACTCACTGGGATCTGGACACTCGCACCTAGAGCTCTTTAGGGCCACACTGGCGCTGGGCTGCTCCCTTCTTCCCTTTTCCCCATCCTATCCTCCGTGTATGCTGGAACACAGTTGCCCATTGGGAGGGATAGCTCCCCTGCTTTTTCTGGCAGCATGCTCCAGGCTGGCACTGGCTCCAACATCTATTTTCCACCCAGGACAGGACAAAATAAGCCTGTCTCGCCTCTCCTCAGCAGCTGTTAGGGACATCACCCCATCCACACTGGTTTTCCCTGGCTCCTCTGCTGCCACAGTGCTCAAACCCGGCGTCTGCAATCGCTATTGCTGTGGCTGCCACTTGCAGTGGCTGAAATCAGTGAAGTGCTGAAGCTCTGCTCGACTCCTGTGTCCCCAGAGAGGTCTCATTTCGTTGTATCAGGCTGTCTGAGCAGGCGAGCCCCGTTCATTTCAATTACCCCAATAGCTCTCAAATCCTATTTACCTTTATGGATGCGTTAGCATCTTACTGCCGCCTGCACCAGTACAGATTAAAGGGTGAGTGAGGAATATGTGCTATGTGATATCACACGCTGTTAACCCTCACTGCACCCCTCGCAAGTATATTTCCCACCCACAGCAGTGTATTTCCTGCAATGAGTAAACTGAGCACAGATAAAGCCATATCGAGGGGACGGGGTGAGCCTTGCCGAGCTGTGAGCAGCCTGCAGCATTAGCCCATAGATTAGTGAGAAACCCAGTCCATGCCTTTTGGTTTTAAACAAACACTTCATGGCTTAGGCATTGCATCTTTGGGCAGATAAAAGATGGAAAAGCCTGGAAAAGCTGTAGTCCTGCGAGTGTCCTTTTTCGCTAGGTGCTCCCTCCCAGCAGGACCTGTCCTTAGGCCCATGTACCTCACTTAGATTTTAACAATCATTTACCATCGCAACACATTCCAACACTTAAATAAGCTCCTTGAGAGGGAGAGATAAGGTATCAGCTTTCCGGTTCATCTTGCCAGTCTGTCTGCAGCAGATAAGCATGCTGGGCAGCAGGAAAAAGGTTATCTAGAAAGGAAGCTGAGCAACGGTTGCTGTTATTGCAGGAGGCTTTGAAAAAAGGCTATCCCACCAGGAATCCCACAACCCTTACAAGCCCTTCCCGGCGGGATGTGATTGATGGTTGGAATCCTGCTGTGCCTTCCTCCGGGGTGGGAAGCATCTTCCTGTGTGGTTGAGTTGGTCGTGCTCTCCTAGGGAAGGTCACCATCAGAGGCAAGTGCCCCAAAAACCTGTTGCTTTCCCTCTCTTGCTCATCTCTCCTGCCCTGCCCCTGCTCTGCAAAGGCCAGGGGTTTGGTTTAGTGTCCCTACTGCCCCTTCAGCACATACTGAATGTTTCTAGGCTGAGTCTGCAAGAGGGAACCTTTCTGCCCAGAACTGGGGCGATGCTGTTGTGGGTTGTGCATAGAAACCATTGATCACTGAGGAGCAAGAGTGAGAAGGAGTTTCTGACAATCCCCAGTCTCTCTTAAGCCATGTTTTTTGGGGTGGGAGAGGAGAAACAAGCTGAGTTGGCTGGTGATGGGGGTTTATTTACAACCTAGTGAAAAATGTGCCTTTCCTTTGGCTTGTGACTTTACCTTCTGGCCTGTGGTTTGTTTGCTGGTTTGCAGGTGCAGAAATGATGTATGGTGTCTAAAAAAACATGAACCATTTCTAGTCAAATTCACAGACCCCATTTCTGCCTTCTTGTGATCACCCCAGGACAAAAGACCCCAATCACAGCAATGCTGGCTCAGGAAATGTCCTGAATCGGGGACTGCAGAACAACCACCAGAGCAAATCCTGCCAGGAAGCACTCTGAATTTGCTCAGGCACCTTCTCTCCTCTTTGGACTTGCCAACTTCCCCCTGCCTCCCCTCCCAAGACATCCTCACCGCATCCCTCCATGTGCTCCTCTATTCTGCTGATTCCCATTAATCTGTGTTTTATATAACCCCTGGCTTGCACTGGACACAAAAGCCACACATTACCATGCTATTAATACACAACTTTAGGTTTAGGATTTAAAGCAAATAAACCCTCCCCTCCCCTAGCAGCCAAGGCAAGCAAACCATGACAAACCACTACTGGCAGCTCCAAGGTGCAAGTCCCGGTGGGGAGAGGGCATCACTGCTGTGTGCATCCTTGCAGTGGATGCACGCAGATATCAGAGGCTGCTTCCTTAATCACCACCGCATCGAGCGTGTTTATTCCTTGGCTGGAAGCAAACATCACCCAATGCCCAGAGCACTTTGGTCTCTGGACAAGTGCTCTGTGAACATCCATCATAAGCTCTCAGCTTTTCTCTTCCCATTGCTCTTACTTTAATGACTTGCTGCAGGTCTGACTTTCCAGCACCGATGGACTTGCACAAGGCTGCTGGTTGTGGGAGAAGTGATGAAGTCAGAGAAGGTCTTGTGGCAAGGGTGTATGGGAGGGATGGGGATGGGGACAGAGCAGGTTTTGGGGAGTGGAAACCAGCTCCCGCTGCCTGAAATCCGTTAGGAAAACTGGGAGAGATCCCTGTGCAATGCCCAGGTTCCCATCCTCCAGAGGGGCTCAGAGGAACCACACAGTAAAGGGAAGAGCATCAGCATTTCCAATGGCCCTGAGCCCACTCATTTGCCGCAGGGCTTCCCGGCTGCAGAGACCTGACTGTGCTGGACTCTGCTGGCTGCTTGAGCCAATTTGTTCCACCACCACAATTAGCAGTTCATCATGGCCAAGCTGTGAACAAAGTGGCTGTAACACCACGCAGCCGGAGACGCCTCCCCTGCTAAGATTTTCCATGGAAAACCCTGCTTTGGGAGGCTAGGGAAACCACTGGCACTGGGGCGTTCAGCATCTCCCCACTACCGCACGGCTCAGGCGCTGCTCAGCCCTGCTCAGGCTGCAGGAGGTTAATGGCTTTCGAGTGATTCCTGCGATTGACTTTTCCTAAATCTCCAGTTCTTCCTTGCCTTCTATTTTTATAAAGAGAAAAGGGGGGAGGTGGTACTTACAAGGGATTTCACTCAAATAATGAAATAACTGTGATCAGCCGAGGGACCCTTAATCCGCTTTGACTCTTGTGTCCTGGGGAACGAACACGGAGATCTGAGTCCCAGTGAAGCAGGGAACAAAGTAACCCCATCCCTGCCCTCCTGGGGGAGCTGATCCCACTGCGCCACCTTAAACCAAGCTATGTATTCAGATACAGGCACATCAGCCAGGGACTTTTGGGGTGACACCGTCACTTGCTCCTACCCTGCAGCCAATGTGCCTATGCCTGTGCCTGGAGCCCCCCATGCCAAGGCAGGAACGGGTTATGTCTCTATTTCAGATGACCAAACACACATAAAAGACATCAGCTGTGTTCACGCATCTTTCATCTGCAGCATCACCTGCTCTGACAGCACCGTCCACAGTACACGGGTGTGAAAGGGAGGAACCATCCTGTTTCTTTAGGCTTTCCACAATAAATTTCTAGTTTGGAAATGACAATATTAATTATCACTTTAATAAAAATACTTCACTAAAAATCATGCAGATGATTATCCCTAACTGGAGAGAAACTTTTGAGCCCCAGAAAATAGTTTGTGGCTAATGGGGCCATCCTGGGTGCTGCAGGAAGCAGTGTTGGGGCTGTGCCATGAGCACCATGCTGCTGGGAGCTGGTTAAGCCCATGAGTCCCTTCACCCAGATCAGAAACACACCAGATGAGTAAAAGAAGTGGTTTTGCCCAAGAAAACCCAGCATGGCGTGAACTAGAGGCAGACCTGTGCTACTGAAGGGACACCTTGTGTAACAGCCTTCCTGATCCTCAAATCTGCCAATGGGGTACCAGCCAGCTTCCCTCTCCATCACCTGCCTCATCCTGGGGGGACGACACAGGGGCTGAGTCACCCCTTCTTGGGGGACAGCAGAGAGGACCCCATGGGCAGCCCTATGGCAGGGGGGACAGGTCATCCCTGGTATGGGAAGGGATTTGTCCCACCTTCATTCCAGCACAGCCCCAGCCACAAATGTACGAAACAGCTTGTGGGAATAAAACACCAGCTTAGGTCAGGAAGGGGGGGGATCTAAGCACCCAGGCTGTGATCCCCACATGTGTCCAAAGATATAATCCAGATTTGCTCCTTGCCCTGGCACCCTCTTTAATATTTTTTGATAAATTAAAATCTCTTTTTGCTGCTGAGCATCATCAGCATTAGGGTGAGGGAAGGAGGGGCCTTTCACTGCACGCAGCAGAATCACAAACTAAATCACCACCACTCTCCCGGCTGCATGGTACCCAAATCCACGGGCTGCACTTGCCTCCTCTGAGGAATTGTCTTAATGCATCTGTTAAATTAACTGCTAGGCAGAAGATGCCACGATCAGGGCTTGTTCATTCCTGCTGGGATGGAGTGGTCCTGGCTTGGGAAGGACCACTCCTCCCTGAGCCCTGTGGGGGTGAATTTGGGGATCTGAATGTTCAGGGAAAACACTCACATTCCTGGGCCATCCTGAAGGAGCTCAAACCATTTGGCTTTTTGCCTCCCCACTGAGGTTTGTTACAGCCCCTGCTAAATTGAGGCCAGTGGAGAGCACAGCTGGGTGATGCCGCCAGCACATTACACAGAAGCCCATGATCCAGTAGTGCTGTTGGGGCTGACACCCATCCCAATCCCTCTAACACCCTCAAAGCAGGGAGAAAATGCTCCTCAGACTGCAGGGCTTTAATGACAGGCTACTGCATCCATCCTCTTCTTCATAAGCAGCAACTGAGGGATGAAAAGCAGATGGCATCTGCACAGATGTAAAGCCCAAAGCCCTTTGAACAAAGGGATTGTCCTTTCCCTCATGCTGCTGTGCCCTCCTTGCCTCTGAGCCAAAACACTCAGAATCTGGCCTCAGATGTCTGTGAGAGCAGCGCAGGAAGCTGAATCCCTCCCTACGCTGCTTCTCAGATCCTCACCACAGCCTGAGGTAGTGTTACTGGGACTGAAAGCTGAGGACAGATGCTCCAGATTGTACCTTTTTGATGGAAGAACCACGTTGTCCTGTCTCTGCTCCCTGGCTGTGTCCCCAGGGAGGCCAGGCTGGCGGTCTTCTGCCTCCCCACAGGAGGTAATAGGTGACCCAGCCCCAGCCTGTGGGGTGACAGGGACTGTAGGAACATGGGTACTGGGCATGCAGCCCCACGGTGGTACCCACCATCCCTCACTGTTGCTATAGAGACAGAAGCTGGTTTTCACTGCAGTGATGCTGGCTGTTTCTGAGCGGTACCTTTGGCATGGCAGGCAGCTGGGAGAGAGAGATGAGAGATGCCATGTGGTGCTGTGCCGCTTGCCTTGCTGGGAGGAATGGGCATGGCCAAGGCAAGGCTTTTCTGGGCCTTTCCTAGTGCCTCTGTGCCCAGATCTACACTCATCTTGCAAGGGCTCACCCCAAACCCTCCCTGCAGTGAGCACAAAAGCACTGGTGCTCCCCCACTCTGGGCACTGAAGTACCAGGGAGTATGAGGGGTGCAGGCTGCAGGGGTGCCAAGGAGGAAGGTTCCCCACAAAAACCCTGTGTGGGAGCGAGCCCTGCCCTGTGAACCCCAGTTTACCCCAACTCACCTCTCCCTGCTCTCCTGCTTTGCTTTGCAGCTACACGCTAGGATGAGACCAGCTCAGCTGAAGTTACCTACAATGGCAGCTTCTCCATGCCACAATCTCCTGATCACACCAGCAAAGACCAGGATGAACTCCTTCAAAGCCATCCTGGATAGACCAAGGCAATACAAGTGCAAGGAAACCTAGACCCAGTGACATGGCCATAGACGCATCCAGCCTATCTGCAAAGGTTCAATATAAAACCTAGAATCACGAAGTGAGAGCTTCCCACAAAGCACCTCTAGGTACCCACCATCTCCAGCTACCCATAGGTGCACACACACACCTTTGGAGCTGCAGTAACATGCTCCATCCTTCCTAGGGGTGAGGATAAACGCTGACAAGTGTCTGAAAGAAAGAGAAAGAACCATAGCTCACTTCTTCACATACGTTTTTTGCAGGAGAAGGAGCCTGGCAAAGAAAACCCCTGATGGATGCCAAGCGCAGCACCATGTCTCTGCTCCCACCCCATTTAAACAAGAAGCAGCAGGGGATTGGGGCATCACCGATCACCCCCTGCTGCTCTGCCTGCTGCTGCACCGACCCGCAGCCTCCAGAGACAACCAGCAAGGCCCAGAGCTCTCCCCTTTCTGGAGCACACTCAGTGACAGCCCTTCCCGTGGGACCCTCGCAGAGCCCTCCCCAGGGAGCTCCATGGGAGGCTGGTCTCCGAAGGACACGGTGGTTCTCCTCACCACGCTTCTGCTCCAGCCTCGGCGCTGGCAGCGCGGGAGCTCGGTGACTCCCAGGGCGCTGCGCTCACGTCCCAGCTGGAGACACATGCCAGGGATAGATTTTCTGTTTAGCTTCTTTTCATGTTAATTATCAAAGAGCAAGGAATGTCAGCGGCGTGCAGCAGTCATTATCTGAATGTCTCCTTCTCACCAGCAGCTCCTGTAGGATCTCCAGCACACATGGATAGATGAGAGCGCAAGATTGTTCCCTGGCCTTGCTGGGTGTATTTTGCTCACTTGGGAGAGACAGGAGGACAGGGATGATGGGATCCTTTCATTTTGCAGGATGCACCCAGGTGGTAAGTCTAGCAGTGTCCATCACCTTCCAAACTTTAAACTCTTCTTAAGACGGAGAAAGCAGAGAGAACTGGAGGGTTCTGTGCAAACTATGGGATTTTCTTAGACAGTTGCGATGGGTGATCCGTTCCAGAGACACTGCACTGAGCATGGCTGTCACCAGTGGAAACATCAGCCAGGCTTCAAGGTGTCTGCTTGTCAGTAATGGGAAGCAGCAGAACAGTGTCTGGGTATCAAACTTTGTATTCAGTAACCTCGGACCAGTTCACAGACATCAATTAGTTCAGCCTTGCAATAAGGAAGGTCAGAGTGGTCTCCTCATTTCATACATGTTAAGACACAGGAACATTAACCTCTAATGAGGTTACAGCTAAGCAAGCAGAGACAGGGGTACGGGCAGTCCTGGCTGCCTCCCTCTAGCTCACCAGCATTGCTGGGTGTACCAGAAAACAGTCAATGCTGTACAAGACTCACCTTGAAAATTCCCATCATTTGGCATCATTACAAAATCATAGCCACGAAGACTCTGCTTTGTAACTAGACCTGCTTTGCAAAATCACCACGACTCAGCACAAGGCCTATTCAATTACTCCCTAACTAGGATGAAAATGGACAACTTGCATTTGCCCTTTACCAGACCAACCTTTCCCCACAACCCTCACGGAGCAGACTTTTGAACAGCAGATGAAAGGCTGGTTTCAACACACCACCTTCAGCATCCTGAGCACCCATCTAGGTCCACCCAGTGCAAAGCAAACCACTGAAGGGATCATTTGCATCCCCTCGGTCAAGACCTGCTCCCAGTTGACCGCGTATCTCAAAGCTGCACTGAGCTGGCTTTTGTCCCTTCCCTCAGGATAAGAACCAAACAGGGCAGGATTTCTCTGATTATTTATTATCTGTGAAGTGCCGGCAGTGTCCTGACTCTGTACAAGACACACTCCTGGGCTTACAAAAGGAAAAAGCACTGTGGCCAAAATGGTTTAGCATCAAAAAAGTTAACGAACCTGTTCTCAGGAAACCCTCGGGCGCTGCCTCCCCTGAGGACACACCAAGGTGCTGATGTCAACCACCCATAGGCAGCCGTGTAGCTTGTTTCTTTTACCTGTAAAGCTAAATTAGGCTGCTGTCCAAACACAGCTTGAGAATAGGGCAAAAGGTATGGCCCTTGATTGCTAAAACCCAATCCATTGCAAGAAACTCTTTTCAAGTGGGGAAGCAACATTAAAAAACACCACTACTCATGGAAGCTACAACTGCTTCCAACAAACAACATGTAGAAAACACTGGGAGGGAGACTCTTCAAGTATCTACTCGTTTCCAGTGGAAAGGCCGTCAAGTCCCCTGTGTTCACCAGATGGATATCAACATCTGACATGTGTTAGAAGACATCCATATCAACTCCACCAGCCTGAACTGTAAGTAGCCGAAAACAAAGCCAGACAGGACATCTGTGATGTGGTGCCGTCCGATCATGACACGGGAAAAGCCCACGCAGAGGGCCCAAAGGACCAGCAGGATCCGGAGAGGGATGGCCAAGACCAGGTGGTTGAGGAAGAACTTGGAGAGCATGGCCACCCGGCTGGCGTGCCCGGCTGGGAACGCATAGGTGTCCATGGTCAGGTAGTCCAACAAGCCAGGGGTGACATCGTACGGACCCTTCCTCTTGGCCAGCTTCTGCAGCCCAGCCACAATCATGATGTCCAGGAGCAGGGCTGTAGAATGAGAGATGAGAGAGAAAGGTCAGAGATGGAGCTGAGTCAAAGGCAAGTTTCAAGGCAGAACATTCAAGGATGGTCACTGGTTTTAGATAAAGATTTGGGTTCATTTCCACCCATGTGTCCCCGGTTCAGCTGAAGGCAGCCTCCCCATCCTCTGATCACCACCCAAATGTTAATTAACCCTCCCATGGGGAAGGCAAGTACCATTAGCACCATCTCTTTTGGGAGAAACCCAAACTGAGGAGGCAAGCGATCTGCCTGGGGAGGGAAAGAGCAACTGGTGAAGCTAAAATTAACACTCTTTTGGCCCTGAAACCACTGGACTGAGTGTCCCTGTTCCTGTCCTCCCTCTCCCTTAGCTGAGGCGTTGAACACTCACAAGCCATTTCTTGCTTCTACTCTCCTCCCTCTTCCTGGGGCTTCCTCCCTTCAAGTCACCCCATGCACCCATTTCCCTGTGCAAACATGGTTTGGGGGTAACACATCCCTCAGCCTAAGCACATCCAGGCTTGTGGCAGCAGAGGGACCATCCCTGCAGCTACACATCTTGACACTAAATCACCTTTCTTCCCTAACTGCTTTGGGAGCAAAACTCATCAGCACTTGTGTTCATTACCCTCCTCTTCACCCCACCTCCTTTGTCCCAGCCGACTGGTACTGTCGTTTCTATTTCCTAGCATTGATTTTAGTTTTCTTTAATCCACTCATCTGCTTTTCCCCAGCCCTCCTCATTAGCCAGAGTGCTGATTTCAGCTCCTCGCAGCGATGACAAGGAAATATAGAGCATCATGAGCACAGCCTGCTCCTTCAGCAGGAATGCAAGCAGCCAGTCGCCTGCTTCCTCTCCGCTGATAAAGACTGTTCCTTGAGAGCTGACAAGGTTTCAGGAGGATGGATGGGAGTGCGGCGGTGGCAGGGGATGGGAAATGAGGTGGCACATTGGAGGCAGGCAGCTCCTCCTGGCAGGAGCTGTCACGGCAGCTCTGCTTGCCTGCCTCCCGCAGTGCCACCCCTGCACAGCCAGCCTCCGGCACTGCTTTGGGATGCAGATGGGGTTTATCCTGGCCAAATTCTCTCCTTATAGAAGGGCTATTCTCATCTGCAGGGTATCTTGCATGGGGAAGGGGGACAGCAGGAACTCCTTGGACTTCCTGCAAACCAGGTCCTGCCCGAGCCACTCCTGGGTTCTCAGAGCTGTGGAGGAGAGATGGAGCAGGGGAAAAGGTCTGGGTACCAGCTCCTTTATAGTGTCAACAGCAGCACAGGCCACAGTGGGAACACAATGAGAAGCAGAAGGTGGAGATGAAGGAAAGGTTTATAGGTGGTGTCTGAATCAAGGTGTGAGGCTGCAGATGCAACACCAGCAGTAGCAATGGGCTTAGGAGGACAAGGACAGACAGGACACTGAGCCTGCCTGATGTGATGGGCAGAGAGAAGGGGGAGGTCCACAGCCAATGGAGGGGGACCCTGGCACAGAGTGGATCTCTGTATTTGATGGTTTGTGGATATGTTATTAAGGGGCTGGCTGGGAGGGGAATGGGAGGGAGGAATTTCAAACCCAGCTGGAGCAGCCAGTCTTGGGGATTTCCTGTTAAAGCTGAATGCTGTCAGCATTGATGGTAATGAAGTGCTGAAGCTAACCAGCAGTATTGCTGTGTCTGGGCAGCCACGCGGCTCTGCTGACGCTGGGCTTCCTAAATCACCCTGAGCCCAGCTCCTCACGCCAGCAAGGTGACCCTTCCACAGCCTCGATGCAGCCAAGTCCTTCAGCTCACCAGCTGCATTGCTCATGGGTCCCATCTCACCTGGACAAGAACTGGGTGAGAACTGGCTCCTTGGGATGCAAACTCAGGAGCCCAGGCACACACATTCATTTCAGCAAAGGTGATGCACCAGTGCTGCCAAGAGAAGAAGCTGCTCCTGCTGAAGTCAGCAGCTTATTGCATTGCTGAGGAGCTCAGCCAGGGCTCAGGAAGTACCCCAAAGTACCCAGTGTCTCCTCCATGGTGTACAATACACCTGTTACACACCATTCCCTGTGAAATCTGCCTGCAGATCAGCAGCACAGATGTATTGTGCTTTACTGATGGGTGGTGTTCACCAATATCTGTCAGTATTTTGCACCTCCAAGATTTTTTTATGGGCAAAGGGGATGTCAGGGCAACCTGAGGGATTCAGGCCTGTGTGCATGGAGGTCTTCAGGGCATGGAGAATATGCCAAAGAGCTGGTTTAATAGTCCTTTCATTCAGCAGACGACTAAAATGGGCCTTCAGTACTGCTAGGTTTGGTTTTCATCAAACGGTGCACAGAAAGCAGAAAGCCTCCTTTGCTCACATTTCAAGATCTGAAGGCATGACAGCATTAAAACTGGGGTTAATCTGCTGTTGAAATCAAACCTCCCCAAGATCCCTCTGTCTGGTGCTTTCTCTGCCTCTTCCCCTTGCACTTTCTGTTCCTTCCACCCAGTTCCATGAAACAACTGATTTATGGAGCAGCCCCAGCAGCCTGCCCTGCCCCAGCCCCTAAGGTACTGGGGGTCCCAGTGCCCTCACCCAGCTCTGGGGCTCAGCAGAACCTCTGTGCCCCTGCCCACTTGCTGCTGCGCTGCCAGGGTGAATCAGCACAAGCACTGCTGATGATGGTGCTGCCAATGGGGCACCCTGCAGGGGCAGAGATACTCAGCAGCCCCAGCCTGAGCCCTATTCCCTTGCAATTCCTTGACCTACATACCCACTTGGACTTCAGCTCACTTGCTTTTGCTCCTTAATGCAAACCAAATCCTCCCTCCTCATCCATTACGGGATTAACTTTCTTATGGGCATCCTTAGTGATGGGTCCAGCTGCAGATGGGTATCTCTGGTGCCTACTGGCTACTGCTTGCACCCTTAATCTTGCACCTCCCAGAGCAGCCACCTGCAAAGCAGCAGCATCACCTTCGGTCTGCCCTTTCCCTGTCCCTAACATGGGAAGGAGATGAGCAAATCCTTCAGTGACCCGACTAAAGGCTGGAGGAAATACAGCCCGGGGAGGGACTGCAGAAGGGAGCCTGCAGCTGATTTAGCAGCCTGCACTTGCGTAATGCTGCTCTCTGGAGACAGGCAGACGGGGCTGTCGGAGCGCAGCAGGGATGGCAGCGTGCCTCCTGACCGAGGTGAGAGCAGAGGAGCAAGAAATCTTCATTTAAAGTGATTTTTTCATCATGCCCGTTCCCCAGATCCACGCAGCACTGGATTTAAAACAGAGGCAGCATTGGATATAAACTCCAGGTAGCACTGGGTATAAAAGAGCAAAGGAAGGATTAGCTTTCACATTCTTCTGAAAATGACCCATAATTTCCCTTTTGACCTGCTGTCAAAGGGAAACAATCCTTCCAGATTCCCCCTGCAAAACCATCACAAAAAGCTCCATTAACACCGAAAACTTCCTTAAAGCACAAAACCAAAGAGCAAGTCCTGTCTGCCTGCTACAATTTTAGCACCAGAGATCACCTTGGTATGTAAATAGCCAACATCTGGCATCAGATGCACAGCAAATGAGCTGAAAGTGAGCCCCCTGGGCAGACGTTTTATATCTATTAATAAGAAAAGGAAAACAATTATCTGCCTTGCTCCTGCCACCAAACCTTAGGAGCCCATTAAGAGCAGAGAGGCAAGCCCTGAGCAGGCAGGGCACAAGGACAAACCAGAAGCATCGTTGCAGCAGAACCAAGCCAAACCCCAAAGCTCATGTTTATGAAAAGTTGAACCCGTTGGACGTCCCCTGTCACCATAAGGTCCTTTTTGTCCCATAAGGTCCTTTCTGCCCCAGCTGAGGATGAGGATGGAGCGAGCACCCTTGGGGGCATCCATTGCCTGCCCCACGTTGGAGCCAGGCAGCGTCTCCAGGGACAGAGGAGGATTCCAGCTGAGATGTTTACATGAACATGTAATCCCAGCTGAAAAACACCCTGGGTGTAGTGATGGGGGCAGAGAGGGAGAAAGGAGAAAGCCAAAAAAGCCCTTGGCTTCATCCGCTCCTGCAGCCGTGATTCATGTGACTCCGTGCACATGGGGCTGCTTGGATGAGACAGAGCCCAGCCTGTGAGACTGGGATCAGAAACAGCCACAAGCTGGACTATGAGCTGTGGGGAGAGGAAAAGGTGGGGGTAAATGCCCAGGAACAAAGAGCAACCCCATCCTGTGAGCTCAGGAGCAACCAAGGGCATTGAACACCCCATCTGCCTGGCCCCAGCACTGTCTTAAAGCAGAGACAACTTGTCAATAACTCTTTGCCTGTGCTTCAGAACCTGCAGCCTGCTCCGACCCGGGTTACTCTGTGCTACACCACCACCACTGAGATGGCACGTACTCCCCACTACAGCTGGCTTTGAAGGTGCTGTATTCCCGGATCAGCCACTCAGGGCAGATGTCACCATTCCCAGAAAACAGGGATTTTTTTTGCTGCACAATTAGAATTCATAATAAAGAATTCATTCATTATTATTATAATAATGAATTCATTCATTTTTATTATAATAATGAATTCATAATAATGAGCACTGCCTCCTTCTTGGGAAGTCCCTGTTTCTGAACTTCCCAAATCTCCCGCAGGCATTAGGCTCCCTGACCTGGAAAACGAGCTGTTTGCAGCCTTGATACTAATGCAAGATGCAGGTTTCAAAAGCATCTCCAACCCCTCTCCGGTGGAGTTGGTGGGAGCTGGAAGAGATCCACTCCTCTGCAAGTGAACTCCTTTACTCCATTTTCTTCCCCAAATGTGGTACTATTGGGTGTAAGAGCTGAGAAAAGGCACAGATGGCAGGACACGCTGGAGAACCAATGAATCAGATGCTGGAGCATTTTGGTGGGAGGTTATTTTTTGGCTGAACAAGCAGCAGCATGGGATAAGTGGCCACAGGGAGGTGAAGAATAATGGTGGAAAGCTGCATTGTACAATTAATAGTGAAAAAAACCCAACCAACAACTAAAAATAGAGCCGCTATATCCCAGATGATTAGAAACAGCCCTGAGTGCAAACACAGGCTGCCTGGAGTTCCCTCCTTGGAAATACTGTGCCCTTGGGAGCTGGGTAATTTGCATCTCAGCATCATTGACTGAGGGGGGGCTGCACAGCTTGGGGATGAGATGGCGAGTGCGGTGAAAAGGGCTTGTGCTGGTGAGGAACGTGAGCTGAGCACCCCCCCAGGATGGCTCAGCTGCAGCCCAGAAGGGTTCTGACAGCTTGAAATGTCCCTGAATGCTATGGCAGCAGTGCAGGGAACATCAGCACATCCCAGAGCCACACACAGCAACCCACAAGCACTGGTGAAGGAAGGAAAATGCCTTGGGTTGGTGACCACCAGCACGGTGCAGCCCATAGAAGCTGGACTCCTCCCTTGGCCTCAGTGCTGCTTAGGCTTGTGTGTACACCCTGTTGCCTTCAGCAAGGCAAACAGCCCAGAACCCCAGTTTGGGCTGATGCTGTGGTACTCAGAGGGTCTCCAACCATCACGCCTCGCAGCACGTTACACCCAGGTCAGGTGTGTCTCCAGCATCCCTGTCTAGTCGGAAACAGAGAGTGAGACCAGAACTGTGCTCCAGGTGAAAACATGGAGATGGCTTCCAAGGGAAAAGAAGAGAGGCAGTTCATCCGCTTCCCCCCTCCCATCCTGCTCCGGTCCCATAGCAGGATACCCCATGGGCTCTCCCTGCCCTTGCTCCTCCCAGAGACTCACCTCACTGCCCAACACTCCTCCACCTTCCTCTTCCCGGCCACTGCTCCCGTCAGGTCGCATTAGAGGCAAACACACTCACCCATTTCCCGGGATCTCCCTTTGGGCCAGAGCCTGGCTCAGCCTCCCCGGCAGGGCTGGCTCTGCCTGCGTGAAACAGCTACAGTCCCCTTTTTGCTCCAGGCAGGGGCAATGGGAAGCCGTTCCCGGAGTGACAGACATAAGGATGACTCATTTCCCATGTTTATTCCCCCTCTTCCCATTCAGCAACCCTCGCACTTCTTTCTCTCTCACTCTGCATTCAGGCTGTGGAACATTTTGCCTGCTCACTCTGTGTGAGGGCTGGATTTCAGCTTGCTGCAGCTTCCCCAAGGGCTGCACGCTGATGGCTGCAGGCCTTGCAGCATCCTCAGCACCAAGCAGCCAGCCAGGAGCTGAGCCCCTTGATGCTGCCTGGTACCCAGGGGCTGATCAAACCGTGGGGCTGATAAAGACCCTATGCATGTCCCTGGGAATAGCCCCATGCCTGCTCCAGCTGCAGGCAGATGGGTCCCAGCCTGTCACTGACTGTCCTTCATCTGAAGGGACACTGCAGACTCACAAGCCTGCCCTGCAGTGAACAGTATACATTTGCTATAGAGGAAGCAGGCAGGGAAGGAGAGGGAAGGGGGGCAGGGAAGCTGGGAGAGCTGAGCATCACTTGCTGTTCAGGGATGCCTGAGCTCATCAGCCTTGAGGGTGATGAAGGGTGAGGATGGCACCACCAAAGGACCAGATAACTGCTGTATCCGGGCAGGACAACTAGAGGCAGGTTAGCAGCCTGATGTGATGGAGTATTTAATGCCAGGCTGGACCTCTGTCTAGATGCTGGATGCAGAGAGCGGGCATCTGTGTCCTTCCCTCTGCCTGGCCATGGTTCAGTCATACTGGGTTACCTGACATTTAAACTGGGCAGATGTGCAGCAAACTTGCTGAGGTCTCAGTGCACACTGGGCAGGGGCTGGACCTCCTCCTTGGGCCGGGTTTTACAAGGAGGGATGGTTCACACAGGACACCGGCTCCCCCTCCCTGCCAAAGCATCGTCTGCCCTGCTTAGCTCAGGAAATCCTGAGCCTCACAGGGGGAAAATTAAAGGGGAGCAAACAGACACATCTGGCCCCAAACCACCTCCGGGGCTCTCGGCTTAGCGATGTTCATCATGATGATGCTCATCAACAGGATGAACTTGTCTGTGCTGCCTGGGCACTTAATTTACTCAGTGACCTTTAGCAGCAATGGGCTTTACTATCTGTGTTTTCACCACATGGCCTCCAGTGACAATACCTGAAGCACCTCTGTATTGTTAAAGCAGGGTCAGCAGGGGCTCAAGGGGCCTGGAGAAGGCATTTCTTGCTGTCTCTCCTGCCTTTCCTACCAACCTGGTCTTGCTTGGAAGCTTCTGGGGTGGGACTGCAGAGTCCTGGACCTGTATATGTATTTATAAATACATATATATTTAAACATGAATACATATATGGCTTCGGATAAAGTCTGCAGGGGACTATGCCTCAGAATATCATGGCTTGGTTCCCAGGCAGACTAAAACTAGGTCAGTATTCAGGGAGAAGGCTGAAGAGAGCAAGAACTGCCTCCTCACTGACCTTTAGGAGAGGAGAAGTGACCCTGGGCTCCCCTTCTTTCCTCCTCCTGTGTCATTCGTTCATGGTGCTACGTCCATACCCTACAGCACTGCTTTACTTCATGGCAATAAATGCTTAGTGACAGCACCAAAGAGCCAACCCGCCCCTTGGAAGAGGGACGCAGAGCCAGCTGGTGATGGTGGAGGACCAGGACCTGTGTCACTGAGACAACAGGCAAAGGGGTGACTGGAGCTTTCTTTTCTCCTCATCTAAATGCCTATTTCAGCAAGCTGTGAGCAAAGCAGAACCAGTTAATGGTGGTATTTCAAACTGAGCATGAATATGTATTTTATATGCGAGGGTTAACTAAGCAGATACCTTCTGCCAGCAAAGGCACAAGGCTGGAGTGCAGATAACTAAATGAGGCGGTTATTTGGCTCTAAACACAATAGGTGGACTTCACTGGAATGACCACTTTGGATAGATGACCATATTCCATCAGAGCAAGAAGGTAGCCTGGACCTGGAAAGATCATCATTCTAACAAGAAGATCAATCTGTTCAGCTTAATAAATAGGAGGTGAAGAAATGACTTGAGCACTATCCAAAATATTGAAAGGCAGAAGAGATGTTGGCTAAAAGAGCTATTCAGCTGGAGAGGCGAGGGTATGCAGATGCAGTGAAGGGAAGAGTCAAACTGAAAGGAAGGCGCTTGTGAGCATCCCTACCACTGCAGTAATACAGAAACAGTTCTGACAAGTTCACCCTCACTTGTAATTGTACATCAGATTGAGTGTTTGGGTTTTTCCCCATAACAAATTGAACAGGAATAAATTAAGGGATGTGCTCCAGCCTGTATTTTGCCTTGGGTTAGATCGATGATCCAAATGTTCTTTACTGGCTTTACAGTCAATGAATCACTAAATTTGGATCCACATCCTCACCAGATGGATCAGAACCAGACACCAAGGCACTGCTTCCCCCAGCGTTCGGTGGAGTTTCTGTCTGGTTCTGAAGCAGGTTGGGAATTTCAGTGCAAGCTTTACATCTGTTTTCCCCCTGAAAGACCTATTGCAAGGTTCAAATGATTTTCTGAGCACTCCGTGTTCATGAAAACCTTGTGATTGCAGAGGAGAGCTTGGAAGGCCCTGAAAGTTCCAATTTGAGTCATTGATTCAAATAAAATGAACTCTAAAAGTGGGGGTTTCCTGATTTCCTCCGTTTGGCTGAGGGGTGCAGACTTTCTTCCTGACTCTTCAACAGCCAGGGCTGGCAGTGCCGATAGAGTCTTCCTGAAAGCACATTCTGGCAGAGGGATTTTGTACAGTGGGCACAGATATCTGATCCCTTCCATCTTTTCGGCAGCAACTCGTGAACGTGCTCCTCTGGCTGTTTGGCATTTGCTGGGAGGGCTGACAAGGAGAATCGATAGATTCCATCACAGATGGCAAACACGGAGGGAAAACATTGCTTTGGGGTTGCTGATCAACATCTGCAGTTGGGATGGATGGAGCAGCCCGGCGTCAGACCCCCTCACCCAAAATACTCCCACATGTGTTGGCAAGAGCTCCTCGGGCGCAAGTGCCCCCCCTCCATCTGCAGTGATGCTTCTGCCAGGTTCCCGGTCCCATTCCAGCAGTCTCCTGTCTCCTCGCCTTGAAAGCCTGATTGCACATCCTAAACAAGTGCTCTGTGATGGGCTGGCTCCCTGCCCAGAGACTGCATCAGAAATTCTGCTTGATGTATGAAACCCTCAGCAAGCAGGGGGAAGGGAACACAGACAGGGGAGGTGAGGAAGGGGCACCACAGACAGCACCGGCTTCCCCGCTTCCCTCTTCCCCAGAGACCAGGGAAGCATCAGGAGGTTCCCTTCCCTTTGGGCTGTCCCTGCCCAGAAGGACTTGACAGCACATCCTGATGGATGTGAACCATAGGAAAACAGCAGCGGGAGGGATCGAGGATGCCAGATGCAGCAGCTGTGTCATGCCCTTCCTACCTACACAAGACCCCACTTCTCATGGGCTCTGCCTGGGTCCCCCAGAGCCACGCTCCACAGCCAGGCTCCTTCCTCCATCAGCAATGCAGATATTACCCCAGCAGCTACTCGGATACTCGGAGTTTCTGACTGCAATCTGGAATATCAAACCAAGGCCACGCAGAGATGAGCTCTGTGGGGTGACACGAGTCCTGCAGAGGAAGCTCTGACAACAGAGGCTCAGGGTGCTTTGCTCAGTGCTGTCCGCTTGGAGGGCAAAAAGGAGCGATTTGGAGGCTGCTCTTTGGAGCTCTCCATGGAGCTGTCGAGTCACCACGTTTGAGACCCAAGCAGTGGTGCAGGGCTGAGCTCTCCCAGCGACCACCTGATACTCAAAGTTCCTATGTGCCCCAGAGGTGGCTTCGCATTTGGCCTCCACAGATGGCAACAGAAGGGTGAGAAAACCTACCTTGTTTTTAAGCCAAAGGTGGCACTAGCGCTTTATAAGGACCTCAAATATTTTGGAGCCAAAGAGGTCAGTTTTCATGCTCCAAGACCATCAAAGGCTCTCAGGTCAAGAGACATCTGGACACGGTGCCCGTTGACGTTCGTCACCTCCTATTTCATCCTCGTGCCCTTTTAAATGGAGCTTCTCTCAGCGAGAGGCTGACCCAGCACACCGAGGAGCCCCTGGAAGAGCTGCTGACATCAGCGGGCTCTGCATCACGCTGATGCTATTCTGGCTGCTTCCCTGCCATGGCCTCCCTTCTCTAGATGTCACAGCACAAGGACGGGCTCTTTCAAAGGCAAGAGGGGAGAAAAGGCACCACTGTGCTTTGCAAGCCAGTTCAGGTGAGCTTGTGAGAAAGAAAAGCTTGGGGCCATGCTGCAGAGCCCACATTGCGTCGCAGTGGTCCCTTACCTGGGGCGCCTCTGAAATACAAGGTCCCTATGTCTTCTCAAAAGGATCCCTGAGAAGCAAAGGCCTAAATCCAATGTTTTTTAATTTCTCTTACCAACCAAAAGTGGGAGATCCAATCGCTGGTTTTGGGAGAGGGTGAAACACTCGGGTGGATCCCAGCCAGATGAGATAGCAGTTAGTCACAAGGAAAAACATGATAACTGAGCACCATGCCAAAAGCAGAAGAGCAAGAAGAGCAAGGTCCTCAGATAGACATGGCCAGGGCGGTTTGGGGCCAGGATCTAAGGGAAGTCATGCCTAGAGCTCAGCACGGTCACTGGTGGGGCATTGGTCCACACAGGTGGAACGGGCCCTGCTTAACTGAGAAGGCAACTCCTTTAACACATCCCAACCTCCAGAAACAATGACACTGACCACCACGCAAAGGAGGACTAGCAGGAAAGGCAGAGAGATCCCAGCCCACCTGCACAGCCTCTGGGTCAAATTAGCACACGGAAATGGGACAGCAGCAAGAAAGGTCCTCAAGGGAAGGCCGAGACAAGATCAAACTGCAGCAGGGAAGGAGACAGGACTCCATCACGTGGTGGCTGAGATGTGAACCAGGGTCTGGGAACACCTTTTCCTCAAGGATATCTTCAGGAATTGATCCACGTATCAAAGATTCGAATCTTTACGCTTTCCCACCTATCAAACCACCGATGCAGATGACCCTAGATTAAATACAGACATGGCTGCTGGTATACACCTGCACATCACAGACACTTCCTTGATCTGACTGGACAAGCCTGTCCCGTGCAGGACTGAGGACCTGCCCCTACTCCATGGGTACCACCAGCTACCAGGATTCCTCGCTCCCTCTCAGACAACTCTTTGCTACACCCATCACCCATGGTACCCATGACCGAGACAGCCAATACGTGCAGCATTCACCCTAAAGGTCACTCCCTGCTTCCCAACCACACCGGTGGCTGGGAGCAGGCAGAGGAGGAGTCCCATTGCTGCTGCCCCTTGTGACCAGGGCTGGGCTCTCCCGGTGGGGAGGGAGGTTTGCCACTCACCTAGCAGCAGGTTCATGAGGACCTCTTGGCCTGCCAGCGTGCTGCTCTTCACCAGGCAGATGAGCGTCCCCGCGATCCAGGGGATGCCGTGCCCCGTTATCCCCAGGAGGTTGATCATGGAGCGGGCACCACCCCAGGAGGAGGCTGTGTTGGCGCACACCCCCAGCCTCTTGGAGATGCAGATATCGATGGCCAGCAGGGAGTTGAAGGCGATTCCCTTGAAGGAGGGGTTGAGCTGCATGCAGTCCTCTTCGGGCAGCTGCTGCGACTGCCTCCGCTCCTTGGGGCTGCTGCTCTGGGTACCAGCTCCTCCGGCCTGGCCGCTCTGCTTTCTGCCGGAGCCCTTGTTCTCCTGGGTCCCCTTCAAGGGCTGATTCAGGGAGAGGAACTCAGCCCTGTTGAGGACATTGTTCCTGTCTCTTGCCCTGGACCGCGGCTGGGATGCTGGCATTGCAGTCTCTCTTTAACGCAACCTGCTCTGCAAACACCGGGAAGGAGAGAAATCCCTCTTCTCCCTGCAGGAAGCTTCCCCCACTCCCACCCTCACAAGCCGTGAATTTGGGAAGCTGCAAAGGTTCCCCTCTGTTGCAGTTGCCCCCCAGCACAGACTGCAGCTGTTAAATATAGAGTAAGGAATGCACATGGCTGTTTACTTCACGGGCCTAGCAAGCTTGGAAGGAGAATTAATGCCAGGCCTGGCAGCCACTCCAGTGCCAGGGAAAAAGGTTAAACAGCCAATAGATTGGAAGAAGAGGAGGGAAAAGCGTTGTGCCAAAGGTTGGTTGCTTCTGGCCTGGTCTATTTAAATCTTCCAATTGCTTATTCCCCTGGGCTGCAAGGGAAACTGGGAAGTGTAGTTCTTTTAGGCACGGCAATTCACATTTCTGTATCAGAGAGAAGGAACTGGAGGAGATCACAGCATCCCCTCTCCCCATGGCAGCTAGCACTGCTCCTATTGTGTGCTGTGCAGCCTGGCTTTGCAAGCTCCAAGGCTGGGTGTTGATTAGGGGCTTTCCCACAAGGAATTCTACCTGGGTATCTTCTTGATTTATCTGTTCTGCAACATCTTCCCCCCCCCGCAAGGGCACCCTAAACACCACCTTCCTCTCCCTCTATGGGTACCTTTCAAGCATCACGAGCTCCATCCTCCCTTCCCGCTCAGGATGCACCCCCGCAGCATCTCCCATCACTCACCCCGTTCCTGGACCAAAGAGAAGCATCACCTGCCTCCTGATTAAAAGAGACACGGCACCACAAATGAATTCCCATCCTCCTGCCCCCAGCGCTGAGCATGGCCTCAATACCGCACGCTTGTGCCGTGTCATCCAGCATCGCACATCCCAGGCTGAAAGCGGGTGACAGGCAGGTTACCTTCCCTGGGCAAGGAGCTGTCACGGCTCCACGCAACCCACACGCCTGAGAAACACGATTATTCCTATGCACATAGGCTGGAAATCCCCCGTGGGCAGAGAAGTGGAGAGGATGAGTATTGCACCGAGGAGCTGAACAGGCGCATCTCTCGGTGACAGTGACGTTTGCCTACACAAACACCCAGTTGCGGAGGTCAGTATTTGGACAGGTAACCCAGGGAATCAGGCACCCAGGTGTCTTTAACAGTCCAAACTACAACAGAGTGAGGTGCTAATTGAGGGGTGGCTCTTGGCTTCCTAAGACAGTAAGAAAAAGTTTGCACTTTCTTTGCACTTTTAATCCATAGCTCTTCAAACCCTCTGTGAGAATTATGCATCCAGCCCTTGTCCATCTGACTGACCGACTGACCAGAGGCGAGAGCAATGCTTGGCCGAACAAGTGCCAGAGGTCCTGAGGAGCTCCTGGGTTTGCTCATATTTCCCTTTCTCAAGGGAAAATCGCATCAATTCGTCTCTGAATCACACCCTCTAGGAAGTTACCCCTCATCTGTGATGATTCCAGCTGGAGGAAGAGCTGCCCCCCTCCCCAGGCAGCCCATAAACCACAACCCCCTTCAGCTCGGGTACCACTTGGCACTGTCACATCCCCGACACCCACCAGCTCCTGTCTGGTCACTGTCTGCTCAGCAGCATTCTCACGTTATCAGGGCAGTCAGCACCCTGTCCCTATCTGCCTGCCCTCATCCCGCTGCCCGGCTCCGAGGCATGTGGTAAATCTCGACCCACCTGCCATGAGCCGAGGAGATAACCATCATCACCGCTTTAGCTTGGCTCCAGACATCACCTCCCCGCTGGATGGGTGCCCTGCTTCTCCAGCTCCATGCAGGGCCGCTGCTGTGTGGGGCTCTTTGCAAACATCACAGGCACAGAAAGCCTACAGAAAGAGGGAGAATCATCCCTCCCTCTGTCCAGTCCAGTGCCCAGGATGCTGAGCTATTACTGAGCATGTCACAGGGTAAAAAGTACCTTGAAAGCCCGGGGAGTTAATTTAATCTGGTGCCTGTCTCTTCTGCTGATGCTGATATAGGGGAATTTCCCTGCCTTACACACAGAGCTGCCCCAGCCTCCCTTTGAGAGTCCAGCATCACAGCCCAGCCCGAGTCCCCAGCGGGAAGGGGATGGAGGAGGAAGGGTCGCATGGGATGGATGCAGCACCAGCAAACCCCTGTCAAAAGGGCAGTGGGAAAGGAAAGCAATTTGGGCTCTCCTGCAGCAGGGTGGACTGTCAGCACCGGATCCAGCCAGGGAAACCGAGCTTGGGAAGGAAACCGCCCCAGTCCCTGCACTGGGACCATGATGAGCACCGTCCTGCTGCACTGCTCACAACACAGCCACAAACCCCAGGGTTTATAAATATCCCTGCTAAGCTTGTAGACAGGCTTCCTGCTGCAGCAGGGCTATTCCAGGCCTGACACCCGATCCACACGGATCACCTGGGAGAATGCCCGGACGGACAAATCCGCATGGACAAATCTGGCGTGCATCATGCACCCAGCTCCCTCAGCCTCACTGTGTTCCTGCCTCCCGGTCACCCTGCAGTGTCCTGTGCTGCAGTCCCGGGGTGCCTGCCACAAGTCCCCATGGATGGCTGGAGATGGGGTGGGATGGGAAGGGCAGCAACATCCCCTTTCTCTGTGATTCACCGTCAGTGTTGGTGCATCCCAGCCTCCAGCAGTGCCTGGTCAAGAAGCAGAGCTTGCAGCCAAAGTGCTTGCAAGCAAACCCATGGTGTTCCTGGGTGGGATTGTTCTGGGGGTGAAAAAGAGAGAGCTTGGCCAAAGTGAAATGTGATATTCTGCAGTGTGCATGGCACAGGCAGCAGATCCAGCCAGGCCCATCAGCACAGCACAGCGTAGCCTCCAGTGGGCCGCTTGTATGTGTTGCTGATCAGATGGTGAAGAGCAGATCCTGCAATTCCATAAACCAGGAAACCATGCTGGAAGGACATGGAGGCACAGTGCTGGGGGTAATAATAGGAGGAATGGAGCACGGCCATGCTACAGTGAGACATGGGCAGGTTCATCAAACAAGGAGCAGAAGGAAACACAACACAGCATCACCAGACACTCCTAATTCATACTTGTCACAGCTTGGCCTCACCTCTCCAACCATTCCATCAGTGAGCAGCATGCTCTCGGGCACAGGAGTCGTTTAGTACCGGGCTCAGTGCAGCCACACTCATCACTCCCAGCAGCGTGATGGGGACGGGCACGACCAAAACCCAGAGAAAACTCCATCTGCAGTAAAAAATCTGATTTAATTAGAATGAGATAATGCAATTTCCTCCTTGACCAGAACACCAGAGACAGCCAAGTTGAAGCAAAACCTGGCTGAAGCTTCATGAGAATGGAGGTGCTGAAGACGCAGTTTCACCAGATTCATGATGCTCTGAAAGTGTGACAAGCTTGTTTGAAAAGTGTGAAAGAGTCTTGGAAATGTCAAAGGATTTCAACACCTTCTGGAGGCTGCTGAAGCAACTGGATATTGCACTTGGAGATGCTCATTCCATTCTTTCTTGTACTACGTGATGGTAAGTTGCTTGTAACTTGAGTGTGTTCTTGGCTCTTGTAGCTGTGGCAGGGCTAGTGACTGTAATTGTGCACTTCATTGGGAAGTTTGAAGGAAATACTTGGCCAAACCTTTGAGAAATGCACAGAAGAAAAGCAATAGATGGGGTGTTTTTCACCCGCTGCAGTGGAAAAGAGCCTCCCCTCATCCCGTGGCATTCGCTTGTCAGGATCACCCAGTAGCTCCGGTCTCTCCTTCCCATCGGAGGGCAGACAGCAAGTGCACAGTGCTGGAGAATGCCAGGCACAGTGTGAGCTCATTGAGCCTGTTGAGAGCACGGGGTGGGAAGGACTATATACCAGTATTGAAAAGGGGCCTACAGGAAACATGGAGAGGGGCTTTAGACAAGGGATGTAGGGACAGGCCAAGGGGAATGGCTTTAACCTGCCAGAGGGGAGACTGAGATGAGCTCTTAGGCAGAAGCTCTTCCCTGTGAGGGTGCTGAGGCGCTGGCACAGGGTGCCCAGAGAAGCTGTGGCTGCCCCATCCCTGGCAGTGTTCAAGGCCAGGTTGGACACAGGGGCTTGGAGCAAGCTGCTCCAGTGGAAGGGGTCCCTGCCTGTGGCAGGGGTTGGAGCTGGATGAGCTTTAAGGTCCCTTCCAACCCAAACCATTCCTGATCCTATGTCTCTATGAATAAAAGACATTTACCCCACTGTGCTCCACTGTAGCACACTGCAGGCATCACTGGCAGAGAGGTTTTTACTCTTGGTTCCCTGGGTTTCCTACGTAGAAGCACACCACAAAGGACACAATAATAATAACAAACACACACCCGGAGTTCTGCATCCCCCTCAATGCACAGCAGCTCTTACCAAAACGCTGGACACGCACACCCCTCTCCTGGTGCTCAGCTCTTGCCGTTGGGATCCTCAGCAGCGTTACTCCTGAAATGATCCATTACAGAAGTTTATAACTTTGCCACGGGCCGCTGCTGCCTTGGGTGGCTCCTAAGGCTCTATTCCAGTTGCCCCTCAGTCGCTGCGCTGCTATGAAGAGCTCTGCCTTTCTGGCTGCTTGAAACCCAGTCCATCAACCTAGGGCTACAGGTTTTGCACAGAAGGAGACCACCCCTTTCCCAAATCTACCACCCGAGCTCCAGCTGGGAGAGGGAACTCTTAAGCTGAAAACCCAAGAGCAAATACACTGGGGAAAAGAAAAGGGAAGGGAAGGGGTGGGGAGACATGTCTCACCAAAACTACATTACCCACAATCCGCGGAGCAGTGGGAGGAAATGCTGCTTTTTGCAAAGGAGGGTTAGCCTCAACAGCTGCAGTTTAAAAGCGAAATACAGGGGGAGGAGGGATGGGACTGGGCGAAGGAGGGAGGACGGGCGGGCAGGGAGCGCAGCGGGCTCGGGGCCGCTGTCATGCGGCGGTCCCAGCCCGGGCGGCCGGCGGGGAGCGCCGGGGGGCTCGGAGCAGCAACGGGCGAGTTCGGGCAAAGTTTGACCCCGTTGCCTTTCTGATCCTGCGGCTGCGACCGGAGCGGGAGCCCTCCCCGACACCAACCCCCCCCCCTCGTCTTTAGCTCCAGCGGCGAGGCTGAGCGCGGGGCCGGCGCTGTCCCCGTATGCATGAATGTATTGCGAGAGAGGAAGCTCGCTGCAGCCAGGAGGCGGAGGCACCGATCCTGCTCCTCTCACCTCCCCGGGCATCTAGCAAAGAAGCGAAGGGAGGAAAAAAAGGAGCGAGAGAAGGAGCCTCCCCCCTATACACCCCCCCCCCCCCCACCACCACCTCCGCCCGCCGCACCGCGCCTCCGCGCAGCGCAGGGAGCGCGGAGCCCGGTGCGGAGCCCGGTGCGGAGCGCGGCGGCCGGGGCTCGGCGCTGCTCCCGCCGCCGCGGGATGCTGTGACCGCCCCGCGGGGCCCACGCGTGTGTGCGGGGCAGCCCATGAGCCCCGCAGGCTGAGCCGCAGCCCGCTCGGCCGGCAGCAGCAGCGGGAGGAGGAGGAGGAGGAGGAGGAAGGTCGGACACCCCTGCGGAGAGACGCTCGCCGAGGAGGAGGAGGAGGAGGAAGGGGAGCCGCGGGGCCGGCGCCCCCCGGGCCGGTGCGTGGCGGCGGGATGACACGGGCGGTGATTCCGCGGTGCTGAGCGCGGCCCCGCTGCGGGAGCGGGACCCCCGGTCGGTCCGTGCGGCTCCGGCTATTTCTAAGGAAAGGGCATTATAGTTAATAATAATCCCCAACGCATCGCCGGCGGAGGAGCCTCCAAGCACCGGGGCTTTGGCTACTCCGTGCGTTTTCCACCCGTCGTTTCTTTCGGGTTTATTATTGTGATTTTTTTTGTGTGCGAAAGGAAGTTCTGAACAACTGCAAGTCAGGAAGTGGAAATCCACACCGGTTGTGACAAGCCGGGGCTAAAAACTATTTCATTATTTATATAGATGTGTCTATCAACAGTCTGCTTTTCATCCAAAGAATAAAGGGAAATACCGGCTAGTTCTATGTTTGACGGTGAATGACAGACCGCATCTGAGGAAAGGAAGGACTAAATATATCGGCTAAGAACACCACCGTTATTTATTGAACTCAAGAGCCCTTTTTTTTTTTTTAACCCAAAGACTGTTCGAGTGATACATTTAATGGGTCATTAAAAGGGGAAAACAATTTTAAAGGCCCTTTTTGCTTCTGAAGTGCAGCTAGCCTCAAAAATAGCAGTACTTGTAAGACAGATACTCAAATTAAGGCTTTACGTGATGAATTTTCTATCCTATGGATATCAGTTTTGAGATTACAAACCAAGAAGATCTGTAATTGATCTAGCACCAGATAATTTCAATGCCTAATATTCCCCAGGATTGCTGGAGTACCCTAGGAGCTGCGTCGGACTGTACTCGGGGTATGCCATGGGCTGTATTCAGAGTATTAGCTGCAAATCCAAAGTTTTCCGGGAAAGTATTTCAGTGATTGAAGTCAAAGCCTCCATCGATCCCATTCCCACCAGCATCGACGAGTCCTCCAGCGTGGTCCTGCGCTACCGGACCCCTCACTTCCGAGCCTCTGCACAAGTGTTGGTGCCCCCTATTCCCAAGAAGGAGACCTGGATCGTGGGCTGGATCCAGGCTTGCAGCCACATGGAATTTTACAATCACTACGGGGAGCAGGGAATGTAAGTATTTCCACGAGCACGTGCGGGTGCGTTTGCCTTGTGGGAAGGACCATGGCCTGGGTGGAAGTACTGGATTAAGCTGAAAATTCTAATGCAGTTGGTTTGATTTTAAAACCCAGCTCTTCTGAAACTTAACAGGACTTTACCCTATGTTTAAAACACAGGAGAGCTTGTCCCTGCCCTTTAAAAGGAGTGGGTGTTCTTCCCATCTAATGGAAATGTGCCCAAGCCATAACCAAAACCCACTTACTCTGATAGGAACCCAAAAGCAATCCTGCGTTTCCCAACAGCTTTTGAGCAGCACTGGAGATCCTGGGAGCCCAGATCAGCCCTGGTACTGCAGGCAGCCCTGTGTTGATACACGCTTTACACAAAGGGTCCCCCTGACCCCCTGCTCCTCTCGTCTGCATCCCTCCCCATCCCTCCCAGGGTAAATCTGCTCCTTGAGAAGCCCCAGGGAAACCCAAGGGCTGACACTTGTGGCACGTTGCTGGCCCCAGCGGGCACTGCTGCTGCTGCAGTGGGCCACCACTGGGGGCTCGGTGGCCCAGCAGCTTTGGGAACACATTTGACATCAGGGGATGGATCCTGCTTGCCTTGCCTATGGCAGCAGGCAGCCTACAGCGACAGAACAAGATGGATTTAACCCACTGAGAGTTAAACCCTTTACAGGGTGAAAAATTCACATTACCCACTTTTGGGGTAATATAAGAGGAGAAAGATAGGTATATGTATAAGATAGGGGGAAGTGAGGGGCTGTTTGGCACAGGAAAACCACCCTGTTACTGGTCAGACAGTAAGAATAAGACAGGGGCGAGTCAAGTGAAAATGTCACCTCCCCACAGAAAAGTCATCTCCTCCCCAGTCCTCTGCCAGTTTGATCACCAGACGCTGGTGCAGGATTTGGCTCGTAGTTAAAGCAGCAACAGCACCTGATGTCCAGATGCCTGCACAGCCCAGCAGTTCTGCAGTGCACGGTGCTGGCAGCGCTGGGTGCAGCAGAGATCTGTCTGTCCAGCCACGGGGATGAGCCTGACCGCAGAGCCCTGGGCTGGCAGATGGTTTGGGGGCTGGAGGTGCTGATGCTGCCCGGTCTCAGGGGCAAGGGAGGAAGGACGGGAAGGTCAGATCCTAAGGAACTCTCCCATCTGCTCATCTGAGTGTTTGGTGTTAGAGGGATGCTGGCTCAGCCCCTCAAGGGTCATTCTGTGTGGCTTAAAAGATGGTCAATGAGGAGGGCTGAGGGAACACCGGGTAGGGCTGCAGAGCAGGATAGACTGACTTAGTGCAGTGCCTCCCTGCCATCAACCTGAGCATCTGCACGCACATCCTGGCCCTTCTTCCCTCCCTCCTGCCTGTAAGCTCAGATAAGGACACGGGTTCAGCATCTCAGATATAAAGCGCATACGTGTTGTAAGATGTGGACCAGAGCGAAAGGCAAGTGAGGAGTAGCCGTGACAGTGTCCCCCCCACTTTTGTCCCCGTGTCCCTTCTCTGCTCAAGCATAAAGTGCCTTGAGAAGCAAACTGGCACCCGGCAAACAGCACCAGTGAGGCTCAGCGAGGGAGCAGACCAGCTTAGCTTGATTTTAAAAGTACTTACAGCAGGCCCGAAATCTGTAGGCTTTTTGGCTCCGGCACCATCTTTAGCAAGGACAATTTGTTGCTCAGATGTTCCCAATTCCAGGCCTATGGGATTTGCATGTGTAATTCTCAGGCTCATTTAGAAATCCTGTCTTCAGCGACCAGCTGCGAAGGAAAACAGAGAAGTCCACTGTATAGAAATACAGCTCACATCCACTGAAACAAGGAGGATTGGGCAGAGAGCTGCTCTGTACAGCAGAGCACTGCTGTATCCTTCTGTTTCCCTGCACCTGAGTTTGCCTGTGTTTGGAATGAGGGTTTGGTACAGTCTTCCCTTGCTGGAATGCTTTGAGACCAAGGAAAAGTTGTATCTACAGGCTGAGTGCTGGAAACAGGTAGTCAGAATTGAGCACTGCAGCTATGTCAGGGAGTTATTAGCTAGAAAATCATGGAAACAAGGATTTTTCCCTAAGAGGTTCATTGATATTTAACTGATACAGAGAAAGGAGTTACCCAAACACAAGCAGGAATAGGCCTGCTCCTCCACTCTCTTTCTATAGACCTGTCACCATCTGAAAGCTATAAATAAAGGTGTTTGGGAGGAAAGGCTTCTCTCAATGCCATTGACACATGCTCTTGGAAGACCTTTACAGAGAGAGGGACAGGACACAAACCTATCCGAAAGATGGGCAAAGCCTGTAGCTGGTGTAACTCAATGTAATCTCACTGACCTCCAGAGAGCTGCATTGATTTATGCCGGCAGAGTATTTGTCCCAACTTTCCATGATGGAGAGAGGCTGCTGCCACACACATATCTGTGATCACTGGGGTGACAAGCAAACAGAAAACACCAAATCATCACAAATCCTTCGGAGCATCAGTGCTTACAGCAGGCTTTGGGTTAATTTGTCACTTCCATGCTCCAAAGTTGTTAGCTGTGTATAAGCTGGCCATTAGGTTGAGGACAGAAACAGCTGAGAAATACTGGAGCAGATGGAGCGGTGCCTATATAGGGATATTAGTTACAGAGGGAATAATTCAGACACATTTAAAGTGGCACTGGCCATTTGAGGCTAAACGAAGTGGTTTTAGGTGTAAAGGAAAACAAGTAAAGCTTAGATGACACGTGAACGCTGGCATTATTTTACATGTAAGTCAGTAGTTGCTGCTGGGAATGTGAAAACCTCCAGCATGAGGATGTGGAAGTGCTCTCTGACCCCACTTCCCTGCAGAACTGGGGCAATCTCCTGGCTGCTGTTGCTGCTCCCTCGAGCAGGGTTTTACCCTGTTCCTTAGGGAAGGATGCTGCTGTGCAGTGGGAAGCATCAGGATCAGGCCTGTGTGGGAGCAGCTGGATGGGGTCCCCACTGGGATCTCCCCCATGGGTGCTGGTTCCCCATCATGCAGCACTTGCTGGGACCTGTGTTAGTGGCTGGGTGATGCCAGAACAGCATTATCCAGCCTCGTTTCTTCATCTCCATGGAGATGTGCAAGAAGCGGTGCAGATGGAGATATGCAAAACAGGGAGAGAAATAAATTGGAGTTTGCATATGATCAGCCCAGAATCTGGAGAAGTTTCAGGTGGATCTTTCTCCCTGATGGGGCAGCTTGCAGCATTACATCATCGCTTTACCTACCCGGCATCTCTCTTGTCACAGTAAATCTCCTATGCCCTGCAGCAGAGGCACAATGAACTCGAGAAATCAACTTGTCAAGAGAATAAACCCCGAGTCCTCAGAAGGGAAAACACAGTCAAAACCAGATTCACCACAGGAGAAAAATAAGGTTATCCTTTCCCTGGGAAGCAAAGGGAGGTCAGCTCACCGTGGGAATTGACCCTCTGGGGGTTTGGAGGAAAAGGCTTTGCTGCCCTTACCTGTGCTGTATGCAGACACTTTAACACAGGCAAATAGGTTGTCCGGCCCGATTTGAGCCTGCTCAGCTAAAGCAGCAGCAATCTGTCCCTTAATGCCAGCGTTCTGCTGGTGTTACTCCCTGAACCAGCACGCAGCGAGCAGCACTGCCGGTTCACCAGGAGGAGCACGCAGCTGGAGGATGGGGAGGGAAGAGGGACCAGAGGAGCGTGACTCCGACAACAGGGGAACAACATCTTGAATTTCCTTCCTGTTCTTTGCTGTAACCGCGGCTTGAGTCTCTCGCTGTGCTGCAGCAGGCGAGACAGGCGCTGGAAAGGGCAATTTAAAATCAAGCAGTTCCGACTGTCAGGTTCCCTTTCCTTCAGCACAGGCGCAGGGGAGGGAGGGAGGCAGGAGCAGGGATGCGAAATACTCGAGACGGCTTTTCACTGCACCCACACGCACTGCACCGGTACCTGCACCGAGCACAGTCAGCATCCGAGATCGGCTTCTCCCATCTAGGCAGCTGGTGGAGGGGAAGGGTGTGGGAAAGCACGAGGTTATGCAAGTCCACCTGGCCTGTGACTAATTAGGAGCTGGCTTTAAGGAACTGGTGCTGGTAGTGCCTGATGTCTGTCGTAAAAGGTTAACTGAGTGTCCCCGAGTCACTGCGGGATGCACAGGGCCGGAGGCTGCTCTGCTTGGATTTGCTGTCACTGCACAGGCCACTGCAGTGATGGCTTCGGTTTGTGCTGGGGGGGGAGCTCGGGGTAAGCTGGGGGGCTTCATTTCATGTGACAGAATAGGAAGGAGTGTATCTGAATGAGGACTAGGAGGCGAAAACCTACATAAAGCTGCTTGGCTGTCAGCAGCAGGGCTATGCTTGTGCCACAAGAAGTAGCTCAAAGTTCCTTCTGATAGGAAAAGGCCATTTGTTAATAGGGGTTTGTTAGCATCCAGTCTCTGGTGGTGCCCATCCTGACCGTGAAGGTTTCAGAAGAGGCAGGAACAAGCATTACAAACCGGAACCTACTGATTTTGGAGCTGATCAGGCACGGTGAATCCACGAAACCAGATAGGTTGGTTTCTTTTCATGCCTCTTCCCTGCTATTGTCAGCAAAGTGTTTACTGGGCACTTTCTGGTCTTTTCTTGGCTCCACACCACCACAGAAAGATGCTGATGCAGCCAAAGACCATTCCACAGCGTTCTGTTCAAAATCATCCAGAAAAGCCAGTTGTTAGCATATTGTTTAACACGGACACGCTATGCAAGCAAAGGCTACCAACCTGGCCAGCGTGCAGGCTTTGCTGTAGCAGCAGGACAGGGCCAACCACGACCAGCAGCAACCAGCTGGTTTCACTCCAGTCATGGGATCATCATAAGGCCTCGGTTTTCTTCTCATGGCTAAGCTGTGCAGACAGAGCCTCGTGGTTTTGAAACCCCAGGGTTAACCACACACAGGGTGCTCCCTGAGGAAACACAGCCCAGTTTCTTTTTCCCCATTCCTGCCAATGCCTTTTCCTAAGCAGGATGCGCTTCTGAGCCTGAGCGCAGCCATGCTGCTCACCAACACGCTCGGCTTTGCACTGAGGTTCTGCAGGCTCTGAGGGCAGCATCCTGCCTTCAGCAACCTCCCCATGCCCTGACACAGATCCACTTCTTGCTCTCGTTTAAACCCTGGGCAAATCCTGCTAATAGAGCAACCTGCTCTAGTGGAAGGTGTCCCTGCCCATGGCAGGGGGTCGGAACTGGATGAGCTTTAAGGTCCCTTCCAATCCAATCCAGTCTGGGATTCTCTACTGGTCTGGGGATCTGATACGTGTAGGGACAAGCAGGTCTTAGTTGCCCTGCAGTTTCAGAGCATCCTCTACCTGATTCTTCTGCCATTCGCCCACCAGCCTCTTGCAGCATCCCAGGTCCCAAATTGGCACTGTGGTACCCACAGAGATGCTGCAGCTGCACCTTAGCACCACGCCTGTCAGGGTGAACCTCTGGGAAATCATCACATCTCATCCCCAGGTGACAGCCAAGCTGGGTCCTGGCCACTGAATGGAAAGTAATCCTAAACCATCTGCTGAAAGGGAGAGAAAGAGCCCCCAGATGGTGTTTCAGAGCCGGGCTGTGTGGTGGGGAGGAGGTGGGGGCTGCAGACACGACCTCTGCTCATCTGCCTGCTGAGGGCTGCTCTCATCCAGCATCCCCAGGGCTTCTCCCTGAAGAGCATGGGGGATGGCGAGTGAGGATGACTCTGGTTTAGAGAGCAGAGCGCATCAACGTCTCTGCAGCAATGGGGGTCCTGGCAGGGCTGCTCAGGGATCTCCTTTTGGCTGCCTTCGCTACAGATTTTCTTCCAGGGAAAGGACTCCCTCTGCCTGCTGGCCATGGGCTCGGGAGGGGAGGATTTGCTGCAGCTGCGGTGCCAGAGCTGACAGCAGCCCCTAAATCTGTGCAGGGAGATGTCGCGCTTGCATAACCCTGGTCCTGCTGCTCGGAGCATCCCTGCATCCCTGCATCCCTGCTGCACAGCCTGCATCCTGCCTTGCCCTTAACCTCCCAGGCCATATCCGACCTGCAAACCAGCCACCTCCTGCACAGGGCAGCCCTTTGCTCAACGCCTGCCATGGCACAGGGAGCATTTTTCACTCGGACCCCCCCCTGCGAGGGTGAAAAGAGAAATGAGATCTTTAAATCCCCTGCAGTATCCTCTAGCCCCAGCCAGGCATTTACAGCCAACTGCTGAGCGATCCAATGGCTCCAAACATGGAGGCACTTCACGGTCATTAACTAATTAACAAAACAGCCTTGTGAGACTGTCACATTAGTCCTGGCCAGAGCAGAGGAGCAGCTCATCCAGTGCTGGGTTAGAGCTGGCTGGGCCCCACATGAGCCCCCTGCCTGCTTGCACCCACTCCAGCCCCTGCTTCAGCCAAAGGGGCTATTTTAAGCTGCAGCACTGGGCTTAATAAAGGCTTGGACAGTCACTCTGCTGAGCCTGAGCACATGTCCTCGGTGTCCCTCCCAAGATAAACTATGTCCCATTATGTAGGGGGCCACAGGGTTTGGGGGGGGGGGGGTGTGGGATACAGCCTCATATCCCAGCCCCATGGTGGGTCAGGGCTGGGAGCTGCTGCCACACAGCCCCTTCTGCCACTTCAGCATCTCTGGATGCTGGGAGGGCTGATCCGTAAGCACGAAGGAGAAGATACATCAGAGCCATGTCTACCAGCCTGCTTTATAAAGGAGTGTCCTTAAAATACCTGGCACATGCTCTGTGGTTATGCCATCACTCTGCCTGTCCCTAACCCTTTGTCTGAGGCATTCACAGCAGTTTGCTCCTATTGGCAAACCTCATCTTAATTAAATCAGAAGTTAATAAAGAAACGCAACCCCAGTTGTGCGCTGCAAGGTGACAGAGGCAGTTTTCACTCCATTGCTCGCTCTAAAGCCCGACCTTTCTGCCTGCTCGCAAGCGCAGCGCCCAGCGACCGGCTCAGGCAGTTTTACAGGCTGGCTGACCTCAGTTTCTCTGATTACTGTAATAGCATCCCCAGCCCGGAGCCTGGGGTGCAGCCTTTGAACTGGGTCCTTCCTAGGGCTGGAGAAGGATGGGTTACAGGGGCAGCGCCAGGCAGACAGCAGGGAGAGACAACGGCTTATCCAGGGACTGAAAGGGAAGAACAGAACAGGGCAGTGGGAAGCTTTATGTTGGGTCCTACTTCAATCACTTGGTCCTTTTGTCAGCTCAGCCCATGGCCAGCTCTGAGCCTGCCTGATCTTCTGCTGACACCAGAGATATTGTGCTATTGAGAGAAGGCAATTCAGCCCCGAGCCTTGCTCTCACCGGTGAATACAGTGCTGGGGTGAGTCCTTGTGTTCAGACAGCCAAAGACCTGCAAGGAGATACCTGCAACACTGCGTTATCTCCAGCGCTGGAGCACTTACCCTTTGCAGCCTTAAATAGACACAGTTTGAACCACTCCAGGCTACCGTCGGTCCCTGCAAGGTATCCCTGCTTGATGCTTGCTCCTCAGTGGTGTTTAACAGCAGGACAGACTTCCATGATCAGTCCTGGAAATGTGCAGGCAGTTTTAAGGGCAGGGATGGGGCGTTTTCAGCAGGATGGTGTGAAAGGCACAAATTCAAGTAAAAGCTAAAGGGGAAGGGGGGGGATGCATTCACACCCCCCTCCTTGAAGCCTGGCATGCTTCTAATCTAATTAATTAATGCATTATCCATAACTTGCTGTTGATTGCGGCAGGTCAAGTTGGGAGCTTCCGGATCTCCTGGACGGTAAAATCCAGGCCATCAGCGACTCAGATGGAGTGAACTATCCCTGGTACGGGAACACGACGGAAACCTGCACCATCGTGGGTCCCACCAAGAAGGAGTCCAAGTTCAACATCAGCATGAACGACAACTTCTACCCGAGCGTGACGTGGGCAGTGCCCGTCAGCGAGAGCAACGTGGCCAAACTCACAAGCATTCACCGGGATCAAAGCTTCACCACGTGGCTGGTGGCAACCAACACGGCTACCAACGAGATGGTGACCTTGCAGACTATCAAATGGCGCATGAGGCTGGGCATCGAGGTGAACCCCAGCAGACCCTTGGGGCAGCGTGCCAAGCTGCAGGAGCCCTCTGCTCAAGAGCAGCCCCAGGTCCTTAGCAAGAATGAGCCAATACCACCCAGTGCCCTTGTCAAACCCAATGCCAATGATGCTCAGGTACTCATGTGGAGGCCAAAGGATGGGCAGCCGCTCGTGGTGATACCTCCCAAACATCGGTAATACGAACCTGGCGTCCCGGCACCAAAAGGGAGAAAAAGAGAAACGAACCGACGAACCCGAGAAGCAAAACAATCACTTAGGTATTAGAACACACACGTAGAATCTGAGCAAGATCAAGAATGCACTTTTTCTTCATTCAACAAATGCAACCATTCTACCTTCTCCCATTGGGACGGATTTCACTGTGCTAAAGCTAAAGAGGAGACCTTTGACCGGGGTCTGTCTCATCACTGGATTCCTAAGGGAAGAAACTAACACTGATGTCTACCCCTAGAGCTGGTTTTTTTTCTTCCCTACTTTAGTTACTGTTTGAACTTCAGTCTCATTAGCTTGTCCAGACTGCCCCGAACAATAAGGACATTTTATTTGGGATTTTAAAAGGGGTTTGGTTTTTTTTTTCCTTTTATTTTTTTTTCCATTTTGGTTGAGAACAAAACAAGTTCCTGGAGCAAAAAGTTCATTATTTAAGATAGGGATTATGGTTCTTTTTCTTTTTTTAAGCTATCAGGTTCTGAGTTGCAAATCCAAGTCATGCGGCCTTATGTAGACTTTGCTTTGCATTGCCAAACTTTTGCCTTAAAGCTACGTCTGAAAAACAACGAACCAACACCACCACCACCAGGCAGAATGTCCTTTTTCTACAGAATCTCTGGGAGAAAGTTTTGGAGCGAGGGATGGATCCATCAGGGTGTTGATGGACGGGAAAAGAAAAGGGCCTGAAGTTGGGAGAAGCACGGTAAAAAGAGAATCTTCCTGGTTTTACAACCTGGATCAAGAAAGCATGGAAATAATCTCAGTTTCAAAGCAATGCAAATACCAAACCTGCGGTAGGATGTCTCGAGTGGGAGCTACTGGGCCACGTCCCTGCTTCACAGAAGAGGTAGCAAGAAGCTCGCACTGCTTACACTTGGTGGTCTCAGTCTCCTGTTAGCATAATCGTACGGGACAAGCTCACAGCTGGAGTTGTGGCCCTGGGAGGTAACATACACCAAGAGGGGATGATGTCCCACGGGGTTTGGCTTTAAGACACACAGATGTTTGCCAGCTACAGCCCGCAATCCACCAGCTTGGGGCTGCTGGTGAAGCTGTTGCCCAGTTTTCCCATGAAATCCAACTGACAGCGCTGTAAGAAGAGCGGGATATAAAAAGGATCCTTCTGAAGTAATTGGAGATGCATGGGTGTAAGCGAGGGCAGATCTTATCTACCGAGTCTACCCAGCAATATCCATAATTCAGCAGCAGCCACAGCTGAAAATAACAGGCACCCATTCCAAGCAGAAGCTAGGAAAAACTCTTCTTCCCATGACAACAAATCACGCTGGGGTTAGAGAACCTTCTTCCAAATGACCTCACGGTCTACGCACCCATCAGGAATGGGGTACGGACAGGACCATGGTACTGTGCCTGTCTGGTTACTGCACAAACATCCATGTAGCAAAGGGTAACGCGTGAGAAGGTGCGAGCAGGGCAGCACTGAGTCTTGGGTCTAGATCCTCCAGTAAGGAAGGTGCATTGGAGCAGGAGGTGGAGCCTGTAGGTTTCAATAAGGCTTCAGAGGTTACCAGAGGCACTTCTGCAGAGGAAGGCGGCGTGGAGGAGCCGTTGGAATGGGAAGGGCATGGTTTGCAGGCAGAGGAAGTCCTGCAGCAGAGGTGGCACCTGGAGGACAGGGCACAGGATGGGAAGCGGAGGCTCTGCTCTCTTGCTCCAGCACACAGCCTGAGGCAGAGCACTTCCCCTTCCCTCTGCAGCTCCTGCCCCTAGAAAACATCTCTTGTTAACAATTTGCCTCGAGAGCAAGGACTGAAGAGAGCTCGGCGTGCCAGAGACAAGCCTGGCCCTGCTGAGCTGGTCTGAACAGGTCTCACAACCACACACACGCTGCTCTAAAGGCTCTCCCCTCGGGGAGGCACCGATTCGCTGCTATTGCCATCCTCATCTCCCACACGGGACATTACCAGCAAGAAGTTCTCCTTCCCACTTCTCCAAAGCCACGTCATCGACTTGGCACCAGGTTCAACATCACCTGCCTGGGGAAAGCAGGTCAAGAAGGTAGATCCCCCCGCCATGACAATCTCAAACCAGCAAACAAGGATCCTGGGTCCCTGCAACCACTGTACCCCCATTTCCCAGGAAGAGCACCCTCCTCCATGCGCTGGTGTTCAGAGATGCTCAGTCACGGAGCTGCTCTCTTCATCGGGCAGATCCCAGAGGTAGGAAGTCCAGCATCACAAGCAGCTTGCAGACAAGAGGACTGGATCAAACCCAAATCCATGAGCCAAAGTTAGCCTAAATCTAGGCTTTGGGACTATACAGGATGAAGCTAGGGAGACTTTGACTTGCACGGTCACTCTGTATTAAACTCCATTTTCTTACACAGATTCAAATGCTAACTATAGCTCTACTGGCACAGCCCTTTGGGACTTGTATTTTCTCCTAGGCAATACACGCAGAAGAGGACAAAATGTGAGCTGTGGGTGAAGAGCTGATAACGCTTGCTCGCATCTCGGCTACCGCTTGGATGCAGTCCCGTTGGGATGAGCAGAAAGGGGTATTTATGCCTGGTACTCACTTTGTCTCCGGGTGCTGAGTACTTACAGTTCTCACTGATGTCAGCATGGGTCCAAGAAATCGGACCCGGTTGTCTTAATAAGCTGCACGAAGGAATTCCAAGGAAAGATTTCTTCTCAGTCACCAAAAACCACATTCAGGGAACACCTACGTCCTTTTCCACTTAGCTCTGTGTCGGACTTAGTCTCCCAGTGCATTAAATCTCGTTCCTCCTACTTCCCTCTACCTGGTAGACTGGATGCATCCATGCAATTTGATAGTAACCTCCTGGCTAATGCGTTCCGTTGCACTGAACAGACCCAGCTAAGCAGTAAATATGAAATTCAAAGTTCACGTTGGGGTCGGCTTTGCATGGACTTCTCCCTTCCCAAAGAATGCCTTTATCCCGTGCCTAGGTTGAAACGTGCCCCTCCACCTCCATCACCAGACATGGCGTAGAAAAGCGATGCTGCCTCTTTTGAGATTTCATGCGTTGTGATTAAAAGTGATGTTTTTCCAACGCTGCTTCGTTACAGACCTGACTGGGACACATTGAATAGAGAAGGAATGGCGGCTGGAAGTTGCAGGTGCTATAGACATCGCTATTGCTGTGGCTGGTTAACGGTCATGTGGTTAGAATGGGGATTGACAGGGTCCCAATGGGGACTTAAATGTCTGGGGACCTGGGGCATCCTGCACTGAGTAGGGTGGTAAATAAGAGGTAAATAAAGCTCCTTCTCTGGCAGCTCCTTACAGAACCAGGAATGCACAAAGGATACGCGGGTAAGGCGATGGGGCACCACCATGGGATCCTGATGCGCGTGAGCTTGTCTCTGCCTCACCTCTCCCATCGGTGATGCTCGGCTCTTTAGAGCCTGACCATCCCAGTCAGAATCCTGTGGTGGTCCAGGGTGGGAAGCAGCAGGGTGAGCCCTGGCCGAGACCCTGCCCTTAGCCCCACAGCGTCATGGGCCATACGGTTCTCCTTTCCTACCCTTAACGCTGAAATGAGCATGGCAAGAGCGGGGCAGCCCCTTGGAAAGTCAATAGAGAAGTGAAGCAGTGTTTGGGGGGGGTATAGACCTGCTGAGCCGGCCCAGCAGTGAGCAAGGCTGGGTCCAGCAGCAAGGGGTAAGGCGAGGGCTGCCCGAGCCCCGGCGCAGCAATAAGAATCGTCCTTGGTCTTGCAGAGATACTGTGAAAACCACCCCAAGATGTACCGAGTCCGGACACTTACAGAGATGTAAAACCAACAAAACCCTGCTTTTATAACAGAGAAATAAAGTGACGTTTTCAGACGCGTCCGCCTGGAGTCGTTTGGGTGGAAGCCGCTCTTGAAGCAGCAGCTCCACCACCTCTGCACGCACGTTCCAAGGCAGCAATAAGCACCCCATTTCCCACGGGTGCCCCTTCAGCTGTTAGACCGCATCAGGCGCAGGGCTCTGGTTCAAACCCCCAGCAGACACCCTGTGTTTGTCAGCAGCAGGACGGAGCCGCGCTGCTGGCACCGCAGCAGCTGAGCTGCCACAGTTGGGGTTCCTGATGCTTACTTAGCAAAAGCACGGTCAGATGCTGAGCTGTAAATGGCACATCTGGAGAGTGGCAGCCCCTCAGCCAGGCATGGGGACCCCGGGCAGCAGAGAGCACCTCTGCCCCTTCCAGCCCAGGCAAAGGAGAGGTTAAAACATGCCACACAAATGGGGTTGAAATACCGCTCTGTATTAACTCCATCGTTCTTTGCCCCCCACAGTGTTCACTTTCAGCCAGCTTCAGTGTGCGCTCGCAGCCCAGAAAGCAACCGTATCCTGGGCTGCATCAAAAGGAGCGTGACCAGCAGGTCGAAGGAGGTGATCCTGCCCCTCTGCTCTGCTCTTGTGAGACCTTACCTGGAGCATTGTGTGCAGTTCTGGTGTCCTCAACATAAAACGGACATGGAACTGTTAGAACAAGTCCAGAGGAGGCCACGAGGATGACCAGGGGACTGGAGCACCTCCCGTATGAAGACAGGCTGAGGAAGTTGGGGCTGTTCAGCCTGGAGAAGAGAAGGCTGCGTGGAAACCTCATAGCAGCCTTCCAGTATCTGAAGGAGGCCTATAGGGATGCTGGGGAGGGACTCTTCATTAGGGACTGTAGTGACAGGACAAGGGGTAATGGGTTAAAACTTAAACAGGGGAAGTTTAGATTGGATATAAGGAGGAAATTCTTTCCTGTTAGGGTGCTGAGGCACTGGAATGGGTTGCCCAGGGAGGTTGTGAATGCTCCATCCCTGGCAGTGTTCAAAGCCAGGTTGGACAAAGCTTTGGGTGCCATGGTTTAGTGTGAGGTGTCCCTGCCCGTGGCAGGGGGGTTGGAACTGGATGATCTTAAGGTCCTTTCCAACCCTAACGATTCTATGATTGTATTTGCTTTCCAGGAAAGGAAACTGCTGGGATTCTTTTTGGAGAGCACAGCTCCTGTACTGACCTGTTAATCCACAGGGCCCAATCCTGGCACTTCCTAGGTCCGTGCTCCAGCTCCTCCTGCCATGACCAACCCCTCCAAGGGCTCCTGCCCACACGCCAAAGGAAGACACAAGTTTCTCCCTTGTCCTTTCAGTAGCTTTGCTGCTCTCTGACGAGGCTGTAAAGCAGCATCAAGGCTTCTCCAAGGAGCAGCAGGGCAAAGACTTGCTCTATCTGCTGCATCCGCTTCCACCCAGTACTGTAGAACCCTCCTGCCTGGTCAGACTGGAGGACCCACACCACACTCAAGGCTCTCCTGTGGAGCACCCCCAGTGAGGGAGCACCTCGCACCCACGTCCCCCCCTTCACTGCCTCTCCTCATGTCCTGCCTGGAGCCTGCTACAAGCCCCTTGTGCCCCTTGAAGGTTGCAGCCAACCTTTGCAGTGGGGAGAGCCGGCGCCAGCATCCACACCACCGAGGTGCGGGCCCACATCAAACAGAGCCACACGGCCCGTTTGGGGCGTTCCATCAGCGGCACAAAGCCAAGGGCAGGAGGAAAGGCACATACGGGAGGTCACGGCTTGAGGGAGGGAATGTGCAGGGATGGAGCCCGAGGAGAGGACAGGTTCCGGGATCCCTTTGCAGGGTGGAAACTGTCCCGCTCATCTGTTGGGAGGAGGTTAAATTTAGATGTCCTAGATGTGGAGGGAGGGGTGGGGAGAGGACAGCAGCCAGCCCGCAGCTGTTTGGGGTGACACCCTGACAAAGCCAAGAGCACCCGGTCCCTTACTGTGTGCACAGGGACACCGGGAAGGACGAGGATACGGGGAGGACCTTGGCTGCTGAGCTGGAGCCCCGTTCAAGCACCACCAACCCCAACCCTTCCTTGCAGTGGGTACAGGGGCTGCAATTCAAACTTCACCTTTTGCCACTTGCGGCTCTGCGATTTCCTAAGCCGGGTTTTAAGCAGGGGCAGCAATTCCTTCAGTGGGGGGCACCGGCCTCCCCATCCTGCTCCGAGCGCTCTGCAGGGACTTCCCTCTGCTGATGCAAATCAGGTTTTGTTTCCTGTTTCTTCTGTCTCACGTCTCCTTTAGCTGCTCACGTGCCGCAGCTGCAAGCACTCGCTCTGTTCCTTCGCATGTTTTCAAGTGTTAAAGCCCAATATTTTTAGCAATGCACTGGAGAGCCTTGAGGCATCTATTGAAAAAAAAATAGAGCAAAAATACCGCGTCATGTGTTCCGTGTAATTATAACACAGCTCATTAATCTGCACCGAGGTACCCAAGGCTGCCTTTAGTAACACCTTTGTAAGTCAGTGTAAACTGGAGACAGAGCCCTGCCAAAAAGCCCAGGCACAGGAGAGCAGCACTGGAGAGTGAGGTCTGATCCTGCCCTGGTTCATAACTGTGGGGTTGTCCCCTATTTCCCTCAGTATAGGGCAATAGCTTATTTCACCTTTGAAGCATCATTTAAACGCAGTGCATTTGAAGCTCCTGGTGCCTGCAGAGCAGCACTGCAGAGACTCCATATACTATATGTGTATATTATACTACATACCCCATACACTATAGGGAGCACTGACCCAGGAACGGCTCCAAAAAGAAAAGGGGGGCGAGGGGTCCTGTCCCTGTCGGAAGGGGATGTGGTGACGAGGCAGGAGCCCAGCCCAAGGCTGCAGCATCACCCATGGCTGCGCACCCCCAGGAGCAGTGCCCCCACACCTCATCTTATCTCGTGGTTGGGAACAGGATGAGTTCAGACACGGGCGCTGGCAGCACAGAGTGTGCCCGTGCGTGATAAGGGCACGTAGGAGAAGTCCTGACTGCAGCAGGAGCCAGAGACACGGGGAAGGAGCTTTGTGACCGCGGACAAAAGAGGTGGGGATGGTGGGAGGCAGGGGACATGGGGAGTGTAACCTCACTGAGCATAACCGCAGGGTCCTCGTGCAGCCGGGACAGACATCCACAGTCCATGCAGGAGAGAGCTTGAAAATGATGCTCGCACGTCCAAGCTCATCCCTCGGTGCGGAATGGTCTTTACTTGATGGCTGCATCACCCTGGGGTCTCGCTGCTGTGAGAGGGAGGAGAACAGTGCTGGTCTCACTGCTGACCATGGGCTGCTCATCCCCATTGAGCCCCTGGGGCTCAGCACGACATTTATCTGGGAACAAACACTCCCTCGGCACCAGCAGACATGCTCACGCAGGATTATTTTTCCTTGGAAGCGATGCTGGAAGCAATGCACAAGGGCAGGACGCATGAAAACTAAGAAGGGATAAATAAAATGTCACTTCAGCCTCTGGGCTTGCTGCAGCAGGGACACAGATGGGCTGAGGGGGGAAAGCGAGGCAGCTCCACATGGATTGCTGGCAAAGGGTGGGAGAAGTAATGCCACCACCCTCCTTCACCTTTCCACCCTGCTCCCAGCAGCTGGATCAAGGGCCTGGAACATTCAGCAGCACTTTTCCAACCTCCCCCATCTCTCACAGGGATCCTCCTCCTGCCTGAGACTCACCACACAGACACCAGCACAGCCCAGCAGCTCGCTGCTGAGCCCGATAAGCAAGCCCTGAGCAGGATGGTCACGTCAAACACGTCTGGTTTCTCCCATTGAGCATCATCAGGGGTTTGGTCAGTGCAGGTTGGCTCTCCCCCGGCAGGGAGGTGGCCACATGGGATATAACCTGGCAGCACGAGATGAGCTCCAACCCTGCAACCCCTCCTTGCTCTTACGGCATTATAGTGCTGTGACAAGGAAGAGCCAAAGAAACAATGGCCTGCTCTCCCAGATGGGTCCAGACTGAGGGGTATCGCTGAGACCACTGGCACTCTGCAAGACCTCTGTATTCTGGAATACCAAGCATTATACAGTAAACCTCTTCAAAACACAAGATGAAATAATTCTCATTCCTTCTTGTGCCTCTGACACAGCCACGTTTTGCCCCTTTTACAGAGAGATTTGAGGAGCTTTCCTCCTTTTTCAAGAAGCAGAAATCCCCGTCCTGGTCTCTCCATGGGTTTGGGGAGATCCTCTCTCCACACCTCAGGCTCCCTTCTGCCCACCGAGCCTGTAACATCATCATTAGCGCTCTGCCATAGCACTCAGCTTCCCGCTGCCTCCAGGCCATGGCATGGTCTCAAGGGAGGGAAAAATGTGTTCTTTCATTAGAAATAATTAAGAATCCACCTTTGATGAAAGCCTGGCGAGGCTTCTTCTCATACGGAATTGGCAGGGTAAAAAGGCACGGCCACGTTAGCACAGACAAGCAGGTAAGCTCCTTTAGAGCAGTCACTGCTATCAGTTAACTTGAGGATGAACCAGCACGGACAACAAAACCACCAGAACCAGGGCTCCAAGCCCAGTCAGTCCTTGGCTTCTTTACCAGCTCTGTTGAGCCGGGGCTTCCTGCGGTAGTGGCTTTACTCTGTGGTGGACATCTGTCCCCAGAACCCTGGAGGGAGGCCATGAGGTCCCAGACCACTTAACGCAGCTGCCAGCCAGCTCCAGCTCCTGGCAACCACCGACCCAGAGCCAGGCGCGCTCGCCAAGCCCTTGACTCATCCCATGGAAATGCAGATTTGCTCGAAGCCGACTTCGCTGCCGTTTTGTGCTTATTCCTGTAGGCTCGTGGTCACGATCAGCCTCTCTGCGCCTCCAGCAGCTACTATGGAAACCAGGAGCGGCGCCCGCTTCTCCAGGGCACACAGTTCAGGGGGCTGGGTTGTTTCAGCCATGATGTTGGAAGCGTGGCAAGGAAATCAGTGTTCAGTCAGGATCTGGAGTGACTCCACAGGCCCTTCACTCGCCCAGGGTAAAGGAGTTAACAGGTAGCGAGCAGCGCAGCAGGGACAACCCCCCCCAACTGCTCCCATCATTCCACAAGAGAAACTTGAAATGGCCCAGCGTGCCAACATCACATTCCTACCGAGCCAATCTTCTCCATAGCAAGAGGTTCATTAGCTATCTGGGGCAGCACAGCTGATATGGCCTCGCTAGGAGGTGTCGCATGCCACAGCGAGGGGAGATTAATGCAAAGAATTTAAGGTCAATGGTTTGGGCCAACTGCTATTTATAAAGAGGAAGGAAAGCAGAGCAGCAGTATCACCTCTAGGCCATAAGAAATGGTGTATAGTCAAGGAGGACATAGCAGGAGGGCACACTTCAACCATCTTCAGCTTTCTCTTCCATTGCCAAAGCAGCAAAATTGCAGTAGATTTTCTCCAAGGATCTCTAGTGCTCACTCTCTTCCATTAGAGGGAAAGGGAGGTTATAAACACCCCCCTGACAAGGGTGCCGTCTCAATTTGACACGCAGCATGCCAGGGTTCAGAAATCCAGGGCATATGTAAAAGCCTTGGAGCCTATAGCAAAGCTATAAGCCTTCCTTGTACACTGTAATTCCCATCTTTCAGTGGTCTTCCTTTTTAAAGGCAACCTACCTAATGTCATTCCCTGTTGCAGAGATCAGAAGGATGCTTTCCACAACAGGAGTTAGGATAACGCTAACTTTTTAGGTTGACTTGAAAGAAGGGATTTCTTCAGGAACTGTTGACAGAAGTATTTGGTTTAGAACACTTGGACCCAAACCCAAGCAGTTATCAACTATTTACAATCCCAAAAAGCCACCACGTGCCCACCAAACCAAAAAGTGACACTTAAATTGTGTGGTATTAAAAAGAAACCTTAATGTTTCTGCTGATAACAGCAAAAGCAGAAGTACCCCAAAATGTCCTAACAGAACCAACAAGATAAACCCCATCCCATCTGCATGTATTCAACTAATACACAAGCTGTTATATCCAAAGCATTTTTCAGAGAGCAACAAAACCCCATTTACATCATGTAGAGGTTTCGTGAAGGTCAGATGCATCAGAGAGAGAAAGTGTTTGTCCAGAATGCCTTCAGGGCATTCTTTAAGCCACTTGCTCACTATGCTCAAGTATAAACAGATGAGAGTTTCAAAGGACCCTGACTAAAGCTGAGAGCCACAGGGAACAAGCACAATCTCAGACATGTCACAAGCCCACAGCCAAAACTGGAAGCTGCAGAATCACTAACGCCTCTGCATGGAGGTCACGCTTTAATACAAGGGCCAGAAGTTTTCCCTATAACCCGAGTTTCATTTTCTGAGCTCTGTAAAATGTACAGAAAGGTAAAAATAGGAGAGCTTTTCCTTCCCACCTCTTTGCTGAATGTTACTGCCATGGGAACGTGTTCTGCACGCTGCCAGTTTCTTCTCAGATAATTTCCTATTTCTCCACTAAGCCTCTGGCTCACACATGACTCAGTTTTAGCACTTCACCGAGAGAAGCATGTGGAGCATCCCATACTTAAAATTAGCAGGGCAAAACTTCAGCCCCTTGTGAAGGGCCCTGGACAATCAGTCATTCTCTTCAATGAAATACGTGCTGGTTTGTATCACAAACCAACTTGAGCTACTCCCTCGTCTAGGCATGGTATGAACAGCAGAAAGGTAACTCCACTACGGGGCTGGTAACCACAGCACACATCCATTTCTTCTAGATGCAGGGAGATAAAGCCTTCCAACACAACTAACATCAAGGCAGATAAAATAGTTTAATATAGAGTGAGAACAAGTGTTACATAAAAATAAGCAAAATCTTTTTCTTAAAATAAAAAAAAAAAGGAAAAAAAAAAAGTCTGAGAACTTGTATTTCAAAGAAAAACTGTCTTGGTCGTGCGGATGATCCATGAATGCAGGAGCTATGGCAGTTCTGCAGGAGGGCTCAGGATGTTTCTAGCTTCTCCATCCACTAAATCCAGAGGAAGATCTGTGGAGCAAGAAGAAAAGAAACGACACAGCAATGAGTGCTGGAGTCTCCCTCAGGCAGTATTAAGTCAGCAGCTCTCTCAAACACTCTTCCAGTCTCCCTAATATCAGAAGCTTATGAGAACGCATTGGTATTTCCAGCATCTTTTACCTGATGCTCAGGTGTAACATCATACCTAGATGGAAGGTTCTAGAATAAGCATAATTCTCTCTGGAGAGATACACATGCTCTGCTTGATAGGGAAACTAAGGTTTAAGAAACCTGCTAAACCTAATTGAGCAGGGCAGTGGCAGAGTGAATGACAGAGCTAACCTCGGCTCCTCGTCCTGCTCTTTAACTGTAAATCATCATCTCAATTCAGCCAGAAAAGTACTTATTTAATTCCTTGTTTCAACCTGATAAATGGAGTAGATATTAGATTCGCACACACAGCGTGAGCACGCACATCATGTGCCTGACAGGTGAAGAAAGAGCGTGATCTAACTGAAAATTCTCTTTCATATGAAAGATTAACCTCACTGGAAAGCACACACTGAGAGCCAGGACTTTGAGCTCCATGCAGTGCCACTGAAAAGGAAACCAGGACTCGTGTGCTAGTGCTACTTTCAAAGCTTGCTCTCGTAAACCATTCAACTCTTCTATTTTGATTCTACTTGTACTTTTAATGAAGAAGTGGACAGAAAATGGTACTTACGTGTTAGCTGATCCAAACCCAAACCCTGAAAGAAATGCAAGAGTAAGAAAATAATTGGTAAAAAGTAAAATGAATGCGTAAGATTTGTAGTAAACATCCCCTCCCACACACACATTGAAAAGCATTTCTTTCCTGCCTTAGGCCAGGGCAAGAGCAATGGGCAAACAATGGAAGTCAAATCTCCATCTAGAAGAAAACTGACTTGCCTCAGTTCCTAAGAGGGCTTTGCTTTCACTGGCAATCAGCTAGGTCCATTCATTAGCAGTAACTGCATACAATGTCCCTGCTTTATTCACCTCTCCATGAAAATAGAGGGCGGCTCTCTGAAGAGGGAGCTTGTGCTTAATACAAGCCAATGGTGACACCAATGAGCGTATCATCTCCCAAAGGCTCTGTTCTCAGCCCTGCATAAATCACTGCAGCTTTACCAAATTACACCAAATAAAAATCTGGCTATTGCTGTTCCAGCTCAGGCTTGCAGTGCATCTTCTTCTGACACCAAGTGCTTACATACAGAGACCCATGCATATGGTACTGAATAGTCATTATTTCTCAAGATTTCCCTTGGAGAAGAAAGAACAGCTTTATGAAAGGGGGTGAAAAGCATTAACCCGATGAGAGTGATTTATTCAGATGCAACACAGCACCTCAGTGATGGAATTACGAGCTAAATTCTGGGAAGACACTATACCCGCCCCTGCAGCACAATTCTCCAGGCCGTGGTGCCTTCCCTACAGCAGCATTAGGGCCACGCAGATTTCTGACAAGGAGCTGAGGATTCCCACCCACGTTCCAGGGAAAGCTGTACACATGGGGCCTGTTAGGTTCATTATATTTCAGCTTTTCCTACCTCCTCCACCTGTCCCAAAAGCTGAGAATCCACTGCTTTGTGTGCCAAAACCGGTTCCCTGTTGTGAGAGCGAGCCAAATGTCGGGGTGTTCTGATTTGCTAGTGTGCCAAACGATGCTGTGTTGTTACTGGTACCACCAAACCTGCAGTTTAAAGAGAAAAATCAGTATTTGCAAACATCATCCAACTTACACTGGAAGTTTGTCCCCACACCTGCAATGATAACAGCACACTCAAACAATGATGCATCAAGAGAGAGACCACCTGATATGAATAATGATAATTGCTCGCTCTGAAAATGGATTTACTCTTTTGGGGAAGGCTATTGTACATACAAACATCTGTTCAGCTCCTGTGCTTAACGTACACCAGGTAGAAAGACAAATATGTTCATGCTTACACAGGGTACGTTTTTAAGTGCTTGGAAATACCAACTCCAGCCATCAAATGGAAGATATTATTTCACCCCTGTGCAGTTTTCACCCAGCAAACACAGGATTGGTATGAGCTGCTGATGGCCAGAGCACAAAGCAGAGCCCTGACTCCCAGCTTTCAGATGGCTCCTTAACCTGTTGCCTACATGAACCATCTGCAGATCTCTCAATTCCTTTCCCTCCCCAGCCCATTTGGAACCACACTCAGTTCCAGTGCTTCCCTGAAGATCTGCACCTACCTGGCACTTCTCCCCACCACCCTTGGAGTACTTCCCCAATTGCTTTTGGGGACTGAAATAAGAAGCATTTTTACATATGGAAATTGGTCTCCTTTCTCCACCCACTCTGTCCAACCAGGCATTGTAGAGCTATCAGCATGACACACTAATGAGACCACAGTACACATCACGGTTCTCTGCCCCCACTCATGATTCAGAATTGGGAGAAGCATTAAGAGGTGCCTTCCAAAACCAAGCTTCAAGTGTTTCTCTAACTTGAACAGGGCAAAACACAGACATTGTGCATTCAGCTCTGCAAGTGCACAATGCTGCAAGCACTAACCCAGCGCCAGCCCTCCCATGAGCAGACAGTTGAGTCAAACAGCGTGGCAGCTTCGCAAGGCTGTGCCTTACACAAGCTCCTGTCATTTCTGACTTAAAATGCGAGCTGACAGCACGTTAACGCACCTCTCCATCCATCCAGATCTAGTAGACTTCAAAGAAAAAACCCAGAAAAACCCAGCACACACATCAAAATGTATCTCTCCACATTAAAGATAACTCCTGCAGCAGTCTGACAAGCAATTCACCTGGTAAAGGACATCACCTCTCATATCCCAGACACTGTCAACTGTTCACGCCGCTTCCACATACAGCATTAGATACAGTGGGCAGTTCATGGCCCTGCTAATCATCCCTGTGCCTCTGGTCTGGCTCTTGACCTATATAACATGCAGACAACTTCAGCTCAGAACCGCAAATACGGTTTCCTCAGGAAAGGCAGAACAAGTTTTGGAGCTCATTTTTCAAAGAGCAGCAAGATAAAGTGATGTGGTTTAGAACAAGAGATTTTCACAGTGCTCCATCTTCTCAGGACCGTGCAACTAAACACACACATCATGTCTAACCGGTGAAAGGAAGTGGAGATGAAAATAGTGACAAGGAAACTTGTGGTTCAAACTGCCTCTTTCAGTTGCAACCAGAAGAACATGCCTGTTGAAAAAGCTGAAGCACAGCACAAGCAGAGAAACAGCTCAAGCTATGGACACGTTTGGGGTTTTTTTACGTAAAAAGACATGAAATACAGTGCTTGCCTGGTAACAATTTAATCAAACTTAGCTTGCTCACATTTCCAGGTCTTTTGTAAGCTTCTATGCAAAACAGAATTGAGAGGCACTTGAGGTTAGTTTATGCAAGCAAAACATGATTTGCTCACAAACAGTCGGAATTACAGACTTTGCAGGAGTGTAGTGGTTTCTATTTTTGACACCCAAGTCATTTATCAAGTGATGCAGATTTTTCAGAACTGAAGCAGCAATGAATCACATGGATTGAAGTTAGCAGGGTGTTCTCAGCCACTTGGAGCTAATACCACACAACATACTGGCAAGTAACTTCTCCAGAATTGGGATTTTTAGAGTTTCACTTCAAGAGAAAGGCAGAAGAGAGGTGCCCTGCACAGACACTGCCTTATACTGCAGAATTAAGCTGTTGCTCACAATTTTATGGTGAGGTTTGGATCCAATTCCTCAGGAAACTCTGAAAACATCAGATCGAGTCTGCACCTTCCTGCTAGAGTAGAAAGTCTCAAAACTTGCCACAATTAAAGCCACTGAATTATCTTTCTTGAGCCTGCAGAGTGCTTATGCAAGAGCTCTGTTTGCATCATCATGCTGCTCGTTCCAAATCCCATTTTATCTTTAAGCTTCCAACATTGTCACTGAACACATCCAGTTTCACTACAAAATCCTGCAGCACAATGGGTGCAAGCTGGAACTCAACAAAGTATCACTTGGGTTGAAGCTAAGTCATCCCTGCATCCTTCTTTGTGGGGATTTAAATAAGCTGCCTCTGTTTTTACCCTTTCCAAAGGGACTCTCCAGTTTGCTGCACCAGAGTTCAGGATGCAGCAGAACCACCGAGCTGAAGCCTCCCGTAGCTCAGGAGTGCCCTGGCAGATGGGCATCTGCCTAAACTCATGGGGAATTAACAGGTGACACTTCTGGATGTTCTAATGTCCCTTACATAAAGGCAGCTCCTGCTGGAACTAAAAGAGAAATGCTTGTGAAATAAGTAAACACCAAGATTCCAGTTTCCTCTTCTCACTGGAGGTTTTTCCTTTTTTTCAGTTGGGTCTATTCTGTCTGAATATAACTGTAGGGCATGAAGGAGAGTTGCTTGCTGGTGGTGCAATGCTGAAGTGCACTGGCTGCCTATTGCAGAAGCTGCTTTGCAAGGCTGGAAATTCTGTGTTTAATGAACAAAACAAGAAGTGCTATCTGCTCTAGTGCCAAGCACAGGCTTAAGGGGTAAAGAAACAGACAAAACCAATCAGTGTGGGATAAACACGAATCGCTCCGGGAGCACAGACTGTTACAAATGCTTCATCCCACCTCCAAAGGTGAGAGGACAGCCTGAATTCTCATTAGTATCTCTAGCCCAAATCTCACAAGCAGATAAGGTGGCCAGACAGTCACAGATAACGATGTTTATTATTTGCTCTGCCAGGCATAGTTTGTAGGCCTAGATCTGAACTCATTAAGTGTGCACACAGAAAATACTCCTGCATTTCCTTAGACAGTTGCAAGATGACTCACATCCCTTCCCCTCTGAATCTCTGAAACTAAAGATTCAACACAGTAGTTTCAGCATTGAAATGAGATCATACGCATTATTTCCTTTGGGAATGAAGTCTTCGTTCTCTGCCTTTTTGATTTTTAAACTAACAAACCATGGACACTTAGAGCTTTGCAGTCAATCACAGAACACATTCTTTACCTTAATGCAGAGGTAGTTAAACGTAATAGTGTTTGGCATGCAACAACGTTGTTTTCCCCATGCCTGGACCCCGGTGGCTTACCCAAATCCTCCGGCGCTTGCTGCTGCTGTACCCTCGCCGAACACTTTGCCTCCCGTTGAGCCCAGAGGGCTTGAAAAGGTTGGGGCTGAACCGAATGCTGGCACCCCTCCGAACCCAGGGGATCCCCCAAAAGTGGGAGGGCTGCCAAACACTGGAGCAGCACCGAAGCCACCTGAGCAAAACAGAGGCAAAAAAGGAACAAGAACATCACATCAACAATAATGCAGAAAGAAAGAGACAAAACAAAGAACTAGATTTCTAAGCAGACAATCTCCATAATGGGGCTGTAAACCTTATCATATGGACACAGCATTATTTATAAAACTAACTGCCCCACTGCTACCAAACTGCAGGGTATGGCAGGGATAAGAAAAGGGGCTGAATGCATGCAAAAACCAGCAACCAAATTAAAGAGACTATCCAGAAGAAAACCATATTCTGGGTCTCTTGAACGTTTCATCACAAGATCGACTCAATCCCCAGAGCTGTACTAGAAGGTGGTTATACATCACACATGGTAGCACACTGTGAAGGAATCTCTACTGGCTTTATATAAAAAAAAGACCAGAATTTTAACTGTGAGATAGAAATGTGCACAATAACCAAGTTACAATAAACATACATAGAGCAGGTGATAGACTGATGCTTTTATTATTATTCAAAAAACACATATTCTTCCTTCATCATAAAACTAGCACTTCTTACCAGAAAAAAAAAGCTTAACTTATGTAGTCACTTTTAAAGTAAAGCTCTGCTCACCACCATTTAAACAAGTTACTATCCAAAGGACCCCATAGAACAGTGCAGAATGAAAAGCCTCCTGTAAAGGACAGCTCTGTGCACGTTTGCTGCTGTGGCCTGGTTGCAGTGTTTTACCCTGGCTTCTAATCTAAAGCTCTGGAAGGACACACGGGTGTCTTGCAGACAGAACTTCATGCATGCAAGTGCTTTAACTGGAAGAACTCCCTTACGCAATGGGTAAGCGTCCCTCACCTCTTAAGATCAGATCATAGATAGTGAGCTTGGTTTTTAGGTGCTGCCGTGATGCAAAAAGATTCAGGTAGGGTATCATCTAATCCTGGTTTAAGTGGTGGAAACTAAGATGCAATGATTAAATGCCAGGTCAGCAGATTCCTGCAGGGAATCAGGAGCTGAACTCCGCTCTTGGCAATTTCTCTTCAGGGTTTAGCTGCTTTCTGCAGCTCTATCTAGACTCCTTCACAGATGATTTTATTCTTTATTCATCTGCTGATACTACTGTCCTGTTTCTAGTTGACACTGTGGAGCGTGAGGGACACCTGCTCTGTTGTTTGACTAGGGATGAGGATGGGATACCACCCCACATTTTAATACCCTGGGTGAAATTCCAGTCCACGTCAAGGTAACAGATAGTGTTTGGCTGTAAACACAAAAGGTCTGGAAAATAATAAATGCTAGGCCTGAATTATTTAAACACAGAATAGGTATCTTGTTACCTCTATCTCTAGGAAGTCAGAGTATTTATCACAGGAGCTGAAGCTCTGCTTGGCATTAACTCTCTTCTGCAAAGCATATTAACACGTTTCATTTTTCTTTCTCCACTATTTTTAAGTGGTGAAACCAGGGCAAAGGGGGATTCCAATCAAGCAAAACCCTTCACTGCAGCTGAAAGGGGAAGACATCCCATTCATTTTGGTGTTTAGCAAATATAAGCAGAGGAGGGAAGGATCTGAGCTCTCTGTGAGTGGATGTACATTCTGCAGAAACTACTTGAAAATCCTATCACAAGAAGAATTCTGAAACTAACCAAAAGCAAGGAAAGAGTTCGTGGGTGAGTGAAAGAAGAACTTCCTTCAGCAATGCCTTTCTCCTCCTCTAGCAAAAACAGCAGATGGGAGGTATGCCAGAGTCAAGAAACTACTGCTACCAAGTGGAATGCAATACTTGAAAGACACCTTACAAAGGGCTGCTGGATCTGACAGCACCATCATTATGCTCTCAGCCACTTCACTAACATGAGAGCACAGCTAATGACAAGCAGAGAGCGCTTCCTCTCAGTGCACTGCTTCTCCAAAGGGAGTTCATGAGCACCATTTTCTCAAGACAACTTCAAGGATGACCAAATCTTTACTACTTCCCCCAGTAACAAAGCTTCAACAGACACTCTTGGAGCACGGTACCCATCTTCATCAATGTGCACTGTAAGAATGGGCTGAGGATAAAGGAGAGAAGCTTTGCTTTGCCTGACCCTTTGGACCTCCATTTTTGTCTGACTATCAACAAAATGAACATTTTGCCACTCACCACTCCTCTTGTGGCTCTTTCTTTGGGCAGATGACAGTAAAAAGAAAAGAGCTTTTGTGAAATTTCCAATATTTGATTCAATTAATTCAATTGGCAGAGAACAGAAGAGAGGATGATGGCAGGTCAAGACTGATTTCAAAAGAGAAGGACCTGAACCATGTCGGATGCAAGTTTTATGAGGATGCTTTCCCACTGCAGGCATCTGCATTCACTCAAGTGAAGAAATGGGGACAAAAAGAGTTACAAAACTCAGAGTGAAGTCTGGAAGACAATATTCCAAGGAAGCATCTAAAATGGGAAAAATTTCTTCAGTTCCATACTTTGTGTTCCTCATTTTATGGTACCTAAGACCAGAACTAATTCACACAGCTCTCTGCTCCTAAACTGCAATGGGAATTTCTGGAACGAACACCTGAAAACGTAGTTTATTGGATGCTTTTCTGCACATAGAATTGTAAATCCTTGCCTTGAACCCACCAGCTAAAGTTCCATTCACTAATTGTTCAGAGACAATTCCTGTACATGTATCGAGTCCAGGCTATAGACATCTAAATGGTAGAATCCTAGATATCTCACAGATAACCATGGCTGTTCATAGAGGGTGGATTAAACAAAGTACCTGCTTTGTTTGGACTGGAGAATCCAAAGCCTTGAGATGCCACACTTCCACCACCAGAGCTGAAAGTGCCTGTAGGCTTCTGCTCTCCAAAAGATGAGCTGCCAAATCCAAAAGTCTTTGCTCCACTGTTTCCAAATAAGCTGGAAGAATCTGGGGAGAAGAAGAAGAGTTGTGAAGTTCATAACAGACAATATCCTACATTACACTTTATTATCGGGATTAGCAGATCCCCAAGCACAAAATGAACACCACACTGAAAACAGCACTCTGCAGGCAGAAGCCAAATTTCCCCATGTTCCTAGAGGGCTTTGTAGTTTCACCGAGATCCATTCTGGATCTCACGGACCACCAACAACCCTTTATTGCTGCAATCCAGGAAATCACAGTGATGGATGATTTTAGTTGCATCCTGTGCCGCAGTCACTAAAAGACAATCCCTCAAGTGAGAAATCACAGCAGCTAGAATCAGTCTCTCTTGACAACACAAATAGGAGTTTACCATAAGTTAAAGATTCTCAGCTATTCTGGCAATGGCTAGTATTTCCTAACACAACTATGTGACAGAACCTTAAAGTAGGAGCCAAACCTTTCCAGCCTTACTGAGAAATAACTCAAGTTTTCTTCTCTCATAAGGCTACAGAGGGATTTAGCATCTAGTGGCAGGACACAGAATAACCAAAGCTCCTCTCTGGTGAACCATCTGTTTTATTTTATCACAAAACCCAGTGCTGCAATAAAGAAGGGATCAATTAGCAAAGTTAGAGGACTGACCTCAACCATTAATCCCAAAGGATCATTAAAGATGTAATAAAACAAATGGATTTGCTCTCCCAAGACTTGAAGCCAACTTCTAGCCACTTGCAGTGAATTCTACAGCTTCCCTTTGTTCCCTTATTTTTACATCTTGGACACAGTTTCCCTTTCTTTGCGCTTTCTACCTGCTGGACTCCACCCCTCCTGCCTTCCCCTTCACCCAAACCCATGTCACAAGTGATGAAATAACAAAGTAGGGCAGTCTCATTAAATAACAGTCACACTTCAGAAATCATTATGAATCCCTTTTGTGACATCCAAATGCATGGAACAAGTGCAGACCTACACTTGCTGCACACGAAAGGCACGAGAGCACCTGCTAGTATTTCCAACTAATTGCTAGAGCACACAATAGCATATATGCATTCAGCTCAAATTTTAGGGTATTACCAAGACCTATTAGCCCAGAAAACTCAAAACTAACATGTTTTTATCTTGACTTTGGCATTCAAAAATCAGATCTTTACACTAGTGGACAGTGATTGATTCTTGCCTTTACAGTTAATCCTTTATAGCTTCTAGAAAGAATTTCTAATAGCCCCTTAAAGTCGCTGGTGCAAAGGAACCTGTGGGCAGCTTTAATTTATTCTTAACTACTTTTCATGCCTCTTTTGGTAGGTTGGTTGGACAAGAAGCAACATGTGGGAGGGTTGGTGTGGCACCTCACATGCAGACTGATTTAGCAAACACACGCATGTGGACTGATGCCTTTTAGCTGACAACTGGAGCAAAAGAAAGGACAAGGGATGAGTCCCTCCTCCCAAAGAGGGCTTCAACACAATTCCTTGTACGAGTTTACCTGTGAGAGACCCACCCTGCCTATCAAATCTGGGTAAAAACTGATTAATTCTGCTTCCTTGCCAAAACAGACTACATCCCCAAACCAGCCACTGCACACATTTGTTTTTCTTTACATCCATGTGACTGAAGAAATTCACATCTCCTCCTATACACAAAAAATGACAGACAGAGAGCTTATCCATATGTGTTAGTCATTCTGGGGACAAAGCTGAGTATACTGCTATCCATCACATCCTTGTTAACTTGGTTTCTCTTGAACCTAGATTATTAATACTGCCCAGAGTTAGAGAAGGTTAAAAATAATTAAAGCTTTCTAACTTCCAGCCAAGTTGGAAGCAGAAATTCAGTGACAAGAATTTAGAATATTCCGTTTTAAAGAAGCATTTGGCCATAAATTCCCTACAGAATATAGATATTATTCTCGCTTGCTGCATCTGCTTTTTAGTTTCAATGGCTTCCCTATTTATTCTCCATAAACCTAAAAGAAAAATTCCAGATTACACATGATGCGTAGTCTCTGTCTCTGTTACCCCCTAGAAGCCTTTCATGGTAACACAGAATTTACTCAAACATGACTAACAGCAGAAAAGCAGATGGGATCCCAAAAGCAGATGGAAATCACAGCACATTTTGTATTCTTGTTTTGTTCACTTACTCTGGGAAGCTGCAGATCCAAATCCTCCACTGGAGGAACTGAAGGGATTCTTATTGGCTGCATCCTGACTTGGCTTTCCTCCCAGACCACTGAAGAAGCCTCCACCTCTCCCACCACTTCCAGCTCCAAACAAGCCTCCACTGGAAGAAGATGGCTGCTAGAACACAAAAAGGACAAAAAGGGGTTTAAACAAAGTCAAAGCACCACAAGCCCCCAAGGCAGATCTTTCTGTTTGGCCTGTTCCTCTAGATGTATGAAGGAGCTGATGAACCAGAAAGCAATTACATCCCCACAGGTAATGCAGTGAAATCTTATTCATGTCTGTCTTAAACCTTGTCTGTGACACAAAATAATAATGTCTTTGAAACTTACCCTCCACTGTCCACTTGGCATGGAATAAAAGGAGGTGACTTTCCACATGTCTTATCTTATCCTGCACGTGATAAAACATTTATCCCTCACGCTCCTTGGAAAACATTTGCTCAAATGCTGCTTTGGTGCCCACTAAAATAGCAAATACTTTCAGTACAGTCTGGGATGCTTTTTACTGAGTATGTCAAATTATACCTTTTTACCAGAAATAGGCAGGGAATCCTGAACAAGTCCACTCTACATAAACAGTCTCATGTTTCTACAAATGCATAAGTACTTGCCTGGCCAAAGACGGTGCCTCCAGTATTAGCTGCTTGCCCAAACACAGAGCCTGTGTTACTGGAACCAAAACCTGCTAAGAAGAGAAAGGAAAATAAACCATCATGACTATTACTAGGGTGTAAGACAATTCAGGGAGGTGACACTAGTCCAGAGCAGGGAGAGGACAGGTCTCCTACACCAAAACATAGGATACACCGTTACCAAATATATTTGGGTTAGACAGATTTAAAGTATGTACCAACACACACATGGTAAATTCCATTGAGAGTTTATTTGAAAGTCAGTCTCCTTTTCTCTTTGGCCAACTTAAAACCAAACAGAAAACAAAAGGCCAATTGTGACATTGCTGCTAACAATATAAGAGAACTGGATTTCTGTTAACATGGCTATAATAATCCTCCATGTCACGAACAAGCGCTGTAGCGTTCTGATTGCGCTTGCATAAGAAGCTTTGTTACCTAAAGATTCCTGTTATAGATAATGAAATGTTTTGATTAGAAAAAGAACTCCATGTTCCATTTTCCAGTTCACTTCAATGTGCATTTTGTAGTAAAACCTTCATTTCTATAATTAGGAACACCTTTCTCAAGCAGAGTTCACTTCCCCCTATTTAAGTATTCTCTGTTACTGTAGTTAAAATGAACAAGCAGTTTGCCTACAGTGCCATCATTTTTAATTAAATGAGCCTAATTAGTTTTTCTTCTTTGGAAATACATGTTCTCTATTATTACTGTGTACTTTTCACTTGTCCCTGGGAGCCATCTGAAGCTTTGGGACAAAAGCTTTGGGAAAAAACCCAACAATATATTGTAGCAATGTGGAGAACAAAAGGAGATTGACAAAGAAGGCCTGGTCTGTTCAAGTATTCAACTGAACTGTGTAGACAAGGTAGCTGATGCTCATGTTGCTGCTATATTTCATTTTGAGATGTTTCCAAAGGCAAAAGCAGATTTAACAGATTAGTTCCTTGCTAACCCATCACTTGGAAGGCTTAAAATCTACTGCCATCTCCAATAATGATATAGCACCATACCTGGCTATACATCTACTGCTGCCTGTACTCTATGCAGCCCACTGAAGAAGTGCTGCATCTGTACTCATTGCTTTGATTATGATTTCAGAGCTGTCTTGCCACTTGAGTGTAACAATTTACAACAGCACACTAGTTTAAGATCTTTTACACTGTGCTGAATCCAACCCACTTATTTTTGTACAGGCAGGACAATTCATAATTCAAAATTAAGTCAAGGTAGACTTGTAAGTATAAAAATGAATACAAGATTGGATTGACAAGGCTACATTCAGAGGCCGACTGATGAAGAGTGAAGCACAGCAAAAGCTTCTTTAGTCTCCAGCATTAGCCTCCCCCTCATACACACACTGCAGCTCCTCTTCTTACTAACTGAAAAGAAACCCAGCCAACAAACCAAAAACCCTCAAGTGCCATAGGGGGGAATAAAAAAAGACACTAAAAACGTCCTACTTTCCCCAGTGACACAGTGCTCTCTGTACTTCAGCCAGACATCACCACTGGGATATCACATCTCCCTCCGTTTGTTCTTACCTGAAGCTTGGCAGAAGCTGAACCCAGCAGATGATGTTGTAGTAGTAACGGTGGCAGCGCTACCGAAGACTGATCCTCCTTGCCCAAAGCCAGTGTTCTGCCCAAACACTGGAGGGCTGCTTTGTCCAAAGAGCCCACCTCCAGTGCTGGCAGATGGCTGTCCAAAGGAAAAGGAACTGGCACTGTTGGTGCTAGCTGGTGCTCCAAAAACACTGCCACTGCTTGAGGCTGCTGTGGAAGCTGCTGGCTGGCCAAAGGCTGGCATTGCCCCAAACCCAGACTGGCTAAAGGTAAAACCACCTGAAGAACTGCTTGCTGGTTGCCCAAAGGTCGGTGCTTGTCCAAAGGCTGGCTGACCAAAGCCCCCAGTAGTGGTGGTACCAAAAGCAGAAGTACCAAAACCTGAGCTGGCAGCCTGTGTAGTAGTGGTGGCAGTGGCCAAGGTACTGGTGGCGAGTTGTCCAAACGGAGAGGATGCTGTGGTACCTGCTGGCAGTTGTCCAAACACAGGTGGTGTGGAAGGAGCAGCAGTTGTATCCCCAGCAGGCTGGCTAAATGCTGAGCCAGAAGAGCTGGAACTTGAAGGCTGAGAGAACACCGAGGAGCCTGCAGAAGTGGGGGCAAACACAGGAGCACCGACAGCTGGACTTTGAACACATGTAGTAGCATCAGAGGTAGCAGCCAACACACTTGTGGCTTCTGCAGGAGAGGCAATGTTTGTTGCAGAAGTTGCTGCTGGGACATTCTGATCTGGTGGGGCAGCTACAGGAACAGCAGGAGGCACTGGTGCCTTCAAATCACTTGTGGTGGCAGGAGCAGCAACAGCATCAGGGGGAGATGCTGGTGATGTGGTGGCAGAGCCTGCAGAGACCATGTCCCCAGCTGTGGCCTGGGGTAAAGCGGGTTCTTTAATGGGCTCTGAAAGCTGTATCTGCGGCTGTGGTGACAGTGTTGCTGGAGGTGAAGATCCAGCTGCTACAGCTTCACTTTCAGATGGCTTTTCTGGCACAAACAGTAATTTGGTATCCCCTGCACCCTTAGCAGAAGCTGCAGCAGTCTGTGTTGAACTCAAGAAATTTCCAAATGAGAGGGACGTTGAAGTGGAGAAGGTAGAAGGGGTAGAGATGGACGTACTCATACTGTTTGCTTGCTGAACACCAAATGAAAAGGTGGGCTTGCTGCCACTAGAGCTTCCAAGATTAAATACCCCAGAGGACCCTGTGCTGGTTATCTGGACATTACCAAAGAGACTGCCTGTGGCACTAGTGCTGACGGACAGGGATGCTGTGCCAGCTGATGTGACTGAGGTTGAAGCAGCTTCTCCAGTTTTTCCTAACAGGGGAGCACCAAAAGTAAACCCAGAAGGTACTGTAGATACCTTAGATGACTGTGCTCCTACAGCGCTGGTAGGTGGTGCTTTAGTGGTGGTTTTGGCATTATCATCTACTTGACCAACCCGTAGTCCTGAGAAGCTCCCAAGAGTTTCCCCAGCTATACTGCTCTGAAACAAGTGATCTCCCGATTTAGATGGGACATCCAACTTGCCAGCCGTTGTGGATGGAGCAGAAGATGTTGTTGCTGCAGGTTTGTTTGGCTGGGTACCATCTCCTGAGGAGCTGTTTCCTGCTAAGGCCCCTGGAGCACTTGCTGGCTTGAGGGACCCAAAAGTGAAGGAGCTCTCAGGGGCTACTCCAAATTTGGAACCCCCAGCAAGTGAAAACGAGTCGGTCTGGGTGGACTCCTTAGCAGGGGCTGCCAGAGAGAGTGACAGAAGTTACAAACTGAGTTACAGTATGCAAAGCTCATTTATAATTCTTACAATAACAGCATGCTTTAGTGTTTTACAGATGGCTAAACAGTGGTCTTGCCTCAAAACTATAAAGCCTCTAACCCCTTCCATGTGCACTCAGGAGACAACAGTGACATCTGAAGCCTTTATGGACAGGGCTGCAGTAACAAAGACTGTTACTTTCATGTCATAGCCTCCACTTAACCATCCTCCTCTGAGTACAGACAATTTCAGCCTTTAGCTCTGATGTGTTTTTCAACAGCTTGATAAAACATAGAAGACCTGGTTACTACAGACCATTTCCTGTTAACACCATTTTCACCCCTTATTTGGTTCAGCTAAACCCTGACATTCACTACAGAAATCTCTGTAGGGAACAGAATAGGCTCAGAACAGAGTTGGGTCACAAACGTACTTTCAGGCACTGCATTCTACAGAATCAAATCTTTCTTTAGAAATTCAACTATTTATAGACCATCAACCAGTTTCTATGCATCCTGTTTTCAGCTTTGAAAGACTAGAGAAAAGCTCTCAGATGTAATTGCCAAAGCAGCCCCACTTACAAGATATAATGCTGTCTAACTGTGTGAAAGTGCTGAAGCTTCAAGGGAGACTGGACAAGTTTGAGGCACTGCAATTTCATTTCTGAGCAGCAAATGCACCCAAACTCTGACTTGAAAACATTGCACTGGTGTTCAGACTATGTGTTGATTTGGATAAGGTACAGGAAATATGCATGAAGACTAAATAACAAAAAGCAAAAGCTTAGCACAGCTGGTATTATCCTTGTGTTTTTCTCTATGTCTATTAAGTATATTTAAGTATACTAGTTACTGACACTGAATAATGTAGCATTTGTTTCTTCCTGAGGCACTGAAATTTCTTCTGTTCTTTTTCCATCACCAGCTAACACAGGCAAAGGTGCTCCTACCATTTCACAGAGCAGCATGCAGTAACTGCCCTCGCACAATGCTGTGGTTTACGAGTCTGTCTCCTGCACCTCCCACTGCTCTTTTAATCAGTGTTATTTACTTAAGCTTTTACATTAACCAAATCTTCAAGCTTTAAGCCAAGTTCATTCTCTCTGCTTAAGGCCAAGAGAGTACTAGTAGCATAGCTGTGGCTGTGATGCTCTAAGGATAGAAGCAAGTCAAGATTTGTAAGAAGAGGTAGTATCTCTTATTAAAGTAACCAGTAATACTGGAAATGACTTTTTGACCATCCAATCTCTTTTGCAAGACTGATATTTGAGGCAGAAATCCTCAATAATACTATAAAACAGATGTATCAGTCCCCTTTTTCCAGACAAACCACGTATTGTCTGCCTATGAAAAGGAAAAGAGGACTATATGTTGTCAACTCAATTTCAGAAGCAACACAATGCCATCCCAAGCATTCCCCTCCCATTACTAAAAGCTCATTCCACTTAATGACAGCTCTCTGCATCAGACCACCTTGGCAACTTCAAATCTACAGATTAAAGACAACAGAGGAAATGACTACAGATGTTATCCTTTTTATAAACCAGTCCCTCCTAGATGTTCTTGGCAGCAAGTATTTTGCTTACTCTTAGTTAAAAGGCAGGTGGGCCTAGATTTCTGTGCATTACAGGGCATAATCCAGCATATATATGTAATGTTACTGCAGCTACTGCAATTTTAATAATAGAACTACAACATAAAACAAGAACCACACAAATTAGGAAGAGTAAGCATTCTCTTAGCAGCGAAGAGATATTGTTTGCACACTCTTCCAAACTAACCTTGTGATGAAGCCAGGCTGGGCAGCGTCGGTGATGAAGCAGCTGATGTGACAACACTAAAATTAAATCCAGACCTAGAACGAAAGGAGAAAGGGAAAGAATGACACTTAGCTCAAAGGGGTGAAACTTCCAACCCCATGATTAACACAACTCTGAGACTCGGATTTCCAGTACAGACTTGTACAACGTTCAGGCACGAGAACAGTTTCTCCAACAACTAAACTGAGAGAAGCATGACTGGGCTCTATTTGTCTCCTATTTGTAACCCTTCTAGAGGGTTAAAGAGTCAAAGTTCTTTTGACCACCCCTCAGCCTCCCAAATTCTTTCTATTCTGCTGTGTATTCCCTCCCCATTCAGCTAAGCAGAACACCATGCACCAAGTCCTAACTGCTTTTCAGAGACTAGTGAGAGCAGAAGCCACAGTGGCAATTAGACTTTAAAAGAGCTAAAAGCTAAGAGACAGTGTATGCACAACAGGGAATAACTGGATACTACCACCTGTCAAAAAGGAGATCACTCATAGCAATTCAGGTATTAAAAGTTTCCATGACTGTTTCACACTAAAAATACTGTCTTGCAAAAATACTGTAATCTGTCAAAATGAGCACTGGGGTCCTCCAGAGACCTTCATTCCCTGTGGCTTTTTAAACTTTCTCTGATTCTCAAAGACCAGCTGCTGATGAAGAATTCAGGATGTGTAACAGACAGGACTGACAACGGCACTGTATTTAGCATATGATTTATAGACTGAGGCCCTGCAGCCTGGGACAAAGGCTGGGTCTGTTTGTACTTTGAATCTGAATTTCCATCTCTCAAAAGGACTCTTTTAGCCCTGTGAAGAGCACAGCAAGGCATTTGGGTAACATCCACTTGACAAATTGGCAGAGAAATAGTTAAGACTGAAAGAAATCAGCTATTTTAAAGTGTGAGTGTTTTGAAACATTTAATATTAGCCACTTCATAATGAGAAATTCACTTGAGTAATAGACAGGTAAACATGCAGAATTTAAAACAATCATTTCTAAGGAGTCACCCTTCTCCCCCAAACATGAGATATGATCAAAGAAATATTTCTGTCATCACTAAAAAGAAAAAACAACACTCTATAAGAGAGATTTCAGAATAACTGCATGTTCGTAACATATACCTTGTTTTGTGTTACTGTTATGTAACAGAAATCACCAGATGGCTTGGGGACTCCCTAGTCACCTTCATGAGCAGACTACTTTTCAAGCCAAAACATGGCATTTGTTATACTGAAATAAATAATTTGGCAAGTTTGACCATCAGTACAAATTTCAAGTCCTAACTGGAAATTTAATCTCAAATCATCATCTAATGATGAGAAACACCAGTACACAGAGTGTATGATGTGTTTAATAGTCCACTCTAGATAAACCTGAAAAGCAAACCAGCCATTATGCACTCTTGGTTAAGTTACAGACCGAAAAATCTCAAAGGAACATGATATTGTGTCAAATTCTCACAGACCTTCAGACCTCACTCAGGTAGGATTCCACAAACAAGAAGGTCTTTTCCAAGACTTCTAGTGCAACACGCCCCCCCAATCTAACGTTTGCAGGTGCCATTCTCCAGTATTATGCAGCTTTTAAGTAACACTTGGTCTAACAGCCAATACTCATGCTTAATACCAGCTACAAAGAAATATTAATGTTTGTAACAGCCAATACTCATGTTTAATATCAGCTACAAAGAAATATTAATGTTATACAGACCCCACAAAAGAAAAGGAGAAGGCTTTGTTAAGCTGTGCAGTTGTTGCTTGTATGGATGGCACGGTAGAAGAAGTCACAGCTGTAACTGTTTTTACTGTCCCTTGTCCTATAAGATACAAGAACAAGTGTTATAAAAGAGAAAAAACATCTTGTCATCTAGCTATCAGAAAAGGAAGGAACAGTTTGCACATGCAGTCAGCAATTTTATCAACTGGAAACAAAGCTTTTTGCCACTTATGCCAGGTCTGATATTTATACACAGCAACATTCTTGCTACTGTTGGTAGATCAGAGAACACATTCATTATTTCAAAGAATTAAGGCAAAATATACACCAGATGAGAGCAAAGATAGGTGTCATCATCTTGACAAAAAAAAAAAACAAAATCAAGAAATCCTTGTTAAAATCTCTCGTCAACGCATTGAAACATGGTTCAAATACAAAGGAAGTGCTGTCAAATTCAGGAGCTGATGTTTTCAATAAACCAAAATTTAACAAGTGTTTGCCAAGTCAAATGATTTCTAGTTATTTTTACTGCTTCTTACCCCTGGCTAAGAGGCAACCTACATCCATGGATTACAGACAGAAGATCAGAGATGGATTTCAGACATTTATGCAAGAAGCTTATAAAACCATGTCCAGTGCAAGCATTATTATCTAATACACATTAAAAATCAATTCCTTCTTTCCTTAGGTGTTTCATCTTCCCCCATTTGCACTGAATGATGTATACTCCTTTCCTTAGAAGCCTCTAAACCGTGTGCAACTGATCACAGTACCTGAACTGGCCTTGAAGTTCAGTACTCAACAGACCCAGTACCTGAATTTGTTCGTTTCAAGCTAGTTCAGGTACTCCTAAGGTGCTGTGTGCTTAGAAATCAAACCAGCATGTTTGAAAACAGCATGATTTTCATGTTTAAAAAACAAAATGGCAATGCTTTCAAATAACAGCAGACTTTGGTAAATGTGCTTTCCACATTCCTTGATAAGGGTTACACATTCTCAGTCCCCTCTGAACAAGGAACTTTATCACCGAATTCTAGGTGCAGGAACAGAGACAAAACATAGGGCAGGATGCAAAACAAACCTCCTGCTCTTCCGTACCTTGGTTTTTCAAATTCTCACCATCAAAATTAGCATAGCAACCTCTCAGTGGAGGCAATTTTTTTTTCCTCAGTGTCTTCATTCTCTGGATTGTGCAGCCTAATAGGTAGCAAGAGACACCCAGGCCTTATTTCCATCTCCACTAAAGACAACTTACCTGAGATTTTGTTGCTGGAAGATGCTGGACCAGCTGTAGATGCCACGGGACAGGGTGCACACACAGAGGAAGGTGGAGTCTGTCCCTTAAGTGAGCTTGATAGAGGTGTCTGAAAACACAGTTACACTTCAGGTCAGTGCAGTCTGTCCATTAACAAAGGTCCTTCTGACATTGGTTTGGTATCACGAGAGTCACGCAATGACTTTAGAACTAAGCAGAGGAAGGCAGCTATAGCACTTAGAAGTGCTCTTCAATCTGAGGCCCATTATGCCCCAACACTTACCTACAGGGTCAATACTCAACTTTTTGAACAAGTCTCTTGCAGAGGCCAGTAAGCCTCCATAGGCAACAGCTCAGTGATTCCAGGGGACAAAGACTGCTGCGTTTCTTATTGATGTGTGAATGTAAAACCTAGCAGCTTGTAGACCAGTAAGAAATGTTTTCAGTAGAATAAAAGCATAGACAAACTACTCTCTCCCTTGATTGCACAGCACTTTTTCAAGTTTTCTTGGTGAAATTTTGGTGTATCTACCCAATACTGTTTGTTGTTAGCTGCTACCCTTACTGCTGCAAGGCTATGGCCACTAGAAAGCTGCAAGCCTTCATAAGAAAGAAAAGGCAAGACATAACAAAGATGTGCCTGGTATCACACTGTCGAGGTCACGGATGAATAAGTGGTTTGTCAGGAATGCAGGGCAAGCTGTGAAGAGGCATTTTTAGATGACCTCTTCACCAACAATTACACCCCCAAACTGTGCTGAGCATGTGCAGGTACACTATTCCATAGGGAAAGGGTTCTATAAAGATACCTGTTTAGCTTGATTTGTAGCAACAGTTGCCAAAACTTGGTGGACTGCCTGGGCTGCAGAATGAGGTACAGACGACCTTCAAAAGTAAAAATTCAAACATTAAATGACTAGTTTAAAAGAGGACTTCCTCACCTTTCAAAAGCACAGCTTCCAGAACACTTGAACAACCACCGCTATTAAAGATTCCACACACAACTCCAAACTAACAAATCTGATTAGGGAATAAACCTCTTAAATGAATCAGCCACATTTAACAAAGGAAGTCTGCAAATGTGCTTAAAGCCCTAGACTTAAATGATCAAGCCTTCTTCACACACTCTTGTCTCTGAAGAGAGTCGGGCTTTTCTATATTACAGGGAGTTGATGAAAAATCAGCAGGTAAGGGGATTACAATTTTATGCCTAGTGGATAACAAATTTAAGAAGCTTCCTTTGTAGTGTGGAGCCCAGACAAGTACATGCAACTCTCTGAATGCTGAGCAAGGAGGCAAAGCTGGGGGTGTGGGGGGGAAGCGTTTCATGTCTTTGAAGTGTAGTATAAACATTAATAAGTCATGGCAAGAACTGTGATAAAATTAACCTATATTCTACATTATAGGTTTGGGAATTTTAACCATGAAATAAATCGTACAGCAAAGCCCACAGACAATTGCTGCAGAATGACAGCTACTTCTGGGGTGAAGCATCCTATGTACATGCTGTGGGCCATTAACACACCAAACCACCATAACTTGGGATGAGCCATCCAGTTTTAGCAACTCCTCAGGTCTGTGGCTTACCAGGCTCAGCAGCTTAAAAGGCCAATACCAGAAGCTTAAGTTCAAATCCCAGACAGTAAGTGAATCTGGGCATCAGAAGCTGTGCATCTCCTAATTCATGAGGACTCTCAAGCTGCATTTACTATTTGATCAGAGATGGGCTAACTCAGAAATTTCCTATGTTCCAAAGGAAGGGGATACACACATGGAACAATAAATTTGCATAGCCATCTGGTCTTGGATAGGGTTTTGTGCCTTCAACAGCTTTGTAAGTCCTTCCTTCCAGCAATGAGCACTCTCTCTGTTGCATGGCCCAGATTTGCCCTCTACCCAGAGCAAAAGTAAAGAAAACCAGAAAAACTCCAAGATTAGCACTGGAGAGAGTCCATGCTGGGAAGGCACAGCTGTAAATTTCAAGTTCACAGGCACCCTGAACAAAGAATAAACCAACGGGAGGTCTGTGAAAGTCATGTGAGGTGAGACCTTTTCATTAGTATAAAGATCACCTAACCCACAGCTTCTCTGACAAGGCTATGAAAATGTTGAGTTTGACTTCAGTTATGGAAAGAGATGTTTTTTACACTGGAAATTATACATATAAAATAACTGGACTGGGACCACCAACACACCTCACCACAGGCCATTGAACAACTGATAAGAACTGAAAACCCGTTACTGCTTAACAACCCAAAGAGTGTGCTGCAGCAGCAGAAGAGAGCCAGGATGGCTGAAGCAGCAAAACCAGATGAATTAACTTTGCTGGGTGAATGCTCTTTATTTTAGAGCTGAACCTGACTGGCAGGCATGGTTCATCTGGGCAGACTTTTTAGAGGGTACATTTTTATGAGGTCAGCTGTAAGATAAGACTGTAAAAAGCCTTCAAGATATCAAGCTAGCTGGTGCTCTATAAATTAGAGAGATCAATCAATACTGTCAGTCTAAAATGACTTGAAAGACAGGTCTTTAACTACAGTTTAACTCAAGAGACGTACTGCTCGCTTTTGTCCTTGTCTATGTACAGCCAGTACTCTTCACTTTCCTTATCATAGTTCTGATGAAACTAAGAGTGGAGAACTCTTCCTGGCCACAACATTGCTTTTAGCAAAATCTTCCAAGCAGAGCTGTCTGCAAATTTTCATTTCAAAAGATGTAGCATTGCCCTTCCCCCTCTCAGTTCATCACTTTCAGGAGAAAATAAAATAGCAAAAAGCTCCCAAACTGTTTCCCAACTAAAATGCAGAAGAAGCCATGAAGTAAATGTCAAGGTCAGCAGCTGAGTACCAGCACTGCAAGACTCTGTTCCCCTTTTTGAAAAGCTGCATCAAAGAAAAATCACTTTTTTTCTTTGACAATGGAGGGTATACACACAAGTAAGAAAATGACAAGTGATGCACAAGAGAAATTGTTCCAGGAGCTGCATGTATAGCCCACAGTTACATGGATAAAGCATTTACAGCTCCATGTGGACATGTCAAATGTATGTGGTGAGTTTCTCCTGCTTTATTTACACAGGAAGCCCAACTTTGCTCTGACTTTTCAGTAATGACCTTGCCTCCCCAGCCCCAGAATGGACAATCACTATCTTGGTTTTAAGCAACTGTAGGAACTTCAAGCAAAGAGTTTCAAGGTCATGAGGAAGACAGAGAAAGGGACAAGTTCTGTGGCTGGTGACAAAGCCTGGTGATAAGACAGAAATCTCTAGAATGAGCTGAGCTGGCTGTTGTCTGTAGGAGACAAGTAGGAAAGCCAAGTGTTACAGCTAACTCACACGAAGCCTTTACAAATTCAAGGTGAAATGCTAAAGTCAACATTCATCATTTACTTGTGAGGAAGATAGACTCGCAGCTCCGTATTTTTCCAAAGATCAGCCCCTAGTGACACCCAACCCTTCAGTCAAAATTCTGATGTCAAAGAATTTGAGAGATGTATCCAGAAAAGCCACAGCACAGTTCTCCCTCCCTCAGCGGGTGAATCCGAGGACACACAGAAGAGGCATAACTCCAGAGAAGTTTTTCTCTGTAATGGATGATGAAGTATAAGGAACAACATCTGGACAGCTTAAGGCCACAGACCACACTCAGCAACATTCCCACACAGAAGGGCAGACCAGAGGTAGTGACTGGAGAGGCACCGGATACAAAGTACATATTAGCAGTAAAACCACTGGATCCCAAAAGGAGAGGCAGCACTAAAACACATTTCACAGACTAATGGAGAAGGAGGTTAACACTGGCCTTGTCATTTGTTCAGGACAAGCCATTAGCAAATCCTTAAATGACCTGGAAATAAAGTATTTCTTCCTTTCATTCAACAAACTCAATACTCTTCTCTAAATGCATCTACTTTAGGTCTTACATTGTCAGACTATGTAAAATACTACTACTGCTCCCCATCGGCAGACATGCTCTACTGCAAGAGCTATCCAAAGCTACCAGAAAGAAGGGGAGCACCCACTCACCCTATGACTGCAGAGACAGCTGGAGTCAATGCACTAGTCTTGAGTTCTCGCACATTCACCACTTGAGGTACGTTTTTCAGGGTTGATTCAGTCAAGGAGGTGCTTACAGCTTTAAGGAAAAGGAAAAAAAAAATGGATAAAGGTGTTCTCCATATTAAGCATTTCATTCAATAGGTTGCCTATGAGTAACTTCAGAAGAAACCCATCCAGGTTTCTAGAAGGTATGTGGTGTAGCTGGCCCAAAATGTTTGGTATGTCAGCCTTCTTACTGGACACCAAAGCAGCAGAGAGCTTTCTATCTAGTTGATACATTTTTCATTGTTAGTTGACCAAACCTATTTATTCTTACAAATTTTTCCTCACCCACATTGCAACATCTCAGGTTTACAGACATGACCTGTGTAGTTACACCTGGCCTCCCCCAGAATTCATATCACTAGTCCACTTCCTACACTTAAGCTCTCTTTGGGCACGGAAAATAAACTACCAGTAACTGAATTTTGTTTCTTTTCTACACCAATGCTGCAGTGTTGTTTAGAACCAAACAAGAAAAACTTAAATTGGGAAACCTTTCTCCTGTCAACTCAAAACCTTACAAGCAGATTCAAGGCTTAATTCAATAGTTCACCTTCAGCTTTTCAATATTAAAATTGTTTTACAGTTCAGATCTTTAATTGCCTAGCTAATAATGAGCAGTTATTAATAGAGGCCAGTGCCTCTCCAGCAGTTTCTGGCACACAGATCAATTGCTACTCTAAGATCTCCTGAGAGTTATCGACATTTCTGCCACTGCACAGATGAGTAGGGGTACGAAGAAACCCGAGGTGGGAGTTTCTCAGGCATTTTGTACTTGCAGCTTAAAGGAAGAAGGAAGACAAAGAAACACTGGATAACTCAGAGGTGCAACAAATACAGATCTGTGTCACATTTTCTTTGATAACCTTCTCCTCTGAGAGTGATAAATTCTTGTGAAAGCCACATTCAACTGCTCAGAGATCACTTAGGCAATTAGCCATCCTTTTACCTGGGGACTGGTTAGCCATCTGCCTCCGAAGAGCTGCAGCAGCAGCTGCTTGCGGTGCTGGAACAGTGACAGTGGGAGCAGGGGCTCCGTGTTTCACAGTCTTTGTTGCAAGCATCGTACTATCTGCCCCTTGCGGTATGATTCGGTTTGAAGATGTAGACACTAAAAACAAGCAAACAAAAATATTATAGTTCATTATAACTCTATAGATCAGAGAGACTTGAAAGCCTTTGCTGAATTACACTTCCTCTAAGCACACAGCTTCCTTCTGACAAGACTGCAGGGCTTTTAAACAATCAACACAATCTGTCCCTGGCAGTTTCTGTATATCCCAATGAATCAAGCAAGGAAGTCTCAATAGTTATTATTTCAATGACTTCCAGTTTGCCGTTACAGACACGTCTGCTGACACCGTATCTTTCTCTCTGGATACAGAGATTGAAAATATAAAAAGATCTCTCACACAAGGAAAACTGACAGTATACAAATTTAATTCTTACTGTGACTCACTGGGCTCAGAACTCCTAACTTTGGCCACACCAACCAAATGTAGTAGTACTTCAGTGTCCTGGTCTTTAGGCATTATTTAAAGAAATAATGGCATACACCTAAGGCAAGTTACTAAAGGAAGACAATGCTACCTATGGTCAGTACTAGCTGAAAGAAACAGGCTATCAGAAAAACACAGCCAATAAGTCAAGACATTTTAGTGCTTTCAGGTCAAGTTCATGAGGTTACAACGCCTGTCTGCTAACTGCTTCTAAAAACCTGGCAATGTAAACCTGCATGCTGCAGCCTCATTTCTCCAGGACCTGAAGCACTGGCAATGGACACAGTGGTTAAAGATACTGAGATAAACATGCAGGACAGGGGAGAGACACCGCAAAAACAACTCACGCAAAGTACCCAGGGAGAGCTGCTGCTTCCCAAAGGATGGAGACTGTGCCATCAAACCAGGCTGGATAGAGGGAGTACGGACCACAGGAGCATGACGAGGGACTTGGACTGGAGCAGCCTCTTCTTCCTGGTCCACTGCCTGTGAATCATCATTCTCCAGTGACTGGGAAACTGAGGATGTTGAACTGACTTCATCCAAATCTTCATAATATCTTGTGGATAAGAAGGCAGATCGGGATAAACTCGCTGCAATATCAGAAACAAAATCACATGTATGTGTTAAAAGTTGAGGGAACCATCCAGCCTAACGGCCAAAACAGAGACATTCTATCTTAGGATGCTCTTCTACTGGCTTGTTTTAATCCTGCATTGACAGGATTCTTAACTGTGACAAAAGGATGTCTTTGATAAGACAGTAACTGAAGGAAACTTACTGAGAGCTGATAGGGGAACAGGAAATGAAAAATAGGGATTGAGGAGCTAGAACCCAAAAGGTAATTTCAGGACTGATTCCCACAGCTGGTAGGTCACCCTCCTGGAAAGGATTTCAGACTTCTATGGCAACTAAAAGTTTACCTGGAGCTGTAGACCTAATTGGTGGAGTTTTTCTCTTGGCTAGGAAATTCCTCAGCTGTGCCTGTTTCACAGTGGATAACTTAGCTGGAAAAGCAAAGACAGCTATTAGCCTATAATCAAACTGCAAGCCAAAACCAAAGTGATTCACATTTATGGTGTGAATGCAGGAAAAATGAATAAATTACCAGGTACTTTAGGTAGAGGTTTGGTATGTGATTCCAAGGTAGTTTTCAACAAGGCATTGCGCAGGCTTTCAAGGTCACTGTCAAAACTGGGACAAGACAGAGCAGTGAAAAACCATGATCAGCAGAAAGAAACCAACCCAGTCAGGAACAAAAGGGGGACAAAAGGAGGCACTGGAACCATTAGTTTATCTACAAGAGCAACTGGCTCCTCTAGATACTTTGCTATTTAAATAAATGCATCTTTATTTTGGAACTCTAAGAGCCATTCTCTTCTTCCTCCCCTGAATTCAGACACCCAGCAGTACCCTGAGGTAGGAGGTTTTATTGTCCTGTTTACTATAAAAATTGTAACTTGTAGGGGAAATTTCTGATGAGCATCAAAGAGTGAACCACACAACATAACCCATGAGCTTCTCTATTACATGGGCATAATTTAGTATGACTTTTAGGACATCCTGTTTCCAATACCACATCCACAAAACAGCATTCTTTGGAAGATGCACCCTTGCATATTGCTGGAGGCAAGAGAGGAAGAGTGTCAACGCTACCCAGGAACTTGTGTTTCACATACCTTTGAGCACTGCTAAGAGAAGATGTATCACTGGGAACACTCCACTGAGATGTCTGATTATAAAGTCGGAGCTGCTGCAGGCTGTTTATGAGCTGGTTTAGTCTCTTCCTCTGCTGGTTAATTATTTCCCGGTTATTAGCCAGGGTGTTAAACAAGGTCTCCCTCTCAGGAACTATGAGACGCCTTAAGACACCAGATCAAGAGACAGGGATAAGGACCACTCTATTATCTGGCCACAAGCAGGCATGCATACACAAAGTAGTTTAGTGGTACTAGCTACTTAAACTCCATGAGATCAAATGTGCCTTGCTTTGGACACCAAAGCAGTTCAGTTCATCTCAAATATGTATTTCTCCTTTGGATATGCTGCAAGTTTATTAGTTTACCTCATTTAATTTCAGAGGTTTTACTTATTAGAAAGGTTTCAGCAGCTACCACCAATGAATGGTTTCTACAAAGCTTACATTTTTTTCTATAAGCACTATTTACACTGTACACAAAGATGCAGAGCTTGTAGCATGCATGAAGCCAAACAGCCTGAACCTATAGCTCCCATTAGGTGTCTTAGTCACGCTTCATTCCTAGATGCCTTGTAAAAGATCATACTGTTAAACAGAAAAGGGTTTTTGTCTGTTTGATTCGAGAATAACACCACGTTCACCGACATGTTCCTTGTTCTGTATTCCAGTTTCAGTTACTCACTTCTGCTTTTTCTTCTGTTCCAGGTGCCGGTCCCACTCCAAATCCAGAACATCATTCACATCCTGAACAGCAAACTTCACGTACTGGTGCAAGCGCCGAATTTCCTACCATGCAAAACAAAGTCAGCTTTTCATTCACTTCAGAAATCTCAGTTTCAGATGAAGAAGTTGAAGACTCTTTAAGCTCATCCGGCCCAAGCCATGCAGCACTTTCCCATATTACTGCCTGGAAAGTTTTATCAGCACAACAGAACCCAACATGGTGAAGATCCACTTATCAATGGCTGGAACACTCACAGGACATTTTATTCTAGCTCTCAGCTGGAAATAATACTTTCCATAATGTTTTCAAAACGTTGCCAGGTCCTTGCAGAAAGAGTTTTACAAACATCAGGCATTATACAAAACAAACGTTATTTCAAATCTCATTCGCAGAACATGATTCATTTGCTCCCATTTTACAGTGTTGAAACTTCCAACAATTATAGGTGATCAAAGCATTGCAGGCTATTCACATGGCTCTAGGATACCAGCATTCACAGACCATGATTCATGAAAATACTCACAAATGCTCATAACTCCCACATTAAGGCAAGGAATTAACTTGATTTTTATAGGTAGGAAAGAACAAAGGGCACAGAAAAAGTAAAGTGACTTATCCACGACCACAGAGTTGCACAACTCAACCAGAGACCTCTGGCTACAAGCCCTGCTCCCTAAACAAAACCAGTGTTCAGTCTTATTACTGTCATCCCTCCAGCCTGTCATGACATGAACATGTCTTGAACTCCGATCTCGTACAGTGGAAATGGAAACTGCAGTTGGTTTCAGCTCATCCCAACAGAATGCTTGCTGAAATACAACGATGAAGCAGCCAAGTAACACAGCTTGGGAAAAATTCCACTGCAACTGTTCTCAAGATAGAGCATGAAATTCTAATGTGACATACTCAAGCTGTAACCAAATCCAGTCCTACTGTGGGCTGTTACACACTACCAAGCACAGGTTTCCTCTCGCCAGCAACTAGGAGTGTTATATAGCAGTCACTCTCAGGACAGCAAATCAATATGGCTAGACACCAGAAAAGCCTCAGGATCACTGAAAACCAATACATGAAGTTAACTAAGTGAGCTTTTATCACCCAGGAGCATGGGGATGTAGACTGAACAAGGTTTAAGAGTCAGACTAGAGGCGTCTTTCTCATACACTTTCCAAAAGTTGACCTGACAGCTCTCTCCATACATTCCAATCCACTTCCACTTCTCTCACTGTTATTCTTTCCTCATGATCCTCTCTCTAGATCAGTAAAACACTAATTTCAAGGCTGTCACCTCACTGAAGTCATGAGCATAAGCTTGAAATGTCACAGAGACATACTGGACATCAAAGCAGGCATACAATTAAGACTAAGAATCACTACAGAATCCAGGTGAAGATTAGAGATCAGGCCTAAAAGAAATTACTTCATATTGGCTGATTTCTAGTAACTGTGTGCAAGCTCTTCATACCTACTGTAATAAAGATGACATTCAATTATGTTTTCAGCCTGCTAGTCAAAGATCTTTTATATACTAGTAAGTTCCCCTCAAAACCAAGTATCATCTGTAAGGCACATTCACTCTATTCTGCTTAGGGTTAAATAGCCCTTTCATCACGAGCTGCAAGAGTGCTTCACCCCTAATTTCTTTCATGCTTTTGAAAGCCTCTTTATGTGCTGCTGGTTATTTGCCTTTGTGCCCCAGCTTTTAGAATATCATTTAGCTTTATGTTCTGCCATCCATGAAATTAACTACACAATTCTGTAAGTCATAATAAATCATCAAATTGTTCCACAAGGCACTTGCTGAAGATAAAAATAATTCTAAGAACTCTTCTACAAAGTGCTGGGGAAAAAAAGTACTCGTTTAAGTGAAATCCCTGAGCAAACACTACGGGCTGAGAAGGAACAGGATGTCAAGAGTCACATTCTAAGCTTAGAATAGACTTGGATCTCAGGTGAACTACTGCCTCTCAGCAGTTTTGAGTCATCACTGCAAACGGCAACAACACAGAGGAACTTCAGGAGAGGATTTTCAGCATATCTTGCAAACTCATGGAAAACAAAGCTCATCCCACTTTTACTAGCCCGCTGAAACAATAAATATCTACAGGAGACCAAAACTGCTGGGCACTTACACAAGCCTCAGTTTTATTTTATTTCAAACTCTAGATTAGAAGTTGGCTGACACACTTCATACCTGAAGCTGTGCTTCACTCTTGGGATCCAAAGGTTTCTTATAGAGCAAGTGTAGATACCCCGAGCTATGATTCCGCTTGTTCTGCTCTCTAGCCTCTTCTACCCCTGCAAATCCCTCCAGCAAGGTTGTCTTCAGAATACAAATATCTCCATGAAGTGACTGCAAATGGAACAGATGGAACAAGGTTCAAAGTAACTATTTTTAATTGCCATCTCTAGCACAGGGGCTTCTGCAAGGGTCTGCCTGAAAGCACAAATGCAGATGTTACCCCCACATTAAAGCAGCACAGTCAGATGCTCCATCTCCATCATTTCAGCTCTAGCAGGTCAAATAGGAACATCAGGAGAGGAACAGTCACTGCTGAGGAGCTAAACAGTTTGAAGATACTCTGCTCACCTCTGTTGTCTCCTTAATTTCCAAGAGGAAAGTGTGAAGATCATCCGACTCGGTTCGCAACATCTTCATTTCCTCTGGCGTACCAACCTGGAAACAGACTTTGGAAGTCCGGGCCTTCAGTTCCTCCATTTCCTTTTGAAAATGTGCAATCTACAGAGGAAGTAAGTGCAACCACTGAAACACTGCAGGGACTAGAACAAATGTCACAGCTCTTGGACATCACACAGTAAACACTGGTTGTTTTGCAGCCAAAGCAAGAAATTCTTCTTGAACATTAACAGGGAAAAGACTTCATTTTTCCAGCACAGTGGCTGAAATTAAAGATGACTGAACGGGACACACAAACAGCAATTACAAACCAGGCAGATTAACTTGGGAAAAATTGCCATTCTGATTCCTAAACTACTGACAGACACCACCAGATCACAGGTGAGCTGAAGCGTCTGTGGTCTTACAGCTTCCAAAATTAAGAGAACTGGTTGGAAATCTCACCTCCTCTCTGATTCCTGCTATGACAGGGTCTGAATCCTTCCACTGGTGGGCCTGTTTATCTAGAGCTGTGTTGGGGACTGCTGATTTACCCTAAAAAAAGAAAAAAAACCCACACAAACAAAAAATACAATATTAGGGATATATCCTTAGAAACAGGGAGCTCAGAATATCAAGAGGCCTGATGTTAGAAACTCCATTCAGACTAGTTTCACAGACTAAGACTGATATGTTCACATTTGAAGTAGGACCATAGGCTACCTGGGGATACACGGCTAAAGCTTTATGGAAGCAAATGAAGTCTTTGTGGGCTGCTCTGTATTAGTGCCTTGCTTTTAATATCCAGAAAACTTGGTGTCTCTCTTAATAGCCAGTCAGGGCAACTCTTGACTGCTTACTAGCTAGGAAAGCTGTGAAACCTCATTTCCACACCAACAGGAAGAATTAGTTTCTGTTACTGTGATTATGACAACATACACCAAAACACAGCTCCCAAAGACCTGCATAAAACATGGATTTAGTCCCACAGATTTGCTGCTGTTTTAATGTCTAAAGCCAGCTAATTCTTTGACCTAAGGACAGTCGTTCCGTTCAATGAATTCTAAGTGACTCACAGGACATGTAAAACATACAGCCTCTAAAGAGTCCACTCAAGTTCCCATTACCTGAGTAGAGCTTGGCTTTGCTGCAGAAGGGGTGATTTTGGCTGTCTTCTGTACTGAAGAAGTGGAAAGCATGTTTTGAGCAGGACGTGACACTGGAATTTAAAAAGAAACAGTAAATTATGAACTTATACAAAGCTTTAGAAAAAAAGGCTGCGATCACACAAAACTATAATAGCCACTGTCAAATCCAAAAGCAACTGTAGTATGGCCCTAGTGCAAGAACACACCTTCCTTAGGTGCTGTTTTAATCCCATTCAACTTCCCTGCTAACAGTAACAATCGTCACTCTAAAGCATGTGGCTCTAACATTCCTGAAGGACCCTCAATATGGTCACAGGATCCTTTGAGATTGAATATTATTCTGCTAACAAACAAGTGTGATCTAATTTAAACTCATTTCTGATCAAGATGCAAGATAAGGCACTGATTTGTGTGACTGCTCAGAAACATTCCTAATCAGAGTTGCATTACAGATCACTGAAAGTGTCAGAACTTGTGGATGAACTTAAGCAGCTGAATATGTTCATTTCACATCTGGCTCTCTAGGGAGCAACAAATGCGAATGGCCAAACTTCTCTGTTTCAGCACTAAATCCATCCCATCGTTACAGTGTGCAGATCAGGAGGTTCACTGCAACAATAAGGGCAGCAGGAAAAACAAGAAAGAAGCCAAACAAAGCTCATTATGTCCTAAAACTTTCAGAACACTGCTTACAGTGCATTACTCCCAACAACATGCATCAGAATCCTACCTGCAGCAGGCACAGGTGTCGAAGCCTTCAGTGGTGTGGTGGGAGAAGCTGCAGGGGGGGTGGACTGGCTCAGAGGAGCTCCAGAAGCAGTTTTTGAAGTGCTGGAGAATGAAAACATTGGGGAAGTGCACTGACCACTGCTGCTAGTGGGAGAAGAGGTGTCTACAGCAGTGAACCTGCAATGAAAAGCAGAACATCTTTCAGCTCTGAACTGGTCCTGGCTGTTTCCCTCCATCCAAAATAAAGCACTAGGTTCTAATGAGTTTGCATCCTCTGGGATCAGCAAAAAATTCAAGCTCCAGATACAGCATTACAAGTGTAGCTTCTGATAATATCAGGAAGGAGCCATTCAGGATCATTTCTGAATATGTGGTACCACAAAGGCTGCTACCATAGACCCACCCAGTGAGCAAAAGTTAAATGCCACAAAAAGTACCCTCCTGCTTCAAAATGCACCTCATAGTTTTTCACCAAAGCACCAATTATAGCAAATCTGAGCTGCCTTTAGTGTCATCCGTGCAGCAAGGCTCAAAGAAACCCTGCAAACTATGAATTTCTATTCATCTGCAAACTCAGCTCCTCAAGGCAGCCAATTTAAATATTCAGCCAATTCACAAGCGTATCATTTGCTTTATACACAAAATATAAAATTCAAAAAGCCATTAAGAGCCACCATCAGATCCTGGTGTAGTTAAGATTTTCCTAATTAAAAAAATAATCCTTTAAAGCATCAGGAATTTCTTACAATGCATTTACATGGAAATTTCCCTCCCTAGAAAGCAAGTCCAATTAGCAAAGCTGTGTTTTAAACCATTCTTTCCAAAAACAGAGAGCAAGTCTCAGGAGCTGGAGGGAAGAGTGGGTATATGATCTGTGAACACTCATCACCCAAATTCATTCTGCACAGTCTGTAATCAAGATTAATTTGCTTTCAGTTGGCATGAACAGGCTTTGAAGTTTTCGGATCCTATGGTCAGTGACAAGCACCACTGAAGAACAAAATCAGGTCTGGCACCTTCTCTACTGACCATGGGAGTAGAAATCAGCCAGCTATGGGTACAGCTTCCTCTCAGCTCTGCGAGTTGCTCTTTAGATTAAGGGTAAGGAACCTTCAACAAACACTCAAAGAAGCATGTGCTATCACCACCACACTAAACCAGGCCCAGACATAAAGGATTTCAAAGCCCAGTGTTCTCCAGGAGTCTTTAAACATAATTTGCATCAAACTAAGGCATGGAATTACTGTTTGATGCCTGAAAAAAACAGGTCTCTGACAATTTGGCAAACAGCCAGTCTAATTTTTTGCATTATCCCTTGACTATTATTTTGCCCCTGAACATAACCTCTATCACTGTGTGCACGGAGGGTTTCCACAGTCCTATGACTCAGATAAAGAGAGGCTTCCTCAGTGCTTTCTTGGAAGCATGGGAAACAGCTGTGAGGCAAAAAGCCAGAAACCATCTTCAGAACTACCACACACTCCGTGCCTGGAGCAATTTAACAAACATGCAACCACTGCATTAACTACTGCATCTATTTACTTCTCATTGAGGTTCACTTTGACTGAAGAAGCCGAAGGGGCAAAAGAGGTCTTCTGTGCAACAGGTGGTGTGGAGAGAGGTGGCCCTGGTGAGCTCTCTGCAGCTGGTTTGAAGTTCATGGATCCAAATGAAAAGGAGGTGGCAGTAGTTGTAGTAGTGGCTACAGAAGGAGCAGGGGTCACGGATGACTTAGGAGAAGCAGAGGAGAAAGAGAATGTTGCTGCTCCAGTCAGACTGGGAGTCGGGGCTTGCTTGGAGGCTTCACCGGCAAAGGGGTAAGGTGGAGGATCACTGCCTGTAGAGCCAGGCATCTTCACAGTTGAAGGCATGAAGGAAAAAGCAGCTGCTCCACCTGCTGCAGGAGCCTGACTTGAGGCAGGTGCAGCAGGAGCAACCCCTGGTGCTGTGTCAGGCTTTGAAGAAGTTGGAGGAGTGGTTGGAGTTGTGGCAGTACTTCCTGCAGAAAGACAAATGGGAAAGGAAGAGACTCATCCAGCTGCACTGACTAATGGCAGAAGGCATTGTAAGGCCAAATGCTATCTGATGGGGACAGCTCAGCACTACACCTCACTAACTGGACAGACAGTTACACTGAGGAAGAGAAATGGCAGAGCCAGGCTTCCAGTCCCAAAACCCAGTAAGTGATACAGAAACTGCACAAAGTCCAACTCAAAATCAATACTACTGTCTGCCCAGATTAATGTTTTCTGGAATTTCCTGTGAAAAGGCTTCACCCTTCTCCTGCCACCTTATATAAAACAGGCTGTTAGCACACAAGTCAGCCAGTGCTGCAGAGAGGCAGGCTGCCAAACAAAAGCATTCTGTTTGAGGAAGGAGAAGCAAATTTGGGTTTAGGGAAGAAAATGGTCAGTTTGCAATTACTACTGCATGCATGCAAAGAAGCAAAACAATCACCTTATCTGCCTAACCCAGCACAGGAAACTGCCTACTTCACAGTGCATACAGCAGCACATATATAACTCAGATAAAACTACTACTCTTCACCTGCTAACAGAATTTTCAGTGCTGCAGAAACCTGCTGTTTAAATAAGCTTTTGCTGCAGCCAAAACTTTAGCTCCTACCATGGCTTCCTATAGCAAAACATGCAGAGGACAAACACCACCCCTCCGTAACATAAAGATCATGCTCAGTGCTTGATCCTTGTCCCCAAGCAGAGCCTGCAGCCACTGCTGCAGTTCCAGTCATACACCCCAAAGCTGGGAAAAGTGCCTCTTAGAATTGCTTTGGCCCTGTTCTCCAAAGATTGACTGCAGAACAGAGTCTACGTGCACAGTCTGCAAAGTACTCGACATCCTGAATAATGAACAGGACTAGATAATTTCACACTGATTCACAGAACAGCCCTGGGAGCACAAAACACCCAAGAACTGCTCCCCCATTACCATTATAAAGAATGAAATATATTTTCTGTGACCACATACATGTCTGTCTACCAAACTTACCAATGAAGATGACAAAGATCAACAAAGACAAGTGCTTTCCTAACCCACGGAAGCACCTACCTGCTGACTTTGGAACTCTCTCCCCTACTAACATCAATGGCTCTGGGGTCACAATCAGTGATCTAACCCCCGGGTTTTGATTGATCATGTAGAACGGGCAGAGCACACCATCCGTAGAGAGCAGGATCAGAACTGGAGCTGGAGGAAGGGTCTTCTCGTCACCTGCCAGAAATCACACATGTAAGTCCTGCAGCCACACTTTCCTGCTCTGCTCCTACTGGCACCTTCAGGTGATTTGCTTAGCATCTTATTTCTTACATACGGCCCTTCTTGCTTTCACTTGCGTCTTTGTTCCCTTGCTTCTCTGTGAAGGCCCAATTCTCTTTTTCCCTTCTTTACTCCTTCCTATTCCTGACTTCATGATTCATAAATTCATAGATGGTTATTTTGACAATCAAATGCCATCTCCTGAATGACAAAACCAAACTTTCACCCATGAATTCCAATGCCAAGCTTTTTCATATTTTGAAGCACCTTTTTCTTCACCTATATGCTGCTCCCTCCTTCAATCCTCTCTGCCCTTCAGCAATCCCCACATTCCATTGGGTCCAGTCACATCATTAATATTCATGTACATAAAGTACAGAGAGACTCACAGCTTTTTAACTTTAAAGAAAGCCAACATCAAGCAATCACCCTGATGATCTGAACCTCTGATATAAAATATCTGTGTTTCGGGCAGCTGCAGCTTTGAGCCTAAGAATCTGCTTCAGTTCAAATAGCCTCAGCATAGTTAAAGGCCCCAAATCATTTCCTATATTTCTATGAATAAATAAATAATACCTGTAATATTATATAGAATATATTACAGATACTGCAATACAGAAATAAAAAAATCTGTAATGGTTTAACTGTGCTAAATTAAACAAATATCCCAACAAATCCAGCATGCAGGAAAAATCTGCTGTAATCACAGTGCTTTGTTAGGCAGTGCAGTGGGTGGCCATGTTTCTCTAGCTATTGGTTCCTCACGAAAAGTATGCTAGGGAAGGCCAGTTTCCACATGGGAACAAGCTCCAGGACAAATGAGTTTCTTTGCAATCCAACCTTGCAGTGAAGTGCAAAGCCAATTAATGTGTAGCCAAAACCTGAGCTGACTTCACTCTGAGAACACAGACAATGCGTTAGCAAAGCTTCTCCAAAAACCTTTCTAAAAACTCCTAGGGCAGCACAACCTGGGCTTTAAAATATCTGTCCTGACAAGTTTCTTAATCCAATAATTGTACAGACTAACAAAGAAAATGCTTCAAATTCAACTTGGCATTCAAGTACAAAGGTTGACCTCAATTCCCTACCATAGGTTTTCATTCAGGTAAAGTTCTCAGTTAACTGGCATCCTCCTGTGCTCTTCAGGAACTCCTGACTGCAGTACCTTCCACTCTGCCTGAAGGCATCTCTATTTCAACCTGTCTCGAGGTTTCAAGAGAGAGTTTTCAGAATTCACTAAGGTACAATGCAATGGTTCAGATGTACCTCCAGCTTCAACCTCTGACAAAGGTGCTTTGAAGAGCCTTCAGGCAGCACAGAGGTTACAGCAGCGATGCAACTGACTAGATGTAGAGCACAGCAGGGTTCAGTCAGTATAGGTTCTGTGCTTTAATGCAGACTGAAAACCTATGGATCCACCTCAATGATCTTAGCTTTTTCTGGCTTTGAAACTAACCCACTTTTCCTTTAGATCAGTGCAAATGTGCTTCATGCAAAATGGTTCTGCAAAATGACATGAGCTACAAGAACAAAGGAAACCTCACAGGCAGTCTGAAATCACTGGTGTTGGAGTATGACTGCTTTAAACCCACTGTTACCCCAGCTTTGTGAAACACAGACATAACTCGGGTGCTTTGTTGCTGTATCTGTTAGTGCAGTATCCCAGGCTGCTGAAAGCTTTGAAGAACTGTATTTAACACTTTACCACTTGAATCCTTACACAGAATTAAGCCCACATGCTGTGGGTTTGATATAAAAAGGCAGGACGTACGTTGATGTCCCTTTCAGAACAATCTCCCAGAACCCAGATCTCCAGGCTCCCCCTCAAAAATATCTCATATATTGCTATGGTTGGATTATTCCACAGGAAAGACTAACAAGACTTACTGATCACAATAGGCATGTTACTGGTGTAGTCTACAGCAACACCAACAGGCAGAGTATCATCACTCTTATCTGTCACAGGAAGTTCTGCTCTGCTGGAGTCCTCCAAAACCCATGATTCCCAGTTCTGCAAAAAATAAAGATTATTATTTTGCCTGCTGCTTTCCTGTGATCAGCCTTCTGCAGAACTTCAGCCCAGTACAGTTGAAAAACAAGACTGCAAAAAAGCTACAGAGCAACTACTTACATTTGTCAGATTAACAAATGCCAGAAGTATCAGGGCCCTCCACAGATTCCTGTGTGACTTCTCACACCTCATTACACACCAAGTTAAGGTCAGACAGTTTTAGTGTTTAACTTGATGAACTCGTATGAATCACTTCATTATAGTCAGCTTTATCAAATTTTGAGAATGCCAAGTGAATCATGAAAAACAGACTTCTGGTACTTGGTTCACAACATACTGCTTCTGTTTCACCTTTCTCTTTTGTGCCACTCTGACCTCTTGTTCAACTAAGAATTCTGTTTATCCTGAGATTCAGTACAACTCAGATGCAAAAAGGAAGTGTTTTTGTTTTGTTCCTAAAAAAATACCATTTCATTGTACTTCAGGGCTTATATAGGTTATACTTGCATAGATTTTCAAGAAAGAGGAGGTGCATAGGCACAAATGGAAGAGGAATAAAAAATATTACCTGATCCCCTTGCCTGGCAAGAATGCTGACTTCTGTGGAAGCTGCTGAAGCTGCCAAGACCAGATCCCTGTAAGCACAGACACAAACAGGTCAAAACCAATAAGGCCCCCAGCTCCACATTATAATCTGTACAAATTAAGAACTAGGTTATGAGACTATAAAACTGACTTTTCTTCCTAAGATGAAAACATCTTTGGATGTTTTTAACTGCCTCCTAAGGGAGGCATGATTGGTTACACCACTATAGAACATTTATTTTGTTTTGATGGGGCTTTGGTTTTTTTTAATTTAAAGCTAGCCACCAGAGGCTGAATCCCTTTGCCTTCCAATGACTTGACACTTTATCATCATAAGTAATGATGGTTCAAGTTAAGTAGTTGAAAAGTTAGGGACAGCTGCTTCACACACAGTTAAGCAAGACAAAAGGTTGTGCTTCAACCAACATATAACAAGATAACACCAGACAAATGAGTATGTTGGCACTGAGATAAAGCATGTAGGAGAAATTAGCTGTACTTTAACAAAGCATTTACAAGATAATAGTTTCAGTTAATTTCTCTCACCCTCAGGTATTATGTACTTCACAAAAGGAGGGACATAACATACAGAGAAGCACTGACCACTCAGACATGAGAAACAACAGGAAGATTCTGCCATGATTCCTACCACTTACCATTCCTCAACATAGTTGAGGAAGTAATGATGCTGTCTCTCTGTGCAGCTCCCGTAGCAAGGCTCCATGAAATTCACAAACTTCTCTGGTCGCTTCTCTTCCTTTTTCTGCAAAGCAAACATTGATAATTTACCTTCCATCACAGAAATCAAGTACTTTCCCAGAAATACCACTGCATCAGGGTACACCAATAATTGCTACATACTTCAAGAGAGAACAGGCATCATGAGACCACTTAAAAAAGAACAAAGCAAACAAACCAAAACCCTCCTTCCAAAACGAACAATAAAGAGGCTACCAGGGAATTTAAATCTCACAGCCCCTGCCTCCCCAGCAATGAATAACCTTATACCAAGGAAAAGCATATCATCAAGCCTTAAAATCTCCTTAACTAAGTGATGTAGAGTCCTCATATATATTTTTTGTGTGTGTGCCTCTTATTTTGCTTAGGTTTTCTTCCCACCTGTTTACTTCAGATAATAGAAGTATTCCTGTCATAACTTGATCTCACCAGAGAACAAGTTACTGATTGGCATTCAAGTGGATACTATTACCTCCACTCAAACCCCCCAACCCCAAAACCATAATTTACAGTAGTACCAAACTCAAAGTCTATACAATACTAACGTGACTAATAAAAGCAACTTGCCATTGTAATAAGTCAAGAACAACCAACAAACACTACTGTTTTAGTGAGTTTCTGGCACTTACAGGCAATATGGCTATGACCACTTCTGGAGGTGTTTCCAGTGTCCCATCAGCTGCTGCATACACAATAGTAAAGACGTATGTGCCAATCCACAGCACATCCAAAACTGGAAGAGAAGGAAGCAAATACCTCAGCCAGGAATACTTCAGAATGATACTTCCTTGTACCTTGATTTTAACACTGCACAGCAGAGAAAAGTAAATGACAAAACAAGCAAACAAGGAATCACTTCCAAGATAAAGAATTTCAGTGGTATGTCTGGAGAACATCAATCTTGTTAGGGGAAGAAAAAAAAACAGCCCTATTTAATCCCAGAAATTTCAAACAAAGAATGTATTTGATTTACTTGTTTTTATCACAGGCCAGACACTGCCAGTGTTTCCAAACATGGCTGATGTTCTGGCATGTCCATACCAAGTGTTTGTTTTTCTAAACTTACTGCTTTGACATTTTATTGAAGAGACATGATGGGATAAAACTCACAGGAGACACGAGAACGGGATATATATCCAGAAGCCTTCCTGCTAAATGGAGGTTGCTTGTGACAGTATTGTCTATCACTCCAGTGAGCAAAAAATAGCTTTTAATATGCGTATTTAAAGCATTCCAGAAATAGACAAGCACCCTGGCCAACTGGTAATTTTTCTACACAACCCAGAGCTAAAACATATAATTATTTTTTCCAAGTATTTAAAACTCACACTGTAATTATATAACCAGTGCAGTATACAGCTGCTAGAACTAAACCCAACATGAGGTTGAATGAGTAGAAATATTTGAAAAGAGAAAACAAGATGTACCTTTAACGGGGTTGTCCGAGTCATAAAAAGGAGGACAAGGGATCACTTTCTTCTCCTGCAGATTCTGCAAATGAAACCATGCTTAAATACAAAGAATAAGCCAACAAACAAAGCCAACTGCAAGCTTTGCAGAAAGCCCAGAGAACTGGTTTTGAGCACCCACTCTTTAACATTCACTTTGCGCCACGCTGAAATCATGATTTCTCAGTGTAAGGTGCAAACCTTAAACTAAACCCATCATTGGTCTAAGACACTTTAATTACTGAAGCACTTGAGCAGCTTCACATAGCTCACACCATGTGCCACCTGATTAAATTCTGTAGCTTGTGACACAAGGAAAATAAAGCATATTACAAACTAATGAACAGACATAAGGCCTTACTACAAACCATACTTACAGGCAGATATTGCACCACAGTGCCATTTTGTCTCCCTACAGCCAGTTGTTTTCCCTTTGGGCTCCAACACACTAAGCAAAAAAGAGAATTTCATTAGCTCTAAGGAACTGGAGAGTTACAAGGCCTCACAAAAGCAGAACCAACAAATTAAAACCACAGTTTTTCTCCCCTGGAAAAAAAAAAAATCATTAATCTGAATTAAACAGTCACAGAGAAAGCAAGACTGCACAGATCAAAACCCAACAGATAATGACCCTTATAACATGCTTCCTTGGAAATAAATTGAGCCTGAGACAGCACAAACTAAAGGTGGGCACACTGCAACATATTTTCTGAGTCTCAGGGAGTTTAAATCCTTCATTTTGTGAAGGATTTTTCATTAAGAAACCTCCTCCTGAGACAAACAGCTTGATTCTTTTTACATCTACCAGTCTGCTTCTCCTCTGTCCAGTGTCAGATACTCTGCATGCTATCAGAGGCTGCCACTCACCAGATGTAACAGCTACAGTGAAAGGCAGCGTGGCATACACTTTCACAGAGTCTGTGACCTGCAGGACAGAGATGCTGCCATCAGACAGGCAGATGGCTACCATGGCAGGACTGGCTGGGTTCCACTTCAGGTCATTGACCACTGCTGTGCTTCCCGAGTCCTTGGCCAGTTTGTGATAAGCAAATGCACGCTTCTGCTGTTTTGCCTTTTAGGAAAGAAAAATACATGAGATGGTCGAAGTTGAGCACAAAGTCAAATTCCCCCCAAATTCATAATTCAAAACCATTTTGATCTTTCTTAAATTAATGACGGATAAAAAAAATGAGCAGCATATTTTGAGTTTACTGAGCAACTCCTTTACAAGATATATCACAGAGACAGAAAATCCCACCCAATGCCTCTCCTCTTGCTGTATTCTGAAAAACAAAAACAAACCCCAAAACTCAACCCACTTTCCATACGCTTTACCTGGTTTAAGAATGTGCGGACATCAAAAAAGGCAATGAAGGAACCGATCTCACTGGACATCATACACACAGACAGCGTGAGATTATCACAGCTTAAAGCCAGGTGCTGCACTGGAAACTTCATGGGAACTGAAGTACTCTGAACGTTCTCCACTTAAAACACAAGAGGAAAGAAAGATAAAATAAAGGGGACAAATTTCAATAGCAAGAAGTCTCCCTGAAAAACAATACCATTAGAACAAGTTAATGCAAAAATCACCAGCCATCAAAGTTAATGTCTAGAAAAACTAAGTGAAAGCAAATCCTTTGATCTCCACCAATAGTCTCAAGAGTTGACAAAAAAAAAGAAGAGAAAATTCCACTTTTCTTCCTAAGTTGGAGGAAAAATAAGTGGACAGATTTTTGGGTTTATTTATGCATGCACATGAATACCTCAGATGGTACAGTTACTAAGGACAATGAAAATCATTTTGCACTTTGGTGTATTTAGAACTTAGGTGGTGGAACAGCGATTGCTTCCTCTCTTAGAGGACAACCACGTACCCAGGGCAGGTAACTCAGGGCGAGAACTTTGCCCCTCCATTCACTCACATCCCTGATGTGTGCACAAGTTCATGGTTCAAAGACTGGCCACCAAAGCAACATGTGGCTACAGGGAAAAAGGCAAACCTCATTGTACAGCACTGAGCACAGATGACCAAACCTGAATGACACTGGGAGAGGAGTCAGCACAGAGCATTCTGGTGACATGTTCCCAACAACTGCACTTCATCTCTTCTAGAAATGCAGCAAATATTGTTCCTGCCTTCTGCACAAGAAAATGTGGTAATTTCAAGCACACTTAAGAGCATGACAAGGGCTGTATCAGAAGCCAAGAGCTCCATATCATAGAAAACCACATAAAGCTGTCTCTGCAAAGCCCATGAGACCCAAGTGCACCTTACCAATTTTATTGGGATCCTCTCCCAGCTGGTTTTGCATGAGGAGATTTCTAGTGTGAAAGATCTGCAGGCTGGTTCCTCCACCAGCAAAGACCAGCCCATATTTGTTAGACACCGCAAGGAGACTGGAGCGCTCTTTGGGAAGATCATCAGGGGCATCGAAGATCCTGACCTTCTTCAGTGCTCTGAACTGAAAATCCTGTGGCAAGACAATCGGGAAGTAGTTGTACATATGCTGGTGAAGAGGAATAGTTTACTTCAGTTTCTGTAAGCCAGCAAGCTGAAAATCCTCTCCACAAGAGCTGCCAAACCTGCCAAGGCCAAGTCCACATCCACACTGTCTCTCACCATCCCATCCCATTTTCTGCCTTATCTAAGAAAGACAGAAATCACACCACATTTTTCCAATCGCTGAATCTCTCTTCTACCCCCTGCCTATGTTCATAAAACCTGTTGGAGCTGAATGCATCTACCTCCTCAAAAACATACCAAAACTAGCCAACGGGTACAGAACGAAAAGGAAAGAGAAGGGAACATAGCAGAAACACACCATGCTTGAACAAAAGCACACATCTGCTTAGATGCATCTTTGCTTGCTAGGGTACTTTATAACACACTGAACAGACACGGTTATTCCTACCACCCATCCCAGTAATTACTTTGTATAATGTTATTCTTTGCATTTGTTTCTCTTTATAATTTACACTGCCGCTTTGCAAAAGGGAGAGGAGATAAAAACCTCCCAAAACACAAACTGACTTAAGAAACCTCAGCTGCACTATTATCATGCAAAACCTGAGCATCCCCTTAGGAATGAGCCTCACTTCCCAAGGTGCCAGCTGCCGAACAGAGCACTGGGTCTAAGGCCAGTAACTCAAACCAAGCATTTGAGCTGTGTGTTCCAGATTACTGCTAAAGCACTGAGTAAGAACATTCCTTCGGCCTGAGGAGGCTGCAGAACTCATAAACTTCCACAAAACAAACAGCCCAACTCCCTTGTTTGTGCAGGTGCCTGAGCAGAAACCAGCCACACAAACACCGGTGTGGGCCTCAGGAATCCGTACCCCCATGTCCCTGCTCCTACATTCCGGTCAACACAGCAACGGCAGAGCCCGGCACGACCCTGCAGTTCACACTGCCCCATAGCAGCCAGCCACAGGCGCCGCTTCCCAAAGCGGATCCCCAGCACACGGCGTGCTGGCGGCAGCACTCAGCACATCGCTCCCCAAAGGCTCCTCCACCCCTCACATTCCACCTCTCCCCTCCGCAGCCGTTACCAACACCCTCCCCAACAACGCCCAAGCCGCACTCTTCCCCCTTCCGCCCCACACAACCCCTCCAGAGCCGCCTCAAAGGGGGCCGCCATGACCCGAGCCAACACCACGCACCCCTATGTACCCCATAACCCACCACCCCTCACAGCGCAGAGCCGAGCCCTCCCCAAGCCCCCCTTTCCCCTCACGGCCCACAGCGGCCCCAAGCCAAACCCGCTCCCCGCCGCTCACCTTCATCTCCCGCTCGGGGATCACGTCCATGTCGTCCCCCATGGCCCGCGCTCCCCGCCGCTCCGCCACAGCCGGGAATCCCCCGCCGCTTGCGCTCACTTCCGCTTCCGGCCGGGCCGGGCCGGGCCGCGCTCTCCGCGCTCCTGCAGCAGGCTCCGCCTCGGCCGCGCTGCGCCAGGCGGGGACGGGAGGGTGAAGGCGGAGCGGGGCTTGCTGAGCGCTGGTGCCCAGCCGCGGAGGCCCAAGGGGGACCGGCCCCCGAGGGGCGGGGGCTGCTCCGCCGCCTCCCTCAGCCCACAGTGAGGGGCTCCGGTGCTGTCTGCGCCGCCCTTGTTGGAGCTCCAAGCACATCCCGCTCCCGTTAGCGGGGGCTGCGGTGCTCGGGGTGGTCCCTGGGTACCTCCGGCGGGGGGGGTGAGCTGGGAAGCTGTGAGCGGATTCGGTTTGTGCTCTAGGACCCATGGAAGCAGTGCGGGCTTTAACAGGGCTTTGCCTTGCTGCCCCCTGCCCCACTCAGCGCCAGCACATCACCTTGGCGTTTAGCCCTATAGAGACAAGGACACGCTTGAAAGGCTGTTCCCAGCTCCATCGGGTTGTGCTTCTCCAGGACCACAGAGACACAAGGCAGCGATGGCTTTGGGCATGACCTGAACTGTAGCAAACCACAACCCCATTTCCCTTGTGGGATGTGCTCCCTTTATTGTCTAACCCAACAACAGCTTTAACACACACAGCCAATAAAGCAGGTGCGGTCCCAGAGGCTAAGAGGCAGCAGAAAGCAGACGCAGGCTCTGATCTAAGGGCAGTGCTGTCGTTTTGAGGAACACATGGGAAAAGCATATACAGTTATCCCCCCAGGAAGCCTGGTCTCCATTTCGATAGCTCACATCAGACAAGAACCTCAGGCAATTGCTTCAAGAGCAGAGAGGATGAAAAAAATAACAACCCAAAACCTCCTTCAAGAGGAGCACTGCAAGTGTCGGCTCTTGATAAACAAGTTATTCCTTCAACAAGCACCACCACCTGCTCCCTTCAGTAAATCAAGAAAAGGCAGCTTTTAGCAGGCAGCCTCTGCATTTCCTAACACAAACTCCACAGCACTCAGTTATTACAGATAAAGATCAGACCAAGACAGCCCAAACCTATCTCTAGGATCTATTTAAGGGTTTATATTAACAGACTTGGAAACCAGCACACTTATTCTGCAATCAATCATACAGATGAAGCTTCAGAGGAGCTAAACTAAATACACTGACACACAGTGTAGCTTCAGAAGATTTATTTTCAGTCCTTAAAGTAGACTGGTGCTGCTTTTGCTCATCGTTTTCCCGTCCCGTTACAGCTTTGGTTTTCACGCAAACAGTAGCAAGAATGTTGGGTTTTATTTCCAAGTGCAGCCTTTGGCAGGAGCCATCGCCCAGCGGAGTCAATCATCAGCGTTTCCTTTCAAAAATTATTTATTAAACCATGATTTATTTTTTTTTAAAAAAAAGAGTTAAAAGCTGCCAAGAAAATGTAAGAAAATAGGAGGGAACGGGCAAAGAGGAAACATCTGGATTCCAGAAAGCGAGTATAGAGCAAGAATCACTGCAGTAGCCACGGTGTGGGGAGCACAGGCCCAGCTATATCTGGATGCCAGCTCATAGCCCACACTTAGACCCATTCTGATTCTGCAGGCTTGAGGGCTTGTCCCTCAAAGAAATGGATCTCATAGTGCAGGGGACCATACTGAAAGACACACAGGGGGGCAGAGCATGTGCATGAGGACAGACCTCACAGCTCAGTCACCCACCTTCCTTTCGCCTGAAGGTTTAATGTCCCCTTGGCCCCCCTGAGGGGCTGCAAAGGCGGAACAGCAGGCTTGTTTCTGCACTCGATGGATAGGACAGATAACCTGCTGGGAGGTTATGCTCCTGACTGGATCCAAGCAGAGATTTATCAGGAAGGGGGACCCTCCGGTAGCTTTTACCCTCTTCGCTTGCAGTTGCAAGTGGACCCACTGAGATCTGACTGCAGGATGAACCCAAGGAGTGGGCAGAAGCTGTCCCTGCAGTCACTGTGCCCACCTCCAAGGTGCAAGGCCCTGCAGGCACACCTCTGTGTCCATGCACCTTCCAGCATTCACCTAGCCTCAGATAAGCCACAGAGGTGTGAGCCCGACTTGTGTTTTGGTGAGGTCAGGAGGGGAAAAACGAGTCCAAAGTCAGGAAGTGTAGGGCAGAGACGAGAAGGCACTTAGTTCTTTGCACCCATGAAACTGCTGTCAGAGAGATGCTCAATGTCTGGCTGCAAGGCCAAGGGCAGGACAAGCACACCTCTGAATCCCTACACTGGGAGGAAAGTTAGCTCCTCATCTGAGAAATGCAGGAAGGGCAGAGGAAAGAGGAAGGTCACAGGATTATGGTTTTTTTTTGGTCTCACGTTATACTTGATGCTACAGCTTCTGTCTAACAAATCACGTTGCTAAGGGATGCAGCAGAAAGACACAAACTGGGGGTCTCCAGCTTCCCTTGCTGTTCCTCTAAGGCAGGTTAGTCGAAAACTAGGACTGTCCATAGTAAAGAGTAACAAAGCACAGGTAACCTCTGTTACAGACCAGCAAAGCAAACAGTGCCTGTTATCCAGCCTGTCCTCTTCAAGGCAGGCTGGCTATGTCTCTCTCCGGAGGCGGACCAGAAGGTTTTGGGTTGCCTTCGTTGGCTTTTCCTTCAAACATCATCACCCTGCAAAACAGAACAGGTAATATGAATATAAAACCAAAACGCTGCTGTATCTTTACCCATTACTGGGGGTGGGATTATGTTCTCTGCTGAAAAATAGCATCTGCCTCCTATGCAAAGGAGGGATCGGCAATTAACAGAGGAGGGAAAGCCAACAGAGGGCAGTGCCGCCGGGCTGGTGGGAGCTTTGCTTTCCCAGCAGCTCCCAGGAGTGGGTTCCTAAAGCCTCTGCTGGTTTTCCTCTCAAAGCCCAGAGGATCTGCGCGTTTTAGACAGCCACACTCGATGCACACTGCACGCCAAGCACTCCTGATGCGTAAAAGCAAACTCTATCCCTGGCCCACCTTGTACACAGCAGAACATTCAAAAGCCAACAGCAAGCGAGCAACAGGCAGGGAGGAGGGCAGAGACAAAGAGCAAGGCACTGGCTAGAAGAATCCCAAGCATTTTGCAAGCACTCGCACTGTCTTCCTCCCCGAGGACTGCAGCTACGCTGGGAATGCCAGCTGCCACGCTGGATCAAAGGGCTGCACTGCTCCTGCCACGAGTTTTACATTTCTGCTCCTGCTTTAAAGAGCCCAACAGACAATGGGGCGTCTGTTCAGCAAGAGAAGGGACCCATCTGTGAAAGCTGCTGAAGCTGGGAGGAAAGATGGGAGATACGAGACAAGCTCAGCCTGCTCTGGTGGGGAAAGGAAGGAAGAGGAGGGGTGCCAGAAGTCTGCGTGTGCTTGGAAGAGGAGCATCCCAACATACAGGCACAGTGCACTCGGTGGGGAGAAGAGAGACCCATGGCCAACAAGCATGCACTGGCTTAGAAGGACCACATAAGAGGTGGGCACAAGGTCCTTCCTCCCAACCTGCCCTGAAAGCTGGCTGTGCTTCTAAAGCTGCCTTCAGAAAGGGGTGAGGAGGAAGGAGAGGAGCAGCTCCTATTCATGGTGGCTACAGATACAAAAGCAGAGCCGGCCTCTGTGGCTGTGAAAGGAAAAGCCGGGCTTCAATGGGGTGGAGATGGAGCCAAGCAAGTGTTTGGAAGCCGTTTGTGACACCAGGACTTTCAGAGCCCTGTCGAGAGGGCAGAGGGGGCCATGGGAGGCTAATGCTGGCAGCCTATACTGCAGAAAACCTCTCCCAGCGCAAGCTGGCTGTTTCAAGCTTGTGTCACATCTCCATCTATTGCCCATGTCTCCACAATCAGGCAGGGAGGGAGCATCCTGTGGGAAACCGGAGCCAGCGCTGCCGCTGTTGGCAGGACCATCACTCACCACTCAAGTCCTGCCACCGTTCACAGGGAAACCTGTGTCCCCAAAGCCAGCGGGAGCCACAGGGCAGGGACGGGAAGGAGCCCTGCAGTGCTGAGTGCCTGCACGCCCTCAGGAGAGGAGAATGGCTCTGCATGGAGCCTGTGGGAGGAAGCCTGTGCTAAGACACAGCAGGCAGCTCTGCTGCAAGTACTCGCCACTGCTCAGCCTCGCCGTGAGCTTGCACACCCTCATGTCTCTCTGCAAACTCCCCCTTCACAAGGATTCTTGTCTGCCCTCCAGGAACACCAAGCGAGCACAGCTCCACCTCCACCAGGCAGAACAACGTCTGCTTCCCCACTGCTCCCAGGGACACTCACAGTTTGAGCACAGCAGAGCGTTTCCCAAGCATCACGTTGACAAAGTCCTGGTAGGAGATGGTCTCACTGACCCCTCCGGTCACCTCCGAGATCATCTTCTTCAGTTCGAGGTGGGTCTTTGGAGCCCCCAGCTTCTCCATCATTCTTTTGACAGACATCAAGTCTGCAAGAGCAAAGCGATTGGTGTTAAGAGGTGACTACACCAAGCACAGACCAACCCTATGGACGTAGGAATGAATTCCCACCTCCCTTGCAGACTCCAAGGCTGACAGCATTAAGCTGCTGCCAAAAGCCAAGAGAAACCTCCCAGTACAGTTTACTGCCCAGTACAGAGCATCGACTTCCTATTTATGCAGCTTAAGATGAAAACACCACAGAGAGGAGGAACAGCTCTCCAAGTGCTCCGTAGACTCGCGAGGACACTGCTCTCCAGCTCAGAGCATGGTGCCAAGAATCACAATGATGGGGAGGAGGGAAGCAACGCTGGGGTTAAAGCCAGAGACAAACAGGCTGTGGGGAGCAGGTGCCCATCACCACAGGCCATTTCCTTCCATTGCACTGAGAGCTGTGGCCCCTTCCCTCCAGGAAACAGCAGCTCAGCCCTGAGTCAGGCCCCCTCCAGCTCCACACTGGCTCTCCTTCAGCTTGAGGACTGATGGAGGAGGGGAACAAGGCAGCAGCCTCCTGGAAGGGCACAGCATGCGAGCGACTGCACTGCAGTGTCAGCTCCAGGCCAGATCTTTACATAACCGGTGCTTTTTGGGCCCAAACCAGGGCTGCTCAGAGGAGCCAGACTCACACCCAAGTCCCCGCTTCCCTCCGCTCCCCTCCCAGCAAAGCAAATTGCTTCTTGGTCTTACACACTTCTGCCTCAAGCCAGGCAAAGCATCCAAGCCCTGCAGCTTCCCTGGAAATGCTGCGGGTTGAGAGGATGACCTCAGTGGAGAAAAAAGGGAGATGTTAAAAACTTCTAAAGGGCATTTAGATCAGAGAGCGGAAGAGCTAAGCAGAAACCTGGGGTGAGGGCTGAGAAGAGCTTAGATCTCGAAGCAGGTGAGGAGAGACCGATAGGCAGGGGCTGAACAGCCAAGGAAGCCCCTGGTTGGCAATGAAGATCCAAGCAAGGCTGGACACAGGGAAAAGAACACTGGTTTTCCTCCTCAGCAACACAAGCACAGAAGGAAGCAGTGGATGTAACAGCAGACACCAGCTCGGTGAGCAGTTGCACTTGCAGCCCAGCATCCCTGCATCACTCACCAATCTCGCCTTGGTTGTTCAGGTCAAACTCCATGTACTTCTCTGGAAGAGACACAGAAGCAAGTTAGCACGATGCTAGAGCAGGGGGTGTGCAGGGCTTTGGGGCACTGCCTGCTTACAGCAGTGAAATAAAAGGTTTGGGGATAAGACTGGTACAGTTTCAGAGAGTGAGACCATCTCCAGACGTGGTTTTATCACACATCTCAATTCCAGAGCTCTAGAGTTAAGTGCTCTTTAATTGTGGCTGCTCTTCATTTGCACTGAAGGAAAACACTGGCATGAGAACAAGGTATCAGCTAGCCACGAACAGCATTAGAAGGTTGCCAGCAAGAAAAACAAAGCTCTGGAACAGACTCCCAGAAAGAGTAGCAAGGAAAACAACACCCTGAACACTCTCAAAATGAATCTTGATCGGATTAGGAGGGAGATTAAATGACACAGCTCCCTGCAATAGCAAGGGTCAGACTCTGCAGTTCTCCCAACGCTGTGTGCTGCGCTCCCAGAGCAGCACCTTGCAGGAGGGATGCTCAAGGACCACATCAAGGGGGCAAAGCCAAGAGCACACCTAGGAGCAGTTAGGCTGGAGCAGGTTGTTTGCCCTTCCAGCCTCGTGTCGAACACTGCTGAACAGGCAACTCCAGCATCCTCAGAGAAAGGCAGAGCCGGCTCAGGAAGGTCTGGTTTAGCTTTGCAGGACAAAAGAGCGCCAAAATCCTGGTTTTTCAACTCAAATCCATCCTGTGCTGTTTCTGACCTTTGGAGTGGCGCACCTGCTCTTCCTACCTCCCCTCTCCATGCTAGCTGCTCCCCATTTAGACTTTAAGCTCTTCAGGCAAGGATTTGTCTGTCTTATAGCTCCCAGCGCCGCAGGGGGCCCCCCATCATCTCACTTCTGCTAAATAGAGGAGCAAGCTGCCTGCTGCCACCACCCATCCACGCTGAGCTGTAGAGATCGCTGCCCTGCAGTTAGCACTCCCCACAACAGCCTCAGAGGGCTCAAATTAAGCAAGACCTCCCCAGCTGCTCCTTTCCCCCAAGGGAAAAGGACTTTCTGCCTCTGCTCCAGGGGCACCAGCAAGCAGATGAGCGTGAACAGAGAAGTGGCAGGGTGATTTAAGGAGCTAAAGGCAAGAGTGGGTATTTCACACATCAGAGCCTTCCTGTGACCTGTGTTTCTGAAGGGAAAGTGCTGGGTTAACTGGAGTGATGGGCAGCTACAGGCAGGAAGCAGAGGAATGGCTTGGCATGTCTTCATCTGGATCTTAACTGAGGGATTACTGCTGTCACGAGCTGACCAGGACAGACCCTACAGGAATACCACATACAAAACTAATGCTTCAGGCAGGGATAAAGGTCTCCCTTCAATAACGGAGCAACCAATCCTAGGTGAAATCAGGGCTGTCACACACATGCTTCGGGGCCAAAGGAATGCTTGCTGTGCAACTGGCTCTCCCCACACCCTGCCGCACCATCGTGACCCTGTGTACATGCACTGCCACCTCCCTGGGTAGGGGTCAGGCACCCCAGCGTGTGCTGGGGGCACAAACCCTGCTCTGCCATGTCTGTGCTCAGCACACATTTTCTTTCCTTCTCAGCTGACGCTCGGCCAAAAGCAGAGAGAACAGAGGCAGCTTCACATCGTTGTGCTCCGAGCCTCGGCTCACATCTGTCCCTCCCACCCCAGATGCGGGGATTTAGTGAGATAAAACCACGCGTGGTCCCTCCCCTCACGAATGCATTTACAGAAGCAGTGTACGGGGGCTCCCCAGGCCCGGCTGGGGAGGACAGAGGAGAAGAAACATTCCCCCCCCCCCCCATCATCACACAATGAGCCGATTGTTGGCAGAGCCGGAGGAGGCATTGGAGAGCAGGACAGGCCACGGAGGCAAGCTCACGAGGCAGCAGGGGGAGATGCCAAAGGCTCTCATTACAGGGGATTCTGCGCCTCTGACCTACGGTTGCAATGTTTGAAGAGCCCCAGTTGTGATGGGAAAAATAATGCAGGGCTGCAGCCAAAAGCCAAAGCCATACAAAAGGCAACAGAGAAAGAACAGGGAGCACAGGAGGCTCCTCTGTGCCCAGCAGAGTAAGGGATCACAAAACCCCAGCCAGCTCCTTCCTTGCTGGATTGCAAAGCCAAAATTCAAAGGGAAATAACAAACAGTGCCTGCAATGGAAGCAAGGTCAGGTTCTGTTTGGTTAGAGCCAGGTTGAGGACAAGCCTTAAGGGCAGTGTGACGCAGAAGGCATGTTTTCTCGACTGCCTTCAGCCACTGCTTGGAAAGAAAGTGGATGCACCCAGAACAGCCCTGCCAATTCCTGCCCTGTAACCACCTTGGGGACCAGTTCCAGAGGACCCCAAGTTTTCAAGCTGTTTCTCTATCCCAGCAAATGGCCAGAACCTAAGCCCCAAATGTGCTGACCCCCTGTAGGTAGGCTTTGGCCAGGATTAAGACACATTTCACTGTCGTTTCCTTGTGTACCAGGGGGGCTTGGGAAGGTCTAAATCAGACTGAAGAGTCTGGGGACTCTCTTCCTGGGGAGAGGAAGGCTTCAACTCCTTCAGGAAGCAGCTGAGACCTTTCCTCTGTGGGAAGAAGTCCTCCTACTCACTGAGAGAAGATGGACTGCATCATCCATTATACCAGCTAGCTTGTGTAGGTAACCAGACAGAAACCATCCTCCTTTGCTGCTCCCTGGGGTTTTGCCCACGCAGCAGGTTCTGCAGTAGCAGCAGCCACCAGGCACGATGTCTGCAGGGTGACATGTCCCTGCCCTGCAAGTCAGGGAAGCACAGAGGCTCCTGTGGGAAAAAAAACACCTCTCCAGGGAGTTTCACTGCATCCCACAAGCAAGGGGGAGGCATCCATGCCAGCTCAGTCACTTGGATTTGGCAGAGAACCTCCAAGCACAGAGGAAAGTAATCTGTTCAGAGCAAACGGGCTGAAAGGACAAGGAAAGCCTCCAGTTCTCACCTTTGAACACTGCCAACTTCTCCTCCAGATCTTCTTCATCGCTGAACTTTGGGTCACAGAGAAATTCCTGAAACAGAATAATATCCCCAAGGTTAAAGATGCAGAGGAAAACATACAAATGCAGCATTACCCATCAGACCTATGCAGTTCCCAGAGAGCCACATCTGGGCAACTGTGCCAGGAAGCTTGCAAATGGCTTGAATCCCTCCACACCTTGTCATTAGGTGTGCAAGGGGAATGCCTCTGGGGTCTCAGATTCCCCACCAACTGCACTGAACCCCATGTGCCTTTGGAATAAAGGCAGGAACCCCTTTTTTTGCTCACCCAAGGTTTCAGCTCACCCAAGGTTTCAGCTCCCCACTTCCCTGCTGGGACTCTGATCTCTGATGTCAGAGTTGTTGGGTAAACTCTGAGGGCCAGCAAATAGAACTGGCAGTGTTTGCAGAACAGCACGCACCCAAGAGAGGACCTGTATCTTGGGGCAAGGAACAGGCTCTCACTCGCAGACTCTCTCCCCATTTCCCCCACTGCCCTGCTCAGGCTGTAGAGGGTCACTTCTGGTTGCTCATCCCCAGACCCACCTCAGAACCCTTCAGGTCCCCAAAAGAACAGACCACAGCTTGCCCAGCCAGCTCCACCACCATGCCCTGCCATCAACACTGCTATGCGAGCAGCAGGGTCTTGCTCCTGCCTCTCCCCTCCCACACCGCCCAGCTCCAGCACAGCTCAATGACTGATGTGTGCTCAGCAGCACCACATTCTTCAGTGCAGAAATCATTGACATCTGCACAGCTTGAGCGTGGCCTGTCCAAGATAAAACCCCTCCAGGGGTTAGAGTGGAGAGAGGGCTGAGGCTGCTCCCTCCTCTGGGCATGTGTTCCCCGCCACTGCTCTCCATTGTCACAAGGAAGGCAGGAATGGGTCACCAGGAATCTAGGATCTCTGGCACTGGCAGTGGGGCAGCACCACTTGTGATTAATGAAACCACTACCCCAAAGCAGCCCCACGTGCAGGCTCCAGGGCATCAGGACTGCATGAAATCCACACAGGCATCAGTAACCACATGCCCTGCAAAGCACATTCCCCTTCCTTCCAGGAGGAGCTATTCCCGCATGCAATGTGCTGAGCCAGCTCCAGCAGCACTGCACACCCAAGCTGATGCCTGGTTCATGCTGCCACAGCCTGCCCCAAGTCTCTCACACTTGATCACTGCCTGATACCCCAACTCTACAGCACATCTCTAGACCCCTCCAGCCCACACTTGCTCCCTCCTTCCTTGCTGGGACAGCCTGGATCTACCCAGGGAATCAAGATGCCTTTACAGCCAGTTTACCACCGCTTTGGCAAGTCTTTTACCTGCAGCTGAGCTAAGATTTTATAGGAAGTCCCCTAGGACAGAAGTGACTGCCATCCCCTCCTCCCAACCATGCCCACTAAACCAGCGTGGCACAGACTTCCCTTTTCACCATGGACACCAGCTCAAATAGAGAACTGTGGTGGAAAGCAAAGCTCCCAGTTCCCTCTCCTGTGTCAACTCAATTTCATTTATCTGTTATTTTCTACCCAGGGGTATCATTTGCCAGCCCAACACAAAAGGCCCGATTCAGCTTCGAGACCTGGGCTCAGCCAGCAAAAGAAGTCACCAGAGAGCAGAGTAGTGTTACCCACTGCTATTGCCACTGAATAGGCTCTGTATTAGGAACTTGAAAACATCACTGAGAATCTAAACAGGGGTAGAGCATCCCCTGGGCACCAGGTCACAGCTTCATTCCTGCCCTGCAGGAGCAGCAAACAGCTTCCCCCTTCCAGCAGGATGGGATGCGAGAGCAAAACCCTGCATTTCCATGGGAGCAAGGAGCAGCACAGCAAAGACTGAAGGGAATGTTACATCCATACACAATGGGTAGAGGGACCAACAGCCCCTGCCAGCATGGTACCAGAGCAGGATGGGTGACACAAGCACGCACCCAGGACCCAGTCCCCTTGCACTTCAACTGGAAGGAACCGGACAGCCCACCTGTGTCACAGCTCTGCTCTAGGGCAAAGGAAGCAACAGGGGAGCGTATTTCAAAGGCAGTCCTCCCTCCACATTGTATGCAAGCCTGGCTGTGACTGCGATAAGGCAAAGGCTCACAATAGCACACAGGAATTCAGTCCCCAGGGCCAGTGACTCAGACTCAGCCCAAAGTGGCCGAAGTTCCTCCTAGAGCCCTTTGCGAAAGCTCCCATTTTAAGGGGCATGTTCTATTAATAAGAACTGCTTAATAAGCCTCTGCCTTTCCTGTGCTCCTGCCCTCAACAGCCTTTCCTGGGGCACAGAGACTTCTCTAAGCCAATAAATTCAGCCACACAAGTCCCAGCTACCTGCAAGACAGCCTGAGCCAAGCCAGATCCTTCGTTGCTCCCCAAAAAGGAGCATCCCCCAAAAAGCATCAGGCCAAGCACTCGCTGGGCTCTTTGTGCTTGATGCCAGCCTCCCGGCCTGCTGGGGCTGGGAAGGGGCTGAGGGATGCTCGTGCCTGCTGGGGTGGGAGAAGCAGGTACCTGCTCCCCATCAGGATGAACTCTTTCCCCGCAGCCCAGCGTATTAGAAGGTAAAACTAGGTTGGAACTAATCTGTGCTGGATTAAACTTGCCACCTTGATGCACAAGGCCAACCAATGTGATTGCTGTTCCCCAGGAAGAGGGGAATGGCCAAGAGGGAATCCCAGAGGAGTGTTTTGGTCTGGAAAAGAGAATTCAATACTAGGACTCAGCTGTCCTTCAGCAACACATGTGCACTGTGGATGCTGCGTGCCAAAGGGCCTTTTCCCAACAAGAACTCTGGGGTAGAAACCAGCCAGGAAAACAGGGCTGGGAGGGAGTCAAGTGTTAGGATGAGACAATAAGATTAAGCCTGATAGGAATTTGGCCTGATAGGTGTTATTAGCAGCACTTAACTGGTTTGCAGCCCTGGGGCTCTTGAGGGATTGGGAAACCCCTTTCCTGGTTCCAGCCACATATCAGCCCAGGTTTAAGTGCCAGCTCTGTGTCCGAGGGAGGCGCGAGCTGCTTTGCATCCCTCTCACAGCAAACTCCCCACAACAGAGCTGGCAGAGCACATCAGCATCAGGGTTGCTGCCTATAGCCACTACAGCACAAACAGCTTCTCAGGGTCTATAGGCAGCTGCTATCTGCAGCTTGATTTCTAGCTGCTCAAATCCCTGCTCCTAGCACTGAGCCAACACACAGGGCAGCAAGGACACGAGCAAGCTCCGTCAGTGGGAAGTTATGTAGCTTGTTTCATTTTTGTCATCCAAACCTCACCCAGAGAGAAAGCCTGCCAGAAGTGATGGGAAAAGAGAGGAGCCTGTTCCCTGTGTGGAAGGGAGAGCCCCCAACCCTGGGGCACAGCAGTGGCACAGCAGCAGTATCCTGGGGCTTCCCAAGCTCAGTCCTTGTGCTCCTGCCAGCTGAAGGATCATGTACTTACCCTGCATCTGAGCGATGCTGGAGGGCGGCTCTGGAGCAGCAGTAGGTACAGCATGCCCCCTTCCTCCCCAACCCAAGGGTCAACTCCACCTTGGCCATGGGGGTTGCATCAGACCCACCTATGCACCTCCTTGGCGCAGGGTTTCATGCCTGCCTTCCCACAGCAGGGTTCAAAGGCTCCTTTCCAGCCAAGTGCTCTCATTCTACACTTTCCCCCACTCCTATTCCCCAGCACCTCCTGGTTTCTATTGACGCAATTCCCCCTCCAGTGACCTACATAAACTTCACCTCCGCTGTCTCACCCCTGCCTGGAGGAACACACTGGCACTTTTCACAGCCCACTCAACACAAGAGCAAGGCAAGCCCACTGCCTCTTCCAGGCTCTCATCTTGTGCAGTGATCTGATTTTTCCACCGGTAACACTGGCTGCATCAGCTATATCCGTGATTTCCACCTGAAAATGACCCTGGAAATGCCATTGCTCATTGTTTCAAGGTGGAAACCTACTTTTCACCCTCAGAACTGCTCTTGGCCAGGGGGGATGTTAACAGACCTGCCCTCGCTGGCTATGCAAAGGGATGGGGCAAGCTGAAAGCTTGAGGAGAGGACCTCGCTTAACCCCAGCATGAAGGGCATGCAGCCCAGTGTACTTTGCACTAATCCAGGAGCTGCCTTTCCCCCTGCAAGGTTTGTGGGACATCCAACCACCCCGGGCTCCCTATTCACCCACTGCAACTGAAAACCAGAGAGGCTTAAGTCTGCTCTTTTGAACAGCAGAACCTCTTGGTCTGGGAGAAGAAATCAGAGCGCAAACGGGAGGTCGAAGCCCACCGGGAGGGCAAGAGCTCCTATTCTTGCTGTAGCATGTTCCCAAAGGGGCTTTTGTGGCATCCTAACACCACGGGTGGAGAAGCCGAAGAGGGACACACCCCCCCCTTGCCAAAGAGCCACCACTGCCCTTATCCAGCCCAAATTCCCTCCGTGGGACCCACTTCCACCTGCCCCTTCCTCCCTCCCATCCCCACCGGGATCACCGCATCCCTGCTCCCTCCCGCAGGGATCGGGTCTATCCCCCCCCCTAACCCCACCTTATTGATCTCCTCCAGCCGCCCGTCCTGCGGCGCCCGCCGCAGCCCCCCGCCGCTCGGTCGGCGCGGAGCCGCCATCTCTCGGAGCCGCCCCTCGACGGCCGCCGCCTTAAATAGGGGCGGGCAGGACCGGCCCCTCTCCCCGGTCGTTAACCCCTTCCCTGCTCCGTGGGGAGGGTTTGAATGGAGAACTACGCGGCCGGGAAGCGGTACCGCGGCCGGCAGCCTCCAGCGACCGAGCCCCGATGGGAGGGACGCGGCGGACCCGCCGCGTCCCTCCCATCGGGGCTCGGTCGCTGGAGGCTGCCGGCACAGGGACCACGTTTCTAAGATGCTGTTTGAGAGCAGCTCGGGGCTGTAATAAAGCACAAGCGGCTGCGGATCGGTGCTGAGTGAGCTCCGGCGCAGAAACAGCAGGGAAAAAGCATCTACCGCACGAGCAAAGGATGCTTGTCCTGGGCAGGATGCAACCATAGGATGGTTTGGGTTGGAAAGGTACACCAGGGACACCTTCCACTAGAGCAGGTTGCTCCAAGCCCTGCCCAACCTGGCCTTGAACACTGCAAGGATGGATTGTTCATAACCTTGAGCAGCCTGTTGTGGAGGTTGTGTTCTCGGCTAGGCATTCCTCTTAGAAATAGCTATGTTAAAGTGGGTTTTAGTAGGAATTGTCAGGTTGTTGGCCCACGTCACCATGAACCCAGCTGCATTTCAACCCCTGGTGCAGCTTCCTCTGCTCCTAGAGAAGGCAGCAAGCACATCTCCCCCCTCCTGCTGCCATTTGCTTGGTCAGATGCTTAGCTATGTCTTGTATTAAGAAACTTTAATGGCTACGGCTCTAGGCAAGTGTCACCAGCTAAAACAGAGTCCCAAGGAGACCAGAAAGGGAGGATGAACCACATTTCAGCAGCAGGCACAAGGCAAAGCCTTGGCATCTCTGTAACAGCAGCAGATCTGGATGAGGATTGGAGATGTGTAATCGTTAGCACAGGGAGATAGTACGTGGCTGTGGCTCCCTGCTTCTCACCACAGCTGAACCACAATGTGCTCGTGCTGCTGTGTGATTGTGCTTTGCAGAGCTGTTCTTGGGCAGCAAGCGGGGAGCCCCTGCAATGCTGCAGGTCTGGCACCCCACTCTTTGGGCAGCTGTTGTGCAGAATTAGGAGGGAGATGATAGGTTTGTTCCTGGTAGGAAAATCCTGTGTCCCTTCCACTGGACCCACCAGAGATGACACTGGGGGTTTCAGTGTCTATGGCAGCAGGTACACATCTAGCACTACAGAGTTGAGCAAACCTGATTTCCAGCACTGTGAGCCAAAGAAAACAGGTTAAACAGGTTAAAAAGTGAAGTGGGCTCCAGCCTGGGGACTCGTTTCTGGTCTGATGGGAGTGACTTCAACGGCTACTTGGAGTCAGGATGCAGCCAGCACAGGGTGGGCTGAGCAAGGGCCGGGCCCAGCTGCATGGGAGTGCAGGGTGGACACACACACATGCCTTTCCTTTAAAGGAGACACAGCCACCGACCTCTGACATCCTGCGGGAGTGACACTGGCAGGAGCTGGCCGTGTCCTGCTGCTCTCCACTGCGCTGCCTGGTGCCACAGCGGCTCCTCTGCAGCGGGGAGGGTGTTCGGGTGCCGATACGGGGCTGCAAGCATCAGCTCTGCCCTCTCCTGCCCAGTGCATTGCTCTGCCACCCGCCAGCAGCTGGGCTGCTTCATAGCCAGACCTGGTGGCATCCACTGAGCCAAGCAGAGCCGGGACAGGACAGCTGGGATTGCCTGGCTTCACCAGGATTCGTCTTTGCACCTCTGTGACCCCAGCACATGAGCATCGCACTGCAGGATGCTGTGCAGCAAGACCAGCTTCCAGCATGCATTCAACAGCCTCTCTCTTATCTCCTGGGGCAGGAGGCACCACAGCTTTGGTACGTTACACACTTGATAAGCAGTCCCTCCCTGCTGGTGGGACAGATGGAGGGATGTGTCTAGCATGGAGATCTGTGGCAGTTCTTTGCTCACTCCATGGTGAGAGACCAACTCTGTGATGTTCCATGACCATGTTTCTCCATAGCCTACAGGAACATGGGTGGTCACTGGTAGCTGCTTGCCCCCTGCCCTGAGGACAGCTGGTGGCCAAAGTCCATCACAGAGCACATGGGATGCTGAGCCTGAACCTGTGCAAATAAGGACCTGGGCTGTGATACTGTATGTAGAGCAGCATGGAGAGCAGTGGGGGGATCGATGCTGGTGAGCACAGGGTGTCCTTTGCTCTGCAGGGGAGCACAGATGTGATGGAGCAGCCACCATGGACCTGTCACTGCCACTGCGAGCAGCCCTCGGGGAGGCTCCGCAGGATGTCCTCTAGGTTCTGCTTGTCAGCCCGGATCTCAGCCAGCTCGCTCTCCACCGCCTGGATCTTCTCCTGCTGCCGCGCAGCCTCCTGCTGCAGCAGGCTGAGCTGCCCAGCCAGGGCGCCCGGTGCAGCCACACGCAGCCGCAGCTGCTGCAGCCGCAGCCTCCCGGCGCTCAGCACCGTGTCCGCTGGCATGGCCGGCTCCAGGTTACCTGGGCAAAGGGAGAGGACAGGGATTAGAGGCAAAGAGCTGGGAACAGAGGTTCTGGACGTGCTCCAGACCCTCGGCACCAGGCAAACTGTAGGGAGCGGGTGCAGCGGGGCATGGAGGCAGTGCAGCTTCCCAGGGATGGCAGATAAGCAAAGAGGGCTGTGGCTGCAGGCAGGGCTGGGGCACATCTCTCTTACAGATGGGTGATGACTTCCACCCCTTTACAAAGCTGCTCAGACGCACAAGTGCTGGAGCACTCAGAAATACACCCAGATGATCAAAGCAGGAGGAGATGGAGCAAACCCAGTCAGCAACAAAGGAATGAACCCATCCCTTGGCTCCAAAGGGACTGGGCCCTGCTCCTCCTGGAGATGCCAAGGGAGATGATTGTCCCCACACCACACATGAACACACACATTCAGCAAGCTCCAATCCATCCTGCACGAGGGCTTTCCTTGAGATATGAGCCCTCAAGAAGCTTTGCTAAGACCCTGAGCAAAGGCACCCAGCTCAGCCTGGATGCCAGAGGGACAGCACCAGTGATCAGGAGACCCCCAAACCCCAACAGGCTGTCCCTTCCGCAGGGCCCTGTCTCACCTAGGCTCTGCAGCAGGTCGTTCAGGGTCTCGATGTCCGCAGTGAGCGAGCCCCGGGCTTCCTGGAGACTTTTTGCCATGTCATTCACCTCTATCCCCACCTTCCAACACAGACAGAAACCCAGATCAGGGACACTGCTGCCCCTTGGCTGGACAGGGGCAGGGAGGGAATCCCAGGAACATCCCCAAGGCAATCCCCATACAGTGGAGCCCGAGCTCCCAGGTTCTTCCCTATGTTTTCCCCTGTGGGCAAATCCCCTTCCAGGCTCTATAGAGGACAGCCTGCCTGAGGGTGCCCAGCTCACCTGATGTGCTTCCTCCAGGTCCCTCCTGAGCTTCTCAGCCACATGCTCCTGCCGGGAGAGCTCCCGCTGGGTCTCATTGGCACGCATAGCAAGCTGGCTGGCATGCTTGCGGGCACGCTTGCTCTCCTGCAGCACCGCCTGTGCCCTCTGCAAAGGGATGGAGATGGGGACAGTCACATCGGGACATGCAGGGGGACCACGGCTGGCTCCTAGGCTGGAGCCCTGGTCGGGTGCATCCCCCTGATCTGCAATGCAGACAAGGATGGGCTGTGCTGGATGGGCAGCAGGAGCTGTATTTGGGAGCCCTGGAGCAGGATGGGCTCTGCCTGTGGTGGCTGCCAGCCCAGCCATGTCCTGCAGCCTAATGTGGGCTTCCCGCACCCCACATCCCTCTGCTCAGACCTTGGCGCTCTCCCCAGTGACTCGCTCAGCTTCCCTGGCTGTCCTCTGGGCTGCAGTGGAGATGGATAAGGAGTTTCCCAGTGTCTTCTCTGCCTGTTTAATCTTCCTCTGTGTCTCCACCATCGTCCTATCCCGCACAAGCGCCATCCTCCTGTGCAGGGCAGCCTGGCCCTTCCGATGCCCCAGCACCTTCCTCATGCCTGCGGGGACAACCCGGCCATCACCAAACTGCCCCTTTCTCCCCTTGAAACCCAGAGCCAGTGTGACGAGAGCTGAGCTGTGGCCAGAGATGCTCTGGCTGGTGTCTTTTACCTTCCACGCTGGCCAGGAGGGACTCTGCATCAGAGAGCACAGCTTTCCCATGTGAGACGGCCGATGTGGCTGTGCCATGGGCAGAGCCAGCCTGGTCCTGCAGCTGGGGAGAGGAGAGAAGAAGTGAGGCTGGGGAGGGGGCAAGGAGGTGCTTAGCAGGTGAGCTCCTTGGGAGATCTGGATCCTAAGGGGAGATGTCTCCTAAAACATGCACCCTGACCCCCTCCCAGTCACTGGAGCAGTGGGAATGGGGCTCAGCCACCCGCTGTACCCTGGGTAGGAGGCAGGAGAGGGATGCACTCAGCCTGCCCATTGCTCCAGCTGGAACAGTGGGAGCAATCACTGTCCCCATCACTTACTCCACAGGGACACCCCATGCAGGTGAGCAGCACTCACCTGCTTGAAGCCACGAATCCTCTGCAGCTCCCTTTGCAGTCCGGCTGCCAGAGCACGCGATGCCTCCGTGGCCTGCAGAGCTGATGCCTCCTGCGCCTCCACTGCCTGCTCCAGCGCTGCCGTGTCCTGTGCCAGGTCTCCAGCCTGCGCCGGCAGCGTCTGCTGTGGGGTCAGGGATGTCAGCGCTCCAGGACAGCAGTCTCCCTGCCCAGGAGGCAGCGCTGCCCAACAGGATAGGGATGCAAGCAGGAGCCTCAGTGTGGACGCTGTTCACCTGCCCCAGTGCAGACACGAGCAGAAGTTGCTCGGCCATGTCTGCATTCGCCTGCTGCACGGCTGTTAAAGCTCTCCTGGCCTCCGCTGCCACCTCGGCCACGCTAGCGCCCAGCTCATCCCGTGCCTGCTGGATTTCCTCGTACCTACGTGCACAGGAAGCCACTGTCACCCGTGGACGGAAAGGATGGAGATGATCGTTGAGACCTGGCTCCCGTCATGGGTGCAGTAGGAAATGCTGTGGGCTTCTTGCCCTGAAGCACCCCCAGCACGGAGCGCCCTGGCTCTCTGCTCTGCAGCACTGCAGTGCAGTGGGTTTGATGGGACTCAGCGCATCCCTGTCGGGCAGATGCTAAATCACTGTTATCCAGTCTTATAACAGGGACCTGGCCGGGGCAAGGCACTGTGGTGCCCTCCGGGCTCCTTTGCTGCCAGTTCCTCACCCGGCCTCCAGCTCACGCTGCACATCCTCCGTCGCATTCCCCTCCAGCAAGCTCTGCAGGAGCTCGGAGCTGGCGTTGGAGGCACGCAGCGCTCTCCCCACCACTGCCTCCACCTGCACCAAAGCGTCCTTGTGGCTGCAAGGGCAGGGAAACACGGAGGGGTGATGTTCAGATCCTGCACCCCAAGCCGGGCAGGCAGCCTCCCCTTCCTGGGTGTGCTGATGTACCTTAAGGCCAGTGCCCGTGCCTCCAGCGCCCGGCGGCTCCAGTTTGTGGGCTGCTGAGGGATTTCCTGGGGAATTTCCTTGAAACCCAAACAGCAGCAGTGAGACCCCATCGAGGAGCAGGGACCCCCGGATGCCACCGGCCCAGCACCAATGCGAACCTCCCAAAGGGCTGGAGGAGGTTGGCAAGCAAGGGAGAAAGCTCCTCCTGACCCAGCTGTGAGGGGGGCTGTACCCACATGGACCCCAGGCTTCCCGCTGCAGTGCTGGTCACATCCCACCCGCCAGTCCTGCGCATCCCACTGCCCCCCAGGATGGACACCAGTCCCCCCCGGACCCGCACCGTGGTAGCCAGGGTGTCTGCAGCATGCAGGATCTCCCGCTGTGCCGACTGCAGCGCAGCTCCAACCTCCGACAGCAGGGTGCAGGTCTTGGGGTGTCCGTGGCCGGAGCAGCCACTGGCTTGGCTGGCATTGCTGAGACGGCCCCGCGCGGTGCCCAGCGCCCCTGCCAGCCGCCCTACCTGTGCCAAGAGGATGGCCCGGGCACCTGCAGGCAGCACAGGCAGCTGCTTGATGCCCATGGATGTGTTCAGGGCTCCCTGATGCTGCCCCAAGCCCAAGACCCTTCCCACTGCTTGCTGATGAAAGAGGAAGGCAACTCGCTGCCAGATGCTCAGGAGGGACCATGGGATGCAGCAAGCAAAGGATGCCCCGTGTGCCAAAGCTTAGCCCCCAGTAATGCCCATCAATGGCTGTTCAAAACCTCACTGATGCAAGCATCCCTGCAGTGCTCTGTCTTACACAACAAGGCATGGCCTCCCTCTCAGTCACCCCATCACCCATGCTGATCCCAGCACTGACCTGGGACCTCCTTGCACCCACCCACCATGTCACTCCCACTCTATGGGAGCAGAGGGTCCCCAAAGGGTGATGTGGGAAGCGAATGGGTGTCCCCATACCTTGCAGGAGGTGAGCACTGGGCAGCCCATCTCCTCGGGCTGCATCTCTCATCATGAGGGACTGGCCCGGGCGGGCATCACAGCCTGTTTGTTGCAGCCATTCCTCCATCTCCTGCAGCCTGGCCTTCAGCTGGTCAGCCTGCAGCAAAGACACGAGGGGACACAGCAGAAGAGTGATGCAGCGCTGGGGCCGGGGTGGTGCACCCGCAATGGCAGGACACAAGCGGTACCTCGTCCTTCACCAGCCCATAGCAGGCAGGACACTGCTGGCAGCGGGAGCTGGGTGGGTCGGGGAAGAAGTTGGCCTGGCACCGGTCGCACTTGTAGCCCACAAAGCCGGGGTGGCACAGACATGTGCTGTTCTCATGGCACTGCGGCGTGACGGAGCCCAGCGGCGAGCAGTTGCAGGCTGCAGCGGTGGCAGAAAGGCATCACACCATGCTTGCCGGCCCTGGTTCAGGGACTGTGGTGCAATCCCCATCCCCGTTACCTCGGCAGCCCCTGGCAGAGAAGCCGAAGAAGCCGTGGTGGCACCGGTCACACTGCTTCCCTGTGACACCGGGCTGGCAGGAGCACTGCCCCGTCACTGCATGGCACTCGCTGTCCTGTGACCCCGTCGGGTGGCATTGGCAGCTGGGGGGATGAATGAGTGATGGATGCAAAGAGTAGAGACCAGAGATGGGGACCCATAGCCACTGCTGACACCTCACAGCCCCACTTTACCTCTTGCACCCCATGGTGGCCTGCAGGTCATAGTAGCCAGGTTGGCAGAGCCCACAAGTTCTGCCTGTCACATGTGGGAGGCAGTGGCACTGGCCCGAGCTGGGATCGCAGCCCTCCAGCCCCGGGGCTGAGCCATCAGGGTTGCAACCACAAGCTATGGGAGACAAAACACTGCTTATATCATGCCATGGGGCTGACAGATGGGACAGTGGGAATGGGGCACCAGGGCTGAGCCCCATAAACATGGAGGGCCACATCCCCCCCATCAAACAGGGCTTTGAGTGGATGGAGTATCTCCAGGGAAGGATGGCAGTGGAGGAAGGGGGCAAAGACCATTTCTAGGCGTCTGGGACCAACCCTAACCATCCCTCAGCCCCTAAACCTGTTGGGCATCCCCTTTTTACCCTCTGCCTCCGCTGCTGGGGGATTCTGGCTGCAGTGGGACCGATGGGAGCAGGACCAGCCCCCAGGACCATACGTACGTGCGCACTTCCCAGCAGGATTCGCAGCCAGCGCATCCCCGTAGAAGCCCGTCCGACACCTCTCGCAGTGCTCGCCCGTTGTGTTGTAGAGGCAGCGCAGGCACCGACCGGACACAGGGTCGCAGTTGCCCACTGCGTTAGGATCCACATTCCCATGACACTGGCAGGGGACACAGGGATGCGCGGGGCCCCTCTGCCCCAGAGGGTCCCCGAAAAACCCATCATCACAGAGCTCACAGCGTTTCCCTGGGGAAGGCGAAAAGGTGGGAAGGATCCAGCCATGCCCGCGCTGCCCAGTGCCCCCCTTGCCCACCCGTCCCCAGCCTCACCTCTCTGCCCTGGTGGGCAATGGGTGCAGACAACCTCCCCGGTGCTGGGCACCTCGGTGCAGGGGGAGCTGCCGGGGCAGGGGCATGGTTTGCAGTCATCAAAACGCCCTGTGAAGGGGTTGCCATAAAACCCGGGGCTGCAGCGCTCGCAGGAGGGACCTTCTGTGTTGTGTAAGCACTGGCAGTGTCCTGTGAGGAGGAACATGGGGCTGAGGGTCTGCAGAAACAGCCTTGAGTAACAACAGGGACCGCGGGAGGGATGGAGAGCCAAGTGCTGAGGGCCAGAGAGGGATGCACAGCTCCAGCCATGGCATCCCACTGGGACTGCACATCCCCAGCCACAACTTGGAGTGTTTTCCCTCCCTGTCCTTGCTCAAGGAACAAGGTTTTGGAGAGGACACCAGAGCCACATTGCACTCCCCTGCAGTGCTGGGACGAGGCGGCGCTGGCAGCACCGTCAACGTGCCAGGAGTCTGTCGGCGCCTGCGATTATCCACAACACATTTCCCAGCAGCAGCGAGGCGTGTGATCTCCAGCCTGTCATGGAACACGGGAGCAGCCAGCCAGCACCCACTGGGAGCCAGCCGGTGCGTCATGGCCTTCCAAAATCAGCTGGGAGGAGGAGGAGGAGGAAGGATGCCCCCACCTCCAGGCAGATGCTCTGCTTGACTGGAGGAAGGAGCCAGGGGGAGGTCCCCCCCCCCTTCCCAATCTGTGGGGTCAGGTCATACCAGATGGGTTGCGCAGGAGGGAATTGGGTGTGTTTCCGTTTTCCCCATATCCAGGCAGAGCAGGACGATAGAAAGGAAAGGAAAAGTGGGTGGCAGGAAAAATAAACCCAAAGGAAGCAGGCGGGCTGGCAGCGCCCGGGCCAGGACATCAAAAGCCTGGCCCCATCCCTTGGGATTGTGCAGTCGGTGGCACCAGCCCCAGCTCTGCAGGAGAAGGGGTGAGTTTGTAGAGCTGCTGCTCACAAGGGCAGGGGCACTGACTGAGCACAAAGTCACTGCCAGCCCTTCCCATCGCAGCCATACACTATTGTAGTTCCTTGCCCAGAGGAGGCAGCCAGCGAGGAGCCCCAGGGGCTCCGTCTGGGTACCAAATGCGTCGTCTTATTCCCAGCGCTGATCAGAGCTGCTGCTTTCTGCAGGGGTGGATGGCAGCATCTCGTGAACCCCTCATGGCTCTGATCTGTTGGGGCTGACAGCCCTGAGGCTGGTGCTGGGTTCATGCAGCCAGCTCATCTCCAAGGCAGCAGCTTGCAGTCCTGCCCCCTTTCCCCAACCAAAGCCATCCAGACACTTTGCTGGGAGGAAGGGGAGAGCCAACACCCCACAAACCACCTCAGACACAGTCACGCTGCCCTGAAGACTGCTTTTTCCTCCCTTCAAGCCACAGTCCCTGCTGCAGTCACGCACCTCTGAGCTGGATCTGGAAGCAGAACAGGGCTTGGGCAGTCAGCATGAGAGCCGGATGCTCTGGTAACTTCCAGCAAGCCTGGCGCTGCTCTGTTTTCCTGCTCTTTTCCTTATTTCTCTGCTCAGGTTTCTGTCCATTTTGTGGGTGTAAGGGCTGTGCCAAGTCCTGCTCTGCTCATCGGGCAGCAATGCTGCCTATGAGACACATCCTGCATCCCTCCTGCCCTGACCCCTGCCTGCTTACTCCTCTGAGGAGCAGCACCTCTCCTTCCTCATCCTTGAAGTTCATAAAGTACCCTGAAAGATACCCCTTTATAAACTGCCACTGTTACTGCTCTTCATTAATTATCTCTCTTTGCAGTTACAAATCCAGTCCTTACAACCAGTTCAACTTACAGGTTTTGGGTACCGCAACCTCCCAGATGGTTTCCAGCATCCCTCAGAAACAAGCAAAGACAGGTTCTGTCACCCATGCACGTAGCACGGGGTGAATGGGGAGCCCGGGGGTGCACACCTGAGAGGGGGTGACAATCCCCATGCTGGTTGCAGGCGCAGGGCACGCAGCTGACGAAGGGGCCACCGAAGGGGATCTCGCGCTTGAAGCCGGGTGCGCAGGACTGGCAGAACTGCCCGGTGTATCCCACGGGACACGAGCACTCCTCCACCCAGCCTGCCCCTGCTCCCGGCCCGGGGTGGGCAGATGTGAGCTGGACCTCGCTCAGGGACAGCCTGCCTGTGAGAGCAGAGAGCAGCATGATGGGGTGGCACAGCCCTTGGCTCTGCTCTCTCCATCCTGCCTGGAAACGCTCCACACACACACAGGAGACCCCAGGAGACCCCTTGGTACAGGTATTGGTATTTATACCCGCTCATCCCAGAGAGCCTGATGCTGCTGGGATGTCCCCAGCCCTTTCCCAGCTTGGTCCCAAAGGGGATGAGTCACGGAGGCACTCACCTCGCCCAGGGCCGTGGCTCACACGAAGGCGGAGGGCGGTCAGGTTGGAGAGCAGGCGCTGGAAGCTGAAGGCTGACAACAAAGGCTCCACACCCTCCTCTGCCTCCTGCAGCCTGTTGGAGAAGGAACAAGGGAGGAAGGACAGGGTGAGGCTGACAACCATGTGCTGCAGGACAGCTCGGCTCCCCACTGGGATGCAGGCACAGCAAGGGGGCACAGTTAAATCCCTGAGGGCAGCCCAGGCAAGGTCAGACACGCTGTGTTCCAAACCCAGCCGAGGTTCCTCAAAGCACCCTGTGGGTACCTGAAGGTGACAGCCTGCTTTCCACGCTGGGGATGACTCTCACTGCTGGGCATGGTGATCTCCAGGCCCTCGCCCTCCAGCACCAGCTGGACCTGGAGCAGGGGCACCCCAGTCTCTATCACCGTCCCCTCCACTCCCAGCAGCAGGGACAGGAGCTGCCCATAACTGAGGTGCTGGTTCTGTAGAAACTTCTCTGCAAGGGAAGAGAGGAGCAAAGGCTGTAGGACATGGAGGGACTGGCTCTGATGGGGCATTGCCAAGAGCAATGGTCACCCTGAGGGTGCAGGGCCAGCCCAAATCTGCTCTCCCAGGGTCTTCATCCACTACTCCAATCCCTCCCCACTGGCCTTGTGTTACTGGGACAGGCTCAGCTCTGGGATGGAGCCCAGCACCTCACACATCAGTGTAGCAATCCCCACGGCAGAGCAGGACCCCAGGGACCCATCGCACACAATACCTGGTGCAAGGAAATCCACAGGCTCCTCTCCATCCCACTCAGTGATGATCTCCCCATCAGCCCAGTGCAGTGGCAGGTCTGTGGTACCCAGAGCTGCAGCAGTCCAGCCCTCCGGCCCTGTGTGACAGCACACAGCATTGCACAGGCAAAAAGGGAGCAGTGAGTCCCCACCAGCCCAGCACCGGGAGGGGGATGCTGCTCTGGGGGGCTCTGTCCTTCCTCCCAAGCCTCTAAAGGGTCTTGGAAGGGGACAGCACTTTGTAACACCCTGCTCTGTTTGGGCTCCATGCTCCCACACGCTGGAGAGCGGCCCTATCCATCCCCCATCTGTTTATTTTCTTAGGTTTGGAGGAAATTACTACCTTTAAACTTTTGCCCCCCTGTCTGTGCTGCGGCTCCAGCATTACTGTGGGCTGGAGAGGGCAGGAAGCCCAGGAGAGACGGGGTGTAATTGCATTAAGTTGGTTTCCTTCAGAAACCAGTTAAGCCCCCCCTGTTCCCCAGGGTCAGTTATTTCTTCCAGCCCCAGGCTGAACACTTGGAAATCCCTCCCAGGCTGTGCTCTGTTATCAAATCACCCCGAATATGGACCCTTTCACCCAGGACAGGAAACCTGCATCTGATCCAGCTCAGCTGCGGGATGCGGAATGCTTTGGGGAGTGGCCGTGCTGAGCCTTTTGCATCCCGGCCCCAGGGCTCTGCCAAACCTGTCCCTAAAAGAGCAGCCCCAAACTGGCTGCATGAAGGGTGGAAAAAAGACTCAGTTTAGAGCCTGGCTCTGTTTCAAGGCCGTGGAAGACATTACAGCAATTGGCAGAGTGGTTTAAAGGCAATCAGGATAAACCAGCGCCTGGCGTGTTCACATCCATCTGCTTGCTGGCGCGCACATCCCGTCGGGATGCAGGCAAGGAAGGGTGCCCAGGGGTCCCTGCAAGGGGACCATGATGCCTGCAGCCAGTGCTGCACACAGCAGATGGCAGGGTTTCCCTGAGCATCCTGAACGCTTCCAGCCTTGCCATGCATAGCCCTGGATGCAGCAGGGCGAGAGCATCCCATCCTGCTCTCCTGACTCCCATCATCCCTGCCCTATCCTAGGCAAGGGTGGCAAGAGGAGGGAATAAGGGGGAAATTTCCACCAGGCTCTATCCTTTCAGTTTTTATCTTTCTGAGCTGCTTTTTAGTGCTCCAGCAGTCCCTGGTGTGGTGGGATGGCTGTTCCTGGTTCTACAGCCTGCCCTGAGCCTTGCAGAGCCCTGGGAGCACATCAGCTTGTAGGGATGCCATGGGAATAGCCCATCCCCATAGAGCTGGAGGCAAAAGCTGAGGTTTAACAACAAAATAGAGGCATGCCAGAGACCCCTCCCTCCAACCATCACCACCAGTTATCCCCAAAGGGGGATGCTCAGCCTCAGCCTTCCCAAACTGCCAGAGCTTTGGGGCTGGAGCTGGCCCTCCATTTCACCGAGGGCTGGGGCTGGTACCTTGGCTGAAGTCAGAGCGGACTTGAGCCACCTCGTAGCCATCTGCTGCTGTGCAGGCAGTGGAGTGGCCATAGCAGAAGCAGCTGGTGCAGCCAGCGGCGTTGTGGGGTTGCAGGTTGAACCAGCCCGGCTGGCACCTGTGCACGGGGAGGAAGCAGGAGGCTGTGGCACAGGGGACCACAGCAGCATCCCATAGGGGGGACTGGAGACAGCTCCGAGTGAGCCCGATCCCAGTGATCCAGAGGACCTTGGTAGGGCCTCTGCAGGGAGTGACCCTGCAGGATTCCCACCCCAAAGCCTTTCAAAGGGGTTGTGTAGGGGGTTGGAAGCAGCAATGTCCCACGGGAGGAAAGACGCCTGCTCTGCACTGACCACTGGGCCCCACCATTGATCCAGACCTGGAGAGGGGCAGTGGTCCCATCCCCACCCGGGGGTCACAGTGCTTACCTGTTGCACAAGTGCCCCTCCACCCTCTCCTTGCAGGTGCAATGCCCCGTGTTGGGGTCACAGGAGCCCACGCTTCCCGCTGGGTCACAAGCACAAGGTCTAGATAGGGCAAGATAAAGGCATGATGTGAGCCCCAGCCCTGTCTCCCTGCTCCCGCCCGGGGCCGGGCTCCTGCTCACCTGCAGCCGCCTTCGCTGAGGCTGTGGTACCCGTCCTTGCAGCGCTCACACTTCCACCCCGTCACGTTGGCTTTGCAGAGGCAGGTCCCCAAGCTATCGCACTGCGGCTGCAGGGAGCCTGCGGGGACCCCGGCCAGCCCTGAGGCTCAACCCCAGGGCGATGGGGAGCCCCCGGGGCAAAGGACAACGCACCCCAACCATCCCCATCACCGAGCCCGGGCTGGGGCAGGGGTTTGGGGCCGGAGCCCGGCTGGGTGCGGGCGCTCTCACCCGCGGGGTGGCAGTGGCAGGGCTGGCAGGCTGCCTGCGGCTCCCAGCGGTAGTGGTTGGGCCGGCAGCGCTCGCAGTGGGGCCCGGCAGTGTTGTCGCGGCAGTTGCGGCAGTGCCCCCCGTGCCCGCTCCGCCGGAACAGCTCCCGGTCATAGAAGCACTCGTCCGAGCGGCCGCTGCAGTTGCAAGCTGCGGGAAGGAGGGGGGGAGGCAGATGGTGGTTGGCACTTGGGGCGCAGAGGGGTTAAAGCAACGTTCTATGGGGCTGAATGAGCCGGAGGGGCTGCTTTGGCTCAGCGGTGGGAGCTTTTGGCAATGGCTCTGCTGTTGGATGGTAGGTGCAGTATCATGCATGGAGCAGATGGCTGCGTTCATGGCATAAAGAAATCTTGGGGAATCCCAGGAGGATGCTGTGAAGGGGGCAAATCACAGAACGGTTTGGGTTGGAAGGGACCTTAAAGCTCATCCAGTTCCAATCCCCTGCCATGGACAGGGCCACCTTCCACTAGAGCAGCTTGCTCCAAGCCCCATCCAACCCGGCCTTGAACACTGCCAGGGATGGGTCGTTCCTCCCTCCCTGCCCAGAGCAGCCTTACGGGATAGAGCAGGCGCTTCCAACCCATGCAGCAAGGGCAGGAGCTGCCAGATGTGCTGATGCAGCAGCACCAGCAAACCCCATTGGGACCAACCACACACCATGACCACGGAGCTAGCCAGGACATACTCACGCAGACACTCATTGGCAGCGTCGGCGGTGCCGCGGGCCCAGGGCCGGTCCTGGTGGAAGGGCTGGCAGCGCTCACAGTCGGTGCCGGCTGTGTTGTGCTGGCACACACACACCAGCTGCCCGGCCTCATCCGGCGCACACTCACTGGCGTGGCCATTGCATTTGCACCTGCAGCAAGGCCCCAGCACAGGAGTGAGATGCTCTGACACTGTACGGACAGCAGCCGGCACTGGGGCCATGCCCGGGCTGCGCAGCGAGGCAGGCTGCTCAGAACCATAGAATGGTTTGGGTTGGAAGGGACCTTCAGAGATCATCTACTGCAACCCACTGCAGCGAGCAGGGACACCTTCAATTAGATCAGGTTGCCCAGAACCACATCCAGCCTGGCCTTGAGAAGCAGAAAGCTTCAAAGGAAGCAGCTCAGGTTGTGCTGGCACTGAAGCTCCCATTGTGTCCCTGAGGTGCTCCCAGCCCCACCAGCCCTTAGGTTGCACACTGAGGGTGGCCTGTGTGAGATGCTGACCAGCTCCAACTGCTGGAGCCTGGGAAGGGTGAGCTGACAGTGATGGGGACTGCTGGCCAGTGGGGAGCAGCCATGGCCCTGCCTGGGGCAGGCAGCTCTTACACACAATAGAGAGATTTCTCACTCCTCCCAGCTGGAGCACAGCCCAGGGGCAGCACCAAATGGATGCCACCAGCTTCTTTGTCCCACATCTGCTCCCCCATCCCACCAGCAGCTCCTCAGGCCATGGCCGTGCTCCAAGCTCCTCCACCAGCCTCAAGGTATCTCTCTGCTAGCACCACAGGACCCCCTCTTACTGCTCCTAGGGACCAAGCAGGGCCACAGGAGTAGTAACACAAGCCCCAGCACCATTAAAACCCATAGGAGCCATTAAAAGCTGGGAGGGGGCAAAGCAAATGCAAATACAGCTGGTGGCAAATGGAGAGAGCTTGAGGGGAAAAAGCCCACAGCTGAAAGGGCTCAAGGTTTCATCACTCATCTCTGCACTGCCAGCTCTGGCTCGTACATGGAGGAAGCCACATCTGGGCACTTTGCCCCAAAACCATAATTCAAACAAGACCAGGAAGGTCCCACCACTCCTGCTCTCACCTGCCGCCAACAGAGAAGTCAGAGATGGCATAGTAGTACGACTGCAGCACCTTGGGGTCCTTGAAGATGTCATCCCCAAACGTGTTGAGCCGGTTCAAGGAGATAAGCAGGTCAGTGACGGTCACCCACTCCTACAGGAGACACGGGGGAAGATGCTTTGGTCTGGACCACCAGCTCCCCAACCGGGATGCATCCTGCAGCTCTTCTTACAAGGATGCAGGGCACCACAGGCATTAGCACACTCGATCCCAGGGCACCAGGCGCCATCTCCCCTCCCACCCCAGCAGCACCTGCAGCGCGGGGCTTCCATCGAAGTTGTAGGCGCTGGGTCGTCCCTCGAGGGTGGAGAAAGCCACATTGCCCCCGCTCAGTGGGGAGATGTCACTGAACTCATCGGTGCAGAAGGCGACCTGCTCGTCCTCCCCTGGGCGCAGGAAGAGCCGCTTCTGCTTCCCATAGGTCTTCTCGCAGGACGCACTATAGTACTGGAAGGGCACCCAGGGCCCCTCGGCGCGGCTGCGCTTGTAGATGGCAAAGCTCTCGGGGCGGCTGGTGTGAAACTTCAGCCTCACGTAGGTGATCTCATAGGCTTTGCCTAGGGACAGGCCCGCAACGCTGTCACCATCTCCCGATGGGCATCAGCACCCCAGCACTCCATCCCGCACAGCTGCCAGCACCCTCCTGCACTGACCCCATCTACCACAGCTAAAACAGCACCTTGCTACTCATCACTGCAGCCCAAACCCCATCCGGATCCATCCAACCGGATGGGTTGCAGGATCAAAGAGCCACTGCAAAACCAGGCTTTAACCAGCTGCCGGAGGGGAAGAGTCAGGCCCAGGGCACTGAGGAGCATCCCCAGGACAGCAGTGCCACAGGGATAGGAAAGTGGGAAAGGTCAAGGCCAGTCCCTTCCCAGGGACCTGCGTGCTGGGACCCAGCATTGCCGCTGTCTTTGCTGGGATGAAAACAAAGAGAGGCACCGATCCCCAGGGCAGCTCTGAAAGCGCTTGAAAGAATTAACAAAAAAGGGGAAAAAGAAAACACCAAAGTGAACATCAGAACCGCTTAATTGCCAGAGATGAAGGACCAGCTCAAAGACTGGATTGCTCCATAACAGCACCGCTTCTGACAGCACAAAACAATTAGCTGCAAGGTTTTGGCTTTATTTGAAAAGATAATGAGTTGGGAATGTTAGAGGGGTTATTCCGGGACTAGGAAAACAAGCCTTTAATTGGGCCCATATGAATACTGTCGCATATGTGCTGCAACTTTGCTGCGGGGGAGCCGAGGCAGCCCAGCTACCAGAGCTGGGAAAAGCAGCTGCCTCCCATCAGGGACATGGGGAGCACCCGGTGGGGGACACACAGACCCATTCACAGCCCACCCAGAGGTGATGAGGAGCAGGAAGGGGCCACAACTGGATCGTCCCATCACCACCATGCTCTGGGACTTCAACAGCAGGGGTGCCCCTGCCTGCACCCCGCACAGGGGAGGATGCCCAGCAAGTGCTGGTTCCCAGGCAGCACGGTCCCTGTGGGGATGTCAACCAAAGCAGCGAGGTCAGGGCCATCACCTCCTGGAGCATTTTCCTCTGGGAGAGGAAGGGAGCTCGGCGCTGTGTCAACAAACAGCTCCTGCCTCAAGCAGCCCTGCACAAGGGGAGGCACCGCTGGGCTGGGGGAGCCCAAGCTCGGTGCCTCCAGCCGGGGTGGAGGAGACTGGCTGCCCTGGGAAGCATCCCGAGGGAGCGCGTGCTTTTCCCAGACAGGCGTTTAAATCAGCCTCATTCTGCCGAGAGAAAAGAATTCCAGACAATAACCCAGGCTGCTTGCCTACCCTTTGCTGCTCGGGAAGGTGTGACACATCCCAAAGCCGAGTGGGCAGCAGGACAGGGATGCTGGGAGGGTGCACAGGCAGTGAAGGGTGACAGCAGCAGGAGCCCTGATTGCTGTCTTTGATGGGCTGCCCTCGGGTATTTTGGGGTCCTCCCTGATGTCTGAAGGGTAAATGCAATGGCCACGGGCACTTGGGATTAGTGGTCTGCTCCGAGTGGGATGCACTGTAACAGCGTGGCTGAAACCTCTCCGAGAAGAGAGATTTAAAGGAGGATAATGTAATTAACGCCAATCAACGGCACACAGGTCTTGTGCACCCCATTTGATGTTAGTTAATAAGCTCCCCAGGTAACCACGCTGCAGAGCCTACAAGACATCTGACTCGGGAATGAGCAAGATGAGCAGCATGGCAGGGACATGCTCCATGGGTTAAAAACCTGATTACTCAGTGGAGCTGACGAGCGAGGACTCCTCCTGGGCCACATGTGGGAGCTGCAGGGGCCACTTGGGTTTTTCCTCCATAAACCAAGTGAAAGCATTAAGGTAGCAATAAAAGTCTGCAGGTGGGACAAGAACAGGGCCCAGCAGCTGTGGGAAAGGTCACAGCAATGCACCGGGCACCAAAATGGCACTTTTCAACACAGCAAAGTATCTGAGCCATGCAGGAGGAGGGGTGCATTTGCAGGGGGATGCTCTGGTATCAGTACTCTGAGTGCTCTGGCTCAGGAAGGGACACAGGGACCAGGACTGCAGATGAGCTCAGTGCAACGTTATGGCCTTGGATGTGTTAATGGGAGACACACACAGCAGGGAGGTCACAGGGGCTGGACAAGACTCCATTGGAAACCCAAGTGTGGGGTCCAACAGGGCTGCAGGTGGGGGAGAACCAGAACAAAGACTGGGAAGCAAACCCCGAGCCTTGGGCAGCTCAGGGTGGGCAAGGGGCTCCTGCACACATTGGTGTGCTGGAGCCTGCACAGATCCATGTGCTGAGCTGGGACTGGTGGGCAAGGGGCTGCTGCACACATTGGTGTGCTGGAGCCTGCACAGATCCATGTGCTGAGCTGGGACTGGTGGCCACAAACTCGCCCGGCAGCGATGGCTTGCTTGGCCTCTCAAGTTGCATTCAGATTGTCTGTGCCCCGGGTCAAACACGAGTGAATCTGGGGCAATGACAGCCTGTGTTAGATGGGTGAGTGGCCGGCAGATATCCTGCCATGGGGCTGGCAGGAGCAGGCTCCTCCTGCATCACTTCTCATGCCCAGCGGGGAGCCCAACCCTGGGGACAAGGGCCAGATGTCCATCTGCTCACAGGGGGCTGGGAAAGCAGTGACCTTCACCCAGCCAAGCAGCTCCTATGACACTGCTGGGCAGGCACAGACCCTCCACCATCACCCCAACCCCGGCCACTGGGTCCCACCAGCACTCGCTGTCCCCTTACCGGCTCCAATCACAGCCCCTCCACTACCCCCCTTCGGCATGCAGATGGCAGGAGACTGCAGAGAATGAAGATTTTACAGCGCTGGCCAATAGTTTAGATGGCAGGCAAATGTTAAAAAAAACCTTTTTAAAATGCCAGGCATGCCCCACGGGTTTAAGTACCCTCCGAGGGAGCGGCTTGAACAGTATTTGAAATGTAGAGGGTCAGATCCCAGCTGGGAAAACTGGGATTGTGTGTGCAGAGCCCTGGGTCCATGAGACATACTGGGCATCCTCAGCAGTGCACCGGGGGTGAACAGCACAGGCTTGGCCCCACGATGCTCACCCACAGCGGGCAAGGCTCTCTGTGGGGGGCCATGGATAGGGACCTGCCTGTCCCCCGCTATGTAAACTTGCATAATAGGTAAAAAGCAGCCTTGTGAGAGCAGATACCCCAGGCAGAGGTGGCTGGGAAACAGCACAGGCTGGCACAGTGCTGGCATCCTCACCCCACAAAGGACCAGAGCACTGCTGATGGATGGGGCAGACCCTCCCCGGGTCCCTTCGGTGATCTCCCCATAGAGGGCATCTCCCTTCTAACACCCCCTAAAAGCCCCAGGGAACATCCTGCCTTTAACCCCGAACCAGCAGCAATTGCTGTGGGATGCAGGAGCATCCACACACAGATATCGCTGCACCCACTGCCCATGGAGCACCGCAGGGGCTCCCACCGGCACTTACCCAGATGGAGGGTGATGTTGACGGAGTTGGGGTGCTGGATGCCGAAGGCCATGGACTGGCTTTGCCACCAGGTGCTCTCCTCCTGGCTATGGAAGTCGGTGAGGAAGGAGGCGTTGTGGTGGTGCCGGGGGTCGCTGGCATCGCAGCGGTGGCACAGGGCGCTGGCGTGGCGGGCGCCCATCTGCAGGCAGTATTCCTCCGGGGGTGAACCACACGTGTTGGTGGCCTGAGCAGCCCGGCCGAAGGCAGCGTTCTCAAAGACAGGCATGCAGCGGCGGGGCTGGCCCCGGGGGTCCCAGCAGGAGGATGAGCCCCCTGCCCTAAGCACCAGCCACAGCAGGGCCAGCAACCAGAGCACGGGATGCTGTGCCATGCTGGGGCTCGCCTGCCCGGACTCTGAGCCTCCTCCGGATGGCATAGCGAGAGCAGGCGGGACAGGATGGGATGGGATGGGATGGGATGGGACAAGTCCCCCTCCCCTGCACCTCCTCTCGCTCCGAGGTCCACCTTGTGGAAGCTGCTGGGAATGTCGAAAGTTCCATGTCTGAATCCAGGCTGCGAGGTTTGGGCTTCCCCTGGTCCCACACGCTGCGGGGCTGGGCAGGATGGGATCCCTCCAGAGGAGATTTGCTTTGGGGATGGGGTGTTTGCACCTTGAGCTGCACAGATGGAGCTGAGCTTCTCCATTTCTCAGCCGCTGGGATGAGCTCGCGGTGATACATGCCCCACACCATGGGTTTTCCCTTAGATTGGTGGGGGTCTCCACTTTTCTCACAGCCCCAAAATCAAGAGAAGGGTGAGGGAAAAGCTTTGGAGCAGACCCAGCACCCTCTTCTCACCCCATAAATCACACTGCTCCCTCACTCAGACCAACCTGGCTAGGTGTGGGACAGCCCCTAACCCTCCACACCAGCACCCATGAATGAGGGCTCCCATCCCTGCCTGCTGCCATGGGGCATCTCCGCAGGGTGCCAAAGCCACTTTATCAGCAGCTTCGCAGGTAACACTCAGGATGGTCTGTGCCAGAGGGGGGGCCCTCTCAGGACTGTGGCACCCTCCAGATTTGACCCATGGGGGCAGGAGGGTGTCAGCACATGAGGAGAGAGCCAGAACTGGGGTGCAAAGGGGAGCACTGCCTTTGGCCCTCAGCCGAGCTGCCCCCAGGAGCCCTGGAAGCTTAACCCTCATGTATAATTTAAGCTCCCTTCCTCCCCTTCCCTTCCACTCCTATTTGTTTTATTCTCCTTCTCCGCACACGCTGCGGGGAGAAAGCACTGGAGGGGAGCTGTGAATCAGAGTCTTCGGCAGCGGCTCCCGCAGCAGCGCCGTTTCAAAGCCCCATTACCATATATTGACCCGGGCTCTGACAGCCCGAGCCAGCTCTGCTGGGAAGGGTGAATTTCCCAGCACCGAGGAGCTGTGCATCAGCTGCCTCGGAGCGGGCAGCCGGTGGCAAACCCGCTGTCAGCCTCCGGGGAGAAAGAGAAGGGTTTTCAGCTCCGTAATTGCCCTGCGCCTCTCCACTGTTTTAAGGGGATTTGCATCCTGCAGGGGTGAGGTTTTCCAGGTGTTTTGCTTTTTGCCTTGTTACTGGGGCTGCAAGCCTGGGACAGGAGAGGGTCTCCCATGCAATGGGTTTCACACCTTCTCCTCAGGGTGTTACACACACCCAGGAGATTACTTCCTGCCCAACCCATCCCCACTTGCAGAGGGGTTGACATTAGAGAGTAATGAGATCATGCAGCCAGGGTGCAATGGCTGCTCATGGGATGCACAGTGGATTTGAACAGAGCTGATGGGTATCCCCATCCCATCTCCTCCTCCAGCACAGCCCGTGGGGCCAGAGCTTGATGGAGATCTGGGTGTCACTACACGGAGAAAACCCTATCACATCCAATGTCACTGCACAAGAGAAGGGCAAGAGTAGCCCCAAATAATCCCCTTTTCTAGGAGAACAAGATGCTGGACACATCTTTCCTACGCTGTGATGCCTACCAGGTCTGGACAGTGGCTTCTCACAGCAAGACAGATACATCACCTTGCCCTGGGTGAGCTTCATCCCTGGGCAGGAAGAAGAGCTAAAGCAGCCCCTTGTCCTCCATGGACGAGCTTGAACAAGGGTGTCCATAAGAGAAATCAGAGCTGAGATTTGCCCCCAGCCCCACCTCAGCTGAAGTCCTCTGTGCCTGGAGACACTTCACCCACCGCCCCAGGCCTTTGGTCCAAATGCAGTAGAGGCATTGGAGATCAAGGCTGTGGTGACAGCCCAACCTGCCATCACAGCACCGAAACCTTCTGCCCCAGCAAGGACCTGGCACCCCGCAAGGGTTAAGAGCTGTGGAGGCGGCGAGGAGAAAATGTTCTTCTGATTTGCTTAATGAACGTTAATTAAGAAGACAGAAGATAGCAGATTCCTTCAGGGTAGAGATGAAAGGCCCGTTAATTAAATCTGGAGAGAGAGTGCGGGGCCGACTGATGCTCCTCCTGATCAGACCTGACAAGGCAGGCAGGGGGCAGGAGCGAGGTGTGCAGAGCCACAGCTCCTGTACCCCGCAGCCCAGCTCAAAGCCGGCAGCACAGCCAGCTTTAGACAGGGTGCTTTGGTGTGGGACTGAGCCTGAGGGTGGCCCCATCCCATGCGGTGAGAGCTGGATGGGTACCCCTGACCCCGGCTGCATCCCAGGCCTGTACTGCCAGATGGGCACACGCTTGCTCTACAGCAGAACCTTCTCCAGAAGGGATGAGGTGCCCTTGCTGCAGCGCTGGGTAGGACAAGGCCAGCTCCATCCTGAGGAGGAGGTTTGGTCATGCACCTTTCCCCCAGGTCTCACCAACAGAGCTCATGAGCTGAGCATGGGTTAAACGGCAATGGGTCAGAAAGGCACCAGGTATCACTTTGTGCTGGTGCATCTCCATGCCTGCTGCACCCTACCAGGATGGACCCTCCTCCACACTCCCCATCCCTGGGTTTCAGCACACATGCTGCATCACCCTCCTGGAGCACGCAGCTCCTGCCACCAGCAACTTGCCAAAAGGGGCTTTTCTGCCCATAACTGAGCCCCTGGGAGGCTGTTGCACACTAAAACAGGATTCTGCAAGCAGCATCTGCCTCTGCACCCGTGCTCCCAAACAGCTTTTACACAGGGCTTATTTTTAAGAGAGAGCAGCTGAGCATCCCAATTAGCCCCCAAAACAACAGCAGCCCATCTATGCTGCCTGCCTGGCCCCTCTGGGGTAGCAGCCCCAACTGCTCCATCTCTCCCACTCCATCCCTCGCCCTGGGACTGGAGTGGGGATTAGAGCCAGGTTCAGCTCAATGATGCCACAATCATTCCAATCGGCACAGCCACAGTGCTTTACTGCTTCCCCAACACACAGAGGTATGAGAGGAGCAGGGATCTCCAGCACCAAGGGCTTTGCAGCAGGGCAATGAAGTGGCAGGGAATGACTTTAAGCTGACAGAGGGGAGATTTAGATTAGATACAAAGCAGAAGCTCTTCCCTGTGAGGGTGCTGAGGCGCTGGCACAGGGTGCCCAGAGAAGCTGTGGCTGCCCCATCCCTGGCAGTGTTCAAGGCCAGGTTGGACACAGGGGCTTGGGGCAAGCTGCTCTAGTGGAAGGGGTCCCTGCCTGTGGCAGGGGTTGGAACCGAGCGAGCTTTAAGGTCCCTTCCAACACAAACCATTCTATGATGCTATGAAGAGCAGCAGCCCCATGGGCAAAGGAGACCAGCCCAGGAGAGCACATCTGGAAGCCCCCCTCAGTTCTGCTCCCATAGGATGAAGATCCCCTGGAGTGGGAAACGGCACATGCAGTCTAAATAACATCTGCAGCATCTCTTCCACGCGCTGGCTTGTTTTGTAAACCTGAACTTTGCAAAATGTCACGAAACAGAGAAATGGAAGGCCTGGGATGAGTAAATCTCTGTTAGAAAATCCCCAGGACGCCAGCAGTCGTGTTCTCACTCCGTGATGGCACATTACAGCCCAACCCTGGCTCACAGAGCGGGGTCAGGCATGGCACTGATTACAGAGAGTATTTAATTAACACTGCTGTAAATACAACGCTACTGATGCCAACTAGACCACGATGGGCAGGATGCTGCTGAGCTGAGGAAGGTTTTGCCAAGGCAGGCAGGCTCCCAGCCTTTGAGGGCTTCAGGGGGACAAGAGGAGGACGAGGCAGGGACATTGTCCTTCAAGAGGACAACCCCTTGAACATGAAGGCTTCCCCAGCAGCACCCAGATAAATGGGGTAGTCCCATAGCTGGGAAATGAGCTCTGTGAGGGCAAGACGCTCCCAAAGCAATTGCCAAGACAGGCGTCACCATCCTCTCCCCTGATGCAGATGTCTGGAAGCCACCTTTTCAGAGCTAATTATCCCAAGTTTCTTCACACCTGGCAGACAGTGAAAACAGGGACATCCCAGCTTCAGCCATGCATGACCACAAGCTTACCATCTCACTGGGAAAGGACACCAGGTCTGACCTGGACTAAGAACGGGATGACAACTGAGCTGTCATTGTCCCCAGGACGCACGCTTCACCCATCTCACTGGGGCTCAGGAGGTCAAGGACCAGTATGGGAGGAAGAGATGGGTCAGCGCAGGACCAGTGGGTTTCAGGCACAGCCAAAAAGGCCCTTTCCCTGCTAAGCTCATCAATAGCTTAATGATACCTGCTAAAAAGCTTCACAGTCCCTAATCACTCATCATATTATGGCTGCTCACAAGTGAGGCCAACCAGTACAAACCTCCTCAAAGCCTTTCTAATTATTGAGCAGGAGCTTAGGCTCTACCCAGCCCAAAAGCAGAATCTCAGCTAAAGCCAGCAAACCTTGCTGCCAGCCCATGGCCTGCCTTGATAAACCCCTTTAATGGGCTTGTTATCATCACCTGAGGCCATCTAATGAGATGCATCTGCCTGTCTGTCTGTCCTCCCCTGAAGTCTTTCTGCCCGCCCACCCACCCATCCATCCATCCATCCATCCATCCATCCATCCATCCATCCATCCATCCATCCATCCATCCATCCCACCATGGCAGGAGTGGTGGGAGCCAGCCTTCTGGCATGGCTGCCCTGTGCTGGGTCCATGGACACGTCCCCTGGCACCCCATTCACCAGGAGGGCAGGTGACAGCTGAGCAGCAGCAGATGCCACCAGATGGTCACCACAACCAGTGACCCAGCTAAACCTATAACAGGGAGGGCTATCCAGGGGGCTGGAGCCCTCTCATTTCCTAAGTGACTCCCTGTACCAGTCCCATGGGGAGACGGGAGCGAGCTCAGGATGGTGGCACTGAGCTCCTGCACACAAAGCCCCTCCTGCTTTGCCACACGGGGGACCTGCATTTGCACAGCCACAACTGCTGGTGGTCACAGTCACTCCTTAAGCTCTTCCCTGAGATGGGCTGAGCGCTCACGACTCATCACAGCGATGGGCTCTCAGGGAGCTTTGGGAAAGCAGGCTCGGAAAGGGGTTAAGAGCTTGGAAAAGCTCCCTGAGAGCCCATCGCTGTGATGAGTTGTGAGCGCTCAGCCCCTCTGCTGTGGGCTCTGCAGTGACAAACATCTCCCTCCCATCAATAAGAGATGGTACAATACACTCGGTGACAAATAAGAAGTTGTTGTGGTACCTTTGACTTTAAAGCAGGAGAAATAACCCCACTCTAATGTGATCTACCGTGTCTTTATATTCCCAAGCGTGTCACCCCGGATCGGAGCTGGGGCTCTGATTTAATATCCTCATGGAAACCAGTGCCCTCATCCAATTACCACGGGGATTTCGGAGCAGTCAGCAGCTGAGATGCCTGTAGCCTCCAGCATAGGAGTGAGCCCCATGGGGGGACCAGACCCACACTGATCTGACCAGGGCACCCCAAAAGCGCTGCAGGGTCCTGGGTTCATTCATCCCCCCAACAGGAGCTGTACCAAGGACTGGGTTACACTGGTGGGAAGTGGGGGAGCAGCAAAGCATCGCTGCAGGCAGCGGAGGAGGGTTCTGTGCATCACGTCCCCAGAGATTTCCACTTAGAGCAGGACTGAAATCCCTCTGTTTCGTCCTCGAATGCCTGCTGCTCCGAATCCCCCTGCAGGCACGGAGCCTGGATGCTCGCTGGTAATCCTGCATCATTTATTTTCATTGGCTGACAGAAGAAAAGTGCCGTCAGAAAACTGATGTTAGCTCTGCTGGCTGGCGTCGAAAATGTTGCTTTAATTGTATTTTATTTGGCAATAAGGAAATAGAAGCAGCGACAAAACCCTCCAGATATTCTGCCCTTCTCCCCCCACCCCCCTTCCCCCCATTCCGAATTTCAATTTGGTAATTTTATGACTATGTTTCAGATAAAGCCCAACAAAGCACATGAAAGTAAGAGAAGTGATTTATCCTTTTCAGTAGCACAGGATCTTTGGGCATATTTCTCAGCCTGTAAATATTCAGACTGTTCAAAAACCAGAAAAAGACTGGGTTGGGTTTTTTTTTCCAACCAAAACCCCGCTGGTTTTTTTTCAACCCCCCCCCCCCCCCCCCCGTCTTTTTGATCTCTAAAGGCAAAAGCAGGGATGTGTTGGACATCCGAACTGAAGTAACACCCACACTGGGCAGCTTCACACCCTCCAGCCTGAGCCTGGATATGACACCGTGTCCTGCTGGGATTTTACACTTCCAAGGACATTTCCATTGGCAGGGAGGGTGGGACAGGGACTCCAGCACAATTCATGCGCTTCCCAAAGAATCAGTATGATCGATTTGCTATTGAAATAGGAGGAAGAGGCTGGCTCATGCTTTGCTCCCCCTAACACCGATGCTGGATGGGAGCTATGTGGTCTGGCTTTGATTTGGGGTTTCCCTGACCTTTTCGCAGCATCTCTGCAAGTCAGGAGGATAAAACCTTCCAAACTACTGTGACATTTAGAAACCAACCCTCTGCCATCAGTACATAAACCTGAGGATTTCTCTGTGCCACCCATAATAAAACCCTCTGAGTATTGACTTAGCCAGCCCAGCCGAGCATCCCGAGCATCCTTTAGGTACCACCGCAGGTTTCTTTGCTGCATAAGCTCTTCTCACACCCAACGTGGCAGCGATGCCTTCAAAGCTTTGGGGCGCTGCTCACGGTGCAGAGGGCTCCAGGGAAAGGGTTAATGGGTGGGCAGAGGCAGCGCTGGGGAGTTGCTAGGAGACTTGGGGCTTTAGGATGCGGGATGTGATGCTCAGCCAATGGAGGAGTCCTCTGAGGAGTAAATCTGCTAATTCGGGCTTCATTGATTGCCGGGAATTAGGGGTGGATGTGGGTACAGCTGAGGAGGGTCAGCAATCCTCCTCCCACCCGGGGCTGGTGCTTTCCCATCCTGCTCCTGCGCTTTCAATTAAACCACTGAATTAATGTCTTGCAATAAACTCGGCCGCTATTGCAGTTTGCGTTGGGATTCATCATCACTTCTGCAAATTGCTATATTAAACAGAGAGCTCTTGGTAGCTGGGGACGGAAAGCCAGGGATCCGGCTGGGATTGGGGTGCCCACCCCTCCTTTGGGGTTAGTGTTTACCAGCTAAAAGCCCTTTAGGGGTGCTGCTGATGGTGATGGCACAGGGAAGGCACCACCACCTCCTGCGCACCTGCATATGCTCCTCCAGATGGCCCGGGCTGCTGCTCTTCATGCGGGAAAAGGTTTGACATGAGAAGCTTGCCAGCGGTTTTGGAAGGGTTTTGGCTGATTTTGGCTGGATTTCCATCCCTCTTCCCTTGCTTCCCAGAGCTCCAGCCCATTTGCCATCAGTAAGTGGATGGAGCAGCAATGGCGGTGGAGTGGGGAAGGGGGGAGCAGAGGGGCTGCAGATGCAGGTACAGCAATGCACCCCAAATTGAGCTGCTTTCAGGCTGGATTCTCGGCTGCTGGGAAGCTGAATTGCTCCTCTCTATAGAGCCCCACAGCCAGACCCTCTCACCAGCTCCTGTGTCCGCTTGTGCCACCATCCCCTGCCCCATTGGAAGGACAGGAGGGCTCCCTTAGGTGCCTGGCACTCTGAACATCCATCCCAGCAGGATCCAACCTGCCTCTGCTCTAAGACAGGACCTTTCCCCACCAAGGAGCTCCTTGCATTGCCTCTCTTCACCAAGGGGTGGGATAGGATGGAATAGGGGGGACACAGACTTCCTGCTGCACCCCAAGCCTCGTAGAGGAGCAAGATCCACCCCAGGGCAGGATCTGGCCCCTCCAGGGACTCCAGGATGCCAGCTTTTCACAGAACCAGTGGATTACAGCACATCAGCTCCAATCGATACCGTGCCGTGGCAGGAAGCAAAAGGAAACAAGGAACAAAAAGAGAATTCTCATTTGTGGAGGATTTGGGGCTTTTGTAGTGTTTGGTGGGAGAAAAAGAAAAGAGCCTGAGAAAAGACTGCGGGGGGAACACAGCAGGGTCCTCCCAACCAGGGCACCACCAGGGAGATGGGCATGGGATGGGAGCAGGGTGGGCATAGGGTGCTCCACTTCCACCCAGCACAGGGGGGTTGAGTCCTTCCTGCCTGGAGGAGGGCATCCACAGGGGGTTTAGCACAGAGGATAAAGAAGGGACGCTCAGCCCTCGGTCTGGTCCTGCTGAGATCCTCACAAAGAGCAACCAGGCTTGGAGATGCTCTGGACAAAAGTGAGGGGTTAAAGACAGGTTTTTGCTGACCCAAAGCTCTTGCACAGGGATGAGCAGAAGAGATGCCCCGGGAGCTGCTGCCACAGACCCACTTTTGTCTGCAGCCCAAGCCCTCTGTGCAGGTAGTTTGTCTCATTGTCTGAGGTATTGATTCCCCCAGTGGCAAGCAAAGGCCCTGGCACAGCGAGTGGTGTCACTGATGGTCAGAGCGCTCTGCCCTTGCAAGAAATAGGCTGTTCCCTGGACCCCAAAATGGCCTTTTCCTATGGGACACGGTGGGATGGGGGATCCTGCACAGGGGACAGGAGTGGGGTCACCATGGGCTGCCCCGCTCCCATACAGGGAACCTCAGAACAAGGACAGCACCCAGGGGGGACCTGGCCTGGTTCTGTCACCCCATGTCAGTGGCTTGGGGGAGGACAATCTGGGTACCACAGCACGGCTCTCCCCAGGGCTGCTTGGGATGAGGCTCACGTGCCTGCTCTGCATTGCGAGCTCTCATCGGCGCAGGGCGAAGAGCTCCAAAGGAGCTGCCCTTTCATTATTAATATGGTGATGATGTTTGATGCTGCGTGTGCACAGCGACGGCTCTGCCTCGGGTGGCACCAGCCACGGGAAGGGGTCGGTCCCTTCGTCAGCCTTTCCCCCATCCCAGCACCGCTCCGTGTCTCAGGTGGACATGGGTCCTCTCGGCTGCCCTGGGGATGCAGACCGTGAGCGCAACAGGGAGGGTGAAGCACCACTGAGCTCTGTCTCATGGTGTCTCACTCTTCATGCCCCCACAGGATCATGAAGCCAACCTGACCCCAGCCCCTGCCCACCGCCACCACCGCTGTGATTCCCACAGTCTTGGACCACGGAATAAAAGACAGTGTCTGGATCTGGGTTTAAAAGACTCATTTCAGTGCACGGGTTCAATCTCTTGTTGCTTCAGTTGTTTTCTGCCCTCAGGCCAAGCCAGGACCCCCGGGCATTGTGAGCAGAGCCAGTGCGGGGAAGGGAAATGCTGCTGGGAGCCGCAGCAGCCTCCCGGCATCCTCACATCAAACCTCTCTTCCGTTTTTGCCCTCCGGCCACAGCCCGAGACATGAATCATCCCTCGTCTGTGATTGATCCAGGCTGGGCTGCTGGCAGAAGCCCACTCCCCAACCAAACAAGCTGCTGTCAGCCCCGGGGAGTTGGCTGTGCCCAATGGACCCTGGCCCCAGTGTGTGCCCAAGTCCTTACACCCTGAGCATCCCATCCCTGCTGGCACAGCTGGTGGGGATCCAGGGCTGTGGGGCCACTGGAGGTGCAGGGTGGGAGCCAGGGATCCTTCCCAGGTCCCAGTGCTGCATCTACAGCCAGACCCCATCACGGGTAGCAGGAGGTGACATGGCTTCGTGTGAGTCAGTGATGAGCCAGGCCAGCAAACCTGCTGGGGTGGCTTACCCTGAGCATCACTCGCATTTGTAGAATCATACAATGGTTTGGGTTGAAGGGACCTTAATGCTCATCCAATTCCAGCCCCCTGCCACAGGCAGGGACACCTTCCACTAGAGCAGGTTCCTCCAAGCCCCGTCCAACCTGGCCTTGAACACTGCCAGGGATGGGGCAGCCATAGAAACACAGCCCTTCACCGCTCTATTGCCGCAGCTCAGAGCACCACACACGAGCCTAAAGTCCAGGAGCATCACTGACACCCACTGAGCAAGACCCTGCACCCCTATGTCAGGGTGCAGCAGGGTCACCCCACGCACGACAGGGGCTACAAGTGTCCAGCCCTGCTTGCACAACCCCATCCTCCCCTCCCGCAGCAGCCCCGCGGGTCGGCGGTGGGTGATGTCAAGGTATGTTGGCTTGCAAATTAAACGTCAGCGGCTGCACGGTCCCGGCTCCATCTGCAGAAAATGAGTTGCTGGACTTGGAGAGGGTCCAGTTGTGCAGCTCGGCGTGCCTAACACCCAGGGCTGACAAGGCACTGAATCACTCCTGCCCGCGCTGCCAGGCCGCGCGGAGCCAAGATACATTTCTTTTTAATGATAAGTTTTTATTGTTTGGAGTTCAGCTAAAACAGCCTCCTGGGTGCCCGCGGCCTCCTGCTTCCAGAGCAGCCAAGTGGTGCGGGGATGGAGCCTGGCTGGCGCTGGCGTGCTGAGCACCCCACCAGTGCAATGAGCTGGACGGTCTCAGCTGTAAAGGGAAGTCCTTGAAAAGCATCCGCAGGGAAGGAGCTGGGCTGCCAGCCATGAGCATTGCCCGGTAAATCCTCACAACATCCCTGCAGCCAAAGGCAGGATTTGGACCTGGCTGGGAGACAACACGCCCCAGAGAGCCTTAGGGCACTGATTGCCAGCCCAGCACTCAGGCAGCTCTGTCTGAAATGGGGTATGTGTCCTGGGAGATGCTGCTTGGACCCCTGGCCCCCAGCACACACAACCTGCCACCCCTGTGGTACCTGCCATGGCAGGGAGGCAGCCCCCACCCCAGTGAAGCCACATGGGAACTGATGGAAGGGTTTCAATTGGGGTTAAGCTCCAGGGAATGAGAGCCAGGGGGGTTCAGAGCATCCCTCAGCCCCATTGTGCTGTCTGCCCAGGGGCCAGCCCCACACTGCAGGAGGGGGAGTGTGCAGGGGTCTCTAGGAGGATTTCCTTGGGCTTCAAGAGAGAATCCAGCCTCCCCCCAGCCGGATTAGCCCGGTGCTGAGCCCGCACTGCTCTCAGGATGCTCCTCTGAGCCACTCAGTAGCGCTCCTGCCCGCAGGTCAGACAAGCGGCAAATAAAAGATTTAAGGGAGGTGCTGCAAAGGTACGGTAAAGAAAACCACATCCCGGAGAGATGGTGGTAAATCAGGATGTGGGGGGGGGGAATGGTGTGTGGGAGCTGGCTGCACGCAGGGCCAGCACTGCTGCTTGGGGCTGGGAACGCTGGGCTTTGGGCGAGGGATGCTCCAGTGGGCATCGGTGTGACCCTGTGTGCCGGGGGTCCCTGCCGCTGCCTCCCCCCAGCCAGCACCAGCTTTCCACCATACACTGGGTTTTGTTAAGAGCCCCCTGCTACCCTTGGGCACACTGGTTTGGAGGAGGGGGGCAATGCCAATGCCCTCCCCCTCTCTGCCCATCCCTGCCTTAGCGGTGGATCTGAGCCCTGTCACCATGGGGTGCTGAGATGGGGACCGGAGCCTTGGAAAATGGGTGAGCGGGTCCCCGGGACACCCACCCCCCCCCCCCCCGGCCCCGAGCACCCCGTAACACGCAGGACCCGCTGGCCCCAACCGCTCCTTACCTGCTGCCGCCGCTCCAGCTGTGCGCCGCATCTGGGCAGCTGCGGAGCCCCGGGGCAGGGCGAGGGGCTCGGATCCGGAATGACTCCGGAGCCACCGGGGTTGGGGGAGAAAGCGGGGGAGCCCCCGGGGCATCGCCGGGCGGTGTCCCCTGAGCGGGGCAGGGGGAGCCCCGGGGGGGGGGAGCGGGGCGGGCGGGGAGGGAAGATCCACCCCCGTGTTCGTGCCCGTGTCCTCCCTCCCTCCTCTTCCTCCCTCCTCCTCTTCCTCCTCCTCCTCCGCCGCCGCCGCCGCCCGTCCTCCCGCCGCGGCCAGCCGGGCCGGGGGCTGCGCTGCCGGGGCCGGGGGTCTGAAGGGGTCCGGGGGGGCTCTGAGCACTTGTGCTGGAAGTTGGCAACGCGATGGGGAACGAGCGCTGGAAAACCATGGGAGGAGCCTCGCAACTTGAGGATGGGCAGCAGGAGAAATCGCAGGTAACAGGGCGGGGGGCGGCGGGGGACAGCGGGGGGCAGCCCGGGGGTCCCACCGCATTTTATCCCCCTTCCCTTTATCTCGGTTCTCCCCATGGAGCCTCTCTCCCGGTGCAGTCCGGTGCTGTACCCGCCGTGCGGAGCCCCCGCGCTGCCTCCCGTCACCCCCATCCCCAATTACCGAGTTCTTTACCCGCACCCAGTGTCCCCCCACCCTCCAGCCTCTCTGCCGGGCAGCGGGTGACGCTCTGGGGCAGCCACACACGCCTGCGATGCTTTAAACTGCTTAAATAACCCTGCAAAAGGGATTTGGCATCTCAGCTCCCTGCTGCAGCCAGAGGCATCCCTCTCGCTTCGGGGTCTCCCAGCTGCTTGCGGCCTTGCCTTAACCTCCAGGACCGACCCCCGCAGGGTGCTGGTGTTGCGGTGGGGTGCGGTGAAGCGGTGGCAGAGCCTGCGGTGCCGCACACGTGCCGGAGCCTGTTCTCACAACCGGCCGCACGTGTCCAGCCCAGCGCGCAGGTAGCGGCCATCTGCCCGGCCTCCAGGCGCCGAGGGGCTGCGAGCAGGTGGGGGAGCGGAGGCACAAAGCGGCGTGGTGGGAAGGGAAGGAGTGCGGAGCGTGGGCAATAGTGCCTGGGAAGAGCTGGGGGACAGCGATGGAGCCTGTGGGTCAAGGGAAGGAGCTGAAGAGGGCAGCGCCCGCCGCTGCTCTGCACCCCGATGCTGGGTGAGCAGCCATGAGACACGCTGACTCCCAGGTCTGCCACTTCCCTGTCCTCCTTCCACTTGCGGCGATGCAGGAAAGGGACTGCTGCCTGACTTCTCCCTTCTGCACGCCCTCCTCTGAGCCCTCTCCTCCCCGCTCAGTTCATCCATGGCAAAGGGCTCCCTTGCCTTGCTGGAGAGGGGCTGCCAGCACTGGGAGACAGCAGAAGCTCCAGACCCCAGCGAGGAACCTCACTCTCCTCTCCCCTTCCTGGCACGCATCCCCTCCATGCAGGGCTCCAAGCAGTGGCATCTGGCTGAAGCCTCTATCCAACCAGCTCTGTGTCCCCCCATGGCTCCAAGGATGAGCTGGATAGGATGGATCGGACCCCAACACCCATACGGGGCTGGACAACACAGTCCAGAGCAGTGGTTCAGGCAGGGGCTTGCAAAGGAGGGACAGAGTATGCTGCACAGCCTGTTTCCCAGCTCCTGTAAGCTCCAGTGGAAACCCATCCCATCCCATCCCACCTGCATGCTCACCCACGGAGCCAGCTTGGCGTGATCACCAGCCCTCTCCTCTTCTTCCTCTCCCCGAGCTGCAAGGCACGGCGTGCTGTAGGAGCAGTGGCAGGCAGGCTTTGGATGACGGAGGAGAGCAGGTAACGGGAGTGGGATGCAGTTGGTCTGCCTCTGTGCCTGCAGGGACACAGGGAAGTGCAGCATTAGGCTCCAGGAGGATGTGGGGAGCAGCGGGGTACAGGAGCTACAGCCCCATGGTGAGCAGGAAGGGGGCTGCAGCCCTGCACAAAGCTGAGCAGTAGCAGAGCTGGGCAGGCAGGAGGATGGAGAGGGACGGGCAGGGGAGCAGTGAGTGGCTGGGTTGTGCAATGAGCTGTTGGAACAGCTCTAGAGTGAGCAATGGGTTGGGGGGTCCAGGGGCTGGCCCTTGCTGTCCTGGGGCTGCTTTGGAGCTGGGGGCACCCCGGCAGTAACGTGGGGGGTACCTGGACTAAAGTTTGCTGCAGCAGCTGAGCCCTGGCAATGCAAACCTCAGCGTTCACCCACCCCAGAAGCGCGGCAGGGGTCCTGGTTTGTACCATGGCTCGGTGAGCAGAGCGCCCAGGGGTGCCTGTGATCACTGCTACCATAGCACAGCTCAGAGCTTGCCTGGCGAGCCGGCACAGAGCAGCGGCTTTGGCAGGAGCAAAGGGCACCTCCTCCTCGAGGAGCATCTCCCACGGCAGAGCTCAGCCTCTCCTGCCACCTCCCTCCATCCATGCTCCCCAAGGACCAGCCCATCTCCAGCTCTGCTCTCGCTGTCTCGGGGACAATTTGGCTCCTTTCCTTCCCTCCCCACAGGCTGCATGCGCTGGAGCTGCTGTCTCCCTTCACCCAGCACGGGCACTCGTGGGGAACACTTGGGGGGCATGATGGGCATTGGGGACCCACAGCCCCAGGGTGCAGGGCAGGCACAGTGTGACTGGGGCACCAAGGACCTTGTCCCATGGGTGGCCAAGCATTGAGCTAAACCTAAACCAGCGCAGGTCATGGCTCAGCTTCACAGCCGGGGTACAACAGTGCCGTGGTTCCTGCCCGAGGCTCCTTCCCAAGCTCCATCCCCAGCTCCAGAGCAGGTTCTGCTCTTCCTGGGCACATCCCGGACTCACAGCTTCTGCTCTCCTTAGGAAGAGGTGATGTGGAGACACCGGGACCTCCAGCCCGATGGGTGTCCCCAGGGGGACATCAATAACCAAGGGCAGGGCGATGTCCTGCAGCTGTCTGAAGGTCCTGCCAGGAAGACCCAGCAGCCTAAGGCCATGGCACGGGCAGCAAAGACCCTGGAGTCACCAGGGCTGTGTCCATGCTGGGGCAGGAGCATGGGGCAGAGGTGTCTGCAGGGCCCCATGCTGGGAGCTGAGGGGATTGAGGGGACCCACACCCCACTTCGGAGCATCGCTGGTGCCGCTGGTGGAGCGTTTCCCTCCTCTCCCCACTGCAGGTTGCCAGGTAACACAACCTGCCAGCAGGATGCTGTGGGACTCGTAAAGCTGCCGCCGCGTGGGATCTGGTGGTGGCAAGCAGAGGGGGGTCACTTGCCAAGGGGATTGGTCCCCGCTTCCTTCCCCAATTCCCAGTGCCAGTGGGAGGGCAGCGATGCTGGGGCTTGAAGGCTGGAAAACATCTGGATACAGCTGCGGGGTTTCAGTGTGTTAAAGGATTTGTGTGGCTGCAGGAAATGAGCATCAGCCCTGTGTGGCTCTGCTCCTGAAACCCTTGATGCTCAAATGGGTGCCTCGGTCATCGCAGCCCATCTGTGTGTCCCAGCAGGCAGGATTTGAGCTGGGAACATCAGTATGGTGGGGAGCAGCAGCGTGAGGGATGGGAGGATGCAGAGCTGCTGTGATAGCCAGGACAGCCACAGGGACATCTCACGCTTCAGATCCCAAACCACCCAATGCCGGCCTCTGGTCCCTCCTGTCAGTTCTATGCTTGCGGGGTGCTGAGGGGCTGGACTGAGCCCAGGACCCTGCTGTCCATGCAAGGTTGTCAGTGACAGGCACCTTTGTCTGGCACCATCCTGCTGCCCCCCCGCTGCCCCTCGTGCCCCCAGGCCAGGGCTCCATATCCACAATCACAGGGCAAACTCCTCCACGTGTTGCTCACCAAAAGCTCCCTTCATTGCCTTTGACATCTTTTAATGCACACCAAGGGGCTGAGCCTGGGGCTGCCTCACTGCAAGGTCCCTGCAGGGTAGCTTCGCATTCAACCCAGCACCATTTGCATCTCCAGCCTCACTCTATGGGCTAGAGAAAACACCCAGAGCATCCCCTGGGGCTGGTGGGACACGCATGGACCGCAGGCCCTTGGTCAGACCAGCCCCACTGCAGCTGGGGGGTCACCTTAATGCAAATGGTTGCGGGAGCGTGCATGAATTGAAGGGTGCTTGAAGGAAGGTGTCACTCCAGATAGATGTGCACAGGAGGGGACAGGGCCTGGGCAATCTTTGCAGATGCAGCAATTTTCCCCTCGTTTCTGGGGAAAGCAGGCTTTGTCTCTCCGAATCTGCAGCGTTCTGGCAGCCCTGCAATGCCTTGTGACAGCCGCGGCCGGGGTCAGGGGAGAATCACAGCCTCTGTCCTGCAGGTGCAATGAGAAGGGGAGCTGGCGGGGGGGACAGGGGCTGATGGGGTTAGGAGGCAGCTCGCTCCCTCTCGTTGATGGCAGCGCTTCCCACTCTGCAAGGAGAAAAGGCTCTCGGTGTGCACGGAGCAGCTCCCATGGGCTGAGCCAATGGGTCCCTGCAGCAGCAGAGCTGCCCCAGGGGCTTTGGGGGGGTGTCAGAGACCTTTTCTATAGCAACTCCCCATCACCAGAAGCTCTGGATCAGGTCTGAGGGCTTTGTGAGCAGCTCTGCTCCCCACCAGCAGGCAGCGAGGGCACAAGGGGGACTGGGATGTGTGGTCCTGCGCAGAGCAGGTCCCCACGATGCTTTGGGTGCCATGTCCCCATCATCTACCTGCAGCCTCCTCTTGGTTCAGCCCCTGCCTTCCCTCTCCTCCTTGCTACCCCTGCAGTCCCTGCTTTGGGGGATACAGGGGGTGTTTTCCCTTTTTCTCCCCATTTTTGTGCCCAGGGCAGCAGGGATCCCTGCACTGCACCTCCACTGGAGCATCACCTCCTTAAATAACACACACCATCGGCTGCTCTCGTTGTTATTTCATGCCTCCAGCTCCAGGCGGGTTTAGCTGCTTTGTTCACCATGGTCTCCGTGGTCCCCTCCTCTGCCATCACCCCCATGTCCAACATCACCTCCCTCATTGCTGGACCCCCCCCCCCCCTCCCCAAAGCCTGTGAGGGTTTGAACCCACCTGTGGGATGAAGGGCAGCGGGATGGGTGCGATGGTGTCCGTGTCTCTGCCCGCAGAGGATGAGCTGCGGGTACATCCTGTGCACGGTCCTGCTCTCGGTGGCCGTCCTCCTGGCCGTGACGGTGACGGGGGCCATCCTCTTCATGAACCACTACCACACCCCCGTCACCGAGTCACCCCCGGTCATCAGCACCAACCCTGAGGAAGCCAACGCGCTGGTCACCATCGAGAAAGCCGACAGCTCCCGCATCAACATCTTCATCGACCCCAACTGCCCCGACGCAGCGGGCACCGTGGGGCGCCTGGAGGGGCTGCAGAGCTCCTTGCTGCGCGCCGTCACCGACCACGATGCCGAGGCCAAGGCCAGCAAGAGCCAGCAGAAGGCTCTGCTGGTCACCGTGGCGGATGAGGTGGCCAAGCTGCTGACACACGCCGTGCAGCTGCGTGCCGACTGCGACGGCCTCAAGAAGGGGCACAGCGCCATGGGGCAGGAGCTCAGCGCCCTGCAGGGAGAGCAGGGCAGGCTCATCCAGGTGAGCTGGGGCTGGGGGTGATGCCAGGTGCTCCTTGGGGACCCTCATGTACTGATGTCCCCAGGGACATGGCTGCTTGCATCCCTTGCCCATGGTATCCGGGGGAGATGAACTGAGGTTTAAGATGGGTGGTCGGGAATTGATCAGCTCTGAGTGGAGCTGGGCACAGCACAGGACCATCCCAAGGGTTGTTCATGCAGCAATCATCCCCCCCCCCCCCTTATTTAGAATCCCTCACATTTCCCAGTCTATGGGCTGTGTTGAAACACTTACCTGGGTATGCCAGGGGCACCACTGGATGCTCGGCTCCATGCCCATCCCTCCTGGTGCTCATCTCCCTCCATCCGGAGCTGCTCAATCCCGCTGCTTCACTTCACTCCCCATCCTGCTGCTCTGACACAAGCCACCCCATGTCACTCACCCAGCCCGGGTCACCTCAGGGGATGGCAGAGAGCTGGCGGCTGTCTCAGGACACGGCTATTCCTGCCTCCTCCATGATCCCATCCCTTGCCCAGAGATGCTCTTTATCCCACGGGGTGGCGTCACCAACACCCCCAAGTCTGGGTGACAAATAGGAGCTATCTGGACCCTGACACCCCCAGCCAAAAAGCATTGGAGATGCCATATGGGATCTGCTGTGGTTTCTATGTCCCCACTGCGTGCCCACGAGCCCATAACCTGGCAGGGAGCATTGCTGCCATAGCCTGGCCATGGGAGCAGGCAGAGCATCCTCACTGCGGGTGGTGAAGGGGCTGTGGTGTGGAAGGGGTTTAACCACATTTAACCACAGTTCCTTTCCCCCTCCTGCCCACAGCTGCTCTCGGAGAGCCAGACCAACATGGCTCGGCTGGTGAGCTCCGTCAGCGACGTCCTCGACACGCTGCAGAAGGAGCGAGGTGGAGCCCGGCCCCGGCTCAAGGCTGACCTGCAGCGAGCACCGGCCAGGGGAGCGCGGCCCCGGGGCTGCTCCAATGGTGAGATGTGGGTCCTCATCAGTCCCTCTGGCAGGTCTCTGCCCCCGTGAAAAGGAGGGAGAACACTGTGTGAGGTGGGGGAAACCAGCCCGGAGAAGGGGTTTAACAGAGCAGAGGGGTTGGCAAGGTGAGGGGGGAGATGGAGCAGAAGGGAGATGGAAACTTGTGTCCTAGAAGGAGCGGTTCTCACCGTGCAGCCTGCAGTTGTCCACAAACCAGCCTGCCAAGCCAGCACAAAACCCACTTCACACCCTTGCAGACCTCCTTGCTCTCCATACAGATGCAGCTCTAAAAAAAGCAGAGTAAAAGGGGTAAAAGCAGAGCAAGAAGAGACCATTCACCTCCATTCGGGCACAGAGGGCAGCGCTGTACGGGACTCACAGCCACATTCTTCAGCATTTGGTTGAGATGAAGCTGAGTAAGACTGTCCTGGGGCTGTGAGCAAGTGCTCACACTGCCTGCAGCTACCTCCAGGCATCAGCTCCCTCATCCCCATCTGGGTCCCTGCCTGCCTTTGCAATCACACAGGGACACGGGGTCAGTCCTGGCTGCCCGGAGAGGTCCCCATGGTGGCTGCATCCCCCTGAGCATCACTCGCTTTGAGCATCAGAGGAGAAAGAGCAAGGCAGCACCAAGCAGCCAACTAGAGCTGGCAGCAAGGTTGAGAGCCTGAAAGAGATGGCAAGACATCAAATTAGATCACTAATTAACCAGCCTTCCTCTTGTCCCACCCCATCCCAATGCCACCCTGCAGGCTCCCGGCCCCGAGACTGCTTTGACATCTATGTGAGCGGACAGCAAGAGGATGGGATTTACTCCATCTTCCCCACACACTATCCCTCCGGCTTCCAGGTCTACTGTGACATGACAACCGATGGGGGTGGCTGGACGGTGAGCTGCTGCCGTGCTGGGGATGCCAGCGTGCTGCCAACGCTGGCCATGGGATGCTGGGGTGGGAGATGTCACTCTTGGCACTTGAATGTGTCATTGGGATTGGGGGAGAAATGTTAATGGGGTCTGGCTGTGCATGGGGGGCCGGCTCCCTTAGGGAAGTGAGCAAATGGGCTTGGCCATGTTACCTGTGCCAGCACTGCCCAGTGCTTCCAGCCAGAGCACAGTGGCTTTGCCTTGGGTCTGGGGAGCTGGAAATGGAGGGTGGTTTAATGCAGGGAGCTGGATGCCATGGCTGGAGCTCATCCTTGGTGGGGCCGGTGCCATGGGACACGTGGCTGTGCTTTGCCCTGTCCCTGTGGTCCTGGTGAGCTGGGACCAGGATAGACCCCAAACATGGCACACTTTGCCTTGTCTAATGCAGGGGTGCACAGGGGGGCTCATTCACTGCGCTCATTCACTCATTCATTGCCCTGGCCTATTTGCTTTGCTGCAACGTCCCCATGATGCTCCATCCCTGGCAGTGTTCAAGACCAGGTTGGACAAAGCCTTGGGTGCCATGGTTTAGTGTGAGGTGTCCCTGCCCATGGCAGGGGGGGTGGAACTGGATGATCTTAAGGTCCTTTCCAACCCTAATTATTCTATGATTCTATAATAATAAGTAATAGTAACAGAGGCAGTGAGCAGGGTGTGCCAGGGAGCTGGCAGGGGCTCAGTGGGCAGCAGCCTCTCCCTAAGGCCAGGCTGGGTGAGCCCAGCAGCCAGCACCCCTCCATCTGGGTGCTCTAGGAAACAAATCCCCACGATCTGATTCCCATAAGAAGCTTTGAGCAGTGCCGGGACAGAGCTTACCCCGCTGCCCTCGAGGGGCTCTTGAGCCTCCGACCTCAGTGCCCAGCGCCCACCCCTGCGGGCGGCCATGCACAGCTTGTACCAGTGGGGAAACTGAGGCACGGCCGGGAACCAGCTCCTGGGGGGCTCATAGAGGGGAAAAGGGGGGACCGCCCTTGGCTCGCCAGGGTGGGAAGGGTCCTTGCGAGCCCCGAGCGCAGCCTCCGGCAGCGCCAGCCGAGCTCAAGCGCTGCCCGAATCGCAGCCCAAGGTGATTAGCGAGGCACTCAGGGGCTTATTTAAAGCTGCTGCAGACGGGAGGGCTCCGGCTGGGCTGGGAAGGGGGCGAAGGGAAGGATTTGACACCAGCAGCGCCGTGGGCTCTGTCAGCGGGGCGGGCAAGGCGCGGCCAAGGAGCCGAGCCAGGTGCCGAATCCCGGCGCTCCGGAGATGGGCGCATCCAGAGCAGCGCTGAGGATGCTCGCCCCAGGCTCCCGTTCCCGTTTCCTGGGGTTGCTCTGCAGCACAGGGTCCTAAACGTACCTGCGGTCCCTTGGGGTGCAGGGGGTGTCTGAGCCATGTCCCATGGGGCTGGGGGTGCAGGGTGGTCCTTGGGGCTCTCCAGGGCTCCAGGTGCAGCGCAGAGCCTGGGAAATTTCCCTCCTCCTCCTCCTCCGGAGCGCTCACTCCTGACATTTGGGCTCATTTGCATGTGGGTGGGTGGATGGAAGCGATGGCAGCAGCTGAATCAATTTTGACTCGGGAGCTTGGGAGCTGCTGAGCTCAGCTTTAGCCTGCATGGACAGCTTAGGGACCTCGGGGGGCTGCCCTGACAGCCTGCTGGGGACAAACCTGGCCGGGGTGGCTGCTCAGCACCATCCTGTCCCCATTGCTTCACCTCTAGTGTCACCCCATTCGCTTGCCGGAGGTCCTTGGTCATTCGTCTTCATTGGGAAGGCTGAGCAAGGCACAGCGCTCGCTGGACCATCGCTTCTGCTTCCCACTGTGGCCACATCCAGCCTGGGATGGTCTGGTTCAGTGGCAACAGGAGCATCCGCATCCTGTGCTCAGCACCGACTTTAACTGCAGCTGAGCCAAGCACGGCAGCAGCACCAGGATGCAGCCATGTAATTGCTCATCCTGACCCCGACTTCCCACTTTGGCACTCACCTCCAGCATGTAATTAAAGTAATAACAGGGTGATGGAGGGCAGGGGGAGGCTCAGCATCCTGGAGGCCCGAAAAAGCTGCCTCTTCACATGCTGTTGTCTTTGGAAGTCTTTGCAAACATTCCATGCACCTCATGGTGCCCCTGAGCCTCCATCGCTGCCCTGCTGGAGCTGGGATCAGCATCTCGGCTCCGTAAGCAACGGTGCTGTGATGGCTCTGGCCACCTCAGCATCATTGTCCACAGTGGGAAAGCTGAAGGATGCGTAAGAAAAGGCTGTGCCAGCAGGGTGAGGGCTGTGGTAATGTTAAGTGACAGCTTCCAGCTTCATGGGCACCTGTCACACTGAGGATGCTGGTGGGGATGGCTGCACCCATCCTGCTCATCACCCGCTGGAGGGTCCTGGAGCGGGCTGGGGTTTTGAGCAGACACCAATGCATTTACACTCAGGCTGGGCTGAGCCGAAGGCAGGGGCTGAGAGCAGCCTGAGGTGACACGTGCTGTTCCCAAAGGATAGGATTTATGTGTCACCATGAACGGGGACAAGACACTTCTGCCGGTGGGGACAGTGCTGCCGGTCACAGTGCTCACCGGCTGTGACACAGGGTTGGCGCTTCCCAGGGTCTGGCTCCTGTGGTGCTCCGAGGTTGTCTTCTCCATCACTGAACCCAAAGATGGAGATGGGGGCTGCAGGGAACCCCACAGGGCTGAGGCTACGGGGTCCATGCTGTGGCTGCTGGAAACCAGGAGCTTGAGCACTGAGGTGTGAGGTCGAGCATCTCCCCGGGCTGTGGCTGTGATTTGAGCCTGATGGGGTTTGGTGGGAGCTGGCATCGGGGGGCTGTGAGGAGAAGGAGCAGAGCCCTCCCTCCCCGCTAGCACCATGGCAGGCACCGGCTGGCGCTCCCACTTTCCTCTGGTTTTAACCCATTTTCTGGCTTGGCACCTTTGCAGGAGCCTGTCCCTGCCCTGTGAGCTCAGAGCGACCGGGGGAGGCAGAGAGCGGGGGAGATAAATATTTTAGCTTTGCCTTTAAAGAAGGGAAGGAAATCCTTTTTGCTTAAGAGGAGGGTGATGCATATTTGATGAGGAGGAGCAGAGCAGCGAGGCAGGGCTGCGAGCCTGCGGTCACCGGTGCTCACAGCACCCCGGTGCGGGGAGGCAGCTCCCACATCCCCGGCGGATGCAGGGGTGAAGCACAAGGGATGATGAGGATGGAGCAGGAGCCTCAGGAGGACACAGCACGTCCAGCAACCTCCCGGCCTGCTTTCAAGCCCCTCGGGGCTGAGCTCGGTGGGCAGCGAGGCTCCAAGGGCTGCTCCGATGCCTGGGGTGATGATTCCTGAGCATGCCAAAAGCTCAGCCACGGGGACGTGCCCCGCACGCTTCCCTGGGCACTGCTCAGCAATTGGCCTATTTACAACCTCGGGTCAAAGCCGATTAGGAGGGAGATCGGTGCCGCTTCTGCTGCCTTCCCTGCATGGCAGCACTGGAGCCAAGGAAAATCAGCTTCAGGGCCCCATCCAGCACCATCCCCCTTCCCAGCAAGCCTCAAGAAAGCCCCTTTAAATAGGCTTAACCACAGCTTCTCAAGTGCTCAACGCAGGGATAAAAATTAAGGCTCTAATTCTAGAAGGTAAGTACAGCAGGATCAGAGCCGTGCCGAGGAGCGCGCCGGAGCAGGGCATCTGCAGCCCCCCAAAACACCCATTGTAAAGGGCAAACACAAGCTGAGTCTCCTTTGCATTCTGGGATGAAACCCTGCCTGTGCAAGAGGGTAGGAGCAGCCAGGAGCATCCCTGCGGCACGGCAAAGCATGGTGCTTCCCGGCCGGCACAAGGACTCGGCTGCATTGCCCGAGCCTGGATGCTGGAACCAGGGTGAATGGGCTCAGCAGCACAGCCCAGACTTAGAACCAAGGTGCCAGCACATGGGATGGCTGTTCCCAAATCATTGCTGCGGCCATGGGAACGCAGCACTTGGTGGCAATCGGGCAGGCTGGCTCAGCCAAGTTTAATGCAATTAATCCAGGGCTGGAGGCTTAATTAAGTTCAAATGGCTGGACACAGAACAGCATTTTCTGGATCAGTGTCAACAAATCAAGCCCAAAAGTATGGATAAAAGGGGGATGAAACGCACAGGGCATGACGTGCTGATGAGCAACGGGAGAGGAAAAAGGGAGGAGGAAAGATGTGCTCAGCCTCAGGGATGTGCCCATGGGCACTGGCCACCTTCCTGCAGGAGCACACTGTGGCTTTCCCAAGCTCTGCTCCCATTTCCAGGCAGAGGATCCAGCGGAGGGCTTTGAACCAACTCACCCATCCCTGGGAGCTGGCACATAATGATCCAGCATCCCCCTGGGGACCTGCACAGCAGCACATCCCTGAGCTGAAAGGGTTTAATTTGCACCATGGCGGGGAGCTCGGGGTGCGCAGGCTCGGAGCAGCCCCATACCTGATGCCCTGTGTGTTTCCTCAGGTGTTCCAGCGGCGGGAGGACGGCTCCGTGAACTTCTTCCGTGGCTGGGAAGCCTACAGGGATGGCTTTGGGAAGCTGACGGGGGAGCACTGGTTAGGTGCGTGGGGCTGGCAGCGCTGCTGGGAAGCCTGGGGTCCGCTATGCAAGGGAACGGACACCAAGACCAGGCAGGGGGGGACCGGGTGGGTGCACAGGGGCAGGGAAGCGATGGGGCTGTTGCCTCCAATCACAACCCATGCCCTTGGCCATGCAGCAAGAGCAGAGCAAGGGCTGGAGGGTGGGAATCGCTCCATGTCCTACCCCACACACTGTGTATGGGCTCCATCCTCAGTGGGGTCCCCGCATTCACCCTCTGCCTCCACCGCAGGGCTGAAGCGCATCCACATGCTGACAGTGCAGGGCAGCTACGAGCTCCGCATCGACCTGGAGGACTTTGACAACGGCACCGCCTTCGCCCACTACGGCAGCTTCGGTGTGGGGCTCTTCTCTGTTGACCCCGAGGAGGACGGGTACCCCATCTCCATCGCTGACTACTCGGGCACAGCAGGTAGGGACCCCATAGCCCATGGTGGGGCGTCAGCATCCTCCTCCGGTGCTGCACCCCTGCAGCCACAGGGAGCCGGAGGCAGGAGAGGGGCTGCATCTGGGTGTTTGCAGGCTGGGTGACCCCCAAGTGCCTTGTACATCACCAAAGGGTGCCCAGGGGAGCTCCATAGGGCAAGGAGCTTGCCCAAAGGCGAGGTGAGGGGCAGGAAGGGCCCATCATGGCTCCCTTTTCCCCGGGGCAGGTGACTCCTTCCTGAAGCACAACGGGATGAAGTTCACCACCAAGGACCTGGACAACGACCACTCGGAGAACAACTGTGCGGCTTTCTACCACGGCGCCTGGTGGTACCGCAACTGCCACACCTCCAACCTCAACGGGCAGTACCTCAAGGGCCACCACAGCTCCTACGCCGACGGCATCGAGTGGTCCTCCTGGACCGGCTGGCAGTACTCCCTCAAGTTCACCGAGATGAAGATCCGGCCTGTCCGCGAGGAGAATTAGGTGGATGGCATGAGACCCCCCCCACCCCCTGCCCTTCCCCACCGCCCCATTCCCCCATCTCCCACCCTCCCCATGCTCCCTAAGGGCTGACTCATCTTCAAGATGCACCTGGGAGCACCACTGAGGGTGTCTTTAGCCCCCAGGCACCCATGGACATCACTGGACCTTTCCTTCCTGCTGCCACAGCTCTCCTGCAGCCAAACTGGGTGTCCTGGACAGAGTGTGACCCACAGCTGGTGCCCATGGCAGAGAGGGCTGTGGGATGCAGTGATGTGGGAAGTGGTACCCAGCAAGGAAAAGGAGGGAGGGAGCAGGGCTGCAGCAGCCTGGGCAGATGGGACACCTCCATTCATCTCAGCTTCAGACACAGACACCCAGCAGTGGCCTCTGAACTGAGCTGAACAGGGACTGGGGGACACTCAGTGTGTGGAGCCCTGAGCCCCACAGAGCCCAGAGGGCAAAGCTGCTGCTCCATGGTCCCAGCTCACCCCATGGTGCTACTGGGATGGGGAGGGCTCGGCTGTGCCGGCACCAGACTGTGGCAGTGACTCCTTCTCTGGTCTGTAAACCCCTCACCTCTCCCCCTGCAAGAGGATGCAGCTACAAAGGGACAAACTCCTCAGTCCCCATCGCCCCTGGCCTGGTGCTGCAAGGACCCAGCACTGAGCAGCACGGAGCTGTTTTAGCAGAGCTTGGAACAGGGAGCACAGCGAGGAGGAGGAGGAGAAGAGGAAGGCTCTCAGCACGGCTCTGCTGCATTTTGCTGCTCTTCCCTCCCCAACCAGACCCACTCGGATCCACGCTGGGCTTTCACCATCCAAAAGCTGCAACCTTTCCCAAACCCCTTGGCTCGGGACAGCACAACCCAAGCTCTGCTCGCTCCCAGCCTGGGGATCCGCATTCATTTCTGCCCAGGATGAGCCATGCTCTGGCTCAGCACCTGCAGATATTCAAAGCCTTTCATTTCTTCAAATCCCTTTAAGGTTTTGCAAAAAGAAGCCCCAAGTGGGGCTTAGCATCTGCAGGGCCCTGATAACCAGGCACAGGCGAAGGATGCTTCTCGCCAGCCAACCCAAGGAGGAGCTGCTACAAGGTGTGGGGCTCAGTTCTGCCCCTGGCTCCCCGCAAAGACTCAAATGGGGGATCAAGTCCAAAAACTGACCCCAAAACAACCCGGCCTGAGTGGGCTCTATGGGAGCAGAGCGGGGAGAGGGACAGCCAGGACCCTGCCACGCTTTTCTGCTTGTACTACAGCAGCGATGGGGAGCAGAACCCCTGCCCTGTCCCCAAGGGACACCATCAGACTGCCCGAGGACAGCAGGAAAGCTCCCAGCATCCCTGTTTCCAGGGCAGCTTAAGGCACAGGGAGATCAAAGGCTCATCTTCCCTGCGTGCTTCTCCTTTCTTTTAAGCCTTCCCCACCTTGGATCCTGTGCTGGACAAGCCCCTTCCTCCCGCTGGGCGAGTCCCTGTCTGCCTGTCCTGGCAGGAAAACAGGGACCAGTGATGTGTTCGGGATCACCGCAGCTCCCCCTCTGCCAAAGATGCTCCTCTGAGCCTGCAGACAAGGACGAGCTCCGAGCGCAGGCACCAGCTCCACCGGCTCCATCCCTGCCCACAGGCTGGATGCTCAAACCATGGGACTCGAGGATGCTCAGTGGTGGCATTTCCCAGCCAGCACAAGAGCAGGAGCCCCCCAACAGCTTCCAAGGATCTCCCTGTGCACCTCAGGACCCCTGTGCGCAGGCAGGGAGCAGAACACCCGTGTTTGCTTTCTGTCCATCAGTTCCTATGGATGGGCTGTAGCCGGGTTTTCTAGCGCTCACCTTCAGGACAAGGAGCACACGGAGCCGTGTGTCTGGGTGGGAAGGCTCATCCCTTCCCTGGCCCCCTCCACCAGTAGTTTTCAGTGCTGGGGAGGGGATGCGGGATGCTGTACGTGCAGCTTGTCGGTAGCACACCCTTGTGTACCTGCCCCTGTCCCCCAGGACTCCCTCATGACTCTGTTTTGACTTGCACGAGAGGTATTTCATCCATGCCAAGATGCGGGATTTCCCAGGATTATTCCCGAGGGCCGCAGCCCTGAATTAGGCTAAACCCATCCTCGGTGACACCTCCCCAGGGAGGGATGGCTCGGGAGGGGGGTGGTCCAGGACCTGGCCACGTACGTTCTGACGGAGCCCTGGGCCAGGTCGTGGTGTGTAGCAGTGCTGTGAAGTCTAGGTCGTGTGTGAGTGGTGTCCAACGCTGTACATGTGGACTTTCTAAACTCCTTAATAAAAGGAACTCATCGTTACTTGGTGTGGTGGCAGCTGTGCCCGCGGAGGAGCCCGTTGTGGTGATGGCAAAGGGAACAGCACCGCGTTACCGCAGCTCCCACCGTGATACGGGTGATACTGGGCTCACACATGGCATCCAAGGACCATCCCGTCATGGGTCTGGCCTGACAAAACCCCTCTGTGTGCTGCTGGGAAGGGCTGGGGAGACCCAACAGGGCAGGGATGGGGCAGTGGAGGCAGCCCCAGGGGATGCTGCAAGGTGCCAGCGTTGGGGACCACACTTTAGCACGGGGGACTGCGTGCACTGGCCAAGGAGGGTGGGAGCACTGGGGCTTGTCTGTGCAGCGCCAGGCCCTAAGCAGGTTTGGGGGTTCAGGGTTCTCTGTTAGTGCTGTGCACCCACCACACTCGCACACACATCTGGCACCCCCAGCACCAGACAAGGGGATGGAGGGTGCTGCTACCCCCAGACAAAACCCTCCCTCCCACCAGCATCCCCATCAGTTACCGGTGCCTCCGCTCCAGCCCCAGCACAGCACACGCAGCCTCTCCTCTAAATGAGACAGCAAACGAGGGAGGTGCTCTAATTAGCACCCGAGTTCCCATTGTGGCGGCTCCACCAGCCCGGCCCCTTGTCCCCCTCCCCAGCAGGGCCACACACTAAGGGGTCACACAGCCATTACCACCAGCGGGTATTTAATGGCCAGCAGTGCGGGCTGGGCAGCTCAGTCTGGGCACGGAGTGGGGCCGGTGCAGCAGTTCTGGGGCATTGCCCGAGGCGGAGAGGTGAGTGTGTGGGTCCGGGTCCGGGTCCAGGTCTGGGTCTGCCCGTGCTTTGCATCCTTACCTTGATAGGCAGCGCGGGAGGCAAAGACTGGTGGGAGGCAGCAAGGGGCGATGGTCTGGACACCCACTGGTACCCCTGATGGGATGGGACTCGGCAGCACTGATTGCTTGCTCCCCACTCTGGGTGCACCCAGCAATTTGGGTCCATGAAGGGCAGCTGCGTGGGAAGAGGGAGGTAACAGAAAGGCAGATAAACAGATCATGGGAACGTTTTTAACAACACAGCAATTAAAATTAACGATTATTTGACTTTACTTGATCACCTTGGCAGTGTACTTCAGGAATACCTAGTCATTCATAGACTAAACAAGGGATTCTAATAGGCAGCAGGCAGATGCCGCTTGGATCATCATGCTCCTGCTTGGAATTAGCTCTCAATTTACAGCCTATACATTCAAATTATAGACCTTCAAAGGCTAATCTAGAGGAAGACAATAATCGTTGCAGGCAGAAGGTATGAACCAGGCAGGGAGCACCCCACAGCGAAGCCCCAGGGGCAGAGAGGTTGCTGGGAAGGAGGGAACAGGGTCTTGCGCTCAGCTGTGCCCAGCGCAGAAGCAAGGAGCACCCACAGCATCCTTCCATCAGCATAAGGCAGACACCCTGCGGTGTCCCCATCACCTGCGGTGACATTTTAAGGCAAAATCTCCAGCAAAAAGTAATAATAATAATAATAATAATTAAAACCCCCATTGCCCCTCGCTGAGACCTGCGGGAGGAGGAAGGGGCAGCAGAGCAGCCCTGCCTGTGCTCAAGGTCATCCCAGCATCGTTCCATGCCGCGCTGCTCAGCACCTCCAAGCCCCATAAAGCAGAGGGATGTCGAGCACCTTCCTCCACTCTCGCATTAGGAAGGCATTGCAGGTAGGACCTGCACACGGGGAGGATGAGCCTGGCTCAGGTGAATGCACTTAAGTCCTCCCTGCAGTGCTTCTGAGAGGAATGAGCAGCTCTGAAACCCATCAACCTGAGTGGTAATAGCCCGGCTCAGCCAGCCCCATCCTGGCTGTGAACCAGGGGAGTCGCAGCAGGGAGCTGATAAAGATGAATGGGAGGAGGTCTGAAGGAGGCAGAGGAAAGGCAAAGGGGGCTCAGACCCTAATGCCAGCATCCCTGCTGCAACTGGGTGCTGGTGTAGAGGAGCAGTGGGTGCTGGAGGGGTTTTCTTGCTGGGGTGTGGGATGGGCCACATGCGCCAGCCAAGGCTTTGGCCGCTGCCTGAGGATGCTCTGTGCTTACTGATGTCTGCCCTTCCTCCAGATGAGAGCCCCCTTCTCGCTGTCCGGCCTCTTCCTCCTGAGCAGGAGCGGGGACCCCGGGGGGAACGGACCCTGCTCGGTCCCAGCGGGCGGAGCGAGGAGCGGAGCGGGGAGCGGAGCGCGCTGCTGAGCATCGCCCGGGAGCTGCGGGGCGATGGAGGGGAAGGGACCGGGCAGCGGCCGGGCCGGCAGCGCGGCTCCGAGCTCCGGGCCGGGGGGGAAGCGCAGCGGAACGTGGCCCAGGAGCTGAACGGCTACAGCGGGAGCAAAGGGGGCTTCACCTTCCGCTTCGGGAGATGAGCGCCTGGACTCGACGTCCTCCGGGTCACCCAGTCCCGTCCTTCCCTTCCGTCTCATCTGGGTTTGCTTGGGCAGAAGGGTATGGGGGGGGGGGGGTGTTTGCTGCTTGGGGAAGGGGAACAGAGCGTGTGCTCCGCTTGCAGCCCTGCTCCAGCTCTCCTGTTCCATCCGGAGCCAGTGCAATGGAAGATGAGGAGGGTGCCTTAAGAAGAAGCCCCTGTCCCACGTAGCCTTGGCTGGGGCACAGGGATGCTGCACCAGGACAGGCAGAGCTGGCATGGCCACAGAGGGGCCGAAGGGTTACAGCAGTGCTGATGGTGCTGGTATCTGTGGTACAGGGCTGTCGGGAAGGAGCAGGACCCTCAGAGCTCTCCATAGAGCTGTGGCGTTGCTGCTCTCCTGCCTGCTAAGGAAAAGTCCCTCTGGCAGCAAATTCTGCTTAGTGTCAAGACGCTGCTCACACGAGCTCCTGCGTGCGAGCCAGTGGGCTGAGAAAATCCTGTCCTTGGAAACCCCTGCAGGGAGCACAGAAATCTGCCCCGGCATCCCCAGTCCTGCTGCAGCCCCACTGCCTGGCCCGGGACCTGTCAGAGCGACCAGGGTGAGGGGGTGATGACTGACCTTCAGTGTCCTTGTCACATCACCCAGCACTTGCCCTTCCTGGTGCCTTATCACCACTTGTTCCTGCTGTAATCCCTGCAGTAACTTGGGTGCAGAGGAGCTGAAACAAGGACCTCTGCATCTCCCCAGGGCCACAAATGGGTGCTCGGTGTGCTCCTGCTCTCCAGTCCCCTCCGCTGCCAACAGTGCAGCTTGGGGACGTGTGAGCCCCAAAATCCAGCAGAGGATAAGCCTCATCTTCAGCCTTCTCCTCCTCTGGACAGATTTAGCTCTGCCAATGCCAATGACGACATTTGCTTTTGTGCCTGCCACTGCAGGCAAGAGATATTAGTAATCAGAGGTCTAACTACCTGGTTTGCAGGCACTAACAGCAAGTTAGACACCAAACGACTGCTAATACTTCATTGCAGGCACAGAAACGAAGCAGGGCAATGATTTGCAAGAGCTAAATTGCACCCTCAAAATCAAAGACTGTGGCAAGACTTGGTTGGGGGGGGTGGGGGTTGGAAATCAGGCTCCAAGACACGCATTAGAAAGTCCATCAGCAGACAGACCACTTAATACAGCACTGCTGGGCCAGGGCGAGCTGCTCTAGCAGCGGGAGCAGTGTGGGACTGAAGGGGGAATGGATGCAAGCTGGAACCTGCAAGAAAACACCAGGTCTAGGGAGGAGTGATGGAGGCAGGGGCTGGTGAAGGGACCTACATGTGGGTCACAGCCCCATGGGCATGAAATGGGAGGGAGTCCAGGGATAGAGGTGATCAGGGTTTGGTCTTTGCATGAGGATGGTGCTGGCTGTGATGAGAGGAAGGGCATTTCCCTTCCCCTGCATCCCTGCTGCATCTCGCACCATGGGGACCACAGCAGCGACCAACAAACCCAGTGGAGTGGCACCCGGGGGGGGGGGGCTGAACCCACCCTGAGCACCCCAATCCCAACCCTGATCCCTCCCGGCTCCCACCAAAGGCTGTGGGTCCAGGGGACGCAGGCGCAGCGGAGACAGGAACGTTATCGATGTTTCTATGGCAACACCTCTTCCCCCCCCCCGCTTTTGAGCATTCAAACCATCAATAAGCATGCATTGATCAATTTTACCCTGCGCTGGAGCTGGGGAGGGGAGGGATGGGAGGGAGGGAGGGCAAAGAGCTCCGGAGCAACACTGAGTTAGCAAAGGCGGGTAAATCCCTGGCTTTGCCGTGATGGATCGCTGCAGGGAAAAGTGGCACCGTGCGCTGTGGGAAGGGAAAGGAAACCTGCTGGGTGATGGTGGGGCCTGGGGCGATGCCTGAGCTCCTGCTCTTAAGTCCAGGGAAGGAATAGGGTCAGAGCAGCGTGATAAAACCATATGTATAATGAGGCTCTGATTGAAGCACAACCACCCTCTGTATAACTTATTCATAAGTAAAAGCCAGAGCTTCCCACAGCGCTTACCTGGTATCTGGAACAGAGCAGGACTCAGCCCAGGCACCCCAGGGCTCCTTGATGGGCATAGGGATGCCACGGGGATGGTGCCATCATCCTCCTTACCCTGGGGGCGGGGAAAGGGGCACTCCTTGGGATGGCCGATGGGAACAGGCAGCGCTCCAGGCTCTTCACTGCTGCTCCTTGGTGGTTGAGGCTTGGTGGAGGAGAAGGTAAAAGTGAATGGAAAATAACTGCCTGGAGCCTGGGGGTGTTGTCTGGGAGGAGGGAGAGGGAGAACACACCAGGAGTGACCCCTGGGAGGCTGGAAAGCCCATCCTTGCATGCTGGACATGGATAGCTCCCATGGGAACACATACCCCTCTCAGATCCCTTTGTGGGGCAGCCCCCAAGGAAACACCCAGGCCCCCAACACCTTTGAGTGGAGAGCTCAGAACCCACCTGCACACAGAAGGAGCCAGATTAGTTGTGACATGGTCACACAGGCAGCAGTGTCGACAAGGCAGGGCAAGGCCACAAAGGGACAGCACCAGGTAGCTTCTACACATGGCCAGTGGGTTCAGCCATGCAAGGACCGATGCAGACACTTGGTGCCATCACACCACTGCTGGGACCCTCTATAAAACACTGTTGTCCTTCCCTGACCAGAGCACAACCTTGGTCCTTCCCCTGGCCCTATCTCCACTCATCTGCTCCATCCCCATAGGCTGCTCCCCATCCCAAGCAGCCCTGCAGCACTATACACACTCATACAACAGGAGCAGCAAATCTCAGAAACCCAAGTGGATCCTCTGTAGAGAAAGAACACGATTTAATCATGTCCACGGGACTCATGAAGTGGGTAATGCATCATAAATGGGTCGTTCAGCACTGCAGCTTTGGGAGCAGGGGTAGGACCTCTGTCAGCACACTGGATGTTAGGACAAACACAGCCTTCGACAGGGGGGTGATTGCTGGGGAAGCACTTCAGTGTAGCTTGGGTCGCAGGTAAGCTTTCTGCTGAGCTGGATCTAGCCCTGATAAAACACCAAGCAGCACTTCAGGGCGATAGGTTTGAGCCTTGCCTAAACAGTCAAAAGATTTGCAGGGCTGGCCCTAACCCACAGCTTCAGGGCACCAACAGCACTGCCAAGGCATCAGGACTGACCAGAGAGGAAGGTTTATCCAGAAGCATCATTCTCAGCAACCCACCCAAGCCAGGGCTCACGCCTGGACCAGTAGCTGTGTGCTTTGAGATGCCAGTGTGACACCTGGAACCACCTCTTCCAGGGTGACACAGCCTTTAGGTCTATTTTCCTCTCTTTTCAACCGTGCAAGGATTAATGTCAGGGAAGGAAGAGGCTATCAGCTGACCCCCAGTCATCCCTGGGCCAGGCAGCACGCTGGTCCAGCAGCATCTCTATGAGACACCAACCCATCCTTAATAACTTTCTTCTCCTTTTGAGAGAAAGTGTGAGCATAAAATACTGACCACACTTTACATCTTGTGACAAGCAACTTCTCAGCAAAAGGCAGGATGACATTAAAGGAAAACTTGACAGAATGAACATTGTAATTTCAAAGACATGAAAAACCAAAACAAAAACACGACAGCTATTTTTCCTCCAGAGCACTCTCACTTTTAAGCTCAATAGCCTTGAAAATTGGAGCAATCAAACTGTTAAATGCATTGATCTGTTAAATCAACTCCTACTGTACTCAGCTAAATTTAGCCTTTAATCCCACTCCCAACATTGCAGATCCAGGGCTTTCCCCAGCCCCATCAACTGGCCCCTGCCGGCCCATGGAACCATGGTCTGGTCCCTGAGCACACAGAGATGGAGATCATGGGGAGCAGTTGTATTTAGGGGCTGGTTAAGCTTCATCTTCCCTCAGCCCACCACTATTCAAGGCTTTACACTATAGATGCATGTAAAGGGCAGCCTGGACATTGTTCTTTACCAGGGTCACAGTCACAAAACCACCAGGAACCCCCTGTAGCTCTGCATGGAGATCACCAGATACTACCACAGTGCTGAGAGGCAGCCTGAGCCTTGCCAAGTGCAGCCCATTTACTGCGTTTATGATTGCCAACAGCATCCTCCCGCTCCTCTTTCCATCTTCTTCAGGCTCATTTAGAAATGGCTCAATGCAATTGCTGTCACAAGCAAGACCAGGTTTCCAATGAGCCTTGTTCCCATTGACGAGCAAGCAGTTCCCTGTGCCAGGACAGGCTTATTGAGGGGATTAGAAAACAAACGAGCGGGGTTATAACCCTAAACCATCACTGAGTAACTGCAGGACCTCGGGCACACCATTCACCATCTGCCCTTGTTCCCTTCTCATCCTTTTTCAATCTTTTGCATCTTTGTTAATCAAGGCAGTACCTCATTTCAGAGCCTGCTTAGCACCTGGATATGTCCTTCCCTCAAGATTTGCTGGGAAGGCTGAATGTGATGTGAAAACAGGAAATAAGCGTGGACAACCAGAAATGAGGGAGGGAGCAGCCAGAACTGTCTGAGGAAAGAAACCACAGATCATTTTATAGCAGAAGAGGAAAATACAACAGCAGCTGAATTGTGGAACACAAACAGTTATCAGGAAGATGAACAGCCCCATCCCTGGCAGTGTTCAAGGCCAGGCTGGATGGAGCTTGGAGCAACCTGCTCTAGTGAAAGGTGTCCCTGCCCGTGGCAGGGGGTTGGAACTGGAGGAGCTTCAAGATATTTTCCGACCCAAACCAGTCTGTTATAACAATTTATGCTGAAAAGTTTAAAGTCAAATCTCTGATTTAAACCTCACCGAAAACAAGAGCAAAGTGACTCAAAAGAGATGACGACGCAGTCTTTATTCTGTGCATCTTGTTTCTCTCCTGGCTTTTCAGAGCCAGATCAAAAAGGACATGGAAAAGATGCTGCTGTCTAGCTCTTGACCACCTACACAGGGAAGCTGGTTTTGGACAGAGTCTAAGGGGAGGTACCAGGGTTAGAAGAGGCTTCCAACAGACAAACACAGGTTTTCCTCAACATTGATTTATTTTTAAATATACTACGCAAGAGAGACTGGAATAAAAAATAAATCAAAACAACGAAAGAGAGAGAAAAGGAAGAATTGAAAGTCGTGTACAGAAACAATCCGTACTGGACCAAATTCAAGGGGAAACAGCCCCCTTAGGTATCACAGAGACGAAGGACAGAGCTATTTACACACTGTAAAAAAGACAAGTCTACAAAAGTGTGTAATAACGAGATACAAATGTATAATATAGTGGCACAATATGTTATCAAAGTAAAAACAGTACCTCCAGGAAAGAGACAGTCCAAGGGTTGGGCTGGGGTTTTTCTCCTTACATTTTTCAAGGCAGCCTGTGGCAGAAGTGTGTATTTTCCTTTGACCATTTGTCATGTGTTAAGTCATGGCTGTTTGTGAGGGCGAGAAATGGCGTGAACACACACGAGTGAACTACTAGAAATCATATACAAAAACAGTCCCAAAGAGAACAGCATAAAATACAATTGAAGGCAATTAGTGTTTAAGATACACAAGAGGGGTCACAAGAGTTATAGGGGAACAGGAACATGGAAAACGCTTTTTTTTTTCCTCATGTTTGGAACTGTTAAGAGGAGTTAAATTGCACTGTTAATAGCCCTAAACCTTGCTCTTTCACCATTGTCCCAAGTCACAGTTAGTTCCCAGTCGTGTTGCATTAGTTGGGAAGGTCACAGGACCTTGGAAAGGAAGCCCAGGAGTCCTGCTGTCAGCGTTTTGTGGCAGTTTCCTTGGGAGATGCACCTAAGAGAAGCCTCTGCAGTCTTCACAGACCCTTGTTTGATGCTGGATGGAACCGCACCGGCATGAGGGTAGTGATGGTTTTAACCTCAAAGTACTGGCATCTTCATTGGCACAGGCAAGGAGGCATCAGGGCCCCTCAAAGGACAGGTCTCTATGGCAGGGCAGCAGCCAGGTCTCACCTCCCCTGGCAGAACAAAGAGCTGGAAAGTCAATGAGAGAATCAGCAGTTCTCACCCATCCATGATGGGTGAGCTCAGCTGAAACCAGTGCTAGAGGCACAGTGGTGTCTCTGAACCCATCCTGAGCCACCTCCCCTGCTGCAACCCTCCGGTCCTCCAGGCAGCAATGCCTTGCTCAACACCATCCTCCTGCTCCCCGGTCTCTGCAACCCTCCACCCCAAACGCCAGCCTGGTTAACACTGGATATCACAAGAGTGTGACAGCACATCCTTCTTCAGACCTTCAGTGGTCTCTTTTCACTACCAAGGGAGATCCACAAACAGGCTCCTGTGCCACTACATCGGCAAGTGCTGCCTGGAACATTTTGAGCCCAAGCAATTCATCTCAACAGCATTAAGAAATTAATGAAAACAAAACACGAAGGGCATCAGGTGGAATCAGAGGGAGAATTTGAGCAAACATCACTTGTAGCACTCTGTCATTAAAACTCCCCTTACATTAACCATTTCCCCCCTTCCCTCCCGAGCACCAAATCTGTTGCATTAATGTCAGGTAGACATCAGACTTGGGCCAGGCACACCTGCTGCAGCTCTCCCAAGTAACACAGTGGGTATATTGCTATTCAAACACTCATCCATGTGTACAGTGGGGCAGAGGGAGGGGATGAAAATGCATTAGGAAGTTCCTCCTGAGGAGGATGGCATCTCAGTGTCCATCAGTCTGGCTTCAGTCCTAATGGTCTGTCCAGAACAATAAAATATTACTAAAAAGGCATGGTGTGACATCAGCATTTAGACTTGTAGTCCACAAGGCAAGAACTCCACAGATAAGACGATTACAAGTATATGAAACACAGGGAATCTGAGTTAAGAGGGTGGAAAGTGCCTCTTGAACACAGCCCTGCCCTTTGGAGCTGGGGCATCCATTCACAGTCTGTGTCTTTCTCACAGCCCTAAGCTGAACGCCCACAGTCCTTTGCCAGTCCACATGTCGCTCTCTCCACAGTTGGCTTTGGCCCATGGTGATTTTATGTTATTATTATTATTTTGGTTTTTAACCTGGTTTCTGCTACCTCTGAACAATGTCACTGATTTCTTTCACTGAACTGAGAAGTTTGCTAAAGTCCTGGGTGGCTGCAGGCCCGCTGCCAGCCGTTGCTGGGCAGATCTGAAGCTCCCGTAGGTTGTTCTCCAGCTTATTGATGGCCTCCCGAAAGGCAAATTTGTTCCTCATCTGCTGAATGGAGTCCACGTAGCTCACGCAGAAGGTGTAGAGGTTCTTGCCAGCCTCCAGGACAGCGCTGTGGCTTGCCATTTGTTCAGAGTTCTTGCTGATGGCGATCCGCAGGGCCTCCGTGCTTTCCAACACCACCCCTTTAGTGATGGTGCCACTGGCGATCCTCTCCGGGGGCTGCCGGGTCTTTCGCAGCGAGACCCTGGTGGATATGAGAGGGATGAAGGCTGTAGATGATGGCTGGTCCCCACCTGAGGCAGAGGGTACTGCTGAGGAAGAGGCAGCTGGGGTTGCTGTGCTCATCAGCAGCTTTGTAGAGGACTGTGGCTTTGGTACAGAAGGGATCCCCAGCTTTTTCACACCTTCCCCTGACTGGTTTGGCTTGACAGCATCACTGCCTGCAGCCTCTCCAACCTGAGTCAACTGTTTGGATTTCGGCCCAGACACCACCTCTGCTGCTGCTTCATGGCTGGGACTGTGAGAAACCTTCCCAGGCTTGCTGACGGAGGATGAAGAGAGCGGAAGTGGAGGTGCTGGTTTCAGCTTCGACAACTTCCCTTTGTCCTTCCCTGCTGACTCCGAGGTCTGCTTGAGCCTCCTCAGTCGTGGCTCCTCAGAGGAAGCCTTGCTGGCACCCACGAACCCAGCAGGGCTGGGTTTGGCAGCAGAACCTTGGTCCATCGTCACAGTGGTACCTAAGGCACTGGATTTGACTCCATCATCCTTGTGGAGCACGCTGGAGGAAGGAGGGGCAGCAGGTTGCCTACGGCCAAGTTTTGGCGTCAGGGAGGGAGGGCTGGAGCCAGGGCTCGACTCTGCATCTTTGAACACATCATCCGTGGTCTCTTCATTTTTCTTAAGCAGCCTTGGAGGAGGGGTCACTGTTCCCCTGACAGCAATGTCAGTCTTGGTCTCATTTGCCCGCTTCCGAGGCAGTGCTGGCTTCTCACTTTTGTGTCCCCCAAAAGTGGAGGAATCAAACTGGCGTCCTGTGGACTGCAAATCCCGAGGCAGAGTCACAGATTTCCACTCTGTGTCCTTTGCTCCGTGGGGCACACAGGAGGCTGAGCAGGACCTTAAGAAACGCTTGCTGGAGCTGGAACTACTCTCCTCTTCACCAGCCACCCCTCGACTGCTGCTCATCGTGCTGGACTTCTTCCCTAAATGGGGAGATAGAAATCCAGAGTTCCCAGGGACAACCCCGTTGGTGACACCAGCCCCATTGCTTGGGCTCTGGAACTTGGAGGGGTCAGCTGGGTCTGCAGGGGGTGCAATGAAAGCTCCATTGCCAGGATCCCTGCACTCCTCCTCCCCACCTGCCCTGCGGTCTGAGTGGCCATCCATCTCTCTGAAGGAACTGCTCCGTTTCGGAGGGGTAGGGGCAGTCTTCTTCTTCTTCTTGATAAGGGCACTGAAGAGGTTGTGCTTCTTGTCTTTTGGAAGCAGCCTCTCATCTTCATTCAAACTGCTCTCCAGGGCCACCCTCTCCTTCCGTGGGAGTAAGGGGGAAATAGCAGGTTCATGATCCAGAGGATCTGCAAGGGACAGAAAAGAGTCTACTGAGTGCTGCTTCAAGAGCCACAAAAATCAGTTTTTTTCCAGGATCAAACCACTGCAGCACCTGTAAAAGGTGCAGGTTCTGTGAAGAGAGACAACTTCAGACCATGAGTAAAGCAAGTACAGCCACACTCAAGCCTGCACTGAACGTGGTCCCTAATCCTGTATACATTCACTTCTAAGGTGGCTTCTACAGGATTTGGCTGCCAAACTACTTTCCCTGTAGGCTTCTGATTTAAACAGCGACAGACAAACACGAAATGTTTATGTTCAGATTTCCACCCTCATATCTGGAGACTTGTCTAAACATCACACTGTGAAGAAGATAAATATTAAGAGACTTTCAGTCCCTGAGCTGTTGCTGTCTTTCGAATAGCTGACCATCTGAATTAATAAGACATCTCTGTAACCCACCTCCATCCCCAGCCTCCTTGGGCATTTAAATTCTGATACTCCTAACCTCTTTTCCTAACATTATCCTTTGTGGGGAATGGAAATAACTTTTTCACAAGCAGGAATCATGGCACCCTTTGACAGCTGAACACTGCAGGTCCTACCACCATGACGAAGGCTAGCTTCGTGTAATAATGGAGGGAAGTGGCAATAGCAGCCTCCTCCAGCAGCACTGCTCCAAAAGGAAATGATGGGTGACCCTTTCTCCACTTACAAGAGGTGTTTAAAAATGAATAGTGGCTTATAATAAATTTATATGGAGTCCTGAAGGTCCCTGTATTTGACTGACAGGGGGTCTCATTCCCAGACCAGGCACTCAGATGGCATTATAATTCAGAGGAGCAATGCCTTCAGGGCACATAGACATTACAGCTCAACTAGGCAGCAAGAAGGCAGATGAGGCAGAGTCATAGGGGAAAAGGAGGATGCTTCTTAGTCACATATTGGTGATTATCATGCTCTGGGTAGGATTTTGGCTGAGGAAGGGATTCTGGTGGAGAAGAGAGAATGGAAGAAAAATAGCTGTGTACTCTGAGAAGACAGTACGCTTCTACAAGACCTTACTGTGGAGATTCACAGAAAACTAGCAGCTTGCACAGAGGATCAGCTTCCTTGCTATGGAAACACTGACAATAGAAGGGGGAACTGCAATGGAACTTTAATGTGAAATATTTTCTTTCACAATAAAGAGTGAAATGATTCCCAGCATAATGTTAAAATCATATTATTCCTGCTGCACCTGAATCTCTCAAAGCCCTTAAGTATTTAAATGAAGTTATTTTACTTCAAAGCTTGTAATAGTAGGCAATTATATTTCCTATAGATGGTAAATAACCTTCTTAAGTCACTGATACTTCCTTTTTTCCAACATTTTACAACCCCTCTTTTTTCCTCTCTTTGCCTGGATGTACATCTGCTACTGAAACATGTACTTCTAGGTGAATGTGACATTACACAAAAAAGGTCAGTCACATGAATGGCCAGAGAAGGCAGCCTCAACAGGGGATGGAAAATACACTGCCTTTTGTTTTACCTTGTTATTTTCCAAATGAACTAGATACAAGTCTCCTGTTTACATGCTGCATCTTATCACTGCTTCTATTACCTCAGAAGGGAAGGCAAGTGCTTGAAGGAACGGATTGAATGAGAGTTTAATTTTATAGAAGATTCTGTAAATACCTTTCTGTCCCTTGCTGAAATTATATTTGGTACCTGCCAAGAGTAATACTCTTCAGTGCTGCAAGTACAAATCTGGTAGGATGGAACAGTGAAGAAACCTCCCTTATGGGGTTTGCTAAACCTGAGCAATCGTCCTGCTTTAAATAATGCAACGTGGTAGTGTAAAGTGGCTTGAACACAGCAGATTACCCAACACTTGGATGCAGTGGGAGACCCCACTGATAGCTCCTAACAGGGAATTGGGAGAGGATATGATCAGAGAGTTCTGTGCTCAGGCTCTGGTCTAAAGGGAGCTGCAGGCAACAGCTATTAAGTTAAAAGAATTCCTAGGGCTTCTCTAAGCAACGGCAGGTATAGTGCCGATCCCGCTGCAGTTAAGGACTCACACTCTCAGCTGCTGGATCTGGTCCCAGGATTAGCAACCTACCCCTGCAAAAGATAATAAAAGGAGTTCTGAACCCGTGGAAGCAAGCTCAGCAGCCTGTCACCCAGAAGCACAATACTGGTACGGAGAGATGGCACCTGTTATTAGGCACAGCTCTGCCTAGGTGAAGACTTGGAGCAGGACACACATTTTATTTCCCTCTGTGTTTCCTGAAGGAATAATGACTTTAATTAAAACTTACCACACTCCCCCTGGCCTCGAGCATGTGCAGCCTCCAAGCCCTCGTTGGCATCTTTGCTTTCAGCAGCTCTCCTCGATGTTCGTGTTTTGGTTGGTAACTCTGGGGCTTGCAGGAAATTGCTCACTACGCTCCTCATGCCCTTCTTTCCCAATTCCTTCTCCACCTCTGCAATACACAGAAGAAAAACAATCACTACAATCCACAGAAGATAAAAAGCCCTACTGCGCTGTTCAGAGTTAACAGCACAAGAGAAAAGCAAACAACACAAAGCAGAGGTTCTTTGAGGCTGTTCAGCCACTTTGCCCTTTAAGATCAATCGTACGCCCAGAAACAAAGCCCTCATATAAACGCACCTCTGCTTTCTATGCTGCTTACACCAGGCAGTACATAACCTAGCACTGAGTTTCACTGCAAAACAGCTTAGGAACAATGTGGCCCTTTTCCCATCCCTGGAATTGCTGGTCCAAGAGGAACCCACACCTACCATCCGATATGCTGGATTCCTGAAACATGGTTTCAAAGGCCTGATGGATCTCAGCAAAGGAAGGTCTATCGGAAGGGCTCCACTGCCAGCCTGAAAGAGAAACACCACCACTCAGAACTTCCCACCAGCATTAGGCATTCAGTGCACTGCACCAGGAGGAGCTGGCTTTGCAGTTCCCTTTTTATAAAATGAGTGAGAGAAAATACTGACATGGGAATGTGGTTCATATGGGTGCCTGCAACCACTTCAGCTCAGTGATGGTTGCAGACACCTAGCACCCTTTACATCAGGTTCCCATGGCAGGATAGAACAGCAGGTGATGAGCACTGCTGGAAGAAAATAAATGTACCGCACTAAGTCACGTACCAAAGGGCCACAGTGGAAGAATAACAGCCAGTCCTGCAAGAAGCCTAATAAAGCTCCTGCTTCATCCTTACAGCACAAGCTTTTCTTTAAGTTGTCAGGGAAAAGGAGACAAAGAAAACAGCGAGATGAACAACACACATCTCCCCCAGGCCTGTGTGCTCCCAGTAGAGAAGAATAGTTGGTTTCATCATGTGTTCATCTTCTGGGGAAAGCAGCTTGAACCAAACATTTCTACACAACTGGCAGGGGGTTCTTCATGCCTTGATCTATGTGGCCAGATCCTGGCATTTTTACTGCACTTCTGCAGAGCTAAAAAGCAGCATTTGCAGGCCTGAGGAACACTTACATGCTCTCATGAGTTCATAGACTTTCTCAGGACAGCCTTCGGGGCGCTCCATGCGGTAGTCTTTCTCCAACAGCTCATAGACTTGAGACAGGTCAATGCCAGGGTAAGGGGACATACCGTAGGTTGCAATTTCCCACAGCAGAACGCCAAAGGCTGCAGTGGAGAAAGAAAGAACCAAAGAGAAAGGGGGATAACATAAATCAATAACCTTTGTTTTCATCTTAAATGTGAGAGAATGTTTAGTGGGACTAGTTACTAAACAGTGCTGCACACTTAAACCAGCTCCGGGTGGCTCAGATCCCATGCTCAGCAGCAGCTTAAACGTTAAGGAAGCGTAACAAGCCTCTTCGTCAGCACAGACAAGTCTCCTGCGATATGACAGGGTAGAATTAGACTAATTTTCAATGTATCAGTTGTCTCAAACCTGAATGCCTTGAGATCCTTCAAGTCCTATTAAAGGCACAATTAAGAGACTTCACAGTGGATTAGTTGAAAGGGTTTCACTGCTGCACTGCAGTCTCTCCCTCAGTTTGACAGCTCCTCTCATCTGCAATCTCTCCCTAAAGGACTGGCACGCTTTAATAGCTCACTGGTTTTGGGGTGCCCTTGTTTAGCTGCAGCATGATCTAGAGGGGAAACCCTGGAAGCAGCATGAGAAGGAAGTTCCAGCAATTGCTACCGACAAGACAGGGCGAGGCTGAGACAGTTTGGGCACAGGGAAAGCTGAATGGGAAAAGGGAGAGTACAAAAAGGGTCTTGAAACAGGCATTCAAGTCCCCAAAGTCGATGGGGATGCAGGTCAACCCCAGGGTCAGGCAGCTAACCCAGGAGTCGAGCACACAGAATAAGCTCAACAGCAGTTCAACAACCTGCATGTAATTAGTTCAGTCACCCTATTCTGTTCTTAACCTGAAGAGAAAGCGATTACAATTCTGCATAAGTAAGGAAATCACATCACATTACATGGTAACACCACCAAGGGCAATTTACATTAGACATTTCTGTGCACGATTTTCTTTGATTGCTGTCTGGAGGCACTGAGGTGAAAGCATCTAAACTCTGGCGTGCCCAGCAGCAGCCATAGCCTCTGGGGACAGCTGGCTTGCTCTAATCAGATCTCAAAGTCCTCTGCCCAAGCTCTCACCACGCGAGGTTACGTTAACCCTAATTAAAGATATCCAATACTCCTTTTGGATCTTTCTTCTCCAAGTACTCTCCTATTTGAATGAAACAGGGATCCTGCAGCCACCGCAGTGATACAGCAGCATCCATCCCTGAGACTGTAGCAGATATCAGGAGCAGCCAACACCACCGTATACAAGTCCAAAACAGAAGAAACACCCTGGTCAGCAACCACATACTCCTTGGGGGCTCTTTTGGGTTTCCTCCCCTGCCTATCAAACATTTAGCATCAGTTTCTTCAAAATAAAGCCTTTCTTTGCAGTTCTCCCCAGACTCCAGAAAACTTCATGGCTGCTTCACCACTGTCTGTGGTTTTCTATATAGAAGATGCTCAGGATAACATTTTCCAAGTGCCTTTGGGACCACATCCCACAGACTTCTATCTCATGTCACTGGGCACTTTTGAGGATTTGACCAAGCTATGGCAGAGATACAAAACCCAAAGAAAGGCTGATTAAAAGTACAATGAGTTTTTCTGCAGTCGGATTTGATAGAATATAGCTCCATTTAGTTAAGCCTACGCTTATCACCAGCACCTCAGGGCTCTTCAATAACCATTTGTCATCAAATTTTCACTGATTCTTCCTCATCTCATTCTAAAGATTATTCTTTGAAAATGCAGAAAGACGAGCTTGGAGCTATCTCCAGACAGATACACACACAGTTGTGGAGGTTTTTTTAATGCAGAATGAACCAGGTTCTTGCTTTCCTCCTTGAAATAGAAAGCTCCTGGCTGTACAACAGCATAGTGCTTCCTAGTCCTGTGCCTATTAAGGCAGTAGTACTGGTGCCCCCAGCCCCATTTCATACATTTCTATAAGCACTACAGTATCCTTTATTTTCATATTTGCCAATGAATCAAGCACAAAAAGCCAGGCTGGCATTCTCAGTGCTCCACTCAAGGACTGACTTAGCAGAGATTAGTTCCTGCACCCTGACAAGCTCATGGAACAATAGGGCTCAAACCAGGGAACGTGCTCCCTCCTGAAATGTTCAGCAGCGTCCTCAGCTCACAGCCCTGGACAAGATGACAATAATCTGCATTAATTCATACATGCAAAGTCTTACCCCAGACGTCGGATTTAATGGAGAACTTGTTGTAGGCCAGGCTTTCTGGGGCAGTCCACTTGATGGGGAACTTTGCTCCGGCATGGGCAGTGTACGTGTCGCCTGTCATTAGCCTGCTGAGGCCAAAATCTGCCACCTTCACCAAGTGGTTCTCCCCTACAAGGCAGTTTCTGGCAGCAAGATCCCTAAAAATAAGAGCAAAACCAGGCAGTGAGAAGCCTATACCATTTCACTTTCAGCAACAGCAAGGAAACTTGCCGTTCCCAAAGAAACCTGGGCCTGGGTGATTATTTTTCATACACAGAAATTATGTAGTTCTGCACATCTATGTAAGAGGGAAAGTTATTTTCCATTCCAGCTCTGTAAGACTGTCATCCAAACTTTTTCTTTCTCTTTTTTTTTATTTAATTTGAAGTGAAAGCTTCAAGAAGCCCCCTCACTTTCAATAAAAGCTGCCACCCTCAGGATAAAAATAATTTAAAGAAATGTCAGTGCTCAAGTTATCAATAGCTGAGGATGAGCACTGAATAAACCAAGTCTCACTGCCTCACTTCTTGCCCACCTCTCCAGCACTTCGGTCACCCCTGCCAACACCAGTCACTCTCCAGAACTCCTGTTCCAGGCCTTGCTCGAGCACCAGGTTTAGCTCCCAGCAATGCTCTTCCTCCTCCAAAGGATACCACGTTTTACAGCACAACCTTTTCATAGCTTGTTCTGGCCTTTTCAAACCTGTTGTAGCCCCTGCTATCAGTACTTGTGTTTTTAAAGACCTGAGCAAGAAGCAAATTGAGCTTTTCCTCCACATTTTTTTACCTGCCTTTGCCTTGGCAGGCAAGAGATGTGCACGGTGCATTTACTGCTTCCCTGGCTCATAAATGCTGTTAGAACCCCCGGAAATGCTTCTGGAGTGTAAAAACACAAAGCACAAATACACTTCTCCTAATAGCAGGCTTTGTTAAGTATCCCAAATTATGTCACATTGAACTAAAAATTGATTCTACCAGCAGGCTCGAGTGAGATCTTTAGATACGAGCCAGACACTGCTGCTTCTTTTGCTTGTTCTGCTCAATTGGGATAAATAAATAAATAAATAAAAGCACGTCTTACTACATACCCATTAATTTTTCACAGTGTTTTTGAATACACCTTCTTATCAATGCTTGATTACTACAATGTGTGCCTAAATAAAAGCTCCTCTTCATAATCAAATTCCTCCTCCTTCCCGATTCATTAAATGAGGTCACAGCCCAGCATTTGAATCCATGGATGTGAATTGTGACAACACTCTTAAAATAATTGGGTAGGTGGGTACGGGGGTGGCTGATAAGGAAAATCACTACTATTTATTTTAGATAGATGGATCATCAGAAATAAGAGGAAATGACATTAAAAGGAGAGCAGATAAATGGGATTCATACAAAGCAGTTTATAAAGTTTGCTTCCTACAGGCTGAAGGGGTGAAATACATCCAAATCAAAGGCTGGAAATTTTTAATTGCCAGAATCACCGTTTGCTTCACTGACTGACAGACGCATTTAAAGAGGCCTTTCAGGCAGCAAAGGCAATGCATGACTTGGAGGCGCACCTACAACTTTACACGCGATCTTCATATCTGTCTCTATGAAAAAACGTGTGCTAATTTCACATTGCAGTTAATTGGGCAGGAAAGGTCATGCTGTGGCAGAGGCAGCATATTGTATAAAGCTCAGCGCCTCTCAAACCTTGGCGCAGGATGTGTCATTATATTGCTAGGAGGCCATTTCTACAGATGAAGAACGCAACGCTCCAGCCATAATTGCAGCACACTTAAAGGTCAGAGTCTCCAAGACTTTTACGACTGCAGAGATGCTTATTAAAGCGAATGTGCAATCTGGACAATAGCGGGAAGCAATCCCTACAGAGGATGGGAAAAACTGAAAGAAATAAGAAAGAACAGAGGGTGAGAAGGCACTAAGAGGGTGGCTTTGCTGCTGTGAGCACGTGCACGCATCCAGCAACACCAGCTGCAGCTGTTAATGGTTGCTAGAATCAAGGAAGAGCAGTATTTTATCTGGTCCATTAAGAGCCCGTTACTTCGGGAAGCATTTACACTTAAGGAAGAAAGTAGTGGTATGTCTTTCACCTGCATCTACTTCAAAGGTAAGAGAAAAACAGAGAGAAAAACAATTAGAAGACCAACCTATAGACAGGTTAATGTACTGTATCAGAACACAATGCACTCGTGTGTTAAATACAGGACACCAAAGTCAATGCCATGGTGATCTGAAAGGCAGGAAAATAAATCACAGGGTGTTTTGTGCTTGAGATTCAGGGGTGCTCACCGCCCTTCCTACCTGTGAATGAAGTTTTTCTTCTCCAGGTACTCCATGGCTGAGGAGATCTGAGTTGCCATGTAGAGCAGCACCACAGCATTCACCTCCTGCCGGTTACACTCACGCAGATAATCCAACAGGTTCCCATACGTCATGAACTCAGTGATGATGTAGAAAGGAGGTTCCCGTGTGCACACCCCTAGGGACCAACATAAAGTTTACAATGAATGTTTCAGAGTATCAGTGAATCTTCAGGTTTTGTCCTCTAGGGCAATTTATACCTCCAGAGGGTGGAAATACAGGGCTCACAGAAAGAATGAGTTCTGCATCAAACTGGTTAATAGAGAAGTTTAATTTCCTGCTTCGAGCTCTGGCAAGTGAAACATTAGGGAGACCAGATCATTAAAAATCATGCATTAGTGGTACAAACTGTGAATTTTGCCAGACAATAAGTGTCTGTATTTAAAGCCTTGGTATGGTAAGCAGCTAATCTGCTCCTTAACATCCATATCACTGCACAAGGGTTTAGTCCAAATCCCTCTGCTTGGTATTTAGCACTTACCTAATAATTGCACCAAGTTCGGATGCTTGATCTCCTTCATTACTGCAGCTTCTTTCAAGAACTCTTCCACCTCCATGGTATCCTCCTGCAGAACAATGGTAAAGCTTTGGCAAGGACAGCATGCACAGAGGAGGAACAGATTTGTGTATGAGGACACAAAAAGAACTGCAAACTGACAACATAAGCCATAGTTCTTTCAAGGTAGTATTTCCCCTGTAGCCACATCACAATGCCAGGGAGTTAAGAACGCTGCGGGTTTTTGTTGGATTTAGAAAATATATATATATTTTTATCATTCTTATTCTAATGGAGCTTTGGGGGGCAAGAAAATCCATATCCCTTTTGTGAAGGGCCTCTCACAGGACCACTCAGCAGTTGAAAAGGAAAAATGTGCTTGTTCTTAACAGGGGAAAAAACCCAAAAAGACAAGAAACAGAAAAGAGAAGAAATAAGAATGAACATAAAAGGAAGGACATGGCACAATCAAACACTCCAGAAGCTGGGTCCCCAGATTCACTGGGTAAGAGCAAGAAATCCTCCCTTCCAGACAGGGAGGCCAATGGCTCCGTAATTGAAAGCACAAGGTTTCCCAGATTTCATTCCTGGCATTTAGAGCCTGACCCATGACGTAACTGCTCTGGGCAGACGTGTCACTACCTATTTGTTGAACGCCATAAAGTTACTTGGCACAACACAAAACCGAGGAAGATGCAATCTTGCTCAAAACATGTATTTTCTGACTCAAATACGACCCAAATGGCCGGAAGGTCGTTCCAAAGAGGTGCAAAAATACAGATCTGTTCCGAAAGCAATGTTTCTTTCTATATCCATATATTTTTTCAGTGATGGATTAATGTTGACAGGCTACATGGACAAAGTGTTTTAAGGAAGGATTGGAAAGGATTTACTGCTGCTGGTGAGAATGATAACAGTGGGCTGCTGCTGCAAGATGTAGCCAGCTCTCTGCTTTGCAGTTAGCAATGGGAACATTTTTCCAACAGCTTCATTCAATCATTTACTATTCATTGCCAATTAACTTGATTGGCAGCTGTGATTTGCTGAACACACTCTGTCAAAACTAATAGCCCAAAGGTCCTTGTGAGCAGAACCTTAAAGTGTTCTCTTTGGCAAAGGAAACTGGGTTAATAATCCAGGTTGCAAAATTACCCTAAATATGCATTTATCTTGTGCATGCTTTACAGGCTCTGAAAGGCTGCTCCTCTGCATAGCTGCTCCACTGCTTCAAATCTCCTACCTCACAGTGACCAAATTGATAGGAAGGACACATACAGAGAACTACTGTAACAATGATCTCTCTGAAAAGCTGATCTCATGCAAAGGACCAAGCTTAACCAGCCTCCATCTTCCACTGCACAAACCCACGGAAGAAGGAAGACAGTTGTGGCTATACAATATATTCCTACCAGAGCACAGGAGCCTGCCATGGCATTAAGAGACATCAGGGCTACAAGTTGCCTCATTTAAAACACAGGCTTCTCTGCTGGGAAAAAAATAAAGTGTAAAAGAGGGAGGGGAAAGGGGAAGGAAGGGGGCCTATAGGGATGCTGGGGAGGGACTCTTCATTACGGACTGGAGTGATAGGACAAGGGGTAACGGGTTCAAACTTAAACAGGGGAAGCTTAGATTGGATATAAGGAGGAAATTCTTTCCTGTTAGGGTGGTGAGGCACTGGAATGGGTTGCCCAGGGAGGTTGTGAATGCTCCATCCCTGGCAGTGTTCAAGGCCAGGTTGGACAGAGCCTTGGGTGAGATGGTTTAGTGTGAGGTGTCCCTGCCCATGGGAGGGGGGTTGGAACTGGATGATCTTAAGGTCCTTTCCAACCCTAACTGTTCTATGATTCTAAGGAAGAGGCAGCCCTAATGAATGCAGACTTGAGATGCACAGTAAGAAATGTGCTGAAGTGACCAGCTCACAACAGTTCAGCCATTAAACGGCCCTCATACTTTGCCCACAGTCACAGCAGGATGCACTGGTGCAATGCTATGCAGGTCATAAAGCTGCACTCCTGCCCCTTTCCATCAACATCAGGTGTCAATCCCACAGAGCGTGTCCTGTCGTAGCAGCAGACCCTTGTGTCCTGTGCAACAAACTGAGCTTCCATTGATACGTTTTACTGGGAAACATCTAGGCACCAAAACATTGTCTAGCACTTCCCAGTTAAATACAAGCGAGGAACAGCGCGTGCTGCTTCGGTTGCTTTCTTGTGTGAACTAGAGTTCTGCGCCAACTATGAGCTACGTTTAGACACTTGATAGAAAACTGAACAACAAATGGGTGTTCGTAAGCATTGCTATTAAAAAAGATGCTGCAAGGATTCTTTTCCTCTTTTAGTTCTTCCATCTCCTTTATCTTATAGAGGTATCTGGAACAGATGGGGAAGGAACAAGCAGAGTCATATAAAGTTTTGAAAGATATTATCTCTGAGGAAAACAGAGTGAGTCACTCGAATGCTTGTGCAGAAGCTGCACAGAGCTTGTTTTCCCCAGTAGAACTGGGATACAAATGGGATTTTAAAGTGTTTCCCAAAACTTTGAAGCAAGCGACAATCCCACCTGTCAAGCAGCAGGTTGATGGATTCAAGGAAGGTAAGATTATAAATTTGCTTTTAAGGATGATTTTAGTATGCATAATTGCAGGTTGAAGTGTTTTCGCAACTCTCTCCTTAGTTATTCTTACATTCCCCAGTGGAACGTGCTGCTCCGTACTACATTATGAAGCACTTTTAGTCATGTTTCATTAAATATTTATTTGATGTATTTGAAACAGCCATGGTATGTATTAAGGTTTCTCCTTATGCACAACAACCTTGATGGGATAACATGCAATCTGCATTTGTTGATGGGTTTTGGAGAGAAGAGAATGAAAGCAATGACTGGCTTGGAGTGAAGTGAGAAGTCTGAAGACATCGAGTATCCTCACACTGCAACCAGAAGCAGGAAAGGAGATGTTATAGCAAAAGATGTTCCAGGAAAGAGCTGCTCTCTCCTTTTCACTGGCATTTGGTTCAACCTGGTCACATCCCAGCTCCTGCACTGCCATGCTCCGGAGTAAGCCCTGCCGGTCCCCAGCGCTGGGTACAAGCAGGGATAACACTAGGTGTCACTCGCTGCCTGTGCGAGCAAGCAGCTGGACTCTCCTCCAGGCAGCAACAGGAATCTTCAAAGCACAAAAAAGGCCAAAATGAAAATACTTCCTGCAACCATAGCAACCCCGAAATACTGCGGTAGCCCCTGCTCAGAGAGTAAGGAAGAAATATTTTCCCCAAATCAAGGAAACGCTCTTCCCCCGACCCTAACGCATCCCCACAGTTCCCTCCACTTCACATTTTCCACTGCAAAAAAAAAAACAGAAAAGAAACAAACAAAATCCCCTGCTCTGTTTGTTTCTGCAAGACCAAACCACATCCCCATCAGAGGAGAGAGAACACGGTGTCAAGTTAACATAAACTCTTATTAAGCAATCAAATGCAATGTGTGTGGATGGTGCCAGAAGATCGCAAGACATTTCTATAAACATAAATGAATTAAGCAATGACCTGATGAACTCCTAAAGCATTATTTGCATTTCAAGAGGCAAGGAAACCAAGGCACACAAATCAGGGAGCAGAGCCAGAAACAGAGCTGATAATCCAGCTCTTCATTAAAGCCACTTATACATTTGAGTGTATTTTAGCTTGGATACACTTTTTCCTCCACTTCTCTCTTTTGAGAAGAAGCAGCTGTGAAGAATTGCTTAAGTCTTCCAGGTACACAGAGAGCTTGTCTTTTGGGAAAGATGCCACGTAAGACACAAAACCAAAGCATGTAAAGCCTCCCTGAAGCACAGCCTTTGGATTTCAAGTTGACTGACTCACAATCCACAATTTTCCCTAAGACACCAGCTTGTGTTAGTGTATCCATCCATGAACAGCTCACCTTTGCCACACCCTGAACGCAAGGCATTAGGACTCTATTTTATTTTGCTATGGTTTCATCTATTCTAAAGTAAAAATTATGCTGTTAATGTCCTCCTTTGTTTAGATACAGGTGTTTTGGGTATCACATAAAACCATTACAGGATCAAGCTCTTACAAAGATACTCTCTTCCAAGCCTACAGCACACAAAGGAAGGGCAGTCACTGACCCAAACTGTTTAACAAAGGCAGCAGCCAGCCTGAACATGCTTTGCTTAACGGAGATGAACTGGAATACTCTGAGATTTGAGTCCTACCTTTAGAGTCTTCACAGCCACTGTAAGGTTGTACTTCTTCCAGACTCCTTCATACACCTCTCCATACTGCCCTCCACCAAGCTTGTGTTTCATGGTGATGTCAGTTCGCTCGATCTCCCATTTGTCATAGTTTGGAGACACACCATAAATAGTGGGCTTGTTGCGTTTGGGTGCTGGGTAGTGCAACGTGGTGATGAGCCCATCTGCGACAGTTGAATGATGATGGACCAGCTCTGCTAAGGTGTTGAAGCGGCTCTCTGAAGAGACATACAGCTAGGAACCAAAGAGAAAGAGAAAGCTCATACACACAATGCACGTTGGAGCATCCATACGCAGAAACTACATTATAAAACTGAGAAAGCAAAGTTGCTTCTACTCGAGCTGCAGCACCATGAGCTCCACAAGCTCTGGAACTAGCTCTCAGAGCTGTGAACAATCAGTGCTTTCATGGGAAGGGTATGGATTCAGGAGAAAACACATGCACTTCACTGAAACAGTATGGGAGGAATGGCTGCAAACAGCATTCGATTGGCATGCTGTTGCTTGAAATGTCTATTTTCAACAGGTTGGTCAGTAAAGACTGTGGGACATTTCCTGGAGAACAGGGAGTTGTCATCCTCAGTGCCTTGATGCCATTATTGCCATCTGGGTTATGACATTTTCGCCTGCCTAAATTCTCCTTGGAGTGTCACTAGCAAACTGGTGGCTTCCCTGCTTTTGGCCTAAGCTTCTGCATAGCATTTTGCATGAAGTTAAGAGAAGTGGTCTGTTCCATTCTTGTGATGGGCACTGGTCAATAACACAGAAGTAAAACCATTACCACTGAATCAAAACCTGCTGTAAGGTTAGATCTGTATTTGTTACCTGCATTTGTTACCATTTCAACATTTACATTAAGATCTATTTTAAGCCTAAAAGCCTTTCCTGATCAAAGAGGTGAAATCACCTTAAAAACAGATGGTCTGAGAACAGAAAAGTGACAACAGGAGAGGTTTGTACAGCTGTGTGGCTTGGACCACCAAGAATTACCCAGTACAACCACAATCTAAACCAAGCCATACCTGTTTGGGAACGACTTCTAGTATTGGCAGTGGTAGAAGCAGTTCACACGTTACATTGAGGACTAAAATATGTAAGCGTGGATGTAGAAAATTATGCTGACCTCCTGGATCACTTGGAGGTATTAGAGAAGTATGGAAAGGGAAGCTGGCCGTGCTTTTATGATGGCTTGTATTGATGATCTCAAAATCTCATTGGAATTAGAGGTATCTGTACTTTGTGTGACAGATTATATGATTTGTTACAGATGGAGAGAGAAATTAAATACATGGCTAAAGGGTTTACAGCAATTCTGCAGCAGGATGGGGAACAGAAGAGGATTACCCTGTCCAACCCACAAGACAACACTCCATGCCTTAAACACACATGAAGTTTTCCATTTACCTTAAAAAACCACATCCACCCACTAAGTGTGCTCATTCTGTAGGCAGATTCTAACCTCTCACTGATCACATCTCAACACTGACTCCTGAAGGCCTGACTTCCCATCAGCACTCCTGGAAATCAGAGTTATGCTGTGTTTAAACCTTCATCTGGAATTTGAAGCACGTATCACAAGAAGACGAAGGAAGGAGCAGCTATGAAGGGCATGCTGAGATGCAGCCCAATGAGTTCACTGCAACCTCCCTTCTCCACTGACCCCATTACCAAGCCTTAACTCAAGCTGCTTGCAGGATAATTTCCCCCAAGAAAACCATCTGGTGCTGCTAACTGTACTCATACAGAGGTTACAGACTCAGCGTTTCTGCAGTGCATGAGGCTATGTAGGGACTCTCAAAGTTTGCTTCCTGGAGATCTAAAACACAAGTTTCACCTCCACATGAGGAAGAACTTTACAGTGAGAGTGGCAGAGCACTGAACAGGTTGTCCAGGGGGGTTGTGGAGCCTCCCTCTCTGGGGACATTCAAAACCTGCCTGGACATGTTCCTGTGCAACCTGGTCTGGGTGGCCCTGCCTTGGCAGGGGGGTGGACTAAATGATCTCCAAAGGTCCCTTCCAACCCCAATGATTCTGTGGTTATTTGGGTAATCTTTATACATCAACAGTCAAACCATAACACCAGTCCTGTTCCAAGGGGCTCTGCTTGTACAAACGGGCTGCCCATTGCAGCTTCTGCCACCAGATCACACCTCTCTCTCCTGTGTTTTACAAGGATGATTAAACTGCTCCACGCAAACCTCCAGTGCATCTTTACCATGATGGGACTCCCCCTCCCCAGGCAACAGACAAAACTGAACAGCCACACCAAAAAAACATCCATGAAGGTCCATGACAAAGGTGCAAGTCTGCATCCAGGTCAGCGGCTGGGGGCTCCAAGAGACTCAAACAGGTCATGCATCCATCACCCTGAATGCTGAGGATAGCAGGACTGGAGGAACTGGAAGGACAACGCTGTTTATTCAGTTGGGTTACTCAATAGGAGGCTTTGCCTCAAGTATTATCAAGTCAGGAAAACCAAGTCCTGTGCACCACGGAAGTGGTTTACCAGATGACTAGCTGGACTGTGCCAGCCAAATCAAGAAAGGTCATTTTGAATGCCTTCCTTAAAAAACAACCAACCAAAACATTAAAAGGTAGTCCAGAAGAATACAACCCATTAAACTGGGAAAGAAAGTAAAAATACCCTGAGGATTTTATGGTTTTAAGTTGTTGAACCCCGATGCATTCAGTATGAACAGTGCTAAATCTAAGGTGTACACATTTCCAATCTCTTCCTTGTCCCTTCCATTTTCCTCCAGGAAAAAGCCTGGGTACTGCTGTGTGATGCATGGCACATCTCCGTGCTGAGCAGCAGCTGCTCCACATGTCCCTCTAATACCTCTTTCTCCCCTTAGTGCGTTCTCTCAGTCACAGGATATGGTCCACCAAAGCCATTCATCCTTACTGCAGCACTTGCAGACACTAAATTCCCTGGACAAGCTGACTAATGATACAGCAGGCTGAGAAGGCCTCAGGTGCTCAGGGAGTTGAAGGTAAGAGCTTTCCTCCATCAGAGCCATGCTCTGCTGTGAAGTGGGTAATAGAGTGTGACATGAGCAGCTTGGAGCAAGGAACCTGCTCCAGCAGTCTCTATTTTGCACAGGGAAAAGCAAGGGATATTAGCTGTTTCTCTTCCTAGCTCCTCTGCTTCGACAGCTGGGGACAGGGCAGCAGAAGCAGTAGAGCAGGCAGCACGCCTGCCTCTAAGCTGTCGCAATTCACTGCTTGGCTCATTAACACAGATTGAAACCAATGCAGTTTAACACCACAGCACCTGAGGCAGGGATGTGGCAAACTGCCCCTTCTGCAGGGATGGCAAACTGCCCCTTCTGCAGGGATGGCAAACTACCCCTTCTGCAGGGATGTGGCAAACTGCCCCTTCTGCAGGGATGCTGGGCCTTGGAACGGCAACCAGGAGGAATGGGGCTACCTCTTCATTTGCCCCTGCCTGAGGAGCCAAAGCCCAGGAACCACAGCTCTCTGTCATTGCCGCTTTTCCATTTTGTACTTCCAACCCTCACGAGCTGCAGATCTGCTTTAGTGAACTGTACTGACCTGCACCTTTGCTCAAAAACACCAGTTCATCAACACTGTGGAAAATGAACAGTTAACCTGGCTAAGACAGACCTGAAGAGCTTATTGTACCTCTGCAGAACTTGGTTTTGGGGGATAAAAACAGCTCTGCTGGGATGAAAGCCTTCATATGCCAAACCCTTTTACAGCTAAAACAGAGAACACGTGCTACCACCTCACAGACACATGCTTATTTACACCAGCTGAAGGAGGCCCGGGTTCAAGATGTTCACATGTGAACACTGCTTGTCTGCCAGCATCCATGTGAATAGAAGGGATATCAACTAGGGAGACAGGAGGAGGAATAATACCCCAGATTGCCATGTAGTTCTTCAAGTATGCTGCACGTCAGCATTTCCCAGTGCAATTTTGACCACAGAGTGTGTCTACATGGGAGGGAAAAGGAAGAATAAAAACACCGTAACTTGGAAATACTTTGCTTTAAATAACATGGTCAGAATTGTCTCACAGTCTGTTTGCTAATGCAAATGCAAAGCATTTCACTACTGAATGGTATCTGTTCATTTTATTAAAGCTTTTAGACTGATGAGTCTGATAAATAGGAAATATCCATACTGGTTCCCTCTGTTCTCATATGAAAGATTCTGCTGTCGCCACTGCTGTAAGACCACAGCTCTCGCAGAACAAAGGTAAATCAGCCACGGTGGGCCCCTGCTATACTTGATTCTTAAATATCGTTTTTTGTGGAAGTACTTTAATGGCATAGACTCTGTCATCTACGAGATGCTGGCAAGAAGAGCCTCAGCAGCCTTGCTCCAGACTCACACTTCAGCTTCTGCACAGGATCTAAAGAGACACTGCTTAAAATAGATTTGTTTAAAAAAGAAAAAGATTTTCCAATCTCCAATGCCAGTAGAAATGTTTCTGTGAAAATCTAAACAAAAATCTGTGGAAAACTACACTTTTATCCTAATATATCTCTGCAGCATCCACAAAGCGTAGCATTGCAACACTGCCACAGCACATAGCTAGCTAGGGGGGGAAACGAAGAAACTAGAGACAGGGCCCATATAGAAGTGAAAATGCCTACCCGTATCCAATGTTCACGCTGAAATACTGTAGAGAAATCAAAACAGTAGTTAAAAATACTGCAGAATAGCTCAGAAAGCATTCTGCCTCTAATAAGTACAAGATTATTAGCAACAGGCACTGACTTTTCTGATTTGGCAGTCAAAGAGATTATCTTTTGAATGTGTGGGATAAGAATCCATCCTCAGGATCTCTCATTAGTGTTATCTATTCATTTCACCTCTGATGTAACTCTAGTATCTCCTACCCTAAAGTGTTTCACAACTGAGCTGTATTATAGCTCATCAGAAGTTTTCTAAAGGAGTAAAACTGTTTTGTCACAGCCATGTTGAAATCTCCCAAGTTTATTATAACTGCAGATGATGAACACTGTGATCAGAGCTCAGAACTGATCAATTCAAGTGCTACTGCTTGACCTTGTGCAGTCAGTGGACAAAGTACACAGGGAAGGTTTTCTTTCGTGGTTTGGATAGCCTGCAGCCTACCTTTCCATCAGATGCAGTGTTTATTCTGTAGTGGTACACCCTTCCTTCGTATCGCAGTGAAATAGATCTCTGTCCTGGACTGCTCTCACTCTCCCGCACAAGAAAGCTGCCGTTGATACCGCTGCTCAGAAGGTACTCCGCAGCGTTACGTGACACTGGTCCATGATACCAGGAATGCTTCTCCAAACTATTCACTGGGGTGATGTAATTGCTGGGTACCCAGCCTTGTCCATTCTTTGTTTGGGCCTCGCACCATTCCCCATTATGATTGTAGCCCAGGACACGGAGCTTTTCACCTTGGCACAAGAAGAAAATACATTCAACACATGGCAAAGCTGGAAGCTGAGCACAACGATTGGTTCTTTGTGGCTAACAGGTCATGAAATAGTCTCCTACAGGAGAGCATGTGTGTTTCTTTAAGCTTGAGTAGTCCCCTCGAAGCCAAATGAAGTCACACACATGCTTCAGGAGCTTGTTAAGCTCTCGAGCAGTTCTGCACCAGCTCTGACATGGCTTGAGCTTAAAAACTTAATCCAGCAAATTTTGTTTGAGCTGAGTTGGCTTCATGGGGCTGGGAGAGAACAGGACTGGTTAAACAGTGTATAAGCATTTCAATTAGCAAGGTAAGCAGATGTGACTTGGAGTACACATGAGGAACAGGACTGAGTAAGACAATGCTGTATCGGTACAGTCATTTTCATACCGGGACTGAACAATAAAATTATCGGGGCCAGCGTCTAAAACCAGCTTAGTTTAATATCTCAATCCCTTTCTTGCCCGATGCAAAAACTTCAGACAGTTTGTAAGATATCTGTATTTGTTTAAGAAGAATTCCCCCAGTGAAACAAAAATTCCTGAGGGTTTAGTGCATAACTTATTCCACAGTGACTTCCATGCCTAAACACCCTCCCAGCACCATTCTGCCCAGCTACCTTACCTTTAGTTATGCTGAGAGTGTTGTCCCCACTCGCCACAAAATCATACAGTGCAACAAAGAGATGGGGGTCATTTTCACTAGGGCAGGACAGAAGGTTTTCCTTGGAGTTCCAGCGAGCTGCTTCGCTCAGACCCTGGGGCTCAAAGTCTGACACTACCGGTCTCTGAAGGGCTTCTGGAGGAGGAAGAGAGAAAGAGAGGAGAAAGCAGGTTCATTTTTGCTGATAAAAGCCATCTGGTTAACCCACACACTCTGAGTTCCTCATTTCCATTATTTCTTGACACGTGTACTCCTCATGCATCACAGGACAGACAGCTCTTCCATGCACATCTCCTGCCACATAGGCAAGACACCCTTGTCCCCAGGCTGCCACGAGCCCCCAGCTCCCACTCTCATGACACAAAGGGAAAGCCCCTCTCCCTGGTCCCTCCAGTAAATGCTGCTCACGTAGGCTGTTTGCTGCTTGTAAATCCTCTGGCTCATGCCTAACTGCTGGCATGCTTCAATCTGAAAACAAACCCAAGACCTTTAAAAGGTAAATCCCTTAATTAGGCTATAAATGAAATGGCCACAATGTGCACCAGAGAGAAGCAGGCAAGGCAAGATACAGGAGACATGGTATTTAAGAATGAGATACATCTATTCTTCATGGTATTTTTTTATCATTTCTCTTCTTATTCGAGTAGAAGGCTGTGCCTTTTTAGTTGCCCTCCCTCCTGCTGCTGCTCTTGAAGCAGAGAGCAGCAGTGAGCAGGCTCACACAATGAGCTTTCCACATTTTTTGGAACCCTAAGACACTTCCAGGAAAAGAGACGCCTAAAAACTACGCTTCACAGGTGAGTAAAACCCAACTGCAGAAGGGTTTTGCACACTGCGGCACATCAGGCATGTAATATTCAGGAAGTACCAGGCAAGCCCAAGTCCATCAGGGAATTTTGTTGAGGTTGCTCCCACAAACCCTCCTCTCTGGGCCATGATTCGAGTGTTTGGGGCAGTGATGCTCCAGGTAGTTGTGCCCCCTCACTCTGATGTGCCACTCTGCCCATGGGGAGCTGTGCTGGCACAAACCCGGGACAACAAGTTGGGAAAACCTTGGATTTTTGAGGGGTTATATTCCCTCTGGATGAGTTTGTTGAGTGGGGTCACAGCACCTCACACAAAGCAACGCATCAGTGCGGCTTTCATAGAATCAGATTGGTTTGGGTTGGAAAGGACCTTAAAGCTTATCCAATTTCAAGTCCCCTGCCACCAGCAGGGACACCTTCTGCTAGACCAAGCTGCTTCAAGCCATGGGGACAGGAAACAGCCCTGCTGCACCCAGCCCCTTGCACCATGAAATTGCTTTTCATTGCTCAGCATCAGTCTCCGCCTACTCCCTTCACCCAGTGCTGAATCCCTCTTTGGGATTTGGAGGGATAAATCCAAAGCCAAGTGTTTTCTACATTATCAGGTCACCCAGGAGCACAGTTTGTTCTTTATACTTGTAATACTCACTAGAGGGGCTGCTATGTAGATGAAATCACACCAAAATATGTTTTCAACAGTCATGCTTGCTTGGTCTGGATATCTAGTATAAGCTGCACGAGTAAACCAGTGAAGAACTGATCAGATTGACCCCAGGAAATCAAGTGTGGAGTGGGACAGGACCAAAATACATCTCCCATTGAGGACATGTTAATAAAACAAACCAACCACCACTCAATACAACCCCACAAACAACAGCAAATCCCATTATTTTCTAAGCTTTGATGGTGAAAAGTGCCAATGAAAAAATGAGAACTTGCCATCCTCAGTGTGTTGGTCCAATCACCACTGGTAAAGGTTCTCTGCCCTAAACTCTGAATGATTATTTATGAACATGAATATTACTGTATTCTGTGGAAAAGGTAATACACATGCGGGCAGCGCACAAAACAGCAGTATACACACTTCTGGTCTTGCTTTCCTACCCAAACTGTATCTGCAGGGAGATTTATTTTTATAGTGAATCAGGAAAGTCAAATGATTCTGCTTTCTAAATGATTCCACTGTCAGAAAAGGTGGTGGCCTCTTGGGTGGTGTTTTAAAGCACCCTGATATACTTTCTTCCCTCTCCTGTTTCCTGCAGGAGGATGTGTTTTAACAGCCTGGGTTTGCTTCAAGAGGGACAATCAGAAACAGAAAATCCACTTTCAGAAATTAAGCTATAATCATTTCACCATGAAAACGCTTTGATCCTGTCAAGCCCATTAAGCTCCCTTATCACAGGGTGCTGCAGTGACTGAAGATACTCCAAGGAGTTACACCATCAGTAACACCTGGAACAGCCAGCCAGCAGAGAGCTGCAAGGAGCAGATACACCACCTCAGCAAGGAGCCACGCTGCGATGCTTTCCCCCTAAACCAGCACAATGAGATGGACCATAACCTCCCTCCATGAGGAAGGAAAATGCCTCCACCACAGGGGACCGATTCGACAGGAAGGCAGGAAATCCAAGCCAGGCTCCCCTACAACTCCAGTGCGATCACAGCCCGGCAAAGGAAGGCTCATGCATGGACACGGATGGGGATGCGGGAAGAAAGCCAAGCACTCCACAAGAATCCCTCCCTCCTGCCCAGGCTGTGGCAATGCTGGGCCTGATTCATTACACACGGATGCCAAGGTACGCGCTGGGATTCAGAGCATGAGATAACACAGTGTCAACCACCAAAACCACCCCCAAGCTGCGGTGCAAGGCTGGTTCTGCTTGGTGACATTCCTACCAACACTGACTCAGTGATAACTGTCTGCAAACGCAAGGATCAGCAAGAGCAACACACAAGGGCTGTTAAATAAATGGATGAGAATTTCCTAAGCTGGAAAACCACACAAGTCCCCTGGTGAATACATATGATGCTACACACAGATAGCCTCATATCCTCTGTATCCTTCAAGCCAACTGCACAGCTCTGCCACTGGTACCCCAAACGGAGGTGCACACTGTGCAGGAGAGCACAATGGGGAGATGCAAGACCCAGCTCTTGGGCTGGGGCTGGTATTTCCAGAAGGCAGGAACCCCAAGTTAAGAACTGAGGTAGGGAAGGCGGTGACTGAATGAAGCTTGAAGGGCAGCCAGAAAGGCAGGATGAGGCCCAGAGTCAACACGGAGAAGAGTGTAAAGGAAAGAGCGGAGCTGCGATGACCCGAGCGTAGCAGAAGCTTGATAGACCATGACAAAACACACTTTTAAAGGCCTGGGCCCCAAGAGGAGGCTGTCAGCAGGCTCGGGACACAAACCCACGAAGCGAGAGAAGCAGACAGGACACGTCCATCTGGGAGGCACGTACAGCCGGCTGTCAGCAGTATTCATTCCTAGCAAATCTGCTGAGACATTACAGTCCTTCAGAGCAGGAATGAGACCTTGCTGTTCATACATACTGAGGGTCTTCTTCAACAAATTACAGCCTTTTCACCTCCTACTGCTGGTTTTAACCACAATTTTACAGCACTGCTGAGCTCTCCAATGGGTCAGATTCCTCCTTCATAAATCAGCCTGGCTGCTATACCTACAGGAGGGTATCCTGCCACGGCAGTGGGGCAGGAAGCGAGCGCAATGCAATCTGTTATCTCTGCACTGTGATTCCTTCCACGCATCCACTTTGTCTTCTGCTGTGTCACAGCAAGACTGCAATTCATTACTTTGATCACACTGTGCTCCGGATGGCACCTGGATTCCCAGGAGGAGTCCCAAAGCAGCGCTGTGATTCAGTTCAACACTAACACCGACTAAATGACAACTCTTAATTACACCAGAGCAGACTTCAAAATAAGACAGCAGCAGCTTTTATTTTAAGGTATTAACCATAAGAACATCTTCATTTCCCCTTTAAATTAAGTTTTTACTAGGAGATATTTATGTTTGCACACTACAAGGTTTCATAATGTAACCATCTCCTGCTAATTACTGTTTATATGAAGTCATGAATCACTGCTAGTGACTGTGTAAGAAGTTGTTCTCAGGTATGAATAGCTCTGGTCCAGGCCAACACAAGTAAAATTCCCTTAGTAATTTAAGGGAAGGGTTGGAAAACAGGCAAAAGCATGGAATGACATTCAGCTCCTCCACAGCTGACCGTGGGGCAGTCCCAAGGGAAGAAGAGACCTCCTGTCTCCCAACAGAACAAACATCCTGTGGTCTTACAAACTGTGCCGGCATTTTTATCACAAGGTTTCTAGAGCGAGGCAGTGCAGAATACATCTAGTAATGTCTTTGGAGGTACAGCACATGCTGCTGTCTAAAGCTTCTCCTTACCCTACATTCCCCCTGTTCTCCTTTTTCCCCTGTAAGAAATGATGATAAATGGCAGAATCGCTGTTGTGCAGATTTAAGGCATTCAAATGTTCCCGACTCTTGAGCACACGTGATGGAGCAGCTGCCTCTCTGTGCCAGTATTTCCTTAGTGGCTTTCACAGGTTCCCTATGCCTGATGGAACAAGGATTTTAAAACCAAGGCAGGTTTCATGTTTTATTTCAGACTCATCACTCGCCCATTCAGTGAGATCATGCTCAGCCTCTCCTGTCACTGCTCCACAGCACAGGCCATGAAACCTTCTGCAACACAGGCGATGGCTGTTGCTTCTGCTCTTGGCTGACATTATAGAATCATCTAATGGTTTGGGTTGGAAGTGACTTGAAAACTCATCCAGTTCCAACCCCTGCCACAGGCAGGGACACCTTCCACTAGAGCAGCTTGCTCCAAGCCCCTGTGTCCAACCTGGCCTTGAACACTGACAGGGATGGGGCAGCCACAGATTCTGTGGGCACCCTGTGCCAGCGCCTCAGCACCCTCACAGGAAAGAGCTTCTGCCTAGGAGCTCAGCTCAGTCTCCCTTCTGGCAGGTTAAAGCCATTCCCCTTGGCCTGTCCCTACATCCCTTGGCCAAAGCCCTTCTTCCAGGTTTCCTGGAACCCCTTTAGGCACTGGAGCTGCTCTAAGGTCTCCCCTTAAGGAGCCTTCTCTTCTCCAGGCTGAACCAGCTCAGCTCTCTCAGCCTGCCTCCAGAGCAGAGCTGCTCCAGCCCTTGCAGCATCTTTGTGGCATCCTCTGGACTTGCTCCAACAGGTCCACATCCTTCTTGTTTAACACTAAGAATCCCTGATGTGGCTTCTCCCGGTCCTCCAAGTGATGAATCTGTCATCTTGGGGCTTTTGTAATTGTTTTTTTTTCATTGGTTGTGGGCTTTTGGCTTGGTTTTGTTGTTCTGGTTGAGTCTCTTTTTGAAAGTTCACTCTTATATCAGCTTGCAGGTCCCACTCAAGGTCAACCACTCTGTTTACTCCATTTAGAACCCCTTAGTGACATGGTAAACATCATCTTTCTCCAGCCAGCTAATCACAGTTATAGACAACTGGAGCTGGAATAGTGGGTATGGCAGAAATTTGGATTTTATTCCCAAAATTGCTACTAAGCTGCTGCGTGACCTTAAAATATAACCTCTGGAAGAGGAAGGGGAAAGAATAACCAGGATCCAAGCAAACCCCAATGACGTGTGTATTTCTGAAAGCTTTATCTTTACAGTTTTGGTTTGGTTTCCTTATGTAGGAAGCAGAAGAAAGGAAGTTTGTCTGTTTCTGCCCTGGGGAGGGAAAGCACCAAGCAAGAATCATCAAGATTTACTGTTGTGTTTCCCTGCTTCACTAAGCAGCCCCAGACTGCTCAGGGAAGGATTAATGTGTCTGTGGATGATCAATTTTAGGTCTGAAAACATTTACAGCTTTTGCTATGAAATGATAATCCTTTCCTCACCACATCCCATGGGAAATGGTAGCAAGCACTAGATTTTTTTATGAGGATGGGACAGGCGAGAACCGCTGGAACAAGCACATAACCAGCAAACCATTACAAAGCCAGAAACACATTTAAAAGCAAGGACTCGACTGAGCGATGGTTGATGAGAGGCCAAGAGGCAAGGAGCAGAAAATAGCCAAGGAAGACAAGAAACAAACAGAAGGCTCTTCCCTGGGAGGCAGCAATGCTGCCTTAAAGCACTCACTCTTCCTAACTGATGAACCAAGGACCTGCCTGCTGATCCCAGCGAACCAGGGCAGGGCGAGTCGTTGGCACTGCAGGTTGGGTCTGGCTCAATACATGCCCCAGTGCATACAGAGAAACTCTCTAGGAATGGGGCAATGGCTACAGGCTGCTGCTCCTCCCCAGGCTCGTCTGCTGGAGCTGTAACAAGACACACTAGGGAAAAAAGAGGAGAAAAGACACCCAATCTGACAGCTGGCAGAGCAGAATCATTGCAGACAGACAACAGGGGACTTTTACTGGTGTCCCCAAAATGGGTTTTAAACTTTATAGAGAATGCTGACAGGTTTTATACAAGGCTTCTGCCTTTCGGTGGTAGAACAAGCCCAAAAAGGCAGCAAGACTATTCCAGCCCCTATTTGGGACATGGACACGTTCTGTTTTCCAGATCAGATTGGCAGCAGTACTTGCTGTGCCTCTTCCCTTCTACTCTTTACCCTTTCTTGGTGTGAAGTGGGTGAGGAATTATTCAGTTTGGCAAAGGCAGAAAGGAGAAAGCAGATGACAGGAATTCAGATCTCTCACATTTTAAAATAGTATTTACTAGTGGGAATAGAAACGAGGGCAAAAATGGCCAGCTCAAACATCAATATGAAATCTCAGCAATGGTTAGAACCAGCTTAAACTTATTTTTGATCAAGTTAAGAAAAGGTCTCAACTTTTTTGGCAGGCAAACCTGCCTGTGCACAGCAAAGAGCACAGAAGAGGGATGCAGGACCTGCCATCCCTCCACACCACCACAGAGCACTCTATAATCCTTGCTCCTGCAAACTAACAGAGCATAAAAGCCTTTCAGAAGGGGACCACCATGGAAACAAAACATTCCTGATTACTTGGTTAAAGACATGCACACCTACATGCACCTGGCATTAAATCAGCCTTGTATCAAACCCAATCTCAACCCAGGATTTTCAAGTGTCTTTAAAGATACAATAAACAGATTTGATTTTGTTACAGCCCCACGCTCTTCATGAACCAAACGTTGTCATGTTTGTGTTCAATCATGAAAACCAAGAGAAGAAATTGAATTAGGTAAAATTTAATCTATCCTCCTGGCTGCAACTGGTTTCCCACACAACTAATGGACCTTTAAGCAGTCATGTCTAAAGTTCTATAGTCTACTATAGTACAGACACTCTCAGCTTTCCCCTCATGTCCTCAACAGCTTCCCATACAATGAAGATAACAGGAACAGAGTTAAATCCTCCAATGATAGCACCATCATCTCCTTAATCCTTTCAGAAGCTTCAGCGAGGCTGTGAGATGTGCACAGGAATGGACCAGCCATCACACGCTGCTCACAGGGATCCAGGACCAATGGTCCCCAGTTTCTAACTCTTGACACAAACCTGCCTCCTTCTCACCTTCTGCCACACTGAAGTGGCTTCTATCCAAATTAACAAACCCGTATAGAAAAGCTCATCTTCTTAAGGGTAGTGCAAACAAGTGGTTTTCACTTGTGCCCTTGTAGTACAGGGGTTTGGGGCAAGGCACCACCACTCTTTTGAAGAGCCCTCAACTGAGCTTTCAGATTCACAATAACTTTAATAAGAAAGGCTGAGACCTTCAGCTTCAGAAAGACATAACAGAAAATCCTACTTGTGTTACCCTTGGGGTTGTCCCCCCCATATAAGCATAGACCCTCACTTCTCACCCTCCACAAGATCCACAGTCGATTGCAGTGAGTCCTGGGCTGCCTATGCCCTAACTGTCACAGCACTAAAGTCATGGTTGCCACCTTTGTTCACCTTTAATACACCCCATGGATGCTGCCTTCACTTTTGCCCCATGCTGGGCTGAGAAATGAGACTGAGCTACTTTGATAGATCACTTAAAAGTTGTTTCAATGCTCATTTCCCATCCCACCATGAAAAGCAAATGCGCAACCACGTCCTCAGGAAGCAGAAAGTAGAAATACTCTAGTACTTATTGTGTCAATGACCCTGGTTTTAACTGGATACCACCTATATGGTTCAAGTCAACCCCTGCCGTAATCCTATTATGCAACTGCATTGCAAATTGGGGAGAGGGGGAGTGGTTGTAACACAAACAAAAGAGAAAAGCTGCAAAAACAGCCAGGGTAACACCCTTGTAACATCATCCCTTCGCATTCAGTTCTGCAGGGAAGAGAGGCCCCATATGCTCTGCCTCTTCTCCCAGGGCTGTGTTGAAAGATCCAAGGGCACAGAAAGGAGGCCCAGCACGGCTCAGAGCTCCTCCACAACACGCAGCCTGAGCAATGCCAGAGGCAGGGGACACAGAGGTTTTAAAGACCTAAAAAGTTCACAGAAGAGTTCAGTCCTGTAGGAAAGATCAAAGTTATTATTCACGTGCATCTGCCCGCTATTGGGTTTCTGAAACTTTAAATAAGTAAAAGAAAGTTCTTTGGAAACTTCTTTGATTTTAGAGAGTAGAAAATTCTTCAGAGCCACTAAATGCATCTGATAAATACAGCCCCTCGTTCCAAAGCGCCTTCAAGTGGGTTTGCCACAAGAAGCCATTTGTAGCTTTTGGATTCCTAACCCATGAATTTCTGAGGACCATTTCTCCGCTGAATATTTGCGAGTTGAGCAACAGTGCCTTGCGATAGGCCCCAGGAAATCAGCTGCTGCCTTGCGTGCTTCTGATTTGATGAGTTAGCACGGTCCTCCTGGCAGGAGGATTATTTTTACTGCAGCAACATCCAGCAACACAAAAGAAGTCGGAGAAGCCCTGGGATGGACACAGCCCCGCTAGCACAGCGAAGGGGCTGGGGTGAAGAACTTGCCTGAAGTCAGGCCAAGCAAGACCTCAGTCCTCCAGCACAGCACAGTACCTCCATCACCCAGGCTTCCAATGTGAACTAGACGGGTCCACGTGTTTAACATCTACAAATGACCACGGGTATAAGTCAAAAATCACCTTTTAAAAGCAAACACAAAGAATTCAGTTAAATGAGTGGAGAGCAAAGTTTGAAGAGAACAACCAAAGTGAACTAACAGCTCATGTATGAACGCACGCTGAAAATATTTTACTGATGGGCTCATCTAAACTTTCTTCCTGCGCCTGGGGTTGAGTTTTACCATCCCCCTTGTTCAAAACAAGGGAGAATCTTCCCTGGTGAAGCAAGTATGAAGCCGAGGCCTGAAGATAGGGCTTTGTTTATGGGCTCGGCAAGAAGATCACTTGACATTTTACAACCATAAATGGTAGAGCCGCGCTCCCTTTGTATACTGCTACTAATGAAAGTCACCTGGGGTCCGGATGCCACGAACACCCCTCGGTCCCCTGAATGCCAAAGCCCAGCCAGCACCAAACGTCTCCCCAAGCCTGGCCCCAACCCGCGAGCAAGGGATAAAACTCACGTCTGGGATGGTGGCAGCATCAGGCCATGCCCTTTGCAAGCACAGAACCCCCCCAGCTGATGGTCCCTTGGTCCATCTGGGTACTCACCTTCCAGGTAGCAGCTGGAGGAGGAGGAAAGCCCCTTCTTTGATTTGCAACCCACCAATTTCAAGCAAATCTCCAACATTTTCATTTGTTAGAATTTGGCTTCGGCTGTCTGGTTTCCCTTCCCCCCCCAACTTTCAGCTTCTTCTCACGCTGTGGAATTATCCGGTAAAAGTTTTTAAAAAGTCTAACAAAAAAAAAAAAATCTGTGAAGAGTCTCAAAAATCCAGGAAAAGTTTAAAAAGAAAATGTCCAGGAAAGTTTAAATCAAAACATCCAGGAAAAGTTTAAGAAATCCAGCGCTCTGAAAAGCATTACAAGGGCGAGCCCGGGAGGCGGAAAATCCTGGGGCCCCGCATCTCCTCTCCCGGGGAGTTAACTCCAGCCATGTTCCCTCCTTCCCAACTCTTTTGGCGGGAGAAAGATGGGGGGAAAAGAAAGGAGAGGAATAAAAGAAGGGAAATAGAAGAGAAGGCAAAAAGCCAAACCAACCGAGTCGGGCAGAGTGGCTGCTGCCCGCAGTTGGCGGGAGCTGCCCGCATGCGGGGCGCTGGGTGCAGGCAGGGCTCTGGGACTCTGCTGCCAACAAAGGGCCCCCTTCAGCCCTGCCTGCTCCATGACATCAGGCAGGCGAGCAACGCCCTCGCTCCTTAACCCTCCTCCTGCCTGCACCCTGCTGCCTCCTCTCCCAACAAGCAACAAGTTCCCCCAGCCTGGGGAAGGGGGAAAGGCAGGACTGAGCGGTAACAGCACTGCTGCTTTGGTGTTTGTGGTGCGTGGCTCTGTTATTAAACCAAGTGAATTGTAGGCAATAGCCAACAGCTCAAAGCGTGTCATTTCACAGTGTATTAAGGGAATTGTTCAAATACCGTGCCATGCAACAGGGAAAAGCAAACAGAGCTTTGCCCATCTGTAACCCAGCACAAAAACTGCAGGGGAGCTGGAGGTCCTTCCCAAAGGATGCTGTCGGAGAAGCTCTGTGGCAATTACAGGCAAACAGATGGAAATCTCAGCTGATGCAATGACACTCACAGGATATGACTCCTCTTGCATAAGGGGGCAAAAGTTTTCACTCTCCCACTACCAACTATTCTTTTCCCCTGGAAACTGTGCCTTTCCATTGCAGGTTTCTCAGGGCTACATGTTAATTACTGCCCCCCAGTTTTACATTTGTATAGATTACTTTTTAGTATCATTGTGTGCCTCCTTTAGAACAGCCAGCATTTTTGTTAGATACTTGCATTCTCTATGTGTGCGTGTGTGAATATATATTTATATATAAAGGAGATCCCTGCAGTGCTCAAGGCCAGGTTGGACGGGGCTTGGAGCAACCTGCTCTAGTGGAAGGTGTCCCTGGCCATGGCAGTGGGTTGGAACCGGAGCACTCGGTGTGTCACACACAGGATCAACAAAGCAGCAAATCTTCATCTTTGTCCTAGGAAACTTCCCTGCACAGCTAGCAGTGTGTTTTGGAAAGGCTACTGACTAGCTAGTGCTCTTTTGCCCTCAATCTTTTCAGACATTTAATACTTGAGGGGAAACTCTCTGTGTTTCCAGCATCTGAGGACCATGCTTCTGAAACAGCAAACACTGCTCAGACTCCTTAAACACTGCTTTACAGCAATACTTTGCCTCAGTTCTTCTGATCCATGGGGTATACACATGAAAGACGGCTTGGAAGGAAATCCTTAGTCTCTCAACTCATACTGAACTGCAATAATAGCATTTGCCTTTTTTAGACTACAAGTCACATCAGTTCTAGCAAAGAAATAATCACAGCAAGGACAGCTTGATGTACAAAGCACTGTCACGCTTTTCCAAAGAGGAGATGGATGTGGGTATCACCATTTAACAAACCAGGGAGCAGCGAGGGAACTTAAACCTCTCCTCAATTTAGAGAGCCCAGAGAAGAGAAGAGGCCACAGACCCAATCCCCCACCTCTGGCAGCTTCCATGCGCATCAGAAAGACAACGATGCGGTTCTCCCCACGTCCTCCCTTTGCTTCTGGAGAAGGATTTCTATTTTACGGGAGCACGAGAGTTTCAAAAGACACCAGCACCTCACTTGTTCCCTGCCTGCCTGCCTTCATTTGGGAATGCAACAGAGAGCTTGTGCAGAACTGCACTGGGGAGAGGGGAAAATAAAAGGAAGAGAAGTTCAAAGCAGATTTGGAGGAGAAAGGTTACAGAAATCACAGGAGGAACTCAGCCATCACGTGTTTAGGCCCAGTGTTGGCGTTCAGGGAGCTAGGAATGAAGAAACGTTGTAAGAGCAGACCAGGCCTCTTGCACACAAGTTCTTTTCCATATGAGGAGCATCCTTACCCTGCTTCTCCTTCTGCTGCAGCTGCAGGAATGCAGAGTCCCCAGAGCATTCCCCCCGCAGTACAAAGGCTGCCTCCCCTGAACACCACCCAGCCGCTACAATTAAGGTTAATACAATGAGCACCACTAGAATTAATGCGGATTACATTCCTGATGAACTCCTGGGGTGCTTATTCCCGAAGAAGAATGCCTCATCTGAAATGAAATTAACCCGCCCGCAGAAGAACCTCACTGTAGGAGAAACGCATCCACTTGGGGAGTTACATACAAAGAGCTACCAATTAATTCCCTTTATGTTTCCATGCAGACAAGCTTGTGTGGTCCCTCTGCCACAAACATCATCCTTCAACGTTTCCTCCTTTGTACTATGGCAAACCAGGCTGTAAATACTTTGAGCAAACACCCTCTGCCTTTCCTGAGTGCCATGAAATTAACTGGTGAAGAAGAATAAAAGCCACACTGCCAGTGTCACGGGAACTCTGCTCCTCTTATGGCTGACATCTATTAATCCCTTTCATGCTTGCCTGTCATATAGACATCTCAGAATAAAATCAGTTATGAAAAGCATAACTACAGAGTCCAAAGGACCAATGCAGCCTTCAACTGAGGCTCTGCTGCTGAACGACAAAACTATTTTGGTTGGGAGCAGACAGCCTCCAATTGTACCTCCTCCTCCGAGGTATCTATTCCAGGTTGTTCTGGGCTTTCTGCACCTAAACTTTAACCGAGCATCCTGGGCAGCATCAAACCCTAAGAGCCTCTCCAGGCCCCAGCTGGGTGGTTATGAGAGCCCAGGGACCCTTTCAGTCCCCTCACTCCCTGCTCCAGCATCAGCCTCTGCTGCAGGGGAAGGAGGGAGCTGGGCTCCACGCTCCAGATGTGGCTTCACAAGCGCCAAAAAGAGGGAAATAATCACTTCCTTCGACCTGCTGGCTCTGCTCTTGTTAATGCAATCCAGTATCCATTAGCCTTTATTGGCCATGCTCATACAAGAGCATAAACCTATTTAGCCAATTGCCTTCATGTTTGAGCTGCTTCTAGCAGAAAACTATTTGTTCTTTACTTTCTTAAAGCTACCCGAAGCTTGAGGAATGATTCTTCCAAAAGGGAACAATCACACACACACACCAGCAGCAGTGAAAGGACTGGACTCCATGAACAGAAAGTGAGTTTTGGCACAATCCCATGCCGTTTGCAGCTGGAGTGAATTGCGCTGCGATACCATTAAAAACAGCTTGAGTGCTCATCACCCATTGAAAAGCAGAGCTTCATTTTGTTTCAGAATCCTTTTTTGAAACCCAGAAAGAAAACAGAGTTTGCAGCCCCAAACACTGGGTGCTTTTTGATAGGCATGTTCAGCTGTTGTGGGATGGAAAAAGCCATGTGAAACAGAAGCAGCACAAACCAGTGGTTAAAGCAAAGGAGTACAGGAGGGCACCAGGAAGAAAGATTCTTGCTTACAGTTATGCATTACCTGCGCTTTATCCTGCTGTTCTCTAAATGCAGCTGGGAACATCCCCACATGTGTTAAAGACTAACTCTGTGCCAGTTATAAAGCACTTTGTTATCTGAAGCAATGAAATGTAGAATCACTTCACTTCTAAGATGCATTTTTCTTAGTAAGGGATAAGGTTCCACGTGATTTTGGGCATTCACAGGTCACTGTCTTGAGGTTTAAGAACAGGTCCATGCCACAAAGCAGTGCCATACCACACAGCTCTCTTCTGATAGCATCTTTCACAAAGTGGAATAACGCATTCAAACACCATTACCTGATTACAAATGTATGTGTATATGAAAATGATCAAAGAAGCCTATGTTGAAATCCACAAGTGACCACAGGACCTGGTACAGATGCATCCGTAACAAAGCTGGGCTTTGATGTAACTGCAAACCATAAAATCCCAGACTGGTTTGGGTTGGAAGGGACCTTAAAGCTCATCCAGCTCCAACCCCTGCCACGAGCAGGGACACCTTCTACTAGAGCAGCTTGCTCCAAGCCCCTGTGTCCAACCTGGCCTTGAACACTGCCAGGGATGGGGCAGTCACAGCTTCTCTGGGCACCCTGTGCCAGTGTCTCTGCTTGTCTGACACATTCCAGTTTTCCTTTGTGTTTTCACATCCTCCATCATTAAACACCTCCATCCACCCTTGCATAAAATGTGCCAAACATTTGGGTAGATACTGGTATGTACTCGATTGGGAGGACTGGAAGCTTTGAAATCCTGCCTGCTGAGCTCTACCTTCTTGGCACATGCAGCACAACACACAGTCTGGTGGAGTCTTTTAAAACTGTTTGTAATGAGCACAGCCTCAGTGGGTCATGCACGTTAAGTCATGAGAGCTCTACTATGGTATGCCAAAGAAAGCACGGCACTACGCGAGTCCAAGGCTGGCAGGGTTCCTCCTGAGTGCACATCCCACACCCAGCCATTAGAAGCCACCTCTGATTTAAACAACCATCACTTGAGTCAATCACCTCTTAGTCTCCCTAATTGTTCACTGACACCTTGTAACTCCTCCAAACCACAAGCAAAGACAAGTCTTCCAGGATACTCCAACGTTCCCCGCTGACTTGGCAATGGCAGCACTACGCAGAAAGGGAGTTACGTTTGTGATGTAGCTGTAATACCTGCCACGTAACAGGTACATGGGGAGAAAAGCCCTTACTGGTGTCTGCACAGGGAATGACTACATCAGCCCAGTCAAACTTTCCAAGTTGGCTCATGCACTTCAGGACAAAGGCCAAGCGCCCAAGACACTGAAGGATCTCCGACTTCCACTTATTTGGTGATCACCGGGAATGAGCAATACCCCTGGGATTAGTAATACCAGACAAAGACAAAGAGGGCTCAAGTGGTTTTCTGGCTCTGCCTTGCTCAGACGAACCTTTGTGCCCTCAGTGATCTGTGTAATGCCACCTCGAGTTTCTCTAGTGCTAGATGCCTACCTCAAAACCACTCCACCAGTGATGCTACTGTCTGTTTTCTTCCAGCTCTTATGTAGACATCCCTCCTTTTCCAGCTCACATGCAAAGCATTTCTATAGAGACCATTATTATACTTTGCCATTAAAGCTCTTCCCAAAACTCAACCGGGTTAGTTCAAATAGCACATTGAAAACAAAAGCCTCTTTCTGTTATTTTGACCATTCGACAAGGGACAATATTGTAAATTAAAGCCCAACCCACACATGAATTTGAACAAAGGCTAGTTAACACCTGAGGGCAGAGAGTGTTTTCCTTCCTTCAGATACCATCCAGCACAGCATGAAAGGCCCTGCAAGAGCACAGAGAAGTATCTGCACATACAATGAAATATTAACACTTCTTGCACTTCACACGTCCTGCTCCCACAGGAAGAAACTTCAAAAAGAGAAAAGAAAGAAACAACAAACCCAGGTTACAGAAAGTCCACTGCAAACACCACCAGAAAACAGGGGATTTTGCAACAAAACATGTGCATTTGTTGGTTTTAATCCTTGATTTAACAGATGTTTGTTATTTGCACTTTTCCTGAGTGAAGGAGGCGGCTGGAAGCAGTGGGAGTTCAGAGATGGGATGTTCAACTACATGAACCTCCTCTCAAGCAGCAGGGCAGAAGGCAGAGAGTACAAACTGAATCCCTGCAATGGTGCTCAGTCCTCACCATACTTATGTAAAGAAGCAAGCTGGGATGCGAGCTCCACAGGGAACTGCCTGGGGTGTTTGCATTTGAAGCCTGCGAGGTTAAATTCAAGTCCAAAGGGGCTCTTCACAAATCACTGGGAAAGTTTTGGGCCTCTTCCATTAAATGCTTTGTGAAACATCTGCAGGCAAGGAACAAAAAAAGAAGCATCTTGCACTATTCAGATCTGAAAAGATAAAAATGGCAGAGTACCTAAAACCCACAGCCACCACACAAACTTCTGCTCACTATAACCACCCAACTTCCAGTGCCTGGACAGTTTGTTAAGGCCCTTAAAGGGAGTGGAGACTCAGAGTCTCTGTGCAATAGGTAGAGTCACATCAGTTTAGGGATCCTACTGAAGTTCAGTATTTCCTGCCAGACCAGAGGAGAGAGGTTAGAGAAAGCCAGGACACAACCAGTAAAGATACATACTTGGAAAGTATCAGAAAATAAATTTTAGAGGCGTTGCTTTGCCAAACACTGACTCAGATGTGGAGTGGGAGCGTTTCCGTATTTCTTTCAAATGAAAAGGCAAGGAAATGCAGATGAAAAAGTGAAGTTAAAACAACAGGTTAAAAGGGGGAGCTCCAAGCTGGTGAGTTCAGGGGCTGTCTTGTGCAATTCTGACCGCACTGGGCAGGAAGAGCCAGGAGGACCAGTAAAACATGGTTCAGTCCTGACAGCAAGGAAGTGGTTAATTTCTTCCATTCAAGAGCTGCAAAATCTGCCAAAGCAGAGGAGCAGGCCTAAGAGCTCAGATTACACGTGAGGAGGGGGTGGAAGGGGAGAAGGAGAAAAGAAAACAAGTATTACTGAGCCACTGCTGCACTAGACCCAGCAGGGATTGGGAGGCGCATGGAGGAGGCGAGGTCTGCCGAGCATCACCACATGAGGTGCCTGAAGCCTGGTTGTTATCCACATCTCCTCATCCACACTGGGGGAACATCAATGCACATTGAGCGCCTTACCCCTGGCCAGTGTGAAAATCCCTTTTGTGCATCAGCTATTGAATTAACATGATTGGAATCGCTGGAACTCCTGTCTTGCCCTCTCCACCCAAGTCATGCAGTTGGGCTGCATCTTCTCTCCTAAGCAGAGAGTTTAATGTGGGGCACGGGTCTGTGAATGTAGCCAGCACACTTGTGCTGCCATGGGTATAGGAGTCACTAAAGTACTTGAAAAGCAAAGGATAAAATCCCTCCTGCATAGCAGACATAAGAAATAACCCGTCAATAAACAAATAATCCATCAAACCCAGCAGCAGTTCAGCTCCTTTGCCTTGGAGCTGACCACACAAAGGAGGTCTCACAGCAGTTTAGACACTTTCACAGCTATTTTGGGGTGAGGGAGGGCTCCCTGCCCAGCCAGACACCTCTCATCTAGTCCCTGCTCACCTAGGCTCTTTCAGCATTGAGTTCGGCAAAGATTACAATCACTTTCTGAACTGCGTAACGTTGAGCAACACACACAGCACCAAGAGACCAGGACGAATTCAATTGCAGAGATCATTTTTCTCTAGGGATCTAATCCTAAGAAGAGTTATGCTTTTGAAATACATCAGTATTGACAGACGGAAACCTGTACAGGATCACAGCATAAACCTTTCCTGACGCTGCAATGAGTGTATTTTCTTTTTTTTTTTTTTTAATAACATACCCAAATGAACAACAAAACCCAACAGTTCCTCCAATCAGAAACTCAAGACTTCCTAATTCATCCACAGGGGAGTACATCTTATGTGGAGAAAGCAGAAGCCCTTTGTAACTACATAACTAAAAAAGCATCTACAGAAGTCTAAAGGATGCTATATAAAACCATCTACAATCACTTGATTGGAATTACTATTTATCCACCCTCCGCATCTACTCTCAGCCTCTGTCAGACATGCAGCTGAAGTGCCTGGTGCTCTGCAGCACTAATGGCTTCTTATTCCCATTGTAATAAATTCAATATATGCTCCCAGAAAGGAGTAAATCCAGTTAAATGCAACTGCCCGCAGCAATGGTTCCCTCCAAACAGGCCAGCATTTTATTTTGTTGTCAAGACACAATATGGGAAGTTTTAAGAGTCCTGCTGGGACTATGACGTAAAGGCAGGACTAGTAATTTCTCCTTGTGAAGAATGAGGCCAACAGGCAGAAACCTCAGACAGAAATAAGCAACTTCACTGTGAAGAAAGGCAAATACAAAGATGCATTGGTCCAACCAGAGCAAGGATGCAGAGAGTGGTACCCATTCTGTTCATGCACTGCTGAGCATAGGCAAATGCAGTCTAAGCACTTGACCTAGCACTAAAGTTTCACAAGGATTTAAAAGCAGTATTTCAAGTCCTAAACAGTAAACACATTGAAAAGAAGCATTTTAATTTGAACTTTGGGGCGAGAGCCAAAAGTTATATTCCCTCGAGGTTGCACCATTACAACAACACAAAAGTCTGATGTTGAATTCATCAGGGGCAAAGTTCTTAAGTTAAACCCTTTCAGGATAAGTTTCTTTGGTATGCTTAAAGTATAATGCTTGTCATATCTGCATTTAGATCTAGAAAATGGCATGAGACTGTGGAATACCTCCATGTTTTCTGTCTTTCCAGGCAAAAGAGGCAAGATAAAGAACGAAGGTGTAAAAAAGAAATCAGTGCTCCTGGTCTCCAGTAACCCCAAACTCTGCCTCTCCATGGGTTTTGAGAAATCCAAAGTTCCTTTCTATTCATTCCCTCTCCACTCTACCTGCCCATCATTAATCAGAGCCATTCACAGAGCAGATACATTACATGTGGTCTGAGGTTTACAGCTGCTGGCGTGAATAAAGGCTGTAGATTCTGTCTGCCCACATACCAGACAGAAAATAAAGAGAAGTGTGGAACTATAACTGAATAGCAACAGTCAGCACCCTATAAGCTATCCCACCCTGCTCCACACAGCCCTGGAGCTGCCACAGCTTTCACTGCAGGCTCAGCTGATACTCACTGAACACTCCACTGTTCAGGGGGGGAGAACTGGATTTTGAGGATGTGCACAAATGATTGAACAAGCAAATGAACAAGTAAAATACCTGCCACAGCTCTGAAAATATGCACAATGGAGCATGGTGGTAGGAAACAGAGTGATACAGGCAAACATGGAGATCAGTTGGGAAAAGATCACGCTGACATGGAGCGAAGGTCCTCATACAGTTAGCCCCATCTAAATCCACAGTGCCTCGGTCCAACCTTTCCCATCTTCTCCCTCTTGTTGGCACCAGTGCTCACACAACCATGTGGTGACCCAGTTCAAGAATGTGAGGACTTTCCTCATGACATGTTCATACAAATACAGTGCTGGCATCAAAAGGGGCCTGGAGAGCTGTTTCTTAATTCAAAATACTGAGAATATCACTGGTAGTGAGTTGTATGCACAGCTTAATCCTACCGACCATTCCCACACCTCTAAACGAATCCAGAAGCAATAGATGTGAATGTAGGAGTGGATGAGATATAGATGCATTTCATTCATCATTCAGAGAGCATCAAACAGACCACGGAGACATTCAGCGCTGCAAGACCTGCTTCCATCTGACATGGAAGTACTTTAGCCAGCCTCGAGTAACTGGCCACGCTCCAGCCTGGATGTAGGAAAGGCAATGCCTCAAATTCCTGGAGAGCTGACAGGTACCCAGATATGCAACAGTGCTGCAGCTGGGACAATGCTCTCTGAAAATACAGAAACCCTTTCTGGAGTAGGAAGTTCCTCTGTAGCTCCTCTATGAGCTTCTCCTGATTCTGGGGGTGTTCCATGAAGTTCCAGGCAGAAGATAAACCACCACTCCGTTATTAAATTCACACCTTTTCCTGTTTCTGATTGACCCCCGGTCCATACTGAGGTCTCATGTCAGTGATACGTAAGTCGGGTACACTCCATGTTATTTCTTCACATTGTGAGCCTCTACTACAAGCTCTTACTTTGTTCTTGCTTTCTCCATGAAGCAGAAGTCACACAACACACCCAGTAAACATAAATATCCAACACTTCCTGACACTGCATCTCTCTCCCAACATACTGTAAAAGGAATGGAAACTGCCGTGTATTACCCTGGTAGAACACCTTCATTTGACTTTACCAGATGGTATCTGATATAAAAATTTGGGGTTACTCTAAATGTAGTGCAGGAAGACTTAACTTACTAGTCCACAGTGTATTCAAGCCTCCTGTGCAAGCTCTTCTGCCTGCCCAGCCAAGTTTGGTACGTTATATCAAGTTACATCAAGCCTACAAAGTGAACTAACCAAAGCAGTCTAGAACATGTACCACTAAAGGAGAAGGAAAGCTCTGGCTTGAACCAAGAAGTGGGAAAACCCAGCACAAAAACCAACTGGTTCTTGTTAGGCCACACGTCCCCGTTTACTCCCCTCTCCCAGTTCAGCTCAGACTTTGTAAGTCTTGCTCCTGGAATGTGGCCAGAGGATTTTCGGAGGGTGAAAGAGCTGCTGTGTTCCCCTAAGCCCTCCTTCAACACACGCTGCAGCTCGAGTGCCAGGAGAACCTATTTTAAAACTAATCTCAAAGCAGAGGAAGGTCTGGGGTAAGGAACAGGACTTGCTCCAGAGGCAAGGCGGAATGAAGCCAGTGCACCACTTGCATTGGGTAATAGATACTGAAGAGGTAACACAAAAGATTTTAAGCTGTGTAACATACCATTTGTAAGATCAAGAACAAGCAAAGAGGAAGAACCCCACAGACTATGTGATTTCTCAGTTTTCAACTGTACCTGAAGTGTTATATGAAGGATGTCACAGTGTCACTGGGAGAATTAGCAGGTTATTGCTTTGGGAAGAGCTGATAATAGCTTGGCTCACTTTTGCTTAACACTGTCAAGCCCTGGGTCTGTATTTTAAGATGAAATGATTTTAGGAATGAAACAAGTAAGGGGAAATTAACCTTTCAGCTTAAAAATACGCTCTAGGAACAGACAAGCCACGGGTATGTCCAACTCTGGTTTACATTTCTCCTGTAACTGCAGACAAACCAATTACCTGACTTGTGCCTCTGTTGTCTTCCAGACATGAACGACTCTCATGGCACCTGGCTTCTGGACAAGCCAACTATAAATCAGGTCGCAGCCTTGAGCTCCACTGCTAGAAGGTGCCATGTGAACGTGAAGCGTTCTGTAACACACCCAATTCACCAGCTTCCAGTTTATAGAACACATCTCTCAAGTACTTCGAGGGCACTCGCATTCCTTCCATCAAGTGGAGCTGCCTCGGCAGCAGCGTGGCTATGGCAGAGGGCAGCATGGAAAGGCTCCTGAGGCTGAACTTGATGAAGGCTTTTCACAGCTCACCCAGGGTGCGTTCAGCATCAACACCACATCCTGCACAACCTGTGAGAAGCCTGCACATGCAGGGATTAGAACAGACATGAAAAGGAGATAGATTCAAGGATAACAGACAAGTTTTCTCCCCCTCACACAGAAACGCTTCACTTGTACCCAAGAGAAAGGGGAGGTTTTCGTGTGCTGGAACACCAAGAATCCTGTCCCATGGGGGAACACTAGGGAAAAGCAGGTATTTCAGATGACAAACTGTTCCACGTGAACGTGCTGGGACTCCCTGAGGTCTACAACATAGTCAGGAGTAATACAAACGCAGTGAGCTCTACAGGCTAACCGAAGCACTCCAAACCACTTCAGTCCTGAAAGCTGTGAGGAGTCAACAAAGCTGCAGCACTGTAATTGGAAAATACAAAGGCTTCCACAACTGCCTGTTAATGCTGATTCCTGCCCTTTCCTGAATCTGCTCTCTTCAAGCTTCTTCTAATATCATAAGAAAAAGCAAACACAAACAGCAACGAGGAACAGCCTATTCTGAAACCACTTCCAGGAACAGGGATTGTTTAAACAAAATACATGAAGTGAAACCATCTGTATTAAGGGTCAAACGCCATCTGAGGCTGAATGTGCAAAAATAACCATTTTACAAAATCTGGGCAATTACCCCTTTGTTGTTGTGGGTTTTAAGATGAATAATCAGTGGCATGGAGGTGTTACCAAAGGGGTGAGCTTGAGCGAGGAATTTAACTCTGCAGGACCTGAGCCTGCCGTGCCAAGAACACATTCCTATGGGTCTTAGGGCTACCCATTCCAGCGTGGGCAGAGGAAGGTTTTCTCCATCCCATTCACCCAGCATCCTACTACTGAGCAACGTGCATCGCAGCACAGGGGGGTAGGCAACGGCCCCTGGCTGGCTCCAGCAGGAGGGGTCCTCCCTAGCACTGCTGCAGTCCCTGTGCCAAAGAGTCAGTTGATCTGAATCACAAGGGGTGCTGCTTTCACAAGACTTGCTGGCAAAAGATAGGTGACAAAAGAGGTTCAAGGAAGGAACAAAAAGGCAATTTAAAGTTACAGAGAGACCAAAGATGTGTTTTGGCCAGTTCAGAGGGAGAAGCAAGTGCTGGAATCCAGCAGGATTCAAAACTGTTGGCCATAAGTAATGATAATAAATACTAAGTTAAAATATTCAATATCTATGCTAAGCCTGCAAGCACACACATTGTAAGAGACTGACACATCATTCTGCTTCAACTGTATGTTGATCCATTCCACCCCAAAGGATTCACACAAGTCTCATCCAATTTACCTGAAATCTAGCTTTAATGGGAGCAGCACGGAAACCACAGTGCCTCAAAGCACAGTGAATGGCAGCAGATCCTGGGCTTTAAGCTCCTCAATTACTTAAGCCAATGTAAATTGTGAACTGGTATCAATATACAAAGGGGGAAAGTGCCACGGAGGGGAACCTGCCCTCAGAGATGATGCTTACTGCAGCGGAGGGAGAACAACTACATCTGAGTATGGTCTTAGTCACCTGCTGTGGATATGATAACATCTGATTAACTGCAGAAATAATTTCTGTATTTATCAGTAGTGAAGCCAGTCTGCAACCAAATATTGCAGCTGCAAAGGCAAAGAAGTCATTAATCATTTCTTCTAGCAGAGGGTGATGATGGAAGGGAAAACTATGATTCCTTTGTTTCCAACAAAAAGGCCAAAAGAATAGCACTTTTTAAGTTATTTTTTTTAATTACCATTTACATGCTAACATGGAAACCTCTACAGCTTTTTAAGCAGACAAATATTTAATGGCTTCAACACAAATGCAAATGTCAGCTATCAGAAGTCAAATTGCACAGCTATGATGTAATGAAATAGCTTTGCTTTGTAGGAAGAAGGTCACAGGTCTGAAATACAGCCCTGGGTGTAAAAAAAAAAACCTCTCTTTCACAGAAGCTGCAAAACTATAATGCAATGACTTGCCTAAACCTAAAATTTTATAGGTATTTAAATTCAACTCTGAAGATATAAATGAATCATCCATTTGCATAAGCATCGCTGGGGCCGTATCGCTCTTCAAGCAAAATGAACTAACGAAGCTTTCATGGTCTCAATATACTGGCTACAGCAAGAGAGTTAAAGCTGAACGGTAACAGGGATGTGCATGCACGCTGCAGCCACGGAACGTTTTTATATTGCTGATAAGAAAGCGGCAGAAGAGCCTGCACACACACAAGAATACACAGGTCAGTGTACAGCCCAATGGAAGCGAACTCAAGCAATGGGTATATGCAGTGAATTAGGAAATGCATGGAACCGAAGGCCTGGCATGGAATCCTGCTGTGCCCAATCTCCCAGTACTTAAAACAACTGACAAGAAAGCTGAAGAGGGACTTTTGACAAGGCCTTGTAGTGACAGGACAAGGGGTGATGGCTTTAAACTGACAGAGGGGAGACTGAGATGAGCTCTTCGGCAGAAGCTCTTCCCTGTGAGGGTGCTGAGGCGCTGGCACAGGGTGCCCAGAGAAGCTGTGGCTGCCCCATCCCTGGCAGTGTTCAAGGCCAGGTTGGACACAGGGGCTTGGAGCAAGCTGCTCTAGTGGAAGGGGTCCCTGCCTGTGGCAGGGGTTGGAGCTGGATGAGCTTCAAGTCCCTTCCAACCCAAACCGGGCTGGGATTCTATGATTCATTCAAACAATCTAACCATAGGGAGACAGCTCCAGACCCTGGGAGCTGGGAGATTTGTGATGTAGCTGCTGGGACAAACAGGAATGTTCATTCAGAACACTTCAGCACCCTATTAAGCCATGTAGCTACCAAGATACCATGGGAGGACTCCTGAGGGAGCCCAGAGACTGAGCTCAAAACCCCCAAATAAGCAGGAAAAGATGGATTTTCTCATTTTTCTTCATTCTTGGCTCTCCAGAAACTGGTTCTTTTATTTTCAGAACACTCTCTCTGGAGGATTGCCTTACCTGCAAGGGACAGCCAGCTTTGGTACATCATGCTCAGATAAAATCAGCCAAGTTCAGCACCTGAAGCTGGGTTACAAATGTTCTGTCCCAGTAAGGGAAAAGCCTACCCAGAGGGGAGATTCATCAGGGCTTTTTGCTGTGTTTTATTACTTTTGCTGTGAGGAACAGCCTCAGCCTGTTGGTCTTGTAAGTGCAGAAAACAGGCTCTGAATTCTGAAGCAAAACCAATAGGGATTCGACAGGGAATACATAAAGCACAAGACATTATCTTTGACTTCACTTTTGTGCCACTGTATGGATGCTTTTTCCCTGCAGAAACATAAAGATGAATTCAGCTGTGGTTTCGAGGTGCCCAAATACTGCAGTGGCCAGAATTACAAAGGTCTCAAATAAAACAGCCAATGCACCAACAGTATCACACAGCCCTCAGTTATTTCACCTGGGATAGGAACCAGACAAGCATACCTAACTCCTGAAATGACCTCCTGTGATTCAGCGTTTGGTCTGAAGGAAGGGTATATCCTGTATCCCTTTTATCTAGCTGTGGGTGGACATGAAAAGAGCAGTGTCTATTAACAGCAAACCTCCCCGTAGTGATGGCACCAGCTTCTAACACCCGCTATGACCCAGCCAGGAGCTGGGCATGTCTTTACAAACCCCACAGTGGTTCCTTAACAGGACCTTGTCTTCCCCGGGCAGATGAAACGGCCCAAGAGCCACCCCACCACAGCTGCACTGCTGCAATAGCACAGTTTGCAACTCTGTAGAGACCATCCCAAATCTGAAGGCGGTTGAAAACGTTGAGGAGAAAGATGAGCGGGGTCCAAACAGAGAGGCTGCCCCCCGCCTTCCTTCCTGTCCCTCCCAATAAGTTATTCATTAACATACCAAAACACACATAATCAATGAGGAATTCATGGAGATTCCCCAAATACCAAAATCCTGAGCATAATGGCAAGCAGAACTAGCTTAACACCCTCTTCCAGTTCCACACCCTGCCCCGGGTGGATCGTTCTTATAAAGCTCCACTTGTATTTACAGCAGCAGCAAAGCCCTCACCGAACCCCTTCACCACCGATGCCTTGGTTGAGCGCAGACCATCCCCGAACGGAGCAGAGGCCGCAAACGCTGTGTCTTTAAATCCATCCCCATTTCGTTTTCCAAGTTTCTGTTTGAGCCGTTACAGCTCCCTCAGGACTCCACTGACTCACTGCATTTTCTGGATGACGCAAGCACGCTCTTCTGCACAGCTTCAAAACAGGCTCCAAACATTTCCAGTCAGAAACTGGCCACCAAAGAACCCAATAAATCAGGTGTTCTTCCTGAGTAGGCATCACCCCCGTGAAGCAGGGAGCAAGCTGCAGTTCCTATCCCTATTGGAAAGGCATTAATCACTGGCAGTCCTGCTCCTCCGGAATACTTCTAGGAAAGCTTAAGTTTCCACTCTGAAATCCTATGGAAAATAGTTTGCTTCTGACTGAACACCTACGAGAGCTGGCCCACCACTAACTCCAAGCCATCCAGCTCAGCCCCTTGGCCCTGTTGGTTCATAGTTCCAGTTCTGGCATTGACTGTTCCTGCAAAGCTCTGCTCTCAAACTGCCCCCTTTCAAAGCACCCCACAAATTGAAAATCCCTCCCATGTTCTCCCCACTGGTTCTCAGTTCTACCTGACAGCAAGGGCAGGCAGAAAAAGAAAGGGAAAACCTGTTCCAGGAGGGGACACTGAGCAACCTGCTCTAGTGGAAGGTGTCCCTGCCCATGGCAGGGGGTTGGACCTATAGGAGATTTAAGGTCCCTCCCAACCCAAACCATTCTATGGTTTAGGGAACACTCAAACAGGTCGAGCACTTGTGTCAGTGGTGGACTCCATGAAGAGACCTGAGGCCACCATGGAGATAGATAACACAAAAACATGGGATTACGGAAAGCATCTTCCATGAGTCAAGACTGAACTCTGTATCTCTTCCTTTTGAATCCCTTCACTCAGCTCCTTGTGCTCCCCCAGCCACTGCAAGTGAGCAAACAGCCCTTTTATGTAAATTTTCTCACACAGGAATGGTACCAAAAGCAAAATAAACACTGGGTTTCTGACTCAGGTTCGCTGCTCAATAGCAAAGGCAGCTGAAAAAAGTCTGCGTCCTGCTTGTAGGCTTCAGGTTTCAACACAGTGAAATCTTTCAGAGCAGAGAATTGGAAGTGACATAAACATATAAGATGGAATAATGAAGTGGAGAAAGAAAACCCAAGAGAAAGATGAGAGTGTCTTGTTTTATCACCTACACCAACACCGATAACACACGTCCTGGGGAAAAGGCATCCTTGCTACAGAGCCTGCTTATTCACTTCAAGCCAAGTTAAGCAAGATAAATGTCTAGGACAAACCCAACTTCACAACACACAGGCAAATCCCTTGCTAGCAGAGGGTTCCTGACTGGTGCCTTGCTGGCTCAATGAAAGCAGCATCTCCAGACCTGCACCTAGGGAGGCAGCACCAAACATTCATCTGTCATAGACATCACAGTATTTGTGACCTTACGGAGCATGCAGGTAGCTCAGAGCCACCAGGCAGAGGCATTGGTGCATGTACCTGCTAAGAAACGCAGGTTGGCTTCACAGAGTTAACCCAGAGTTCAGCCACCAGCAGCCTGGCTCCATTCCTACTGTGAAATGATGCAAAATTAGCTCTAATCCTTATTTTCAGTCATTCAAAAAAAGCACACATGGCTTAGCATTCCCAGTATAGACACTTGGAGTTTTATATTGAACCATATGTGGAAGAAGGTATTTAGAGTGTTAAGTATGCTCAAATAACTTTATTTAGACCTTTTTATTGGTATTTGCAGCATCTTGGAATGGCAGAGACTTGAGGATCTGCCAAACCATGACAAAAAGAGCAGGTTTTCTAAATAAATAAATACATTCAGTTTTAAAGCGTGAACTGAAAAGCATATCCACGGCATGCTTTTCCTCACAGTCAAATTACTGGATATTTATCACATCTCTACAGCTAACTAAATGGCTTTTGTTAATTTTCTGTGTCTCCTAGCTCATTCTTAAAGCAACTGCAGAAAGAAACAAAGACAGAACTCTGATGCAGGATTAATGTATTGGTGTAGGAAATTGGCCAGCATTTAAACTGCTCGAGAGCTTGTTTCTTCCAATCCAACTGGATGTGCAGCCCGTGAAGCAAGGACACACTAAGGACAGCGATTAGAAAAGCTGTCAGGAATTGTGATTCAGAGAGGTGAATCACCACCAGCTCCCTTGGGGGGTGGGATTTGGGATAAGCATACCCAAGTGCAGCCCAACGCAAGATTACACAACCCCGGAGAGTGAGCACAGCCATCCGGATCATTTACTTGGATCAGAACTCGGGTCCTCATCCCCAATCCTCCCTTCACAGCGCAGCACAAAGCGGCTGCTGCTCTCGCTGGGTCGTTTCCACTTGCAGCTTGAGGTTTCAGTTGCCCAGAAGCCACACACCAGGACGGCCCCGCTGCCAAGCATGTGATAGAGCCCTGGCATGGGAGTCATACTCGATCTTTTCAAGAGCTGTTTGTTATTCAACAGCCACAGATTAGCCAACTTTACCCTTAACTTTACATTGGAGGAGTGGTGGTGCCGTGCTTTACTCCGCTCTTTACATTTCAGACATTACCTTTGTTCAGCACTGACTTTATGCTTGCCCAATAGTTTTATCTCTAGCAAAAGCACATCCTGAGCTCAGACATCATAATAATCCATAATGCTTTCACAAAGTGCCTTTTGAAACTAAAATGAGATCTGGTTTTGATAAGGTTCCTTTGAACCACTGAAGTTCTTTACTGGGAGGGTGGTGAGGCACTAGCACAGGTTGCCCAAAGAAGTGGTAAATGCCCCATCCCTGGCAGTGTTCAAGGCCAGGCTGGACAGAGCTATGGTCTAAGGTGAGGTGTCCCTGCCCATGGCAGGGGGTTGGAACTAGAGGATCTTAACAGCCTTTCCAACCCAAACCATTCTATGATTCTATGTGCAAACAGGGAGAGAAATTCTGCAGCCCCTATTTGAAGGGAGCCAATGGCTTTTAGCTCAAGTAGAAACTATGGAATTTGGCCTGTGGTGCTTTACCCAAGAAGCCATCTGATCTCATGACTAAGGGCATGCGAAGCAGTGGGGGTGGTGGGGAGGAAGAGCCACGCGGGAAGATGGAGCTCTTATAGTAAACATGTGAGCTGTCTGAAGGAAAGGCTGTGCTATTAAAATGAAGCCGCTGCTGGTTTTCCAGTATCTTTTCCTCTGTTTATCTCAGTTGCCATGGCTCTCATTTGAATCATCTGTACAAATTACATACACATGTCCCAGGCCACATTATTTCCACTCACTCCACAACTCCAGATCGACTTTCACTCACCTGGCAGCCGCTTGTGCCAAACAATGTCATCGCAGCCAGCGACGCAGCGCTGCCTCGTGGGCACCGCAGATGAGAAACTGATGGCAGTAACTTCAAAACAGCTTATTAATATTGCAGGAAATACAGAAAGGAGGAAAAGCACAGAAAAAAAACCCAGCATTCACAACCTGGCTTCCAAGAGGGCTGAGTCTTCAGTGTTGACACAAGCGAGGGCTCCTTCAGGTCAGCTGGAGCAGACCAGTTTTGAGCTGCAGAAGCTGCTCCTTTGCTCCTCCAGTGTATAAGGGAGATGGAAAGGAATGCAGTTCAAAATTCATCTCCCTGGCACATCAGTCCTCCTAAATAATCCAATATATTGTCCTCCGGCTGTGGTCACAAGCCAGATGTCCCAAACTAATTGCTTACACAACCTAAAGTTAGGTACCAACCTACTGAAAGGGAGCCAAGACTGTGCCCTTGGTGGTGCTCATCCACAGCTCTCAGCAATACACTTTATTGTGATGGAAATTCTGAGCTCAACAAGAAAACCCAAAAGCATCCTATATATAATAAAGATCTGGTTTATGAATATTACTCTGCATCAGAAGATTTACAGAAGGGAAGCATGCCCTGCCTTAATCACAGAGCATGAAAACTAACCTATATCACTGGTGTCGTGTCAAAACTGGGAATATGGAGGATTTCTGCCCCTCCTTCCCCTTCTGTCCTCTAAAAACCATTCAGAATCAGAAGCAGAGAGCCGGCTCTGAAAGCAGCAGCTGAAGCAGCACTGCAGACAGCATCCTTTGCCCAGACAGAGGAGATACTGCTGCTAGAGACATAAAGATGGCTCAGAGAGACTGCTGTCCTCCAGTGACAGAGACAAGCAGACACATACAGCACCAGGAGAGGCTGGTGCATCTCAGGCTGTAAAAAAAACCAACAGGAATCCCTCAGAGTTTGTGTTGGGAACCACTTTTTGTCTGGAACTGAGCAAGATGGAAGCATTTGGGGATTGCTCCTGTGGCTTGCAGAAGCCTGGATGTCTCCTGCTCACCTACTCCCAGTGGTGTGTGGGACCTGCTCTCCCTGGTCACACAGCTCAGAAACAGGGGTCTCAGTGCTGAAAAGGGAGAACCATTTTCTGTAATACCAATGCTCCTGCCCTGGGAATTTAAGAAACGAGAAAAATCCAACAAGGGAGCTGCAAGGGAGTAACATTTATGTTTTACATCAAAGCTTGATTAGGTGAGCAGAAGGCCCTGCATCAGGATCTCTCTGTTGCCTTCAGCATCCCCCCATTCAGCTGGTTTATTCTAGAAGAAACTCTAGTCTTAACCAGGTATTCAGGTATTCTGTTTTATGAGCCTGGGATTATAAACCACATAGCTGCAAATAGACATATAAAACATACAGCTGCAAATACATAACTGCAAATAGAATCACAGAATGGTTTGGGTTGGAAGGGACCTTAAAGCTCATCCAGTTCTAACCTCCTGCCATGGGCAGGGACACCTTCCACTACACCAGGTTGCTCAGATGAGTTTCCCATAGTTCTCTATCCACTCTTGATAGAGTATGATAGAGAGGTGAGATACCTCTCTACTAGGTATGGACCAGCTACCACATGGACAGAAACACACCACCACAACAAGCATGTTGTCTTCACTTGAAAAATTAGCAGAAACCCTCACCCACCTAACATTGTGCCTTTATATGAGTCTATAGAGAGGAGAAATATGGCTTGAGCAGCCTTAAGAGGCTGCCGATGAGGTGTGAACATGTGGGTATGTGTCATCCCAGGTCACAGCCCCTCCCAGCAAGATCCAGTGATGCAGACCTGTCATTTACTCCTTTGATTGCTCCACAAATCCTACCTGCACAGGATGTTCCAGCGAGTGATTTAATGGGGATTGATAACTGATAGCATTTAGAGCAAACTGGCATCAGAGAGCTGGGTGTCCACACCGCTGCTTGGCGCACAGATAAATTCTTATGCCCCAGTACTTCTTTACACCAAGATCTGCTGCGGAGGGGGACGCAGGAGTCAGTCAAGTTCAAACCTTCGTTTCACCGGTGATGGTTTTGCTTTAAAAGACTGTCACCAAGTGGCAGAGCTACGAATGGCTGTGCTGGGGTCAGCGGACCAGCAGAAAAGCAAAGCCACAAAGACACCATCAGCTGAAGGGACACGAGCACAGAGTTCACCCTCCCCAGACACCCTGTGTATGGAAGCAAACTGATGAAAACATCGGGACAGATCACACCACAAATCCAAAATGAGCCCTGAAAAAGAAAAATCATCTCGGAAAGAAACTTCAAATACTGTGAAGTTTGTTCTTTCAGTCTAAAAACTGATAAATTCAGTTTCTGATCCTTTCCTTTGAAGCACAAAAATCATTGACAACAAAGTCTACCGATACCGTTTCATATGAAACAGCCGCCTTGGGGCCTCGAGGCGCACAGGAGAAGCCAATAAAGGATGCAGCTTGTTTAAAACAAAAAGAAGGAAAGACACAGCCTCCTGCTTTAATCTGCAGCTCGAGTCAAAACGCAATGTTTTATACCTGCCATGAAGAGATACAAGTTATTTTTTAACTATTATAGTGTTTTCCCAAAGCACTCCAAAAGGCAGTTTTTAAGCATACATACATCTACGCCAAACAGGCGTTTGAGGATTCATCTATTAATCAAGCTGGAGCCTGGCTGGCAAAGCTGTTAGCAAACGGCACTAACATCGTGCCCACAGGGACAGGAGGCTCCTGGGCTGCATCAGGCACATCACGATTCACGTAGGAAGTACAGGATCCATTCTTTCATCCCATACCTGTAAATCGCCACCTCCAACACAACCGTAGCCAGGCTGTGCTGCTTGTTATTCCTCCAAAGCTAGGGATTCTCTTTTACATTGCTTATAATCTTAATTCATGTGAAGCTGCTGATTTCTCCACACATAACTGAAGGGGATAAGGAGACATAAGGGTCCTCAAGGACAAGATTTCAGGAATCACTATGATTTCCATCAGCAACCACTGATCTTTGGGGGTCATCGGTGGGTACAGACCAGCAGAGCACGCTGATGGGGCAAGCAATACCCACGTAGTCTCCGCATGATTGGCTGCCAATGCTTCAGAAAGAGCTTTGATGTACCACAGCTAAAGCTAAATCAGCTCTCTGGGTCTAAACTTTCAGCAAACAAAGCTTGTGGAGGCAATTTCAGCTACCTCTGCCTGCTTTCCTATTAGATTCTTGCCTTCTAATTTGTTTGGGGAGTGTACCAAATCAGTTTACATGGAACTTTCTTTGCACTCTGCTCATTACCCAGAAATCCATAACGGCGCTAAAGATCTGGGAAGATTTTCAAGAGTCAATTGGAAATAGTGACTTTCCTGCAAGCCTCCCAGTACATTGCTGATGTTTATTTGGGCTTTCTCTTCAACCAGCAAAGTTTCTGGTCTCTGGAAGTCAGAGAAACTTGACTGATTTCAGTCTTGTGTTGCAGGCTGCAAGACCCAGCTGCAGTTGGTCTGGATGGCCGAGAATGTGAGGATGAGTGTTCACCAGCTGCCTGGAGGAGAGGGGAAACCAGGCAGCCCACGAGGGATTTGCACTGAACGGTACAAAGAGAAGACAGTGCCACGTTTCTTCTACAACTGACAGCAGAGTTAGAAATGGCATCACTTGACAGAGGGGAAAACACATCAAATATGTAAACTGAAGCCTATGTATGCTGAAGCATGTCACCTGTTACAGCACCAGTGTGGTTGCAGGAGGTTGTGTGCACCGAGACGTTTAACTCATTCCATACAACCCATGGAACAATGAGATACCAATAATTTCACTTACTAATTGCTCTGCTCTAGATTAAAATAATGATGCAAAAGAAAGAGGCGCCAGCCACCCCCTGAAATAGCCCATCATTTCCACCATCCTTCTTGTCTGTCTCAAAATAAAGAATCCCTTTGCCACAGCAAACTGATCTGGAAGCTTTACAGCTCCTGGAGGAAATCTTGCATTATGCCTAGAGACCTTTAAAAAAGCATTGGCAGCTAAATAAATTATTTACAGTGCTATTTCTGACAATACAATCTCCATAAATGATACAAGATTGAAGGGTTTAAAAATGAGTGCTTGTGGCATGGGGCCCAAGCATGTGTCTAATAGAAATATTAACTTGATTTCTACAGACTCTGTAAACAGACTGATGAAAACTGCACTTATCTATTATTCCCCTCCTCCCCCCCTTTGCTGTAAAGTAGGACAGAGCCACCATTTCACCCATTCAAACCCAGCCAAATTAAAGTGGTTTTGGGTATTTACAGAATGATTTTCTCTTTAAAACAATCCGATCTCCATGTTGTTTACCTGATTCTCATTCATGACTTACTCCATTTCCCCAGAATAACTCATGCAGTCAAGGCTTCTGGCTTCCAGCAAGGTTCCTGCTGTTTACTTAGGTTTTCCAGCTGGGTTGAATGATACGCAAAGAGGTCTGAGGACTTGCTGGAGGTCACACAGAGAGGAAAGTCGGTTGGCTCAGTGAGCATAATAGCCCTGCACTTTCACAGCCCGCAGGCCTTTGCTCTAAGCTCCAGGCTAACCTCTGCATCAAAAGACACTAAATCTGTCCTCAACATTTCAAACATTCCCAGATTCCTAGGAAAAAGGCACTTCCCTCCATAAAGAGCCCAAAGTGACTCTAAAGGCGCGATGAAAACCTAAAGGCACTAAATGCACATGCTCACAATTAGAAAATTCAATGGAAAGTGCTAATGTGCAGTTTTCCACTTTCAGCAGCAGAACTTTCAAACGCATTCTGGCACGCAACTGAACAGAAAGGAAACTCCAGGGGATGCTTAAAGAGAGTCTGACTGAATATTTTATTTAAGGGCCCTATTTTCTTTTTGGCTAGAATGTATAGGGCAGAACTTCCTAGGCAAGGCACAACAGCCTCTGCACTACACCTGCACGGCCAAGGACAACCCATTGCGCTTCTTGATGCCTCAGTTTCTGCAGAGCTACAAGGAAGATCAGGAGCATTCACTCAGGTTTTTCCCACCCAAACAATTCCACCAGGATCTGCTGCAGGGCTTTTGATTTGTGGGGTTTTGTTTTGTCTTCCCAGAGCAGCACCAGGGACACCTGAAGAGCAATTTACTTCCCTTGTGCCACTGTAAATAGGCTTGCCAGCAACAAAACCCCCTGGAACTCTGACGTGACAAAAGCAAGGGCTGTGAACTTCTACTTAAACACAGCACTGACACTGCAAGAGATTAACAATGATATTTTGGAGAAAAGGCATTTCTGCTAGTAATTCAACACCCACTCCCATTCATCGGGGCATGAGCATTACCATACATCCTCCAAGAACTGCAGGGCCCTCCAGCAAACCACTTTCCACTTGTCACTTCACCCCAACATGCCTCCTGCCCTTCTCCATTTATACTTCTGTCATCCAAAACCCACCCCTTTTCACTTGCTAGCTCTTCAAACTCTTGCCCTGATGTTCCTCACCTCCTTTTCTCTTCCAGCCCAAAATAATTGAGGCAGTTGGACTTCTGACATCTGCCAGCTCAGCTCTTCTAATGCCCTTTGGCTCCAGAGTGGCTCCTCAACCCTTTCTTGCTCTTCCACTGCACCAATACTGCATCAGCTTCCATTCCTCAGTTTATTCTTCTTTAAAGCCTTCACGTTTTAGTCTCTTTAATTTCTCCCAGTGTTCCTCTCTTTGTCCTTCTAGTGGGTATCTCCAGTTAAACCTTAATTACACCTCATTCCAACAGCTGTTCTCAGGCTGGTAAGCACACCCTAGAAGAAAACCCAAGGCAAAAGGTCTTCCCTGTTAAGACATTTTGCTATAATCCAAAGGTCGCACATAAAGACTCATAACCCATTAGCTGACACTCCATTATGGATTTCTTCTTCTGCTTAAATTACTGCAGAAAAGGTTACCCAACCCCTAACAAGGACAAGCATCTTCACATGGGGAGGTTGCACAGATCTAAAGCTTGGCAAGCCAAGGAAAGTACAGTTGGCTATTTTCTTCCACATAAATAAAATTTAACAGAAGTCATTGCCTAAACCAGGCCATTTTTAGGTGTTCTCCACCTCTCCTGCTACATGAGCTCTTATGTTGCTAGGACAGCAATGCTGGTGTCTGCTTTAGCACACATGATACACACCAGTGAAGGGATGAAAGCCTTTTCCCCCTGTGTCCCAGCCCCTCCTGTCCCAGTATTTCTGTTGTGCCACGGTGGGCTCAGCCCCTGACTTATCTCTACCCTCCAAGCAAACAGCTAAGTGTGCCTCAAATCTGGCTCTCCCATGAAGCAGTCATGCTGCTGGGGTTACCAGGGTTCTCCAGCCTGACCATGAACCAGCCAGGACAGGGGGTGGGGATGGAGAGGCCAAGTTATGCCAGGAATGAGCCTGGGGAATGCAGCAGAGGTCACATTGCAGAGCGGGTACCGACACATGCTGCTCGTTCCAGGCTTGAGGCCTGCTCAAACTCCTGGATGGAGGGCTCTCCCAAAGCCTGGGAAACACGCAGTGGGCGATGACCTGCACCCACTGTATCTTCATCCTGCTTAGCATATGCCAAATACAATAAAATGCATTAAGTCAAACCTTAGCTGCAGCCAGCGCATGACGTGATTGGCAGAGCTTTTCCAACCCCCCTCTAATTCTGCTGCTAGTACGTAATTCTGTTCATCCCTTCAGCCTTAGCCAAATATTTATGTCAAGCTGGGAAAAAAATGCCAGGCACTGAGCAGGGGGTGGAGGGAAGGCTAAAAACCCAATTTCAGCACACAAAGTACTGCTTACTTGTGCCCAGTCATATTCAGATTGACAATAAGGCTGCTATGCTGCCATTCCTTTCCTTAATTACCCTTCAAGAGGTTAAACAGCAGAAGACCATGCTATTAGATAACCAATAAACCCAGGCACTAATTCCATACCTGCAACACAAACGTTTTACTGGGTTAGGATGAAACCTCCACTGCTTGTTACACACAACAGCTACCTGCTAGTGGGGGGCAGACAGACCCTAAAGTACTAATGGCATCACGTACTGGCAAATACTCCTTCACATCAGCCAGCAAGCCTGAAGTACAGTTGATTTTCCAGTCACATTGCTGCTCCCAGGCAGGGATCTAGCACGTACATCCCTTCTACCACTTACCCAGTTCTGGTTGAATGGGAAAATTCATTATTCATTTAAGTAAGAGCCAAAGGGCCCAATCAGCAGCAGAGTGCCCCAGTGCTGCGCTAAGGCAGATGAGAAACAGCTTCTCACTGGTACAGGGGACTCAGTGCTGTGGTTCTTGGGTTAAGAATATGCCATCATTTTCTGAAGGGATTTGAAAGCAGAAACAAAGCCATAAGTTATTATCTAATTGCTTTGCAGTGAACAAAAGCAGAAAATGACCTGCTGCATCCCAAGACTTCCAGAGGCACACGTGAATAAACAGGACTGCTGGAAGCCTAACAAGCTGACAACCCATCCCAGGGATCACAAAGAGGAACGTTTGCCTGAACACTGCCTTTCAGCAAGACTGTAATCACAAGGAAAGGAAAAAGCCATGTTTGATAAGGAAGATTCCTGGTGGTTCTGGCACAGGGGTGATTTCCTACGTCATTGGGAAAGTTTGGAAACATGGGACTATAGCAGCTTGCTGGCACCCTGTCTAGAAAAGAACAAACCCAACTGGCTGTAGCTCAAACAGCAAACAAGGCCCCAAACCAGTCACTAAATCAAAGCATTATGGATCCACAGGAGAAAAGCACGTTTCCGCACTATGAACAAAGAGGTAATGGAAGCCTGTACAGATATCTGGTCCATGGGACAGGGGTATAACTATTACAAGTTAATAAAATCAACTCGCTTTTATGGAGGAGTCAAACAAAAGAGCAGAGAGGGGAGCTCCAGCTGCGTGTCTCAGCAGGGACGGGACTGGGCAACGTGACACCATCAGGTATTATGCCCTGAACATTAGCCCTCCTGTGATGACTGCTCAGTAGGTCTGTATGAGATGCCCTTGAAACTGATCCATGTTTGCAGGAAATCGTGCCAGCTCTGCATTTTCTGAAGTGACTAGAGATAAACAAAGAAGCAGAAAGATGACGAAAACAGGAAAAATGGGAATAACCAGTCAAAACAAGTGAGGAACAGCAAGAGAAGAAGATAAACTGGCCTTCTCCCTTCTAGAGAAGCATGAAGATCTCACTTAGAAGCTTCTTACAACTAAGGGAATTTCATTTCAAAATCCTACCAAAAGACAACATGTGCTGAGCAAACGGTGCTCTCCTCACAAGCAGATGAGTCCAATAAATATTGATCCTGAAAAGCCACCAAGAACAGAGTGCTCCTGTACTGTACATCAGCTCTCCCTAGAGGCAACTGCCTGCATGGAAAGGACTTACCCTTGGTACAACTTCTCTGTGCAAGCGAAAGGCAGCACAGTTTACACATGCAGGGTGCGGGGTTTAATACAAGTTAATGCTGTTTATCTGAACCAGGCCAACAGAGGTAGCTGTGGAACATAAGAAGATTGCGATGGAAAGCAATGCACAGCCTGAACCTTTAAGCCACAAAACAGCACTAAGCCAACAATACACTAGTTATTTCTTCTAAAAGTAGAGAAGAAGATCTGTCTATTGAAATTCCAGCTAAATCACTCAGCAGGTGTTTCTCAGATGCCTGGGAATAAAACGAATTGTAAGGCATTATTAATGTTCATAACGCAGGTGTGTTACAGCACAGTTTATCACCAGCTACCTTCAAGCAGCTCAAAACCCAGGCCTAAATTAGCCTGGAGTTTTTAAAGAAAACAAAACACAGCCTGAAGGGGATCTCACCGGGTTAAGCTGTGCCATTACTCCAGTGATCCCAGTCCACAGGCTGGCACATAGCTGATTTACTCCCACCAAGCCCCCAAAATGCCTCCACATGCAGGAGCATAGCAGTGAAAGGAGATGTAATGCACAAGCCCTTTCATTAGTCATGTTGACAAATCAGAAATAACTCAAGATATCTTAATTACAAAGCCCAAAATCCACTTTCACACCTCACCGGGAGTAGAGGGAAGTGAATCAATCCTTCAAGGGAAAGAAATGAGCTGGTTCGGGTTGTTAGGGATGGTAAAGGGGCTGCAAATGCTGGTTTTAAGTTGATAGAAACATTCTAATGAATCATTCCTAAGATTAAGGGGGTTTTCCACGTTGTTATTCATTTTCAACATGCTTGTTATCCCATAAAAAGCTCATCCTTAATTTACTCACTAGCATCCACAAGTCCTACAACAGGCACCCCAAGCCTGTATAACCTGTGTTACTAAACCAACAGCAGCACATTTCAGAGCTCGGTGCATAATAGCCCTATTGAAGGCAGGTCTGCAGGGGGACCCTCTCTGCTGACTCTGGGTAGAGGTGGCTACATTCACCTGAAATAGAGGTCTGGCATAAAAAGATGTTTTGTCCAGGAGGCAGAGAACCACCCTCCAACACACATCTCCCCACATAGACCCCCATCGGTCAGCTATGTAACATCAGTGCTTCAAGGCAGTCACAAGAACAGTGGTAGGAAAGCTAGATCTAGCTTGCTTCCCCAGAGCAAGCAGAGATTCCACCAACCACCCAGGAAAAGCCCAATATAAGCTGTAAAACTGATTTCAGCTTCAACAGGGAGGCTGCTCCTCAATATATCTCTCTAATTGGGCAGGAGAGCAAGCCATTGGGACAGCAGAGGAAATCTGCTCTTCTCCTCTCCCAGAGAAATGTAATGACATGATGGCAAAGTGTTTTTATCCCTTCCCCAGACTGCAAGAGCTGACTGCACCATTCATCAGGAGGAGAATGGACCAGGAGGACAATCAGAAATCCATTAGCAAGCTGCTGCTCGCCTCTGCGGCTGCCTGAGCTCCCGATCAAATGTCAGAGCACTGAATGGCCCCTATTACTTGAGAGGAGGAAAGGTTCAGGGAATTGGTTCAAGCTGATAAAGATATTATTATAATTTTTTAGCTTTTATTAGCATGAGGGCAACCATTTTCAATTTACATTGCCCCTTGAACCAAGCTTCTCCAATCTGGGACAAAAGCTGCCAGTGGAATTAAAACTGAGAGAGATCTGCTCCAGTATTAGCAGCTCACACCACAAGGAAAAGGGTTTGGGGAGAAGGAAAAACTGGATATGGAGGTAGGGCGGCTCATTGGTTGTGGTTAAAGCTTTGACAACCTGCATTCAGAAGGCAGGGCTCAACTGTGCAACACTGCAAACTTGGAGGAAAACAGCAAGACTTACCAAAGCTGCTATCTACTAGCAGGGGAGTGACCCTGTAAGAATATGTTAGCTCACCATCAGCATTTCATCCTGCTCTTCCACTAAGCTCTTCTGCTCTTCATTCCTGCTGTCAGTAACACTTTGTTGCCCATGTATCAAACAACGAGAGAGATCCAAAACCAATCTGCTCAAAGTCTTCCCCTCTCCCTGTTACTTCTTCCCTTTGATGAAAGGTGATGAGGCCATTTAAAAAGCAGATAACCAGGTTCACATACACGTTTGTACATTAAAAACAAATGTCTGTACCATCTCACTCCAGTGTTATTTACAACGTGTCTGAAATCCATTATCCGAGCTATTATCTGGCACAGAGACTGAAATAAGTTATTGAGTGTATTAGCAACATATTGTGTATTGAAGTGATTTGTGCAGATTCACTCCATTCATATGCTGTTGATGCTTAAAATATAATGAAGAGTTTAAAAGAGGAAACGTGCATGTGCTAGGAAGTAGGGAATAAACAGCAATTAAAAAAATTTGGAATTCTCCAGTGCAACTACATCCAACTGAGCTGATTCTCATTATCTTTCATCTGCCAGAAAATCAAATTAAAATATCAATCGAATCTAGTGATCCAGGTAAAAGTCTTAAGCTGCATCTTTGGTTCAATAACAGCAATTATTGTGTCACTGTTCTCAACTTGCTGAGCTCCTCAAATGAGATCAGGAATGACTACAGCAGAAAAACACCCCACAAAATAAACCTCAACAAAATCTGCCATCCACAATACCTGGATTATATTTGAATCAGTTTTATCTCTAGAACAAGTTAACAGTGAAATGAAGATTTTCAGCATTGCCATTATGAAATGCCAGCCACAGATGTACTACTGTAAAGTCTTCACCTTTTTTATTTATTAGAAATTTTCTGCTTTTGCAAGTAAAAGTCAGGCTGAAGCCTTGAGTGTGCTAAAGTGATGTGGCAATATTGGATCCTGGAGGAGTAAAGGCAAAGATACACCTACCATTGGAAGCCCAGCACGTGCACAGTGTTTTAAGCCGGCGTGCACAGCTATCACAATTTACATGCAGGAGTAGACACCAGACTGCTGAAACAGTAGCTGGTGTCTACTTAAAGCTCTATTTCATCTTCCACCAAGACAAGGGGAAGTATATATCCATAACCACTCTCCCAAACTGCTAAAAGAACATTTCACACAAGTCCCAGTGACTTTCCTTCATCTACACAGATCAGACCATACACAGACATTAAAACACTGGTAAACACTGGAAAGGAGTAGAGCTAGTGCATCTTCTTTAAACTAGAAGTTAGAACCAACAGAGGAGTGATTTGCTCACTGGTGATGTCTTGGTTTTTCATGTAATCCAACCTAGCAGGGATCAGCCATCATCAGCATCTAAAGACTGTGGCGTGGTTGATATCAGATGAGATGAGCTATTAGTTACGGCCCAGCTCCTGTAAGACAGATGTCCATAAGCTCAGCCACCAGCCTCGCTGAGAGCGTCAGCAGTTAGGCAAGTGGGCAGAACGTACTAAAATGCCCCTTCTCCTTGTAAAAAAGCCCACAACCCTTCCACCAAGCACTATCAAGTGCTCACCTTCACCACCTATGGACCTCCCACACTGGGGACTCCTGCCAGGGGTCTCAAACCGGCACCTTTCCAAGCGCTGCATTCATGTAAATAAGCTGGGGTTTTAAGGACTTTGAGCATGATGTTATTTCATTTGGTTTTGCTCCTTGTTCATCTATTCCAATCTGCTGCACCTTCCCTTGGAGAGGTTATTAAACGTTCTGCTAATGGCCGCCAGCACTCGTTTAATTCTTCTTAATGAATGTGTGAGTTGAGTAGCGGAAGCTATTATGTAGGGCTTAATAAAGGGCGGGAAGGAATCTCCTAAAATTTACTGCCACAGGCTGCTGCTTGAAGATAAAATAAATGGTAATTGCTTGGAACAGGAAAGAGGAGGATGATAAAATGTCCCTAGACATGAGGCAGAAAAAATACCAAGTGCTATGAACCCAAATCTCAAAGCCCCAAGGATGGCAACAGCGAGATGGAGTCTCCTCCTGGCTTTAGCTGTTTGTCATCTTTGAGACATGGATGCTGATTGAGGACCTCAATCTCAGCTGGAATGATCGTTGTACAACACTAGGAAGACAACCATACATACCAAAAAAAAAACCCCAAATGGCATTAATTCAGACAGCATCTTACAAAAATCTTATTTGCAGTGAAAGGACAACATGATAAAGATGGAAGGACAATGTTTCTGGGCTGTTGAGCCCAGCAATACAATCTTACCTAAAGTACAGGGTTTATGGTATGAAGGAGACATATAACATTTCCCTACAATTACGTTGCTCTTTCCCATCCCTGTTTTGATCAGGGCTGATGGAAGAAGGGAGATTGCCAGAGGTGGACCTGGTTTCTTCAGCTGCTGCTACTACTATTTGTTAAAATACATAAAAATCAACAGGCTGGAGGAGAAAAAGTGTCTGAACTAGAAGTCATAAGTGCCTGCCCCACACTGAAGTGCTGCAATCACATCACCAGCCTCCCAGCAAGCTGGCAAGAACTAAGTGGAAATCAAAGACCCACCCCATGTAATTGCAATCTAAGAGGAAAATAAATACAGGTTTTCAAAAGAAAGCTTTTGATTATTTGATTATTTTGAGCACACAACACCTTTCTGTCTACATAATCCCTCACTCAGACAGTATGATCCAGTCATAGAGATGGGTTTGGGCAAAACTTTGATCAGTGGCACCAGGAAAGCTGACGAGCAAGTTTCCCAAGAACAGGTCTGATTTTTGTTCCCACTAAACAGTTGGAGGTAATATTTTGCACATTAGAGACTGCCAAAGTCTTCCCTAAATCAGACTGTTCACAAATTACATGAACTTGTACATTTAATTACAGAAGCAGCAATCTGAGATTACAACACACTTGTGATTAGAGCAATAGCTGAAGAGTTACGGGCTGTGGTGGGAGAGCAGAGCAGGGGTATCTGCACGTCAGCTTAGTGCTACTGGCATCTCACATGCATTTCATGTCCAAAAAGGACACCACCAGTCTCTAAGCACCATCTTCCCAAAATGCAGCAGGAAGGAACAACTACGCAGAACTATAGAAAGAAGATGTCAAAATAGCAAATTGAGTGGGCAAGGCTTCATTTCCCTTCTCATAAAGGGGCAGAGAGGAAAAAAGTAGTATTTTCAATAGCAAACTAATATATCCAAGAGCTTAAAAGTTGACTCAAGAAGAAAAACAAGATTAAGTTCGCTCTTTTTTGCTGCTTAGGGCAGACAAAGCCCCTCTCAGAACACCACCATTTTTTACGCCAGCTTTGACCATCTTAAAACCAGGGGGGAAGAAAAAGAGGATAAAATCCAATTTTTCTTTGTTAAATCCTTGGCAGGTCACCTGCAAGCACAGGCCAGCAGCTTTTCTAGCAGGCAGTAAGAAATGATGGTTTTCTTTTGTAAACAAGGATTTCAGTTCCTCCAGCTCAACAGCAGGATTTTCACAGTCCGATGGAATCCAAAGCGATCAGCCAACCTGCAAGAGCATCCAATTTGAGGACAGACGGTTGCTTCCCTAAGAGGAAAAGTGACAATTTGGTACGGATAAAAACAATTATAAAACAAACAAACAACAAATCAGCTTCAGCAAATGGTAGATAAAAGGTGAGCAGCGACAAGATGAGTGGGAAATGTCAGAGGGTACACTACATACCTGCAAAGGCCAGGTGGCTATTGGATAGGCATCTACTAGAGATCCTTATACAGTTAAGAGTTTAAATCTTCTCCTACCCTAATGAAAAATCAAAGCAGAATGAATGTGCACAGCACTCTGTATCGGAGCTATTACTTATACAAAAGGCAGCGCTTTAATTTAAGCCAACAAACACAAATTATCCCATCCCTGAGTACCTTCAAGCACTTCCACCTCTACTTAACCCTCTTCCACTCCTACAGAGAAGTCTTATTACCTATTTATAGGGGCTTATAGAGCAAGAAGCTGCAGCTTTATGATGTTAAAGAACATGAAGACAAATGATGTTTTTCCACTTATGAACAAGCCAAGCAGGTACTTGTTAACTACCCAAGATGCACGCTGCGGTTCCCTGCTGCAAGGAGGAATGCAGCATTTCACTTGTCTCGGCACTGGCACATCCCTGGAATCACTACCTCCATAAACCTCAATTACCCAGCCTGAAAACAGACATCCAGCTTATCCAAGGACAATCCCTGCACTGAGAGGAAACAATTGAAACAAATTCAATTATACTTTCAAACTGATGTCAGGTATAGAGGAAAGCTGCTTTTATTTCCCCTGGTTTTATCTGGTTTGGTAGCAAGTTTTCCTTGCTACCGTCTGCAAGAGCCAGATGTGGGAGGAAGAGCAGAGGTGGCACAAGGGAAAGCAGGAACGAAGGTCCTTATGGTGGTTTATCTGTGGTACACTACGTTTCCAAATAGCAGGAGCTCTGTCATCCCGGCTGGCTCATAACCGCCCCCGCAGCAGGAAGTGGCGGAAGAGCCCCAGAGAAGCCGTGCACATTTCCCTCCTCCTCCCCCGTCCCTCTTATCTGCTTTTGCTTGTGAGTCTCATAAAACACCCCCAGGCCAAGCCCTGCAAGGCCAGCTCCTCAAGCCAAACCTTCCATAAGGACTTCAGCCACGATCCAAGTTCCCTCCCCGCTTAGGTTGAGGTGTTCGCCTCTGAAATCAAGACTCAGGACAGGCTGTTCTCAAGAGGAGCTGGAGGGGCTGCGTGGTGTGAGAAGATGAACACAGGCAGCTCCTGGCACCAGTGTCCCCAGATCTGGTGGGGTTTCATTCAGGCAGGACCTGCGTTCACAGAGCTTCAATAGACCCACGGCAATACAGCATGACGGTGTAGGTGCACTGACAGAACTTCTTAGCAAAAGCTCACCCACAGGCTTCCTTTGCCCCCCTCGCCCCCTTTTTTTGATAGCACTTTGCTTAAAGAATTACTCTGAGATACTTTCTTGTAAGCACTTTTTGGATGGGGAGAGAGGAGCAAGGGAAAGCATCCAACCTCCTCTCTTCCAATTTGTTTGAAGAAAGCCGTTTGTTCAGCTTTGTGCTCAGCATCCCTGTGATCCTTTTACACTGAACTGCATATTTGTATTCATTTTAGATAAATCAGAGTTTCACTACATGTCAGGAAACACCCTACAATTACCTTTTCAATGCATCTCCCCTTAAGTTAAGACCTTATTCTCCAAAGGAGGCTGCAGGGCTCTCACTGACTCATTCTTTATGTACGCTGCTCAACTGGGTACCTCCATGGTGGCAAAGTACACACAGAAGCAAGGATAAAGAGCCCTCAAATCCAAGTGGGATTGTGTATGGGTGTAGTAAAGAGGTCTCTCAGGTAGAAGAAAGCACCTCTACTTGCATGGGGTTAGCATAACTTTTAAAAATTTTAGAAGTGGTACATTTTTAAAATTCAGCTGCCAGCAATTCCAATTTGAGACTCACAAAAAAGTACCATATTAATAATTGAAACGTAAAATGCCTGTCTGATTGGCTCCAGTCCTCCGTCCGCCTCCCCAGAGGGCTTGATTCGCCTTAGGGGAGCATTCCACAAGCAGCTCATCAACCTTCTGAAATACAACTTCAGCAGATGAAAGCCTCGTAACCACAGAAGAGCTGCTGTCCTTCTAATTCTGGGATTTAAAAACACTGACATCTAAGGAGCTATGCAAACTAATTTAAAGGTAGAGCAGCCAAAATACCGCAGCCCAACCAAGCACTTCAGGTACCACACAGTATCAGTGATTACAGAAGCAGGTTACCAGTAATCTCCCCCATCTCAGCCACAACATCCACCCTTTATCAACCAGCAGACAGCGTTCCACCGCTGCACCATGACTCACGGAGACCAGGGTGATGAGGCACCCGCAACACCGGGTGATTCAAGACTTTTTGGCGGCCATAAAACGTGTTCTCATTCCAGGGGCTCCAGATCATCAGGTTCTGAAGGCCATCTGAAGTCCACCACTTCCTAATTTGGAGACCTTGCAGAGGACAGAGATGTCTGAGTTGGAAAGCATCTCCTCTGTTGGCGTGTGCATCTTTCACTTTGGTGGTTTTAGTGCCTCTGTAGCTGTGCAGGATTAAATGATCTGAATGTGGCCAACACACTACAACATTCACTTTTCTGGGGAGAAGTAACCCAAGCTATCAAATTAGAACAAAAACCACCTTGATGGATTTGTGCTACTTATTCCAATGAGTGGGATGCAAATATTTCACGTTAACATTTCATGGTTCCCTGAATCCTTAACTGATAACAAATGCAGCACTATTTTATTTAATGTTCTTCAAATCCTGTGTTTTTAACTACAGTTACCAAGCCATGCTACCACTCGGTGAAGTTCACAATTGCTCTCAGGAGAGCTCTGCTTATCAACATTGTGGCAGCTCTTCAATGAAATGTCATGCAGTACCTTTGCTTTGCAGAGGCAAAACCTGCAGTAATCAAGATGGTTTTATTAGCATTTAAAGCTAGTAGTTGCCTCTGAACATCCATCTTTTATTATTCTAATTCATCGTTTTGCTTGGCTCAAAACATTACGCATTTAAGAGGTGTTACTAGCTCTTTGCATTTTGCTAACCAGTAACAGCCTTTAGCATTTCAAAATGAGAATCACAGAATGGTTTAGGTTGGAAGGGACCTTAGAGATCAGCTACTTGTAACCCCCTGTCACCGGCAGGGACGCTTTCCACTAGAGCAGGTTATTTCAAGCCCTGTCCAGCCTGGCTTTGAACACTGACAAGGATGGGGCAGGCAGCCACAGCTTCTCTGAGCAACCTGTGCCAAGGCGTCACCACCCGCACAGGGAAGAACTTCTTTCCCTTATATCTAACCTAAATCTTCCAGTTTAAAGCCATTCAGAATATGTCTCCAAGCTGTACTTGGTGATCAACACACAACACACATCTGGTGGTGAACTTGTCATCACACAGCCTCACTGTGTACCCACTCTCTAACAAGAGCAAGGTAAAACGCACCAGTAATTCTTTCAGTGAGGTCTAATTACACCGAAGTTTCCCCAACAGATCTTCTTCTCATGACATGGAATGTGAAAGGTTGAGCAACACTTTCACTGTCTTATGTGATCACCTCATCACAATAATTACTACTTAACACCTGAAACGTGATAGCACCTTAACATCCAAATCTCTGCGTGGGAGGCTCTATTTAGACATAACAGACAATTTGCAGAACCCAAATGAATTGCAGCTTCTACATGAACATCAACAGTATCAAGTGATGGGAATAGCTTCGTCTTCCCTCCAGTTAATTTCCTGTAAAGAACATCCATTTTGTATTAAATAGCTGCACATTTGGGGGGGAGAATGTATACAGCAAGCACACTTAGCACAATCCATCAATAGTGTTAAAAGAAGCAAAGGTTTGACTGCAGAGAATTTTAAATGCATCTTCTTATCCATCAAGGTAAATATATTAAAGACGAAATAACAGCTTGGCATTAATTCAAAATCTTTCATTTGAGCCTTCCCAAGTTATTTGCAAACCTAAGGTGTAGCCAGACAACAATAGCTCTAATGGCTGTTCCAGTAATTCTGGCTAAACTAGAATGTACCTTTTAAATGAACATTATGTGTTGTCAGATTTACAGAATATATGAAGAGAACTTAGAGCTAATAAAAATAAAAACCCATTCAAGCATACATATTTATAGCTTACACTATTTTGCTAGATGCAGTAAATCTTCTTCATTATTATAGAATTCTCCCACCCAAAAGAGATTTGAGTAAAATAGAGGCTTACTAGATTACAGCTTTGCTTTTGTAAGCATTGTTATGAGTTCCTAACAGTTTAACTCCACAATTAGCTCTGCAATAGCCATTCTGACATTCAGACAACACCAACTGTAGAAATAGCTGTAACAGGCTGAATCTGGTTTCAGTTATTCCCCGAGCACCCTCACCAGGAGAAGCTCGCATGTTTAGAAATGCCAGTCACAGTGCTATGAGAGGATTTACAGAATCCATTTCTGTACTGAGAGGACCACAGAATTTAATAAAAAAAAGAAATTAAAAATATGTATATAATTCTAAAAAGTCAGTGTGGCATAACAAAAGAGACAGGGGAATGAGATTAAATGTAGAAGACAGCAGTGAGGGAAAAGGAATACAGCACTGAAAACTATTTCTGGTTGGTTGGGGTTTTTTCTTAAATGAAGAACAGGCTGAAATGGAGCTTGAGGTGGCAAGGGAGCAAGATTTTCCCATTACAGCAAAAGCAAACATCACCTACCAACCTCTTTCTCCATCAGCAAGCAAGCTCAAGAAGATTATAGGCTCTAAAAGTAACTAAAGGGACTTGACAGCCGCTATTCCTGAAATTCACGGTTGACACTTCTGACCCTGGTTCCTGCCATTAGTTTTTGCTCATTTCCAAGACGCTTCTTACTGCAGAGGGTTCGATTTAACCAAAGCACGTTTTGAACAAGATTCAAAGAAGACACCTGGTGGCCAATGCATCAAATGACAGTTCGGTTTTCTCCAGGTTTATTATAAAGGCATACCAAAAACCCTAGTATAAAACCAGTGGAGTTTACTGCAGAACAGCCCTGTTGACAGCCCACTGTGGTCATGCCACAAGAAACTGAGACCTCGAGAACAGCCCGAGTTACAACAGATCAGACAGCACCTCAAAAGCAGCCTTGGAAATTGTGCAACTTGAAAACAAATGAAACAGCAAATATTTCCTGAAAGCCCAAGCAATTTCCTATTTAAAGTTTCCATGTCCTTATTCCACTGCCATTCACACACTCCACCTCTGGGAAAACAACACTGTTTGTTCTGGGAACACACGCCCCAATAAAAAGGCCATGAAAAAGCTATCAGTGACACCAGATGTGGATTGGAGCTGACCAGCTTGTTGGGGTCACTGCAAAAACCTGATAGGGCTGATGCATGTGTGTTATTAGATTCTGGATGGTTAGAGTAAGTGAAACTTCCACCTATACGGCATCAGTGTGAAGACAAACACAGGGAACATGCCCAGATCAAACTGTACTTCCAATGATGATGGACACTGGATATGGAACACACAGCAAAGGGGGGAATCCTGTACTTCAGTGAGCTTTGCCATCCCAAACCCCAAGAATTTAACAGGCAGCAGAATACATAATTCAATAGGCTCTTCATCACACATTAACCCCAGCTTCTGGCAGACTGGACACAACACAGGCTCTAGAAAGGCATAGAAGTATTAAGAAGGTATGGTAGGAACTGAAGTCTAGAAGATGAACGCACCCGAATGCTGTGGAGAAGCAGCACTAATGGATAAGAAGCTTCTCAAGGCAGGTAACGTCTAGCAGTATGGATTCTTTAATACACGCAATGAAACCAAAGTCTTAGTGATTAATAATCCATTGTGAAGTTCTATTCATTAGGTAAAAACAGTGCACAGAAATGACACAACATAAATCAGGCAGCCTCCTCGCTCATGAAAGAATGATGATCTTGCTTGCGCCCATGTAAATTAGCAGCAATCACTCTGCGGAAAGGCAAGCTCATGCTTTTCACAACCTAACCAGTAACAGCAAGAAAGAAATGATGGGAAAGAACACAAAAGCCCTCAAACTAATTTCAACACCAACTTCAGAAAGTACTTTAAGCAAAAACTAAAGCAAGCTGGTATTCAGGACACGCATGCTCCATCCGCATGCTTGCGGAGAGCACGAGGGATGAAACTCGGGACTCCCAACTCTCAAGAGCATCAACTCCCCACTTTCAAGCTTCAGATTTCAACTCTTCATTTTAAAATACCAAACGTTTGTTGGTAAATGTTGAAGTGTGCTGAATGAGATGAGCACCTACAAGCAGTGATTTCTATTCTAATACCCTGCAGCTTTCCTAGCCTCCCTTTCCTGATCTTCTCACACAGCATTCCTCTTAAAATCTCTAAGTAAGAATGCAGAACCAGCACAATCCATTAATGGAAGTCTGGAATACGAGCAAGCACTACCTATTTGTCATGACGGAGATAAACTGCTTAAACATGGCAAGTTTTCAAAGATTAGTCAGTGCACAAAACAGAACTGCTTTTGCCCAGGAAAAGGATTAGCCTTTCCCCATCATTGTCATCTTCCACCTCAGCTTGTAGAAAAGCAGTTTATCAAGTCTTAGGTCTCTTTCCTAACATCCCAACCATAGATCAAGTTTTGTGGAGGATCTTAGCAAAATCTACTGGTATTTGAAAATTGAAGTAGGAAAAAATATAGCAAGAGCTTTATAATGAAAAGGGATATATTCAGAGGCAGTAAACAAGTCTGCATTCAATGAGCAGCATTAACCAGACTAGTACTGAAGCACATGGAAGTTGGATACATAAGCAACTGATCTCAAAAGCTGGGGATAAATCTCTCCTAATAGAGATGGAAATTAAAGTTTGGGAGCTGACAAATCTCCAACCTACCTACAGGGAAAGTTTGTCAGTTCAGAATGCAGTCCTGAGATACTGAAGGCAGGCTCTACATAACAGACTTCTATCAGGCCAGTGCGAATCATACAGTTTCAGATGAATGGCCTAAAGTGGAATTGGGTGTAGTAAAGCAGTTTCTTTCAAGTCTCAGGTTTTGGAGCTGGTGAAGCAAAGATAGGGTATAAAAACACCCTGAGGAACAATGGAAAGAGATAAATGCAGGGTCTATAACTACCCAGGTTTAAAGAAACAGAATTCTAGTATGGAAGGAATCTCACTGAAATCACTTCTATGTATGAACAATTGACTACCTAATAAATGTATATTGCATATAAAGAAGATCTATTGAGCTCATCTGATGGGTAAAGGATAATGAGTACAAAATCATATAGTACTGCTAGATCACAATGTGCCCTGGACAGCCCAGCTGAAAAAAGTATATCCAAAGCCATAGTTATTAGTAAGACTTTACAACAAAAGAAATAAGATAAAATATGGTATGAAACAATTGGCATTTCATAAAAATAACGGACGCCAATGTAATTATAACGGCATATATTGTAGTATGTACCTGTATATGCTGGTCAATCACTAAGTCCTGATGAAGGAACCAATTATAAAGTAATTTACTCACTTTCACAATCCAGAGAGTTGAAACATGAAATTTAACAGCAAAAACAAGATAGATTATTAAACTTGAAGACTCTTAAAAATAAATTTTCCAATAATACAGGAAAATATACTTTTAATTGGTATTTTTGTCTATTAGTGAATGTCATGGGGCATTTCTGCAACTAGCAGCTCTGGCAGGCTCACGCTATAGATCTGATTTGGCCAATTACAGCCTAATTAAAACTTTCAGCACCCTTGTAAGGAAAGAGTTCAGACCCAATATGAAAGAGACTGTAGTAGGCTGACTTCAGCTATAAAGGTATAAGGTACATACTCAGCATTAAAGGAATAAGAAAAATGGATCCAGTTCCTGAAGTCTGTCTCTACGGCAAGGTAAACAGTTTGTTTATGCTTCCCTATCACTTATCTGCTGGAAGAGAAGCTATCACAAAGACCACATTTTATCACTACAAGAAACTGAGCAAAGAAAATTCCTGTGCAAGTACTTTATTAAGTATATTCTAAAGGTACTTAAAATAAAGCTCAACAACTGCTTCTTCCTGGTAGTGTAAAGGTGTAACACTTTCAAAAACAAAGTTCCTTCTCGTACCAACTTTATAGTTAGCCATAGGTGTAATTACTTTACAGAATGACTCAAACACCACAAAACTACAAAAATGTTCTAAGACCAGGTTGCTATCCATCAGTGATCCATTCTATATAACAAGCAGCAGCATATAAGAACATCTCATAATGAAAACCTCTTTAGAAGGTTTCTTCTTCCTCCCACATAATTTCTCTGAATGCCACAGCAAAACTAGCACCAATGACAGCAAATACATACATCTGTAGCATCATTTTATAGACATATATATATATCAAGATATTTACCATAAATTTGCATTATTAAAGCAAAAACCCTACACTTAAGTTCCCACCAATGTGCCCATGAAAAGATGGTCCCATTCCTGATCACTGTCACGATTTACACAATAAGGAATACATGTATAAAACTCTTGGCTTGACAAGTGAAGACACTGCTCAGGATTTCACCTCTCCGAACACAGCTGTGCTGCTGACCATAGCAGCAACAGGACAGCAAAGAGAATTCAAAGCTGTGGACCAAATCCATCACCATCACCTCACTGAAGAGATATCCCAGCATCTTTTCTTCACCTCAGCATCTCAGGTCTAATGATTCAAATTCATTTTGTAAGCCTTCAGGTGCTGCGTTTACTTGGAGACACTGTTCTACCAAGATGCTTCAGGGAATCTGCTTACCATTCAGCACAGCAACGCCTACCCAAGAGTTAGAGAAGGCATAATGCTTGCCGATCACTCCAGTCAAACGCTGCAAACTCCAGGATCCTAGTTGAGCCCTGTGGGAATACACCTTTCTTTTCAGAAATATGAGTTTTGCTGAGGTTCATGCTCTAGAAAGGCACAAGATACCTGAGCACACAAACTTTGAAATGTATTGACGAAGTCTTTCCCACTAACTGTCTACTGACCACAGCTTTTCTCTCAGTTGGATGGTCCCAAAAAGCAGCGACTACAGACTCATTTCGCAGCTGAGAAAAGCACAGGGGTAGACACAAACATTTCCTTTGTACTTGCTCTCAATTTCAAGCTTACAAGCAATCTAAGAGATGAAGTAATCTGTGTCAAGATGAAATCTGTAAAAATCCCATCAGGGCCTGCTCTGCAGCCCAGGGAAACCACACCAGCATGAACTCCAGCTTGTAAAACACCCTTGGTGGAAAAAGCAGCAACACAAAGACAGAAGAACCAAACTTGCCCATAGATTATTTTTCCCCCCCTTACCGCACTCCTCAGTTGTCAACTCATGACACAATTTAGAGCCTTTCTGCATTATTCTCACAGCACATTTGACCACCAGCAGAGCCGATTTCTGGCCAGTTGCCTCCTCGCTTTTCAGAAGCTCTCGATGCATTGCTTTGAGTGCCACAGAGAGCGCGACGACCAAGAAACAGAATTACTTGCCTGAAAGTTATTCTGCCTTATACTGTTAGTATCTGCTAACACGAACCCTTTCAGCTAAGACTCAATACCACTGGAGCAATGAAGGTCTTCAATGCTCTAAAATCACTGCTTAGGGTCTGCTGAGTGAGCCTCAGTAGAACTTAGCAGGTAGTGATGCCACTGAAACAGGGTCCTGAAATGGCTTTACCAAAACACAACCATAACAGGAGAGCCACGCTACTACCAGCTCTGCTTTTTCTTTGTTTAATCATGAGTTTTACTATATAAGAACTTCAAACAAGTTATTTCAAGAATTGGACTATCCCTAGGGGATTACTTTAAGAAGCCCACCCTGGAATTTCTCCTTAAGCATTTCTTAATTATGAAAAGTAAGAAACATTATTTTCCTGGGACAAACTAGTTTGCACAGTGTGACAGAGAAGCCAGATACAGTGTTTGGCATTTAGAAGAAACTGTGTAATGAAAATATACTGCACGACAAACATGCAAGAATTCAAGCCCTGAAAAAACACCCAGCTATTTTTACAAACTACAGTCCATGGCACCAGACCTGAATAGGACTGAAAACATTAAATACTATTCTGCCTATCAATTATAAAGTATGTCAGATTGTATACTTCAAAGAAATTATCAAGAAAACTAGAGAGAAACACAGAACTTTCTAAAATTAACTTGGTTCCCTCTTTTATTTTTCCACATCGTTTTAAGATCGCATTTTTCAGGGTATGAGCAACCCAAACTCAGAAAAGAGCTGAACAAACGACAGCGGTACAGATTCTGTCTGTACTTCGAAGAACCATCCCATACACTCAAAGGAAGAAACTCTTCCTCATGTGGATAAGCGAGACTGATCTTTTACAGTTCTTTTAACAGATGTCCTAGCCTTGATGTCCCCTTTCAACATTATTCTTTTCTAAATCACACACTGAGCTCTCTTGTGGACATATGGTGTATGGACATGATAGACGCCATTTTTCTTTGCAACAGTGCTCGGATCTTCTGACCTCAGGTCATGCTGGCAAGAAGTTACCATCTGCCTACTGCTGTTGGATGATCAAAAAGGAGCATTTCTGGCTCTTCTGCTACATCAAAACACCAAAAGGTAGTTTAATATTGTATTGCTTGCAGCTAGTGCTCTCGCTGCATCTTATCTGACCTTGAAACTCTGTCCAAAGTAGGGAAAGAAGCAACCAAACTGCGGGTGGAGGAGCGGGTGTATTCCAGGACTGACAGCATGGCTTGGGAAAATGCAGCAGTGGGTTCATCATCAGAGGGCCGAGTTAGCTGCATTCATTACAAGTTAGTTATGTTCTTTAACCTTCCCTTAATCACCTTCAGTTTCCTCAGTGCACAAACATTGTATGGGAAATTCAAAGAAAGAACCCTGCTGGAACTCAAACCAGTATGTCAGTGCAGGAGTACATACACAGGATTTGCCTTTGCTGAACCCTGCAGGGGATTTCTTGGGCCCTTCTAGAAACACAGAATAAGAGCCAGTTTGAAAGCAAAGCCCAGCTAAAACGAAACTAAATCAAAACTTTGCCATTAACTACACTGTGCTCTCAGACACAGCAGATATTTCCGTTTCTAGCTGAGATTACAGATGCAGTTTTGTCCACAGATAAACTTCCTCGACAGGACAAAAACTATGGAAAAAGCTTTGTCAAAACCCCGTTCCCCAGCTGGAGAGAGCAGCCAGGAGCACGTCTTCTCAAGGAATATTAGAATTTAAAAAGCATTGTGCAAAAGCAAGGATTGCTTCAAGAAGTTTCAGCAAAACAATGCATTTCTGTGCCACACTTTGGTAGAGATGCCTTCAGTTTATAATTTCTTTGGTTACTTTTTAAAGACAAATAAAGCAACGTTTGAAGCCATCACTAAACCTGTCTCTGAGTCCTACTGAGCTTTTCATCTGGCTTCTTACCTGAGATTCTCAGTCCCCTGTTAACTTGCAGAAGACCAGCAAGTGACAGGGGTTGCTGCACTCTTAACTTGGCCACCTTTATCCTCTAGCACTGAAATCCATCACTGCACGAAATGAAGGTTTAAACCACTCTGAGAAACCACTAACCAGAAGTGCTGTAACCGCATGAAGCAAATCAACAGGAAACTTCTATTCCAACCAGTTTCAAGCAGCAATAGCCACAAACTTTGCAAAAGTCTTTTCCCCAAGTTGCAGAGTCCCTTTTGTAAAGGTGATTAAAAGCCACTTGTCCCTGATCACAGCATCCCCATCGACTGTGGTTGGTCTACACGTCCAGAAGAGGCAACTAAAAGGATGAAACACCTTCCCAGACTGTAAACCAGCACACAGCTAAGGCAGAAATGAGAAGCTTATACAAAGTTAAAAAGTTACTTGCTTGTATGTCACATTTAGCTTTGCAATAATCTCGCCCCAGGTTTCAAGCAATCTGCCCCAAGTGTTTTCTTACTAAACAATCACAAAAGATTTGCATTAAGGGAGAGAAAACAGAAGACTTCCATAAAGTACAGCATCCCTGCATCCGCACCATGCCCTTCAGTAGATCTGTATCACACCTAGCTCGGCAAATCAAAGTTAAACCAAAAGAAATACCCACAGAAACCTCTTACCATGTTCGACGAAGACGTTACAGTGTGGGCCCCCATGCCTTGATGACTCCTTCTTCCCTGCTCCCTTGATAAAGTGCAGGGCAGGCAGACTCGGCCTCCTTTGGTCCCCAAGAACTTTTCCAGGCTGCTGCCCCATAAAGTAACTATGGGCAGCCTTTCCCAGGACGAGAAGTGTTCGAAGAAGTCTGTGATCCCTGATCTTGCAGGCTGGGAAGGAGCTTTGGAGACAAACGTATTTCAGGTGGGTGCGCTGGGTGCACACACTGGGTGATAAAGTCACTTGAGGTGAAGAATTAAGACAAGCGCAGGTTTCTCCAATGCTTCTGAAGACAGCAACAAGGCTCCTTAGGTGGCTTTATGCAAAGAAAACAAGTAAAAGTTCCAACTGCTTAATAACGAACAAGCGCTACCAAAGGTTCAGGTCGCCATGTGTAGTGTGTCTTCCACCAGGTAAAGGAGAATTAATAGTTCATCTCACAAGCAAGAAACCACACGTAGGCTCACCCAGGGCAGGAAACAGCCATTCCCACTGCAATCAGTGTCAAGGTTTCTTTTTTTTTTTCCTCCTTTTCTTTTGCATAGCATTGAGTTAGCAAAGGCCAAAGAGCCACGTACTTGGCTTCAAGTATCGCCGAAGTCTAGCAGGATCAAGCACACCGGCACCATGTCCACCAGCAAGGCGAAGCTTCGGGCCTGGCTCCTCAGGGCGAGGGGCTCCTCACCACGCCTCGCCTCCTTCCATCGCAGGTCTCGGCCGCCCTCACCGCCGCTACCTCCTCTCCCGCACCCCGCCGGAGGCCAAGCGGGCCCGGGGGGTCATGGCGGCGTCGAAGCAGTGCTGGGGCCCGGCGCAGGTGGCCTGCTGCCCGCCTCAGAGCGAGCCCGGAGCCGCGGAGCGAGGCCGGAGACGCGCTCCAGGAGGCCGGTTCCTGCACAGCAGCCAGAAGAGGTCAAGCGGGGGTGAGCGGGCCGGCTGCATCCCCGCGGGGGACGCCGGCGGAGGGCGAGGCCCGGGCGGGCAGCGGGAGCGGGGCCGAACCCGGCCCGGCCACGGCGGGACGTGCTGAGGGGGCCCGGGCTGGGGGCGGCGGGGCCGGGCGGCTCAAGGGGAGCCCTCCAGGCCTGGCAGGAGGAGAGGGGCGAAGGGCCGGGGGGTGCCCCGGGGGTGCCGCCAGGGAGGGCAGCGACACTGGCGGGGGGCGGCTGCGGGCGGCGAGGGAGATCCCGGAACCCCCGGCGCGGCGCAGCCCCGTCCCCGGCCGGCGGGGCGGGCGGTCACATCCCCTTCCGGCCCCTCCTCCTCCACCGCCCCCGCCTCCCGCCCGGCCGCTGCCCGCTGCAGGCCCCGGCTGGGTGCCGCGCCCGCCGCCATGGCGGGCCCGGTGGGGAAGGGACGCGGTGTGGGGCAGCGAAGGGGGGGGACCCTGAGGGGATGGGGGAGCCTGTGAGGGACCGAGCAGCGGTTGGGGGTGAGCCGTGAGCGGGGACGTGAGGAGAATGGAGAGGCGAGAGGGGGCTGGGGGACATGAAGCCATGAGGGAAGTGGGGGTGCCATGAAGGGTTCTGAGGAGAAAATGGGGTGGGTGGAAAAGGCATGAAAGGGAAGATGAGAAAAACCGAAGGGGAACCATGAGGGAAGTGGGATGAAGGGGAGGATGGTGGAAATGACAAGTGGAACAAGGGTTGCTCCTGTAACATCGCTAGCAAGTGCTAGCTCAGGAGCCAGAAATGCCGTGTCAAATCCCTAACCCCTTTGTATGGGCGACCTAAGTTGTTTTCTTACGGATATGAAAACAAGAGCTCGGTGGCCCTCAAGATAGGCACAGAATCCCTCCTGCACACAGGCTGGGGAGGCCCCTGGCTTTCTTGCTGAGATGGACAGCGAAGAAGAGGTGCTCCCGGTGTCACTGTGCGCACAACCGTCAGCTTCACAGCTGGGATCTGTCACCCTGCTTGCACAAAGGACTTCGCTTCCTTACTGATGCTTTCAGAGCACATTGATCCCAAGTCTAGCCATAGAGGCCAATGAATATGGCAGTTGTTAATTTGCTTTTAGGTGCCGTTTAGTACAGAGGTGAGGTAAAAACCCCGAATTCTTCAGCCTGTGCTGTGCTGCCCTTGTGTGCAACACAGGCACTCCCTGAGCTAAAGACGCTGTGACGCTGGAGATACTCAGCTTCTCGTATGTACTCCGGTTCACCTTGGGAATAGAAGAGGGTTGAGGCAGCAGCTTGAGGTCAGGGTGGTCTGGTCAAAGGTCTGTGGTTGCTCCCGCTCCACAACAGAACACACAGATGCAGTTTCATGTCCTAGCCGCCTGCTCGGGGTAACCATCTGGCCACGGAGCGGCTTGTTTGTACTGACTCCTCCCTTGTGACAAATCCAAACAGACTCCGTGTCTCCTGCGCCATATTCAAGGTCCCCAGCAGACGTGTCTTCTTCATCTTCCAACAACAGCATCTGAAATATAGAGCTTCATGTGGCCCTATGGGATTCTCCACCTCTGATATGCCAGCCTGTGCCTACATCACTCATTTTTAGCCTTGGGACTGATCCCAACCCATTCCCACTGCATTTCTCTATCAGTGACTCAAATTGCATTGAGGCTCTTTGTGTTACACGGGGGAGGGAGAAATTCTGGTGCGTTATACTGAGATAAATCCAGGGTCACAGCTCTTAAACTCAGAATTTCTGAGTTAAATCAGAAGATTTAAATCATTAATGGAGATCAGCTCTCACTGCTGTGATCTAACACCCGCTCAGCTCCTGTGGATTGAAGGAAACTGAAGGAACAAAACTGTCTGTCAACACAGGCCAAGCAGCCTCAGAGAAATCTGTTCCTAAAAACAATCCCAGAGCAGAGTGAACTCCAGAAGGTCTGTGTGCTCTGGAGACCTTGACCAAAATACACTACAAGTCATTGCAAATAAGTAGGACTTGTGTTCTGGACAACACAGGCTGCATATAGGCTTCTCGCTGCCTCACTGAGATCTCTGCAGATGAATGTGCTAACTAATAGGCCAGGTCCTTGCCAGTTCTGTGAACGTGACTGTCTCATGTTAACAAAGCTGAAGCTGCCTGATGGATTTAGAAATTGTTAAAGACAAAAGAAGCTTAGGTGACTGCAGCATAAATGAAAAAGCCTACAGACTGTTTCTGTCACTCGAGCCCTACCTGTGGCCTGTGTACATCCCACGGACTTCATACCAAATCTCAGTGCTTTTTGAAGCACTCCCACTTCCATTAAGTGTGAGTTGTTACACCCAGCAGCTCCAGGGAGGTTTCCTCTCCTTCCTCCAGAACAGTATCTTTAAGCTTCAACCATATAATAAACCTTAGCAGATTAATTAACAGTCCTCAGGAACCCAAGACAACCATTTCAAGATTGATAATCTCAGTGGGGTTTTGGTATCTTCTAAAGTCTGCTCAGAGCTTTGTATTTATACCATTCACTTCAACTGAACAGCAAAACTGCATGCGGATGATACAGAAGTAACATAATAAGCAGCAGTAATTGGATTAATAACCCATTAGCACAAATTTAAAGTCCCAATGGTTATTACTGGGAGTAGAGGGAGGAGTTGCCATTCTTCATATTAGTAAATGAATCAAACACTGGCACCAAGAAACAGGAAAATTATTCCTTTGGATGAGTGATTTTGTGTTCTCCTTTCTGCAGGCAGCACTCACCAGCGAGGGAACTATTTATTAGCTCCACTTTTCAAACACATCTGTGCCCTGTATTAACCCCGGAGTAAGCAGCACAGGCAGGTACCACAGCCTGTTTACAAACAGGCTTCAGACCGTCACACACTGGTGACCAAAGAAATCAGATTGCTCCAAGCTGCTTTAATGCCTGGCATTTAGATTCTCATATAAAAACTAAAGAGGACTTAGGCTTTTCCCACCCTGCTTCTGACTGTGGTTTTGTTCTCAAACCGGAGAAGCCATGGTTTCTTCCTTTTCACCCTTCCTGCTTAGAAGATGCCTAGCAAAATCCCACAGACTACTTCAAGGATTAAAGAGGGCACTGCTTTTGCTGGAGTCCTCCTTTACATCTTGAGCACTTCCCATTTCAAACTCTTTTTTTATACAGCCTGCCTACCATTTTGTGTGGACCTGCCTATGGAAAAAGGGGCCCCAGCTCCCCCCCCACCTGAAATACATGTGCTGCCACTGTTTGCCAAAGCCTCCCCCAGATCCCATCTGGCAACCCATTAATATCTGCTGGGCATTAAGGAAGAGCCATTTGCCATACTGTGGGTCATGACTGAACATGAAACCTCTCCGTATGGAAACCAGAAGCCCCAGCAGCACATCCAGTTGCTTTAAAGATGGATGAGCACTGTTGGCCCTTGACATTTGTCAAGAGAAAGAAAAGTGGTGACGCAGCCAAATCAACAGTAAATGGCAGCTGCCCTGGTGCATTTCTCAGGCACCTTTGAAACTGCTCAGGAAGTTTCTCCCTCCCCATGCAATTTTGTCACTGTCATCACCTGTTACCTGCTGGTTTGCAAAGCTGTGCTTGATGGGGCTGCAGGAACTGCCAGCAATGACCTCATGGAAGGCTTGTTACAACACTGGCTGAATTTGCAAAGAACAGCAATTACCCCCTCATGGACAAGGAGCGAAATACTGGTACCTTTGGTTCTCTGCCCACATCAGGAAAGATCCATAACCAAACCTTACCAGCTTAGTCTTAAAAATGAAAGTATTCAGGAGCATAGGAACTGCATGAGTCACACACTCCCCCCCCCCATTTAACACATCCCTAAGGCCAAAATATCAGGAATGCTGCAGCAAGCTGGAGGAATTGGAAAGCTCAGAGTTGAAGCATCTGAAGTCCAGATCTTGAGCAGGTTTGCAGGTTGTATATTCATTTATTGATAATAAATAACCAAAGAAGGTTCACAATGTGGAGAGAGGGCGAGCGTAAGAAGCCTGGAGATGGACCACAGTTTTAAAGACTGCCCTGTAGAGAGAAAAAAAAAAAATAGAGGAAAAAGGAAAATGAATACCTGTAAGAACTCAGCTGTGCAGCCCACACAGCCTGCTGCAGACACCAGCACCCATTTATCAACATCTGTATTATGAGAACCTGGTGCTGTTTCACCTTGCAGGTCTGACAGCTCACGCTAAATACATGAGCATGATCCAACTCTAAATTAACCCCCAAAGCACACTTCCTCAGCACGTTTCCACCACATCACCAACAGTGCTTCACACCTCATAACCACCACCCTCCCCAGCCCTTTCTGACCTGTTAGGTGCCTGCAAAGAGGTTGCTTGAGGACAAAGAAGCATTTTGCATTCCTGTGCCAGCTCATCACAACCATTTCCAGGTATCACATCTCTCCAGGTGGTAGTGAAGTATAGTCTCTTCAGCCCTTTGCTCTTTAACCGACACGCAGTTGTTTAAATTTAAGCGGCAAAGATGCAAAGAGATCTCCTGGATTAACTACAGAGCTCTCCATCAGCCTTCAAAAATGCTTTAAAAAAGTGAACGTCAAATACTTTATCTCATTGCATATATATCCCCAACCTGCTTATAGCTAGAAGCCTCACAGCAGAAATCCCTGAATCTCCCCATATGGTGGTAAGATAAACAGCTGCTAAACTACAGCAACTGGATAGGAAAAAAAGAGGTACTTTTCTAATTAAGATATGCAGATGCTGCGAAACCTTTCAGCCTTTTTGCACTGTTCCTGTCCACACAGGTATGGGTAATGCTGCCACTAGCCTCATGCATAGACTTGGAAGTGTCACCATCAAGCTTTAGTTTTCAGATGTCCCAAGTTATCCTGAGGATGATATAGTTGCAACACTTATTCAGGAAACGTCACAAAAACTCAAAATTAACAACTCCCAAGTCTTGTGTTGAGCATTCCAGGAATATCCCCAAGAAGTTATTTTACAGAGGCAGCACGGACAGAAGTTCGAGCTGTGCAGCAGCAGAACGGATTAGCCATGTCCTTGCTTGTCCTTAGCCACTGAGCTCCATAATGCTCGAATGTTTAGGTAGCAGTAGGGGTGGCAGACACCCAGCCTTTGCTATTCGGCAGGGCAATGAGGCAGAGCTGCCGGGGAAAGGGGATGCTACAAACACGATCCGAAGCTGCCACCTAGTGCTTGCTGTGGACCAGAAGCAGAACAGCCTCAATTAGGCGACATGCACCGAAGGCTATTTCCAGTTCCCAGAAAGATTGAGCAAAGAATTTTTCCTTTTGCCTGGGGCAAGCATGAGAATTTGCAATGTTAGAATTAGATTCAGGGACAATTAGGGCTGACATTTTGCTTTTTCATCCTTTTAAAGAATTACACACTGTGGTTCAAGCAGCTCTAATACAATGCAAATACAATAGATATACACAATATGTATAACACAGACCTAATATAGCACCAGAGATCTGAGAGGATGTGCCAAGGAAAGCATCACATCCATTCTGTACAGAGAAGGCAAGTGGCTGCCTGCATTTGGCTCAGCATGCACATCTCTAACCACTGGCCTGAGATCTTCACCAGCATTATACTGGGCTGGCTCCCTGTGACCCCCCAGACAAAGATGCTGCAAGACTCACCTCCATGAGATCCTGCAGGGCAGCAGTATTAAGAGAGCCACTGTGAACAACAGCAGGCAATCTGCTTACACAGGAATTCTGCACAGAGGATATGCTGAAGAGGAAGGTTAAGTCCTGCTTGGATGGGATGAAGAGCAGGTGTTGAGGGGGAGATAACAGGATGTTGCAACCATTCTGAGTGCAACCGTTTCCTTTCACAAGGAAACGAACCAGCTGTAGCTCTCCAGTTAGACCTAATTCATTCTGGAGAAAGACAAGGTAATGCACACACTCCTGAATGACTGATCTGTTCCAAAAATTTATTGAATGTAAAATATTTAACAGAAAACAATACTGGAGCCTCCTCATAGGAGGAGTTCACTACAGTAGTCGTAATAAAGTTACCAGCAGAACACGCAGGCAGAGAAGACACTGCTTGCCCACGGCTACTCGTTCATGTGGACTCATGGCACCTCCAACTTCATACCCTTGAGCCACAAACAGACAGACCCAAAATATGGTTAGCCAAGGTGTGGATACTCCTGTTCCTAAAGACTAAGACTGTGTATCAGAGGTACAAAAGAGAAGAACAAGAGCTGTCAATCAAAGGCCACACTGGCAAATCTGTATCACAGAAAAGAAAAATCAAAACCATTCAGAAACCTTTTGGGGAGAGAGAAGCATCAGAAAACACATGCCTTCCTCTCCATCATTCTGCAGGAGGTTCAGGGGCACTAGACACAGCTACAAGTGCTAGGGGATATGTCCCATTTGTACCTGCATCTTCACAAAGGTCAGATACCAGTTTTTCAGGATGCTGCACTAGAAGGCTATTGTACTTAAGTACTGCTTAGTACTATTGTACTAAAAGAGCTCAGGAAGTATCCTGGGAGTTAAAACGAGGAATTCTGGTGGTTTCCCAAGCATGAAATGAATGTTGGGGTCTAGAACACTGAAAAAAAAAAATAAAATACTGGGAATCAAAAGCTGCCATATCAGAACTTCCAATGACTGCTTCTGGGCATGAGCTCTATCCCTCCAGATCCAGCAACCTATGTTGGGTTTCCAGAACGATCTGCTCCATCACCTCCGGTTTGAGAATGTCTTTGATCTGGAGTGGAAAGAAAAGTAACATTGGCACCAAAAACCAACTACTACTTTTGCACACTCGATGGGGACAAGGATCCCTGACACACAGCAATGAGCAGTGAGTTTAATAGGTTGTGGCCAAACAAGACTATGGCAGAAGTGGGGAAGTTCATATTGTCACTTACTACAAGGATGCTTTGGAAAGCCAAAAGGAAGCCTCACCACCTAACTTCAGCAGCTGAGGAGGCCTTTCCATTCCCTCCCCACAGCATGGAATAAAGTAAACACCCCCAGTTTCTGTACCTGATGAGGAAGGGATGCTTCGTAGCAATATAGGACGCTGGTGTCAAAGAGCATCAGCTTATGAGTAACCAGAGCTACAATGCAGTTTCGGACCCGTGAGATCACCTCCCGGTCAGACATGGAAACAGGCTGAGGAAGAACAAAGGAAAAGAGATTAATACACAGGGAAATAATGCAAGCCTACTGTAAAAAAAGCTTTGCCATGAACCTAATACCAAATCTGGAAAGCCCTCAGGTTGTTCACATGCCTCTGACTATGTTAGACTAAGAAAACATCACTGGTAGGAGAAGGCTGATCTTCCCTGAACCCTCACCTCCAAGTTGGCGACGAAGCCCCCTGTCTCTTCATCTCTCTGCTCTGAAGTTGGGTAGATCCAGATGTAACCATTGTTGCCGAGGATCACAGATGCACCACAGGGCAGGTCATGGAAGTGAGTCTTCTGGCGTTTCACAAGAGATGGTGAGACCTGAATGAGCACACCCTGGGAAAGCTGAAGAGGAGACCACGAGACTCAGCATGAGAGACATGAGCCACCACAGATCACATCAAGTCACCGATACACACTCTGTTCCCAGTCTAGGAACCAGTCAATTTTAACACCTTTTCCTGTGAAACAGTGAATATAAAACCTGCCTGCCTCTGGGAGTGCTGCGAGGATTAGCTAGTGCCTGTGCAGTCCTTTGAAGATGAAGAATACTCTAAGTGCTTGGCACAAATGTTAATATCTTGATCGTAACTACACATCAACCATCCCTGCAGAAAAATGAGGACAGGCCCAATTAAGCAGAACACTTTCCCTCTTAATCCAATCACTGTCCTTCGCCCTTTGTGCAATAAGAACACTTCCCTTTCATCTTCTAAGTGCTAATACCCTTGGTCTGGTAATCCCAAACTGCAGCCTGCACTCCAGTGGCCCCTTGGCTTATTTCAATGCACAAAACCAGAGATAAATGCCAACTGCATGAAGCCCAAAATAGAGCTCTGGAGAAAAAGAAAGAAGTCACAGGGGCAATGGCCTGCAGAAGAGCAGTGATGAAGTTTGAGTCAGAAGATTTCTCCCCAGGGTTTAATTCCCAAGTGGCTAGTGGGGGTTTGCAGGCTGTAAGTGTGGTCCGAGAGAACAACAGCTCAAATGGCACCTCAAGGGCACTTCCTCTACTTTGGGTAAACTCCAATCCGTGTAACCACATAGGAACTAATATTCTTCCTTAACCTGCAGGAATGGGTTATAACAACATCTGCTCTACTCCAGAGCCGTTTTCTTCGAAGTCCCTCCAAAAGGATGTCACATGGAGCAGAATTAGGCCAAGATCAAGTGCTTTGGAACAACTTACCTTCCCGTATTTCAGACTCCGGGTGTGCAGCGACAATGCCCCATCAGTAAATATAGACTGCACCTCTGCCTGTCAGTGCCACTTAAGGAAACAAGGTCTCTACTGCTGCCCGGTGCCAACAGCCACTGACTGCCTGCAGCAGAGAGCTCTCACTACCAGCCAGGCTGTTCTCCCTGCACCCTTGGTTCTTCTGAGTGCAAACAGTGGAAGGATACACTGATGAGGTCCCCTTCCTGCAGACAGTCCCTCATTGCAAGCTCATCTTCTATTGATCTCCTCCTCTGAAATCATAGAATCATAGAATCTACCAGGTTGGTAAAGACCTGTATGATCATTGAGCCCAACCATCAACCCAGGCCTGTCAAGCCCACCACTAAACCATGTCACTAAGGACAAACTGATCTCCCCTCATGATCTCCAGTCCCAGCCACCCCCTATAGTGGCCCACGCTATACAGCTGCTGCTCATACCCCTCATGGCCACCCCACCTCTCCCCTCATGATTTCCTAGCACAATGCAAGACAAGTTACATGTAGTTCAGAAAGAGAAAACATCAGTTAAAGACACTGCAGGGGGACCATTGGGTGCTAAGCAAAACACAGTGTGGTTGCCAAAGGAAAGCCAGACTAGCACATTTAAGTGTTTATGTCCAAATAACACCATGAGTTAAAGATACCGGAGCACTGCAGACCCACTCCCCAGACCCAACACTGCCCTCGGGTACTGTGCGAAAGGCACCACAGCTTCCAAGCAAGCAGAGGACAACAGGGCTCCGGCACTGCTGGCCTACACTCACCAGTTCCCCACCGGGTAAGTTGATAGATGACAGCAGCAGGACTGAATCTAGCCTGGAATACGTCTCCACTTTCCATCGCTTCTGCTGAACCTGGAGAAGGAAGGATCATCTGCTGACACGCACGTAGAGCTGAGCAGCTCTTCAGCGGAGCGGGATGTCCTGCGGCCAGCCCAGGCTGCAGGGGTTGAGGCTGCCTCCAGCCTCCTCGCCTGCTTTAAACCCCATCCCAGCGCTTCCGCACAACGTGCTTCCAGCAGTGTCACAAGCGCTGCGGGTCACACCACGGCACAGACACACAGCGGGACACCCTCCTCCTCCGCGGCACATCCCTGGGCTTTACCTCCGTAATCCTCCCGACCACGACATCGCCGACCTCACCGTTGTACCTGGGAGCGGGGACAGGGAGAGCAGCCCGTCACACACCTCATCGTGCCCGGCGCCAGGCCCGGCCGGGAGCCAGCCCTCACCCCGCACAGCACGCACCCTCCCCGCTCTCACCGGGTGTTCAGCGCTCGGACACAGATCAGCTTGTTCACCCTCTCCACCACGCCGGCCACCGAGGCGATGAGCTTGTCATCCTCCACATAGGTGCCGTGGCCCCTGTGGAGACAAGCGGCTGCCTGAGGACAGCCCGAGGACAGGCAACCCTCGCCCCCTCCTCTTCGCCATCGCCTCACCTCATGTAGCCCGTATCCGTGGTGATCGTGTCCCCCGGAGCCACCAAGTGCTTCTCGGGGCCCTGAGGCGCCGTCACCACCGCCGGCTTGCGGGGCACTGGCAACCGCATGGTGACCGCGGCCATCTTGACTGAGGGCGGTGCAGCACCGTGACCTCGTCCGCAGGCACCTTCCGGCCGCCATGTTGGCTACTGGCGGGAAGGTGCCTGAAGGCGCTGGCGTCGCCATCTTGACTGAGGGCGGCGCTGAGGTGTCCTGGCAGCCATATTGGTTCCTGTCAGGGAAGCAAAGGCAGAGGGCGGCCATGTTTAGTGAGGGCAGGCTGTGGGGCTGAGCGGGGGTCGGCTGCACGGGGGACCCAGCACCCCGTTTTGGGAGGCCACCCCCGGCTAACCCTAACCCATGAGCCTGCCCTGCTGCATTAGGCAGGACAAGGGGCATTGGGGAACCCAGTGTTTAATGCCGCAAGCCCACATGTAGGGACTGCAGGGAGGCGTACACCCGGGTGGTGGTTAGACTTGGCTTAAGGGGTGAGTTGACAGTTCCCTTGGCAGAGCTCTTCTAATGGTAAATAACAGGGGTGGGTGGAAGTTTTGATCATTTAATTCAAGCCCAGCTAGATTTGCAGAGGTCCTGAGGAAATACCAAGGAAAAAGAAGGCAGCGATGACCTCCGGCAAATCCTTCTTTTCCTTAGCTCCAAAAATCAAACTATTCCTCCAAGCAGGACTTGTGCATGTAGCCTATCACAGCTGGAATATAACCATTAATTCATGGAAGATACTGAAGGATCTCAATAGCTGTTGCTTCAGATAGAGCGTACATGTGGGCACAGGGAGGTACCAGACCTCACACTGGTACCTGCTTGCAGCCAGCACCCACCTCTTCTCTTTCATACCTGAAACGGGTCTTTCCTCTTCCCAACTGCACTATTCGCTCCAACAAATGATGCTACATCTCCTAATCCACCTCTTATTTAGTTGAAATCTCCACTCATTCCAACCACTACATTCCCCCCCTTAACTAAATAAAGCTCTCCATACTGTCCCCTCTTCTAAACGATAAATGTTCCAAGTAGTTTTTATTTAGAATACAAGAGAGAGGTACAAATGTATTTACACTGTGTACATATACAATCAAATAATATATAATATCAAAGTTCTGTAAATAATGTTTACATAAATATTTACACGGTTAAAGTGACACTTGTTCTTCTCGGGAAGTCAAAACACCGTTTAGTGAGAACTTTATACACCTTAGACTTAGAATGAAGATTAGAATAGCTTCTGTCGAGCTCTATGATACACAGCCCTCCCCGCTCGCCTATGGCAGGACTCCAGAGGGCGCTTGGAGTTGTCCTTGGGGACAGAGCTGGCCCAGGGACCGGTTTCCTCTGTCCCCGGAGGGCAGCAGAAGGAGCAGCCGAAGCGTTCCGGGGATCAGACCCCACAAAACCTGCCCGTAGATGGGCACTTCCAGCGGGGAGCATCCCTGTGGAACATGGCCTGTTCCCCCCCCTCTGCCCATGGCATCGCTCCTGGGGTCTGGCAAACCCCCAGTGCACGGCTCAGGGCTGGAGGAGGGCAGGCGAGGGTGGGGGCAAACGCAACCCTTTGCTCAATGAGGAGGGAAATGGGTCCCTTGGAAAGAGCCACCGGAGCCAACCAGGCACGAATGGGGCTGTGACAGTCTTCCAGTGGGATATGCATCAGCTGGACGCTTGCTGGAGCGCAGGAGAAGGGATAAGAGCAGCTTTTCCTTCTATCAGGTTATGTGTCACACCCAGGCGGGACTCACCAGGCAGCTTTTAGGTTGCCCCAGTGCACCAGCACATCCACACACACCATCCAGCTGTGTCCCTTGTCCCCCTGCTCACCCCAGGGACCAGCAGCACCCATCCTACACCGCATCTCCCCAGGGAGCATCCTGCATGGTGCGGCTCAGAGCTGGGGGGTCCCTCACCACCCCCCCACCATACCCCACACAAACAGCAATGCTCCAAAACCCCACCAACACAAAAAGCAGCCCTGCCTCTGCCCCCCAGCTCTGCCACGGGTCAACCACCCCTAGTCCACTGCATGCCTCAGCACCGGTCTTTGCTGTCCCAAAACCCGCTGCCGCACCGAGGGCTTCACAGCACCATGGTGGGGATGTGATGGGCCAGAGAAGCAGGATGGGGCACGGGCAGTGCCGGCGAGTGAGCCTGCAGGGAGGCGTTGGGGGGCCGATGGCGAGCGCTCTTCTGGTGCGCCCGCAGCCCGGCAAGCTGGGAATAGGCACTTTGGCAAACCTGGCACTTGTAGGGCCGCTCGCCGGTGTGCAAGCGGACGTGGTTGCGGAGGGTGGAGGACTGGCTGAAGCGGCGGTTGCAGAAGCGGCACACGAAGGGCTTGTCCAGCGTGTGGATGCGCATGTGGGAGCGCAGGTTGCTGCGGGAGTTGAAGCCGCGGTGGCAGATGACGCAGCGCATGCGCCCCGTCGTGCTGGCCCCCGTCTCCACCGCGTGGAAGTCCTCTGGGGACAATAGGGACCGTCAGGAGCTGCTCCAGGGCACAGCCTGAACCCCAATGGGACAGTCCTAAATAACCACCCTGAGCCCCTTCACTGCCTCCCTTTGGGGTCACAGGCTGGTTCCTCGGCCTTTAGGATGGGACCAGAGCTGGGAATGGGCTCATGCGAATTTAGGTGAGGGGGAAACACTGAAGCCAACATGTGGCCCCTGTAGAGGGGCACAAAAAGCAGTTTTCCCCACCCAGCTGTGTCAGGCAGTCAACCACAGCACTAACAGCAGCCATGGGCAACCCCCAGAATTACTGGGGATCTGCTCAAGCTGTATGGATCTGTCTCATAGTCCCTATGTCATCCCCAGTTCCCTTCAGAATCTGACATATCCTCTGGGATACACCTGCCCCATGCCCACCCTGTGGCCTCAGAACTGTGGACATGGTTGATGCAGAACAGGCAGAGATGCTGCACCCAAGGCTGTTTCCAATGTTACCTACCATGCTTGTTCTTCTTCTGCTCCTCTTCCAGCCCTGGCACACCTGGAATGCCCAGGAAAGTGTTATGGGAGTTCCCGTACCAGACCAGCAGCTCTTGGTCTGGAGGAATCATCTATAAAGAGATATAGAGATGGCGTGTTGGGAGCAGCGATGTGCAGAGATGAACACCCTTGAACGGTCACTTCAGACCTACCCTGGCTATAGCCCATATCCTGCGAGACCCTGCTGCCGTCTGGGACCTGCCAGCAAGTCCCCAGTACTCTCTGGCAGGGACAGCACAGCTCACACTGCAGCACTGGAGGCAATGCCACAGCTCAGCATCATCCACTGCCGGCACAAACCTGCACTGGGCTCTCCCCCAGGCTGGGCCACAAACATGACAGCAAATAAGCAGCTACAGAGCACACAGGTGGAGCTGGGGTCCCTGCAGCTCTCAGAGACATAGAGAAATAAACCATTTGTGGGCCCACGAACTGCGTGGATGCGCAAGCGACAGACCAAAGCAAGGAGCCAGCAAAGGGCTCATCAGCCCAGGGATCAAAGGAGAGATCGGGGACTGGTACGGGAGAGCGTAGTACAGGTGTGAGATGCTGCCCACAACCCACACCAAAGCCACGGTGCCTGCAACAGCCCAAGATCTATAGGGCCAGGAAAAGGTCTGTGCACCACCCATGCTCCAGTTTTCCTGAAGTGATGGCACTTCTCATTCCTCTGTTATTCCCATTACGTTCTGCACTGCTGGGGCAGCTGGAGCAAACAGCCTGAAAATGCCGTTCAAGCCTCCCTGCATGAAGCGGCCACGACTGGGAAGCTGGGTGCTCCGACACCGGTTCAGGCAGCACTAATAACATCACTTTACAAAATATATGCATTTTCCCCTTGCAGGTCCCTGGCATTAAGAACATAATTTAGAAATGGGAGACTCCAGCATTTCAGATAACAGCTTTCCATACACAAGTAGACCAAGAAAAGCATCATCCGCATGAAACACAGCTCACGAGTTGCATCACCCAAAGACTGATAATGTGCCTAATTTTAGGCACCCGAAAGCAGGAATTTGACTTCATATGTTTAAGTGCCCACCTGCTTAAAGACCTCACTGGGGCTGCAGAGTAGGAATACGGGAAAGGCTATATCATCTTGCATCCCAAATTGGTGCGGTTTCATTTTCTTTTAGCAGAAAATGAGTTATTTTTAATAGAAGCAAATAGAATAAAAGATTGCTGAAAGGACACACCACATTACAGGGGTGCATACATGTGTGTGCAGGTTTTATCCTGCTGGAGCACCAGCAGTAGGCGAGCACACGTGTGCTTACGCCCCAAAGCAATTTAAACTGCCCTGGCAGGAATCTCGTGGCCTTCAGACCAAAGGCTAAAACTTGCTGCTCTCATTTTATTTTCCAGCAGCAGCAGCTTGGAATTGTTGAGGGCAGGAACAGAAAAAAAACACATGGGAATATTAAAGACAAATGGCAAAAAAAGGCATAAAATAAACCTGATTTTGTGGAGGGTAGATGAGAAAGAGACCCTAAGGCATATTGCACTGCAGTGGTGGTGCAGCAGAGGTGGGTACAGAGCCATGGGCCCAGCTCATGGTGCCCACTGGGAAGGGGATGCAGCAGGCAGGAAGCTTTGCATGGGGAGGGGAAAAGGAGATCAGTAAGCCCCTCATGGCTGGCAGGGGATGGAGGGTGACACTGCCCATGCACAGCACCCCCAGGTTCAGGTCACTGCATCCCCTGCCCAAGACTGAGCAGTTCTGGCTGGTCTCAGGGTGATGCTGTGCTCTCGGTTCAGGGTTTGTGGTGAGAGAAGTGACAAGGCAGGAAAACGGGTGACAACAGGGGCTGCTGAGGCCCGAGGTACAGATAATCTGTGTGCCCGCAACTCCACATTAGGGGATTAACAAGTGGAGAGAGAAGCACAAAAGGAAAATCCTCTCCTTTTCCTTTTCTTATTGGGTGCACAAACTCCAAGGAGTTGGAACAAGCAGTTTTGGACCGCATGTGTGTGTGCATGCACACGTGTGCTGTAGAGGGGTGAATAGGGAGCCCACGGAAGATGCAGATCCTCAGCCCGTCATGCCTGGCTGTGACCCAGCTCCTCAAACACTCCTTGCTTCCCTTTCTTGCAGTCAAACATGTAAAGCCTCAGCCCTTCTGCTCCTCTTGTGCTGACCTGGTGGCAGTGGGAGCAGGAGCACCATGCCACAGGCACCCTTCATCCCCACACCTAGTTCTCCCCATCACTTGGGGTTAACCACTCTCAACATCTCTGCTCATGACAAAGAGAATTAAACTTGTCCTGCTCTGGCTCTCACTGCTTCAGCCCTGGGAACAAGCCTGCAAACTGACCATGATTATAAGAGGGCCTCTATATGCACTTCCCCAGATATCAGCTCATCTGCCCCGTCATCCGTGTTCACACAGGCTGTGAGATACATGGCTGAATTACACCATGGCCACGTGGATTTTACTTCTTTGCAGAATAGGAACAGTAATAAGAAGCAATTAAGCTGCTGTCACTATTGTACAGCTGCCCAGGGGAGCATCAGGTCTCAAAACTGGGCACAGTTGAAGCCTATGGAGGGTTGTTCAGGGTGGGGAGAGCAGCACAGGAGCGCTTGGGGCTCTTGCTTGAGCGCTGTGCAGGGAAAGGTGGCAGAACCGAGAGGCATATGGGACTTTCCCACAGCACAATACCTGTTCTCACCCACCCAATATGCTTTTCCCATCCTGCTGCAGCAATCCCACACCCAGCGCTGATGCTATCTCAGTGCAGGATTGGGCCATGGTCCTGTGTTGAGGAGCATTTGAGCATCCACTCCTCTGTAAGACAGCCTAGGAGCCCAGGCTGATCCCAGGAGCTGCCCTTCCAAAGAACCAGTGGCACCTGCACTCTTTCCTAGCCAAGAGCCTCTCCCAGCTGCAGGCAGGGCAGCAGCCCATGCAGGTATGGACCCAATACCAGAAACAGTCCCACAGCACTGGGAGACGTTCCCTCTTGTGACACCTCCCCGAGCTACCACCCTTCTCCACCTGCAACAGCACCGGGTTACGGGAACACTCAACACAAGCAGGGCTGGTCCCCACTGTCACACCACTGGTGCTGTGTGACCTGTACGAAGGTGGCATCAATAAAGCTAGGGAGCCAGGCTCCCATCTCTATCCCAACATCTCCCGTAGGGAGCTGTGGGTACCTCCAGCTTTAATCCCACAGCATGACAACCTGCGCCCTGGGACATCCCTGGGAGCCAGTGCCTGTCCCCGTGCCTCTGCCAGCACTTGATACAGGAGCACATGGATGAGTCAGGCAGAGTCGGTCCGTTCTCCACAGCCCCACTGTGGGTAGCCCAAGGCAGGGGGGTACCAGCACCGCTCCCTGCCTGGCTCCCAAAGGTCTGATTCTGCTGTTTACAGACAGAGTTGCTTATGACCCTGGGCAAAAGCTTTGCAGGGGCACAGGACTCCCCATACTTGCCCTGCTGCAGAGAAGAGGGTTCTGCACAAAAATCAAGAGGACATCAACGCCCCTCTCCTGACCAAATCCCCTCCTGGACCAGGATTCCAGCTCTTATGCTTTACACCCCAAAAACAGGCTTGGTGTTGTTTGCTCTCCCTCTGCTCAGCACACATCATCCCATGAACCCACTGAAAGGGAACAGAGAGAAGAAGGGTCCTTTGCTGTTCCCTGAAGCTCATGCAATGGCTGTTCCCTGCAGGGCCCGCCTGTGCCAGGGGGTCTGGGTGCCGGCTACAGCAAAGCTGCCCTGTGCTCCCACAGACACACAGCAGCAGCCCAAAAGGAAAAGGGAGGGTCTGTGGGGTCCCCTGCTGCTGCTGCTCCTTGCCCCGCTTACCTCAATAGCCTTGTAGAAGATGCTGTTCCCAATCTGGACCACCTCCAGGTTCTGCTCCTGCTCGTTCCGCGCACATTTGATGTAGGTCATCCAGCTGCGGTGGTCCTCCTGGCTGGCATCGATGAAGTACCGCACAGTGCCATCTTCATTGAAGACCTGGGAAGGCAAAAGAACATTTGGTAGCAATGCTGCCACAATGGAATGAACCTCATCACCTCCTGCACCTGGGATAACATCCCTGGGTGGACAGGGACAAGCTCAAAGCCAGCACAGCGTCAGCGCTGAGACCCTTCCAGCAGCCAGGAAATTGCCAAACCCTTCCTGCTCATGGTGCTGGACCACACAGCCGCATGGGAACTGAAGAAAGGAGCTCTGCTTCTGCTTTGCAGGCGCAGCTGGCCCTACCAGCCCATGCCCACGGGGATAACGCAGCTCCTGGCCTCAATGCCCCTTTGCAGAAGGGGGGGCAACACCCTGCTGCTGCCCATGGGAGCCAGAGTATCCCTGGAATGGTGCCTGCCAGACCTGGACCTCAGGGGAAGAAGCTTTGCAGCATGGTAGGAAAGGTGAGGCAAGTTTCTATTAGGCATAAATTTATAATAATCATTAAGAAGTGCAAGTCTGACACCGAGTGAAACAAATATAACTAGAGGAAAAAAAACCTCTACCCTCTGGGCATCAACCCAGCATGATGTCCTGGCAGCTCAGAACCCCATGGCTTCATTTGAGGTTAAGAGCACCGGGGCTGGGACAAAGCAGGGGACAAGGCAGAGCTGTTTTCATGCGCTGTGCACGGGGAAGGACAGGGCTGGATGCACCCTGAGAGCTGAAGAAGGCCTTGGGTCTCCCAACCCCACCTGCCCTGGAGGAAGCCAGCCCTTCGCACGGGCGGGGAGGCACAGGGAGGGTGCCTGACAGCACACAAGCACAGGGCAAAGCCCGTGGGCCCCGGCACCACATCCCTGCTGCTCCCCGGGGCTGGGGATACTGGGGATGTCGTTACCTCCCACATGAGGTTGTTGTTCTTGCACAGGTCCACATGCTCGGGCGAGATGACCCTGCCCGTGAACGGTCCCATCTCGGTGCCAGCCTTGATCCAGGTCTTGGAGAAGATGCCGAGCCCTTCCCCGGGGATGGAGCTCTGGGCGATGATCACTTCCGACGGCAGCACCAGGCTGGACAGCTTCTGCACCTCTGCGGGCAGCGGCAAGGGGGCTCGGACCGGGACCTGCCGCCCTCCTTCCATTCACCCCCTGCCCACCCCACCGCGGGGAAGCCCGAGGGGACCCAAATCCCGGGGCTGAGCCTTTGAAACGCCCAACCGGGCTCCTACAAAGCGGTACAAGGTTCCCCCCGGGGCATTGAGGAGATACCTGGGAAAAGCAGCCCCGGCCGGGCGAGGGAACGGGGCTGAGAAAGGAGGTTAAATGGTGTCTATTTCGCCCCATCCAGCAATTTGTCATGCTGTTAAAGTGATCTGCATTCATTAAACTCAACTAGAAAGAAATTGCTAATTCTAAATTCATTAGTCCTTTAGGAATGCTGTAGCGGTACATTGTGCCTGAATGGCGCAAGGGCTTGTTTAAAAGGGCCCAGGAATTCCTCTTACAAAATGGGGAGATGAGATGGTTGACATATAGTGAATGGAAATGGAATTAGCCTTCATGGTAAATTAAGAGAGGAACAGAAAATCCGAGAGGGGGAAAAGGGAGCCGGGACGCCCCGGCGGTGCCGGGGCGAGAGAAAAGATATTGTCCCGGGCGGCTGAATACGGGTCGTCCCCCCCCCGGCTCCCCCCAGCCCGCGGTTTAAGTGGGAACTTTCTCAGGTCAAGCCCAAGTTAACCAAATGAATTTAAAGCCCTTCTTCCCCAGTCAACTGCTATTACACGGCTGGGGAGAGCCGGGCGCCGGCAGCCACGTCCCGCCGCCGGGCACTGGGGGGGCCCGTCCCGAGGATGAGGAAGGGGGTCCGGGTGTGTGTGTGTGTGTGGGGTGCGCACTCACCTCCGGAGAAGGACTGAGCCAGGACCTCAGCAGTGAAGGCGGTCTTGGGGCTGCTCTTCTCCTCGAAGAGCTGCTCGCCCAGGACGTTTCTCCAGCGGCCGTAGAGGAAGCTGTGCAGGATGTCGGAGGTGATCACCTCTGCCAGCGAGAGCCCCTGCGGCTTCAGCCCGGGCTTGAGCACCAGCGCTTCGGCGGGGAGCACCGAGCCCATCATGGGGGCGAGGCAGCGGCGGGCGGGCCGGGCTCGGCGGGGCGCAGGCGGCGGGCCGGGCTCCGTGCGGCTCGGTGGCTCCCGCCCGGCTATATATGAGCTTCATTGACCCTCCTAATTGGTTATTAATGACCTCCCTGACGTTGGCGGAGAGACTGGGGCTGCCGGAGCGAGGCGAGCCGTCGGAGCCCCCCCCCTCCCCTTCTTCTTTTCCCTCCCCTCCCCGGGGGTGGGGTGGCTGGAGGGAGGGACACGGCGAGCACACACGCATGCACACACATACACACGTATATACATATATATACACACGTATATACACACATGTACACACGCACCGCTTCGGCCCCTCGCACCCCCCTGGCCCAGGCAAACGCAAACCCGGGCACCTGCCCCCGGCCACCCGCTGGGAACGGCGAAAAGACAACGAAATGGGCAGCAATGAGCCCCCCGGTGCCCCACAGACGGGGCGCCCCCTCCGGCCCGGCCCCGCTCCCCACCCGGTCCCTGCGCTCGTTTTTTGGGGGTGAAACGCGGCGCTTTGGGGCCGCTGCGCATCACAACGAAATCAGAGGAGCCGGGGCCGTCTCTCAGCCCTGCTCAGCGGCTTCGGGCCCCCGCGGCCCCGGGAGAACGGACCCGAGTTCCCCCGGTGAGCCCTGAGCCGCCGCGGATCCCCACTGCCCCCCGCATCCCGGAGCCGAAGGGTCGGTACCAGAGACCCCGGGAGGGGTCGGCGCTGCCCCCCAAATCCTAGGGAGGGTCCCCAAGCACAGAGTGAGAGGGGACGCACCCTCGGGGCTGTTTCCCGCATGCAACCAGGGCCGGGCTCTCCCGGATGCAGCCTCCAGCCCGGCCCGTTCCGAATCCCGCATCCCCGTTGCATTTACCCAGGGAAGGTGGGAACGACCGCGAGCTGTGCCTACGGGTGGAAGGGGCAAGAGTGGATCCTCCACTTCCCCACAACGACAACAGTATCCTGAGCATCTCCGGGGCTATGCCACCACAGCACCCTCATTCCCGCACCCAAAACCATTCCCCGGCCAACCGTGCTCCCCGGGAAGGTGACATTAGAATGGCCCCCCAAAACTCAGTACTCTCCCCCGCTTAGGGCCCGCAGCTTTCAACTCAGCAAAGGGTTAATCTTTGCTGGATTTAAACCCAATCCTGCTGTGTCGGAGCTTAGAGCCCTCTCCTTAGCCTTGTTCTTTTGATTTTCATGGGGACGAGGGGCTGTAAAGGGCTGAGCTCGGGGGGAGGAAAGAAGGATGGGTCCCCAAATTCCTCAAGCTCTCAAAGACGGCTCCTGCAACTGTAACCCCGCGGGGCCGAACCGGGCCGGGGCAAGAAACTGGCACAATCCAATCCCTCTAATCCCACGGCCCCGGTGGGTATTTATCGGGTGAGGCTGTCGGGCAGCTTCTCCCCTTGTCAGGCGAAAATGATGTTACAGCCCAGGTGCAATTATTTCTATTAGCCCAATCAAGAAGAGGGGCAAATGGCAGGAATCAACCTAAACCTGCGGTTACGGAGCGTGTTTGCCCGGAGACAGGCAGCCCTCCCCTGGAAAGGGGAGGTTAACAACCTGCCGGGCTTGCTTTGGGGTTTAATGTGCATTAAGAGAGGAGTTTATTTGGGTTTATTTCACTGGATTTTGGCTACGGGAGCCGCCAGCCGCGTGCGAACATCGCAGCTTCGCTAAATAGAACGCATCAGGTGGAAAGCTCCCGCAGCCAGCGCTTCCTGCGGCCGCCGAGCAGCCGATCCCTCGCGTTGCCTTTTTCCTTAAGGATTTCCCCCCCCTCCCTCAAGTTATCCCGGGACAAAAAATATAATAGATGCCCTTAAAACCCCTGCGGGGCTGCGCTGCAGCTCGGCCCGGCTGCGGGGGATGCGGGGATGCGGGAGGGGGGTGATGGCAAAAAAGATGGGAAAGAAAAACCCTTCCATTTTCCGCGTGGTTTTAAATATCCCCAGCTGTTTCCCAAAGCTTCTTCCCGGTCCTAGGAAGGTGCTTTGGTGTGCCCCCTCCTCATCCCTCTCTTTTTTTTTTTAATATCGCAGCTATCCCTCCTTTTTAACATTTAAGAGGAAACAAGTTTAATATTCATGGCTGTTAATAGAGAAGGGCCATTATCGCCGCCCCATTGTTCTGAGCCCCGCACAATGCTGCTTGTATTTTCATGTGTATATTCCCAAAGTTCCTTCTGAGCGTTTAGTGAGCACTTTAATATTCATGGGTGTTAATAGAGAAGCCCTCAGTATATTGGCATATTGTTGGGAGGTGTACATATTGGTCTGACTTTGAATAGCCACAGTCCTCTTTTCTTTTGCTCTGTTTTGCAGGGTTGATGGGCCAGGAGTAAATGGGCATTTTTTCCCCCCCGTCTCCCCCTTACAGAGAGAACATCTTTATTCCAGTCCCAGACTTTCTGGTTTCCCATTCAGGACCCTCAGAAATAATGTCAGGCAGAAGAAAAGTGGAGCAAATCAATCTTTCATGGTCTTTTTGAGACCAATTTGACATCCATGGACTCTTCTTTTCTTTCACAGCCTACAAGGGGATGGTCAGGATCTGGACAAGGTTGGGGTCTGATGAGGGGAGACATGGGATCATAATGCAGCAAAGAGAGAAAAGAAAAGCAAAACAAGAAAAGATTGCAGGGATGGGGTGATGGAGGAAAAATGAGGGTGAATGACAGTGCAAGAAAGGAGATTAGAGCCCAGCAGCTGCTTTTTGGGGGGCGGGGGGTAAGGGGGGGAGCTCTCGCCCCTCTTCCAGCCCTTCGCATGAATAGGATTTGAACAGAGCGGAGATTGATTTATAGTTATTGCAGTCGAACATTTATTGCTCTTAAAGAGCGGCGGGGAGAAAAGAGAGAAAAGGGGCTTGAAAAGCTCCTTTCTGTATTAAAGAGGTATCAAATGAAGACTGCTGAGATAATATACAGTGGCCAATGGGAATTTGATTTGCTTTAAAATTTAACTCTTGTGGGGCCGCCGCTGCCCCGGGCCGAGGGATGCTCGCTCCTCTCCCCCTGCCCGGTTCTACCGCAGAACGCTGCGGCGGCTCCCGAGCGCGGCGGGGAACGGCTCCGGCCGCGGAATCAATGTTAATTCTTCGTTATTGCGCTCTTTTAATTTATCATTTGGGGGGGGGGGGGGGTGTGGGGGGGTGTGTGTGAAGGCGGGCGGTATGCGGAGCTGCGAAATAACCGGCGCAAGGAAGAGCCCTTTTCGGAGCTGAGTTTTCCTGCCCTAAACCCGTAGGTTTCATCTCCCCGCAGCAGAAACGCGATCGCAGCCGAGTCCCCCGGGCGCAGAAAGGAGCCCATTGTTCAATGGGGAGAAATACATTTTTAGCGGTGATTGAAAGCTCCCCTCTCGTTTGAACTCCAGAAGAAAGTCCCTGGCAGGGAAGAGCATCCCCCCTCCCTCTGCCCCAACATCTGTTTGGAGCAATCCAGGCTCTAGGGCAGAGCCGGGCTCTGCCCCCTCCCAAAGTCATTAAAAAGATATTAGTTGAGCTGAGAAAAGTCCAGCGCAGCCCCCGATGGGGGGGGGGGGGGGGGGGGGTTGCGTGTCATTAAACACGGGTTTGGATTTGCCAGCGCTACCACCAGGCGAAGGCACAGACGGGGTCTGAGTGCAAAACCTCCCCGTCCCCGGCCGCCCCTCTGCGCCCTGCCCGCTGCCCCGGGCCCTGGTACCCGCGGCCGGAGCAGTGCGGCAAGGACGACCCCATCACCTGCCCCGTACTCCCCGCCGAGCTCCGCGGGAGAGGAGGACGGCGGCGACAGCCAGGCCCGGAGCGGGGCCGGTCACTGCTTTGGCCGCATCCCCCTCACCTCCACGGGCTGCAAATGCCCCGGGAGCCGGAGGGAAGGAGGGGCAGGAGGGATCATTGCACCCCTGCGGCTGCCGCAGGAGCCAGGCGCCTCCGAAGTTGCTAAATGTGTCATTTATTAAAGCATTCAGGGGGCTTTTCTTTGGCGTTTGCTTGCGAACTCACAAAGGCCGAGCTGCTGTTTGGGGGTCTTTTCTGATGGAAAAAGGGCTCGGAGACCCCCGGCACAAAAGAAATCCTGGCAGTGCTTTCAATGGCCAGGACTCAATGAGGGGGACCCTGTGCGCAGCGGGCGGGGGCGAGGGGCCGCCCGGTGCTGCCTGAAAGGCAGGCCTGAATGTAATGGGGAGATCTGCGTTTATTTGTTGGGATCACATTTAATTAGCTTAGTACAACCCTTGAAAGACAAAGGGACCTCAATCTGGATCCAATCTGAAGCTCGTTTGGAGAGCGAGGGCTCCTGGAAAAGTCAAAAGAGAGAAAGGAGAAAGAAAAGGGAGGCTGGGAGAGAAAGAGGCTGGGGGCCCAGCCAGGTGACTGGCACGCGTGAAACAAGGGGGCCTTTTGGGCACAAGGCAGGGCTCAAAAGGGAGGGAGGAAAATAGCCTCTTCCTCAGGTTTTACCTACTTAAACCCTCTGAAGGGGCCAGAGCTGAAAAGCCTCAATAGGGGCTAAGGAGGCTGCAAAGCAAACAGCAGCGCTGGAGAGGGGGCTCTGGCCCTGCTGCTGCACCAGTTGGCAGCACTCGGTTATGGGAATGTGCCCAAATGTTACCTGCGGCCGGGAGCGCTCCCACCGCCCGCAGCAGGAGCCGTGGGGGGGGATGAGGTGATGCTCGGGATGAGGCAATGCTTGGGATGAGCCTCGGCTGGGGGGCTGGCGTGGCTGCCCCTTGCCCATCCCCATGTCCCCCTATAGGGTGAGACCCCCTGCTCTGCACCTCCACCTACCCCTGTGGGGCACACACAGCCCCGCTGCCCCATTCATCATGTGCTGATGGGGCCATAGCTGCCCTGGGGTACCAAGGAGAGTCCCATGGGAGCACCCCTTGCGCCAGGGCAGCCCTCAGCATCCCCCCTCCCTGTCCCAATGCGGGTGGATGGCAGAGAGGATGCGCTACCACCTCCCCAGGGCCATAACGGAGAGCGGCCATCCCCAGGGTGTCACATCCATGGGATGGAGCCGAGCAGACCACAGCACTGTGCCGTGCTGCCCATCCCTGCTGCCCTCCGAGGGGCCAGGAGCAGCGGGAGGGCTCAGGGTGACCCTGGGCAAGGGTTTGGTGCGGTGGAGCCATGACCCTCCAGCACGGAACGCTGCAGCCCATGCGAACCGGGCGGGCTGATTGCACCGATGGGAAAGGAGCTTTAGGGCATTATTTGCCTCCATTTCTCTCTGCGGGAGGCCGCGGAGCCGATCAGGGATGCTGAGAGCTCTCCCCTCCGTTCATTTCTTGCCTGTTTTTCCTTTCCTTTCAGCAGCATTTCCAGGGTTGTTTTGGCGAGGGTGCCACAACGGCAAATGGGAGGCAAAGAAACGACATTCCCGGCTGCATCCGACTGCTTCATGGGGCACGGAAAGGAACACGGTTGCGGTGTAACTCCTTGGCCATGCGTTGTGCTGAGGCACAGGGCGGTTGGATGCCAGCATCACAAGGCCCTTGCTGAGCTGCTGGGAAGCACCGAGTGTGAAACAGCCCCACAAGGGCCTTTCTGCCCCATTTGGATGCGGAAGCAGGAAAATCCCTGCACCTTTTCCTCCCGTCGGGCAGTGACCTGGGGCCGGCACAGTCACATCCCAGCACCATCTCTCCTGCATCCCACTGTAACCTCTCCTGAAGCACCAGCCTGTGCCGCTGCACTGAAATCCACCCCGGTGACTGTACCAAGACACCAGCCTGGAGTGTTCCAGCACCTGGGGCAGGCCGTTTGTGAACACTTGCAGGGATGGCAACGCCAGCACTGCCCTGCTCCAATGCCTGAGCACCCTTTGGGGAAGGAATTGTTCCTCATCTCCGCTCTTACACAAGCCTCCTGCAGCTCCTGTGTCCCCATGCAGTGACTCCACAGCAGGTGAACGGCCCAACAAGGAGCCCTGGTGCCGGTGCTGCTCACCGGGGCTCGGTCGGCGGCGAGTGATGGCTCCCACAAAGGGAAGGGACCATCGAATCCCCTGGCACCGCGGCACCTGCGCCCGGCCGGGATTAAAGGGAGCCACCGGCCCCTGTGAACATCGGAGGCTGCTTCATAGCCTTGAAATGGGATTTCCTCAATGATGAGGGGCAGGGTGGGAAGTTAAACTGTGGGGGGGTGGTGGAACCTGGGCCCCACATCAACACCAAGATGCTCTTTTGGGTCACCTGCCTTGAACCTGGTGCTCCAGACAAGGTGTGTGGGGGGGGATCTGGGCACCTGCTGCCCGGTCCCCCTTGTCCCAGGGTCCTCATCCCTTCCCATGACCCCCCCTCCATCCCCAGCACCCACCGAGGTGCTGCTGGGACAAGGGCAAAGGCTCAGTGCCCATCTCCTCTCACCAACAGAGCAGGAGCCGTGGCTGTTTCATCTTCACATCGCACAGCTCCAGTTTCTGCTGATTTCCAGCATGAAAAGTCACGGAGAATCCCCTTTGTGTGCTTCCCAACCCTAGGAGCTCAGAGAAATGCCCCCTCTGTGATGGGCACCCTGCACCTCACTGCAAACCCAGGGGAACCCCCTCCAAGCCAGCCAAATAAAGGCTCAACAGCTCCTTATGTGGAATAAAACCCTGCTAAAGGGTACACCAATGCCTTCACCTGCACAGGTCCCTGTGAGACCTCAACTTCTCACCCTGCACGGACCAACAGCCCCCAGTATCCCCTCAAGGGCGAGATGAACCAAGTGGGACCTTGCCAGCATCCCCATCGCATCAAGACGCTTCGTGTTAAAACACCCTGCGTTCTCCCCATGCCCACGCCGCCATCACCCCCAGATTTACTGTAACTACACCGTTGCTTCAATGCAATTAAATATTTAATACTTGGGGAGAGAAAGATCCCAACCCCACAGCCTCGTGCCTGCTCGTCTCCTTCAATCCCCGTCTCGGTTTAACCTGCAACGTCCATGACGCAGCTCGCTCTCAAATCATGCAACATTAAAGGAAGTATTTTAGGCGATCTGAAGGCTCTTTTTAGATCTTTCAGATGCCTTAAAGTCTCCCTTTTGCTCCCAAAAGAGCCTTTGCCTGCTCAGGCACACCCAATACAGAGCACAGGAGAGCACCAGGGTCATCGTGAGCCCATCATCAGTGATGTGCTTTGGGAGGCTGCTGCTGGGACAGAAGGAGCACAGGAAGCTTCTATTCAGTAAGAGGCCTCTCTGTGCCTGAAGAGCTGCTGCACCAATGCACAGGGACTCACCTGGGGTGGCCTTTAAGCATGGTCCCTCCATCCCTGGGTGCTGTGATCCGAAGGCAGAGCGTTCCCCAAGCTGAAGGTCTCCTTTGCGGGAGCATCTTGCGGTCCCCTGGGTTTAGCACCCAGGCACGGCCCCGTGCTGTCCCCACCACCATGCTCCTACATGGCTCCTTGAGGACCTGCTCCTTGCAGCGCCCAGCTCCTGCCCAAGGGGCAGACAAACCCCCCCCGTCACAGGCCCTAATGCAGCCGATGCTTGACCCACTTCACTGGGGGATTAAACTTGAGCAGGACACTCAGTTCCTCTCTTGGAGACCACGGATGTGGCTTGAAGGCACCACAGCAGCTTCTGAGCTGTGCAATGAGGAGCTGCCAGAGACCCCCTGAGCAAGACACGAGGTGCCATGGGGTGGGATTGGCCACCACAGCAGCCCCCAGGGCAAGAAGGCAGCAGCGTCTGGAGGAACCCAGAGGCCACCAGTCCCTGTGAGATGCCAAAACCTCTCTTCACCTCCTCTCCAGCCCAACAGAAAGAGGCTGAACGCCTGCAGCCCCTCTGCCCCGAGCAGGCAGCAGTAATGGAACAACAAACTGCAGAACTTGGGCTGGTTTCAAGCCCTTTGGGCTGCCAGGGCAGCAGAGTGCTGCTGAAACCTCAGCTTTGCCGGCACCATCCTAATGACAGGCCCAGTTTCAAAGCCTTGCAAACTATTTCTTTGGCCTCCCCACCCCCTCGATAAAAGCTTGCATCAGAAAGAGATATTTCCATAATTCATCGGGCGGGTATTTCACTGGGGAGCCTCTCTCATCTGTACTTACAGCTACATTTAAGAAAATGCATCCTCCCACCATCCTGCGCCATTTACGACCATGGGCACAATCTGTAATCCTCAGTCTTCAATTAAGGGACACCTTAGGGTTCATTATCACACAATTGCTCCCTGTGAACCATGCCAAATGCTGTTTTGGCACAGAGCTTGGAAGATGAATTAGAAGGAAGTCTTCTCGGTAATGCCCACTCCCAATTCCCATCAGCAGCCTTTATGCCCTCCTCCAGCCATTTTTTCCCCCCTCTCCCTTCTTTCCAAGTGGCTTTTACTATCCCATCTTTCAATGTCTCTCTTGATTCTCTGGAGGTATATTTAGAGATGCTACATCTCCTTTTCTTCCGGCTCTCAACATGCCTCCCGCTCCCTGCTTTGCAGATGGGATCTTCTTTCCTCCCTCCCCCCATCTGGAAGCCCCTACAGCCGGCTGGGAGCAGTGGATGGGGCTGGTTTAGGTTGGAAGAGCATAAAACTTGTGTTTTATAACAAAGGGATCGCTGGAGTCCTGGCCAAACTTGGTCATAACTAAAAGTTACTGCTCCGTAACACGATCAAATGGATGGGGACGGCCAGAGCCAGGTCCCCCACTGTGTGCAGCGTGGAAGGTGAATCCTGAATGGATCCAGCCTCAAAGTTAGGGAAGAGCAACAGGTTCAGGGCATTAAAACCCGGTGCTGCCACCTCCTCAACAAGCAATAAAACCTCCATTACAGCAACCAGCCCCTGATTAAACCAGCTCTTTAACAGCTGCAATCACAGCACCTCACTGTGATGGTACCCAGAGATGCTCGGATGTGACACTGATGGAGCCTCACCAGAGCCGAGGCTCGAGCCGACTTCACCGAGCACCAAGGCTCGAGGGCCGCGGGGAGTAAAGCGAGGCAACCAGACCGGAGATAACTTGAGCCACAAGACACCTTGTGGAGATTTTATTATATAGAGTGTAAAATGCAACTGTCAGTCAAATAAAAAGAACACGTTTTGTGTTTAAACACCATGCTCGACGTTACCCAATTGCAGTTGGTTGGGTTTTTTTTTGTATAGTTAGACATTTCAAGCATAAGGAAACCAGAAAACAGAAGGAAAGAACCCAAGAACGGTAACTTCAGTACATTGCAAAACGGAATGTCCCGCGGGGCAATGAGAAAGGCAAGAAAATAATAGCTTCGATTCCGTTTCTCCTTTAAAAATACACTGTTATCTGTACAAGAAACACTACAGTAAACATCAGAAAAATCATATTATCCCTTTTATTAAATCAAAAGTACTCAGCGCGTACTGTGGTTAATACTAGATTCATTTCTTCTCTAGGTAATCTGACAAATATTAGATAAGAAAATATTTAAAAGAACTGAAAAACAAAAAGCCAAAAAAAAAAAAACCCAACAAAAAAAACCAACCCCCAAAACAAAACCACCTTGGAATTAAAAAATAGTTACTACCTTTTATATGGTTTCTTTTTTTCTCTCCGCGTTCCACAGTGTTTGTTAAAGGTACTAATAGCAGATTCATTTTAATATTAAAAATAACAGTATTTATATTTCTGAGCATAGAGGAAAGTTTTATTTTTTTAAATTCTTTTTTTTTTTTTAATTTATTTTCTTTTTTTTTATTATTATTATTATTATTTTTTAAACCAAGCTTGGAGGTCTTAGATCCAGAAATGCAACGGGAGGGAGGAACGGGACTGCTACAAAATCAACACCGCTTTATATTACCCCTTTAGACTCTTAGAAATTATACAAACCCTACAAAACGTGTGGGTACCCCCCCCCTTCCCAGCCCCTCACTTGCCTGACAGCGAAACGGTCCCTGTCTCAATACAGAATTCACATCATTAATTACAATACATAGTCCTTACAAAATAACGCAATAAAAATCAAAAAGACAGCCAAAGAACACGGAATTAGAAGTAAAACATTTCAGGAATTTACATATTTAAGAATATTTAAATACTGTTTAAAACCTTTTTTTTCTCTTTTTTTTTTCTTTTTTTCCTGTTTTTTTTTAGGATTTGTTACATACCACCTAAGACTTCCAAGCCACTTTCTGTCAGAACAGAAAAGATTGAGAATGAAAAAGGAAGAGGGGAAATACCCCCCCCCTCCCAAAATAAGAGCACACACACACAAAAATAACCCAACGTGTTGAAATGTCACAGCTCTGGGGTGCGTTTTGGTGCCGGCAAATTCTCTGGCTTCTCTCCAAAAAGGATCCCGGAGGTTTATTATTATTATTATTATTGATTCTCATGATTTCTCTCTTTAAAACAAATTTGGAAACAAAAATGACCAGCGCGTCCATGAGTTTAGTACGTGACTAAATTGCTCCTGATTCCTTAGCAAAGTTCAGTATAGATTATCCTACCACTAGTGTTTCACAGACGGAAAAGTCTTCATCAAAAGGCTGCAAATCTAGAAACCTCTGTTACAAAAAGGTTTTTCTTCCACAATGATTCCAAGGAAAAAGAAAACAAAACAAAAAACAACCCCCAAATAAAATTGCCACGAGGACCTTGTTCTACTGCTCCTAAAGAGGGAGGGAAAAGGAAAAGTTACTCAGCGGCAGCCAATTCTTTACGCTGTGCAAGCCTCCTCCCTCCCGGACACAGGCAGGTCTCTCATTCCCCGCTCCAGCCGAGCGGGATGTGCACCTCCAGCGATGCTCGGAGCCGCTATGGAAGAGATCTGAGCCCTGGGCTCTGCAAGGCTCCCATGGAACAAGATCTCTCTTCTCCGGAGGGCCAGGCGTTGAGCGGGGAATGAAGAGAACTCCCTTTCATCACCACTTCCAGCTCACCCTTGGCCAGCGCCCGCGGCAAGCGCCGGTTCCCGCAACAAGCTCGACCTCGGCGGTGCCGAGCGGCCGCCGCTGCCTGAGGACAGGGCTGGCAGCCCAGGGGCATCCCAACCACCTCCTGCCCCACGGAGTCAGGGTGCAAGCACGGATCAGTGGGGAGCTTGGATCGCACCAAGGTGTGCGTGTGCTCTGCACATGAATTCTGCCAAATGCTAAGACATTCGCCCTGCAACCCCGGCACGCGGGAAAGCTCTGCGGGGGCGAGCAGGATAAATCCCACTCAGCCCTGTACTGGGCTGAGATTTTACTTGGCAACTGGTTAATCCGAATTGTTATTCCAACAGTTTTCTGCTCCCTTTCAGGACAGGCTGCTCCCTCCCCAAGCAAGAGCACCCCTGATCCCTGCTCAAAGCCCGCAGGAGGAAAGGCAAAGCCTGCACATACAGACCTGCACTGCGCGATGTGCCAGTGTTGTGCCACCTCGCCAGCCTGGCACCATCATTCCTTTATTCCCCAAAGTAGCCAGGGGGTTATAAGGAAAGGCCCCCAGGAAATAACCTCCTAATCCCCTCCCGAAACCCCCCTCACTCTGTATAGGGCAATAAGATTCTGATGCTGAGCACTTCGTTCCTCAGCCACAAAATACCTCTGCCTTCACCATGTGAGCCCAAAGCAGAGTCCACACACCAGGACAAGGCCAATGCACCCAATTCCCTACAGGAAAGAGCAGTGGGGTTCAGGGAACAGGAATACAGACCTGGCTGTGGGCCTGAGCCTGCCCTAGTGTCTGCCCATAGTAAGCAGCTTGCTGTCTGTAATACTCTGCCCAAGCCATTGTGTAGTCCGGCTGGGAACTTGCCTGAGAAGCAGCACTGGCAGCATGACCTGGATGGAGGAAAAGAAGGGAAAAGGAAGAGGTGAACAATTCCTTAAGACCAAGCCCAGGCTTAGGATCTCCTTCTGTAAAGCTTAAAGAAGAGCCAGCTGCAGACATCTGGAAGAACGGCAGCAGCTCCCTGCTGGGTGGGTAAGACAGGACAGGCTCTGAGCTGGCCTTGCAAGCCCACAGCAGCCAGCAAGCACCAAGACACCATTCCTGCAGCTGCAGGGACACGGTCTGAGCACCTGCACCCTTCCTCCTCGGCCCAAAGGCACCAGCAACACAGCAGCAAAAGCAGATCCAGCAGTCGGCACCACCGCTTCTTAATGGAGGGAGAAAGCCAGGCCCACGTCACCCCACGTGCACAGAGCTCTCCTGCCCTCACAACAGCCCAGCTTCAGGTTCCTGGCTTTTGTTCCCTGTGCACTATGTTCTCCCCAGGCAGAACAACTGCAAGCACGGACACGAGGTCTGCTGTGGACTGTGGTTCAATGGGAGCACCTCTCCTGGGCTGCAACAGCAGAAAGCACAACTGAGAGCTTCCACTGGGAGAACTACGTGCACCATCACCAAAAGGAGGGGACCCAAGGGCTCTGTAGAGGATTGGAAGCTAATTATGGCAGGGAATGGAGACATAAGTTATGTGATTACAGTAACTGTTTGAAACAAGGGTTTGTTCGTCTCCAGTAACCCTGTTCCACTCACTCTGCTTTTTGAAATACTCCTCCCATGCTTTGCTGTAATCGGGATGGCTGTTCTGCTGCTGGCTCTGTTGGCCTGGGCAGAGATGACAACAAAGGGCCCATCAGTGTGGAACAGGTAAGTTTCCAGCCAGTGACATCTACCTTTGCACTAGACAGGCCCTGGATCTACCTCTGCTGCCCAGACTTCTCAGTGCAGCTTTCACCTTCTTACAGTATTGGGAATCTTCAGTTCAGGGAAAGCCAAGGAAAAGCTCCAGCTCCTGATTTCACTTCACCTGTGCACAGTTAAAGGGCATCAAGCCAAGCCTCCCCATGCTGGGACCTGCTCGAGCTGAAGCACACAGGTTGGGAGCTGCTCAGTCTGCACACCCACAACACCCTCCTAACAGCCACAGCCAGCTCTGTGACACCATCTCCTGCACTGAGAGACCTCACAGACCCCAAAACCTTGGGCTTCACTAGCAGAGAGACCCCTCTTGAGAGCCCCAGCACATCCAAGTGCTATCGCAGGGGTGAGTCTGGGTGCAGCCACGGGATGCCTGCACTTCCCTCAGCCACAGAGCCAAGAGCCCTGAGCAGCACACACAGCCAGCAGAGAAAGCCCTGAACAGAGCACACAGCAAACAGAAACTGCAGCGAGAGACAGGCACAGGCTGAGCAGGAGCCACGGGCAGCAGGCAAGGAGAGGAGACACGAGTGGGGAGAGCTCTTCCCAGCCCATCCGTGCTCCAGGCACAGCCCTGCCCTGCGACACCAGCCTAAGGGGGGGCTTTGAAGCTGGGGTTTGGCGGGGGGGGAAAGGCAGACAATAATACACTGCAAGCGTGAAGTGGGTGGAGGGAACAGGGCAGCAGTGTGCTGTCCAGAGGCATAAAAGCGGGTTAAAAGACTTGACCAACGCTACAAGTCAGGACCTTTTCTGGCAGAGGTCAAGGCTGCCTCAACTGTCCACCTGCTAACGCCAACAAAGGCCCTCCCTTCAATGCCTTTTCTTCGAGCAGCGTTACAGTCGGCAGCGGGCTGAAAGGACACGCAGCCAAAGGCGCTTCACTCTAACACGTTTCCCTGGCCAGTTCATTTACTGGAGATGGGGGAAGTAATTAAAATCTAAATACATGTGTAGGGGGTGGGGGCCTGCCCCTCCTCCCATGCTAAGGGCACTCTCGGCTCGGTCCCTAGGAAGCGACTCGGAGGACTCGGTGGCTCTCTGACAGCCGCAGGCAAACAGGCTGCAGCTCCCAGGGAAAGGAGCCTCCTCGAGCCTGTTGGCAAATTAAAGTGCAAGGGCAGGTATTTACCCAGTGTCTTATAATAACCCTCCATGCACTCCACCTGGCCTGACTGGGTACCACTGCGATCTGCAGCAGGAGAAAGCGGCGAAGGCTGCTTAAAGCACAGCGTTATCCCGTCTGTCCTCTCTCCTTACCAAGACTGCCTTCAGAATGCTTGGCTACAAACAGGAACTTGGAGGGTCCTAAGTAGACATGGAATTAGAGAGCCAATATTTTCCATTGGGTTCAACAGCAGAAATAAAACATCTGCCGCGAAACACGGTGTCATGGTACTAAACCCATAGAGGGGAAGGATAATGGCAAGGCAGGATGCTTCACTAGTTTTAAGAGCCACCACAAACTCACTCTAAAGCAGCCGTGTATCCATTGGGATACAAAATTCACTATTGGTAACCAGGGGATTAAAAGGGTCTGTCACCATTATACCAAATGATGACAGGCTCCAAAGCCAGGATGTGTGAGCTCAAGACATGAGCTGATGTTGCAGGAAGGGAGATTTCTTTTCCCCTGTGGCTGGTGGGCAGGATAAGAGGATGTTTCAGGGAGGGGAGAAAAGACAAGTTACTGAAGTGAATCTCTAAAGGCAAATAGCAATGTACATTTGATAAGCATTCAAGACCAGGCTGGATGAGGCCTTGGGTGATATGGTTTAGTGTGAGGTGTCCCTGCCCATGCAGGGGGGTTGGAACTTGATGATCTTAAGGTCCTTTCCAACCCTAACTATTCTATGATTCTATGATTTATTCAGAGGCTTTATGGGAAGATAAAGATTCCATTTTTGGTAGAGTTTTCCCTGCTGCACTGACTGCTCTGCTTCCCAAAGCTCAGGGAAGTCCAGTGCTCCTGGGGGTGCATTTTCTGTATCTCCTTTCCCAGTTTTTCCATCAGACTGGGAGATGAACCGCGAGAAGAGCTCAAAAGGGACATTTGGAAAAGAAAGTAAGCAAGAAGTGATAAGGTCAAGAACAAAGAGAAGGGCAGGCTCACCACTGCCCACTGCATGCCTGCTGGGGGAAGTGGGGTTGGCAAGCACTTGCTGGGAGAATCCTAAGGCAGAAATGTTTTTGCTAAGAGAGGGACAGGCACAAAGACAGCAGAAACAGGCAGTAAGCAGTTAAGCACACAAATACATTTCAGTTTTCAATGGACTCCAGCTTATTCTGAGCTCAAACACTGCAACACGTCTTCATGTACCTCTTCTGCTCAAGAAAACAAAGCGGTCTCGTGGGGGAACCTGCGTTTGGCAGGCATGAACCAGCAACTGCAAAGGGAGCACCAACCCTTCTCCAACCCAGGTCCTAGACACTTACTTGGGACTTGCTGTCCAGGCTGCTGCCACGTCTGGTAGGTACTGCCCCAACCCTGCGTCATGAACGCCTGAGGACCACTGTGGGGGACAAAAAGGGATGCTGAAGTAGGCAATAAAACACTTCACAGGCCACATACATGAAGTTGCCCACAGAAATTGAAGTTATTTACAGTCAGCAGCTGCTGAGCAAACAGGTGAACATGGGAACCCAAGGGAGCTGTGTAGGTGTGACTGCCTCGACACTGGTCTGCACATGAAGCCAAGATGAAGATACATCACACTGAACAGCACTCCTTGTGTTGCAAGCAGTTCAGGTTTCTTTCCATGCTCTCACTGTCCCACTAGAGACAGGAATTTGGGAGATGCTGATACCCACCTTCTTTGTAACTTAATCGATAAAATCCTTCCTGTATTCAAGCTTAATCTCACTTGCTTCCTGCTTCTGAATACTCCATCTTTAAAAGGCTCCACTTACACACCACCCCTTCAGGGCCCTCCACCCTTCTCCAACGCTTTGATAGCTCCCAGCCATTCCCCACAGCCCATCCATGAGGAGAGGAAGCAGCTTACTTTTGATGAGGTGTAGCGGGTGCTTGGCTGAACGGACTTTGACCAAATCCTCCAGGTCCACCCATGCTGGTACCCTGTCACAGAATCCACAAATACTTAATGGCAGCTCTAAGCACAAGCTGGAGGCAGCAAGTATGAGCAGTAAGAAAGGGGAGAAGACAGCCTGGGACACGTGGATCCTGAGGTTGGTATCAAGCCTTCTCCTCTCAGGTAGTTCAGCACAAAGGTTGCTTTTCAGCTTTACCATGCCCCAGTTCAGTGTTTTCCATACTTTCTTTTACCCAAGTGTCCCCCTTCAGCAGTATTCCAGCCTGACATTATTAAGCTTCAATACCACAGCACTGCATTAAGTGGAAGTTAAAGTCATCCTGGATTTACTGGAGCAAGGAGTTGAGTGTTACTTTCAGGATGATGATGCCAGGATTGTGTCATTCTCACGCAGTGACACTACTGTCTTCCCTTCAAAAAATCTCCTTTGACAGCCTTCTCACACCTGATTATTGCTGTTCTTCCCTCTCACACAGCTGCACAATACCCATGATCATGTCAGCAAACAGTTAGATCCTTCTGGGACCACAGCACAAATTAGTCCAATGGATCCTGGAGGGCCAAAGTTCAAGACAGCTGCTAACAGGCAAATGGTTTTGAAGCTGAATAATGCAAGCGTGTGCGTTCTGTGCCATCCTCCAAGTCCAGGCCCACGTGTACACCTAAGAGTGAAAACACCAAGTCTCAAAGAGACAAGACTAAGATCAGAGACGGAACTTACACCAACTTTCTCATCTATGAGATGTCTAGCGAGCTCAATTTGCTGGGGAACTCCTCTGATTGTGAATATTCGTACACCAGGATCTGTGTTTGGAGGTGGGTTTCTCTGCAGCTCCACGTGGGCTCCCGACTGCTGATTTATGCTCTTGATGTTCTCACCACCTGAAGAAAAGAAAACCAAGACGTAAGGAGGGATATCCAGCATCTCTTCCAATAAAAGTGTATCAAAGCCAGGTTCTGGTAATGGAATAGGTTCAGCTACCTTCTGAGTGCCTTAAGGGAAGTGGGCTGAGGATGGCAACAGTGTAAGAAACAACAGTACCTGAGCTCGTGTTGCTCCTTTTAATCTGCTTCATAAGCATAACCTAAAACTGTGAGCTACTGCAATGGCTCCTGGAGTCACGGCTGGTGCTGTTGTAAGAACACACAGCTCTGCTGTGTGCACACTGCCAGGCTCCCAGCAAGCTGCTGGGGGGCTGAGATACACTTGGACAAAGCAGATGCCAAAACTGGCTGAATTCTGGGGTTTTGCACAGCTTTCACAATCCTCAAGGGAAAAAAAGTCACCTGCAACCGATGCTGCTGCTTGCTTCTGTGAGACTTTTATTCACCCCCCCCATCACTACACATTTCATTCCACTAAGGCAAAAACCGACCAGCTATGTATCTTGTAGCTTAGAAACAAAGCTTAAGCTTTCCCACAGTCATGTACTGTTCAGGTTGTTGCCTTAAGGAAGTCTCTGCTTACCACGTTCCCTATTCACACTGCAGCACATGCATCCCTTCACACAAGCACAGCAGTGCAGGGCTCCAGGCTGTCCTCTGCTATTGCAGCATTAGTTGTGTGCAGTGAACGTATCTGGGTGCAGGAGCGCCTTGAGCAGGATGCAGCAGGGCCAGCCCAAGTAGGTCTGCTTTCCTCAAGCCCTGCTATGTCCCAGTCTCTTAATGAAATTTGCTTAACAAAAGCCTTCGCCAACATTACAATGGTTCAATTCTTCTTTTGGAAGCTCACACAACTTAGGGACCAGCTCCACTCAACTGGAGAAATTAAAGGGTGCAGGGATGGAAGGGGTTTTATGACTTTTAAATCACAGATCCACAATCGCCAGCCAAAAGGATGCAGCAAGCAGGGAAGAGCAAAGGAAACGAACCCCAGCTTTTTGCTTGGTTTTAATTAAAGAGGCTCCACAAGCAATCGCCTCAATTTTGCTGCATTTCCATCTCTATACATCCAGCACAACTTCAAAACAAACTGTGGATGTTGCAGACACTTGTTCATTTCATTGTAATGGACTCGTGACCTTTTTAACATTTTAAAGCCTTCTTGGGGAAGGGAGGAGGAAAAGTTGCCAAAGGGCAATTAACTCTTTCTAAATGAATTTTTGAAGATGCATTTAACAAAAGGTAATCGTGTCACATCCCTGGGCACACAACAGTGATTGTACTGCGCAGCGAAAAGCCAACCCACTTATTTTCAAGTCAAGCATGGGAAAGGGTGAGATGAAGTTTCTAAACTAAGAAGGTTTTTTTAATGCAATGCTTTTGTCTGATGCAGACTTGTCTGAAGCTCTGGTTTTCACATACGGAGGTGAGATCTGAATCTGCAGCCGCTTCATCAGCTTAATGAAAACAGAGAACCCCTTCCCAATTTGGATCATGAAGGAGGGGGAGAATTTCTTTACTGGACAACAGTCATAACCAATGGCTGGTACTCACACAGCAGACCAGGTTTCTCCTTCCAAAGGGGATTAAAAATTAAAGCATTCTCAAACTGGAAGCAAGGAGAATATAGATTTCAAGTAATTTTCCCATTTAACATTCAGCACCAAGTCTGTAGCTGTTGGGATCACTGCCACATCAGGTCCCTCCTGGACCATATTGCAGGATCAAGTCAGTCGGCTCTCCAGGTTTGCTCAGAGGCTGCAAGCTGTTATCGCCATACTGGGACTTGGTGCTCTTCTCCTCCTAACCCTCCAGCCTGGAGCACACCAAAGTGCTCCCTCCCATCCAAGCTATCCCAATTCAGCCTCCAGAGCATGCAAATGAAGTGACGAAGTCAACACGATGCTGCACGGTGCCGGAAGGAGTTCATCTTCCCCCACGGCGAGGTGACCCGCTCGGCACATGGTGGCTGTCTACAGACGCATTCAGCAGCCCGCTCCATTCTTCTACCTGATGGGGGGCAGAAGTGATCCAAGAGTGGCCCCCCAGCTGGATGTGAAATCGTAAAGCAATTAATCAAAGCTGCTAAAAGGCAGAGCTGACAAGAGCCAGGCCGGCCGCGGTACCTGTCAATATTGCTGTATTTATCATGGAAATCCAGTGGGGGCCCAGAGAGGCTGCGGTTTGTTTCCAAGCGCCACCAAACAGAGAGAGCCCCTGACATGTGCACGGCGCTCGTCTCCACCCTTCCTCCAGTCTTTCAGGGAAGAAAAGCTGCACCTACCCACCCTCTAGAGGAAAAAGCTACGCACAGGATCTGCAGGGAGCCGAATGCTTCTTGTCGGCTCCTAAAGGCTCACGCTCCTAAGCTGCGAAGTGATGCCCACCAGAAAAGAGTCCTAAACTTTCTGTCATATACTCCACAGAAACTGAGCTGAGAACTGCCTCATTCCCTCTCTCCTTGAGTGGTGACATGGAGCTGGAAGCACAGTGGCAGTTACCTGGGCACATCACATACACTATGCCCAAGATACCCGTTGCTTGGGTGCTAACCTCAGAGACCAAGCCACCTTGTGCCCAGAGGACACGGCCAGATTTTACAGAGGAGGCTGACAGCCACCACCTGTTATCACAGGGGATAAAACCAAAACAAGCTGGAAAGTGCTCAGAAACTGCAAGTGGGGAGCAAAGCTTTTACAATTGGTCACTGTTAAGAAAACCCCACTAACATCCCCCCTCCCCTTCACTGCCCCACAGGCAGTGGGAGATGAAATAAGAACAATCAGGCGTCTTGAATCGACAGAGAGTGTAGCACACCCATCCTGGTCCAGGCCCCGAAAGGCAGTGCTACAGCCATCACTCACTTGACAAAAATGAAGGCTGCAACAGACTAAGAGCAGAGGCACTGTAAGAACACCGATTACAAGGTGGCATTACAGAGCTACAAGCACTCAAATCACCATACAACCAGCAATTAGTCACTCCAGAAAGCTTCTGATCTGGCTGGGTAAGAACCCCTATTTTGCTGTTGTGGAAACAAAGGTAAAAAGCTACACTTCACCCCCACAGCGAGCCTGTGCCAGGCCTTGCACTTGAACGCTGGGACATCCAACTCCACTACCTGCATTCATCTTTACTGCACACAGGGCTCTCAGTAGTCACAAACGCTCCACTTCAGCGCGCTGCAGAACAACAAGTGACCTTTTCTGATCTTTTATTAAGGGTGACTAATGGATATGGCAATAAAGTTTCATTATAATTTGAGTTTTCCATACATATAACTCTCACTTGTGGGTTTAAAATTTGCTTAGTTTAATCTTTTGCCCAACTGGACTGTTCAGTGAGATCAAGCACAATGGCTCTGCAATTTCTGTGTAACAAGTAGAGCAGGTGTATTTACATACTGGGAAGAGCTGTCAGGTTTGTGAACAGGTTTACAGCAAAGAACATCATCTGGGAATGACTGCAGATGCACTGCTGACATGCCTGCATCCCTTGTCACCCAATAAGGCAGGAGTTCAGGGTGCTACAGGGGCCGGACGCATGGAAGGGAACAGCAGGGTTGTGCAGCAGGGGAAAGAGGCCACAGCACGTTTCATTGCAAGCTCACTCCTGCTCAACAGGACAGCAGGAAACTAAATGCCACTGAAACATGGCACAATGCCCTCAAGTCTCTGCCTCCTTTACCGCTGTAGCTAATCGGTTCCTATTCTATTCACTTCAGCTCTGCTGAGGCTAAAAGCCAACTGTGATTACTTAAATACTAGTTAAGGCATATGTCACTCTTTCTGAAATAAGCAGAGAGAAAAAATTAAATACAACTCCTTTGACAAGTCAGTGAAGCACCACAACAATTCAGAGCGATAGAGCTCTTCTATTCCTAGCTCTAATCTAAGTACTGCCATTACCCCATGTGTAGCTCATGCTCTATGACAAACTGAGACTGCTGCTGATCCTCTGGTTTCCAAACTGTCCTGGGATTGTACTTGCTCAGATGCAAGCTTGGATACACCTAGATCCTGCTATTTCACTTTATTCATCACACACTTCAGGTACGTGGCTGGAAGCTGCTCCTGTTATTACCACATTCAAAGACCTTCCGTTTTATCAGACGTCACTCACAGCCATCCAGAATGACGAAATGACTGTTCTGCTTGTCCCTGATAAACTGTTCTTTAAATGAATTCTCTATAAAAAGCATGCACAAATGAACCTGCCTTTTCTCAGCCAGCTGCTTGTTATAACAAGCTTACTTGACAGCTCTGCATGAAGAGCCCCACTTACAGATTGTGAACAAGGGCCCAGAGAGTACAATTATGAGTGAGAGCACCACAAAGAAAACAACCACAAGCACTTACAGCTTATTCCTATGCTGCATTCACTGGCCACTAAATACCTGCAATTACAGAAAACTCCAAAGCCTCACTGGCAGGCAGCAAGAATGCGTCCATCCCAAGAGCAGAAGCCTGCAAGATGTATTTAGTGTCACCAGACCTACCTTTGCCTATAACGAGACCACACTTGTCAGCTGGCACGGTGTAGGTTATCTCCTGCATGCCTCCAGGTGTCCCAACACTCCAGTCACCACGGCCACGACCTCTTCCTCGGGCAACAGCCAAGCTTCCAAAGCCATCTCTTTCCTTGGGAGGCAAAACAACTGTGTCAGTGGGTATTTTCTGCTGGTGCAATGTACATTAAAGCCCAAATAAAGCAAGGTAAGTTAAACTGCTTTATAATCAATAGCACTGAATTAAGATATTCTTGGTCTCCAGTTTCACATTCAAGATTTTGAAGCACTTTAAAGAAATGCCAAGTAACGTAGGGTGCAGCTGCCTTCCTGACTCAGGAAGATATTTGTATTTTCTAAATGCATGCCTTTATATTTGCTGAAATAAACCTATAAATAAGCATCATCTACTAAAACACTTTTAGTTTGTGACGGGGGCTTTCCTTAGAGCAACCAATAGATCTTGGCACTGACACAGAAGTTGCTTCCAAACCCTTTCAAGCGTCATTCTTTAAAGAACTGCTGGAATTACTCAGCTGAAATGCACATCTTCCAAAACTTCCAAAGGAAGCTTTTAAGTTCAAAGACACTTAAAGGACATTCCTATTCTGGGTAACTGCATTCTCCAAAAGCAAAGGCCATGGGCAGCTAGAGGCTATCAGAGAGACCTCAAAACTGAAATGACCTAACATCTTCACTTCTCTCCTTCATGAGTCTGCCCTACTCCTTCACCCATCTTTGTACTTCTTGCTCTTGGGCAATGCAATATTTTGGTGTCTCAGAGACAGTGAGCATTCCTTGCCCTCCCCTGCCTCCCACAGCCACTAGACAAGAGGACTGGTGTCTGAGGTGGAAGCATCAGAGTACGGTTAACGCCTTGCTGTCTAGGCATTACCCAGCCCCACTGAGCAGAGACTCCAGTTGCTCTCTCTTGCTACTGCTGGACTCCATTCTACCAGGTCATAATCTCTAAATAATTTAAGAACAGCTAAACACGGGGGGTAAACATGGAGCTCCAATGAGGCCTCGTAACAGTGCCCAAGAATTGAAGACCTTCCATAACTCAGTTAAGCTGTATTACATTAACAAAACCCAAGTCTAGCAGCTCTGTCCTGGGCAGCCTATGTGGCCTACTAGAGGGAAAACCTCACAGTGTTGTTCTTCAGATGGTGGCATCCATCCACACAGCTGCACACATGCAGAGTACGTTCCCATACAAGCACTTTGCTCCCAGGAGCCTCCACAACCCACCTGTGCCGTGAGAATGAGCTCACTGATGATGTGTGCTGCGTGTTGACACCTATCAGGAAGCCCCATGACCTGTGCGACTCTTTCAGAACTAATCCCATCATCTGTGAAGAGAGGTGGCAAAGACTGAATTAAAAGCAGAAAACATTCACCCCTCAATAAAAGCTTCCTTCTAGCACCACCGCTGCTAGCAGCATTTTCACACAACGTAACTACCTCTTCCCTCCACCTTCAGCCCCCTCTTCCACGGACTGAAAGAAAACAAAACCCAACCCACATCACACATGGAACAATATTCAAAAGGCAGCACTTCCAAATGTCAAAAAGCCATGAAAGAGACTGATATAATTTTAAGAGGACAAAGGCAGCTTTGATAGGTGATCAGACAGCCAAGGACCCAGAGAAAGTTACTTAGAATTAATCAACTCCTGATCCCCAAAGGCTTTAATGTCCTGAAGGAGAGCTCTTGAACAGGAAATAAAAGGTTTATTATTGTTATTTTGTTTATCCAGACATGACTGCTGTGACATCTAATGCTTCCAAATCAGCTGTATATAATCTTAACACTCTGAAAACCAGAAAGTGCACGAGGAAGCAGCACATCGTATTTAAATGGGTTTCGGAAAGAGACACAATGGACCTTTAAATTAGGAAAGCCTAGCTGCTGTAACCTCAGATCAGATTCACTTTAGCAATCCCAAACTGGAACACTGGTCAGAAAGTAAGGGCTCTCCATCCTCACACAAACCTGGTTTAAATTGAATCCTAACTCCAGCATCATTCTGAATCTTTTTGATCATTTCGCCATTTCTTCCTATCACAATTCCAACAGCAAACCTGGGCACAGAGACCTGATGGGAAAGGCAAAGCAGTATGAAAGCTCAGAGAACTAAACTGAATGACTCTGATTTTACAAGGAGATGCTCTTAACTACAAGGACAGGCCATGTTAGGCAGCTCCAGGCTACAGAACCGTATCACTTAAGAAAAACAAACATGTGGCCACAAATTCCTTCCCCACTAAATGAACTCTGCACTACAAGAATGCAGCTTAAAAAGTCAATTAGAAAAGTGCCATCTGGGAGTCCAGGAGAACTCCTCCTCTTTGCAGCCAGACTCTCATTTCTGGCACAAGAACACAATGCATTCAGAAAGCAAGCTTACAGGTTACATGTGCAATTTGATGACTTCCACCCACTACCCGTCCCACAGGGAGGTTAGCAGAGTAGTCGTGAAGAACACATACCTCTATGCTGCCTCCTCCCATTCTAGAACTGAAATCATTGCGTACGCCTCGGAAGTCTGCCTGATCTTTCTCTCGGATGATCTCCAGTACCATTTCCCTCGCTTGCTACATGGGGAAAGAAGTTACAGTTAGCTTCAAATGATTCTGCTTGCCATCCTGGTGTTAGGGCCTCAACAGTGGCTAACGGTCAGGCTTCAGGCAAGGTGATCTCCATCTGTGTGAGGGAAATAGCATTCTGATTTAGAATCTTTTACCACAGTCAATGGAGATCTTGATGGCATCTTCCATGTCTAACAAAACCTGCCCAGTGTGCAAGGTGGCAGTTTCTTGTGTGCAATTGCTTCCTTCAGGATTTCAAAAAAGGCCCTTTAGCTTTTAAAATATCTGCTTTGTTTCTAAATTAAACGAAGCAAAGGCCCTTTCTTACTGCATAGAACTGAACCCAATATAGTAGAACCTGTGACAACACAGCAGAGATCATATCTACTAAGAGCTAGAGCGCACATACCGAGGAGGCAGGTGGGCAGAAGTGATCTTACTGACATGGAAAAGTTAAGTGCCAATCTGCAGCAATCCAGCATGTGTCCCTGCCCGTGGCAGGGAGCTGGAAATAGATGATCTTTCATGTCCCTTCCAACCCAAACCATTCTGTGAGCCTGTAATTCTAAGACATTTCCTGAGACAAATGAATATTCCTCCTACCTACTTGCAGCCCTCAAGGCTATTCACAAGCTTGCACATAACCCTGCCAGTAAAAGTGTACCTTGGAAATAAGCCAACAGTAGTCACCATTTGAAAAAACAAGTAAAAGCCTACATGTCAAAACCAAAGCCTTTGTGTCTATATAACACCAGTCAAGCTTTTGACATTTTGGTTCTATTTCCATGGTTGAGGGACATCGGTGAATCTGATTCCTTCCACGTTTTCCATGCCCCCACGGTATTTTTTACAGAAGCAAACAACTCAAGACACTTCAGAGAAGCCAAGGCAGGAATAAGGGCAATGCAGCATCCAGAGAATCCCACCAAACCCACGGATTCATCAAGCTTCTTCAGTGCTTTCCAAGCACACTCAGCTTTTCTAAGTGCCTCAAAGCACCTTTTCCAGCCTATGCAGTCTCCACGCTTGCTTGGCATGATTTATGGCATGGCAGATGTGACAAGAGCAAATCTTTGCAAGGCAGAAGAAGCCACACTTGAAGTACGATTTGGTTAGAAGCAGCAAGACTGCCATTAACCACCTTCTTGCATCTCTGTACCTCCACAATAAGTAGTTTGAAATCATTTAAATCTAAAATCTAACTCTAAAAGCCCACTTGCAATAAGAGGTTTGTAAAATGCAACCCAAACACACCACCCTACACACCATCAACTTCTGCAGCTATTTATGACTAGGGAGATGCTGTGAAACAGACTAGATTAATACTTACTAGCTCGATCTAATGCTTAGCAAGGTATGTAAAGCACTTGCTGAGAAGTGGAACGTGCCACAGCTAAACTTTGATTCTGTAATTCAGTCACTCCCATCATGCTGCAATCTTCCAGTCCCCGGCTGCTCAGAGGTTTTTGCTTTGAACCGCAGGTATGAATGTATCTGTAGAACCCTGACACGAGGAGACTGAGGTACCACTGTTAAGCAAACCCCTTGGTTTCAGGAGTTGTTGTGGGATTACTTTTTTAATTACCTGCGTCAGTTGGCTGTCTGAGATAGCAAACCCTCCACAGAACTCCCTCAAATGCGGGATTAAGTCACTAAGCACCCATCTGCTCGAGTATCAGAGCTATGATTTTACACAGACTGGAAAGCATTGCAAAGCTACTTTCTCCAAACTCTCCTCCTCAGCTCTTCTCCTCCCCATGTGTAACATCTGTGTGGAGTGAGAACTAGGTTGTGCTGTAAACAAGCCAGCACTTGCTAGTCTGGTAGTTTAACTTGCTCGACTCAAACTTCACCTTACGAACCAAACAAAACCAACAGGGACCGTTACATTTACAGCTGGATTCAACTCCTTTAGATGCTCACAAATAAGCTAAAGTTTCAATTTCTCCTCAGTTCTCTGGGGCAACTGCTTACTTTCATTACATACCTGTACTTTAAATGCATCTCCAGTAATACGGAGAGGTTTATCTGCTCCAGTAGGCAATGGACCGTCTTGGATCATGATCATTTTCACACCTGTTCGCTCCTGAAGAAAAAGCACAGAGCACTTTGCTAAGCAGAGTCCCTAAAGCAAGGGACTACATTTCGGTTACTAAACATTATGTAGGTGAAATCAGAACGCTACTTTGGCTCTTCACAGGTAGTTATAGCACAAATTCAGTAATAGTCCCAGAGTGTAAAGGACTGCCGGAAAGTGTGCTGCTCCTGAAGCTCTCTAACAGCTGAATCCTTTGCAAAGAGAATCCCTTCTACCTCAACAACTGATTTTTCAGCCCTTTCCAAAATCTGTGGCTGCATATAATCGTTATTAAGTGACCAGCCTTACAACTACTGGATGACAACGGCCTAATCAGGGCACTCAAAAAACCTCCATTTTTGACCTAGGTGCTCTTCCAAAGCCCTGTCCTTTATGAAACTTGCACCAAATGGAGCAATAAAGAATGTCTAAATACACAGATTTATACGTAACACAATACTTTGAATTAGAAAGGGGTGGGATGAGAAAAAAAGAAGACACACGCCAGCGTTATCACAGATCAGCAACGAAAGAGAAGCACAGCACTCTACAACAGCATGGCTGGCATTAAAAACTATTGCAGCAGCAGACTAGACATAGCCTTGTCTTGGCTACAAGGATCCCCTCCTAAACAGCACGCACCAAATGTTATCTAAAGCACATGAGTTTCTTTCACAGTTCTGGCAGAACTCCACTACATGCGTAGCTGGGGCCAAACTGATTTGGTTTGTAATACAAGATTGGATTTGAGTCCAGCTCTCCGAAGGCAGAAGAGTAGTCCCTGCTGTAGAAGGTTAGAGCATTTAAGGCTCTCCACTTCAGCACGCTCTTGCTCATCTAGAGAAGCTGCAGTAGGGAAGAGAGCCCTAAAGGAAATGCATCTTGCGCACCTGCAACTGTTTTATTGTTTCACCTCCTTTGCCGATGACTAGACCCACTTTGGATGCCGGGATCAAAATCTCCTGAATCGTACTGTTGCCATCAACATCGTTGTGAAAACCAGGTCCGTTCCGACAGCGATCTACAATCTGCCCCAGTAGCCGTTTTGCTTGTCTTTGGAAAAGAATCGAGGGAAACAACCATTAGACAACATTGCTCCATGGGACCAAGAGACCAGGAACCAGCGGAATGGGAAGCGATTGGGGAGAGGAGAAGAAGTGAAAAGATGGAGGAAACCATAGTTAGCACAATGTTTGCTTTTAACTCTTTAATGTGTATTTTCCCCTATCATGACTACTTATAAGCAGTTCGGGTTTTGAAAGAGGAAGAAAGAAGGAAGAGCAGCAGCATGCTCTGACCTCTTTGGAAGTTAAGGATAATTCTTGAGCTATACCATTTGGGGTGCTTATTTTGAACAAAGATGCTCTAGCTTCTAAACTTCTCTAAACTTTTTAACATATATATATATATATATAATATTCGGTAAAACTCAAGCTCTGTTCTGCTTGGTCAAGACAAAAAACACACACTGCCCTGATACTAACACAGCACACTGGTTAATCTCCCTCGGATTACAGGCAACTGCCTTGCTCTTCTCTGCCTGCTCTTACCAGCAGCACCAGAACACTGTTCTAACACAGCCTCTGCCCCAAGCAGTAGGTGCTGAAGCTACATCGCAAAGCAAGGCAAGGATACTGCAGCAGCGACCACTGAAGGCCTGGGTTCTTCTACTCCTGCTGAGAAGAGACACACAAAGAAGCATTTGGGAGATTAGAGATCTCTTTTCCAACACCTTTAGGCCATGTTCCTTTCATCCTGAAGACTCCTAGTACCAACACGTCCCTGTCTTGTCCTTCTTCCACAACCCTTCTCAAAGGGTAGAAGAAAGCCACTGGTTCCCTATTCAGCCTAAAGCAGCATCTTCCCCTTTCTCCAATTCACCCCAAGCCGTATCAGGCATTCTAAGATGACTGCCTTCACTCTGGTGAGTTGAAGGAACACTACAAAGTCACCTCTTGCAAGCAGACATCACCCAAACCAGCTCAGAGGGTGGTGATCTGAGGCTGTACAGATCAGAGCACTGCCTTCTCAAAAGGTGGGAGTTCCAGAAGCCCACTTCAAATATTCTGCAAGACTCTTTAAGAGGTTTTCTTCATCTACCTTTATATCTTGCACAAAGTTCTTCTAGTGACAACATAAAGACTACAACAGTTAATGCACAATTATTTCAGATAAGAAGAGGTCATTTGGAAATTAACCCTATTAATTTGCTACTGGATATGACTAATGGAAACACTCCTCTCTGAATCCTCACAAAGAACTCTAACACCCAGACTGGCTTCCTTACTATATTCCCTTTTCCTACACGCAGCCCGAAAACACAGTTGAACCAACCAACCTGACATGAGTTTTAGCACAAAAGTAAAGTAAATTTTGCCTAATTCCACGCCCTCAACACTATTTCTGCTTCACAAATTGAGTACTCACTTTTTGAAAGCTTATCTACATTTTATTTAAAGACAAGCCTTGGACATGACTACATTTAACTGCTTATTTCAGAACCAGGAAGTTTTAACTATGCTTCTCCCCCATTTTCCCCCAATTGCATCTCATAAAGCATCCCAGCTTTTTAATATTTTGCTCTTGTTCTGAAATAGCCTTTGCTATAGGGGGAAAAGCACTTCAATATCAGCAAGAATACACTGCGTGCCCTATAATATGAGCTTGCCAATTACATTTATTCTGGCTCACTGCTTGCAGTATTATGGCAGAATAAGGAGATTTAAGTAGCCTTAAATCTCTTAGGAATGGAAGAATGATGAATGTCTTCTCTTTAGAGAGACAGTCTTTGTGCCCATGTATTTTCACTATCAAATGCAACTCAAAGATTTCCAGATGGATTTTAAAAAACCCACCTACCCAAAGGCTGGGGAGAGAAAGAGCAGCTCCATATGTTAAGTGTGTTCCTGTAAGCCTGAGGATCCTGGATCCAGTTCCAGCAGGAGGTCCTCAACTGGTTTGTGAGAGTCTCAAACTCAGCTCCTGGGAAGGGGGAGGGAGGAAACACTGTCCCTAAAGTTTCTATAGGACTAAAGAGTAGAAACCCCTGATGGCTGGCTACGTGTCTCTACCATGCAGGGATCAGAATTCAAGACTTTGGTTTGCTTCTTGTTGGCAGCGATGCAGAGGCAAGCACACACCCATGGGCCTCATGCTGCTCTGCAACACCAACATCTCCAGAGTATTCTGGAGTGGCACCAACAGGCTTTGGAGGCCTCATGCAGCCCTTCTTCAGCTGGAAGGATGGTCATCTCAATAGGAGTAGGGAAGCGAAGGGGAGAAGAGAAATGCCCTTCAGCAGCTTAGCTCAGTATCCTGGAAAGCTGCAGTTGGAAAACTGCATCCTAGGTGCCCTAAGAGCAACCTTGCCCTGCGAAAGGGAATCCCATGGGAATTTCTGCAGCGGGTTCAAACTGCAACTGGAAAAAAGCCTTTGAGGTGCACAGTTTAAAGCATCAGACCACGAGGTTCTATGCTCCAGAGACCCTCAAGTTTCTCTAGGCCAGCATTTGCTGGTGTGGCTAACTAAGTAGCACCACTGACAGAGCATAGCATTAGGGAGAAGAGAAAGAAGGAAAAAGGAGAGAAATGAAATCAGAACTCACTCAATGCTCTCTGGTGTCCCGGTGAGTACACAGGGCCTCTCAGGCATCCCACCACTGTCTACGAAGGAAAAAAGAAGGAAACTTTCAATACATGGAATTAAGAAAACAGCAGCAGTTTCAGTAACTACCAAGCACTAATGGAAGCACTGCCCCCTCTCCACACACAGAGCATGCTAATGAATTCTAAGACATGCAAAGGTCAACATATTTTAAATGATTTGCTGGATGTCTGCATTCTTTGAAAGCCTTCCCTACCAATTAAAGGGAGGGGTAAGAACTTAGACCACATTCATCAACATTTCCCAGTGCAGCACTGCAGAAGTCTTTCCCAAAGCAAACAGGCACTAGCAGAGAACAAATGGAAGGTCCCAGCTTTTCGATGCAAGGCCAGCTGCACTATGAGCTGCTGCCACCCTCCTGCGATGTCTTCTGCCAAGGGCTGGAGCTGACCAGACTATCAGAGACAAACTGCAGAGCTGAGCCAAGTGGTCAGCTAGGAGAAAACTCAGCAGTTGCCAGTTCCAGGTCTAAGTACAACATGGATTGTCTGTTTGCGCTGTACCCATCTGTTGGCTAAAGACAGCTCCTTAATTGTTTCATTCCCTAAGCCACCTGACAAACCTGTTTTCTATGTTAGCTGGGAGGTCAGTCCCAGGACAGCCTCCCCCTGCATGTTAGCCTAGTATTTATTAGTCGAGAAACATGCCATGAGCATGGCAAGACGCTTGTTCTAATGGACACAACATCCTTCAACATGAAAACCTGTTCACCCACCATACAAAGTGGCTCTTACCTGGAGCAATCTGAATTTTGCAGCCAGACTCTGCCTGAATCCGTGAGATCTGTTCTCCTCCCCTGCCGATTACTGAAACGAGTTCAACAAGCATCAGAACATACCATTTCCCCAAGTAACTGCAGAGCACCTTCCCCCTTTAACTCTGCTGCAGCTAGCTATAAAGGAACAGTTTGACTCCAGGACTGCAGAAGAGGCATCCACAGCATGACCAGATTTATCACAGCAGAAAAACATTAAAATACTGCTGAAAGTTATTCTATTTGCTTGGGAAAAGAAAACGAAACAAAAAAGCCTGTCTTGCACTGGAATGGAAATACACAGTATGCAAGACATAAGGCAGTAGTTTGAGTGCTGCTAGAAGAGTCATTTAAGTATATCTTGTTCAGCTTGAAAAATAAACCAGTTATTTGGGGTACTAAGAAAAGGCAAAGACTTTTATTTCTTTAAAATTCACCTTTTTCTGCCTCTTTTCAATGCTATCTGGCTGGTCTGCACTCAAACAGAACTGCTATGTACTGAAATGCTCTATCAACTTTAAGTGAAAACAAATACCCGTCTCCCTTAACTCTTGGAGTTGGCACATCATTGCTTCACAGCAAGATACTGAGAAGAGACTATGTGCCAATCACCACTTACATCCTTCCCAGACTGCAAAAAGAGCAAAACTGTCATGTCAAACAGCTATGCCTGGCTCAAGATGCTCCCACAGAAGCTGTGGGTTTGCCACCCTCCTGCACCTGTCTGGCCCTAAACCAAGATTAGACTTAACACAAAGATGATGCACCAACAGCGAAAGCTCCCTTCTCTCAGAGCTACAGCATCCTTCCAATGTTCCCCCACATGTGGCACAAGGACCAATAAATCAAGAGGTCTGTCAGGCAAAGAGTGAGTGTTTGCTTTGCAGGAATTTGAGTTACAGTTTTATAGTGCCTTTAGAATGGGGACAAACTTCACGCACTAAGGGGTGATTATCACGGCCTGTTATTTTCCTTTTTACTCTCCATATATCAAATTTGAAGATACACACAGATGTAGCAGTGGAAGAATCTATGCAATCACTGCAGTAACGCATCAGCAGGAGGTGCCATTGAAAGGAAGAGTAATGATCATAAAGAGAAAGAGAGAAATTAGGATCAAGCTTGAGAGAGAACAGCATCAGGAATGCAGATCTAGGAAAAATTCTCATCTGAGCACTGCATGCTGCTTGTGTTTCCCTGCAGCAAATGTAGGAGATTTTCTTAATGAATCAAAATTCTGTTTAGTTTCCCTTGATTCAACTCAATTTAACATTTAAATGCTGTTCTCCTCCCTCAACTCTCAGTTTTGCATACTCAACAGAAGTGAAATGTTTCAGTGAGGGGAGATAAATTCACTTTTGACTTGTTTATGTACTATGCTAGTGGGAATTTAAAGAAGAGAATTACTAAACCCCTCAGTAACTTGTACCACGGTCTTGTTCTTATTACTGGGACATGAAGCTTTTCCATGCTGTATGCACCTGGATTTTAAACACAGGTCATCTGGTCCCCATGAAGACAGCATCAGACAAGGCCTATCCAAGGCTAATAAACACAAAATCTTGTGACCATGTCAGAATAAACAGCATTCCTGCACAGAAAGCGCATCAAGAAACATCAAAAACAACCAAGGTACTTACTAAATCCAACCATTTTATCAGGCACTTTGAACTCTTCTGTTATTACAGCCCTAAAAAAAGGAAGGAAAAATATCAAATAGTCATTACAAAGAACAATTTGGAAGACAACTATGTCCATGCCACGGAAACCACTGCACAGACACAGCATTAAAGCTCCTGCACACAAATAAACACCATGTCAAGTCAACATCATTTGTTTTGGAAGGGAAATCTCGTTGTCACCTAATTTCTCCTGTGCTGGACACATCTCCAGTCTACTCTCCACCATCTTCAGAGCCAATGGAAGAACCTCTTTATTCTTGCTCCAGACAGGTTTAACACAATAACAGCAAACTGTCTTTAATATTTACCCTAGACCTTCCAAGCTGTAGTCTCTGCCTACTACTTCTGGATATGCTCTTGCCAAAGGACACTAACCAAAGCCAATCCTGATACGAACGCACCCTCCAGTATTCAGAGATAAGGACCTGCTTGGCCTTATAATTCTTGTTCTTGGAATTTATAACAGCTGTCTTCAATTATGCTTGGAAGCATCACTATCTCAAGACTTCCATATCTATTGCTCTTTGGACATTTTCAGTGTGTCTCTCCAATTTCGTAAGACCTGACCATAGCCAGGTTGGAAGGAATTAAATTTGGGGTTTTTTTGCTTAGCATTTCTATCTTGTAGAAAACACAACACAATGAGTATGGAATTTGCACATATTTAGATATGAACCATATACAATTTGTTCAGCAATCTCCAAAACAATGAAACACCTGCATAAGTTCAATGCAGGTTTTGTGGTGAGGTGTATTAAAATCTTCCCTTTTGTTTTGCTCTGTATCAGTTAGGGAAGGTATAAAATACACATTAGGCCTCACCAACTGAGTTGCAGATAAAGCACCCTCCACTGTCTTGAGGCTCACTAGCCTCAAGATGCTAAACCAACCAGTGCCATCCGTACCTGCAAGAGAACACACTCACCTCACTTCACTCACTGCAGAACTCACCTGCTACAGGGAGCTTCAGAATTACTGCTGGTTTACACGCCTGTTTCCTAAATGTCCTATCCTGCACCATTTGTTAGCCACCCTGTGTTGGAGGAGCAGTTGCAGCAGGCAAAGCACCTAACCTACTAGAAACCCAACCACCAAAACCACAAAGGAACCAATTCAGGTGTTTCAGCCTCATCAACTCCCTGCACAAACGTTGCTCCTGGCGGAAGAGAGGTGGCAGGTAGCAGCACACAAGATGACACTGCTCACCCCTTTCTGTGCTGCCCACGCTGTACATCAGCATTAACCTAACCACTACAAATGGAAGGCTCTACAGTCTTCACATACACTGCTTGTCCTTTCTGCTGAGGCCCCCAGTAAGCAGCTGGGGATGATGGAAATGCACTACTATTAGCCCAAAGGTGAATCCAACTTTAGAAATGCTCCCCTCTTCCTACTCAAAACAAGACAGACAACTCCTTAAGACCAGGATTCAAGAAGAACTAAGAATTTTACTTTTATCTTTGATGCTAAGACATGATAACTCACACTCGCTTCAGTCTCCCCAGACCGTCTCTGACAAAGGAGTCATCCCAGGTCATATTACACCAACAAAACGAAATCCGAATACTATCACCAACAGTAACATCTACCTGCCCATTTAACACTTCCAACTTCTGTCAAAATGCCAGAGCTGTTTTTCACTCCTTCCTTCTCCCCCCACACCAGGGCAGGAAAAGGGAGAAGAGGGAGAATTTATTCTTCTCAGTCCTGCACATTTACAGGAACCAAATCCAAGTTTCACATCAACTCTTCTTTCATCATCGTAACAAACCACAGTAAAGGCTTAGCAGAAACCCCAGCCTGGAGAAAACCCAAGCTGACAGTTTCTCCACATCCTCAACCTCTGACTTGCTAACACTACTACAGATGGCGGATCAATAAACAATTAGAATTGATCAATAAATAATAAAACATAACCCACTGCTTACCTTTGATGTACCAGGGCCCCTAACTGGTTACCTACTGTGGCAGAGAGAGAAAAAAGGAAAAAAATCAAAGCATTAGCACGGATAAACTAACTTCATCCCTATAGAAAAAGAGTTCTTACCATTTCATCAAAAAAAAGAAAGAAAAGCAAAACAGTAATTTAGGTTCAGTGGCTGAAATGAATGCGTTATGTGGTGCAAAACAGGAGGGGATTTCTTGATCAACACACACCATAACGCAGTGTCCAGCTGAACACAGGATAGGGAATTGATCTGCGTCTCCCCATGCTGAGAGTCATGGGAGAAAATCCTGCCTGCCCAAATCCAAATCCCTGCAAGTAACCTCCCCCCTTCCCAAATTAAGCCCAGAGTAGTAAAAAAAGGAAGAAAAGGGAGGGAGGGGGGGAGGGAGAAAAGACGTTTCAAGCAGACTGATGTGCATGAAAAAAAGAACAACAAAAATGAAAGCCGAGCAGACTCAGATTTGTCAAGGCAAAAAAGCATTCAAGACTGCTTGCACATACTTCTCTCTGCGTCTCTTATCTGTGCTCCATGAAGCCCACTTACACGGAGACCTGTTAAAGGAATACGTCTGTTAAGTAACCTTGTGGCACCCAAACAGTATTTGCTTTTAAACCCACCACATCTTCCTGAACGCATGCATTCCAGACGTATCTGCTGTGTTAGCTGGTGGTCCGTTTATGATTAGCAGTTATCTCCCCAGCTGACAGCCCTCAACCAGATTTCTGCCCCCCCTCTACCCAGCCTCAACAGATTAGATCTTTCTTCCAAATGTTAATGGGGAAAATATCATTAGACCAGCTCATGCAAAGTGGGAACACACGCCCTGCTGGGCTTCCTACTGGACTTTGCCTGCAGCAAACCAGCTAAAAACCAGACCATTTGGTCCTAACAACCAGTTGAAAGATTATATTGCATGCCTGGAGGGCACAAGCAGCAAACCAAATGAAACCGGCCAACATGTGAGCTGTGATAATAAAGATGCTGTTTCAAACTACCTTGCAGCAACTTACACATTCTTTGACCTGAAATAAATAGGCAATCGGCTGGCAGGGTTAGAAAGCGGATGCATCCCACTTTCTCTAAAACCAGGAGAAAGATGGATAAAGTTTGTAGCCAAACACTTCACTCAAATAAAACAGACAAAGAGAGTCAATACTGTGTTTCTGCTGTGTGTCAATACATTCATAATAGTTCAGGACCAAAATATTGACAGCATATATATTTTATTACTTTCCCCAGCTCAGTGATAAGACAACTGCTGTGTTATTGACTCCATTAGATTTGTCTTTGCATATTCTCACCCTGAATATAAAAAGCCCTAATTTGATAACTATCAATACAGCAGCTGAAAAAGGTGGGTGATGTAATGAGGAATATTTGCTCTAGCTCATAAGATAATACTGCAGAGCTGAGCAAACACAACCAAATCCAGGATCACACCATCGTGCCTGAAACTATGCTCTGGGTATGCACAGTAGGTCTGGTGGCTGTGTTTGGGATTGCCCTTGCCACAGACCAGGCCACTCATTATCCCAAGCTGCCAGAAAGAGTGGTCTTAACACGACAAGGCTGTATTTAAATATCCGCTTCACATTTGAGCTCACCAGAACAGCTTTTAGCAGCCTGTTCCACTGCAGCCGCTGCCCACAAATTACGAGACAGACACATATCCTATAATCAACTCCTGAAGTTCACGCAAGGAACGGAAGAGCCTTCATTTTGTAACACAATCCTACACTTGAAAAATACAACTTCATCGGGGAAACACGGATGAGCACGAGAAGTTAAATCAGAAAGGGAAATAATGCTTTACACGGACCTAAATGTCTCCAACCCATTCCAAGCACTACACAAACACGGCGAGCCACTCACCACCCCAAGCAGGTATCAGCCTCACTGTGGGGTTATTACAAATCAGTTAACAACAATTAAGCCACAATAGCTTATGGATGAGATCATTCCTTCCACGTTTCACAGACAACCCCTCCATGAGCTCAGATAGAAGGCAGATGGAGAGAGCTGGGAGTGATTTACGTGAAGTCAGTTGTTATTTCTCCCTGATTTGGGGGAAAAAAGAAACAACTCGTGGTTCTAATAACCTAAAGGTCCATTCCTTCTCCAACATGCCCATTTTGCTCTGAAAGCCAGGGACTAATAGAGAGGCAGGGCTGAGGCAGACCATGCTCACTGCAATACCAAAAGCTGAGGTACTGGCTCCACTATCTCAATCTTGACGCCAGGGAGGGGGCTGAACTCTGACAAGCCACGTACATATTTCCCCCTTTTACATCTATTGAGTACAATTTAACCGTAACTGCAGTCATTTTACTGCAAATAAGGAAAAATACTGAATAAAATCAGCACAATTTCCTATTAACGGCACCTGCTGGTTGAAAACTCTTCACTTTTCTTTAGGCTTCTCCTTAACTGAATTCTACCTAACAGACACTCAAAACAAATGAGGATTTTTTTCCACCCCATAAAACAGCACTGCCTCCCACTAAATTAATGTGCACAGAGGGAATATACAATCTCATCAAGAATATCTTCATGGCTAGAATAAAATCAGAGCAACACATCTCGTGGAGAACAGTGGAACAGGGTTCATTTCATACTCTGGAACTAAAATAGGATCACTGTACATTTTAGAAAGGAAGACGTTAGTGACCCTGATTCTTCACCATTAAATATTGCTAGACTTTTCTTTCATTAAATGCTCACAACCTAATATTTTTCACTGCAAATCTTCATAGGCTTTTTTCCTCCTCCTTTAAGCTGCCCCATTTAAGTAACAGTGAACTGTGAAGTTGCAGTTTCAGAGAACACTGCCATTCTGTGTATTACACTAAACCTTTTGCTAAGAGATCTGGACTTTTGCCCTGGTCTTAGTGCTGCTGCAGATGTGTCAAGGAGCATTACCACTAACTTGCAGCAGCAGTAAGACAGAGGTAAGATTTTCTTCTGCCCATCACTATTTTCACCGAAAACACATTTAAAGCAAAAGAATAAAGTACAGCAGGATCATACAGGGTTACTACAATCAAGTTTTATTACACCAAAACAGGCCACCTTCACATCTACACCACAAAGGCTTGGGGAAGGCAGAGGGACATGAGGCTTCTCGGAGGTCTCTAACCTTTATTTCCCCAGCCTCAAGGATACCCCAGCCTTCAGCTGCAACACTGCTGCTTAACCCTGTGTGCATCACTGGAAACTTCTGCAAAGCAGTTGAAACCAGGGCAGACAAAAGCCATCATTCTGGTGATCAGTCTCTTTCCAGCAGGCTAGATCCCCGTTTCCTTTGAACAAAAGGAGCCTGTTTCTTTAAGGATTATTTAGCATTGAATAAACTTATGAAATCGTGCTAGCAATTAGAGAGACTCTTTAATTAGAATGGAGGCCAAGGGCAGCTATGGCCATTACAGGAGGGCCGAGATCCATCCTCAGCCGTGGGTCACAAGCAAGATGCCATCAGGTCTCTGTACAGCTCAGACTTACCCCATCTCTAGTGCCCACCTCCATAGAGAAACATTAACCCCTGCAAGTGGCCATGTAAATGCAGACTACGATTTCCTGTGAGCAGTACAAACAAACCTGATCTCCTCCCTGCACTGTAGCTATCTGCAGGATTAAAGTTGTTTCCAGAAAGAGGAAATAAAGAAGCCAGGGAAAAAAAGAAATGAATCACTCTCGAGCCCCATCTAATACCAAAAGGCAAGGTCACCAGGGCCAGTCCCAGCAGCTCTTTGTTTCAGATGAAGGTTATGTTAAGGGAAGTGCAAAAGGCACCCACATGTTCTGGTTTCCAACACTATGACAAACCTATTTTTCCTGGAAATGCTCTAAAAGCAGCTGGATTTGTTTTGACAGTGCACTGTCACCCTGTCTGAAGACCACTTCCTAAGCTGACATCAATCAGCCATACCAGCAGCTGCTTACAAAAATGGACAGGCAGAATAAGGCTTTCTGGAAAGACAGACAGTTTTCCTGTCACCTTAAATACTTCCTCTGGGCCCCTTTTTTTCAGGATTATTAGGAAGAGAAGCGATTTTCTAACAGCTACAGGGGGATAAGGAAGCAGCGAGACCTGCACTCAGCCGTACACACAGTATATGGAGGTAAACAATCAAATGTTTTACCATCAGGTTTGTTTCCAAGCTGTCCAGAGCAGCAGAATGTATCCAAACCCCCGCACCATAAAATTCCTAGAGCATGCATAACAACATAAATAATTGCTTCTTGACAACCATGTCTCCAAACTGTGGTTCACAGACAAGCAAAAAATGGAGGAGTGTGGGCAAGCAACCCCGACACCCTTTGCTTGCAGCTAACAGACAACTAAGAGACCATCCAAATGGGAAGTGCTTTCCTAATTTAAGTGTCCTATTAAAAGCAACTGCCATCTTCCAGATGCTTAAAGTTAAAGCTGCATTATAGACTTTTAATGCCAAGGCAGCAAGAGCAGGTAGTCTAAGGCTAAGTTATGGATCATACCACAGAGAGAAAGAAGTATTTGTGGCTTTCAAGAGGTCCTTTGCCAGGCTGCAGTTCTGGGTATGCAGTCTTAGCAGCACAGGAGGATCATGCCGTGAGGTGGGCAACTCATCACACAACTGTATTTCAGCACAGGACTCACTAATGCCTTTAGAAATAAAAGGTAAGATGAGCAAAGCTGAAAGAAGCGATAAAACCCTTGCTCCTACCCTGACAGTTCCTGTTTCTTTGTGAAATTCCAGACCCTGAAAATATGACTTCCACCATTTCTCTCCTCCTCTAAGATCTTGGACAAAGTTATAAAACCTACAGATGTACATGAACAACCTAAAGGCAAATACAGCACTGGAGCTACTTTAAAAGAGTTATGGACAAGGCTGAGTGCTGAACTAGAGGGTGAGCAAACACCCCTAGGTCTTCACACTGACGGAATAACCAGAGTGAGGAGTACAGCCGCTCCAGAAGGCGCTCCCAGGAATGACACCTGCTCCATGCAATTGTCTATCACAACACAAGAATCCAGCAGCAACGTGCGTTTGTAGACCACACCACAACTGTATTGACACTGGTTGTGTCAACACAAACAAGGCCCAGCAAGTAATAGGGCTGCTCACGAGTAAAAGTTTAGGTACAAAGTCTAAGTTGTGCTGTCATTAAGCACTATGACCATTTCACATGTTAAAAGTTCATCAAAACAACATTTTATCAAGAGGTCAGGTTTCCTAGCTCAGTCTGATGAATCAGTGAAAGAAACGGGCAGGGCTCACGTGACGAATGCCTAGTTCCTAGAAGGCTATCAACACATACCAGTAATACCAGGCCTCTGGCTGCTCACGGACACAGTGATGCTCCAGCCTGAGATACAAGGCACAGGGGCTCCCCCAAATAAACCCATGCTTTCCTAAAACACCAAATCAAAGGAGCTGCAACCTCTTGCTCAACTAGAGCCAACACCAGAGAACAAAGTGGGTTGTGGCATGTGTTCAGAAGTTAGCAAGCCAAAGGCTCCACATGAAAGAAACTGCCCCCCATGCTCCAGCTCGCAGTATGAGAAGCAGACACGCAGTATTTTTCAGCCTTTGTATTAAGACAAAACCCAAATTATTTCCAAAACGAAGTGCTAGGCAGTAACTTTGCTTATCTCCTCTGTACTCCTGAACATATCTGTGGGGGAGAGAATCACCCTGCAGGGCTACCTGCGTCAGTAACATACTAGACGAGATAGCAAAAGGAGATGTAGTCACATTTATTTTTAATAACCAACCACAGGAAAAAGTGAGCTCTTCTCATCTGTACAGCAGCAAACAAGACAGTTCAAACGCTTCTTGTAAGAGTGCACGTCATTAGTTTGTAATAAAGAAAACACTTGCTCTAACACTTTTTGGCTCCCAAAGATAAAAAACTAATGACTTACTTTAACAGTATAACGCTTATCATTAACTCATTACAATTAGCAGGTATGGTACACCAATAAATTCTTCTTTGGCTGTGGCCAATGCTAAATGCTTCAGAGATTGAAGAAATCTCAAAGAATAACTATGAAAAAAAGCAGGCGGTTTCCTTCCAACTGGCATCAATTTACATCAATACGTTTCTCCTTAAAATTCATGTGCAAACCCATCAGAACTCTTGTCAGTGACTCAACTACTATGCTGTGGCCACTGCTACACATGGCAAGGAATGTGTAGTGCTGCCCCTGTACACCCCCTGTTCTCAGAAAATAGGGGTCACCAGGGAAAAACAGCTTTATTATGTACCTCAGGTACTGTATATACAGGCTCCATCATAGTTCCAGTAAGCACATCCTCCTCCTTCCTCCCTCCCACAACTACCACAGAACAAGATTTTAACTACAGAGTTCATTTGCTAATTCCCAAAGTTCATGAACTACAAAAGAATTGCTTTACATTAATAATACCAATGCCTAGCAGGTCCACGCTATCTAGATAACGCTAAACAGCACAGGGCACCTTGTATAAAACGTATATACACAGGAAGATGCATTGACTTATGTCCTTAAAGCAGACAACTGCCTCCACAGCTGAACTTCAGGGGCTGCATCCACAAGACTAATCACAGCAGCTTACCTCCATCATCCAGGGGCCGTTTCTGCACTCCATAACCGTAGACTGATGGGTCCACAAGTGTTGTGGAATTATTCAAGTGAGGAATATCTCCAATTTTAGCAGCAATCTATAAAAACACAGGGGATAAATCATGATTAGCATACTTGAAGTTTCAGCCATCACAGCTAAACACTCTTTCCTGCAATAAGGCATTTACCCCAATCCAATCTTCTCTCAGCTATTTACTATACAGGTGGCTTTGTAACAGTTCCAAGGCAGCAGTGCTTCATTCGTAAAGTAAACATTTTAATGCTTGCTTTTCATATTTGTTTAATTAGGATCACATTCACTCAGTTCCTCTTTCTGCTCATAAGTAGGTATTTACTCCCTGGAACATTATATTCAGGTTTGTTCACTTGATGAACAGCTGACAAGTTAAATCTTGCAAAGAGGAGAGTTCTAACTAGCTCACCAGCTTTGTCCTGGTGAAGCTGTCACCACTGTAGCTGTGTAGAAGGACACAAGCCTCCTCCTGCATCCATGCATATCCAGATACACCAAAATGCACATTAGCAGGGGGAGTGAAGGGGGAAGAATGTGAAAATATACAGTACAAGGACAGGTTTGAGAGCTCCTTGTCACAGAGGCTGGATCACCCTGTGTTTACTGAATGAAGAATAAGCCAGTGGGCAAACTACTAGCCCAGAATTAAATTTCCTGCAGTGGTGAGTACAGCATAAAGAGGACTAATGCTGCCTGTGCCCCTGTTTTCATCCCTTACAGAGGGGTAACTGCCACTCCCTGCCAAGCCAGGATGCAAGGAGGATATTTACAGGAAAGAGGAGAGAGTCAAGTATCACAGTAAGGGGACTGAGGTAAGCAAACCAACCAGACGAAACACTTAAACATCACTCAATAGAAGTGAAAAGTTAAGCTTGTCTTTAATGACATCTGGGAGATACTTATACAGATGGGTGCTCACAGATTCACCTGCTCTCCAAGCTGATACAAGATCACCCTAGAAAAACACAGGTACATTACTTTGGTGCTGCACCTACGTTAATACCCCCTGCAGGGACAGGGAAGCTGTGGTCTCACAGCACCCCTTGACTACCTAAAGTACTTTAATAAGCATTTGCAGAACAAAGTAGTTACAGAACAAATATAAAGCACTGTGTATGCTACAGCATTTTGCTTCCTTTTCCAGCAAAAAGAAAATCAATGGATAGGATCTTTACTAGGAGTCTGATCTCACTCTATTATAAGTGAGATTTCACCAGAGAATAAGCTACAGGAACAGACGAAAGAGCATTTTACACAGATAGGTTTTAAATGAAGACAAGGGCAAATGACAAATATAACTATAGGTGTTTCTAAAATCTGAGTTTTGCTGCAACAGAAAGACATCTACAGTAACTGTGGCTGTTGACACTATCGGCTGCTGCAGTCGAATAAACAACTGCCCAAGATTCAGAACCACAGGGTAGTGAAAAAAGCTATTTGAAATAATCTTGAAAGATTGAGGGCACTGCTGTTAGAAAGAGAATAGAAAACATTCTCTTCAATGCCTTGCACGAAAAGGGCTCCAAGTTCTGAACATTTTCATCTCATAGCCCATTCTGTCCTGTCCTCTTTTAGGAAGTCAACAACTTTGTTGTGTCAGAAATGCCAGGACCTAGAGAACAAAATCTGCCTGCAGGACCAGCACAGTGATCATGTAGTGAAGCTTTAATGACAAGCATCTTGTACATTAACATCTCCAAAAACTAATAAGCCCATAGAAATCTGATTCTAAAAGCATCAACACACTTTGTACACTTCATATTAGGGAGTGCCAGGTGATGCCTTGGTTTTTGTTGAACTGCACCCCTGGTTCCAGCCCTTTGCCTTCCCCTTACATTTGGGATGCAGAGGATTTTAATGAAGGTACAAAGAGCATTGATGTTTCCTGACTACTTCAATGCTGAAAAATAAATTTTAAGACATATTTTATAACAATCTATCAGCAGCTTTCACACAACAACTTACAAGGATGCCAAAAGAAAGAGTGTCAGGTATAACATACCCTGGCATGTTTTGGAACACTTGATTTTAAGTATGTTTGTTGTTGTGGAAACTGCCAGCTGATAGTTTTGAGCTGAAATCACCCACTACATGTTAAGGGAAAGAAAAAAATAGCCTATGGACAGCAGAAGCTGGCCTACAACAGCCAGCTAGCATGGAGTACAAAGGTGTGCATGAACAGATCACTGGCACTGAAGCTGGCTGCTCCCACAGCTTGGCAAACCCCACTCGTGCTTAAGCACACAATTACCACCCCAACACAGAACCCTGCAACTAAAAGGCAAAATAAGAGTCAAAGCAATCCTTATGTTATCAGCTTTTGGGATATATCCCACATACACACTTTATTTAAACTTGCCTTCTTATCTCTACAGCCTCCCAGCTGCCACCGGATTACAGGCACACAACACAGCACCTCACAATAGCAGGGAAAAACACCCCACAAAATTCAGGAGTTGAGCTTTTAAAGTAGATGTGGCAGTTAAAATGCATTTTAACTTCTTATGTTCAACTTAAAATGGGAGCCTCAGTTTTTACTACAGGTTCAGCAGCGAGATAAGCACAAAAGTTAGGACATAGCAAAAGTAAGCAGACCTAGCTCTTATCTGGCTGAATGACCTTGAGTGATGTACTGCTAGCCACTGCTTTTGTCCTGCTCTATGCCAGTCTTATTCCTCCTCCCTCCCTTTTTTTTCCTAAACCAAATACATCCATATTACTAAGCTCTGAAATACACTGGAAAAAACACACTACTACCTGTTTCTGGACATTATTTCCCCCAAATAAGTGTCTCCAACAAACACTTTAAGGGAGACAGCACAAACTGCAACAGGAAATCCAATAAAAACAAAATAGCCCACAAAGTTGCATGAAGAATATATGTTTTCCTACACCTTGCACTTCTGTCCTCCTATACCTTTAACACCCTCTAAAAAAGGTATAATATGAAAACAGCTTTAAATACGAAGCTTCTTTGCTAGGTACAGCAGGACTCAAGCACCATTATCTGCAGTATTCAGCTTTGAAGAGAAAGGGCCTAGCTTCTGAGGAGAATCCCTCCATCCTGTCCTGTCAAAGAACTGCAACGGATAAAATAACCAATTCTAGGTACTGACAGGATACAAAACACCAAGGTGCTGTCACCTGACCCTTCAAACAGTTCCAGTGCTTCTGCTACTCTTTCCATGTGTCAAGCAGAACACTCAGGTTTGTGTGACAGACACTTCACCAAAGCTCTGCGGGAAGGAGCAAAACCATCCACAACCACTGAAGTTTCACGTTGCAGGTGGTTTTCCTAAATACCAGAGGATGAGCTGAACAAGTACACTGCAAGGGATAAAGAAACGTTAGTCTGAGAGTCCTCCATCCCCATGAAATTAGAAGTTAGACACTCATAACAGAAAAAGATACAGCCTGTTAACTCTGAAGATACTCATCCACTTTCAAGGTACTCAAGCTGGAACACATCAGACTTGCCAAGCCACGGCCTTTCCTCTTTAGAGCATTCTCAGAAATCTGGATCCAGAATGTACATACAGCGGATTACCAGAACAGCTAATGTAAGAAAAGGGAACCAGTAAGTGCTGCAAACGCCTGTGCTGTACGGAAAATGAGACTGCCAAGAAGAACAGGAGAGGGTAAGAAACAAGCAAGATGCTATTTTGTCAGAAGTCTTGAGGGCAGTTGGACACAAATCCATTTCTGTCTGAAGCACAGGCAGCTTTGCTTATTTTCAGATCCCATTTCTCAAACGGGAGCAAATATTCTCTTTCTCTGTGCCCCCCACCCCAAAATGCCACAGAAGAAAAGCCACCCTGCCCAGGAGCAGTCAGACAGACCAGTCACCGCTGGTGATCCATAAACTAATCCCCTCACTTGATGTACGGTGTAGAAGATACAGGACAGACCACCTCAAAGTCCCAGCATTCACTTGAATAAGTAACTTTTCATACATCTCAAGTACTGAAGAGTCCACAAGAAACCCAAGCAAGTCCAGCACAAACACTGAAAGCAATGTCCAAATAATTTCTTTCAAAGCTATTCCAAATTTCTTACTCTTATTGTCATCTCGTACCCCAGTGACTTTGAGGAAAGCAGTTACTTTCCTTTGATCAGAAAAGTCTTCCCTGGCCTGAATTATTTAGTTATTAGTAACTAAGCCAGATTTTAGTGTTATGGCTCTCGTGAGAACTGAAGTTAGTCAATTTGATGACTCGTCTTAAGTGTAATATTAAACTTTGAAAGAGTTTGAACGTCAACCCAGGGATGCCACACCAACACACGAAGCAAGAGCTACAACTGAATCTTTTTCCTCTGCTCCTTCGTCCCCTTAAAGCAAAAGTAATACTCAGAAAGGGCCATGGCACTGGCCTGGAACAGTACTAAAGCTGACACCTATGCACCAGATCAGTGTCGTTCAGGCAAATACAGCATTAAACACACACAGTGAAAGCTTTGCCATCGCCTCCAGAGAAGTGTTAGGTCAAACTGCCTTGACATCCCACCTGTCAGCCAGCAAGTTCCATCACAGATTGCTTGGGTGATGAGGTAAATATCCATCCTCTGAGCAATTAAGACCATCTTCATTCACATTTGCGAACAAGTCACTAGTGACGATTCAGTCCTGCCATTCCTTGCAGTAGAAGACTACCAACAACGTCTCTATAGAGCCAGATTAAACCAAGTCCTTTTGCAGAGGGGGGGAAATATTTTAGTGCCTGCCAACAATTCTTTTCATCCCACAAACACCAATGGAAAAAAGTCGTGTTCAACAGACAGCATACAACTCGCTGCACAAAAATGTAGGCCCCTGCGCTCCCACGAACACATGCAGAGCACACACACCTCCCAACACGCTTGTTTCCAAGGGGAAAAGACAGCAGACAGGTTGCTACACTGCAGTGCCTGGCTTCAAGATGTTCAGACTAACTCAAGTTCAGACTAACTTCAAGTTCAGACTAACGGAAAACTGACCCATTCTCACAAGTACTGATTAACTTCAGAACAGCAAAGTTGAAGTAAGTGAGCATAGCTAGGTTACAGGATTGTTTAATATTCCATCTCCTTTACATGAAGGTTTAGGGGGCTCTCAGAGTCACCCCACAAACATGACAACTGCAACCACTCAATGCTGATTCAGATCAATTGCAACTTAGCAGAAAATCATTTTTTTCTACATAAACAGGTTATTCAAAGATTATCCAGCTGCTAGCAGGCATAATATTATCACATACTCAAGGAGATGTTTTTGCAATGAGAGGCCTTCGGTACCAGACAACCAGATTGAGACAAATACAGCTGCAACACCGCTCAATTTAACTGCATCAAGTAGATAATGCTGGATTAACAGCAAAGCTTTCAGACATCACATAGCACCAAGGCCACAGCGCTCTGTAAGCACTGAAGAAAGTGATGCACAATGTCTTCCAAGAGACAGCTAACACACAACCTGCCTACTGCAGGATCTATGCTGAGAAAGATATGGACAACCAAAGAGCAGAGCAGCTCGTGGTCTCCTCTGTCCCCAGGGTGTTTTGTCTCGAACAGCAAGCGCCTCAGTACAGGTTCCTGAAGGCCACACAGAACACAGACTTGCTGCCACACCAATTCACCAGTGAGCCATGAGTGATGGTGAACCGCTTAAGTTCCATCCGAGCAGTTGCTTGAAAGGCCCAGTTTAGTTCCTTTGGAAGCTTCCCCATGACATGAGAGAAGCAAGTCTGGGCAACAAGGAGATTTCTCCCACCTGGCCTTTAACACTGGAAGGAATAAAGCCAGGTCTTTAAGCACCAGCTGGGCTGTGGTCCTGGTATTCAGCTGTCTTACATTTCACTGCAGTTATTAAGCATGAATAAAGTGCAACCTGTTCAGAGATGGAATAAGCACCAGTGACAGACATGGCACAAGAGATGCAACGAACAGTCACAAAATCTGTGCTGTGAGCAGCAGCTTCTTGTTTCTGGAACCACTTTCCACCTGCTGAGGAGCGCAAACTCTGGGAATGTCTTGCACTGACAACGAGGGTGCCGACTTCTGCAGGTCCGGGAACTTTTGCTTCTCAGCACCGCGTAAACTCAGAGATTCCTTTAGGAAATGCTTCACTCCCACTGTCTCTCCCTCGCAGGACGGAACGCAAACCTCCCCCTCTGACAGGGTTTCTATCGATGAGCCGAACTCGCACTTAAAGCCTCATTACCATCGTTATCCCCCACCCACCCATTGCAAAGCGCAAGGCGACAGCCCCACAGGCAACAGCTCCCGCCGGCTGCACCCGCAACGCTCCCCCGTGTCACCCGCGCTGCAGGGCCCTGTCACAGAGCCCCTCCGCCGCCGCCGCCTCCCCCCTCCCCGGAGCTCCTTCCCCGCTGCCCGCAATTCACAGCCCCCGAGCGGGGCCTGCAGGCGAAGGGGCAGCGGTGCCGCGGCCCAGCCCCTCACAGCGGCCCCGCCTCGGCCTAGCGGCGCCTCGCGGGCTCCTCCCGCCCCCGGCCCGCCCGCCCCGCTCCTACCTGCCGGACCCGGTGCAGCGCGTCCACGAACCCCTCGGGCTTGATCCCCACGGGCGCTGCGCTCTGCCCCTGCGCCAGCTCCGCCATGGCCCGCGCCCACCCGCCGCCGCGCCGCCCCGGGGACCCGCACCCGGAAAGGGAAAGAGCCCCCCGCTTCCGCCGGAAGTGGCACGGAGAGGCGGGGCCGGGAGGCGGCGGGGGGCGGGCCGCGGAGCGGGGCACCGGCAGCTCACGTGCTGGAGGGGAGGGGCCTGGCGGAGACACCGCCTCCCGCCGGCACCGGGAGAGCGCGGGGACTGAACGGGAGCGGGCACCGGCACGGGCACGGACACGGACAGGGACAGGGACACGGACACGGGCACGGGCACGGGCACAGACACGGACAGGGACAGGGACACAGGGACACGGACAGGGACAGGGACACGGACAGGGACAGGGACACGGACACGGGCACCGGCACAGACACGGACAGGGACAGGGACAGGGACACGGACACGGGCACGGACAGGGACAGGGACACGGACACGGACACGGGCACGGACAGGGACATGGGCACGGGCACGGACAGGGACAGGGACACGGGCACGGACAGGGACGGGGACACGGACAGGGACAGGGGCACGGGCACGGATACGGACACGGGCACGGACATGGGCATGGACACAGGCACAGCCACGGACACGGACAGGGACAGGGACACGGGCATGGACACGGGCATGGGCACGGTCACTGCCCTCCCGCTCCCAGCATGGTCCATCCCTCCGGCCCGTCCCGCACTGTCCTGCTTGTGACATCCCATTCTCATCCCATGGCACAGCTTCCAGCCCATGCCGTGCTGTCCCCACCTCTGCCACCCCGTGCCAGCCCGTGCCAGCCCCTCCATCACTGCTGTAGCGTGGCTGCAGATGTGGCCGCACCGTTTCACACCTTCCATGGAGACACCTCATTCTGCAGTGCCCGTTTCCAGCCCACTCTGGTGTTTGGGGACCATGGTTTTGGCTCATGGTGAATGGACCCTGCCATGGTGCTTGTGACACTGCATGAAGCTCCTGGAGAGTGCCAGAGCCCCCAGGTCCAATACAGCCACGATGCTCCCAGCACAGTGGAGCAGAAGGCTCCGGGATGACGCAAGGACCAGTTAGTCAGGGAGTAATGCAAAGAACATGCAGAGCTTCTCCCCTGAGCAAGGTGCTGCTGTAGGGCCCCTGCACAGCCCTTTTGGTCTCATAGATCTGTGCAATGTGGGGGTTTTTGGGATGTCCCATGAGTGCTGCCACCCAACCTGCCGCTCGGGCACAGATCCCATTGTTGGGGGTACACACTGGCTGCAGGTTCATGATTCCTTCAGGATATGAGAGCAATGCCAGGCAGTGGGGTGGTGGCATGGCTTATGGCACAGAGGCGACAAGGGGCAGTGATGGGAACCCCGGTCTGGTGATCCCCCCGCAATCCAGACCCATTGAGGGCCTTGAACTAACCCCCCCATTGCAGAGCAGCTGCATGAGAGATGCAGTCTTCCAGACTGGAGCCCACATCCAGCTCCACCATGGCTGGATTTGCCTGGAATAGCCCAACCTTCGTTGATCCCAGACCCCTTTTCCCAAAGCCACCAAGTATTTTATGCCCCAAGCTGTGTCGGCCCCATCTCAGCTGTTTCTTGCTCTTTCCAGTTTTATGCATCTCATTCCCACCCACATGAGTAGGCAGGAATTGCTGAGGCCAATGAAATTATCTGGTGGCTTTCCAAGAGCAGGGAACACGCTTCTTCCCTGGGATGCACAGTCTGCTGTTGCCCACCTACATTACACCAGTGGGCTTGCTGATCTCTTCCTTTCGGGATCATTTTCTTAAGCAAAATGCCCGTTTATTTTAGGAGAAAGGAGCAGAGCCCATGGGGGAAGGATTTTAAGATCAGTATCACTGCAGCCACCCATCATCTTCCAGCCATGGTGGAGGCACCTTCCCCAGCCATACCCAGGGCTTTGCTTCTTCCTCTCTTGCAAACAGCCCAAAGACTTTGCTGGATACAGGGATTTTCCCCTCCTAACCCTGGCTCAGCACCAGCCACCTCTTTCCCCATGCAGGTCCTGGGAGGGGGGGGGGAATCCCCCCAACAACCCCATTCAGCTCTTGGCTTTGAGCAAGATTCACCCTGTGACCCTGCAGTTGATGCCAACCTCAAGGTGGCTATAAAGGGAGGTGCCCAAATGTAAACCCTAAAGCCCCCAGGGCTGGGATGCCGGCTGGGAGAAACCATAGCATCCACTGCCAGCACCGCACTTGGGACTGGGAGAGCCAAGTTTTGGCAGCATCAAGCCCTAATAAGGGATGAAGGAACATCCTTGGTGCTGAAGACCAGGGCTGATGGACCAGGCTGCCAAGAGGGTGACAGCAACCCCAAGCACTGAACAGGCAGGGATGGCTGGGAGGGAGCCTGGAGCGAAGAAGACATCAGGCAGCAATGGAAAAGAGGGAAATTACAGGCCTTAAACACTTCCAGAAACAAATTTCTGATGTAAATCTTCCTTTTTGAAGGAGAAAAAAAAGCCAGGAGTGATTCTATGCCTCCATCCCCCGCATCCCCCCCTCCGGAGACGCACACACCTTCACACACACGCTGAAATTAGTTGTGACAGCTGAAATTCTGCCCTCGTCGGACGCCGTTTGACAGGGTACTTAAAAAAGGAGGGGCCAAAAAAAACCCATCACAAAATAGGAGAGGGAGAAGAAAAAGGAAAGTGGTTTGGTGTCGCCTGGGGAAGGCGGAGGGGGGTGATGGGGTGGGGGGGTTTCGAGTGATCCAAGGCGCATAATTCAGGCTTCTTGGATTGCAAAAGCTCCTCTTACCTAAAGGGCCTGCTGCCTTTATTTTTATCCAAATGGCTCAATTACTGCAAAGCCCCACAGAGAAAATTATGGATGTTTGCCTCTATTTTTCTCCCCTTGTCTCGACAACTGGAGATATTTTGTTTTCCTTCTTTCCATCTCTCTTTTTTTTTTTTTCCCTGTTTTGTTTTTGGTTTGGTTTTTATTCCCTTTCGGTGGCGATGGGTGCGGGGGCTGGGAGGTGGCCAGGAACCAGGGTGAGGGATGGATGGGGAGATACGGGGGATCTGAGGTGAGGGATGCGGTGCTGGCATGCGATGACCCTGCCAGCATCACGCGACCTGGTCCCCTCTCCATCTCCCTTATGCCACCTTTGGCTCCTTGTGTCCCCCTTATCCCTTCATCCCCCATCCTTATCCCTCCAGCCCTTTCTCCCTCTCCTCTCCCCCACCTCCCTCCTCTCCTCCCCATCACCCCCTCCCTGTGCCTCTCAAAGCCACCATAATAGCAGCTTGTTTGGCACTTCACTTGGTCTCAATGAGAAAATTTCCCCCCTCTCCCTCTTTTTGCCTTCGTTATTTCCAAACCCTGCAATAGCTCCTTTGCTCAGGGCTGCGGGAAGTGCCCATTTCTCAACATTTTTCTTTGGCTTATGTTTGTCATCCTCTGAATTACCGCACCGGGGAGTCCAGTCAGCCCGACACCGGGCCCTGCTGTTCACGCCTCTCCTGCTCCTTGAGATCATGTAGGGAGAAATTAGTTATTTATTTCGAGCACCACTGCAATGCACTTCCCCTGCAGAAGTGTTTGTTTTGATCCCTCCCTGGAAAAGGAGGCTCCATGGGGAAAACCAGTGTGGTGGCAACGCCGGGTCCGGCGGGAGATGGGGTGAGCATAGGGCAAGGTGTGGGCAGCCCTTGGGGCTCCTGGGAGAGGTGTGAGTGTGGAGACCATCATTGAGCACATGAGGGGGGTCCCCGTCATGCTGAGGTGCTTCCCTGAGGCTCCTCCTGGAGCAGACACTGTCTGCAGCTCCTGAGAGTTTCCTGATGCTGTTGTCCCATTAGGAAACCTGGATGCCATGGTGAGATGGATCCCAAAACCACATGGTGCTGGGGGAGCATCTCACCCCAAGCTGGCCACAATGGCACGAGGGATACAGCCCAATAGGCTCTGCCTAGTGCTGAAGGATTGAACAGATTTGGAATTAAGAGGAAGAAACCCTTCTCCAGCACAGCCCATGGTCACTGGACATGGTCCCCAACCCTGGTCACCGGCCAGGAGTCCTACCCATCCTGTTACTCTTTGCAGAGCAACATCAGCCCTGCATGGGCATCCAGGCTTTTAGGCAAGGGCAGAACAGACCAGGAATCATTCACCAGCTCAGAGATGTGAGATGGAAGGATGCTGCCCACCCTTGGAGATCGTATCCCACCTCCCCTCCTCCCTGTGCCAAGGTCAGGAGTCACTGGTTTCATTGCTGAGCCCACCGGTCCCATTGCAGAGCAGGCTGGCTCCTCAGCGATCGCAACAGTCAGGATGCTGCCAACACTCATGAGCCCTTCTCCTTGCATGGGCTGCAGCAGCACCGGCCACACAGGCTGCCAGGGAAGGGGCACGGGGAGCTGCAGCTTTAAGGAAAGAAGAGGAGCAGCGGGAGGAAGAAAACGCACAATTGGCCCAGTGGGCAGACCTGCTATTTAAGTGCCGTTGAGAAGAGAGCGGGAGGAATTACAGGAGAAATGATAGTGCCCTGACAGCTGCCATTTCCCACCGCCAGGCTCCCCTAATGGAGTCCTAATGTAGTGGTGGGCTCTTTGCTGACAGCCCAGCCCGAGACAGGGCTCGTCTTTGTGCTGGTGACAGATGGGACAGTCCCACAACAAACCTGTAATCCTCTGATTTCTGCCACTGGCGCAGCTTAACCCCTTATTCCCCTGGCCCCCAGGTATGTGGGGTCCAACCTGCCCCTGGGGTCCCACATCCAGATGTGATGAGTGCAGCAGCAAAGAAAGCGCTTGGGAAGAGGAAGCAGCTCCCTCCAGCTCCCTCTGCATCACCGCATGGGGCAGCGTGAGAGAGGCTCATGCTGGTCACCAAACAGAGCCAAAACAGGTCCCTGTGGGGAAAGCAGAATGTGGGACCCTGCTCTGGTTGGGCTCCCCGTGTTGCTCTGCCTGTGTGACATTTAAGCAGGCAGGTGAGTGCAGGCAGGTGAGTGCAGGCAGATGTGCTCTGCAGCAGGGTGCTCAATGGGAGGGCTCTGGGCTGCCTACCCAGCACAGCACCCACCAGCAGCCTCTTGCCACCACTGGCTGCTGGCTTTGGCACTGAACCTCCTCACCTGCCTCCCAATTACCCCCAAATGAGGAGGAATTGAGCAGGTTTAAGCTAAAAGGTATGACAATACCCCCCGAGAGCAGGCTGCCTCGGCTACATGCAGCTCCGGTCCTGATCCCTCAGGGTGGCACCAGGAAAAGCTGCTGGAGTTTTCTGGCAGAAAAATAAATGCATCCACTCTGCACACTTTGTGTGTTGGGAAAAGGACGGGTGTGCTTAGGGATCCTCTGCATCACAGGGATGCTCTCACCCCTGGGATGCATAAGGGGGAGACTAACCACCTGCTGATCCCTTCTCTCCTGTCCCAAAGGGCACAAAAGATCCCTCAAAAGGGATTTTTGGATGCTTCTCTGTTAGGCAAATGTCCAAGCCCCTCTGTCTCCTTCCCAGCATGGAGCATCTCTCTCACCCTATCTGCCCTCCAATGCACATCTGGGTCTCTATCCCCTCTGGTGAATCCCATCAGCATCCTTCCAAGCTGCAAGGAGCTCTCTCCTCAGCATTCAGACACAGGGACATCACCCAGGATCGCAGGCACTGAGCCTGGAGGGGTCCCAGCATCCTTCTCATCTCCCCCCGAGCTCCCATCCCACTGGCATCATACCTGCCTGCTTTCCTGCCTGCACAGGGGTTAGCAGGTAGGACACAGAGCTCCAGCAGGGTCCATCTGCTTGCTGCATCCTGGGCTGAGCCCCACTCCTGCCTCTGCAACCACCCTCCCCAGCTCACCTGGACCTACCTGAGGCCGCAAGGAATAGCAACATCCCCATCCCGCATCCCTGCCTGACCAAACCCTGGGGAGCAGCTGAGGCCCTGGAGCCGATGCCAGTGGATACTGAGGGTCCCCATCACCCTCTGCTCAACAGACCCTCCTCGGCAGGAAAGCGCAATGCAGGTCCCCGGCACAATTAGCCAACAAGTGGCTGTTTTGTGAGGGATTGTTGCTGATGTGTTTTGAGTGGCTTTCTGAGTGGAAAATGTGAGGCGCTGGAGAGGCCGGCAGACAAAGACAGGGATGCATTAGGTTTTATTGGCCTGCTCCGTGCACATCTGACATCACTGCATGGAGCAAGTTCTGCCCGGCTTGGGGGAAAACGAGAAATAAAGCAAGAAAAAGGGGCTGAGGGTACCGGGGCGGGGGGAGCGCGAGTGATTCAGGAAGGCGAGTGGGGGCTTAATAGCAGGAGACACTGGAGCAAACTGTGTCAACCAGATGGGACCCGGGTGCTGCGGGAGGAGAGGGGAATTAGCCAACCCGTGCTTTGTTCCAGCAGAAAGCGCGGTCCTCTCCCCCCAGGAGCTGCCTCCATGTGATATAATACAGCCCCTTTCAGCCGCTAAGCTGGCCAAGGACAAAAGTCACTGATAAATAGCAAGAGGGTGAGGCTGAAAGCAAAAGGCAGAGTTGCCAAGAGCCCCTGCTTTCTCCTCACGCTGCCTGCGCTGCCGTGCATCTGCCCTGGCTGATGGTACCTGTGGCCCGGTGGTGCTGGTGGTGATGCTGTGGGACCGGGCTGGGGACAGGAGGGGTTCCGAGGACGTGGTCCCTTCAGCAGGGTGGTTGCAGTCTGTGTTTTCTCTGCCTTGATTCCCTTTGCCAAGCCATAAGAGCAAAGACACCCCCATGCCTTGGGCATCCCCAGTGCGCACCAGGAAGGGCTGGAGGCTGCCATCCTGGACGTGTGCCCCCAGCAGCCTACTGCTTGGCCTTATTAAGCCAACGTGCATCCTTTACCTTCACTTCCAGGCTCCTGTAGAAACACCCTCAGCATCAAATAAGACTGTTAAAACATCCCTCGCCCAACCCCTCGTGCCATAAGAAGACCTCAACAAGTGCTCTCCCTGCAGCTGCCTACATCCCTCTATTCATATAGAGCCCGGTGAGCAACCTGCATCCCTACTCACCCCACCTCCCTGCCCATGGTAGCCCCATGCCTACAGGGACGGGTGCTCGAGGGCTGAAGCCACACCTGCTCCTCAGGTTTTAGACCATTTGCACCCCAGCACAGAGCTCAAGACCTGCAAACTGGAAGGAGGAGACCCCGAACATCCCCAGTCTGAGCAGTCATCCTCATTGAGGTCTTCCTCCCAACCAAGCACTTAAACCAGCCATGGATCTGTGCTAAACAAGCAGGACCCCCGTCCTCTCCACCCTCCCTGGAAGGGTCATCCATGCTCTTGCAGTAATATTGATCCAGATAAACCAGGAGACACATTAGGTGCCCCTGGGGTCAGGAGATCAGCGGCTCAGCTGGCCGCCCGCTGCCCCGTGCCCATAGGGCCTGGCTATGCAGGACCAGGATGGGCAAAGGGGAGCACTGAGGGCCTTGGGAAGCCCCTTACGCCACCAAGGGGGCTGGGGCCAAAGTGCTTTTTAGCCAAGGGGAGGTAAAACAAATCGATGAGGGGCCGCTGTGACACGGTGACCCTGGTGCTGAGCCCTGCCTTTAAACTGTGACAGTAAATCTGGGCAGGGGGCTCGGAGGCAGATGGCTGGAGGGTGGAGGTGAGACCAGGCACTTGGTGGTGGGATGAGAGAAGGGCAAAATCTTCCAAACCGAGAGGAGTCCAGCAGAGGAAGGGAGAGGAGGTGGGAGAGGACAGCTCGGATGCTGGGTGATGCCTCTGCCGGGATGCTCCCTGTAGCCGAGAGCCAAGCATCGCTCTGAGGGGTTCCTCCTGCTGCTGCATGCAGCCTGATCCAGCCGGGAGGGCTGAAGGATGCTGGAGCAGAGGCACCCTGAGCTCTCTCCAAACCCATTTCCATCCCCTCTAAACAGAGGTCTCATTTTCCAGCCTTCAGCTCCTGGCTCCCACCTCCCATCTCTCAACCCCCACCAAAGCCAGAGGGGAGGGCAGGAAGGCACAAACGGCTGCAGATCCGGTTACCTGCAGCCAACAAAACCTACCTGTGCCCCTCTCCACGGGGATGAACCACAAGGACCCCCCTGGCCCTCCCCAAGCATCACTGCCTGCCACGATCGAGTGACCAGATGGACGTTGGGCTCACACCGCAGCCTCCTTTGAGGGTCCCTTGTGTCCCCCCCCTGTGCCGGCTGAGCTTTGACGCTGTGTCCCCCCAGGGCAGCCTTTTGTCAGGGGCGTGCAGAAGGGCCCCTGTGTCCCTCTGATCCCTGCCGGCCCCACAGCAGCGCGTCCCTGGCCGGAGCATAAAGCTGGCTTTCAGGGACCCGGCGTTGGGAAACTGCCGGGAAGAAGCAAGGGAGCTTCTTGTTAAACGGGGAGACAAAGCCACCTTGTTAAGGGGTTTACAAAGGCAGCCATCTCCCCCTTGCCTGGGAAGCTCAGGACCGGCGACTCCCAACCGCACCGGGGGGATGGATGGCTTTCCCTTGGAAAGATAGGAACGCTCAATAGCCGTGCTGTGCTGCAGCCCTGTGACCTGTGTGCAGGGCCCAGGGCACCTTCCCTGCTCCCATGAAGTGCTTGGAGCCACGTCTCTGAAGGAAAAGGGGAGACAGATGCTCATCAAGAGGATTCCGTAGTGTTCCCGTGAGTGCACCATCACTACCAGTGTCCCTGTCGAGGGGACTCCATCCAGGACCACCACCTGCACTACATTGTATTGGGCAGCACAAGAGCATCTTCTGTCTCTCATCCGGGAGGGATGGAGCCCCAGGAGGGGATGTAATGGGGACACAGTCCCACAGGGCACAGCCACACAAGACCTCCCTGCTTCCCTCCTGCAAAGCATCATCACTTTTGCTTACATGGACCCTTTCTTTGCCTAATAAAGTAAAGTTTAAGCAAAAAACTCAGCAGCCCCACAGCTGCTCTGTTCCCCTGGGAATTTTCTCTTAAACTCCATCTATTCTTACTGCCCTTTGCAGGAAAAAATCACTGCACTGGACAAGGTCAGTGCGATCTTTGGCCCAACCATGGGATCAGATGGTGGGATCAGATGGGATCTCAGCCTCTGATGGGCACCCCAGAGCCCCCCATTTTGCAGACCACATCCAGGGGCTCCAAACACCATGACCACACCTGATCCCCCCCAGGATGCGCTGCCCAAACCTGTGCATTGTTCTGAGTTGTTCTTGGCAATGCTTGTGCTCATCCCCACATGCACATTAACCCTTAAACCCAGTTATTACCTGAACCTCCAGAGAAACAGGGATATTGGTTTTGCCATAGTGATGCAGCAGGCTGCAGTAGCCAGCATTGACTGGTGAGCTTAGAGAAACCAGGACCCTGGGATTGTACAAAGCCCAACTGGGTGCAAGAGCCATCCAGGAAGGGGAGATCTGCCTCTGCAATCCCTAGGGATGGGCAAAAAGGACCAAGCCCCACGTGGTGAGCCCCATGGAGCAGCAAGTGCATTGCTAAAGAAGCCAAATTAACAGCAAGAAGCTTTCACCCCTGCTTTTCCCTATGGTACATCCATGTCTCCCACCTACGCTTGCAGGTGGCACTCAAGGGGGCCCACATCCCTCCTGCCATCATCCTCACATCCTCCTCCTCTCCCTGGGGAAATGCCATCCCTGTGTGAGCCCGGCTGGAGACCACATCACCTTATCCGCTTTGAGCCAGCAAATGTGAGCTGCACGATGCCACCCTGAGGGCCAGTCCTTCACCGGGATGCCCCAGCCATGGCTCTGCACCCCATGGGGCTGCGCTGGAGGCAGCTCTCCCTCACTGGGACCAGGATAAATTGGAGCGCTGCAGCTTTAAAGCAGCGTGTGTGCTCCTTGGCTGGCTGCAGGGCTGGTGGCAGCGGGCAGAGCCGGAGGACACCTGCGGAGATCCTGTACAGCTGGGGAAGATTAGCCTTTTCCACTAGACAAGACCCATTACCATGTTCCAATATACCATCACTTCCGCTAGGAGAGCCTGCAGATGAGATATCGATTGCTGCGACCCCGAATGAGCCCTTCCCCACAGCCTGGGAGGGCGGCAGAGCAGCCCCATAGCATGGCCCATGGTGTAAAGAGGAGGTGCAGCTTCCCAAGGGCATCCCCAAGGGACCCCCCAGCACCAGGGGCTGCCTTGGGGCAGGCTGGAGCTTGGGTGATGCTTACTGGGGATGCAGGGAAGAACTTCGAAGCCCAGCAGTGATGCAGGTCCCTTCCCAGGGGATGCTTTGCCCTGGGGATGGAGAGCCCACACTCACTGCTTTTAAAGCTGGGTGTTGCAGAAACAAGCCTGCCGCCTTGAAAACCCACTATATTACCCCAAAATACCTCTGGAAGGGTGTTACCAGGCAGTTCAGGAGCTTCTCACACCATGCTGCTCACCTCCTGCTGCAACATGAGACTGGCAGCCCCTGAAATACCTCCCCAGTATGCACCAGGGGTGGAAGGATGCTGGGAACATGCAAGGGGGATAATGAGAAGCCACCAAATCCTGAGACCTGGAAGGGCTGATGGTAATTAAAGGAGTAATTAAAGAAGTGGTGTTGAACTCACTGCATCCCCTTGCTGCAGCCCCTGGTTGCTGCACCAAGGGGAAAGGGCAGGCTATGTGCTGGATCTCCTCTATCCTATGAGCCCATGTCTTTCAAGAGGTTTTATTTCCTCACGCTGGGTTTGACTCGGCTTTTCCAACACACTGAGCTCTGCTTTACCAGCACAATGTGTTTTCAGCCTCACTAGAAGCCAACACATGCGGCTCCTCCAGGGCTGACCACAGCCATGTCCATCACCACCAGCAAGAGCACCCCTTGTGCTGCCCAAGAAGCTGGATGCCACAGTACACAGCATCCTCAGTCCTCAGCCAAAAACCTCATTGCACACCCCAGTGGGTGCAGCAAGGCTTGGACAACCAAGGACCCTCAGGTCTGGGCTCCACAGTGTTGCAGCACAAGTGCTGGAGCCAGTTTGAAACCTTGAAGTTACATGGATTTGAGCACCCCAGGGCGAGGTGGCCTTGGTCCGATGAGCCCTCCCCGAGCACAGCTGGCATTTCTCAAGCACTGGGACATAGGAAGCTCCTGCTGTGACACTTTCTTGTTTGATTGGGTTTTTTTCCCTAAGAAAAAGACACCATCTCCTCATTGCACCAAGTTATTTCAAACTCCACTTTGCCAGCTGAGCCCTCTGGCATGGCCCAGCCTTGTTGCTGCTGAGGGTGGGTAGTGGAGGTCCCATGGACCAGCGCGGTATCCTGAAGGGTGGCAGCAATGTTCCCATCTTGCTTTTTTAGATGATACCCCCCAGAAGATGGCTCCTGATGAGGTTTCAAGCCCTTTCCTTTACCTGGAAGAAGACTGCTGTGGGATGAACAGTGCTGGCTCAATGTGGGCTGAGCACCACATCCCCATTGACCATCACAGCTGCTGCAGGGCTCTGGGATGCAGCTCATGTGGGACCCTCACATGAAGCCGCGCTTTCAGCAAGGACTTGCTGCCATAAGCAATAGGATGTAGGGAATGGGGCGGCCCCACGCTGCATCTGCACACCCCACAGGGGTTGGACAGGCTCCACCAGCCCAGAAGCCCATTTCTCTCCCCTCACCTGACAGCCCTGTGCTGCTGCCTCCTCCCAAGATGGTCGCTGCCGGTAATAGCAGGGAAAGTCACATCCAAGCTGGGAAAATAACATGTTATTTTCCCAGCTGTGATGTCAGAGCTTGTCACGCTCACAGGCTCAGCAGCAGGGCAGGCAGGGCACTCCTGAATGTCCCCAAATGGCCACGAGGCCTGGCTGTCCCCTGCAGGCTCCAGAAACGTTCCCCTTTCTGGTGGCAACGCTGCTTTTGCTCCCTAAATGTGCTGGAAAATGGGATGGGGGGGACTGGTTCCCTGTGACTGTGTCCTGGGCACCGCAGGGTGCATCACTCCCAGTCCCACAGAGCATCTCTGCTCTCAGCCTGAGGATACTCACCATGGGGACATTCCAATGCGAGTCCTTCCCCATCCTCATCACAGCAGAAGCACATCCTAGGTGTTTGCAAGGGTCAGAAAGTGTTTGCTTTCTTTCCCCCCTGCTTTCACTGTAGTTTTGCAGCACGTGTCCCCCACTGAGCCATCCCTGCATCCTGGCTGAGCCATAGGGATGGAGGCACCCACAACCCACCTAGGCACGATGGATGGGGAGAGGAACCCACTCGCCCAGCCTGTCCTGCAGCACCATCCGAAGATATTCCCCCTTGTCCTTCCCGTTTCAACAAGCCCCAGCTCTGCTCTTCAAACACACCAAAATGAAGACAAAAGGAAAAGGATCAAGTCCTCTTAACCCATCCCCATCGCCACGCTCACCCTTCTGGCCCAGCACCATGCAGGGCGATGTCCCCTTGCTCCTCAACTTCCCACCAAGGTACCACCAAACCCCCCCACGTCCTTCAGAGCCACTTAATCCATTACGAATTCCACAAAGCCTGGCTCGGGGAAGCGCTGGGCCAGAAGAGCAAACAAACAAGGCAGGAATAAAGCCTGGCTCTCAATGAGCGGACCCCGCTCGCGTGTGCCTGGGGTTTTATTCCTTACCCCCACTTCTCCTCCGGCCAAGCACCTTTATTTAATGATTGCATTTCACTTGCTTGCCCCGTAACAAAGCCATCACCTCCGGAAGGACAAGTTACAATCACAAATTACCACCACAATTAGCGCTAGTTCTGAAGGGAGAACAGAAAAGGAGGGGAGCGGGGAAGGCTCCCGAGCGATTGATTGCTATTCATCCTGCTGTACGGTGACCTTGCTCTGGAGACGATGATATTCCTTCAGCCTGGAAAACAGGGATTGGGGGGGGGGGAAACACCCTAAATGAATTAATTGTAAATTAACAGTAATAACACCCATTTCCTTTCAGTTAATTGGAGCAGAATGAGGGGCGTGAAGAGCAGGCGTTTGTTAAGGCCTGTACAGTTTAATTCTTTTTGTTCCCTTTTCCACGAGATAATGTAATTAATTTATCTTAGAGGAGTGTGTGTGTATGGGGGGGGGGTACATGGCGGATAGGGGGAACAAAGCAGTTAACAGGCAATGGAAAAATTAAGAGCCCATTATGTAAATGCGGCGTGTTTTACAGCCCTGGTGTTGGGGGGGGATGATCTGTATAGTGGGGTCTGAGGAGTAAGTCAAATAACATGATGCCGTGCTGGGGAAAGCTGTAATTAGGCAGGGCTGGTTGGTGAGGGCTCAGAGGGAGGGCTTGGTGCACCCCCAAAGCAAAGGGGAAGAGCCCCTTTGGGGGGGGGGGGGTTTGCCCCCTTGGTGAGGGTCCCATTTCAACCCCACAGACCTCAGTGAGTTGATGTTGATGAAGCCGGTGGCATCGGCAGGCTCGTAGTCCCCTTGCACGTTCATGCTGCAGAGAGAAAGGCACCAGCAATGGGTTGGGAGGGCCTGGGGGGCTTGGGTTGTGGTTTGGGTAAGGAGAGGATATGGGTGACCCCTGGTCCAGTGCCTGCTGCTGCCCTTCCTCAGTTGCTGGGGGCTTGGGATAGGGTCCCCAAATTTCCCTCTATGGTCCCTCGTGTGCATCAACGCCATTCCCCCCCTTGCATCAAGCAGGGATGCTTGCCCTGTCCCAGAGCTGGCCCCTGGGTAGGGCTGTCCCATGCCAGGCAGGGACATCAGTGTCCAGGGCAGGATAGCTGTGCTTTGGACCCCTTGGCACTGATAGTGTTTGTGGCCACAGTGGCTGGTGCCTCACCCACCACATCCCAGCTCCGATGCTTTCCTACATCCCCCAAACACACGGCTCATTTCCCAGAAGCCACAAACCCTAAAGGAGGAAGTGGAGGGAAATAAAGAAGAAGAAAAAACCAGAAAGAGTTTACAACGATTTTACCTCCCCTGACGGGCTACAGAAAAACCTCTGTGCTTTTATTTTTGCTCATTCGAGTGGTTCTGACCTGCTCTATAATTACGTTACTTTCTACCTACTGTGCAGAGGCATTTCCACACAGCTCTGCCTCTCACAGCTTTCTCTCGGGTTCCTGTGACGCCGTCACTCAAAAGCTTTCAAACCAGCGATGTAGAAATCAAAAAGAAAAGGAAAATGGTGGGAGACGCAGGGAGAATAAGTGCCCCTGCTTTTCTCTCCCTCTCTCTTTTTCCTCCATCCCACCCCCCCCCCATCCTCCTTTTTTTTTTTCTTCCCTCTTTTTCTTTTTTTTTTTTCCCTGCTTTTTTTATATACTTTATTCATTTAATCTCTCCAAGTGAGAGTGCGAAGCATAATGAAGGGTTGGGACAGATTATTAGGAGCTGTTGATTTCGAGGGGGAGGGAAAGGGGGAAAAAAAGGCAGAGAAGAGAAAGAGAGAAGATAATTTGACATTTACTCCGACTGATCTAAACTCATTCGGGTGTATTTATGGCTTATAAAGTGTTTAGAGAGATTGAAAGGGGTTGAGGGAGGGCTGGGGGGGGAGCGAGTGCAAGAGAGAAAGAGAAAACAACCTGAAGGGAAAAGCCAGAGGGAAAAAGAATAATATTGACTTGAAAACATGGCTCGTGCTTTGGCTGGGAGGATGGCATCACTGGGAATGGGGTAAGACGGGATGGGATGGAGCGGGATGGAGTACGACGGGATGGGATGGAGCGAGCTGGGATGGGATGCTCGCTGCCACCCAGCCCGGTCCCCCACACCCTGCTCACCTCACCAGCTCCTCGTTGTACAGCGAGCGCGGGGACTCCCTGCCCAGGATGTAGACCTGCCCCTTGAGCACAGAGAGGCGCACGGTGCCCTCCACAGCCTCCTGCGAGCGCCCGATGCACTCCCGGAGGAACTCGCACTCAGGGCTGTGCCAGAAACCTGCGGGCAAGAGGAAGGGTGATGGGGACAGCGGGCAGGATGGGGTGGGGGGAGGACAGGGTGACCAAGCAGGGATGTGGTTGCAGGACTGGGAGAGGGAGATGAGGTGCTGGGACACCCAGGTTCAGCTCTGAGGGATGGGGACCTCACGTGTGTCCCTTCCCCTTGGTGGCCCTCGGGTTCCCACTTGGAAAAGGAGGCTGGAACTGGTTGGTGAAGAAGAGTCAGCGAGGCCATTCTGCTTTCAGCTTTGTTAAGTATGCAACTGCCACTCAGCAAACACCATCTCGGGAGGGTCATGTAGAGACAGAGGGACACAGATTTGGGGGGGATCGACTCCCAGCCCCCAGGAAGAGGTTGAGCTGCTCTCCCCTGAAATAGGGCCAACCCCAACCATAAGCTCTGCTCATGGGCAAGTTTCACTTGTTCTCCCTATGCTCCCGGAGCAAGAGGCTGGTGGGACACACGGAACTGGTGCTGACACCCACAGAAAACTCCATCCAACCCACAATCATGGCAAGTGCCCCCCCTCCCCACCCCAGCTCCACATGGTACTGTAGCCCTCCAGCACCCCAGGTCCCCCAGAGCTCAGACAATGAGTGCCCAGGCTGGGTGTTGGGGTGCTGTGTTCACATCGCAGCCCCCCGCATTGCCATCCACTGAGGCCACCTTGGGTGCACAGAGGGGCTGTGGCCCTGCCTGCTATCCCTGTGTCCCCTCCTATCCCTAAGTGGGGTAATTAGCCGGGGATACCTGGAATAAAGCCTGAGAGATGGAAAGGGAGATAGAGGTGGAGAGAGAAAGAGCCCATTCACCACGCTCCGGTCAGCCCCAGGTTTTATCTCCCCCATCGCCCCCCGCTCCCGCACACCGGTGCCCTCTCACCTTTCCCTTCCCAGCTGCGCTCCCACCGAAGCCATTAAAGCAACAAACAGTTTCTTTTGTGTTTGCCCTCATCAGCCCCTGAGCGGGGCCGTGTCCTGCAGCCGCATCCCTGCGATCCGTGCAGCCCCATCCAACGCACGGCATCAGAGCCCTGCAGCCCCTCACCACTGAAACCACATCCCTGACCCAAACCCCACCATGGCACATCCGAGGGCTCCGGGGACCCCATCCCATCAATAGCACTGCCATGCAGGCAGGGAGCCCACATCCAGGCAAATACACCCCTATTTAGGAAACCCCCCCCCGTACAACTCTTCAGACATCAGGATTGATGCAGGGCTGTCGCATCCCTGTAAAAAGCAACCCAAGACACATTGAAGTAATAACCAGGTACTTAAATCCTGACTCTGACAGCTCCAGGTGTGAGGAAGCATCCCCCCTCTCCTCGCCCCCCACCGCACACACATTCCCCATTGGAAGCGGATCCCCCTTAATGACCTTCCTGCCTTGTAACCTCCATCCTGCCCTAATCACAGTGCAAGTGGAGGGACAATGGCATTTCCACACCTGGCTGTACCTGCGGGAGGGGAACTGGCTTCAAAGCCACTCCTCCACAATGGGATCAATGGGATGGGGGGGAAGATAAACACTAATTCTCCTAACATCAGGACTAGTTGCAATAATGAGGTGTTAAAGGAAGGTGAGCTTGAAAGCCTGGCCTCCGGCATGGGGACCCACGGGTGCTGTTTGCACCCCTTTGAGGGGGTTCCTTGGATTTGGGCTCAGCTGCTAAGGGACCACGCTGAAAATCCCTGGGGATTCAGCATCTGGAGCCAGGGAAACAGCAGCCCTCACCTGGCAGAGGCAGGGAGGGAGAAGCAGAATCACGATTCCCAGAGTGGCTCTTTAATGTGGTGGCTTCACAGGTGAGTGGTGAGAAATAAACCAATGGGTTTATGCTCAAACTAAGAAATAAAACAGTCAAAATAAAGGCAGTGCAGGACTAAGTCTAATAAAACCAGTCAGAGGCAAGAGCAGCAGCAGAGAGTGAATCAGAAGCTGTGATGCCTGCAGCCTCAGAAGCTCTTGCCCTGCCAGGTCGCTAAGTATGGTTTAAGCAGCAGAGGCCTGGGCACTGCAGAGGAAGATACAGGAGGGAGCATCCTTGAAGGGGAAGGTGCTGAGGACAAGCACAGGCATCAGAAACTAAAGGGGAGAAGGCAGCCTGACCCAGTCCCACTGGATCTGCTGCTTCTGAAGCCCAAGCTCCCAGAGTCAGGTTGGTTTTGGGGGATCTTCCCCTAGAAGATCACAAGGGAATCACGCCAGCCACCTGGCTTAGAGGGAAATACCTAGAAAGAGATGGGAGAAGGAATTGGGAGGCTGAGAGATCAGGACATAGGAAAGATTAAAGTGTTGTTTGGCTGAGAGACAGGAAAATCTCAGTGCAGGGTTCCCAGGGCATCAGCTGTGAATTAGACCGGGCACAGGACATGGGGCACACCACTTAGAGCCACGCAGCAGGCACCAGCTATGAGCAGCAGTGTTTTGAACCCACCTACGGCTCTTTGGGCTAAACCTGCATCCTTCAACTTAGCACCAGCAATGAGATCGGGGCTGATCCATGGAGCAGACCCTGGGGCAGTGCTGATGTCCCTTCTCGGGGGTGCCATTCCCAGTCCCCCAAACCTGGCAGCACCCACCCCAGCAGTGCAGGGCAGGGACTGAGCTGAGACCCCCTCAAACTCATCACACGTGAGCAGACCCGCACTGCAGGAGGGAGGGCAAGGGGCCTGTTTCTGTCCCTAACTGCTGCTGACAGCCAGTGTCCCCTTGCCCATCACAGACAGTGCTGTCCTTGCCCAGCCCGGCCGTGCTGGGAGCCCCTCCTGTATCCCTGCAAAGCCACAACCCGCAGTGCCGCTGTGTGGGCTGCACGTCGCATAGCACGGCCGGGACCCTGCTGTCCCATAGACCCTGGACCACGGTGGCTGGAGGGACACAAAGGAGCCGTGAATTAGAGCCTGTGAGATGTGAATGTGTTGGATGGGGCTGCGAGAGATGCCTGGAGCATCCTGCATCTGCAAACCCTCCTGGAAGGCAACATCACCTCCTGGAGGCAGGCATAGAGCTTTTTTATGGCACAGAAACAGGCAGAGTATGGGGTCAAGCTCAGCCCCTGGCATGAGCAACCCTATTTTTCACCCGTTTTCAGCCTTAAAATCCACACCTGAATTTTACAGCCCGAAGCACATGTAGCAGTAGGACCTGCCGCCCGCAGTAGCAACAAGGGAGGAAGAGGAGGAAGGCTGGGAGGATGCTGCGGCAGCAGGGATGGACTGCAGGACCATACGTTACCATTGTAAACCAGCTCGGCGAATTTCAAGGCGAGCCCTTGCTTGATTTTCCTTACTTCCCGGTCCATGGTGAAGGCCTCGATATCTAAATGCGCGTGGTGTAGGATCGTTCCCGCTGGGGTCTCATAGATACCTAGCCATTTTGCCAGGCAGGGGGAAAAACAGAAAAAGAGAGAGAAACGAATGAGGCCAAAACTGTCAGCAAATGACAAAAAATAATGACTTGGCTGACAGAAGGAGCCGTGGTCGAGCGCATTCAGTCCCGGCTCGCTGTAAAATGCATCTGTCATTATCTTCATGCTGGGGCCGAGACAGTCCACTCCGCACCTTGCGGAGAAAATGTCTAGATTCCCCTCTTTGAAGAGGCACTCTGACGAGGGTAAATGACAGCCTTTGGGAACCGATCCCCCCGCCGATCCCTGCCCAGCGCTGCGCCGCTGAAAACCTGTAATTAAAGGAACGATGCGGGGCACAGGCACGGGGAGCGAGGGCCTGAAATACCCTCCTCTCCCCTCGGCCGCTGGGAGGCAATGAGGCTACCTGGGGGCTGAGGAGGGCAACCTCATCTGGGGATGGCAGGGCCCCCCCTTCCCATTGCACGAGGCCTGGGGATGGAGGGATGCTTATTATTTTGGTGATGGGGGCTAACGCTGCGGGTGAGCTGCTCCCTTTGTTGCAGCTGCTCGGGGATTATTTGCTGCACAATGTGTTTACTTGGTGCTTAAATATCATAGAATCATAGAGTCAACCAGGTTGGAAAAGACCTTTAAGATCATCAAGTCCAACCATGAAGATGAGGGTGGCCATAGAGTGGCTTCAGGTTGGATGTGGGTGGAAAGGTGAGGGGGGGAATGCTGGAACAGACTGGTGTGGATGGTACCTGCCCATGGCTGCTCCACCAGCACGTCCCCTGCTTGTCCCCTCCCAATGCCGGGCACCCGTGCAATCGCACGGCCATGGGAATGCTGAAGGGAACCTGCCCAGTTGGGTTTTGCTGGCACATAAAGAAACCCTATAGGAAACCGTACCTGCCAAAGCGGATGTCCCTGCAAACAGCAGAGAGAACAGGCGAGAGGAGCCCATGGGGGCTCAAATCTGCACCGGGATCTGCCCACTCTGCTCTGGAGAGCAGCACAGGCTCAAGTGAGTCCTGTCCCAGGTAGCCACAGTCCCATGGACACGGCAGGAGCCCTGTCTACCATGGCAGCCCAAGCCCCTACATCAGACCTCATCCCTACCAGTGTCCATGATCTCAGCATCCTACAGGCGTGGGACAGGCTCCGACTGTCCCAGAGAAGAGCTACCCCCTCCCCTCTCAGGCCACCCCAGCAGTGCTGCAGCCTGGTCCCCAAAGGCAGCTGCAGGGTTCTCACCATCCACCCATCCCCACAGTTCTACAGCAGGAGACAGCCAAGTTAACACCAAATCCAGCCATCCCCATGGACTTGGTGAGCACAGAAGGCTGCTGTTTGCCCCCTCCAGCCCCTGACCATGAAGCCCAGATGCCACTAACACAATTCATATTCCCTCTCCTTCCCCTTAGGAGGTGTTAAACCCAGTTTGGACTGAATGAAGATACGGGTTTATGTCTTGACCCCTACCTCCTGCCGTTTGCCTGCACCCCTGCCTGTCCCGTTTGACCTGATGCGAAAGGACCCCAGAGCAGAGGGTGACAGCCAGGGCAGAGGGGAGAGGGGCTGACATCCGCTCTCCCAGCCACCGAGGAGACAAGAGACACTTTCAAAGTGACACTCGCAGGGTCTCCAAGTGTCTATTTTCATCTCCCCGTGTTTACAGGGAAAAGACAGAGGTGTCAGCACCGCAGCCTGGCGATGCTTCAATCACCCCGTAATTACTGCTGGGGAAGGGGGGGGGGACGTGCAGGGGGGCAGCCAAGGAGACAGCTGCTGCTGCTTAAAATCTGTAACCTCTGCTGTCAGTTCAGCTCCATCCGAGCCGCTCTGCTGTGCTGAGTGCGGGCTGGCACCCCTGGGACAGGACGGGATGCGGCGGCTTCCCGAGGGGAAGGGGACGGCGATGCTGCCCATGGGAAGATGCTGCTGGTGCAAGGTTGGGGCCAAGCGTGGCCTGCTATGGGTTCATCACAGGGAAAGGGTTTTCCCCCTTCCTCCCCCATCAGTGCGTTGAGGGGAGGAAAAGGGAAAAGGAAAGGCGAGAGCCGAGGGGAGGAAAAGCCGCAGCTGAAGGCAGCGCTCGGCTCCTTTGGCAGCAGCCGTCCCCTCCTTCCCGCTTCCTCCCCACTGATTCAATTTACTTCACTTAATTAGCCCCCCTTCGGAGTTAAAAAGATAATTTGATAATGAGGATGTGAAAGGCGGGGGAGGCAGCACCAGGCTCCTGCCTGCAGCCAAGAGCCTCCGGCTGAGCCGTGCCCCCCCCAGCCGGCTGCAGCGCCACTCCCCAGCACCCCATAATTAGCCACCGTCCTCCCAGTAAAACAAATATGGCAAAACCGAGTTAATAGGGCTGGAAAGGGTGGTGGGGGCACGCTCAGCTCGCCCCTCGCCCATTAGGCCTTAATGAAGTTCAATTAGGAGCTTAGTAAAAATCAATGCAAATGAGTTTTGCTTTTCTCCCACTCCCCGGGTCTGGGAGGTGAGGGAGAGGAGGCACCTTTGCTGCCACCTCTATGGCCTTGGAGGAGGTCATGGTCATGGAGGAGTCTTGCTGTGCTGCCTGTGCCTCAGTTTCCCCTGCAGAATGGGTTCCCTGAAGAGAAGGAGCTCCCTGCGCTGCCCCAAGTAACCTGCACAACTCAAGCTCATCGGGCGTCCACATGCTGCTGGGATTTAAGGGATCATGTCCCACCTGCAAACCCAGGTCCTGTCTCCTTCTGTTCTAACACTATTGGGGTCCAAAGTGCTCCTGGCAGTGAGGTGGTGGAGCCGCCCCGAGCTGCTCTGCATCCCAAAACCAGGTGGGTACCAGCAGCATCCTCCTGCTCCATCCTGCTCCTGCCCCATCTCTCAGAGCAGATTTCTGGGAGGTTTCTCTTAATCCCCAAGAGCAAAATGGGGGCAGGATGTTGCTCACAGCAAGGGGGAAACCCCACTGTCAAGGTCTGGTTCTGGTACATGAAGCACCCAACCTTGTTATCCCCACAGCAAGCCCGGTCCTCCTGCATCTGCCGGCACACACAGAGCACCGATCGCTTGGCAATGTCACACAGGAGACAGACATGACAGATAAATGGGGTTTAGAGAAATTATTGAATGCTGAAGGGTCACTAGAGCTTGTCAGTGCCTCTTAGAAAAATAAACCAGATTTTGACAAATTACTCAGCATCCTGCATGCAAATGCACAGGCTGGTGCGTGCGGGGCTGGGGTTTCGTTTTCCTTCCTTCTTTTGGCTTTAATTTGGTTATTCAAACACACATCAAATGATTTGGGGTTTTAGTTCTCACCTCTCGGAGCTGATGCTCTCTGGTGGCCTGCAGTGGGGAGGGGGACCACAGGCTGAGCCTTACCAAAATATGTGCTGCTGCTCTGCACAGAGGGCAAGTGTAAAGAAAGGGAGCATTTAATTAGGTATTAATGAGATTGAAAATGAAAGAGCAGGGGTGAGGAGATGGGAAATGATGCTGCGCAACCTTGATACTTAGTTCTGCACGGGGCTGCAGAGATTGCCAATGAAGTTGATCCTAATGGATGATCAATACTAAGAGTCACAGCCTCAAAAGCATGGGTAAATCAAAGAATTGGCTTTAAAATCTCTCAGTGACTCGCATTGGCCTTCTGTGCTTTGTACCTGTATTGCAGAGCCTTGCGCCCTCCAGGACCTCCCATGAGCATCTTCTCACTGGAGACAAGTCTCACCCAAGACCTGGGTCTTTGGTGGTTCCGAGGCTGGTGCAAGCAGTGGCACTGGCAGCGAGCAGGTCTTGGGTGAGACTTGTCTCCACATCCCACCAGCGTTTTCCCTTTTGTGTTGTTTTTAGGGCAGGGGTGGCACTGTTCATGGGTCACTGCTCACCTCTGGACTTCATCCCAACAAAGCGGTTCTCCACGATGTCGATGCGCCCGACTCCATGCTTGCCCCTGCCAAGGAGAAGGGAGATTGCAGCATCCACAGCAGGACACAAGCAGAGGGTCAGAAGGGTGAACAATAGGGGATAAACCCTAAATGACAGCGTGGCCAGCCCCTGAGAGCACTGGTGCCCATCAGTAATGACCCCCATGCAGGGCAGGTGACAAGGAGATGGATTTTCTTTTTCCTCTCCTCCTGGCTGTGCCACCATCCTCGATTGCCACTTGGGCCACTGGAAAACAGACCAAGCAAGGAGGCAGGATGCTCCACAGCTGTATTCCCAATGGCCGAAGTCATTTTAAAACCACTTAATTAACACTTAAGAAGTGAATGGAAAAAGTTCATTCCTATTCAGTGTGGGGGGATAAAGGCAGAGGCACAAAGGAGGATGGCATTTAGCATGGGATGGGAGGAGCGGGTGCCCTCGTGGGTGCTGCTGTACTCTTGTGCCAGCTAGCAGGAACTGGGCATGGGGTGGCACAGGGCAGAAAATCACAAGGTGATAGACTCAGCCAAGTGTGTGTCCATGCCCCCAAAACCCCAACTCTACACCCAAAAGGGACATGGAGTCCCCACGGGCATGCAGGGTGAGGTGATGCCCCCAGGATGCAGGAGCTAGAGTCTGGACTGAAGGGTATCCTGCAGGTAGGGGTGCCAAAGGGTGCCAAAGCCCCCCTTCACCCAGCCATGCAGATGGGGCACACAGTAGATGCAGGGGATGTTAATAAGACTTTTTACCCCTCCTCATGCACAGGGAGCAAAGCCCTAAATACCCCCTGTGCTCCTAGCCTCAGTGCCCAGCTCCGCTTGTTGGCATGACCGATACAAGTGGGACACAACTAGAACCCAGCCGGGGCCATCACATCCTCTCACTGCCTACCACTACCCATTGTGCTCACTGGGGTGTGCCTGCTCCCAGCATCCCACTTCCACCCCACACACTGGGTACCACGGGGATGCTGCCATCCGGGGTGTGTGTTTGGGGGGGCAGCATGCAGGGGACACCGTGGCACTCACGCGATGTCATTCAGGTACACGAAGAGCTCCAGTGCTGTGCAATGAGTGGCTCCATCCCCGGCATTGGTGACCTTCACAGGGACACCTGCGGAGGACAGGCAGGATCAGCCGGTGTCAGGATCCCCCCTCTGGAACATCACCCCGCAGGCGTTAAATAGATGTGACAGATATGAACTCTAAATAACTTCTTAAAAAGGCATATCCAAGCTGGTACAGGGGGGAGGTTGGGGGGGGGCCCACCTCGGGAGAGAAGTGAAATAAATAAATAAAAAAGGCCATAAAAATGTCCGTCCTCCCCCCCCTTTTTCCCCCTCTTTTCTCCTTCTCTCTTTTTTAGGGCCTGTGAAATTGCAACCAGGCCCTTAACTAATTGAATTTCACGCTCCGCAATTGTCTTACGGCGCAGCACCTTCTGTCCCACCAGCTCCTACCCGCGTTGGGGACGGGGGGAGTGTGACAAATGGGTGTCCGTACCCCCCCCCTCCTTCCCCTACCAGCATGGGGGGTGTCTATAGGGGGACCCCTGCGCTCGCACACGCATGCACACGCACCCCGCGGCGGGGTGCTCCCCGCCATGAATTCATTATCGCACCTTTTCTTTTCCCTTTTTCCCCCTTCTTTTTCCCTTAATTTTTTTATTTGAAGGGCACTGGGCAGGAGCTGGGGGGGGGGGGGTTGATGCTGAATAGAAAAGAGGCATTTTTCTTTAGCGGTGTGAAATGAGCAATAAATGTATTAGGAAGCTGACAAGGGGGCTGCGGGGCCCACAAAGAAAAGCGGTGCGGAGTTGGAGGCTAATCCCCCCTCCATCTGCCCTCCTCATTACCATTTAACGCGCTATCAGTTGCCAATCAGCCTCAATGCCTCCCTTTCTAGTCTTTATTACCCCCGCTACAGCCCTGTCTAGTGATGGGGGCTGTCAGCTCCCCCGCCTTGCACCAAAGCACACCCCCCCCCTCCCTTTAAACCCCCTATTTTCCAGGGGTTTATAAACTCAGTTGTAAATTACTATTAAATGTAACTCGCGGCAATAATGAACCTTAAGCTGCTTCTCGGCGCGGGCCCCCCCACTCTGCGCCCTCCCCTCGCCCCGGCTCTTTCTATTCGCATCCTCTGGTGGGGAATTGGCCGGGGTGCGCTCGGCAGAGAGCCGACGGGGCTGGGGAAAGCTGCTTAGCCTTTAAAATAGTTAATAATTAGATTAAAACTTCAAATAAATTAACTAGGGGCTGAATGGGCCGCTGGGGGGGGGGGTTGCTGCTCGGTGCAGGGGGATCATTATCATGGAGCAGGGATGCTGGTGGAGGGGAGGGGGTGATCCTGCTTGGGCTGGGCTCGCTGCTGCTGCTGCTGCCAAGGATGGATGGTGGCAGGGGGACTGCGTGGCTGCCCCATGTCCCCTTCCCTTGGGTGACGGCTCCAGGGCTGGGCCTTGCTGCTCGTCCCAGGGGATGGAATGGGGTCTCCCCGTCTTCATGCAATGCTGGTGGCACCACTGGACGCGTCCTGCTGGACCGTCTCCCAGGCTGTGGCACTGGCAAGGACACCTTTATGCCACAGAGCAAGAGAGGGACCCTGTGCCCACTGCACCTTGATGGCTGGGGAAGGGGCTCGGACCCCTTTCTGCTCTTGGGGGGGGGGGGGTCACATCAAGCCCCTTGAGATGTCCCCAAGACCCTCTGCACAAGTCAGAGACCCCCAACACCCTGCATGCATCATCCCAAGCCCTGATGCCACAAGCTGGGGCTCGCCCTGGCTGCCTCTGGTCCTCACTGGTGTTTGCCTTTGGGGGACAGAAGACCAAGGGGCTGTAAGGACACTCTTACCCCTCTCAAACTTGATCTCCAGCACATCCGGGGTGTCGGGAGAGGTGGCTGGATCACGGGTCTTCGTGTAGAGCCCAGGGGGAGCCTGACTCTGCAGGAAGGGGAAGGGAAGGGAAGAGAAGAAAAGAGAGTCAATGGCATTGCCATGGCCAACACTACCAGCAACCCCATCCCTGGCCTACATTCCCCATCCCCGGTGTATAACCTCCATCCCTGATGTGCATCCCCCATTCTTAGCATACAGTCCCCATCTCTGGTGTATAACCTCCATCCCTGATGTGCATCCCCCATCCCTCGCATACAGTCCCCATCCCCGGTGTATAACCTCCATCCCTGATGTGCATCCTTCATCCCTAATGTACAGTCTCCATCTCTGGTGTATAACCTCCAACCCTGATGTGCATCCCCCATCCCTAGTGTACAGTCCCCATCCCCGGTGTATAACCTCCATCCCCGATGTGCATCCTTCATCCCTAGTGTACAGTCCCCGGCCCCGGTGCGAATCCCCCATCCCAAAGCACGGGGCCAGCACCGCACAGCACCGGTGCTTACCCGGGCCCCGGGAACAAAGGGGTTGGAAGAATCAGCCATTTTTTCCCCTCAACTTGATCTCATCTCTCCCTCCGCCGCCCCCTCAGCTGGAGGCGGGATGGCTGCGGAGAAGCAAGTCAGGCAGGGAAAAGCGGGATGCGAGCGGCAGGGTGGGCGCCCGCACGTCCCCGCGTCGGGGACCGGCTCATTCCATGCTGACCGAAGAAACTAATGAGGAGGCCTGACCCCAGCAGGTGCTCCAGGCACACCGGCTCTTTCATGGTGTCCCCGGGGTTAATACACACAGGGGAAAATAGAGGAACGAAACAAAAACCCATTTCAGAGCACATCAACCTTTATGTATATTGGGTTTTTTTTTCGCCCCCCCCTCCCCTTAGATTTATGGGAAAGTGGCATCTTATCGCTGTCGGAGCCAGGCCACCGGAGGCTCGGGTGCTGAATTGCTGCAATTGAAGTGCGTGCCAGAAGAGAGGGGGGGAAATGTAATTAAAAGCAAAAGCTTTCCATCCCAGAGAGCAAATGCTTTGCAATTTCGTCTGACCCCAAAACATCTTAGGACCGGCGTTTGCAAAGCCCTATCTCTAAAGGGATTTCCACCCACCCCCCCCACCACCATGCAGCTACAGCTATATGAGGTGGAGGGGAAACTGAGGCACGGAGCATCCAATGCTGTGGGAAGGGAGGAAACAGTGAGCAAGCGAACCACAGAGCAGGGCTGTGCTTGACCAACATTGGAACGTTCAAAGGAGCCTCCACTGACCTAAAACCCCCTGTGTAAGCACCACAGGTGGAGGTTCTCCAAATCAAGCTGCTCCTGTAACTGGTTTAGTGATGGGAACCTCGTATTTCCCCTCAAAATGTGGCTGGTTGGAGATGGGGCTCTGAGCATCCCTGGGCAGCAGGGCCCTGCCTGCACTTGGGGCTGCCCTGGTTTCTCCTCTCCTTTATAAAGCACAACTCTTCTCCTGCTCGCTTTTCCTCCCTTCTCTCCCCCTTTCCAATTAAAGGACGAGGTAGAAAGCCAGGGAGAACAGAAAACCAGCAGTGATTGCTGTAAAACAATTTCAAGCTTTTTAAAGGGAAAATAAATTCCTTTGCAGAAGCTGTTTTTTATCTGATATTTTTGAGGATGGGCAATAAGCATTTCAGTGAAAACTGCCTTTTTTTTGTCCCTCACTAAACAGCAAAGCACACCAGGGACCCCTCACCTCACCGCACACCCAGGACACACATCCCAGCAGCAACTGCTGCCAAACCCTAGGAACACAGACGCAAATCCCCAGCAAAACCACTCCGAGGTGCCCATTTTGCCTCGGTTTTGCTCCTTTTCCCCTTGTTTTAACCACAAAGCGCCTCCCCAGTGCCCCCCGCGCACAGATTACACGCGCTGAGGATTTCAATTTTACATCGGCTGGCCTTTCCTAGCCCTGATCACACTGATTAACCAGACAAACCTGCACGAGATGATGGAAAACTTGGAGTTCAAAAGGAAAGATGGGGGGGGGAAGACTGGAAAGTATTAAAAACTCTTTACTAAACATTGGAAGTCAAAGTCAGGCAGTTTCCAATTTTCCGAGCCAACTATGAAAGCCCCTATTAAATAAAATAACTAAATAGAAATAAAAGTGACATTTGGCTTGCATTCCATCATTACGGGTGCGAGGCTGTCCTCTTTTTATTCTCCCTCCTAAAAGCACAGTTCAAATGACAAATAGTTTGTTGCAGTGTATCAATGCCTTCTATTTATCCCTCCCCGCAGGGGGGCTAGTCCTGCAATGTCATCTTTAAAGGGGAAAAGGGGGGGGGGAAAGGGGGGAAAAAAGGGGAAGAGTGTGTGGAAAGAGAGAAAGGGAGGGGGGGAAGAAAGAAGCAAGAAAAACGGGGCAAGAAGAGAAGAAATTGGAAGCAAATGGTCCATGAAGTAAACCATGATGCAGAGCTATCGATGCCGCAAATGGTTTATTCATCCGGCTGATATTGTTGTGCCCGGGCCTGAATGAACTCTTTCAGAGTGCCATATGAAGTTAAAGCAAGTAAATTTCTATCTTTCTCCGCATTAGCTGCCTCATTGCCCTTCAATCGGGCCTCACAGAGGCAGAAAATAGCTCAACCATCTGCTTTCAAATCCCTGCGTTTGGCAGGTCCCGGGGGTTTGGGGAGGGGAACCCACAGTGCCTGGCACCCCGAATCCTGCCACGGTGCCCAGTGCTGCTTCCCGGGATGGGGAAGGGGATGGTGGTGATGCCATGCTCCTGGAAGCCACCTCAGGTGCTGGCGGAGGGAGAGGTACCCGAGTGGAGGATGCTCAAGGGGGTCAGGGCACTGGTTTGCCCTGTTTTCCAAGCTGGCTTTGGGAAGGAAGCAGGCTTGGCAAAGCCTTGGGATTGGGGGTCTTCCCCGAGAGGTGCTGGATGTAGAGGGATCAGGATGGGTGCACAAGGAAGGGCACGGGCAGTCCTCCACTAGCTCCAGCTACAGGCATGAAAACCCACCCCTGTGCCAACTGGGCTGGAGGAAGAGCCCCCCCCGTCCCCGAGGACCCAGCTTTGCAAAGCCTGACCCACAGACACCCCTCCAGAGGGCACTGAAGAGGGAGCAGGACCCCTTTTCCACCTTCCTCTTCCTCGCATCCCTGCCTGAGGCACGCGCCTGTGGTGCGCAGGCTGCGGGCGCTGAGCTCCATCCAGCTCCTGTCTCTCTCCCCCTCCTCTCCCTGACTGTCTAATTAGCACTGATGGATAGTTTCAGGAGCATCGTGACCCGCTGGAGCATGAACCGTGCAGGCAGGGGCCAGCAGGCAGCCGGACCACGAGCACTGCTGGAGGCAGCCGGGGCTGGACCCACGCATAGGATCAGATACGGACAAGACCTTTAAGATCATCCAGGAGTGATGTGCCATGCTCACAGACACCCATTGCCACCAGGCTCCTAGCCCTATTGCTAGGCAATGCTGCCCGGGATCTGGTGGTCCCAAGGGTCCAAAGAATCGCTCCATGCAAGAGGATGTTTTATCCTGCATCCCTTTTGATATTGGGGATGGGAAAGCACGGAGGGACCTGCAGGCACAAGCAAGGAACCCGAGCTGCAGGGGCCAACCCAGACCTCCGCCACCAGCACCTCATCTGTCTAACTGCTCCTTTCTTGCTGCCCCATGACATTGTCCCCTCCAGTGTCACCCTGAAACGGTCCCTTCCCCTTTTCACATCGGTGGCAATTAACGTGCCGGGAGAGGCAGCAGGGCCTCGGCACCATGGAATTCCCAATTAGGCTGCAAACACACGAGACACCCCGGCCCTGTGGCTGTGATCCATTACCTTGGGGTTCTCCAGGATCCCGGCTTCGTAGCTGCAGCAGGCAGGGAAGGAGAAAGAAATCACTGCACCTGCAACCCCAAACCCCAGCAGGACAATCCCCCCCCCCCCAGTCCCAACCACCTCATGAGGATGGGTGTAAATACATGTAATGGGTCTCCAGGGGCTTTTAGCAGCAACCCTGCAAGGAGTACCAAGCTTGGGAGATGGATGCTGCCATGTGGGACATGGTCAACGGGGCAGAAAGGGAGGTTGGAGGTTTTGGGGTCACTCCTACCCAGGATGTGATAGGGCAGCTCTGTGGGTACAAAGAGCTGTCCTGGCCATGCAGCACAAGGGGAAATGGAGCCCTCAGGATCTGGGTCCTCACCCCATAAGAGCTCCCCACCTGCCTGGCCTCTCACCTTATGTGCATGAGGTTTTCATCCATGCTCCAGGGTGTCTGGGGCGTCACGGGCACCGGGATCCCATGTTTCTGCAAAGGGAAGAGGAACAGAGAGGGAGCGAGACAGCCCACAGGGAAAACCAGCCCATGACAGCACCAGCTCCTGCTGGGATCAACCCAAAAGCAAGGTGGGCATCCCTATTCCTGACCCTGGGCAACATCAGCTCCCACCATGAGGATTGCCTTGGTGATCAGGGACATGTTGTGACTGGAAGGAGAAGGAGCCCAGGAAGCACCCCAGGACCCCCAGCGATGGAGATGCCAGCAGGGATGCTGTGTGCTTTTCCCAGGTCCAGTATGGTGCATTCCCCCAGTTGGGCTCCTCAGCAAGAGGAGGTGACATGGGGACAGAAGTCCCCACAACCACCAGATCCTTTGCAGCCTGCACAGGGCTGATGCTGAGGACAGGGCACAGCACGCTCATCCGCACAGCCTCATGCAGACACGCAGCGGCATTCCCGGGAGCCCACGGTGCCCACGGACACACGGCCCCTCTCGGCTGCCTCCCGGCGCAGTGCCGAGCCCAGCTCCCTAACAAGGTCACAGCGTGCTCCATTATCCGCTGACATTTCAATGGGGGAAATTGCCTGTGAAGACGAGGTGAAGACACCGGGGAATTAGAGGGAGAGGGGATGGTGGTGAGCAACAACCGGAGCCAGCGGGAACATCGCCCACCCTGCCACAGCGAGCCAGGGATGGAGGATGCAGCGCGGGGCTCCTGCTGTGCCCTGTGGGGTCTGTACATCCCCAGGCAGAGCAGTGTCACCACAGCAGGGATGTCAGCCAAGGGCTCTGCCACGAATAGAGGAGCAGGAGCTGAGGAGACTCCTTGTTTGCCAGGAAGAGTGGAGGAAATGCTTGTGGTCGTTAAATTGTGGTCATCGACCCAATCACCTGAGATAGGAGCAAGGTTCTGAGGTGCCTGCAGAGGGACTGACAGCTCTGCTCCATCCCACTGGGCTCTGCCTGCTTGATGGCTCATCCTGGAGCAGCATCCAGGAGAGCTTCACCTTTCTCATGAAGGTGTTTTGGCTTTGGCTGGTTGTGGGGATGAACTGGGAGCAGGAGCAAGGCTGGGTCCAGCCCCTGGGCAGCAAATCTACAGCAAGAGCTGGGCCACAGCGACACGGATCCTCTCTTTCCCCAGCATCGGCAGAGCCCCAGATGTCATCATGTTATAACTCCCCGAGCACTGAGGCGAGCACATCAAGGACCTGGCCACTCACCACCCTCTCCTGAGCATGAAAGAGAAGGGAAACCCCTGTTGTTTTTAACACTGCACATAACCAGAGACCAAAAGGTACTACAGACCCTCAACCTTTCCTCTTTGAGCGGGGCCCCAACCCATTCCATTTCCCTTTCCTCCCCCCAACTTCCAAACAAAGCCCGAAGAAAACCCCGTCAAACAAACGCCCCAACCCCAAAACACATGTTCCATTTTCCATATAATAAAACCGCGGCGCTCTTAATAACTCCCCTATTTGACAATTTGTTTGGCAACATATGGAAAGCTCTCGTAAACTCGCCCCTTCATAATACAACAGCAGATGGCAAACACAATCCTCGACACGCCGCTCTCAGCGGCCCTAATGGGCTCGGAGGGCTCCTCTCCCCGCACTGCATCCCTCTGGCTCCACACCTCGCCTTCGCAGGGCTCACCCAGGCAGCCTCGATGGCAGCTACTTAAGAGCTCAAGTAATTTTCTGGTTTATGCACAGAGCTGCCTTTTCCCTTTTGATTGATTGAGCCGAGTTGTCAAGCATTGCCACGAAGTCGCGGAGGAAGAAAGGTACCCTGGTGGGCGCGTAAAAACCTGATGCAAAACTTCTAATATGTTTTATTGCAACTTGTACTTCAAAAAGGAAGGGACAACAAAGGTGAATGGATTTGCTTTGTCTGTTACGCAAGTCAGGGAGCTGGGACCCGTTTCCTTGGAAAGCAGGTTACATGAATAGCCAGGTAATTATGGAGCTTTTAAAAGTAAAGAGAAAAAGAAGGGGTGGGGGGAATAAATCCCAACCAGCAGCTCCAGCGTCGTGCTGCGGGGATGCTGTGCAGGGCTTGCAAGCCATGGTGAGCAGCCCCAAGCATCCCACAGCTGAGCCTAGCATCCCGCATCCATCCCAAGCATCCCACAGCCACACTGAGCATCCCGCATCCATCCCAACCCCGGTTCCTACCTCGGCATAGTCCATCAGCTCGCGGCGCCCAGGGAAGCGCTGGTAAAACTCAGGCATCCTCCATGGTGCGATGACCTGGTGGTGGGAAGCAGCAGCATGAGATGAGAAGCTCCCGGGCCCCCTGTCAGCCCCTTGGCCCCCTTTTCCTCCCCCCAAGCTCCCACATAGGAAAGGGCTCGCTGGGGGAACAAGGTCCCACAGGCTGTTAGTCCCACAGCTGAAATCTAATCCCAGTGTTCAGGGATGGAGTAACCCAAACCCCTGACCCTAACAAGGCGCTGGATGCAAGGGGGAAACAGGCAGCATCGATTATCTGGCAGCTGCCTTGGTACTGTTTCCTCCGTGGCCTCATGGTGTTTGGGGTAAAAACAGGTCAATTAAGGATCATTACAGCCCCCTCAAATGCCAAAACGTGGCTCTGTGCAGCTGGCAGATTGTTAAAGTGAAGCACGGCCACTTGCATCGGTGTTAAAATTCCCCACCGGCTGGGGAGGGGGATAAAAGCCCGGGGATGGGGCCCCAGGGGGCAATTTTGGGGGCCTTACCTTGATCTTAGGACATAGAGCGTAGCAGGTGAGCTCGAACCGAACCTGGTCGTTGCCCTGAAACATCAATGGGAGATGCTGAGGGTGCATGGGAGGTGGGTGCCCTCAAGCTGGTCCAACTGATGGGGGATGAAGCATCATCCCTGGACCACCTCACTCAGAGCCATAGAGGACCCTCAGGAGAGGAGCATGACCTGGCAGGGCTGCAGGTTTGGATTTGGGGAAAAAAGCTGAAAAATCGGTTGGAACTGCTAAAAAAAGGAAAGGAGCATTAAAAGTGCAAATGATGAAACAGCAGCTCCGTGGCTTCATCCATGGAGCTTGGAGGTGAATGAGCTGATGGGTGCTGGCAGAGCAAGTGTGTGTGACAGCACCTATATGCAGCCTCTGACACTCTGAAGTCTTCCATGCAACACTGGAGACCTCTGGCATGGTGGGCAAGGACCCACTGTTTCCCCACTCCTGCACAAGGCCAGGACCAAATTCCCCTCAGCAGAGAATGCCACTGGGATGGGGTGGGATTGCTGGCAATTCTCATTGGAAAACCAGGGATGAGGACCCATCGATGTCTTCCATTCCCACAGCAGGAGGGGATGAAGGATGCCATGACCTGGTCTAGCTCTGTGCAGTGGGATCACTCCTGGTCCCTCTCTATGGCTGGTTTAAACCCAAAATCACCTTTCCTGGTACTCCTGATGGCTGGGTGTGCAGAACCCTGATGCAGCTCATTCACCCAAGCGTGGAATTCTTTCCTGGGCTGACACTGAAAAAACCTAAAACCTGAACGAGCAGACACCCAGATTGGAGGATTTCACCCCTGCAAGCATCAGAGGACACACGGAAGGAAAGGGCAAGCTGGGGAGGAAGACCATGGTGTGCTGGAGGATGCAGCAGCTCATAATTAAATAGCTCTGAACATCCCTTTATCTTAATTGGCCCATGCTGATGAGGTCCCCCTAATGAGGGCAGGTAGCCAGGAAGGGGTGAGGAGTTTATTGCTTCCAAGGGAATAGCGCTCACCAAAACCTGTTTCCCACCAGCTCCAAGGGGCCTAAGGACCCCCCTCCACACCTCCTCTTGGCCCCATTCTGGAGGATACATTTACAACCGGGCTGGGAAATCCCTGAGGACTATTACACACAAGCAAGTACATCCACCAAAGCACTCATTTCCCTTACAGGCCCAAAACAAGCCCATCTGCTCGGGCAGTGGGGACACCGCAGATGGTCACATTTAAGGCTCCAGGGCCAGGATTGAGTTACCCACAGTCAGTCCTGCCTGTGCCTGTGACTTAATGGCTTGGGGAGTGGGAAGAGCCTGGAGAGCACCCGAGGGTGCCCCTGTGAGTAGGGACATACATGCTGGTGGTACCCAGGAGCAAAGAGGACATCATCGCATTGGGAGTCTATTCCCATTGAGCGAGGGCTTTCAAGAGGGGGCTGCTGGAGATGGGTGACATGGATGGGGAAGGGGTATGGGGAAGCCACTGCAGCAGGAATGAGTTATCCCAGCCCTGGAGCCCCACAGTTACTTCTCTGCCCCATCTCCCCCCTGCCAGCATGCCCCTTGGCTATCTCCTGGCTGCACCTAACATCCCTCTTCTAGCAGGGCCCTCCCTATAGCCGGAGACACTCAAACCAGCCCCCCCAACCCCAGCCCCTCGCATTGAGACTTAAATGGACACCTCACCTTTGTTCCTGGTACAAAACAAGCAAGGTCTACACTTTGAGTCCCTTCAGGATGGGGAGCAAGGGGCACCTGGCAGGTCCTGTGTGCACCCACAGCACCCAAGGGCCCTGCACAGTCTTCTAGTGACAGTGCCACCTTGCTCCTGGTGTCCCAGCACAGGGCAGGGGCTGCAGGTGCTGGGGGGGGGGGGCACATAGAGGATTCCTCCATCCCGAGCATCCTTTCCACGGTCTCTGGCTGCCTCTAGTGGCAACGTAGCCTCCCTGCGGCCGGCGGGGACAGCGGGGGATGGAGACGGGGACGGGAGCCAGGATGGGGATCGGGATGAGGACCGGGATCCCCGCATCCTGCCCGGGGTGCCGGCTCGGCTCCTGTCCGTAGCAGCTTTCAGACAGCAGCTACCAAAAGCAGTGTTTGGCCATGACCCAAAAACCCTTCCGATGGGGAAATGGAACCGAAATTGGGCAGCGGATTCCCCGAAACAAGAAGGAAGTGTCGAAACGCGGTTGGGCTTTACACAAAACACTGTGCACCCCTCCTGGCACCCACAGCTTGGCCAATGGACTGACCAGACCCACCCTGATACCCCCCATCCTCCCTTACCTTGCCGGTGGCCCCGTGGGCGACGTGCTGGGCTCCCTCCCGCTGGGCCACCTCCACCAGCCCGCGGGCGATGCAGGGCCGAGCCAGCGCCGTGCCCAGCAGGTACCGGTCCTCATAGAGAGCGTTGGCCTGCACGGCGGGCCAGATGAACTGCTCCACGAACTCCTTGCTGACATCCTCGATGTAAACCTGCGGGGATGGAGGGGGCCTTGCGATGGGAGGGTGGCTGCAGGGAGATCCCACTCATCCAGTGCAGCCAAGGGTCCCTTCACCTCCCCTTTCCTCCATTGCTTTGGAGCAAAACCTCTGGGAAAGGGATTCCTGGCACTGCCCACACTCCCTGCAGTGGCCCCAGCCATGGGATGCGAGACCCCAAGGCTCAGCCCCACAGCAGTGAGCAGAGGATGCTCAGAGCCCGCCCCAGGCACCCAGAGGGAGGGGGCACTGTTACCTTTTTAGCCCCCAGTGCCAGAGCTTTCTTGCGTGCTGCCTCAAAATCTTCCTTCTGCCCAATGTTGGCCTGGAATGGGGGGAAAAGCTCAAAGCCGAGTTTGAAAGGAGACCACAAAACACAGCGTGAGCCCAGCCTGGAACAGGGCATCATGCACGGCACAACAGAGCCCATTGCCGGCCGGGCTTGAGGCCACTCAGGATGGGTTTTCCCTAGGATGACAACCCATGGGGCCCCATCACCCGCTGCCAAGCCCCTTGGCTGTGCCCAGCACACTGCCCTCATTAGCAAAGGGTTATTTGCTGGCAGGACAGGATGTACTGCCCAGGGCTGACAGCTCAGCAGAGCAGCACCCAGGCTGTGCTGGGGTTTACCAGGGAGAGCAGGGTCACGCCACGGACGTGCACACACCAGGACCCCATCACCCACTGAGGTCTCTAGACCCATAGCCCAGCATCCCCTCCCTCCCCAGCCCCTGGGGACAGGGTCCACGTGGCAGTGCTCAGCACAGAACTCACCAGGTAGGCAATGACACCATAGCCCTGCTCCTTCAGCCACACCAGGATGCACGAGGTGTCGAGGCCCCCACTGTAGGCAAGCACCACCGTGCCCTTGGTCTGAGCCATGGTGCTAGCAAAGCAAAGGGATTCATGAATGGGTTGCCCAGGGAAGCTGTGAGTGCTCCATCCCTGGCAGTGTTCAAAGCCAGGTTGGACAGAGCCTTGGGTGCCATGGTTTAGTGTGAGGTGTCCCTGCCCATGGCAGGGGTTGGAACTGGATGATCTTGAGGTTCTTTCCAACCCTAACTATTCTATGATGGCCCCAGCCCCTACACTTGCTCGGCACAGGGATGCTGCAGCCATCAGCTATGAAACACTTCCCAGTGCCCTGGACTGGCCATGGGCCATCACAGTCCAGCCAGGTGCTGAGGGCTCTCACAGGGTGAGATGTTCTGGGCATCACAAACATTATCTAAGGGGTGAATAACCAGGAAGCAAGAAGCACAACCCACAGCAAACTAAACACCATCAGTGGCTTTAGTAGGTAGAAGAGCACACGGTGGTGCTGGGACAGGCTCTCTGATGAAGAGTGAGGACAGGAGGAAGAGCCATATCCAGGCTGCAGCTCCCAGCCGTGGAGAGCACCCTGCCTGCATGCCATCCAGGGTGATGGAGCACGCCAGCACAGTGACAGAGGTCCCCTTTGCTCTTACCTTTGCTCCACGCAGCTCTCTCAGCACAGCCTGCCCTGTGCTCTGCAAGTACCCTGCAAGACCGGGGGCCAGGACTCAGCCGTGGGGGAGATGCAGCCCAATGCCTTGTTCAGGCACGACAAGGCACATCAGAGCCCTGTGCCAGAGGCACTGCCGCAGCAGATGGGTGCAGCACCCACCAGCACTGCCCAGCCCCCAGTCTGATTAGTGCTTATTGGGCATTTGTCTTAATTACACTGCCCTGAGGTTTCTGCCAGCCTGAAACACCTACATGGGGGTTCGGTGCCTCTCACCCTTCAGGCAAGGATATCAAGGATTTCAGCCAACGCCAAGAGGTGAAGGATGAGGCAGCCCAGAGCTCTTGGGGAGTGATGGGGGTCCTGCTGTGGGAAGGGGCCCGGGGCTGTCCTTGCAGTCCTCTGAATCCCAGGGCCCCTTGAGGAGGCGATGCCAGGTGACCCTTGGACCACAGAGCCAGGCAAATCCCATCCCATTCCTGCCGCCAAGTCAGCACAATCCTGCTGTTGCCAGTGGGGAAGGCACGGTGCCGAGCTCCCCAGCCTGGCCCACTCAGCACCTTTCCCAGCAGGATGAGGTTATAGCAGGGTGTAACCCAGCACCCCGGTCCTGCCAGCACGGTGTGGGGCCAGCATCCCACAGGGCAAAGCTTGGAGCCGGCGCAGGATCTGGCGTGCTCCTGCCAGTTTCTTGCTGAAAAGCAAAGGGATCTGGCAGCCCCGTAACCACAGCTCAGCTCCCTGAGCCTGCCCGTGCCCGTTGTGCTGCTTGCACAGCACCCAGCTTGTGCAACCCGTGTTTCCCTACAGCCAATGCACTGAGCTGGGGAGGCTCAGCCAGACCCTTCCTCTCCGGGGCGTTTACAGGAAGGCAAACACAGTTCCCAGAAGTGCCCAGCCCAAGCGTGGCCCTGCACCAGCTGGGCAAATTCCCTTCTTTACCCCCAAACCCCATCCCCGCCGCAGCATCACTGTCCTGACTCAGCACCTCTGAGACAGGGCACGCTCCCTTCACAAGCAGCAGGTTAAGGAAACACATCCAACTATTGCCTGCTCAGACATGTCCTGCTGCCCACATGATGCCCAGGGGCAGTTTATCCTGGGGACACATCCTGCATCCCAGGAACGGTGTGCGGCCACCAGTATTTCCAGCTCCGGTAACGAGGCTTGTGCCAAACCTGCCTGCTCAGGAAGGGAGAGCCCCAGATTTTTGGTGGTAGGGGATAATAAATCAGAGCAAACAAAGCTCAATGGAGGGGAATGTGGCCGGGACTTTCTCAGCCCCGATTATTATTCTGTAGCCATTTCCTTGTGGGTTAGGGCAGGGTTTTGGCTGGAGCAGCTGCGGCTGCCCTGCTCCACAGGAACACCACGTTTCTGCTTTGAAACCAAGGGAAAAGTAAGAAATCAAAGGGAAGAGGAATAAAAAGCCTGAAACTTTGATAAAGAGAGGAACCACCTTCACCAGCCAGGCTGGAAGAGGATGGGGCAGGCAGCAGCAGGGGCTCCCCAGGGGTCCCTGCAGCAGAGGTATGTGGGGCTGTGCTTGCTGGTGCTGGGTTTCACCCTAGCATCACTCCTCCATCTTAGGGGGGTCCCATCCTGCCCCCCGCATCCCCAGCCGAGCTCCCCGCTCCCCTCCCTGGGGGTGGACAAGGGGACCCCTCGCTGAGATGGGACTCACTTGGAAACCCCAAACTGAGGTAGAAGGGGCTTAACTGCACCTCCCAGCGCAGGGAAGGGGCTGGGACCCCCCTGCCCTGCTCCTACAGGGGCCAGCAAGCTCTCCACCAGCACCCAGGGGTGCGGGAGACCCGTGGCTGGGTGGAGAGGGGACAGGTCCCGCACGGCAAAGGGCCCCCTTTCCTTCGCCCCATGCCATGCCCGCACTCACCCGCTCCGGGGCCCGGCTGCCCTGGTCGCTCCGGTCCGGTGCCTGGAGCATCCTCCTCCTCCTCCTCCTCCCTTATAGCCGGGCACAGGCAGGCGGAGCCGCCGCGGGACTGTCCCCTCCGTGGGCACCATCCCCAGCACTAAGGGGGGCCGGTCCCACCGCGAGCAGGGGGAGGATGTGCCCGGCTGTAATCCGTCTGCTTTTGGTGCTGTCACCAACGTCCTCCCATTCCTGACCTCCACAGAGCACCCTTTGCTCTAGGGAACCCCACAGAGCCGCCTGCTCCAAGGAGAGAAAATGGGGCAGGCAGAGATGGGGCAGGGAGCTGTGCATAGGGCAAACCCACCTTTCCCCATTGCAGGTACCCAAGGGACCCCAGACCAGCAGCAGAGGCTGTCCTGAGGGACGGGAAGCTCCTAGCCCCAAGGACACAGCCTTTATAGGGAATGTCTGCACACCTGTGAGCTCCAGTGATGGGGATGTGACCCTCACCTAGTACCTCACCCATCATTACACCTAATGGCCCTAACCTGGGGAGCTGTGGGCTCAGGTCTTTGGGGCCAGCACTGTAAAGGAGGACTGAGCAGCTGTTTGGGACCAGCCTCAATCTGCGCCATGTGCAGAGAGGCCACGTTCTGCTCATGCTGACCAAAGGATCTGACCATGGGGCAGGGTTGCACCTTCAGATGCTGGACATTGGCCATCCAGCATTGCCCCATACAGACAATCTGCCTTCTATGGTCCAAGGCCACACAGGGAGGTGTCTAAGACAGCAAGTCAGGGCACTCCTCCCGCATGCAGAAGGAAGCTGCTTTCTTCAGGGACAGCTGATATTTAGCCACAAAACACCTTTATTTAGGATAAAAAACCCCATAAATAATTAAGAGTACACAGAAACCAAGTGGGCTAAAAAAGAAAAAAGGCTATTTCAATTTAACAAGGTTAATGCCAGGGAGCCTGAGGTTGTCCCAGCCCAGGGAAACCCACCCTGCACCCTAAGGGGGACCCTCACCGGCCTCTGTCACCCACCTCATCCCCTATCCAAGGACTGATAATGGCCAAGGCCACTCAGGGCTGTGTTTGCTCTGAGCTGCAGGTTGCGACAAACCCCGATTGCAAGAGGCTGGTGGGGAACCTCGTCCCCCCCAGGGCCCTGCTGAGTCAGGGACCAGCCAAGGGTGAAGGCAACCGAGGGGTCTGGGGGGAGAGGAAAGGTGCAAGCTCAGCTCTCCCTGAGCCGCAGTGGCGAGGGACAGGAGGAGATAAGACCCCACATCCCCTCCTGTCCCTCGGCTGTGTCAGTAGGGGTAGGGCGAGACGGAGATGATGAGGATGAAGATGCTGGGCGCCCGCTGCCTGCCCGGGGCCAGCGCCTGCACCTTGAGGCGGTGGGTGCCGGGGTCCCGCAGCGGGCGCAGGGTGAAGATGATGCCGCGTCCGTGCTGGGTGCGGAGGGCGAAGGGGCTGCCCGGCTCCCGCTCCAGCAGCGTGAAGAGGGGATGGCGGGGAAGGGCAGAGGCCTGGGTGAGGTGCACCACGGCCCGGCCGGCAGCGATGCCGAGGGGCAGGGTGAGCAGCTCGTACCGCAGCGTGGGGGGACCAGCAGAGCCGCAGTCTGGGGTGCAGAGACCCACACACAGCCTGCACGAGAGTTGGGGGATGCAGAGGGGTGTCAGAGCTGGGACACTGGGGTCCATGGTGCCATGAGGAGGGTGGGATGGGCACCCACTGCCCCGCAGCATCACTCACCCAGGGCTGGAGCCTCTCCGGTACCCGGCTGGGCACGGCGCATCCTCACACTGGGCACCTCCACGGGTGTTGAAGCACATCTGGTCCGAGCCACACTGCACAGTGCCCTCTGCACACTCATCCACATCTGTAGGCAGAAGAGAGATAGACCTGAGGGTGACGGAGTGTCCCCAGCTCCCAACCCCTGCCTGGGCCCTCAGACACTGGGGCAGAGAGACCAAAGGAGGAAGAAGGAGAAAGAGTTGCAGCCCCAAAGGGGTGACACCCAGGGCACCATGGGGAGTGCATTCACACCCCAAGGGATACAGCATCCCCCAGAGCAGGGGCATCTCCCTGCACCCCCACACTGACCATGGCAGCTCTTCCCATTGGGCAGCAGCCGGTACCCGGGGGGGCAGACGCAGCGGTAGCTGCCCGGGGTGTTCCTGCAGTCGTGCTGGCACTGCCTCAGCATCTGGCACTCATCAAGGTCTGTGGGGTGAGAGGGGTGAAGGCAAGCTGGGAGGTGTCAGTCCCCTCTGGTGCCCACTGCCCTGCAGCATCCTGGCTCTCACCAACCATCCCCAGCACAGCCAAGCCCAGAGAGACCCCAACCCCATGGGCAGGGGCTCAAACAAATGGGAGACAGGGCAGCAACTGGCACAGGAGCTGCCTTTATGGCCTCCGAACTCCCTGCAAAGCCCTTCCCTGATGCACACTCACCAGTGCAGGTGCCATTCTTCCTGATGAAGCCCATGGGGCATGGAGGACCCCGGGCACCCAGCCCCACATCCTTTGCGACCCGGCGAAGGGCAAGCTGGGTGTATAAGGACCCTCCCCAGGGGCTGCTTGGCCCCAGCCTGCCCACAGGGGTGTCCCGGTGGGTGCTGTCCGTTGTGTCCCCTCCATCCACCTCGGCTGCCCCACATTCTCCATCCGGCAGCAGGGTCCTGCCGGAGGGACACAGGCACTCATAGGAGCCCCGCAGGTTGCGACACTCAAAGGCACACGGTGGAGGAAACTGCAGGCACTCGTTTATGTCTGGTGGAGGAAAGAGATGGGGAGTTGCAGCTGGATGGGGAAACTGAGGCTGGAGCAGGGCAGGAGAGCGACTGTGACCCTGTGCCCAGCTCGTACCCAGGCATGGCCAGCCAGTGCCCAGCGAGTGGTAGCCGGGAGGGCAGACGCAGCGGTAGGTCCCCGCAGTGTTCTGGCAGAGCTGGTTGTAGCGGCAGGCGTGGGACCCCACGGCACATTCATCGATATCTGGGCAGCAGAGACAAGGTTGGGGTGATGGGGAGGTAGCACCATGCAGCACCGTCCTCACACCCCCTTGGGAAGGGTCCGTACCAATGCAGTGCTGCTGCCCAGGGCCCAGGATGAATCCCACTGGGCACTGGTCTCCATCAGCTGCTGGGAATCAAGCGGAGGTGATGGGAAGGGGCAGGTCACTGCAGGGACGTGGCCTTTGCGCCCTCAGAGCCGCTCAGGGCTCACAAGGGATCCCGGTGTCTCCATCCCCATCCCTATGAATCCCCCCGTTACCAGCATCAAGCGAGGCACGGAGCTGGAAGCGGAGCTGCTCCGAGGCTGGGTCATAAGAGGTTTTGATGGCGCTGGCCCGGACATGCTGCACCTGGGGGGGCTGTGGGCCCAAGGGGGGGTCATATACGATGGTGTGGTTGCAGCGGGCACGGATGATGTGTCCATCCCGCAGGAATCTCTGCACTGAGCCCCCTGAGAGCCGCCCGGTGCCTGTCTGCACATAGTGCTCACTGAAGTCCTGGGGAGAGGCAGGGAGCGGGGTCAGGCCATGGACCCCCCCCCCAAGGCTCCCAGTATGGGAGGGGTTGCCCCACAGAGAGAATGGGCAGCACCGGCACCTGCAGCAGCACTGCGGCATCACCGATGCTCTCTGGCACGGAGCCGCTGATCACGGTGTCCAGCAGCAGAGCACCAGCAGCATCCGTGCCCCGGGAGAGGTGGGTGACCTGCAGGAGCTCTCCTGCCACAGTGGGGAACAGTGAGCAGCAGCACACAGCATCCCTAAACACAGCTCCATCTCCAATGGGAGCCTCAGCCCAGCGCGGAGATGAGTCCCAGGGATGCAGCATAGGGGAGATGGAGGCTCCAGAGCCCCCAGACTTTAGGGGCCTGGGGCCCCTAACACTGCTCACCTGTGCCAAACTGCAGCTGAGATTCCTGATGGAATGTGCCCCGGGTGAGCAGGAACCCATTCTGGGCCTCACGGCTGGTGTGCACCAAGGACCAGTAAATGGGGGCGATGACAGCGACCAGCACCCGCATCAGCGGCCCTGAAGATGGGGGAGAAAAGGGGTCACCCTCCTAACATGCACCCAGCCCTCCCCAACTACCCCAGGCTCCTCTCCCCTAGGGAACAGCACAGCTGTGGAGTGCTGCTTTGGGGCAGAAAAACATTAAAATGCATCTTTCCCTCCAAATTTACCCCTGACACAGGTCAAAGCCCTCCCTGGGGTGAGGGCAGGGCTGGTGACCTACCTGCAGCGGGTGGGATGCTGCCAATGCTGCTCCGGATGGCGGTGGTGCCGGACCGCGGGTCATCCAGCACGCTAGCATCAAGGGTGGTGACACCGAGCTCATGGGTGTTGATGGCCCCGGCCAGGCTGCCCCGCACCCGGCGCGGCTCCTCTGGGGTGGGAGGGACAGGGGTGGTGGTGTTGGGGCTGCTGTCCCTTGGGAAGTGGGCAATCTGCCCTCTCAATAGTTTGTGTGTGAAGAAAACCTTGTTTTCTGGAGGCGAAGGCTGCAAGCACGGCCCTCAAAGACCCCATAGGTCTGGGCAGCCACGCTGACAGGGGATGCTGCAAGTGTGGCTCCATATCTTGTACACACAGATGCCCACCAAAAACCCCCCAAATTCTGCTCTGTCTCAACCCCTGGTCCTGGCCACAGCCCTAAGCTTTTCTTTGCTTCTCCTCTGGCATATCCGGCATCAAATGCCAGCAGCCATGCAAGGAACATGCAGAGCATCCTCTGTGCTGCTGGCCAGCCTGGCCCTCCGAGGGGGAGAGGATGTGCCTGTACATTAAGCAGAGCCCCTGGGAAATGGGAATTTAATCACACGCAGGAAGGCTGAGGAGAGGCAAACAGGAACCTGGGCTAGCACACGGCAGCTGTAGGATAAGGATTTGCCTGGGCTCAGACCTTTAAGTGAGCAGCAGAAGAGAGGGCAAACCAGAGCATGGCAGGGGGGATTGGAACTGGATGATCTTAAGGTCCTTTCCAACCCTGACTATTCGATGATTCTGTGACTGAAGGGGTTTAGAGCAAGCAAGGAAAGACAATATCCCTCCAAACCACCCTGCAGGAGGTCTCACCCTGGGGTGTAACAGCACTAGGGGCAGCCCCAGCCCTGAGCCAGCAAGAAGCCCCCAGGCTTTAAGCAACATGATCGAGTGGAAGGTGTCCCTGCCCATGCAGCTGGATGAGCTTTAAGGGACCCTTCCAACCCAAACCGTTCCATGATTCTATGAAGCAGCAGAGGAGTGCACCCACCTTGCACAGCCAGGGAGGCATGGGCCACAGCAGCCCCCAGGGTGCTGCGAGCGAGGCAGGAGTACCTGCCCGCATCACGGCGGGCAGCAGCAGGCAGGAGCAGCGTGGCATTGGGCAGGATGCGGGCACGGGGACCCTCGGGCAATGGCTCCCCATCACGCTGCCACTCCACAGATGGGGTGGGCTCCCCAGACACGACACAGTGCAGCAGCACCCGCTGCCCGGCTCGCACCACCGCCACCCGCGGCATCACCACCACCACGGGGGCACCTGGGCAAGGAGAGCAGTGCAGCATCCCGGTGGTACTGTGGCCATTCCCCAAGGGCCCAAAGGGTGATCTGGGGGGGGGCTGAGGGGTGATGCGATGGGCAGTCCTTCAAAAAGTGGGTGCAGAGGGGGCAGCACTCACTCTGTAGGGCCAGGGTGACCACCTTTGCCGCTGTGCCTCCATCGTTCTCTGCCACACACCGGTAGTGACCCACGTCGGTGCTCTAACGGTACCAACAGCATCAATGCGGTGCTTGGCTTTGTCGTGGAAAGCACTGGCACCCCTTAAGCCCCACTCACCCTCACGGCACGGATGGCCAAGGAGCCGTTGTGCAGCAGACGCAGGCGCCCACCAGCCACCACCGGCACCCCGTCCTTGCTCCAGCGGACAAGGGGCAGGGGGTGGCCCCGGGCATTGCAATGGAGGAGGACATCATCCCCGGGATGCTCCACCTGGTAGGTGCTGGGGTCCCCCTGTATGATGGGTGCCTCTGGGAAAGGGAGAAGGATGGCAGAGGTAGGGGGCCAGCTGAGCACCCCGGGTTCCCTGCCAGCACCTACCTCTGATGGAGACAAAGGCTGTGGCCCTGATGGCACCGGCTTTGTTCTCTGCATGGCAGATGTAGGTCCCGCTGTCGGCACGTGTGGCTGCCTCCCGTCTCAGGGTGCTCCAGCCGCTCTGCCCCGACACTCCATCTGTGGGTGCAAAACACCCAAACAGCATGGTTGGGGACCAGCCATACAAACCCTACACAACCAGGCATGCCAGCACTCCACTAAGGGGAGCAAGGCCTGGGATGGCAGCAGGATCACATCCTCCCCCAGGCTCAGCATCCCCTGCCCGCTGCCTTCGCACCAGTGATGAGCTGCCCCTTGGACATCCAGGATACTCGGGGCTGGGGGCTGCCCGTGGCGGCACACACCAGCTCCAGCCGCTCGCCCCGGCTCAGGGTGACATCCTGGGGCAGGCGGGTGAAGGTGGGCAGGCTGTGGATGGAGAGGGAGAGCCGGCGAGCAGCACTCCCGGCCGAGTTCACCGCGGTGCAGGAGTAGCTCCCGGCATCCCCTTCCTGCATGGGGAAAGAGGGAGGATAAGGAGGGGCCCGCTTGAGTCTGGGGTCCAGCTGCAGCCCTGGCTCACTGGGCTGTGGCTCTGTGTACCCCAAAAGCCATAGGTCATCCACTTAGTGAATCCCACATCAGCAAGCCCACACTGCCCCAACCCAACAGCTCGTTGCAAAGGACCAAACAGGGTTTTCCCTCTGCCCAGTGTTTCTGAAAGCAGCCAGGGACACAGCACGATGCAGAGCAGCCCTTTCCTTTCAGCAGCAGCAGACACTTGTTTCTCAGCTCTCTGGCCTTACAGCTGGCTTGGCAGCAGGAAGGGATGGTCCTTACCTGGACATCCCGGAGCAGCAGGTCCCCAGAGGGCAGGACAGTGGCCTTCCCCCCACTGCCCCGCACTGGGGCTCCATCCCGGCTCCAGGACACTCGAGGCTCAGGAGTACCACGGGCAGTGCAGGGCAGCAGCACCTCCAGCCCTTCCAGCACAGCCAGCTCCACCGGGCCAGCAGCAATGACGGGGGGCACTGGATGGGGCAAGGACAGGGACTTGCTTGCACCTTGGCAGCCACATTTCACTGTGAGGTGCAGGGGAAGGAGCAGAGCAAGAGGGGAGGGCAAGCGATGGGGCTCTGGTTGCTGCCTTACCTTGCACAATCAGCCTGGTCCTCCCCGCAGCAGTGCCTGAGGGGTTGCGAGCCACACACAGGTAGGTGCCTGCATCCCTTGGGGAGGCTCGGAGGAGGTGGAGCTGCCCGTTGGGGAGCACCTTCAGCCCAGGCCCTGCGGGGAATGAAGGGCAGGATGTGCCATGCAGCCATGCCGGTGTGCGGATGGATGGCGTGCAGGGGCTGCTTCCCACCCTTCCTGGGGCTTCTCCAGCGAATGGCTCCAGCGACCACTGCACCCATCCTGGTCAGGAGCTGGGAGGACCATCCACAGTGTCACCCAGCACCCTGCTAGGACACCCACAACCCATGGCACCCAATCCCCCCCCTCCCCAGGCAAAGGCTGCAGGCAGCACGGGCTCTGCAGGCTCCCTCTCACCTCCGGCAATGCCAACACCATCCTTCTGCCAGGTGACCTCCGGCTGTGGGATGCCGGTCGCCTCGCAGGACAGCACCGTGCTGGTGTTGACCATCACCATCACCATGCCAGGCAGGGGCTTCAAGGCAGGGGGGTCTGCAAGCAGTAGGGCAGTGCTGCTCACCAGGGCTCCCCTCCAAGGTGTGCCAAGGAAGAGGGAGCGGGACCCCAGGCTCACGACACCCCCGGAGCTGGATGTACCGTGCACCATGAGCCGGAGATGCTTTCGGGCCGTGCCAGCAGCGCTCCGCGCAGTGCATGTGTAGTGACCAGCGTGTGTGGGCAGCGCCTGCCTGATCTCCAGGGCCCCTGGAAGGCAACAGAGGGAGGCAGCGGGCAGAAGGCAGAGAGGGACCCACTGCCCCGCTGGGGCTGCGCTGCCCCATGCCTGTACCTGTGGGCAGGATGCGGTACCCCGCTCCGTGGCTGCCCAGCCGAGCCCCCTCCTTGCTCCATGACACTGCAGGGGGGGGCACACCGGAGGTGTAGCAGGTAAGGACAGCAGGGGACAGCCGAGTGACAACCACATCCGTAAGGTCATTGGCAATGGTGGGAGGCACTGGGGAGGGGAGGCAAGAAGGTGAGCAGGGCTGCATGGCAGATGCTGAAGGGGATTCCATCCCCATGCACTTGAGCATAGACATTGACTGCTTTCCTTCTTGCCCAGGTCTAGAGAGGGGACCCAAGCCCACAGGAGATCTGTGTCACCTGGGAAAGCTGCTCCCAGCAAGACTCACAGCCCTAACAGCTCACTCACCATGGATGGACACACTGAAGGCCTTGCGTGCCTCTCCAGCAGCATTGGTAGCGATGCACTCGAACCACCCCTCATCCCGGGGACCAGGGCTGGTGATGAGTAGTGACCCAGATGACTGCAAGCTACATGGGCAGAGCATCGGGGTCAACCTCTGCCCCATGAGGAACAGGGAGAAGGGGAGAAAGGGTCCTATGGTGCGACCCTTTGGTGGGTGAAGTGGCCAGTGTTGTGGGTACCTGTAGGCGCCGGGCGGGAGGTGTGGGTTCAGGGGGTTACCATCCTTCTCCCATCTGATGTGAGGCTCAGGGGATCCCCAGGCATCACAGGCCAGTGTGGCCGGCTGCTGAGCCAGCAGGGTGAGGTTGGTGGGCCCGGGGGTGATGGCAGGAGGGACTGTGGAAGCACATGGTGATGATGAGCAGAGGACGGCAGCACATCATTGCACTGATGAGAGCTGCCCAGCAGCCATGGGTTGGACTGGGGTGAGCCCAGGAAGGGTCCATCTGGCTCATCCACTTACTCAGGATTTGGAGGTCCAGGCCTCGCCAGTCGGAGCCAGCGGGGCTGGATGCCATGCAGAGGTAATAGCCTGAATCCTGGACCTGAACGGGGTTGATCTGCAGGGAGCCTCCTGGCAGGAGCTGCAGCCTGGGGAAGGAGAGCAAAGCAGCCCCTTGAGGCTCTGTATGTCTGGGCTGCAACACATGGGGACAGGCATCCGGGAGGGTGACACGTAGCACATGTCCACTGAGCTCGTGTGGGGCCAGCTCTTCACAGGGGGGCAGTGCTGCAGGCACACCAAAACACCCACTGATGGGGAGGGTGGCACAGCCCAGAGCCAGCTCCTGGTGCCCGCAGAGCCCCGTACCTGCTGCTCCCGTGGAGGGGCAGGAGCCGTCCATCCCTCCGCCACGTCACTCGGGGCTCGGGCCACCCCTGCGCCCGGCACGGCAGCACGGCAGAGCCATTGAGCAGTGCTCTCACCTCCTCGGGACCCGGCTGGATCTCCGGGGCCACTGCGGCAAAGCCAGAGACAGGGCTCAGGGGATGGAGAACCTCAGCTCCAACCCCGCCTTCTCATTACCCCAAGCACGGGGCACCCCATAACACTGCACACCCCTAAGCTAATGGGGAGGGAGCATTCACCGCTACCAAAGCCCCGTGACAGGGTGGCACTCACCATGGACCTCCATGTGGACGTTCCGGCTGGTGCCCCGCAGTGCACTGGTGTCCCTGCAGCTGTATTCCCCACCATCCGCTGCCACCACAGCCTGGATCTGGAGGAAGCGTCCCTCGGCCAGGACCTGCCTGCGGGAATCCTCCTGACACCCCCCCCCAAAAACCTCCCATCAGCAGCTTCTCCCCAGTCACCACCACCATGGGCCTGAAGGGGCTGGTTAAGGTGCACCCCAGCCCCTGCACCAGCCCAGATCCCATAGCATCGCACACACCTGCAGCGGGGAGCCCTCCCGGTGCCACTCGATGTGGGGGGACGGCACAGCATCCTCTGGGCACTCCAGGATGAGCTGTCCCCCTGCCATAGCAGTGATGCTGGGGGTTCCTCCAATGCTCGCCATGCTGAGAGGTGCTGTGGGGCACGCACCAGGGGAGTCAGGGGTGGTGAATGGGTTGGGTACCCACATATTTGTCCCCATACATCATGCATAAGGCTCCCATTCTAGGGCTATGTTACCTTGGACGTTGATGTGGAAGCTCCTGCTGTCCTCCCCAGCAGGACTAGTAGCCAGGCAGGTGTACAAACCAGCATCAGCCACCTACACAGAGCCAGGAGAGAGAAACACTGGGGCACAAAAAGGAAGTGCAGGTGGGGAGAAGAAAGAGGAGCCTCTACCTTAGTGCTCTCGATGTGGAGGGAGCTCTCATTCCCCAACACAAGCCAGGGCCCTGCCAGTAGCCGTCCATCCTTCTCCCAGGTGACAGTGGGCATGGGGACCCCCATCACCACGCACGTCAGCTCTAGCGGGGTGCCCACAGTGATGGACATCTCGGTGGGCTGGGATGCAGCCTTGATGCGGGGTGGCTCTGCAAGGCACACAGTGAGATGGGTGCGCTCATCCCTTCCTTGCACCCAAAACACATCCTTGCTCCCACATCCCCGGCACGCACCCATCACCAGGAGGTGGAAGGCTTTGCTGGCCTCCCCCACCTCGTTTGCAGCCAGGCAGGAGTACACCCCAGCATCAGTCGGCCCCACAGCCCCCAGGCTCAGCCGCGGGCCGCTGGGCTCCCTGGTGCTCTGCCACTGCAGGGGCTCTCCATCCTTCAGCCAGGTCACTGCTGGTGTTGGGGACCCGGTGGCATCGCAGGTGAAGGTGACATCGGAGCCCTCGGCCACCATCTGTTCCTCACTGCTGTCCGGGCTGTCCAGGACGGGGGGCACTGGGGAGGGAGGAATTCCCTTTACAGGGGGGTTATGGGAGGAAAGGTGGGTGCCCAGGCACTGGGGATGTGCTTGGCAGGTCCCTGCTGTCCTGTGGGCACCCAGAGATGTCTCAGCATCCCCGCAGGGTGCTCTGGGACTGCTTTCAAGCCGGTCCTGCCTTGCTCCATCCTCTCCGAGCACACCCTGACTAAGGGATGGCTCAGGACCCCACTTGGAAATAGGACTGCAAAGCACAACAGCTGCTCTGACAGCAGAGTCAGTGCCTGGGCTCCCTCTGGTCTGCTCTCCCCGAATTCCTCATTTCCCATACCCCGTATCTGCAGGACGAAGCTGCGATCGGCCACCCCTGCCCGGCTGGAAGCAATGCAGGTGTAGAGCCCGGCGTCAGAGACCTGTGCCTTGGAGATCCTGTCCCATGGAATGGGAAACAGGGATGGGGTGGAGGCATCACCCCCAGGTCCCCCTCTGCCCACCAAAGCCTCCACTGAGGTGCAGCCACCTCAGGGTGCAGCCACAGGCACCCCCATCCATCAAACCTGGGTACCAGCCCCAAAGCCTGCATCCGAGCATCACTCCGGGGGTGGCTTCTTACCGGAGAACGTGCCCAGCGGAGAGCAGGGTGACACGGGGGGACAAGGGCAGGGGCAGCCCATCCTTCAGCCAGGTCACGTGCAGTGGAGGGGACCCCTGTGCCTGGCACTCCAGTGTCACCATTGCAGACAGGACACCCCGGACCACCTCTGAGTCATCGGCACCTCTCTGGATGGCAGGAGGGACTGGGCAGGGGGACAGAGGGGCTGATGTGGCTGTAAGGGGCTGATGGCCCTGGCACTGCCCATAGGTCCCGGCTCTGCTCACCCAGCACGCTCACTGTGTGCAGCTGTGTGTCTTCACCTGCGCTGTTTTGGGCCAGGCACGTGTATGCCCCCGAGTCGGCAGCTTGGAGACCCTCAAGGAGGAGAGAGCTGCCATCCGGGGACATCCTGCATGGGGAGGATGGAGCAGTGACCTCTGTGTCCATCCCTGATGTGCCCATGGGCGGAGATGCTGTGTGCTTGGTTCAAACCCAGGCTGCAGGGTTTGGGATGTGCTGCAAGGCCAGGGCAGTGGCTGGGACTCTGCCAGGATGCAGGGCCATGCAGGATACCGGGGCTTAACGCATGATGGTGTTCCTCAGCAATCACAGAGTGGTTTGGATAGGAAGGGAGCTTAAAGCTCATCCAGTTCCAACCCCTGCCATGGGCAGGGACCCCTTCCACTAGAGCAGCTTGCTCCAAGCCCCTGTGTCCAACCTGGCCTTGAACACTGCCAGGGATGGGGCAGCCACAGCTCATGTCCCAGCCCAAGCAGACGGAGGGGGAAGCAGCAGCAGAGCTCAGCCTGCCTCGCACTGCACACGGGGAAACTGAGGCACGGACGGTGCAGACTCACCGGGCGTGGGAAGGGGGCTGCAGCCCCAGGGGCTGCCCATCCTTCAGCCAGGAGATCCGGGGCGGGGGCTGCCCCTCTGCCTGGCACTCCAGCATCACCCCTCCGCCCTCCAGCACGCTGTGCTCACTGGGGACCCCCGCGCTGGTGATCCGGGGTGCCACTGCGCCGGGGAGAGAGGGGGGATGAGGATGGGGAGGAAGAGGAAGGGAATGAAGGCTCCCTCTGATGGAGGAGCCGCCGCAGGAAGCCCTACCTCGCACCAGCACCAGGAAGTCCTTGCGTGTCTCAGTGCCTGTGCCCTGCACCAGGCAAGTGTACCGGCCCTGGTGGAAGGGCTGGAGGGGGCTGAGCTGGAGCTGGCTCCCTCCGGACACCAGGCCCTGCTCCGGGCTGTTGTCTGCGAGGAGAGAGGGTGAATGAAGGTGGCTGCAGCAGCGATGCTCCACCAAGCCCTCTCCCAGGGATATTATCATGCTCCCCTCTTCCTACCCCCAGGACCCAGGTTTGGGGACATTGTTAAAGCAGAGGATGGGGTCTGCAGAGCACTGGGCATCACTAGAGCTTTGCAGGAGAAAAGGGCCACTGGTTCTGGGGCAAATCCCTGTCCAAGCAGATACCCCAAAAGCTGGTACCCATAGGGCCCACTCCCGCATCCCTCCATGACATCTTAAGCCCACATCCCATTGCTTTAAGCCTCAGGAACAAATCTGAGGCCTGCTAAAAACACATAGGGAAAATACCAGCTGCTTCATGCTCTATCCCCTCCCCTGTGAGGCCATATAGGTCTCTTGCAGCAGGATTAGGAACGAGGAAACTGAGGCAGGGTTGCTTCAGACAGGGTGGCAGCGAGGGTGGCGATGGCAACATGGCACAGGCTGTGCTGTGCACATACCCAGCTGGCTCCCATCCTTCAGCCAGGTGATGGCAGGGGCGGTCACACCGGTGACTTGGCAGGTCAGGACGAGGGGGGTCCCCATGTCAGCTTCGAGCATCTCCTGCTGCGGGTCCTGGATGTCAGGGGGCTCTGAGGAGGAGAAGGGATGTGTGGAAAGGAACGTGGTGTTCGCTGTCAGCTCCTCGGGAGGCAAAGCTCCCTCCGAAGGCCTCACCACCTACCGTGCACAGTGAGGATGAAGCGCTTCTCGTCCTGGCCAGCCACGTTCAGTGCCATACACGTGTATGTGCCCGAGCTGGAAGACTGCAGGCGAGAGAGCTGCAGCACCCGAGAGCCTGCAGGAAGCAGAGAGCAAGGAGCCAGGAGCAGGTCTGGACCACCCCAGAGGAAAGCAGGCAGCCAAGCTCTGTACGAGAGGTATCTGACCATCCAAACCCCTCTTTGAGGTGCACAGCAGCAAAGGGTGCTGAGCTCCTGAGAGCAGCAGTGAAGAGTCTGCAGGATGCAGCCCTTTGTGCTGTCCAGAGCAGCAGGTTGTTAGTGCATGGAACAGCTAAAACTGAGCTTGAGTCCCATGTGTGGCATACAGAAGGGCTGGTTAGGAGAGCTAGAGCCCACCACCAGGGGAGAGGCTCTCCTCCTGATGTACCTGGAGTGATGGTCACCTCCTCATCGAGCTGCAGGATGCGGCCATCCTTGTACCAGGCAATCTCTGCTGTGGGGTGGGACCGGACATCGCACACCAACGAGATGCTGCCATTGATGACACCGTGGATGCTTTCGGGGTTTGTGCCCGCAATCCAGGGAGCTTCTGCTCCGGAACACCCCAAAAGACAGAGCCAAAGGGGAACCATCACCACAGAGGCTGAGTTCTCCACAGGAGGAAATGCACACTGAGCATCTTGTGCTGGCACCTCAACCTCCTGGCACAGGGAAAGCGTGAAAGCACAAGGAAACAGAGGCAGCCATTCGGTTCGGGAGCCACCGCTGGCAAAGGAGGAAGAGGAGGAGGAGGGTGGTAAATGAGCAACCCAGGGAAGGGTTGCTGGCAATACCTTACCCTGCACAGTGAGGGCAAAGTGCTTCTCAGCTGACCCGGCCGGGTTCTCGGCCACGCACGTGTAGCTGCCCATGTCACCCACCTCCACTGCAGCCACCTGAAAAGGGGGAGCAGAGCTCTGCTGAGGGCTGCCCTGACCCATGGAGCTGCTGGGGCTCCCTTAGGGACCTCGGCACATGGCAAGACCAAAGGGAGGGAAGAGCATCTCATCCCCTCCATCTGATCTCTATTGTGCTCCCCCCCAGCACAGCCCCCCTGCCGAGGGGGACACGGACCTGCAGTACTGTGCCGCCCTCCAGGAGCTGATGCCGTGGGCCAGCCACAACGGGGACATCATTCCAGAGCCAGGACACCGCAGGCACCGGGTGCCCAGTGGCCTCGCACTGGAAGCGGACGGTGCCGTTGATGGTGGCTGTCACCTCCTCAGCCAGGTCCCCCGTGGCACCGTGGATGGCCGGGGCGGCTGGAAGCAGGCGGTTATGGGGCTGCCGGGTGCCTCCATCCTCTCCCTGCCCCAGCCCTGTACTCACTCAGCACCTCCAGCTCATAGTGCAGGCGGCCCCGTCCCGCTGCACTGGCTGCCTCGCACGTGTACCTGCCCGCATCCTCTTCCCTCACTGCCAGCAGCTCCAGCGCCCGGCCCCCTGTGGCAAAGAGCAGCGGTCAGAGGGTCCCTTCCGCACCCCTGCATGTCCCACAGGCAGGATCCAACCTCCTCCATGCTATGGATGCTCTCAACCCACAGAGCTTCTGCAGGAGCCCCCTCCAAACCCCACAGTGGGGGTCCATGCCTATTACCTAACAGCATCCGCACGCCCGGGCCAGGGGAGAGGGGCTCCCCGTCCTTGTACCAGGTGAGCTGGGGAGGTGGAATGGCGTTGGTGTCGCAGTACAGGGCGGTGGGCTGGTTGAGGACAGCTTGCCGGTGCTCCGTCACCTCCCCATCCTGGTCTTCCTCCCTGTAGAAGGCCTCAAGGGCTTCACTGGAGCTTGTCTGCTGCTGGAAGAGGGGTGGCACTGCGGGGACAGGCTGTGGTCAGCTGTGGGGAACGGGGACTCACACCTCCACTTGCAACCAGAGCATCTGCCCAGGCCTGACCGGGGCCAAGGAGATGCTGGTTTTCCTGCAGGTACAAGTTCCCTTCCTGCACACCCTGCTCTGCTCCCACAGGGACCCCACCAAGGCCGCCTCCTCTTGCTGAGACACCCATTGCTATGGGCACTGGCCCACCTTGGACATGCACGATGAAGTCCCTGTCGTCTTCACCCACAGCATTGGTGGCCACGCAGCTGTAATGCCCCGAATCTGAGACACTGGCTGGCTTGATCTGAAGGACCTGCCCCTCGCTGAGGATCTGGAGGTGACCATCACTTTCCAGGAGCTGCACGGGGACACCAGCCCCAAGGCACAGAAGAAACGATGGTAGGAGGAGATTACACAGCCAGGAATGGGACAGATCCCAGCCAGCAGCTCCTTTTAGGAGTCACAGTCAGGGCCTCACCTGCTTGTCCTTGTACCAGCGGATGGTGGGCTCGGGCACAGCCCAGGTCTCGCACTCCAGCATCACTGTGCTGTTGACCCGGGCTTTCACCTCCTTCACAGCATATTCCCCTGAAGGCTCGTCTCTGGCAATCCAGGGAGGAACTAGTGTGGAGAGATGGCACAGATGAGAGAAGAGCTCTCATTGCCCTTGCTTTGCCCTAGTCAATGACAGGCAGCACCTCAGGGTGCTGATGGACTCCACAAGCGGTGTCCTTTGGGGGTGTGTTGGGACCAGTACTGTTTTGTGCCCCATCAGTGGCATAGTGGGAGCAAGTGCACCCTGTCCTGTGAAGACAGGCTGAGAGAGTTGGGGTTGGTCAGCCTCGAGAAGAAAAGGCTCCAAGGAGATCTTATAGCACTTTCCAGTGCCTAAAGGGGCCAACCAGAAAGCTGGAGAGGGGCCTTTGACAAGGGTCTGTAGGGACAGGACAAGGGGGAATGGCTTTAACCTGACAGGGGAGACCAGATGCTTTTTTTGGGTGGCAACACCAGCTACACAAGGTGCAGCTCCCCGGGATGAAGGCATGGGAAGGGAAGGAAGGAGCACTGCCTTGGTTACAGTGGTGGGATCGCTGCAGGAATTAAGAAGGACATGGAAAGCTCCCGCACCCAGGACCTTCACAGAGTAGCTCTTCATGGCCTCCCCAGCTCCATTGGCCACAATGCAGCTGTATGTGCCTGCATCCTCTTCCTGTGCATTCAGGATCTGTAGCCCGTGGCCACCTGGGCAAAGGGGATCTCCTGAGAGGGTCTCTACTCATAGCCTCAGCTGTCTGCCCCCAAGCAGCACGGAGGGCATCCTAAGGGACCTGCTGACCACCCGCAAGCCTGACCCAAGGGGGTTTAATGCTCTTCTGCAGCCCAGTTTCCAGGTTTGTGGAAATCAGTGCTATCCCACTGATGCTGCTGAGGATGCTCTATCCATTATCCGATGATGCAGCACATGGAAAAGCAGCATCCACCTGATGGGTCCTGCAGGATGGTGACCTCACCATCCCATTGCCCTGGTCCGCAGCCAGACCAACAAAAGGCCCCGCTCCCAATCCCACAGGCATGCAGCAAGGGGGCACTGTGGTCATGCAGGCAGTGAATGCCAGCACAGTACCAGGGAGCAGGAGGACGTTTCTAGATGCTTTGAGGGGAACCTCATCCTTTAGCCAGGTGATATTGGGAGATGGGTATTCCAGAGCCTCGCAGACCAGGGAGATGGGGTTGTTGATGATCACTGTGACTTCTTCTGCAGCAGCACCACTGTGGGCATCTCCAGCAAAGGTAGGACTGGCTGCAGAGACATGTTTGTGTAGCTGATCAGCTTTAGCACCCACTTAGGCTTCCCAGTGCTTCACCTCCCAGCCAGAGAGCATGATCCAAGATCTGGGAGTTGGACTTGACCACACAGCATGTACAACACAAGTCCAGCTTCAGACTCTGCCCCGAACTGCTGCCCTCCAAAAGCAGAAGGTATATACCCCTTTCCCATAAGCCAACATCAGAAACGGATCCTGCACTACATGGACCCTCCAAGAGGTCTCACAAGTGCTTTGGGTCAGGTCCAGGACCTTATAACATCCCATACCAAGGGATCCTCATCCCCTACCTGGGGTAGGCAATGAAAAAGCCCTCTAAATCCATGTCCCCTGCTCACACCTGAGACTCTGTCTCCATCCAAAGGCATCTCATACCCAAAACATCCAGCAGGTAGTGCTTGGTTTGATTTGCCACAGAGCAGGAGTAGCGGCCAGCATCAGACAGGGAGGCTCGGGGGATGTGGAGCATGGAGCCATCAGGAGATATGGAGAAGGTGTCCCCACGGGGCAGAGGGTGGCCGTCTTTCAGCCAGGTGATCTGGGGCTGGGGGCTGCCTGTGTGGGATGGAAAGCAGGTTTTAGCCTTCAACAGTGAAGTTTTTCCATGTGTGAGCACAGCCTGACCGGGGTCACTGCGCCGGAGCTTTTCTGGGAAGCTGGAACATCAGCCCAAATCCAAGATTGTCATGATCTGGATCAGGATTTTACAGGCTGCTGGATGCGCCAGCAAGAAGAAAGAGAACTGTCCTGAGTAGGAGGTGATTGATTATCCCCACCACTAAAGGAGAAACCAGATTAGAGGAATTTCAGCTCCATTTGGGAGCGATCGGAGCTTATGTCGTGGACCAAGTTCCCCACGTGGGCTCCCCCTCCCCAGCACTTCCCAACTGCAAAGCCAGGAACCATCCCAAAAAACCTCTTCAACTGCTCTCATGTCATCGGCTGGAGCCATCCCTTTGCTCTGCACCCCAAAGGGGGGCCCAGGTCAGCTCCCACCTCCTTGTGCCACCCCGCGTGATGCTCACCCGCAGGCAGGCAGGACCAGGTGACGGGGTGACCCTCGGGCACTTTGGTGATCTCTTCTTCACCCATGTTCTCAATGTGGGGAGGAGCTGGGAACACAAGGCACCAGGGACCTCAGCAGCTGGACAGCCTCACCGAGCCTCTGAGCTCACATGCTAAGGCACAAAGGAGTCCAGCACTGCAGCCCCCGCCATGCCCAGTCTTAACTTGTGCCTCTTCCTGCAAGGATGAAACTGAAATCCTTGAAGCCCTCTCCTTACCTAGGACCTCCACGTAGAAATGCCTCCTGGCCTCCCCAGCTACGTTGCTGGCCAGGCAGGAATAGCGGCCACCATCCTGCACTCGGGCATGGGTGAGCCTCAGCAGCCAGCCCCCTGGAAGCAAGGAGCAGAGAGGTCTCATGGCCCCAAATCCAGGCACCAGCACATCCCACATTTAAACCCATCAGCATCAGGGCAAGACGTGTTCCTGAAGCACTCGTCTCTTACAGCATCCGTGCCTCATCCCTGACCTGAAAGCACGCGTGTGTGCTCGCTGGGGGTGATGGGAGACCCATCCCTGGACCAGGTGACTGTGGGCAAGGGAACGCCGGTGGCCTCGCAGGTCAGTGTCAGGGATCCTTGCAGAGAGACACTGATATTGGTTGTCGGTCCTTGAATGAACTCAGGAGGAACTGGGGATGCAGAAAACAATGGGCATCCATTTGCAAAGCAGCCGAGACAGCAAAGGAGCAAGTCACATGGGGAAAACTGGGTAAATCCAGCTTGTTCCCACCCTCCTGCTTTGTAGACGTTGAGGACACAAGCCCAGAAGGACCATCAGCATCATCTGAAGTTGTCAGCTTTGAAGATGTCATGGCACAGGTGACCCACAGCAAGTATGTGCCACTTACCTGCTCTCCAAGGCCATGCTTACAGGTGTGCCACAGAGCTGGCCACAGGCTCTGAGCCACCTCAGCCCTTTCTCAGCTCGAGTGCTTGGTGCCTTCACCCCTGAGTTTTCGCCAAGGCCTTAGGAAGTAGATGACTTTATAAAGTGTGCCATGGTCTGCTGTGATGGCCCTGGAAAGAAACTCCTGCCTGATGGAGCCAGTCCTACGGCTACTCCTACAGCATACCCCTTCTGACCTCCTATGTGTTGGATTGTCCAAGATCTCCTCCACATCAGGTTACATCAAACACATGGTGGGGCACGGCCACCCTCCTGAGCCTGCCTGCATCCCTACCCCACAACCACCAGCCCCATCCCACGCCCTTACCATGCACTGCAACATCAAACTCCCTCTGCTCCTGCCCCACTGTGTTTGCCACCAGGCAAGCGTAGCGTCCCGCGTGGGCCACCTCTGCCTTGCGGATGCGCAGCCGCTTCCCTTGCTCCGTAAGCAGGAGCCCGTCCCCTCCGGCCACGGGCTGCCCGTCCTTCACCCACGTCACTGTGGGTGTCGGTGTCCCCATGGCCTCGCACTCCAGAACCACCTCGCCAGCCTTGATGACAGAAACCTTCCTCAGGGCTTTGCTGCTGCCCAGGATCCTCGGCAGCGCTGCGGGCAAAGGGACACACGGTGGAGGTGATGCTGTAGCTACTCCCTTATGTGCAAGGGGATATACAAACAGCATCTCCCTGGATGGTGGCAGCAAGAGGACAAAGCAGGTATAACCAACTGCAACCAGCTTGGAGCCAAGAGGAACACTGTGGGGGCAAAGCTAGCCCAGCTAGCAGCGTCCTTTCCAAAGCACCTAAGGCAGCAGGCAATGGCTGTGAGCTTTTGGATCCATCTGGACCTTGCACTGAGGTGGTTCATGTCACCTTCAGCCACCTCTACAGGTTTTCTGTGTCTCTGGCTCACCGTGCACCTCCAGGTGATGCTCCCTGCTGCTGCTGCCGGCAGCATTGCTGCACTCGCAGGTGTACGTCCCCTTGTCCTCCAGCAGCACCTTCTCCATGTACACCACGCTCCCTCCTGCGCCCACCAGCTTCAGGCTCCCGGGATGGGTGGAGAGGGGCTCACCTACCCAGGGAAGAGACAGCAACCTCCTCTCAGGTTCCCAGCAGGAGCAGTTCCCACCTGGATACTGCTGAACACAAAGCACTCCTTGCTCCAAGGAGACCAGCATCCCTCTGGTGAGTCAACAAGTGCGCAGGGATGAGGCTGAGGAGCTGGACCCTACCGTCCTTCCACCAGCTCAGGGTGGGGAAGGGGATCCCATGGCACTCGCAGGCCAGCCTGACGGGCTGTCCCTCCAGCACGGACACGGTGGTGGGCTCCAGTAAGGAGAAGGATGGGGGCACTGCAGGGGAAGAGAGGAGAGGAGCAGTTCGCTGACAGCACCAGACGAGCCCTGACCACTGCAGCTTGGCTGGGCTATGCATAAAGAACCAGCAAGACTCCCCTGCACTTGGTTCCATGTGGAAGCAATAACCTTGACTCTGCAGCTGTTAAGCAAGTGATGCTTTCAACTGCACGTGGCCTACAGCAGAGGACAACCGAGCATCCCATGCCAGCCACCCTGGTTGGCCAGACGCAGCCTTATTAGGTAGCACTGCTTGCTGGGAAGGTTACCTAACTCTTTCCATTCTCGGATGCTGTTCTGAGTTGCTCATAAATACAGCTGGCTAGCAAATGGTAACTCCTTCCCAGGAGGGATATCAGTTTGGAGAAGAAAAACCCCAACACCCAGAAACCCCATGAAAACAAAAACAGCAGAACCCAAACAATCCACCCGAGCCAGGCCGCCAGACGTGCAAACGTTTCCCTGGGAAGAGATCGCAGGAACAAGCCCGGATCAGGCAAACTGGATCTGCTCCACTCTCTGGCTACCTGCCTGCAGGACTTCCACCAACTGGCCTAGAGCATCCCTGAGAAAAGCCAGGCCCTGGCTCAGCCCCCGGTGCTGCAGACGTGCTGAATGGGATGGGAGGCTGCAGGATGCTCAAATCAGAGCTAAAGTGGCTGGTGCCCATCCTGGGTATCATCACTGGCTTGCACCTCAGGCACTGGGAGAGAAGGGGAGCGATACCTGCAGTGACCACCGCACTGACTGAGTGTGAAGAAAGGACAGAGGGGTCCTGGCAGTGCCAAGGAAATCCCTTCAGTCTCCTGCCCAAATTTTGCCAAGACACCACATCTGCATCATCACTGAACTCTCCCCTCAAGACTCGTGCAAACATCGGGGTCTTCCCCTCTGACACCTATGCTGGTGGGGATTCCCTACCACCTTGTTTGCAGAGCTGAAATATTTGGGTCCTAGTGTTTTCCAAGTATTCTTAGTGTTTTTCAGGTACTCCAGGTACATATTTTAAATGTAAACACACAGTATAGCATATAGTATATATATGCATAGCATAAAGTATATGTATATATACTCACAGACTATATATTTTTGCCCCAGTGGGCTGTTTCAACCTTACCCCACACATCGAGGTTGTAGTGCCTCTCCTGGCATGTGTACCTGCCCACGTCCTGCACACTGGCTCGCTCGATCTACCAGAACAAGTAGAGGTACTGAGATGATCTGCAGTAGAGCTGGACCCACACAGCCCCCCCCAATAAGATTTGGTGCCAGAAGCAGCCACAGGGATGGGATCAGTGTGAGGGGTGTGAATGGCGCTGAGCATAGGCAGTAAGGAGGGACGCCCATTCCCTCTGCACCCAAGGGTGAGAAGGGGGAAATGGGGGGATCTTCTCAGCCCCATTTCACCTCCCATCCTCTGCAATACCCCAAAACGTCACCTGGAGCACGGTCCCCTCCGCAGAGAGCTGCATGCCTGGCTTTGGTGTGAGCACCTTCCCATCCTTCAGCCAGTGGGACCCCTGAGCGGGGACCCTCGGAGCTGGGCACTCCAGGGTCACCGTCTGGTTGACGATGACAGAGATGTTCTCCTCCTCACCCAGCATGGTGGGGGGCACTGGAAAACAGACCAACAGGGCAACACCTTCCCCGAGACACCCCCTTGGTACCCATGCGAGGTACAAGGACAGCCCCGTTATCCCGAGCATCACCTGCAACCCAACAGCCATGGAGGCGGGAAGGGGCTGGGGCTGCACAGGCGTACTTACACTGTACCTCGAGGGTAGCCTCGTGTCTGTCTTCCCCCACAGCACTGCTGGCTACACACGTGTACGTCCCCGAGTCCTGGAGGCGAGCAGTGGGCAGGGACAGCACGTGCCCATCGGAGAGGATCTGTGCTTCCCCGGGATGCAGAGAGAGCCCGGGTGAGCATGAAACCAAAGAAACTCACAGGCAGCTTGGGCTGCAAGCCAGCAGGAACAGGGATGGGTGGGCATAAGCCTGCCTTGAGCCCGTCTCTGTCACATCCCATGGACCCTCTGCCCGTCTATGCCCTCAAGACAGGGAAGCCCAGTGCAGGACTGAGCAGGTTCATGCTCCCATGGACCAAACACGGGGCAGGTCTGGGTGACATTGTACCTGTTCATCTCCAGCAACTGCTTTTTTAAAGGCCAGAATGAGGCAAAGCAGCCTCTTCCTGGAGGGACATCCCCTCCACCAGGAGCTATCTCACCTGTGGGCCACCCGCCACTTCATTGGGTACCAGGTTGCCATCCTTCAGCCACAGCAGCACCGGAGCTGGGGTCCCCGTGGCATCACACTCCAGTGTCACCGGCTCTGTCACCAGCACCCTGAGGGACCTTGGGCCAGTTCTGATCCGTGGGGGCACTGGGAAGCAGAGAAGTGTCACCGGGAGCAGCAGGGTGCAAAAGGGATGGGACAGGTAGGAGACACCTTGGTGCAGACCAGGCAATACCCATCCATTGGGCCATGATTTTCTAGGACATTGGGATGAACACAGGGGATGGCATGGCTGGGATTGCAGAGGACAATGGCTCTGCTAAAGCATCTTCCAGGGATGTGTCCCAAGGGCTGGCACAGCCACATTAGTCCCATGCACATAGGATAGATGCTGTGGGGGAAGCAGGCACTTCCCCTGCTCACCAGGGACTCACCGGTCACCTGCAGCCTGTACCAGAGCTCAGTGACCCCGGCCACATTGGAGGCCACGCAGCGGTAGCTGCCGGTGTCAGAGAGCTGGACCTGCTGGATGTCCAGGTGCTTCCCATCCCTGGACACCATCATGCCTGCTCCTTCCGAGAGCTGCTTGTCCTCCTTGTACCAGGTGATGTCTGGAGGGAAGGAGGGAGCTGTCAGGAGTGATGCTGCTGCCCATCTCGCCAAGGGGATCAGGGAAAGCCTCAGGGATGCATGAGATGAAGGAGAGGAGCAGCTCACCAGGAGCAGGCAGCCCCGAGGCCGGGCACTCCAGGGACACCGTGCTGTTCTCCAGGATGACCAGGTCCACGGCGCTGGGTTCGATGCTCGGAGGCACTGGAACACAGCACACGCAGTCAGCAGCTCTGCATGGCCGCAGCCACACCGTGCAGCAGCACGGGCATGGCCAGGCTCACGGGGGCACTCAGCATGTACTGAGTCCTGGGAGCAGCCAGAGCTCATTCCCTGCTCTGGAAGGGGAATCACATCACCACACGGTGCCAGTGCTGCTCCCCAAGTCAGCTATAGCAGAGCTGTTCCCTGCCCTAATGAGCTATTCATCCTTCCAGCACAGGGATCTCCACTCCCTGCCTGGTTTCTCAACCAACACCCTTCAGCATCACGTCCTGAAATGCTGACTGAGGGGTTCCCTGGCTAAAGGGGAAATGGGGCTGGGAGAAGAGCCTCCACTGGAGAGCACCCACCAGCTCTCAGCCTCATTGGCAAAGGGAAAGCTCCCAATGGATCAAGCTAGTGACCCTACACTTCCCTAAAACAGGGCAGAGAACATGCACCCTTTTGGTCAGCCACGTTCTCCCTGGCACATGGGATGGATAGTGGGTCTCACCCCAGATGCTGTGCTCACCTTGCACCAAAACCTGAACCTCTGCCTCTGCCACCCCTGCCTGGCTGCTTCCCTGGCAGATGTAAAGCCCTTCATGATCAAGCCCCACACGGGTGATCAGCAGAGTCCCACCGTCCTCAGAGAGCACCACACCATCCCGCTCGTGCAGCGGATACCCGTCCTTCAGCCACCTGCAAGGGAAAGGAGATGCTTCGAGTCCATCCTGATCTCATTGCAGGGCACCCCCAGGGAGTTATGCAGCCCCTCTGGGAGGTCAGGGGGAAGAGGAGCAGGACCCACCAGTGCAATACTCACTGGATCCGGGGTGGGGGGATGCCCATGGCACGACAGTGAATCCTCAGGGAGTCATTGGTGACAGCTGTCAGGCGGCTTTCCCCATCACCGATCAGCATCTGGGGGGGAACTGGTGGAAAAGAGGCTGTTAGCCTGGGATCACCCTGGGACCCTGGCACAGGGATGCGAGAGCCACCAAGGGCTTGGAGGAGGCAGGATTCCGGTGGTACATGAAGACCAGCAGCCCACAGGAGGAGCATTCCAAGCAGCAGACACGGACCTTGGATGCGCAGGCTGTAGCTGAGCGAGGCGTTCCCTGCGGCATTCGTGGCCGTGCACGTGTAGAGGCCTGCGTCCATCACCCGGGGCTCTGCCAGACGAAGGGACCCCGAAGGAAGGATGCTGTAGCTTGGGGAAAGGGAACAGAAAAGCTGGATGGGAGGAACAGGCATGTCATCCATCACCTACCCTAGGCAGGAGCTAACGGCTGGGACATCACCATTGCTTTGAGACAGTCAAGAGCAGGGTCACCTCCTGCACAAGGAGGATGGCAGAGCTGTCCATGGGGGCAAATCCCCTTTGCTCAGCCCCCATGTGAGCTCAGCACGAGGCGGTGCACAAGCCACTGATGCAGGGGGACAGGGTTCCCCATGGAGCACAGCCCCTGCAGCTGGAGCTGGCCATGCTCTCCCTCCCAGCGCTGTGTTCCACAGACATAACATCATCTCAGCCCACGGCTGTGGATCCCTGCTCCTGTGCTTCCATAAATCACCCGGGCACATGAGGACGAGGCAGCTGAGATGTGGGGAGCAGCACAAGTCAACCAAGAACGCACCACAAGGCACCACGGTCCCTCAAGAAGAGCAAACCCAAGATGCCTTCCTGTTTCCCCAGGCCACAGCTGCTCCATCTCAGCAGATGTTTGTATGATGAAATTATAGAATGTATGATGAATGTTTGTATGATGGAATTAAAACCCTGATGAAATTAAAAGTTCTTGCTCTGCTCTTCTTGAGGAGCAGAGATAATGCTATACCTTGTCTCAGAGATAATGCTATACCGCTTGTCTCAGCTACTGCCAGAGCACTGAGCATCAGCACTTGATGTCTTTGCACCTCCCTACCAAGCAGCTGAGTCCCTTCATGGACCCAGCATCCCTCTAAGGGATTCACACAATCCCAAGAGGTCATGGCCCAAAATTCCTTCCCGGAGACACGCAATCCTAAGGGATCGTAGCCCTGGCACCCACAACTCTCCTTACCTTGTGGTGGCAAGAGGCAGCGGTTGGGACTCCCGGGTCCACACCACCAAGGGAGGTGGATAGCCCTGAACCTCGCAGGGCAGGGTGATCTCCTGCCCAAGCACAGCCAGGATGGTTATGGGATCTGATGCCTGTGATCCATTCACGCTGATCCTGGGCTTTGCTGGGTGGAAAGGGAACACAGCTGGTGCAGGAAAGCTTCAGGTACCCCACAGCCCTCATTGCTGCTGTTCCTATCCCACAAACCCCTCTGGCACTGAGCTAGGTGGCCCAAGGAGAGTCCCCAGGTCCTGCTCTCCCAACCAGTCACCCTCTGGAGATGCTTTACTGGGAACTGGTGCTGGAGCCCGCCCTGGGCACTCACTGCTGATGGAGAGCTGCGTCTCCCGGCTGGAGAAGCCTGCTGCATTGGTAGCTGTGCAGAAGTAGGTCCCAGCATCCTCAGGGGAGGATGAAGGGATCAGGAGGGTCCCATTGGGGTCAAGGTGGTAGCGTGAGCTCAGTGAAATGGGCTCTGTGCCCTGCAGAAGAAAGGGAAGGGAGGAAGACAGCAGAGAGTCTCCCATGAGCTGAGCAACCCAAGGGCAAGGCAGCAGCTCTGGACCCATCAGAGGCAGGCACAGCCACAGTGGTGAGCTATATATACCCCCTCCAGACACATTGCCCTGCACCAAGGATGACTCACAGCCTGCCTGGCAGGGGGACAGCCTGGCCCTGTCACCCACCTTTGTCCAGGTGACAGTAGGGGGGGGCACACCGGTGGCATTGCACTGCAGGGTGATGGCTGCTCCCTCAGTGGCAGTGATGAGGACAGGGCCAAGCTCAATGCTGGGAGGAACTGGGGAGGAAGAGAAGCATCTCATCCCTGTGGCCAGGGCCACACTTACCAGAGCCATGCCTTGCTGTTCAGGAGGTGCAGGGACACCCAGCACCCTGCCACTCACCGTGGATGACCAGGGACACGTCCTGCCTGTGTGAGCCGAGGGCATTGGTCACCTCACAAGTGTACCTGCCTGCATCCCCCTGCGATGCCTGGTCCGTGTGCAGGCTTCCATCAGCCCTAATGGAGTAGCGTCCACCTGGGGCTACCTGGGCACAGGCAGAGAGCACAAACAGGACAGACCGGGGGTCAAACATCACCATACCCCTGTGGCTTTGGGGCATAGCTAGAAACTGAACCTTGAGCAGCAGGAGCATCCTGATGTGGTGTTAAAGCCACATTATCCTCCCAACCCAAGGGTTTCCCTGGCATCTTTCACCATTAGTTTTGGCCCCAGGAGGTTGGGGCATCCATCCTGTAGCAAAGTCCCAGCCACAGGGCCATGATTGCAGCTCCCACCATTGCAGTGGGCACAGGACCCTCACCGGCTGCCCATCCTTCAGCCAGCGTCGGGCCGGGAATGGCCTCCCAGCCAGGATCACACACGGCAGTGACACGGGCTGGCCTAGGAGCACTTGGACCATGGGGGATGCAAGAGCTATTTCTGGGGCTGCTTGAAAGACAGGAAAGGGAAACAATATTAACTGGAGCTGAACTGGCCAAGAGCGCTCAGAACAGCTCTGGATCGCCTTGCTTCCAAGGTCCAGACCTTGGCTTGGCACAAGCCAGCTCCTATACTCAGTTCCCCCAAGATTTTGGGGGATATTAATCTATGGTTTGGGTTCAAGTGTGTGTCAGTGCATTAAGCCAAAAGAAATGGAAGGGCATTATCCCAACCCTGAGCATCATTGGCCGGCTCAGGAGCAGACGTGGCTGCGCGGGGGTGCCGGTGCTGGCAGCAGCCAGGGTCAACACACCAAGAAAAGCATGTAAAAGCAAACCGTGACCGGTGACCGTGAGCTTGATCTCCGCTTGGATCTTCCCAAACTCATTCTGGGCTTTGCAGATGTAGATGGCTTGGTCATCCAGCGAGGCGCCTGGAACATGGTGGGAAGGATGAGCCCCGTGGGGCTGAAGAGCCCTGGGCGAGCTCCAGGATGGGGAGACACAACCCTCCCCTGCCCCACCACTACCTCCAATGGAGGAGAGACCCTGCCACGCTGAAGGCTTGCAGGCTGTTAAGCTTGCACGAGTCAAAAGTGCCAATAAACCTGCTATGTCCATGCTTTATTACCACAGAAAGAGTGGGTGCAGGGGCTAATCCCACTGCTGGGACAGCAGCCTGCAGTGGGCAGGGAGAAAGCACCCATGGGTGACACTGCAAGCATCACCCAGGCTGTGTGCCATGCAATGGCTCTTACTGTCCATGAGGAGCTCGGCAGCCTCCAGCCGGCTGGAAACACCGTGAGGCTCGTGCCAGCCCGGCACTGGCTTCCCATCCTGCCGCGACCAGGAGAGCCGCGGTGCTGGAGAGCCCTCGGCACGGCACAGCAGGCGCAGGGGCTCCCCGGCCTCCACCACCACGTCCCCCAGGGGCTCGGGGAAGTGAGGGGCAGCTGGAGGAGACAGCACGGAGAAGGGGTCAGGCAGCTCCAGCACCCCAGTGTCCCCATAGCGCAGAGAGATGGGACTGCAGAACCCACGAGCAGGGCCCTGAAGGGTTCTGAGACTGACTTAAAGCGCTTGGTGTTTCTCCCGAGCAGTTTCCATCCCTTAGTTACACTCAGCAAAGGCTCTTGCACTTTTCCACCTTTAACTGCTTCAGACCTTGCTTCCTCAACACACCACCTCATCTCCTCCTCCTCCCCAGGCTTTTCCATCCCTTCTGCCCCCCTGAGCACCAGTTGAAGTACTTTGTTTTTCAGACACCCAGAAGCAAGTCTCCACCTCTGTCTATCCCCACTGCTTGTACTTTGCATTCCCAGTTTGGTCCCCAGCTGCCACGTCCCCATGCAATAGCATCCACACTAGTCTTCAGACACTGGTTGAGCCTCATCCATCCTCCCAGCCCTTGGAAATCCTGCCAGGCTTCAGCCCTGCTTGCACTGATTTGCTGCATGCTGGGAAACCCAGGAACCCCGGGGGCAAGAGGACCCTTGGGAAGCAACAAGTGGGAGATGAGCTTGGAGGGTGAGCAGTGGACTCAAAAGGAGAGGCAGGGACTTACACCCCACATCCAGCACGGTGCTGTCAAAGGCAACGCCAGCCTCGCTGAGCCCCTCGCAGCCGTATCGCCCCGCATCCTCCTCCCGCACCGCCTGCAGCCGCAGGACCGCACGCTGCGTGCCGGGGGGGAACGTGGCCACCGCCTGCTCACCTGCCCCGGGGACCCCACGTCAGCACCACAGTGCCCCAGGGGACCCCGTGGGTGATGTCCCTGCACGGAGTGGGCTTGCCCCCCAGGTCTGACCCAGTCTCACCTTTGTACCATGCAACGTAGGGTGGGGGGACCCCAAAAACCCAGCACTCCAGGGTCACGTCTTCGCCAACCAGTGCCTTCAGGCTGGGTGTCAGTGCCAGGATGACAGGAGGCTCTGTGCCATGGGGAGACACATGGCTCCAGTGACCCCCTGCAGCGCTGGTGTGGTGCCATTCCCCACCAAGGGAACTTCCATTGCAGACAGCCCCATCCCATAGCTTGCATGCTGCAAGGTGCCAGCCGGCAGCTAAGGGAAGCAAAGAGGGATAATAAATCCCCCTGAGCCCAGGCTTTTCCCAAGGGGAAGCAGGTACCAGTGAACTCCAGGGTGATGACTTGCTCATCCCAGCCCAGCGCGCTGCTGGCGTAGCAGCTGTAATTCCCTGCATCCTCTGGGATAGCGGCCCTGATGTGCAGGGTACCCTGAGCATCCGTGAAAACCCTGCGGCAAACAGGGAGAGAGGGGAAAACGAGCCTTGTGAAAACAGAGCCAATTTAAAACGGGTTGAAATAAGTGAGCAAGCTTAAGGCCATCCCACACACACAGCAAGCGGTGGGTATGACGGATGTGGCTTAGCACTTAAAGCCAGCTCCATCAGCTGCTGCAGGGAAGGACATTGCTTTGAAGCAGGGAAAAGCATTGAGAAGTGGGCTTTTTCATCTTCAAAGTCAACAGAAACCTTCCCCAAAGCCCACTCCAGCACTCACAGCCTGACACGGGCAGGGAGGTGGAAGCCGAAAGGCAGAAGAAATTAAGGGAAAGCACAAGGAGTATTTTGAGACTGGAGCACACACCGGGTGTACAAAGCACCTCAGACAGCCCTCGGTGGGGACAGTGACCTGGATAAGGCAGGGTGGCTTAAAAATAAACATCTGAAATCAAGGCTAGCAGAGCGCCAACCATCTCAGGTGCAGGGTGCGGGGGTATCGCAGTGCCTTCCTCCTTCCAGTGCTGTGGGCAACCTCAATCTCCTCTCCATCAATCAATACACCTCCATAAAGGGAGCTCATCCCCGGTGGGACAGGGAGGATGGGGGCACCCAGATCCCCATGGGATACCTCTCGCCCTGCTCCAGCGCCCATCCCCAGCGCTTCCATGCGGTGCGGGGCAGAGGGTGGCCCCCGGCCGTGCAGTTCAGCCGCAGCTCCTGGCCCCTGCCAAAGCGCTGGGGGCTGGCGTCGACCATCACCCACGGAGCCTCTGCATGGGGTTGGAGAAGGGCTCAGCCCTCAGGTGCCATCATCCCTCATCCATGGGGTGAGGCATCACCAGGGCCAGAGCGGGGCAAAGCCTACCCTCGATGAAGAGCCAGAGGGAAGCAGTGGCCGTGCCGTGGGCGCTCTGTGCCGTGCACTCGTACTGGCCCCCGTCCCCCGGCTGCACGTGGCTGATCTCCAGCGAGCGGTTCAGCAGCAGCCGGGTCCGGCCGTCCCCCGGCTCTGCCGCCTTCCCATCCCAGCTCCAAGTCAGGTTGTAGGGCACGTCACCCAGAACCGGGCAGGACATGACCACGTCTTGGCCCGGGGAAGCGGTGATGTTGGCCGGAGCTATGAGACGCGGTGGTGGCTCTGAAAGCACAGCATGTGAGGGTGAGATGAGGCTGTGCCCATCGCAGAGCAGAGACTGGTGGGCACCGAGGCTTGGCACAAGCAGTCCCCACCTGAGACAGAGATGTAGGCACGAGCCCGCGTCACCCCAACCTTGCTCTTGGCTGTGCACTCATAAAACCCTTCATCACTCTTGGACACCGCAGGGATCAACCAGCTGATGTTCCCCAAATTCCTACGAAAAGGGAGAAACTACAGGGTCACCCCCCTGGCATGGCTGCCATGGCACCACCCTGCTCCAAATCCCTGGGATTTTTTCCATCCAAGTCAGGCGAAAGGGTGCAGATACATCCCATGGGATTTTCCTTTGCTGCCTTGGGATGCTCAGGGCTTGCAGGCATCCATCCAACACACAGCATCCCCATGGCCAGCGCAGCTCAGGGGGCTGTTGATGCCGACACAGGTCCATCATGGGTCAGACCAAAGGCTCACCAGAAGAGCTGCTCTTCCCCAAGCCTGGTCCTACCGCGGCTGAGCTGCAGGCGGAAAGGGACCTCGCTCCGTGCTGAGCAGGAGATCAGCTGCGGCTCACGGTTGTAAGCCTGGATCTTGCTGGAGATGTTCACTTTGGGTAGACCTGGAAGTAGTTGGGCACACACACACGGATTGCACTCATCAGGAGCTCACCAAGAGCTGCGCTGGGAAGCAGGATAAAAGAATTCCCAAGCAAAAACCAAAGCAGAGGCAGTGCTGGGGCCTCTGATCCCATCTCAGCACCCTCGGGGGCCGTGGGGACCACTCACTCACCAGCGACCACGCTGGTGTAGGTGACCCCGGAGAGGCGGTGCAGGGGGTGGCCCTCAGCATCCTCACCCTTCACCTTCAGCAGAAAGTCACCCATGGGGACGTGGAGCGGCGAGGCCACCCAGAGCTGCCCCGAGGAGGTGTTGGAGAGGGGCCGCATGGGCAGCGAGAGCAGGGCATGGCCGGAGGTGTTGAAGAGCTCAACCTCCTGCAAGTGCCCCGGTGGTTTCAGGCCAGAGCAGTTCACCAGCACGGAGATGGGCAGACCTGGAGACAGGCAAGGGAAGAAACAACCCAGCTGCGTTCCCGGATGCAGCAAGCCCAGATGCAGCATCCATGGCTCTGGGCTGCACCAGGCTCACCGTGCACCGGCCGCTCTCCAGGCTGGCTGGCATCGAGGTCAGGCTGGGTGGAGAAGCTGGCTTGGAAATTGATGGTGCTGATGCCTGTGATCCTCAGAGAGTGGCGGCCGCTGCTCTGGGTCTGGAAGTGGATTGAGAGGCATGTATCAAGGGCAGGGGAAGGGAGAGGCGATGGGGAAGGGAGAGGCCATGGGGAAGGGAGAGGCCATGGGGAAGGGAGAGGCCATGGGGAAGGGAGAGGCCAACAGCCAGCCCCTTCCAGCCCATTCTTGCATCCTCTGCCCAGCTGGGGGTGGCAAAGCCTGTCCAGCTAAACGTCCCTCAGGGGATGGGTGAGGGATTTGCCACCAGCTTACCGTGACCAACCATGTCCCTGGCTCGTGGGGCTCCACAGCCACCACCATGGCTGAGTTGGGGATGCTGAGCAATTCCTTCAGACCTTGGCCTTTCTCAAGGATCTTTCCTACAACAGTGAGTGAACCCCTGGGATGGGCAACCCAGCTCCATCCCCTGGTCCCTACAGCTAATGAGAAGCCCCCTTCCTCAGGGCTCACTGCAGTGCAGAGCCCATCACCCAGCCTCCCCTCTGGCATGAGGGCTATCCAGGAGGCAAAGCATCACACCCTGCCCATTCCCATCCCCTGGGCTCCTACCTGCTGGATCCCGAACCTCGATCCCTGGGGCAGGACCGCTCAGGGAGATGGTGACCTCCTTCAGGCTTGGATCAAAGGGGACGGGCCATGTGTACTGCCCACCATCCTCATGGTCCGTGGACAGCAGATGGACCTTGGAGGCTTGGATGGCCTCTTCCACCCACTTCAGCACCTGGAGGGACGGGGTGGGTGGGGGGGATTAACCTGGATTCCCATTCACCACCAGGCACAACCATTTTGGGGTCAGGTTGCACTGGGTCAAAACGGTGCCCGGGCAAGGGACCAGCCCCAGCCATGTCCATTGGATGCCAACACAAGGGTGGCACAGGGACTGGTGGGCCCAAGGTGGCAGTCCTTGTTGAGCCCCACTTTGCTACGAGCAGTTGCAAAAGGAATTGAGTAGTTTGGTGTCACTGTTATTGCCAGGTGGCTCCTGCTCAGACACTCAGAGCGGGCGTGATGTTATTACCCCCAGCTCTCTTAGGGGAATAGAAACCATTAAAACACACAACGGCTGGAGGCTGGGCAGGGGCAATGAGGGAGATGCTGCCCAGTAATGAGCAGAAAAGCACTTTGCTGTTCCTCAGGTCTCCAAGATGTCACGGCAGTCAAGAGCTTCAAGATCAGGGATAGGCAGAGGCTCCTCTCCCTAGGACCGTGACACCTGCCTGATTCCCAGGATGCTGAGAGGAGCTGGAGCACGCCAGCCTCGGCCCCAGGCAAACACTTCCCCTGCACAGGGCTCATCACGGGGATCATAGGAGCAGCACGCTCAAGAGCAGCCAGCCTTCTCCAGCTTCAGCTGAAGCAGGGCTCCCAATCAATCTGGAGGTGCTCTGAGCATGAGGATTAACCCCAGGGAGAACACGGGAGCAGCCAAAATGGGCTGGACCACACGCACCCTGGGCACGGCATCCCTGCTCCCTCAGGCTTCCACTCACCTCTGTGACCTGCTGCTTGTCCAGGTGGAAGATCTGCCCCGAGCTGGTGGTAGCGATGCGCTCGTACACGCGGTACCCGGGGTGGCTCCTGTCCCCGCAGTCCCCCGTCAGCACAAACACCACCTGCAGAAGCAACGGTCCCCATAGCACCCCACAGCCGTGGGGTGTCTGTGCATCCAGGGAGCAGCCACCAGCTCCTGTGGAGCCGGCCATGGGGATGCTCAAACCCCACCGTTAACAGGCAGCTCACCTGGGTCTGCTTGTGCTGCAGCAGCTGCAGCAGCTCCTCCTGCTGCTCGTAGTCCTTGGCCCGAGCATCAGAGAAGACGTAGACGAAGGAGCCGGGGTGTGAGACCTCCACAGCCATCCTGATGGCTCCTACGCTCATCTCCGGGCAGTCCCCTCCACCCTGCACACATGAGGGATGTGGCACAGGCACCGAGACACCCAGCGCTCCGCTGCCAGCAGGATCCCACCCAGCTCATGGGGAGGAACTGCACCAGTTCGATGCAATCAGCCCGAGCGCAGCCAAAGCAGCGTGATGGGACCTCAGGGACACGCAGGATCCCATTGACCCGTCCCTGTCTCACTACTAATGATGATTAAAGCACTCGTTTTGGGATCCAGACTCACAGATGCTGCTGGCTTCCCACAGACTCACATAGTGAGCACGTTCATGCCCACCCCTGCCCATCACCCCCCAGGCAAGCACAGAGGCACGGAGAGGACCAGCTCCTGTTTCCACAGGGCTTTGCACTCCAAAGGGCTGGGAAACAATTTGCAGCCACAGCTTTACACCGCGTGCCAAAACACAGCTGCATCTGAAGGGAAACACCACAGATATTTAACAATGCATGGGAGGCAGGGCAGGGATGGATAAAGCATGATTGAATTCCCAGAGAGTGTTTTGAAATCGTTAACAAATATATGAAAAACAACTCAATTCTCAAAGAGCATTTCCAGAACAAGACATTTTTGGTTCCATGGAGAGCCTGTGCAAACTCTCCTGGGGAAAGCATTCCCATTTTGCAGCTGAGCTGTGAACTGGGAGCGCTCTGCCCCATCGCAGGATCCTGGGGCACAGCGCCAGCATCACCATCCTCTCTACTCCCACCCTGGTGTGGTCAGCCCCGAGCCCCTCCACACTCCCAGGGGACACCAAGGACTGGTTCTGAGGCCCGCCACCATGCAGGAATGCAGGGCCAGGCTTCCCATTGAGTGCCAAGGGCCATGCACCAAGCTCAGCACCGTGGGGCTGAGGATGCCTACCTGGACATGGAGCTCCCGCAGGCGCCGCTGGAAGAGCCGGGGGTCGGTGGTGAGGGTGACGGGTCCCACCTCTGCAAGCACATGGACAACACTGCTTCAGCCTTCCCACCTTTGGTGCCACTCTCCCAAGCACCCACCCTGGCTTGAACATCCTGGTGGGACCTGCAGGACTCGGGGTTGAGCATCTACCCTGGTTTGGCTCCCAGCGAGACGTGGATGTGGGAACGCTGCTCCCATGGAAAGCTCTCCTCAATACACCAGTGGAGACAGCCAGGGTGAGCTGCAAACCCTTCCCTGCTGGGGCAGGCTCCCACCAAAGCGATGCTGAAACCCATTTACTGCCTCTGTCTCCTTCCCTGTCCAGCTCCAGCGACTTTCATTCAAACTCAGTGTTTCTGCTGAGGACAAACCCTCTGTCCTGCTCTCTTTGCAGGGAGGCTGAGAGGTATTGGAGAGCAGCTGCTATTTATGGGTGTGCACAAAAATCCCAAGGCAAAGACTGGGACAGACAGGAATGATTCTGGGATTGCAGTAAGTTACCAAAACCTCTGGCAGCAGCACGTTATAGACTTGCACAGAAATTCCCCCCATGATTAGTCTGGGGAGATCAGAACAGGCTGGAAGTAGAAGAGCCACCCACATGTGAGAGCCAGCATCACCTGGATTAATGCAGAGAGGTCCAACTTGCCCTGTGCCTGCAGGGTGGCTTGGGATGGGAGCCCTGCTCAGCACCATACCCTCGAGCTGCAGCTCATCCTGCAGTGCCATCCCCATCAGGGCATTAAAACAGAGAGAAGGGACATGCAGGCACTTGTGAAGCGCGTGTTCCCGCCCCAAACTCCACCAGCACCACACCCCAGCTCCCCACAGCCCCATCCCCAAGCAAGACACGTGCCCTCCCTGTGCCCCAGCCATACCTGGGTCATGGAATGGGACCAACACGTAGTTGCTGATGGGCTTTGTGCTCCTGCCGAGCGTCCGCTCCAGGATGCGCGAAGCCCCGTCCATCACCTGCACCAGGTCGTCGTACATGGAGCCGGTGACATCGAACACGAAGGCTAAGGTGGCCCAGCCTGAGCTGGGGGGGTGCTCGGCGAGACTGGGGGCCAGCAGCAGCCAGAGACCCACAAACACGCCTCCATGGGGCGGCATCGCTGGGGACACCCCTTTGTCCTTGCCCTCTCCTTCTCCCAGACCCCTTAGTCACCGTCCCTGAGCTAGGGAGGGATACAGGGTGCAAGGGGCCACACACAGTGGGACCCCGGGCAGGGGACACCCAGCCACCGACCAGCTCCTCCAGCGTTCAGCTTCTGGGAGGGAAGCAGGGATGGAGGGAGGGAAAACAGGACTTTTGGAGCCAGCGACGCGGCAGGGAGGTGGGTGGGAGCTGGGATGGGGATGTAGGGATTGGGAAGCGGGTCCTGCAGCCCACAGGATCGTCAGAAACACTGCCCATCTCAGAGCCCCCCCCACCCCAGCTCACAGAGCCCCTGCTCTACTGGGGGCAGCCGGGGTTAGGGGAGGACATGGGGGCTCGGAGCTGAGCACCTGCAGGGACACCCTGCCAAACGCAGGCAGCGGGAGAGCCAGCTGGGAAAGGGACTGAGGAATCACCCTGCCTCTGCTAGGCAAAAGGGCCTCCCTGGAATAGGGGTCTGCGATGGGGCTGGTGGGGATTAAGGGGCTCGGGGGGTGCTCCCCAGCACAGCTGCCCCCGGAACAGGGAGCAAACAGCCACGTAAAGCACAGACAAAGCCGGAGCCAGGACAAGGGGTGGGAAAAGCAGCCCTTGGCTGGGAAAGGCAGCGCTTGGACAGAGCACAGGAGCTTTTCCTGGCTCCCCTCAAAGCGGAGTGCTGAGCTCATGGCTGCTGCCGAGGGATGCTCTGCTCTTGCTCAACTCCCTCCCAACGGGACCCAGGGAACGGCCACGGCCAAGGGCTGGCTCCAGGTGAAGCTGTGCACTGAGGACCAAATCCAGCCCAGGGGGCTGAGCACCTCCTCCAGCCCCAGCACCTCACTGGCAGCAGACACAGGGCTGGGGGAGAGCAGGGACCACCCATCCCACACCCCACACACAGCACAATGGGATCCTCCTGTGCATCCTTTTGCCCCACAAGTCCCTACAAGGCAGGGTTTAGCCCAGCACAGTCTTAGGGGGAGGTAAGGACCCCCCTTGCAGCAGGGCAGGGGATGGCACCTCTGCTCCATGGGGCTGAGCCATGAGCTGTGCTGGAGTCTTGTCCTCCTCCTGTCCCCCACCAGGCTTGTATGCAGCCACCCACCTGCAGCCTCTTGTCCCCCCCAGGCTTGGCACCCCCAGCCCCACACTCACTGCAAGCCCAGGGGGGCTCCCCCACCCCACAGTGCCCCCAAACCCACTAACCTCGCACCCAGCTCCATCCTGCGCCCCAGCAGCAAGCACCACTCTCCAGTGCTGCTGGCACAAAGAAACCCAGCAGTTCCTCCCCACTACCAAATTAATCCCTCCCCACACTCACCAGTGCTCCCAGTGCCAGGAGCACCTGAACTACCTGGGCTTTAACCCCTTTTGTGCCGGTGGGCACAGCAAAGCAAGGCACAGCCTTGGGTCGCCGCTGTGATTTGGAGCCTGCGCTCATCCTCACCCGCTCCACGGCACAAGGGGATAAACCCCTGCGTGCCCCCATCATGTGCTGGCACAGGGCACCCCCGAACAAGCCCCCCCCCCCCCCCGTGCAAACACAGCCTCCTTGTTCAGGCCATCAGGGCACCAGCTCTGGCCTGGAATTAATGAGCCAGCCTCGTTAGGAGAGCAGACAAACGAAGAGGGGCGGGCAGAGAGGCCCTGGGCTCTGGACTTGGCAGGGCAGAGCGGCAAACGCGATCCCACTGCACGTGAAAAGCCCAACGGGAGCCCCTGCTCACCCCGACAGCCCCGGGGGATTGCCAAGGGGCACCTCCATTGGGGCACTATTATGGGATATTAATATCCAGCTTCCTCAGCAGCCAGTGCATGCCCAAAGCGACCCGATGGCTCCCAGCCCGGTGCGTTGGCACGGGGTGCCCAGAGAAGCTGTGGCTGCCCCATCCCTGGCAGTGTTCAAGGCCAGGTTGGACACAGGGGCTTGGAGCAAGCTGCTCCAGTGGAAGGTGTCTCTGCCTGTGGCAGGGGTTGGAGCTGGATGAGCTTTAAGGTGCCTTCAACCCAAACCAGGCTGGGCTAAGCCTGACCACGAGCCGCGCATCACAGAGCACGGGTGCTTCGTTACAGTCATTAAGCTTTTATTTCCACTGTCACAAAGTTCCTGGGTTCTGTTTTGTTTTCTTTGTCGTTATTAAACCGTTTCGTTTGCTTGGTTTGCTCTTGAATTCATCTCAAGACAAGGCAGCAGGGCATGCAAGCCGAGACACCGGCACGGACGCACAAACAGGCTTCATCTTTACAAACAAGGCTCTTTTGCTGGAGCTGTTGTTTCTCAGCCCGGGGCTCCAAGCAGGGGTCCCAGAGGACACAGCACCCAACCCGGGGCTGGTGGCTGCAGGAGCAGAGAGAGGAGGGCCAAACGGCTTCCCTGCAGTGCTGCTGGGGCTGGCACATGGAACCGAGACCCAGAACTGCTCTGCAAGGGGACCCCCAAACTGTGCACCAGGACCAGGGCCATCAGCTCCCACCTTTGTCACCACCACCACCCCAGGTGAACCTATCCCCTCTAATGCCACTGTGAAGGTGTATGATACCCTCCCCAAATGCCCCAGGTCTCCCTGTGTAGCCCAGGATGGGGACAATGGGACAGCGAGCTGGCTGTGGCTCACCCATCCATCCCATCCAATCCCCCCAACCCGAAATACATGGGAAGAGGGCAGCCATGCCAATGATTCTGGCTGCCCCCATGCCACATATGGCCCTGCTTCAAAGCCCCAGATCCAAAACCATTCCACCCTCCAGGTTAGCACAGCCCCACCATAGCCAGTGGTATTACTTCCATCCCTCCCCATGCCAGTGGAACAGTGGCTCTGGGATGGCGATTCCACAGCCTCATCCTCCCAAACATCCAACTGGGATGCATGTCCTGGTGGCATGGGAGGCAGGCACCAACAGGCACCCACATCTGTGGGATGCAGCTGGTACCCAGCACAAAGAGGGTCTGGGGACCCCATAAGCAAACTTCCCCCCCCCCCCAATAAACCCCATGGGGAGCACCCCAGGGGCCACCTGGTCTCGTTACAAATCACAGCAATTAAAGGGCTGCTGTGGAGGAAAAACCCGCTTTGCATCTCTCCTGGGTCCTCGTTTGTGCCATGATGGGGACTGGAATCTGCCCCCGGAGCCTTCTGCAGGGAGAGAACAGCTCAGCCCAGCCCCAGAGCTCAAGGGAAGGCGCAGCTCAAAGCAGCAACAGGCAGCGCACGAACAGAAGAGTGAAAAGAAAGGGAAGTGCAGACACTGCAGTTTAATGGGGCAACACCGACGGGACAAATGAGAGGTGGGGGGGGACACTGCAGCTGCCGGGGCTGGACCCTGCGCTGTCCCCTGCCCATCACCAGGGTGCAGCTGCTTTCATCCAGGGATCAGGAAGCTGGCTATGAGCAGAACCGACCCAGGTCTTTCTGGCTGTTGGCTTTAACCATGAGCGGGTGGAAGAAGAGCAGACTTAACTATTCACTGATGGGAGCTCCGATGCAGTGGTTCGTGCACTGCTCCCGGTGTGCCTGATGTTTGGTGGCTCCTGCCAAACCCTCGCGAGCTCATGAGCCATATCCAGTGCTGGTGCCTCCCTGGGCACAGGCATTGAATCGCTTTGCAGAGGGGATGGCTCACCCCTCAGGCCATTTCACCGATGGGGAAACTGAGGCACGAGAAGGTTAAGGCCAACATTGCCAAGCGAGAGATGCTTCAAGCTTTGTTGTCGGTGGTACAGAGAAGCTGCAGGTCCTGGTGATGTTCAGGAGTCAGGGCCACCAATGCTCCCCAAAGGGAGGCCAGAAGCATCCAACCAGAGCCCCAGATCCACAGCCAGGGGGGAATACTGAGGGCAAAGTGATGTGAATGGGGACACCGAGCATGCCAAGAGCAGGGCAGGACAGACCCACTGCAGGGCCAGAGCCAAGACCCAGGGCAAGAGCCAGCCCCAATCCTGCCCAGCAACACTCATCACTGCCACCAACCCAACAGGGTCCTCGCAGCCAGCACAGAGCTTTGAATACAGCCAAAAACTTCTTCCCTTTTTGCTCTTTTTTCTTGGATAATGTGCAAATATTTAACTAGGGGCAGGGGAGGCCGAGGCCTTGGGCTCCATCCCTGAGCCCAGCAGCAGCAGCAGCAGCAGGAGGTTGCTGGTAGGAATGTCAGCACCATCCTGATGGGCACTGAATGTCAGTATTTCGGGGGTCTGAAGCTCTCCCAGGCTGATGTTGGTCCTTCATCCCCCCTGTGATGGGGCTGCTTCCTGGTCAGACGTTGTCGAGCACTGATGGAGCTCAAAGCACAGCAGGTCCTCTGAAAATTAAAAGCCTTTCAGAGCAAAGCATCAGAGCAAATAAGGTTTGCCTTTGCCTGGGAATTGTGTCAAACACCACAGGGTCCATCATTTATCAGCAGAGGAGATTGCAGCAGTGTCACGTTCAATGGGAACATTGATTGGCACCAGAAAGGGACCGGTCTGGCAGACAAGCGTTAGAGAAGTTGGAGGCACTGCAAAGATCTACCCAAGAGAGTTGCGTTTTGGCCACAAAGCATCAAGGATAAGGGGTTTCCATGGGAGGGAGCGAGGTGACACCCTCCAGGAGGGAAACATGGGCACCCTCAGGGGCAGGAGCTGCAGAAGAGGCAGAAATATTGCACATGGACGTGAGGTCGCTCTCCTTGGGGAATGGGGAAGGGTGTTTTTTATGGGCATCAGAAAACGCCACCAACACATGGGCCCCGAAACTGGGGATTAGGGCTGCATGGCAAAGGACCAGCATCACTTGGCTGGAGTATTTCCTTATCCCCTACATCATCGGAGAACATCCTCCACATCCAGATGTCACTTCCCACCACTACGGGGACAAATCCCAGCCATGGGGGCTGCAGACAGCGGGTGGAAAGATACTGCCAGCATCAACCAGAGCAGGGACAGAGGGGTGAGCCCCTAGGGTGGTAGGAGCATGGCATTGGGATCACAGGGCCAGGAGCAAACCACACCAGAGCCATCGCAGGTGGCTTTAGGGGTCCCACAGGCATCTTGCACTTTGCTCCTGATGAGATGCAAATCTCTCCTTCCCCATTGCAGGGACCAAGGCAGATGGAAACAGAGCTGCGGCAGCATCTTGTCCTCCAGTGGAGATGCCAACTGTGTCCTGGAGCTGAGCCCTGCTGGAGCACATCCAGAGTGCTGGCAGGTGATGGAGAAGCCACACATTATCCCTTGTGGATGGGGCACCATTTCCAAGCCCCACACTTGGGTGTCTCCAGTCACTTTTCCCTAGCTTTTTCCCACCATGGATGCAAACGGCTCTGCTTTGGAGCTGTGCCCTTGGATTACAGCAAAACTTCCCATGTCCTAAACAGGGAGCAAGGGGATAAGGAGACACCTCAAGCATCTCTTGGCCGGGCAGCCATAGGGCAGGAGTTACTGCATCACCCCGGCTGGGATGGGGAAGATGGAGCAAGCCATTCCCATGGGCATCCCCTCAGCCCTGCCACATATGGGACAATTCACAGGCACCCCCTTGGGGTGCCAACAGACCTTCCCACCATCAGCACAACAGAAAAGAGGAAAGGAATCCCCCTGAAAGCAAAACCCAGCTCTCGGTTCCATTAATACTTCATCATGCAGAGAGAAAATGGGGAAAGGGAAAGGAAATGAGGAAGTTCTGGTGCCCGGCAGTTCCCTCGCCCTGCCCAGCTGAGGGATGGAGCTGGCTCTGTCTGCTCAGAGCCTGGGCTGAGATTGCCAAGGGAAGGGTGAACAGAAAAACACAGGGAAAAGGGGGAACAGGAAGAGGAAACGAAGCTACAGCACCCCCTTAAAACAGCAGCCAGCCCACGGAGCTCGGGATACAGGGGGTGGGAAGAGAAAGGGGGAAGGCAGATTTTTTTTGGCTTCATTGTTATTGCAGGCTCCCGGTGCCCCGCAATAGTGTACGAGCATGTAAACCTGTATCATCATCACCTGGGTGGTCGGACACACACGCGAGAGACTAAACACGGCAGCAACATTTACAACAAATAAATAAGGATATCCATTGCGGAGATAGGCATGTAAAAAAAAAAACAACCAAACCTCACTTTTTTTCCACCAAAGGAAAGAGAAAAAAAAAAAAAAAAAAAAAAGAAGAGAAAAAAGCACAATACTGTCTCACAAAAAAAAATTAATATAATAATATATATCCCTAGAGAGCCGGGCCGGGCTGGCGACACCAGCGCTGCGTGTTCCCAATGGCCGTCAGTGCCTCGGCTCCCCTGCCCTGCGCAGGCAGCACCCCGGGGTGCGGGTCCCCCGGTACCTTTGGGCTCCGTCTCCAGCCAGCTGATTCCCGGGAGAGGACAACACCGGCGCATCCACAGTCCCATCCGAAAACATAGGAAAAGGGGAGCAAAGGGGGCGAGGAGGAGGCCGGGGTAGGGGGGGGGTTGCTCTGCCTGCAGCGATGCTCGACCCGCTGCCCCCCTGCGCTGCAGTCTCGGGTGCTCGCTGCCGCTCAGCCCGGGCTCCGAGGTGGGTTTTGTACTGGGAAAAGCAGAAGTTGGCGAATGGCAGCGGCTGGTTCGGAGTGCGGAGAAGGGGAGAGAGCTCGCGCTTCGAGGGCATCCTCTGCTCGAGGAACAGAGAGGAAGGCCGAGAGGGGCAGGCAAGCTTGGCGCGGCGGTGGTCGGATGGCACGGAGAGCATCTTCCCCCAGGCATCTGCGGGAGAGGGTGGGGAGGAGAAAAACAGGGTGAGAATAAGGGCAGAAAGCACCGCGGGCACCAGCGCAGCTGGAAGGGCAAGGCTGGAAGCACAGTAATGGTTTTGAATGGCTCAGAACTCCAGTGGGGTTAAAAAACCCCCGTCGCCACCCATGGTTGGACACTGCCTGGGCTGTGATGACCAAAACCACCCCATCTGCGTGGCCCCATGCAGGATGGTGAGGATCACAGTGTGCTCAGCGAAGCACCGCATCCCTGACACAGCCATGCCAAACCCTGCCAGCTCCAGGGTGCAATATAATGAGATACAATAAAAATAAAACATTTAATATAATCTCTCTCCGGAGCATCCCCATGCCCTCAGCGCACCAGCTGCCTCCTCTGCAGCCACATCTACAGGGAAGAACCGAGCTGTGCCGCAGGCAAATAATGCCTGCCAGCTGGGTGACTCTACCGCATCCTCATTTGCTGTGGTCCAGGAGTGCTCTATGGGACGGGAGGACTGGGAGAAACACATCAATATGGGGTAGGAACATCTCCATCCAGCTAGATTTGGGGGGGATAAGGAGAACCAGCCACCCACCCCTGGGAAAGATGGGAATGGCATCAAAGCAGGTGGGAGATGGGGCACCCCCGGGTTCCCCAGCACTGCACTCACCGCCGCTTGGCCCCGGGACTATACGAGCCCATCGTAGAGGGAAAGCGCCTGCACGATGGAGGGGTCAGCCTTGGAGCCCTCCTGAAACTCCTGCAGGGTCAGCTTCCCGTCCGCGTTCTGCAAAACACCCCTGCTCAGCATCACCTTGCCCTGGTGAGGGGGATGCTGGGACCGAGCATCCCGGGGCTGAGCACCCCAGGGCCCTGGCACCACATCAAGGACCCACACAGGTCCCCCCCCACCACTGCAGCCCCAGTTTCCCTGTCAAGCCATCAGTGCCTGCAGCCAGGGAGGAGCAATGCCACACTGGGGACCTGGATATCCCAGATACAGGGATCCTGTATCCAGTCTGCAGCGACAGCTGAGACCTTGTACTGCCAAAGGAAGGAGGCACGTGCAAGAGCTGAGATTGGGCACAACTGATCCCTAAATCCCTTGACTGCAGGGGAAAAAACACTCAAGCATCCTCACCTTGTCCATCATGGCAAAAATCCGATCCACCCTCTTCTCCGGTGTGTTCTCCTCCTCAGGAAGCTCCACTGTGTTTCCCTGTGGCAGCAAGATGGGACCTGGTCACGCACCCATCTGTTCCCAGCCTGGATGGTGTCTCCAAGCAAGCAGATGTGTTTTCTTCCCCCAAATCCCCCACGTCAGGACAGCGCACAAGGAGTCGTCTCTGGCACCAGAGCCATCCTCAGTGGCTGGATCCAAGCCCTGCTCTGGCCACCGTGGCCATAAACTCCCACCAAAAAATCCCAGGGAAGGAACCAGGGATGTTCCAGCATCCTCCCTACAGCCCCCATCACCCTCTGCCACTTACCACCATCTGATAAATGGCATCCACAATGTCCAGCATCTCGTTCCTTGTGATGTACCCGTCATTGTCCAAGTCGTACAGCTTAAACGCCCCTGCGAGGCAGAGCGATACCGAGGTGCTGGGGACTGCATCCTCCCCCCCCATAGCTGTCCCCATGCCACCCCCCTCATGGGGCTGAGCCCACCGGTGTCCATGGGGAGCACTTACACCTCAGCTTCTCGTCCAGCGTCCCCCGGGAGGTGACCGACAGCGCCTGGATGAACTCGGAAAACTCGATCCTCCCGTCCTGGGGGAGGGAAGGATGGGTGAGGGCATCGCTGCCACCCCTGCCCGGCAAAGCCCTCCCTGCTCATGCCTGTGGGGCACATCCCAAAAGGCCGTGGGGAGGGAGGAACGATGGAATATTGTCCTCTCCCGGTACCGCGCAGCCGCACTCCAAACCCATCCCAGCATCACTCCCCTGACCCCCCTCACACCGTGCCCCCCACCTCTCCCAGCCTTACTTTGTTCTCATCAAAGACATTGAAAACGAAGGTGGCGAATTTGGTTGGGTCGCCGAAGGGGAAGAACTGCTTGTAGATCTTCTGGAAGCCCGCGGCATCCAGCTGCCCGCTGGGGCAGTCCTTGATGAAGCCCTTGTACCTGCGGAGGAAAGGCAGCGGATGGGCACCACGAGGTCTTTTAAACCTCCTGCAAGACAAAAAGGCCCTGCACAGAGTCACCTGCTCCAGCACTGAAGCATCACAGGGTCAGCAGCAGTGCTTACATCCCTCTCTCAGAACTCTGGATACACACAGCTCCTGAGCAAGAAGCTGTAAATGGAACGCTGCGCCCTAGGGCCAGAGCTTGCCTTCCCCTCTGCTGCTGCTCCACGGCTACACCAAGTCATCCACCTGGCTTTCCAGCACGGAGATGGCCAGGAAAGGGACTTGGGATCAGCAGCAACCCCACAGGCAGTTTGCAGCCTCCCCACTCAGCACAAGCTGCAGCCGTGTACCAACAGCACAGTGGCCTGAAGCCCCAGGACTATGACAGCGTTATTTGGAGGACCCCACGTGAAAGCCGCTCCGAGGAGCTGTGGGCACAGCAGGATGACCGTGTCCTCAGGGTGGTCCAGCCCAGGGCATCTCCCAAACACTATCACCACTTAAACACCCCCAAAGCCCTGGATCCCTGCTCCGGTCTGGGTCTGGATGCTGCAAAGTGCCATATGGGAGGGTGCAGGGGAAGAGGTTTGCCAGCTCCATGGATGAGGAGACCAAGCAGGGACCATCAGGGACATGCAGGGACCACCAGGGACCACGGAGGGACCACGGAGGGTGTGTGAACATTATGCAACGTGTCTCTTAGATCTGTCAGGCGCCCATTGCAGCAGGCCTAGGGCTGGAGGAGGAGGGGAAGGGGGTGGCGAGGTGGGAAACCGAAGCGCCAGTGACATCTTTTTCACGCTGCTGCAGCTATGACTCACCGAGGAGGGGGGGAAGGATGAGAGAAGGAGATAAAGAAAGCAACCCTTGACTGGTGGGGAGATGAAAGGGAAGCGATGGCTTTTCTAGGGCATCGCACACGGTGGGGTGGAGGGGATGGGTTGGTGAGAGCCTGCCACCAGCCCCAGCCCTGCTGCAGACGGTGACACGGTGGGACAGCAGCAGCATCCCCCAGACAGGGCCACGGCCACCAGCTGAGCTGTCCCCATGTCCCTGCTTGCCTTGGCCACCCCTATGGGGAGGAAGAGGCAAGAGGGAGCGTGCGACGTCCCATATGGGCAGCCGAGAGCAGCCAGAGCCAAGCCACACCATAAGGTGTGCAAGGAAAACCCCTCTGTTTCTGCTGACTCTCTGAGCTGAGCACTGCCTGCTCCCATCCCTTCGCCCCAGCACTCACCACCATGCCAGACACTCACCACTGCTGCACCTCCTTCTCCGTAACTGCAAGAGAAAACAGGAGAAAAGAGAAAAAAAGAAAGGAATTTAGTGCTTGCCCAGTGACAGCTGCGCTTCTGCACCCCCCAGAAGTGGATTCCCTGGGAGGGATGCGCCAGGACTCACTCATTCCATGCGCTGCCGTGTGTTCCCTGCATGTAAGCGCTGCCATCAAGGCACAGCCTGGCTTAACCCCGGGGGGATGATGGGGTCCCTCCAGCCCCCACATCACAGCACAAAGATGTGCTGCTCCCTGCCCCAGGAGTGCAGCACCATCATTGCGAGGTGCTGTGGATCACGCAGGGGCCAGACCAAAACATGTCTGGAAACATCTGCCCAAGCACCAGCCAGCCCCAACATCAAGACACTGAGCATGGCACAGGCACAGACCCAGAGCCAGCATCCCCCCAAGCACCACCTGCATGTAAACCACGCGGAGAAACATCACCAAACCCATCCCAGGGCCCTAAGGAAGCTCTTCTGGGCTCTGAAGAAACCCCCAAAATGTGAAAAGCTAGAACATGGTGAGCGCTGGCAACCCCGAGTGTCCCCAGCCTGGCACAGATGCTGAGATCACCAACGTCCTCAGCAGAGGAAGGGCTCTGAAGGGATGCAGGATGCTGGGGATCCCAATGGGGCAGGGCACTGGTACCTGTCCCCATGTGTCCCACTGCAAGAGCAGTGCTCGGCCAGCACAGAGCCCAGTGCCAGCAGGCAGGGGCAGGGGGAACAGCCCCATTAGTCATTTCCTTTGCATCTTGCATCTAAATAATAACACAAAAGCAATAGGTCTGGACCGCGCTGGGATAATGAGGCAGAGCGGAGATGTCTCAGTGTGCAAACGGCTGATAAAAATAGAGACCCAAGACACATCAACAGATGCCAATTACCTTGCATGGCAAAGAGAAGAAAGCAATTCTCCCTCATAAAGATTTATAACGTGCCTGGCAAAAGGTGCACACTGCAGAAGGCAAGGGCTGCAGGACACACGCTGGCCCCCACCTCGCATACACACCAGTGCTGGGCCCCACATCCCCATGGGCAGGAATTGCTGTCCCTCTATATACAAGGGGTCCCTCCATCTCAGCTCAGGCTCAATTGGAGGGACAGAGCCTGCAAACCCCCTCAAGAAGGGGAAGCATCTCCCCCCCTTCCCCAGGGAGCTGGCAAAGGGCTGCAGGGCTGTGCTGGGAGGGTAGCAGCACCCACCACACTGCCACGGGGTGTCTGGACCACAGCACCTCCAGAGAAGGGAGGCAGGCGCAGGGATGCTCAGAACCTGGGCTGAAGGACACTGAGGGCTTTGGCCGTGCTGCAGAAGGGATTTGGAGGGTTGTCTTGGCAGGGCTGCCTGGCAGGGGAAGAGCAGACAAGGGAAAAAGACAGAGGTCTCTTGGCAGGAGGAAGCTGGGAAGGATGTGCTGCATCCAGCAGCTGAGCTGGGGCAGGCAAAACCAGCAATCGTGCCAGTCCTGAAGGATTCCCCTTCCCGACAGAAAGGGCTGTGCAGAAACATCCTTCCAAAGGAAAGATGCTGAGCGATGTCTCTAACAGGAACAGGCTTCCCCACAAGCATCGGGACACCAGCCAAGCCCTCCACCCAAGGATGCTCGGGGGATGCCCCAGGCACCAGCTCTGCAGCCCCAGTCGCCTGCAGACACTGACTAAGGTGGATGGGAGGAGGAGGAGGGTGAGCAGCAGGGCTCCAAGCAGCCCTCGGGGCAGGAGAAAGGGGCAGCCCAGGGCTATGGACAGCTCAGCCCCTCCAGGCAAATCACCTTGTGCTCTCCCTCATTCGCTGTGTTTCCCACTGGGCTATTTCAGGCCCTGGAGCTGCCTTTCAACTCCAGCAGGAAACAATTAAGGAATTTGTGCTTTTTTTGGTACAGGAGAAATGCTGCTGCTGACACACTTGGAATGGGGTGGGAGGGGAGGGATGGGGCAGGCTCCCCTTTTCCTGAAGAGGGATGTGTGGTGACACCTGCACGTTCAGGTGTCAGCACAGGGCTCCCGAGGCTGGATTTGTTCCTGCGCATCCCTCTTCCAGTGCACTGGCATCTCCTGCACTGGGAAGCTGAGTGGGTTGCCCTGGGATGGGAATGCAGCCTCATCTCCCTTGGAAAACCACCACCTCTGGATGCATCCCTTTGCTGCCACCAAGTTTTCCCTCTTCCCAGGGCAGAGTGTTCCCTCTGCAAGGAAACACCACGGCAAAGCTGGGGCTGAGCAGGTACCTGCATCTCTGTTATGGATCCGAGGCAGAGGACGACCGTGCTGCCACTTCCAGCCGCTCTGATCCTGCTGGGTGTCAACACTCCCAGTGGCACCGGTTAGGGATGCTCACATCCATCCCTGCAGCAGGGACCCGTGGCCATGGAAGCCCTGGGGACACCAATCTCCTGGCCAGGCCAAACCGCCCATGCTGGGGCTGGGGACAGGGGACACATGCAGGGGCAGGGCTGTCCCTCCACCCTCCCCAATCCATCCTCTGCAGCTCCCTGTCACACAGAGCCCAACCATGCCCATAGAAGGTACCTGTGCAGTGGCGGCTGCTGCATTTCCCTCCCCTGGCATTGATTACAGCGCGATGCCGAGCCCATGCAAATCAATTTGCGGCGATAGAAACCTCCACCAGGTTTGACTCCTCAAGGACACGGGGATGACCCACAGCATCCCCACTGCAGCATCCCACCGGAGCAGGGCCAGCTCCGTCACCGTGCTCCGGCTGAACCGTGCTCCACAGGGATCAGCATTCCCGCAGCCGCTATGGGAATGCCTATAAATAGTTCACGTAGCAGCTTGTTAGAGGATGCAGCGTGCCCCGGGATCCTTAGGGATGAAAGGCACTGAATAAAGGCAGGGTATCAGCGTTCATTCTGAGCCACAACGCTGTAAGGGGCATCACCGAGCCGGGAGCCCCGGGTACGCGGCGCAGACCCCCTCCTGCACGCCCAGCCCCGCACACAGCTCGTGCCAGCAGCACCTTTGTTTCTGCTGCCCTTAGCCCAGCGCAGGGAAGGGCTGAGTGCAGGGCTCGCACCGCCGGCACGGACAGGGACCCCAGGGCAGCACAGGAGCTGCCCCTTGGCCATCCATCCCCGCTCCCACCTCATCCGGGAGCAGGGATTCAGTCACGCATCTCACACAGCACAGAGGGGCAGAGGCCCCGGATGCGGCTGCACTACAAACAGCCTCCAGCCCCCTCCTCACAGCTACCGGCACCCAAACCCCCCCCCCCCCCAGGTCTCTACCCCCACCCTTCCATCAACCCTGAACGGCACAGCGAGGACTGACAGCTCCATCACCACCCGCCCTCTGCGTGCTCCCCTCTCTTCCCACCACCCAGCTGCCACTGCAGCAAGCAGCTCTGGTTAATCAGTGCTCAAAGCCTGTTAATTCGTGTTCGCCAGGCAGCAGGAGAGGAGGGACCCGGGACTGGAATCCCCGTCCATCGCCCTGCCCGCAGGAGAGCTGGGTGCTCGCTGGACCACAGCAGTGAGGAGTACAGGAGAAGTGAATGGATTCAGAATGGTTTGAGACCCCTGGCCGTGGTGGGATGCAGGAGGTGATATGATGCTCCAGCCCTTTGGGTTCGCACAGGCTCAGCAAGCATTGTCCCAGTGTAGCAGCCAGCACCAGCCTGCACCAAGCCCCTGCATGTCCCCCTGTGCTCCAGCCACTACAACAGCACCTTGATCCCATGGTGCCACCGCTGCCTTATCAGGGGAACCACAGTTAATAATTTCCAGCACAAAGCAGCTCTGCCTCCCCTGCAGGGCACTGCAGCTCTGCCAGGCCTGGCCTCCACCACCAACCCACTGGCAACAGGTCCAGCATCACCCACCAAGGCACGGCACTGCTGGTCCTGCAGCATTTATAGGGGTCCTCGCAGGTCCCTGCGCATCCTGCTCTAGGGGAGCCAGCATTGCCCCATCCTGGGGCTCCCATCCAGGTCTGGGGCTGCCTAAACCTGCTGCAGCTGCTCAGATGAAGGCAAATTGGCACCTCTGCATGTGCAGAGTGGGTGCTCCCACGTGAGCAAAGTGGGTGCTCAGGCATGAATTAATGGGGCACTTACGCATGCACTAACTGAGCACCCATGCCTGAGCCAGATGGGCACTCATGCAGAAATAAATCGGGTGATCATGCACGGACTAATTGAGCATAAATACCTGGATGCATCTAGGTGAACTAATTGGGTGCTCATGCATGAACTACCTGGGTGCTCAGGTGTGAATGAAAGGGGTGCTCATGCATCCATTTTATGGGCACTCTTGACTCCAGTGGCAACAGACTAATAGAGCTCTCAGGTGTGAATTCACTCCGCACTCCTGCTTGAACTAATTGGGCACTCGTGGGTGAATTAGTGTAATTAGTAGGTGACACACTTGTGCATGTGCTAATGAGGCACTCAGGTGCGAATGGATCAGGTGCTCATGCAGAAATTAATTGGACACTGGGGCATGAACTGATGGAGAGCACACGCATCAACTGGGCACCCATGCAGCATGTAACAGGGAGCTCATGCATGGACCAGTGTGTAATCCAGCGTGAGCTAACTGGGCGCTCATGCATAAACCACCCCGTGCTCTATGTTAAGTTAATTATGCACTCATGTGTGTACTGATCGGGTGCTCATGCATGAACTTACTGGGTGCTGATGTGGAAATGACCGGGGGCTCATGCATGAGCTGATGGGCCCCTCATGCATGAAACGCCACGGTGCTCAGGGGTGATCCCACACACCCTGCAATTTGCACCCAACACATTTCACCCCTCGCCTCTGTGAACACCTATTTAAGGACTGGCTGAACACAAACCTGCTACAAACCCCACTTACAACATCACATTGACCAATTATGAGCTCCCCACTCCGTCCCCACCAAGCAGGTGACAGTAGATGCGCTCCTTTGGATTTCACTCCTTGTCCTGGGACCCAGATTTGGGGCTCAGCACCACAGCCCAACCAGCAGAATCAGCCCCCGGTCCCCGCAGAGCAGCAATCAGAGCTCAGCACAGCGGCCTGAGTGGATGCTCAGTGCAAGCTTCCCACCTTGCTCCTGCAAACACAGACCCAGAGTGGTCCCATCAGTCAGAGATGGACCCAGCGCCCTGCAGAGCAGGTTACCCGGGGGTAACCACGTTGTAACCTCAGCAGTCATCACCAGTTTCAGGCCTCATCCCTACAAAACACAAACCCAAGAGCACAGCAGCACCTCAAGGTGTTGGAGGTGCCCATGAGTGCAGCAGCTGTGGGGCTTCTTCCAGAGGGACAGGCAGGATCTGCTGCTAAGACCATCTCCGGCCATTCGGGGCTGTTGGGTGGCTTTGTGCTGGCTCACCAGGGTCCCCATTTGATGCAGTAGCCTTTAAGACACACTGCACACTGGCACCTAGGGCACGTGGGTTGCTTGGCCCTGGTGACTCGGGCCCATTCAAATTCAGGTGTCGGTGCACAACCAGTGTCCTGGTTAAACATTACAGAGCACACCTCCTGCTGCCCTCCATCAGGGCTCAGCCCCAGCTCCAGGGAGGTTTGGTAGCCCCAGGGCTGAGGTTTGCTCCTGCTCATTAGCTTTGGGGAAGCAGCATTAAAACACCGAAACCCTCCTGCAGCACCAGGGTCACCCCAACAGACACAACCCTGGCACAAGCCTGCCCTGTGACACCTCCTTTTGCTCCCAGAGATGACCAGCAGCAGCGTGTCCGAATCACCGTGCCCCCATCTCAGCCCTGCACACCCCATCCCTGCTCCCAGCCTCAATGCAATACACCAGCAGTGTCCCTGTGCTGGGATCACCCCCATGCAAGCACCCATCCCCGCAGCACCCCATCACAAAGGGATGTCGGAGCAGCCTCACCCCGCAGGCACAGCACAGATGCAGCTGCCTACCTGTCGGAGCGGAACATCCCCATCCCAGCTTGCCCATCTCCCCAAGCACAATTTGGCTCCTCTCCCCATCAGACACAGACAGCAGCAGCAGCACGGCGGGTCCGGGAGCCTCCGAGACGTTCAGAGCACAAACCCGACAGCGTTATTGGTGTCATTTGTTACTGCTGAGATAGGGAGCAATATGTGCAGAGAACTGCATGTGCGTTTGGCACCCTTCTCGCCGGCGGTTGCCATCAGTGGTCTGTCTTGCTCCCAGACTGGATAAACAGGTCCATGAGCAGCTCTGTTCTCATCTCCCCCGGGGCTGGCACCAACAGGAAAGCCAAGATGCAGTTAAAATCCTTTTTAGACTTTATTAAATATTTAAGGGCCCGACATTAGGCTTTGGAGATCGGGTTCAGGGAACAAGCAGCAGTCGCTCTTTGCAGCAAAGGCAGCAGAGGAAGGGCAAAGGACGGTGCCTTCATTTGGAAGTTAATGAATCGGGCTGAAACACACCCACAGCAGGAGCCTGTGGCTCAGGTCTGTTCTAGGCTGGGTTTAATCCCGGCTTCCCAGTGAGCCCACACAACAATACCCCATGGCAAGGCAGAGCATCCGCAGGGCTGTTGGGAGCAAGGATGGAGCAGCCCCACTGACTGTGTCCCCCTGCTCTGTCCTCCCCTGAACCGGGGGTTTCAGCATGGCCCCGTGCTCCAAGGTGCTGCCCCAACCCATGGAGTGATTCCTGCCCCAGGCAAGGGAAGGGAAGTCTCTGTGACTCAGCCTTGAGACTCTGGAGCCAAGGAAAGGTCCAGAGGATGCTGCAGGGTGAAGCCTCGGTGGAAACAGGGCCTCTGCCACCTCCCCATCTCAGCAGGGACCACACTGCACTGAGGGATGGTGCTGGAGGCACAGAACACCCGCTGCTCCATGGCACGTAACAGAGACCCAGGGCAAATCCACACGTCCAGCCAGTGACCAGGAGATGCTGGGGCAACACGGATGGATGAAGCACTGGCAGCTCTCCTGCCATGCAGGAAGCAAAAACGTGCCTTGAAGGGAGAACAATGCGCAGGAGCTGTGGGGATTGAGTCCTGTGCCAGCACTCCTGGGCTTGGGAACACAGAGCAATGGTGGTGATGGGAGTGATGCTCACCATGCTGAGAACCCCCAGTCCCCCTGGCCCTCGAGCAGGGATGCAGGGCATGGATCCTGGCTCCTTTCCCATCCAGCTCCCTAGAAGACCCGGGAGGATGAGATGGGGAGGGAGGAATAAAGTGACCCCGCAAGTGTCACCCCGATAACAGAGCGAGTGCATCCGCGGGCTCCTCCCTGAAGCAGCCGCTTCCTTTGATGCCTTCAGAGCTTCTTGTTTCACAGCCTTAATTATAGTGGCAGCAGCAAAGGTCAGGAGAGTGGTTAAGCAGATCCATTAACATGCCAGGGGATAAATGAAATGTGATTCTTCTGATGCCTGAGCAGCAGCAGCAGCGTGGCCGGTGGGTACCGCTGCTCCACTGTGCTGCAGAGGGAGCCCGAGGGACCCTTGGGCACGTATTCCCCTTCCCACCTCCCAGTGGCTTCAAGGACACTCCAAAACTTGCTTCCCTTGCAGCTATCTGCAGAGCCCCAGGTCCACAAGCACAAGGGATGCCCAGTTACAAGATTCGCTGGGAGCAGGTTGGGGTCTCCTTGAGGAAGGGGCTTGAGATGCCTCCAGACCCCCCACAGCCCTCTGGGGACAGCACATCAGGTCCACATCAATCTTGCAGTGAACCTGCACACAGCTCCCATCATTGCAGCTCTGGGTGCCACATGGCTGCAGGAAAAACAGGCCCAAAACAGAAGCCAGCCCATGAGCATCCCTCCGGCGCATCCATCACCCTCCCTCAGGATCCCTGGCTGGCACAGGAGAGCAGACCTGCTCTTATCCCCTCTCCCTGGTGCATCTCGAGGGTGCTTGTGCAGATGCTCTCGTCCTCCCCGCAGAACTCCTCTTTTGGGCTCTTCCAAATCCTGTTACACACTGAGAGCACTTGAAGCAGGGAGCAGCAGCCCAGCTCCAGCTTCACACCCAGGCAGGCATCCGCCTCAGCATCCTGATACCCCTCTCCCAGGAGCAAGTCCCTTGGCGCTCCCATCCCAGCCTGGAATGCTGCCCCCAGTTCTCTGCCCCCAAACGGGTGCTTGTAGGGCGAGAGGAGCTTTGGGGCTGTTCTGGGGCTCTGTGCTTTGGGTATTTCACCCAGTGTTTGCTGCTAAGGGAACAACGGGTGCGTAACCACCAGGGTGTCCTGCCCTGCTGCTGCCGGATGAGCAACAGGAGGGATTTCAACACCAACCAACCTGGCAGAGAAACTCAGCACCCGAGGACAAACACATCAGAGGCTAAAAACAAACCAGCAGCGGGAAGCCACTGAGGTCCCTCCTCTGCTCCTGCCCACCAGCAGGATGGAACCATGGAGCAAAGCCCATCCCAGTGCTTCCAGTGAAGAACCGACCCATTTTCCTGGCTGAAAACTGCTGCAATTGGAGAATTCTCCTTCCCACTGAACGCTCCCCACCACGATGCACCCCTGTAACTACAGATCAATGTGTTTGTAGTTTGCTCTTAAACTAATGTCCATTAATTCAGAGCATTACTGTAGAGCCACAGAGCCAATTCTGCAGCTTATTGTAAAAGAGCAGAAAATGATGCTGCCAGAGTGAGTTTAGAATCCACAAAATAGATCACAGTGGGTGGGATGCAGTTCTTGGGAAAAGAGCATCTTCTTCTCCCTGCTCCCACTCTGCAGCTCGGGGCCTCCCAGTGCTGTGGGTATCATGTTGGTACCTTCAACACGGCTCCCACACCTTCACCAGAGCCTCAGGACCATCATCCTGACCCTGTGCCCAGTGCCAGCAGTGATGCTGCTGCACCCACATGGCTCCAGGGGTGCTGGCTTGCACGGCTGTTGCAGCCAGCATTAGAAAAATCCAGCGTTAGGAGTTCTGGACATGGGAAATCATGATGAAAATGAACCCTGAAACCCAAACCACCCCAAAATGACTTAAAATAGGAGCTAAAATGTGTTCTTCTGAAACAACCTCTTATTTTTAAGCCCGTTCCATGATTTTAAGGGCTGCGGATGCTGTGGCTGGGACCGCTGCTGCGAGTAGGGATGCTCAGCACCACGTTTTCCTCCCATGGTCCATACAGAACCACTTCCACCCACAACACATGCTCCGCACCCACAGCTGCACACGTGCCCCTCACACAGCTCCAAGCAGGCTGCAGGGAGCAGCGGTACCCAGCACCTTCATAAAGCTCCAGCTTAGCAGAACCCTTCGCCCTCGGCCCCACAAGGCTCTTAAGCACAATCCCAAATCCCACCTCGGCCCTGAGCAGCAAGCACCTGGCCCAAGTTAAGCCCAGGCTTAAATCCCTGCCAAAGAGGGGCCATGATAAAGGGAGGACGATGGTTCCTTCAAGCCTCGGGTGTTATCACCTCCTGGGACAAAACACACAGAGGCCAAAACTGCATCTCGGAGGTACCTCAACGTGGCATCGGGAAGATGAATAAATGAATGATCATAAAGCACTTTAGGAGCTTTGGGATGAAAGGCTCCATGGAAGTACAAGGCATTACACGATTTATTATTCATTATTGTTATCACTCAGCGTTGGCTTCTCCTGCACCCTCCTGTACGGCACCGGCCTGGCCTCTGAGGAAGGTTAAATCCTTGCCTGCAGCCAGACAGGTGAGCTTGGCACTGACAGCTATTCCTGGGCATCAGGTGCCTGGAGATCCTGGAAGGCTCACGATGACGGGCTCAAGTCAACGGGATTTGGGCAGCCAGCGCTATGAAGAAGCCCTCAGATGTCCTCCTGCGCCTTCAGGTGTCCAAGGGCCACCCAAATCTGGTCCCCAGCACTGTAAGTCAGGAGTGGATTGAGAAGGGGAGCCAAGAGATGAGGTTTACAGACTCTGCCCTTCTATGTCCCCAGCAGGGCCTGGGACAACCTGCTCTGGATACCTGCAGTGAAGTAAGTCTCACATCTCATGGAGGGCCTGCAGCACCCTCGGCACAGCACCGTGCCATGCACCCACAGTGCCACGCTCCCATCGCCTGCTTGCCCCAAGATTGCTGTGACCAAGGCAAGCCAGAGAAACGCCACAAAGAGGAGATGGAGAGACCAGAGGGGACAGTGGCTGGGGGACACAAGAAGCTACCAGGCACTGGAAGAGCACTGAGGGGACACAGCACAGGCTGTGGGTCCTCTGTGTGCCATGGATGAGGTAAATCTGCCACAAAACCCCATCTCTCTGGTCCTGCAAAACCAAGAAGGGGATTTCTGTTATTTGCTTCGTTTTGACTGGAAATGGCACGGACAGAAAATGATGCAATGGAAAGAAACCCCGTTGTGGGAGAAACCCTGCACATTCCACAGCCACAGCTCACAGTGCCATGGGAACCTCCCCAGGATGAGTGTGGGACCCAGGTATGGGCTCCTGGAGGCATCTGCCCAGATGTGTTGTAACAGCACTGCAAAGAGCACCACACATGAGGCAGAGCCAGTGCCTGCAGCCAGCACACGGGATGGGCAGCACATGGCAAGGATGCTCTTAGAAGGATGATCACTGCCAGAAAGGTACCAAAACACCACAGTGCTGTGGAGTAAAACCTTTCCCAAGCAGAAACATCCCAGGAATTCCTGAGTTTGCCATGGATTTGTGGGTACAGCTACCATTAGCCATGACACAGGGGTCTGGATCAGCCCCTCCCACTGCACTCAGTGCAACCCTGCACTCCTACCTGCACCTCCCCTGCCTGGATTCCCCAGAGCGCAAAAGGAAATGAATACCTTCCCAGCCTCCCAGGGCCTGGAGATAAATCAGAGGCTCTCAGATGTGCCTGGGAGGGCACCAGACAAGGGAACACGCACTCGCCTTGACAGCTGCAGAAAAGGGGCAGAAACACTCAGCAGAAGTCATGAATCCCAGAGATGAGAGATGGAATGAGCAGAGCTCAAAACTGAGCCTGGAATTAGCCGGGGCTCTCCCTGACGGGCACTGCATCGCCCACAGCACGGCTGCCGGGGCTCCTGCCTCACCTGCACAGGTAAATGGGTCTTGAAAAAGAGGCACTGAGAGGCCTGGAGCAGGCAGGCAAAACCCCACACAGGCCACAGAGTCATCGATGGAGCAATCAAAGGACCAGAGTGGCTCTTGGATGGGGTGTGATGGAAAGGGGAAAGCACTCAAAAGAGAGGAGTTAAAAGTTGGGAATAAAGTGATTCCAAAGGCAATGACCCTCTGCTGGCCTCACGCAGCAAAAGAGACATCCCTGTGCCAGCAGACCACGGTTTCACCAGTGCTGTGTTTGGTTGCTGGTAGGACATGGGGCATCATCACCAGCCCCGCTGGGGTTGGTATCCTCCCTGGGCAGAGAGGAGCCACCCCGGGCTGTGAAAGCCCAGCACACAGGTGATGCAGCTGCGCTGGGGCCGGCTCTTCCCAGATCCCTCTCCATTGGAGACTGGATCATCGTGGTGGCTGCAAACCACACGGGTGATTGCAGCACAGCAACAACCGTCCCTGACCCAGTGCGGCGGCACCCGCCGCGTGTCACCGCTGCAGTGAGGACACCAAAACCGACCCGGCGCTCGGCTCCAGCCCAGCATCACCGCCACGTTCTCACTGTTTCTTCTCCCCCGAGTCCAATGGGGTACCCAACCTCTCCTCCCACCGCTCACGGTTTGGCTATGCAGACAACCTGCCCGACCAGAGAGCAGCCCCGCGTGCAGGGTTGTGCAATGCACCAGTGTTGCCTCTCCTCCATATGGGAGAACTTGCTGCATCCTGATCTATTGCCTTTTTGGGTAAGCACTGCCGTGGGACTGCAGCAATGACAGCGGGGAGAGCTCGCGGGGCTGCTACACAGGAGGGGAATAGCTCCGACCTGCAAGCGGGGAGGCAAACTTGAGCCACCAAACCCTTTGTTTCCTTTGTGCATCCTTCAGGGAAATAAACCCATCTGATTGTGCTAAAACTGGATGGCTCAGACAGTAGCCACGTTAATAAGATTACAGCGGAGGTTCAGACAGGAAAGCCACTCACTTAGAAAATCAGGTTATTAAACTGATACTGAGATACTCATAGAAAAACACCCAACTCCCTGGTGCCGGGCTCTTTGCTCCGCTTCAGAGCATAATAACAAAGGAAACCCTCCAAGTAACGCACCCAAACTTTGCAAGGCACCCACCCAGGCGCTTTGGTTCCCTGTTTATGAAGAAGCCCCCTGGCTCCTGGGAAGCAGCGCCGCAGGACAACCAGCACGGTCCCTGCATCCCCGGCTGGCAGCGGGGCCCTGGGAGCAAAGATGCTCGGAGCAGGGGGTTAATAAGGGAAGGCGCCTTGCTCCGGGCAGGCAGGACGCGGCCCGTGCCCCGCGGTTGCTGGAGACTGAGAAACAGGCCACGAAGGGTTGTTTTAATGAGAGAACAGAGCGTTCCACCGCCTCCCTGCCCCTCTCCTCGTCCCTGCTGCCGGTGTGGGGTGCGCTTTATCACCCCGGGATCCATGCAACAAAGCCCGGCCGAGCCTGCGCCCTCCCCGCGGAACGGCCGCCGCTGCCCGGAGAAATCACAGCCCTGCTCTGCGGCCGCGGGGAGCGGCACCGCGGAGCCCAACACAGCCCGAGGCCCCCCCATGCCGGTCCCCGGCCCGCTGCGGTCACTCACAGTACGTTTTCCTGGTCAGCTCCTCCACAACTTCAGGCTTTAACTTGCTGTTGGATTTCCCCATGGTGGCCGGCAGCACCGCGCCCGGCCTCACTGCGGGGGCATCGGGGGCGCCGCGGAGCCTCGCTGCCAGCACCCGGCCCGGCTACATCCCGCGGCGGGGCCGGGGCTGGGGATAGGGATGGAGCGGGATGCAGGGGGGTGCGGGTCGGGTCTTTGTTACCGGGGCTCGGCCGCAAAGCGATGGGCGCGGGGCCGCGCTGTGTGTGCGTGTCCCTGGTTACGCGCACCCTCCGCCGCCAGGCGCGGAGCGGCCGCGGCCGCGCTGCGGGAGCGCGGAAGGGGGAAGCGGAGAAGAGGAAGGGGGGGGAAGCGGTGAGCCCCGCCCCGCGCTGCGGGATAGGGATGGGGGGAGTGGAAAAAGGGGTGGGGGGGGGTCTGGCACGGCCCCGCTCCATGAATCGGGGGTATTCCTGGTGGGGGGAGGATCCCAGACACACGTACCCCGAGCTGCTCCGCTGGGAGGAACGGGAGGAAAATGTCGGGAAGTGTGGGGGGGACGATGGGTGGCAGGGCCCCGCTGCTGAGGGGTGTCCTACCGGGGGGGTTTGGGGGCAGGAGGATGGGGAGAGGGGAGCTGGTGGTGGGAGCACACAGCTCCAAGCAGGGCTGAGCTCAGGGCCTGGGGATGGAGTGACCTTGGTGAGACACCAACACCTTCAGCTGGAGGAGAAGCATCTTCCGAGTCCTGGCAGCCCCCAGCTGAAGGCAGGCCTGTGCTGCGCACCCCAGGGTGCTCAGGTCTCACTGTGAAACAGAGACCAACCCCAAAACCCCGCAGACTGAACCCACAGCAGGTTTGTGGCACAGCCAGGAAACCATGCAAGTGCTAAAAGCAGCAGCACTCAGCTCTTTTTCACCTCAAAACCATGCAGGGCTTTCTGCCTCTACAAAAGCCCTCCGAGGGCACACATTCATTAGCTGTACCGATGCAAACGATAAATACAGTTTTCTCCCCGCCTGTGTTGCAATGAAGGCCCCACTGGAGCTGCCCGGGCATGCCTGGACTTCTGTGGGTGAAGCCAAGGAGGGAAAAGGCTGTGCTTGGATACAGTCAAACCCGTCTGCATGGCTGCAGAGAGCCCAACACAAAACACTGGGGGGTTGGCAAAGGAGCAATGATTTAACCCTGATTTCTACCAGCAAACGGTTGTTTGATGCTCGCTTCTCCAGGGACACGTTCCCCAGGTGGATGCTTCTAAAATGCATCCTCCTGTTTAACGCATCCTCCCACAAATGAGCTCATTAAGGCAGAAAAGTATAAATCACCCCATCAGCACCCAGCACCAGCTGTCCCCCGCGGTGTGCTGGTGCTGGACATGGGGGATCTGCAGCACAATCAAGGCTCCTGCCTTCCCCCCAGCATCCTCCCCAGTCACTACCAACATTTGCACGGCTTTTAGGGATGAAAGCCTCAGCATATTCCAGTTTGAGCCCCAAATATGCTGCAAAAGGCCCTGTGCAGCCCTGTCCATCAGCAAAATACCAGGTTTTTGCAGTATATCCCTTCATCTTGTTGCATCCATGCCTGGCTAGAGGATCAGCAGGGTCCCAAACCCACCCCATGCAGCACACACAATTTTAACACAAGCTGTGCTGCTGCAAAACCGATGTTAAAGGGATTTAATTCTGTTTAAACCCCTACCCTGCCTCCACCACAGGGAACGCTGAAGAGAGAGCTCAGCTCACACAGACGAGAGGAGAAAAGTAATCGGAAACTGTGCAAGCCAGTCACTTTCTCCTCCTAACGATCAGCTTTAACCCCATCATTGTTTAAATAACACCACTGGCGGCATTCTCTGGGATGCAGCGACATTTCTAGAGCCAGAGAAACACAGCCCCAGCCCGGAAAGGCTCTGGGGGCTGACGGGATTGAAATGTGAACAGTGTCTGGGGCACGAAACGCTCCCATCCAGCTGAATGCGGTCAGCGCGCCAGGGAAGGAGCTGGGTTGTTTGCTCAGAGAGGAAAATCCAGCCCAGGGCCAGCCCCTGAGAGCAGCTTTGCTTTGCAGATGCCCCAGTGTCTCCTTTCCAAGGCAGCCTGGGCTGTGCTCTCATCTCCCCACCACCAGTGCCTGCAGCAGGGGCTCCTGGGCTGGCTTCTTTACGAAGCACCCGCGTGTGCATCCGCTGCCTGTTCCCCATATTGCAACGTGCTGTCATGGAAATGATGGCTCCGGTGCTGCGGTCGGGGCAGGGTCGTGCTCATAGGGAAGCTGGTACCTCTCCTACCACGCCAACGCCAGAGGTTGGGATGGGATCTTGAGGATGCTCCATGCTCTGCCTGTAAAAGCTGGGAGCTGCGTGGGCTGCTCTGCCTGCAGGGAGCTTTTCCTTCCTCGGGTTTTTACTTCAAAGTGTTTAATAAACCCACTGAGCTCCTTTTCCCAGGACACAGCGAGTCTGCCAGGCTCAGCCACGCAGCCTTTTGTTCCACGTGGGCTCGCTGCGCTGAAGCAGCATCCTCAGACACCACCACGGGGGTTTTCCCCAACGCATCCTCATTGATGGATCAGGATTCCAGTCACCCCATGGGAACAGCATTGCATCCAAGCAGCCAGGCTCGGTCCCCCCCCCGCTCTAGCGTACTCCCTCTCTGCTCTTCATTGCAAAAGGTCTTTGCTTTCCCCCTTCCTCGCCCTCGCTGATGTGCTCAGACCTGACACATCAGTGGTACAACAGCCCAGCACAGCTGGAGCCATAAGGCAGGGCTGGAAATCAGGGAGGGGATAGTGACCCGTATCCTACACTTGCACGCTTGGATGTGCATTGATGGAGGAGCTGCCCCAGGAAGGGGAGGAGAAATACCACATCCCAGCCCACCCCTTGCCTCTCTCCTCCCCTTCCCAGGGCTGGATGAGGCACCACGCAAGGGCCACTCAAGCGTCAGGCTTCCCCAGCCCCCTTTTCCCTAGTGCATCACTAAACCCACCCATCCATCCCTCCGTTACTGCCATCTCTGGGGCCAGTGTTACCCCACACTTGTGGACATCCCCCTTCTGCATCCACCCACCCAAAAGCAGATTGAGAAGGTGCACGGGAACAAGGACTCTGCTACTGGAGGCAGCGGTGGTGGAGGCAAACAGCCTCTGTGAGCAGAGCACACACAGCCCACACTTGGTGTTTGTTCCATGAAAAAGCCAGGATTTGCCAAGAGCTTTCTTGTGCCAAAGCAGGGAGTTGGTCAGCAGGGGAGTGGTGAAGCCTCAAAGCTTAGGATGGGGAAGGAACGCACACACACAAGATTAATTATATCAGCTACAGAAATAGTTGCTATTTTAAGGTTAATGCTTAAGTGAACTGACTCAGTTCAAAGAAGAGCCAAAGGAATTGTTGGCACTGGTGCTGGCTGCTCCACCAGAGAAGCCGTGGTCACGGCTGGCACGGAGAGCCACCAAGGAGGTGCTTTTCAAAGGGGTTTGGAAAAAGAAATGCCATTAGAATGAGTTCAACATCCCGGTGCCACAGCCACAAATGGGGAATGCAGGAATGCATCAACCAGTGCCAGGGACATCCTTGCCCGGACCTCGGCTCCCCAGGCATCACCCTAATCTCAGATTACAACACACATACGTGTATGGTTCCGATGCGAGCAGCTTTAAATAGGACTCCACAGCTTCGAGCTCCTCATCCAGGGTGGTCCTGAAGCTTTTAAGCTTGACAAGACATGAGCAGTGCTGCTCTTGCTTTGCCCCTGGGCTCACCACAGGCCACAGCAAGCAGCAAGCGCTGGCAGTCACTGCTGTAACCATGTTGATAGCTGAGCTATATGCCACTAAACAAGAAAGCCCTCAGAAATCAAGATTTATAACCCAAAACACCCTGAGACTTGAACTCCAGCAGCCCCACTGGCTCTCACTGTTATAAATTCATCTCAGATAGCACAGCATCTTTGTGTCGATACACAGCGTGGACAAAAAGCAACAGGAATAAAACACACCAGGTTTTTGGGTCCCGGGGATGGTGCCCTGCAGGCTCTTGCCCCAGGAAACCACTGCAGGTATTGAAATGATGGCCAAACGCAATGCAAGGTTTGGAAATGAGCACAACGCCAAGGCTGCACATAGAGCTGTTGTGTTTCAAGGCCGACACGCAGCCGACGCGCTGAGCATTACAATTTGCTACGCTATTAATTTCTCTGTTCATTTCTAGCATATTGTTGTTTCCAAGACTGCATTCCCTTCCCTGCCTCTGGGGCTGCAATTGTCATGCTAATGTGGGAACCTGGAAAGGGTGGCTGTGGGGAACTCGGCAGCAGCTCTCCCGGTTGCCTGCTGCGTGCAGGCAGCAGTTGGCTGAGACAAAGCCAAGCAGGAGGAGGTGTTGCTACCCTTCATGTGGCACATCACAAATCACAGCTGGCAACTGGGAAACCACCTTCTCTCTACTGCTCCTGCCCCCCTCATCCCGCAGCGCAGGAACTGCAGAGCTCAGCCCAGGCACCCTGAGCCTTCAACCAGGGCTCAGTACTGGAAGCAAGAAGCGTGTTTGCTCAGGACAGAAAATAAGAGGCTCCTCATAACAAGCACCAAGCGAGCGCTGCGCAGTTGTGTCTGCCTCAGATAAGATCACAGTCGCAGAGGGAGCAGCAGCTTTTTTGCAGCAGGGACAGCCTGCAGCCTCCATCAGCACTGCCAGGTTGGGAGGCTGCTCCCCACACTGTGAGCGATGCGATGGGCAAGGTCATTTGAGCACCATTCACCCCTTGCTTGGTTTCAGCAGAGGTTTTCACTCAGAAAAAAACCTCTTTGAGAGAAATGTCCCTAAAACTGGAGCAGAACAAAGGAGGTTTTAAATATATCTACATACACACATAAGAACTTTGAAACGAAAGGGAAGGTATGTGGCCACCAGCTGTTTGTCCTGCCCAAAGCTTCACTCTGAAGGTATCTCAGCAGCTTTGTGCTGAGCTGCCAGCACTTGCAGCAGGCGCAGGGGAGCAGTGGTGGTGGTGGTTCTCCTGTTGCCAGCCAGGCAGAAGTCAGCCTCTTTCAAAGGTCACTCATGAGTCATGGTAGTAGATCAGCAGCCTCTTGGTGCACGGAGCCTGCACATACCCCTCACCATGGACACGGAACAGCTCAAGGAGCAGGGTCACTGCAGGTCTGGTTTTAAAACAAGACATGAGCCTATTGAGAAAGCTTCATAAGGAAACTGCACTGGCTGCAGCGATGTCTGTTCACCCTGCAATCTCAGACTGGTTTGGGTTGGAAAGGACCTTAAAGCTCATCCAGTTCCAACCCTCTGCCACAAGCAGGGACACCTTCCACTAGAGCAGCTTGCTCCAGGGCCCTGTGTCCAACCTGGCCTTGAACACTGCCAGGGATGGGGCAGCCACAGCTTCTCTGGGCACCCTGTGCCAGCGCCTCAGCACCCTCACAGGGAAGAGCTTCTGCCTCAGCTCTAAATCTACCCTCTTTAAAAATAGACCCCAACACCCTCACCCCTCCCAAAAAAAACCCCAAAGCAGCCAAAAAAAGCCAAACTCGGATCACATCCAGACACACAAAATCAACCTGTACCTATTTTGAGACTCCGTTGCCGTAAGAGGTTGAAGCATTGCCTCCCACAAGGCTGCTCTGATTCACGGCCACGCACGGGCATTGTGTGCTCGGTGAATCCCAGCAGATCTTCCTGCTCAGCTTTTGCAGCAACAGTTAAACCTCTGACTTACTGGGAATAGAGGCGAGGACACACACGTTACCAGCTTCATTTTAACGCTGCACTTTGATGGTCCTCCTATGGAGCAGCTGAGCTCACTCGAGGCAGCTTCAAGGTTTAATAGGAACACAAAAATGAGCCCCCAGACCACAAATCATGCATGCAATGTACTTCATACTGAGATAAGCAAATGAAAAAGGCTGAGTGGGGCCTTTGGCAGAGCTCACAGCTGATAGGAGGTTGTCCCCTATGGTGTATTTAGCAGTGACCTGTCCAGTCGAGTGCTGATTACCTAAAACGACACAGAACTGTCTCCATTTCCTCCAGGGAGAGTGTTCACAGCCAAGCCTATCTCTTTGGCAAAAGGTCTTCTCCCAACATCTTGTTTTCCCCTGCTTTCACTACATTTCACCTCTCCACAGCTCAGGCCTTGAGCCACATCAATGAACTCCCCATCCCTTTCTGCCATTCCCCACCCCAATGCAGCCATTTTATACATCTCCTTGGCTCTCTTTAATCATCACCTAGTCAGGCTTACAGCTTTAATCCTTGCAATCTGCTATCGTTGCCCAGTTCTCTTGCCTCAGTCACTGCAGATGTTTGCAGCCCCTCCACAGTTTGGCCACCATCTCCTGGTATGAGGTCCAGCCCCAAATGACCAAGTTTGGCTTCCCCCAGGAGATGCAGATCAATACCTGCACATCCATGCCAGGGGTGGGATTCCTCAAACACTGTCAGGGATGGGGCAGCCACAGCTTCTCTGGGCAACCTTATTCTATTGAGCCACCCTAACAGGAGTGACTCAGGACTTTAACCAGGACAGAAGATCAGCACCCACAACAGTACCCTCAGGGACAAAAAACCCTCTTAGCAATATACCTGCCCTTGCTGCAGGCAAGAGTCATGTTGTTAACTGCTCCTCTCATCAAGGATGCTAGCAGTCCCTTGCCAAGCTCATCTCAATCATCCCAAGAGGGAACAGTAAGAAAAGGTTTTAAACCACCCCTTCATTTTGATCCTCATCTTTGCCATCTACCTCCACTGTAACAGCCTCCCCTTGCATCCCTATTTTTTCAGCATCTCATCTATTACGTCTCAGCCACCCCACTAAAAATACTCCATAGGGGAAAAGAGTCACAACAAAGCAGTGTCACCCCAAATTACATTATTTTCCACGGATGAGAGGGGAGAGAAGAAAGAGATGACATGCATTTGTTACTAAAGACATATGAAAGTCCTTGTCTCCTAACCAAGGACCCTAATATCAGGATCAGCTGTGCCAATACAAGCTGTGTTATTACCTCTGCGGTACAAAGCAATTTGTTTTTATTGACCATTCGCTATACAGGGCACTATAACACGCTCCTGCTCATTAGAGTCTGTCAGTCAGAAGGCAAAGGAAGGTAAAATCAAGATTTAAAGAGAAGGCAGCTCTTTGCAGTCCTGAAGATAATCTTGCTACAGCAGGAGCATTGACAGCAGGCAGCTTGCACTGCAACAAGGAGCAGCAAACCATCGAGAGAGCTCAGAATTTCAGGCACTAGAAGAAAATCCTTAAAGCAAGGAGAACACAATTGACCTCCCCTGGACAGGAAAACACCTACAAACTTGCATCCAAATACAGCACAGTGTACCAATCTGTGTTTGCAACAGACCTGATGTATTAGGAGCTCTGCTGCAATCAGGGGCTTCGTCTTTTTGTCTTTCCTTGGAGAAGATGGTTAGAAATCGAGAATAACCTATGCTCCGTCTCAAGTGAGTCTTCCCACAATTTAGACCTGCTTTATGCTCCCCACCACTCACATTTCACCTTTCATTACAGCAGAGCTATTTTCTGGCCTAGCATAGCTAATTCTACTGAAGCGACATGCACAGGGATGAGTTCAGCTGCTGTCACTTTAAGATGGAATGTTTTAAGGCCAAACATACAACAGACAGAAAGTGCAAAGGATGTTCAGTTTGGAGAAACCCAACATCCAAGAACAACCTGTATGGAACTGATCTAGGCTACCCCAGCACAACAACCAGCCATCCATTCCCTCCATCACATGCAATCTGTTTTGGTCTACAGCACAGTATTTCTAAGTCTCAAACCCATGTACTTTATATAGTTTAGTTCCTGGTAAAACACCACCCACCCAAAGGCTTGAAGCAATGCAGAACCGGCTGCTTGGGACTTACAGGGTAGAGAACACAGGTTATTTTTGGCATTACCCCTCGGTGGTAGAATGAGAACCATAGGCTAAACTGTAAAAAACATCTTGAAGACGTACATTTGGTGATGAAGGACATATGCTTTTGAGGGGCGGGGGATTATGAGGAAGAACACTTGACAGAAATCCTTTGTCCTCATCCCTGCCAACCCAACTAGTCTGCAGAACTGAAATGCATGGTTAAATCCTGATGCGTCAGGACAAGAACGCCTACGGAAGTCCCACAGCATCCTTCAGTCCAGCCTAAAGCAAACAAGTCAAGGACTTGCCTCAGAGATAATGTGGCCTGGTCCACAAAGCATATTACTCATAACTCAGGTGTCTACCCTTAATTTGTATCCACTCACCAAGGTTCAAAGCACCAGTTCCTTGTCCCCCCTTGCACTGCAAAGCTGATTCACGCCCTGTGGAATGAGGAAAGGATATTGGCAAGAAGCCCTGGAGGTGCCCACCTTTCTCTTGCCCAAGACTGCAAAGCCATGAGAGACAAACCCTTCCATTCAAGACTCGGTCCACAAACTAGTGCATAAGCTCAGCTTACCAAAACCAGAAGAGGAGCTAGGCTCATACAAGCACAGCTGTAGTACCTGGAGGCACCTCTGTGAATCCCATTGTGGGTCACTGGCAGGAAAGTTTTCCTCTTGGAAAGTTTCCTCCTCACAAGACTGTTATGATTTGGCCCTGTATCCATGATGCTGATGGTCATGGCTGCAAATGGAAGTTAGGCATGTGGAAGTGCAGAAACACATAGGTCAACCTGGTCACTAGCAGTTCAGAAGCAGAAAATGAGATGCATTAAACTTCTTTCTGGTCAACCTTTATTTTACACGTTTGCATCACAGCAGGGAAACCAAGTTACACAGAGCGTCCTGATATGCATCTAGCTGGACTTCTCTTCAAATTGTGTTTCTTGTTTAATAAAGCTTAAAAAAATACTGAAAAAAATCCATTTGTACATCTGATCATGAACTGAGGAACAGGATATTTACAGGTCACCAAGAACCCTGGAACTGGACCTTGCTGTACACAGGGAAGTCTTCTGAAGTTCTTCTGGAGGCCATTTACTAAGTGAACTCAAAGCTACATTGTACAGGGTGCCCTAAAGCTGCTTAATGACACAAAAGGATCTAGAATTAATTATTAATAGTTACTAAAGGGAAAAGGAAGCTATTTAGACCCATACTCTGTTTTGACAGACCAGGTACCAGCCCAACACTCCAGTATCCTAGCTGCAAGACAAAGTGCTTCTGATAATGTGGAGGTCAGGCTCTACTTTATTACACAGAGAGCAGAAAACCAAGTGAAATCCCACAGGGAAATGTTTATTAAGAGTTGTCCTTTCTACAGGATTGCTGCAGTCAAAACATAAATGGCTTCTTGAGCCAGTCAATCTACAAGGAGTGACTCTTTCCTCAGCCACTTTCTTCCAGTACCATCACTTTACACATAAATATCTTAGTATTTTTCTTAGGTTCTGTTCCAACCACTTGCAAGTACATTATCATGGGCGGTTCTTACAGGATCATTGCTATATCCAAGCAAGAAACTACAAGGAAGGAAAATACACGGCTTCCCAACACTGCTAAGTAAAAGCGATTCATAAGCCCAAACCAGCATCAGATCCAACAGCTACAAGAAAAGCCAGATTCATCCAATTGAGAACAATGTTTTTGAGCAAATGAACCCCAGGGATCACAAAGAAACATTTGGTCAAGTGCCTCTGGGCAGCACCACCTCAGCATTCAGGAAGCATTCATGGCGCTGAAGTTACAAAATCATAGGTTTTAGTGTAAGTGCTGTTATATTTCAAATATCACTGTGCCTCCCATCTACTGCAGACCACAGCTCCATGCTCCTTTTACCAAGGTGAGAAAATGGGAAAACGTTTGATGATTGGAGGTGATAACACAGAATCAATAAAACACATCTGCTTTAAAGGAACAGAAGTCTGCTACCATGACAGGTCAGATGGAAGGAGACAAACAAGGTAGGCTGAAGGAGAAGGCTTCCTTCCCTTCAATATCTTGCTACTACTCGATTATTTTAATAGCTAAGCAACTTCAGTTCTCAGAGCAAAACATACAAATACCCAATATTTGCTTCAAATGCAACCAAGCAATTTTCAAATAGACAACAATAAAACCCCTTTTCTTGTCAAGTGGATTATCAGTGGCTGCATTTCTCTTCTGTAAGAGGAGCACACTGCAAGGAAGAAAACAAACAAAAAAGACAACATGATCTTCAACTGGACTTTCAAATGTGCACACTGAAGTGATTAGGATATGCACTTTCGTGGCCAGAAGGAATGTTGCAGTGCTGAAGGATACACGGTGGATGCACACCGATGCTACAGAGTCCACTTAGCTTAGCACAATACACCTTCCACATTGCTAGCTCCAAGACAAAATACTGCAATGCAGCAAATTGTTACAACATGCTCCCAGGGTATGCCAGCATGGAAACCCAGGAACAGGGCACTCAGCTGCAGAGGAGCACTGAACAATGCATGGCACAGATCATGACACACTGAGTTAGATGACAACATGAAACAGCATCTTAATAGGACAGCGTGTGGCTTCTTCAGCTCAAACCGCTCTGTTTTGAGCGAGCAGCAGCTATGTTCCAGATGACCCCATTATGTCTTGCTTTCTGTTAGCACATCTCTTGATGAACCATCAAGGAAAACATTTTCAAGCCTGAAGAATGCAAGAGTCTGGCAGTTGCACTGCAAGGAGGTTTCCTCTGGAAGACAGCTTCTGAACAGTTACAGTGGGAGGGAGGAGTGCATCAGTGGTATTTGCATGTCATCATCAAGAGGAATTTACTGGGGCATAATCTGCATTACAACTGAAGATTGAAGCACTCTCATTTTCATCTGCAGAGGGTGCACAGGACTCCACTGCAGCAACATATGTGAATGCATTTAAATCCATTTATTCTGAATTGCATCGCACCAGCTTTTCCAGGACTCCTGTCAATCTACCACTGTGTACCTGCAGGTGATGGATTTAGTTGCTCACTTCAGTAAAAGGCAGGAACAGGAAAGTAAGGATCCATCCCAAACCAATTTGTAAGCCACAAGCAGCTCTTCCATTTCCCCTGCCCGTGAAAGACAGATCTTCCTACCAGATAGGCTGCCATCAGCATTTGAAAAGCAAGCACTGTGATTATCCTGCCTTGTGAGCTCTAAGCTGCTGTATTACACACCACTAATAGAACCATGCACTGGCTAGTTCTGCACATGGGGGTTCACCTTGAGGATGAGGGAGTAACCCTCCTTTGATGCTTTGCAGTGCAAAACCCACACTGTGCTGCAAGAGAAACACAACATCCTCTCCACCCTCCATTGTCCAATCCATCACACAACCCTGCAAGACAAGTTTTTCGACCTGCTCCAAGGAATCCCATTAAAGAAAACAGAAATTCACTTTGGAAACGGCTGCAGTAAGGACCTTCTATCACTCTTGTGTTTTTCTACAGTAATGCTTAGGTCTCGCTAGTTACTGGTTAGCATCCGGCGTTAAGTGCCAGCTGAGATTGGCTGTACAGCTGATTGCTGAAGCTCAGGTCTGAACTTAAGAAAAGCTCTTCTAAAAAGCACTTTCACAGTATGGTCATAGCTTTTTATGCCAAGACAAAAAGCAACCACCCATTTTTTGTCTTTGACTAGTGAGCCAGGGACTTGGCAGATAAACCTACACCATATGCAACTTGAGAAAAAAAGTGCATATAAAAACCAGAAACCTGAGAGTAAGGTAAAAGCATTTGCCAAATCAGCAGCTCCACTGATGCTGAGGTATGGAGCAGGCAGCTGTCTGGAACCAGCTCAGCATGTGCTGGGATCCTGGTGCAGCCCTCATGGTTTGGGGTGAAATGCCACACAGGCATCTGAATTTCACACCTCATTTGCAAAACGTATTAACAGGTTCTAAGGGAGCATCATGTCCAGATTAACACTGTTATTGCACTTCTATTCCTGACAGCAAATCCTTATCCTTTACATACTTCAGTGCCAACAGACTTCAGGTCTCAAGTGGACAACACTGAACAAAGGTTACAGCCTGTTTGAGTAGCCTTTTCGATGAAGACAGTGACATCTCCACTGGGATAGAAGAACTGTGCAGAGTGAGAGCATGAGTTTTCCAGGTACGGTATTTAAGGCATATGATGCCTTAAATAAGGGACTGCCTTTTTTTCTTTGTAGTCCATTTTCTCACACCTCAGCTACTTCATATGCAGTTTTCTTCACACAGAAGGTCCAAAATGCTCATAGGTCACCTAACAGTCTTTCTAGTGGTGTAGGCTCTCTGATTCCGATACTAAAACTGCATCATTGCAAGACAATGGCAGCAACAGTCAAACTTTATCACTGCTGTGATTCCTATGCAGTTACAGCTGAGGAGTAAAAAACAACCTAGAAGAGGACTCTGTAACCCAGAAGAGGGCTATTCTTACGCTTTACCTGAAGAGAAACCAGTTCCAGGTATCAAAGCAGGCAGATTCATTTCTACCATTTCCATGGTGCATAGAATCAACGGCTGGGAAAAGAAGTGTTAACCAGAGAAAACAAAGCTGCTCTTCAAACAAGTCTCAGTACAGATTGCTCATTTAACGGCGCTACAATCCCTGTTCAAGACTGGGGATGAAGTGGTTTACAGTTCCAAAGAAAATCCTCCTTCTAAATTAAAGAATAACAAACGTAATGACTAATACACTGATCAGTTGTGCCCCAGAGATGTAGTCCCTTCAGCCAAAAAAGCAATTCCTAAAGGAGCTTGTAAAAGATGCTGGCACATCCAAAGCTCTGTGATAATACCTCTCCCTGCCACACTGATAGAAGCACTTTGCTTGACAGCACCGTATGTCAAAGTCTCTACGTGAATATTAAGGCTTCAGTGGGTCAGTGATTTATACTTGATTTATTTTTCTTAAATATCTTATCCTCATCACATCAGTGAACCACTTCCATCCTCCCCCAGATTTCACAATCATTTACTATGCCTTAATACTCCAGCTATGGGCACCAGCTTGCCTTACTAACAATACCAGAGTACTACAGATAAAACACACATGGCTTTTGTTGTATGTCTGTAAAAACTCCACTGCAAGTTTGCAGTGAATAGTCAAGACTTCTGTATTCCCCTGCACTGAGGTTATGTCCTGATCTACTCTTTTCCTGACAAAAAACATTTAGGACTGAGAGCTGCAGTTGCCTGGCTTTGGTGGCAGTACCATTTTGACTAATTCAGCTCATCTCAAACAGCAGCAGCATCAATCCTGCACAGCCAGAGAGGTACAAGCAGCCATCCAGGGAGGCCAAGTAACTCAGGATAATGGTGAACTGCAGATCTAGGCTGCAGTAGATTTGCTGGACAGATTTCCACTGGAGATATTTCTGGTACTGGTCCTGCTGTACCAGAAAGGAGTGTCTTTTGGAATACCTTGAAAATATTTTAGAAAGCAGATCAAAGGGCTCTGGGTCACAGCTGGAAATTACATGTTTAAGATGGCACAGCAGACCCCTAAAAAGCAAGCATCAGTCTTACACCTCTTGTGTACTTCTTGTCAGGCGGGTGTGAATCAAGAGCAACTCCATGAACAGTGGAGAATTTATGTTAATGCTTATCGCACTATGGGCTAGCATTTTTAATGGAGAACAGTCACTTGTTTCCTATGTAGCAATACATTTGAAAACCTGACACATTCAAGTGGGTACCTGCATGGATAAGACAAGAAAATACTTAACTTTCCCACTGATAATGAGCAGTGGCAGAAGTCATCTGATCCAATACCCTATTTAGTCTCTCATATAACTGCAGTTGTTTCTATTATTCGTTTTGCAATGCTTTGTCCAAGCCAAAGGGAGAGTTTATAAAAAGAAAAATAAAATACTTACATCTCTTTTCTTTTCCCACCTTCTGACAGGCTTTGCAATTCCCAGCATACATGTTACATAGCAACTGTGTAGATATATATGCGCATTATATAAAATATATACTTTTACATACACACTAAAGGTCTCTCTTCACATCGGTATTACGCATTCTGAAGAACGTGACTGCAAACAATTTGGAATGCCCAACCAATCCAGAGAGGGGGAAAAAGAACAAGCTACCCCAAAATCCCTAGGAAAGCTTCACACTCCTTTGCAGGTACCAAGAGATCCCATTTTCTTATGATGAGAGGAACAGTTGTATTTCTGCACTGCTTTGCTCCCCCCTAGGCACACCCCGCTCTGCAGTTTCAGTGTTGGGAGGTGCCAGTTGCTCCCTTTCCACTGAGAGGAATATTAATAAATTAAAACAGTTTCTCTGAAAGTGCTGCCTCAGTCCAGTCCGTTCATGCTGTGCTTTCCCATTCTCCCTGTGGCTCTGCTGAACCATTCACCACTTTCTTGACCTTCTTCATGCCCTCCATTACTCCAGAAGTCGTCACCCTGGAAGAGAAAGGAGAAACGTGAGAGAACGGAACTTGAACCGTCACATCCACTGCACCAATAGCCCACGCTTCCTGTGCATATCAACTAACACTTCTCATGTGTCTCTTTACCCAGACCTAGCAGTCTTGATGCTTGGCCTCTCCTATTGCGACCATTTTGCAGGCCAAGTATCATCCTGGACATAATACTGATGGAAACTGGGAGCAAGACCAGCGTCTCTGAGAGCCTCAAGGTTCTTCCCATCTACCATTAAACTAAACCAACAAGTATTTTCTTGTACTTGAAAGAAGATAGCAAGGGTGGTTAAACAGTTAAACCAGGTGTTTACTTACTAAAGTTTGAGCAGCTTGCTTAAAAAAATATTTTGCTCTACAGCAGAACAGCCTTAATTCTGTGCATTAAAAGACTTCTTTCTGCATTTGCAATGCTTTTAATAGGTACAACATACTATACAACTGCACACACAGTTGGACAGTGCCCCAAATGAACCTTATTAGCTTAATGCACACCAATTCCTGGTAACAGCAATAAAACCTAAGAAAACTTTCTACCATCCAAGCCTGGATTTGTCACAGCCATCTGACCATTGAACTACAAAGCCCCATAATACACTTCAAACATTAGACAGACTGAACTGTTTATCCAGGCAGAACAGCACCACTCTTCTCTTGGAACTACCTTGGCTATCCACAAGCTCTTCAGCCCAGCAGCTTTCTCCGTTGCTATACAAAACAGGCTATTGACATGCACAAGACATTTGCTTTATTCTTTTGCACAGTATGATTCTCATTCCATGCAGGTATTTTTTTTTTTGCCTACAAAATGTGCTACAAAGGTTATTTGGGATGCTGAAAGTAAGGAGTGCCAATAGCTCAGTGCATTCACAAGGGATGCCTGGAAGGATACATCAAACTGTCCTGTTCAGTGCTGTCAGTCTTCGTGTGCTTTCACCTGCTGTTTATCACATAAGAATACTTTATTTGATCAGACTAGCTAACAACATTTTCACAGTATAACCCAAGAGAACTCATCTTGAGATACACTCAGATCATGCCCATAGTTCCATGTTAGATAACAGCTTCTGTTCATGTACTGTAAGAGCAATTTACTCAAACTGGTGTGTTCAGTGACTCTCTAGCGATGGCAGTACTGGGATCATCAGCGGTTCAGACACTTCAGAGTAGGCCAAGATGAACTTAAGGTATAGGGAAAGATTTACATTGGCTATCAGGAAGAAAGTGAGGGTTGTGAGGCACTGGTGCAGAGAAGCTGTGGCCGCCACATCCCTGGCAGTGTTCAAGGCCAGGTTGGACAGGGCTTGGAGCAACTTGGTCTAGTGGAAGGTGTCCCTGCCTATGGCAGGGGGTTGGAACTGGATGAGCTTTGAGATCCCTTCAACCCAAACCATTCTACAACTCTATGATTTGTGCTCTTCTGACCCTTTCAAACAGCAACTTTATTCCCTATTGAAATGAAAAACAAAAATAAGGGAGAAAAGCAAGCATGTTGCCTAAAGGAGAAAGATGGGATTAGTAAACACTTGCCTGGAAGAGATCACATCAAGCTTATCAGAACAGAGAACATAAAGATCTCCCAGGTTCTCGTCACTGACGAAGGTTTTTGCCCAGAGTCACAAAGGAAAAAATTTGGGGAAATGTGAGCTAGACAAACCCAAAGTAGCTGCACAACTAATTGGAACTGCACTGAGATGTACTTAATGGTTTCCTGTCAAAAAACAAAAGAACAGAGAGTGTGGTTCCAGAAAGGTCTGTCCTAGGTTCGCTTCTATTTGATATTTTCAGTAATTGCCTGGGTAATGGAACAGAGAACTTGCTTATTAAATCTGCAGAAGACACTAAGAGCTACGTATTTGAGAAGAGGACTAGAATGCAGACAGATTCTGGCAAATCGAAGTAATGGCCTGAAAAATATGGGACAATGTAGCAAGATAGCTACAAAGTTTGGTCTTCAGAAATAATCAACTTTGTAATTACAGAGTAAGGAGCTAAATATCTATTCTTCAGGAAGGAGCTGAAGATTACAACGGATTACAAACCAAAAATGAGCATCTAACATAGCAATGCAACAGCAGACATACTGGGATATAAAAATAGGTGTTCTACACATACATGACACCAAAGTAGTCCTATCACTTGAGTCACAGATAGTAAGATCCCACCTGGCACACAGCCTGGATTTTAGCACTGCACTCCAATACAATTACAAACCCATTGCACACCAAGATGATAACAGAAGTGATGAGAGGATATGGTTAAGAGGGAATGATCCACTTCTCGCACTCACGGAGGGACAGGACAAAGAGCTACACACTGAAATTGCTGCCAGGTCAAGTCACGTCATTTGTACCAGAAGCCATTTACTGTCTCCCTCCAGCAACAACAGCAAAGAACTAGGAGAGATTTTGGGGTGGATTCCTCAATAAGGAAACTTAAAGACCATTTAAATTGCTCTGCTCTTGTCTTACAAGTGTACGGCATAGCTTTTGAATCCTCATTGTCTCAGATTGTGTACAATGGGGGAGTCCTCCCCCTCTCAAAGTCAGTTCAGCCAACATGTTTTAATGCTTAGTAAAATAAGGGTATCAGCACTAAGACCAAGCACACTGCAGTTCTCATTCTAGCCCTCTGAGCAGCCCAAAGGCTTCAGTTCTAACTTGCAATACTGCAAGTAAGCGTTCCTCACCTGCAGTTTGCTGAACTGCATTTCTAGCCCCCAAACTAGCAGTAGTTAAAGTGCAACAAATCCTCCTCACTAAACCATCTCCCTCTGGAGAGAATTTTTGTGGCTGTCAGAGGGACACCCATCACAAATGAGGCACAAAAGGAGCTCCCTGAACATTGCACAGTGGTAGGTGCTGTGGAAATATCAGGGTTCTTTATTCTTCCCACTTGTGCTGTATCCAAGGTATCAAGCAATGGCTAAGCATTCCGGAGCATCTTCAGCCCTCCACTGCAGTGGATCTCAGCTGTCTTTTCATCTGTTTTTTGTGTTTGTTTAGTTTTATAGCCCAACAAGAACCCCTGCAATGCTGGCAGCAGCCACCCTTCACAAGCTATTGTGAACTGGAGTGAAAACTGATCAGCCATAGAACAAAAAAGCAGACCTCTGCATGGGAAAGATGTGTTAGGTGAAGAAAATCACTTCTGATGAAGGGCACCATGAATCAGCCTGCCATGACAAACAGGGAGAAAGCAGAGAAAAGCAACCAAGCAGGACTTCACAGCACAGAATAGATTGCCTCATGATTCAGTGAGAAACTCCAGATCCCAAAGCATAAGCAAAGGTAGGCCAGTGTTACCACAACAGTTCACTATGCTGAGACTGTTTTGGGTGGCAAGGAGAAACAAAGTTAGTATCTACGCACTCAGTAAGATGGATTTACCAAATTGAGAACAAAACCATTAATGGCTTTTCCTGCAATTCATCCTCCAGTGGAAATACCTTAGCCCCTCATGTATGTATGAACATCATTCTCAAACAAGACATTAGAAGAGCACTTTGGTACCTAACATTTAAAGCAAATTTACTGAGCTGATGAAATAACTTACTGCAAGAATAAAGCAGCTCAAACCAAACCCTGCTTCCTTTCCCATTCCTCACCCCCACATCATCTACTGTACCATTTATATTTGTGTTCATGCCCCAGAAATGGCATTAGGACTGGAAGCCTGACAACTCTTTCTGCCAAGTGTGGCTGCACCATTTCAAACACTGCTTTAATCTAAGGAACTGTCAGTGACATGCCTACATACTGACAGAACGGGCTCAAGAGGCTGCCCAGAAGAAAACACACAGAAGCCACTTTGTTGATGATGAATTGCTATTGACCCTACTTGAAAAAGAACAGACTGGTCCTTAGTTCAGGTTTAGTTATACTCTTACTCTTCTCTCCATCAGGAGAACTGGTATAACTGAAGAGCCTGGTTGAGCCTGGTATAACTGAAGAAAGTCTTATACCATTTGGGGATGCTTTCTCCCAAGATAGAAGCAGGCTACTTCAAATGACTTACTACAAGTTATCTTTGCTGCTCCTGATTTATACTTTGTTTTTGAGAGTTACAAGAACTCACAGAGGAAAGGCTTGTGCCTTATGTTGCTCCTGTCACAGCCACCTAGTCTTTGTGTTTGTCTTGAAACTCTGCAGATCTCCACACTGTCCTTAACAACATTTACATTTACTGCCAGACTGAGCTTTGTCTAGTTTGCACTGCATGAAAACAGGCATAAGCTAGACAGTTACACTTAAAATGTCCTATTCTTTTTGCTGGAAAACAAGCAGGCTTGGAAAACACAGCTCTCCCCTTGTTTTACAGAGCCCGATTTTAACAAAAGTCCTCTTGCAGAGGAAAATAACCATAAAACCTGGCAGTAAGACATAGCAGGACATTATGAAGTATGGAGGCTTTTAACTTCTGCCATAGCCTCTGAACACAAGTAGTATTTATCACATGAAAGACAAAACACACCCATGCACTGGTTAGTCAGGATGCTGTCAGGCACTTAGTCACTTGCTCAAATAAACCTTGGTATTTTTCCCCTACAGAAACAACATTTAATATTTATAAAAGCAAAAATAGGACCAGCAAGACCAAATCAACAAGAAACTTAACTTTCCTTGTAGTGCTTCACCTGTCACAATGTGTATACACCATGCTTGTCAAATAGGTGCAAACTTAAATCTCCCTGCTGCAGCTGGTGAAAGGAGAACAAGACACAGATTGCACCCTGCCACATGCCCAAAAGAGTAAAACTTCTGGTGAATCAAATGAGAAGAATTCAAGCAAAGCTAAGGGGAACAAGCCAAAAGGCACAACAATGGAGACTCACAAGGCAAAGGGCAAAATGCCTTACTAGGAAAAGGCTCACAGGAAATTCTGATCCTTGACTTTCTAATCTCCATTTCACTATGGGGAGATGTAAATCACTTGATTAGTTCATTAAAACTTTCTCCAGCATATTTCTAGCAGGTTCTCCTAAATTTATAGCAGCCTCTTCAATTTACTGAAATCACTAAATTTGAAAGGTGCTGTTATCATCTGTCCTAATAAAACCCAAGTAAAAAAAATCACTAAGCATGTAATGCAAGGTTGAAATTTATTCTAATAGGCAAAAAGGAATAAAGCTCATTTCTGTATAATCCCAAATCCTGCCACATCTTCAAGTTCAAACATCTGCATCACAAAGGCACTGTCTATTTACCAGCTTCCAAACTAAAACCAGTTTCTGACATCAACCATTTTAAACACCTTTAAGTGATTGTGATTCTAAAGTCAGTATGCACTAGCTGAATCTCACCTGCAGCAATGACAGATTTTATGGACCCAAAGCAAACACAGGTATGTGTTTGGAAAGATGATCTTTGTTACTAGAGGTATTTCTGAGAAACTAAACTCCTTGCATGACATTTCAGGCTGGATTCTATGATTCAAACCACCTTGTAGCTGTTTCCCAGTAAGAGCCATTTCTTTCTGAGCTATGATGGCAAACACTTTCTGCCTCCCCCCCCCCGGCAATAAGAATCTGAATGCTGATTTGTTTCACCCAAGTAAAGGAGATTTGCCAAAGTGGAAAAAACTCTAAGGAACAGGGTTCTGAGCCTGTACATGAATTGCAATTATGCATGAAATGTGTGACTACTAAAGAGATTAGGTTAGCTTGGCTCCTATTAAGGCAACAGTCTGTCACATTTATAGCTGTATTCAACACTTCTTGCATGCTGAATTTCTTAGGGCAGTTTCTATTATAGATTCAGAAATGCCATTCATGTTTTAAGTCCTCAGAAAATCACTGCAAAGAAAATGACAGGGACTTCAGCAGAGCCCTACTTTATAATTTCTCCAGACTGAGGTCCTACTGCATGGTACCTCATGGTTTAACAGCAAAGAACAGAACAGGGAAGAGTACTGGTAAAAATCCAGCTCCTCAGCTCAGTGTAACTTAAGTTTCTGCAAAGGCTGAACAACAAGGCAGAAGGGACTTTACATTAGGCTCATTTATACTCTGCAGACAGTTTTTGTGGCTGGTTTGGTGGTTTGTTTTCTAAACCATGAAGCATTCATCACAATCTGTAAGGCTTGTTGGTTTTCAGCAACATATATTGAAGACAGAAGCTTTTTTACTTGGTATTTTCATGAGCATCTTTTTGCCTCATGAAAACCTTTACCAGCTTATTCCACATTACTGCAATCTCCAGCTCAGAGGCTCCTATGGATATCACAAATCTCTTTATTAGTTTAACACACAGCAAAGAGACACCTTGTCTTTAAGCACATGGGCAGATCCTAATCTTTTTCAAAGGAGGATTTAGAGAGATTAAAGTAAACTGTTTTTAAACATTATTTTTCTCAAATCAAGTGAAGAGGTAAAAAGAGAAGGAGGGGGGGAAGGTTCTTACACAGCTTCCATCTCCAAGTCATCCTCATCGTCTTGAGACAGCTGTAGATAAGGGTTGTCTGATGCTGGACGGAACTTGTACCCAGTGAGGACAAAGAACACAAGGGTGGCCATTTCATCCAGCAGCTGCAAGCAAAAACATAAGACTGAAGTTCAGTCCTGTAATCCTTCATGGTCAAGAAACATTTCTCCTCATTCATGAAGTTCAAGGTTTAATGGGCCAAGAAGCCTATGCCACAGCAGAAATAACAAAGCAATTCCTGTCCTGTTATCATTAATCCCAGGGTAAAGGCTGTCAAGCCCTTTGTTCTTTCAGCTTCCCCTGTCACTTTAAATACAGTTACAGTTCTAGCCATCACTCCAGTGCTTTTAAATAACTACAGCAAGACTTGGCTTTTAAATAAAGGGGGGGAGAGAGACTATCATCCCTATGTTGTTTTGGTATTTTCAACAGTTAATGTATTCCAAAGACTCTCTGCAGTTACTTGGATTACATGTTAAGAAACCAAGCATTTAAAAGTCACAAGGCAAATAAGCCTGTACATGGGAGAGCAAAAGCGTATTTTACTGGCTCCCCGGGGCCTCAATTCACAAGGTAAACCTGAGGAGTTCTTTTTCTCCCTTTGTATGTTCTTCATTAATTTCTTTCAGACATTTTAAGTTGAAACACTAAAAATCAATAATACAATTACTGTCAGACATCTCGGGTATAATCCAGCGGACTGGCTGGACAAACATAAAACTAAACATATATTCCCATCACCTTAGGCACATTAGCGCTAAAACTCAGGAGGAGACAGGGTGCAGGACTGTGCTTTGGGGTATTGTACTACAACACGAGGAACAATGGTGTAGTTATTCATAGTCAAATATTTTTTGATGCAGTTATATTTAAATAATAAGAAGAAATAAAGAAATGGATGTATTTTCCTTTCTTGGCAAATACCTGGTACAGCCATTTCCACTGGAATGGAACAGCAATCTTTATGAGAATTGCAATGATCCGTGTGAAGTAAATGTAACACACAATCTGGGAAGGGAAAGGAGAAAGCATGAGAACAATAGCACCATCCTTATAGAACCTCTTTTTCCAGAGAAATAGCTCAAGCAATTCCCAAGCAACTCATTAAACTCAGACTAGCCTTATTATGCTCCTCAATAAACATGGAAGATGTAGGCTGAGGGCTCTACTGCTGGTTGAACATCCAAATGACTCAAGCTGTTGCTAACATATTTAAGTTACAGCAGGAAATGCTTCAAGTATTACGATTTTGTAGAACTTGAAGAATCATGATTGTAATTTATTACTTTTCCTACTTACAAGAGTCTGAAATGAGGCCACTGGAAATCATTAAGAGGCTCAGGCTCTCTTGGGAGGTATGCTCATGGCTCCCACAGACTTAATCAGAAACTGCACACATGCATCTCAAGGCACCATTTGGTCCCAGGTTTAATTTTTAGCAAGTTTACAGTACGTTATTCAAGCCCATCAATTCAACTAGCAGCTCAAGCTGTCTCCAGAGGAAATCAGGAAGCATTACAAATAGCTGGAACCAATTTAAAGATAGCAGGAGGCAACCACTATGAAAAGACAGGAAGTTGCTTCGAGGATTATAACCCAGCTGACCAAAATGCCAGAGCAGAGCACTGCCACAGAACTAGGAACATCTCCACCATATCCACCAGCTATTGTAGCTTCCAACAAGTAATCCATTAAAAGGCTTGAGTGGCTTCCAAGTACTCTGTATTTAAATGTACATCTGTATGCAGGTGTACAGATGTTTTACTTACCATAACATAGTAATGTCGGAAAAGCTTCAGCTTTGCTAGGTTAATGGCAGCTATCAAGAGAACACAAAAGACCATCAGAAAACTGTTAAAATGAGACTGTTTCTTTTGATGCTTGTCTGCAAATAGGAAGTAGTCAAAACCAGGACTCAAGTAACCCCAGGTTAGGGGGTTTGTCCCACAGCCCACTGGGTGCTCCAAGGAGTGCCAGTCCAACTTGTCTATGTGTTGGACACCTCCCAGGCTGGGGTGCACTCTCTCTTAAAAAGGCAATTCACTGAGATCATCTTTACACTAAATTTCATATGCATGCACTCTGCAATACAGAACCTTCCTCTATCCATATATAGCTAACTACATACTGTCACCTCACTCCTGCCAGAAGGGCTATGCCACATTGCTGTCATGGTTTAATCCCACACAGCAACTAAGTACCACATAACTGATCTTTCACCCAAATCTCCCCAGTTTCTATACTGATGATGATCTATGGTACGGAATATCCCTTTAACTAGTTCAGGTCAGCTGTCCTGGCTATGCTCCCTCCTGGCACAGAGCACAAGAGGCTCAAAAGCCCTTGATTAGGGTAAGCACTACTCAGCAACAACTAAAACACAGGTGCATTATCAATGTTATCCTCAGACTAAAACTAAAACACAGCACTGTACCAGCTACTAGGAAGTATCTCAGCCAAAAGCAGGATAACTGCCTCCTAAAAGATTCAGATCTTTTCTAGATTACTTCCTGACCTGCCCTGTGCCTTCAGCTGATCTGAGCGACTCCAAGGAAACCGCGGCGCTGGAAACCACTACACCATGTTGAACAGCAGCAGCAGTATTTTAGCAAGTAGTATCCTCCATCATTTGTAGCTCAGTCACAACTTACAAGTGAAATGGGAAGTCATACTAAATAGTTCTCCCAGCAAATGCATGTGTTTCAGTTCACAAACCATGTAAGCTGGGGCCTCAGGCGAACCTGTGTTCACTGGACAGATTATATCAGCTCTTGAGGAACACAGAGATATTTATGGGAATGAGCAGAGGTCAAAAGCAGATGGAAGAGCTGTCAACTCCGGTTTGACAGTCAGGTTTTATAGGTGCATCACAAACACAGACTCCTGATGCTTTTGTGACAACAGAGGCAAAGAGTCCAAGATATGTTGACAGCATACAGGAATGCAATTTAGAGTCAGTGAATACAAGTTGCCAGTTAGAAAGTACTGCTACACGCTTACGGGTTGGTATTCACTTCAAGCCCTCCATTTTTTTTTCAGATGTGGAAATGCAACACATTGTGCTTAAGTTTGCCTGCACTCCCTCACGGAAATCACCCACTGCAAAAAGCAGATTTTTGCAAGGATTTGCACATAAGATCTTCCAGGTTCACAACAGTGAAAACTGCAGTATTATGCATAAGAAAGAGGAGGACTAATAGCTACCAGAGAAATGCTTTACTTCCTGTGGCAGAAAAAAAATGAAGCTTTTCTTACAGAAAGGTAATGTCAAATGCATCACTCAAACCCTTAAAGGCTCCCATGACATTAGCTGCAGTGAAGACAGACAACGTTCTGTTTTAAACTTACTTTGTATAATCCAGAGATCAAGAGTCCCTTTCCAACTTACCTTTAGTGTTCCAGGAAAACCACTGAAAGCTATGGACACCTTGAGACAGATACAAACCCTGTTCCAGCAGATGTACTATAACAATAGCACCTGACTAACACAAGCCATAAACTAGCTGACAGGTAGATAAAACTAAGCTACTAAAAGTAGTTTTGATGTAGTGCTGGCTAGTGACTTCTATGTATTTCCAAACAGCATGTTTAACTTCTGCAAGAAGACAGGGAATGTCAGGAAGAGAAAGCAGGGCCAGAGCTCAAGAGGAAAAAAGCAAATCTTATTTGAGAAGGACTGTTTCCATGCAGCTAAAACTCCTCCTCTGCAATGCTCATCTGAACACCAATCCAACTGGGTTGACTTTGGGCAAGACTCTGCATATGGGGTCAATCTTATGGCACAGTACGTCACACTAACTCCCAGTTTTGGAAGCATAATCCCTTTTGAACTGCAATATGAAACACTGAACACAGAATAGCATTTGCTTTGCAATATTCAGTCCTGGACTCCAGAAAGCACTGCCAAGCTCTAGGCTTGCATCTGTAGAGTACCAGCAGTGAAGCACAGAGAACTTCACAGGGCAACAGATGGCAAGACCTAGAACAGCTAGAACAACCTAACTAAATCCTTCTTAGCTACTGAGACATTGGCTTAGCTACTTCTCCTTCATTTTCACCCCCTGCAAAAGCTACTTTCCAGCGTTTAAACAGCAAAAACTTACGGGCTTTATGGGTCTAGTGCTCTACCAGATAACCTAATGATAAAAGCCTTTCATGGAGAAAAATTAGAGCACCTAAACATGCAGGACAAGCTCATTAAATTGTGAATCAGGGAAGCAATACTGTCCTATTTAAAGGAGAGCTACATTAAGTGCAACCACAAAGATCCTGTGATTTACCACGTACCAGTTTATGCACAGAAGGATCTATTTTGAACTCAACGCATCCATCTTCAAGAACTGCCACCAACTGGTGCAATGACAGGCCATGAGAATTACCAGGCTTTGCAGTTAAAGGAACACCAACTCAACAGCTGTGATTCAAACTGCCAGGCCATCAGTGCTTTACAGTCAACAACTGAGTGAGCTGGGGAGTCATTTCTGTTGGATTCATGCAGTGCATAGGAGGAAAGGATCATGAAGCCAACGATCTGGCTGCCAAGTGAAGTGCCACAATGCCACCTCTCCCAGCTGACAGAGCACAGCTCAATATCTCACCTACTCATCATGGTAATCAATACCAAACAGTCACAAATTGGTACATCCAAACATCTAAAATGGCTGAGCATGAGTAAGAAGGGTAAGGGGTGGAAAAAAAAAGAATCGCCACTAGGTAGAAAGACTGAAGAGCCACCTTTGGAAGCAGGCTTCCTCCTTTATCACAATGAGGTGCTCTCCTCTAGCTGCCTCTACTTAAGAATACTTCTCTCCACTATCAGATACTGAAGCCAGTATTAATGCATGCCTACACCATTCTGCCAGTTTTTTTTAAACAGCTCAAAGTTACAGCACAAACTGTTCTGGAGAAAAACCTAAAATCATCATTGCTTGGCATCGCCTGTGAATTGCTTCTTCACAGGCTGAACGTGCTCCAGGCAGCAACACTTGAGTCCTGCTATGCTGGACGCTTTCAGACTTCGATTCACCTCAGCCTGGCAGTCCAGACACTGACAGCAACATTTCCAAGGACAGAGGCTAGGCCAGCAGCTGTTACAACTTGAATCACTTGCAGCTCCAACCTGTAAAGCTGTGATAACACAGCAGCAATCACTGCACGCAGTAAAGGTTGGGTAAATTGATGTTTCAAGTATGATAACCATTCTCCAAGGAACAGTACTTAGCTGCAGAGAAGCAAAAAACAAAAAAGCAGAGACTTCCTACCAAAGATTTTACAAATTAATTCAGCCCTGTGTTCCATTCCTTTCATAGAGTAATTAAAAAGATAAAAGCCATCCTCCAAGAAAGGTTTATGACAACATCTATACCTTGCCTCCCTCACTTTCCCCCTTTATCACCATTTACTTTAACAGCTTGTGTCTGCAATAGTCTGATCCACAGTGATCAAACCAGTATACCACAGTACTTTAATAATCAGTCCCTTTTTCAGGTTGCCCCGTGCTAATTTCAAATGCTGAGACAGCCTGTAAGACAGGAGAAAAACAGTCACACCATCCACTACAGCTTTACACACCAGACAATAACTTTCTCATGAATCAATCTGACCTTTTTAGAATGTGTGCAATAACAGTAACAGGACTGCGCTGAGGGCACAGAGAGCTCAAGTCCAGACACTACAGTATGCAAGGGCAAACCATAATGCATCTGAAGTGAACACACTGAAGTACAGCTAAATATTTCCACAATGCTTTGCATGCTATACTAACTCTGGTGCATTTGAGGTGCAATCTGTGCTGTTACCAAATAGTAAATGGATTTTTTTTACTATTCTCCCCAAGAATGAAGGCACACACATAGTTACAGACCTCAAAAAGCAACTCCAGAAGTAACTCGGAGAAGTATGGCTCTATAATCTCTATAACACTCTGCTAAAAAGCATTCCTATACTAAAAGAAGAGGTCAAGCAACCAGATGCAGTAAGTCTCAGTGTCATGCATGAGAAGGTGGTACAGACTTGTTAATCTTCAATATTCTGAAATACATTACCCACTTGGCACAGAAGTTCCCCACCAGGGTCAGAAGGGAGTCCAAAGTACAGGATAAGCAATGTATCTCCAACACATAATTGCTACGTCAACCCTGGGTAGCTATCTAGGGTGCCTAGAAATGGCACGCTGGAACACAACAGGCTTATTTCACTTCTCAGCTTGCATTTCTCAACATTTCCCGGCTCTCCAGTGCTATCCATTGAGGTCTTGACACTTAAATCACTAAAGCTTTATCTCAAGGTTTGAGATGCCCATGTATTGCCTAGAGCACGTTTACCCCCTCCTCCTCACTAGAGCTGCGGAGGTGTTTTATCACGGGTCTCCACGAAGCCACTGCCTCCAGCATCTGCTGAGTTCAGCTGAGCAGAGGGTGTTCTGCACCAGGCAGGACCAGGCTCTTCGTTCACAGCATTTTCATGGTACAGAAGCAGGAAGACGCTGAAAACAGCAAATGGTTTTTCCTGACACGGGGACAACCGTGAAAGCATTAATCATCATTTGCCCACTGCACAGCACACAGGGAATGCTGCCTGGGAGCTACACACTGCAATGTATTTCCCCTAATTCTGCTGCCAACTATGACACGCTGCAGTGCTTCAGGAAAATAGCTAAGAGTTCGTGATCAGACTGCACCGAGTTTCACATCTCATCACACGCACAGAGGTACAAGCAGAATAAAACCTGCAGCGGCATTTCCAGCCCTCCGATCCTCCCTCATACAGATGACATGATACACAGGAGTGGGTTATAAGACTAGAGAGGGCCAGTGACCAACAACTTTGAGTTTCAAACTACAATAAGCAAGTTTACTACAACATAGTCTCTCTCTTCCTTTTCTCATGATGCCTATAAACAAGGTAGTGGCAGTTGAGCAGCTTTCCAGCCCAAACAGTTCAGTTTGCAAGGCTGATATCCTTAGATCTGCAAGACATTTGTAAAGTAGACCTAAAAATGGGCAGAGAGCATGTACTTCCAGCTGACAGAAGATACAGTGACAGACCAAAGAGCTGCAGCAAGGCACGCTTAAGTCTGAAGGTGGTGATTTTTAAAGGGGGAAGGAAAAAAACACTTCTAAAACCGGGATGCTTACACCCACTGCTGTGCACGATAAGAAGCCTGTGTAGGTCAGATACTTTGCTTTAGAGTTAAAGATCACCTTCAAGGGAAAAAAAGTAACAACCAGACACCTCGAACTCAGCTGTATCATTGTGCCATGCCTACCCTTCACCAGCAATTCACAGCATCTGTGTGTAATATCTCTCTGGATGATTCTGGGTTTAGGCCTATTCCTTCAGCTTTCCCACTTAAAAAAGAAAAATCAAGTTTAAATGGCCATTACTTAGTGACTACAAATCACTGCTACATATAACAAGCCTTTTTAGTAATTGTACATTTCTACTACAAAGGTCTATGGCAAGAACAACTGTTAAGACTGAAAGACAGGTAGTCCTGACAGCCTTCTGCTTCGTTTATAGTCTAGTCACACACACTGCAGTCATGCCTGCACTTGACCCAAGGGAATGCTATCTAATAAACAGGTTGTGAAGTAGCTGGAAGAGGACAAGACAGACAGTCAGGAAACACCACCAGGATACTGAGCCATGAAGTCCTTGGAGTTGTTAGTTCTAATAGACGCAAAGAAGCAAAACCAATTTTCTTTAGGTTTTTCTCACCAGCGAGAAGGTCACCAGAAGACTCAGTGTCAGAAAAAACAGCTCTTGGATTTATAGTATATAATTCCCCAAGACACCCTATAAGTTAATGAAGTCTGTGTGAGAGAACAGGGAAAACTGTCTCTGAGGTAATACTAGACAATAAATCCTTACAAGCAATAGGCAGTCCAACTAAAACTGTCTGCACAAGATTGTCAGCTCTAACCACAGTACAGGCAGTGCAGCAGTTAAACTGCATGTGAGAGGACTCAGTAGTTTTTTACCACTTCAGCAGAAAACCATCTTCATCTGTGGAAAAACCCAAATGCTGGTGATTTCAGAGTTAGCACTGGTCCTATTTTTCTCATGAGAAGCTAAGACACAGAGCAGCACCTCTGCAGAAAAGGGCCTCCAAGGGAAGCCTACAGAGTTAAGAGCATGTGATTCTGATCAAGACTATTCATTGATAAGCCCAACATGACTGATTTTATCTTATTACAGTGCAACCAAATCACTTTTTGTTTTCTCAAACAGGCACACTAGCAGCATGACAACGTTAGATAACATTCTGCTTCTGGTATCACGTTGCCATTCACTTGCTCCCCGTGGGCTCCTATCAACAGCTTCTAAACACTCCAACCACGCTGTATTTCAGAAGCAGGTCCCAGCACTGTGGCTGTCCTGTCAACAATCTGCTGCAGCCTATGCAATGTTTTCCCTGAACATTTTTTCCTTAGCTATTCTTTTTAGTACAACATAACACAGCTGCTAAGTCCCTCTCAACAGACAATTACTGATCTTGTAGGATCAATCATCTCTAACCTGATGTTACAGATGGTAACATCAGAAGGTAAAGCACGGTAACAGCAGTAGGTGATCCAGAAGCAATATTCACAAGTGTGATTAGCAGTGGGGAATAACACAAAACAGAGGACCAAGAACAATCCTTAAGCGCTGTTGTGCCTAGCACTGACTAGCTAGAACGATACAAACAGCTCTTCTCAAATCTCCATTTTCTTTTACCTCCATTACACACTACAATGCATCCTCTAGTACTGCTTGGTTTTACTCATATCTGGAGTTCACCTATCACAACGAACTGTGGCCAGGTCCAGTCTATGCCGAACATCCCTGCTGTTGTCCTCCTTGCTTTGCTCTGTCAGTATGTTCCGAAGTTAAGCAAACTCCATAGCACCATCTTGTGATAAGAACCACCAAGTGCAAGGCTGGCATTGACAATGGGGTGATCACTTGAGGCCCCTCAAATCCAGAGGGTTTGTGTCCCAGTTATGAGCACTAGCTGCTGAGTGCTCAGTACTGGAATAGTCACAGACCCACCCTGCCACCCAACAGTTCTGCCTTGGTTACAGGAACACTGACCTCCCTTTACAATCACAGACAGCAGCTTCTGCTAAGAATCAGGCCTTACGTATGTGAAGTCCTCAGTTCAGAAGAAAGATACTGCTTCAAGGAGTGTCTAAATTCAAGCAGACCTTTTAAGAGTAAGAGCATAAGCACTCCAGAACATATGCTCAATGGACAACCTTCCAGTATCTGAAGGGGGCCTATAGGGATGCTGGAGAGGGACTCTTCATTAGAGACTGTAGTGATAGGACAAGGGGTAACAGGTTAAAACTTAAACAGGGGAAGTCTAGATTGGATATAAGAAGGAAATTCTTTCCTGTTAGGGTGGTGAGGCACTGGAATAGGTTGCCCAGGGAGGTTGTGAATGCTCCATTCCTGGCAGTGTTCAAGACCAGGTTGGACAAGGCCTTGGGTGATATGATTTAGCGTAAGGTGTCCCTGCCCACGGCATTGGGGTTGGAACTGGATGATCTTAAGGTCCTTCCCAACCCTAATTATTCTATGATTCTATGACAAGGCAAAACAAAGTCATTGGTGAATGTCACTGCACCCAGGTGAGCACACTGATGAGAAAGCTGCCAATAATACTCATGTTACATCATCAATACTAACCTCTTCTACCTTGGTTTCTGTTACATATTAATATTTTCCCCCTTCAGATTTGATGGGGGTTTTGTGTGTGTATAGTGGTTGGGTTTTGTTTGTTTTAACAACATGGAATCTCAAAAAAAGCCAAATGCTGGGCTCACCTTGTTTCAATTTAACAGATAGCAAGAAAAGATCTTATCTGTGTGGTCTGCACAAAGCAGAGTTCAGAATCCAGCCTTATACCTCACCTACTAGACCACAGAAGCAACGTGCTGCATTACAAGGATGTCAGTGGAAGCCATGGAAATCACTGGAAGAAGCATTCAGATCTAGGAGTCTATCTCCAGAAAGGAAAGACAAGAGTATTGAAATGGCTGCCTGATTACAAGGAAGCCAGTGCTATGCTCCATGGATGGCATCTGCAATAGAGTGAGCAGATAAGGCAGGGAAAGCACACTCTACAGAAGCCACATTTGCTTTCTATCCATCATCTCACTTCCAGTGCTACAATACACACAACCTTACATAAGCAGCCCTTTAAGCTGCTGTACAAACATGGACAAGTCAAGAACTGTGTTACACTGAATGCCAGTTTGTTTCGTCTCATAATCACATTTGTTTCCCTCTGTAGAAACTGAAATAAGGGGGTCTACTTTGACTAATAGTCAGCAATTCTGGAATTCATTTCTAGTTCTGCTTCTGAACACTCAAGCCTGAGGAAAGAAGGCAAATCTATCAAGATGTCATGCCCAGCTCAAGCACTGAGAGCTGTGCAAGTACCAGAAAATTACTTCCACATACAAGTTCTGATGGTCAAACCAACACGAGAAGGGTCATTTTCCAAGAGTTATTCCTAGGAGCCCACTGAGGAAAAGCAGCAGTGTGACACTGACACAGTGCAGAACCATAGTTTTAGTTTACGTATTTTAAATCATCATGTGTTTGAAGTTGTGGCATTATCTTATGGCACGCAACAGAAAAGACACTACAGGTTACTTGCCTTTTCCATCTGTTGCTGAAGCCTCCTGTAAATGTCTTATTGACCTGAAAAATAAAAGAGGGGATTAGCTATGAGTTTTACTCTCTCTTTTCACTGCAGCCCTCTAGAACACTGAGAAGCCTTGTTAGCTCTTTATGACTGGGGTATGCTTGTAATTAGCTGTGCTTAGCGTGCGTGGCACTGCATGTATTTCACCCCCATCTGGTGTGAGGCGTCCCTGCCCATAGCATGGGGTTGAACTAGCTGATCTTAATTCATAGATTCTATGATCTCCCCAGCTCAGGCATCTGTATTTCCTTGTGATTAAGAAAGCTGATTGCTAAAACCTATTTCAGCCTACAGAAAGCTTTGTGGGAGGGAGAGAGCAGAGTGAGAAACTAGGGCATTTTCCAACATAATGCTTTCCACTTCCACAATTAAGCTGAGCTACTACTCAGAGTCCTGCCTAGTATTTGGCATCTTATTGCTCTTTTAAGCTCTTTTCATTTGGATAGTTGGTTACAGCTTGTATGCCTACACAGGCAACTTATGTAACAGAAGCTACCCTGCAGGAATGTAAATTCAAGGGCCAAGCCTTAGTTGCCTTGTTCATGAGTCAGCCCACCAGCTGCAGCAACATTATCCAGATGAAAAAGGGACACGATTTTACGTCCTGGGTTTCTCTGCCAGTTTATGTTGGTACCATGACAATGCAGCAACAGTGGCTACACACTATACAGTTACATGACAGCTCACTCAAATGCAGTTGTTCTTCAGATACAGTTCTTTTATGGGAAGCAAGTTCTGTACCTGGATATCATTAGGTATGATGCATAAATTCTAGCATTAGGTCGTAAGAGCTGTGACTGTATAAGCCACCTTTACCACAAGAAAGCTGAGTCTGTCTACAAGGGACGTTGGTATTCCTGCAGATTTATTTACCATGTCCAAATGCTCTTAAGAGCTGCAGCATTTTGGATGGAGTAGGGGAAGGGATAATTAGGTAGTGTATATTTCTTGGAAGACATTTTCCAGCCTTGGCAGAAGGCTGCCAACACTGTTGTTACGATTTTGTCCTTACACAGAGGACAACTGGGTATGAGGACAACAGAAACCCACCCTTACAAGCCAAGCTGAAGCTTACTTCTGCCTATTCAGCAACATGTATTTTGTCTTTATACAGACACACAAACACATGCATTATGAAACAGTTCACAAACACTCAAGAGTTACACTCTAGAGTGATGACATGTTTGCTAGACATTTATATTCACTCTGCATCTCAGAAAAATACTGGAGAAAATAGCATTATGTGTTTACTAACCAAGAAGCCAGAAGCTTCTTCATATCCAGCTGTTTATCCAATTAAGACTAAAATGAATTTAGAAGATAAATGTTCTGGCTAATTGGCAAGAAGCAACAATAGTGTTTATCTGAATTATCTGTGTTTTGGTTGAGTTTTATATAACCAACATTATTCCTTGCCAAGTAGAGTGGACGGAAGGGCAGGGAGATGCTTCCCAAGGGATTATTTCTTCTAAACAGTCAAGTAAAAAATGCAGCCACTCTGCTTGAAGGCAGCACTGCTCTTAGACAGCACTACTGGTTTTAAATCTAGCAGCCTAGTTTCCAGCCTCAGCCAGTAAAGCAAAATCCTGTTTGTCATTGTAAGAGTTAGCACATCTGCAGAACTCCAAGTTTCAAAAGCACTGTGCTGGCCACACTTAAATCATCACCCACCTTACCTTATCTTCACTTTAACATCCCCAGAACAAGCATGCTCCACAGACAAGGCTGAAGTGTTAAGACACATACAGTTTAAAGCTTGACTCTAAAGGACTGGCTTTTTTTTGCTTTGGCAGCAATTTAGCTCTACTTAGCAGTCCATATCCATTAATTCTGAAACAGCTCAAGCCATAAGGACTTAAAAACCAAGGAACACATAGAGTGACTCACCATACCACTGGAAACAAGATGGCTCCACAACATAGCAAGTCTACCAGGAAGAGAATTTCTTTCCACAGCCCATATTCAGTTGTCCCCTCTTCCGTTGACTCTATGATAATGTATGCCACATTTGCTAGCACCTACAGGACAAAAACAAGTTTAATGGTTTTAGCAGCTTTCCAAGGAGATACTAGATATAGGCTGACAATTCAGCAAAAGCTGTCACACAGTTGCAGAAAGAGCCTATTCAGTAACATCAATAAGCCTACTGCAGCTCTGTGTCAAGAAAGTCACATATTCAGCAGCATCTGCATGGGATTTATAGAAATGAAACTGATTAGAACTTATTTCTACTGACTTCAGAAAGTAGTCCTTTTTGTTATATGCTATGCTGAATCTACTGTATCAGAGATAAAAAGAGCAAAACCTATTAAAATAAACGGGACACATATAGCTAAACTCACTATACTCAATTAAACCAGTAATTCAAACTGGACACTGACTATGTTTGAGCTCCACAGCTGAGCTCTAAGAGCCTCAAACAGTAAATCTATTTCTTGTTTTGCAGTTCAGTAAGGGACCCCATCTGGAAACAGCAGAAAAGCTGTTCTAGCTACAACAAGAAAGAGAAGTGCTGCCCTCCTATGTACTTCAGTTCCTGGAACAGGAGACAAGTACTGATCACTTTAAACATGCTGGAAAGGTTTCCCTAGACCCAGCAAGCCTAAAAGTCCCCATTTCCCCCCCGACCTTCTTTATTTCTTAAGCCCATTCAGCAAGCATGTCAGAAGTGAAAACTTTCATTTATTATCTCTGCTTAGTACTGTTCTGCAGCCCAAGTTCTGCACCAGCATGAATAAACCTACCTCATAGCTAGTTGTTCATTTGCTGACACTATTTGTTCACCATTATCTCACACTCAGTATAGGGAGAAAAGTGTAATTTAGGGCCCAGGAAATCCCAGCTCAACTTTATTGTAACCAGGAGAATTACAAATGCAGTAACTACACGGTACTTGGTAAAGGATTCACAGCCTTATACAGCTCGTAGGAGCAGCTCTCCCACAAGGCAGGAAGTACAGCTCAGTCCTCACCTGAAGTGGGATGACAATCATGAAGATTTTTTTGTCTTTATCTGACAGGATGTGTTTAATGAAAGCCCAGCCTGTGCCTATCAGAGCAATAGTGATGAACAGAAGAGCACCCTTCAGTCTGAAAGAGAAACAGATACTGCAGTAAGACTTGATCCCACTTCCTCTTCTGCCCAGGTTCTCTTCTACAGTCAGTGAAGCCACAAGCCCAAATAAATGCCTTGCTATTCATAATTTTGGCAAGTGCTTATCCTACAACAGTGAAGCAGATGTATTTGCTTACAACTGTGTATCACAGCAGCATTATGCTCCATTCACAACTGTCAATATACACAATCTTTTCCTGGGGGAGTCAGCCATTCACCACCCTGAACAAGAGAAAACACTTGCAGCTGTACCCTCTTACCATTCACATCAAGAGCAAATTAGATACTTGAATATTGCTATGAACAAAGAAAAGCATTGCTTATCCTTTTACTCTTCCACCGACATAAGTGCCAATTCTCTGCAGCTGCCCTTTGTAAGCAGAGCTTTCCCCTTCACACAGGGCTGATTGTTGTCTTGTCATTCAGACCATAGTACCAAAAAATCAGCAATTTTCCAGTTTACTCAGGAGGTGGCAGCCCCATGGGGAATTCAATTCCATTGTCTGAATCCACCACAAGCTGCTAATACTCACAGGTGAGTGATGTAATAAACAACAGCCCAGCCTTCAATAGGGAATCCCTGAGAAGAAATGTAGTGGTAGTCGATCTGGAAGCAGAAAATACAGTGTCTTACTTTACAAGCTGCTCATCAGTACCCCATCCATGTCTATAAAATAGGTCTGCTTGACAGCCACCTCAAGTTTCATTTTCCAAATAGTGTGTGCAAACTCAGCTCTTCCTAACTTGTTCTAGTTTTGTTTAGCAATAATGAGGTAATTTTCCAAGCATTAGTGGATATATCTTATACAATCTATTTCCTTCCCACACACCTCCCACACTTAGCTATAGTTAAACAACTGCATTTTAAACCTATTTATTCATTCATTGTTCAACTTCAGTTGCACTGGGTGACTAGAGGCTTTCTAGTTTCATTTTCATGGGAAATGAGATTCAGTTCATTAGACTCCAAAAATGTTTGGAGCGGTTATCATGGCTGGCACAGTCACTGAAGGATTAAAAGCTTGCCATTACCTTTGTTTATGAGCCCTTTCCAGGGGAAAGGCAAAGTCAACACAACCCAATAGAGCCTTTTACGTATTGAAAGTGTTAAGGCTTACAGCATTATGTCTGTTACAGTACACCATAAATATTTCATCTAAAGTAGTGCCCTTGAATTCTACAAACATTCGTTCTATTTATTAACATTTATAGCAAGCCACGTAGCTGAAACACCACAGCTCAAGCTTTCAGGCTAGCCTCAGATGGCCAAAATGTTAGAACTCCTGGAACCCTCAATGCATGCTTGCTGCCTCATCACTTCAGGCCGCAATCTCGATTATATTTAAAGTCAGAATCTGTCGATGAAAACTGAATTAACCAAACAGCTGCAGTTGAGTTCCAATGCTTCAATATGAAAGACACTTCTCTCCCTCCCATTCTTCCCCCACCACAAAGAAGATTTCCCTGACAGCATGGCCTGGATTCCATGTTTCTATTTCCTTGCTGAGTAACTGAAGGCAGAGACATACGTACTGCATGAAAGACTAAGGACAGAGATTTTGTGAAAGGGAGGGCTGCCATCAGCCAGTGAATCTTAAACACATCATTTCTGTGGAGAAAAAAAAAGGAAGAGCATCAATTAGAAGCCAGCAGTAATAATTCCAGTTCCCAAGGGTATTTCTTTAAAACCTATAAATATCAAGCAGTAATTCCCAGGCTGAGCTGACTATTAGTGTAAAAGGATTCCCTTTAATGCTGCAGTCCAAGTTTTGCAACATTCTGAACAACATTTCAACTACATGCTCTGCAGCTCTATTTTTAACACTTGGGTTATTTAAAAGTAGCAATTCATAGGAACATCTTGCCTATATAGACCATAACTGTTTGAAAACTTGCTAAACATAATTCAAACACGTATCACTCCACCCCCAAGACTCTACACCACCAAGTGAACTCCAGACTCACCAAAACAACATCACCAACTGACCTTCAAACTACCAAATAATCTGATCACCAAGTGAACCCCAGGCTGCCAAGTAATCCTGCCACCCAGTGAACTTCAGACTATGTCAGAAGAAAAACCAAAATGGAATCACAGGTGCTTCTGTTGCTATGTTTTAACTATGAAGAAGCATGGTTTTCAATTAGGAATTCCTACCACTTTCAACCACTAAATGTTTATGGCTCTCCACTGCCATAAACTGCCATTCCCCGTACAAAGAATCCATTGATCAAGTTTTTCTTGTTATTTATTTTCAAATAGTGTTCTCCTTTTGTCACCAGCTACAGGAAGTTTCCTGTTTATTTGCTGCTACAATATATGAATTTCTTCACATAATACTTGGTAACTTCAGAACAATGGTCTGCAACCATGATACTGATGGAAGTAGTTATTTTCAATATAAGCTGTATGTGTTAGGCAGACAATATTGAGCCAGATTTGGAGTTTTAAGTGATGAAATCTGACTGTGAATTAGGCATTATATAAGGAATAACACCCCCACCCCCAATCAAAGAAGGTACACCTATACATTCACTCACATTGAAGCAGTCCACTTACCTGCGCTTACGAAGTATGTGAATCCATACAGTCCCAGACAGGAAAAAGAAGATAGCCATGGAAATGTAAAGCTTTGGCAGTGGGATCTCACCTGCTGAGAGGTAGCTTTCAGGATTCTTTTCCGTAATTTCTATCTGAATATTAAAGGTGTGTTATATGTACAATTGAAAACACATTTTGCTAAAGCACGGAGTTAGCAATTACAGCTCACCATCAAATTCACTCATTTCAAATCAGCTTTTCTAAAGCAGTGACTGTTATAAGACTCTTAAAGCAACTCTCCATCCTCAAGAATATCAAAATATTTTGTAAAATCACACCCAAAATGATAATTTCCAGAGAAGGACAGCGGTTCCTTCCAGTGCTTCTATTATACAAATAATTCAGGAAGGCAAAGTAATTTTCCCAAAGAATACTTGTTCTCTATACTAAATGTCAGAGCTTGCCCATCTTTGACATAAACAGTATCTAAAAAATCTTGCATAAACAAGCAGGATTTTTAGCACAGTCCTGATTTTAGGTGTGGAGAGTCATACACAGCTGAAAACCCCACTCTCAGGTTTACTACAGTGGATTTCTTCACCTGGCAAGAGAAAGGAAGCACTCTTCTGCAAGCCTATTAACGTGTGAGAAAACAGAAGCTTTATTTAACATCCTATTTATGCCCTAAAACAGCTTGGTTATACGTGCTAGGACTTCATTAAAATCATGCATCAAGACTAGTTTGCAGTACTTAAACTGTCCTGCACCAACAAATACAACCAAGCAGGTTAGTTATCCAGGTTTTCTTTCCTTTCCAATTTCTTCAGCAGGTCAAAGCAGCAAACAGCAATTAAAAAGAACTGGTCTTCAGAACATAAAACTTTAGAAGCAGATTTAATGTAGCCTAGTCTGAGCTAAATTAGGGCTGCTAAGTTTTATCACCTACATGTTTCCTTGCTTTCTCCTTGCAGCAGTATCAGCACACCCATGTAAAAAGGAACTCAAGGGCTGATCTGGCTGAGAGTTACCTTGGTCAATAAGGGGATTTGTTACAGAATACCTCACTACATATCAGTGTCAGAACAGGAAAGAGAAAAAAGGGAAAGCCTGAGCTGTGATAATGCACTCTGCTTCAAAAGAACATAGGACCGAACCCTTGAATGCTTAAATGGGATAAGACATTTGTCTTTAAGATGCAGTTCCAACACTGCAAAACATATCTGTAATTAGCCCAGAAAAGTCAGAAACACTGAATCCACAAATATCAACAATTTTGATTGCAGCAACAGCCTTAACATCTGCAATTGTGTAAAGAAAAAAAGCGATTTTTTGAGCACAGCAAAACACAAACAGCTGGTTTAGCTCCCATCTCATTACAGCATCTAGTCACAACTGCGTAGACTGAGCCCAGCTCACACGCACTCTTCAGACTTCCAGACATTTCTGCTAAACCAGTATTTCAATGATTCTTACTGTAGTTGCTTCCTTCAGAAATGCCACTACAGAGATTAAATGCACAACTCTGAACCACTCCCCACCCCATATATGCACTCATGTGTTTCATACTCATGGATATAAAAGCCAGAATTGAAAGCTGCATGTTTCAGTCTAAGTGAATGAGTTGATTATCCTTTAGAAGCTATACTCACATCAAGACTAAATAGCTTCTGATCATTGGCTGGCCCTTCCTTGCCAACACACTTATGGAAATACAGGCTGTAGAGACCTTCTTGGTTATCAGAGCTGATGTTAAAAAAGAACTGGAAATGAACAAAAGGAAAGTTAGCATTCTTTTCATTCACAACAGGGTTGCCCTGGTAAGAAGCCATCTCTGCTGAAGCATGAAACATGTCTGCCACTGAGGGTCAGTTGTTCCTTTCAGAGGATACCAGCATATCGACAGAATTCCAGATGCAAAATCATTGCACCTATCTATGATTATACACTCTGGTAATCCGAGATCTTTATCAAAGACCTTTAGGTATCAGTATTTAACTTAGTTCACTGAAAAGATACCAAGAAGTATCATATTGAATCATATATCATATGATGAAGCACAAAGTTTTGATCGTGTTTGCCCTGGAGCAGCTACTCTGTTCTTCCTTCAATTATACAAATTGTGATAGCTATGCAAATGAGATTTGTGTCACATTACAGATTTAAAATGAGTTTGTTCTATAGTAACCATCATCAGTGAACCAGTCTGCTGAAACAAAGTGTTAATCTGGTTTCATACAGATTATCTTCCCCTGAAGTGAGTCATCAGTCAGGCCACAGCTATTTGTCGTTAGCAATCTGTATGCACTAGCTGTATCACAGTAAACTTCAATATGCTGAGGCTCACAGACTGAGACTTTTAGAACTGCACCATCCCAAAGGCACTTCAAAACGGCTTCCACACCTTACAAAGAAAGATTTCCAGCATTTATTTTTTACAAGCATCCACTGAAAAACTTCCTGAGCTATCAGAGGCATCTCTGACAGACTTCTACTTTTCACACAGTAATAAAGTGAAAGAGCACACATTAAGACCAGACACTGACAGACACCCTACCTGAAACGAGAAAGTTCCTCTGTCATTGTGAACAGGATGTTCTTGCTCTATTATGCTCTGGGAAAAGGAGAAAAGACTTTCAGATTGAAGCAGCTATCTCCATCATCCAGACAATCAAAACTGCATTTTGTGTATTTACAGCGGAGGAAGGCTAAGGAAAACACAACACTCTCCGCTTTCTGGCTATGCTTACACTGGAATAATCACCAAGGTTCTTTCTGAAAGAGAACAGCAGATAGTTCCTTACCTGGGAGGATGATGTACTTCGATTGGGCTTGTTATCTAGAGATAAAAGTATTAATAGTACATTTAGAGTGTTTGCATTTAGACATCCTTTTACACATTGCAAATGCCTTACTCAAATCTTTCTAATAGTTGTCTGCATGTCAGTCTCCTGGATAATCATTAACAGGGATTCTTTTCCAGACTCTCCTTAAACTCTCCCAGGACCTCCCCCAACTACCATTCATACTGAATGCATCCTCAAATGCTAGAATCAGCTTCTCTACTATCAACCCTTCTACAAAAGCCTACCCAAGAAATATTTCCAACCCCTCCAATTACAGTGATCCAGGAGGCAGATGACCTGTAACAGATGCAGGCTACAGCTATGACTGTTAATGTTATGACTACATTCTGTTAGTCTCACTGACTAATCTTAATCTGGACATTAATACATGGCCTGACAAACACCCTGAAGTTACAATTAGCCCTGGGGAAGGAAAAAGTTCTCAGCTCTCTCCTAAGTAAAGCCCCATTAAAAAAAAAAAACAATCAAAGAAAATCCAAAAGCAGAGGTGACCTTTGCCAAGTCAATCTCTGTTCTGAACTTGAGAAACTTATACTGACAGGAAGCTTCAAAAGAGCAGCATGTCAAATTCAATTTCACTCCACTTCTTTGAGAAGCTTTTCAAACATAAGGTCATCGCATTCTACCAGGAAGCTAAAGTTCAAGACTTCAGCTTTGCTTTTGGCTCCTGTACCTCAGTGCACTGTCAACATGCACGCTACACTTTTTAATGCAAGAAAAAGCAAAACTAGAGCCATCAGATCAATCATCTTCAGTGCCACCAAGCTTTAGCTCTTGACTTGTTAGAACAACCATGCAAATGTTTTGACAATAGTAAAAGGCTTGTGAACACGACAGGCCAAGACAGACTCAGGCTACTTCAAATGAGGCTGCTCAGCAGTCCCAACCCCAAAAATGTGACCACAACACACTGCTGGATCCACATCAACCAGGAACTCTCAGTGACAGCACATATAGGTCAGGTTTAGCAGGCCTACCTTTGCTGTCTGTATCTGGGCTGGTCTTTGACGGACTTTTATCAGAATCACTGCTCTGTTCAGAAGTTTTTAGCAGCTTGGTGCTTAATGCAGTAGCATTTCCCTCAGATATGAATGAAATTTTAGGTAGCAAAGAAGCAGCTTCCGCAGAGAACTGTACTTTCACACTAAACAAGTAAGACAAAGAGGTTTTATTCCAAATTAAAATAAATAAACATTCATAAAGAGGCTGTCATAGCCTACATATACCAAATAAAGGAAAACCAACTTGTTTGGTTTTTTTACCACAGAGAACAGACAAGCACCAGATCATGACTTAAAGCAACCTGGCATTGAACTGATCACTATGGCAAAAGTCACACCGTATCTTTACATCAAATACAAGAGCAGCTGAACAAAAATAAGCTTATTCAGTTTTGGTAACCAGAGTCTCATTAGACATTATGTTTCCACACAAACAGTTACAGTTGTTCTTGCAAAAGAAAGCAATGCAGCCTCAAAGGTATTTCCATGAAACTCAAGATAATTCAAGACAAACAACAAAATGGTATATCCAGTGTAAGAGCTGCAAAAGTGACCCAATACTTCAAGTTTATGCCTTAAGCACAATTAAGGTATCATCCTTCTGCCTATGTCCCCTATCCTGCAAGAGTTCTTGGACCATTTTATATCACAGATTTTCTTTTCTTTCACTTTCACCACCCCTTAACTCTCATGTAACCCATTAAAAAATAACTACATACACAGCAGCTTTCCAAGCCTTTAAGAAAATTTCACAAGTATTGCACTAGCTTGAACTGAATAAATAACTTTAAAGTGTAGAGTATACTATTTACTCACACTTCAGTTTTGAAGTCCAGAAGTAAGAGTACAACAGAGACATCTTGATCTGGTTTCTTGTTCAAGATACAATAATCCACTTCTTCATCCTGGTAATAGAAGGAAAACACCTTTGAAGTGCACTCCTGTTTATAAGAAATGGGACATGTTTCCCCCCCACTCCATGTAGAGATAACTACTCTTAGCTCAGCAAGTTGTAAAACTGAATTATATTTAACAACTTGCCCATGCCTAAAGCCTCTCCCTTTTATTTCTTCCAACCATTCCTGGAGTAAGGTTAGCTATGAGATGTCCCCAGCTTAGAAAAGCAAATTCACATCTCTTACCAGGTAAGTGGAGAACCCATCGTTCCTGGTTCGATCCAAACTGAACCCCACCTACGAGACAAGTAAGAAGAATCTGTCAAATTAAAACCAGCTCACATTCCTGTAGTATTAGAAGCCAAATCACCACAGAGTCAAAGATACTGCTCTCTAAATAAATTAAACTACATTTAAGGCAGAATCCAGGTATTTGTGTCATTATCTAATTAGACAGAAAAAAATACTCAGCTATAATAAACTTGCTGCTTTATCTACATCCACTAAGAATAAAATATTAGTGGACAACTAATATCCTGAATTCACCTAAAGTACCTTCTGCCCCTGAGACTTTTAACTTATATCAGTGTTTTTCCAGGTGTTTCTGCTTGAAGAGAACATTTATTGCTTTCAGAAAGAAAGAGGTTGAACTGTGCCAAAGAGTAAGAACACAGGTCTATTTTCTACCCTAGTATTTCAGTGTCTCTATTAAAATATAATGTGCTATATAACGTATAATGCAAGAGTCACCTAAAAATGAGACAGTTACTGTCAGCAGTAACACTGATCCTACTATCACCAGTTAGGATCTGACACCTCAAACAATGCATCCAGTGCAAGGGCAATTTCATATTAAGCTTAACACAGTTATTGGACTCAGAGTAACTTACTGATAAGCGGTCCTTGTCATCAGAGCTCACAGGTGGCTTCAATGAAAGGTTACTGACATTGACTTTCATGAAGCCATTCTTGAAGAAACCAAAGGTATTTAGGTGCACTTTCTGCCTCACATCATCCTGTAAGAAAGGAAAGTTTACAATTCACATACACAGTCATCTGCAGCAGCAGTCAAAGAGGAAGCAGGACAACAGATATTGACACTTACTCAAGTGCAAAACATCTGATCATACCAAGAGTAAATTTCTTTAGAATACCTTTGGATATAATTGATCATTTCACTGGAGTCAACCAACTCTTCCAATAATCTGGACAGCAAGAACTTTAAACATATATTTGCTAATTACCTGGCTACACTGCTAAGAAATATACAAGAAAAAAAGGTCTGGAAGAGATTAAATGTTAGGCATCACTGATTAAACAAAATACTGGTAGGAAAAAGATAGACTATAGACAAATTAAGACAACTAACAACTACTGCCTGACTGCTAACTACTGCCATTGCAACAGACTGCACAGGAATTAGTGATTATAGTCGTCTTACCCAACTGAGAGCTGGGTTTTGCTCACGTGATAAACAAATATCACAGTGCACTGTTATCTCACAAGACCTTCTGTATTAGGCAGGGTCAGTGTTTGGACAAACACTTAACACACTAGAAAGCTCTGTGTGTAGTATAGATTAGAAAACTTCTAACATAGCCCCATTCCTCTAAATGATTTTTAGCAAGGTCTTGCATCTTGCAAGTAGGATAAATACCGAAACCTAGACACGTGTTTATTTCCTCTCAGTCTGGCAAAGAAATGTAGAAATTGATCCCTTTCCATGCCTTGCTCAGCTGATGAAGGTTCAAGTCCAATGAGCTCTTTTCTAAAGAAAGAGGTCATAAAGGACCTCACATAAGAAGCAGTAAACATTACACACAGTTGCACCATCAGATGATGAAAGGTCACACCCCTCTTGCTTTGCATTCATAAATCAATAAATAGGTAAGCATTTGGTCCTCAAACCTACTGGATCAATAGTTAGAAGAAAAGCAGCAACAGAACCAAAAATATTAAAAAGCAAGTTTAACATGTGATTTAAAGCTTTTACAGATTGTCACTAACAACAAGAAAATTGTTTCTTCTAGGAAAAATATAAACAGATTGCAGAACTCTCTAAGGGGAGAAGTCAGCTGCTAAAGGCAAACAAATGTTCTGGACAAGGTACTGTAAGACTGAACTAAGAGCTGTAGAAGTGTAGTAAGCTCTGTCTTTTCCTTCACCTCAATATCTATTTTGACATCTCTGCTTGCAACACTCCTGATGCACAAATATCACTCACTGTAACAGCAGGACACTAATCCTGCCACAGCTTACCTGCAGCTAGCTGCAATAAGATCGCCTTAATAGAATCAAGTTAACCTGGCAAATAACCAGATGGTTCCTTTAATGCTCAGGAGAGGGAAAAAAGAGTTGATGACACATGGCTCATAGCAGATGCTTCATTTAATAAGAGTATTATGGAGTATTATAGCTGTGCTGCCTTCATGTTCTAGGTCATTTAATGTGCTTGAAAAAAGAGCCCATCTGGTTCCTTTAACACCACTTTCAATATAATTTCTCAGTCTGAACAGAAGATTAATACAGCTCTTCACACAGCATATCACATGTATTTAAACATATCTGGACAGAGAAGCATTTCTCTGGGCGATTAGAGAGGAATATGAGCTGGGAATACAGTGGCATCCAGCCACTAAGTGTTTTGCACCTCGCAAATATGACCAGAGGCAGCTGCTTCGTTCAGAGTATGTGCAAAAGCTGCTCAGCTCAATTTCAATTTATTTACACTGCCAGTTTACTAATATTCTCCAACCAACAAAATATAATTAACATACAACACACAGACATTCCTCCCTGGTTTTAGTTCAGCTTTGAGTGCTTAGAGTTGACAGATTTAGTTCACAAATCCTGGAGCTTTACACGATCCCACACACAGTCACCAGTTGCCACCAAGCAACACCATGCTCTCCAGGAGCACCTACTGCTCCACATATCAACAGCCTAAAGATACTGGTTTACTAATGGTTGTCTCAGCTCTTAAGGGAGGTTTAACAGGTTGGGAGAATCCAGCTTTCATTTGTGATCACCCGACTGCTGACTTCAGAACATTCAGTTATAAATTTACAACAAAGTTGTGAACACTTAAGCATCTGAGCTGTTATCATACATGTTATGTTAATTTATGTAGGATGTATTTAAAGGTTAAGCCTGCCCCTTTGAGAAGGGATGAGCAGGGACTCATCACTAACAGGTTACAGTCGAACCAATAAAGTAAGTTCTCAGCTTAGTTCCATAAAAGCTTTCTCCACTTCTTCCACTCCTTTAGGATAAATATCAATCCTCCAACATTTGACTCAGATTACAGGAAAATGGTAACCCAGATCTTGCCTATTCTGGTATCCCAGGACAGGCAGAAAAATATCCTTTAACATTTTATTCAGAATCTAATTGGGATCACACTACCAGTACAGTGAAAGTTTCATCAGAGAGCGCCTACCCTTACACAGAAGGAACTGGATTACTTGTGTGAGACTAACAGCAAGACTTGTGTTTGTGTAAGAAACACAGAAAAAGGTATTAAGAAAGGTATTTTTACACTTGAGTATTTGAAGCCTGTGACCTACCGACATTAAAAGGCCACCAGTATTTACAACCAACTGCTGAAAAAGATCATCTTCCAAATAATACAATTAAACTGCCATCTTGACAGTATCACAAAACAGGAGAGAGCTCGCTTTCCTTTGGAAGTCAGTTATTTGGCAAGATAACTCACTTATCAGACTAACAGCACAGCTGCCACACAGCACTGTCAGTTGGATGATTCCTCTTGGAACCCTATATTGGGCTATTCGCAAGCGTTAAACTTAACTGCGTGCCTGACAAAGAAGTTGTTTAGATCAACTTCCTCATTCTCTAAGACAGTTTGCCATTGCATTACGCAAAACATAAGGCTTCACTATTAATGCATTTGACTGTTAAGACAACAAAAACCGTATTTTTGGTGAAGAGGAATGCTCCAACTTCCAGCTACCTCTGAAAGCTGCTGAAAATTGTTTCCATCAGTCTCCTGTAACTTCAGTTTTTGCAGTGTTTGGTTTTTAAACATATTTAATGAAGCTGATAACAACTGCTACTAAGAGAGTCTCCTTTGACAAGGTTAATCTAACAGAAAGATTCAAACAAAGAGATTTTATTACTCGGCAAAAATAAACCCTTTTGGATGCTTTTATAAAGATGAAAAGTTATTTTCAGAACAGGAAACTTCTCAGATTGCAGCTTGCTTTTCTGACAACAAAAAAAGCTTCACCTGAGCACACTAATTACAACGACACAAGAATTAGCCATTCTAACTAAAGCAGTAACGGCTTGTTTGAGGAAACCTAATATCAAACACTTGCACAAAGCTGTGGCCTTTGGCTTGGCACAGTGTCAAAGCACATTTACAAGCAAGGAGCCAATGGCAAGAACACTGGAAGGGAGATTTCATTGTGAAAGGGTGCAGTTGTTGGAGTCTGATGTTTACAGAAATGCCATAAAGCACTGGATGGAGCAAAAAGGGAGAGCCTGTGCTCTAACAATAAAGCTCACATTTACACTTCTGCTTTCCACAGTGCTCTGTAGGTCAGTGAGGCAACTCACACAAAACACGCACAGAACTAAAACCATACTCCAATCATAAAAATCAGCAAACACAGTTTAGTAATTAATACAGGCAATTAAGAGACACCCTAATCAGGACTTGAAGTTATAATGTTTGCTGCTGAGAACATTTGCTTGAGGCCAGTTTGAAAGTCTTCTATGTAAAGGAAAAGTATCAGCCCAGGAGAAATTCTTCCAGCACTCAATAGTTAGTCACAAATCCTCAGTAACATAACCAGCACAAACCTCCTAATCTATAGCTTCAGGGAACAGTTCACTTTTCCTGAAGCACAACAATATTAACGTGGCTGCACATTAGACAACAACTAATCTGGAAAACTCTCTATAAGTAAGTTATGAGCATCCCCCATGCACTCACTGTATCCCAAAGCTGAAGGGGAGCTCATGCAAGCGTTTGGCACTCTCCCTACGCTGCTACAAGAACACAGTAATGCTGCTCCTAGTCACACACGCTTTATTAACGTCTTCCAAGATTTCCATTAGCAAAATACTGTGTGATGTTGACAACAAGAACAAAATTAACAACCTCATTCTGAAGATTTACAGAGCACTTCACACGCTGTACATAAGTCCTTAAAAAGCACCACCCCTAATGCACAGATCCTGCCACACCCCAACCGCACAACTTCCCATTTAAAGCACAACAGACAGCAGCACTCGAGCTGCAGATCTTCACCACAACCTGCACCACTTCCCACCGCAACCCTGAAGAAGTAGTTTTTCTCAGGTACAGTCACAGAATGACACAACACTCTCTCAAAGTGCAACCATAAATCTATGAGACCAAAACAAAGAGTTGTCAGCATCAGTATTTTCTTCTACCTCTACTGATCGTCTGATTAATGCAAAGAAGCTACATCTGGAACAACATCCACCCAGCCTTTGAGTCGAAAGACCAGTGACCAAGGCACGAAGATTACTGCAAGGCACACATTAAAAGCAAAAGCAACCCCAAATCCTCTTCAGCTCATGTTCAGCCCCACACACAGCTTTCTGCCTCACTTCCAACAGGATGAGAAGCATTTCCACCTTCAACCCGCTACAGTTCTGATTCCCCCTCGCACATTTTCCGTATGACTAAGAAAAAGGAGGCCCAAAAAAAAAGCAGGGATGAGAGCTAAAGGGATGTGGGGAGAAGGGACAATAACAGGGAAAGCAGAACGCAGAGGGGCCCAGCAGGCTGAGGGGCAGGGGGGAATCCAGAGAGCAGAGAAGAAGGGCAAGGGAAGGCAGCGGGACGAAGCTGTAGGGGGGTGACGGAGAGCCCCGGCCCGAGGGAGGCGGAAAGAGCCAGGCCCTACCGCTCCCCTCAGGCGACCCGGCGGGTAGCCCAGCGCAAGCGGGGGCCGAGCCAGCAGGGCCGGGTGCGGCGCAGACCTTACTTTGAGGGTGAGGTGATGGACGCGGGCACCGGCTGAGCCCGCCCAGAGCAGCAGCAGCCCCAGCACGGCCACCGCCCGACACAGCGCGGCCCCAGCGCCGCGGGCCGCCATGTTTAGTCCAGCATCAGCATCCTCTTCCCGCGCCACTTCCGGGGTCACGGAGCGCCGCACGTGACCGTGGCGGAGCTGCCCCTCACCGTGGGCACCGCCGGTACCGGGCGCTCGTTTCTTCACCGGGGTTCATGCCCTGCTGCCGGCGTTCTGAGGCTCCCCGGCGCTTTCCTCTCTTCTCTAGGGCCCATCTGGGCTCTGCCGCATGTTCCCCACCCGGAGGCCGCCTCTCAGGGTGCGAGGGCTGTGGTGGGCTCCCTCCTCGCTGCTCCCACAAGGGGTCTCCGGCCACAAAGAAGCCCCCTCGAGCAGCCTTTGTGGCGGTGCTCAGCAAGGCCTAGGGTAAGGAGACAGAGCTGCGCTGTCCCCAGGCAAAAGCTGGAGTTCTTCCCCCCTCAGTTGTGCAGCACAGCTCACGGAGGGGTTAGGGTTATTGATTCCAGCTCAGAAGTGCATCACTTAAGAGGTTTCAGCTGCTTGCTGGGACCTGTGGTGAGAGCAGGTGTTCCAAGCATCAGGTAGTCCAAACAACTGAAAACCTTTCTGTTTAAAGCTGGGGTTTAAATATTAATTGCAAACATCATCAAAAAATACGTAAGAAAACAAAGGGATTTCTGCTTCCTTACAGAAGTAGCTTTGTGGCTATTTATTTGGAACTGATAGCTCAAATCCCACTTAAAAATGAAATGACAAGCAGATTGGGCCTGTCTTCTGTGGCTTGTTCAAACAGAGCAACACAAGAAGCAAATGAATAGCAGCAATTTAAAACGTCTTTTGAAGCTAACAGATTGCTAGACTGCCCTGACAGACTATGCAATGGGAAACTGTCAATACAATCACTATAATTCTACAGTGGGGTGGTTCTGTGCTGCCAGCTCTTAGAACTCAAACATTCTGATTTTCCCTTTCAGTGTATGGAGTAACAGCTGTGCAAGTTTCTTCACCTAGAGCCAAATAAACAACTGGATTGCACCAGGCAAGTAAGGTGCAAGTGATGGTGAAAAAGCAGATTAAAATCAGTAGTCTTGACTAATTAGCAAAATTATGTAGAATGTCCCATCTCTCCCCCCCCTTCCTTTTAATACTCTTAGGTAATAAAATAAGCACAGAAATGTCACCATCAGTCAAAGAAACCTGGACTGGTACCGGAAAATACCTGGAAGCATGAAAAAAATAAAATCCATGTTTCCTAGTAGGACTCAGGGCAGTAACTCGTGCATGCCGCTAGATGTCCTGTCAGCATCAAGCCTTGTAGTGCACGTAGCTGCATCACCCAGACGGTAAGAAGCCTACATAACTAATCATCAGATAATTTATTCTGAAAAGGTGACGCTAGTCCAGATATTTTATTTAAATTAATATTTTTTTATGTTCCAATTATTGTAATTCCTGTGCAAGGACCGCCTGGGAAACCTGGAGGCTTTGGGCTCCCAACACACAGCTGCAGCACAGGTTTCCTTTCACACCTTGTTCCACTAAGTATCCCACTTTTACTTGATAGCATGAGGCTTTCCCCTGTAACTATGGGGACTGGTTCAGCTGAAAAGCCTCCAGCAGTCTGAAGATGCTTCTTAAGAGCAATCAGGGATTCTTATCCCACAGAGTCTGAAAAATTCTGTTTTTTTTATGTAACTCTACAAACTGTTGGGATATCATACCAAGTTCACCACTTACCTGGACTAAATGATTTCAAAACCAGAAATTATAACATGCTTGCTTTCTTTGGCTATGCATTTTGTATATTAAAAGAATGTCTGTACTTAAACTTACATCTGTATCAATGTGCAAACTGGCTGCTTTCTGTAATGAATATGCTATAACACCAACACTCATCATTACATTTATACATTTCATTGTATCTTCCAGACAAGATTCACGCAGCTCTACATGTGCTGTTCCTAGCACATACAGTTATTCTCAGTTGCGATTAAACATATTTTTTTCTCTTTACTCCTTTGTTGTACCCAAACATCTAATTAGAACCCTTCACAGATTTATTTTCTTTTTTCCTCCAAGTGTATCATGAGCAACCATTGAGATTAGAGGGAAAACACTGGCAGTGTCAGAAAAATTCTGGCATAGGCACAGTCTACAGGTATAGCTAAGTACAGGGCAAAGTAGATTAAGCATCAGTTTGTTACTGCATGAGCTGTGGTATAAGCATGCCATGCAGTAGAAAGGGCTGGATGTTACCCAAGGGAGACAGACTTGGGAGGTGAGCACACTAACACAGACAACAGGGTAGGAGTCTCACCTTTCAGGGTCCACTCCCGCCAAGCAAGGTGAGGGGAGCAGGCCCACAGATAGTAGCTGAGGGCAGCTAAGAGTCCAGGTCATCAGGCAAGCTTAGAGCAATAACACAGAGCCAAGGCTGGGTTAAAAAGTCAATCTGCAGTTCGGGTGATGGCAACCAACATCTGACATATAGGGTAGCCATAGTTAGGCCTATAGAGCTGAAACAAGATCAAATATGAGCTAGGCTCCATATACAAAAGAACCCATAACTAAGGCACAGCCTACCTGGGGCTGAACCAGAGACTAATACCCCCACAGCATCACTCAAACAGAGACTGAGCCTTAGGCCAAAGCTTAAATGGGTTTCTGGGTCCATGGGTAGATAGTCAACAACTGAGGCTAGTCAGGGACATTAGGAGGTCTTAATCAGTCCTTAATTAGCCCTCTCTGGGCCCTGATAAGGCATTTAAAGAGCACCTAGGCCCCCTGCTGTGTGCTTGAATGATCTGTGTAGTATTTTAACAGGGGAAAGGAAACAGCTGTGATAGCCATGGCTATAGGGAAAGGTGTGTCTTCTTCCTTTCCTGGGGCTGTTTCTGTCCCAGTGTATGAGAGGTTATAAGCAGTATCTGTGTTCCTTGTCTTGGACATGGATGATCTGGGTAGAATTATAAAGCTAAAAAGGAAGCAGCTGTGAGGGTGATAACTCCAGGGGGGAAGGTAGGTCCTCTTCCTGTTGTATCTAGAAGCTAGAAATGCTTGTATGTTCTCTGGAAGTTTTGAGTTTTCCTGCTTTGCATGAGTAAACCCAGAGAAAAGGGTTTAGACAGAATTGTAGCTCAGGGGTTAAATTTATCTTTTCCAAGTATGTTCTGATTCATTTAGCAGCTAATCTGGCTGTTTTCAGGTGGGGTTGGGGTTTTCTAAACAAGTCCTGGCCTTCTAAAAAGAGAATTGCTTCTACTTGGGCTTAGGCTCTACCTCTGGGAGTGCTCTGAATCATAACAACAGGAGAGATAAACAGAGTATTTGCAGGAATAAGCCCATATCTGGATAACAGATCTACATGGTCTTGGCCTCAGTGTGGCTGAGAGAAAACTCCCAGCAGCTTCCTTGTTGCTCAGGTTTGGACTGTGCAGATTAAGTAAAGTGCCAGATAATGTAATTTTCAAGTGTTGTTTTAAATTATTTGTTTCAGGTGGGGACTTCCCAAGCCTTCGAGCATCTACTTCAGCATAAAAGGGGTTTTACTGTTCCCACTGCTGTTAATTACATTAGTAATTAGGGATCAACCAAGTGCAGGCTGTGCTGTTTTGGGCACTGTACAACTGAAAGCAATAATGTGTCAGTCCTTGTCTAGGAGAGTTTCAAACTAAATAATAGCCAAAATAGGAAAAAGTCTCATTGTGGAAATATCTGAAATTAATTTTATTTAGTGTTTGTCTTGAACATCTGTTCCCACGAATTTTATATTCTTTTAATACGTTCTGAATCACTTAGCAGCTAATCTGGCAGTTTCCTTAACTTTTCCTAGGTTTTGGCATGACTGATAGTGCCATCACAACACAGAACCTGCATTTCTGGCCTTTATCTTTCAGGAACTGGTGAAGCAGTTCTATCTTCTGGCATGGACAGGTTTCCCTGCCCGCGCTGGTGTAACAGGTTTGCCTTGTTCCCCTCCCAGCTCTTTGTGCAAAAGGAAATTCCACAGCGAATTTACCTCAGATGATACTAGCGCTTTCTGTTTGGTCTCTTACCTTCTTTTTACTCACATAGTTACGGATTAAGCTCTAAAGTCGTGATGTAACTGTGTTGTCTGGCTTTGCAACGTGTTCTGGGTGGACGTGGCTCTGAGGATAGAGGGCTTTGGTGCCCCTTCTCCAAAAGCCATGCACTGTTCCTTGGAACACTGTGGTTGTGCTTTAGGCAGTGTGGCAGGCTCAGACATTTAAATGTGTTGTTAGCAGCAGGAAGGAGCACTCTGAAATGAGCTGAACAGCGTTGTCTCTTAGTTGTTATGAAGTCTGCTCTTAAAAGTAATAACTTCTAATGATGAACAAAAGCATTGCCTGTTCCCCGTCTCTCTTCAAAGGCAGCTGCGTGAAGAGCAGCATTCTACTCGGGTTCAAATCGGTTGAGCCAGGTTAAAAATACATACAGTTCTGTTATTAACATAACACTTGTCTTCATTGTTGTTTATAAATGTTGGAATTACTTAATAAGTTATTCTGCTCTTGTCCTTTCTTATGTAGGGTAATAGCCAAGCCTCAGTGAATGAAGTGCATTAATCTACAGGGATTAATGGTCTTTATAGGAGCTCCTCTAATGTTATCTTTTGCCATCAGAAGGATCCCCACCCTCTATAAGCAGTTTTTCCTCAGATGAATAAACATCCTTAACTTTCCTTTCCCTGATGTATTTCATGAACAGATGAAGCAACGTAAAATACCCATCTAAAGCTATTTTTACATCTCCCATAGCTGAAAAGACAGAAATTTAAGATCAGCTGAAGTAACAGCTCAAATTCTGTTATAGAGAAAGATGAGCATAAACCAAATCTTATTTCTCTGGCAAAGGAATGAGCCATTTTCTGTAAGACCTGCATAATTCCTTACAATAACCTGTATTTATGCAAGAGCAGATAATACGGCTATTTTTCTGCTTGCTCACTGCGTTGGTGACAGATGGTGGAGTTAAATATTCCTGGATCTGGGTTATTTTGGGGTGTGTGTATTTGGGGAGCTCAGTTAAACTCAAGCCCTTGCAATCAGTCTGAAGGGCGGCTCTCCCCCTTCCCAATGATCACAACAGGAACATTTGCTTCAATAAAGAGCCCCACCTGGCTCAAGGAGGAATTGGGAACCAACACCTGAGGGCGGGGAGCACCTCCCTCCTCCCGCCGGCCCGCTTCGGAGCGCAGCGCTGCCTGTCCGTGCGGGGACCGGAGGGGAACCGGGGCAAGGCCGGAGCGGGCCCAGCGCCCCCAACGACGGACCGGGCCCGCGCTCACTGACCGGAGACCGCGCCTGCGCAGTGCCGGCCTCGGGCCCCCACCCCGCGCCTCGGGCCGCGCCTGCGCAGTGCGCCAGAGCTGTCAATCGCCGCCCCGCTCCGCTCCGCCACCGCCTCCCCGCGCGGCGCCGCTCGGGCCATTTTGCGGCGCGATGAGGCTGGAGCGGCGGTGAGCAGCGGCCGTGAGCAGCGCCCGGCCCGCTCCGCTCCTGCACCGCGCTTCCTTGGGGCCCGGCCCGGCCCGGCCCTCAGCCCGCGGGGAGCACAGGGAAAGGAAGCCTCAACCAGGGCACAAGCAGACCCCGAGAGCCTTCCCCCCCGTCCCCGTCCCCTCAGCGCCGGCCCTCGGCGGCGCGGCGGAGCCATGAGCTGGGGCACGGAGCTGTGGGTGAGTGAATGGTGGGGGGGAGCGGGACCGCCGTTGCGGCGGTTACCGCGGAGCGCCGCGCCCGCCCCGTGTCATAACGGTTCGTGCGGAGGGGCCGGTCCCGGTGCGGGGCTGCGGGCTCCGCTGTGAGGGGCACCCCGGGGGAAGGAGGGGTCCGGCCAGGGCCGCTTTCCTCAGGGGGTCTCCTCCTTCCAAGAACTTTGCTTGCAGCCTCTATGGGGAAATCCCAGCGGAGCCGGAGGAGTTGTGTTTGTTTTCTTGAGTGAAATACGCGTTAGAAGAGCTCCGCAGCACAAAAAGCGATCGCGGCTGGGAAGCGGAGGGAGGCTTTCAAAGCAAAGCCTGGGGTGGGTTTTGTATGTAGCTGCAGGAGAGGCTCTGAGGTGGATTTATATCCAAGGGGGTCCAATTTCAGGAGAGGGAGGTGCAGGGAAGAAAAGCCAGATGATAACATTTCCTCTGGCTGTTGTGAAGGGGCTTCTCTCCACGCTCGGAGAACGGAGGTTTCTGTTAGAAGAGTTTTCTGTTGGGTGTGAAGAAGTACGTTTTAATGGTGGGGAGGGATTCGGTGTATGAAGCCCTTAGGTTGGTTCTGGAGTGAGCCTGGGAAGTCTTAAATGCGTTTGGTTTACGGTGGAACGTTGCTGTGAACTGCCAAGCTGTTAAAAGTGGATAATGGCATTTGGAATGGTCCCTTGCTAACCTGAGAGAATTAAGGGTAGGGAAATGAAAGAAGTCTTGGAAGCAGAAGAGATACACATATTCAGTCACAAAGAGGACGTGATGCAGCCATGTTTGGTAGCGTGATGGTGGAGCAAAACCTGTTAGTGAGGGGTTGCGTAGTGGTCAGGAGCCTCTGCAAGCGATTGTTAATTTAATGGTTGGACATTAAAAATCTTTGGGCAAAATGTGCACGGAAAGGAGGTGAAGAGGAAAGCGTAATAGTGTTTTCAATTGAGAAGTCAAGAATGAGTAGCAGGAGGGTCATCTGGATTGCAAAGCACTGCAGGATTTTGCTCCTGTGCTCATCTGTCTGTGGTTCATCACCAGTGCGAGTTAAGATGTCAACGTGTCTGAGCTTTTAAACTGCCTCTATGTAGAAATGGTTATTTTAGATGTGCTAATTGTTGCCCTTTCTGGTTGCGTTGCTGGCAGGCAGCTCAAGCATCCCCTTTTGCTGTGACATTGTAGTCATGTTACAGCCAGATCTGGTTCAAACTAGACAGTAAATCAGGGAGCGAATGCTTACTGAGAGAGGTTATTGCGGTATGTTTGGATACTCCAGGGGAAGAAAGGTGATACATACTGATGAAATACTGTAGTGATGCTACATTGAATCATCAGTATATAAACAGCTCTGCTGCATGGGAATCTTCCTGGGAAAATCTGCAGTTTTCCTTCTTTTTTTTTTCGGCATTTAGGGTGCTTTGGAGGGGAGATGAAATAGTTTGGGTGGAATTAAAGCGTGAGTCAGTATAACAAGTTTGACATAAGAAAATAAGTTCTGAATTCTCCAGATGGACGTGGTTGTTTTATTCTTAAAAGCGAGCAAGTGATACCAAGGTGTTTCTTCACAAAACAGCAGTAGTAGAGAAGTGTTTATAAATAGTTCTTTCTGCTTCTTTAAATATTTGCAGGTGTGTGTGCAATCTTACATTCATCTTCGATAACAATACAAACTGGTTTTGTGACGCTTTCTTCCCCCTGAACATTTTGTTGGTGAAATTGTGCTCACCAGCATTGAAGTATTATTTTTTATGTCTTCAGTGTAGGACTTTGATAAGTGGTACAGGTTACTGAGGAAAAGGGTTGCACCAACAGATTAGATGACTCTAGGTATGAAATTGGCACGAGTTCCTTTCTTTTAATTGGGGTAGAGCTTTGAAAACACATCAGTGTCCAGTGCACTGGGTACTTAGGCCAGAACAGTGATTTGTCTCCTCATATTTTCCAGTTTGCTGGGGAAGGAAAGCACAGAAGTATCCTATATTTAATGTGTGCTGTTTCCTCTTGTTGATCATGGGATGCTTTTTAAGCAAAATTACATTTCCATTTACTTTAAGCTTATTAGTTGTTTCAGGTAGTCATGGGATGGGTGTTCAGGAACACATGGTGTAATCAGCTGCCTGTATGATGTGACCGGTATATAATTTGATGGAACCATTTGAAAGTTGCAGCAATAACAAGTGTGTTTCCAACAGTAGTTGAAAAATTTGCTGGAGAGATCAGCATTGTTTGATCAGGGTTGACTTGCACCCCGTGTCTCTGATGTGCTGATCTACCAGACTGGATTGAGTGTTCATGATTCACCCCTTTAAACTTAGCAAAGGAGGAGTAAAATTGAGCTTGTTCTTTAGAGCATGTAGAATGTTAATGTGCATGGATTTATGTAGAATTTCTGTTCATCCTGGAAAAAAAAAAAGCTGGTTGCAGAAAGCCTTATACTTCAGAAGCAATAAAATCCCTTCGGCAGCATGCAAGTTACTGCCAAGACAGACTTTTAGCCTTGTACTGTGATGTTCTGTGGATTCTGTGCCTCTGGCTTGCAAATCCTGTTGCAGAGTTCCTACTGATATTTCACTCAAATCTAGACTTGAGTTTCATCTTGAGCTTGGCACTGTGACTGTAAATGGACCCGTAACCAGCAGAATTATTAAAGGTATTAATGCAGCATTTATATCCTATACTAAATACTCAGGACAATGAGATCATCTGGAGCATCCAAGCAATCCAGTGTTACAGAGCAAAACCTTAAGGTCTTTTGTAACTGTCGATGGGTTTCCTTTGTGTAAGCATGCTGTACAGGGTGGCAATGGCTGAGCTGTGCAGTTTGTCAGGCTCCCCAACCCCTGCAGAAGTCTTGCTGTCCCTTACACTTGTGAAACATTCAGGAGCTGGAGGAAGAATCGGTGGGTGAGGGACAAAGTACAGTCATGTTGTTTTTCACCCTCGTTCAAGAGTATTGTTAAGGGCCAGCAGGTAGGAGAGAATTGTAGATAGTTATTTTATGTCTGATTCCTGGAATTGGTATCGTTTTCTAAATACTTGGCTAATGTATGTGGTAAGTGAAGATTGTGTACCACTGTACAGACCTGACTTGCACCTTCAGTTAACTATGTCTTGGGGACAACAGGCTCTAAAAGCATGCTCAGATCTCTTTCACTCTTTTCCTCTCTTGGGTAATGGGGAAGGACACAGAGCATGGCACACAGAGTTATTCTGAAGGGTGCTTTAGCTAGTAAAATGGTAGTGTGTGCTACGCTTCCCACCAGTGTCCTCTTGTGTGGTATGAAGCCCTCAAATCAAGTGGTAGGAATTACATGGCAAACTGAGCTAAAACTAACCACAGTCCTTTTCTTTTGAGTGGAAAAAGTCTGTGGCTGCATGGCTGGTATATTGAAGGGAATGATCTTTCTTGATGATGAGTTTTGGTACAGCATGTAGTTTGGGGGAGCTATGTGTAAATTTGTGGTTAAGTGGTCCAGGAAAAACTGCCTCCTCGGAACACTGCCGTGCAGCAAGTGCAAGTGGTAAAGTGATTAAATGTGGGAAGACTCATCTTTCTGTGATGAATGTTTCAGAGGTGCAGATGCTGTGGGTTTGGTGTTGGGGCTCTTTCCACATTTGGTGAGGCTTTAAAATAAAGGTGGAGGAGGATGATTAAATCAAGTTTTCTTTGACCTTTGTGAAGGGCTGGGTGGCTGCTAAAGCTGTCACTGTCCTTTCAAACTGTAAGAAGGTGAATATTCTGGATTTGCAAAGGGTTTATTTGATGCCCTTGTGCAAGGGACTCTGTTGGCCAAGTCCTTGCGTAGGTGATGCTTTGGGGACCGCACCTTTTGTTTGCAGAGTGTTCCAGTGTGTGTTAGTATGAAAACCACAATTTGTAGATATAGGTGTTTTTTTGCCATATGAAGTTCATTTCACTTACAAGTGTGAATTGCCATTAAACTTTGTACTGTTTAGAAAATTATATTCAGTGGTAGTAATTTCTTAATTCACAGTATTAAACTAAGTGGAATTCCTGTAGATCATGTTTTTTTAACTGCATCCTCATTGTTTGAAGATAGGTGCAACTCATAGGTGCAGAATGGGAGTCTGTGGCTGATAAATCGTTTCCTCTTTCAGTACTTGTCTCTTTCATCAGCAGAATTTGTGTTTAAAAAGCTCTAACCTTGCATTTCTTAAATTTGTTTGAATGCAGTATTGTTCTTCACTGATATTTGTAATGAATCGGTGCTGTATGTAGCAATGACTCACATTTGGAAACTCTCTGGAGTACCTAGGTGATCTTGACATTGGTGGCATTACATAGTGTTACTTGGGCACAGTGGTCAAATGTGATCTTAAAGGAATGTTCTGTTCTTGTTGGCTTGTTCCTTGTGAGAGGATCTGCAGTGCCGGACCCAGGTTTGATGTATTGATTCTTAAGCCAACATTTAGTTTTATTGTATGCACCAGCGTAGTTGATTGCATACAGTCGAAATCTGTGTGTGTCATCCCACACATCCCATTCTCACACCTCCTACTTTTTGAGAGGAAAAGGAGCTTGTTTCTGGTGGGACCAGGACACAGATTAAGGTATTGTCTTGCATGCTAGGTCACAAATTCTCTCTGATTATGAGTTGAGAGTTTCCATTATATAAGGCAATGGGCCTGACCTTTAAATGTGGGTTGGATGAATTGTTTGTATCTCAGAAAATCTTGTTCTGTAGTGAGGGCAAATGCTCTTCTGAAAAGTGTGTGTTCTTGTTAATTAGGTATAAATTGTTGCAATCATTGAGGCAACTCATAGAGATGACCCCCCCCACCTCCTTCTCTTTGTGTTTAGTAGTATCTTGGTTTCTATTTAGCAACGTGTTAAAAACTCTATTTCCGAGAGCGTGGAATTTCACCCACAAAAATATACTCCTTGAGTAAGGCACCCTAAAACCAGAGAGAGGTAGAAAATGAGGAAAAAAGCTGAGGTCAGGAATAAAAGCATCATATTTACAATATTGGCTTGGCTATCCTAAGGCTGTTAGCACAGGTTGCATGCAGAGTGCTGGATGCTGGAGATGGTCACTTCAAAGCAAAATACACTTTTCATTAGGGTAGCATTCGGCATAGTTATTTGGGTGGTTTTGAGGTACCACAGTTGTCTGACATTTCACAGTGGATCACTCACTGTTTTAAGTGGTCAGCTTGGATATGCAGATCACCGAGTGAGAAATGATTTATAGAAGCTGAATCATTGTGCAGTATCTTAATTCTGGAGCACACACCTCTGTGTTTGCCCAGAACAGGATGGCATTTCAGGCTGCTGAAGCTATAAGTATGTGTGCTTTAAAATTAGTGCTGTCACAATCCTTTTCATTAGCTTAAAAGTAGATGACCTTTAAACTTCAAGGTGATGTATTGCATGGGGGCTCCCCTGCTGCTCGCAGGAGCTGGTTGGTAGGAGAATGGGGTTATGTGTGAGGTCCCTCTGTACACCCCTTGGTACTTCCAGGCAGTAGGAACTGAAAGACTCCCTTCTGCCTCCTGAAGGAGTTGCTGGGTCTTTTGTGTATGAATGCCTGAGTAATTTTATTTACAGTTCTGCTTTGCCTTAGGAAAGAGGTTTTCTTCAATATTGTCATCTAGCTATTCTTGTGTTTCCCACCGATCCATAAAGAATTGGGGGATTTATGGTCTTCCAGTGTCATTCAAGACTGCAGAATATATTTTCCTTCTGGTTTCAGTCCCAGACTCTTCCCATTTGTGTTGTGGCTGCTCCAGATCCCCTGCTTTCTTGAGCCATATGGGAAGGCAGTCAAACATGAGACGATGTTTTTCTGGACTCTCTGCAGCTCATTAGTGTTACTCATGTTGTGAAACAGTCTTTTAAAGTAGAATTTCAAAAGCCATGCTCCACATGAAGAGCAGGAGCCACTGCTGCACTGTAACTTAATAACATGCTTTACATTATTGCCTTTGTTGATTGCTGGACAAGTAACCTGCTAATGAATTTTTGGAGATTCACTTTCATCCTGTTTGAAATAATGCCTCTGAGATTGGTTATACATTGAATCCAATCCAGCCATCAAAATCCACTGCTCAGTTGAGTTTCCTTGGTGTTCGTATGAATGTGCTAAAATAACTTCCCCCTTCAATATAATTGTGTGCATTTCATACGAAGTTTCTCTTCCTCCTACCCCTAGAAACTCTGCTTTTCACTTTCTTTTTGCTAAAACAAGAAGCTGATTAAATTGCTGTGAGGAAAACCAGCAATTGTCTCTTGGCATATTGCAGTCCTTCTTTTCAATATTTTTTGGTATATTTTTGTCCTTCTTTTCGATCGGTGGCTTTGGCTCTAAAGTGGAGAATAGGCAAAAAAGTAATTGTATGGATAAACAGGATCCAGTGGTTTTAGTCTTCTTGAGCAGGTGGGGTAGGGATGGTTTAGAGATCCCTTTGGAACTTTGACATGATAGCTTTGTATCTGTGTTGTCTGGGTAACCTTATTAATCTGGTCAATTTCCTTTGCCTCAGTTTATTAAGGATGCTTTGTTGGTATTATTAAATAAAATGTTTCTTTCTGCATCCAAGGATGGCAAAGCTGTAGATGGGGTTTCTAGATTACTTCCAGCATTGGAGCAGCAGAGTTAAAGTGCAAGAATGAAATGTTGCTTGCCCATCATTCATTGCTCGTTGTTGAAGCAGACATGCATGCTATAAAACACGTAAAAAAGCAGCTCTGTTGCAATGTTGTCCTTAACTTATCTGGGGAAGAGTCAACCTAATTGGGAAAACAACCAAAAGGACAACAGCAATTCCCCGGACACTCTCTGAAACCCAGTAAAGCAATAAAACTTGAAATGGAGTCTCTTGAGAACTATTGCCTGGTTTAGAAGGATGGTCCTCAGCAAGCTACATCCAGATAGTCCTTAATGCTGAAGAAATGCCATAGCGGATCAGTGGAAGAACTTCTCTCCATGATCTTAAATCAATCTCCCCTCTGTTGGTTTAAAGCCATTCCCCCTTGTCCTGTCCCTACAGGCCCTTGTCCAAAACCCCTCTGCAGGTTTCCTGTAGCCCCTTTAGGCACTGGGAGCTGCTCTGAGGTCTCTCCCTAAGGAGCATTCTCTTCTCCAGGCTGAATAACCCAGATCAGTCCGGATTATTCAGTTGTTACCACGGCCAGTTTCTCGCATATACTAAGCACGTTTGGTTTTGGAAAGCAGTAGTGCTCCTATTCATTGGAGCAAGGCTTTGAAATTTGGCAGACAATAGCTGGTGAGCAGGGATACGCTTTCTGCTGCTCTTGAGAAAATATGCCCAAATTAGGCAAACACTTAAGTCTTTGGAAAAATACCACTTTTGAATTACTTGGTGCAAGATGCTAGTGCCGAAGTCTTCAGGAGTTACAGCATGTGCTTTTGGCCTTGGAGGGGTTTTGTGGGCCAAGGTGATGGAGTCACCCACAGAATAATTGAACATGCCTCAGTCTGGTCCCTGCAAGGGTACAGCCAGACTTTCCATGCCATGGCTGCTCCAGGCCAGGGAGGGGTCTGCCTGTCCTGCTCTCAGACTCTTATTGGCACCCAGTGGAGTGAAAAAAGCTCCTGCATGAGTGGGAAGAATGGTGTGTGTCAGTGAGCTGGGAGACAGTGAACTTGCAGATAGGAGAGAAAGGGGATGGAAAGCATGACTGTGCTGAGACCTGCTAAAGGTCCATCTTTGCTGGTGGCACAATGGTTTTCTTGTGATGCTCGCCCTCAGATGAGGAATGAGAGCAGAGATGCTGTGGTCTGAGAGAAAACTGGGTGATTCAACAGATCAAATGTCACGGGGAAGAAGGAGCAGAGATCATGCTAGGATCTAGTTGCAGAAACCTGGAGCTGCTCATCTAGGAACTGTTCCTGTGATTGGAGTGCTGAGAATGACAGGAATGGGGTCATTTGGGGAGAGTGATGGTTCTCATAGTGAATGCAGGGAGGATGAGAGAACTGGGACTAACTGGGCAAAGGAAACAGCAAAAATGAGCTCAAGAGTAAGAAGGGAATTTAAACAAATAAAAAGGCAAAGAATCAGTATCAAGAAAAGATAAGGAGCATGTGGGGAGAGCAGGGCTGGACTCTGGCTGGGACAGGTGGGATTGTGGCTGCTATCAGACGAGATGTGCAAGGGGATTAGCACGTTAGGAATAGCAAGTCAAGAATTTGGGATCCAAAGCAAGTGGATGAAGATTAGATACGAAGTAAAACAGAAAAGTAGTGAAGGAACCTAGCAGTCTCCTTTTGCATGCTTGGCTTTGTATTATTGCTGGTTTTATGTGGCTTTTTCCATGTAACATTTAAGTAGAGTTGACTTACTGGTTTGAATGTATGTACGTTGATTTCTGTGGTTGTGTTTTGCATCTTTACTTGCTGTGGAAGAATATTTAACCACATCCCTAAGTGAGAGCTCTGTCCAGAAGTGTGTGTGCTCCTGGTTTTCATTCACTTACTCTCTGCAGAGATGGTTTTCATCCATCATTCTCTGCAGAGAGCTTTGAGGAATTATTTAGCAATTAGATTTAAAATGCATTTAGATAATATTTCTCGCTCTGCATTATGCTTTCTCTTATTGAGAGATAAATGCTTTAACATGTTTATCATGTATTTACAAAAGGAAAGAAATGATTGGCATGCAGCAGGGAGTGAATGGAAGTGTGTTTTCTCAGACAAAAGTTAAATGGGGAAGGGAAATATTTCTTGCCCTCATGAGGGCTGTTCATCTGTCAAATGTGGGTCTTACAGGAGTGGCATTCATTAAGAATGTGTAACTAAGGTTTTGCTGGAGTAAAGGAAAAAGTGGGAGTGGATGAACCCAGAGAGCCGTGATAGAGCACTGCAGAACTATTTTTCACCTATCCTGCGTCTTTCTTTCAAGTGTATCAGTCTGAGATGCTTTTGTTTGTGTGTTGTCCCTGGAAAAGCCTAAAAATAAAGGGAGTGAGGAAAGGGTTGTATGTGCTGGTCAGGAGCCTTTATTTCCTTACAACTCTTTGCAGTTGTGAAACATCTGTGTTTGCAGAGGGTGCTTTTTGGCGTATGTTTGTAACTTAACGTGTAAAAGCTGAAAAACCATGTAGCACAGCTTTAGTTCGGTTTTCAGTGTGCAAAAGACCTCTTCAGCAAACATTTCAGCAGTGTGTATATTGGTTAGCAGCTCCTTTGCTGCTTTGCTCCAAAACACTATGTGCTGATCAGAAGGGCTGCATCCTCCCAAAGGACAGCAGCACACCTACAGTGATCAAGGCGTTCAACACTTAAATGTTCCCTGCTTTACCTGAAAACCAAAGTTGTAAGCTGAGCAAACCAGCCTGTCCTTTAGGTAATGAGAATGCATATCACATGACAAGTGTGACTCCGTTCCTATTTCAATCAGTGCCCTGGGGATTTACAGCCTTATTTTTGGCATGGGGGGATAGCTTGGTTCCAACTCTATTTAAAGACAAAATAATGCTTCTCTGGCTGCATGGCTGCATGCAGTCTTCTGAGGCGCAGTGGAGTTGCCCAGGAAACAACAGTCTTGGAAGGGTAGAATCATCCATCTACCCGTGACAGAGCACGGTTGAACTATGAGCACCTTTACGCCTCTTCTCCTGGTTAATCGTGAGCTGATTTTGCTTTCTGCATTGTGGCTTTTGCTCTGCTTCTTGTCTGTGTCATCCTTATATTTGTATTAAATTGTTGAAAGCTTCCTTTCCAGAGGTTCAGTGTGATTGACATGAAAATGTCTTGAAATAGGAAAGCTGTAATTGTTGGAGGAAGACAGTTTTTTGTAAGAAATGTGCTGTTGTGAAACACACCTAATATAGGTACCTTTGGAGACTCAATCTACATAGTTGTTGATGCTCGTTGAAAATACTTAGTCTTAAAGAGAAAGCGTGCCTATCATAGTGCCAGCGTTTCATGGTTTTGGGAGTGTGTTGATTTGTTCCAGCTAAGAAAAGCCTTTGCTGAGCTGAACAATACAAGTATATTTCACTTGGTTATTAGCAGTTGAGTTGAAGTACTTGGTGGTTAGGAGAAGCATGACGAAGTAGTGTACTCCAGTCACACAATGGTCAGAAGACATTCTCTTCTGGATGATATGTATGGTTTTCATGCATGTGGTTATAGAAATTGGTATTGACTTGACTGTTGAATCTTGTTGGCTTGGGAGAGTTGTGTTTTGTGGTTTGCTTGTGGGTTAATCTCTGGGAACAAAACAAGAAATCTGGGTTATTGACACAGTAGTAAAAAGCTAGAATCTGTGCCTGAAGAACTGAGTAAAAAATGTCAAAACAGTGGAAATTCAGTTTCTGTTTTATAATTACAATGCAAGAATTAAGTGCTGCTTTCATTATACCTCAGCACGTGCAGTGTATGGAAGCTGCTGGTCAGTGGAGCAATACTGATTTCCCTCTGGGGGTGAGGCATTTGTCCAACCTTCTCAGTGGGGGGGGAGATTGATTCCTTAATCAGAATAGCAACAATCCATCTTGAACCTTCCTCAAGGTATTAGGGCTAAATTAAACAGTCTGGGACTGATGTGTAAGCCCTAATGCACGTCAAGAGGCTTTCTTGGATAGGAGAATTTTGAAAATAATCGGGAGATGAACCCAAAATAAAAAGAAAAAAGCTACAGGCACAAATCACCCTAAAAAAAAGGGGGACAATGATACATTTTCTTTGTGTGGTGCAGTGCTTAATGCTCAGAATCTTCTAAGGGGGAAAATGCGTGAACTGTATGGCTCTATTCATGGCAATGCATTCATAACTTTTTTTTTCCTCTCCTTTGTGTGTGTGTTCCAGAGCTGTTCCAAAAATAGATCTGGTCACAAATATTAAATTAGTAAAGTAAAGCATCTTAAAGCCAGGAAATACACTGTTTTCTTAACAACAGGCACTGCTGAGGCAATGTGGGCTCCTGTGCATCTTGTATTAAGACTGTGCTTACTTGTGTGTATTTACAGTCTGCAATTACACATGAATTTCTTGGGGATAAAAATGTCATGTTGCATTCATCTTTTCTGGAAAGGCTTTCATCACCTTATATAAGGAGTGAAACAACATGACTGAGCTTTAGTCTATATAATAGGTGTTCATAAGCAAGAATTAACTATAATGTGTCACTAGCCTTGTTGGATATGCTTATTGGTCATTATGAATGTCATTCACATACAAGAGTACTCAAAATCCCCAATTAAAAAACCCCAAAGCAGTGGGGTAGACCACATGATGCTTCTCCAGTCTTGCTTCTAGTCCTTAGCCTTGTTGTCTTGGTCCATCTCACTTTGCACACAAGTCAGGCAACCAGTAATTTTTTACAGAGTATTGGAGTCCTTTACAGATATATTCAAAAGGCCTCTGAGGACTTTAGAGAAGCTGGAATGCTTTAGGATGACTCTTTGTTTTTAATGTTGGTGAAGGCATCCTGAATGTCCCTTGTGGAAACTGGCAGATGTTCTCATCCTAAAGACTTCTGACTTCAGACACGCTCTGCCAAAGCATTTTACCATCGCGTAATCTTGGTTCTAGTGGTTCATGGCTCACAAGTTCGTTAGCAGCCAAAACTCTCTTTATGTGGGGAGATGGATCTAAACTTTGTGAAAAATAAGCTCTTTACTTTCTCTTTGTGGCTATAGTCGTTTTGAGTCACAATAGTAGTTTGGAGTCAATCCTTGGATTGCAGCTGTAGCTTCCGAATACTATTTTAAGTGGAAGGTATTGTCATTACTGAAGAGCACCAAATGACCTTTCTCCTTGCTGTGGGAGGACGTGTTCTTGTCCAGTTGTGAGGAATTTCCTTTCTTTCCTTTGCCCTCTGTGTACATAGGCAAGCACACATCTGTTTTCCTCTTTCACCCTTATCTGTATCTGTCTAGCTCAGAGGCTAAGCTTGCTTTCCCTGCTTGGCAGATAAATCATCCAGTAGATTCAAGTCAATATCCTCTTTCATATTTTTTTAGATGATTCAACTGCTCATCAAGCAAATGGTCTCTCCCTGTGTTATAAAATAGCTGGGGAGTCATGGGACGTTCAGGGAACTGTGCCCAGAAGCTCCAGTTGCTCTATGAAGATCAGTAGCTCAGATGCATCCAAGTCAAAGGTTGGGCAGGAGGTTCCTGTTTGTTCTTCAAGCAAAGGCATTTCTTCTGTGTTTGAGTGCTCTTTATTCCAACAGACAAAGCTGCAGCAGTGTGATAGATGAAAGCAACATTAAGCAAAGCATAGGTAAAAGGAAGAGTGAAAGGGGAAGAGAAGGCTGGCACATCATTATATTTAATAGCAGGAGTTGGTAGACTGCTAAGGTACAGGTACACGTTCTGTCAGGAGGAGCAGCTGTATACCAAGCACTAGGTCCACTTTAAGCTTCGGGATCCTGGGTCGTGTTGTGCCAGAGGTTGCTGGAACCTTTCAGCTGTGGGCTCTTCCTGGCACAACATTTACGGAGATCCAAGCTCCTGTTACAGTCCTGCAGAGCAGTTTAAATCTGTGACTGCTCTGGTTTGAGTGTGATTACCTTGCTACATGTCTACAATAGTAACATTCATTGTGGGTATGATAGATGCTCTTATTTCTTGAAATTGCTTTCTGGGTAAGCATTTCAGGCAGTGAGCATTCTGACTATTTTTGTTTCTTTTTGTCTGTTTTTCTAGGGCAGTTCAGTTACCTAAGGATTGTATTTAAGTTCAGATTTAGAAGATGGTATTTATCCTATATTTTGCACTGACATTAAAAAGAAAATAGAACAAAGAGTATTTTTTCATCTTCCTGGCCCAAGATCAAATGTTGATTACTGTTGTAGAAATGAACCAATACATGTTTCCTTAACATCCATGTTTCAAAATAGCTGAAGTTTGTAAACCATGTGGTTTTCTTAAGTCTAGACAGATAAGTACAATCAGTATGAATTACAAAGGTGAGAAGAAAGCAAAGATACGAAAAGTTAGATAATATTGGGGATTTTGCCTGTAGTGAAATTCATTACTTTTGCTTAAGTTACAGCTTTTTAATTTGAGGGAGAAGATAAACTCGAGATTTATTTTTACCTCGCCACCACTATCACTTCTAACACGGAGCCCTTGTGATAAGCTTCATCTTGCAAAGCGCTTGCATTGGTGTAAAATATTGCTTAAACTAGTGATTAGTGCATCTGTTGGTTTAGCAATTGCTTATATTTTATAGCATTGTTCAACTAAATGACAGTTTATAAGATTAAACATTATTCTTCAGCCCTTTGAGTAATTTCAGTTACTTCAGTGCAGATAAGAACTGAAGCTGTGGGCTTTTTGTTTCTGCATCCATCCATTCTGTCTGTCTGCATTGTAGGTCTTTGGCTTTTTTTTTTTTTTTAGGTTAATAAGAAATTTGGATCATTGTGCTTAATTTAGTAATGCTGACTCTGCTCTCTGAACATCTGTCACTGCTTGCAGTGATGGCTGTGCAAGGCAGGGCAATGTTCAGAACCTTCGCTCTCATTTCAGGCATGTGGTTTGCTAAAGTGTTCGTGTCTCCAATATCCTGACTAAGAAGTTCTTCTCCAGTGCATGCAGATGCCCTGTACTCTAGTCTTGAGCTCAGGTGAAGTACATATGAATTAAGCAAGATTTGGAGGGGTGGAGTGGATGTCACTTGAGGACATGGAAATCATATGCAGATCTCAAACCTCTCCCATCTTTTGACTCTGGGGGAAAAAGAGGGTGATTTCTCTTGCACCTACGTTTGTTATGGAAGTTCTTATGTGTTTTAAAATTCTAAACTACTGTATAGCTACTGTACTCCAAGACAAAATGTAAAACAGAGGATATCTATTTTAGTGTGTCTTCTTACATTGAAAATCAATGTAGTACGCTGATAGATACCCAGAATAGATTTTCCGTGCTAGAATTGCAGTGCTCACTGGATGCTATAAAGTCTGTATGTCTTACAGCCACATTTCAAAGGATTATTTTCCCAATATACCAATTAATTCCCTTCAAATAAACAGTCATGCAAGAAAATGAAATACAACATCAATATTTAATGGCATGTGCTTAAAACCCTCCCAGTCTGAACTTTTGAAGTTGTGTGGGGGTGATATTCACACATCCCTGATGGAAGATGGAATGTGAGTGTGTTTTCTTTTCATTTGAGGAGTTAATTACTTGGTCCTTAAAGATGTAGTTGTGAGATGCCCTACATTGCCCTGCTCAGAAATAATGGCTTGTAGGAGACAGCTTCATGTCTCTTTGCAGGCTGTCGCACTGTGAATATGTGCGTGGATGTTACCAGAAAGAGTTTCTGTTCCCCAGATGGGATGAGCTGGTCTCCGCCTTTCAGCATGCAGGCTTCCAGTTGAAGCAAGAGTGCAGAATTAATACTGAAAGTTAGCTGTAATTCTTCTCTTGCTTCAGGAAAAAGTGAGCCCAAGTGACCGACATCTTATTCTGCACATCACGTTGTTTCCTGTTCTGTTGAGCAGCGCGGCTACAAGCTGACCTAAATTTATGGTTCTCTTGTGAGATGCCAGTTTACTCTTGAGCTGTTTGAAGTATTTTACCCGTGAACTGGCCATATTCATTTTATTGCTATGTTATCAGCTGCTTGTTTTGAATAGCAGGCTTATGGAGAAGTGAATTTGTAACAGATTTGCCTATAATTTGTGGGCACTGTTTATTCCAAATAGACCTGTGGAGTTCTTTCTGGAAATGAAGCAAACATTTGTTCCATTTCCTCCCACAATAATAATAGAAAAGAGCAGATCTGTGCTTATCATTCTCTTTTGATACTTTATGGTTTGTTATTGCTGTTGATAGGAAAGCACAAGCAGCACGTTATAATGTAAGCGTTTCCTCTGTTTGTTTATTTTTTGTTGTTCTTGTACCACAAGCCTTCTATTTGATCTTCCAGGAATGTGAGAAGAGTGGAAATCGGGATCACACATCTGTGTAGTTTTATTCACAAATATTCACCGCATGTGCTCTGTGCACAGCACTCTTTGCTATGACATACTCTTAGTAGAAATACTCCTTTAAAACAGGCTGTGCTATAACACCGACTCCAAACTTAACCAGCAGCTCTCCGTTAATGCTGTTATTACGATTTTAATAACATTGAACTGCAGTTTGTGTTAGTCCTTTGACTAATAACATCATGATTTATGTGGTGGTCTTGGGTTTGTTTGTCTTCAAGCCAGAATGCCTTTTTTTCACTGGCCCAGTAATCAGTCCGAAGTACAGCAAGCGGCTTTATGCCTGAAAAGCTCCAGCACCCTTTCAGAAAGTATCTTTGGTGCCTCAGATTTTTTCAGCCTGTAACACATTCAGAACACAGGACAAGCAGCTTAAGATCTGAATGAGATTGTTCACCAAATGAGTCGGTGCAGCATATTAATTTGCTAGCACTTGTAAATGCTTGCAGTGTTCCAAGAGCCTGCAATGGCACTAAAATACCAGGAGCTTTGTTGGTTCTAAACTCCTTAAAAAGAGAGTTTGAAATTCTTGTCTGCTTGCTGTAGCCTTACCAGCTTTGTAAAGAATTTGGAGATCTGTATTTGAAACATGTTGTGCGTCCTGGGCTTAGCGCAGTTGGTAGGAATCTGTTCCTGGCAGTATTAATTGTCTTGGAGTTCCATTGTGCTCTAGGTTTTACTGTAGATCTCATTATTTTATGAGGCTTCTCTTAGTGCTTTTATCTAGATGCCAAAGGGTACATTTATTGCGTGCTTTGATACGCATTTAATCTCAATAGACACTCTAGGATTTACGTTGAAAAATAGTTGCCTTTACAGGTAGGTAAACTAACATAATGTGGATTTAATGAGACCGGATTCAGTCAGCCTGAGTTCTGTCATGGGTATTTTTCATTCCGTCTTAAGTTTGTAAGTTGGTATTTAAGTGTCAGATAGGGTCTAAACCATTTTTCTTTTGTTGTCTTTGTGTAGTAAACCAACGCCCTCCTCCCCCCAAAACACTGTATTTTCTCTGGCACTTCTTGGAGAAGAGGGATGTAAATGGATTTTAAAACTTTAAAAGGTTCTAAACTGTAGAAGCCTATTTTTAAGGTCTAAAAATGTGCTTTTACTATGAGATTAAATCCAAACTTTGTAGTGAGAACTGTTTAGATGGGTACAACATGTTATTAACTGCTGCAGCAGAACTTCCATCTGAGGTGTATGAACTGGGACTGATTCACTGTTCAGAACTTGGAATTCAATATAAACTTGTCACAGATGTGTGTTTAGAATGGAACTAAACACAAACCCACCAAATCAAACCCTGTGCTGTCCCTTGTTTCACTGATGCTGGACTTAGGCAAGTATGTAGCACTGGAAGATGAGCTGGGTGAAAGCAAGTGGCCAGAATGGTGTGTCATACATGTGGCTTTTGATCTGAGCTCAAATATGCACTGTTTGAAATTAGGTAGTGCTTTTCTTCATGACTGTCTAAAAAGTAGACTAATAGAGTTCACTGATACAATTCCCATTAGGGTTGTAAAGCTGCATGCTTCTTCAAGCATTGTGAAGGCCTGAAATCCGTGGTGTGGAACCATCACCACTGCTACAGCATGAGTTATAAAATACTCTTGTGGGTCTCCTGAAACCCAAGGACATGAGTCTGTAGTCACAAGAAAACTGAATTACCATTTTTGCTCAGCTAGACTTTCCTGTCCAGCTGATGAGCAGAGTATCCTCCTGAGGGAAGCAGTCCTTAAGGGATCAAAGGATGTTTTTCTTCTTGCCCAGGATGGTGAAACATTATGAAGCATTATTTATTCCTGATGCTCAGGTTTCCAAGTTGTATTGGTCAAAAGAGAGTGTAATTGTGTTTTATTTCCATAAAATCTTCTGAGTGTTGTACTTCGTGAGGCTGGAGGCTGCATAGGGAGCCAGGTTGGAAGCTTTGCACAGTCAGTGGATGCCCTACTTTCTAGAAACTGTGATTTTGGGTTATATTGGTTAGCACAGTATGGTTAACACATTGAACTTGAGCTCTGTCTGTTGGGGCTTGGAGTGTGGCCTTACTATAGCATCTTTGTGGGAGTCACCAAACCACTACGTCTTAGTTGCTGTGTTGTGCTTGTCTCTGATTTCTCTGTGAGCTGGTCTGTATTTCGGATCTGTTGGGTGTTCAGACAGCACTCAGCACAATGGGGCTCCTATTAGAGCTGGGGGATCTCTACTGCTGCTACAGCTTGCTTCAAATGCTCTCTGGTTGAGATGGCTGGGCACTTAAAACTTATGGATGGTGGAGATAATTGTGTTATAAAGCTCTAGTTGTGTATGTTTCATGAATGTCATGTTTATAGGGTAGGAAATGCAGATTTCTTCCCATTTTACAAAGCTAGGTGACACATGCTCTCTCTAAACAAACATTCAAACAAGAATAGTGTGGTGGAGTTATATTTACCTCTTTAGATGCTTGTAATTGTCTCACCCTATGGAGAATCTGGAGTACCCTTGAGCAAGCAGCTCGGGTGACTCCACCACAGTCCACAGAGCCTTGTACTGAGCTGTGTGCGTGCTGCTCTATTGACTCTGCAAACCTGAAATGTGTGTGGGAGAACTTTCTCTTGTATTCCAGCATGTAATTTAATTGATGTTTGTTTGGTAATTTGCCTCAGATTAAATTATTCGTTGCGGCTACTGAAGAAATGCTTTGTGTGCTTTTGGTGGGTCAGCATTTTGCACAATATTTCCCCTTCTTTATTCCACCTACTTTGATGCATTCATTTGTTTTTGCTGCAATCTTATTATTGAGAACTGAGGGAGGCTTCTGTTGGGAGGAGGGGGGAGACCCGCTGGAGTTTCAGAGAGGCTTTATACAGTGATTATTTGGTGAAGGGAAATGCGATTACTTTTGATTTAACGTGAGTTCACACTATAACTAATGGGAGTGGTTAACTGAGGAGGAACTTCATAGAAATAGAATAGAATTGGGCATGTGTGAATGCATATGAGTATATGCTCTCTCCCTCCAAGGGAATCTTTGTTTATGGATAGCAATATATGCTTTGCTATAGACGTTTCTGATCCCCGGCAAGATGTGTCAGTGGTACAGTTGCCACATTCATTGTAGTTTGACCATATTTTAGCTTGTTAATTCTGGACTGGAGCACCTCCCGTATGCAAACAGGCTGAGAAAGTTGGGGCTGTTCAGCCTGGAGAAGAGAAGGCTGCGTGGAAACCTCATAGCAGCCTTCCAGTATCTGAAGGGGGCCTATAGGGATGCTGGGGAGGGACTCTTCATTAGGGACTGTAGTGACAGGACAAGGGGTAACAGGTTAAAACTTAAACAGGGGAAGTTTAGATTGGATATAAGGAGGAAATTCTTTCCTGTTAGGGTGGTGAGGCACTGGAATAGGTTGCCCAGGGACGTTGTGAATGCTCCACCCCTGGCAGTGTTCAAGACCAGGTTGGACAGAGCCTTGGGTGACATGGTTTAGTGTGAGGGGTCCCTGCCCATGCAGGGGGGTTGGAACTGGATGATCTTAAGGTCCTTTCCAACCCTAACTAATCTATGATTCTATGACTAATTCTGTGGCCATACAGGTATCTTCTTTTGCAGAGAAGAGGCATGGCAGGATTCAGCTTGAAGCTTGAGTATTTCGTACAAGTGGGATCAGCCTGAAACTGTTGTCAAAATCAGTGGCCTGCCTCTATGAAGTGTGTGCAGGGTTAGTCCTTTTTCTGGCACATTTATCATGAAAGGCCAAGATGAGAAAAGTAATAAGTAATAGGAAAATATTTAACAGGCTGTTGGCTGGGTGTCTTGGTTGCCATTGTCATAGCTCTAGGGAGAGTTGGATCTCGCAGTAGTCAAAAGCTGTGACAAACCCCAGTAGGTGGATTTATGGAATATTCTCTACAGCTTTTCTTCATCTCTTTGCTTGTTTTCTGATTCTGGCTTAGTTGCAGAATTAATCTGGGTTTATTTTGCCAATGTGCTTGACTTCAGAGAGGAGTGTATGAGTGAGTGCTGCTGAATTCTGGAATGACTTTGAAAGAGTTTGTTAACAAATTTTGAAGTGATCAGTTTTGTGTTAAAAAATTAAGTTGGATTTATGCCTAGCTTTGCAGGCATTTGAAGTGCTATGTACTCAGAATGACACTGTTCCATCTATTGCATTAGACTTTCTGAATTGTGTACGTCTCTCTGAGAAGTCTTCTGCTTTGGTAACTTCACTGTTTCTTGGACCAGATCAGAAGCAGCTGATAAAAGTTCTGGGTTAAAATTGGAATGCAGGGGCAGATAGAAATACTTAAGGCATAGCTGTAATCTTATCTGGTCCTGAATGTGAAGTAGCCCTTGAAAAATCTAGGACTGTATTTGTAACGTCACGGTGTTTAAGATATTAAATGCTCTTTGAACCCCATCTGCAAAGGAGTCCTTTAGTCTTTCTCAGCTGTTAGTTCCATTTAATTTGGAAAAAGAGGAGGGAACATCCAGTTCAGATTTTCACTTTACATTTGAACTTCAGGGAAGGGCTTTGGTCACGCTTGGGAGGGGGCTTTTTTTTTTGACCCTGGGTATTGCCATTGCTGCAGTGATTCCGGGAGGCAACCTCCAGCCAAGTGCCTTTTTGCAGTGCTTTTCTGTTTCAAGTGTCTGCATAAACTTCCCGCAGGGGCACAGTGCCTGCAGTGAATTTAGTGGTTGCGTTTCAGTGCTTCACAGTTGGAGGAGTCAAAAATGAATTAGAGGAGTAAAGGCTGTTCTGTTTAATAAATACATCTTTGCATCAGTATCACTGTAGCGATTTTACACATGCTCAATTCTACATCTGACAGGTGATTTAGTTAAGGGAGATTAGAAGATGAGAAGTTCTGCTATTGAGAATACCAGGCATACCTGGGAGACCTTTACTTTGGTTTTTAAGTGTAGCCTGTGTGGGTTACGTTTAGGTAGAGGGAGATCAAGGGCTCTTGTTTTGCAAATTTCAACAATGATACTGATTTTTTTTTTTTTTTTTAAGTGCTTATATGAAAATAAGTGAATTAAATCCCCCCAAAACCAAGCAAAAAAAACCTCATGTAAATATGACTTCTCCAGGGAATGTAACAGAATGGGATTGAAATTCAGGAGTTCCTAAACTTCAGCTGTGTGCTTAGACCTGTGCTGTATATGAAAGAGTTTGATACTAATGACAAAACAAGTGCACTTTGATAGCATCCCAGCCTGGTTTGTGTTGGAAGGGACCTTCAAGCTCCTCCAGCTCCAACCCCTGCCACGGGCAGGGACACCTTCCACTAGAGCAGCTTGCTCCAAACCCCTGTGTCCAACCTGGCCTTGAACACTGCCAGGGATGGGGCAGCCACAGCTTCTCTGGGCACCCTGTGCCAGCGCCTCAGCACCCTCACAGGGAAGAGCTTCTGCCTAAGAGCTCATCTCAGTCTCCCCTCTGGCAGGTTAAAGCCATTCCCCTTGGCCTGTCCCTACAGGCCTTTGTCCAAAGCCCCTCTTCATGTTTCCCATTGGCCCTTCTAGGCATTTGGAGCTGCTCTAAGGACTCCCCTTAAGGAGCCTTCTCTTCTCCAAGCTGAAGAAGCCCAACTTTGGGAAAGCTTGGAACAGCCTGGATATTCAACATGATGAATCCAGTATGACACTGGTTTACAAAGAAGTTGGACAAAAAGCTAGTTTCCCCAAAATACATTCCCACAGCCTCCTATGGTTTGAAGTATTGTTCTTGTGGATAAGATTCCACCGCTGTAATTCAGTAGTGCTGTGGATAAGAGGGCAGAATTGCTGGTTTTGCGTGTCATCTTCTAAATGGATCAGAGGCTTGTTTGTTTTCCTGTTGTAGTTATCCATGCAATAAGCAGGGACACTCTATGGTTCCTTTTTAATTATTAGTACACAGCTGCCCAAAGGGGAAACTGTGTGGGCAAGAGATCTTGTTGATCTTTGTTTTAACAGCTGGTATTATTAAGGGAGAGCTTTGCTGAATGGGAGAAGAGGATGAAAATCAGTCAACAGTTAATCCAGAGATGCAGCCAGGCACTGAAAGATTTGCTGGGAATTAGTTCTAAAATTGCATTTGTTCAAATAATTTCAGAGTCCAAGAATGGGGTGTGTATTGAATCAGGGAAGTGGGATGGTGCTGGGGAACAGTGAGAAGTTGCAACACTGTCAACTGAAAAACCTTACTGGAACAACAACATATATTTAGCATTGTTACCATGCTGCAAGTCCTACGGGAGGCAGCTTGGGTCTGGGGCTGGGCTGCAGCTCATTATTTATCCTATCCCAGCAGCAGGGCAATAATGCACCAGAATCTGCTCGTTTTCGAGGCTCGCTCTTACAACACACAGAACAGCGAATCCCTGTGGGTTGGTGCAGCTTTCAGTCTGCAGCTCTGGATATTGTCAGCAAAACCAAATCCTTGTCCCATTCCTGCTCCCCCAGGATGAGCAGAAGGAAGAGGTTAGCATAGCTTTGTTTTGCTGCTTTGTTTTTTTAAATGAGTTTTGTGGTTATTATTAGCGCTAATGATAGAAATGCATCATCTCTCTGGGTCCCAGTATGTTTTAGTAGTTAGGAGTCTGTGCTTAATGAACGAGCCTGGATTTTAAGGTCTTGATTGTGCTGCTTATCCCCATACTTGGTAGGAATATGTTCAATCAGTTGAATTGGACTAGTATTGCCAAAAGGAGAAGCAGCATGTGCATGTTTGACTTCAGCTTAAAGAACTGAACATGTACAGAAAAAGGCTGAAATGCATTCAGCCCTTCAATAAGTTTTTGGCATTTCTGACCTTACATCTGGCATTAGTTGAGGTTTCTCTCTTACTGTCTTGCTTTTAAAGAGCTTTCTTATATCCTGGGTTATAATTTGCACATTATGGTGTATTTTGAAACAAAACTGTGTCCCATTCTGGGGTTTCTTGTGTGTATTTTATAGGCAGAATTGTGTGCTTGAAAAGAAGTGTTCATTTCTGAATGGTCTGCTTATGACAGATGGTTCTCATTGTGGTGAAGTCATGCAGTGCCTCAAACCTCAACATGTATAATCTTATTTGAAGGAAATGAATTGCTGCTGCAGCATGGCCATCTATTAGTGTGCTTGGACATTAGTATCCTTGGACATTGCAGACTGGTTTTTTGCGCCTTACCTTTTCCTTATCTGAAGAAAACTAACACTCGTTTTCAAAAGCGTGAAGTTTTGACACCTTTCAGATGCACGTTTCCTTTTTCTAGAGACGTAGCACAAGTTTCTTAGAAGTATCTCCCACTGATAGCAGCAGATTGTGCCTCTGTATGACCTTTTCAGGTAATTGAATAAAAAAGAGCACCTTTACAATGCTCTGTACTAGATGGACTCTGTTCTTCCACGTGTGTCATCCAGGACATGTAGACTACATAATTTCACATCAAAATCTCCCTTGTTCCAAGAAAACCATGCCCTTAGCTTTTTTTTGCCTGCAAAAAGAGAGTCTTACTTCCCTACCTCTCCAGCATCTTTTGATTCAGCTGCTGATTCTTTTAATTCCCTATTGTTCATCAGCTGCATCCTGCTCCAGCTGAGTTGTTCACATCCTCCTGTTTTCCACTCCTCAGAATTAATCATTCCCTTCTGTTGTCTTACCTCTTGTGGCATCTTTTTGAGCTGCTGCAGTACCAGCAACCGCATCCTCTCTGGTATAGCACATCCTCTCTCTCACCTTCCTTCCTGGCTGCTGTGTTAGCACTGTTACTTACCCTGTTGCTATAGAGGGACCACAAGTTCTGCTTTACCACATCCTTTGTAGGATACACAGGCTTAAGGGGGAGGAGAAGGCTTGGTTTGACACCAGTATCCAGAGGGCCCCGGTGAGGAAGACTATTAGCTGTAGTGGTGAGAGCAGCTCTTGGAGCCAAGAGCAGGTTTCCTGCAGGAGCACCAGCTGCTCCTGGAGCACCACCGCTGGCCAGCAGTGACTCAGAGGCTTCTGGCTGTTGCAGGAAGGAGTAGTTTCAGTTCATGGTTTGAGCTGTCAGCAGAGAGAACTAGGCACTGAGACATGGTGTGTGTGTGTGTGTGAGTGTATTGGCAGTCGATGACACTGGTTGTACTCACACAGGGAAGCATCCTCCCATGAACCATGTGTCTGGTTTTGCAAGGCTTCCATAATAGGTGTTAAAAATGGGTCATGGAGTTGGGTGCTCAGGCTGTGCTCCTGCTGCATCGTGTTGCCCACTTGATGCTCTGTGCTACTGTCGAGGGAGTTGCTGCCCCTCCCTTTGCCTTCCAAGCTCACAAGCTGGCTTTGCCGTTGGTGTTCATTGTGCTACCTGTAACGTACCACTCTGTTGTAGAGTCTGGTGTTGTGCATCGTCTTCCCTTACAACGAGGTTGTAAGGTACACTAGAGTGAGCACAAGCTCAGCACTGTTGATAGTAGGGGATGTACCTACGCAGCTTTACTTTTTATTTTTACAGTAGGTGGGTCTTTTTTTGTTAGATGTTGTCAGCCTTGGCGATCTGGTTGTGCTTCTTGTCTCAGTGGGGTTGTAATGTTCATTTTCCTCTCCTAGTGCTGGTCTCTGTGCCATACACTCAACTGGCCTCTTCCAGAAGTGCTCCTTGTTTGACTTCAGTCTGGTTTCCATCAAGGCTGGGTCAGGGCATGGCTGAAACCTGTCCCTGAGACAGCACTTCTGCTTCAGTAGCAGGAGGGGTCACTCTTGAGTTTGTGGAAGGTGATTTTCTGGGTGGGGATGACTGTGGTTGGTCTCCGGAGCAATTAAGAGGGTTACTCCCTCTTGCTACCCTTTGCTTGCTGTTATACTGGGGCATCTTGATTTTTAAATCCCAAGTAAAATTGGCATAAACAGTGGAACTTTGTTTTGCTTTTCAGCTTCAGCCAAATGCTGAAGAGTAAGCATTTCAAGGCTGAAATATAGACCAGAAACTGCTTAATTCCTAATATTTATTAGAACAAGTAAGACAATTAGAGCTGAGTTTATCTAGCAATGTGAAAGATATTTCAACAGAAAACGTAGTCTGTTTCCACTCTTGATTTCTGGGATTTCCCTTCCCTTCAAGTTTGAAATGCACTCGCTTGTCTAAAGATGCAGCACAAAACCTTTTTTTTTTTTGTTTCTGTTTTCTCCTAACTAAATCAAGTTCTGAGGTGAATCAGAAGAGACATTTAAAAACCTTTTGGGCTTTATGGAAAAATGAGTTTAAGAGATAGCAATAAAGAGAGAATGGAGGTGGGAAAGTAAATGGATGATTTTTTTTCCTGGGGCATTTTCTACTCAGCTAAAGCAGAAATATCCCTGTTTAGGGTGAAAGATCAGGAAGAATTTTGGTACTTAAAGGTTAAAACGAAATGAGCCCAGGACACACATGTGGATGGATGGGAGATCTGCATGAAAAATGGTATGTGATCATAGTTTTGTAAGTGAGAACCGGATACACCAGGGTAGTGAAGGGTAGATTCAGAAAACAACCTGTGAAGCCACAGCATCATTTGAATGCAGACTGAAAGGAGATGGTCTCCCTGTCCCATCGGTGTGTCTTCTGTGGTACTATTAGTCCTCTGTGTCTGTGCTGCATGAAGCAAAAGGTTAGTGTCCTCTATTCTATTTCATGCATAACATACTTTGCATGGTTAAACATGGGTGGTTTAGTTGTCATTAACTGAGGATTTCGCTGACCATGGCCTACCAGTTTTGTGTGGGAAGTCGTCTCTCATCAGTCGTGGCTGGGTCAGCAGAGGCTAAAGTGCTTTCCTTTTCCTGCTCGTCTCTGTTTTCTGGAAGGCTCTTGCAGTGGTTGGCTGTATTTCATGCATTTTATTTCATTATTAATTTGCCTGGAGACTTACCATTTGCATATAGCTTTATTGTAGGTCTCTGAGGATGGATGATCTGAATTCTGTTGTGCTCTGCTAGCACTGGGGTGCCATATGGGACTTCACCAAGGCTGTGAAGGTCTCATCGTCTTGTTAATTATTCTTATAATTAGAAGTTGTTAAACCATGGAATCCAAAATTAGACTTTGAACACTGTGATGTATTCTTGATCTTCACTTTAATTCTTTTGCTTATGGAAATGGGTGAGAGTGTTAAAAAGAAAACCCCAATAAGTGGGATGTGGGAGGAGAAGGTATGAACCAGAGGTAGAAATTAGCATTAAATTCCCTTTCTCCTACTTATGTTTTTAGGACAGTGGATAAACAAGTAATTTTGGGAGGAAACGGAATCAAACTCCCGGGAGAATGAGGCAGTAGAAAGTATCCAAATGTTCTCCACCTTTAAGTCATTGGACTTTTATTATGCTGCTGGATTAGAATGATAGCAGGAGTATGCTAAATATAAAGGCTTTGTTTTCCTTGTTATTAGCATCTGAATTTTTATCATGATCTTTCTTCATGACTTGTCTCTGTATTAGCATTCCTCATTTCACACTCCTGCACGTGTACCTGTGAAAACAGCAGGAAGGGTGACAGTGTGATGGTGACAGTTCAGCCTGGTTGCTGTAGGGTAAACACTGCCATGTAAGTCTAATCTGAGCAGGTTTGACATGCTGATTAAAACTGCAGATTGAATTAGTGAAGTCTCCCAGCATCTAATGTTTTGTTCACACTAGAAACCAAGTAGAAATTCCAGGACTTCTGGCCCAGCTCTGTGGTGGAGCTGGAATCCACATCATCTGTCTGTCTGAAAAGCAGTTACTGAGCACAGGACGACAGTGACCCCGAGCGAGTGCTGTCTGGCTGCAGAAACTGAGGCTATAATTCAAGAGAAGAGTGAGGACACCCCCTTTATTTCAGTAATGTTAACACTGAAGCCCCTTGGTGGGAAAGAAAGGTCCCATCCCCACTGAGGTCATTTAGATGTGAACCAGCCTTGTGTGGAACTATTTCACAATAAATGGGAACACCCTTGAAAGAGGAAGGAATCTCTCACTGAGCTGATCTTCAAAGGCCACACGAATAACACTTTCTTTATTGCTCAATAATTGCTTGTACTCCATGTTATGTGACTTAGAAATGGGAAGAAAGCTTTAGTGGCTTGGTTTCTTCTTCCCAAAATACTTTGCATAGCTGGGGGATGTGACTTCAGTAGAACAGTTAAGAAGTGAGGGGATTTGACAGCTTAAAGTAGCCGTTCAAATGAAGGAAAGCAAATGGGCAGCACTATTTCCATTTTAAGCATTGTCAGTGTAACAAGCATGCAGCCCAGTTTCAGAAAGAATCCGTGAATGTGAGGTTATTTGGGCAACAGAAATGAAGCTGGAAACAGGCTTTGCCTTGGAGATACAACTGCCAGAGCATTCTGGGTACCTGGATGGCCAATTCCCATTCAAGTTAATGACTTAAGTTCTTCTTTTGAGCCTCAGTTTTTGTGTGTACAGCCAAGAATGTGTTAAGCTTTGAACAAATGTGAAGACGCTGTTGCACATGACTTGTGGCAGAGGCTCTGCTTTCCCACCCATGTGAGGTCTGGTAGGTTCAAACTCCTCCATCACTTGCGGATGGCTTGAAGTGTTTGTACTGGCACGTGTTGCTCTCATTGGGAAGCCAGTGGAATCTGATGAAGAGGAGTAAGTTACAGCTGTATGAGCAGTTTAATTATGTGCACATCTTGATTGACAATCCAAAGTCTGTGCTGCTTAATCTGTTGATATTATAGGGATGTGAAAATGGGAGAACATGAGATTTGGCAGGTTGGAGGGCCAGAGGATGTAGGCAGTAATGTGAAGCTGTGGGAGTAGCCTGTGCGATACATGGCTTGTGGTCAGTGCTGTGTTTCGCTCAAGAGTGTTCTTAGTTCTTATTAAGCCAGCGTGTTGAGTCAGAGGTGAGCAGTAACTGCTCTTGAGCATGTTTTGGTGGTTGTTTTTCAGAGAAAACAGGTGCAAAGTGACCTTTTGTTTCCACCCCTCACTGTGGTCTGGTGGGAGCGTTCTCACTGAACACTCTGTCATGCTTCCTGTCTTGTTTTCTTGCTTTTCTTGAGGAATGCTAAAGCCTTGTGGAATTCATTGTTTCCTAATGTTATCCTTAATTGGCAGGGTGAGGAGGCTGCAAAAATGAACACAAGGAGAGTATGTATATTGGAATTGAAAAGTGAAACAGCAGCTCATGGAGGCTCTCGAGCCATCTCCCAGCCCATGACTAAACCCACATGACTGGTGGCACACTTTACCTGCTAAACCTGTATCTGTCACAGGCAGGGATGGCATGCTTTGAGCTGAAACAATGTGCAACTCTCGTTAGACTACTCCTGGTTGTAGAGCCAAGTTCCTTCGGAGACAAGATAGTTCAAAAGCTGCACTCTTGTTTCTCTTTGGAAGTTAGGTGTTTCCCAGCCACCAGCTTTTCCTGGCTTCAGAGGGACACTAATTCCTTCATTGATCTCTGTTTGAAAATCCTCATTGAGTTTTACTGCTTGAGAATGAGAAGTTTCTCATTAAGTTAACCAAACTGTTAGCTAATTTCCCGATGACATTGCCCCCTTATGAGGTCTGTTTAATTATGGTGGAGAGCTTTTTCTTAAGCTACAAAATGATTTGAGTTTTTAGTGAAAACTGAAATGAAGCTTAGTACTGTTGTTTGGGAATCTTTTGAGTGGAGGTCGTCTGTTATGGAGAAAGGTGAAAATACGAAGGATCCTAAAATTAGACCAGATTTGCCACAGAATAGTTAAGGCTTTTTAACTCTTGAGATGCCATGTGATAATGCATTTTTGTAATGAGCTTTGGAAATACTAAATCAATTTAAAGAAAAAAGCTTGTCATGTAGCTTGCACAGCTACAGGTTGGGCAGGGAAGAGATTCAGAGCAGCCCTGCGGAGAAGGACTTGGGGGTGTTGGTTGATGAGAAAATGAACATAAGCCGGCTTCAGTGTGCGCTTGCAGCCCAGAAAGCAACCGTATCCTGGGCTGCATCAAAAGGAGCGTGACCAGCAGGTCAAAGGAGGTGATCCTGCCCCTCTACTCTGCTCTTGTGAGACCTCACCTGGAGTATTGTGTGCAGTTCTGGTGTCCTCAACATAAAAAGGACATGAAACTGTTGGAACAAGTCCAGAGAAGGGCCACGAGGATGATCAGGGCCTGGAGCACCTCCTGTATGGAGACAGGCTGAGGAAGTTGGGGCTGTTCAGCCTGGAGAAGAGAAGGCTGCGTGGAGACCTCAGAGCAGCCTTCCAGTATCTGAAGGGGACCTATAGGGATGCTGGGGAGGGACTCTTCATTAGGGACTGTAGTGACAGGACAAGGGGTAACGGGTTAAAACTTAAACAGGGGAAGTTTAGATTGGATATAAGGAGGAAATTCTTTCCTGTTAGGGTGGTGAGGCACTGGAATGGGTTGCCCAGGGAGGTTGTAAATGCTCCATCCCTGGCAGTGTTCAAGACCAGGTTGGACGAGGCCTTGGGTGATACGATTTAGCGTAAGGTGTCCCTGCCTGTGGCAGGGGGGTTAGAACTGGATGATCTTAAGGTCCTTTCCAACCCTAACTATTCTATGATTCTGTGATTTATACAGTTAAGGTTCTTCTGATTACAGCTTGAGGCAGGACAAGTGTCTCTGCTCACTTCATAAATAGAAAGTCAGCCTCTTCACGCTTTTGGTCTGCCTGACAGCCGCAGCCTTGAGCATTTGCCTTTGCACTGCCCATCATGGAGTTTTCTTTTGCCAAACTTGACGTAGGGAGGCCACTGAAACACTCCAGCAGATCCATCTATGGGAGAACACACCAAACCGAGGCAGCTACCTGGAGCCATTTTCAGGTTTTTATTCATACTCTGATCTAAATGATGCTCTGAGAACTGAGTCAGGGTGATGGGGATGGTGTGTGTGTGTGGGGGGAGGTTTGGACAAGCCACTGCTAAGATTGCCTTTCCAGGGTGAGCCTGCTCCATCTTTCTGTGGTCGGCAGTCTGAGTTGTCTGGAAAGGTAGGATCTCCTTGGAAGACATTCTTTCCTATGGGAAACCGTGACCTTTCCTCTTTAGATGGGGTTACAGCAGGACTTAAAGTGAGTTTCTTGCTACGAGTATGGTTTATCTGATGAAGGCGGTTTAATTTGCTTACAGGGATTAGGGAGTGGATTTCCCTCCCTGAGATTTCCCTTCTCAAAGGTGGGAGTGTGTGTGAACGCATGCAAACTTGTGAGTAATGGCCTGCCTCGTGGGGGGACTGATTTTATATACCTATGCTTATGTTAAATAATGTAAATGGTTGGAAGAGCAGGGTGTGGGATAGCTGCAATACCTCCTTATCAGCGACTTTCATGAGGCCATGTTTGCACTGCTTTCTTGACGCCAGCATAATCTGAGAGAGGTAGAAGTGGTATGTTTGAAGGAGAGCAGAAGGTGCCTCTCTGCTGGCACAGACAGCACACAGTGTTCTCTCCTGATCTGAGCCCTCCAGGAAAGGACAGGTCCATGATGTTCCTCTTGTCATCTTTGTATTCTGCCCAGCTGTGAAATTGTCTGAAATAAGGATTTACCTATATGTAAATACGTGCTGGCTTAGTTCACATCTTCCCTTTCTGCAGAATATGTGCATCCTCTTTTTGAGCTAATGATGTTATATGGGTTTAAGGGTGATTTCTATTGCTGGAAGTCAGGCTTTTGGGTAGTTCGAATATTTTCTTTTTTTGATCCAGTTACCCTTTTCCACTTTTTCTTAGTTCCTGGAGAAGTTCTTTACTATTTTTGGTAACTTTAGACTGTTGCCCTTCTGCTGTTCTGCCCCAAGTGCCTCTTTAATTGACTAAAACTGACATCATTTAAATTGAAGCCTGGTCTGGTTTGGCTGAATTGGGTTAAAGAGTACCTTATGCTAAACCAGAATAAACACTCAGATCCCCGAACCCTGTGTCCTATTCCATGCATATTACCTGCTGGTTTAACTTGCTTCTTGCCAGGGTTTTGCAAATTTCCTTCTCTAACACAGTTTCTGTTTTGCCCCTTAACACACTTAAAGCAGTTTTGTTAGCCACTAGCAGCTTCTGTGCACACAGCTGCTCAGTACTGGAAGAATCTCTCCTGTTGCTGGTGTGACTTACCCTCAGAGCCAGATATGCTGCAGAGCACAAAGTGGTATTTGCTTAGAAGCAATATATTAATAAATTAGGCTTTGTAGTAGTTTTCTGTTACTTTTCCGTTCTGTTCATCTAAGGAAGTGGGTTTGCACGGCTTAGATAACATCCGATGATAGCTCTGCAGACTGCAAGTCACAAGACCAGACTTTGGGCAGACAGAAAGAAGCATCACTTCTGTCAGGAGCTTATGGCAGCAAAGCATCTGACCCAAATCTATTGGAGAATGTTGTAAACCGAGCCCTTGTACTGCAGATGTACGAGCTCATTCTGTGTTTTCCCTATGAACTATAATGCAAAAGGCTACCAGATAAGTCAGTCTGATATTAAAGACCTTGTTTATGCTATGTTTCTGTCAGGATGAGTATTCAGTGTATCAGTTCAAAAACTACTTCTCAAGTGTTGTAGAAACTCCAACTTCTGAAATGACATGTGGGTTGGATGGTTATGGAATCTGAGTTGTTATTGAAGTAACCAAATCATAAGGAAGCAAGTAATTTTGGGTTAAATCTGCAGATTGAGATAAGCTGGCTTGGGTAATTAATTTGGATTTAGAGTTGCTTAATTTCTCTTGGCATTCGCAAATCCCAGACTGACTTGTGGAATGTTCTTGGTTGAAAAAGGTTTTATTGAAAACATGTGTGACCGTTTCTGAGGGCAACAATATTTGAAGAACAAAGCAGCATCTGTATAATAATGGTGGGAGACAGGCAAACTCGCTGTAAACATCGCTAATGTCATTTTTGTGGCATCATTTGTTAGCATGTCTTCTGTTTTAGACCAAATCAGGCTATAAAAAGTCTGTAAAAGGATTGTTAGCTGTTCTGAATATTTTAAATATATAACATGCACAGAGCTGGAGTCCAAATCTGTATCTTTTTCAGGCAAAAATCAGAATTATTAGCTAGTAGAAGAAGCCAAATTCATGGGACTTCTGTCAGTTCTTCAGAGTAAAGCAAAATACTGGCAGGAGCATTTATCCTTATCCTTTGTTGATGTATGTCTTTGTACTAGAAGATTGTGTTCAGTCAAGTTGCCAGGACTTCTGAAATGAAAGTGATTCAGAAATGAGGAATGAAGAATGTTACTGAGTGGGTTTCATGTTAAAAGACAGGTTTCTGTTGATTAAAAACCTATGTTGCCACAGAAATGTCCGTCTGTGGTAATGGAAAATATTAATAACACTTTCTTTGGTGATCTGTCCTTCAGAAATTATTTTTAGTTATCTCTGTGTGCAACGAGACTAAACTATTTTGTTTGATTCATTGCAGGACCAGTTTGACAACTTAGAAAAACACACGCAGTGGGGTATTGATGTGCTGGAAAAGTTCATCAAGTTTGTGAAAGAAAGAACAGAGATTGAACTCAGCTATGCAAAGCAGCTTAGGTAAGTTGAGATGTAAAGTTTGGGACTTGAAATTGCATCTCTTCAGAGCCTGTAATCATCTGTAAGTTTGCTATTTCAGTGGGGGCAGTTTGGTTTATAATAATGGCTTTTAGCTATTAGCCTTAATTTAGAGAATGGAAAGCTAAAGTTAAGATGCTGTTTTGTTATCTCAGCTAAAAATCATATGCTTTGCAACAAGAAAGGTTATTTAGGTGACTGAGTAGCATACTAGGATTTACTCACAAGTTCTGCATGATTAATGGCTCAGGCATTGAGGATAGCATTGTAATGTTTTCCATGAAATTGGGACTGCTGTGTGTAAATGCTGCAGGCTTTGAGAAATCAAAAGTATAATGATCATTTGTTGGAAGGCAACGTTTAGGGTTTCTTTTCAAAAGACAGGCTCTTTTAATGCATGTTGGAGAAACTGCAGGTCAGAAAGTCAGTCTGAGGCCTTGGAAACTTATCCATGTAGTCAGCCAGGTCGCAGCCTGAGGTTTGAATTTTGACTTCTGTAATCTTGCCACTGTTCTTGCAATGTGTTTCCTGAGCAGAGATCCTGTGAATTTATGTCAAGGAGCCAAATTACTGGAAATTCCTGCTGCATGCTTTCTAGGTGTCTGGTTTGCCTATCAGGTTGTAGGTAGAGGAGATCTTATGTGAACCAGATCCATAGAACACATTACCAGAAGTCGGATCCAGTGTAACTGGGTAAGGGGTACCAAGAACTCTCCCACAAGGAGAGCTCTTACCCTGCTTTTCCCAGTAGGGCAAAAGAAATGAGAGGTAATTTAGAGGTTAGAAGGGAGTACAACACACAGGCAGCCCTGCTGCTGCCAGAAGCTGTGGTTGCAATATTGTCGGCAGCCACTAGTGTCCACGGTGATAAACTGGCTGTAGTGGAGCTAACTGAGGAGGGGAGTACAGGATTTATCCTTCCTAACCCCTCCAGTAAATCCATACCTTTTTTTTCTTCATAATGCCTTTTTAATGATGATAATGCATATTAGTGATCCTTCTATCTTGTCTGTATTTACAGAGATTGGGAGCTGAGGTTCTAGCTGATTTTAAGGTCCTTTCCAACCCTAACTATTCTATGATTCCATAGCCTTGGGTGGCATGGTTTAGTGTGAGGTGTCCCTGCCCATGGCAGGGGGGTTGGAACTAGATGATATTAAGGTCGTTTCCAACCCTAACTATTCTGTGATTCTATATATATCTAAACCACGGTGTCTATAAGAAAGACAAATCACCCAGAGTTTTTGATGCTTGTGTAAGAATGGATATGAGATGCACAATAGTCTGTTATTTACAAGCAGCTCATAGTTGATAATGCCCTGCCTTTATGGTTATGTGCTTTCTCAGGGGAATGCCACAAGGATTCCCCAGGGTTTCTGCTATAGACAGGCAGGAAATAGAAGATGACTTGTGCAGGAGCAAATTGCTCACATCCTATGGAGATGAGATTGAATTACAGAGGCAAAATAAGCTGGAAGAAAGAGAATATGACTGGACTGGGAAGTGCCAGCAAGTATCTGTGGGAGGAGGCCTGTTCAGGAAGAATCACACACTATACTCACTGAATTTCTTAGGATTGACAAATCTCAGGTGTAAAGAGCATAGTTATGAAAGTAAGCACTCAAAACAATGGTTTTTACCTGATAGCTGTACCTAGGCCTGTCTAGAAACTCTGAACTCCCGATTTTTATTTCTTATTCAGTCCTAGACTTCCAAACCAAACTTGGTTGGTTTGTTTCTCCTCTCTATAGTTTTAATTCCCCACACATAGCTGCATTTGTCACCACCCAAGGTATGATTTGATGTTAAATAATTCATCCCTGGAGAGCTCTTAAGTCCAGTGCTGTTTGGAGTCAACGAAGAAGCTGGAGGTATAAAAGAAAAGAACAAAAATGTAGACCTGTCAAATTTTGAGATAAAACAGTGCTGGACATTAAAAACAAAAATATCGTGCATCTGCTTTTGATAAGTGTCCTCAAGCCTGGTGCAAACCTTTCTTGTATGGCATCTGTTTGGTGTCAAAGGGCTGCAGCATATCACAGCATGTCATAACATGCAGACATATTATTATTAAAAAGGATAAGACTAAGTCCATAGGAATATCTTGTGTTATTTACAGTGTAAATAAAGCTGCTGAACTTTATTTTCTTCTGTGAAACTTGTGTTTGGTGTCTGGGCTTCCTAAGTAGCTGTTCTTCCTGTCTGCATCTCCACCTGATCATCTGCTGAAGTTTAGTTGGCTTCCAATTAAAGATGTTTTGTTCCTTCCCTTTATAATTCCACAGATATATATGCAGTATTGACTTTTGAAAGTCTTGAGTTAGATCTATATTATTACATGATGCATCAAATTTACCTGATTACAGTGGAAGAAACTCCCAGGTATCCCATCCCTTATGCATTGTGCCTGCTGCTCTGTCATGTCTTGCTTGTACCATTTGGAATCAGCCCTGGTTGTGATGGATAGATAGCTTTGAGGAAGACGTGTTGGGAAAAGAATGTGTAAGATATCAGGATAATCTGAGAATCGGGAACCTCTGATGGATGAGAAATGATAGACAAAGAGCAAGATGTCAAAGAAATAATACAGTTGCTTATATATAAGGGAATAAAGGGGGGAATTGACAAACTCGTATATATAGACTCTATGTCTTACGTTTTACAAAGTACTTGGAAAATAATAATGTTTCACCCAGATACCAATTCTTGTTGCTTTCAGGGTATTTTTTTCTGTGAAATCATTCTGATTTGTTTTGTCCCATTTCTATCCCTTTAAAGAGTCACAAGATGACAGTAGCTGTGTCTGTCAGAATTAATTGGGCAGCATGGCAGTGCAGGGAGATGAGCCTTTTGAGTGTGTGTGAAAATGCAGTATTAGTGTAGTCTGTGCCTTTTTTTTTTTTTTAGTGTTTTTTCCTTTCCTCTGGAAGCAAGTGTATGGAGGGAGGCATTCCCATGGCATATGAAGACTGCTGTAAGACTTAATGTAATCATGCAGAACAGTTTGCAGAGTTCTTCCCATGCTGGTATTGTTTTGTTGAAGCCTCTGTGCGTAAAACTAGAGTCGGATCTGTTGTTTCAGAGGATGCCCTTTTCAGAGAAGGCAGGGAGTGGAAAGGAGATGCTCATTTGGATCCCTTCCAGTAGGGATGCTTAAATGTTGAGAAAGGCATGTTTGTGTAAATCTGCCAGTGTTCTGGCTACTGCTGTTTGGGCAGATGCTCCTTAATTCCTTAAGAAATGGGAGACAGGGCCCTGCAGTTCTCCAGTTTAGGGAGTGGGTTACACCTCTGATAAAAGCAGTTTCTTTCTGACTGGATGCATTCTGGGAGTCCTCCAAAGAGTTTGGCACAGGCAGGGCAATGAAACTCGGTCGTCCTCTGGACGATTCCATCAATACCACTTGTATGTTGCTATTAATTGCTGAAGCAGCCTATAAATATAACAAGAGATGCAATCATCTGTGCTAATTGTGATAATCAAATTGCATGTTTCTCCCAGTATCAGTTGATGATCATAAAATGATCCCTCTTTCGTCATCTCAGCTTCCCACGGGTTTATGAAGGTTGTTCCTTTCTTTGGAAGCATCCTGTTAAAAATGGGCAGATTTGACTGGCCATGAGTGTCATCTCCTGCTGCAAATCACACTAATGGGCTGGCTGACCTTGGGATATGGAGGAGCACCTTCTGCTGGGTGGAGTTTGTAAAGCATGTCTGTGTAGCTAAGGACCAGTGTTTTCTCTGGAAAGGGTCTCTCCTTTAGATGAGGTGAAGGAGACTTGTGCATCAGCAGTACCAGAACTTGGGTGTATCATTTTCATGACCTTAATTTAGGAACTTGGGTTCAGAATCTGCTGCTTTTTGCAGTTAGAGACCGAAGCACTGTGTGGCCCGTTAAGTGCTACAGCAACACAAAGCCTAATTACAATCATTGTTCTGAAAAGGTGTCTAGTCACTGCCAGTAAAAACTGCAGCCCCGCAGCATGTGTGTAAATGCAAAGGTTACCCAGTTAATTTAAAGGAGATATAAAATGTAATTTTTCATGCTTGTATTTTTCATTTTAGGAATCTTTCGAAGAAATATCAACCCAAAAAGAACTCCAAAGAGGAGGAGGAATACAGGTATGGTCATGATCCACTGCTGGGTGAGCATGTGTTGATGGAGGAAGGGGAAAAGTTTGGGTTACCAACTAGGATTTGGCTTGTAAAGCAAAGACTTTAAAGTCAAGTATAAGAGTATAGAAATCATAGATGCAGGCTTATATGGTAGATACTAAGGAGTGGATTTTTAGTTTGGATTTGTTCTGTAACTACTCAGTTCCCTCTATAATGCTATGGCTTCTGGATGCCTGGTTTAGTTTCTTTTTGCTTTATTTTTTTCTATTTACCTTAATAACTTTGTCAGCCTGTATGACCCTGGCTCTTTGAAGTGAACGACCAAACTCTTTACTTTCAGCAGGAACAGCAGCAGTTGTTAATTTTAGCATGAAACTCAAGAAGTCTGTATAAGTATTACATTACTCAAATGGCTGACAATGCAGATTAGTAATTTACTAAAGGGATAATGTTATGCCACCATGGAGAAACCAGTGGTTCTTGGGGAGTAAGATGAAGCGGGTGGTTTATCCTCGCACCATCCTGGGATGGATCGATACAGGACTTGCTGGCAGTTGAAGGGTGCTGCATGGCCTCAGCTGTCTGCTGTAGATTCATGTATTCAGAGACACTCTCCCTGGTGCCAGTGGGCTGATGTGCTCACAGATAGTGACTGTGGCATCAAAGCTCAGCTCCTTCACTGGGCAGCACTATGGACATGGATACAAGGGGTGATAGACCCCATGTTGCCAAGACCATTCCCACCTTTGAGGAGAATAAGGATACTCATCAGAGAGCACTTTCCAGAGAATGAGCTTTCCCACAGACTATGTCTGGTTATAAAACAGAGCAAGAACTCAGGAAAAAAGAGCTCCCTGAAGTTCCTCAGTATCAGTGTTTTGTAATGCATCAGCTCTGAATTAAGGCTTTCCAAGTCCAAGCCTGCAGCCTTGTGTTGCATGAGGCAGCTCTGCCTCTGGAGAGCCCAGCAGCAGACTCAAACCCTTGACCTTGACATTTGAAACATTGCAAATGACTTTGGATATGGGTCCAACTGTATGATTATATTAATTGAGATTTTGGGGTCAGCCCCCCAAGCTGCTGTATAGAGCTCCTCTAGTATTAACAGCTCGTATTAACAGAGATAACAGCCCTTTCATTCTCCTTTTATTTTTAGTAACACTGTTTGGGAATGGGTTATTTATGCCATTGTTTCCTGAGATACTGATGTTTACACAAGGTTGTGTTCCCAGCGCATCAGCTGTTTTGGTCTGTACCTGGGGTTAGGAATAAATCTGCCCTTGGGTAGTTCTACCGTAAATGGGTATTTTGAGTTTGCTGCAACAATTTTTGAGACATCCTTCATTGCTGGAGAAGGGTACTGGAGTTAAGTGATTCATATGATGTGGCACAGAAGATCCTGTGTATCCTTTGCCCTTTTAAGTATCGTGTTTACCTCCGTATAGCTTCCTCATGTCTCTAAACAATGTCTGGGCTTTGTCACGCAACCTTTGGGTGCCTTGGACACTGCTTTGAGACAGCCCCTATAGAAATTACCAGTGCTCAAGCCTATTGCCACACTGTAGTTCTGTGGCTTTGATCTTTGTCTTTTGCAATGGGGATTTCTTTCAAGGCACCACAGCTTGACTGTGAAAGTGTCTGCTTCTACTGGACTATAGTTCTCAGTTTTTCCTGGTGTTTTTTTTATCCCTACTTGTACAACTCCCATCTTTAAATCTCTCCCTCTTTGCTTTGCTTTTCACCTTCAGGTGATGCTGTCAGTGCAGACCACTACCATTTAATAGGGTTGGTTTTATTATGTACAAGTGCAGTGCTTCAGAGCTGCTGTTCTCCATCTGACCAGCACAGCCAGCTGAGGTATTTAAATGCGGCTCTGTTGGTGCTGTGCTGAATATGCTGGTGACATAATCTGCTGTTTTGAAATTGCGTGCACAGATGTTCATTTCTTCCTCTTAACACATGGAATGTTGTATGGGAGATTATTTTATATGAAAAATAAACCTTGTGATGGAAGGTACTAAAAACATGGGTTGACATTGAACACCTGGTGAATAAACTTGGCATTTGAAAGCTTTATAAACTATATCTGATTTAAATCCAATTTGCAGTATCAAAAGCCTTCTTTTCTGCTCTATGCTAGCCAAATAGTTGGATGTTCAGCCAGAATTTTGCCAGGTAGGTTACAGTGATGACTGTGCACTGAATTGTAAGGCTTGAAAGAGCATAAGTAGAGATGGTTGTGGAATAAGGATGAGAATAGTGAAGTTCCAGAGCTGTGCTGATGAAAAGCCTTGCACTTTAAAACTGTGGTATTGTAAAAGCTAATATCAAACTATCTAAATCAAGATAGATTTATCAGACAGCTGTCAGTGTGTGCCGTAGGCTTGTGTTTGAGAACTTCCCTCAAGTGAATCTGTGCTAATTCATACTCAGTCTCATGAAGCAATACTAACTGCTGAAAAAGAATTCAGCCTCCCCTTGCAGTGTGTCTTTCTGAAAAGAAAGGGACTAAAAGCAAAATGTATTTTTGTCCTCTGCAGGTACACATCAGCTAGAGCCTTCCTAGCCACTTTAAATGAAATGAATGACTATGCTGGACAGCATGAGGTCATCTCAGAGAACATGACCTCTCTTATCACTGGAGAGCTAACGCGCTATGTGCAGGAGCTGAAGCAAGAGAGGAAATCGGTAACGGATCGGTTTTTATTATTCATAATTCATTGCTATTTGAGACAGATAATTAGTGGTAGGGGATTTAAATGTTAAGCAAAATGTATTTGTGGTTCATTAAACATGAGCTTTGCTAATGAACTGAGCATTAAAAAAGTGGGTTATGTGCCATGGCCATGTCATTGAACCATTTGAATCCAACGTTATAAAATGGGACAGCAGTGCCTTCAGGAGAATCCCTGCTAAATAAGGTCAGAGGCCCATCTGTGCTTAAGGCTCTGTTAGCCAAAAGCTTGCTTAGGAAAGAGTCCGGCAGCTCTGTGTAAAGCCTGAAATAAACAGAGAAACTACGACTGAGACAAACTGAACGGATTATTAGGTTCTTGAGTCACATTTTCCTGCTTCTCAGCCAGATCTAATTTATCAGAGCTTCCTAAACAGTGATTCTAATGAGAAATATGGGGTCTGTTGTGTTCTGCGATGTTGGGGAATCTGGTTTTCAACCTGTTATCCCTCAGGAAGAGTAGATTTAGGATCTTTGTGATAGTACTCTTATTCTAGTTCATTTTAGGAACCTATGTGCCTGCTACAGTAAATGTTCAAAGCTGATTAATTTGCATGTCACTAGCTCTAAAAGACATACAGTTGAGATATGATTTTCTTTCCTTGCCTTGAACCCTTTTATACCTGGGATGAGTGGGCATAAAATAGTGATTCTAAGCATTAATGTTACAAATACTCATAATGCAGGTATAAAATGATAAAGCAAAGTGCAACGAGGTGATGGAGCATCAGGGCACTGTATTTGATTTCCAAATGGTTGGTCCCTATGGGAAGTGCAGAAGTACTCATGCTCAGGCCAGCAAAATTTAAGCTTTTGTAACTAGTTAAGCTTGTTGAAGTGCTGTGCAGGACCAGAGTTCTGGAAGTTACTATCTTTTCCTGAGTATGATATTAGGATGGTAAGTCTGTCATCAACAGGGCAATAGAATATATAGACACACCTTTAATTTGTAGAATGGTGTGTAATCTTTCTGGGACATAATTTGGCAGCAACATAAAAGGATGTTTTTACATATGGCTGTGATGAGAATGTTTTCTTAGTCACATCTATGACCTTTTAACTCAGCATGGACTCTGTACAATAAGCAAAACAAAAAGAAACATTCTAGTCTGGCATTTTTCTGTCACTTGTAATATTTTTACCTAATTTTTCAATTACATGGGTGTATAAGGTGATTGAATTACCTGTTAGCAAGTCCTCTTTTATTGTAGTTCAGATGTCAATCTTGTAAAGAACATGAGTAGTAATTATTGCTTTTTGGTTTTTGTTTGTACACTGTTGTAGTAAGTGTGGCTCATAAGTAATGGGTGAATGACAGGAAAATTGTTTTAATATAGGTTGAGTGATAACAGCATGGGAACAGCAAAAACAAACCGACAGTGTATTACCTGCTGTTGCTGATAATTCTCCACCTTTAAAAGAAAACAGTTGTCACTCATGGTTGGTTGTTTTGCTCTTGTAACATGAATAGGAGCTTTATAAATTACAAACCCTTGTCTGATTCCTGTAGATGGCTCATTTATGAGCAAAATGGTGTTGAAAAGGAAACTGCTTCCTCCTTCAGGCATTTTTCATACCCAGCCTCTCACTTCAGACTGTAGAACACAAATGCGTCAGTCATGCTGGGTCTGCAGGAGGGGAAGGTGGTGGCTGGGTAAATATCACACAGGGCTGATGTTTTGGCAAAACCTTTTATGACAGGAGCTGATGAATGGTTTGGTATTTCCAGCAATTTTGCTGGCAGAGTTCTTGTGCTTGCAGCTTGATCTGTCATCAGCTGTTGTTGTGTTACAAGTTCACAGACTCATGTAGGTTGGAAAAGACCTTTAAGATTGAGTACAGCCATTAACCTAACACTACCAAGTTCACCAAATTGCTGTAAGAAAAGATGATCAGTTCTGGGGCTATGGTCACACACAGGAATTGGGAGAGCCACATTCTTGTCCACAGTCTTGTATGATTTGAATAAAGTCATTCAGGTGTACAGATACCTGTAAAATGGTACAAACTTACAGTGATTTCAGTATAACTAACCTAGATAATCACCCTTGCTCTTTCTGTCGTAATTTCCCACCTGGAAGATGGAGATGATACACAGAGGTGTCATAAGTATGAATGTGTGAAAGATGAACTCAAGTACAGCAGAAAGTGGTCAGGCGAATATATCGGAATTAAAAGCTGTTTCCAAAGGAAACCCCTTTGATATGCAACAGGAATTATGTATTTAGTAGTCATGAGGGTCGAGGGTGGTGATTTAAACACGTGGGGGCTGAGGCACGCCTGCATTACTCTGTTTTCATGCTCATTTAGCTCTGATTAAAGTGGAATTACACTAGCAGATTATTGGGGTTGCACAATAATAAATCACATTTCTTTGTTTTCCCTTGACAAGTACAAGCCTGTAGTGTGTAAGCAGCGCAGAACCTGGTAGTTCATGAAGCCTTGCAATGGTTTTATGCTAGATAAAATAACTTGGCATGCAGTTTTTATGTATGAAGTTAGGTGTACACCCTGCCTGCCTGCTCTTCATACACAAGCCTATGTGTGAGGAGAGCTCCTCATGCTGTTTCAGTTCTTTAGAGCTGTTTAATGAAGTGAAACTCTTCCTAGTACCGCTTCTCTCTTCAGCTTCTTGTATGCTCTTGATCTTAGTGTGTCCCTGCTCTCATGTGAGTGATTCTCTTCTTCAGCCAGGATATTGCTACCTGCTTCAAAGCTGAAATTTCAGTTCTATGCTACATGTGAAGGTCATGCCACATCCACCTTTCTTCTGAGGTTATTGAGGCCAGATGCATCCCCTTCAGTACACAAAGACCTCCATCACCAAGCCACTCCAATGAGTTGGGGATTGTCTCTCGTAGTGGTTCAGGGAAAGAACTTGCTTCTGTGGTCATTCTTCATGCCACCCAACTTCACCAAAACCTTGCTTTGGCGTGGCTGTGGAAGGTGTCAGGTTTGAGCTGGGGGCCATGCAGCATTACAGAATTTGGTCTTAATCTTGCTTGTCTGTGGCAAAGGAAAAGGAGATGATCCCAGGTATGTCAAGAGGGGTGTTTGGGCTTCACTTCATGAGCATAAACAGATAATACATTTGCAGTTTGGAAACGTACTGACAAGTTGTTCTTCTCCCACCCACTGCAGCTGTTGATGGTTGTGGTGATAGCTTTGAAGCAGACCAGTTCTTTTCTACAGGAGGGAAAGATACCAGCATTTTGATTGCTCATCTGGGGGAGTCTGCTGCTCCACATTGCTGCAGCTGCTGAGTTACTCAGCATGCTTTGTTCTATTAAAAAATCAATATTAAAATGACCTAGACACTACACAGGTTTAAAACCCTTTCTTTAGGTGGTGCTTACCTGAGCAAACACAGAGCCAGTGCTGCACAAGCATTCAGAATTCCCTTTTTGGTCTTAAAGTCTCGCAGGAATTAACTTGGTTTAGGTATCCTCTCAGTGCTGTAGTTTATCTGAATAGGAATTCTAGGATTAATTCCTGGGGCAGTTCTGATTTAGATCTGTGGTCACAAACTAAGTCTGACTCATGGTCTTCTCCGGCAGCAGCTGCTCGGTGTAGCTGTTGCTCATGTCAGCTTTGCTAAAAATGTCTTTGGGAGTCATGAACTATTCCTCTTATTACCAGCGCTGCTTTCACCTCTACCTACGCCTCCCGCTGGGGATAGGCTGGCTCCATACAATCGAGCATGAAAGTGAAGTACAAGCCAAGAGCTTTGCTGCAGACTGGACTGGTGCAGCGCTGAAATTCTGTGGTTGGGAGAGAATTTACCTGATGTCAATACATTCCATTTTGCGTCGGGATAGAAGGCGAACAGGGAATGAATGCATCCTTATGGGTCTGGTTCTTTATGGTGGAGCGTGTGCACCCTCCCTGTGTGTATTCATGCAGGGGAGTACGTGTCAGAGAACTTTCTGTTTCTTGTAGGCTCTCAGGTGTTGATGAAAAGTCAGTAATTGGAGGAATTCTGCCACACTCATTCATTCTGAATAGCACCCTGTTCTGCAAACAGCCCTGTGGTTTCCAGCAGGATTTCTCACAGCATAATGCACCGTGCAAGCGTGGGGCAGGACGGCAGAATACGACCCTGTCAAGCACACAATGGGTTCTTCCCTGTTGGGTTTTGTGCCTCAAGGTCTCGGAGTGTGTGGAGCACAGCTGTGCTGCGTGCTGCAGAGGTACAAAGAGGTACTGCTGCCTTCCAGAAATGATGAACTAAAGGCAAAGTGGGAAGTAGCAAGAGGAAAAGAGAGACAAGGAAGGAAGTGATTTACCAAGCTTCAAGTTGAAACTGAGTTTTCCCCAGCTTTTATTCTGTGAATAACCCAATTCTAGTTTACTGGCTCCTGAGTGGAGTTAGAAATACTTGGTTTTAACCTAAGTATAAGGCTATACAAATTAAACAAATAGTTATGTTGACAGGTAGAAGCTTTGCTATTTATGAGGAGCTGTTTATGAACAGAAAGAAAACTCCAGTGGACATTTATGGAATATTTATCTATTTGATAAATACAATGCACACGGATCCAAGTCTGTTTGTTCTTACAGGATATTTCAGCTGTATTTCATGAAGTCCGATTGTACTCATAGAGTGTTATGTAGCAGCTATAAGAAATGAAGGAATGCAGAAAACTGGTTAGGAGAGATCATAATAAATTCTGTGTATTCTTATTGAGTGTTTGCTCGTTTTCTCCAAACTGTGGTACAGATTTAATGAAACCATGTTAAATATTTGTACATATCATCTAACTGTGCAGTGAAGGACTGTGCTGAGATGGAAAAAGCAAGTGCTTATTGCAAAAGCTTCCAAAAAAAAATCACATGGGAAACTAATACCAATATCCCATTCAGCTGAAAAGGTATAATATGAACTTTGGGTTTAGCAGGGTTAAAGTTGAGACCACCGGGCTTAGTATCCTGCTGTTCCCAGTTTTGAATGGGTGCATTGAACTATGAAGTAACAGTTCAAATAAATAAATCGGCTTCTGTTTACTCCATGCAGGATTCTGATTGGGAACCAGGATATGGTTGCAAACAAATGGAGTTACATTTTCTGCATGTTAGCCTGAATATTGCACTGCAGAGCAACAGCCTGTGGGAGGGATGAGATGAGAGATGTAGTTTATGGACAGTAACATTTCCTGCTCAGTGCCTGACTGTGAAGTGCCTGAGGGTGAGAGGGGTTGAGCATGGCCACATGTATTTTCCCCTTTGTGCTCTATCCAGCCAGCCACAAATGTTGATGTAAAATGAACGAGCAGCAAGAAAGCTATGCTTGTAGAGCATACCTTAAGCATGTGTGAATGCTGTTTGTCCAGGGCCAGATGTAAATGGTACATGTGAGCATGTTCAGTTGTCATTTTAGTTAATAACATTCAATATTTTATACGTCTGTTGCCAGGCTTAATACGTATGTGTGGGTATATATTTACGTGGAGGCTATAGGGAAACAGCTAAAAGGTTGCAGCAACTTAGACAAGAAATATTTCCTTGCCTGTTAGCTTCTACACTTCCTAGTTTTCTTATTGCTGCAAGAGTTATACAGGAATCATAGGCCATTTATATGGGGGGAAGAGACAGCCTGTTGAGATGGTTGTGGATCAGTGGAAGAGAAGCTTTGTGACAAGACTTGGGAAATAGAAGAGACGGAAGCTCAAGTAGCGTCAATTGTCAAGTTACTACAAATACTACTGTCACAGTGTCTTCCCGGTTTGTGCTAATCACTATTGTTCTGTTGTCACATCTTCTAAGAGGCATGAGCAGCTAGTTCTGGTTGTTTCGTGAGACTGATCTGGTCATTGTCTGAACCTGGTCTTTGTTTGGAATGCTCCATTTCGGGATAAGGTTCAAGTCAAATGAACACCAGCTGTGAACAACATTCATGTAATCTGCTTCAGATTTGACCTAATCAATGAGTAGATGTGAACACTAAGTTCCTATGGAAGGCTGCAAAGGAGAGCAGGATTATCCCACAGTATGATGTGGTACTGATGAACATGTGTGAAGACAGTCCTGTGTTTCATGTCAGCATTTGCAGGACTCTTATGCTACTCTTATTACAAATGAGAGCGATAAGACCTCACGAATATGTTGCTATTCTTGGAAACAAAGCTTTCTTCTGAGGAGACTGTTTCCTGTCTTTGCAGCCAGGAAAAGAACATCTGACAAGGCTTTTTGCAAATGGAGCTGAGAAAATCAAGGAGGAAAAGAAGTAATGTTCCCTAATTTCCGTCTCTGGTTTGCTTTATCGCTGGCCATTATTTTAGGAGTCACTTGTAACAAAAATGGAGATAGAGTTTGAATTGGAGGAGGAGGTAGTAGTTCCTGGGAGTGTGTTTATATTGACTATCAATGTGAGCTGAGAGTGACAGTTACAGAAGTCAAATTGTAACTGTTTTTTCACTGTGTTACATGATCTAGTTTGAAAACAGAAATGAGAATGTAGCAGCCTTGTCATAGATCTCTTTTCTGAATGTTCTTAAATAGGATGTTGTCAAATGCAACATATGCTGTGCATAAAAACTGTATTTTTCTGACTAGTTATAATATAAACAGACTGTAGATGTGTAAGTCTCAAGTTTAACCATGTAATCAATTGCTCTTTACTTCCTTAAGAAAAACCAAGTCTGTCTTGTTTCAGCCTTTCTCAAACCAGTTCACATAGTCTGTTTTTGATTCAGCATTGAAGCAGCCTGGTTGTCATACTTTTAGTCTACTTGCTTCAGGTACTTCTTTTATTTAAAACTGCCCAGGAATTCCTTAGCAGAACTGTTGGACTGTATTGTCCTTTAGGAGATGCATTTAACTACATCTTGCTTTTCTATTGCTCCTCTAAAAGGTTAGAAAGATGAGAGACATATTCTAACAAGCTTTTATTTTCTGCTCCCAGAGCTGTGGGGCTGTGTAAGTTTTGCAGAACTATCCCACTGCTGCTTACTGTAATGGTGTTGGCAGTGACAGGCGCTGGATTGTAGGTACCTCACTCGCTGCTTGCAGTGTTTTGATCAACACAAGTGAAATCAGAGCCGAACAAAAGTCAATGAGAGTTTTGTCATTGATTGCACAGCAGCCAGGATTTCTTCCCAGCTGTTTCAAGCACAGCGTGGTAATGAGGGGAGCACACCCATTGGTATGGCTGGATTTAAAAGGGGAAAAACTCACACGTACAGTGGGTCTTTATGTGGATTTCCTGTTCTTCCTAAAACTTTTCTTCCTTTACTGTAGCTGAGTATTCCTTGAGCTGGTAGGTTTTTAGAATATAATGCCCAGAGGCATCATAAAGCAACTTACTGCTGTGCTGAAAATCCCTCAACTCTTAACTTTCATAAGGCTGAAAGACATTTGCTGTTTAAGAAGATTGTAAAGGAAATGAGTTTGCGGAAGTTGAAGATAGTTACAGGGTCTGAGGAAACTGGCGGCTTCCTGTATGACTTTGAGCAGATCACTTAACCGTGCTGTCTCTATTTTCTTACCCGTAAGATGGGGTAGTGAAGAAATACAGAGAGTTGGAACATCCCACTTAGTTGCTTTATATACAAATGGATTTTCGGAAAGCAGAAATCCTGCTTTGAGGGCAATAGGTTTATAAAAGCAGAAGTGCTCTCAGTACATATTACATGTGTTATCATGTGTAGCTTTATCTCATAATGGGGATAGATATGGGCTAACACAATGAGAATGGGGGGCAATAAATTTAGGAACTAGTTGAACTAAAAAGGACAATATTGCACTGAAACCTCCAAATTGGGATGCACCTGTATTTGTCAGACTGTCTCTTGGCATCAGTTCCTCGCTTTCGCTATTAAATAATCTTCAGTAATGTCCATTTCACATCCCAGTGCTCCATTTCTGTAAAAGGTCTTTTCTTTTACAAAAAGAGAGGGGAGGAAAAAGGAAAATATGGCAAAATCTGATGAAGATGCAGCTGCACTGCTCATGCTTTCTGCTTCTCTCATACGTACTTCCAGCAGCTTGTAGGGTTTATTTTACAGGGAAGACAAATTTGGAAATAAGAGAGCAAAATTAAAATTACATTATTAACTACAAAGTGGTTTAAAAATATGAGTTTGGGATAGTCCTGCTATCTGATATGGCTTTGATTCCAGGTTCATCCTTCATCCCATATTCAATTGTGCTCTGTTAAATTAACCTGACATGTTGTTTTACTGCAGTTTATGGGTCGCTTGACAGTACTAGGTTCCATGCAGGCCAGCTGTTCCCAAATGAAGTCCCTTCCTACACTCCAGCAAAATCAGAGCCGGTGAAGAGGGGAGCACACAAACAAAAGCAGGGGGAGGCAGGAAATGCACTGTGAAGACAGCCAAGTCATTTTACTTGCAGCTTCACTGCTAAAAGACTTTCATGAATTCCATGCTCATTAGCAAAACAATGAAAAATGTAGTGTTAAATTACAGTTGGTTCTTGGGACTGGTGTTTGGTGCTCCTTGGGACTGGTTTCCTAAACTCTAAGCCTGAAATGAGGAGTGTTTCAAAGCCCCCCGGCGAGGAAGACACAGAGTCTGTCGCATGCAGAGTTGAAAGGAAGCAGGGAGCTGCAAAATAACTGAAATAGATTTGGAGCCTTTCCCCACCGCCCCAGCAGTTTTACAGTTAGGTCTGTTTAAATTTAATGCTCTCATGTGGTGACTGAGTTCTTGGAGAAGCCAGAAAGGGGATGAACTGCACAAGTACCATCTGGGTGTATGGCAAAAGGTGTCTGCACCCAGCCGTAGCAGTGCCAGGCTGTGTGCTCCTGCACGCTCTCCCTCCTCAGTAGGCAGGAGCAGAGCCAGAGCTGAGCATGGCACGTGCCTGGAATTAAAAACATCACTGCCATTGTGCCTCTCTTCTCTGCTTTGTGCAGAGATAGACACTGTCCAGAAAGTTGAAGCTATAGAGTGCCTGTATCTTCAACTGTATGTGAGCATCCGTCCCTAACAGCCAATGTTTGGGACTACATGCAGTAGTATCCAGAGGACACTGGGGGTGGGTGTCTGTTCTCGCAGGCAAGTTGAAGGTGGTTGTGATTTTTAAGGCAATACAAGTCTGTTGGGTGTGGTGTGACAGAGAACTGCAGGTTTGGGGCTTTTTGCTGATGTGCCTCATTGAGCCAGCTGGGAAATGTCACTGGGGTGTTTGCTCGGGAAACCTGCCTCTGATACGAAAGTACCAGGGGAATTTTTCCTCTGATAGGAAAAGTCTGTAATGGAAGATGCAGGAAACTGAGTACCTGCCAATTAAGAAGTGCTTGCAGGTACATTCCTTGTTTTGGCAGTTTGTGGCAGGCTACTATTAAGTTGGAGCTGATCTACCCTAGCAGACTGGTGATAATCATTTTGCTTAAGATACATCTAATGTCTGACTATATGTGGGTTTGAGAATGTGTGAATGCTACAGTGTTCCAGGGGGATTATCTGGCAATATCAGATCTTAATTTTTCAAGTTTACTGCGTGAAGCCATACCTGTATTTGAATATAGCATCCTGATTGCCAGTAAATAATAGGACTTTCTGCTGTAGGCATCTCTCTTCTTCTTTGTAGTTTGTCTTAGTATTTATTTTACAAGGTGGTTTGTTAGGGGAGTAACCTATTCTAGAGGTCAGTTGGGGGCTGCATTAACCTTCCTATTTAGAGCTGAGTCATTGACTTATGTGGCAATCTTGAATCGCTTACCCCAAGGAAAAGTGAGGCACATGGAAGATAGGGGTTAATATCTACTGCATGCTAGATTCTCTGATGAAGAGCATGGTGTAAGGGCTAAAAACTGTTATTTAAATCAACAGCAATTAAGAGTCTTGCTCTAAAAAGCAAGTCAGGAGAAGTTCCTTGTCATTTATGATGGAACTGGCATATATAGTGCACACATATGCACCCCCACTGTGTGGGGATAGGAGGGTTTGGGGGGGGCAATGGACACCCCACAGAATTGAGCACCTCTCAAGAGAAATGAGTAGCTGGCCTTGCATGTGCAGCCAGTGATGAGGAAGAAGAAGGTTTTATGTTGAGTCTGAATGAAAATCAGGAGCAACATCAGTTGTCAGAATGTGCCAATCAAGGGCATCTTGGTAAATGCCATGTGAAGAAAGATTTTAATTTGGCACTCGCTTTCAGAGACCAAAGAAACAGTCTTCAGACGAAAGTGCTTCAGATTTTGTGGTATGGGAAACCAGTAATTACGAGATACAGTGAACAATGCAAGGTAGAATTGCTAAAGGGATTAATTAGCCTTAGTCTAACTAACCATTATAATGGATGCAAATATACATCTGCAGCCTGCTGAGACATCAGATACTCATCATACACCTGCTCAATTCACCAGCGTTGCAGAACACAGCTGCCAGAAGCATTTCTGCTTGTTTTCTGCAACTCAAGTGTAATTGGCTGTTTGTTCTTTTGTCATTCAAAATGTTTGCTTCTTCTCTTTTTCTGAACAGCACTTCCACGATGGCAGAAAGGCACAACAGCATATTGAAACTTGCTGGAAACAACTTGAAGCAGTAAGTGGAAACTTCCTTAGATAGCGATTTTAAGTCATTTTTATACTATTTTCATGGAGATGGTTCCAAATGTTATATTTGGAATGGCAAGGGTGTATGGATAAGAACTGTAGAAATGGGATATTTAAAACTCCACTGTCTTAAATACACTGGTAGACGCAAAAAAGCTTGGTTTAATAGCACATTTGGCTTTCTGTGGGATTTATGTCTATCGTGAGTAGCATTTCATTTGATATGACTTGAAAAGTGTGCTAAGCATTGCTGGAAATGTGGAGTCCCTGAGGGTGCTGTTTAGCTGTAAGCTGAATAGCTTCATACTGCGTGAGGAAATGGAACGAGACCATCTCTTGAGATGCTGTTTCTCAAAAGTAAATACATTGGAATTGTCATTCATATGATGAATAAAAAGAGAGACTGTAAGTGGAGGGAAGGATAAAGAAAGGGGACATCAGAAACCAAAAGTCTGACTTGTAAGTGTATGGATCTTATTAACTCCCTTGTGCATTATAAGAATGAGGGAGTTAAGTGTAGGGAGGAAGTGATCTTGCCTACAAGAGCAGAAGAAATGCCACCAGGGAAAAACATATAATACTAATGATGCTGGTAGAATTAAGCAGCCTGAAGAACAGCCTAAACTGACATACAGTTTAGGGGCAGGTATAGATTTCAGGTAGATTTTGGTATTGTGTTTCTTTCCCATAATGAAGGTTTCTATTTTTCCTTTCCAGAGTAAAAGGCGGTTTGAGCGTGATTGCAAAGAAGCTGATCGAGCGCAGCAGTATTTTGAGAAAATGGATGCTGACATCAATGTTACAAAAGCAGATGTTGAAAAGGTAAGCCAAAGGGTGGAGAGGCTGTTTGTAAATAGATTTGATGGGTTTAGCTCCTCACTCCTCCTGGTAGGATAAACCCTCTGGGGCTTAATGCTTCATGTACAGTCTGTAGGGTAATTAAAAATAGGGAGATCTTTGCAGAGACCTTGATTTGCATAAAAATTATAAATGGACACAGTCAGTTTTCTTCAGTAGGTGATATCCAAGTTTAGCTGTCGTGGCTCTGAATGAGTTTATGCAGAATAAGCTTTGTGTAATCCCAGATTGTGACACAGTTGATTTTGGGGGCTCTCTGGGGGGTTCTTGCAGTTACCACACATTGTCGATTGCTCTGATCCAGGTAGAAGTGAGCTGCCTTTTGAGCAATGCTTTGAAGATGTCCTGATGTCACTGGTTGCAATGAAGTGTGACCAGGATTGTTGTTCCTGGTGCTAGGTTCACAGCAGGACGCATTTTGATGTTATGCAGAATCCTGGAATTCATGCTTGTCACAGATGGCATGTAGCTTTTTATTTCTTAGTTGCTGCCTGGTTGCAGAGTCATTTGTGGCTTTTATACATTAAAATGGTGCTTAATATTAAGCATGTATTGCTGTTTCAGCATGTATGTCTTGAAATATTTTCTTTCCTTAGTTTTATTCAGGATTGGATATGCAGAAGGATGCTTAAAGTTTAAGTATTGAAGTCCAGTGATGTACTTTGTAACTGAAGGAAACAATGGAGAGAAAGTGTGCTTAAATTGGTTCTCCTTGGTGTTATGCATCTGCTCAGAAGATGCAGTAAGGTTGATCAGGAGTACCACATTACAATATGTAAGGGCCGTTTTGTAGTGAGTCATATAGGTAGAAAATAGCCAGAACGTTTGAAAAGGTTTGTTTCTTAAGAAAAGCCAAGGAAAAAAAGCTGAAGCTTAAAATATACCGAAGTGTTTTGTTGCAGGGATAGGAAAGGAAACTGAATTATAGGTAAGGAATCTGTTCCAGTCCAAGATAGCCCCTGTAAAATGCAGCTTTAGCTCTTCAAGAGTTGTTTTTCATTCTGTTCTCAGTTAATTCCATCCTGGGAAGCTATCAAATACAAATTTTTCTATACATCTATGTGATCTTAAGATGCTTCTAGTACACTGAGCATCCAGGAGGTAGCAGATAGCATCAAGGATGCTGTTAAAAATGAGGACAGTAAATGAATAAGCAGCTCAGAAAACATCCCCAAAGTGCTATTGCACATCAAAGGAAAAAAATACCACTGTGGTCTTGTAATTTGCTTAGCTATTAGTTGTAAATTCACCATGCAGATTTGATCCTTTGTTGCCTTCTGGATTTACCGGGACACTTCACAGATGAATGCCGGCTTGTTACAGATATAACACCACATGTGGGTTTTTCTGAGAGAGGAGGATCATCTCTGCTTTATCTGTATAAAGTGGTTTTAGAATACAGGGGTTTTTTATAGATAAAATTAGGACTTGCCCTAGATTCTTTTTCAAAGCTGAGGCCATGTCAAAGGGACGCAGAGACATGAAACAAAAGAGGCCTGAGTTTCCTTAGTTCTACATCCCTTTGTAAACCTTACCTTTCCGGTAAGAGTGAAAGGCTGTGCATTAGCAATCTGATAGCATTAAGTAAATTCTGGGAATCAATCCCTACACTGGGGGGGGGCTTCCCTTCTAAATTTCTCTAGCTTTTTTATTATATACATTTGTTAGTTATTGTGAAATGAGGCTTAGTGGTATCTCTTGCAGTTTCGTGTGTTGGCTAATCTCAGGAGAAGACAATGGTCGACTTTCCCATCAGCGGGGTAGATGGAGAAGGAAAAGGTTATCAAAACGAGTGGAATGTGAAATAATATTACTGAACAGAGAGAACAGTGTTTTCCAAGTGCATGTGTTAGGCCGGGTTCATCCATGTCAGGCTGTGAATAATGCGCTTTCTTTGCTTCCCTCTGCCCGTGTGACTGGACTCTGACATAACTCCCCAGTGCAGAATAGGACATTGTTGGACCCAGCGCCGCTGCCAGGGCAGCGCTCACCAGCTCGCTCCAGGGACATGCAGAAGCTGCTCAACTTCCAATGAAGCAATCTGATGACTTTCACCTCCTCCTTCTATTGCAGAGGTTCTGATTTCTCTTGCCCCTTATGGGTTGGCTGCTGCACTCCTGCTCTCAAAAGCTCCCAGAACTCTGTCTGGCCAGGAAAGCAGACAGTTTGGCTGTGTTCAGAGCCAGTGCTATTCACTTTGGCGGAACAAGGCGCTCTTCAAGCAGTGGAATCAGTTGCCCTCATTTCTGCAGCTTGAGATTGACACCTTGGCTACTTTAGCTTGTACCTGCAAACATGAGCAGACACTAGAGCTGTTTTTTTGCATCTTGCATTATAGAGTAATGGAATTAAAATTCGGCAGTGATCACAATGACTCATACAATCGAAAGAATATATAGCAGCAATTCCCTAATGCACTTAAAGTTAGGCTGTATGAGGCTCTGAAGTGCTGAAGTCTCCCAATATTTCAGTCCTTGTAGCCTTTGACAGATGCAGCAGCAAATGCTATGACAGAGCTGTGAGCTACCAGCACTTATTATAGTCTTGCCTAAGGGACAACTCTTGGTATTACAGTTTGTTCCTCTGCCACTCGTCTGCTTACTCCTAGCAAACTGTGACTTTCTTCCTTATTTCTCCAGGACTGTTTTGTGCATGGCCTCAGCTGTGTGCTTAGAGGCAGGGCTGGATATGGAATATGGGTCCAGACTGTTCCTGTAGGACCATCTCGGACTCAGTTTGCAGAGGGCACATGCCTTGTGTGCTGCTTCTGTGGCCAGGATGGGCTCAGTCATCTTCGCAGCCAGCCAGTCTGGTTGTTGATCTCTGTGAGAGCAGGGTTGAGTTTTGTTTCCTCCAATCTCCTTTTTTGGTGGCAGGAACATGGAGCAAAGGCTGTGTTCAGTCTCTGCAATGGTTGCAGTCTTTATGCAGGAGTCACAGGAGAGTGAATTTGGGCCCCTGAGCTCCTTTCCTCGGTTTGCTTGAACCTCTTAAATCACTGGCAGCTGATGTTCGCAGAGAGATATTGAACTGCAACAGAAGGTGCTGGTTTTGTCAGTTCAGTTTAGCAAAGTCTGGGTAGGAACTTACTGGGTCACAGAAAGCTGTACTGTGAAAATAGCCTCATAAACGTAAGTAAAGGCTTAGTAAATAGCAAGTTGCTGATGCCAGTACTGGGAAGCCTCGTAGGTATCACCGTAAGCTTCAGCGTCACTTGAATCGTGGTGGGATGTGAGCTTTAAAGCTGTTCTCATTCAAAAACCACAGTGGAGCTGCTTCAGTTTTTTGACCATTTGGGGAAGCAGTCTGTGGCTCCAGCACAGAGCTGGTGTACATATAAGGAAGCACACTATTGTTTGTTCCTTCCCTTTAGAGCTGCAATCAATAAAGAGCTGACATCTTTATGGGATAATGTGGTACCCAGCGGTGCCTTTGCAGACTTGTAATAAGGAGGAAAAAAACCCTCGCATCACTCAGCTGGGTTTTCTGAAGGTTTATTTTCAAAGTAGACCTTGACAGAACCTGTTTTTAAAGGGGAAGTGGCTGAGGCCAACCATGGGAGGGGGTGAACGCTTTGCCTCTTGATTTGCACAGCAGTCAAGGGGAAGGACAGCAAGTTTGAAGTACCTGCTTTGCTTTGCTGAAGAGTAGCACAGCTGTATTGGTGGTGTCCTAGGGACTAATTTTGCCAGAAAACAGCTTCAGCTTTGAGCAGTAAAAACTGAGCTGTGCTTGAATTCCCAGAACTGCTGTCCTGAAGTCAGGACTCATCATCTTGTTCTGGTTTTTGTTCCTTTTATGTTAGGAAGGTTCCACTTGAGTGGTATTCAGATAAATGTAGGAGTGGTATGGATTTAGAAAGTAGTAGTAACAGATTTAGAAAGACATAAAATGCAAATTTAACCTTAACTTTTTTAAGTGAAGAAGCTTCAGACATTGCTAAAAAAATGCTAAAAAAACACTGTTTTGTGTTGCTGTGGGGTTTTGATTCATCTTTAGAAAGTCTTTAGCCTGCTCCCAGAAAGGGTGAGCCTGTAGTAAGAACTTTTTCTGGATCCTGTGACATTGAGACATCTTTTCTGGGGCAGTGGGGTTTTCCTTCTGAATTTGCTTTCTTACGTGCTTACAGCAGCTTGAGCTTGTTGCAAGTCGGCTGCTAGTTTGAAATCAAAATTACTCCAAAATTAACCAAACTTCTATCCAAAATTATTATTACAGAATTATCGTTCCATTCCTTCCTCTCTTCTCTGCCCAATCCCATGTCGTATCTAAAAGCAATGAATGGTTCTATTCCTGTGCTGAAATATGTACAAGTTTTAGATGTACTGGCCTTTTTTTGGTTTGTTCTGGTTTTGAAGTGGAAAAATGGAGGGAAATGGAAGTAACCTCAAGCTCATTGCAATCTCTAGCAGCCTCCCCCAGTGCTCTGCAGCTTTCAAATCAGGTTATGCCTGCTCTACCCAAGATTTTTGGAGTCCTAGAATAGTTTAAGATTTGCATAAAGGCATAAAACCTTGTAATACAATACCACAATGACATTAATTCTCTAGTCTGTAAACATAACTGGAGAGAGATGCTGGTGTTTCACACTTGAAGTTTTATTTTCTCCTCTTTTCTTATGCCCATATTCCCTGGGTGCCCTGCATCAATTTCAATGCAATGTAAAGAGTCTGTATCTCCTCCATAGAAGACATGTCCACTTAGATTGCCCTGGGTAGTCATGAGTTGAGTCACTGGCGAAGTCTTACTGATCACATGTAGAAATACTGCTACCTGGAAACCGGAATAAGCTGACCTTCTTGCCTGTGCAAACACTGTCAAGTGGTAAACTGCTTTTCCAGCCTGCAGGCTGCTGCACTGCAGGACACAAATCTCCTCATTGAGAGTTTACAAGTCCTTACAGTGAAGGTTGCATTCAGCTGTTTTAACTTGAGCTCTGCAGAAAGCTCTGATCTGTGTTTCAGCCCTGTCCTGCAATACATCATTTGCAGCATACTTTGTTGGAGCAGCAGTCAGGTCACAAAGGAGCTGCATGCAGCGTGCATCACCGGAACCCCACAGACAAACCACAGAGGAGGATCTCCAGCTTAGTGCTCTGTTGTTGCAATGTGCATCACTGAGGTTTAGTCAGTGAAGACTGACTATCAGCAGTAAACTCTGGAGCATAACCTGAGATTGTGGGTGCTTGTCTTCTGCAGACCAGAACTACTTAACAGGCCTAGTTTCTCAGGAGGTGCAGAGCCATCTGCCCAGTGACAGTGGGATTTGTTATATCCTGTCTTCTCCCCACCTTGAGGCACCTTCTGGAATAATGAACTTCTCAGCATTTGGAAAATGTAGTGCCATGTAGAGGTAATGTTAGAATGTGGACAAGCTCCATGGTGTTTGTGCCATTAGGATGGCAAATACTGCAGTGAATGGTTCCAGAGGCTTTGGTTTCCTATATTGTGCTATGACTTTATAAAGTGCAGCAGCAGTGCTCAGTGAAACACCGAGGCAAGCTGCATAAGGCTCAGTACTGACATAGTGCAGGAGGGCCTGGCCTGTGCATTTCTTACTTGGGAGTTAGCTATTGCATAAGATTTTCCCATTCTTTGTGTGCTGGTGTGAGTTTTACATACTTCGATTAGGCAGCTGCTTTCACCTCACAGATGGAACTGTATCAACCCTTCTGTCTTTGCTTGTGACGCGAGTCAAATCTCCCATCAATTCAAGTGCAGTCTTTTCTTGGTAATGTGATGTAAGGCCATTAGATTCACACTAATGTTACTCCTCTGGGTTATGCAGACCCCGAGCTCCTTCCTGAACTGCTTCCTTCCTAATGGATGATGCAGTGTGTGAACGCTGGAAGTCCCTCAGGACAGTAATTTGGATTTCTGGAAGAGAGAGCCTTGTTTACAACCTGCTGTCTGTGACATTCTGCATATAGCAGCTGTTTCCCTTTTGGAATCATGACTGATGGAAGTATGTTGATTTCTAGACAATAAGGAGTTAATGGCTGCAGCAGAGTGGCTGGAAAACTTAATAAATACCCATATGTATCCCCTGCATACACTGTGTTTGGTGTTAAGAGATCAAGGAACAGAAGTAACAGTGTAAGATAGAAATCCATCTGAGTTTGTAATTCCTCTTAGCAGTACTCTTCTGCAGTAATGCTCTCCCTAGCAATCTGAGTTTTGTACCAATACAACTCTGTTGGGAGGTAAACTGCTGAATGAGCAAACAAGTTAGGGAGGAAAAGGGGTGTGGAGGAGAGGCTTAAGAGCAATTTTGAATTAAGGATCAACTGCAGCTTGAATCCAGGTAGACAATATCCACCGCTTGCCCCACATCAGCCGAGGAAGTGACTTTGTAGATGATCAGGTTTGTCAAGCCCGATTTGCCCTCTGCTGAGTCTGTGCTGGCTTTTCCCAATCATGTGCTTGATTTGACTTGTTACAGCCACAGGAGGATTTGTTCCATAACTTTCCCAGGGTCAAGAGTCCCTTAAAGAGTGAGACTGATGTGCCTATAGTTTCCTGGATCTTCCTTTAAGCCCTTCTTGTAGATGGGGGTGACCTTCACCTTTTTCCAGTCTTCTGGGACGTCCCCCATCTCCATTCTCCATAATCTTTTGTGAAGTTACGGTCTCGCAATGACATTAGGCAGCTCTCTTTAACACCCTTAGGTGGATATGGTCAGGACCCATCAATTTGTAGAGGTCAAGCTTCTAATAACAGTTCACATACCAACTCTTCATTCACTGATGGCGAATCTGTGTTTGCATCAGTCTATATTTGTGTTCCCAAGGCCTGGGGCTCAGCAGTGCTCACAGGGACAGAGGCAAAGAAGTGTTGAGAACCTCTGCCTTTCCAGCATTGATGGTGATCAATTCCTCTCTCCTGTTTAACAGTGGCAAATATTTTCCTTCTGTTTCTGCTTGGTAACTGTAACTGAAGATGTAACTGAAGACCTCTTTCCTTAGTTTTGACACCTATGGCCAATTTCAATTGGAGCTGAACTTCTGTTTTTCTGACTGCATCTCTACATGCAGTGAACTTGTAGTTCTCGATGGGTATTTGTCTATGTTTCCATCTCTGTTCTTCTCTTCTGGTTTTGAGCAAACTCAGAAGCTTGCTGTTAAGTCAAGGGAATCTCTTGGTCCACAGTGTGCTGTACCCATAAAGTCAGGCTTTAATGCTAACAAATTCATACGAGTAACTTCGACCCTGATGATCCACTCTGCACTGGTTGTGTTTGTAAATTCTTTCTTGGAGAGAGATGACTAGAGCTGTGCCCAGTATTCAAAGTATGAGCTAAGCCATCTATTACACATACAGTCCTGAAATAATTTCCATTGTTTATTCAAGAAAAAATTTCCATTATTTATATTCAACACTTACATTTATACACCACAGAATTGAATTGCCTCTGTAGTACAACTAAACAGATCTCCAGAAATCATTTAAACCACTGCTGTGACCTCCCTCAAGTCCACATAGCCTCTGATCTCCCCCTGAACACCACCTTCTTTTGTAATAAACTAGGCTTTTCGTGGGTATCCTCATGGAACTGCATTGCTCCAAGCTGGATGTTAGCAGGAATTTACAGTTTGGTCACCCAGAGTTTGGATGTTCAGTATTCATGACATGAGAATGGCAACGCAAGGAGAGAAACATTTTGATTCAAGGCAGTTATTCCACATGGGCCTTGGAGCTGGACACTGAGAGGTGCTTCTCGGGCACGTGTCACGGTGCACATGCTGCTGTTCTCAATTCTTATGTAAAGGTCCTTCTCTTACACAACATTTAGACTGCTCTGAGCACTTTGCAGACCAAATTGAGGTGGTTGGTTGGACGTGATAAAAAAGACAGATACATTTGGTTTATACGTGGAAAATGCAGCCTTGAAATCTGTACAAGGGAGTCTGCGGCAGAACTGAGGTCCAAAGCCAAGAAACTGAAGTCCTGGGCTCATTCACTTAATTACATTTCAAGTAAGCTTTAGCTGTCAGACTCAATTAATCAGCAAGAACCATCATGTTGCAGGACTGGTCCTATGAGTATAGAGCTGACACAGTTAGGGGAGTCCTTGTTGAGCCTTGTGCAACGTGCTTGCTGTGTTACTGTCCCAGCTCCATTAAACTTGGTTGTTTTTCTTGTTAGAGCTTTGTTGGTATTCTGTCCCTTTGATATATCTCTTGTTAGTGTGCACTTCTGTAGTCTGGCAGAATTACGTGCAATGCAACTGCACTAGATAACAGTTCCTGTGATGTGTGATGCTTTTCCATCCCCTGCCAGCAGTTCGCTCATTGTATATTATATTCAGCCAGAGGATTTCAGGGATCCGTAGATTCTCAGATTATTTTCTAATGTTAAAAGGATTTTTCTCCTTTGTCTGTTTTGCACCCCTCATTCTATCTCCTTGCTTTCAGGAGAGCAGATTTCCAAACCTTTTTCTGCTTGCCAGTTCAGAGAAACCAAACTGGTTATTGTAAAATAGTAAACAGCGGAGCTCAATTTGGAGGCTATGTAAATGTAAGCCTGAAACCCTGGCTGCGTTTTGAAGTCCATGGCAGAATTCCCACTGTTGTTAATGATTCTGCAAACACTGCCAGCGTTGCTGCTGGTGCCCGCTCGTAACAGAGCGTGGCGATGTGAGGTTTGCATGGAGGGAAGACCAGAGCCTGCAGCTGAAAACTCTGTGAGCAATTGAAAGCATTCCTGAAATTGGTGAAGTGTTTCTGAGTCTGCCTTTATCATTAAGCTATTTTGAAGGGATTGGGTAGCTGAGATGGGGGCAGGGATGACTTTTTTTGTGTTTGCACTTGAAGCTGATCTTGGATTTACCAAAGACAGTTCAATGCTGGCAGGCAGTGGCCTGGCAGTGATGCATCTCACATGGTGTCTGGGTTTAACAAAAAAGGAGGGGTGGGGAAAGAATGGGAGAAAAGAGAGAAGAAAGAAAACTGCACCAGAGTTTTGACTGGAAACTGCCATTCTGGACACGAGCAACTGCTGAGAAGTTGAACTGTTCCACTTAGTGTGGATCAGCTGAATAGCAGCCAAAGCTTTTTTTTTCTGCCCTTTTCAGTTATTCATATCACTCCCACCATAACAGCCTCGAGGAGCTGCATTTTTTTGTCTGTGTAAACCCAGAAGACACTGTGTCTATTGACCCTCTTGCTGTTTCTGGAATGTGTCTTAGAAAATTGTTCTCAGCAAAATATCCTTCATTCTTTTCAGTATTGGAGACTGAAATGGCAGAAATCGTGCTTAAAAATTTCTCCTACTCTTAATCACCAGTTGTCTTTGGTATCAAACTGGATGTAGGGGGAAAATCTGTATGCAAGGTACCTACACAAAGGTATTTCTTAAATACTCATAAGAGGCCGCATGTAATGCAGAGCAGCTTGCTGACATTTCTCACACTTTAAGAGCCCACAGTACCCATCTTAAAGATGGCCAAAGGACTGATTTCAGATCAGTATATAAAGTTTTACTAGTCCTGCATGTTTGCAAGGCCTGTGGAGAATGAGATGACCTTGTTCTTCCTTCCTTTCAACAAAGGAGAGGATCTTTTGTTGCATTCCATGTACCTAGCCTGGGCATTTCTTACCATGGAGTGTTCCAACAGATTGTAGAACATCTGGATCATTGTTTCATGGGTGGTGCTGGAAATGGGAGGTATGCTCAGTCATCCCTGCCCAGTTAAAGGAGAGTGTATGTTGACTGAAAGCTGCCTCTTGCATCTAAAGTCATGGTCTGGTTTAGAGACCAATTATTCCAAAGCCTTTCCAGCTGAAAAAACAAAACTGTTCAAAGCAAATAATGTAACATTAATTCTAAGAAAAAAAAACAACAACCCAAAATTACCTTCTCTGAAGCTCTTTGCATGCACAAGTGAGCAGGAAAGGTGGCAAAAACTTATTCTCTGGAAAGCTCAACTATAAATTACTCCTGAAATAGCTCCTGTGACTCTGTGCGGCTCCAGGCCACTGCTCTGAATGTGAAGCTTCACGTCACCAACCCATTTTTATCAGCCTGTCCTTCAGCAGAGTGCAGGAACCAAGCTATGAAATACAGTTCTGTTACTCTTATCAGCATCACTTTAGTTTTAAGTGACATACTCAAATGAAGTCATCATAAAAAAATTAGCCCTTTTAAAAGTATTTTTAGTTTAAGATCCAAATACCTCATTGGAAAATATTTGAACTGTGTTTGAAGCTTGCCAAATGCATTAAGTGACCTGGAAGAAACAAAGCATCACTGGGGCACTCATAGAAAAATTCTTGGGTTTGGAATGTTCCCAATTTTACTTTCTCATCTTATTTAGGACCAGTTCAGATTGTTTTGGAAACCAAGCATCTACTCCTGTATACAGTTAGCTCCGAGTTCCTTTGCTCATGTCCAGCCAAAGAGCTTGCTCTTGAGTATGAACTCTGATGGCTTCATGTTTGTTGGATCTGCCTGGAAATGTGGAATAATGGATTTCTTGTTTTCCTGCTTCAACAATGGAGTCAAGGGACAAATTCCTGAGTTGCGCTACCCCAGCTGTATGAGTGGGACTGGGCTGGTGCAGAAGCTAGCGCAGACAATGGGCTGCTCTTAGGTAGAGGAAGAGAATGGGCCTCACAAATGGATATTGATCCATAGCAGCTGGGGCTTGAGGGAGGGATTGGCAGCCGAGTGTACGTTACTCTTCAGCTGTCCACCTTGCCATGGCTTTGTTTTGCTGTTCGTGGTACAAAGGCTATCTTGATTTCTGCTCACTAGATGTAGCTATCTATGCGTGTATGGATGATAAAGTTTAATAAGCTATATAGCACTTGGGCAGAAAAAGGATTGATATGGCTTGTTGGAATTTTATTGCAGCACATAAATATATCCTGAAGTGATATATACATCCTTTACAGGAGTTAGTGGGCAGTTTAAACTCCTGGGGAGCAAGCAAAGTCTTTTACCGAGTTTATTTGGTTATAGTCAGTCTTTTCCATTTGGTGCTACTGTTTCATCTCCTGTTACACACTCAGTGCCCAGCATTTTCTAACTGCACTTGAATTATTACCATAGAAAGAATATGAGGGGGATCTGGGAAATTCCTACCGTTGACTGTGCTTGCAAAAGAAAGAGCTGAACTGAGGTGAAATAAATTATTAGGTGAGTTGTGTGAGCTGGACAGATGGGAGTGAAACCTATTTCTTTTCAAATTGAGATTTGAAACCTTCTGGCAGGATTTGTTGCCTTCCAGTTATGATTACTAAAATGTTCCATGATTTGGTATTTCATGGATTTATTGTCAGGAAACTATTGTCTGCTTGGAACAGTTCAAAGACTAACCCCATTCTGAACTGTTTTTAATGGGAGCCCTCTTAAAATACGCTAAAATCATTTAGTTTCTCTGAAACACCCCAAATTAATTTAAATTAAATAAAATAACCCTTTTCTTAAAATGTTTTTTCTGAAATAGAGGAAGTGATTGGAACCCAACACTTTCTGGACATTCACAATTCAAGGCTAGGTTGGCAATGGAGGGTGGGTGCCTGAAAACTGAGTGTGAACTCAGGATAGTTTAGATTTACAAAGCCAAGTCCTGGGCTCACAGCAGTCAATGAGAGAGCTCTCGTTGGAGCAAGCATTTGGTCCCTGGACATGGGGCACATGGACAGGGAGCAGGGTGGGAGCACAGCTCCAGCTGGGTGAATGGGAAGTGGGAAAGAGGGGAGCTTCAGCCAGAGAATGAAGATGTAGGAAGGGAGGAGAAGGAAGAGTCGCTGTATGAAGGCCAACAGCAAGGAAGCAAAAGGCAACTAAAATCAACGGATGGGATAGGCAGTGAGGGAGTAAAGCTGGGCAGTAAAGCAGATAACAGAGGCCTTGGGAAACAGAACTGAAAGGGGAGGAATTTGAATATATGAAAGGGTCACTCAGGGACAGATTGTTCCAGGGAAAGAAGTGAGGTTAATAGCCCAGTGCTCTGCTGTGCTGGGTAGCAAATCATCCGTGTGGGTAAAAATAGGGAGGGAGTTGTGCCTCAGCTGCTCCTCAGGCTCCCCTTTCCTTGTGTGCTCCATGCCAGCGCTGTTCAAGGAAGTGCAAATCAAGGACGTTGCAGAGAGCACAGTGGGAGCCTGAGTTGAGGTGTTTTGTCATGATTATGTGAAATGACACAAAACCATGTCGGTTTCTTGGCACTGACCTTCCCCCAAAATACTGCTAGGCAACAGGTAAGTAGTTTATTAACAAAAAGCAGATGCCATCAAGACTTGTATGCCTGTTAAGTGGGCTAGAAAAGGGGCAAACTTGGGTGTTACATGCAGTATGAACAGAGGTTGTTTGTGGAAACAGTGTGTTGTAAACCAAGAAAAGAACAGCCGCAGTGTGCACACTGCAGGCTTATGCTGGACATAGAATCATAGAGTAGTTTGGGTTGGAAGGGACCTTAAAGCTCATCCAGTTCCAGTCCCCTGCCACAGGCAGGGATACATTCCACTGGACCAGGTTGCTTAAAGCCCCATCCAGTCTGGCCTTGAACACTGCCAGGGATGAGATACAGATCAACTGCTTAAAAAAATCACGAGTAAACCAAAAGCTGAACTGTTCAGAGACCCATATGCTAACGTTCCTGTGCTGTCTACTGGTAAGGATAGTAAGATGAGGAGTAACACAATGCAATCTCTTTCCATGTAGTATAAATTCTGTGTTTCTTTTGGCATTTCTTTAGGCAAGACAGCAGGCCCAGCTGCGACATCAAATGGCAGAAGACAGCAAAGCAGAGTATTCTTCCACTCTACAGAAGTTCAACAGTGAGCAGCATGACCATTACTACACACACATACCACACATCTTCCAGGTAGGGGTCCCTGGCACTGCTCATAAAGTAGCTCATAATCTTTTGGTAAGAATAGAGGGGCATATTGCATATTGCTTCATTTCTATGACCCTGTCTTTTCCTTTTTGGTGATTTTGGTCACTGTTAGCAAATCTTGCATGCAATTTGCCAGCCCAAGAAATTGAGAGTTTGGTAGAATAGGTTGTCCCCTTTTTTTAGACTAGATACCAACTAATCAGTAATAAATGAGGAAGGTGACATTGAATTGGCATAACAGATTACAGTCATTTTTGGAATCCTCACAATCTTGCTCTGTTAAACTCGTGTCCATGCAGCTGGGGAATGAGAGCATTATTTGCATTGTTGGGGCAGGAGTCAGCTGGGCATCATTACATCTGTAAAGCCTCACAGCCCTTTACAACCTGTGTTCACGTCAGACTTCACAGATGTTTAAATATAAACCACAATAATTCTGCAGTAGTGAATGTCAAAGGGTTTAATGTCAATTATGTCTTAGTGGACCTAAAGAAAGACTGTAGAGAGAGAACAAAGCCGTCACATTTACAATGACTGACAGTCTGAGTTTGTGCTTGTCTGAACAAAGGAAGATTAATGTAGTACAGCAGAAGTTCTATATGACTGTTCCATTGTAATGGTTAATGAGCATCAGAAGTGGAAAATACAACCTCTTCAAGGGAGAAAAACTCACATGCTTGTCATCTGATATCAAATGATTGATATTTGCATAGCAAATACACGTTTTCTTATAACTGGACCTCCTAAGTTAAATAGACACCTCCTTTTGCTTCATGGTATTTTCAACCAAGTGTCTTGAGATAACAGCTGCTCTAGTTTGTTCTCAAGTATGTTTAAACCATGAACTTTAAAGGATTCTGGGTAAAAAAAATTGGTTGAAATTGTGAAGTTATTCTTGATATTTGATCTGAATGAAATGCGATGTTTTAGAAAATACAAGAGATGGAGGAAAGAAGAATTGTGAGGATAGGTGAATCCATGAAAACTTTCGCAGAGGTCGACCGCCAAGTGATCCCTATCATTGGGAAATGTCTGGATGAAATAACAAAGGCTGCAGAATCAATTGATCACAAGAATGTAAGTGTTTAGATTCTTGATTTTCATCTTTACTATTGATCACACAATATGGAGACTTAAATCCCGGGTCCAGGCTGCTGCACAGAAACTTTATAGTCATAGAACTAAAACAAAGCACAGCTTCTCATCCCAAGATGCTTTGTCTGAGGCAGGATGTGCTCAGATTATTTCCCAAATCTGCTTAACACCCAGAAATGCTTCTACTGCCACACTTTTTGTTTTTCAACCTATTTTTTTTCCTTCCAGCAATATTTTTAACTTTTACTAGGATAATGCCCTTCTGAAGTGCTGTAATTGGAAATCAGGCTTCTGTGTAGAATAAGGAAGATGGTGGACATAATTCCAGATAACTAATCATCAGTTCTTATTCAGAGGATTCTATCTCTAATAGTCAGAAAACTGAATGCTGCAGAACTGTCTTCATTCCAGTTAGGTTTATAATAGTGGAGGTATTTAAAGTATTGACTACATAAATTATTGCAAACAACTCTCAAAATGTCTGCTTTACTGTGAGATCTCTTTGCTGAGTTGAGGTATGCTAGCAATCTGTAAACGAGCTCTCATAAATCTTGATTTGTGGACATCACTGTGGGAGTAAAAAGAAGCCTTCCTGATAAAAAGGCCGATAAAGAGTTCAGTTGAGCTTCCTGATGTACAGTAACCACAAGGGCAAATGTGTTTTCTATTTTGTTTTCAGAGTGATGTGCTCTCTTTGTAAATGAAGTCTCTGCTTGCTCTTTCAGCCCTTCTCATGGATCACATTAGTGCTTCAAATACAAACAGCATGTGTCTTGCTGGCTGTTCACATTTCCCATACGTCTCTTTCACTGGAATCTTTTCTGAGCTATTCAGTGCTCAGAGCCTGGAGACTGCCATTAATTGGCAGCATAGGCCTGAGGCTGAAGTTCTGAAATTAATCCACTGCTTTCTGCTCAGCAATTGCTCTCACAGAGAGCAGCTTAGGAAAGTAAAGAATCCGAAAATTACCTTTTCAGGGTGGGAGAAGGGGATTTGGGGCACAGATTCCCATGTTAGAACAACATACATACACTTCTGGAGGTACAGCTTTTGGTGCTGAAATCATACTGGGGAGATTCATACCTAAACCTATACTCTGCCTGAATCTTCAAGTGAGTTCTTGGCAAACCACACAAGGCTTAAGCTGGGTATTTGAATGTGAATTTTATGTTCCAATTAGTCTCTCTTGCACACAGACAAGTCAGATTGATGCCTCTTGTGCACCAGTATGACAGTAGAATATGGTGCCTTTGAGCATTGATCTCCTGTAAACACCCTGGTAACAAAAGTGTATTTAACTAAATTTGTAATATTTGAACAATTACAAAGGGTTTAGAAGACTTTGGCTGGAAACCAGTTCTGTCTATAACGGATTATGGTTTTTTAAATATCATCAAGGATTACTTTTTTTATCTCCAGAACAGGAGGTCCTTCTGCTTTATAAAGGTGGTTGTAGGTGCACACAGCAATTTAAAAGCTGCATTTTCTATATTTACATATAACATGCTGCTTTTGTCACTAATGCAGAGTGTTCCAGCAGGACTTTCCCATCTCACCCCTTAACGTTTGAAGAGGCAAGTTTGGGCTCTCTTAGGCTCCCATCAGGAAAGTTTCTCCTTTTCCTGGAAAGATTCAAATTGGAGGTTGTCTCCTTTACTCACTCATCTTTTCAAACTTGAGAAGCTTTGCATAGGAAAAATCAACTGGATCTGTGCTTTAGTCAGCCTTGAAAATGAGGTCAGATTCCAGGAAAGTTGAATTCAAGGACAGCTGGTGATAATACAGCCAGTACAATGGTGAGCAAAACCAAGAGCCTGCTGAGCAGGAAAAGCTTTGTGTGAAACTCTGGCCCACACAGACATGTGTTTCCCAGCTGGGAGGAGATCTCCAGGATCTGATAATCATAAACAAACTTACAGTATCACCAAACTGGCAATGTATAAGGTCTGACACTGTGGCACTGACAGAAGGCAGTGATGCATTTGGTGTTCTTATTTAGCTGTTGGTATTACTTCGGTTTTATTTTCCCTTTTTCTACCCAGCTCTCACATACAGAGCTACTGAAGAAGGGGAGAGATTCAATGAAAGCTCTGCTCTTTGTGCAGTAACTTCAGTTCAGACACCAGGGCGTTAAATGAACAACCACAGCTAATATATATGTATTGGTAAGAAAGGAAAAGTAAGAAATTGGAGGAAACACCAATTCCGGTAACCTACCTCATGTACCAAATGTCAGCTCTGGATGAAAGGATGTAAGAAACTGCAAGTTCAGTTCTGCAGTGTTTTTTACTGTCAGTAGAATATTACCAGCTGATGGTAAAGCATTAACTGCTTAAAAAGGAAAAAGAAAATAAGAGCAGCAGAACTTTGCATTTCACATAGGTATCGTGGAGCTTTTTGATAATGAGTTTTTAGCTTTGGCTAGGTTCATTATAAACACCTGTCTATGAAGGTGTGGGGTTCCAGTGATACACTGTGGTTTCTAGCATGAGAATTGTGTTGTACAATAGTAAGGAAGGATGTATTTGTGTAGGGGCTTTGAAACTGGAAGTGCAGGCTGCTAATAGGCTTCCTTTCCATGGCCAGCTCTGTGTTCCCTCCGTCTGTAGATGCTGCGGGATTCTGGAAGATCACTTTTCTTCCAGGGCCTCTCTTCCACTGGATAGTGTAAGAACCAGAATGATCTATGGGACAGATTTAATACTTCTATGCTTTCTGCAGCTTAAATATTACAAAGCCTCATGTCTGCTTGCAAAACAGCCCATCTTTCAGGCTTATAACTGAATTTGCAACTGTGTTAATAGGATTGCCTTATGCTCTCACTGAAGTGTATAGAATTCCCATAAAACTGTCTGGATTTAGCTGGGAATCCTGGTTAGCCCTGCGTTTTTAATGCCATTATAAATATGCCTCTTTTTCCTGTCCTGTTTCTGACAGCTCTGACAACCCAGAGGTCATGTTGCAAGGGTAAGCTGTAGTGACTGCTAGGTGAACCTGTGCAGAAGGCTCTAGGAGCAGATAAAATTAATTTGTTATGGACTTCCTTTGTTATGGAACTCCTGTTATGGAGTTCCTGTTATGACATTATCTCTGTGATATATAGAGTGTGCTGGTTATTTTTAACTCCATTGTAGTGGAAGGATGTTTTGGCTAAATGGAAGGAACACTAAAATTAAGAGGAAAAAATGAAAAGCTCCATAGGATAAAATACCAATAGGCTATTTTATATAACACTGTGTATGATTATAGTTTCTTTTCTTCTTTCTTCAGCTTGCTTTCATGGCTGTTATTAAAATCTCTCCAAATGTTTAGATCTCAGGAAGTTTTAGTGTCAAACTAGGATGAAATAATGGAAAGTGTTGTTCTACCTCCCTAAAAGCTGTGTATGAGTTTCACAGTGTGCTTGACAGGTTGAGGATCTTAAACCTTCATTTCCTTCGTAATCCCATGAAGACTTTGGCAAAGCTTTTGGTGTCTGTGTTTTGCTCAATGGAGCCTGGCCTCGGGATATGTTTATATCCCACTAGATTCCTCATGAATAGCGTTTTACCTACGGCCAGGAGCAGAATCTGTGAGATGCCCTCAAAGAAACAAGCTCATCTTTTTTATCTGAACAGGGTGGTGATGCTCCTCTAGAGATTTGTGTGCTGTGGCACAGCTTTTCTAAGGATCTTGGAAGTAAACTGTTAGAGCTGTATAACATAAAAAGCTCTCTTCCCAAGAAGTCAAGTAGATGAGAAGTATATTAAAGTATCTTTGGTGAGTCCATTAGACTTAAATGCATTTGGCAAGCTGAGGTCTGAATTTGCGTTTATGTGTAATTGTTTGTAGACCTGAAAAATGCTGTGTATTGTTCTTGCCTTGATTTACCTTTTTTTTCCCTGTCAAAAAAAGGAGCAAACCCACTATACACAGTATACATCAAGTATGTGTCTGGCTTGCATCTAGCACTCCTAGTAGGTGCCAAAGGGAACATGGCTTTACTGACAGTGCCTGGAGTTCCAAGGTGCTGGACTGCTCAGTTGTTAGGTAAAGTCTGTGAGAGAAACTCCTGCCATTAACTGCAGCTGAGTTCTCAAACACCAGCTTGTCACTCTGTGGCAGTGTGATCACTCAGGAGCTGGGATTGGGATTTTCCACTGGTTTGCTTACAGCTGCGTGCCCAACAGTTCTATACCTTAAATCTTTGTTGTGAGTCACTTAAGCTTTATCTGTTCATTTTCTGAAGTTGGATTGCATTTCTAGTCAATAGAGTTAATAATAAGCTCTTAGTAATTTTCACCAGTAGACATGAAAAAACCCTTTAGAGATGTTTGTGTCAGAATTTTTTGTGTTTGTGTTGGGAATGAAACAAGGGGAATGAAACCGTTGCTGGGTTGTGGTCAGGCTCAGGGGTTGTACAGCTCAGTGGAAGGTTGGAGAGAGGAGACCCGAGTTCATTCCTTCTAAGCATCACCTTTATTTAACTACAATGACCTGTCTTTAATGATAGTTATGTGTTAAATATTTTCCTAAATAGGCCATATTCCTCTGCTTCTTATTTGTTGATATTCTGGGTAATGACTGGTCCCAGCAATACCTTTGCAAAATGGACTAGAGTTTCATAAGGGGAATGATGGACTAGCTTAAACTAAAGCTCACCTGCTTTACTTCCATGGATAGTTGTTTATTTAGAGATCTGTTATGAAACTGAGCTTGCAGCCTTTTATGTTCTGACTGGCATAGGTTGGAAACTGTCTGGGGTAGTGGTTGTGTTCTTGATGGCATTTCTCACTTGTGTGGGAGTGTTAAATTTTACACATTAGGGTGCCTTGTTTTGGTAGGATGCTGCGCTCTGCCTGGGTTAGCTTTTCTTAAAGCACATCATGGTAGTCAAAATAGGTCCAAGAAAAGTGCCCTGATCTTGGAGCAGAAGATGAAGAGCCCTGTATTGATCCTGCGCTCCAGGAGTAAGACTGATCACTGTGAGGCCCAGTTGCCGCACAAACTTCTGTGTCCTTGTACTGTTTCTGTGCCACCAATGTGATGACAGCAGTCACCTGAGGTGTTCACGCTTGTTCTGGATCTGTCCCATTCCAGGATTCCCAGCTGGTAATAGAAGCCTTTAAATCAGGGTTTGAGCCCCCAGGAGACGTTGACTTTGAGGATTTCACGCAGCCGATGAAGCGGACTGTCTCGGAATCCAGCCTTTCCAACTCCAGAGCGGATGGGAAGTCTGAGCCGAAGTTTGGTGGCAAATCCAAGGGCAAGTTATGGCCATTCATCAAGAAAAATAAGGTACTGAATTGCAAACCTGAGCTTGATACTAGTATGTGTATAGTCAATAACTTCTGTCTTGTGTAGTAACCCTGGCAGTTATGGTTTTTAAAGAGAATTCTAGACTCAGAAAGTAAATAACTGATGTCTTAATATGGTGTTTGCTGTAGTCTCTGGTTTCTTTATATCTTTAATTTTTTTCTTCTTGTAGAATTTCTTTAATTATGTTGCAGTTTTTATATTAATTTAACTTTAGTTGTCACGTCTCTGCCATGGTCCATTTCTGTTCCTAACTCGGAGAAGGACTTGTATACCACTTACCTAGTGCCATGTGTGCCAACTAACCTTGTTTTGGGAAGCTTTAATGTGGCATTACTGTTTTGACACTTCTAAAACTCTCCTTAGCTTTTCATTTGCGTTATCTTTTCAGTCTGTGCACTGGGTTCAGTTGGGTGGCTGGGAACAAGGAATTGTTACGATTCATTCTTAAAGCACAACTAATGGAGCATAACTAAACTGAGCAGTTGACTTTTTAAAGGACCATATTAACTTATGTATCCATTAAACCTTTTTCATTTCACTGTCATATTTTACACCATAATGCATGGCAGCATTTATCTGGGGTTACCAGAACGTCTCAGGGTGAATGGACTGAATCAATTTTCAAGTAACACTGGTGGAAGCCCAGAGTAGCTTCATTGTTTGGATCTCGCCCTTGCTCTGAGCCTTACCAAGCCACTTCTAATTACAGTCAAAAAGTCTGCCTGTTTGAATGGGTCATTCCTGTTGTGCTGGTATAAGAGAGAACTCTGCTTTCTGGGGCTTACATCAGTGTAGCCAGAACCAAAACCCAGGACTAGCTCCTGAGCAAATTCATAGAATCATTTGTGAAAGTGAAGTGTGATGCACACATTGCTGAGGTATGATTTGGAAGCAGGAAGGAATGTGGTTTGTTGTTTTCCAGATAATAGAAACGCTACTGGGCACTAAGGTACCTTCCTTATCTGATCCATTTAAATTCAGGTATTTGAAAGCTCTATCCATATGCATTATTCTGAGCTGTCCACAGAGCAGAACAGGGCAGTTTATGGGGATAGCACTGCATGGAAGAGTCTGCATGAGCTTCCTGTCAAAATACTTCTGCGTTACTCTTCTGTTGCATCACTTACTAAAACTTTCATTTATCGCATTCTTCATTTAACACAACTTTAAATACTGCTTTCCCCCCTCTTTTGAACCATGGCCTTTAAAATTTAATTATTTAATTGTTTTTTTCTCTGGATTTCAAATATTGGTTTTGATGCTTATTTTCGTTTTGTGTTTTATCCTTTTATTTTGGTTTTTATTCTATCACTTCTCCATCTCTTATACGTAGCTTATGTCCCTTTTAACATCCCCCCATCAGCCCCCTCCTCCTCCCCCTGCCTCTGCCTCACCCTCTGCTGTTCCCAACGGCCCCCAGTCTCCCAAGCAGCAAAAGGAACCCCTCTCCCATCGCTTCAACGAGTTCATGACCTCCAAACCCAAAATCCACTGCTTCAGGAGCCTAAAGCGTGGGGTAAGTTCTCCTCTGGATACCTCTCTCTCTTTTTCTTTCTCCTTTCTTTCTTTCTTGCGCTTTTATTGCACGTTCTGTTATGTAAAAACTTGTTTTGTTTTGTGAATGAATCCATTGTGTTTTATCATAACATGCAGACAAATCCAAGAAATCCCAACCTATAAAGCCATCTTTAGTCAAAACCCCCACAGTGAAACCACAAAAAGTACAGTTGCTGATGGAAATGACCCATTTGGGTTTTTGGAGGAGGAGGGATTGTCCAAAGTAAGGAAGGAAGAGCTAAACATTAAGTGATATTCATGTAGAAGTCGAAGTCATTAATTTGGTAGACCTGTGTATGTCTGGCAGAGTAGGTGTGGAGGAGCAGCTTTCTGAGGTTTACTCTCATCCTGATGCTGCATGTTGTCTGCCTTAATGTGAGAAGTTTTCCTCTTTGCAGGGTGGATTCAGAAGGGTAAGAGTAAATGAGGGAATACTTCTTCCAACTGCAGTTGGTGCAAATTGGAGCATTTCCTTGAAATGATCTGACACCTCTTGCTGCAGTAGTAGGAAGATGACTCCCCTGTATTTTATGGCCATGTATGCTTCTGTGAGCAACTTCTGATCCACACACTTGGTGTCAGCTCATGCTTCGAGTGCTGCAATGTTAGCTTGCTTAGTCAGTCTGAGTCTTATGATAAGATGTGAAAGATGAACTGATTCTAGGTGATAATAAATTGTTCATATGGTACACATATATTGTAACCCAGGTCTACATGTGGGTGGAGATTGGAGGGGGGACCAAATTTAACGTTCCCTGAAGCTATCTCCATTGCAGTTGGCTCTAAATCTTTGGGGCTGACACTTCTCAAGGACCTTAAGCGCATCCTATAGCGTGAGTTTGAACAAGAAAGGAAGGTTGGAGTTGATTCCTGTAGAGAGCCAAAGAAATCCTGCTTCTCAGCAAGTGTGTCACGTCTGCCTTTGGGCCTCCTTGAGCAGCCAGCAGGTTAAACAGTTTTAAAAGTGCCCATGAAAAAGCTGAATTCCTGCCATGCTCTTTAAACTCTTTTTCTAATTGGGTTTAAATGCTTTTTTTTCCCCCCACAGTTTTTATTCTTGACCCTTTGAGTACCAATGAACTATCTTTGCTGAAGTACAAAGTTGAAAACCTTGTAATAGCCAGTAACAGCTGCAAACAGTGGAGGAAAGACATTAACTGAGAGTTCAATAAACTTTGTGATGAATCATAGCAAAGCCAGGGAGAAAAAGTCAAGTTCCATGGTCCTTCCCTGTGCACATTAGCATGCAGAATTGTAGGCCAGAACGTACTTTTTCTGGCTTTTTTCCATTAAGTCCACAGACTTTTTTATTTGTTTCTGAACCAACTTTCACTTCCCAGTGCTACAATGCACACGGTTTGTTATGTTCTGTGTGCAAAACCTTTATCAGTCTAGGCAAGCTCCAAGCCACAGCTGAGATGTTCTGAGGGTATCAGGGTTTGGATTTTATTCCTGCTAGATGCTTGTTTAGGCATTGTACAGTGCAAAGAAGCTGAAAGCCTCTGTGGCTGACCTTGGGGATTCACCTGGGTCTAGATCAGCATCTTGTGACACATCACCACTGGTCTAAGTTCAGTGTCCCTGCCTCCTTTGCCACTGATAGTGTAGGAAGTGTGGCCTCAATTTTCCTGGGTCAGCTGCTCTGTTCCTGTTGCTGACAGCAGCTGTGGCTATGTTGGTAAACCCATGTTGAAGTGTTTGTGTTGAATTCATTGTTCTCTTTGGTCATCTTCATAAGCAGTAAGTAAAATGACAGGTTCCTGAGATAAAATAGTCCATTTTTCAAACAAAAAGATGACTTTTATCATCCCAGAACCTTGCACATTGTGCACATGCACCATTAAAAAAGTGCTGGCATAGCAGGGCTTTGACTCCTGGGTTAAGGTCCTTAGAATTATTTCCTCCTATAAAAAAATTACAGGAAGGAGACGCAAGTGTTCAGTGTTTTAGAAGGTTTTTCAGAGCAGACACTAACAGCAAGGAAGTGATTACTTTAAAAAGCCCAAATTCTGCTCCAGGGACTGCACTGACATTTAGGACTGGAGTTGCATAAAAGTAGAGCTGATTTCAGTGGGGAACTGCAGTGGTTAGTTACAAAGAATTGAGAACACTGCTGTAAACAACATTGTCTCATCTGGTTACAGACAGTACATGGAAAGAAAGATGTTTTCTATCGAGTGGTTTTCTGCTGTTTCTGAGGGAATTGCCATGTACTGGGACTTTCAGAACCTAAAACCATCACATTTCACTGGGGAAGCGGGAAGTTTCTAAGTTGTCCAAAGGCAGGTTCTGTAAGTTTTACCTCCTTCCCTCAGTTGCAGTTTGGCTCAGAGCATCTTCTCTCAGTGGCTTTTATGGGGGGAGACAAGTGTTCAGTTCTGCTTCTGCAGCAGCAGACCTGGAGGATGTGCCAGGTAGTGGCTGTCTTGGTGGGCAGGTGGCACTTTCTTGTGGAGAAAAAGACAGTGCTGAAGGTGATTGTGTTATGATCTGGTGCTCCAGTAGTGCCATTCACAGAGCAGAATAGTGAAGAGGGTGCTGGGTATTTCAACCGTGATTGGAAAACACTAGTTTGCAGTTCCATGGGCACTTCACAAGTGTGTATTTCAAATGCACAAATTCTGATGTAGTGAGTGTTTGGCCATATAAGCAATTATAACTATTTGCTTTAATATTTCCTGAAGCAAGGCTATTGTCTTATTTATTAATGATCTGAGAAGTCCAAGCAAGTCTTAAATTCTGCATACCCATATTGGTCTGAAAGGTGAAGTAATGACAATTTCCTGTAGTTTTCTCTGGAATCCCTCAAATCTCTGCTGAGAAGTTAATTGAAAATGGGCAGGGAAAAGCTATTGCTAAATCTTCATTTAAACCTTTCACTGTGCTCTTTCTAGTTCATTTCCTTCCCCTGCTAGTTACCAGGATGTTTGTATGTGTAAATACTTTTCCTGCCTGACTCATCCTATGGAGTTGGAGCACAGTGTTCAGATGGTCTCTTTTTTCCAGAGGGGTGAATTAAGTCCACTTGGTTCATCTAGAAATACAGAGTAGGAGAGGCTGCAAAGCCCTGGCAGCCTGCTCTGTCTGATTTGAAAACGTGTCAAGTTCCCATTTCAGAGGTCCTTGGTGATTTGTGTCATACAAATGGTCAGACTAAAAGATCATGAATGTGCCCTATGACTGTTAAAAATGAAGTAATTCTAAGCAGTTAAAAATATAAATCAAGAATCACTGCCAAATCCTGTTAATTTATCAGATGAAAAAGGAGTGGTTGGCATTTGTTTCAGCTGAGGTGGTTGATACATCCTGCTTGATATTCAGCACAGCTACACAATACTGTCAGTTCTGCTTTTACCAAATTAAGTTTTATGAAATTCCCTTTTATCAGTTCTTTACCATCCCCCTGTCAAATGCAAAAGCATCTGAATTCTGCTCAGGAGCACGAGCAGTCATGCTATAAATACTGGATTGTGATGTTACCAAAGAAATGAGGAGGACATAGAGGAGAAACTGCCCTCTACAAAGAACATTTGCTCTGTACAGAAGTACATCAGTGAAGCGGCTCTTGGAAAGATCATGCAGGGGGCCATCAGGACAGCACAGTGTAACGGAGCTTTGGACCCTGAATAACCTCATTTGCTCAGAATACTTTCTGCACTGCTGGTTTTGTTCAGAGGCAGAATTCCCCTCCAGCCAGACACCTTGCAGGAAAGGTGGCCACAAGGCATTCAAAGTAGGATTTTAGAGTGTTCAACCAATTTGAGCAGCAAGTCCTCCCGGGCTTTGTTGATAACCGAGCTCTTCACTCCTATAAAAGCAGAAAATCAAAGGAAACTGGACCATGCTCCTTTTTCACACTGGTTTAAGGAATAAGTGAATGAACTATTTAATGTGAACAAGTGCAGTAGATACTAAGAGCTTACGTGGATAAATACCAGCAGCAGAACTGCACGTTGTAATTGGTCCTTGAAACATAACAAGTGAATGGATTCCCATGGCATCTTTGAGATCAGAACGTGTCTGAAGAGACAGTATGTTTTAGTAATTTCCTTATAAAATATCAGGTTAGCATCTAGCATTGCATTTGGAAAGAGAAATTATGAAGCTGAAGTGGAAAAATCACTGGTGACTGTTGAAATGAATTATATAATTAGTAATCTGTTCTGTGCCTGCTCTGGTTTTAATTTGGCTTCCAAACCAAAACTCCAGTGAAACTTGTTTTCATGGAAGGAAGCAGATGCTTGAGCAATTTACAACAGATGCAAGGTTAGTGTAGAGGTGCCAATACCAGTATCAGTGGTCACTGCCAATATGAAATCCTAGTCTGTTAAAAATAAATAATAAATAACAATTTTAACATATTTAGGTGCAGACTCCTGACAGTGTCTCTGGTTTTCTAATCACATTTTTTGTACTCCCCTCAAAGCTTCTTTCTTCTAACCCCAACAGCAGAAATGTCCATTACAGAGAATACCTTAAAACTGTTACAGCATTTGTCATGCATCAGAAATAAAAGGGGAACAAAAAAAATCTCTTTTACACAGTTTCTGTGAGCGCTGTTTCTAATAGCTTTTTAAAAAGGCAGAATAGAATAGTGTAACACTTCTGTCTCTTCAGGGAAGTTAAAGTCAAGAAATGAGGAACCACCAGAAGTTATAATTTCATTTATGCTTGCTCTGCTTTTTCTAATTCCTTTTCAGGACAAAAAAAAACCCCTCTGTATTCTGCTAGTTGATATTAATTTTGTTCTTTTGGTTTATTGCTATAGCGGCAGTAACATCAGCACCTTTATTTAAAGAGCAGTACTTCTGAACTAACAAAATCCAGGGGTAGAACTTACACCTTTGAATTATTCTGTGTGATATGATGTGTCTTTTTCCCCCTTACCTCGGAGACTGGGTTGTGATTAAGCAGAGCGGATGGGTCTGGGAGCTGAGATGCAGATATTACTGTCATTATCAGAGTCCCAGCTTCCAGATGGTTCCATAAGGGACATGGAGGAACTTTTGTGGTTTCCTTTTTAGTGGAAGTTGTTGACTTCATTAAAACACGATTTTATTTCCATTGCACCATTAACATTAACAGTTTCCCTTGCCATCCCTTCTGTGCCGTGCTGTGCAGTCTTCTCCCTCCATACTCAGCTGTTGGTCTGCCTGAGTGATCACGACTTTGGTCCGTGAGCTTGCAGAAGCAGCAAACAAACCACACCACACCCCCCCATCCTGCTCTCTTCCCTGCCCCTGGGAATACTTGTTAGTCAAACCTAAGGCTATGTATCCGTGCCAAGACCCAAGATATTTTGGTGGGTGCTGTCATTAAAGAGAGACGTTTTCTGACTTGTGTGTTTAAGCCATTCTAAAATCACTGTATCTTCTGATTTTTGTGAGAATGCTAAACTCTTAATATCTAAGAAGCTTCCACTTTGCACTTAAAGGTTTGTTAAAGGCCAAAGCTGTCTTTTGCTGTAGAAGCAGTAAACCCAGAGGTGCTGTGCTCGTCTCCAGTGTAACGGATGTGTGTTTTCTCTTGCTGACTCGCCAGCAGACACAGTCTTTGTATATTCACAAAGAGCTCATGAAGAGGACTTTAGGGACACCCACGTGTGCCATTGAGGCTAGGGAATATGTTGTAAGTCCATGGATGGTGTGATCAGCCCATACAGTTGCTACACAGTCGCTAACCCCACTTACAACGCCCTTAGCGTGTGCTGTGGAAATGCGCTTGGTAAAAGATAAAAAGGAGAATTTGGCAAGAGGCAAGTGGCAGCTTGACTGTGTTACGTGCAGGAAAGATACGTCTGCTATTCCTAGAAATGCTGAAATTGGCAAAATTCTAGTAGCTGGACCTGTGCAATTCAGAGTAAGTACTACAAACAGGTTCCAGGCATTTATTCCAAGGTATTTCATGACTGCAGTTGAGCACCATGAACCAGCCCCTGATTGACAGCAGTGCAGTGACGCTGCCTTGTTTGTGGAGCTTTTGGGACTTTCCTTGAACTCTCTAATGATGATAGTTCATGGAATCAAGATGTGTGACCTCTAAATCTTGAGTAAAGCAGAACGTGGGGAGATTTTTACAGGCCCACTAAGAAAATTACCTCTTGGTTGTGTGGAAGTCCAGTGGTTGATTTCAGCCTGTGTTCTGTAAGTGAGGTTAGTGTCCGTGACTGTCCAATAACACATGGACTTGCTGGCTTTCATGCTCTCTCATGTGTTATTGAAGCTTGTGGCTCTTAGGCTCATTTTTTTTCCCTTCAAGACTAAGCTAGACTTGTTTTAAATTGACAGCTTGAAATGGATTTGTTCCTTTTGCAGAAATGTGACTTGTTTGATCATCCAGGGGAAAGATACCCCTGTTCTCCCAGGAGCTGTGAGGAGGTTTCTGGCTGTGAAAACCCAACAGAATGGGCCAGAGTAGTTCCTTAGTGTTTAACGCAGATTTATTTTCACTCTGCGTCTGTCTGTTTCTAGAAACTGAATCACTGTCATGTAAAATTACAAATACACTTCAGAAATGGAAAACTGTGAATATGACTTATTTCAGCATTTCATTGTTTCCAGTCTACGATCTGCTTTGTTATTTGTACTGGTTATAACAATCCCTGATGTTACTATTTGGAAATGCTATTAATAAGTTCTCTATTTTTGTCATACTTAACAGCATAAGAATTTGACATAGAGTGTCTATAATCCCTTTCAAATTTGCTGAATTTACAGCAAAAGAATAGTCTTGATGCAGATGATTCTTCGCAGTAATGTAGTGCCTTTAGAGTGAGTAGTGTTTAGCAACTAGCGCATGTAGCATACATTTGTGCCTTTTATAGAGTGCTTCATAGGTAAATATTCTGCACCATAAGTCTTGTCTGTCTATATGTACAAGGATCTCAATTTGTGCTGATCATGTCTATGCTAAAGTTCACAGGAGTGCTAAAGCAATTACGTGAACTAAAAAGCTGCCGATGCTGAATTTCTTCAGCTGCCTATTTTAGATCATTCTTTCTCCTTCCATGTGTATGATTATTCTCTCAAATGATTTGGGTTTGTTTGGTTTTTATAATGGCCTCTTAGCTGTGAGAGCGGGTTTCTTCAGTGCCCTGTCATTATTATCATGCGTTTACTTCCTCATGGACTGAACCTCAGGGGGAAGTTTAAGCGCTGCGTTGCCCCTGAGCACACCAGCTCAAATGCAGTGTTTGAAGGCTGTCTCTTTTCCTCAAATGGTTGACATCATTGCTGTACAAATTCCAGTAACCAATGGGAATTGTTACTTGTTAAAAATGCATATTTCTCCAGTCATGCTGTCAAAACCACTATAGATGTGGAGCCACCTTTATTGATTTTTCAATCCAATCCTAATGAGCCGTGCTTCTGCTAAAAATGGACCGTTCGAGAGCAGCAGACCCAGGAGCTGTTGGTAGCTCTTGAGTGGGAAGAGATTCTGAAGCCTGACAGCACAGATCATTGCCTGGAGTGAGAGGGAGTTCCCAGCTTCTACATTTCTGCTCTCTTTAATGCCAATCAAGTGCATTTTATGCACTTACAAGTTCCTTGTTTTCGAGCATTTCACAACCATCCCCAGAGAGCTGGTAGGGCAGCCACAGTGCAGGTTGCTGGAGGAGGAGGCTGGCTGTAGTTTTGATTCTGCCTTTAAAGTCTGACTTGCTGTCTTGAACAGCAGCTTACCTTGTGCTCTATGGCATGGAACAGAGGAGCACACTGTTAATGTCCCTATCTCGGAACACCTTTTGAGTTGCAGCTGTCAAAACATCTTGCAGCACTGGAAGAGGCTTTGGTAACGTCAGTGGTCAGCTCCATGTGTTCACCCACATCAGCAGATTTGTGAGGCTACCGCTGCTGAGGGCTGTATGTGTAAGTGATGTATGGCAGAGGCAGTCATGCTGCTGCAGAGGCTCTGTGAGCTTGCACTTCTATTTAGCCTTACATTCCCAGAGCAACCAGAAGATAATGTGTTGGCTCTGCACCAGAAAATGTGGTACCTCTTGAAGAATTGGATCACGTATATCATTTAAGGAGCCTGGTGTAAAGAGAAAAGGTTTGGGTTTTTTCCCCTCTTCCTTGGTTGTGACCTTGTCTGACTGTATGGCCAAAGGACGTTTGAGTATTTGCTTTTAATTGTTCAAAACCACGACAGCCTGGACAGCACTGGGATCAACAGGAATGTTTCAGGGATGTTGTCCTTTGCAGACAGACCTGAGAGCTAGGAAATCACTGGAGATGCCACTGTGCTTCTGCTGCTGGAGGCCAAGTGATGTACCTTACCTCTTCCTTTTTTAGGTGTTATCTCCCTTCTCTTAAGCCCTTGCATAAAGTGGTTGATGCTTGTGACTGCATTGCAGCACAGTTTTGATCTAAAGTGGGTTGTATAGATTTGCAAGGTCCACTTTACCACCGTAATAACATAAATCTGTGTTGTGGCTGAGGCAATCAATCCAGGCCAGTTTTTCACCTACTAAAGCACATGTGTAGAGGTACAAAGCTTTTCCATTTCTCTTTCTGGCGAGGAAACGGCAGCTGACTGATAACACTTGTGAACTTTTGCACAGATCTGTTAGTGTTACCCATTTTGCCTTCCAACAGCAAGGGGATTATGTGTCATTTTATTGTAACGTCAGTCTGAAAAAGTTCCTCTTCTACTGATGCATTGTTGTTTTTTTCTCTTTCTCCCCCCCCTACCCTGTTATCTCTCCAATTTTTACATGAAGCTTTCTCTCAAGCTGGTAAGCACATTTACAGCATGCCTGTCCTGTGTTTTAATCACCATTTTCTGTGTATGTTCTAATGTGCACTGTGCCACAATGTGACATGACACTGAAATTAACTGTGAAATTTGTTTCTTCTTTGTGTTTGCCTTTTTTTTGTTTGGATATTTATCAGATAAATTTGAATACGCAGGTCTGGAGCCTAATAGAGGTGATCAGAATTCAGTCTTTCTAATAAGCTGCTAAAAATTAACTCTAATACATAGTTTAGTTTTCACTTTTATAATCTAGGGCTCTGAAAATGTAGAAACCCAGGATCAAGCGATTCTGTTACTGTATAAGCACACATTAAAACGTTTAAAGGAAAATAACACACAAAGGTCTCTGTGCTTGCTGGAGCTTTTCCAGAGAGAAACGCATGTCTTTGTGTAACAGAGCTGCAAAGTTTGCTTTCCATGTCCAGGTATTACTGGAAATCTACATTATTACCACCTACATTTTACAGCCCTATGTAGTCCTTCAGAATAACTAATAATGATATTAATTAAAGTTCTGTGAACCTTAACCAACAAGGTTAACTCAGACTGATTTGAATTCACAAATGGCGATACATATATGTATATAAGTATGAATCCTAAATTCTATCTTGGATGCAGCTGGGAAAGTTTCTGTGAACTACGGTAAGATAACACATTACTGAGTTGGAAAGGGAAGGGGTGGGCATATTTGGGAAAGCAAATTATGTGCTGAACTTCATACAAAAGGTACTGCATTGCTTAGATACGCCACACTGATAGGGTCCTGACAGCTGGTCCACATTCCTTTGCCCTCTGAGAAGGCAGCCACAAAGAGAATGTGACTGGTTTGCTGACTCCCTTCATGCAAGCATGCAGGAGCCACTAGTTGCAGTTTTGGAGAGCTTCGGGGTATCTGCAGTAATGCCTTAACTGCCTTAGCTTGAAAGTTTGCTTATTCCTCACCACTTAGTGCCTTCAGGTGCCCACTTCCCCCTGCTTACATGTTCTTGAATGCATCATTGTGGACCTGCTCTGTTTGTAGCAGCTTATTTTGAGGAAACATGTAGGCCATGTATGTAGCTCTGGAGGTTCAGGTCCTGCTGCTGCTCTGTCAACACAATGACTTGCTTGAGCTTGAATAGCCATGTTGCTTCTCACTGAAGATGTGTGGTAGGTCTGAGGAACGATGGAAATGTCCAGCTTACTGCCAAGACTTGTCCTTTTGGCTGTTGCCAAGCCACTGTCCTAGTAGTACAACGTATTTATACCAGGGGTTTCCATTTGCTGTGTTCTGGTCAAAGTGCTGGTGTGTTGGGTATCTGAGCTAAGCTTTTATATAGGAATAAATAATCCCCAAATAAGTGGCTGACCTTTCTTTCCCCAAGAACTGCACAAATAAGAGACATGCAGACAGGGATGAGACCAACGTGTGCCTCAGACAGAGGAAATCTGCTTCCCTTGTGATCTCCTCTTGGATCCTAGCTGTGCAAGAGCCAAACCTGGGGCTGATAAACCTTGTGTTCTCCCCATGCATAGCTTCAGCCTGAAAACTGGTCCTGGCATGACCTCTCTTTTCACAGTCCTTCATCTTGTAACAGTTGCATCCTAAATCCCAGGATTAGGCAAGGAAATCTATTGAGACTGGCTCTCCTGGTCCTATGATAGCACATCAGCAATAGCACAGATCTCCCTCCACCTCAGTGTTGAAGCATTTCTAGAAACGTAGGCAGTGTTCACCAGAGAGGCAGCCCAGGTGTAGTTTTGCTTGAGAGCATGGAATGTTCCCAGCATGTGCAATATTTACTCCTTGACTCTTCCTTTTGGGGGAGGAGCTATAGCTTCTGTTATCAAGCATGGAATAAAGTCTGAGTGAGATCACCTCCTGCTCTGGGGCATGCATTTCTATGCAACACTAATGCTTTGGTCTGAAGCATTGTGAGCAAAGATACTGAATTTAATCCAGTGCAGGGCTTTTGAATGAAGTTGAAGAATCAAATAAGATGCTTTTCCACATCTGTTTGGGTACATCTCTTGCATTCTCATAATGTATAAGTGGGGATATTTTCCAAGCATATGTCTATTCTGCTTAGAATTGAGACTGTTACAGTCTTTCTTCTACTGCTTTTTCATATACAAACCTACCTCCAGATGCTTTGTCTTAAAAAGATATGCATGGCTTCAGTCTGCAAAAGATGCTGAATCATTCTCATGTCTAATGTGACATGCAAAATGTTATCATTAAAGAATGAATGAAAACACATCTCTGGTACCAGGCACAACAAGCAATGTAAGCACTGCTAGGACTTCATGTGGCTGAAGTTTCAGAATCAGTGTAACTTCCACAGTTGTTTCCTTCATTTGTCTTAAATTTGCTTTCTCATTGTCTTATAAATGGCATTTTAAGTGTAGCTTTATACAGGTGGCCAAGGCTTAATTTTAACTGAAAGGCCACCTTCAACTGAAAATCAATAAGCAGCAATTTCATTAGGCCTGTTCTGTTAGTTATGAACGGCTAGACCAGAGGAGGAGATGACCTGTGTGTAGTTGTCCTCCATCCCTCTGGCACCCACACGCTTTCTAAACAGCTTGTTCTGTAGTTGCAGAAGAAAGAGAACTGTGTCTGGGAGCACATTGAATGCAGAGCTGAAAGGGTCTGATGGGCAGCTTCAGTGGCACTGTGTCCACTACATCATGCTCCCCTGAGAGAGATTTGGTACTTCAGTAAGACTAATGTTGCCAACGCTGCTCACAAGCTTTCAGCAAGCTGATGGGCCACTGAATTTACTCAGCTTTTATGGGTTTGCTCTTCTTTCTGCCATAGGCCATTTTTCCCCTTTAGAAATGGGAGATGGAATGAGCAGAAATCAAAACAAGAAAAACCTGTACAAGTCTGTGTACAAGAACCTCATTCCCTCATGGTGCAAGTGGTTGGTGTTGATGTGTGTTCAGTATAGCCCAGCATCCCCCTTGTTCAGCACAGTGAACGATCCTCCTTGCCTTCTTGCAAGACAAAAATAAGTGGTACTTTGAGGAAAATAGTATGGATGTATTTTATGTGTCATCTCTGTGCTGTATCAAATTGAGGCAATCAAGAAGAGGCATAGCATTTTGAAGGCAGAAAAAGGGTTTTCAAGCAGAACCACACCAAGGTAACTGCTGTGGTCTTAAGATCTTTTTTTTTTCTTCGGTTATGATTTTAAATGGGTTGATTCTATGGCTTTGATATAACTCCTCATTTCTATACTAGTACCAGTGAGAGAGGAGAAATTGAGAGACTTTGACATGGAAGGTGGATCCTGGAAAGTAAGCAGCATGTTTTTAAATTGTAGAGTCCCAGAGGAAGTGCTTCTGTTATCTTAGTGTGGTCAGGAGGGCTCTGGCAGAAATTAACTGTATTGAACCAACACTCAGACTGTGTAGAGCAAGCCAGCAATTAGGGTGTACATGAGAGATGTGACTGTGACACAGCATTGAAAGCTGGCAACTGCCTTTATGGGAGTCCTGTCTGTGGCAGAGGAGAGGAAAGCAGGAAAGATCAGCTTTCTGTGGGAATGGAACTCTTCAATAAAACTTGATAATAACTATGGATAAAAAGAGTTTCTCAGCTTTGCTGGTGAATTCTGGCATTCTTTGTTGGTGATCTCCCTTTAGCTATTTGGTATGGAGGTGGGATATGGTTCTGGGATTATTTCTAAGGCATCCAGATACTATGCAGGGATGGATGACTCTCAGTACAAGTGATAACAATGCTTCAGACCATTGTGGTTTTGCACAGATTTTTGTGAGCTGCTTTCAAAATGCAATCCTGAAGGATTCTTTCAGGCTTTGATTCTCTCTTTTCCCCTTCTATTTCCCCCGCCCCATTCCACTTTGTGCAGGGAGCAGGGCCGGAAGACTTCAGCAATCTCCCACCTGAGCAAAGAAGAAAGAAGCTTCAGCAAAAAGTTGATGAGCTAAACAGAGACATTCAGAAGGAGATGGATCAAAGGTACATCAAAAACCCCTCTGATGAGAAATGGAATGAGTTAAGTCTTATAGAACAGAAACAAGTAAAAGGCAAGAAAGTGCAAATAAGAACAAGGTTCTATGTTTGTTTCACGTGCTGTTCCAAGGAAGGAGCCACCAGTTTACGTATGGCTAAAAACACCCGAGAGCTGCAGGGCTCTCTGCAGCTCAGATGCTGAAACCAGTTATTTAATTTTGGCTGATGTAGGTCAGAGCTGGGACAAAAGCTGGCTTGCTGAGTGTTCCATTCTCCAGCCTCAGTGTAATGCACATCCTGCCCTTGGAATCATGAGAAGATCCTCATGTAAGGATGGGAATGATACAAGCATAGCAATTGGAGACGGTTTTTCCTTCTTTCTGGAGCTGCTTCCCTCAGCTTTCACAGGAGAGCAGCGATTTAATCCTGATCCAGACAAAGATGGCTGTTGGATACACTTTGTTTGTTTCTTGATGTGAGCTATTAGTGTATGATGGGCATGGGGAGATCCCAGTGAGGGGGGCTATTAGGAGCATGTGCACATTGTCAGAAGTGCTGATTGATTCATGTGTATCTTGAGACTCTCCGATCTGTAGCTTAGATTTCCTGGAAGCAGGAAGATAATGACTCCTGTGCTTTTGTGGATGCTTTTGCTACAAGGCTGCATTTTATCATTCTGGTTGAGAATAAGGCTATTTTAGTCACACATCTTTATCTTGATTCTGGCAGCCTGTATTTGTTGCTTTGTGTTTGTTCACATTCTGCAGTTGCATTAAGGATTCAGCGTGTTATGTTTGCAAAGAGGCAGAACTTTCCTTCCTTGAATGATTTCAGGACTTAATCTCTCTTGTATTAGTTCTGTCCCTTAATACTCTTCTGCATTTGTCCAGATGGACTTACCTTTTCTGATAGCTTGCTTTGAAGAACCTGTTTATTTTGCATATTAAGCCAGGCTTTCTTCTTTATGCTTTATATCATAAAAAAGAAGGGAAAACTGCATGTGGTTATGTGTTTTCTTACTCCGTTGTCTTTTTCCCTCTGTGGTATCTTATATTGGTCTCTGTACGGATTTTCCTTTCTGCTCTGTGTTGATTCTGAGGTAAATCAGCATTAAAACTGGATATGAAATCAGAGCAGAAGGAAGTTATTTAAAATAAAGCTAGTAGATGATTGAGGAAGCAGCACCAGCAGTTAAATAAGAGTTAAAATAGTAATAATCATGATTCGTATACTTGCAGTATTGTCCCTTAGGACTCCAGCCACAGAGCAGTCCCATTTCGTTGCCACCCACACTTTTCCCCATTTTCTATACACACAAAGCAAAGGCAGACACAGGATTGCAATTGTCAGGAGTTTGGTGGGAAACTGGATAACACAGAAATAGCTAACTTGAGTCGTGGGACTTCCATTAACCTTTCTCCCCCCATCTAATGCCTAGAGGGAAGCTGAATAGCTGGGCCAGTAATTGTAAGTCCACCCTTCTCTAAGCTCCAAAATGTTCATCATCATGCAGATAACTTTTTTCCTGAGCTTGATTCAGGTCAAAGGCAACATGCTGCTGTCAGCAAGAGCTCTGCAGGCTTCCTAAAGGACTTCATGAAGGCATCTACTACATTAATCCTGGCCTTATGGTACCACATCTATCATAGCAAGCCTGAAAATTACCATCTCTGAAACCCCAGGCATTTGGCATGTGGGTTGAGATGAGACACAGCCCCCAGAAAGAGTCTAGTATAAACGCTGTATAACTTAACAGGATGCAGGGTCATATTATGTGGCTTAAGGTCCATCTGTCACAGCGCAGTGACAAATACAAACCATCTGGATTTAGCTTCATTTTAAGCAGTGTGAAATGGATATCTCACAAAAGGGACTTTGCAAAAGACAAACTACAACAGGCAGGGTGAGAATTTCTGCTCAGCACTCCATTCTTATTACTAATATGTCCACGTCCAGCCCTTTGTCCCAGTTTCTCAACTGGATTTCAGCCCATGATGAAGAATAATGATGCAACTGTTTGTCTGTGCCCCAAAAACTGGGGTAGTAATCATCTAGAAAGTTGAAGCTGTCACTGGTTGCAATGGTTATGTGAGGGGAGGTTTGTTTTATATTATTTTTCTTCCCCAGGGTTAGCAAATGGATACTGTAGTGGTGAATAAAAGAACATGTCAGGTTAAAAATCAACTCCAGAGCCCTCTTTTTGCCTTGCAAAAGGCCACTGTCCAAGAATTCAGTCATTTTTCTATTCGGGTTCTTCAAGTGGGGCACTTGAAGCTTGAGTCATTTGGTCTAAATGTGCTCTGTTGTTGTACCAACACAGCACATCTCCTGTGTAGCCCCACACTCCTCAGCTGCCTACAGAGCAAGGAGCTCCTTTGAATGTAGGAGCTTGAAGAGTTTGGCTTGTGTGGAGTGTCTGTGTCAGGTTACTCTGTAGGTAAAGGTGTCACTCACTTTTTTCCATCTCCGACAATGAATTCTCTCTGGCAGTGATTTTACTGTTATTTCTTTAAAAGCTGGTTCTATACAGGGCAGAAGCCCTTGTGTGGATATTCTCAGTTATATCTGTAACAGATTAGGCTTGAACCACAGACTAAAGAAGAGGCAGTTCATTACCCTTCCATTTGTCCCCAGCTGCACTAACACATCCGTGTTTTATTTTCCTTCTGTCTCTCAGAGACGCCTTAACGAAAATGAAAGATGTGTATATCAAGAACCCACAGATGGGAGATGCAGCGAGTGTGGACCACAGGCTGGCAGAGCTTGGACAGAACATCGAGAAGTTACGCTTGGAAGTTCAGAAGTTTGAGGTATGGGAAGAGACATCTCAGTGAAAAGCAGCTCAGCTCACGCTGAGTTCTAAGCTGATGCTTCAGTGCTTTTCCAGATGTGTTGCTGAGTTTTCTTACTATGCATGGGTAAGTGCTGCTTAAGCACTTGGATTAATTGAGATCTTTGAGCCTGTTTGCGTAACATGAATGTACACCATCTCTTGTGACTGTCAGCCAGCAGTCCTGCTGTTTAATTTGCCAGAGAGACCAACTCATGTTAAGTGGAGGGTTAAGAGTAAATGTAGTGCTCTCTGGACTGCCCAGAGGGGTTCGGATGCTTAATTGATTAAATAATGGGAAGCATCATGTTACAGATGTCTGTGGAAAATCAGAGGAACATAAGTGCAAAGCACCATTTATAGTCCAAGAGCAAGACAGAAGTCAGCAGATGAAATATGTTCTAAGGAATAGTCTGCCATTAACAGGAAGCTTCTTGGAGATACAAAATCTCAAGAGCATAAGGAGTAGTTGGAATATGTGAAGCCGTCATAATTACACAAGAAGAATTATAGGTCTGAGAAAAGACACTATGTACATAAATAGATACAATCCATGAATACTAGATGTTTCTTATGGTTGTTGCCTTTACTATCCATTGCTTTCCTACCCATTTGAAAATCTGGCTCTTTCACTCTCCCCAGCTTTAGCCCTCTTGCACTCAGCAGTCAGTGAGATTGCTGTGTTTCTGGTGCTATTGAGACCGCTATAAGCTATCACACATCTTAACTGTGACTACAGCAGCAGATTGTGACTCCCAACAGCTGTTGTTAACTGCTTCTCTTGGGTGTTTTCAGCACCCAATGTCAAAAAAGAATTAAGTTTTCAGTAAGTTTGGCGAGACCAATAGATTCAGTGTGCACTTCATGTACAGAATCTATTCCCCCATGACTGTAACCCAAAGGAAAGCTCAAACATGCTCACAGACTGGTTTTAGTTCTATACTCTGAATGTCAAATATGATACAGCAAAGTAAAAGCAACGTACATCCCTTTGCAAGTTGAAGCACTGATGGGTACATGGGACCACTCTCCCCTGGCAGGGCTGGCTGGCAGAGGTGGAGGGCAGGCTGTCCATGCGCAGTGAGGCCCGGCGCCAGAGCGGACTCTATGAAGCCCAGAACCCCTCAGCAGTGAACAGCTGTGCACAGGACCGGGAGAGGTACAGTATCTGTACAGAGCTCTTCAGGCTCACAACTGCACCCGCTTCCCTGAGCTTATTCATCAGGAAAACTGCAGCTCTGCAGTGTTCCGAACCTCAGATGATGGAATGTGATGATCTTTAAGGTCCCTTCTAACCCAGACTGTGCTGTGATGCTGTGATTAGTCTTGTAACCAGACTAAATGCAGGCACTCCATGAGGTGATCTGCATACTGATTTTAGCATGTGCAGCGTTCCAGCTTTAAGAGCTGCTTTCTGACTATGACAAAACGTGCAATAGCCCCTCCACTCTCTGCTGTGAAGGCAAGTGAGATGCATTATTTTACAGCTTTTGATGAGAAAAGTGAGTGGTGTCACCCATCACTTTGAGAGCTGCTACAGCCAGTTCTGAGCATGCTTTGGACTTGCCAAGCTGCTCCAGCTGCTCACCTTGCCTTAAGTGTAAGGTAACTGAGTCATACTCTCTCCTCCTGGGATTGGTCGCTATAGTTGCTGTGTATTTTCCTCTCTTGAGCAGCCCAGATGGCAGTTACACAGAAGAGCAAAGTCAGGAGACTGAGATGAAAGTACCTGCAACGGATTTTGACGATGAATTTGACGATGAAGAACCACTACCCACCATAGGAACATGTAAAGCGCTCTATACATTTGAAGGTATCACTCAAACTTTACTCTCACTCACTTAGTGTTTCAGTTAATTCACATGCCAAGGACAAGTTGAAAACATTCATTTAACTTCTGCAGTGCTTAAATAGACAAAGAAAGGGCAAGTGAGGCTCTGGCATGGCTCTGTTTTGCACAGAGGCACTAAGACAGTGATTTGTCTTCTGTTGCACAGGGACTCTGCAGAAAAAGAACCCAAACTCCGATGTCAGGACCACATTCATTTGATTCTTTTTGTACTCACCAGAATCATGTGCTCTTGTTCTTGCTGCTTGTCATGCAAGCAGAGGTTGCATCAGCACATGGTCCATGAATGGCCTGAGCAGCCACCACATCTGTGGTTCCCATTGTGCAGGAGACCCTAAACTCCATGTTGTTGTTTTTCAGGTCAGAATGAAGGAACAATTTCTGTAGCAGAAGGAGAAATGCTGTACGTAATAGAAGAAGACAAAGGTGATGGATGGACACGAATCCGAAGGAACGAAGATGAGGAGGGCTATGTCCCTACGTCATATGTTGAAGTCTATTTGGACAAAAATGCCAAAGGTGCTATGACTTATATTTAATACTATTATTATTACTACTTTATTTGCTTTCACAGAGATACCCAGCCCTGAAATTGCTCTGTGTTGCAGATAGAGCCTTTTAAAAGTCTGTACAATGCCACAAAGTGCATTATTTTGTACATGGACTAATATGGCTTGCTGTACTGCAAAATGTGCTTTTCATTGCTCAGAAAGGGTTGTGTGGTAGGCTGTCAATAGAGGGAACTGCAGCCTCTACTTGACAGTGCTTGGTCAATTGCCACTGCCATTGCACGGTCAACTTAGTGCAGGAAACAAAGCCATTTGGGATAACACGGGCTCTCCTCAGATACCCAGGTGGCATCTCAGACACATTACACATTCACAAGTCAGCTGTTTGCCCCAAAAGGATTCAGTGGAGTGTTATATAGGAAGTATTTTGACTGCTGTTTTGTGTCACAGTGTGGTAGCTTTTCAGAGCGCAGTGTTCTCTGTGGACCTTTTGGATTAAACCTGGTCATCATTTAGTTTGTGTTTGGAAGGAGAAGCAGAGATTTTGCCAGAACCTGCCTACACAGCACTCTGGTCCTTGATAAATAAGGAAAACATGAAGAAAGGTCCTCTAAGCTTTCCTACCTTGATACATTTCAGAAGATGCATTTGCTGTTTCAGATAAGCATAACTTAATCTTTTGCTCACACAAGATCAGTGGAGACATTCAATGCTTTGGCTCCTCAGTCTTCTGTTTCTTTATTGCCATTAACTCCTCACAGATAGGTGTATTGTGTAAGCAAGCAGTGCTACAGGGGAATCCTGGCTGGATTATATCCTACGAATCTATAGCTGGTAATGTAATACACCAAGAAATCAAAGATTTCAGTCCTGCTTCAAATCAGGATGTGTTTGAAGTTCACTGTTAAATAATCTGCAGCTTTTTTAAGTCACTTAATCCTTCAGATAATTGTTGTTTTTCCTGGACCTTGGAGCTCTTGGTGTGAAAGAAGCTGCCTCATCCAATTCAAAAGAAAACTGAACCATTCCCATTGGGATTTACAGACAGTAGGAACTGAGGAGTAGGACTGTCTATGTAAACAAACACTATAGTTTGATCAGTTCACTGTCTTGGGCTCAGTATTAAGCAGTGCAGTGCCTTATCTGCTGCAGATGAAAGTCTGGGCTCTTGCTTTATTTTGCCATAATACAGTAGGTTTGTATTTGTTTTGGCAAATACAGGGTCAGTTGAGATGCAGAAGAGTGCAAACAGCTCAGCCCCTCTGTTGGTTTTATTAACCTTTGAAAGAGGAACGCAGATCATACACATATTTGAGCAAGGCAGAAAGTGCAGAATGGGGGATCCCATCCCTTATTCTGGTATTCTCTCCTGTGGAGATTGGCTGCTTTGTGTGTGGCAATACTTGAAATCAGCATCCTTATTATGCTGCTGGGAATGCTGTTTTCGACAGCACTATCACGTTGTTGTTGTTCAGCAGTGCAGGCTGCGTGAAACAGCCAAGCTAGCGCGGCATCTGAATCTGTTTCACATGAGGAGCATGGCTCTCCTGCCCCGCGATGCGCAGCGTGGTTCCCCTCAGTGGAGCCCATCAGCAAGTCACCCGTTTATGAGCAGAGCAGCAGGTTGGGTGGGAAGCGAAGCAAAGCGTCTCTCTCTTTGATTTACCCTTCTGGAGAGGCCGCTGCAGGAGTGGTTCTGGCAACAGCAGCCAGCAGTTTGTGTCAGTGCATTAATGGTATGATGTAAGTTACAGGGTGGTGCTGAATGATGGTAGAACTGCAGTGTGTGCTGGGAGCGAAGGGTGGTTCAGTTGCAGCCACTTCAGGACCAAACCCAAACCTATCTGTGAATATCTAACGTAAAGGAACTATGTTATTTACCTTTGCAGAAAGGGTCCCAATAGCAGGATAAAGATTTGGGGGAAGTGCTGCTGTGTTGAAAAGACAAACTTGTTAGTTGAAGGGACTTTATTCAGTCCCTGCAGCAGACATAATGACATTCTGAAAGTGACACCGTAAATACTAAAACAGTTACAAAGTTTAGCAGCTCTTTCCTCTTCTTGGAAAGAAGCTTGAGCAGCTGATGCCCCTCCAGGTTGGCTGGGTGCAGGGTGGGAGCACTCACACCAGCTCCGAGTACATCAGTGACTCTTTCAGCGGCAGAATCAGCTCTGGCTCAGGTGTATGAGGTTGTGGCGGTGCCATGAGCCAGAGGCAGCTCTGCCCAAGAACCTGCTAAATCCTTTGTGAAAAGCCTGTTCTGGGGGCTCTGCCTGCCCTTGGATGAGCAGACAGGTAAGTGCTGCAGTCACCTCCTGATCACAGCCATCACAGCAGCCAAGTGCTAGGGCTGTTCGTAAGGTTCACACAGACACCTCCACGCACAGGGTGTTAGCAAACCCCATCACAAACCCAACAGTAACATCTGTAATATCTGTCTTGTTCTGCCTTCTTTTTTTCTTCCAGATGTGTACAAATCACTTGAGAAAATCTGAGTAGGTTTCATAGGCCCGTTCACCTCTTACCCCACTGGTTTGCTGCTACTGGTGTCTTAAGAGCTCTGTGTCAGAAGGTTTTCTTTACAAGAGATGAATGCACATATCGTATCTCCTTCAATGAAAGACTCTGTTAGGTACCATCCACTCAGCTGATGCATGTATAAGTTCACCTCTTGAAATCCAGCTGTGCATCACAGCCGATGAAAGCACTGGCCTGATTGTGCATCCATTTAGTTGCAAACAGCATTACTGTTGTCCTTCCTGTTAGAAATGAGCCACCCAGTTCATTCTGTGATGCCTGCAGGAAGCTTATGGATGCTAAAACCCATGCAGACTAGGAATCGGATCTATTGGATGTTTTGGGGCCTCTCACTGCTAGGGGATGAGGAAGAGAACCCCCCCCCTGCACACATAGTGTAGCTCCTTACAGGGCTTTTCGGGCCCTACCTGTCAGGTACCTGGTGCTGGCAACTGAACACAGAAACTAGTTGCACCTTTCTGCTCAAGACTGACCATACTGTGTTACTGAAGATGGTACCTCACGATCTTCTTGGGAACAAAACCCTCTGTCACTGAGGGATGTTGTGAAATAACAGGATATACAAAAGGAGTTGTATGGAACAACCAGTTTTATGTAAGCTCCATTGCTCCCAAGAAACGCCATGTTCCCTTCTCCCAGAAAGCCTGGTTCTTTGGGTGACATGCAAGTAATGGAGGCTGTTCCGTGAAGTTCAGCTTCCCAGTTAACAGGATTTGGGAGCATTTCGGCTCCTTTGCCACTTGAGTGTTCCCTCTCACCTCCAATTCCATAGATAAATCCTTGTAGAGGGCTCTGGAATTCTCAGTGTTGCAGCTCTGCTGTTTGTTTGCTGTAACCATTAAGCAGAGCCTTGACTGATATAAATCAATAGGTAAAAGTTAACCCCGCTGATGCACTTTTTATCTAGGATATTTCTGATTATTTAATGCTTGCCAAATTATTTAGGAAACAGGACTTATAAACTGGACTATGGCTTTTTTAAATCCTCATGTTAAATACTTGCCCTTAGTTCCCCCAGGATATATAAAACAGATGTATATAACATAACTTAAACTAAAGTTACTTGAATTGTTTTTATCCTTTTATATATGTATAATATAAATGGGTTTATAGGCTGTTTCGCTGTTTAACCTGGCTGCTGTTTGATAACTGCTCATCCCTCTCACCTTGATGTGTTTTGGTTACTCAGCTGCCTTCAGCTGGTTGGATTTGTGTCATTAAGGTCTGTTGTGTTAAGGTCTGTTCGCTGTGGCCAGTGTTGTGGTGGGTTTGTTTCTGTTCTCAAAGAGTCATCCTCTGTCAGGCATCTCTCCATAGCTCCATGTGCTGTGCTGTCTGCTAATAAACATTGTATTTTCTCATTCCTGTGAGGTTCTGGTTAATGGCAATTGATTTAACTTTATGAAGGGAAAGCAAATGGCCCAGAGCTGCTTTTCACCTGCTTCCCACACACATGCAGTTTCTGTCCAGGGAAAATACTCTGCTGTGGCTCTGCGGACACTTTTTCTTGCTGACATTTGGAGGGGTTTTTGGCATGGAAGTGGGTGCAGAGGGGAGCAGGAGCTTCCCCAGCTCTCGAACGTGATGGAAGTTTGGACTCAGCCTCTGTTCCCTTGGATACTGGAGTGTCTCTGGCCAAATAACGCTCTGGGTTGTCGCTTCACTTGGCCACAGGGAAAACTCGCCCTTGGCCACAAATGTGGGTACGAGAGTGTGACAAAGGATGGGTTTGGAGGCTCAGACTGCTTTCACTTACCTGTTTGATATGGACTTTATGCACTGAGAGGTCTGTGCAGCCTGTTGTGGAGAGGACAGTGTGGCTTCAACACAAAATACTTGTTGTAGCCTCCTGTTGTTCAGTGTCACTCGTGGGCTCTGGAGCTCTCCCTTGAACAGACACAGTATTCCCTTGCAGGTTTGTTTTCCCAGTTAAACTAAAACATCCTGGTAGGGTCCCACTCCTGAGCGTTTCTCCCATAGGAGAGCAGTGTCCCAGTGATGCTCATCCCTTGGCTGGAGGAAGGGCTGAGGGTGGATGATGACCCTTTGAGTGCTGCTTGTTCAGGAGCCTTCCTTAACCCCTTGTAACCTGGTAGATGCTTGATGCTGTTACTTCCTTTAACCTCCTGCAGGCAGTGCTGCTCTTTAAGGGATCCCGTTTTCCCCAACCTCTTTCTAATCCGGTCTCTTTTCTTTTTGTCTTTCTTATGTTTTAGATTCCTAAAGGTGTTTGTGCTGGTGCAAGAACCTCGGGGCGAGCTTGTCACAGAAGGAGAAACAAAATGGTCTGTTTACCCTGCAGGCAGTTAAAACACACCCATGGAAAGCCAGACCCCAGTCTTGTCTGGAGTTCCCACTTGACAAATTCAGACCTAAATTCCATCCCAGCATCATCCAGGCGCTTGCTCTTTTTCCATGGCATGCTACTTGTGGCTCACACTTAACTTCCCAGCCTTCCCCACTCTCCTGCCACCTTGGCACAACCCCTCCATCAGACATAACCAACACTTCCCACCACCCCAGTCAGAGCACTGCTGGTGCAGAGGGTAACCAGAGAGTCCCCAGGCATGTGCTGGTCTCTTGTCTTCTGTCCCCCCTCGTCCCTCGGTCCATCTGAATGTACGCACTGCTCCATCAGTACATTTCACACAGTGCCTTTAGTGCTAATCCCACAGGTAGTCCCATCAGAAGGGGGGTGCCCAAGCCCTCCCCGGGAGCAGTGGTACAGCAGCTGGACTGGGCTCTGCGTTTGCAGCTCTCACATTTGATCCACACACATTACTCAATGTTGTGCTCTCCCCAGAGGTCACTAATACTTGTCAGCCTGTCTTTTTGTGTTTTTAAACCTAGGCTGATGCTCATGCCAAGTATTAAATCCCTATGACCTTGCTGTTTCCTGAAAGCCTTCGAGCTCACGTATGTACGCTTGTTTTCCTGCTTGTTCTCTCTGCCCCTTCCTCTTTATCCCCCCTTTTCTCTCCCTCCTCCTCCTCACACACACACACACACAGACACACACGAACACAGACACTGGCATTTTGGTTTGGAGCCCCATTTTGCTCGTCACAAAGACCTCCGTTTTGCTCTCATTTCAGTCTGCATGCTCGCCCTGTTGCCTTGCCTGCGCCCACCTTCCCCAGGGCCACGTTATTTTGTGGCTCCTTATTTAATCTCTCTGCAGTTTCCTTTCGGTTTGGTTTGGTTTTCAGCGGCTCAGACCTGCCTCCTCCTCCTCTTGCATGCCCTCTTGTGCTTTCCCATCAGTTCCTGGTTGAATAACAGGGTTGTTTTATACAAAAATAAAAGAGAAAAAAAGAACCCCCCCCATTCTATTTCCTTCTCCCACCTTGTCGTGGACTGGACCTCGACCCCGAAGCCAGACAGGAACGTGACCCTCCTGTTCTCACATGGCTTTATGTGAAGCAGAAGTAGCATGATAAGTGATGCTGCACTTTACTGTGTCACTCTGACACGTGAGAGAGCTGTAACATCTCCAAATCCCACTTGGTGATCTGGACCTCAGCTGCCTAAGAAAGGGTCAGTTGCTCCTAAACTGCTGGTTTCCCCTGCGTCTTTACCATTGCTGGGATTTTGCAGTCATATTGTACGTGTTTGAGCCTTGTAAGGTTCAGTTGCTGCTTAATAGCTCCTGAGGGCCTAATTTCTTCATGAATCAGTGCAGCATTTGGGGGAATCTCCTTGCTTTTAACGAACTTCAGCACGTTTTGTAAAATCCCCAGAATTGGAGGAAATTGATGTGGAAGCCACTTACAGGCAGTGACCCCAAAAGGAAACCTCTCGGGTTCAGTGTGCATGATGCTCTGTGCAGGCTCAGCATCACGGCCTCTCTGTGCTTGGGGTGCTCTGGGCCATCCCTGCTCCAGCTGGAGTCACTTTGGAGTTGGGTTACGTGTTGTGGTCAGAGCTCTGTCCCTTCCTCTCCATTCAAGATTCCAGGTTTTCTTTGTAATAGCACAGAAGTCCCTCAGTCCTGCAGTTTGTGCTGTAGCTGGTGTGATGGTGCTTCCTATCTGCAAGCATCAACCAGCAGAAGGTTTGGAATCTTAACTCATGGGGCTCCACTGAGGCCATTCAGCTCCAGCAATAGCAGCGCTGGAAGGGTCATCATCAGTTAAATCACCATCCTTATCACTGCTGTGGTCACTGTTTAGATCCAGGAGCCTCCGGTAGCAGAAGGGGATCCATGTGGTTGGCACCAGTGGCTTTGCACCCAGATGTGTGCAAAGGCTTTGCTGGATCCATCTCCCAGGGGATCTGAGCAGATCAGCGGTTACCAGACGTGCAAAACCACCCCTCCAGTACTTTGTAGCTGCCCTGGTTTTATTCTCGTGTCCGATGCACTGTGGAACCAGCAGCCGGAAGAATCCCTCTCACCTCTTGTTGTGCCATCTGTGTAGAACTTAGGGAGAAGTTTGCTTTTGTCTGTTTAACCTAGGTGGACAGTATATTATTGTCAGCCTCGTTGTGGAACATTGGAGCTGTTGCAATGCCTGTGTCGCTGTGTCGTGCTTTAGGAGGAGCATTGGCTTTGCCTTGACTGGGTTTTTCCTTCAAAGGGTTCAGTCAAAGACCACGGACAGAGTTTTTATACACTTGGCAACTGATTCCCAAAGCCTGGATCTGCAACCTGACTGCAGGAGCTAAGCAGCCACCGTGTGTTATAACCTCCGTGTGGTGTAGCCTCCGCGTGCTGTAACCTCCATGTGCTGCAGCCTCCACGTGTTTGTCCCGCTGCCTTGATCCCGGGTAATGAATTTTTATGGGATTTCCCTTTTGGAACCTCCAAAGGATGAAAAGATGGGAGTGGTTTATAAAACTCTGCTCGAATTGACTTCATCCTGCGGGATCTCCTCCTCCCCAGCAAAAGTCTCTAATGCCCTTTCTTAACACCCTGTAAATAGAGAAGCAACAGCTTTCCTGATGCTCAAAGGTGGTGTTCAGTGCTGAGTGTTTTCCAGCTGTTCCTTTACTTCGATGCAGTTGTTCTTTGGGTTTTGTTTTCCTGCCTGAAGTGTCAAAAAGACCTAAAAAAAAGCCAAAATTCTATTTTAACCTGACGGCGTCGAGCACTTTTTTATTTGTGTGTGTGTGTGTGTGTGTGTGTGTGTGTGTGCTTGAGCACTGAAGGTGGCATCTCCGTGTCGTGATTCCATTGCCAATGTCCAAGGTTCTGGTGTTGCCCGTTCATTTCTGGAGACAGAATTCAGCCAAATAAAGTGCTTCCATTTGAAAGCGAATATTGACCTTGTACCAATGAAAGGAAAGGCGTCCACCTATTTAAATAAACATGTAATTCCAGACATTCCGTTTCACTGGATCCTTTTGATCCTGCAGAGAGCAACAATGGGTTTGTTTGCTTTGCCGGGGTTTGCTGCTGTGTTGCTGCCACTGGCAGAGGGCTCTGCCTCCTGGCTGGGAAGGGCGGTTCAGCTGGGATGCGTTGCTTCAGCCAGGTAATAGTGGTACAGCCTGAAATTCCTCCTTGTTCTTCTCCTGGATTATGGGATGGATTTAGGGTTTGCTTCTGGCTGTGAGAATAAGCAGAAGCGGCCTGTTCAGTGCAGTGCTTGTACCCAGGGATGCTGCAGTAGGAAGAGTGACAACACGTCCATGGTGCTTGGGGTTTGGTTTAGTCTTTATTTCATAGTATCCCACACTGGAATTTTGGGTGTTTGGAGTCTTAATTTGGTCCCTTTCAGTGCCTGTCCCGTGGAGCTGGTGCCCATCAGGTCACTCTGAGGCACAGCTCCATCACATTTGGTACCTCTCCAGCTGGAGAGAATGAAGCAGTTGGGGTTTACTTCTTGAAATGGTTACCTGAGGAGAAGGGCAAATGCTGCTCTGGCTGGAGGTGCTGCTGTGTGGGAAGGACGATGGCTCTTGCTTTCCGGAGCTGGAAACCTGGGGGAAGGATTTCCTAGCACCTCCTGCCTGCAGTGGATGCATTGGCTTCACTGGAAGGCTGGGGACATGTTTGCATATGGACTGGTGTTTGTGCTTGTGTGGGTGAATGTGTCCAGGTATGGAATGGTCACGTTCCCCTTCACCAAATAATGTGTGAATCCCTGTGTCTGGGAGGGGATATTTACAGTGTCCAGTGGAGGTTGGTGAGCAGTGTGTGTCTGTAGCAGAGGCTCTGGGTGCCTTCTGTCCAGCTGCTCCATCTCCTGTTGGTCCAGTTCCTTGCAAACAGCCTCATGCAGGAGCCATGAGCACTGACAGTTGTTGGGGTTGCACCTGGCTGCTAGTTCCACTTGAATCAGCTCAATGGAGGTTTTTCCCCCTAAGGTCATGCTGCTATTTTGGGTTTTCAGCAGAATTTCAGGTGCCCTTTGCCAGCTCTCATTGCCACCCTGCCAGGGCAGGACAGATGAGAGCTGCCTATGGAAGAGGCCGTAGGGATAATGAAAAGGAAGGGGTGTCCCTCTGGCTCCGGCCTGATTTACACAGTACTGGTGTGGTGGACTTTATAAAGAGCAGCAGCACAACCAAATGAGCGGCCTGATCAAATAAGGGTGGTTTGCACCAGCGTGGCTCAGGCTGGTGGTGGGTCCCTAAGTTGGCTGTGTCCAGGCCCCCGTCACTGCCTGCTGTGGGAGGTGGAAACACAGGGCTCCAGTGAAGCAGAGATGCGGGGCTCAGAGCTGAGTGTTTCAAGGGACAGAGGGTACCAAAGCGTGGGGCTGGAGCTGTCTGTGCAGACACCGACCCTCAGGGGAGGCGGCCCTGAGCATCTCCTGGACTTTGTGGGGCTGTTCCACATTGTTCGGTGATGGGTTTGTTGTGAGATGCGGGTCTGGACTTTGGCTAAAGAACAGGCTGCGTGTTGCTGTTAACCCACTCCAGCTCTGCGCCTGCATTCAGCAGCTCCAGTTAAGTCACAGCGGCAGGACGCGGTGCTTCCTGCGGCTCTCTCACAAGGGTTAGAGAGACAGGGACCGTACTGGTGAGGACACCCACCAGGCCAGCGCAATGCAACTGCAGCAGCTTCCCCTGCCGGTCACTTTCATAGCGAGGATGCTCATGGGGAGCAGGAGGTGCCAGGCAGCGCGGGGGTTCCGAGACAAACGCGGCTGAAAGTGGGTAAGTGAAGGAAGGAGAGGAGGAAATCCCGTGGGCAGAGACTGAAAGGAGCAGCGCCCTCCTCCGAAGGAGCGCGGTGGCTGTGGCTGAGCAGGCTCTGGCCCTGCAGGGCCTCCTGGCAGCAGGAACGTTGGATCCTTTCTTACATGTTTCACTTCATTAACACCTCGAGCTCCCTGGAAGCTGCCAGCCCCGCTCCCCACACAAGGCAGGCACCAGTGAGCACCACGCTGAATGCACATGTATTTATTGTAACACATTTCAGCACAACGTCTAACACGAGCACAGGAGGGTTGGGACAATCTGTTCAGCATCCTCCGGACGACACAGACCTGCAGCTCCAGAGGCGGCTGCAGTCACACAAAGACAGCTTAAAACAGTAAGAGATCTCACCAGCGGCTCGGTCTCTGACCTCCCCTCGGGCCTGGCTGGGTATTCACAAGCATCCACTGGACAGGATCACAGACGAACGTGCTGAACCGTTCACAGACTCGTTTGCAGAAAACATTTGGTCTAAAAAATACCGATCTGAAGGCCACGTTTTTCCTTGCACACAATCCTGTCCTACCCCCAGCCCAAGAGCAGCCTCTCCCTCCCTGCTGCCTCCCTTGCTTTGCCACGTGAGGAGCCTGGGACCACCGAGGCCAGACTCGGTGCTGTGGAACCGTTCTGGTTCCAGCACCATGAACACACAGTTTGGTTCCTCAGCCCAGGCGAGGCCACCTCTGCCTCGCTCTGCTGCCATTAACTCGCACTCGGCCGGTGGCAAAGCTCAGACCATCGCCTCTCTGGCTTATGAGGTGAACAAAGAGCCCTGCTGAGAAGAGTTCTGCCTTTTGCTTAGAGTGAGGGGTGAGCCGGGAGTCCTATGGGTGGCATTGGAGCTGTCCCAACGAATCCTGCCTGTTCTGAAGCTACCACCCATGAGCTAACCCCCTGGGAGGCTGCCCCCCGTAGCTACAGCGGTGCCAGGAGCTTCAGCAGGAAGAGTACAGAGGAAAGCAGTGAGGAAGGAGGACTCGTGCCTGCCAGCTTCGCTCTGAAACCATGCTGAGCACATGAGACCGAGGAGAAACACACCCCAGAGACTGCGCAGGGCCACGAAGGTGTGGCTGTAGGGGCGAGGGGAGGGAGAAGGGGCCTCTCTCAGTGCTTCTTAGTGGATTGCAACTGAATTTGCACGAGTTAAATAAAGAGCAAAACTCGAAGTTGTGACAACAACCGTGTGTGCACCCCCAGCACAGAGCTACTGCGAGACCCTGGGGCACTACCAGCTTCCTCGAGCTGCAACACTGCCCGCTGGAAACGTAAGTAATGCTTCATTTATCTCTGTCCACGTGAGTCAAACAGAAAAGTGCCAAAAGCAAGACCTGCAAAGGAGCACAGATCTCGGTTCACTGGGGCAAGGTGGGAGTGCTGCTTCCTGGTCAGCAAACAGAAGGGAGAGGGCTCGGGTCTAGAACACATCCTTGTGACACTCAGCTGCAGTCTTGCCCCACAGCTTCACCCAGAGGTGAATTAGAAGCTGCTTTTCTCCCTGTTGTGCCCAGCACCCCCCTAGAGCCAAAGCCACGTGAGAGGCTGGTGGAGGGAACCTGCATCCCCCAGAAGTGGTGGTGGGAGCTGCACTCGCCTTCCAGTACCAGCCAACGGGAGAGGTTTGACTCCTGGGGATTCCCCAGCCTTCCATCCCACACGGACGTCTCTGTGCCATCCATACCTTCCCTGCCCCAGCCCGCACAGATCACACAGCCCGCGTCTCCGCTTCGATCTTCTGCTCCCCATGGAGGTTCTCCAGTTCCTGGACCTGGGCCACGTTCTGTCTGATGGCAATCTCTGGCCCCCCTCCGTACAGCGTGCTTAAATAAATCCATGTCTCCTCAGAAATCTGCCCATAGTCGGCACCTGCAAGGGACAAGAGCAGTGATGGGCCATGCAGGTCCACCACAACATGAGGATGAGGATGTCCTCTCCAGCCACCTCCCCTGCACAGGGGGATTTGGTGGGGTTATGCTGTCTGGGTGAGACTGAAGACTCCACTCCAAGCTGTCCTGGGAGGGACAAATGTGAGCAAAGCAGAAAGCAGGGGAAGCAGAGGACTTTGCATAAAGGTTACTGAGGAGGAGAAAAGCAGAAAGAGCTGCTTTGAGAGGTGAGGTGCAAATGCAATCTATGTGCTTGGCAGGTGGGGACAGCACAAGCAATGTTATTTCACAGGCTGGACCACAGCAGATGCTGCAACACAATCAAAGCAGGACATTCTCCACCTTTAGGAACACTACAAGATGGCAAACACCAGCCTTACCCTGCTTAACTTGCACGTGGCCACCTGCTTTCGTGAGTGCAATCTTGCTGTTGTCAATGGGTCCGGGAGGCTCTGCAAGAGGACAACCACCATGTCAAAACCTCTCTGCTTCCCACGATGCCACCAGACTGAACGTCCCCCGAATTTCTGCCCCCTCGGGGACCTGCAGGCAGCCCAAGGGGCTGGTGTCTGAACTCGGTTCAGCTTCGAGTCACACCAGTCAGTGCAGTGCTCACTGAGGACCTGGCAAACGGACCCGTTTCTGTTCTGCCTCTCACCCCACCAGACTCCAGAGGTCTCTGGCTTCTTACCATTATCCTTCCCCTTGACAAAGGCTTCCCACTCACGGAACCACTGCATGCTGATACAGTAGATGACACTTGGGGATTCCTCTGCCTGGAAAGCCTTGTTCAGCTGGGAGAGCAGAGAACAGAGACAGGCAGGAAGGATTTAGTCACTCCTGAGATCTGGGGGAGCCCTTTCCCTTAATGGTAATGCAGCCTGCTGTTCTTCAGAAGAACCTCATGTCATCCCCCCACCTCCCCCATAACCTGTTCCTGCTCACTACAGCAGGCAGGAGACCAGGATGATTTCAAACTTGGTGTCTGCACACAGCATTATAGTGTCCCAGCTGCCCCCTGTACGCTGCTAGCACTGGGGAACCCCATGGTCCATTTCCTCAGCACGCTGCAGATGAGGAGAACATGGGCAGGAGTTTTCCACTGTCTGTGACAGGTCTGCACTTCCCTTTGGCATTGCTTCTGGATGTCTCCCATACCAACCTTGATGAAGGTGTCAATTTCGATTCTCCTGCGTTTGGCAAGTGCTTCAATCTCCACTTGGCAAATGGAGCACACGTACAGATGGTTCACAGCAGGGCCGCCCCCAAACCTGAGCACAGGAAGAGAGGGAGAGGAATGGAGATACTGCAGGAGAATGGAAATGCTTCCTAGCCCTGCATCCCACAGAGATGGATGTTTACTGCAGACACTGCTGAAGGAGGGAATGATGCCTTTACTCAGTACGTTGAGGGTCACAATATTGCTCTGGGACAATGCACTGATACAGCACATTTGGTTTAGATTTGGAGGCTCTACCAAGTACCAGTCCTTGCCAGTCCAGACTGAGTACTGCACACCTTCGAGGTGCCCTGGGAAGCCTTTATGTCTTGGTCACTGCTAAGGTGTGAAACAAACCCCAAAACTCATTGGGAAAAAGACTGAAACAGCCAAACCCACCTGTTGTAGAGATATTCCCACACATTTTGGGGTAGGATCACAACCAGGTCATCGATGTAATGGTATTTATTAGGAGGAATCCCTGTGGAGGAAAGGCAAGAGGAAGAGTTAACCAGGGAACTCGTTATTGCTGGGTAAAGACACAAACAGAACAAGGTTGCTCTTCCTTGCTGAAAACTCTTGATTCCAGAACCTGCTTCCTTTGGTAGTGGAAGACTGGAGTTCCTTAACTGGGGAGGTTTCTCAATTCATGGCCTCAATATCTAATCATTTCCAATGGGAGGTTTATAAACACGAGGGCTCCCCAGGGCAGATGAAGCAGCAGAGCAGTAAAACAGTATCAGCTCTCTTCAGCAGCACATGCTCCATTCTCCAAACAAACACTGGAGGCCCAGCTCGCTGATAGGGTAACACAGATAAATGCTGCCTTATCTGCTTTCTACAGGTTTGTTTTTAAACACAAAAGGAGAACTGAAAACTGCTGTTTCCCAGCACTGCACATCCCTTGGGATCAGCAAGACAATGGGGTAATTGTCTCCCTGAGCAGGCTGGAGTTTCTGCCAAAGAAGTGGATCCTCCTGCAGTGCACACTGGATCAGGGTGACAGCTGGAGCTTTCTTCTTGCATTTCCTAATGCACCAGGGAGTAGAGTGGAGAGCTGCTGTTCCCAGCTCCGGCAGCACTCCTTACCTCCATGAGAGCACAAGAAGGTGTGGTTGGTGATGGGACCAGGCTCAGCAAAGGTGTTGAATTTATTGAGCCACTCTCGGGAGATGTAGAACTGGAGTAAGCTGTGCTCCTTCATGCTGGCAAGGGACACGACTTTCTGACGCTCCCGCACAGCCTCTTCACTGCTTTTCCTTAAATAAGGAGAGGAAAAGAAAATGAAGCAATTCCTGAAAACCTGATGTTTGCAAAATACATTTCTGGGTATCCTGTCACGAGCAGGGACTGCTGCATGCAGGGCAGAGCTCACCTGTAGAACAAGACGTAGGCTTCTGCGTTCTGTACCACGGTCTCATGGACTTCAGTGACATACTGGTCATCAAACTCGTACCACTGGCCGTTGATCACGTTCTGGCAGTAAGCTATGTAATGCCCACCTGGAACAGAGGAAGCAAAGCACTGCTGGGATTCAGAGTGCACACAGCAGTCAGGCCTGGGCTAATGTCAGCAACACAAACAGAATTAGCTGTTGGCAGAGAACGGAGAGAGGGACAAAGAAGGCCTGATTCCTGTTCAGCCAAGCTTTGAGGAGCAGCAGAGCCTGGCACTGTCACCCTGATCTGCCTTCCACGGAAGGGCCTCAGTGAGGCGAAACATCAGGAAAGGGTTTGAGCCAACCCAGTGGTGAGGGTGGAATAGCTGCAGGGGTTCTGTCCGAAGCTGCTCAGTTCACTTTTCAAAGGGCAGAGGATGAGCAAGCCTGGGAATGAAGGAAGCAGGCCTTACATTGTCCTGCATTCCAGAAGTGGTGGAACACGCTTCTGCTTTGCTCACACTCATCTCATTCCTATTCACATCTGTCTGCACTCCCAGAAGAAGGACTTACTGCCTGCCGTGCCATGGTGACAGATGACTGACAGGAGATCATAGGTGGTGATCTGGGAAACACACTCCTTGGCTAGGAAGGGTCGCAGATCCAACCCTTCCAAGGGGAAGGAGACATGACTGTTGATCTTGAAGGAATACATCACCTCGTGCCGGAATCGCTTCAAGTGGATGCAAAGGATCTAAAAGACCAAGGAGAGAGAACACCAAAGTGTGGCTTTGCTGTGGGTATTCTGCTAAAACAGCACATCTCTGTCCAGCTGAGCCTTGCAGAAGTTCTTCACCTGGTGGTCCTGAATCCTGCTGCCCCATCAGCCTGGTCTAGATACAGGACTTTGCCACCAAAGCAAACTGCCATTTCTGTTCCACCTGTTCCCTCGCCCCCTCAGAGGCTGCTAAAAGAGAACTAGGAAACGAGGTGCTTTCTACTCACCTCTGGCAGCCTGAGGACTTTGCAGTACTTTACTCCATTCCGCAGCCTGAGGGAGGAAATGAGCTGTGAGAAATCTCTCAAGCAAAGGGATGCCAAAAGGTAAAGCTGAGTCTTGCTCACTTTCAAATCCAAGACAAATCCTGAATTCCAGGAGCAGCCAACTCAGGCTCTTTGCAGCACCCTTCCCAAATGAGGCATGGCATGAGCAGTTTCACAGCCTTCTTTCTTTCCTCCCGCCCCCCACCAAAGCCTGCACTTTTCCAGTCTGTGATCAGTGACCTCTCAGGAGCAGAACTCTAGCATAAGGTAAGGCAGGTTTTACAAGCTGCTCAGCAGAAGAAACATCCAGGCAGAGAGCACAGCCAAATGTTTGACAGTAGTAGAGAGAGAGAAAGTTCCAGAAATATAGCATAATACAGATAATGCAAACTTACTTTTTACACCGTTCACAACTGTACATGTTGTCCCCTGTAGACAAAGAGGAGAAAGCCATTATGCACTTATTCATAGCACACAATGCTGATATGCCTACATTTCCACCCAGGGCAGAGAAACCAAGTTAAGCAACCTCTTGGGAAGCCAAGAGAAGAGATGAGATGAAAACAAACACTCCCCTCAGTAAGTGTAGGCAAGAAGAGAATGCAGTCAACTAGCAGAAACATACAATTGCCCATGAGCACAAGTGAACACAACAAATTGTTTGAGTCCTCTGGATCTCCCATCCCTGAAAAGCCTCACTTCTGCTCAGAGATGCTGAACTGCCTACTTCTGGTACCACCAGCCTCCAGGTGAAATACTGAGGCAGGATTTCCAGGAGATTAACCCTGCCTCCAAAATGCCTGTGAAATACTTGCTTTGTGCCAACTTCACTGAAGAAAACTCACCCTTCAACTCATCTGCTGCGAAAAAGGCAGCAAGGCAATCCTCCAGCGTCACAACGGGACCCCAAAACCAGCTAGGGATACAGGACACCACAAACCTGCAGAAGAGAGGGGATCAAGAGAAAGTGTTACACATAAAATAGCTGGAGAAGAGATCTGAAGGTGTGTGACAGAACGAGAGGAACAGTAGAAAATGGTTTTCATGAAAAGGCTAAAAAACTCGTGAGGTATCACGTATTATGCTCCAAAAACTGGTTCCAATTGACACGCTGCTGTAAAAGACACTTCATTTACAGCTGCCTTCCAGCACTTTAGAGCAAACCCCAGGAAAAAGAAGTCCTGCACAGGAACACACCTCCGGATATACTCCATGATGAAGGCAATCCAGCCTTGGGAGGCATAGTTGTCCCCACATGTCCCTGTTTTAGCTGGTACATTTTGGTAGATGGCAGAGTGCAGCTTGGCCAAGTCCTCCTTCCCTGGGATTGGGAGTGACAGGTCCTGGAATGTCTCCACTGTCGTAGAAACCTGGAAATACCCAAAAGGAAGAAGTCTGTGTGTGGTAATGGAGCTGAGACCTGACCTTCATCACCTTTTCTCACTGCTTGGATTTTGTTTAAGCTAGAAACCTGAGCTGGTAGTCAGAGCAATTTACTCTGGCCACTTAATCACTGCTGTCAGCAGGATGGCTTCTGTCATGGTTTTTGTAGCACTGCAATTAGTTTTCTAACATGAATGTGATACTGCTAGGCCTACTCAGTAACAGCAAATAGACCTCTACAGAGAAATACAACCTCTTGGCGTGGCAGGTTTCTCACACCTTTCCTGCCGTCCACCTATCATCATTGTAGGAGGCCCACTGCATCCCTGAGTGTGTGGGATTAGGAGCACCGCTTCCTAAGAAGAGATCTACAAGCAAGAAGACTGTGCTCTTTGACTGACAGCCACCAGCACACTCACTCTGTCGCAGGTGAGGCACTGCACCAGGCTGAGAATGGAGCCATCAAAGATGTCCGAAATCACGCTGCGGTAGCGAAGTTCTTTCTTCTTTTTCCCAGACGCCTGCATCTGGGCTGAAAGACAAAGCAGCCCCATCATGAGCAACTCCTTCCCAGGCTCTTGTCTCAGCAGAGTCACGCAGCACAGTGTTCAGACACCACTTGCATGCCAGTGAAACAGCAAAGCCCGTTGTAAGCTGACATGAAGAACGTGAAGAACACTGCTGCTTCGTGTGGTACAAGAAAGGGGGAGGTAGCCAACTGAGCCAACACAAACGTGCCAGTTCTCAGCAGGCAGAAATTGTCTTCCTGGAAATCCTGCTGCCATCCTTTTACAAGTTTAGAAGCCTGGCCCTGCTTTTCTGAGGTCTTGAAATGTTTTTATGTGAACTTTACACCTTACATCCTCTCCCCGCTCACCTGCCTGTGTAATTTGCCCTGTGACATTTATCATGTGTTCCCCTCGAGTCTCACACTGGAGAGGACTCTCCACAGCAGGAAGTGGCCAGACACGAAGTTTTGTTTAATAACAAGCCCTCTTCCCCATGCACACATGCATGAAGACAGAGTGCTTTTCATCTGAGCAGAACATCTGTGGCTGCGCTGACCTCAGCCAAGGGGCTGGGACACAGCTGAAGAAAGAATGCCATTACTGAACAGCTGTGGGGACAGTGGTATAAGCACATGCCATTGTGCTCAGACTACGCAATGCTGAGGGATTTCAATTTGCAATTTGCCTGGGATGAAGAGACCGATTTGATAACAACAGAAGCCAGGCTCCACTCTGAAGCCTAACAATGCTCCCAGCACTGGACTGACATCTGCAGCCTTAATTCTGTTATTGTGAGTCCAAGGTGTCCAGGAGGCAGGATGCTTGCTCTCAATAACATCATCTTACAGTTCTTTGGCCCACATGCTATGACACAAAGTCTGACAGACAAACGTTTACACGTCTCCATGCTCCCCTAAAGGGACAGAGCTTGTGCCTGGACTTCATAGCCATCTGATTCATAACAAACACAGCATGCAGATGTGGACATGGAAATCGTTTCAGCCTCCTATACAAGAGGATACTAGAACATCTGTTGTACCTAGAGCTTGACTTTACCTGAAGGTTTACTGTAGTGTCTGCCTAGTACTATTTTAGAAAGCACCGATGTTCAGGGCAATCAGCACTTCTTACAACTGAAGAATCATGATGGACTGCTTCTCCTGTAAATGAACCCCTCCTCCTCTGCATGCTCCCCCCTTTGCCTCCTAGCATACACTCTTTGCACTACCTTTCTTGAGGATGTAGGAAGGTCCAAGCCTGGCAGGACTGGAGCGAGGAGGACTACTAGAGAGCTTGGAGTGCATTTCATGATGGACTGGGCTGCAGGGACGTGAGGAGCAGCGCACGTAGGCATCATTGTCAGGTTCTGTTGGGGAAAATGGGGAGGGAGAAGAGCACCGGTGAAAACCCCAGTTACGAAAGACAACCCTATTGCAATCAGTGTCTGCCCAGCTCTGTGTTCCAGCACAGGATCTTTCCCAGTACACACAGTTCAGTGTCGGGCTTTGACAGGCTGGCAGATGCAGCTCCCCCAGTGAACAGATACAAGTGCGCACAGAGCTGTACTGAATACTTAATAACTGCATATAAAAAAACCCCAACCCACCATTTTTTCACACTTATGACTAATTAGGCTTTACAGCTTGCTCCTGTATCCATAATCCACATAAACAGCATTGCGGTCTTCAGTGCCAGCTGGCAGAGTAAGACTCATATAAAAAGTGCTGAAAGATCGACTATGTTCAGTTTGAGGTGACTCCACACCTACGTCTTTTAACTGCTGCTCTTTTCTTTTCCCCAAGACACAGAAATGCACAAGCTGTGCCTCTCCCTTTCCTTTTCACAAAGCCCTCAGCTCACCATTAACAGATAACCTTCTTCCATGCCTTTTCCACAGCTAACATTTCCCCAGGCCAGCCTATCAGATAAAGTAATGTACACACACAAATCCTTTTCCTTAAATTAGGAAAGGTTTGGCAGACGCAGTTATCACAGTTATCACTGCCTTCAAAATGTTGTCTTTACTCAGCACTTAACCTAGCCAAGCACTTCTCTGGTTCACATATTACATTTTCTTACAGAAGCAATTGTGCACAAAGAACTACTTCCAGGGATGCTGAGGAAAATCTTGGATGCAAAATCTTCTGAAACCCATAGAAGGAACAGTCAGTTGCATTATGTGTTGTCTGCCACTGCACTGCAACACTGTCCCCGTATAGGGTGATGTCTTCTCACAACTAACACGGCTGGAAGAGGTGTATACCTGGTGTCCTACATGGGCTGGCAGGACGGGGAGCTGGCAGCATCTCAGGAGAGGCTCTGCCATCAACTGGCATCATAGTAGTATCAACATCTGCATCCTCATCCACCTGCTCCGAGTTGCTGCGCCGATGGCCACAGGAGAACTTTCTGTCTTTCATCCTCTCTTTCTCTGAGATCCCTCTGCCTGCTTCATCCTGGATCAACAACTCCGTCTCTGCCAGGGAGCTGCTGCCCATGCTCCCTGTGGTCCGACTCTGACCATCTCCTTCACCTCTGTCACTGCTTGAGTCACAGGAGAGGAACTCATCTTCCGAAGGACTTCGGTCACCTTCTCGCTTGTCGTCCTGGTCACTGGTATCCAAATCCCTCATCTCAGCAACAACTGGTTCTTTCAGCTCTTCATGAAGCTGATCCATCAGGCACCGCAGGAACTCCTGAGTGTCCTGAAAATCAGCAGTAATTCCATGTTAGTATCCATCCAGAAATGGGAGGGGCAAAAGAGGAGATGGCTCCATTCACAGCCTCTTCAAATGCTGCCCATTGCCGCCTCTGCAATACAAAGACACCCTGCTAAAGCACAGGGAGTACCATGGTGATGTACCAAGAAGCCTGTCTGCTACATAAATGTTTTTAATTCCTAAATGATAAAAGGCCCAAGTTTTATCTGAACATCTTGTCCTGGGTTCAGCTACTGCTGAACATCTTCACCTGAAAGACACTGAAAAGCTAGAGAGCAGCCACAGCATGCAAACCATGAGCTTATTTCTTGGTGTTTATCACTGGTAAGAGGCAAGAAGCAAGGAGAAACCTACTGAAGACAGCAGGCTGCAGAGAACAGACTCCTACCCACAAAACAGATTTCATGATCACTGACTTCAGCTCATGGCAACCCATCTCAACAGATCTTCAATAAATAGGGAATAGAATCAGAAACCAAAGACTGTACAGTCTAGATACAAGCTCCTACATTCAAAATACATAGTAAAAGAATTGACACGCTGGCTTCAAAGGACCTGCTGGAAGGTAACTTGATATTCTGACACCTCCAGAAAGTTAATTATGATGTTTCTGTTATTTTATGGAAGTTTGGCTTTCAGCCTGCTCTTCTTTTCAACTTTCTCTCTTTGCAGCTGAGTTTTCCAATCCAACGTACTTCACATCAAAGATAAATATAGTTCTTTCATTAATCATCATTTTTATCCTCTGTTTTGATGTTCTGCCAGTGCTACGGCTTAGATGTACTGTCACTTCTCTTGTAAATTTTCTAATCATAGTTTGATGTTTACATTTTATTCTGAAGAATAAATGCAAGAGAGATGCTGATAAAAACTTACAAGAAAAAAGGATACTATATTTAAATAAGATTTGGTTTGCTCTAAGTCCCAGAAAAAGAAGATAGAACATTCATATCTTTAATTTTTTAGAACAGATACATCAATGTTTCTCAGCTCTGAATGAATAATACCTAACTCCCATACAGGATGTATCAACAGATCTTAAAGCCCTCTATAAAGAAGATGATCATCATAATTCCAGAGGTAAGAAAGCTGACACAGGAAAAAGCACTGCTTTGGTATCAGCAAGCCAGAAGCAGAGCCTGAAGGAGAACCCAGATCTCCTAAATACTGACACAGAATGGACATGACCCAAGTTCAAGGTCTTCCTCCTAAACACAAGCATCGCTACTGCAGGAAGAAAAATCCCCACCTTTGGAATAATGGCATGGTTTTGAGGACCCACCTGCTGTGCATAGCCTCGGAACATGGGATTGACGAGTTTAATCCCATGGGATAGACTGCTTGGAACAACATAACTTGGACTGTTTAGATAGGGAAAAAGAAAGAAAAAAGAAGTTAGTTTGATTATCAGGCCTGGAGCCAGTTTGTCTAATAAGCCATAGAACAGGGTGTGGTAACTAGATAAAGAGGACCTGCAAAACCTGGGCATATATTTCTCTTTGAGCTGGATGACATACAAATGAAGAGAGAGAAAACATCCATAGCCATTTCAGTCTGTCCTTCCAGAGAGACCCTTCTCTAGAGCATATTTAACTTAAAGCTCTGTCCTTTGTATCATCTCAAGTAATCCTTTCCAGAGCAGGGTTTTGCAATTAGTTACTTGGTTTGATTTGCAGCACTGCATCTGTCTCAACAGCTGGGTGGGTTGACCACCCAGTAAATGAGGTGAATCAAAACCAATACGAAAATGACATTGTATTGCTTCGAAGTCTACGGCCTTCTCTTCCAGAAAGACAAAGTTCGCTTTTGCTCTGTATCTTACTTATCCCTTCTTAACAACTAACGTGAAACAAACATGCAGTCCCATTAAATTTCCTCCTTTTGTTTGATTGCACAGAGCAGACATCTTCAGGTTTAAACAGAGCAGCAGTATTTTACAATGCCCTTTGAACTGGTCTAGAATTTGAACCAATAGACAACGTTTCCCCAAGCATCAACTTCTATCTATCTTCCACTCTTCAGCAGAAATTATTGTATAACTTTTTCTGTCCAAATCATCAATCCCTCAGCTGATCAAGAGCAGTGCAACGAGGTGCTGGTCAGTCCATGCAAAACGGACTTCCTTTTGCTTAGAAATGAACAAAGTATTCCCTTATTTTACCATTTTTTCTTCATTGCCAACAGGAAACTAACATAGCTATGAATCATAGAATTATAGAATAGCTAGGGTTAGGAAGGACCTTAAGATCATCTAGTTCCAACCCCCCTGCCTGCTCAGATTAAATTAGGGAGTGATCACTCACCGTTTCTTATGCCAGACCTCAGACACCAGCTTTTGGTAACTTTTGCACAGTGCTGGTTTCTTATCCGTGCGGACCAGTCCACCACATTCCAGAAAGAACTGTGTGAGAGGTGGGCTACAAGAAAAAAAGAGACTTCAGTACACAGAAATTTCTCCTCTGCTTCTATATAAGGTTTATCAAAACTTAAAGGCACGCCTTTTGAAAGCATGCTTAAGATACTGTTTTTAAATCAAGGAAAGAAGTGATTCTAAATGCAGACTTGACTTCTAACTTGAAACCAATGAAAAAGGCTGATCTGAATCTGTTCCCAGTACAGGGAAGACATCCTGGAATTAGTTCTCAGCAGTATGGCTAGAGAATATTTGAGGACATGGGTGGTTAGGATGATACCACTGGGGAGAACAGAAATGTGACATGCCTTCCCATCTCTGTCACAATAAAAATGATGGATTTTTACTTCAAGAACTCATCTAAACATGAGGCTTGTATGTAGCCACAGGTTGGCTATTCACTCACTTTCCTACTCTAAACCTTCTGCTGCCCTAAACAAACACTGTATCTTTCTGCATGAAGCCTGGCTGATTTCTCTTTGCAAGACTCATGAAGGTCTCAGATCAGAGATGCCACTTTTGATATTTAGTGAAGTCTAGTAAAGAACCTACTGAAAGGCCCTAACACCTACCAGTTAGAGAGAGCCTGAAGTGCTGCATTCATGTAGCAGGAGTTCCCAAGATTTTTCATTCCAGTAAGGCCTAAAGCACAAACAAGAGAGGCATGAAACACTTTCCAGACAAGCTGCTTTCTACATTCCTCCCCAAAGGAGAAGGAATTCAGCCCCTTCTAGGCAATCTTCACAGTCTGCTCTTAGGAACCTCCCAGTGCAGGTCCTACAGATTGCAGTTACCCTCACAGCCCTTTTATCAACTTGATTCAGTTACCTCTTGGTTTCAAATCATCATCCTCCGATTCAGATTCACCTTCATCAGCCACTGCAATTGGAACAGCTTTCAGAGGATGAGCAGACAATGGTGATTCCTAAATTAAAGACAGAGAAATAAGCATCATGAGAGGCTTGCCTGGAGAGATGAATTGTGAGAGATACTATCCTCCACATAAATCAAGCCAGCCTTTAAATATAATGCACTCTGGAGAGAGAAGAACCAGTTGCACTGTCTGCCCTTCCCACTAATGCAAGAAGAGGGTGGAAATTGTACCATTACTGCTTCCAGTACAGATGATAACAGAAGCATCAGGAATATGCAGCAGTGACACAAGTACGTGTGTTTTTGGTCTAACAGCTAAAACTTCCATGGAGCTTGCATTGAAAATGAAGATGCGAAGAAGACAGAAACAGGATGCCTCAAAGAAAAGACTCGGAAAGGTTAAAAAAAAAAAGTGAAAATGGGTATCAAGTCATCTGAAAGTCTTCTTGCTGGGAGATGCTACTACTGCTCCTCTGGCTACAAGCAGCAGCTTTCAGCAAAACAGTTCCTATCACAACAAAAGCCTCGACAACAGCAGAAAACACTTGGTTCATTTTGTAACATGAAAACCCTGCCAAGAGTTCAACCCTGCCATGCTGGGACAGACCCACCGGGTCAGTGAACTTTACTGGTGGTGACTGCGGGTGCGTTGCCAACCGCTGGTCCAGGAACACCTCCTTCTCACAAGCATAACACCAGACGCGGAACGTGGTCAGATTCACCGTCAGGTTGTGCTTTTTGGCCTACAAATTAAAAGGTGAAATAATGAATCTGGCTCAAGTTGAAGCACTGAACTACCAGATTAGGTACTGGGAAAAATCCAACTCTGTGTTAAGATGGACAACAGAGAAAACTCACCTGTGCATGAAGCGTGCTGTGGTCAGCAAAGGATTCCCCACAACCAACGTAAGGACAACCGATCTAGTGAGAGAAAAGAGCACAAGTACAATGGACACATCAAATCAGGCCCTTCACAAAAACCTCTGCAACTCCAGTCTCACCAGCAGCTGCAGCTTCAGAATTGATCTTACCAGTTTTCTGACCTGCTTTTTACTCAGGTCCTGGAATAAGACTAAAAACTGGAACTGTTTGATTTAAGAAAGAAAACCTAGAATGAGGTTTGCACCCACATAAAGGCTTCGTACCAAGGCAACTGCTCCAACGGGCAGCTCATCTGAGCAGTCTCAAAATGTCTGTACATTCTAGTGTAAAAATAAACTGCCCCTGCCCACCCGCATGTCCCTTGTCACTCCCTTCCACCTCACTGCCATGAGCAACATCTGATGTCTCACATTTGCAGCCTCCCTTCACAGCTGCCAGCAGAGGCCGGACCCAGCCAACGGCAATGCTGGGCATTTTGTTCATTCCTACTGAGACTGCCAGAGGACAATGACCTCTGGGGAGTGAACTGTTTCCTCTTGGCATATTTTGACAGTGTTAGTCTTTAATCTAGTGAGTCTTTTCCTTGGAAGCCATCAAAACCCAGTGGACGGTTCTACTGTGAACCCCCTCTTTTTGTTTTCCAGTGTAAATGATATTAAAGAGAAGCCCCACCGTATCATGCACACAAACAACAAGCCATTTTTACCTGAAGACAAGCCCAGAGATTTGGTCCCACGGCTCCACAAGACTGGCAAGTTCCCTGTAATTTCATGATAAAAGAAGGTTTGTTTGCTTGTTTGGTTTTTAAGTAACCTAGTCCTACAAGAGTGGGAAGACAGGCCTGGCCAACCTGCAGCTCACAGGATTTCACTTCTTAATACATTTCCAATTAAATATAACACTTTGCAGCATTTTAGCTAAGTGACACCTTGGAAGAGGATAAAGTGACAGTGAGAAATAGATCAGGTGGGGTCAACAAAGAATTTATGGGATATGTGTAGGGTACATGAGCATTGGAAGAAAAGTTTCTGCCTCACCTCTGTGGAGATAGGCAGCATTTTCTTAGAAAAGTGAACATGCAAACCCATACACAATACCTAAAAGGGAAAGGACTGACAACCAGAACACCCTGTACCTTGGATTTGAGCAACAGATCATCCCTGGTCACCTCTCCTATGGAATCCAGGTGAGGACAGATGTCTCTTGTATCCCCCATTTTCACCAATGCTCACTTGCAACGGGGGTGTTTTCCTAAGCCAAGACAGGATAGTTCTTTTCAGATACAGGTTAGATTCGCTCTCACAGATTGTAAGAAGATAAATTAGCATGATTTGTGTATTAGATATTATGATATCCATCTTTGAAGTTCAGAGATCAAAACAAATCTAAATCTGGAACCAGTCATTAGCCAGCACAGTTCTGACCCACTGCTTAGTGGCTGCATTGCGGTATCATAGATAACGGAGAAGGAAACACATGAATAAAGCTCATAATCTATAAAAGGAGGAATGTTCGGAGGTGCAGGGAGCTGCTCAGTACCCAGGCATAGCTTCAGCAGCACAGCTCTCAGGTATACAGATGGATTTGCTGTAGCCTCAAAATGAAAGCAGCAGTACAGCAACCTACTGGCCACCCTCTTAACCTTAAACTCCCAGACTGTCTGGATCACAAAGCATCTCTGAATGATGCAGGGTCCTACAGCAATAAATAACTCATACATGCTTTACATATATAAATGTATATATGGACTATACCATGAATACTCCATGAACATGACTAGACTGATAAAGCTACACTACCCCCCAGAACCAGCTCAGCAGGTGGGGTGGGAAAACCAACACAGAGATCTGAACAGACAGGCAGAGGGAAAAGAGATAAATCTAATGAGCTTGTTTGCATGAAATTTAGATTAAAAGGGAAAGGGTGCAGCAGCCCAAGACACACATATTTAGCCTATGATGTCTAAGGGCTTCATGCTACCCACACTGTGATGATCTGAATCTAGCATTTAGTTATTACACTACTTTATCAAGTATTAAAAATATGACTGTTGTAAATGAAGCTGAGCAAGAGGGAATTAGATTGAAATGATCTGTAACACAGACAACCGGTCTGCAGTCCCTAAGGAGTTTACCATTTGATAGGTAGGTTTTGAACAATATAACTCTCCAAGACTGTACAAAATGTACCAACTCAGAAGATTTCACAGCTGCATGTTTAAAAGCATGATAAACACTTTTGTGGTGGTTCGTAGGTAGGTAAGACCTTAAACATGTCTTGGTAACAAAAAATATAATCAAAAGAGTTTATGTTTCTTAAGCATAGTTTAAGTAACCTCACTCACGGCTGTTAAAAAAAGAAGACAAGTGATACTAATACCACAGACCAGGCTCCAAAATATTACTACTGGCTGGAAATGAAGTAGATATGAAAAGCCCACGTCATTACAAAAAAATAAGTGGAAAAATCTGATGAACTTGACATTAATGACTCCCACAGCAAGGTTGCTAGACTGTTATTTTCCCATTTTGAGGACATTTTAAAGAATTCCCAGTGAATCAGTGGCAGTGGGGGGAAAGAAAAAAAAAAAGAAAAGGAGAAATGAATAAGCCATATCAGTAACACTTATCTTGGGAGCTGAAAAGCTTGCCTAGCACCTTGCCTTGGCAAAAGACAAACCTCAAGAGAAGTTTATGCCAATGTTTTCCCAGCACTCTGGAACGGAATAAACTGAACTGGAAGTGCAAAGCAAAACTGGAGGGGGAAGAAATAGTATTTGCATGCTAGAAAACACATTACTGGTTGTAACCAGGATCTCAGTAACCTGTGAAAAGATGTTTAAACAAACAACGAGCAATTTCATGCAGCTTCACAGAGAAGTACCATGTTATACATGCTGATTTAAAAGACAAGTGACAGAAGCACGGTATCTTTGACTAACACATAAAACTGGGACACTTCCAGGCTCTGAGATCTTTCAAACTCAAACCCTCTTCCCAAATGCATCAGCTGATCCAGTTAACAAAAGAAAAAAGGTATCAATGCCATGTTTGCTATTTCACCTTCCTTGATTTCTTATCCCTTTCCAAGAACAGGTTTCCCAGAAAACCTAATGGACAAATTATTGTTTTAAAATTAATTCCAGACCTCTTAATCACCATCTTAAGCTAACTGGGCAGTGGGTCTGGAGCTCACGGTGTTAAGTACAGTCTTCATGGATGTGGATGGTTTTACCTCATTCCATGGGACACCCCCCTCCACTTGAAATTAAACCCTTTAAACTTCCCAGCATTAGGATGCTGATCTTCCCACCCAGGGCTTCCCTTTCTGAACAAACCAAGGAAAACCTCCTTTCTGCTTCCCAGACCTGACTGGATGCATCAGAAAAGGTCTGAGTCATAACTGTTCAGAAGGAAGTATTCAATCCTTACCTTCCCACGACTGTGCCCTAAGAGCTTTAGGTGGCACATACAGCTCTAATGCTACTCAGGAAACTGGGAATTTCATAAAAGCACTGTCAAAAGTTTATCTGTGCTTGTCAAAATGTACTGTGTATGATGGGAAAAGAAGTTACCTTAAAACAAGTCTTTCAGCCTGTCTTTCTCAAGCACCACTGTGGAAGAAACAGCACATGAACATGTCAGAACAGTTCCACAGTAACTGCAACCTACTTTCAGTTGCTTAAACTGCTGCCAAACCCAGTGTGTCTACATTAACACATTTCTTGGTTTTGTTGTGTTTTTTTTTCCTTAAATCAACTGGTTTTGTACCAAAGGAAGAGCCAGCTGTCAAGAATCTCAGATATATGCAGCCTGATGCTCTGACAAATAACTTAGTATGAATGAAAGAAATCTCAACACTGTTCATCCAACAACTGACAGATCTGCTCACTCATCTTGCATAACCGACCAAGATAAAGGAGTATCTGCAGTAGGTCTTAATGACATTTTATACTTGAGATACTGAAGAAAGAAATATTTACTCAGCTAACCTACTAACAAGGAAGAACCAGGAACTCCTCTGACTCTTTGCTGAACGTTTGAACTGCATCACGGATTGGAAATCTGAGTGGTTTATGTAGAACAGGCAAAGGGGGCCAGGTTTTAACACAGATTTTACTAGAGATCACAACATGACAGCACACCTAGAGATTTAGCTTTTAAGAAAAAAAAACACCTTTGGGAACCCCTCCTTCGCTCTGCTACGTCACTCCTCAGCACAACAGACCCTAAAATACAAGTCTTCTCCTAACAGACGCTGCAGCTGTTAAGCGTGCGTGAAGTTCAATACAAAGATGCCTGCACGCTGGATCTGGGTAGGACGAGTCACCGGCCGAGCCTCCAGCCGCTCCGCAGGGTCCTGCTCCGAGGGTCGCGGGGGCGCCGATGCCGCTGTCACCCCTGGGCAGCCACCAGGCCCCGGCGGCTGCAGGACCGCCCCGCTGTCCGGGCACCGCAGGACCTCAGGGGGACCGGCCTAGAGCCCCCTCGGCCGCTGCTGCTGCATCATCCCCGGCGCGGCGCGGCCGCCCTCCCCACAACACCACGTCCGAGGCGTGACAGGCCCCGAGGCCCAAGCGCCCCCTGGCCCCTCTCACCTGCGGGATGCCCGGGGCGCCGCTGCCCCCGCCCCGCCGCGGGGCTGCGCTTCAGGCCGGATCCCCGGGTAGGCCGCGCCCTGCGGCCCGATGCGGGGAAGGGCCGCGGCGCCCCGAGCAGTGCGGGGAGGCGGCGGCGGCGGAGCGACAGGGGCCGCGCAGGCCGGGGGCGGAGCGGGGGCCGGGCCGCAGCGGGGCGGAGCGGGGTTGGGCGGAGAGGAGGCGGTGGCTGCCCTGCGCCTGTAGGTCCCAGGGGCTCCACAAGTGGGGGGCCGGAAGGCGTGTTTCCCTTCTGGCATCCCTGACAGACACCGGCGTGGCGGGGCTGCTCTGCCGGGATAAACAACAGAACTTGGGACTTACACGGGAGCTCATCACGAAAGACAACGGGAGGGCACGTGGGGGGCTCGGCCCGGCCCGGCGGAGCGTTCCCGGGACCGGCGGATCGTGCCGGCCGCGGTGCTGGCGGACGGGCGGTGCTGCCCGGCTTCGTCGCGGGGCTTTAGCGTCATCGCGGCGCGACGTTGTTGTTGCGGGGTCCGGGCGGCGGTGTGGCGGCTGTGCCGGGGAGCCATGCCGGCCAAGAAGTCCTTCCGCCAGCGGAGGGGGGACTCCGAGGAGGAGGAGGAGGATGAGCAGGTCGCCGAGGAGGTCAGGTGGGTCAGCGGAGAGCCCGGCTGGGCACAGCGGTGCTGGGGGCCGGCGGTGGGCCGGCCGTGTCTCGCCGTCGCACGGTCACGGAGCGCTGTCGTGTTACAGCTTCACCGCATCGCCTCACACCGTTACCTCCTCACGTCGCTGTGTCACTGCCTCCCAGGGCCCCGCGCCGGGGTGGAGGTTCACCCCGGCAGTCTGATACTGCCGGGAACAGGAGGGGGACCGGAGGTCTGCCCCCGGAGGCCTCGGTCCGTCTCTTCCTTTTCCACGGACCGGGAGCGGGAAGAGTTTGCGAGGGGCCAGCCCCGGAGCCCCCCAGAGCAGCGCTCTGTCACGGGTGACGGACAGACCCTCTGCTGCCGCTTGGCACCCGTCTGCTCGCTGGCAGCGCACATCACTGCTAGCATTCACTTCTTTTCACTCCAGCCTTTTGAAATTCGGCACTCAGAGATGATCTGTCTTGTTCTCAGTGCTCTGAGTTCCAAGCAAAATCTTTCTGGTGTCTGAAAGATATTTTGTGATACACAGTTAATGGCAGGTACTGAAAGATGTCTCTTTCAATCAGTCTGGTTATCTGATGAAGTCAAGAGTGCGCGTCAGTCTATAGAGAGATGTGATATTTAGATTTACCGTCAACTTTCTTCTAAGTCATCCATGCACTGATGTATCTGTAACTCTCAGCTGTGTTATATTCACTTCAGAGCTGCTGCTACTTCTGCTGTAAATGGGAAGCTAGTGTTGATCATTGAAGGAGGAAAGGTGCCCCACATTTTGTGTTGTGACCCTCTGCTTTACTGCAAGGAGAATATTGGCTGGGGACTCAACTGAAACTGGGGATCCTCAGCTCACCCTTCCTATATTGGCATCTTATTAAAGCCTGTCAACATTTGGGTGCTTCTTTCCTCAGCTGAGAAGACATCTTGAAGGGACATAACCAGCAGGTGCCATGTGGGTTTTGGTTTTTTTTTCAGATTGCTTTAAATAAATGGAATTGCTTAAATAAAGTAAAATAAAAAAAACATCTATCTAATCTGTAACCAGACAAGTGGACACCGATACAAAAATCATAGAATCACAGAATGGTTTTGGTTGGAAGGGACCTTAAAGCTCATCTAGTTCCAAGCCCTGTCCAACCTGGCCTTGAACACTGCCAGGGATGGGACGTGCAGAAGTCTAAAGCAAAGTCTGTCTAGAAGTTTCTGTATTAACTGCAAAAAGTCAAATTAAATTGATTAGTTAAGACTGAAGCATCAAGTCCTAAGTCATTTTTTTTTTCTTCAGGTTAAAACTTGAGGAAGCCAAAGAAGTTCAGAACCTCAGAAGGCGACCTAATGGGGTGAGGTAAGGGATGTGGCACCAAGGATGTGGAGTTGGGTTTTGTCCGTGGGTGAAATGTAACAGTGAATATGTCTCTTGTCACGTGCCTCCTGGCAGTAGAGATCTTTACATGTCAGATAGTGCCAATCCCATGTTCTTGATGGAGAAATTTTCACATTAAATCCCTGAGGCTGGAGAAGGGAAAGATTTTGGTGCAAGTGCACAGGGTCAGTTTATGGTGAGCAAAGTCTGTTCAGTATCCTGGCCAAAAAAGGTTAGGATTGGGATTTACTATTAAATGTATTTTCATCAGATTACTTCAGTACTGCACACATGGTTTAAAATTGGACACACTCACACCTCCTCCACCCTAATTCCTCTCTCCCCTCTCATCTAGTGCTATTGATGAGCTCATTGAAATGTGCACCAGCAGTGAACTTGTTCCTTATTTTGGTGACTCATTGGAAGGCACTAAAAGCTGCTTTAAATTCTCATCTCTCCAAAACAGTAATAGCTCCTCTATCCATGTGGAGGGATTGGGAACATTGACAGTTTAGCGTTGATGAAGTGTGTGAGACCATCTGCTAGATCTAGAGAAGGATAAAGAAATGCAGCATTGTTGGTAATATGTTCCATTCCACTGAATTCTGTTTACTTTCTGTATCCGCCTCACTAGCGCTGTAGCTCTGCTTGTGGGAGAGAAGCTGCAGGAAGAAGCAACACTTGTGGTGAGTGCTAGGCTCTTTCATCACCTCGGTGTGGAGATGTAATGATGTGAAAACATCAGTGTGATCCAGCTGATCCCTGCGGAGGTCTGGCCTGGGGTAGGACTCATGGCTCAGCTCAATACTTAAATGTTTCCTGTGGTTTTATCCAGATTTCAAAGACTAGCATTAAACTAGAGGGAAGCTTCAGGGTTTCTTATTATTTCTTGTTTTGCAGGATGATCCATTTAAGATAAAATCGGGGGGAATGGTGGACATGAAGAAGCTGAAAGAAAGAGGCAAGGACAGGTGGGTGCGTGTGAACTCTGAAGACCTCTCCCTGGATTACTATTGAAAGACAGCTAGTAACGAAGTAACCAGTTGTTGGTTTGCTTAGAAGAGTTTAACATAATGCACTTTGGCCAATTACTGTTGCCCTAACTTGTCAAATTAGTTAAAAAAAAACCAAAACAACAACCCCCAAAACTCTTAAGCATTGTGGTTTCCATTTAGGATTAATGAAGAGGAAGATCTGAACTTGGGAACTTCCTTCTCAGCTGAAACCAACAGGAGGGATGAAGATGCTGACATGTAAGTTGTGCTGTGATGTGTCTGTGATGTTGAATTTAGGGTTGGGTGTCCCTTCACTCTTTAATTTTTTGTCTTGGATTCTGAGCAGTCCCAGAACATCTTCCCAGTTCTCACTGAAACTTCCACTTGCCCTTTTCACCTCCTGGCTACCAGACTTGAGAAGGATTTTCCATGGACAAAGATGGGAACTGCCAACCAGCTAGTTTAACACTTAATACCGGTGGGCGCCTTCTCTTCTGGCTGTGAAAGAGCTTGGAGGATCTGATAGTTTATTGAATAGAGCAGCAAATATCTTGGGTTTTGTAGCTGATGTTAGCTGTGTTGTTTTGGGAGAGATTATTCTTTCCTTTATCCTAGCTATCAGGCCAGGGATGCAGCTGTACTCGGCAGCACTGCGACAGGCTACAGAAAACAGGATTAAATATCGTGTGTCCCTTGTGTGCTGCTGTTTAGGATGAAGTACATTGAGACTGAGTTGAAGAAGAGAAAAGGAATTGTAGAGAATGAGGAGCAGAAGGTGAAGCTTAAGAATGCCGAGGATTCTCTCTATGAGCTGCCAGAGAACATCCGTGTCTCCTCTGCCAAGAAGACTGAGGAGATGCTGTCCAACCAGATGCTGAGCGGCATTCCTGAAGTGGACCTGGGAATTGAGTATGTAGTTCACAGATCTGCTGGTTATGGCCTGAATTGCCAAGATGACTAACTGCTGAGTGACAGAGCAGCAGGAGGGCTGGATTACACAGCCCTGGTGTGGCTCTCTGGTGGGACTGAGTCTTGTTCTGGATTAGGGCAGTATCTGCCACAGCATGTTCTCCATAGCGACAGGCTCTAATGCAGCTCTGTGATTTGTGGCAACAGGCTCTTAATTTTTGTGACCTGAATCTAGCAATTTTAGGGAGGATCCATTTATGCCCTGTCCTGGAAGAGAAACAAAGTGTCTGTTTCTATAGCGCTGCCTCCTCACAAAGGAGCACACCAAATGCCATAGCAGTGCTATTATTATCCCCCGGATCCACCCACTTGGCAGTTCTATGCCTACTGCCCTTTCTAAATAGGATTTTTCTTTTTCTTTGTTTTTCTTTTAGTGCAAAAATAAAAAACATCATCTCAACTGAAGAGGCCAAGGCCAAGCTGCTGGCAGAGCAGCAGAACAAAAAGAAAGACAGCGAAACTTCCTTTGTTCCCACCAACATGGCTGTTAACTATGTTCAGCACAACAGATGTAAGTCTCTTGTAGCTCTCCTGACCCAGGTGTGACCCTCTCCTCTGCAAGGAAAAGCAATCAGTTGGGACAGAGTCTGATGTAGGAGAAATTAATTGATGTATCAGCACAAGCAGCTCTCTGATTCCTTTCTCTGGGATGCTCATATAGACCCCATCTGGATTGGTCTTTTTCTTCCATCCGCTGGCCAGGAGAGGGATGTATTACTCATGGCTGGACTTGCTGCTCTTGAACTCCCATCTGACACCGCCTCATAAGTTTCAGGACTCTTTAAGTTATGTGCTGGAAATGCCTGCCTCGTGTGAGATTATAAATGATGGTTTGTAATTGAGAGAATCCATTTTGCAGGCTGCCAAAGCAGACAGGTGGTCAGGCAAACGTAGACCTTACTAGCCAGGAGATGAGAATTCATTTCCGGGAGAGACTCTCATACTGCAGCCATCTGGAGGAAAGGCAGCCTTCTGCTGCATCTAACCATGCTTACAGGAGTGATTTAGAGTCAGATTTGTATGTTCTGAAGGAAATTAAGTGTCTTTGGGCTGCTTCTGATGAAATAGTGATACTGAAAACTGCTGTATCCCATCTTGCATGTATTGATTATCCATAGAAACTAATTACAAGAGCGTTTGTTCTGAGGTTCTGTTGCTTCTGCTTAAGATCAGTTGTAACAGATGCCACAGAAATACGTCTGTCTGAATAACACTGCTCCAGATAATACTCCTTATCTGCTGTTTTTGTTCTTTCAGTTTATCATGAGGAGCTAAATGCACCAGTGCGAAGGAACAAAGAAGAGCCAAAGCCCCGTCCACTGAGAGTGGGGGATACGGAGAGGCCAGAACCTGAACGTAAGTTCCTAATCTCAGATTCTTCAGGGGTCTTGCATAGAGAAATGATACAACTCTTCTTCTCTCCTCTTCTTTGTGTGCCCTGAGATAGTGGGCAAACAGAGTGATCTATTGCACTTGATGTACCCCTACATCGCAGCTGGCTGACAAGGGTTTGATGAAAGGGGGAATAGCAAGGAGTACAAGGTTAGGGAGCATTGACAGCTGAAGCAATAACCTTTCACATAGCAGGGGGCTGTATAAGAGAATTGGTGGGGTTAAGGAACTGTCTCCTGTGAAAGGACAGGGAGATGATACTGCCTTCTCCTTCTTTTGAAGGGTCTCCTCCGAATCGCAAACGTCCCCTCAATGAAAAAGCAACCGATGATTATCACTATGAGAAATTCAAGAAGATGAACAGGCGATACTGATGACCGTGGATTGAAGTCTTTGCAGCTGAGCTGATTTTCCACTAATAAATGATTCTGTGTCCATGGCCTGCAATGGAGGTGGGTAGTGTCACTACCTTCACATGCTGGTGTTGCCTACAAAAGCTTTTCTTGTGCTCTTGTAGTGAATCACTTTACAGGTGATTGTGAACTCTTTGGTCGGTAAAGTCTTGTATGTAACTTATTTCCAGTTATAAAACCTCTTTTATAAGAACATGAGCTTTCATGGTTGGCATTTTTTAGTGATTTTACAGACTCCTTTTCCCTCTTAAAATCCTTTAAAAGCAGCAGTGCTGTTTGCCTTGTAAATACGAAGGGAAGGTCTAAAGCCGTTTTGCTTGAATTCAACTTTGTAAGAGACTTGTGTTGGTTTATATCATTCTGTTCCCTGTAGACTTAACTTCTGTAGCAGTTCACTGAGTTTTATTTTAGCTGTTGAAGAAAATGGGGTCAGGTTGTAGCTTGAATTGGAGGAAAATCTCATTTTCAGCTGTTAGATCAGGTTCAATGTGACGGCTGGTGCAGAGGCCCCACAGCCAGTGTGGCGTGTGGAACGTGAAGGCAGGATTTCCAACTTGCAAATAATAAATATGGTTTTAAGCGATCATAAATGGTGTTTTTTTCCTTCTGGGACACACGCTGATGGTTTCTGGGTGTCGGGGATAACAGTATCCCATGGCTGTGCAGGGGTCCGTGTCCCATCGCTCAGGAGGGGAGACTCCATAAGGGGTGAGGTAGCCCCAGAGGGGGAAGGTCTCTAGGTCAGGTAAATGCTGCGGTTTACCCCTGTGCCCCCATGGCGGTCAGGGATGTCGCTGCTGCTCTGCCCGACCCTGAGCGCTGTGTTTAACCAAGTGTACCACACGAGGCCGCCATTTAGCTTAACTACGGTTAGCCCGGCCAACATGGCGGCCGCCCTCAGCGTCAGCCCCGCCTCTGCCCGCACCCAACATGGCGGCGGCGGAAGCGGCGTTACGGGGCGGAAGCGGCGGCGGTTGGGGCCGGGCCGGTCATGAAGCTATGGCGGGGCCCGCTGAGGGCGGCCCTGGTGCTGCTGCCGCTCCTTACGCCTGCGAGCGCCGTGGAGCCCATCAGCCTGGGGCTGGCGATCGCGGGCGCTGCCGCCTCGGCCCTTACCGGCTTCATCTCCTACCCGCGGCTCTACTGCTACTTCAGGGAGTGCTGCCTCCAGAAGCACGACCAGCGCGCCGCCGCCGGTGCGGGGCCGGGGCGGGATGGGAGGTGCTGGGGGGGGGCGAGAGGGGACACTGTGGGGTACGAGGAGGGTATGGAGGGGTGCAGAGGCTCCGGGGGGCAGGCAGCGCCCGTGTGGCTCCAGCTCGGCCGGCCCTTTGCCCGTGGCTGGCAGGCTTCAGAGCCGGGTGGGTGCGGGACCCTCCTCAAAGGAGGGAGAAGCTGAGGGGAGCCCGCGCCCTCCTCGCTGCTGCTGATGTTCTCCCCATCCAGCTCTGCAGGAGAACCTGGACAAGAAGCTGTTCGGGCAGCACCTGGTGAGCAAGGTGATTGTGAAGGCCGTGAAGGGCTTCTTGAACAACAGCAATGCCAAAAAGCCTCTTGCCCTTTCCTTGCACGGGTGGACTGGCACGGGGAAGAACTTTGTCAGTAAGATAGTCGCCGAAAGCATTTATAAACGAGGCCTGCAGAGCAAATACGTCCATCAGTTCGTGGCAACTTTACACTTCCCTCATGCTCACAGCATCAATCTCTACAAGGTAAGGGGGTGCTGTGGAGCCCATGGGGCATAGCTCTGCTGCAGTGCCTGCTGTATGGAATTATAAATGCTATGGCATGAGCAGCACTAGAAACGTAGATGCTATTTTATGCAGTGTGCTCATTTTGGAATCTTCTGTAAAGAACTGAGTAAATCCTAACATCCCTCAGGACTGATTTTCCTGTGAATGTGAAGGGGTTTTGTATGTGTTTTGAGCCTTTCTTTATGGTTAATTTTCATGCTGTACTTCGGTTAGAGATGTGACTGGCATGAGTGTGGTTCAGCAGGTCTCCATGGTTAGGTGATATGGTGACCTCCAGGTGTGTCAGGTACCATGGCAAGCTGGAGCTTGCTCTCTGAGGCATGGTTGTGCTTTTCAGCTTTGCTGCACGCTGAGCAGTTTTATTTAGTTTTTCTGTGCATCCATTTCCCAGCTGTGAAACAAACCTGACGAAATATTCTGCTGTCAGAAATGTACAGAATGGATTTGGAACGGTTCTGTCAGTTTGTGAGTGTCAGTGCGGCTGTGTAGGCAGGTGGATCTCATAGAATCATAGAATAGTTAGGGTTGGAAAGGACCTTAAGATCATCCAGTTCCAACCCCCCTGCCATGGGCAGGGACACCTCACACTAAACCATGGCACCCAAGGCTCTGTCCAGCCTGGCCTTGAACACTGCCAGGGATGGAGCATTCACAACCTCCCTGGGCAACCCATTCCAGTGCCTCACCACCCTAACAGGAAAGAATTTCCTCCTTATATCCAATCTAAACTTCCCCAGTTTCAGTTTGAACCCGTTACTCCTTGTCCTGTCACTGCAGTCCCTAATGAAGAGTCCCTCCCCAGCATCCTTATACGCTGCTGTCATGTGGAATGGTGGCTGAGATGCATGTTTTCGGGGGGCGAGGGGTCTATCTTTGTTAACAGCAGAGTTTGAATGAGCAGCACTGTCTTTTGTAGTACTGAATGTTCTTATTTGGTTTGTGTATGTTGAGAAGGGGATTGTCTACAAACCTGGTTTCTAAATGGAGGAAATACCCGTTTCCTCTTTTTTTACAGCTTCTTGCAACTGAGCGGTTTTAAAACAAAATGGATCCTTTTCTGCTTTTGTTTCAAGGTGAATACACTTGGGAATCTTGCTGCCCAAGGCAGTAGGGAGAATTACTGGTTCTTATTCACAGTACACCCAATGGCACCTTCCTGTGCTGCGGTTCAGAGACTGAGTAAACAGTGAATATAAAAAACCAATGAATCATTGCAAATGATCAGAGCAGTTCTTCATCTGCCAGCAGATCAACCTTTTGGGTTTCGTTTGGGGGGGGGGGTTATTTGTTTTTCCAGTTACTTCATTGTTGACCTTAAATGTAACACTTAAGTGAGAGAGTCTTCAAATACAATAAAGCATTAGCAGTACTGTGTTTTAAGAAGGGCTCATAACTGTCTTCATTTAAACTTATGAATGATTAAAACACAGGGCTGAGAATTTCTACTTCTGCCAGTGACTGCAGCTGCAGTTTCTCACTGGTGCTGTTCAGGCAGCAAATTCAATATTGCTCGTGGCTTTGACACCGAAGGATGTTTAGATCAAAGTGCTGACAAAAGTAATCACCTTACTTGTCAGGGCTTTGCTTTGTGTTGCTGTTCCTCAGTGGTGCCCATCCTGTGTCCTACTGTGCAGTTTAATTTTTGCTATGTTTTATGTCACAATGAGATTTCCTGCTTGTCCCATCCCATCTCTTGGTGTCTTAAAGTTTTTCACAACGAGCATGAGATTTTGTTAAAAGTTTTATTTATAGTTTTTAACCATGCTCTAGTCAAGAAGCCAAAGCTGTTAAAATGATACAATTGAAATTACTCTCTCAGGACAAAGGTCAGTACACAGAAGTGCTATTTTCTATCTCTTCAACCCAGACTCTTTCAGCATCTTTCATTTTCATGCCTCACAGGACCAGTTGCAGTCGTGGATTCGGGGAAATGTGAGCATCTGTCCTAGATCACTCTTCATATTTGATGAAATGGATAAAATGCATGCAGGACTCATTGACTCCATCAAGCCATTCCTGGACTACTATGAGCTTTTGGATGGGGTGTCTTACCGGCAAGCCATCTTCATATTCCTCAGGTATGAAGTAGCCTCTCAGGTTTGCTATTCTGTACACTTGATGCCTTTTAAAGCTACCTCCAGCTACAATCTTTGTTTTCTCTTTACTTAGCAATGCAGGAGCTGAAAAGATAACAGAGGTGGCACTAGATTTCTGGAGAAACGGGAGGACAAGGGAAGATATACAGCTCTCAGATATCCAGAATGCGCTGTCTGTGTCCGTCTTCAATAACAAAAATAGTGAGTAAAACAGGGATTGCTTTGGAAGTGGTAGAAACAAAAAGGATGCGCTTCATCTAGCTGTATTTTTACAGCTATGGTTTCTGCTTGATGTGGCCTCTAGTTTTTGGCTAGCAGGGAGCCACAGTGCAGTTTTGGGGCCTACAGTCAGCTCTTGAGATGACATGAAGCTCTGTGTACACCTTGGCTACCGGAATGTTTGCTGTCTGTTGGATTATATATGTTGGGGGAAGTCTATGCTGTGCATTTTTGGGGGCTAAAGGGAAAGCAAAGGTAAATCCTGACAGTAGAGCTAGGGCTGATAAATCTTTAACCTATAAAATACTTTATTATGGGGAAGCCACTTCCTTGACCACCAACCCACTTAGCCTGTCTTGCTCAGTCTGTTAAAAGCCTTCTGACAGCTATTTAGGAGTAGCAAGCTGATATGTCAGCCCTGCTGTGGGCAGTCCAGTGCTTCCTAGGTTTCCTTGCACAGGACTTCTGGTAAAAAGGGGGTTTTAACATAATTATGCTCTGAAATTAGCTTTGGAAGCTAACTTTTTTAAAAGGTTAAATGCAAGCTCAAAAACAGGAGTCAGAAAGCTGGTCTGGAAGAGCTGATTAAAGGTAAAAAATCAGTTCTTCTCTAGGTGAGAGAGGGGAACGTATGAGGCTAGCACTGGGGAGCAGGGCTTAAAGGCATTCCATCAGAATTCATTCATTCAGCTCCAATGGACCACATTTATATGTATCACCAAAACTTTATGCACAGCTTACCATGAGAATGAGCTTGTATTTGGACTTACTTGTACATTATAGGGCCCTAAAACCACAGGTGAATTGTTACTGGTATGTAGCAGAGGGTTGTAATACGCCTTTTGTTCTCATGCAACTCACGGTAATGTGTAATTAGAGGAGTAACAACTCCTTTCTCTTTCCCTTTGCAGGTGGATTTTGGCACAGCACCTTGATTGATAGAAATCTCATTGACTACTTTGTTCCCTTCCTGCCTCTGGAATACAAACATGTGAAAATGTGTATCAGGGTTGAGATTAAATCCCGTGGCTATGCTGTGGATGAAGACATCCTAAGCAGAATAGCGGACGAGATGACCTACTTCCCCAGAGAGGAGAGAATTTACTCGGATAAAGGCTGTAAAACTGTGGATGCCAAGCTGGATTATTACTATGACTTCTAACACTTTGTTGCTGCAACCTGTGAAGAAGCAAATTTAACTTAATCACAACGTGGAGAACCTGGGACATTTCATTTTTAAGCACTTTTTTACGAAAGGAACATTACTTCTTTCCTGGTGTGTAAATAAGTGGCAGTGCCTCTGCATTGGTATTCTGTCACTAGTCACGGCTCCCAGGTACGTCAGCCTTGTGTTGTCAAGGTAAGAACAAACTGTTGTAAATGTGGGAGTCTGTGTCTGACAGCGCTCAAGACGCCTCTTGGATCATGTGTCAGTCTTCAGAGCTGTTTGCAGACTGTTGGCACCTATAGAAGGATGAGACTATGGCCTAATTTTAACTGGATTTTGGGTTGATGTAGATGATCTCTAGACAATATTGAGAATTTTAATCGAAGTTCCTATGTCTGTGTGTCAAACCAAGCATATGAACCTGTTTCATGTGAATAGTGTTCTGAAGGTGGATTTAGTATTACAAGGAGTAAGTTAAAATCCTGGACTGCCACATCAGTGTAGTTGCTTCCTGGTTTTGGTTAGGTTTTGATCTATAACGATGTTCACAGCATGATTGCCCAAGGGTGAGCTCAGGTTTGTTTTCTGACTGGTGAGTCAGCTGCATGGAAAGGGTGTATCTTAACAGGAAACATGTACAGGTGAAATTTTACATGAAGGAAATGGAAAAGAAGTTTTTTCACCTACATGTAGAATGTGGGGGACAGCTAGCATGGTTTTGCCTTTTTCATCTTCCTTGCAATACTGTGTGCCTTTGAGGCAGGGATGAAGACAGATCCAAAACCAAAAGTGAAATGTGTCAACTGAACTTAACTGCAGGAAGTGTCAGACTTGTTTCTGAGTGTGAGCACTGCAGACACTTTTTGTTTTCATGCCAGTTTCTATTCAAAATAAACTCTTCTCATCATAAGTGTATTTCTTAGCTACCTTCTGGTGTCCTTTGCATTGAGCAGTTTATGTTGATTTTGTACAAACTTACTTGTTGAGGAAGAGCATGCTATGTTTCTGGCTGATGTGTTCAGCTGTTCTTGAATATAGGTATGTCCTTTCTTGAGTTCAAAGGGAATAGATACGAGGAGGAGGTGTGACTCTTTGCTGCCTGGTTAAAGGGAAACAGGAAATTTGGAGTGAAAACTGCACTTCTAGACCATTGGTACTAATTACATTTGCAGGTGTTTTGTAGATGCAGACTTTTTAGGTGTATGTGTGCTCAGCAGTATCATAAGGATGAACTTGTAGACACCAGTTCAAACCCTGCTTCTCATCTCCTGCTCCCACTGTGGTACCCCTGGCTGAACACCGTGCAGGCTGTCATTGAAGCCACCCACGTTTTCAGGGGCAGCAGCTTGAAGTTTTCTCTGCAAGGGGAAAAAAGGGGCCAGTAAGACTCCAACTGTCCAGTTCTGCTCTGAAATTGTGTAATATGCAAATTATCAGTCCTGGTATTTGTCAGCAAATGAGTGCTTTGAACTTAGGTATTTATCTATTTCTTTGATGTCCTGATTAGAGCAAATAATGGAAAAAAGCAGATGTGGAAATTACAAATTTTTATTACTGTCTGGTAGCTTCTCATCAAAAACAGTGGTTCAACCAAGCAGTATTGTGGCTCTTTCAGCATTAAATATTCTTAATTCTGCTTTGTGTGCCATTGCAGCATCAATACCAGCATCTGACATACATTGATAGCAATTATTTTTGTTATATCATAGTTCTAGATGGTTTAGGGTAGATTGAAGCTTACTCTAGAGCATGTAGGAATGATGTTGAAACAGTGGAGACTGTCTTTGATCTCTCTTCCATTCTTGAAGACAGCAGACCTGGTTAGGAGCATCTCCATTTCAGTAAATGAAATTTGTGTGCCTGAAATCACTCCCAGATATGATCCTGTTGTTATTTCTCCCCTTTAGACAGTATGGTTTCAAAGCTGAGGTCCTCATTCTCTTTCTTGCTGTGACTGAGTAACTTTGGACATTATTAATAGGTGTCGTGGTTTAACCCCAGCTGGTAACTAAGTACCACACTGCTGCTCACTGATCACCACCCCTGGTGGGATGGGGAAAAGAACCTGGAACAAGGTAAACCCCACAGGTTGACATAAGAAGAGTTTCATAGCTGAAGTGATGCACAGTACAGTTGCTCACCAATTGATGCCTAGCTAGTCCCTGAGCAGTGATCAGTGGTTTCCAGCCGGTTCCCTCCTCTTTTATATGCTGGGCATGACATATCCATTTGGCTAGTTCAGGCCAGCTGTCCTGGCTCTGCTCCCTCCTGTGTTCTTGTGTACCTTCTCACTGGCAGAACATGAGAGACTCCTTGATACGGAGCAGGCACTGCTTAGCAACAACTAAAACATCAGTGTGTTATCAGCATTGTTCTCAGACTAAATCGAAACCACAGCACTGCACCAGTTACTAAGACAAAAATTAACCCTATCCCAGCTGAAACCAGGAGAGCAGGCCACTTGAAACTGAATCAGACAAGAGGAAAATGTCAAATAGGGGAAAGGTCTTATCCCTAGGGAAACACTGCATTGGCCACGCAAGAGCAGCTGAGCAGTCAGAGATGAATTATGTTCTTACCAAAGTCCAGTCCAAGCAACTGCTGCTTTAATTCAACCTTCTTCTACAGGGAACATTCCTGTGCTCATAAAATGAGAGGTTGTGGTTAAGATACAGCAGTGTAGTGAGTGCTCTCTTGACAGGGGCAGCCTGGCCCTAGATACTCGTCTGCTGGTGCCCTGGGCCAAGCTGTCGTGTGTACAGAGTGGAGTAGTCACAGTGCAAAGTCCTGATGAACCAGGCAGCTTATGCTTCCCATATACACTCCTTCTGCATCGTTACAACACAACACATGGTTCACAACAGCGTGAACAACAGACTGTTCAGTGAGGTGTGAGTTGTTGCCAACTGCTGTACCTCAGTTGAATTAGGCCGTTATTTACACACTGACTCTTTCAGTGCTACAGAGGCTGCAGATGCTCTGGCCCATGCTTATCCTGTAGTTCCATCATATTTTTGCCAGCTGGGGAGGTGAAGCGCCAGCTTGAATGCCATCTTCCCAGATGCAGCACAGAGAGGAGGAATGGTTAAACAAGCTGAGTTGTATTTGTCCTGCAGGGCATGGCAGGTAGTAGTTACCTGTCAGTAACTATGAAGCAGACTTCAAGGCTTTTTCATAGGTTTGTTTCTTCTGAGCTGTATTTAACTGCTGAATTCCTTACTGTGCTGTCAGATGAGTCAATGTTTTCATATCAATAGGCTATCTGCTCATCTATTCTTATAAACAGATTTTTAAGGAAGCTTAATAGGAAGCTGCAGTGCAGCTGGTTGAAAAACTGCATAAACTAGTACTTTAGCTGAAAATGATTAAACCAAGAGAGAAAAGTGACTTAAGATTTATTCAAACTATATAGTAGTAATACTTAATGTTTTGAAATTGAAATACAAATATTTTGTATTTGGAGTAACTGAAACTGGATGCACCATGTGAGTCAGTTAACAGCCAAAACATGATCCATGAAAAGCAAGAGTCCAACGTCCCAAGGTTAATGGCTACCTAGCTTTGGCTCTGGAGGTTGCATCAGTGTGAGCAGTTTGCCAACATTTGACAAACTCCACCTGGGCTTGTAAAAGGCAATTGACACTTTAAATGTTAATGCTTAGTGTAAATGCTAAGCTCTCTGTTGTAATTTGAATTGACATAATAGCATTGAGAACTGTTAAGTTCTGCATTGCATCTTAAAGTGAGTTTAAGTACAAGTGAGGGAACACATGCTGCAGCACAAAAATAGCCCAATCCCTCATATCAGTTTAGAAAACACACTACAATCAACAAGTGATAGGCACTTCTGTCTTGCATTACAATACTTGATCCACAAGTGATGATGAAAGAGTTAAAGCTTGCAACAGTTTTAAACTTCAGCCTTACCAGTGGGTGTAGGTTAACTCAGTCTTTCCAAGCTTCCTAACTCCCCACCCTTCCACACAGTCATTCTTTAACATTAAAAACTTATATAAAACTTAGTTACCTACAGAGGTATGGGATTGTGGATTGCTCCAGTTTCCCATACTCCCTTCTCTGTGGCTTTCCAGGAGGAGCTTTCTGTTGCTGTTGCTTGCACTTCAGCATAAAAGTACACATTTTAAAGTAACTTCTGCCATGAAAGTCTTCCAAGCAAGGTGAGAGTAGCATTACCCACTGGGTGCAGCTGGGAGTGACTACTAAAGATCTTGCAGACTTCAGCCCCAGAAGCCCACATGCAGATTCACCTGACAAGCTGTAACAGTCAGATCCTCATGAGAGATTTCTCTGATTATGAACAGTAGGCTGGTCTAGGACATTGTAGCAGTGGGATCCCTCAGATGGGTACCTCTGCTCAGGAAGACCACACAAATTCACACAGTTCCCTTAGTTAAAGAATATAAAGTTTCTTTTACCATTTCTTTTTGTCTAAGCAGCAATCCACCTGCAATGCATCAAGGTGTTCACCCTTTCAGGCACTCTCTTAGTCCTAAACACACCACACACTCCTTCATTTAGCTAGCCCGTGACTGAGACAGTGTACAAGGAAGGGAATATGACTGCCTGTGAGAATTTCTGTTCTCCTTTGCCCTTGTCTAGTTTTAGTGGAATTAAATGCTTAATAATCCTAGCACTTGGAAGAATAAAGCAGGAGAGACTGTATCCAGTGCTATGTATATAACACACTTGGAAATTTTCTCTAGATCAAAAGGAAACTAAAGAGGGTAACATCTGGATACCAGTCAGTTCAGAGACGAACAGTGGGATATTCAGTGCCAGGTTGAACAGGGCTTTGAGCAACCTGGTCTAGTGGAAGGTGTCTATTTGTAGCAGGGGGTTGGAACTACATGAGCTTTAAGGTCCCTTCCAACCCAAACCATTCTGTGATTCTATGTTATGTTTAAACAAAGAACAAACCACAAAATACAACTGCAGTTAAAAAGCCCACACAGCACACTCTGGTATTTCACCAAACTCCCTGCAACAGTAAAAAAAGCTTAAGTGCAAATCATAGATTTCCAAAAGCCCTGGAAATGCTTTGGAGTCCTGACAGGTACTCAACCCTTGGCTTTTGTATCTCTCATCACAATGTCTTCATGAATATCCAGCTTGGCCTGTACAGTCTTGCAGCCTTTATCAGAGTAGATTTTCTGCTCTTTTGGGAAGAATGTCATCTCATCAGCCACTGCTTGAACGATGTTCTCATCCACAGCATAGCCACGGGCTATCATTTCAGCCCTGACACACATCTTCACATGCTTGTGCTCCAGGGGTAGGAAGGGGACAAAGTAGTCGATGAGGTTCCTGTCAATGAGGCTGCTGTGCCACAGTCCACCTGGGGAGAAAAAGAAGCATAGGAGGGAGTTTCTCTAGACTTGAACCTGCATAAGAGAGGACCTACAGGGCAAACTGAATTCAGTTTGTCTCAGCCACTGCCTAAGGAAGAAAAGATGCCCATTAGCAGGGGGGATGAGACTGACTGTACCTTGCAGGTGCCACTGCTCTCCTTCAGCGTGCATGCAGAGCAACTTCTGTGCCACTTCACTGGAGTGAAGGGCCAAAAGGGTGCAGGACTAGAGCACTGTAGGAAGATGGGCCCAGAGAAAGTAGGGCAGGGTCAAGGTAGGCTGCAGAAGATCAGAGAGATGAGCCCTGTGTTATGAGTAAAACAAATTTCCCATTTTCTGGGGACAATGACTTACTGTTCTTGTTATTGAAGACTCCTACAGATAACATGGGCTCCAGGTCTTTCAGCTGAATCTCTTCCCTGCGCTTTCCACTTGCCCAGAAGTCAAGAGCTGCTTTATTAATTAAGTCACCACCTGCATTGCTGTTCACAAAAGGAAAACGTGGTAAGTACAGACACAGCTGAAGCAGCATTTCTTTTTCAGCTGGTTACCCACATTGCTCATCTTCCTGATGTAAACAAAACACTGAAACAGTGCACCCATGCAAGAGAACCTCCCCAAAATGTGAACTCTCGTATGATCTGTGTTCTGGGCCTGGCCCACAAGCTCTGCATGCTGCAGTGGTCTGCTGCATGGCACCAGACCTGCTTCACTACAGTCACAAGCCATGCTCATAGTGCTTCCCTGTGTCTTCACAGAGAGGGTCTTCACTCCAGAGTGGTTCTTTTGCTGTTCTTTGAATGAGCTCCCATGGGAACATCTTTATCACCATAAACACAGATTTAGCTCAGGATCTCAAAATGACTGTATAGGTGCTACAGACCTGAGGAAGATGAAGATAGCTTTCCTGTAGGACACCCCATCAACCTGCTCGTAATAGTCTAAGAATGGCTTGATGGCATCGATGAGACCTGGATGCATTTTGTCCATCTCATCAAAAATGAAGACAGAGTGGGGACAGGCACTGACGTTGCCCCGAATCCAGTTCTGCAGTTGTTCCTGGAAGAAGAGGTGGAAAAACACTGAAAAATGAGGCCTCTTCCAGATGTACTGTGAGCTGCTTGTATGTGACAGGCACTAGGGACATGCTTTCAAATGTCAGCAACCCGTGCTCATCGGTTATACTTTTTCCTGAAGAGAGGACCATAAACTCTGTGACTGATCCCTTTGACATCCAACATTGATTTTAAATGCTCATAAAGACTTTCTAATTCTTTCTGCTTAATGTATGGAAAGACACAAAACCCAGGATTAGCTGGGAAGTCTTGTGACGAGAAAGCTTCTTTTTGTTTGTTTTAAATCACTGTTTTGTCTTTCATACAGAAACCCTACTTAGCAGCACATCACTTCTGGGTACCTTCAAGCATTAAAACATGAAGACTGGAATTCTCCAATATCAAGGAATGAAGTGACTTAAAAAATGTCTCATGTAAGCTACAGTTTCTCATTGCACAATATGTGGTGGATTGACCCAGCAGCAGCCAAGTACCCCAGCAGGATGGGGGAGAGAGAACAAAGAACAGAAGTGAGAAAATCATGGGTCAAGGTAAACACAGTTTGATAGGTGATGGAAAGAAGAAAAAGACAAGCAAAGGGAATCACACATGCAGACCAGTGACCAGCCAGTGTTAGAACCAACATCCCTCACTTTTTTCCTTCTATTCCAGTATTGATTGCTGAGCATATGGTATGGAATAACCCTTTGGCAGACTGGGGTAAGTTGTTGTTGCAGCATCCCCTTCCCAATCTCTTGCACACCCCAGCTTGCTCACTTTTGAGTGCAGAAACAAAGCAAGCTTTGAGGCTGTGCAAGCACCGTTCCATAAAAGCCAAACCACAGCTCTGTTATCAACACTGTTTGAGCCACAAACACAAAACACGGCTCTGTGGGAGCTGCTATGGACAAAGTTACCTTGATCCCAGCCAGGCAGGATTCTTTCCTAACAGCAAGCACAGCAGAAATCAACAGATGGCATTAGTGACAGGGCAGCACTAGGAAACTGGTCTCACTTTAGACCCTGTGATATTTCTGTGCCTTTCACTTCCTGCAGGGATTTCCCCGTCCACTGCTCCTAAGCATCAGCTTTGGAAATACCCAACTCCAGCTGCCAGGTACCTGGGGGTCATAACGCAGCACAACCCCCCCGCCTTTAGGGACAAGCTAACAGGATTACCTTGTGTCCCTCCTCACCTTATAGGTCTTGACTTGGTCGTGGTGAGGGAAGTGCAGGGTGGCCAGGAAGAGATGGACGAACTTGCTGCGCAGGCCGGCAGGGTGGACGTGCTCCGCCAGGATCTGGCTGAGGAAGTTCTTGCCGGTGCCGGCCCAGCCATGGAGGGACAGCATCAGCGGCTTCTTGGGGCTGGGGTTGTTGCTGAAGCCCATCACTGCCTTCAGCACCACCTCCTTGGCCAAGTGCTGCCCGAAGAGCTTCGTGTCCAGCTGCAACTTGAGCGCTGTGGGGAGAGGGAGAGCTCAGCATCGCCTGGCCACCAACGGGAGCCGCTCACTGGCCACACACCGGGCGAGCTCAGCAGGGCCATTGCCGGGCACGGGGCTCAGCGCGGCACGGCCACTGCCAGGCGCACCAGTGACCGGTTACTGGCAGGGCTATGAAGCCCAGCGCGGCCTCCCCCCGCCCCGGCCCCACCGTACCGGCAGCGTTGAGGCGCCGGCCGGCGCTGGGGCAGCACTCCACGTAGCTGCAGTAGAACCTGGGGTGGGACAGGTACCCGGTGAGCGCCGAGGCCACGCCGATGGCCAGCCCCACGCTGAGCGGCTCCAGCGCCAGCAGCCCCGGCAGCAGCAGCCCGAGCAGCCCCAGCACCCGCAGCATGGCGGCTCCGCGCCTTGCCGCAGCAGCGCCCGCCGCCGCCTGTGGGCGGGAAATCCCCGCCCTGCCCGTAGCCGCCGCCGCCATCTTTGTGATGGGCACGGGCGGTGCTCGCTGCCCTGACTGCGATGGACCGGAGGGGAGCGACACTAACAGCAGGCTCAGGGGGGACATTAACGCTCTGATACCTCACAGGAGGATGGAGAGCGGAGGTGGTGGTCTCTTCTCCCAAGTAACCTGATTTCCTTCTATGACAAGGTGGCCGCCTGGTTGATGAGGCTGTGGACATTGTGTATTTGGACTTTAATAAAGCATTGGATGCTGTTTCCCACAGCGTTCTCCTGGAGAAACTGGCTGCTCATGGCCTGGATAGGTGTATGGGGAAACTGGCTGGGCAGCAGAGCCCAAAGAGTGGTGGTGAACGGTGTCACATCTAGTTGGTCACTAGTGGGGTCCCTCGGGGCTGGGTATCGGGGCCAGCGTTGTTTAGTGTCTTCATGGAGGATCTGGATGAGAGGATCGAGTGCACCCTCAGTAGGTCTGCAGATGACACCAAGCCGGGTGACAATGTTGATCTGCTGTAGGACAGGAAGCTCTGCAGAGGGATCTGGACAGGCTGGATCGATGGGCTGAGGCCAGTTCTATGAGGTTCAACCCGGCAAAGTGCCAGGTCCTGCACCTGGGTCACAACAACCCCATGGAATGCTCCAGGTTTGGCAAAGAATAACTGGAAAACTGCCCGAGGGAAAAGGACCTGGGAGTGTTGGTCAACAGCAGCTGAACATGAGCCAGTTTGTGCCCAGGCAGCCAAGAGGCCCCCAGCACGCTGGCCGGGATCAGCACCGGTGCGGCAGCAGGGCCAGGGCAGGGATTGTGCCCCTGCACTGGGCACTGGGGAGGCTGCACCTCGGATCCTGTGTTCAGCTCTGGGCCCCTCACTGCAAGAGAGACATTGAGGTGCTGCAGCGGGGCCGTCCTGCTTGGTTCTGTGTGACAGCATCAGCACCCTCGGGCAGTGACGTGGAGGAGCCTCGTGCCCTCCTCACCTCCTGCGTCACCTCAGGGCCAGCTGGGCTCCCTCGCTCCCCTCAGACTGAGCCAGACCATGTTCCTATGACCCACTTAGAGCCACGCAGGCCCCATCTTGTGTGCCTGTCCCTTCCCTCCACCCCGCCTGTGTCCTGTGAGGCGCTGGAGCAAATGGCGCTCCCAGTCCCGAGCCACAAGCATGAGCCTCCTCCTTCTCTGTCCCCATTGGTATCTGGAGTTTCATGCCCCGTTTGGAGTACCTATTTGCACTCAGAGCTCTCAGAATTACCTGGGTACAGAGGTGCTGGCCAAAGACTTCTTGCTCCATCTACTGAAGGAAAAAGGGGTCAGAAAATACCGTATTATTAATGCCTTTGTGTTTGGTTGCAGCTGAATGGCCATCGGGGAGAGCAACTGTTTGCTGCCCTCCAGCCATGACAACATTGTGAATTGGCAGAGAATCCAACCGAGAAACAGAACCATGAATCAGACCCTTGGTGGGATTTATGGGAACCAAGCAGTTTGTATGAGATACGCAGGAGTCCTAGTGGTCTTGTGGCTACTGCTCACTGCAAGGTCCTGGGATGAGACCTGCTGTGTTTGCAGATACTTGTTCACTGCATGTGCTACATTCTGGTTTACTGGAGGGTTTGATGTGCCATCCAGCATACCTCACACGTATAGAAAAGTGTGCTTCTATTGCTGCATTGGGTTCTCTTCAAGAAGTACAATTGGTGTTTCAGTGGCTAAATTACTAGGAAGCAGCCTGTTTGTAAGCAGCTGGATTCAGAGCAGGTAGGAGGTGACATACTGAATGAAGTACGTGGAGGCACACAGGTCTCCGACAGCTGAGGATGTGTTTTGAAGTCTGCGTCCCAGCTCTGAAATGAAGCAATATTTGTAATCCCATGACAAAGGGAAGGGAGATTCCAAGTGCCCGGATCAGAGTTTATGGTTAAACGGTTTTGTAAGCTCTTTTTCAGGCCATGCAGCAGCTCCCTGCAGGCAGGGTGAAACAGCCCTTTCTTCCCCAGTCACTGAGGACTGTCAGCCTGCTTGTCTCAGGGAATTGAAGCAGCATGGTTTGAATCTAGATTTACCACTAATTGCTACTCATTTAACATGTATTACAGGCAACCACCAAGCAGGGTGTGGGATATCACTGTGTGTCCGTTTCAAGAAGCTGTGGGATTATTTCATTAGCTCTTAGCCTTGAGCTCACCCCCAGAATTTTGCCTGTGTCGTGGTTTAACCCCAGCCGGTAACTAAGCAGCACACACTTCTCTGTGTCCCTCCTGCAGCAGGGTGTGGGAGAGAATCGAAACTCATGGGTTGAGATAAAGACAGTTGAATAGGACAGAAAAGGAAGAAAATAACAACAGTAATGATAATAATTAAAGAATTAGAATATACAAAACAAGTGATGCACAATGCAGTTGCTCACCACTCACCAGCTGATGCCCAGGAAGTTCCTGAGCAGCTGCCCTCAACCAGCTTTTCACCCAGTTTATATAATGAACATGACCAGCAGGATCATCTTGCCTGGTATAAGAAGGCCTGATAATTTCACAAAGCCAAGACAGGCACAGAAAGATAGGGAGAATGATGGAGAAACCACAAAACACTGCTTGAGATGCCTTTGATCCAAGCTGGGTATCGTTCAAGCCTATGTACCATCAGTTGAGCAGGCTTATGCTGCATTTAGGGACATGATTTAGCAGTGTACTTGGCAGTGTAAATGACTGGACTCCATGACCTTAAAGGGGGGTTTTCCTACCTAAAAGATTCTATGGTGTTCTGTGGTTTGGAATATCCCTTTGACTTGTTCAGGTCAGCTGTCCTTGCTGTATTCCCTCCCAGCTTTTTGTGCCCTTCCAGCCTTCCCGCTGGCAGGGCAGCATGAGAAGCTGAGAAGTCCTTGACTTTGTATAAACACTACTTAGCAACAGCTAAAACATCAGTGTGTTATCAAGTTTATTCTCATCCTAAATCCGAAACCAGCACTGTACCAGCTACCAGGAAGAAAATTAACTCTAGCCCAGCCAAAAGCAGGACAGCCTGCTTCTGGCAATAGAGACCGACACCAGCAAGGAAAATGCTCTAGTACTGCTATGAGAAGCGGGGTACATGACCACCTGTGGGATAAGCAGAATTAGGTTAGTACAGTCTTTGCCTTCTAAAACCACTGTGGACAGTCGCTCTGATCTTCCCACAGCCACTCCAAAGGAGGCTGGCATTAAATGGGAAGCCCTCACCACCCTGGGAAAGACCATCACTTGGCTCAAGGTGCCTCTGCCTTACCCAAGAAGTTCAGTGTGTCCTTCAAATTGCAGCACTGCAGGAGACTGCACTTCAGCCAGGAGTGAAGGGAGAGGAGCTGCCAAGTGACAGGAGCGCTCCCCATGAAGACTGAAGTGCTGAGAGGGTCCAAAGCTGGCGTCAAAGTGGGCACAAGAAGAAAGAACACAGCAGCATTCAGGAGCTGCATGGTGGGAACTAAAAGCCAGCCTGGCTTGACAGGAATGGAAAGCAAAACAGAAACTGCAGAATAACTTCCCAGAGCGTGGGGCCTGAGGCTGCTCAAGAGGATGGAAGCCAAGTCTCCTGTAAGCTGGAGGTGTTAATGAGTTAACAGACTTATCACACTACTCCTTGAGAACTGACAGGATTGTGGACAGGGTATTGCTGCAAGGGTAGAGTGAGAGTTTCATCAGGATAATCCCAGTTCTGAGTAGAACAGGATTGGAACCTAATCTTAGTCAAGGTACTAATTGGTCTGGCGATTAACCAAGAATATAGGGATGCTTGGCTTGGGCTTAGTTTAAAGTAGGTTGTGCACTGAGCATCACAGAGGCCAAAGATTTCTGTAGCAGTGCCTGGAACTCTGCAGCTCACAGGACTGAGCATGTCAGAAAGGTGCTTTATTAAATCCAAGTTCTCAGAGCAGATAGATTGTCTTGACAGCTTCATGATACCACCACCACCAAAAAGGAGTGTTTGCAAAGGGGAAAGACAGACCCTGAGACAGCTTGCATTTTCTCAGCATTTTTTTTTTTTTTAATTTAAAAAAATGGGAAAAGCACTTTGAAGTCATTCTCATTTTATTCTTTAAATCACGTTGGATGAACACTGAGCAGCTTTGTTTAGCACTCAGAATACATGCCCAAGATTTGACATCTCTCGTGAAACAAGTGCCCTGTGCTGCTCATCACCCAGCACTTGGAAGCCTCATTGTTCCCTGTTTTGAGAGTCCTCTCACTGTCAGCTGCCACTGAGTCTTGAGGCGGGCACAACTTAGACTCTTGGCTGCTTATTCCAAGGTAGTTTTCCCATATGGCTCGGAGGTGTCCCAAAGCCCCACATTTGGCTGCCAAGGAGCTAACCCCAGAGGAGCACAAAGTTTGCTGGGCTTTCCAATTGCAACCTCTCCATTAGGCTACATAGAGGCCACAGGAAGGAACTGGCAGCAGCATAGGCAGGTTTCTGTGTTCCCTGGACTCTGTCAGAGCCCTCTGGGGAAAACTCAAATGATAGTTTGACAAAGGGGGTTTAATACCACTAAAGAAATGCTGGGAATTTTCCAGTCAACTGTTTCCTTGCTGCACCGCTCCTCTGCATTTGTCTGTGCTGAGCACTAGATGGGGTGTCAGACAAAGGTTTTAGTCCAGGATTTATAGGGTAGAACAACTTGGATAGAAAACTGAGTCATGCCTGAGAAGAACAGAAGAGAGGAGTACACATCTGCAGAGCTGACCACTTGTGTTGTGGAACATCACTTCTTGGGACACCACACAACCCGGCCCGCATGGCTGCTGAGGGTTCACGGAGCGCAAGAGCCTCAGAGGCAATGTCAGCAGGGGACTGAGGGCAGCCAGTCATCCTACAAAGGAAGAAGGGGAGCTTGAATAAAGAATAGAGGCTCTTTAGCTGGGATCTGCAGATCCTCTTGTCTGTACATCTGAATGGAAGGTGAAAGCAGGTTGCATTGCTCACCTCACAGCCTTCAGCAGGTATTTCACCGTTCCTCTGTAGAAACAGAGTGTGGTCCCTTGAACACAGCAATGGACTGTCACCCCTGAGTATTTCTGGGATAAAGTGTAAGTGCCAAGTTGTGTCTTGCAAAGGGTGAATCAGTTTCACAGTTTATGGTCCACATTTTCAAACCTGGATAGTGTAGAGCCTCTTCTGACCGATGTGTGAAGGAGAAGATGAGATGTCCCTAGTAAATTTTTCACTGTGATCTTGTGTCCTTTCACAAGGTCCCACCAGCCTAGAAGGGAGTGCATCTCCCCAAACACAGATAGGAAATACAAAGTGATATGCTAGAAACAACACAGAGAAGAACACTTTATCAATGCAAAAAGAAGAGGTAGCATGGGACACATCTATACATCTTCCCCTTCCCATGTGGGAGGGAGGTGGCATATATTTCCTATACAACAATAGGATGTATGCTGCATAACAGGTACCAGATGGGTGTTTAAATAACCTTCAGCTGCAACATGTCATGCTGTTATCTCATTATCCCTTACAAGTTAAATGGGTTCAAGCTGGCCCAGACATGGATGAGATGTCTAATAGCAGTGGTGAAGCTGACATTGATGGCAATTTCCTTGAACAGCTGTCTGAAAGCTCCAAGTGGAACACAGACCTTTCAATACACAGTCCACAGAGCAACATCTTGTTGCCTGTTGTGCTGATGAGCACATTGTTCTTCCATCTCAACACCCTCCTGTGTGCTGGGCATGGAATTGGCATCCTGTCATGTATTCACACTGCTCTCTTGGCCAGCTTAAGGGGCGACGGAGATCAGCCAGCAGTGGGTCATCTTGAATCAGCTGCCACAACCTGAAGGTACTGGAAGTTTGTAGTAGAGAAGAACTCTAAAAGTGGAAGTGGAGGTGGTGTGGTGGGAAGGTGAGGGTGTAGGAGAGGTGGGGACATGGGAGGGCTTACAGAAAGAGGGAAAATAGGGATTTGGGGAGCAGTGGTATGAGCTGGAGAATCTGGGGTGTTTGCAGTGAGTAATTTGGATTGCTGAAGCCATTGTGATAGGGGAAGTAGTGGAGATGGGGTGGGTGTGCTGCAAAGGGAGAGATAAGAGATGCAGAGAAGGAGTAATTCAGGCCATGCATGAGGAGAGAAGGAGGTCAGAGATGAGAGCTTTGCCTGGCCTTGCTCTGCTTTTGGTGTGTTGAAATCTTCTGTCACCCACCCGCAGTTTGATTTGTACACTCTTGGGTTCAAGTCAGCATTCTGAGGACTTTGGATTTGCAACTCCGTGACAGAAAGGCTGGAGAATTCGGGATACAGCTGGTTAGTGTGGCTTTCTGATCACGAGGCAGCATACCTCACACTTCACTGCTGAGCCAAGACACATCGTGTCTCCAGCCACAGGACAGGGTGCTAGGAATCGGTGTTGCAGCCCTGCCATGAGTTCATGGAGTGCAAGAGGTTTCTAGGTATGAATTTTTGGGGTAAATGAATCAATGCTTTTCCCAGAAAATGTCTGTACTTTGTACTATATAAGAACAATATTTATATATTGCTATATAAATAACAATATTTCCAAGTGCTTTATGAAAGAGGCTTGGGAACATGACTGCTGCTTTACACGGCTGCAGGGCTGGCAGGAGGTTCTCGCTGAAGGTTTCTAATTGGAGAAGAAGTGGAAGACTCATTTTTCCTTACATTCAGTTTAATTTCTACCTAAACACGTATCTTCTCTCCCTGCTGCTGACTCTCTTGGACACTCTTTAGTGCCCACAGTCACTTCTGAGTGAACTTTGGTTTATTTTTACCCCTTTTTTTCCCTTTCCCCTGTACGTGTGGTTTGCGTTTGTTTTCTTTCCCTGCTTAAATTTCAGCATCATCTTCCAAGTGCTCCTTATCCTAAACATAGAGATGAGGCAGTGACAGGAAAGAGCTGCCACTCTGACGTACATCGGGATCTTTCAAGGGTGGGATTGTGGTGGGCTTTATCCAAATACAGAGCCTGGCTAAGCTCTGAGGACTACACTAATGCTGCGGAAAGGCTCTGACTCACTAGAATATGTTCATTGACCTTTCTGTAATGTGACAGTAGCAATAACACAAGACACCAAATTCTACATTCATGTTGAACAAACATTGTCTAATCCTAGCAACACCCAGGGAGCCAAGAGACTGTCATCCTTCTCTTGCAGGTAGGAAAGCTGAGGTTTGCAGAGGATGAAAGTTCTTCTTAACATGGTAGTTCATAGCAAAAAGTTTAGCAATTCTGTTCTGTCCTTGGAATCTTTACTCAAGAGCTTGAGCCAAGATTTGCCTTGGGCAGACTCGAAAGTCCTCGTCTAAATTACAAAATCTGAGTCCTTTGGGTCAGTGTGTGCTGCTGTACTGTGTGAAGAGGGACAGTCCAACAAGGAAGGGTATGGACGAGCCTGGGATTTGGGTGAAGTGGAACATCACATAGCTGTCGACATAAATCTGCCCATGAGAAATAATCACTTTGGTCACACCTGAACCCTTGTAAAACTCTGAGGTATCATTAGGGTTTTTGTTCTGGTTGCTGTCTCTAGAGAAGGCAATTGAGAGGTTCCTCCCTATGATGACAGAAAAGGGTTTCCCATCCAGATGCCCAACCTTAAAACCCTTTTGCCTGAGCCTGTTTTACAGCAGAAGACCAGAGTCTCTGTGTGCTGTACAAGCAGAATGAATAAGCAGCCCTAAGGACCTTGCAGTGTTTGGAAGCAGTGGTGGTCCAGAGCAGAGCTTTACCTGGTCCTGCATCTACCCAGAGCAATGTACGGCAGCTGAGGATCAAGCAAGGCTGGTCAATGCTGCCAATGCCCTTTGGCTGTGGTGAATGCTGACAGCCTGCAGAGGGACAGAAATGTGGGTTTCAATCTGATATGAAGTGGTTTTCGGCAGGTGGAGCTACACAGGTCATGTCATACAGTAGGGTTAGGAGTGAAAGGTAGGGGAGTGGAGGTGTTTAAAGCCATACTTGATCTCCAGCATCGGTGTGGGTGAGGGAAGCTGCTGTCTCACATTTCTTGCCTCCTGTGGGAACTTTCCTGGGAGGTGATGTTTTATAGAGCAGTGCAAGGTGACACGCTGGCAGGGCACTTTCCTGCTCCTCGTAGTGTGAGACCTGGCGCTGGAACCCCTTTGACATTTCAGTCATACCAGCTCTGTCAGGCCATGATGGATGGAGATCTTTCTTCAGAACAAGCACAAGGAACTACTGAAGTGCCCAGCAGCCAAACTGGCTCTGCTCCTTCACACAGATTGCTGTGTGCTCCAGAGGGGGAAGGGATGGAGGGAGGCAGCCCTTTGGCTTTGGACAAAATAAGAGGTTTCTGTCCTTATGAACAGGGGATGCCAAGACTGCCATAGTGACAGGCTTTGAGGAGAACAGTGTTTTAATCTGTAGCTGGGTGATGTTAAGAGGTGGCCATTTCAAAACTGGACCTTCTTGGCATAGACACACTCCAAGATCATGTAAGCTTTTGGTGCCAGGAGTGAAGTTAAGGAATAGCTTGGAGAAAATTGCTGTTAAGGGTTTACAAATACCGGTGCGGGGGGGACACTGGGGCTCAGGTGGGTGTTTGATGTGCTGGCTTGGCTGTCTGCTGTTGCAGAGCAAGGGGATGCAGCAGCTCAAGGTCTATTGGTATCACCCAAAGCCAGATGCAAATAAGCAGCCACCACCTATGGACCATGCCAATTCACCTGGGCTGGCAGCAGAGAAGCACCGCAGGAGGCCAGCAGAGGGGCAGCAACGGAGGACAACAGAGCAGGGTGCAAGACCATTCCTTTACCAGCCCCTCCTTTTCACCCCTGGCTGCTGCAGAGCTGGCTCTGCTCCTGCCTAATTGCCTTTGGGTTTTGATTTCAAGGCCTGTGTTGTGCAAGATCAAGATGCATAATGCATGAAGTAGTAGTGATGGAGCTAGTGGATGGGCTATCCGGTTGCACTTGCATGCTGGCAGCCAGACTCTGTTTTGACTTGTAAACTAAACACTCCTGGTGCACACATCCTCTGTGGTTTAGTGATTAGATCTGGGGACTGTATTTGGACTCCAGGGGTCAAGCCAAGGTGCTGTCACCCAGCTCTGAGCAACACTGTCTAAGTCACATCATCCTAATCCCCCACGTGTCTCTCCATGACACAAACAAGAGAGGAAGGAGATTCCATAATAGGATTATTGCCACTATCATCATCTTAATTTAAATTGTTTCATTATGGAGCTTATTGTCCCAGGAAGTAATCTAATTCTAACAGTTTGCACAGTGGACTCAATGCATGTAATGATCAAGCACTACCATTGTGTATGAGAACAGATTTGCAAGAAAGAGAATTAATCCTCGTGCAGTACTCTCCACTGTAGCAAAAGGACAAGAGGTAATGGGTTAAAACTTAAACAGGGGAAGTTTAGATTGGATATAAGGAGGAAATTCTTTCCTGTTAGGGTGGTGAGGCACTGGAATGGGTTGCCCAGGGAGGTTGTGAGTGCTCCATCCCTGGCAGTGTTCAAGGCCAGGTTGGACAGAGCCTTGGGTGATATGATTTAGTGTGAGGTGCCCCTGCCCATGGCAGGGGGGTTAGAACTGGATGATCTTAAGGTCCTTTCCAATCCTAACCATTCTATGATTCTATGGGGATGCTGTGTGAGCTGGATTTTACCCACCTAAATCCTGCCTTTGGGGTTTTTTTCCCCTTCTTTTTAAAATTGAGCCCAGAATCTGAATCTGGAGAGACTGTTCCTGTTTGGCTTTGACTGGGCTCCAGTCTGGGTCTGGGACCTGCTTCCTGGTTTTGTTCTCCAGGCTGGCTTGCAAGCAGCTGGAGTGGAGTAGCTCTCACGTGAGCCTGTGCTGTGTGTAGCAATAGCTCTCTTTGAGAGAACAAGGAATAATAGGGAAACTTTAGCCCATATTCTGTCTTAAAACTTGAATTCTGGGGCAAATAATAATTTAGGGATGAAAACTGGGTGAAAGGGATGAAACTTAAACTTGATGAAATAAGAAAACTGTGCTTACAATGGCTGGAGAGAATTACAGGGCATGAGTAACACTGTGCCCTTGCTCCAGCCATAGGCTCTGATGTGGCCAGTGGTTTGTACATCATCCAAAGTACATAAGGTAGTGGTGTTACTAAGCAGACATCACCATCCAGCACTTTGGGACCCCTAGGTGAAAGAGGATATAAAAGTGCTCAGTAGGTTTTGGGTTGGACTAGAATCAGAGGCTGTGTTTGGCTTGGGGTTTATAAAACTAAACACCCTCCTCCTTCCCCCATCTCCTAGGGAAGAGCCATAAATACAGGTCACTAAAATTAGTCTTGCAAAGCAGCTATTCGGCCTGGTGCCTCGGTTATTCCTGCTCCTCTGTCTCCAACTCAGGCTTGAGTAAAGACCTCTGCCTGGTTTTAATCAGCTGTAGCAGTTGGTGTTGAAGATCAAGTATGTTCACCAGGAGAGAGCAGTGATTTGCTGCTGTAATAGCTTCCCCGTTTGTTCAGACAGACCAGATCCGGCTCCCCGGGGAGGGCTGTGGAGGTTATCAGCCGGGCTTGGTATTTGTTGGAGAGCCTCAGAGGGGATCTGTAACCAGAGAACAGGTACCAGCAGCCAGGAGACCTTGGCAGCACCAGTGAGGTCTCCTGAGCAGGGAGAAATGAGGTGATTTCTCTGGAGATCACAGTGAGGAGTCTCTCTGGAAACTGCACCAGGTCTGTCTGTTTCTGTGGATGGACATCGGGCTGTCATCACGGGACGGCCAAAGCATCCCTCCTCCTTGGTGACTTGCTGCCAGGAGCTTTCCAGTCCATCTCTGACCTGTGTGCTGCTTCTGCTGCCTCTGGTGCTGAGAACAACTGCCAAGAAATCACCCAGGGTAGCATCTCTTAGACCAGGAACTCAATGCAGAATGAAACCCTGAGATGGAAAGCTATTGTGCAGCTATTTCTGCTAAACAGTAGTGGACTTAAGCAGCCAGCTGGATAAAACTGGCTTTGTAGGTCCTGAGGTGCTCCTGTTGCAGCAGCCTTTTGGAGCTGACAGTCTCAGGCCCATTTTCCAGGGAGGATCATGTTCTCTACAGCCTGTGTTTGTCCTTTATGCTCAGGGTAGAGCTCTGCCCTTCCCATGCTCCCTCCTCCACTGTGGGTATAACTTTAACTCCACACTAGCTTGAAGCAAAGTGAATTCACTCAACCACTCTGTTCAGCTGATAAAGATGTCATATTGGGGTTTTTCCAGGTTCTTTCTGCACTGGTTGGTTTGTGTTACTGAAAGAGACGAAATCAAATCCAGGAGCAGCTCTTAATATTGCCTATGTGTGCTGAGAGTTTGGGGAGGATCTTCCTTATACCTTAGAAACATGAACTTGAGTGACTGCAACCAGGCATTTACTGCCATCCACTTACTCAAGTGACTTGTGTGCTGCAGTGGAGGGGAAAACCATCACACCGTATAGGAGCTCCTTTTGGTTGTTCTCTAGGTTAGACCTGGAAGAGCTCTTGGGCAGGTCAATTTCACAGAAAGGCTTTGGCCATCAGCTCTGTGCTCATCCCTTCGTGGTGAGCATCACCAAGCACATGGAGTGGCCTTCCCAGTCCCCTTGCTCTGGCTTGTTCAGCCACTGTGCACTGGAGGAGGCATGTCTGTGTCTTCCTGCAGAGAGACAAGTGTCACATGGAAAACAGATCAATGAACAGTTGTCACTAGGTCTCAGTGTTCAGAAACGTCTCCCTCTGTTTAAGCAGGAGCAGCTGAGAGATATTTAATTCTTTCACTTCTGCAGTGTCCAGCTGAAGTGCCCTATGAGAACCCCTTAATTTATGCCTTGCGTCTTATTCTGAACAACCTGGAAAGCATCATTCCCGTATAGATTCATCAACGTTAAATAAGTACAGAAGGTCTGGAAGGGATCTGAAAACTTTAGGTTCTTTTTTTTCAGGAGGTATGTTATCTAAGAGGAAGAAAAATGTGTCTTGCTAAAATAAAGGATTGCATGCAAGATTTCAGTTTCTATTGTTAAAATGTGTTTTTGAGAGCTGGAAACCCTGTGGCCAACAGTGAGCTGGAAGGACTTGAAAACAGGAGAATAAACGTGCTCTACAAAGAACAATGTGAAGTCCATGCTAATAGCACAGCCAGAGAGGAGACTGTGCGAGAGGATACAGAAAGGCCCCGAAGGAACAGAGATGAGCAAGCCAGATCTATCCTGGATAGCTGCGGAGTGTGCATGTCCCAGGGCTGTCTTCTGTAAGAACATAGCTGGAATTCCTTCAGTTTGGGAGTAGCCCCTCCAGAGGACTAAATAACTCAGTGTGGAGTCATCCTGGACCCCTCAGTGAGGACCTGTGGCATTTAAAAGGAAAATGAACGATTAGGAAGCTGAAGGACATTTGGAGTGCAAGGGGTGAAAGGAGTTGGCAGTCATGTGCTGGTCATCTGCTCGCTTCAGTGTTGGAGGGAAATAAGGAAGTATGACTGGGATAATCAAAAGCATGGAGGAATCTCCTTTGAAGAGAGATGAAAGCAAAGGGGACTGTGGTAAAGCTGAGTAAGAGGTGATTTTACAGGCTTGTATTGAAGGAGGAATATGCTAGTCAAAGCTGAGCAAGAACTGTTCTTCCTACACCCCTGCATGTCTCACTGTGACATGAACAAGAGGAGAAGGAGATCCCATAAAAAGGTTATTGTTATTATTATTATTATTATCATCATAATCTTAATTTAAATCGTGTTTCATTACAGAGCTTGTTGCCCCAGGAAGTAATTTAACAGTTTGGACAGTGACTTGACGCATGTAATAATCAAGCATTACCGTCATGTATGACAACAAATTAGCAAGAAAGAGAATTAAACCTTGTGATTCAGAGCTTAAGTTAATCTCCATGCTCTGAAGACTAGCTGAACCAGGGTGTATGAGGCCAGAAAACCTCAGTTCATTTCTAGCTACCACAGAGGCATGTGCTACCTTGAGTCCACAGTGTGCCCAATGGCTGGTACAGCCCGAATCCCTACTCCTGTGCAAGAGCAGCAGCTCGCTTCTACCAGCAAACACACACACAAACATCCCCCAGTGTGGTTCTGTGCAGCACAGCTCTCTACACCTTTTTGTTCCCAAACTCTCCTTGTGGGACACCTCTAGCCCTGCTAATGTGGCCAGAGCATCCCACAGCCTCCTCTCCCTATGCCCTTTCCACCTGGATCCAGCTTCTCTCCTGCTAAAGGGGGACCACTTCTTGTTCAGTTTTGGCTGAGTTGGTGGCACTGTTAACAGAAACGTGGTGTGCTAGAGAGATGCATTCTGCTGCTTTATAAATATTTGTAATGAGCACATATCTCCTCAGGGGGGTTGCATAAACACAGGGTGGAGCGGATTTCTGGGCACACATCGTGGACATGAGGATATACCCTAAAATCAGGAGAGCAATCAAAGGTTCCTAGAGTCCGGCTAATGGATCATTCAGGCAGGGAAGAAATCTGAGGGTAGTTAGCCCAAGAGTACCATGGAGAGGTTCCTTTACTTTCGTGCATCATTCAAGCCAAATTCCGGTCTTGATAAAGTCAGGGGATCACTCTCTGGGAGGTTGCATGGTCCTATATTCCTTTCCATTTGCTCACTGTGGGTTTGGGAGCCATGCACTGGTTTAAGTCTCAAGTGCAGTAGATGTTGCATTGCACAAGGTATGTAATCCCTGCTCTGATGTCCAGGCAAGAGCCTGTGAGCTTCATTCCCTTCTCCTTATCCCCAGTTCCGCTGCCCCAGGATGTGACTGCAGCCTGGCTTAGGCTCTGTGAGTGCTCCCATCGCTGTGGGCAAGAGGATAACTGAGACAACAGCACAGCACAGTAAAAGACTTCCAGGCAATGGGAGCTGTAAAACAATGCAGCTAAATTACTCCTTGCTTTCCAGACTGATTATGGGGAGGGTGTTTTAGCATTGGGAGGGGTGTGTTTATAGATAAATGTCAGAGCTGAGACCTGGACCACCTTCTTCCTGGCTCCCGAGATGCAGAAGCAAGCCCGACAGAAGTGACGTGCGTCAGCCCTTGCAGGGAAAAGAAAGGGAAAGTTTTAACATGCAGCTGGAGCATAGCTGTGGGCTGACAAGTGACTCAAAAAACCTGAAACTGCCGAGAAGCTCTGACTGTTGCCTGAGTCAGAGGCTCTGTTCTGCCGCCCCAGGGAGCCCGGGCACCCTCCTGCTGAGGGCCTTGCTTGGAGAAGTGAGAGCGTTTGGGAGATCAACAGGGTGATAAAGAGATTTAGAAATCATGACCTATGAGGAAGGGTGGGAGGAAATGCTGCTGTTTAATCTAGGGATGATGGAGGGGATGCAGAGAACCTGGGGGGGGTAAAAATAAGCTCTTTGATTTGGAAAGCTTTGGGGTGGGTGAAGCTCTATGACAAGGCCATGAAGAAAGGCTCTCCGTTAGAGCTGGTCTCACCAGGAAGGTGTAGCCGCTCTCCTCTGGGGTCAAGGTCAGTGCTTGAAGCACTGACCTTTCCATTCCTTCTTGTCCTGTGTTTCTGTGTCTCTGTGACAACTTGAAGCCTTTCAGTTAAACACAGGACTTAAAAGGCTTTAGAATGGGCGAGCTCTGAAGCTTGCTGGTCTTCGTAGGTTTCAGGACAGGGTTAGCAGCCCAGGAGCTAAAGAAGTCTCTGTTCTTAAACCGGACAGCCCATTGCAAGCAGAGCCCTGTGGATCTGCATAGCAGAAGATCACAGCCCTTGGTCAGGCACTGAAAAAGAGATGGGCCATCTTGATTTGTTTCCTACTTTTCTCCTTGAAGCTGCTCATCTGCTGTTGAACGCCAGGTCTCCATAAGGCTGAAATCTGGGACCGCATCTGCTTTGTCGTCAAGCCTTGTTAGTGAGCCAGTGCTCTTCATGCTGTAAAACGTGCCCAGATTCCCATTTCTCCATAACACAGCAGGACCATGCAGCACCCTTTACCTTTGTTTTTGCTCAAGACTATTCCACCAGGGAATCTGTATTTACTTTGTAGTTTTCCAAATGCGTGAAGCCTAGGAAATGTTTTCCAAATCTGAATTTTTTGGCAGCAAGACTTGTTTCTCTTCTCTCCCAGTCTGGAGGGGAAACTCCCTCTTTTTGGGCAATAACATAAGTGGGTTTTGCCTGTTGTTTACAGGGATCTCGTTCCTGGGAGGAGAAAGACATCACGAGTTGCTGTGTTGTGGCTGGGAGAGATGCTGGCTTCCCCCACACCCTAACCCTGACCGCTGTGTCCCACCTTTGCCCCATGGCACCACTGACAGGTGCAGGTTTGCCCTAAAACCACCCTTTAAGCCAGCTGGATCAGAAGGAGAAGGCAGGGGAGAGCAGAAATAACTTCCCTCAGCCCCTCTCCCAGCAGGGTTGCATCTCTGAAGGCACAGAGCAGCGTAGCCAAAGAATTCTTTCCTCTAAGAGAAAGCCCAGGCATGAATCCATGTGAGGCTCAGAATAAGAGAAAATAGTCTGCCTCCCACATGCTCTGATGGCCTCTCTTGCAGTTTCTCCTTGCTCTCACAGCAGCAGGGGACATGGTGAGTCCCCTGCAGCCAGGGTGGGTATGGGGTATGATATCTTGGGGCAGGATCGTGGCGGAGAGCAGGGCAGCGTCCTGGGAGCAGGCAGGAAGGGTGGATGGAGCTGGAGGGAGGAGGCAGGAGGATGTGCCACCGCCTCTCACTTGGCCCTGGGCCTGATCCCTGTCAGGGGCTGGCTGAGGAACAGCAGCTTCCTCTGCTCCTCTTCTCTGCCTGAGACCCAGAGCCACTGCACCCCTGCCCCTTCCCCGGGGCCTCTCCTGCTGGATTCCTCTTGCTGCAGGCATCTGGTCTTCTGCAGGACTATTTGGGAGAGCCTGATCCTACATTCCTCCTGCCCGAGGCCTCTCAGAGAGCTCCAGCCAGCACAGTCACTTTAAAATGCGAACCAGACAGAATCTGCCTGAGTTTGCCAAAGGCTGAAGCACCCCATTTGTTTCAGGAGATGGGGAGCTGCAGGTGAAGCAACAGGATTTCATTCATCTGGGCCAGAAAGTGCGTCACAGCGATGTGACTTTTCTTGCAGGCTAAGGAGTGAACGCAGGTGGAGCACCTTTCTCTTTAATAAATAGCTAACCTGCTCATGCCTTTACTTGAAAACGTGGCTGTGCTTGACGAGCCAACGCAGCACAACCTCCCGTGGGCAGTTAGATTTCCCAGGGCAAGTGATCACTGGGGCAGGGCACGTCTGCAGGCTTTGAGGCTCTGTGCTGGAAACAGCGCGGAGAAATGGCTGGGAAGGAGGGCACCAGCGCCCACGGCAGCATCCGAGCAAGCCAGGAATACGGCTCAGCACTGCTTGGAGCCACGGGCAGGCAAAATCCCAGCTGGGTTCTGTACCTTCTTCACCAGCACGTAGGGAGCACGCTGGAGAAGTGCCACCCGCCTGCCTGGCTCCTCCAGGCTGGAGCGGTCCCCTCCGGCTCTTTGCCCAGCCTGTGCCGTGGGATGTAATTGCTCGTGGGAAAATGTTGGGAATTCGGAGCTGTAATTGCCCAGAGCGTGTGCTGCCCTTTGAGATCAGGTTGGAGCCCAGGCCGTGCCACCCTAGCATACGTGCCTGTGCTCCACTGGCAAACATTTATTACACAACCAACCCTCTCGTATAGCTGCCCCTAGGAAATTCCCCAGCATAGCAATAGCGTGTAGGTATAACACTGCAGTGCAGTTCGGCTGGTCAAATAAATACCAACCCGTGTGGGAACGGAGAGTGATTTTTATTCCATAATCTCTCCAAAGCAGGGTTGTTATTAGAGGCTTCTGTTTAAAAGTTCTTTTCTCGAGCATCTCCCTTTCATTCCTTCTGCCTGCTGCATCCCACTTCCTTTTCCAGCAAACCCCTCCATCCTCTCCCCCCCAGCTCCTGGGGTCAGCCTAACCTGGGGACTAAATCTTTCAAATCTGCCCCTGATTCTTAACCATTTCTCCCCAAAATGCAGTGCTTTTGCTTGCAGTGTAGGGTTTGGGTGAGTCTTGTCCTGGGTAGAGACCTCCTGTGCCAAAAGCCTTAGGATATGGCTTGTAGTTTAAAGGTGTATTGCCCTTAGGACCCGGTCTCCTTCAAGCAACAGCTCTGTCCCAGCAGGATGTGATCCATGGAGGAGGATCAAACAATATTAACAGGCTGCTTCTACTCAATTAATGGGATGGTTGAACTTGCTCCTGGCAGCTGCATTGTCTTAGGGCAGGAAAGCCAGGAAGTGACTGTGGATGTGTCCTACCTAGCGTGAGACCCCTAAGCTTGAGAAAGCAAGCGGGAGCTGGGATCCTAGCAGTATTATACCTGCCTTTACAAGCAGCTTCCACCCCCCATCCCCATCCATGTAGATTCTTTGCTGACAGACACTGGCCTCCCCATTGGAGTTCAGCTCTGTGTAATGATGGAAGGGTCTGAAATGCATAACCACATGGGTTTCATACCCCACAGAGCCTGCCCAGCACATGCAACACCCATACCTAATGTACCCCGTGGGCTCATGCCTAAACAAACTGTGCTTCTTGATCACTCCTTGCCATTTAAATCTGTGCTGGTTGCTGGTGGAAAGTGTCCAGGGCTTCCTGACAGTGTTTGGATAATGAAAGTCTGTCTGGCCAGCAGGATTTGTCCTGGCTTGTCCGCAGGTGGTACTGAGCTTGTGCATATTCCTGCTGCTCAGCGAGACATGCTGCCTGCCTCCGGAGGGGAAGAAGGTACACGAAGGAAAAAGGTCTCGCTGGTGAAGTGCCCATGGGCTGGATCCTCAGCCGGTAACAACTGGAACGGCTCCGTGGAGGGGTGATGAAGGGTCTGGCTGCCTGCCCTGGCTCCAGGCATCCAGGAGAGCTGGGGAAGGGGCTGCTGCAGAAAGTCTCATCCCTGCTGCAGGGCTGGTCAGGCCCTTGCATCACCCCCCGGGATTCTCTGCTATGGGTTTGCTCCCTATCAGCAATGGAGAGGGGAGATGGAAGAGGGAGCAGTGTTTGGGATGTGACTTTGCCATTGACTGCATATTCTTAGCATTATGCTTATTCTTAGCATTATTTTTAGCTTATTCTTAGCATTATGTTTATAAAATCATGCTGAACTCCAGGGAGATGTGTGTGGGGTTGGTGGCAGCACACGGCTGGGGTCCAGGGTGAGCACTCCAGCTCTTACCATGGTGTTTGAACCCATATGGCTGCTGTGTTCCTGGTGTCCCCATTCCACCCCTGGGGAAGCAGCTCAGTGGAGACATTCACAGCTGAGCTATGCCAGGACTTGTTCTGCAGGGTGGTGGTGACCAGCTGCAAGTACCTCTCACTTGAAACCCAGTGTTTGGGGTTTTCAGAGGCTCTCTGCACACTCAGTGTCATAAGGCTGAGGCAGTGCATTACAATAAGCTTTGGGTTTGCAGCATCAGGCCAGAGCAGCTGTGGCAAAAGAGATTCAGAGGTAAATGGAAAGGAGAGAGAGGCAGGGACTGGCCTGTGGCATCCATTGGCCACTGGTCAGGGTTGGTGAGATAACCCTGACCAGATAGGGAGGTGACTGGTTCCATCCTCAGCTGCTCCCTGAGCAGGAGCAGGTATCCTTCCGGATCTGCCTAAATAACCCTACCTGTGCTCGCATCAACCTTCCTCCTGGATCACCCGAGCTAAGGGCTGCTGTGCCCAGAGCATGGGGCTGCCTTAAGTTCACACCAACGCCTCGGGACAAAGGCTCCTGTAGCCTGTTCTCCCTGGGGAGTGGGTGCCACCAGCACCCCATTGCTGAGGACAAACCTGTTCTTGTGCAACAGGGTCTGTAATGACAGGACCGGGGCTCATCCTGGGCTGAGTGCGATGCTCCTCTTGGGTTATCCTGGTCCTTCTTGGAAAGGTCAGGATTGGTTTTGCTCCGTGGCAGTTAAGACATTAAAAAAGGGCTGGGGAAGAAAGAGTTAAAGGTTTGCATTGGAAGAGCGGGGGGCTTGCAGGGGTTTACATCCCACTCTTTCCTCAGCAGTGTTTGGGGCTGGAGAGGCTGCTGGTCGAAGGTCTGGGGCTTTGTGGACCTGTATGGTTGTGCTTCCAGCTGGTCACTCCCAGCCGGGGGGGTGCAGGGGCAGCCCAGGCCCTACGGTGATGGGCACTGGTGGGACAAGTGATGGCGCTGTCCTCTGTGCCCCATCCCTCTTGCAGGTGGCTGTGTAGGGGAGGGCTGGCTGCCAAGGGAGCGCTCAGCTTGCTCTGGGCGGGACTGGGGAGTACTGGGAGTGCTGTCACTGATGGGTGGGCTGTAGGATCAGGGACAGAGGGAGCGCAGGGCTGGATGTGGCTGAGGTAGGTGCCTACCTTCTTCATGACTCCTCCTTCTTCCCAGGTCTGATCAGCTCGTGTCGAGGGTGAGCAGTGCCTGGCTGGGTGATGCTCTGCGCAGCTCCGTCCCACTGCACACAAACAGGAGGGGAGGTGGAACAGGGGGATCGTGGTGGGCCGGTTTAGGGAGCCAAGAGCTCAAGCTGTGGCCCACACAGTGGAGGGGGCTGTATCCCGGCTTGGGGCATCACATCCCTGCGGATCTGGTTGCAGCAGGGTGCGAGGAGCAGACGCAGCTCTGCCACATCAGCCGGGAGGGGTGTGCAGGGGCTGTGGGCTTCAGCCGAAGGAGCGGTGGTGACTTGTGTTAAATGCGGTTGTTCCTGCCCCCTCTCCCGCAGAGCCCTCCCACAGCCCAAGCGAGATCCCCACCAGCTGTGAGTGCTGCAGGCGAGCGAGCGGCATTTCCAGAATGATGGAAAACAAAGTGTTCGTGTCCTTTACCTTCTACAGCACGATCCTGATCTTAAAAATGTACGTCGTTGCCATCATCACGGGACAAGTGAGGCTCAGAAAGAAGGTAAGATCCAGGTTCCTTTTACTTCTTCCCTCTTTCTTTTTCCTTGGGTTTCTGTAGCTTTTCTTTCTTCTTCTATTCCTGCAAAGGCCGACACAGTTTTCCTGAAGCAAGCTGAGTTTTCTTTGACTTAAATTGAAAGCAAACCATGTTTCATAGCCGCAGCAGATAAATATCTTGCTTCTTTTTGGCTCTTCATTGTTTGCTTCTACCATCTGGAGCTTGATGTTTATAATTTCTGAATCCCAATCTAAATAATAACTTCAGCTATAAAGTGCCATGCAGGTGAGCTGCTTCTGCAGACACTGCTTACAGTTCAGTTGCCATGTCTGGAAGAAAAGAGAGGGGAAGAAAAGGTTGAAGAAGAAATCATGCAATGTAGCAGAAAGCTTTTGAGCTTTTGGAGGCTGTGTGAATGCTCCAGGAGAGCAGAAAGTCGTGGGGAATAAAAACAATAGCTGAAGGAAATGGTTCTTGGACACAGGGGAAAATACAGGGAGGAATGGGAGCTGTAGCTGCTGTCAGGTTACAGCGTTAACTGGGGTTTTTATTACCTGCACCCAAATTGAACTTGTCTGTAAAATCTGTTTTAAAGCATTTGAGGAGTTTGTGACTGCATTGGTAGAGCAGGAAGGAGAGGATTCTGTTGTTAGATAAAATACAAAGAGATATCCCTGTGCAGTAGCATCACTGTAACTGAGGGTTTAGGTTCTCCCCTTGTGTTTCTAACTGATGCAGCCCCGGGACAGTCTGGGTTTGTAACATGATTAAAGAAAGCACCAGGGTCCTTCCCAAGCTGCAAAGTGAAGCTGTCTTTGTAACTAGGTCCTTGAAGAACAGCTTCTGAGCATAGGTGGGGAGCTCGTATAAGTCATTTTTGTTTGTAACTTCATTAGCGTAGGATCCACTTTCCCTGGGGCCTGTTTCAGTCGCGGTATCACTGCCAAAGAGTCAGCCAGGGAATGTTCTTTCTTGGTAGGGTGAACTATTCTGTCAGTCCTGGTGATGCTTTGGGTGCTGCAGTCAGTGTCTGCACACTGTGCCAGCAGTTGGCAAAGCCTCTGGGCTTAATGGGGAGAAGACGACCGGGATGAAGCCAAAGCTCCCTTGAAGCCCCCACTTTGGGACCTGCTTGGTGGGCACAGTTGCCTTTTCCAGAGGATAAGGAAAACCCTTTGGGATGTTCAGGGCTTAACCCCCAGGTCTGTGCACATGGAAGTGCAGCTGCTCTTATGTCTGAGAAGGCTGGTAAAAAACTGCTGCAGGAAGAAATCCCCACAGGTCTTAAAGATGAGGGGTGAAGCTTCTACGTGTGAAGTTCCACCTGTGGAAATATTAAAGTATATATAATGGGGACTCTCTCTTGTTAAAGTATATATAATGGGGACTCTCTCTTGCAGGCATTTGCTAACCCGGAGGATGCGCTGCGCAATGGGGGGCTGCAGTACTACCGTGAGGACCCCGACGTGGAGCGGTGCCGCAGGTGAGTCCTCGGCAGTGCTGGCATTCCCTGTGCCGCAGGGACACCCCTGGCAGCTGCTGGCAGAGCAGCAGTGGGAAGCTAACAGGCTCATTAATTAAGTCATTACCTCGATGAGTTGGATGCCTGGAGCTCAGCCCTAGGACCCTGCACATTAGAGCAGTTTAATCTTTAATGGGAGCATGGTGTGCACTGGGAGCAAGGACGCATGGAAGGAGCCAGGTTTGGGTTCAACAGGCGATTCTGACACAAGTTCATTCCTAGATGCTCAAAGTCCTGCAAGCCCGAGGTCTTTTCCAGTACCCACGCCCAAAAGCTCCTTCTGTCTTGCTCCAACAGGACCTCAAACCCCCCAGATCCCCGCACACCTTGGAAAGGGAACTGTGTGACTGGTCCCAAGGCTGTATGTGACTGCCCTTTTGGGGGGATTTAGGAAGAGTATGGAATGATTGTAGTAAGCTCTCCTCCCTAACTGGGCAAGCTCTGAATCTTCCCCCTCTTTTGTGAGGCCTTTCACTTCCTCAGAGGAAAACCATGGGGTCATAAAGCCCCAGGCTTTGGTTTGCCATCCCCCTTACCCAGAAGGAGGTACCCCAAATGTTGGGCTGGATCTCAGGTGACCCGCAGGAAAGGGGCTGCAGCTGTGTCCTGCCATCACTTAGCCCTTGGCTGCCACCTCTGCTCCGGGTTGGGGACTGCACCACTCACCTCTCACCACCTGCAAGATTTGCTTTAAGAACATCCAAGTGCCCCCTAATCCCCAGGCTTCCAGAGGAAGGAGGACGGCAAACAAGCTGCTTCCTAGCTAGGAAAAAGAAAATAATGGTGGTAATAATAATAATAATAATAATAATAATAACAACGGTCCCCTTTTGATTAGTCAGAAAAAGACAAACTTCCATAAAAAAATAAATAACCAGAGCTGCAGCAAAGACCTGGAGCAGTCTGGGATCTGACTGCACAGTTCAAGTGCTCAGCCCCAGGGAATGCAGATTAAACCCAAGGGGTTTCCCCTGAACAAGGGTGATGCTGGATTTTCTCCTCAGGCATTACTGGTGTGGGAGCAGAACCATGGCCAGGCTGCTGGGCAGGGACAGAGCAGGGGAGAGTGAGTGGCAGCCGGGAGGGAGGTTTCCCCCTTGCCTCGCAGAGAGGCCCCTGGCTGCATCTGAGCTCTTTGCTCTCCTTTCTCCTCCCTGTTCTTCCATTTGTCCTCCCATCCCTGCTGAACCTCGGAGCCCTTGGGGCTGGTTTGGCCGGGGCAGTGGGTGTCCATCAGTTGCCCCCTCCCAGCATGGCTGACACCAAAGGAAATCGTGCTCATCACCATGGTCCTGGCTGGGCTGAGGGAGCAGTTTGTGGTGGTACCCACAAAGGTGATGCTGGCTTGGGAAGGCAAGCGGGACCCTGGGCTGGGAAGTGAATGGGGTTGTGAGCAGGAGAGCCTGTCCTTGTGTCTGGGAAGGGGCTGGCTCTGCCCAGGGACTGTCTGGCCAAGAGAAGCAGAGGGCTTCCTGCTCCTCCCCTCCACTCTCCACTTGGCAGGGAATACATCTCCTCCGTGTCCAGGTTCTGATTAGTCCATGTGCACCGAGTCCTCCTGTCACGGCTGCTACAACAGCAGGACTCACTTTAGTGTCTTTTCTAGGCCAATTCATCCATACTGTGGACACAGGAACAACTGCTCCATAGATCTGACACCAGGGGCAGGAGAAGGGGCTTAAAACACAACTCTCTCTTTTCCAAAGCCGGTTTTCAGCCAGGTCTATCCCAGGCTGTGTCTGCCCTAATGAGCTGTGACAGAGTGCCCTAAAACTTTTGGGTCACCTCTCACCTTGTGCAGCACCTTGGCATCGTGGCCTTTGTTTCAGGGAAGAAATTGCTTATGATTTTATCTTGGCCTTGTGGACACGCAAAAACATGCCTGGGCACAGGAATGGGGAAGCAAGGGCAGCTCTTATCAGGGCTTCATCTCTGCCTCTCAGGCCTTCAGAGATATCAGAGAAAAGGCAACTGTGCCTTGTGACTGTGTCACTCTTCAGCCCAGATCCATCCCCATCAACCAAAGCATGACCTATAAGACCCCTCCATGGGGCCCTGTGCTGCAGAAAACAGGTCTTGCATTGCAAGGGAAGAGGGAGAGGCAGAGGTGATGGGAGGATGAGGACAGGCTGCTGCTTCATGGACTGTTTTTTAAGGATGGTACCTGGGGGAGAAGCAACACAACCTACATGAATGATCAGATCCTGATGTTGTGACACCCAGGCAGGTGTGTGTTCAGATGGAGCACAGGGTTTGGACCCACAAGTACCAATGTGCTATCACATGGCCACTGTGGTCCCTCCAACCTGGCTATGATCCAGTTAAGGAGATGCTCCTGATACAGTGCAGGGAGTGCTCAGGGTGCTCTTCCTCAGTCCCTTTTGAATGGACTTAGGGAGAGGAATGAAGCTATGACCCCTCCCATCCTGTGAGCTCCTCCTCTGGAGAAACCACAGTAGGGGAACCACCCCTTATTATGTAAAGGGGAGATAGCAGGAAAGCCTGGTGGGAAGGAATAACTTTATCTCCCCTTTCAGGGCCCACCAAAATGACATGGAGAACATCTTTCCCTTCCTCTTCCTTGGAGCCATCTACTCCCTGCTGGATCCCACTCCCGCGGTGGCCAGGATCCACTTCCTCATCTTCTGTGTGGGACGCATCATCCACACCATCGCCTACCTCCTGCAGCTGAAGGCCCCCACACGCTCTGTGGCCTATGGGGTGGCACAACTGCCCTGCTTCTCCATGGCTCTGCAGATCCTCCTTGCCACCACCCCATACTGGTAACACCCAGCGGGACCAACCATCCAGACCCCTTTATTCTGTACTCTTGCTGGTTTCCCCAGCTGGACTGGGTGGTGTGTGTGTGAGTGTGCATGTGTCTGTGTGTGTGGGCACATGGTATGTCCCCATGGTGTTGAAATTGGGCAGGGAAGTCACCAAAGAGAAGGGGCACCTCTCCCAGTGGAGCAGGAAGGGGATGCAGAGGCATCTTTCACTTGCTCCTGCTAAGGGTGGGAGGGGAAAGCACCCGCACTACCCCTTGGGGAAGGAGTTCATTGGCAGAAAGAAGGTTTTCTGACCCAACCTCATTCAGAACTAAGAAGGGGCAGATGTGCCCTTTCCCCTTGATTACGAACACCCCATCAATCAGGAAGTGAAAATCATGAGGGTCCCATGAAACCTCTTGGTCAGCAGAGGGGAGATAGAAAACAGCCGCCTTCCTCCTGCCCATCCATGCAGGTTTGTGGGGACGGGGATCCTGTAGGAGAGGGGTTAGGTGCCTGCCAGGCAGTGTAACATGGAAGTTGAAACCTCAGGGGTGACGTGAAGCCACCGAAGCATTCAGTGCTCCCAGCCCTGCCTCGCCTCGCACCACAGGACTCGGCCCCCTGCCAGGGAGCCTCAGTGCAGGCAGGAGCCTGCCTGTCCCAGCCAGGATACCCCACAGCCGGTGTTCAGCAGCTCCCAGCCAGCACCAGCCGTGGCTTTCCCACCTCGGTCTCACCGTGGCAAGATGCAGGAGGATGTGCCTGGGGCAGCCGGCAGGAATCACCCCACAGAGAGCCAGAAACAAAGCTCTGGGACTTCGGGAAAGACTGAGATGCTCACACCAAGCAGGGGGGTTGCAGTTCGCAGGCAGAGCTTTCTCCCAAGGGCAGTATCCGCATTCACATGCCTCTGATGCCTGAAAACGCTCCCAGGGCAGCAGAGGGAACTTCTCTCCCTCTGTTCGTAGCCTTTCTCTGGCCGCAGAATGGCCACTGCTATTTGGGGAATGTGCCGTGACCGCTTTGGGGGTGTTTTCTTTCAGCTGTTTCCTGCTGTCCACTGCCGCCACGCTGTGCACAGCCTGCATTAGCTGGTGTTTGCAGGAAGCAGCTCTGGAAAGGAGCAGAGTGGCTTTGAACCACCCAGCGGGAGAGTACCTCTGCTCTGTGGTGTTACCTGAAAGTTCTCATGTTGGAGAGGAGAGGCTGGCACCATGGTATTGCAGGGTGAGAAACCCTCGTGAGCTCCTCTGCTGCTGGTCAGGCAAAGGCAGCCCACCTTGCCCTATGGAGGGCAAGGCAGGAGGAAGCCTCTGCTGTTCAGTGCCTCCTGCCTCTGAGGGCAATGTGGAGATTTACTGAGAACACAGGGGGGGAAACCAGAATGAGCAGAAAATAAATTGCCCTTCCACCTATCCTGAGCCCTAAAGCTGTTCACTTAACCCCATGGAGATGCTCTTACTGAGTGCCTGCATGTACAAAGCAAGGGGTGAAACACCAGCTCAGCCTGATGCTCTGAGCTCTTGGGCAGCACCTCCTGCACCAGTAACTCTTGATCCCCATGGGGGACACAGAGCCCTCCCCATGTGGGCAGGACTTTGCTCTTGGCTACGTCTCATTTACACAGCCTCAGCAGATGCTGGGTAACACGTACCCCTCTTAACAAGCCTTTTCTGCCTCACAGGGTGCACAAGGTCTCAACCCCCTGTACGTTTCTCTTGCACTTGCATCCTGGTGGCAGGAAGCAAATATTCCCAATAAAAACAAATCACTGTGCTCTGATACATCCTTCCTTCGGGAGCAGCAGATGCAGCTGGGTAACAGCTGGGTCCAGCCCAGCAGGATGGCTCCACAGCTGCAAAGCGCTTTGCTAAATCCCATTGCAGAGCCTTGAGTACCCTGGGACTTCTAAAGAGACCTCCCTTTCCTCTGGGCCCACCTGCCCCCCAGAGAAAGCTCTTTCCCAGGTGTGCATTATTTGTGCTGATCCTTTAAATTCAGCAGAGCTGGAGGCTTATGAAGCAGCCTTGTTTGGTTTTCATTCCTAGAGCAAGCAAGTTGCTACAAAGCTTGGTGTTCACCCAAATCTCCTCCATCCCAGCTTCCCCCAAAGCATTTAATGATATGAGATGCCTTGTCCCAGCAAGCTTCCTTCACATCCCACCTGCACTCAGCTGGGTGCTTCTTGCCTTTGGAGCCAAGCTGGCGCTTAAATCCTGGAGGGCTGGAGAAGGCCAGGTAAGATGTGGTTGCTCTCGTTCCTGAGCTTGAGACTTGCAAAGGAGCTGCCTGTGTGTTTTCATGCTCAGCAGCCCCCTCTTTTTGCCGGTCGGTTGCTGGCAAGCCAATGCCTTGTTTCCCTGGTTTTCCCCTATTTTCTTAGACTGTTGGTGCTGGGGAGGTGCTGCCCCTTTGGTGTCTGCATTAGGTGGTTGAGAGGGGTGAAACGGCCCCACTTGGTAGGTTTTTTCTTTCCCTCATGCTTTTTACTTTCAAATAAGAAAGGCGGTGGTTTATAAGATGGACTCTCTCCAATACATGTTGCTGTGGTTAGAGATGGAGCTGGGATGGAGTTTCTGGCATGAAAAGGAAGAAATGGGGCTGCAGAACCTCCCCCAAAGCTGCCAGCAACTTCAGCCTCTTCTAAACTGCCTGTTTGGTGCCTGGGGCTGATGCTGAGGTTCCATGCAGAGCTCTGCTTTCTTCTTCTTTTTTTTTTAATATGTAAAAAAATAAACCTTGCAGCGTGAGGGAAGCTTGGGAACGTGAACTCTCCTGCTTCCAACAAAACAAACATGGGAAGCCCACAAGGCAAACTTCAGAGAGGCCCAGCCATGAGCTTGAAGTGCTGTTGAGGTCTGGGGGAGGCAGGATGGAGCCCGGCTCTTGGCTGCCTGCTCACCCCGGGCCCCATGAGGGCTCTCCCAGGACTGGGGTGCTTGGAACCATCAGCTCTCCTTTGGGCACAGTGGATGGTGTTTGCTGCATGCAGGGCAAGTGATGAGCTAAAGCACCTCCTGCCTTTTCCCAAAGAATACCCCAGAGCTCCCACATTCCTGCTCCAGCATGGGAAACATGTGCCCAGGGTCTCCTGCCGCTCCAGGAGAGCGGGGTGGTGGTTACATCTACCAGTCTCTTCTGGCATGTGTGTTGTGTGTGCCAGCAGCTTGGGTTTCAAAGCTGAATTGGCACCGCTGTGAAACCCACCTGGGACTGCAGAACAACAGAGCTTGGTATTTGACTATGATTCACGCTGTCAGGATGTGTCATCCTTCTGCTCTGCTGGGCCCAAGGTGTCTGGAGGTGGGGGAAAAGCAAGAGGAGCCCCAGCACAAGCTGCTTCCCTTTCCATACACTTCCAGCCAATTCGGCACCAGGATCCCTCCTACCCCTGAGCTTTGGGCTTACCTCTTCCTTACCTGTCTGTGCAGCTTCCCACATCCTGATCATCCAGGCGTTTCCCTGGTGGGGTCTGGCACCAAGATCTCCCCTTGGGCAGCTCTCCTGTGCCACAGGTCACAGCACACCTTTGCCTTCTCTACCCTCCCAACATCTCCCGTTTCCTCTAGCAGACGTGGGGATCTTCTGCCTGGTGCTGTAGGGTTTTGCCACCCAAATTCCTTTGTTCAGTGGATTCCCCGGGCTTACAGGGAGAGTAGGAAGAGCCAGCTCTGCAGGTATGGACATCCCAGAGGTTAGTCCCCTGGAAAAGATAACCACAGAGGAACAGGGATATGAGAGGGTGAAGAAGGAAAACTCTATGCCAGTTACCCGGCTCTGGATGCGAGCTGTGAGGTGTCCCCTGTTTGCGATGTGGGTGTCAGCCCCAGCAGGGAAGAAGGAACCGGATGGGGGGGGGAAGGCTGTCCCTGGCCCCGTGTGGAGAGGGCACAGCAGCGCGATGGGGGGTTCGCTCCGCACCCCGGCCCCGCCGGGCTACCGCGGGCCGCGCTCTCTGCGCGGGGCTGCAGCACCCTCGTGTGGCTGCGAGAACCGGCGGCGGGGGCACCCCCGGACCCCGAGCCACCGAGACCCAGCCCCCGTGAGGGCAGGACCCGCGGTCTTAAGGCGATTGGGATGGAGGGATGTTGGGTACCATCCCCTGGGGAGCGGGTTGAGGAGGGGGCTTATGTCTGCTCTTGCACCCATCAGCCGCAGGCGAGATTCTCTGCCCCACTCCTGGCCGTGCTGCGTGTCCACATGCAGTCATTCCTCCTTGCATGCAATAACTCTTCCTTAGCTTTGTAACACCCACTACAAAGGAAAGCCTTGCTTCTTCCCGCTTCCCAGATTATCACAGAGCATCGCACCCCCTGCGGGTGGCTGCCATCCAGCTTCTCAAAAGCTTCTCTGCTGTGTGAGGTTGCTTCCTTTGGGGATTTGGAAAGAAGCAGCAAAATATCAGCTGCAAAGAGAAGCTGCTCTCCTTCCGAACGGAGCACAGAGTTCGGGGTGACTGACACATCCCTCGGCGCAGGAAGGGCTCAGCTGCTGAGAAACGAGGTGCTGCTGTCACCTACGTGTTTCTGCAGCTCGGAGGTGGTGTCAGCAGGGTCTCTGGACCTTCCCGTTGCCACCAGAGGGAGAAGGGCTCCGCACAAGGATAGCGGGAGAGGAGGATGCTGTAACCGCTACATGTCTGCGTAATTCATTCTGGATGGGGATAACCAGGCTGGCATCCCTGCGAGCTGGAAAATGTGAGCTTTGTTTTGTCTCGCTGCCGTGGCAGCTGGCGCTGATGGTAATACAAAGTTGTTCTCATTTAAGTATGGCAGGGACAAGCTTCAACTTTTCAGCAGTTGGAAAGCTGTGCAAGAGTGTCAGGCACAGGGTAAGAAACAGGGAAACGGGGTACAGGGAGGTCCTCCCGTCACCTGAGCCTTGCTCTTTGGGAAAGGCAAACCAGGAAGGAAATGCAATCTGCAAATAGTGTTCTTGCAGCTTTGAAGTTGTGGTGTGTGGAGGGAGATCAGCTCCCCTGCGGGAACGGGTCCTGGTGATGGATGTGTCCATGACAGGCTGCTTCCTAGGAGGAAAAATCCTCCCATGCTGGAAGAGGAGGAGAGGTAGCAGAGTGCCTTTGAGCTCCTCTTGATTGGCAGCATTCCACCCAGTGCATCCCTACCTGTGGAGTGCAGACCCTGCCACATGAGCTGCAGCTCTCCATGCCTGTCTGTCTCCTGGGAGCTGGTGGACCATGGGTTGAAACCTGCTTGAGTGGGACCTGAACTGAATCTGGGACAGTTCAGGCAGGAAATAAGTGACATATTTCCAGCAGTTAACAGTAATGCAGTAATGAGTCATTGGAAGAATCTGCCCTGGGAGCTACAAGCTCTTTGCTTCCAAGGGTCTTTTGAATCGGGGCTGGATGCTCTCCAAAGGATGCTCTGCATTGGCCACATGCTGAGGACACGAGGATGCTGCTTGGGTGATGTTCTCTGCCTGGGGCTAAGCAGGAGGTTGGGCAAGTGACCTTGATGATCTATAAGTCACTTAATGAATAAGTAAGTGGCTGCTTCCCCCTGCTTTTGGGTGCTCTGTGCCTACTCTGCACTGGAGGGCCTTTGTACTCTGCAATCTGAAAGCTGATGCTTTATTCCTACCCTTTTGTTTCTTACCTTTTAGCTAGTTGTCTGTGCAGATTCTGACCCTTCTCCCTGCTGCCTCTTAGCCTGATTTCTGTAAACCTGAGGGGAAAAAAGCCCTAGGAACCCCCATGCTTCTCTGGTCCCTGTGTGGAGCTCCCCTGCAAAGGGAATTTGTGAGCAGCCTGGGTCAGATCCTATAGGGCCTGCTAGTCCCAGTGGGATTTTGAAGAGGAGAAGCAAATCAAGCCCTCTTCCTTGATAGCCCCTCCTCACTAGTCATTATCCTGGAATGAAGTAACTTGCATCTGGCAAGGCCCTGCAATTAGCTGTAATTCAGGGACCTTTTTAGGCTGTTTTCTGTGCCCCTTGAGTTTCCATCATCTCCAGGCATCACTTCAAGGGTCCCCAGGCCAGAGGGAAACCTGGCAGATCTGTATGGTCCCTCTACCCTGTCCCAGCTCCGTGGTGCTTCAACACACTTCCCACCTTGATCCTGCCCTTCTCCCAGGCAGTGGGGACCACTTGCTGTTTAGGAAGGAGCCTGGGATGAAATCCAGGTCTTGGGGAGATGCTGCGAGATGCCACCATCGGTTCCCCTGCTTGCCCAGGGCAGGGGGGGAAACCACAGCATCCAGCAAGGAAAGAGCCACGTTCCCATCGAGCGCACAGACCCGTCTCTACTCAGTAAAATATTTATTCCTCCATTATTTCACAAGAGTTGTTTTTACAAAAACCTTACAAAAATTTCCAAAACAGAGACATGCAGGAGAGGGGAAAAAAAAAAAAGGGAAATCCACCGTGGATCTTGTTCCAAGGAACTGAAATGTACAAATAGGAAAGGGCAAGAGGGAGGCTGGATTACAATAATCCCTCTGTCCTGCTACCCCTCCGTGGGTGCAGTTTGTATCTTGTCTTGGTGAGCCTTCAGCATTGACTGACAAGCTGTGATAAGCTGCCAAGAGCACGGCGAGAGAGGGGCCATCAGCTTCGGAGTGAGTGTTTTCAAATATATATATACATATAGATATTTAGTGAAGAAATATTTATTCCCTGCTTTTTTTAGGTTTACAGAAACGGCATCTGCAAACTATTAGATGGGTTTATTTTCATTAATGCTCTCAAAGAGGCAGTGACATTTATATCCCTGTGGTTTCATCTTGTACAACCGAAAAAAGAGCCCTGTGCTTTCCATGGGAATAGGAACCCCCCAGCCCAGACCCCTCTTCCTGCCCCAAGCAGAGTTTCTCATGGTGAATAACTCGATCTGCAGTGGATCTGTCTTGCCTCCTTGGCTTTTGTCAGGTCTGTGTGGCGTCTTGCTGTGGTCTGGGAAGCTGTGTGCTCCCCTTCTGGTATGGCAAATGGGGGACACCAGCACTGGAAATAGGAGTGGGGGGACCAGGGTGACTTTGCTCCATGGATAAGGGAGGAGGTGACTGCTCCCAGCCAGGGGGCTGCATTGGTCAGAGAAAGCTGGGGCTGGGGGCAGGATGGAGGGGCTGGTTCACCCCCAGCCAGAGGAGATGTGCTCCTCTCCTGGTTCTCCCATCAGGTCTCCAGCTCTGGGTGCTGAGTGAGTCCCCTGCCTGGGGTGTAGCTGTTGGGTACCATGTGTGGCTGCTGTGAGAGCCCCAGTGGGACAGGGAGGGGATGCTTCTGGAAGCAGCAGGGATTCACATGGGCCCATGTATAGCTGGGATGCTTTCAGCCTTGGTGTCACACACCAGAGGATGTGTATCTGGAGGAAGGACCTTAGAAATTGCTGTATTCATCCTCAGATCTACTGCTACAGTCCCCAGCAGGACTAAGACCTTCTAGGCAAGGACAGCTGGTGCCTTCTCCATCCAGGCCACCCGTCTGAGCTGGTGGTGTTCCTGTGCTTGGCTGATGGCTCCTTGCAGCGGATGAGGAACGAGTGCTCTGCTTCCTAGAGGGCTTTGTCCACAGGGTAAAACCTCCATCTCTCTGGCTCATCCCCCATTGCTGTGGTATCAACAGGGGAAGGTGAAGGGTGCATCTCTCTGCAGCTCAGTCCCGACGGTGAAGGACTGGGGTAAGGTTGCCCACCCTGTGTCCATCCCCCTGCACATCCCAGCTTGCAACCTCATGATGCTGCGCAGCGGGGTGGGATGAGGAGGAAACCATTTCCTTTGTGGAAAACCAAAGGAGCTCACCCCCATGGAGTCGCCAGCCCCAGACCCCCGCACACATGTGCGAGGCTGTGCCTCCGGAAGGCGAAGCCTGCTTTGCCGTTGGCACGGAGCGCCGGGAGCCGCCTACTCAGCTGAAACCCAACAGCTTTTTCCAATTTTCTCTTTTCCCTGGGATGGTTCAATGACCTGGGGCTCTGCAGCATTGCTGGCAAGCCCACCGAGGGCAGCACCGCCTGCATGGGGACCGCAGTGCTCCCCGCAGCACCCAGTGAGTCCTTCACACCCCTCTTTGAAGGGGCAAAGCTTGATGCCATCGATATAGGCAGCACGATGCAAAGGGCTGGCTGCAGCAGGGACGAGCTGTTGGCTTCCCCAAAGTCTTTCCCAAGCCCAAAGAGGCAAATGCGTGGGTCAGCTTCGGCATGTGTGGTTGAGCATCACAAGTCGCAGCCTGGCGGAAAGGGGGGTTCATGATCCTCCCACCACTGCACACTGTCCCTGCGGGAGGACAAGACCCAATAACTCTTTGGCTCTCTGGGCAAGATACCCAAATTGGTCAAATCCAATAGTCCAAGATCCTTCCATGTTTGGAAGCAAATTCTTGTTCCCTTGGCAAGTCTGTTTGTCCTCGAAGAGCGCGTGGGGGGTATGTGTGTGTGTATATATAGCCTTTATTATAAGGGTGTGCGGAAAGCAAGTTTCTAACCAAGTTTGCTCCATATGTGGCTATAATTATGTGCCACTTCGGCCTGGGACTGACTCTACCTTCAAAAGGGAAGAGAAGAGGAGAGAAGAGGTGCTGAGACGTTGGACAAGTGGTGTGTGGGTTGGGTTCGTCCTGGACCGGCACAGGAGCTCCACGCTGTATCCTGGATGAGGCCACGGGGTGGGCTTTGCCCTGGTCAGTTCACGGTCGGCACCTGGTTCTGATGGAGGCTGAACTCTTTGGCTTTGAGGCGCAGGCTGGCGATGCTGTTGGCCATGTTCACCCCTTGGGTGGGTGTCGCGGTCCCGCTGGAGCTGTAGGAGGGCACAGTGCTGCGGAGAGGGAGCAGGGGAGGAATGAGGCATGGCCGCGAGGAGTCCGCATGCCCCGCCGGTGCTGCTGGCTTCCCAGGCCAGAGTGGCTGTTCCCTCTTAGACATCTCCCACAAGAGCAGTCAAGGCTGCAGCATTTTTATGTGGCTGGATGCATGTGGGAACCCCTCAAACTATGCACCAGGAGGCCCTGCCTTGAGCTTTCGGATGGGATGGCTGGATGCGGAGAGCTGGGAACCAGAAGGGACCCTTACCACCACCCGTGCAGGGATATGGGAAGGGTCACCATGAGGCCAAGTTGAATCCCTTGCGAGGACCAGGGCCCCTATTCCAGACTCAAAATGCATGGAGGCAGGGAAGCCTGCTCACACTGGGCAGGGGATGCTTGGATGAGGCTGAAATGGGTTTCCAAAGCAAAACCAGATGAGCTCCTTTTAGCCCCGTAAAACTCCTACATCCTCAGTGGCAGCACAGAGCTGTGCTCCCATGGTGGTGGGGTGGTCCCTAGGCAGCCTATCCCATAGCCATCTCCTCCCCAGACCCTTCAGTGCCTGCACCTACCTGTATGGAGAGGAGCTGGTCCAGGACAGATACTCTGGGGTCAGTGCAGTGGGCCGTGGCGCCATGGGCTGCTCGATGGCTGCTTCTTGGCTGTAGGATTTGAGGAGCGACGCTGATCTGTTGGCCAGCATCGCCCTCTCGTTACGGCGGAACTTGGCCCTTCGGTTCTGAAACCAGACCTGCGTGGAGGGGGAAGGTGGTCAGAGGAGACACGGTCAAAGCAGGGATGTCCCAGGCATTGGTCCTACCGCTCATGGTCATGTGCGGAAGGAAATGAGATCTGTGCTCACCTGGACTCTCGCCTCACTGAGGTTGACCCTTCTCGCCAGCTCCTCCCGCACGAAGGCGTCGGGGTAGTGCGTCCTCTCGAAGACCCTCTCCAGAGCCTGCAGCTGGCTGCTGTTGAAGGTGGTGCGGTTCCTCCTCTGCTTCTTCTTCCTCTTGGCTGCCCCGCGGCTCGGGCTCAGGCTTTCTCCTGTGGGGAAAGCACAAGAGAGGCCACATGAGAGCCAGACCCATGCGAGATTCCACGTGGAGACTTGGGGGTCTGCGCTGCCCTGCTCTGTACCAGCTGTGCTCCCTGCAGGGAGCAGCCTACCAACCCTGTGGTCTCCATGAGAGTCAAATCCTGTTGCAGAACCTGCTAGAGCTTGGGGTTAAGCCCAACGCTTGCGAAGACCTGGGGTGGTTTTATACCTGGCTAAGATCACCTGGACCTGATTTTGACTTCCAGTTTCAATGGATTCTGGGGTACCACTTGAGCCAAACCTCTGGGACTGCATCTCACAACCCCTCCCATAATGAGAACATCCACAGGGTGTCTTAAGCTTGGCTCTTGTAAGGGTTTAGGGCAAGCTTTCGTGGACAGGGATTGAAATTCATCACCGGAACATCTCTGAGATGTGGGTCTTGGCTCCCACCTCCAGCGCAACCCTGGCTGTGCCTTGTCCCCAGGGTGACACAGGACTGCAGCCAAGCATCTGTTCACCCAGCCCTGGTCTTCAGAGCTAGGCAGGAACACCACTGCGCCTCGCGGAGCTCAGCCTCCGCAGCGTTTATTTCTGGCTTTGCTGGCTCATGGAAACATGAAGCTGAGGATGTAGTTTGGTTTCTCAGTATTGATCTTGGGCTTTCAGCCAGGCTGCGATTAATCTCCTCTTTGTCACTAATATCATCAGGTTTAGGCAAGTTTATGAAGTCTCTTTGTGAGACAGCAAATCGGCTGCCTGCAAAGGCTGCGCGGGGAACGCGTCTCGCTGCTGCTCTTCCTCGTGGAGGTACTACTTAATTATTCTTTCTGCTAATAAAGCATCTGGATCCAATATGTACCTACTGCTGGGAAAGTATTTGGGAATTATTTGCAATGTTAATAATTTTATGACATTCTGATTCATAGCAGGGTTATATTGGGGTTTTCTGCTCTGTATCATTGCAGAGGCCGTGATGGCAGGAATTACGGCTCCCTGAATATGCTCAAGAAATAAATACTTGCTAATAAGCCATCTTGGTGCTTATTAAGTAGATGAGCAACATTTTCATATTATTCTTAAGGAAGTAATATCCCTTCCAGCAGATTTTGTTAACTCTCCTGCTTTATTGTGTGCAGTTCTGGTGTCCTCAACACAAAAAGGACATGGAACTGTTGGAACAAGTCCAGAGGAGGCCACGAGGATGATCAGGGACTGGAGCACCTCCCATATGCAAACAGGCTGAGGAAGTTGGGGCTGTTCAGCCTGGAGAAGAGAAGGCTGCGTGGAGACCTCATAGCAGCCTTCCAGTATCTGAAGGGGGCCTATAGGGATGCTGGGGAGGGACTCTTCAGTAGGGACTGTAGTGACAGGACAAGGGGTAACAGGTTAAAACTTAAACAGGGGAAGTTTAGGTCGGATATAAGGAAGAAATTCTTTCCTGTTAGGGTGGTGAGGCACTGGAATGGGTTGCCCAGGGAAGCTGTGAATGCTCCATCCCTGGCAGTGTTCAAGGCCAGGTTGGACAGAGCCTTGGGTGAGATGGTTTAGTGTGAGGTGTCCCTGCCCATGGCAGGGGGTTGGAACTGGATGATCTTAAGGTCCTTTCCAACCCTAACTATTCTATGGTTCTATGATTGTAGGATATCACCAAGATGATGAGTAGGAGGAAACTGAATTCCAAGACCTTTAAGGCCGGAAAACCCTCTTGAACCTCAATTCTGAATAATTCAAGACATGAAACCTTCACCAACAAGTTCTCCATCGAGTTCCTAAGGTCCCTTCATGCCTGAATATACCACTTGCAAGGACTGTCCTACCCTGAGATGAGCCGTGAGGATCAGAGGAACTGTAACATCTGCTAGCAGGTTGTCATCTGAAAGCGGTGCTGCTGCCTGATGCCACCACCAACATCCTGGTGCCCAATGGAGGCCTCACCAGGGGATGTGACAGAGGAGGAAGAGTTAATTTTATTTCCATTGCTGGCAGTGGCCTCCTGGAAAGAGCAGATGGCTTCTCTGGCACTTTGCTATAGTGAGAACCAGTGCCAGGGCCTGGGAGCACTGGGTGCCTCCATCCCTGACCTGTTAAGGGGTGAAGCATTGGGCTGGAAGGAGATGCAGGGATGCGGAGGTGGGAGCTGGGTACCACCAGCAGCCCTATTCCCTGTCTGTCCGGAAGGGGAGGAAAAGGAGCTCTGTCCACCTCCCAGGGCTTTGGTGCAGCCATCAGCATTTCTGTGGGTCTTTTGTTATGTTCTAGGAGTACCTGGGCTTTGGTTGAGCATCCCTTGGGCTGGAAACAGCCCGTGCTCTTGTATCTGGGACATGTCCTTCTTGGGCTGGGCAAAGACGTGATGGATGGTGCTGTGCCCAAAATACCTGTGGGTTTGAGACCCTTTCCCTGCCAGGAAACCGCAGGATGCCCTTTGCTGCTGCTCACAAATGAAATTCTCTAGATTCCCTCCAGCCCTTGTTCCTGCAGCTTCAAATGTTCTGCCAGTCTCTGCTTTCCAGTTGCCCCTTTTAGTTAAACTCCTTTTTTGGTCCTGTTTTCCTTCAGCAAGCTAACGAGCCGCTGGATTAAAATACACGAAGCTCAGTCATGGTTGTCCCGGAGTTTTCCAGGAGCCTAGGACCAAAATGGGAAGCGTCAAGCTGGGAAGGAGCTACAGGATGTAACGGGGTGAGAGATGTTTCCTGGTGTGTTTATGGCCACCCTGTAGGAGTTCTGGGGCAATTATAGGCAGGGGCTCGGTTCAAAAAGTGCCGTTGCCAACGGCATTGCCCCCCCATTGAACTGGCAGGGATTTCAACAGAACCCTAATAAATGTATAAATAACATTTATAAGTCCCTTTGGTTTCAACCCCAATTTAAAATCTGGCTGTAGGACTCTTCCATAAGTGATGGCTGCTCCCACCTACTCGAATTTGGCTGCCAGCAAGGAGGAAGAGGAAAGGTTTCTTAATTCTCAGACAAGCTCCATAGGATCTGGCCCCATTTCTGGCTGGTTTCCATCTCTCCAAACCTATGAAGTAAAGAGCTAAATGGCCACAGGAGCTGGGCAGTGTTGCGCGATTCCCATATGGAGCTGGTAGGCTGCTGGGATGGAGATTTAAGACCAAAGTTGGACCAGGTTGTGTGTGGGTGCTGGCAGTTCTGGGGTAGCTGGAGAGTTGCAAACCCTGAGCTGTGCCTGGGTTGGGGTGCTTTGTTCACCCCTATTACTGGTTTTAATGAAGGGACCTTCTTCTGCACCACAAAACCCTGCGAGATGCCCTAGGGAGCTTCTAGGAGGATGCTGGTGGCCAAAATCCCTTCGCCACCAACTCACACCTCCCCTAAAGCACAATGAACTTGGTTTCAACTCAGAGCTCCCCAATCTCCCCCTCAGAAACCTTTGCTTTCCAGCTCAATTCTCTGCAATGTTCACTTTCTCCCCTATTTTCCACCTCATTTCCATACTGCAGGGAGGCAGCTCCATGTCTGAGGTGCCTGCCTGGGTCCTCTGCTCTTCTCAGGGATGAGCCTTGGTAACGGATCAACATCTTTTCCCCATTAGCTCAGGCATCGCAGGCTTGTGGGACCAGATAAATGCTGCCCTAATTGCTGGCGGCGTGTGTCTGACAGGTTTATAGAGTACAAAGTCGGGCTGGATCCCTTCTATCGGAGATGCTTTAATAACCCCAAATCAGCCTTCCAAAAATGAGCATCGCTAAGCTGTGGAATCAGAGAAGGAACAGGGAAGAGGATGGGTTGGATCCCCTCAGACCCACTGCCACCCATCCATGGGAACTGGATTTAACCGGATGTACTGACACCTCGATGGAGGAATCAGAAACTGGTTCCCACCCCGATGGGCTTCCAGGTACGAGAGTTTGTAATTGCACAGCGTTAAAAACAGCTTCCCAATGTCTGTCTTTTACCCCAAAACAGCACTTGGGGGAGGTTAGAGAGAAAGCCAAGCCCTTGCCTCCATCAGTTGTAATTTGGGGGTTTGTTTGGGGCATAGCTGGAGGCATCAGTTTGATTGTCCAACCCCAGGGTCAGAGGAGACTCCTGAGCCACCCCGCAGCCACCTTTGCCTTCGCTGTATTTATCTTCCACTGATTACAATTTCCGCTAAAAGGGGAAAAATAATGCAGGAGATGGGGGCAAACAGGGGGATAACGTTACCGAATAACTCGACAATGACACGGGGGAGGAAGCGCTTTGTGCAGAGCAGGCGAGCCCCGTGGGCTTCACTAAAAAAGCCTTCATTTGCCCCAGTGCATTAGAAAAGACACGAGTCCTTTGTGGATGAGTTTTGGGGTGCTCAGTGCAGCCTGGGTAACCTCCAACTTTCCCTCTGCAATACCCAACCTCAGCGCTGCCTGCCTGAGGGCTGTGTCAATCCTATGGATGCTATGGGGTGCTGGGAGTCACCCCAAAACCTTCTCCATGTGGGAGAAGGCTCGGGCAAGCTTGGGCCGTGACGGTGAGCTGCCCTGCCGGGGGAGCTGGCTCCTGCCCCGTTAGTGAAGGCAATGCTGAGTCAGCGTTGTGCTGGTTCAGCCGGGCACTGAGCAGTCCCACTCCTGCCTTTTCCCTGTGTGCTTCCATTACTTTCCCATAGGTGACTCGCCTGGTCCCAGCTGCCGGGGCGCTGGGCTTGCCAAGGGGGGCCCCGCGCAGCAGCCGCCGAGTGCTGTAAAGAGCTAATTTTCACTACATTTCCACCGAGGCTTCGGCTTTGACTTACGACCTCCATTAGCGAGCGATAAACGGCCTCCGTGCAGCTGTGAACCAGACCCAACCACCCCTTAAACCCCAGCCGCAGCATTCCCAGGGATGCTCTGGCAGCGCAGCTCATCCCTTGGGATGGCTTCTGGTGGTGGGCTCCGTCACCAGCCTATCGCTCCCCTCTGGACATGTGCTTTGTGGGGTTCCTTTGCAAAACGCTCATCCCAGGGCATTGTGTTCACTCAGCATCAGGACGGTCCCCGTGTCCCATTACAAGCGTATCTCTCCCCTGAATGATGTTGCAAACGCACCACCACATCCTGGGACGGGTTGTGTTGTCCCCAGCACCACCACTTAGCTTTGGGGTACAAATACCCCCCTTTTTCAGGGACCATGCCAGCCACTTCAACCTCCTCCTGCCCAAAAACCCAGCCTCCATCTCCTCCAACGTGTTTCATTTTCCATTGCGCCGCAGACCCCGGAGCCCCAACCCCTTTTCTGCCATTAAATTATTTCACACGTTCCATTTACTTGTGAGCAGTTTGCCAAAGACCTTTTTAAGCTTTAGATTTTTCACACACACACACACACACACCTCCCCCCAGCCAAATGATCAAATCTGTGCCATTTACTTCCCTTCTCCTCTTGGAATGGCATTTTTTTCCCCCACTCCCCCCTGGTTTTTTTTGCTTCTTGGGTATAATTTAAGGGCTGAAATAGCCTGGAGGGAATTAGCTGTAAATTCTTCCTAAGACAAATAAATTCAGCCCTCTAAGTTCCTACGTTTTTCAAACTGTTGAGAGACGTTTTGGGTTTGTTTTACTTGAAATAATGATCGTGGCGTATCTGACCCTCAGGCTGCGGCCGGCTCTAACCAAATAAATAGCTTTTATTAATTAAGGTTTATCCTTAACAAATAAAACCCCAATTTGATCTCGGGCGGCTGAATTAGCAAAAACAAACAACGGGTTCTCCGGGCACTTGATGTGGATTTAACAAATTAACGCTGGGCCTTCATCAGGGAAGCCGCAGGGTGGTGGAGGCCTTTTACAGCCAAGAAATCCTTTGGAAAAACAATGTCTTTCATTTCTCCCATGGTCTCTCTCGGTAAACATGTGGGCTCCCTTCATCCCTTCACATACTCGGGGGGAAGCGAGGAGAGCTCCGGCGATGACGTCCGCCAGAGCTTCATGTGCAATTGTTTAACTTGTTCCTCTAAATCATGCAACAGGGAGGAAGCGTTTCCCTTTGGATTGTGGCGAGCGGAGCCGGGGCAAAGAGCTCGGGTCTGGGAATTGCCCCTCTGTGGTGTCTGCCCCCCTCCGGCTCCTTTTATCCCATAACCCTCAGCAGAGACACCCAACCCGGAGGGGTGATATGGGGGTGCATGGGAAGCCGAGTGCAGCTGAAACCCCTTCCCAGCAGCACTGCCCTGCCTTGGGATGTGGTTGGGGACAGCCTGCCCTCACTGGGGCTCTGCAACGGGGAGGGATGCTCTGCAGGCCAAAGGGGAGCTGGGGGCTCATGGGTGCAGGCAGCACAGGGTTTGATGCAGAAGTGATGGGGGGAGCTGCCTGCAGTACTACAGGTCCTTAATCCCCTCAGATCATCTTGGGAAGCCCAGGGAGGGGTGAGAAGCAGCTGGGAAGCAGCGCTCTGTGTGTGCTGGGACACCCAACTGCAGTGCCTTCCCTGCACCCAGCCTGCGTGCATGGGACCAACACAGCTCAGGGCCAAAGCTGTATTGGTGTAGCTCTGTTTTCTGGGTGATTTCACCCCACTACCCAGGGGAGAAGCCATGTGGGGCCACCAGACCTTGCACACGGGGTGTCGGTGCTGGCTTTGCTCAGCATGATGCTGTAGGGTCCAAACCCATCTGGGAACAACCTGTGGGCGCAGGAGACAGGGGATCCCTGAGGAATGGGGGTTCCACCCCCTCTATGGGCTGTCCCACTATGGGAGCAGGGTCTGACCTCCCCTTCCCAACCCATTGCTGCTTCCAGCTCCTGTTCCAGCCCAACCCTGGCCTTGCAAAGACCCCGGGAATGCCAGAGGCTCTGGGGGGAAATGGAAGCCCGGGGGGGGGGGGGGGGTGTCCAAATGTGCTGAGTCCAAAGGAAACTTTCTCAGCTCAAGTGGCGTGCATGAAAAATGTACGAGAGGGGCAAGGCTGAGCTACCGGGGAAACATCAGAGCGCGGTGTTTCCGAGGATGTTTCACCTCATTAATTGTGAGAAAACCGAAACGCTGACACGGTTTTACAGGCTGCCAGTTCTGCTGGGGGAAAAGCGGCTCTGTTAAAACGGAGCAGAGAAAGCCTGCACCAAGAAAGAGGCCAAAGCTGTCCCGGGAGGGCTTTATCCTGCGCTCACTGACAGGCAGCAGCAGCCTGGTTTATGGTTATAGAGCTGCAGCCGCACCAGCCAGAAGCCACCCAGCACCGCAGCTCGCTGCCCCCTGCCATGCGGACACCCCATTTCCATAAGGATACTGCCTGAGGGTGCTGTGAGCCTCGGGATGCTCCGTGCACACCCCACATCCCTGAACCCTGGAGGCTTTTCCCTTTGCATCTCCAGAAGCTGCAATTGCTGCCCGTCAGCAGTGCCAGGGAGAGTGTGTGATGTCTGAGCACCCATCACGGCACATCCAACTGAAAGCCTGCTGAGCCAGCAGCATCCCTGCATCCCAGCAGGGATGTATCTGAGCTGTGTATGCAACCCAATGGTGGCACTGAAGCATTTTTTCACCTCATCCCTATCTTTAGTGCAGCAAACGTGTGGAAACATGATGTTTCACTGGGTTTTGGCACCAGAAGGAAACTGGGGAGGAGGGGCCCTATGTCATGGGATGCTGCTTCTCTCAGAGTGGTCCCAGCCCAGCAGCAGCCACCAAATTCACTGGTGAGAGCTGCGAGTGGATTCAGAGCCGGCTCTCCAGCAAGGGCAGCAGTGATTTATAAGCTGCAAAACCCAAGCGCACAAAAGGAACAAGATCAGGATGTCACGGTGAGGAGAGGAAGAAGAGAGGGGATGAAGGAAGAAGGGAATGAAGAGAAGGGAACAAGATGCTGGAGAAGCCAGGCAAGGACCGGGCTGGCTGAGTCGTGTGCTGTGATTTAGAGAGGATGCTCTGTAGGTTGAAGGCTGGTGAAACCAAAGGGGCTGCAGCCACAGGTAAAGCCCCAAGGCTTTGACATCACTCCCCAAACACTTCATAGCCCTTCCTACCAGGCCAGAGGCTCCTGCCCTGTCTGGAAGCTCGTGCTCAGCCCAGCACAGTGCTGAGGCCAGGCCCTGGGAACAGCGTTTTGGCACGTCCAGCCCCTGCGTCAGCGGAAGCGTTCAATGAATTAATTGCAGCCACATTCCCTGAAGGAGGAGGCAGGGTTGATGGGATGCTGTCAGGCCTCGGGAAGGGGCTGGGGAACATCTTTGGCCAGGATGCTCCAGAATTTCCCCTCTGCCCTCCCAGGGGGCTGGGGGAGATGGTGCCATCACCCACCTTTTATCTGGGTGGGAACTGCCTGCCTGTGGATAGACCTTTGGAGAATGGGACACGGACAGATCCTGCTGCTGGGCTCACCAGCTCCGGGATGCACCCCAGCATCCTGTCCCCAGCCCTGACCCAGTGGGGGGATCCAGACCTGTGCCTGGCATCATCAGCATCGCCTGAAACAACTGCTCCACAAACAGCCTTCAACGCTGCGCAGCGGTGCTGGCACCCGGTGCGGGGCTCAGCGGAGCCTCTTGCTGTGCTTTCCCAGCTTCCCGGCTCCTGTGCACCCCAGGAGCCAGGGCTGGAGCCATTGTGCAGGGCCGCAAGGCTCAGACTGCCTGGCTGCACCCGCTGACGGGTGGCACCGGCCCAGGGCATCCAGCCCAGGACCCGGGGTGCTGAGCGCATCCCTTGGGCTCGGTGATGTGCGAGTGAAAAATTCCCTCCCAGGCCGTGCCCGTGCATCGGGTGACCCCAGCCTGGAGAAAGGGGCTTTCAGGAGCTGCCAAGAGCATCCCATGCACTCCAAGGAGGCTGCGACCGCAGGCTGACACAATGGGCTGTCCCGGCTCCAGCACCACCGCCGCCGCCTCCATTGTGTCAGGTCTCTGCGGGGATGGAGACGCAGAGGAGCCGAGTGGGGCACACACTGGGATGCTGGTCGCCACTGGATACCCTGATTTCCCCCCAGAGGGATGGCAGGGAGAGGAGAAAAGCCTTCCAGGAATGGTCTGTTGTCTGCATGAGTCTGCTGGGGATGGTGGCACGGCTGAGCACCCCGGTTGGCTTTGTGGGGTTGGGGTCTGACCAAAGTCTGGCATCTTCCCTTGAACAGGCAGCTCAAGGGCATTCACTTCCCTCTGGGGTCCCCCTTTTGCCTAAATGGGGATGGGGTCACACAGAGCCTCCAAAAACTCATCCGCAATGGTGCCAGCCTGGGATGTCCCCTGCAAATGCCAAAGAGGGACAGGATAAGCATGGATATGGAGGACAGAGATGTGGATATGGAGGATAGACATATAGATGTGGAGAATAGACATACGGAATACGGAGGATAGACATGGATACGGAGAATAGACATAAGGATGTGGTGCGTGTTGTGCCGCAGCTCCCGGCTTAGCCCAGGGATGCTCAGAGAGGCCGTGTCAGACCAAAGCGATGCTCGTGGCGGTGGGGCCGGGATGTCGGGAGCTGCTTAGCCAGGCGAGCTGAAGCCCTCACAGCGCAGCCAAGCCTGGGGCAGAGGCACCGCAGTGGGTTTGAACGGACCAGCGGGGAAACAGGAATGTCAGTTCTGCTCTCCCTGGAATCCGCCAGCCCCGCGGTGGGGGCCTGGGGACCAACAAAAGGCACTGGCTCTGCCCCAGCCATCAGCGGCCGGGAGCCTCCACAGCAAGGAGGCATTCACAGGGGGTTTGCTTTCATCTTCCAGCCAGGAGACCTGGCAGGGGTGGAACGAGACCAGCGCTTGGGCTGTCCTGTGCCTCGCACGGCTGCAGCACCCCGGGTGCCCCCGGGGATGAAGCTCCCGTTGTACCCAGTGAGGATACAGCCTCCCAGCTCTGCCAGCACCGGTTATGCCGTGCATTAAAATAGCTGAGTGTGGAGAGTGGCAGCGCTGGTGATGGTTAACAGATGTGTGAAGGGGCTTCCGCAGCACAGGGAAACGGCCAGCCCGGGATCCACTGCTCAAATGCTGGATTTGGGGTCAGCTCTGGGTACCACAGCGAGGGGGTACAGGCAGAGGGGACAGTGTTGGCTCCACACAGCAAGTAGGGTGCTGGAATGGATGGTGCCTGGCTGGATGATGCCAGGACACAGACCCCACTGTCCTGTATCAGGGCTGAACATGGCAAATGCTTCTCTCCCCATCCTGCAAATCTTGTAGGCACTGCTTGATGCAGACATGATGCAGCCACGATGCAGCCACGGAGGTGCCAACATCGCTCGCACACGGCTGCCTGACATTACAGCTTACACAGGGTATGTGTAATTAATTAACACTAATGAGACTTGTGCAAGAGCCGGCCCTGAGAGCAGCACCCGCCTGTGATTGCAAAGCTCCACCAAAACCTCAGCTTTAATGCAATGGGGGTTTCACCATAGGATGGGAAGGGGATGGGATGGTTTGTGTCTCAGACCATCGCCATGTTGGGAACGTGCTGAGACTTTTGCATGGTGTTTAACCTATAAAACTCATCAGGCAGAGCTGCAGAGCAGGAATCTGAGGCTTCCAGCCAGGGACCCCTGGCACCGTGATCCCAGCCTTCCTGTCCCCCAGACCAACAGAAAAAAGGTGGTTCCTTGAAACTGAAAAAGCAAAAGCCCACAGTAAACCAGCCCCATTGGCATCAGGCACTGAAACCAAACACCAGCCCACCAGGTTAAAGCACAGGCCCCGCCACATCAGGGTCATTGCCAAGCAGGATGGGAAGGGATCAAGGGGAGCAGTGGGAATCCCCATGGCGTCCCCTCCTGCTACCAACCCAACTCCCCTCTCTTTTTTTGAGGCCAGTTTGGTGATTTCCACACCCAGGCCAAGATGCACCCATTTTATCAGCGAGTACCAGCACCTCCTATGAGAACATCCCGTGGCCACCGCCTGCATCCCTGGACCAGGGACACTGCCACGTTTGGCCAGGACATGGGATGGACACAAGCCCCCATCCAGGACCCCATCCCACCACGGCTCCAAGGAGGACCCTCGTGGGCGCCTGCATGCACAGACGTCCCAGAAAGCCTCGCCAGCGCGCAGCATCGCTGTCCTCCGGTCTGGTTCTCATTTGAGGTCGGTGGCCTCTCGCCAAATTTATTGTAAAACATTCATTTTAATAATTGGCTCGTACCTTCCCCCCCCCCCCCTTTTCTGTTAAACCCAGCCTGGTTAACTGTTTCCAGGTTAAAGCAGAGCATGAGTGGCAGGGATGGTGGGGATGGCAGGGGACATTAGGGATAGAGTGTCAGGCAGGTTGCTGGGGACAGATGCCAGCCATGGTGAGGACACCAGGGGACACCTTGGTGATGCCAGGGTGGGTGCAGCTGCTTGGGTCCCATTATGCAAAGCCCAATAGAGCTGAGACCCTCATCCTCATCACCTCAAGCCTTCATCCCCTCCAGGTTCCCAGGGACCCAAGAACCATATTGCCACACTGACCCCAGCACCCAACTAACCAAGGCCCCAGACCCAGACAGGAGCAAAGCTGGGGACATGCTGGCACCAGTGGCTGGGGTCCTAGGCTGTGGGTCAGGGCACTTCCATGCAAATCCCATTAAAACTTAACCCCGATGGGTAACGGGTTGTGCTGAGCATCCAAAGGGCTTCGCAGAGTGGACGATGCCTGGTAGTTTAGTTCCGACATTTGTTTTAGGTTTTATAAACCTCTAATAGTAACAGAAATGTTTCAGTGTCTTTTAATTTAAATGAAAACAGTGATTTTTTTTTTTCATTTAGAAACTCCCCTGAGGTATTTACAACCCCAAATTACAGCCATGTGGCTGAGAAAGTGAAACCGGTGAGGAAGGAGCGTGGCCACCGCCCCGAGCCAAGCATAGCCCCGAGCAGCACCACTCCAGTGGCCGTCCCCACATCCCCCGTGTCCCCTCAACAGCACTGCATGGATGGACTCTGCCTCACACCTTTGCTGGGGACATGGGGTCCCAGTTCATGCAGCAACCACCACCCGGAGCTGCCATCCATGGCATCCTTCTGTCCTCCTTCCTTTTTCGTCCTTTCCTTTCCCTTCCCTCTCGTGGACCCACATCAGGAGAGGCAGGAGCAGCCCCACAGCACCAGTGGGTTTGGAGATAGGAGCCCATTGTCCTGCCCTCCTTGACTCTGTTGCTGCTGGACCAGGGTATTTGATATGTGCGGGATCCCCTGTATCACCCCTGCAGCATCACTGCTACTGCTATCCCCAACACCCCCCAGCAGCAATGCAACAGCCCCCAGACCCTGCAATGCTCTGCGTGGCTCAGGGGGCAACACAACCTGAGGTATAACACAATTCCCCCGCATGACTGCGCATACAGTGCCACACTGTCCTTCTGCAATGCTCTTTACAGCTTGGGGTGCAATATAACCCCCCCCATACACACATCGCATTGCCCTCTACAGCTTGGGGTGCAAAGCAATCCCCATCCAAGCAACACGCTACATGAGCTGTGGTACAACGCAGTCCCCCTGCACGACTCCGGGTACAATACAACCTCCGTGCGCCCCCTGCACAGCCCTGTACAGCTCGGGGTGCATCCCGACCTCCCCACCAACACCTCGCCGTGCAGCCCACCGATGTCCCTCTGCACCAACCCCTCAGCTCAGCCCTGTACCGGGGCTGCTCCCCGCAGCTCGGTTCCCATCGCTGTGAGGAGGGCCGGGGCTGTGCCCCCTCCCCATTGCCCCGCTCCCACCAGCGCTGCCATGTGCTCCCCGCTGCTCCCCCGGCTCCCCTGCCATGTGCACTCCAGTTTCCTTGCGTGTGAAGCCTGCAGCCTCTCGGATTCAGTGGCTGGAAAGGATGGCGCCTCTCCACATCTGGTTCAATGCGCGAGCCTGGCGCCTGGCTTAGCCACAGTCTCCATTCAGAGACACACAGACTTTAATAGACTCATACAATTCTTCCTGATCTATCACTGCAGCCGCAGCTGAAAAGCTGCTTTATTATATGCGCTCCAAAGGGGGATGAGGAGGGAAGGGGAGGGGGCCGGCGGCTGGCGCTGCTGCTCTCTGAAGGCTCCCTGCCTGCCCCACAACCCCCTGGGACCTGAGTTGCCCCTCGGGACCTGAGCTGCAAACCCCCCCCAGCCCTGCCCTGCACTGTTCTCCCTCCAGCCCCGGGGTGAAGGAGCAGCTCTATGGCCTCATTACACCTCCTGCTCAATTAACACCCCCCCCCCCCCCCAAGCTGCCCTTTGCACCCTGGATGGGGCAGTCCCAGCAGAGCTGCAGGGAATGGGGGTGACAAAGGGGACTCCATCTGTCCCCCTTATATCCCCAAAGAGGTGTCACTCCCCACCAAGCTGGGGTGATTTCCCCCCAACTCATCCAATATCAGTATCCCTTTTAATCCCTTTTACCCCACAACTCCCTCCTAGGGGCTGTGCAGCCAGAGCTGCCAGCACGGGATGCCCATGGGTAAGGGACTGGAACCAGATCCCCCCATGCCCCCAGAGATGTTCCCAGCAGATCCCAGTGCTGCGGATGGTTTTCCCAAGGGAAGCACACATCCAGCGAGGGATGCTGAGTATGGATGGAGCCATTTCATTACGCTATGGGAAGGCTGGAAAACATTCCCCACAGGCACGTGTCCCTTGGGCGAACACGAACGCTGGGAATGCCTCAAGGGTGAGGGTGGGATTTTTCTTTTAATTCCCAGAAATCCGGGGGCATCCAGTGAAAACCAGCCCAGATCTGCATGAGAAAAACACCTCGAAACCCCAGATCAGCCCAACCCAAAGAGGGCTTGCTTTCCCCATCCTCCCTGACCCGGCTGAGCATCACTGGTCCTCTGCAGGCACCAGGACCAGGCAGGGGATAACTGCCTCTGCCCATCAGGCTTTCACCCTCTTCCCATTGCCTTTTCCAGCCAGGAATAAAGAACAGAACTGCATTAATCCTGGTCTAAATCCTTGCCTAGTCCCAGCCACAACCCACTGCCCAGCATCTTAAAGGATGCTCTGAGCCTGCTCCATGGTTCAGGGATCCCATCCTGGGAGGGTACCTCCTTCCAGTGGCAGGGAGGGGACAAGGTGCCAGCCTGGGGATCCCGAGGCTCTGCCACCCCCAAAGCACCCGGGTCCCATCCTGCTTCAAACCTCATCCCTCCTGCTCAGTGATTTTACAGCTCGAGGGGGATAATTCCCTGGGGCCGGAGGAAATCAGCCCTGGGAGAAGAGGTGATCCCGCTCCCTGGGAGAGAGGAGGGTTTCTAATGGGACAGCCTCAAAGCCCCAAATCATTTCATCAGCCTCCCAGCTACAGACACACGCCCAGGCTCTCTTAAAATGCTGATTCGTTGAAATTGGCCCCATCTTGGCTGCACGGAGTCGAAATTTCATATTTTTCCTGTGAATCAGCCCCGTTCCCTGAAATAACAGCCCAAAAGGAGAGGGGAAATAGTCTTGCACTGAGCTGTTCCTGGTCGAGCTAGACATAACAGCCCAGGGGGGACAGCAAGGTGTCCCCATGCCCTGGCACCCTATTGGGCTGGGCAATGGCTGTGCCATGGGGTATTTGAGGCGCTGCTGGGGCTTAGAACACACCGGTGGGTGCTGCTGGGGCTCACAAGGGAGTGGGGCAATGCTCTGTGTCCCCACTGCAGGTGGGACCCCTGCTCTGTCCCCTTCAGACCATGCTGAGCAGCGGCTCTTGAGACTCTGCTCCATGTTCCTGCACCTTTCCCTGCTGGAAACAGGGGTGGGAATGAGCGTTCCCCGCAGCAACGCCTACCAAAACCCAGCTCACTGGGTGTGCTGAGGGGAGGAAAATCCCAGCAACGGGAAGTGGGGGGAAAAGTGGTTTTCCTGCCCTCCTGTCCCAGCCAAGGCTGCTCTGGCTCTCAGGGTCCCATCTCCCCAGGCCCTGGTTTGGGGTTTTCATTCTCTTCACCCCTTGGCAGCAGCTCCCAGCACAGATCAAGCACGTGTGGGGACCCCGCAGAGCCCTGCGCACGCTGCACAGGACGTGCTGGTATGTGTTTCCCTGCGCCCCTGGGGAGGGCTCTGCGCTAACAGCGCTGCTTCCCGGGGCTGCACAAGCTCCAGCTCCAACCCAAAGCCCTCCCCAGGCTGCCGTGGGGGGAGCCGGGAGCCCGGGTGGGGGTGTTCACCCCATATGGGGACAAATCTCCCCCAAATTGGAGCCCAGATGCCACCAGTAAGAGCCCGGCTGCATCCCAGGGGCAGAACATCCTCCTAGTGCATGGGGAGGAGCGGGATGCTGCACGGGTGTCGCTGCAGGAGAAATGGGATGGGGAGCGGGTGTCATCATGCAGAGGAGCGGGATGGTGAGCTGCTGTCACCCTTTGGGGCTGGAAGGCACAGGGAAGCACAGAGCAGTGGTATCAGGCTGTGCCCCATGGCAGAAGCCTCAGGAGACCTGAGCTTCCCTGCCTGTGCCTGGCAGGGATTTTTGTGCTGCTCCATCTGCTTTTGGCAGGGCTGTGACCTGACCCAGCCTCTTGTCCTGCCTGCGCTATGGGAAAGCCATCACTCCCAAACGTCCTCCCTGTCATGGTTTTTGGATGGGTGACACCTGCGGAATCAGTTTCCCCTCATCCATGGGACATGGGACCAGTGTCCCAGGGCAAGAGCCATAGGAGGGGGTGTCCCCAGTAAGGAAGCAGACAGCCTGGCTGCAGGGATCATGCTGCAGGTTGGGGCTGTCCCTTGCTCCCTGCAGCAGCCCAGAGAGGTGGAGGGGGGGCGGTTCTGTCCCCATATCCCCGTTTTCTCCTGACTGGGATACACTGGGCTCCCTGCGAGCGGCTGGAAACCGTCTGAGCGAGCCGGGACACGTCAGGCTCCTCATCCATCCCTCGCCTGTCGCCAGCCTCGCACTAAGCGCAAACAAATGTGAGGGTGGGAGGCGGGCCGGGGCGGAGCGCTCCCGCCCGGATTAATTGGCGTTTACTCTATCCCTGCTAATGGATGCTGCGCTGGGGACCTGCCAGTGTCAGGCACTGGGCAAGTGCTGGTCTTGGGCACAAGGTCCAGCGGTGCTGGTCCCTCTCCTGGAGACCATCCTGCTCCAGCAGCCCCGTGAGCATCGTCCTTCTATGGAAATAAACCCCTTGTCTTGGGCTCTGCAGCCCTCAAAGCCCTCCAGGCAAGGAGATGTCCCCAGGTAGGTGCTGGGGATGGTGAAGGTGATGTCTGGTCACCGAGTGTCATGGCTGTGCAAGGCGGCTCTCATCCCGGTGCCATCCATGCTGGCCTTACAAGGACTGACATGGTTTGCTTCCCCCTTGCTTCAGATGCCACCTCCCAGCTCTACCACACAGGGACTGTCCCCAGCAAGGGCCCTGCCAGCCTGGGAGGATGACAGGGACAGGGACTCCTGTTTTGGGGATGTGGCAAAGGGCCATGGGTGCTGTAAACCCTGCACCCCAGCCTTGCTGCGCACCAGCGGGTCGTGTCCCACTCTGTATCCCAACCTCATCCCTCAGCCAGGGCAAGCAGGTCACGGTGGCCCCCTGAGCAGCAGGGACCCCTCCCGTCCCCTTCTTTGGGGGACAAAAGTGTGAGAGCCTCTCCTTGGACAGCTGCAGCCGTGTCCATCAGACACTTCTCAAAGAGACTTCCCTACCACAGGAGGTGATTTGGGGTCCCAACATCCCTGTCCCCCCCTGAGCTATCATCCAGAAACCATGGAAAGCCTCCCAGCAAAAGGACTTGGGGGGGTTCCAGCACTTTTGGGGCTGTGGAAAGCAGATGGGAGAGAGGGGTCTGATGGGTCTGGAGTTACAGGGCAGGGGGGCCTCAGCCTTGCTGGTTCCAAGGGTCTGTATTACCCTGAGGCAAGCACAGGGGGTTGGCCACGGATTAATGACATCGGGTTTAATTGCAGCCAAACCATGTACGTGCACGGATGTCCCAGGGAAGGCAGATCCCTATGGGCACGTCCCGGCCCTGTTTCAGCAGTTGTGGTGCTACAGGGCTGCCTCCTGCCCATGCAGCCGAAGGGGCCAAGGCATCCCTGAGCTGTGCCCCTTGTCTCACAGGGATGAGTGGCATTCGGGAAGGCAGAGAGCCACAGATGAATTGTGTCCTGTGAGCCCTGGGACCAGCACAGCCCCTGGGCCACCATGGGGGCATTGACTGGGATGCCTCTGCCCTGGGGAAGGTGCCTGAGCCCTGGGAGCAGCTCAGGACTGTTTGGGGCAATCAGACACTGCTTGACGCCAAAAGCAAGTCCCTTCCTCTTTTCCATTCTGTTACCAGGTCCCTGCCCCTCCCTTCTCCCTTTCCAACTGCCCTCATTTATGTCATTAAAACCAATTTGCTGTAACACCATCTTAATCCCCTCTGCCCGCTGGGTGCAGCTCTCCTATCACTTCATCACTGCTCTGCTCAGCCTCAGCACAGGTCGGAGGGTGCCCTGGGGGTGAGGAAAGGGCCCCAAGAGCCCTTTCCATTTGAAGAGCTCTGCAAATGGGATGTCCAGGGGCCACCACATGTCCCCATCCCACTGCCTGCTCCCACCGAACGGGCAAGGGCAATGCCTGCCTGCCCCATGCCGGAGGATCCCTTTGGAAGGTCTGCAGCCCTTCCTCTGAGCCCAGCTGTGACAAAAGTGGCTCTTTCTGACTTTACAGCCCCGAAGCTGTTGCCGGAGCCAGCGCCCGGCTCCCTCTCCCATCCCCAGGCGGCACCAAAAGTAAGTTCATTGTTTGAAAAGCCATCAGTCAAGGCCTGCTGGCTAAAATTACCCTCCTGCTTTATCATCTTGAGAACATTAAGGGCTGTTGTTAACAGATGTTTCGCGTTACACATTATTTGTTAGTCTAATGAAAGGAGGTGAACAAGCTTTCAAGACCTCAGAAGTTGTGCCGAAGGTTTTCGATGGGAGGCTGCTGCACCGCTCCAGGGCAGGATGAAGATGAGCGTGGGGACGAGCCTTTGCCCCCCTGTTGGCATTTCCACGCTCTTGCCTCACTGGTGTGATTTCTGTCTCTTAATTTCTGGGTCTCACGAGAGCAACGTGTTGCATGGGTATTTGTATCCTCACATTGAGATGTGCCGGGTGCCCTCAGGGCCAGGCTGGGGATGGGGCAGAGACAAGGACTGAGCAGCTCCCTTGGATGGAGAAGGAGATGGGAACGGCTCTGGTCCTCAGTGCCAGTGGGAAGGGATGTGCCAGCCTTGCGAAGAGAGATGGGGAGATGGAGATAGAAAGCAGGGCTCTGGGATAGGGATGCAAAGAATAACCCCCTGCCCCAAGCTTCTCTGGCTCTGCCAGCCTTGGAAACAGAAGCCTCCTCCTGCTGCAGCTGCCTGGGGAAAGAGAGAGGGGTTTGTGGAGGTCGCAGTCTGCTGGGCACAGCCTAAAGCATCCCTGGGTCACAGCGAGCCTAGCCTGATGCAGGGCGTGCCGGCAGCTTCGGGGCTGCTCTTCCTCCAATCCAGCGGTGCGGTGACCCTGATAACAGCAGAGCCACATCCTGCAGAGACACACTCGGGTACCAGGGTCCGTTTGCATTGGTAATAAACCCCCTGCCACCGACCTGCGGGGCTCCGAACTTGCATCTGGCAGGAAAAGCCCACAATGGTAGAGGAGGATGAGAGAAAACGCTGAGAGGCTGTTTTACTTTAGGATGCCAATAAAAGATAACATTTCCAGTAAAAGTTCCTCTGCTGTCATCACGCTGATGCCGAAAGCACCGCAGATGTGTAGCGAAAGGCTGATACTCACAGACAGGGCATTTGCTTGGTATTTGGAGTCTTCCCATTTCAATTTAGGAAACTGCACCCCAATTAAGCCTGTGGCAGTGGGTAACGGGTCTCACAAGTCAATGTTTGCATGCACGTGGGTTTTCTTGTTTCCTTGTTCTCTTCTTGCCTGCTGCTCTCAGCCCTTGGGTATTTCTCTTTCCAGGTGGGATCAGAGGGAGAAATGCTTCCACTCCTGGACAGGTTGTTGGAGCATCCCACATGCTGATGGTGTCTTCATCCCTGCAACCTCGTCGAAACAGGTGCCAATGGGAAATATCCCCCATGGTCCAGCAGTGCTGGGATCAACTAGACAAACCCCATAGGGCCTCTGCCCGAGGTGGAATGGGCTTTTGGGGTGAAAAAAGGGCTTGGGGGATCAGACATCCCCCTTGCCTCTCCTCTCTGGTATTTATCATCCCTGGTACCCACTGAGCCTCTCTGGGGTGCGGGAGGAGCTCTGCAGGGTGGCAGTTTCTCTGCTGTTTTGCAAAACATCCTTGTGAGCTGAGCTGGTTGTGTCGGGCTGGGCTGGGTTTCCAAAAGCTGCACTGATCCCACACAACAGACTGTCCCCCGTATGGTCCCATCGGCGGGTGAAAACCTCCCCGCAGTCCCAAAGGCAGTATGAGAAGTACAAACAGAACTCATGAGAAGAGAAGGGAGGATGGAAAATAACGCCCAAAATACCAGCTACCATCCCGAGCGCAACACCCAGCCTCGCTCAGCCCTCAGCATCCCAAGCAGAGGCAGGCTGGGGCTCAGGGGTTTTCTCGGTGCAGGAAAGTGGTTGTACAGTGGGTGCAAGAAAGACGCTTTAGATCTGTGTGTCACGGGAAGGGACAGAGGGAGCACCCTGTGCACGTGGGGTTCCAACTGGGAGCCCCTCACCGCAGGTCTGGGCAGCACTGATTCCCGGGTAGACTGTGCAGCCTGACCGGGCTGTTCTTCAAGGGGCTGCAGAAAACAAGCTTTGGGGTACTAAAACCCAGCCGGGAGGCAGGTTTGGGGGATGTCACCCAACGGTGCCCTCGGGGTGGGCACCTCCACCCCACGCTCTGCCTCCCCTCGCCTTCTCCATTCCCTGCTTTGCCGCAGGGACGAGGCGAATCCTCGCCGCAGCCCCGGGCACCGGAGCAGGGAGGGATGCGCCGGGGCCGGCGGAGCGGCGCGCAGGGATGCGGGCAGGAGGGTTCTCCCGTTAAAAACGTGCCTCTTGCCAGGACCGAGCGCCACGAAGCCAGATCCCGGGTCGATCCCCATCCCCTTTCCCATCACAGTTCCGTCCCCGTCGGCCCGTTGCTGCCTTTGCTACCAGATGGGAGCCGCTCTGCGGCGGCCACCGGGAGCGGGCTCTCTGTGTCCCGGTTCCCGTGGCCCAACCGGGCAGCCTTCGCTCCCCAGGCCTGGAAACCGAGGAGAGGAACCCCGGAGAAAGGGGGGACCCCGCAGGCCGCGCAGCCCCGGGAGGCACCGGCCGCCCGGGACCGGCCCGTACCCGGCATCTCCGGCGCTGGCGGGGAGGCGGCCGGTGCAGGGTCCCGCTCTGCGGTTCGGGATCCCTGTCTCCCAGTGCGATGTCCCCGTCCCCCGGCGCGGGGTCCCTCTGGCCCAGCCGTCGCGGTGTCGTCATCCCCACAGCTCGCCCCGACGCTGGTCACCCCTCTTCCCCACCCGGTGCCCCCAACCCCGCCGCGGGGGGAAACCGACCCCTTTTATCCGCGGGCCGACGGCGGGGACACCCCATCCCTAAAGCTGCCCCAACCCCGGGGGGGGGGGGGCCCATCCCGGGGCGCCGGCACTCACCGTCCTGGGGCGCTGCCTCGCTGCCGCTGCTGCCTCCCGACGGCTCCGGCACGGCCTTGCCGCCACCGGCGGGCGGGGGACCGGCCGGAGGGGTCCCGTTCATACCGGCCGCTACCTCCTCCAGGTCGAGGAGATGGCTCACGCTGAAGTTTTTCCGGCTTTGAGCGTTTTCGGGCGGCTCCGGGCCGCGCACGGCGCTGGGGGCGAACGGCTTGTCCATGGCGAAGGCTGGCGCCGAGTCCATGGCTCCCACCCCCAGCCCGCAGCCCACCCCGAGGTGCCGGGCCGCTCCCGGCCCCCTTCCCCTCCCCACCCCCCCCCCCAAAAAAAAAAAAAAAGGAAGAAAAAAAAAATTTTTTTTCTTTTAAAAATGAGGGGAAAAAAATAAATCGCGGCTGCCCTGGGAGCCCGGCTCCCTCCCCAGCCCCTGTTCCGCCTTGTGCTGACGTCTGGGGAAAAAACCACGCTCCCAGCCCAAACTTTCTTCCCCTGCTCTTTGCTCTGGAGCTGTTCAAACAAACGCCCCTGCTCCGAGCAGAGCGGGGCGGCCCCTCGCCCCCCCCCCGCCCCGGCACGGCGACCTGCCCCCTGCCAGGGGCCGAGCACCGCCGGCAGCCAAGCCGCGGAAAGGGGAGGGGGGGGACACAGGGAGGGAGACCCGCTTCCCCCCCCCCCCCCCTTACCCCATCCACATCATTTCCCCCCCCCCCCAAGTTCTGCTTTAAGTGCTTCTATCAACAAGTGTAAGTGGCTGCGCTGCTTGAGGAGGGATGGGGGAGAGAGGAGCTGGGGAAACCCATTCCCAAATGGGGCTGGAGGGAGAGGTGACCCGCAGGTTAGCGGGGGGACACGGTCCCCCTCCACCTCCAACACACCCCCCCCCCCCTTAACCGGTCGCCATCAACCCCTGAGCAGGGTCACCTCTCCTGGGAAAAGCCTGGCTCTCTCGCCTTAATGAGATAATTACGTCCTGCACCACAGTTAAAAACTCATAGGCTGCTTCCCTTGGGGTTAGAAAGAAACCTCCCTAATGAAAACCAGCCACCGGGAGAGGGAAAAGGGAGTTTTCCTCTTTAAAAATGATATTTATATATATATAGAGAGATACATGCACAGGGTGGGAGGGAGGGGGGCTTGTTACTGGTGTCCAGCGAGGGCTGGGGGCATGAGCAGAAATGAGAGGTGAACGGTTCTGATTCCCCCCTCCCCGGCTCCAGCCGCGCTCTGCTGCCCGGCGCTGCAGGCACATCTGGACGGGGCTGCGCGCCCGCAGGGTTCAAGCCCACATCTCGGAGCGAGATGGGCCGCTCGCTGCAGCCCAGCTCTGAGCTCATAAACATCATCCCCGCTCCAGCGCGGCCGAGGGAGGCAAACCCCTGCCTGAGTTATTTTAACATTTGTCGAAAGCTTTTCTTGCGCTCTCTTCCCCTTCAAGTCGGAGGCGTGCGGGTTCTGAAGCCAGCCAGTGCTGCCAAATCTGATCTTCCTGACGGGGAAGCAGCTTCCCAGAGCTCTCCAGCTTGGAAAGGGTGTAGCTGAAGGCAGATTTTGGCTCTCTCCGGCTCGACGGGGGGCTCCTCGAGTGTGCAAACAAGCCAGCCCAACCTCCCTTCCCCTCGCCTGCTTTTCTGGGGTCCGTTTATTGGCCCTATTGGCCCCATTTATTGGCCCTGGTGGCACTTTAGGAGTCAGCTCCGCTGTCTGGTCCTGCCGCCTTGGCTGTGTAAATCACGGGCTGGTTGTCACACCATGTTCTGCTCCTGTTTCCCTTGGGCTGCTCCCCACGGACGGGTGTTTTACTTCTGCCCAGCACCCCGCTGGATGGGTCCCCGGTGGTGGGTGGTGCCAGGGTGATGCTGTGCACGGTGGTTATGCACTCAATGGGTTTATTAGGATATAGATGACATATATCATATATTATATTGCATAGATTGGATATATGGCCATCAGCCCTCCTGGTTCTCCCTGCTCTTGGGTGGGAGATGCCTTCATTACCCTCAGGACCCCCAGACCCTGGGTGACCCAGCACAGCCTCATGCCACCCTTCCTTCACGAGGTACCCACTTGATCCTACTTTTCGTCACCATGGCTGCAGGTACAGACCCTTCCCAGGATGGCGATGGTGCCATGTCCAGGAACACCTCATGGACCAACCTGGGGGATGGAGACATCCCCTTGGAGGACAGTGACCCATTGGTGATGCCCACTGGCCACTCAGCATTAACAGGGGCCTGGAGCAGTGAGAAGCCCCCATTCCTTCCCCAGCATTTCCCCTTCACCCCAAGGCTGGGAACATCTTGCTGTGATTATTTGGGGGGGGGGGGGGGGGCAAGGGGTGGCTGGTCTTGGCCTATGAAGGGGTGAGGGCAGGAGGGTGGATGGAGCAGCCTCAGCCCCATTTATAACCCTCTTCCTCCTCCTTGTTCAGGGCCAGACCTTATTCTTGAACTGTCTGGCTTTTCCAGGGGAGACGGCTTTCCTTCGGTTCATGGCATTAAATAATTAAATGGAGGGAATAATCGTCGGTGAAACCCCCTTGGGTTCGCACTTCCTCGGGCCCTGTGATTGCTGATATTTTTTTGGGTGAAATATGACCTTTTTTATGATCAAAGGGGATCCGAGTTCCAAAGGAAAGTTAAAAAAAAAAAGAAAAAGAAAAGAGGGGCAAGCACGTTCCTTTTTTTCCCAATCCTCGCGGTCTGGTAAAGTTTCTTTAGACATGCAAAGATTTACACACCTTTCTGCAGGGTGCCTTAAATTACCCTCCGACTCTTTACACATTTCCATGAGCAGAGCAAGAACAGTAAGTCATTGAGAAATTAACTGGCCTTTCAGTAATATCCCCTGTCGGCCTTTCAGAAGGGGAATGTCTAATGACTTTTTTGAAGTAGAGGTCAGGCTTTGCTTTTTTTAAATAAAACAATCTGTATTAATGCAATTTCCTTTTTAGCTGCAGGATTTGCCCTTCCCCCCCCCCCCCCCCCCCTTCTTCTTTTCAGCATCATTCCTTTTTAACTCCCCCAGCCACACAAGGCATCCGAAGCGAGACCCGGTTGTTTGAAACCCCCCCCTCCTGGTGTTTCCTCACCCTCTTGTGCAAGCTCTTCTTGGGGTGTTTTTTTTAGGGTAAAAACCATATCTTTAAGGTGATTAAAACTGGATCCTGGAGCTGGGAAGGGCAAAGCAGGGATGGTTTGGAGGTGAAGCCAAACAGGGATGTTTTGCTTGATGCCATGTGCCTGGGTTTTGCTGAGTCCGGCTTTGGAGCTGATGGGCTGATGGACCAGAGCTGGCAAGGCTGTGCCAAGCTCCTCAGGGATTCATGTGGCCAGAGCCTTCCAGGTTTGCAGCCCTTGGGATGAATGTGTTTCTGTTTGTCAGTCCTTCATCTTCCTCTCTTTTAAGGGAGAAAAGGGATCTATTTTGGGAATGTCACTCTGCCCTCCTAGGGGTTTCCTGACATTTCTCTCAGGCTGTGATAACATCTCAAGCTTCCACAGTGCTCACCAGCTCTGCCAGCCCCAGACCTCCTCCTCACTCCCAAAATGTGGCGGTAGCTGGGGTGTGATGGGGCAGCATCCTTGGAGCACCGCTTGGGCTGGTGCTGCTCCCTTCAGTACCCATGTGCTCATTCTTCATATTCCCCAAGTGTTGCCCTTTGGTTATTATATTGTGGAGAAACTGGGCTGTCTGACTCATATCCTCCATGGGTGGAAGGGGGTGGAATGGAGATGCTCTTTGCTCCACCATAATGATGTTTGGAGTAGAGGAAATAGTATGGAGTATGGGAGATAGTGGGCCTTGGGGGTACCAGGCCAGGACCTGGTGACTGGCTCTTGGAGCGAATGGCTGGGGATCAGTCCCTACCTGGCTCTGGAAAGCAGGGCTGCCTGCCCCATCTGTTCCAATGGGAGCTGTGCCCAGCGCCATGCCCTGGCAGGGCTGGGGACCAGAGATCCCCATCCTGCCCCATCCCTAAGGGCCCCGAGCCAGGCCTGTGGCTCCCAGCAGGAATGGTATTTCTCTATCTACTGAGCAATTCCTCTTTCCCCCTCCATCGCTGCCAGACCCCAAAGGCACAGCATGCCCTGGACTAGCTCCTCTCCTCCGCTCCCCTCCAGCTCTCACAGCTCCCCCCGTTCCCTCCTAGCTCCTTGTCTCTGCGGTCGGTGGCATTATAAAACACACAGCCAGGCCCTTGGAGAAGGGTTTTTCTCCCAGCTTTCTTATTCCCTTTGCTTCTGCCTCTTTCTTTTGCTCTTTCTTTCTCTCCCTCTTTTTTTTCCCTGCCAGGAATCCCAGTCCCAGATGAACCAATGCTCCGTGGCTCTGCTATTTCCCTTTTATTCCCCCCCCCCTCCCCTCCTTCAACAGCGAGATGGGAAAAGAGTGAACTAAGAAAAAAAAAAAAAGAAAGAAAGAAAGAAAGAAAAAAATCAAAGCTGCACATATTGGATCCAGATGTGCGTGCAGCCCTTTCCAGCAATTTAATTAAATTCCCCCAGACAGCCAGGAGGATTTCTTAATGATCAAATTTCCCTGGCTTTCCTCCTAAAATGCCCCTCTTTCTTCGGCTGGCTCTTGCTCTGTCTCCCTGATGGATAGCCAACTCGCATTCTTCCTAGCCCGCCCCGCCAAGGCTATGGGGAGGAAGAGGGCAGATCCTGACGCTGTTGTAGCTGGGTACTCGAACGCCCCAAACGACCACACCAGCGATATCCCTATTCGCAAAATGGATTTGTTTCACACAAGAAACGTGGGGATGGGGAAGTCACCTCCCTGGAGGCTGTGGTTCATGGCATGGGCATGGCAGGACCACGGCAGGGATGCTCCAGGGAAGGGCTCTGGTGGGCTGATGGCCAGGGAAAGGTGTCAGCACTTGGGTCTCTGGGCTTGCTACCTCCCCAAGCTGGTTTGGAGCAGGGTTTGGCCCCCACTGCAACCCCAAAGCCTTCTTTCTAGGCAGCGGGGGTTATAGGGGTGGGAGTAGAGCCTCCATGTGGCTTAGAGGAAATGGTTGGGCTGGCAACCCAACAGTGTCTGCGGTCCGACACTGTGGGGGGCAGAGGTAGCAATGGGGTGACCCACACTTACCCGCCCTCCTTTCCCAGCTAATGGTGGGGAGTGCAGAGGGGATTTACCCCTAGAGGAGGGTCTGGTGGAGGGCTTGACCGTGGCATGGTCCCCACGGGTGCCATGCAGCCAGGGACAGTGACCGCGCCTGGTGCTGCCACCCTGACTGCAGAGGGTTTACTGGAGTGTGGAGTGCTTGGGCTTTACTGGCACCATGGAGAGTCCAGGTCTGGGTTTACCCATCCACCGGTGGCACTGAGGTGGCATTAGGACCGGATTGAGAGCCTCAGCTGCCATGGGGTTCCCCGGGTTGGGCTGGTTTGAAGCCAACTCATAGGGCATAAAGCATCCTCCATGTGGAGGGAGAAATTCTCACTCCCCATTACTCTTCCTCCTGTTTTTCCCCTTCAAGCCCTGCCAGGGTGCTTGGATGGGGTCATTCCCACCCTCACTCAGGACGGCACGGGGATGATGCCCCCCCAACCCTATCCACGGGGGGAGCTGTTTGGAGGAGTCCACACAGCGCCAAGTCCCTGTGTCACCAGGAACCAGCACCCACTCTGCAAAGGGGCTGGAACCCCCAGGGGGCTGCAGACAGGGGGTGAGTCCCCCACTTTGTGCGGGGAAGGGAAGGGTGGGAAACAGGGGGGAACTGTGACAGCATGTCAGAAAAATGCCCAAGCGGGACGGCCTCCTGGCCCCCTGTGCCCCCGGGCCACGGCTGCCTCCTGGAATCTGGAAGAGCTCCATCAGAATAACATAAATACGTAAATAGGAAACCCAAGGCAGCTTCAGTCAGCGCCGGCTCTGCCGAGCTCCCCGCGCCCGCAGTTCCACCAGGGCAGCAGTACAAAACCATGCTGCTGCTGCTGCTAAATCCCGGGGTAACGCTTCCTGCAGGAGCTGTTCCAGCAGGGCAGGGGCTGGCTGTGCTGCGGGCAGCAGCACCCGAGCCCCCTCAAGCCCGGGGGGGGAGGCAGCACCCACTCGATGCCACCTCCCCAGACCCCCCCCAGCCCACCGCGGGTCGGGGCGAGCAGCCGCGCTGTGGGTGCTCTAGGGAAGGGAACTGCGCTGCTGCATGGGGCTGCACGACCACATCAGGGGTTGCAGAGCCGGAGCCATCATAGGGGCTGGAAAGGGGGATGCAGCAATGAGTGTGTGTGTGTGTGTGTGTGTGCGTGCCCCTGCGCGTGCGGGTGTGCGGCAGCAGCTGTGCACATCTGGGCTGCCCGGCGGGGCCGTGCCGGTGCACTCGGGGTCTGCGCGCTTGTTGCGGGTGCGGGGGGGTACCCGCTGAGCGCGCAAACGGCCCCGTGCGCACCTGAACCCAGCTGCGCGCTCACGGGGGCGGGCGGCAGGACCGGGGGCACCGCTCGCACCAGCACCGCCCGCTCCCGGCCCTGTGCTGCCCCCTGCCGGCCGCGCCGCAGCCCCGCCCCTCCCGGTACAACCGGAGGCTTCCGCTTCCGGCGGCGGCTCGGGGCAGGTGAGCGAGCTCCGGGTTCCCTCTGGTGAGGTCCTCGCTGGGGCTCTCCGGGGCGTTATCGGCCGCTGGGGGGGTTCAGGGCCTTCGCGCTCGCTCCCGCGGGTGCAGTGGGGTTTGGGGGCTCCTCGGGTTCCCCACCCCCGGGTTTGTGTGGCTCGGGCTGATCCAGCTTTAACCATCGCCGAGGGCAGGCGGGGGGTCCTGGCTGCAGCGCTCGGGGGCTCCTCGCTGCTCTGGTCACCCTTCCCTTGGCACTTGGGGCAGGGCCGGTGTCTGCAGCCGGGGTTTGCCCCGAGCCTGGGCTGTGCCCGGTGCTGGGTGTTCCTGCGCCCGGATAACTGCGGTCTGCAGCTCTGTGTGCAGGAGATAATTTGGCTGTGTGGGAGGAGGTGGCCGCGGTGGTTGGTGCTCACATGAGGAGGGAGGGAGGGAGGGAGGGAGGCTGGGGTGTTTTGTGCCTGCAGAACTGCTGGAAGTGCTGGTTTGTTTTAAAGGGAAGGAAGGGACCGTTGGAAACCAGGCAGCGCTGCCGGAGACGTGCGTGACGAGGGGGGGACACCACTGCCATGCTGGAGGCCCCTGCGTGGTCTGTGCGTGGAGCAAAGGACGATGCCTTTCCTGCACGGCTTCCGCAGGATCATCTTCGAGTACCAGCCCCTGGTGGACGAGCTCTTGGGGCTGCTGGTGATACAGGATGCGGAGAGGCAGAGCGCTCTTGAGAGGTAACTGGATGGGGTCAAACACCCCCTTGGTGTTTTGGGGGGCGACAGCTGGAGCTCAGTGATGTGACTGAGGTCAGGTATGGCCCTGGCTGGGAGCAAACCCCAGTCCCATCGCACAGACCCTCCTTTTGCTGCTGTTGTTTGGAATGGAGGGGGGGAGCAGAGCTAACCTGGGCAGTACATGTACTCCCAAGAGCAGCCCTTTCTGCCTGACCCCTGGCAATAAAACCTAACCGGGTTTAGCTGTGACCCTGATGCTGTTGCACAATCCCACAGCCAACAGCTCAGAAGTGGTGGTTATGAGGTGAGAGGGGAAACCTCTCAGGGCCTCTTCTTCCCTGGTGCTACTTTGACCCCCATGAGACATCCATGATTGAGTAAGTGGCTGTTTTTGTGTCTCAAGCCCTGCCTGTCTGGGCAGCGACCGGAGCCAGCTCTCAGCTGTGAGACGAGTCTTGGAGAGGGAGACGCACTCCCCGTTCTATCAGGAAGGTGTGAGCTATGCCCTGCTGAAGGTCACCGAGCTGGGGCTCGTTCCCGCTGCAGAAATCCTCCTGGAGTTTGGAGCAGACCTCAGCTTTGAAGGTGAGAATGGTGGGAAGGGGCAGTGCTGATAGCTGGGGTTGACACAGAGGGTGCTGCTGGCCCAGACCCCCGCTCCTTGCTGGGATGCCATGGGTGGGCCTTGTGGCAGCCTTTGTGCAGACCCAGCCACAGGGATGGGGGGCTTTTGCCAGAGATGGAGCCATTGCAAAGCAGGACCCAAGGAGCTATGACAGCCCTGTTTCTGTGGGCATCGCCGTGTCCTCAGGGCCCTTCCCAGTCGTCCCCTTCCACTTCTGGCCCATGTCTGGGCTGTTCTGGGGAGCCCTTTGTTCTCTCTGACCCTGTGTTTTGTCCTCAGATCCAGTCACCTACTACACCTCCCTGCACATCGCTGTGCTCCGTAACCAGCCTGATATGGTGGAGCTCTTGGTGCACCACGGGGCTGACATCAACCGGAGAGACCGGGTATGGGCATGGCCACGCTGAGTTCCCTTGAGACTTAGGTGCAAGGGGCTGGCGTGTGGGGACAGCCCTCCTTGCTGCCCACCTCCCGGGCCTCACTGCATGCCCCTTCCCCTTGGCAACCTGGCCTGTAGCACGCTGATGCTGTGGCAGAAGCTCAGGTTGCCTTTGGCTGAGCAAACCTGCTTCTGCCATAGAGCAATGGGTGGGAGGAGAGAAACCTGTGCACCAGGGAAAGGCTCCCTTTGGTTTTGGGGTGTGGGTTCAGATATGCTCTTATGTTGGCCGTGATGGAGCCCCAGCAGGAGGCACTCACAAATGGTCTTTAATACTTGTAGTGATTTGATTTCCCTCTTGCTCTGTGCAGATCCATGAGAGCAGCCCCCTCGACCTGGCCAGCGAGGAGCCGGAGCGGTTGCCGTGTCTCCAGCGGCTGCTTCAGCTGGGGGCCGATGTCAACACAGCTGACAAAAATGGTTTGTGTGCCCCATGCAGCCCCCCCAGCCCCAGCAGGCAGCCCTCATGGGTGGGCTGGAGTGGGACAGGGGGTCTGGGCCCTTCCGTCTTTCTGCTGTAAGGATGGTTTGGAAGTTGGGTGCAGGCTGCAGACCCTCCCTGGTGCTGTGTGTTTCCTCCTTGCTGCTGCCTGTGTCAGGTGCAGAAGGGGGCTGAGACCAGCTCCACGCAGGCCATGGCAGATGGGAAGGGATTGTGCCTCCATAGCCCTGTGGAGCCCATGTGGCGTACATGCCCTCTGGGGCCACTACCAGTCCTGCAAGTGTGGCCTGTCCCCACAGCTGTGCACCATCATGGGATCAGTGGAAGCCTGCCAGAAGGAGAAGCGTTGTCTCTCCCATGTTCAGCTGTCTGGTTGGTGGGGTGGATTGTTTTCCTTCCTGCCTTTTGGGCTGTCACCCCGTTTTCATCTCACTGCCTGCTCCATTGCAGGAAAGACAGCGCTGTTGCATGCCCTGGCCAGCAGCGATGGTGTCCAGATCCACAACACTGAGAGCATCCGTCTCCTGCTGGAAGGAGGTGAGAACAACCTTTTTCTCTCTCCACCCACAACCTCTCCAGGGCTACTTCTGGCTGATTCTTTGTCCTTTATGTTCCTGCTTGAGCTAGAGCAAAGCCCAGCAGTGCCAGAGTTAGTGCTGTCCTTGCCTCGTGGTCTGCAGCACCGGTTACCTCGTCTGTCCCTTCCTCCAGGTGCAGATGTCAGGGCCACCACCAAAGATGGTGACACCGTCTTCACCTACGTTATCTTCCTGCTGGGAGAGATGGTGTGCAGCAGCAGCGAGGAGGCGCAGGTGATCAGCCGCTTCTGCTTCCGTGTCACACAGCTGCTGCTGGCCCACGGTGCCAACCCCAGCGAGTGCCCGGCCCCAGACTCCCTCACCCACCTCTGCTTCAAAAGCTTCAAGAGCCACTTCCCGCTGCTGCGTTTCTTGCTGGAGTCGGGTGCTGCCTACAACTGCTCCCTCCATGGTCCCTCGTGCTGGTCCGGCTTCCACATCATCTTCGAGTGCCTCTGCTCGCACCTCAGCGTCTCCGAAGACGACAGCTTCTTTACAGACCTCATCCAGAAGGGCCAGACTCTGCTGGAGCTCATGATGGCCAGTTCACAAGCCATCCAGCTGCCCAGCAACTTTGAGGTCAACACCAGCACCTGTAGGTACCACGGGGAGAAGATCCGGACTCTCTTCTGCTCTCTGAAGCAGCTGGAGCGCTCCCCGCAGGCACTGAAGCATCTCTGCAGGGTGTTCATCCGGCAGTGCCTTAAACCATGGCCAGTAGATGTTAAAATCAAGGCTCTACCTCTTCCAGACAGGCTGAAGTGGTACCTCCTCATTGACCACACTGCTGCCGGGCAGGAGGACCTCTGAGCCTGACTTGCACCTCTCCGTGTGCCACCAGATCTCTGCCCTGGGACAGTTTTCTCTGTCCATGGTTTGGGCATAATGCCACATGCACATCTGTGGAGGCCCCGTTGCCCTGGAGCATGTCATGGGGAAGTGGGCAGAGCCCTGTGGCTCCCTGGACCCTGGGGCAGGGGGCTGGTTTGTGTGGGTTTTAAAGGAAGGGCTGGTGGGGAGGAGCAGTGGGGTGGTTGGGGCAGTGTGGCTGGGCAGAAATAGCCTGGCCCTCGGCCTTCCAGCCCTGCCAGGTCCGGGGTGGGTGACATTGAGATGCTTTGGGGTGCTGGGGGAAGAGGTGCTCCTGGTCTCCTCCCTCTCGTCGTGGTGGTGGGAGCAGTCATGGTGGAGGCAAGCCTGGCTTCTTGGTGTGGTTCTACACCCTCTTGAGTTTCCGCACCTCATCCTCCCAGCACAGAGGACCATCCACCAAAGGCATCTTGGAGGTGCTGGGCTCCAAAACACACAGACAACTGGATGTTTCCCTGCTTTGTGGTGTGCTCCCTTGTGCAAGGATGAGGAATGGGTGGCTGACTGCTGAGTGCCTTGGCCTCCCTCCTTGTTCCTCAGCTCTTTCCCTCACTCACTGCTCCCAGGACCTCGGGTCTCCAGTGCCTACTTCCTAGGAACAAGAACTTGCAGCAAGACTCGGGGTCTTCTTGCCAACCCGCTGCTGAAGCCTGCACACTCTGGGAGCCCCATGTCCCAGCCTTGCCATGCCTTGTTTGTCTGCCTTCCCTTTCCAGGCATCGGCTTCCTCGTGCCATGCCAAAGACTGGCTCTGGAGCTGAGCCCCCCGTTTGTTGATTTGGTTTTTGTCATGGAGGACAGATGAAATGCAGAAGGGGATGAAAAGAGGAAAATCCCTATTCTGAGCAGGTTCAGTTTGTAACAGGTGGATTTGGGATCCACCAGCAGTTTGGCTGTGGCAGGGCTGTCTCCTCCCATTGCTCTCCTGTGTTTTCCCTTCTCCCACCCTGTGGAACTGGAGCTCTGCATCTTGATGAATTGATGTTTAAAGCAAATAATAATGTCATCAAGTACTCCCCTGGTGTCTGGAATGGGAAATGAGCAATTAAATGAGGCCTTCTGTAATAGCAACAAGGGGGTTGTTTCTCCTGCAGGAGATGGGGTGGAAGAGGGGGGATTGTGTGTGATGGACAGGTTGCAACTGGGGCCTCTGCTGGGATCACCGTCTTGTGCCAGTGTTGGCTGAGGTGTGCTGGGTTTGGTGGGCACAAGCTGATGGCCAGACTTGGGGAAAATGATGGCCAAGGAGGAGATGGGTGACACTGGGAGGTGTTGGGGGAGCAGCTCCAGTGTTGCAGCGTTGGGGCTGAAAGTGCTGGGCATCACTGTGAGCCCGCAGCAGCAGCACAGAGCGGGGTCCCTGTTCATGCCTGGAGCACACCAGTGCTCTCCCAGGGCTGCAGCTGGGTTACCCATTACTGGAGGAGAATGGGAGGAGCCAGGATTCCCTCCACCTCCTGTTTTGGGGAGACCTGTTCGTGGGTTTAAAGGAGAGGCTCCTGCCAAGCCCCAGAACCTGGTGTTGCCTCCCCAGCCCACTGCAGGGCAATGGCAGGGATTCCTCCCACTTGCCGTTCCCAGCTTGTTGCTGTCAGTAGCAGCAAGTTCACCAGCAGCAAACAGCCAAACACCCAGGCAAGGAACAGAGCCCAGAATGTCACAGAGGTGCTCTGTGCTCCTGCTCCTCAGCAGGAGTCCTGTGCAGCTGCAGTGTCAGCAATGTGCTGGTGCCCAGGAGCACACCTCTTGGCAGGGGATGCCCTCCTGCTCCCCTCCAGAGCCCCTGAAGGCGGCATCAAGCCAAGGCGCTGTGTCCCACAAAGCCCACGTGCAGGAGTGCAACAGCAGGGAAGTGTATTTGGCAAACACCTCTTCACAAACAGCAGCAACGTGGAAGACAAAGCCCCGTCCTCGCCACCAGCCCCACAGAGAGGGAGTCACGGCACCCTCGCAGCCATTCGCCGCCCTGCGGTGAAGGCACGGTCCTCACCCCTCCTGGCCCTGGCAGGAACCGCACTGTGCTGGCCCTGGAGAGACCTCCTCCCGCTGCCCTCATCTCATGGCGAAGGTGTAGACGTGGTAGATCTCATCAGGGAAGTTCTCCTGGCGCTCCTCGGCCAGGAGGTGCAGCCCAGCACGGCGGATGATCTTCCTGACCACATCCAGGTCCCGGCACACGCTGCTGTCCACATCGTCCATGATGACTCCCTCCTGAGCCATGTTGTCCTTGATGACCACGATGCCGTTGGGCCGCAGGCCGGCACGGCACCGCTTCAGGAAGTCGGAGAGGTGGCTGTCGGTGAGATGGCCTGGAGGGGTAGAGCAGTGGTTAGAGGGCACAGGGTGAGTGGGGCAGGAGGAGGAGGGAGGAAGACCGGAGGTTGTGGCTGGGATCCAAGCAGCAAAATACGGAAGTCAATTGCAAGTGAACGCTTTAACTTGGGGGTTCCCAACTTCTGCCCCACTATCCAACTCCATCCAACCCACACCTCTGCCCTTTGAGGGCTTGGAGGAACAGAGCCCTCAGTACAGTGCCCTCGGAGTGCTCCTCCACGGGGTAAGGATGGAAGGGGAGGTCCCCAACCCAGCCTCCCCTACTTGTGATGCTCATCCTTCATGCAGACCCTGAGCTGCTTTCCCCAGTGCATGGGGCACCCAGGGGGCAAGTTGTGAAGAGACCCTCACCAATGACCCACTGGATCCAGATGACATCGTAGCTGTTTGGCTCGGGGCTGAAGTCCTGGAGGCCGCAGCAGAAGTAGTTGCGCACCCGCCTGCCCTCCTCTCCCAGGTAGCTCTTGGCCTTGGTGAGGAAGTCCTCGGTCACATCCACCATGTCCACTGTCTTGAAGAGGGGCAGCAGCAACCGCTTGGTGATCCGGCCGATCCCTGCCCCGCAGTCCAGAGCACGGGTTGTCCCTGTCCGGTTGGGGCCATCCTGGAACAACCACCACGAGGGGCTGAATCCCACCACAAGGTACACACAGAAACATGGGGCAACCATAAGGGATGGGGCTTAGGGTATGGGGACCCATTGCAAGCAAAGCTCTCCCAGCACGCATGCAATGGAGGATCCCATGGAGCGATTGGGTGGGAAGAGCCATGCTCTGTGCTGGGAGAAGGATGGGGCTTTGGGAACATGATGGGAACATGACAGATGGTGCCACCTACCCGCAGAAACCGCTGCAGGAACTTCCTGGAGCTGTTGATGTCGATGCTGGAGATGTGGCCGTAGCCCCCCAGCATGCCATCCACCGTGGCCGGCACGGCCTTCCAGTACTTCTTGGCCTTGGAGTAGAACTCCAGCTCATTCTCCACCACCTCACTGGTCATGGTGGCCGAGGGGCACGTGCCCGCGTGGGACTCACTGCTCCTCCAAGACGGGAGAAACCACCGGTCAGGCCCGACAGAGCCCCAGGCACAAGCAGAGAGGTGGCTGTCAGCTCTAAGTACCCCAGTTTGTACTGATCACCCCTTCCCCAGGGCTGCTGTAAACCCCCAAAACCTCCAGCTGGGATGAGAAGGAACAAAGATCTAAATCCTGATGTTTTCTGGAGGACCACCAAGCCTGAATCCCCTCCCTGGGCAGGGCTGCCTCAGCTGGACCAGGCATCCTGGAGCCTTCCTCAACAACACACACAATTATATCACTATTGTTTTTAAGGCTGACCCACGCTTTTCACCTATTCTACCTCTTTTTTCCCCTCTGTCTTAATGTTTTAGAGAGTACAGCTCACACCCACATCAGTCACCTCCAATTACACCTGGAGTTGCTCAAAGTTCTCCTGAGCACCTACCCGGGGACTGTAAATCTCACCTGTGACCGTAAGTTAGGTATTTGCAATACAATGAAGTCAAGGTATAATCAGCAATACAAGCAATAAATCCCCCCCTGCCAGGCATCTCACAACTCAAACCACTGTGGATTTGATAAACTGTGCTGGCAATCTAGATTGAAGGTGGCCAAAGGGTAAATTCAAGGACTTGGAACACCCAGTTTCCAGTGTTCCTGGCTTGAATTCGCTGGCAGATACCCCATTAGACACAAAACCTTTCCTGTGCCAGCTTAAGCAGTTTTTGTGGTCTTCAGCAGCCTGGGGATGGAGCAGGGGGACGCAGCATCTCACCTGAGGGATCACAGCTTGAAATCCAGTTTGGCTCAGTGGTGGCAGGAGCTGGCCTGTAGTGATCTGGGGGAAGAAAAGACCCAAATCACCCCTTTAGTCCCGGTGCACATAAGCAAGGCTGACCACAGCCCTATGGTAAGAGGTAAGAGCTGGCCTGGCCCCCCCAGGCATCTTCCTGGGGCAGTTGTGGGGCGGGAGCTGCTGCTGCCCCACGGCTCAGAGGTGACAGGAGGCTGAGCTGGAAGGTTTTGGCTTCGCTGCTGTCTGATCTCACAGGTTAGGACCTGAATTCACCCCCCGCCCACCGCCACCCCTTCCTTGGCTCTGACTCTCCCAGGCCCAGAGGCCGGGTGCCGGCTCCCTCCTCCCCGCTGTGAGCCCGGAACGTGGCCGTGCCCCGGGCAGCGCGCAGGTACCCACGGACACGGGCAGAGACCACCTGGACCCGGCCGCCATCGGGATGCGGGGGGGGGGACACGACACCTCAGTTACTCGATCCCTGCGGCCATTTGCAGGCCGGGGGGGGCCAGGAAAGGGGGTGCCCGAGTGGGGGGATCCCGGGGTCCTCACCGCGGGGCTGAGGGGGCCCTGCCCGTGGGGTGCGCGGTTCAAGGCCGTTTCCCCGGTCCCCCCCATCGGGCCCGGGGCCCACCCGCTGGGCTCCCCCGGGGGGCGCCGCTTCCTGCCCCGGCAGCTCCCCCTTCCCCGGCCCCTCCCGGCCTCCCCCGTTGCTGCGGGCACGGCCGGGGGGGGTCCCTCCCGCTCCCGCTGCCCCGGCGGCCGCGACCTCCGGCTCTCCCCGGTTACCTCCGGCGGCGGCCGAGCTGCTGCGTCCGGCCCCGCCTCCCGCCGTGACGGGCAGCTACGGGAACCAATCAGAAGGAGGTGCTTGCCGTGACGTCAGGATGAGGTCAGCGCGGGGGGCGGGCTTTCCTACCGGCTTGTCGGGGCCGGGGGAGGGGGGGGGGGGTCCGCGGTGGGACGGGGCGGCCCCGGGGGGGGGGGGGGATGGACACCGGACCCGGCCCTGCTCCAGCGCGGCTTCGCGGTGCCCCCCCCCCCGCCCGGAGCCCGGGGATGGGGGCAGGAGGGCGCGGTGACACCGGGGGTGTGCGCGGGGGGCTCGGGGTAACCGGGACACGGCAGCCGGGGGCTGGGGGGGGGGGGGGGCGGGCGGGCTGCCCGGTCCCGCTGCCCCCTGCCCTGTCCCGTTCCTTTCGCACCCGCCGCGGCCACGCGGGGCCGCTGTTGTCCCGCCGTTGCGCTGCTGCTGTCGAGGGAACTTGGCTGCGGCTTGAGGGCAGGGACGGACGGGACCGGCCCCGTGCGCACCCCGGCACTGACGCCCCGCACCGGGCACCTGCTCCCCCCCCCGTCCCCAGCCTACCCCGTACCCATCGCGGGGCACCGCTCCCAGGCGGGGACCCTGAGTGTCCCTGCCCCGTCCAGCCGGGCCAGCGAGCGGAGGTGAGGCCCGGCAGGCTCAGCACTGGTCCTCCCTGTGCTGCACCTCCGCAGGCCGGGATGCAGCTGAGAGCATCACCCCTGGGACCCCCCCTCCCCGCAGGCACCATCCCACCCCATCGCCTCCCTTCGGTACCCCAGAGGACACGGGTGACACCGCGACTCCCACGGACAGGGAGTCCCCAAGGCCTTCAGAAGGGGATTGCTGTGGGGACAATGACAGCGACGGAATAGGGTTGGCTGGGGAAAGGAGGCCGCTGTGGATTCCCTTGTGTCTTAATACAGGGCGAGTCCTTCCCCTCCCTTCCGCAGACCCCACCTTGCACAAAACCTGTCGGCACAAAATCTGCTTGAAATCACCCAAAGCGGTCAGAAGGCAGCGGCAATGGGACAATGCAGCATGGACATGAGGGAGTGGAACCCATTCCCACCCAGCCAGCACCCACTTACACCCCAACATGTCCTAATAGCCCCAGCAAGGACTTGCTGTGCCTAAACCAGAGCTGCTCACCCCAAAATCCATGGCACAACCAGGATGCAGCTGCTATGCCAGCGCCCCTTGCCATGTTTCCGTGGTGCCTATGTGGAAAACAAAGGGAGATCCCACCTTTGGGAAGCAGCTGTGACCCTGGGACAGCTTTTGGTCCCTGTGAAAGGCCCTGAGCATGCTTGGGGTGCCAGTGACTCCAGAGAGGGGCTGATGGCAGGGGCTGGGAGCATGCATGTAGTTGGCTGCGGAGCTGGGAATGCTGCTCGCACCCGGTTTGCTTTCCAGATTTTAAAGCAATGAGGCTGTCACCAGGGTAAGGACACTGAGCACAGGGCTGATCCCAGGGTGGGCTGGCGTTCGGGGAGGTGCATGGGGATGAGCATCCCACACACACAGGTACTTGGACCACCAAACCCCACCAGTTTTCCCCTTCCCGAAGCCACCAGCAGCCATTGCATTGCTGGTTGTCACCTGCACTTTCAAGCGGGGCTCTGGGAGTCCACATCTCATCCATGCCACCTATTTCCCATGGGAGCCTACCTTATTTGTTCCCCTGCTTCCCCAAAAAAAGTCAGTTTTCTCCTTCTCTTTATCACGCTGCACTGAGGCTCCTTAAGACCTTTTCCATCAAGCCCCAGCCACCACCTCCATCCTTCCCCACCACTGAAGCCCTTCATGGTGGCAGAGAGGGGAGAGTGCTGAGGCCCTGCTCCAGCCCCTCAGACTACAACGGTGCCACCAGCATTGCTCTCGGTCCTTGCTTTCCCACCTAAAACACCATCTGCATCCAGCCCCTGCTCCCACAGCCGAAGAGCCAGGACAGAAACCTGGTGCTGGGAATCTTCTGCACACACGGAGCTCTGCAGAGGTTGCCTTGAATGGGCCGATCTGCTTGCAAATGTTCCCTTTGATTTTATATTCTAAGTATTAAGGCAACAGAGTGTGGCTGGAAATTAAGAGAGGAAGAAGAACCCGGTTGAGCATCCCTCAGCTCCCCTGACCCCAGCAAAGAGCCGGGGCTGGGAACAAGGGTCCCCCCATTGAGGATGTGCTGCTGAGCCCCACTTTCTGCTGAAGCTGGCTCCAACCTCGGGGCCAGTTCGTGCGCAGCCAAGGCTGCACAACCCGTGTCAGGAGCCGCGGCTCCAGCAGCTGCCCGCTCCCCTCCGAGGCTCAGCTGCCTCCCTGTGGCCGCTGCTTTGCCTCTGACCGGTTTCAATCTCCTCACTGAGCGATTCCTTGTGCTACGAGACAGAAAACACCCCCTAGACCCCCTTCTCCAGCCCATTTGTTTCCCTGCACACTCTCCTCCTGCTCCCACTCACTCGCTGCCTTTCAGGGTAATCACCAGCACCACAGTCCCTCCTCAGGAATATATCTATATATACATATATATGTATTTTTCTTTTCCCCAGGTGCTTAATCACCCTTATTACCCTTTTCCGATTAATTAAGTCTAATTAATTTTGCACTATCGTTTTCGAGGAGAGGTGACCAGGATGGCACATGTTGTTGCAGGTGATTTGCAAGGCAGGTCCTGCAGTGCCAGCACAGCCCTTCTCTTGCTGGCATTTAACCTGAGTCTGGGCACCTGCTGCCCTATTTGCTGCCATTAATGGCAATTAATAGAGCAGTGAAGCCCTCTGTGACCCTGGGAAGAGCCCCGAGGTACTCTGCTGGCACTCACATGGGATGCTCCCATCTCCTTTGCTCTGCTGAGGACACCGGTTTTGACCCTGGCCAAACCTGTCCCTGCATCCACATCCACGGGGCTCCTCCAGCCACCCCTGAGCCAAGGCTTGGGCAGTCAGAATGGGTTAGGTCAAGGCTTCTCCTTGCACTGCTGAGAGCCACCAAGATGCTCAGAGGGGTGGCAGAGATGCAGGTCCCTTTGCACCAGCCATGCTCCATCACCTCGCATCCTCCAGCACTGGTGCCAGCCCTTCGCTGAGCCTCGGCACCAGCTTTTAGGGCTTGGATTTGATACCTCCAGAGGTTCCTTCCACCCTCATGATTCTGTGATTCAACCTCTGCGTTGTCCTGGGGCCTGACATGGTTTGGGGGATCTTACCCCTAAATACCCATGCCCTGAGGAGAGGTCATCATCCCTTTGCTGTCTGTCCCAATGGCTGGTACCACCTCGCTCCCTCAGCCACTGGCTCTCGCTGGGAGGCTGAAGCATCACCACCAACAGTGCTGAACCCCCAGCACCCCAAATACAGAACGTCTTTGTTATATATAGTGTAATATATGTGACACACTACATAGCAGATAATAGATATAGTCTGGTAGTGTATATATCTATATGTATAAATATAAAAAACCTCTATGCACTGTGTGTATAATATTGTGAGTGTAACTGTGATTTATGTGTATCTACACATATATAGTGTATATACACATATATAGTGTAAATGGACAATTTATGCCTATATGTACATACATACATAAAAATATACATATACATATAAATATAAATATACATATACACATACACAGATATATGTATACATACAGCATAACATATACACCACACATATATACCCATATATTTGCACCCCAGATAGGGGCATATGCATGTAGAGATATGTACATGGTTACATACATATATATATGTACACACACCTATATATACACATATATGAAAAATTTTTTGTATGTATACATGTGTACATGGTATGGTGGGGGAGAGAGTACATATATGTGTGTATATATACATATATGTGTGTGTGTGGAGTGTATAGTGAGGCTCTGTTGGCTCCATGGCTGCTGCAGAGCAGTGGGGAGGAAGAGGAAAGGGAAGGGGAAGAGGAAGACACAGAGGCAAGCACACAGCACGCAGGAAGAGGGTGAATACAAACTGCTCCGAGTTCCAAACGCTCCCCCCTTTGATTAATTGTACTTTCTGCTTGATAAATGGGACTCGCCAGTATAAAATATGCAAAGCACTTTGCAAGTTCTCACTGTTTAAAGAACTCAACCAACGGCATTAAAATGTGATGACCCCACCAGAGCTGCTGAACTGCAGCCTGGCAGCGCTGCTGGGAGCTGCACCACGGCCACAGTGACCACAGTGGCTCCAGTGCATCACCTGGACCCCAGAACTGGGGGGTTCTGGCATTGCTGAGCCCGGTGCAGCACTGCAGCATCCCCATCTGTGATCCCCTGCCTTGAACAGTGAGTGTGCTGGGGAGGGTGCAGTGTGTGCACGAGGAGGATGCAGTGTGCTTGGGGAGGATGCAATGTGTACATTAGGAGGATGCAGTGCGTGTACCAGGAAGATGCAGTGTGCTTGGGGAGGATGCAGTGTGTACATTAGGAGGATGCAGTGCGTGCACCAGGAAGATGCAGTGTGCTGGGGAGGGTGCAGTGTGTACATTGGGAGGATTCAGTGTGTACATTAGGAGGATGCAACGTGCACACCAGGAGGATGTAGTGTGCTGGGGAGTGTGCAGTGTGTACATTGGGAGGATGCAGTGTGTACATTGGGAGGATGCAGTGTGTGCACCAGGAGGATGCAGTGTGTACATTAGGAGAATGCAGTGTGTGCACCAGGAGGATGCAGTGTGCTGGGGAGGGTGCAGTGTGTACTTTGGGAGGATGCAGTGTGTGCACCAGAAGGGTGCAGTGTGTGGGGGGAGGATGCAGTGTACCTTAGGAGGATTCAGTGTGCATACCAGGAGGATGCAGTGTGCATGGGGAGGATGCAGTGTGTGCATTAGGAGGATGCAGTGTGTGTGCCAGGAGGATGCAGTGTGCTGGGGAGGGTGCAGTGTGTACACTGGGAGGATGCAGTGTGTGGACCAGGACGATGCAGTGTGTACATCAGGAGGATGCAGCGTGTACATTGGGAGGATGCAGCGTGTACATTGGGAGGATGCAGCGTGTACATTAGGAGGATGCAGTGTGTGCGCCAGGAGGATGCAGTATTCACACTGAGCAGTTTCCCTGGCTCCCACTGCATGGCATGTGCCCTGTGGCACTTCTCACCCTCCTCAGCATCCCGCTCTGTCCCAGGCGAGTGGCACTTGCTGGAGGCTGCAAGCAGCAGCAGCAGTGTCAGGCAGGTACCAGCTCCCTTCTGCCTGCATCTGAGAGGAAACGGGAGGAAAACCTGGCCTGGATCTGGCCTGACTGAGCCTTTGGAAAGACTTAAGAGCCCCACTTGTGAGGTTTAAGCATGGCCCCAGAGCTGCCACTGGGCACCCTGTTGGGTCCAACAGGACCCCAAGACACCCTTACCCTGGCTCATGCACAGGGGCTGCAGCCCCCAGGAAACCTTGATTGAAAACTGGAGCCTGAACACTGACAGAGCTTCACGTTCATCACTTTTGGGATGCTGACAAACCCGGCCAGCACATTGGTGCTCATGGGCCAAGCATCTTCCCACCTTACTGCCCACAGGGGCTTCGGGATGAATGAGCTGGTGCGGATGGGGAGCGTTACTGGGGAGCCAGCCCTGAGCCCAAAGCCCCCAGCACATCCCATTACAGCCCATTGCCCAGCTCAGCAGCAGCTCAGCTTATCCTTGCAGTTAGAGCAATGATGTAGCCCCTGTGAGCCCACCTGGCTGCAAATCCTCACACAGACAAGTCCCCAGCCCTCGTGTCATCTCAGCATCACCATTTACACTCGTATTAATTAATACTTGTTACGCTGAGGCTACGTACAAAGAGGGTGGCTCCTGGGCTCAGCCATCGCCTTGCCTGCAGTGATGGGCTCAGACCTGGCTGCTCCCTTCTCCATAGCCACAAAGGAGAGGGGGGGAAAGCAGGAATTGCAGCAGGAATTCTGCTAAGGCAAAAATCACCCCTTTCTGCCCAGCCTTGGTGGGACAAACGGCTCGCCCAGCTATCGTTAAGGGTGTGCAGCAGCACCAGGCTCATCTTCACCCCGGGATGAGCAGTGGGTGATGGGGATGGCAGCAGAGTTTAACCTTTATTTTCCATTTCAGCTTCTGAATGTTTTTCCTTTGCTGGTTTTGGCTGTGTGGGTTCATTGCACCTCCCGTTGGGAGCTGATTCCGTTTCCCATGCGGGACACCCCAGGGGAACTCGTGTCCATAAGGAAATGGTTCAGTGTGGTGGGCGCTCGTGGGCTTTGGTGCCGGCACACAAGCACGGGCTGCCCATCAGCATCCCTGCAGATGCACGTGTGGGTTAGTACTGCTGCTGGAGGGCTGCAGAGAAGAGCCCAAAATAGGGGTCAAAAAGGCTCTGGGGAACCTCGCAGCCAATGCTGCTCCCCACCATACTCCAGCCAAGCGTTGTTAAACCCATCAGGTTCTGTATTTCCTCCCTTCCCCATTGCCGGAGCTCTTGGGCCCCCTTCAGACCTCAGCTTAGCAAAGAAAGCAAAGTCTCAGCACAGGCTGCTTCCCGTATAGGTTCATACATCACACACGGATCTATAGCACACAGACCCCTGGAGCATACAGAGAGGGGCCATGGCCAGCACCATGAGGCTGGATGGGGCTCTGCTGACTCTGGCAGTTGTGGTGGGGAGGCACCCTGGGCTGCATGATTTAATTACATTAAATTATAATAAATACATTAAACTGTATTGAAATATAGAAATAACAATAATAACAGAAGAAAAGGAAGAAGATGAAGATGAAGAAGATGAAGATGAAGATGAAGATGAAGATGAAGAGGAAGAAGAGGAAGAGGAAGAGGAAAAAGAAATAGCCAGGCTGCAGCTGGATGGGGCTGTGCTGAATGTGGCTCCCAGATGCTGTTGCTGGGGGAGGCAGCCTGGTCTGCAAGGTTTAATAACATTTTTAATAATAATAATAATAATAATAATAATAATAATAGAAAGAAGAAGAAATAGAAGAATGTTAGCTAACCTCTATTAATGAAACGTAAGCCCTGCAAACCCCTGTGAGTCTAGGAAGGGCCTGGGTCACCGATCTGTGTGACTCAAAGCACCAACCCTTGCAAGACTTGGCCATGCTCTTGCTTTGGGGGCTCTCCCCAGAGCCCCTCAGTTTTCATCTGCTGGAAAAGCCAAAGCTCCAGCAAAGGATCCCTCCTCCACAGTGCCCACACATCCCAGTGGCAGAGGGGGTCCCCCCACCCGGGCTGATGCTCAGCTCCCCAGTGCAGCGGGGTCGGGTACCGGAGCCGGCAGCACCAGCTGCGCTTGGCGATGCTCACACACATTGGGGATGGATGTTAACAGTGCCGAGCTCCTGGGAGCAATGCTCAAACTCTGCACAAGGCAGAGAGCAGAGAGAGGGGAGGGGGAGGAAGGGAAAAAAGCTCCACAGATTGATTCTGCTGATGAGAATCACGATTGGGCATTGCCAAACCAAGCCCAGGGTGAGCTGAGCTCAGCCCCAGCCTCACCACAGCCACCCTGCCAGGGTCTGTGTCCAGGAGCCTTGCTTGCGCCCACAAAGCTCCCGCATGAGGGTCCCTGCATGGGGAATGGGCTGCAGCCTGTGGGGCAGGATCAGGCCCCTGGTCTCAGGTGGGCTAACCCTGTTGCGAGCATCCTGGCTTGAACAGCATCTTTCTCTTCACCTCTGGTGCCTTGGCTTTACCTGCCCAGCGGGGAAGTTGAGCACGCGGAATTGTGAGATTCATTTCAATGCCAAAACTCAACAGACTTCAATGTTGAGGGTTTCTATTTGTTTTTTATTAAATTCCCAATTTTGGGGCCTTTAAAGACCTATTTCCCCTCCTCTTCTCTCCAGCAAGGACGGCTCTGGAGGTCCCTCCTGGCCTGAAACGAAGGCAGAGACTCAGCAGTGACCACGGGACTTGAGGAGCTGCTGCTTTAAAAGGAAAACAAGGTAAGAGTTTGGGAATGCAGGATCTGACCCTCCTGCCAGCAGCTCCCTCCTGCTTTGCTCCTGTAGAGCTGGGAAAGGCAGGAATTCCCATGGGAAGGACGTGACTCTGGCATTCCCAGGATGGCGCTGGGGGCACATGGGGACTTGGACCCCCATGGGCACATTGGAGGGCACCAAGGAGGGCGCAGGCCTCTGTGTTGGGGGACACGGCAAAGCCTCGAGGGTCCACGCTGGGACTGGGGGGCACCCATGGGTGGGACCCCCCTGCAGGCCCCGCTCTGCTGCACCCACATTCCTGCTGCGCTCCGGCCGTGCCCTCTCCCTGGCTGTGATTTCATTCTGATCTCGGCTGTTTTCCTCCCTCCTCCATCCCTCCTCCCTCCTCTCCCTGCCAAGTCCGCAGGTTCCTGCTGTGACCTTGAGCTGGTTTCTGGAGCCGGTTGTGGGTTTCTTAAAGGAGCCGTGGGGGGCTCCCAACGACCCCTTTCTGCCCCCCCAAAGCACAGCACTGGGGACCCCAGGGATGGGGGGGAACTGGGAGCAAGAGCCCCAAGGGCACAGAAACTGGGAGAGGGTGGAAGTGGCCAATTCTGCAGCCACGGAGCCACATCTTGGCCATGGCCACCACCAAGCACTGTGTTTTCTGTGAGGACAAACAGGGATGCTCCTGGCCCCATGGGTGTGCTCACACGTGTGTGCTCATTGGGAAGCTGTTGCTTGCACCCAACAGTAGGTGTTGCACATAAACCCCAAATCCCATGAGCATCCCCATGCCCCAGTGTGAAGGTGGAGCCTCAGCAGGGCTGAACCCCCCACCCAAACTGCCCTCACCCCAACTCCTCAAGGCACCTCAAACCCTTCTCTGCGTTAATCCCTCTTTGGGGACCCCCAGAATCTGGGAATGGCATCGCCTGAGGGGGAACCAGCTCTTGAGCTGAGATTGAGAAGCCAAAAAGCATCTTGAAGTGCCAACAGCTCTGGTGTGGACATGCACATGTAGTCCCTGAACATGGAAGCACACGTGTTCCAGGGCCTGTGCCATGGAGGTTTGAAGCCACTGCTTAGATGTCAGCCTTGTAATAGGCAAGTAATAGAACTTTGGAACTATGCAGGCAGCAGTTGGTGCTCCGCAGAGATGGCGTCTTTAATCCATGGGGATGCTCTTGGGGAATCAGGGAGAGGGGTCTTAAAGCAGGGAGAAGGAAGAAGGGGCTGCACTGCTGCTGCCTGCACAGGGTGTTGTGCTTTGACGGGCTTGGAAGGTGCTGCGGTGACAAACCCACTGCTGAGGCTTCCTCATGCAGCATCTCATCCATAACCCACTGGAGATACTGGAGAGATCCAAAGGTGCCCACTGACTCAATCCTAGGGATTGCTCCCTGCTGCTCTCTGGGTGCATGGACCAATAGGACCCTCAGATCAGCCTGGGGACCCCAAAACCAATCACTGCCATGTGAGTGGGCGCCAGCAGCACCTTCTGCCCTGGACGTGGAGCCCGTGATGGCTCCTAATGCTGTGAGAAGAATATTCTCAGCCCCATCTATTATAGATACATATGGGGGAAACTGAGGCACAGTGGAGTTACAGAAGCACAAGGGATAGAGCATAGTGATGGGAGAAACTCAGGAGGGTTTGTGCCCAGACCAACTGCCCAAGGGATGAAACCCTAGAGATATCCCTCTGCATCACTATAAAAATAAGGGTTCTATTTGCACTACATCACCACCAATGGGCCACCAAAAGCCCCAGCACAGTAGCCAGGGCACCCTTGGGAGCCCCTGATTCCATCAGGGAAAGGAGAAGCCACCCCTGCTGCTTTGATCTGAGCTGCTGGGACTGATGCTCTGCAGGTGAGGGCTGTGGAGCCAGCACAGGAGGCTCAGCCATCACCACCACCACCACGGGGAAAGCCCGAGCCCGGCGGGAGGACACAGCCCTGGGCTCAGCCAGTGCCACACTGGGAGGAGGAGGAGGAGGAGTGATGGAGCAGGAGGAGGCAGGAGAGAAGGAAGAAAAGGAGAAAAATGAGTTTTCCTGCTGGCCCGGCGGCGCGGGCATTGATCGGGAGCGGAGCGGGGCTCAGAGCCTCATTCCCCACCGCTGCCTCACAATTATTGGAAAAAGCCCTGTGCTGCTGCTGCACTGAAATTAGTTATTGATCTCTTGTCTGGGTGACAGGCACAGCGCTGGGGCTGCTCTCCCGCAGCAGCCTCCGCTCGCCCCGGGGCTCAGCATCCCAGGGCTCAGCATCCCAGGGCTCAGCATCCCGGGGCTCAGCATCCCAGGGCTCAGCATCCCAGGGCTCAGCATCCCAGGGCTCAGCATCCCGGGGCTCAGCATCTCAAGGTGATGAGGTCCCGGTGCTTGTGTCGGCTCCAAAGCTGCTCCCCAAGGAGGTTTCGCCCACCCCGTTGCATGTAATGGAGACATCAGTGGGAGAAAAGGGAGCTGCCCCATGCAGGATGGGACCTTCCCCCCACCGCTTTTACCCTTTGCCCCCCATCCATATCCATTTCCCACCACAGGGATTGGGGTCAGGGTGTCCTGAGGCCATTTCTACCTCCTAATAGTGTGGCCATGGTGGAGAACAGCGGGAAATGAGGCAGCTTTTGTTGCCTGGAAAGGTTCTGCACATCCCTGGCCGCAGCCATTGGAGAGGCTGGACCAGCACTGGCCGCCTGGCCCTGCAGGGCAAGGAGCATGAAGGGAGCTCTGAGGCTGGGCAAATGGTTTCTGCCCATCCCAGGGACACTTCCACAGCTTCCACAACAAAAAAGGGTATTTATTTCCTTGTTGTGATGCAGGAACAGGGACATTTCAAACAACCCCATTATCCTCCAAATGTCACCAGAGAGATGCTTCGCCCCAGGGCAAAGCTGGGGTTTGGTTTCCAGTGGGTTCATTTGGAGCCTCACCTTTGATTTAACTGAGGTGTTCCCTTTGCACAGAGCAAGGGATTCACTGGCAGTGATGGGGGTTTGAGGCTGGCACTGATCTCTTTGGTCACACTGGGGCTGCTGGACCCTTTATAGGGGTTTTATCCACTGACTTTTTTACCCCACAAAACAACGACCTGAAACGATCCCTCCACGGGGTGCAATTAAAGTGGCCAGGGGCACAGCCAGCTCTCACCTCCTCCTTCCCCCTCAGCATCCCAGGACCCTAAAGATGGGCGTCCGTGGTGAGAATGGGGGTCCCAGCCCCTTCCCCAGGCCCGGACAAAAGCCTGCGAACAAAAGCCAGTGGGATGCAGGAGGCATCTCCCAGCCGGGGGGTATTTGTTTAGCCCAGGGGAGGTGGAGAGGGGAAAGGAAACTGCATTTCAAAGTGAAGCCTTTGTAGCCCCCCAGTGCCCTCAGTATGGCCTCATACCCCTGGGTCCCCTCCGGGAGGGAAAACAGAGAAGATGGGAAGTTAAGAAAAGGCAAATCCAGCCGGGAGGAGGGAGCTTCCCCCGGCTCAGCCTGTCTCTGGGTGGGTTAAGCTGAGGATGCCCCAGCGCCAGGGACCGACTGCTGGGCTGAGTGAGCTTGGGAACTCAAGTGTTCCTCCCCATTCCTCTCCATCCTCACACTTACACTGGGTTGATATTTTAAGGGGAGGGCGTTATCCTGGTGCTGGATCAAAACCTGCTCCTGGCCCCTTCCCGGAGCACCCAGAGCAGAGCTGCGGGCACACAGAGGCACCAAAAGAGGTTGGCAGAAGCCGGCCAGGCAAAGCCCAACCCTCATGGACCTGTCCAGGCTTCCCACCAAGGTGCCCCCAGCACTGGGAGGGCTCTGACCCAGGCTGCTTCTGCAGGTCCTTTTGTCAAGTCCATCACCCAAAGCTGGGCACATCCCTGCGTGGACAAACCCCGGGTGCCTCCAGGCCTGCCTTTGACACCAACCTGTGGGTCCCCAGGACCACATGAGGTCTCCCGGGGCTGTTTTGGTGTTTCCCAACCCTAAAAGCACCCATTTCCTCCCCACCAGGCAGGGAGGTGCAGCAGGAACAGCCCGGGGATCCTCTCATGAGAAACAGCTTCCCAGTTTGTAACTGGGCACTCTCCCAGTGAGTTCCCCTCACGCCAGCACTGGCACAGGCAGGCACTGTGTGGACAAGCCTGCACAGCCCCCAAACCCCCTAAACAAAGCTGGGATGTGGCTCCCAACCACTCCTGAGAGAGCAGAGCTTTGCACTCCATGGGCTCTGCTTAGGTATGAAGGGGTAGGTGCGGCGCTGAGCCCATCCAGGGGCTCTCCTGCTTCCCACTTCCCTCCGGCACGCCGGCGGAAGCCGAGCCCACGGCAGCAGCGGCGCCTGGGCAGATGGAAAGACCAAATGATGGCTTTGCAGGGGGCCTGGGATTTGTTTGAGCCATCGCTGTCTCAGTGAGTGACTTCGAATAACGGATACACTTGAGAAAATCGCCATCTGCTCCCGGACAATCCGCAACCAGAGGAAAAGGTGAAATACATTCAGTGACTGCTTTATCTGCCGGTCCCCGGCTCCAACAGCAGGGTCAGGCTTTGTGCAGCGTCCTGAGAGTGAGTTAGGAATGAGAGGATGGTTTGGGATGAGCAGGAAGCAAGGAAGAGGGGAAGCGTTGGATGCTGCGCCTGCGGCAGGGCTCTCCCCGCATCCCGGGTTTGGTGAATTTGGCAGGAAGACACAATCTCACCAGATCTGTTATTTTTTTTCCCCCATCTCTGAATTTCAAGTGCCTCCTGCTTCCAGCTGGGCTGGAAATACCACAAAAACAGATGCTACAATGCAGCACATTGAGTGCTTCGAACCTGGGGAGAAATCAGACATGAGAAATACAGGCAGGGTTTGCAGCGCCGGTCCCATCAACCGTGCCAGGGATGAGCCTGAGGGTGGTTGGAAGAGTCCTCACGCCCATAGGCAGGCTCCAGAAATCAAACCCCTCATCCTCAGCCAAAACCCATCCCAGGAGTAGATGAAGTGCCCCCTGCATCTCTGCTTGGCCATGCCTGTGAGCACAGAAACCCCCTCCTTGCTTAGATGGCTGAGGTTTAGCCATTTGCAATTAGAAGGGGGATAAATCCTACCCCAAAGTCACAGCACCTTGCGGCAGTCCCTGGCTGGAGGGATCCCTGGTGCTCCCAAGAGGACTTTGCTGAGCAGGAAAAGCCTCAGCACTTGGTCCTGCAGGCGTGGGAGCAGCTGGGGAGGAACCGAGCTGGATGTGACCATTTTCGGTGGCCTTTCACTCCTGGCAAGCCCAAAGCAAGAGTGCAGCGGTGCTGGACACCAGCGCTGCCCTGCACTCCTCCGGCACCAAAGAGAGCCTGTTGCATGGGTAAAAGCAACGACTGGGTTTCTTCAACCCTCTTTTCCTCACTGGGCTTTACCTGTGCACCAGGGTGTGTTTGGCACCTGGGGAACACCACCCAAGCTGGCACCACCACCAGCCATTGTCTCGGCCAATGCATCCACTGGGGATGCAGCCCTGGGTGTCTTGAGCTCTGACTCAGCCCGGGGAGAAGCTGCCAGGCCCTGCACACCCAAGATACCACACTGAGCCCTACTGAGCTGCTGTGGCCCCATGGATATGAGCCAGGGATAAACCCTTCCCGAGGGGCAGTGGCTCCCACTGGTGTGGATGTGCTGGTGTGCCCAAAGCCGGGCACAAATGGAGGAGAAGCCCCCTCTGAGATCTTTGCTGCCCATGTGGAAGATAAAAGCTCCCATTTGGATTTACAGCAGGCAAAAGGTGGGCACGGTGCTGCCTCAAAGTGCTGCCACCGTGCTCAAAGCAAGAGGTTGGCCTAGCCCTAACCACAGTGTCATTGGGAGTCCCTGGCTAGGTGTCATTGCACGGGGGACCCGGCAATGTGTCCTGGGCAGCACCATAGCCACACATGGGTCCTATGTGCCAGCAGAGCATCCCTGAGCATCCCAGCCGGCGACGGGCATGATGCATGGTCGCCATTGCCCTCCACAACCAATCCCCTCCTCATGGTCCCCAACTGGCTTCGCACCAAGCACCGTGGGCACCTCCCGCTTGGCACGGGCACGATCCCGGTGGTCAGGAAGAGAGGATGAGGCTGTGGATGAAGGGCAGAGCGCGCCGCTGCGGCGTGCGGGAGCGGGAAGGCGATGGAGAGGGAGCAGGAATCTGTTGCCCAGGATGTGTGCTTCGCTGTCAGCCGGCTCTGATTAACGGGCTGCCTTCCAGCTCCGCGCCGGCTGCGTTCCTGGCAGGAGCGGAGCCCCCCGGCTTCCTGCCGTAGGAGCGGCTCGCTGAAAGGTTACATTTGCACAATGTGCCGCTGGAAAAGCGGTGCCAGAGGTTGCAGGCGGGGGAGCCGGCGAGCGGCGGCTCCGCTCTGCCTCTGTAATGGAAAAAACCCTCGGGGGGACGCGCAGGGAAATATCAGCTTACACTCCCCCCAGCACAGCCGAGCTGGGCCTGCATGGATGGCCACGGATGTGGGGAACAAGAGAGAAGGCTGGGGTGATGGCGGTGCGCATCCCTAAGTCCTTAGCACCGCTCTGGATCAGCCCCATCACCGTGGGCTGCAGGGCACTGAACCACTCCCGCGTGACACCAGGCTCCCCGGTCCGGTTTTGCACTTGCTGTAATCAAGATCCCACTTCTCTATGGCTTGGTGTGGAAAACTGAGGTTGTTGAGGGGAAACATCCCAATATTCCAAGGAGGAATTTCCTTCGATGGAGCTTCGCTCCGCACCGCTGTGATTTATGGGGTTTGGCACAGCCATGACTACCTCCACACACATGCACATGTCTCATCGCCACTTTTCCCAGCCTCATTACCCCATAAGTTTGGGTCTGGGAATATTATTTTGGTGTCTGGAAAGTCCAGGTCCTTGTGGGATTGCTGAGCCCGCCATAGCTGCTCCCTGCCTCACAGCATCCCCTAAAACCTCTGCTCACCGCCTCCACCATCCCTCTGGCACCAAAGCAGTCTCCTCCTGAGCAGCTCAAAACCCTTCAGGGTTCTCCCTCCCTGCACAAGAACCTTCCTTTCACCTTAGTGCATCTCACCCTGGTCACCTTCTTGCCCCCAGCCATGGAGGGGGGCTCAGGGCAGCAGGGGCAGCACCCACCCTCACCCCAGGGTGCTGGAGCCAGCTCACTCTGCCTTGCAGGAGCCGACATTTTCCTTTTTGTCTCCCTTGTTTCCTTGGTTTCAAGGTTTTCCTTCCTCACCGAGCCCCTCACTAAAGGAAAAAGAACAAACTAGGGAGGATCCCCAATTCAGGGTGCTCCGAGGGGATCACAGCTGCCCCTGCAGGCTCTTGGCACCCAATGGTCTTGCCCTGGTTCCTTGGGTTTGCCCCAAAGCTTTTAAATCTCACCCTCACCATGTGCAGCAGCCACTCAGACTCCAAACCCCACCAGATCCCCTTGCTCAGCACCACCCATCCCGGTCCCTGCAGTGCTGGGGTGTGAGTCCTCCCTCCCCGCTGTCCCCGGCTTCCCTCTGTGTCTGTTTTCATTAGGATTTGGAGATAAGCTTCCAAATAAAGGCAGTGTTTTTAACCACTCTGCCTTATCAGCCAGCATCCAACAGCATTCCTTATCTACCCAGCAGGGCTTGGAAGATGCTGGGAGGGAAAAGGAGACCCCAAATAGCCAGACCTCTCTTTGTTTAAGATGCAAACCAGCCCTGCAGCCTGTGGCATGGCTCCGGAAGGTACTGGTGGCTTTAGGAAACTACTCCTACCATGAGCAGCTCCTGCCCGGGGACAGCAGTGTTAAGACGAGCACATGTGTGAATACAACCCCAGGACCAGCTCAGCACACCTGGGTTTTATTCCTGGTTCTGCTGCTGGCCCAGGGATGACCTTCAGCGAGTTGTTTCCCTTCCCTATGCCTGCATTTCCGCTTGCTCTCCCACTGTCAGCCCTTTCCAAGCCCAGCGATGCTCTGCCCAGTGAGATACCCCCCAGTCCAAGGAGACTCCACATAACTTCACATCACCCCTGCCAAAGGTGTGCAAACAGCAGCAGCTCTGAGCATTGGCAGGTCCTACATCCTCTGAGTGCTCACCAGAGCCCCACCACCACTGAGTCCCATCCCCATCCCATGGCTTGATTTTACTCTGTGTGTGTCTGTGTGTGTGCAAAGGCCTGAATATAGGAACCAGCTGCCGGCAGCTTCCAGCCCCCAAACTGCTCCTCGCATGGGCCTTGCCACAGGGGTGTCCCCTGGGATGGGGTTGGAGCCAGTCTCATTCCCTTCCTCTGTGTCTTGGGGCCTATGCTTGGGAGAAGTCCATAGAGGAGTAACACCAATGATGGCAGCAAACTTGCCCCCCTAAAACATCCAGCTGTTTGGAGGCAGCAGACCAACCAGAACAGCCCAGGTCTGCCCTCTGCAACGAGATTAACCAAAACTTGGCATTCTTTATTGGGCTTTACAGAAAAAGGACCTTTTGCACAGGGATCAGAGGTCAACAGAAGTCCAGGGTTGAGCTAGAAATGATGGGTAAAATAAGCCCTACTGCTGTTGCCCAGAGCTCCCATCCCACACAGGGTCCCCATTAGGGATCAGCTCTGTTAGAGTCCCATTACTGGTGGTGGAGGAGCACACCTACCTAGATGGCATGGAGCTGTTTCCAGCCCTCACTACCCGGATCTCAGTGCACAGGATGCAGATGCTGCCCTGGGATGTGAGTAGGGAAGGCAGGAAGCCACAAGCATCCTGTTCCCACTCCAGCCCTGCCATGCTCCCTCCCTGCACACGGCAGAAGGTGCTAGTGTTTGGCTGGAGGGGTGGATGGGGAGAGTGCAGGGAAGGAGGGTGGTGGTGGTGCAGGCAGGCAGGACCCACATCCATAGCAAATCCAGTCCTGGAAGCACCGCAGGAACCCGGGACTGGGCACAGCAGGGGCCAACGTGTCCCATGTTATTGCCTCCAGTGTGGAGCAGATGTTTAGAAGAGCCTGGCTCCCAGAAACCCCCACTGTAAACCTCGTTGCCAGAGCATGCGAAGAATCTCAACACTGAAGCACAGCCAAGACACCCAGCTCTTTGGGGAAGCAGCATCTACAGATGCAGGCAGCACAGTGGCTTTTGGGGACAAGCGTGTCACGCTGGGCGCTGTTGGGTCCTCTGGCCTCCATCCTGCACTCACTGCCTTCCTTGAGCCACAGCCTGTCTCAAGGATGAGGTTGTTTCCCTGCTCTTTTCCCAAACAAGGTCTCCAACCAGACCAAAAACCCCCTTGAGTCCACCGAGCCTTCGCTTGTGGACAGCAGAGATCTGGCTGATTGCATGGGGTTGGATTTTTTTTCCTCCTTTCCAGCTGTTAAATTGCATTATAGACAGTTAAAAATACATCACATACTTTCCTAATGTGACTTTTCCGTGGTAAGCAAGCAGCACGGCAGCACCGAGATGCTGGAGGTCACAGAGAGCTGCTCGCTCATGCCCAAGGGTGACCAAGTGAGAGGCTCTAATTGTGTGGCCCTAAATTTGGGTCCTACAGAGGGGAGCTGAGTGGTCCCACAGCAGCTCTGGCCTCGGCAGCCTGACCCTCAGGCTCACGGCCTCTCTTTTGCCTCAGTTTCCTCCCTTGTCAAAGCATTTATGGTGTGTTCCCTGCAATGAGATCTCACATGAACCAAAACTTGGCCTTCTCTGTTGGGCTTTACAGAAAAAGGGTCTTTTGCACAGGGATCAGAGGTCAATACAAGTCCAGGGGTGAGCTAGAAACGAGCTGTTAACAGCATTACAGCAGAAAGGCCTAATTCCTGAGTGACATGCCAGTGGGACACAGCCTGGCCAGAGCCCACAGCAGGCATGGGGCAGTGCCAGGGTGGCTGAGCTCAGCCTAAGGCAGCAGCATTGCTGCAACCCATGTGCGAGCTCAGATTTATCTCCCCTTCTCGCAGCACAGCAAGCTGCTCCGAGGTCTGGGTGGGTGGAAAAACCATCTCCTTTTGGCTTGCTACAGCCCTGGAAGGAGCAACCTACATCCCCAAGGATGTGGTCCCTCGTGGCTGTGGGGAAGGCAAGGGGAGAGCAAAGGCGATCCTGCCCTCGGTTCCCAGTGCTGGGAAGGTGTTTGCATCAGCCCCCTTCATCCCAGCCAGGCTGCATCAACCAATTCCAACCCCGACAGACACCGACCCAACCTCTCACAGGGCTGATGCCACAGCCCCAAGCATGGGGTTGGGCTGCAGAGAGGAGCCCAGCGCCCCAAAGCAGCTGGGGCACCCTGGACCCCAGTGAGGAGCTGGATGGGGAGGAGAGCCTGCGAGAGGGCAAGGAAGGAGTTAACTTCCCAGCACTGCCAGCCCCCCCTCCTGCTTCTCTGCTAACTTTGGGAGGAAGGGAATAGCATAAAGGTAAGAGTGGAGGAAGGAGAGAGGAGACAGATGAGAGAAGGAGCAAGCGAGGGAGAAGGGGGAGCGGGAGAGAGGAACAGACGGCAGAGAGGGAGAGCGTGGGGGGGAAGATGCTGACGCTTCTCCTCCATCTCTGCGAGAGGCAGATAGAGGGGAGCAAGGGGAGAGAAAAAAAAGAAGGCAGCAAAGACCAAGGGAACATGGGAGAGGGAGAAGGAAGGAGCCCGAGCGAGGGAGCATGTGTGAAAGTCGCAGTGAGAGAAGGGGCCTCTTTGATTCCCCTGCCTCATACCAGACAGTGTCTAGACTGCAGCAATTATTGTCAGCTCAGAACACCCAGGCATTGCCATTTCAGCTGAAAGGGAGCTTAACAAAGAGCGAGGAAGAAAAAACCCTACCCTGCCGGCACAGAGCTGGTCTCCCTCCAGCACAAGGGGCTCTTCGGAGGGTCCTCCATCACCCCAAGCCCCCAGCCCCGGGTGCCCTCACAGCGAGAGGGAGCAAAGAGCTTGCTTGGAGCGAGGTGGCCACGGTGTGTGAGCAGTTCCCGGCCCAACCCCGGGGTCCTTGGCTGGTTTTGGGGTGCACCCGCTGAGCTCAGCTCTCCCTGCAAGCCCAGGTTATGGGGTGCAGAGCTGAGGAGCCCTGGGGAGGTGCCTGGTGGAGGGGGAGCTTCCCCAGCGGGCAGCATTGGGCTGTGAGTGCCCCTGGAGCTGCTCCCCAGGCCAGTGGCAGATGGTCAGAGAGACACCTCAGCATCACCAGAGCCTGGGGGATGAGCACGCCTCCTCTGAGCAACAGGGATGTGGCCCATAGAGCTGGGGACCTTCTCCTGCTTGGGGGACCCTGACGAACGCTGCTCCGGCAGCTCCCCGGCTCCCTTGGGGGTCAGGAAATGACAGGAGGTCACTCGTGCAAAATCACAGCGATAAAATCATCCCTCCTCTCCTCCATCCTGTTTCCTCACCCCCACTGGGGGCGTTACCCCTTCCCCTCTCAAGCCCTTTGCCCTCTAAGGGGCTTTTGTGCCTTTGGAGGTCTGGGATGCGGCCGAGCCTCACAGGAGGGAATTAACACCCAGAGCTGGCAGAGAGTCAGGAATTCCTGCCATCCGCTGGAAACACCACCCCGTGCCCACCCCGGCTCTGGTGAGAGCCAGCTCCAAATACCTCGGAGGGGAAGAGGTCGGGAGGAGAGCTCCTGTGCCCTGTCTCTCCCGTACCCAGAGTTTTGGAGGTGGTGATGATGCCACCCCACTGTGTGTGGGGCTGTCGTGCAGATGAGCCCCATTGGGCTTATCCCCAGCACCACCCATCTTCACACTTAGGGTGCAAAGAGCAGCAGGGCCAAGTGACCTTCCCCACTGGTGGATGGCACCAGGGACTGGCCCCGCAGAGGCTCAGGACCAGTCTGCTGGGAAAGACAACTGATCCCTGCAGACACCAGAGCTCAGCTCAGGTTTAATTAGCACTTTTAATGCTTGGAAAGGAGGCACCAGGGGATACTCGGCGGGTTGGATGCGTTTTCCTCACTAGTGATCCGGGATGGCAACAGGGAAGTTCCCCAGTTCCCAACAGGGAAGTTCCCCATGGTCAACATTGCCCTGGGGTCTAAGACAGCAAATACCCTTGGTAAACCCTTCTTGGAGCCCTCAGAGCAGGGGTACCTCTGTCAAAAGGGGGTTTTGTATAAAAGCCAAACAGTTGGCATGCTCTGCCAGTGTGGGATCTAGTTTGAGAGGTGCCTGAGCCCACATGAGCTCAGCTGAGCTGTTTGTCCTTGTACCCTCTCTGTTATTGGGGAACAACATCCATTCTTTGGCCTGCTTGGTCTGCTAAACCAAGGACTCCTCCCTTGGGTACAAGGCACTGATGTTGCTGTGTGGATGAAATCAGCCCCACTCAGGATCTGAGAGACCAGAGGAGATGGCAGCAGAAGTCCCACAAAGGACCAGGATGGCAAAACCTGCCTAGGGAAGGACTCATGCCCTTGGTTTACCTTGGTTGGCCATGGTGTGTCTGCAGAGACAATGCTGTTTCCTGGTGAGGATCACATCTCCCATCACCATCCTTCTGCAGCAGTGCCCTCAGCTCCCCGCACCACGGTGCTGAGCTCCGTCACATGCTGTTGCAGTGGCATCACTTCTGCATCTCGGCGATGGGGTCTCCATCTCCAGCAAGGCCTTGCACCCAGAGCTTGCAATGCTCCAGCCATGGAGGATGCTGAGCTTCCAACAAGTGTGGGTGCTGCAGAGAAATAAAATACATAAAGTACTTGGTAAGAGCAGTGGCAGGCCTTCACACTGTGAGCTCGGGACATAAAGTGTTGGACTCAGGGGACCATGAGGGGGACCTGCAACAAGACAAGGCTGGAGAGCTTGGGGAAGTGTTTCCCCAAAGATCTGCCAAATGGAGGGCTTCCAAACTCCCACCCCAGGGCTTTGTACCACAGACCAAACACAGCCGTGGAATGCAGTGGGGCTGCCACTGAGGCCTCCCTGCAGTTCTCTGATGCTGGACTCCCACCAAAGCACGGTGAGGCAGTGCAAGAAGGAGAGCCTTGCGTTCTCCATGATACCCCCAGTGTCCCTCCCTCGCCTGTGTTTCAAAGCAACTTGTGCCCCTGTCAGACCCAACCCTGCAGAGACGCAGCCCCCAAAGTCTCCCACATGTGCCCATTGTCAGGCCCCTTCTGTGTTCCCCAGCTCCCTGAACCAGCCGCGGTCCCAAGCTCCCAGGCAGGGATCCAGGAAGCCACAGCCGCCGGTGTACGTGCCCTGTTCGTGTGCGAGGGAAACCGGCCGCATCCTGCTCCCCGAGCACGCAGACATGTGCCGGGAGAGGATGGAGCTGCTGAGGGCACAGGGAGCAGCCGGGACTCTGCGGGCAGAGCCAGTCCTGGCCCCGCTGCATCCCGTCCCTGCCGCCGCGCCAGGACCACGCGGGGGACCCACGGGGCATCCCCGCACCACGCAGGGCCCTTTCTCGCCTTCCCAGCCCTCCGCAAATGCCAACTGCCTGTTTTCCAGTTCCTGCAGATTTACCCCCTCCTCCCCCCTCGTGTCCCCCCCCCCTTTTCCTTCCTTTCTTCTTCCTGGGTTAAAAATAATCAAGTTTCTGGGAAGCGCAGCCCCTGCTGCGCCTGCCTCCCTGCACTCGCGCCCCGGAGAATAGCTCCGCTCCCGGCTCTGCTCCGGCCCCTCCTCGCTGCTCTCTCCTTCCTCCTCCCCACCCCCTACAGGGATCTGACTAATATGCTCGGGCTCTGCTTGCCAGCTCAGCTGGAAAGGAATTTAACCATTGCCTGGCCTGGAGGGAGCGAGCGGAGAGACCGGACGTTCCCCCCCTAAGGAGAGGAGAGACCCGTCCTCCATCACCCGGCACCCCTGGGCTGGGTCCCTGTGCAGCCATGCTCCCTTGGGTGCTGGCCCGAGGGTGATGGAGGAGGAAGGATGCGTGGTGCCAGCACCCCACGGTGAGTGGTAGTCCCAGCACCGAGCCCCACATGGGTGCAGTAAGCCTTGTGGGCTCACTCAGAGGTGTCCTGCCATTCCTTAGGCCATGCAAGGTGAAACGCAGCACCCTAGGTACAGTGGTCCCCAGGGGTTGGCTCACGGGAGCAACTCATCCAGCCATGGATGCTCCCTGGGCACCCTGCAACTCGTCACAGGCCTCAGTGCAGGGTGAGGGTGGAAGATGGGTATGACAAAGTGCTGCTTGGGGGTCATGGTACTGCTCGAGGAGCGTAGTGGGACCCACGGCTCCAGCCCCACAGCCTTGAGGAGCATGGGGAGAGCCCTGGGCATGGGGAGCTGTGGCTCAGCCCTGCTGCAGTGCAGCTCTGGCAGGAGCCAGCAACCCTCTGCCGAGTGCTGGGACTCAGCTTCTCCGGTATGACAGTGGGTAGGAAGCTGCAAGCAAAAGCAATGTCACACGTGGGTAACAAGCAAAAGCTTCTCTGTTCCCATGGCTAAACCCTGGTGCTAAAAAAGCTGCTGTTTGTGCAGACCCCCTGCGTGCCCCCCCTTTGCCAGCCAGGCTCAGATTTAGCAGCACAGAAGGAGCTGGAGCCATGGCTCTGCTTTACTGCAGGATAAGCAAAGTGCAAAGCTTTGACCAAGGTTATCCCAGAAAGGCTGTGGCAGAGGTAAGAGCTGACCCCCCCCCAAGGCTTCACTCATTGGTGTAATGAAGCGTCTCCTGCTCTGCCACAAACTCTCCTTGATAACTCCTGCAAGGCCAGGAATCCTAAGCCTAGCACCCCATAGGCAGTGCTGGGCTCAGCTAACCCCCTGTGCTGGCTGCTTCAGCTCCCTGCCGGGGCACAAACCATCCCAAAGGAGGATACTACCTTCCTGGAGTCCGATGTTGGGTGAGCTGTAAGCCCAGACTGTGTGGAGATGGGTCTGGGGAGGAGGAAAAGGCACCGGGCACAAAGCTGGGACCAGGAGAGCACAGGAAAGCTGCATCCAGGGATGACCCTTTAGCTGCTGGGATGCTCCATAGAGTGGGTCCAGCATATGCCAGGGGAAGGGGGTTGCCCTGGCAAGAAGGAATACGAAAGAGGAAGATGTCTCCTCTCCAAATCCTCCCTTAAATGGCAGTTCTGCTATGAAACAGGATGGGGCTCAGTGTTTGTTTTCTCTGCAGGACCCGAGCGTGGCTCAGCCTGGGACTGCAGAGTCAGGCTGGGCTCCTGGCTCACACGGCCCCAGCTCGGCTCTCACAAACATCCCTGCAGAGCCATTGCTCCGGGTGAGAGAGAGGAGGGGAATAAGCATCATCTCACTCCCACCTCAGCTTTCTGCCCCGGTTACAGGGCTTGAGGCTGCGGGATGGATGTGTGGAGGACGTGAGCCCTTGTGCACCAGGAGATGCGCAGCTGAGCCCCTTTGGCCCCTCACGTTATGGGATGAAACAAGAGATGGCAGGACAGAAGCAGGACCCTGACCATCCCTTGGCAAGCAAGGACACTCTTGTTTGCTCCTCCATCCTAAATGCCTTGGAGCTCCCCCCCAGCCCTTCCAGCCCCACAGGCCCCACGGCAACCTCAGGAGCCAGGAAATGCTGGGATTGAGAAACTGCAGGCAGCAGGATGAGACAGGAGCCAGCGCAAGCAGGATGTGACTCAGGGGTGACTGGGACCGCTGCAGGGGTGTCACCAGGAAGCGGTACCTGGGGCCCATCCTGTACCCTCCCTCTCATGCTCCTCATGGCCAAGCCCCAGCTCGCCACAGGAGACAGCAGGTCCCGGTCATGTTTCACCACCTCAGTCCTCTGTTAACAGCACAGCCCCTGTCTTCTCCCTCCATCCACCACAGGGTTTTGCCTTCCTGCCCTTCCCAGGGCTGTCCCTGCCACCACAGCGCCCCAGCCCTGTCACCCATCTATGTGGCAAACCTGATAATTCCCAAGGATTTTTCAGCACAGACTGGATGGCAGGGATGGGAAGTTTGGAATGAAGGAGAGCTCAGACACTGGGTAGACCTTCCCCTCGTCCTGCTTCACATCCGCTGCTGTAGCACTGCAGGAAAGGAGAAAGAAGAGGATGAAGGAGAAGAAGAGAATAAAACCACCACCAACAAAACAACAGAAACGTGGTTTTGCCTGTCCCCTCTATGTGCCGTGGTCCCTGATGGATTCCAGCACATCCTCACATTTCCTAGCTCCAGCATGGCCAAGGAAAGCCAGCTGAACAGCCACTGCCGCAGCATCGCCTGCTTGGGAAGAGAAATCCAACCCCAGGCACAAGCCATAGCACCCAATCTATTAAAAGCAAGAACAAAAGGCATTAAACCCATTACAACCCAAAGACTGGACACAGACTCACTGGCTTTGTGGCAGTTCAACCCCAGTTTCAGCTCACCCGGTCTGAGAGCAGAGGAGTTGGTATTGTGCTCATCCATCAAGTGGACCCATTTTACTGGTCCAGTGAGGTCCTGTGGGTGCTCAGAGCCACCCCATGCTGTGCAGGGCATGGGACAGCTTTGCAGACGGGATATGTCCCTCTCCTTTGCAGGGGAATGGCTCATGGAAGTGTCACAAAAAGCCAGTGCTCAGCAAAGAGCTTTAGCTGGGTTAGTGCTCTTCCAGCCAAGGAATTCAGTTCAGTTCCCAACACCCCGGTTCATCAGCCATCCCTCCACACAAGGAATTATTTGTCCCAGATGAGGAAAAACAGATCAACAAGGAGATGGATGCAGCAGTTGAATCCAGTAATGCCCACAGACGGGTGAACTGCTTCCTTGCTGTGGGGCAGGACACCAGGGAGATGTGGGACTGTGGGTGAGCCCAGGACACCCAACCCACTGCAGCCCCTGGTAGATAAGGGCAGCCCCCATCCCTATGGAAAGACATATGATGGAAAAGACCCTGTTACACAAACAGCTCCGACCCTGCCCACCAGGCAACAAAATCTCAAGGGCTCCAAGATGCTGCAGTTCTCCTTTTCCATTTCCCCACACAGGCAGGTCAGCAAAGCACAAGGACACGCTCCCAGGGGAGAGAAAGCTCCAAAGCTTGGCTGGGAGAGAGGAATGGGAGTGCAGGAGTGCAGTTTAGCCTGAAGGCCTGGAGATCCTCCTGGGAGGTACCTCTGGACCCAGGAGGATGCAGGAGCCAACAGCAACATCACAGCAACTCCCTCAGACATCACAGTTGCTCTCTGGGTAATGCACTATCTCCAATGTGGGGCCAAACCCTTATCCCTCATCCGTGATCCAGGAGAGCCTGCACTGCCCAGAAAACATGGGGTGTCTTTCCATGGCCAACTCTAACCCAGGCACGGAGGCACCGGTGGTGGGGCTGAAAGGGACTTGCGCTCTGCTCACTGGGTGACTCTCATCTAAGAGCTGATGGAGATTGTGTTTGCTTGGCTCTGAGGAATAGTGGATTGATCACCAACTGGAAGATTCAGAGAGGCTGAATCATCCTGAAACTCAGGGTGAAGCTGAGAAAGTGTTTGAAGTGAAAAAGAGAAATACTTGCGTAGCGCAGGGGAGGAGGCTTTGAAGATCTCAGACTATCTCGTTCCCTCTCTCGCAGGATGAATTGTTGTATTTGAGCATTTTCTAAAAGAATCATTTTGATTTTCTCATTCCCCCAAATCTGTATTTTTTCAGTTCAAAAAGTGACCCCCATGTAAACGAAGAGATCTCATTAAAATCAGGCAACCCCCAAACATAACCAACCAAAACCCTTTCAGGCCAAACCAAACATTCTGGCTTTACCCAGCCCAACCACTTACACTGCTTTGGGGTATCGTATGGATTCTTTTTTACATTAGTTTCCATTTTGCCAGAAATTGCCTCCTAATCCCTGTTCTGGGTTGACATCATCCAATTCCCACACCCAGAATGTTCTCTTTGTGCACCAGCTGACACTCTCCATTCATTTTCCCAGCAACATGGTACTCCATCAATGGGCCAGACCCACTGGAGGAACTACCTCCTCTGAGAAGGATGAACGCTTTGGTTCACCTTGCTCGCAGAGCTCTGAGCATCCCTCGCAGGACCTTCACCCAACCTCCAAACCCTGGTTATTGAGGGACATTTAAGCCTCCTTAATAACTCAGCAGCCCAACAGCCACCTCTACTCTTACGTTACTCTTCTCAGGAGACCTGCTTTCCAACCCAACTCAATTCTACCCAATCCAAACTGACTCAACCCAACCCAACTTTCTCCCGCAGTCTCCATCCCCATCACCCACACCGGGTAGCATCATGCCCAACTCCAAGCTCACCATACAGCCATAAGAAGAGGGATTTACCACCCAAAAAGAGCAGGTTTCCCTAAGGCTGCCGCAGCGGAGGTTGAAAGGGGGGGTGTCAGACAAAGAGATGCCGGGCTGCACTTGCAGCCCCTGCCCTGGCTGCAGAGACAAGGAGCAGCAGGATTGTGCTCTGCAACCCCAGGCAAAGAGGTGAGACCCCAGGAAAGTAGCAAACAAGTTGAGGTGTAAATGCAGGCTGTATCCACGGCACTCGAGCGCGGTTCGTTATCTCTGCTTACACTGGAGCCGGTGGAGCCGGGTTTGAGAGGAGCAGAAATCTCAGCAATTAAAGATATGTCGTGTCAAAAAACCTCTAAACTGATTAAAGTTGAAGGCTCCGTTTTCTTCTTTTCATCAGAGAACGGAATCAAAACCTGCCTGGAAAGACGCACTCCCCCCGTTCCCAGCGCTCCGAAGGCAGCGCCTGCATCCGTCCTGCTGTGTCCCTGCATTTTAATTACCACCTTATTAATATTCATGAGACTAGGCACTCAAGGGGGATTGCAGTCTGTCATTCTCTCTCTTTCTCTCTCTATTCCCCCCCTCTCCAACCTCTCTCGGCTGAATCCATAGTTTTTTTTCCCTTCCCCTTCCCAACAGTTGGCATGCAGCAGATCCGTAAGGCTGCGTGTGCATGCGTCCCCGAAGGCGACGAGCATGCAAGGGGCTGCAGGGAGGATGCTGGTGGTGGTGGCAGGACACGGGGTGAGGATGGGTTGGTTGGTGCGGGGTTGCCCCCATCACATGTGGTGGTCCCAGCATCCGGAGACAAAACTGTCACACACTTGGGGTGTGATTAAAGCACAAGAGCAGAGGGGCCGGTTGGGAGCAGGAGAGCTGGAGCACATGGGAATGGGCATGTGAGGAGTGCGTGCAGACAGGGGGTATATCTGCGCGTTCTCACATTCGTGTGCATAACTCCTGGTAGCAGCATCACTGCTGAGTGATGGGTGATGATGTAGGACCTGCATGAGAAGAGGATGGCTGTGCAGAATGGCACTGGGTGAATGCAGATGCTTTCAGCCTCCATCCCACCAGCTCTCCTTGGCGACTGAGCACCCTGCACCCCAGCTCACCATGCTTGGGCAAAACCAGCCACTGAGAGCATCACAGCACAGCCAAGAGGCCACCACGTAGGTTCCTGGTGGAGCCACAGCCTTGGCTGTCAGGGTGAAGTGGGACCTAGGAGGTCTTGCGTGCATTCAGCAAGGGGGTGACTCCCCCCACGGCTGTGCCCCCTTTGCTGGTGCAGTTTGATGGCTGCACAAATTGGATCCCATTTGTTTTCTCAGGTCCATGGCGCCGGCATGCCCCAGGAGGAGAGAGGGCAGAAAGCCTGGCTGGAGGGCACACAGAGGGAATGGGCTGGTGGTGGAGCTGAAGGTAAATCGATTTTCTCATTCCTAAGTTGAGCAATGTGAGGTTTGCCTGCTCCTCGCTGCCACGGAGTGCTTAACCCTTTCCGTAGTCATTACTGAAAGCAGTGGCCACATGGGCAGCGAGCAGAGAGCTTGTGGGGCTTTGCAAACCCTGCTTCTCCCTCAAAAAAACACAGGAGGGGCCAGGCTGTCCCCTCCCAGGTCCCTGTCCCTGGGGACATCAAGGACATCAGTGGGGTGATGATGCAGAGCCCGGCTGTAGGTAGTGGGCAGGTTCCCACATCACCCCACACTTCTCAAAGCCACTGGCAAAGGGGCACACGGGTCTCCCCATCCCAACAACCACCAGTTGCAGACTGGAGCCCACCTCCGTTCTCCATGCAGCCGCAGCCAGACCACAGTCCCACCTTCCCCCAGCATCTTCCTCTTGGCTAATGCCACCCAGAGCACCATCAAGCAGCCCAAAACCCCTTTGCGGACGGATGCGCTGCCTCCTCAGCACCAACCACCTGCGAGCAACCTGTCGAGAGACACTCCAACCCGGTGGCTCCCCAACGCCCCACTTGCTCAGCTCCACAAATATTTGAATTAAGGTCCCCATGGGAGCCGCAGTCACAGAGTAACTGATTTCTCCTCCTTCATTATATCTCTGTGTAATTTACCGAGGGACGGCGGCGTGTGCCTCCGTTCCAGCGAATTCCCAGCAGGACTCCCCAGAGCTCACAAATCAGGCAAAGGCAAGGCATTAGAATATGAAAGGTGAGGCTGGGCTCTCCACCAAGGCTCATCCTGCTCTTCCCCGGCTCTGCCAGCCCTGAATTGTGTTTTATTTCCGCCTGCTGCCTCCTGGGCGAGCGGGGAGGTCACGGGTTGGGGATGAGCCACGGGGCTGTGTCCTCGGCTCCTGCTCCCTTCTAGGCAAGAAGAAGGGGGAAATGGGTGCCGTCCCTCTGGGCAGCATCTCAAAGAGATGCCAAGGAAGCTGGTGCAGCAAAGGTTTCCGAGTGAAACTACATCACCTGGCCCTGAAGTCTGACTTGCTTGCACCTGGATAAGTAGCCTGTGCCTCAGTTTCCACGTCTACGGAAGTAGACCGATTTACTGATTTAAGAACCCCCAACACTTAGATGTTGGAGGTCTGTAAAAGGCAACCGGCATTATGGATCCATCTGTGCTGTATCTCCAGCAAGGAGGAGCTGGAGGACAAGTCTGCCAGTGTAGCTCTATAGTTACCAGAAAGAGCTCAAAGAATCGCCAAGGAGAAAGAGAAGAAACATGAAAAAATGAGGAATTTGGACCAAGGAAGCACAACCAAGCTGCTTGGTGCTGTTAACACAAGATGGGAGGAGGTCTTCAGCAGACCCACCTCGATCCAAACCCAGCCCATGGCCAACCACCCTATCAGCCCTGTGCTGAGGTGCCAGGGTGGGATAGTAGAGGATGACCGGACCTCTCACAGGTCTTTGCAGCATCTATGGGCTGAGTAGGGGTTGCCCCTCTCCAAACCCTGGTCACCACCAGGGATGTGACAGCAGAGCAAAGCGCTGGCCAGGCTCGGACACAGCGAGCTCTGTTCCAACCACGCTGCAAACAGCGGAGGGCAACATTTTGCTTCCTGGAAACCCAGAGAAAGAAGTGTTTTTGCTGAAGAGCTGCAGCTCGCAGGCAACCTGCAATGGAGATTTCGGAAAGCTGGGTGTTCCCCCTTCCACCTCCTCTTTGCGAAGACAAAGACTTGGCAGATGGTGGTGGTGGTGCTTCGCAGGGCTCCTGCTAGGCTTTGCTTTGGGAGATGGGTGCATGAACCCTCACTCTCACGCTTCACTTTAGAGGTACGAGCAATGTGAAACCTGCCCGTCCCCAAATCCACCCATCCCTGGGCTACCTCAACTTCTCGAGCCCTTCACCCGGGCTGACTTAAAGACCTGGGGCTGCTCAGCCTTTAACAAAGAGCTCCTGTCTCCCCAGCCTTTGCCAGTCTTGGGAGTTAAATAGGCTGTGCTGAAACCAAAGCAAACAAAGCCCCTGCAAAGCAGCTCCAAATCCCCATCCCCTTTCCAGTGCTGAGCCCGGGCACAACGCTCTTGGCACAACGCTGTGGCTCACTCCCTGCTCCGAAAGGCAAGCACGATGGACTGAAGCAGTGAGGTTGTGTTCACACCTATGCTTCGTGCTGCTGGGCATCCATGGGAGGCAATGAAGGGGTGTTCTGGGAGGGAAGCTACTCCAGCCTCTGCCTGCAAAACCCCTGCTCCAGTGGATTTGCTCTGGCCTCCAGCCGGTACCGTGAATCCCTATGGAGTAGCTCTGGAGCAGCCCTCATGGGCACCACATGGCTTTCCCAAGCATGCGGACCCCACTGAGACCTTTCCAAACACGCTGCTCAACCAACCCCACTCACCTTCTCCCATTCTGGGGCACAGCTCCCCATCCCTGGGCACTGAGCCCTCCTTCCCCCTGGCATTACAGCTCCCGGTTTGGGGAAGCACAGAGGTGATGGCAGATGGGGGGGGTCTCCATCAACCCCAGGGGGGGATTTTGGGCATGCCAAAACGCTGGCTCCTGCATCCCAGGGGCCCGGGGTGTGGTGTGTGTGTGTGTGTGTGCAGGCAGCGCTGATCAAAGCACCGAGCACAGCCCGGGGCTGTGGGGGGGAGGCAGGCGGCGGGAGATGAAACGGAGCAAAAGTTCCTTGGGTTCGGACGCGGGAGTTGGAAAGGATTCGACGGCAGCTTGGAAAAGGAGGAGGAGAGAGCCGGGAGCAGCAGCGTTCAGCAGAAAGGAATGTCCTGATGGGACGGCAGCCTGAACGCTGGCCAGGACCCCCCCCCCCCCCTCCTCCTCTCCTCCTTCCCAAGGCTGTTTAAAAGCCCCGGACCTCTCCAAGCCCTTTAATTGGTGCTTTAAAAAACTTCCTTGTTCCTTGACGCGGCGAGGTTTGCGTTTCATGCCCAAAATGACTCAATTCCCCCCTTCCCCCCCCCCCATGAAAAGAAAAATCCCCTTTGAAAGGTTTGCTCTAAGCCAGCTCCATCCCCTCCCCACCAGCCCCAGTAGCCCCCAGCCCTCACCCCACCAGCCTCTTGTGTGTATTCTTGTTCTCCCCTAATAATCCACATCCCAGCTGCCTCCCTCTGCTTTCACCCTCCTCCTCCCTGCCTCTCTCGCTCCCTCTTTCTCTCTCCTCCCCCCTTCCTCCCCCTTTCCATAACTCAAAAGCTTGTCAGGCTGGTTCCAGACTGCTGGCGCCAGGCTTCACTCCAGGAAAAAAATAAAGCAAAAGAGAAAGGCATGCAAGGCAAAACAGCCCCGCCACATGAACACACATCAAACCAGCCCTTTATCTCCCCGGAATGCTCTCCCCGCTGCAGAGCTCCCTACCCCAGCCCAACAGCCGCGCTCTCCCCATCCCTGTCACCCCAATGCAGCCCCGCCAGGCTGCGAGCGTGCCCGCCCCGGCACAGGAAAGCGAAGGAGCAAATACAAGATGTATTATTTATCAGTGTTATCAATTATTTAGAGCCCCGGCGCGGGGAAGGGGTGGGGAGAGGAGGCTGTGGCACAGGCAGCTTTTACCCCAGCAATCAGGCAAGGGGTTTGTGCCCACGTCCACCTCCCCGCTGCCCCTGGTGTTTGCCTGCCCGTTGGGAGGTGATGGGGTGTCTGCAGCATCATTCCCTGCAGCCCAGCACGCTGGTGGGGGGTTGTTTCTTAGCCTGATCCTTCCTGCCTTCAACAGAGCTGGGTGGAAGCACTGAACCCTGATACCCACCTCCAGGAGCATCCCAGTGCTGGAGGCATCAGACCCAGTGTCCTCCACCACCCCTCACTGAGAATCAAGGCTCTCCCGTGTGGGGACCCAGCACTCTGCCTCCTCACCCATGGGACCTCCTCACCCCAATAATGCACATTTTAGCATCAATATCCACTTTCCCAGGCACTCTCAACAGTGATCTCCTGGTTTGCTGGTGCATGTCTCCATGCCACCTCTACCCACAGCCTTGAGGATGCACCACACTGCTCATCATCACCCTCCAACAGCAACAGTGGCCTATGCAGGGCTCTGGAGCTCTGAGTCACTCACACATCCAGCCAACCGTTATGGAGCTGCATCAGCACAGGACAGGAGGCAAACATCCATAGCTCTCCACCTCATGGAGCTTTCAGGTCAGTCTTGACCCCAAAAGATCAAACCCAACATTCCAAACCCAGCCCAGGCAGTGGGATGAAGATCACACCACACTACCCAGCCCCTTCTGGCTCTGTTTTCTCTTGGATTTGGGAGCAAACACCACGCCACCATCGTTATGATGCTGCTGGCAAAAGGTCCTGGTCACCAGGGAGGTGACACCTCACCTCACTGTACCCATAGGGCATGGGTTTGTCCCGGGGCCACTGCCGCAAGCACACAGATGGCTACCGCAGCCTCCCCTGTCAGCTCGCACTGAGGAGCTGCAGTGGGAACGTGTGATGAGGTGGGTGTGCTAAGAAGATTCTTTTTTGGCAGACTTGGAGATGACTTTATTGCTCACAAGTTCTCGAGTCATGGCTGAGTAACACACTCATCACATGGCTGAAACAAAAAATAGCCCTTACCCCAGCACTAAACCATGGACAAAGGGGGTTTGCTTTGCTCCCCTTCCCTGCTCTGGCTTTATGTGGTTGGGGGTTTGCAGGCAGCAAACCTGCCTATGGGCTGATATTTAGTTTAGGCAAAGAGATGGACAGCAGCTCCCACCATGCACACAAGCACCAGACCCATCCCAAGACCTCCCTTTCCGGTCAATGGATTCTGTACCTGAAGCAGAGCAGCAGCGTCCACTCCAATGGGATCTCTGGGAAACAGCTTTCATTTGGGTGGCTGAATTTGTCCCTCTGCTTTCACACAGGGCAACCTCAGCCTGCCGTGGCCTCAGGTGTTTTCTTCTGAGGACCAAGAGTTGTGCCCTGTGGCACCATGTCCCCAGCCAAGCAGTGTGAAAGCTCCTGGGCTGGGTCAGGCGAGACCCTCAGGTACCACCAAGGATGAGTTCCTGCAATGCAGTCGGTGGTTTGGATGCCAAGAGGGTGCAGAGAGTGATGTTATCTAAGGACAGGAGTGTCCCCACCTCCTGTGCCTTCCACTCTTGAGAAACCAGTGGGTGCTTTTGAAGAGCCACCAATGGGTTCCTAACCTGGAAGGAAAACCACTGTCCTCTGCTCCAGCCAAGCCAGTGGTGGCTGATCAAACCCCTGCAGCAACTGAGAGCGATCAAAAAGCATTAACAACCTCTTAAGGCCGTGGGTGCAAAGGAAGTGCTCTCCCCTTTCCCAGGTAGGGAAATGAAGGTGATGAGGGACAAAGGGACTTCCCCAAGGTCACCAGGGGAATGTTGCTGGAAAGCTGGGAACAGACCTCAGGACCAGAAGAGAGACCCAAACACCAGAGGTTTGTGCTCTCTGGCTCCCAGGTCCTCGCATCCATCCTGACCTACCCTTGGGTCAGCCACAGACCCCTCAGAGCCCTGATGACTTCAGAACACCCCTCCACTGGAGAGAGGAGAAGGTTGGGAGCATGAACCCCTCCAGATGTTGGCTTTTGGGTGCCAACAGCTCTCCAGCCCCAAAAGACCTCAAATGGGATGGAAAAACTTTTCCCTTGAGTAAAGGAAGAGTAGGAGCAGCTCTCTGCCTTTGACTGTCCCAGGTCTCCCATAGCAAAGGCTAAGGACAGATGAGAGCTAGTTGGAAGGGGGAAACAACTGAAATTATTAATCCCATCCCATGTTAATGGGTTCAAAAGGGATGTTTTTGTCAATTTTCTACTACATTTTCCTTGTTTCCATTTTGAAAAACAACATTCCAGAAACACCAGCCCTTAAAGTTGCTGTTCCTCCTCCTGAAAGAGCAGATCTTGGAGAGGAGAGCAGGGTGGCTTAGTGAAGGGAGAAACTCCACTGCAGATTGAGGGAGGAAGAGCAGAAGGCCAGGAGGAACCCTTCATTTGGAAATGTCACAGGCAGCTTCAGGAAGAAGAGAGAAATACCATTATGTGGAGAATGCTGCACAAAACTTTGTGTTTTAAAGGCTTTGTGTGGTTTTTTTTCCAGCTAAAAATAACCCCCCCCATGCAGAAAAGGCAGGCAGCTGTCCCAGGGCAAAGCAAAGGGTGCTCGGAGGGGCAGCAGCCGCCCCAGGTCAGCTTGTGCTGCTCCTCAACAGGCAGCTCTGAGCATGGAACGACTTGGAAGGACAGGATCTGCCCTGTGCTGCCTTTAAACAAGCCCAGGGAGCCGGGGTGGCCTCGCACAGCACCGGATCCTCAGTGAGTCAGAGCTGGCCATTACCAGATTGGGGCCATTTCCTTGCATCCAGCTCCTGGAAATGGGGAACGTGGATGCCCAAGAGCATCCCATGGGGATGCTCGGTGGCTTCTGGCCAAGCTCCAGAGCTGCCCCACTGGGTGCGTTTGCTGCAGTCCTTCTGGGAGCCCCACTGTGCTGCGGATAGCCCTGACCTGGTCCATTCCTGCAGCCCATCCCGGGGGAAAAGCGGGAAGCTGGGGCAGAGCACACGCGTGCTGCAGCCCATCCCAGCTGTATCCTTTTCCCATTTCCCTTCCATGCGTGCAGCCGGGCTCCCCTCCCCGCTAAGGTCAGCCCCGGCTATTCTCTCCCCTGTTTCCCCTGCTCCTGCCAGGCACTTCCCGTCTCCCTTTGATATTTCACCTTCACTGCGTCATTCCCGTGAGCCATTTGTGGGCTTGGGTTCACGTGGACGTGCTGTTCCCTGCTGTTAGAGCCAAGCCAGGGCCAAGCTTTGCTGTCGGGGACCACTCGTGGCAGGGAGCACATGGAACAAGCCGCCTCGCGCAGATAAGTGTTCAGCTGAGCCAGTATGAGCCCCGAAGCTGAGCTTGCACCAACAGCCTCGAGCAGCACAAGATGGGGGAAAAGCCGTGGAAAACAATGAGGAGCTGGAGGAAACAAAGGCTGGGTGAAACAGGGAGAGTTTCCAGCAGATGAAGATGGACAAATCATGCAGTGCTGGGCTTAACCAAGGCTGAGCAGGACCTGGAGCTGGCCCGGGTCATGCAGAGGAGCTATGTCCCATCACTGCCCTAATGCCACTGAATCAAGGAAACCCTGGCATCCCACGCAGGGGCAGATCTATCCCAAGCGTTACAGACTGGACACACGAGCACCCACTCGGCTGACAAGAGTGCAGTGCTGCCAGTACACAAACAATACCCCCAGTGGGGTTTGGGAGCCAGCAGCCTCCTGATGCTGCCACAAAGGGCCAGGGAATACAGTGCGGAAGAGAGTAGCTGGGCTCAGGTGGAGTGACCACCGTGTTCACACACGCCCACATTTTGGCCAACGGTCCTTTGCACCGAGGAGCCAGGATGCTGAAGAGCAAACATCCCCAGCACTGCTCCATGTGGCACCCGGCCAAGCTGTGAACAAAAGAGGACTGAGAGGAGCGCACGCATTAACCCCATGGTGGATCTGCTTCAAGGGGCTCCAGGGAGGAGCATCATCCACCCCGCCACAGCGCAGCCCCCTGCCCATAGCACCAGCACTCACCCATCAGGGCAGCCGTGGTGATGGGGTCACTTGGAGCTCCCCGGACCCGTGGCATTCCCAGGACACCACCAGCTCTTTGCCACCGACAGCCGGTGACCTCCTGGACACGGGCTGCAGCCGAGCCGTGTCAGCGAGATGAGATGCCACATCCGGGGCTGCTCCCTGCGGCTTTAGGGGGAATCCCATGACATGAGAGCCTGGCAGAGGGGCCTGACCCTCGGTTATAGATTTCCCCCTGCTTGGATGGTGGTCACTGACAAATGCTCATGAGTACATTGCTTTGGAGGAGCACGGGCTCAAAGAGATGAGAGAGCTGAGGGAAGCGCGGCAGGCTGCTTCCCTGCCCAGCCAGCCCAGGTCACATCCCTGCCTGCTCCAGGGATCACAAATGGTCCCATCCTGCTCTGTAGGTGGTTCCTAGTGAAGGTGCCACACGGGAGCATTCACTTTGCCAATTGGCTTTAAAGCTTCTCCATGCCCTCGCACTGCATCACCTCTGCCACTGCTAGGGAAGGACCAGGCTGTCCCCAGGCTCGCCCCTCCTACCTCCTTTCCAAGCAGTGAGCTCTCACATGGTCATGGATGTGCTTCCAAACCATCACAGACAGCACTCATTGCTTAAAGTCTCTATTAGTCATCATCCGTAGGGGGAAAAAAGCCCTCAATGCCCTGTCCACCCTTATTTTAGCTCAGGGATGCTCAGGATAGGATTGATGCCTTCAAACACTGCACAGCCATCTCTCGGCCTGGACCTTGGCGGTCCTTCAGGAGCGAGGACAGGGCTGGGAGATGAAAGATGTAGGAGAAAATAGTCCATAATGGGAGCCCACAATGGCTTGTGTACTTCACAGCCATGTAACCCCTACCCAGCTCTGAGTGTTGATGAGCCCCAGCCCATTGCAGGGGACAGCAGCAAGCAGGGCACCATTTTGTGTTTTCAGGCTCAAAAATAGAGTGTTCAAGTGAGTCACAGGGTTTTTTGGCCCTCTCCTGGAGGCCTTACATTCATTCCTTCTTCCTTTCCTTTGTCCTATTTGATAACCTGAAATATTAGTCAGATGGACTAAATCTGTAGGTTTTACTCACCACCTTCAGAGGAAAATATGACTAAATAACACACCAAAACAGCATGGCCAACCCCAAGCATTCAGAGCTCCTAAAGACCTCCAGACCCTGGAAAAATCAGGGAGCAGTCTTTAAAATAATGAGATTTGCAAGGGAAAAAAGAAAAATAGAAAGAAAAAAGAAAGGAGACCAATGGCTTGCTTTTATCTCCCATTGGGTTTGAGCCTGTAGGCCACACTGGCATCATGCTGCTTAAGCTCGTCTCTGCAACCATGAGGTAAGAAACCCTAAGACCAGCAAAGCCCCCTTCTAGCTTACTGCAATTACACATCCTCAAGTGAAAGAAGGAGGTGAAGGGAGTGGAGGGAGATCTCAAGAGGTTTGGAGGACCTCTCACAGGACCAGGAGGAGCATCAATGGGCAATGCAGAGTGAGCGGTGTCTCTCTCCACCATGGGGTGATGGGGAACTGGGGACATGGGTTGTGAGCACCAGTGTGGCCGTGGTGTGTGGCTGAGTTGCTCTTGGCTATCAAGGACTGTCCCAGGAAAGGGAAAAGACTTCCAGCACACCTCAGCAGTGTCTCTCCATTCCCAAAGGAAGAGTGTTGACTGGAAGCCATTCTATGCATAAATGGCCCTTTCCTGCTGTTTCCCACAAAAATCAGGCTTGAGGACCCCAACCCCCAGCTTCCTACATGGATGCACAGAGCTCAACCTTCAGCAAAAGACTAAAGACATCCCCAAGATCCTGCCTAGAGCCCACCCAGCTCCCCCAAAGCAGAGGTCTTACATCCCTTCCCAACAGCTCTTGTACCAACTTCCAACCACTTCAACACAGCACTTTCCCTTCAGAGATCCCAAAGCCCTGTGAAACCTCGAGGCCGTTCAGCCTCCACATGTGCTCCAGAAGGAAGCATGGCCCCAATCCACTGCTCAACACACACGGAGCTTGCTCAAAGACCCCGCCAGTGCATGCTCACAGATAAACCAGTCTTCAGCCCCCGAAGGACTGGTGTGCATGGGGAACAGCAGACCTGGAGGCAAGGTGACCTAAAGGTGATGGAAACAGGTCCCCGTTCACACAAGGAGGATGCGGAGGTGCCCTGAAGGTTTCATCTTCAGCAACAAAACCACTTGAAGACCATGACCATGGTGGTGAAACCCATAGCGCGTGTGGTCTAATCATCCCCAAAGGAGCCATTGCCCTGTACTCCAAAGCCAAGCAGCCCCATGGACATCGCATGACAAGCTGTTGTCCTTGAGTTTATGGCAGGGAGGACTGGGTAAGTCTGTGTTTGGAGCTGCTCTGGGGCTGGAGGCAGAAGGACTGCAGCACTGTGGAACTGGAAATGGGCAGGACACAGTTAACGCCTGGTTTCTCGTGCAGGATCAGGAGGAACTTGGCTTCATATTTCAAGTGTGGGATGTTGCAAGAGGACACCGAGCCCTGAACCCCAGCGGCACACACTCCCCACGGCTCAGCTCGGCTGTGGGGTGCCCACCACAATGCGCCCCACTCCATCAACGAGCGCGGGAGCCTTCATCCCAGCGCATCGCCATCAAGGACGCTGCCACCACACCAACAGACACAGCGAGGCCATGCCAGCTCCGTGGTGGCAACTGAATTCACAGCAGCAAGGGCCCCGTGCATGGCGTGGGGCTGGGGGCTTCGCACCCACCCGGCTCCCCTGCTCTTGAAAGCAAATACAAAGGCTGGGCTCCCCCAGCCCTGCCTGATGCTCGACCTCTCCGTTGTCCTCGCTGCACGCCTGTCCCAGTTCCAGCAGCCGGTTGCTACAGCAACTGAGCTCTGACTAATCATTTGCGCAATGACCTTTTTTCCCCCCAGAGAGAGGGAGGGAGGGAGATGGAGAGGAGGGAGGGAGGGAAGGAGGGGAGGAGAGGCGAAGCGAGCCGAGGTTAGCGAGAAAAAGCAGGCAGGGAGAATGTGGGGGGTGGTTTTTCTTTAGGCGATGCAAGATTTTGGAAGGGGAATTGGGGGGATGCGGGTGGTGGGATAGGGACAGGAAAACGGGTGTGGAATGGGGGGGATATTGGAGTCCCGTCCCCCCCCCCCCCGGCTCTGTGCTTATAAAGGATGGATGGGGGCAAAGCTGACTGCCAGTGGGCAAAGAGCCTCGCTGGGACCGCGTCCATGGGAGAGGGGAGGGGATGATGCCTCCAGTGGGGCTGACACCACAGCTCTCCTCCTCCTCACCCCACGCTGATCCCGGCCACCCCAAAGGGCCAGAAGTCAGGAATTTGGCTCTGCCCCACCAGCGAGTGCCTGCAAAGGGCTGGTGAGCCCCGGGTCAGGCTGGATTGAGAGCACACAACCTCAGGGGGACTGCACCAGGATGAGCTAAAACATCCCCTTGTCAGCGTTACAGCAATGGGGGGGGCATGGCTGGGTACTGCTGAGCCAGGAGAACCAGCTGAGCCCAGCTCCAGCGGCTCGGATGGTGTTACTGGGAGGGCTCCGCTCCCACCTTCAGCTGAGCAAGCCCAGGGTCAGGTCTGGCTCCGGCTCCAGAGCAGTGTAAATAATGCAAAAGCCTCTTCCTGCATCGCACTGCCCCGGTAGGGAGAAACAGTGCAGGGGCTGCCCATTGCTCCTCGCACGGAGACAAGAGAACCGGTGGAACCGAAACCGCAGGGCAGGGAGGGTCCTGCTCACCAAGGGGTGGTTGTGCCGCCAGTCCCAAGCTTCCATGGTAAGAGGAGCTGGGCTTTTCTCCAGTTGGATCAGAAAGCAGTCACATCTGACCTTGACCAGCCACAAAGGACTAAAGGGAGCCGGGATGGACAATAACGGAGATCCCTGGTGACCAAGAGCAGAAATCCATGGAGTGTCACAGAAGAATGGGTTGGCCATTTGGAGAGAAAAGGAAGTTTGAAGAACACAAACTGGTTTTGTGGACGGATATTCCACAATGGAGCCTGACAAACTGCAGCACTGGTGTGTGAGCTGGAGGAGAAGGAGGGCTTGCTATGACTAACAAGCAAACCAAAGAAGAACCAGCTATATCCTGACTGGTGCTGAGCACACGCTGTCCACAGGCAACTCCTGCTGCCACATCCTGGAGCTCAGGACAGGGAGTTCTCGTTGGATAAGACAAAATCTCATTCAAAGAGGCATGATGGTGGGCCTTGGCTCTGTCCTTGCCCTGTCTTTCTGCACCAAAGACAGACCCTTTCCTTAAGGCAGCTCAGACAAAAGTCTTTGCTCCAGAAGGTCCTGAAGCCAACCTTCCCCTTGCAGCTCACCACGCTCCCCTCTGCCCACCAAAACAATGCAAAGAGCAGAACATCCCTAGCAGGAATTCCCACTGCAGCTAGAGTTTGTGCAAGCTAGGAAATGTAAAGCAAGGCTCATGAAATCATCTGCGTTTTATTTAAGGCACATAAAGGAGAGGCCGGGTTGTGAGGAATACTGCACCCAACATATTCCCTTCTCAGCATGACTTGGCACCTACAGAAATTCCCACTGCAGCATCTGATCCCAAACGTGGAGAGACCCACAGGAGGGTTTGCATGGAGCTCATAGGGGTGCCTACACTACACAGGGCATTGCAGGCAGCCCCAGCTCGCTCTGCTTGAGCAGATCAAAGCCATGTCAAGCTCAATGTAATAAGCGCTGCTGCATGGCAAGATACCTTAAATCAGGCTTGGCACTACATGGCCACGGTCACAGGGCTTTGCAGATCCAGCCCAAGCTCCGATCCACCTTGTAGATGAAGCCAGGGCTGCAGCAAGCCTCAAACACAGCGTGTAGGAATAAAACTCCTCTTCCACCTCTTTTCGGTTAAATCACTGCAGCTCACACAGCTCCACCAAGGACAATTACTTCCAGCGTGTGCCGTGCATGAACGCTGCAAGCAAGAGAGAGCTGGAGTTTCATCAGAGCCCCGCTTTGTGTGCGGAGCAGAGAGGGAGCGAAAACAGAGAGGAGAAAAAAACACACACACACAAAAAAAGGGAACTTGGAACTGGAGCCTCCCCCCCCCCCGGCCTCACCCTGATTCCAAGGAGGCTCTGCTCTGCTCTTGCTCAACCCGACACCGGGAATGAGGAAGCAGAGTAGACAGGCGGGGGAGGCGGAGGAATGGTCAAGCTGAAGACAAACAGCCTCCGAGCAGGGCAGCTTGGAAAGCTCCGGGAGCAGCAGGGCATGGGAGCAAGAGAGCGGAGCCAGAGCTTGCTCCCCATTCCCATCCCTCACCCCAGGGGATGCTCTGGGGTTTGATAACCTGAGTTCAGGTCCTAAAGGAGATGGTGTCCAGCACGGAGATGTGCCAAGCCCAGGTCTCGTGTACTCAGATGATGGCACATGGGGACGGTGAGCCCTCGCTGTGCCGTGCCGGTGCAGGCAGCCAGCGCTGCCCCTGGCTGGCATAGAGCAGCTTTCAGCAGCTCGCCCCACGCTCTGCAATACCAGCAAGCACAACATCACACTGGCTCCTACCAGGAGTTCACATAAGGAGTTCATCCCAGCCAGGGGTGAGATGTTCCAGGCTCAGTTCCCCATGCCCAGGACTGGTCCTTTCCCATCCCAACATCCCTCTCCGTGCTGCTCCAGGAGTCACACGCTTAGCTCCACTCACCCCATGTGTCAATGCCCACTGTCACCTTCCCCATCATGCTGTCCCCATTCATGCACAGGAGTCTCTCCTCCTCCTCCTCATACCCTGGGGAAGAAGAAATCCAGCTGATGGGAGCTCAGCACTGCACAGCCCCACTGGTGACAGACCAAGACCCCAGTGTGATGTTCTCTTACTGATTTGCCTTACTATCTCAGTAGGCCATTAAAGAGGTACCTTGATCTCATCTCTCTTACAGCAAAGGACATTGTAACAGCGACACAAAGGGACGTGCCTGAGGCCAAGGAGGACAGAGAACCAGGCAGGGGAGTTGGTTGCACCCATTTGCTTAAATGTCTTTATGGCAAGCAATAATAGCTGTACCCCAGCAGTGAGGGATGGTCTGATGACCATGGCCGATCAGGTCAGGACAACCCCACAGTGCAAGAGGTTGCCCACCAGGGATGCAGGCACTGTGCATCTTCCCAGCCAGCCTGCCTGGGATCCCACCCAGCTTGTAACCCTCCCACACCATGCAACACAGCCCCCACAGCACAAGGACCTGGGAAGAAATATGGCTTACATGGAAAGGAGCAAACACATAAGGCTGGGGATGCAGCAGGTTAATCTCTGTTAAAACCACATACTGAATTCCCCACGTTGAATATCCCTAGTGGGACGCACACCAGTGTAACTGGGAAGACCAAAACCAAAGGCCCATAAGGCAAACCCCACTTCCAGTCCTGAATCTCTGTGGGTCCACCAGCAAACCAAGACACCAAGATGGATCTGCTCAACTGCCTGGTTCCTGGAGGCTCACACCAGTGATGGAGCAGTTTGGGAGCCACCACGTCCCCCTGAGCTCATGCTACCCCAACTGCCCACCTCCCCAGCACCCCAAGGTGTGGGGAGCTACAGCAGGAGGAAAATGAGAGGTTCCCTTCTCTGGATGGGAATGGCCATTGCTGGGGTTGATGAAACCCATCCCAAGGGAAAGAGTTTGCTGCTTCCCAAGAGAAGTTTCAAATCCCACGGGAGGGAGAGCTGGAGCAGCCCTTCAGGGCTGCAAGGAGGCAATAAACTTAAAGAGGGACCAGATAAGAGAGGGGAAACCCAGCAAAAGCTGGGGAAAATGGAGTATCCCTGGAAGATTCAGTGCCAAAACCAGAGAGCTGCGCCTGCCCGGACTGTGGAATGGAAGGAGGGTTTGTTTGCGTTTCCAGCTTGGCTGGAGAACTGGAAAAACACAGCCCTGAAAATCCTATTCCTCCTCTGAAACCCACTGGTCTCTAACCCAGAAAGACGCTGGAGCAGCACCACTGGGGACCTTTGGACACATCAGTGGGTAGGGACCAGGGGGGCTTTTGGAAATGGGGCTGAGGGGAGAGAAAAGGTGCCAGGATGGGGCCTGGTGGCACCTCCCTCTATCCACCATTAAGGCACCCATGGGACCTAGGAAGGGGGGAGCCCCTTGGACTAAATAAATAAATATAATTCTGCCAAAAGGGGAAAAGTGGGAAAAAACAGGGAATAAAGGATGTGCGTCTCCAGCACCTCCTCCCCTCCCAGAAACCTGTGCGCTATGCAGATATATGCAGATGAGACATGGAAGAGGGGATGCAACTGGCTTTCTAAACCAGCCTGGATTTTGGCTGGGAAGCGTTGGAGGCAGCTTCCTGGAAAGTTGAGGCAGAAATAGCTGCACCGTGAGGGACAGGCAATGACAACTGGAGGGTACGTGTCCCAAAACGCCTTTGGCGGAGGGATCAGCTGCTGCAGCACCAGCACAGCACAGCAAATACAGCCCCAAACGTTCCTCTTCACACCCTGGCTCAGCAGCCGGGCTTAAAGCATTCCCCAAATCCCCCTTTCCCTCCAATCCAGGGGAAGAAAAGTGCTGTTTGTGATCCCCCCCCTTCCAGGATTCCCAGGAAGAGATGGCAAAAAGAACTGCAGTGAATGGAAACTCAGGCAGGTCATCCAAAGCAAGGGCCGGCCAACATGGGCAGCCCAAGGTGATGCTCCCCAGGTGGGCACTTTCCCCGAGGACTGCTTAAGGAGCGACATCTTTCTCACATGAAGAATGGGATCAGTACAAATTCCAGCTCGTTTGTTCCAGGCAATTTATCCACCCAAGTATTGCCTTGTTCCGTAACGTGCTCTCAAGGGGGTTCTGCAGAGAGGCAGGTGAAATGGAGAAAGTCTGAAGGCTTCGGGGTGTAAACACCATTTGCCTGAGCAATGCTGCTCACGTCGATAGTCAACGCCTGAGCGTTCGCTGCTCACAAACAGGAGGGGGTTTGTGTTAAACGCGCTCTGCTCCAGAACAAGACGTGGCTGGAGCAAAAACCCCTTTCCTGCCTCCTGACCCAGCGCAGGACTGAGCACAATGGAAGCTTTGGGATGTGCTGCCAATGTCCCGGGCAGGCCTGGACCACAGCAGCCCCACTTCACCTGGTCCTTTACATCAGCATCCCTGGGATGTGGTTGGAAAGTTGCCCCCTGTGACTGCAGGGCTTTCAAACCCACCCCAGGCACTGGAGATGGGGCGAGAGGACAGGGCAGCAGAGGGGGGATGATAGCAACACTTTTGAGGCCAAAGATGCAATGCGGGGTGCCTGCTTCATATCTCACAGTGGGATGTAGAGGAGTAAGGATATTTGCAAAAGGCACTGGGAAAGACTCGACCACTTCTCTGGCATGAGATGACCATCTCCTAAGATTCACCTCTCCAGTACCTCTACGACTGTTGGTAACCTCAGCTCCCCCCGCCAGGAAAGTCACAGCACCGTGTTCAAGACAGCTCTCACAGCCCTGCATCTTAATTTGCTTTTCACTTCGCTTTATCTGTCTCATTAAAGGCAATCTGTCTCATCTCCACTGACTCCGACACCAGTCTCTAGCATGGTGGGTGCTTGTGTTCCCACCGTTGGGTTGAGCACTGTCAGCAGTGACAGCCCATGTGCACGGGTGCCACTCTGTCGTTTAGTAGTGCTGATCATGAAGCAAAGGCACCTTCCATCCCACACGTGCAGCCATTGTGGGGTTATTGAGGTACGTCCAGTCCCGGCCTGCACCCCAGAACTACCCCCTGACAGATATTATGGCTTCAGCATCACACGTCCTCTAGACAGAGGTTCTTTGCTTGCTTGGCTGCAGTGTGGTGCAGTCCACCACATCACCTTCCCTGGATGAGGTATATAAACCTGGGCCATTCCTATGCCACAAACCCAGTTCCTTCACTTGAGCTGGTCTGTAACACAGGGACAAGTTTGACATCTTTCTCACTGGTGTTTATTTGAGGCAAGAACGAAGCATCTTTAGTTCTTCCCTGTGTTTTTCTATCCCTTTTTGCTGCGTTTCCCTGGTACCTCTCAGGGACCTGCCCCAGCACTGGGGCTCCAGCCCAGTGTCTGTTGGTGCATGTACCCCAGCAGTGATACACCAACCTTCAAAGAACATGGCAGCCCATAATGACAGCATTTTGTGACTCTCTATTAAAAACACAGCCTTAACCCACCTCCCTGAAAAGCGAGATGCCATAAAAGAGTTGTGGGGTGACAAGTCCAGGAGACAGATACCAGGCAAAGGGAGAGGAGCTGCTGCTTGTCCAACCTCTTCCCAACCTCTTCTCCAGCTCCTTTTTGTTGCTTATGAGCTGCTTATTTCTCCCCTTGCCCACATGGCAAAACCTGAAGAATAAAAGGTGCAGAGTAGCTGGGATTTTGAATTCTGTGATTAAGGATGGAGGCAATTCCTCCCCTCCCTGGGCTGATAGAGCAGGCAGCGGATGAGGATGCTGGCAGCAGCTGCGATAGGCGCCTCTGCCGTCACCAAGCAGGGAGATTATTCTCTGGATCTCCTGGGCTGTTTATCAGGAGCACTCACGGCTGCAGCTCTAAACCAGCTTAAACACCAACATTAAAAAATAATTAAAAAAAGAGAGAGTAATCTTTTCTGTAACCTCAGGAGGAGAGGGCTTGGGGAAGGGGAGCTGAAACCACCCGGGAGGCGAGTCAGGGTCTTAGTAAAGGAGCCATAGGCACAAGGCAAAACAGGCTCCACAGCCACCACTGCAGGGACCAACATCCCCAGGCAGAGGGATGGAGCAGCAAAACCCACTGGCAGGGGACCAAGGGACCTGCCAGCCTCAGCCCAGGGGCACATCACTGGGAAGCCAGGACAGAGTGAGCAGTGCCTGGGCTGGCGCATCGCCTTGCTGCTGCCTTCAGCATCATGGGGTGGGAGCCATTGGGAGCAGCAGCTTCGCACCGCAGGCAGGCTCTGGTACCCAAGCAGCAGAGCGATGCTCCCACCCCACGCATGGCCAAGGAGGGAGCAGCACATGTTGGGGATAATAAATTACATGAGAGTCCGGATGTAGGGACTGCCTGGGAAGAAAAGGCACAAGGTCTGATTTCCTTGGGCATCCAGAGCCTTTGAAGATCAGAAAGCACCTAAGTGCAAGGCAGGCTTTCAAGCTGCCAGTGCGGGTTAGTGGTGGGCCAGGGACTCCCCAGGGAGCAAGAGCTGCAGGATGTTGGCTGCTGGGCTGGATCCTGCCGCCTGGCCTATAGGAAGGTAAAAGGGAACAGCTCTATCAATACCACATCAACATGCTCCTCAATGGGTCCTTAGCACATGGGTGTTAACTGGGGAGCACCAAGCTGCTCATCCTGGCATGTCCCCCTCCTTGACATCCCCGCTGTGCTGGGGATGGTCCAATCCCCTAGTACCAGGGGTACAATGCCCAGGAGTGCCCTCTTTGTGCAGAGGGATGCCTTCTCCCCATCAGAGACCAAGCTGGATCCTCCAACCCTCCCACTGCCCTGAAATTCAGGACAAGCAAGACCCTTTCTGGCAGGCAGGAACAGCCCAGTCACTTGCATGAAAGGTTAAGACCACTTTCCAATTAGAGAGGCAGGAGCCATCGCAATAAAGCTCTTCTGAGGGGATATTAATCAGGGCATCTTCCTCTCACGGAAATGCAAATCAGCACAATGGGAATGGGAATGATTAGAGCCAGGGAATAATGCAAGCATTCGGATCACGGCTCCACAAGGGTGCAGGAGAGATGCCCCAGGCTCCCATACCAGCCCTGGGACCCAGCTGGAGACATGGGGGAGCCACAGGCTCCACCTGGGAACATTCAGCACTGGGTTTTCAGGTCAACACTGGCACCAAGACCATGGGACTACCATCACTAACAGCAAACCAGCCCCCAGCTCTCGGGCTGGCTGCAGGGGTTTAGTCCATCCTCACCCAGGAGGGAGGTTGAAGGAGATGTGGGCACTGCAGACACGTGGGTCAGAGACCTGGCTGGAGAGATGGAGAAGACAGCGAGGAGGGCAGGAACATGGGATAAAGGATGTAGAAGGGAAGGAGAGGGGATGAAGCAGTGCAGAAGGGGGCCAGGGCATGGGTCAAGGTGGTGGGGTGCATGGAGCATCTCCCTGTCCTGCCCAGGGAAGTGCCGCACCGAGTCCGGCTCTGCTCCTCGCTGCAGGAGGCATTAGATCCAGCTGAGCTGCTCCAACGCAGCGTGCATGTAAATCAGCTGGACAGGCAGAGGAGAAAAACAAGGGGGATGAGATAAGAGGATAGAGAGAGGCGAGGGGAGGAGGAGGAAGGAGAAAAGGGAGGGGAAGGAGAGGAGCAGGTGTGGAGAGAAAGAGAAGCAAAGAGAGGGCAAAGGGAGAAAGGGAGAGGGAAGAGGAGGAGGGATGGGGAAGCAGAGAGCAGCAGGAGGGCAGCAGTCTGGGCTGGGGGTGGTCAGTGCACCACGGTCCAGCTCCCACTGCCCCAGGCAAGGAGCACGGAGTGAATGGGGTGGAGGTGCCAGACCACAACGCAACCTGGACCAGGATAACCTTGGGCTTGAGCACCCTTCTCCTGCCCCTCGGCTTCCCAAGACCCTGCTGTGGTCTTGGATAAACCAAGAACAGAGCTGATTTTCCAGCCATGAGGAGGATGTCTAATGGCCATGCAAGTAGCCAGGCTGCCGTCCTGTAATCTCTCACCTGCAAACGCGATCCCCTCAAACCACCAGATGTACATTTATGATGGAAGATTTGGCAGGGACCAACCTGGAGGGGTCTGCATCTGCGGGATGAAATGACACGAACACACCACTCCTCTAAGTCAGGAACATCTTGCTAAAGCACATCAAGTGATTCCTGATAAAGAACAACTGAGCCCTGGTCCTTTCAGCCAGGGAACACAAAGGCTGAATATTGGTATTAAAGCCCAAGGCTGAGGATCAGCAGCTTCATGAGAAGTTCTTGTGACTGGGCAGGAAACGGGGATCTGACATCAACACGCGCTAAGCAACCGATGCTGATGCAAATACCATCTGCTGTAATCATGACATCACCTTTAATTACATAAGGAATGAGAATGTCACCACATGCAGAGTCCTGATGTCACCAGCAGAGCTGGGAAAAGGGCTGAAGTAGGATCATCAAAACAATTAGTCCACAGAAGGAAGATCCCAGCTTGGAAAAACAACAGCTAAAGAGGCACATTGGAGGCCTCGAGAAGGTGAGCAGAGATTGACTGCTCACTGCATCTCCCAATAAAGGAATGAGGAGATATCCAATAACATGAAGAGGCAGCAGGTTCAAAAGAAACAAGAGGAGATGGTTCCTCACGTGGTGTGGGGTTCAGGAGTGGAAGTCCTTGCCACAGCTCTCTGGGGATGATCACAGCTTACGTGTTTACAGAAATCAACCAGACCAATTCATGGGAAAGCCATTGAGGGGTATTAAAGACAAAATGCTGCTTGCTTAGGGAGTCCTGAGCTGCCTTGTGCTTGGGGCTGGGGGATGCTCCAGAGATGCATCAAGAGCTGATCAGCAGGGGAGCAGGCAGGGGACAGTCTGCACAGGTCCTTACACTGCACTGGAGCCGGCAGAGGACATCTCCAAGCCAGCACACTGGTGTCAATACAGTCTGCATCACCCAAAGTTCCAGCAGCCGAGTGCATTTACAGCCCAGCCTTGGGTGGTGCTGGACACAAAGTCCATGAGAGCAGGACCACTGAGTGCCACTATTAACACAACACAGAGCCACCCCTAACCTCACCCAGCCCAGCACTGGGTCACCTCCCCATCACTTTGCCAAACGCTGTTTTCCAGCACCCCACCGGAAGCCTGGCTGGACGCAGGGCTCCATCCCTCAGGATCCTGGCCACGCACTTCCCCATGCACAGCATCCCTTCCACGCACGCAGAGTCCATGCACGTAGCAATCCCAATTAAACCAGGCTCCATGGCAGAGGGGCCTGGCAGCGCTGCATTTATCAGCCTGCCTGGAAGGGGCTTGTGCAAGCTGTCCCCCCGGCTGACGGATTAGACAGCAGACAATTAGGTTTCAGACACACACACGCAGGCACACAAATCCTTTCTCTCCATCCATCCATCCATCTGCAGGGCCGAGGTGGCCGAGCCCAGCTGCGCGCCCGGCCCGTGCTGCTGGAGCTGCGTGCGGCTGAATAAGAACGAGCCCCCGCGCCTGGGCTTTGCTCACACGATGAGCCCGAGGTCCCCAAAGAGATGACACAATTGCAATGGAAATCATTAACCCTCGGCAGGCCGGTTTCGCCTCCTCCTCCCTGCTCCGCAGCTCCCACTCTTTGGGATTCAAGGACAAAGGCGGAGCAAGGCAGAGCTCAGCCAACATCGCAGGGAATGAGCAACCTCCTGTGTTTGTGCTCCGAGGTGAGCTGGGCTGGTCTAGAGCGTGGATTGTACCAGATACACCCCCTTGCTGCTGAGAGATTCCCAGCTCCTGGAAACAGGGACAGCATCTCAACATGAGCATCACTTCTGTGACATCCCACCAAAAGCATCCCCAAGACCAGAGTCACGATTGCTATATGCAGATCCTAGGTGCAACACAAGGCAGTGTTACTCCTTCAGGTTGTTCCTTCAAGGACTGTTGGGAACAATAATTCAGGATTTCAAAATGAGTTGAAATATGAAATAGCAAAGATAGCAATGGAACAAGCTGGGGTGGCTCCACTCTGGGAGAGGATTTCTGATGGACTCAATAGGACAATGGATAAAGGGAAATCAGTAGGTATAATGTACTGGGATTGTCCTAAAGGCTTTGAATAAAATCCGCAGGAGATGCTCTTAAGGAGCCCAAGAGCTGGGCAAGATGTAAAGCATTGATGGGGAGGAGAAAAGAGTAAAGTGGCACAAATCAGTGCGGGATGATTAATACCCTGCTGGGAAGGATTGTGGGGAAGTGTGTGGCCAGGATCCTGAGGGATGGATTAATGCTGGTTTGGAAAGCCAGAGCATGGCCATGCTCCAAGCCCAGCTCCCACTGGGATCAGAAGTGAGGAACCAGGACCCCCAGAAAGGCAACACTGCAGATGCTTGGGGCACACCAAACCTTCACCATCAGCCCCCAAGGATCCCTCCCTGCTCCTTCCTTGCTTCCCACAGTCTGTCTCAAGCTGTTTGTCCTCCCATGTGGGCAGGGGTACAGGGCTGGGAGCATCCCCCCACACCTACTTGAGGGCAGATAAGCTGAACATGACACCAAAAAGGACCATGTCAACCCTCAGCCTTGCTCCTCACACTCACAGCCCTTGATCTCCCCGTGTCCTTTCAAGATGCCTTTCAACCGTCTATCTCCCATCCCGCATTAGGAGAGGGACACAGCAGGGGAGGGAGGATCCTCCGGAAGCACCACTCTCAGCTGTGCAAAGAGCTTCTAAAAACAGCACCATGCTTTAGTTTTCCTTGAGGACATTTTGGAAGAAAGGCAATGCAGAGGGGAAGAGCCCATCCTGGTGCCTGGCACCCACCTCACCCAGAGGGGATGCAGCCAGCTCCAAGACAAGTGATGCCCAGGTAGAGATGACCACAAACCCATCCCGCAAACGAAGTCCAGCAATTTTTGGAGGTTCATTTTCATAACATACAGACATAAGCCCTAATGTTATAAGATGCATCATCCACTGAAAGTAGAAGAAGCTTTCCAGATGCACTGGGGAGCATCTAGATGTTTGCCAAGGAAGACTGCTCCTCTCCCAAAGCTCTGATGATTATTAGTAATAGCTCAATAGTGGAGACATGAGGATGGACAGAGCACATTATACAGGAACCTAGGACTGAATGGAAGCCGCTGTGTCATCACCCCTGAGCAGCTGGGTCTGCCCCACAGAACCATCTCCAGACCCATCAGCTCTTTTACCTGCTCCAGGGGCTGGCCCAGAGCCTCATCCTTCTCTTCACCAGAAACCAGCTCCTCAGTGTTCAGCCTAGACTTATTTGTTTAAGTTCCTGGTCATTTGGTCACCAGCCAGCAATATCCATCAGTGAAAGAGCTCCTCTCCCGCCCTGCTGCTCCGTGTCCCCTCGTCTCCCAGCCCTGCAAAGCTGAGTGTGCAGAGTCTCGGGAGATGGGCCGTTTACCACTTCTCCTTGGGGACATCACCATCATTTCATGTATCAATCCATAAATCACCCCTCCGGGTTTATCAAGGACCTGTGTTTCCCTCTGCAGCACTAAGCAGGGTAGGGGGGAGAATTTTTCCAGCGACTACACTGTGTTTTCCTCTCCTCCTTTCATCCCATTACCCACAGCTATATCCCTTAGACCACTCTAAAAGATTACTGAGCCGGGTGGCTATGACCTTCAGATGTTTGTCCATCCCTGGTTTAAGTGAACTCTGAGCCAAGCAATGCTTAATATTTAGACTGCAGAGAAATGCTCTTGTCCAAAACACCTCCAGGCTGTGGTGGGGAAGTCGATAGAAAGGGCTGATCCTGCACCATTTGCCACAGCTCTGAGGCAGTTTTTCAATCCCAGCAGCTTTCTGCTTCCTCAATGTGATGTTTTCCCATTAAAACCCCCCAGTGCCTGGAAACCTCCCTGTGCGTGCTTCCCTCCTGTCCTTTTCTTGGGGAGAAGGGAGTGAAGGGACAGTTTAAATGGAGCGGTTCATGCAGAGGTGTGAGATCTCCAGATAAAGGTATCCAGGCACCTCCTTTGGGAGGGAGAGCTTTGAAAAAAGCCCTTGGGAATTACAGGGAAGGGAGGAACAGCTCTAGCTGCTTGTGAGGAGCCAGCATCCAGCTGAAGAGTTAGTGGGACCCAGTGGCTTCCCTGTGTGCCAGGAGCATCACCGCGGATGCCGGTTCCCTCCCAGGGAGGAGAGCCTGGGCAAGAGGAGGGTCAGGACCACAGTAAGGGATACTGAGACTGGCCATGGGAATGGAGGTTTACTGCTCTGAGCCCTATTAGCTGGGCCATCTGGATACCAAGCAGCAGCACGGGTTGTTAGAGACCACAGCCTGATGTGTCCCACAGGCACAAAGGCAGGGAGAAGTGGGAGATGCTGTGATAGCTTTTTCCCATGCGGGAAGAAGTAGGGAGCTCTGGGATGTTTTCTGCTGGAGGAAAACCCCGGGGGGGGGGGGAAGGAGAAAGGGAAATGCTTAGATATTGCACAGGCACACACAGATACCAACACAAACACGCTGGTGTGCACGGTGTGCATCTGAGCTCACAACTCCATGCATGGGAGCTCACACCCGGCACAGTGCTGGTGTCCACTACAGAGGCAGGAAAGGGGAGAGGGAATGGAGGAGGAAGCAGGATGAGCTCCCCATCCACAGCACCACCAGCTTCAGGCATTCACCTGTCATTATCAAGGCCTAAACAGGATTATGAGAAGGGTCTAAGAGAGCTTGTGTCTCAAGAGTGTTCACTTGAGGTGGCTCTGATGCATCTTCTGCTTTTTGATGCTTTGAGAGGTCACGTTTTCCTGTATTGCTTTCTGCTGTGGCCCCAAGATTTGGAAGCACTAACACAAGGACACGCTCTCCTTGTAGCCAGCCTAGGTTTCTGTTCCTTTGCAGAGAGCTTGGGTTCAACGTTTAGTCCCAACATAAACCCCGCAGGAGGCCCCAGTCTGACTCATGGAGGGGAAATGACTCGCTGTGGTTACGAAGCATCACTTTCCCAAAGAGGAAAACAATCCAGCACGTGGACCAAAACCTCTTTGCTTCCTTAACACTGGGCTGCACCTTTCAGGAGACAACAGATGACCCAGCCCAAGCCACATGTGGTCTGGGAAACAAAACCTGGCTGGATTGTGCTAAGGAGTATTTCCACTGTGCCAGCCCCTGGGATCTCCAGGTACCATCCCAGATCCTCCACCATCCACATGACTAAACCTGGACCCATTTCAGTCCTCTGCTGGCAATGGAGCTGCCTCCAAACCTTCAGCCCCAAAGGAAACAGACCTGGCCACATGCAGCCCTAGAGGAGAGCATCCTTGCTGCATTCCTTTCAGTCCTCCACCCCAATAGCACAGCGAAATAACTCCCTGGTCACAATGGCTCTCTGGAGAGGGGCGATTCTGGCTTGAGAAAATCAAATAGCATGAGGGGAGAAAAGCAGAGAGAGAAAGGAAGGACAGGAGCAGGGCTGGGATGCAGGGGCTGCAGGTCTCAGCCCGGCATCGGGCTATTTTCTGCCTTTTCCTCTTCCTCACCGCCGCGTCGCCATGGCAACCCCATCAGCTGAGCGGCTCCGCTCCCGGCTCCGCTTCCCGCTCCATGGGGATTTTTGGGGTTGTTTTTTTCCCCATCCCTTCTTCTCACCCTGGTTTCCTGCTCAGGCCCCATCCCAGGGAGGCTCCCAGCCATTGCCGACCAGGGATTCTAGGGGTGCTCATAAGGTGCTTGTGCAGCACAAGCAGAGAGCACTGGCAGGACCCCCTGAGCAGCTCCCATGGAGGGGTGATGGCAGCTGGCCTTGGAAGCAGAGCCCTGCATGCCTCTCACATTCCCTGTCTTTCCCTAGGAAAGGTTCTTCCTCTCAATACCTTAAGCCCTGATGCTCCAAACACCTCCCATTGCAAAGGGCAGGCGTTGAGCCACGCCACTGGAGCAGTGCTGCCCTGGGATGCAGGCATCACACAGAGAATCCCAGGAGAAGCCTTCTGCAGGTGATAGACTGTGCTGGGGTTAAACACTGGCTGGGTGTAACTCCTCCTGCCACCAGCGTTTGTCAGCCTCCAGAGGTCCCTTCCAGCCCCTTGTTCCAGGGCCCAAGGTAGGTAAACCTGTCATCAAAAAGCTAGCTGAGACAGAATGATGGGGACCTCAGTGGCTTTAGAATGAAACAGAGAGAGAGAAACATATCAAGGCGAGAATGGTGATGGAGGAGCTGGAAGAAGGAGTGGGAGAAAGGAAAAACCCAGCCTTTCCTGCCTTCAGTTCAGACAACGTGTCCCTGTGTGACAAAAGAGCCCTCTGAAAGGGAAGAGGGGTTTGGAGAGCATCCCTTGGCATTAGATACCTACTGCCACTTAACAACACTGCTCTCCTCTTGCCCTTTGAAAACCTCAACCTTAAATACAAAGCAAAGTCTCTATCCTCTTGAAATCCTGACCTTGAGGAGCCCAGATCCATCTCCAAAGTACGATCTCCTCTTCCTTGCCTGGAGTTTGGCCCTGCCCAGCACCGGGCTGGCACATCCCCAGAGCGCCATGAGCTCATCCTGCCTGCTCAGCTCCTCGCCAGGACATCAGAGTCCCTTTGGGGTGTTTTGCATTGGGTTTGGTGCCTTCAGAATAGCTGTGGTTGGAAATCGGAGGCTCTGTTAATCTGACCCTGTCATACATATCAGATGTGCAGCAGAAACAGCCCTCCAGAAAGCGTTACCACGACATTTGGAAAGGGGTTTTTTTCCTCCCCCCCCCCCCTTCTCTCTTTTATAGCAGACATCTGCAGCAGGAGAAGGATGAGGAGAAAGGAATGAGAAGAAACAGCAAATTCTTCCACCAGCCAAATCCCACTGACACAAAGCCCCCCCCCCCATCATCCCCAAATCCCAACTTGTTCAGGGTCAGAATGCTGCTGGAGAGGCTCTGGATGGCTCGGCACAGCCCCTGGCACCGTTATCCCCGCACACATCCATGCCAGGCTCCAGGTTTCTTCAGATGCAGAATCACGCTGACTGAACTGAAGGTGCAATTTTGCAGCCGCTTGCTGGGGAAGCTGAGGGGTTTTTTCCATGTGGTTTAAGTCAATTAGGAGCAGGTTGAAGCTGAAGTGAATTAAGGCATTCAACCCCAAATAGGAGCGAGTGAATGCCTGGAGGAAAGGGGAGGGGAAGGCAGCTCTGCACCACTTTTAGCTAATCCAGTGCAACTTAACCAATATAAACCCGAGAACACACGAGGCAGCATCTTTCCTTCCTCCCTCCTCCCTGTTCTCACTTCTTCTCCCCCCTCCTTCCTTCCCTCATCCTTCCCCCATCCCCTCTGAAGACTTTTTCTCCTGCTGTTCCTCTCTTCCCCACTTTCTCAGCCCCCCTCTCCCAGTGCTCACATGCACAGCGGGGCCGGGAAGCAGTTGGAGATCAAACTCCTGGCAGCACTGAAGCATCGGCCATGCTGAGAGCCCAAAACAGCTCTGAAGCAAGGAGGAAAAGCAGTGGGATAAGTGAAAACCAGGAGGGTTTGGGTGCAAGCAGAGGAACCACTCGCTGCATGGGAAAGATAGAAGGTGGCAGAGGAGGGAGTCTGCTTTATAGCACTAAGGAGTCACTGGGGTTTGTCCCCACACAGACCTGCCTGTATCCATCCCCTGCCTGGGTGTGGGACAGGGAAAGCCATGTGCCCAAGTGACTGGGCTGATGGCACGGGAGCAGCTCTGCTATCAAGGAGGAAAGTGCTGTGTGGCAGCAGGCGTCCTTCATGGCCCCCCTTGCTTCTCTGTTGTCTTCCACAGGGACATCAGACAGCGCTTTAGAACCCAGTTTTTAGAGTGTTTGGAAGCCTGTAAGGACTACTGATAACATGGGTTAACACAGGGTGGTTTTCGAGTTTAAAAGCTCCTGCAGTACCACCTTTCTCTGGCCCCCCTCAAAGTCCTTAATCTCCCAGATTAACATCCAGAAATAAACCCAGCAGTGTTTGACTTCTAGACCTCATCTGGCTACTGAGGTGCCAGAGCCCCTGGAAGAAGGATGGCTTCTGGCCTCACACCTCAGTGGTGGAGGGAGCCCCTGCACACACCAGGATCCAGCTCTAGCTGCCGTTACCAGCTTCCCTTCAGCAAGGACAAGGGCACAGAGAGGATTAAGCAGCTCCAAGCCTGGGCTGGGGGACTGTACAGGTTTTCTTTGCTGGTGCAGGCCATCTGCATCCATCCCCTAGGGCCCTCAGTGGTGTTTCCCCAGGCAGGGGAGGAGGAAGAGGATGAGCCCAACCCCATGGAGCTGCTCAGGGGATGCCAAGGCTCAGTGCAAAGGTACCGGCCATGCTCTGGCTGCCATCAAGGACTCGCACATCACACAAACACCCTGCCCAGAGAAAACGCTGCTGAGAGAACCCCCCAGCACCCTGCCCTGTGCCACAACCTGAGCTGCAAAACCCTCATCCCTGGGTGCTCCCTGGAAAAGGGCAAAGACTCCACATAGATCCAGTGATCCCTGCTGCAGGTTGAGCTGGGAACACCATGCAGTTGGTCTCAGGTTCACTGTATTGGCTGCTGCCAGCAAAGAAAAGGAGGAATTAGGGGGGGAGAACAGAGCAGGCGCAGTGTGGGGTCAGTTAGGAAAGCCAAACTTTGGGATGTGCCTCCATGTGTCACCAATGCAAATGGAACAGGAGGACCCAGGAACACATCCTGGGCTCCCCATTGGGTTTATGCCCAGGTAAGTGGGTGACAAGGCTGGGTCCGGGCACTCGTGGCCTTTTAGTCCCCACCAGCACCAACTCGGATGAAGATGCGGGAGCTGCCACACACCAGTGCTGTGCTTTAAATGGTGCAGCTCCAGAAAGGGAAGTGGTGTGGGCAGGCTTACATAAAGGAGCTTGTGACCCATCACAAACATCTCTCCCCTCTCTGCTACCCTCCAGCTGCCTCAGCATCCAAGCACACCCATCTCATCCTGGGGACACACAGCCCTCATCCACCTTGGGACCACGGCAGTGCTGAGGCACTAAATGCCAAATCATTACCTTTTACCTAAAAACAGGCGTTTTTCAATGCTCTCTGATTAAACATGCCAAAGAAGCCCTTCCCATGAAGGAAAAGGAGGACCCAGACCTCCCTGTGTGGGGTCTGTGCTCCCTTTCAGGACACATCAGGGCTGGCACAGACATCCCAAGACCTGGTGCAGGATTTCAGGAAGCTCCAGCTGAAAGGACATGAAGCAGGCATGTGCTAAGGGATAGAGAGGAAGGCTGGACATATGGGACAGGAAGCCCGATCCCATTCCTGGCTCTGTCCCTCACTTCCCCCATGACCTTGGACAAATTCCAGGGGCACCAGGTTTTCATGCAACTTCTCCTCCTGTTTAAGCCCAGATTTACCCAAGCAGAACAGGTTGCTGAGCAGGCTGGAAAGCCAAAGCCTCGTCAGCACCTTGGGTCCTCCTTTTGAAGGGCATCACCACGGCTGCCTTTCTGCTACCCCATTGCTCAGAGGTACTGGGGTGGGCAGGAGATGCTTCACATGCATGCAGCTCTCTGGGAGGGAGAGGGAAGTCCTTCAGCTCCAGAATGGGTTCAGGGGAGTCATCCAGTAAGAGCAGCAATAAAGCAAACCCTCCTTAGGAGCCAAACCAAAGCACAGGGTGTTTGCACAGAGCAAGGGTGGATTCACAAGTGCTGTTCTCTCAAGGGAGGCCAGGCACAGCTAAAACCTTCTTGTGTTGAAACCCAGCAGGGTTTGCAAGGGACTGATTTCTCCCCAGTGTTTTGGGGTACCTGGAGCCCAAAGCTGCCCCAAGAGGGACAACACCTGTGCTATAAACCACTGCTGCAGATGATGCAGAAGGAGTTTGGAACAAGCAGCAGTGAGAGCACCAGAATTGCCAAGCCCTGACATCCTGGACCCTGCTGGCCTTGGCTCCTTGTTTTACTGTCCCCAATAGCTGTGTAGCTGTCAGCCAGCACAGCTTTTGGGAAACCCTTTGGGGCAGGACAGCAGGGGCGAGTCAGCACCTCATTGTGACATTAGCTCTGATGGCAGCAGCAAGGAGGAATGGAAAAACACAGAGAGGAGGAGGATAAAGCTCCATTGTAAAGGGGCTCAGACCACACTTTGAACCCCATTTCCCACCTTTGGTCCCTTGCCTTGCCGGCTGCACGATGCCTCCATAGGGAGAGCATGGATGCGAGCTGCTAACTTAGAGGAAAGAGAAAGAGAGAAAAAAGCAGAGAGGGAGCAAGCGAGTGTCTGCCTACAGCCCTAAGGGCTGTCACAACAGATAAAACCTCAGCCAGGCTTCGCAGTTTGAGCTCCTGCACGCTAATGCACAGCAGAGCTAAAAATACCGACGTGTGGAAAAGCAGAGGCTGCTGCTGCTGCTGCCTTTGAGCTGATGGCAGGAGCCAGCTTCTCGGCCAGCCGGGAGCACGGCCACAGGGAGGGAATTGCAGCACTGGAAAGAGGCAGGGGCACCGTGGGGGTCCCCCAGCATCACCCGGTGCCAGCTCTATCTGTGCCGTCCCGCACAAAGGGCTGGAGCGGGTTTGGGCTGATGTGAAGCGCAGTATCTGGGCCACCTTCTGCTCTGCAGGGATGGCAGCAATGGGATGATGGAGCCTTGGGGAGAGGGGCGGACACATGGAGGAAGGGGAGGATGGAGCCTGCACTGGGCGGGAGGATGCACAAGGCTTCATGAGATGGCAAAAAGGGAGGACAGATCCAATGCTCCGGCCTCGGGGCTGCGAGACAAGCAGCCCAGTGCTAATCCTCTCGTGCAAAATGGGAACAAGCTCATGGCCACGCTACCTCCTGGTTTACCCAGCCATCTTCTCCCTAGCAATCCTTAGCCTATCTGAGGCCCAGGAATAGGAACACACTTAAGCATGCACTTAAAATCTGTTTTCTTCAATGGAGCTGAAGGACGTGCTCAAGGATTAGCACACGATGAGCTGCTTTCAGCAAAGGTCAGTTCTCTGATCCAGGGGCTCACTCAGGACTCCCTTCTCCCAAATCCAGGCAGGGCATCAGGGTGCCCTTGAGCTGTTCCATCCCCTCCTGCAGATCCAGCCAACACTGCCTGCTCCCGAGGACAACCATCCTCAAGCCACTGACTAACATCAGGCATCGAGCAGCATCCTGCTTCCTGCAGCAGGTTTGTGTTGTGCCCATCAGTGAGTGGAGCCTGCACACAGCCCCAGCTCTGCAGCCCAGCAAGGTCCCGGTCTCAGTTTGGAAGCCATCAGGATGCGGAGCACTGGGATGGTCACCCTCAGTTCTCAGCTGCATCTCATGCTCCTGGCTCTGTCCCACAAATGAGACAGACACAACTATTTCGGGGTGATTTCACCCCAAGATGTGGAGCCCAAACTCAACCTCAGGGCACCAGATTGGAGTCTCCAGAGCCCCAAAGTCCTGGCTGATAGAGCCTGCTCTGCATTCCAACACGTCCCAGGGATCAAATCCCCCCCAAACCCTTGATCAGCACCCCCAGCACTGCACCTCCCACACCAGCACTGACCCACCAGGGTTCACAGCCCGGTCACCCCATGCATCACCCAGTCCCTTTCCTGCTCTCAATCACTCAAGACACCAGCGCCAAGTCCCCATGGATCTGTTTCAAGTTGCATTATCAGCACATTTGGCATTTCCATCATGCTTAGGATGCAGTCCCCCTACAAAAGGCCAATGTATTGTGAAAGCAAACCCCTGCCTTAGAGCCTGCCCTTCACAGCAGGCAGCAGTGGTGCCAACACAGCCTTTGGGCAGGGAGGAGGGTCCTGCTGAACCCAATGGCATGGACCACACAGCCAGGGAAGGAACAACAGCCCCAGCTCCACGGATAACCCACATTTCCCAGCACCTGCACTGGTTGTTTGCACTGCACCAGCACAAGGCACAGGAGCAGATCGGTTCCTGAATGATAACTATAACTTAGAATATTAATTGATGTTTCTATGGTGTGTCAAGGAATTAAAAGGAAGGGGAGGGTGAAGGAAGGGGCACATCAAAAATTGAAGTGGTACCTAAGGCCGGAGGATGAACACCAGGTTTTAATAGTAATTAAGACATCAGAATTGATGAGTTAGGCAAAGATGGTCCCCTCAGGCACTAACTGCAGCTGGGTCTATCTGCAGCCACTTGCACAGGATGGGGCAGGAAAACTCCCTTTCTGATCCCAGCACAAGCTGAGCATCAGATGCTCCTCTCTGTTGTGTTTTACAGCATGACAAGCACCCAAAACATCAAATTTCAGGGGGTTTAACCCATTTCCAAACCAAGCAGACACCAACCAGCCCAGCCCCACACTTGCAGCATTTCAAGGGCTCTTCCAGCCCTCTTGTTTGGCTGCCTAAAACACATTCATATTCTATCTACACTAGATACAGAAACCTTACTCATCACCATCCAGCTGTAACCCAGTTGCTGGCAAGTATCACAGCACCATCACAAGGTGCTGCAAAGCCTTTTGACTTCCACAAGACCCCTCATCCCAGAGCCATGAAGTTATGGAAGAAAACACAGGCAAAACACAACCCTCTTCTTTCATTAAACAGGAAAATTCACAGCCCTCATGGTTAGAGGCAAAGAGCTGGAAATAGGAGGTTTGAAATGCAGCTCCTGGCCACAGAAGCTGGGAAGGACACGGAAATTGAGATTCTTCACACAGGGTTTTACAGCAGACTTTTGATCTGGGGGCAGCAACTGGCATTACAATCACTCTTACTTGCTTACAGCTGAGCATGCAAAGAAGATAGTTCCACCACAGCAGCATTCACAACCAGGAGCTCCTTTCCAGACTGAATCAGCTCCAGCAAAAGGCTGGCTGTCCATGGAAAAACCAATGCAGGTGCTGATCCCATCCAACAACCAACCGTGCTCCCACTAACAAGGAGCCCCATGGCCCAGAGACATCAGACACTGAGCAGCCCCCTTGACCAAGCAAAAATCCCTCTGCAGCCCTCCCCAAGGCTCCCAAAGCCCCAGCTCCTCACCTCCTCAGCTCAGAAGACCACCAGCGATCACCAACCCCTGTGCCAAACCACCAAATAGCTTCATCATCAAGCTTTTATCTGAAACCCCTCTCGAGGCGGTGCTGCACCAGCTGCAGGCACTCAGGATGGTCTCACACCATTAGCGCCCTTGAGGATGGAAACACACACCTGGAGACTCAGAGCTGCCCGTGGCCTGAAGGGGTTTCTGAGAGCAGACTGGTGGCCCCATGAGAGTGTGTTCCTTACCTGATGCTTTCATTTGCATGGCAAGATCTGTGAGACAAGGAGCATCTTATGCATCGGTCCAGCTGCCTGCAGCCAAAAGTGCAACTGGGTGAGTTTCTAATAAATGCTTTCAGACTCATCACCATCAACATGTCCCTATTGGTCTTCCCAATGGAGTTTCCAAGCAAAAGAGAGGCTTTGGACTTTTACAATGTTGTCACCATCAGGGTCACATCCACCACAGCACTCCCTTTGCCTGGCTTTGGGACAGGTCAGTCCACCCCATCTGCTCCTCTGGGGGTCAGTGCAGCCCTCTCTGCCTTTGTGCCCCATCTTCAGCCTCTTGAGACCTGGAAAAGCCAGAGCTGTGGGTGAAAATCCATTTAGAACCCTTCCAAAGCTGTCTTGGTCCAAACTCCTAAAGATGCTGCTAGACCAGCACTGCCTGTTGGTGCCAGTGCCGGCTCCCCTCACACACTCCTGTTCCCAAACTCATCAGGCCTCATCACCAGCTCCGGTCTCTTGGAATCCTGCACACTAATAAAATCCCAACTAATTTACATCGGAGATGGGGAGTGAGTGGCAGCTGTTGCTATAGAAACCCTCTCCCAAGCCCTGGCTCCTGCCTGCAGCTCCGAGATGAGAGGCTGGAAGCCAGCTCGGACCCGATGGGCACTGGGACATCCCACGGTGCCCAGCCTCGGTGTCCTGTCCTCCTCCAGGCCCTGCCTGTTGCACCCTCAGTCACTGGAGAGTCTTTCCCTTCCCAACCTGCTCCTGGAGCCTTGGGAAAAAGGTTGGAAAGGCTGAGCTGAGGATTGCACCAGCAGAAGGAAAACTTGCCATGTGTCCAACGCTGCATGTGGTTTGGTTTGTTTTAAGTTGGACTGATGATTATTCAGTGCACGAGCTCTGGGGGTGTTAATGCTTTGGGCTGATAACAGCACCTTACATGAGACCTTCTCTCAGCACCAAGCAGGCTGAGTCTTGCTTTACTAAAGGAGCTCAGCTTACAGCATGAAACCTGGTCACCAGGGCTTCACCATTCCCTGCCAGCTTTGCTCGGCATGGGGACATCACATCTCCATGGTGAAGAATCCAGCTTCAGCAAAAAAGCAAGCAGAGGACGTGAATCAATATATCTGGTCCATGAGGCTGGATCCTGCTCTCAGCTGCACCTCTGTAAAGCTGCAAGGGATCAGCTCTGAACTGACACATCAGTGTGTGTGGAGGAGCAGCAAGCACACACGTATCGGATAGGTACTGGTGGGGTGAATGTGCTTCCTCCCCCATGGGCATATTCCTCAGGTCTTCTCAGGAGCAGGATCCAGCCCACAGCATGGCTACTCCTGGGCCTCCCCTTTTTCCCTTGGCCAAGCTGTTCATGATGTGTGAAGGTTGCCCAGTGGAGACATCTCCCTCATCTCCTACATATGTGCCATGCACCACATGGGTGCCACAAGTCCAGCACTGCGCATGGTGGAAGGCTCCCGACCCATCACCTTATCCATCCCCAGGGACGGACATCCCCGGCATACCTCAGGAGCTATTTATTGCTCCCTCCATCCCTCAGCTGCCTGCTCCATCACGTCACACAGGGAAAAACTGACTCAGGCCTCCCAGAGATAAGGCGACCACATCTGCAGCCCCGGGAATGCAAGCAGCATAGCGCCCAGCCGCCCCGGCCAGGGAAGGAGGGGGCAGAATTCCTCCTTGCTGACCCCCTGATGGACGGTTGCCATGGAAAGCCAGCAGCCAGCTGCCCCAGCTGGGGTCTGCTGGAGGATTTTCCCTGCTTGGCCTAAGGCGAGGGCAAGGGGAAGGGGGGGAAACGCCAGGGAAGAGCTTGCATCTGGCCCTCCCCTGCTAGCACGTGTGGAGCTCACCTCCCTCCTGGCTGGAGCATCCCGAGGTGGGTTGTGATCCAGCAGCGGGCTCAGACGCTGCTGGGCAGTGTTTGAAGCACAGATAATAAACCCCATAAACAGCTCTGTGTTGATGACAGAGCGAGCAGGGAAGGGACAGAGGGATGGTAACGTAGGACCAGGCTGCTGTCCTCTGCGATAGTGAGGGCTCTGGGGCACCCATCCAGCTCCTCTCCCCTTCAGCCTGTTTCCAATGCCTCATTTTTGCATGAAGAAATAGGACGCTCGTTTCTCTCCTGCAGGGAGAAACAATACCAGAGCTGAAACCATCCCCTCCCAGGCTGACATGTGCAGGAAGATGTGTACAACTTAGGGTGAAAAACCCCACCACGGGTGAAGGTTGCACCGAGCTGGGCACTGCACCAGGGCTTCTTGCCCCAGTGCATTGGGATGAGGTGGGAAAGGCCGGAGCCTTTAGCTGCATGCTCACACCAGGCACGTTGGGATGTGGTGCCAGCAGCAGGCACCCAGAGGAGCCGTTCCCCCTCCTGCTGCCTCGCCGGGAGCTGGCAGGAGGGGACAGACAGCTGCTGCTCCATAATCATCTCTCCACCAGTGACAACATGCTGGAGCTCAGTTCCAGGAGACACCTTGGGAAGAAGAATGCATTTACAACAGCCGGAGCACCGGGAAGAGCATCTCCTTCCAGTGAACCAAAGATGTGCAGCAAAACAAAACGTGGCTTCTTGTTAACTCTTGCCTGTACCCAAGCAAGCAGTGCAAGAGATGCTGGTCAAATCCTGCCCGTGCTCACAGGCCTGGAGCTTTGTTCATTGTCTCAGCAAAGACACGGTGGCTCTGAAGGTACATTAGTGATTGGAAGCTCTCCCTGAAGGAGGGATCATGCCAAGACTTACTTGCTTTGATACCTGCTGAGATCATGGTGTCAAGCGATCACCATGCACAATAGCCAGGATGGGGAATGAGGTGCAAACCCATTGGGTCCAGATCCCAGCCCTGCTCTGGCTTTGAAAAGCATCCCTGGCCCAGGAGGGGAAAGGGGAGCTGGAGAAGGGAAAAGGAGGGGGAACACCACCTTTTCATTGATCTGTCGATATGAAAAGGGTGTTTTCTGCTGGTTCCTGAGCTGGAGTTGCGAGCCTATTGAGTGCAAACCTCAGCTCTCCACTGCCCTGCTCTCAGCCGCTCCAGGCTGCTGTTCATTAGATGAGCATTAGCAGGAAGGCAGCTGGGAGGGATCTGGCTTTCTGCACCCTGTAGTCACCCACTCAACGTGCACCACTCAACCATACCCATCAGAGCATCCTCCAGCTGCCAGGCTGACCCAGCCAGGAACGGGCAGAGAGGCAGCAGGGAGCAGACCTGCCTGACCCTGAAGCCATTGGCACCCCAGTTGCCCCCAACAGAATTAACCCTTTCACTGTATTCCCACAAGCCCAGTGGAAGGGTTTACTCTTGCACCAGCCCCAGGTTCAGCTCAGTAACCACACAGCAGCCAAGGGGGCTGGAGCATGGAGCAGGCGTTTTTCCTGCCTGCATCCTATTTGGGAGAAATTACAACAAAGTCGTGAGGATTTGCAGCTCTTTTCACACTCCTTTTCCCAGATTAACACATGGATCCACTTTCTGTTCAGCAGCCTGGGAGCGTTATTGCTTTGTCTTTGTCACAACCTCACACTCCCGCATCCCAGAGCTTTCCAGCACCCCACCGATGGATTGGGGATATCAACAGGAGAGGAGGAGCTCACTTTAATTAGCATGCATTTCTTCATTGGGCTGCAAGCCCCCAGCAACTCACACGGGTTTTTTTTCCCCATCCTGCAGACCTGAGAGTGAGGAAGCAATGGGAAGACCAAGGGACATGACCAAGGGTGGTCAGCAAGAAGGTGGTGGAGCAACGGAGTCCTTCCTGTCCCCATGACCAGCACTGAACCCAGCAGTGACATTACAAAGCACTCTGTTTGCAAGGAATAACAGGAAGATCCAGTTGCATAAACCAGCCTCTCTCCCTTGCTATCAACGGAGCGACACAGATTCGAGGAAACTGGGTTAGATCCACATATATAATGGGATGCAACACTCACAGGTTAAGTAAGCAAAGTTCCCCTGACTGTCACTGGTACCAAATCCCACCAGGGGAAAGACCCTGCCCAGATGAGGCTTGCTGTCAAGCCTTTACCAGGGGCATGGGACAAGCTCTCATTACGTGCTGTAAAATAAACTTCCCAACAAAGCCAGGACGAGCTGTTTCAGCTGCTTTCAGCAGAGGACATTATCCGTGGAGCAGATAAATTCAGTTCAGCCTCACCTATGGCTCCCCAGCAGCGTCAGCACTCAGCTCGCTGCTATCAGCACATCTGCAATGCATCCATGCTGGTGTGGATGGGGAAAGCCAGAGCCTCTGCATTGTCCTTCTCCTGCAGCGCTCCGGTCTGGCTGGTCTGAACTGGCTGTGGTGGGAACAGGAACATGTTGCTCCAGTTTCTTACCCTGCCATCTCTTCCCATGTGTACTCCTCTCTTTCCATGTGTGCTCATTCCCAGGCCAGCGTGGAAACACAATGGGAATCTAATGGCTGCAAGCTGCCTTGTAACAGAGGCAACAACCGGCCACCGGGTCTTCTGCAGACTCTGGGGTGAAGGGCTGCAAACACAGGTGGAGGCAGCTGGGTGAAGGTGAGAGCCACAGCCAGGCTCTCCAGGGCCAGAAGGCAGGAGAAATGAGGGAGAAGAGCCTTGGCTTGCATGTCCCCCCACTCTCTGACTGCTCCTGCTCACTCCCAGGGGATGCTTTCATTCTACATCTGCTCAGAGAGACGTGTTAGCTGAGATGCACAATCCACCATGGGAGGCTGGGGCCAGCTCTGCGACCTCCACCCGGTCCAGCGAGCTCTAACTTGCCCTGTGTTGTGCACCTCCAGGTCTGAAACCCCTCCACGTAGCTCAGGAAACAGACTGACCAACGTCAGTGGGAAATAGGAGGGATTTGGTCAGCAGAGATGGGCAACAGCAAACCTATGAGCTCCGTGGTACGCTGGGGTGCTCAGTGTTGGCTCTGGGGCTGTGCTGGTGGGGAAGGGAACCTGGGGGCTCTCTCCTTCAGGCAAATCCAAAGGATAATTTTTCCCTGCTGTGCCATCAGACCCAGCACATCAGCCCCCAAACACCACACTGAATCCCAGCGCTGCACCCAGCAGCACTGTACAGCAGCGAGCACATCCCATCGAGCACACACAGAGCTCCAGCAAGAGCTGCAGGGAGAACTGTGCCCACTCCTCCATGCAGCACCCATCGGAGCCAGGCACCAACGTCCCCCTCCAGCCCCCAGCGTGACTCACGCTGGTTGCCATGAAGAAGTCACCATCTGCATGCAGCAGCTACCCCACGGTAGAGATAAGAAGCTCCTTCAGCTCTTGCTGACTCTCTGGGGGCAGGCAGCAAGCAGTGGCACCTCAGGGGCCAGCGTGGTACCAGATGGCAAAGTCTGGCGTTTCCACAGGCATCTCCAGGCTGCTTCCAACGCGGTGCGTACGTGCAGCACGCCCCAGACAATGCTCCCTTGCAAATGAGATGCTCAAAAGAGAGAAGGGAGCTGGGCACCCAACTCCTATTGGATTTAGGTTGCTTTCAGCTCCTTTACACTCGCAGCCTCAAAGCTCCCACCCTTGCCAAGCACCACACAGCATTAGCTACCCATGGAGCGATCGATGCCGGCGAGGGAGAAGCGCACACACACGCTCGCACCCACTCGGCACATGCTGCTCAGCACACAGCGAGCTCGAGCACACGGACCCCAACCCAAAGCTGAGCTCACTCAGCAGCAAAACCCAACGCATCCGCAGGCAATTCCTCCTGGCATCAGTGCAGAGCCGTGCCCCGGCCCTGCAGTGGGATGGCTGCTCCCGCAGGCGTGTGAAGAGGCCTGGCTTGGGAGAGAGGGGGTAATTATATGAGAGGGGAGCAGCTGATTCAAACCCTTCCTGACCCCGGGCTGAAGAGTTCTCCTGATCGATCACGAAGATGCTCTTTCATTTTCCTCAAGCGTTTCGCTGACGGATGGAAAAATCAATGCCCCACAGAGGAGTCTGGAAGGGGGTGGAGCAAGGGGAAGAAAGGGAGAGAAAGGGAATGGGGAATGGAAAGGAGGAGAAGGGAGAGGGGAGAGAGGAATGTGCTGGGGGAGGCAGGGGCTCCTGAAGGGGGTGGTGGGAAGGTGGCACCTATGGTCATTGCCCGCCCCTGAGGTTTGGGATCTCCTTCCCATATGGAGCACTGATTGCAGAGCAAGGCTTCTCCTGGCTGTGTACCATGGGGCCAGGGCACTGCTGCTCCACGAGCCCCCATGAGGCACTGATGAGGACCCCAAATCTGTGCTGTGGGGTTCCCCCCCTGCAGCAACACTGCTGGTCTCCATGGAAACACCTCCCAGCTCCCCACACTGACATCCCTGGTCCCCACCATCAGATGTGGGGGGAAGAACCCCTCCAGGTCCATACGGCTTTTGGGTGAAAATTCCCCATTTCCTTGTTTTCCATGCAAAGTGCCCTGCTGAGATCCCCAGCTCCGGGTCACTACATGGGTGCAGCCCCCGGTGCCTCCCCAGGCACAAACGCTGCCTAAATGGACTTCATCCCTTCATGGGCGGTGGAAGCCTTTGCTAAAGAGCAAGCTAAGAGCCACAGCTCTTGGGTTTCAGATTGCTGCGGTTCACAGAGGGATGTCAACCCTCTCCACTCACACTCTGACACCAGCCACAGGAAAAGGCACCCCCGAATCTCCCCTTAGGCCAGGGGGAAGCCAGGCGCACGCTGCTGGACGCAGCTGAAGTGCCAGCCTGCCTCCAACAGTTGGGGTTTTCCAGTGTTGTCTTCCCCACCTCCTATTAATAATTAACACAACTGCAATGAGACCAGCTTTTAGGAGGCTCCGCTGCCATGGGCTGTGTTACAGTCCCTCTTCCAGGAGCAAAGGTTTGTCTGTTACCACTGGAAACCAGGAAGGATCCAGTGTCGGCCAGGGATGCCATCCTCATGGGAACCTATCCCCATATCCCCACCAGGCTGAGCCGACCCATAGCGCTGTGGGAGATAAGGCTCATGCTGAGCTCCTTCCCAGAGTCCCACCCTGGGTTAGGGACAGCTCACTGGGACATTTTATAACCACCACCCTCTTCTACTTGAGGCTGAGCTGGGTGTGAGCCCACCAAGCAGCAGAACAAGAAATGCTCTCCCTCGAGATGGGATTTGGAGGTTAAAGGACAGAGTTTAGGGGTGGTCTCTGCCCACCAGTGCACAACCCTGCCCCTTGGCACCTACAGAACAGCAAAGCCAAGCCAAGATCCACGTTAGGTCTCTCCCGGGGGGTGATTTCAGGATGTTCCTTTCCAAAGGGCAGGGAGCTTCTTCCCCATCACCACAGCGTTGTGCCAGGACGAGGGTGATGCTCTGCACCACCAGGAAAGGAGAGCAGGGCTCAAGCTACCCCCAAAGCTTTGCACTGAGCCAGCTCCAAACACCCTGCCTGGGAGAGACACGAGCAGAAAGAGGGCTGTGACAGAAGCAAAGCCCTCATCCCGACCAGCCCCTCTCCCTCTGTGGGCCCCCCCACAGAGCAGCAGCACCGGCTGGGCGGGTTTGGGGCGGCAGCAGCACTGTGGGAGGCAGAGTGGGGCCTGCAGCTCTCCTGCAGCAAACAGCTTCCACATGCAGTGCCTGACACAGCAGCACGCTCACCCAGCACATGGCTGAGGGCTGGAGCAGCATCGGGGCTCTTGGTGCTGGGTGCTCCCAGCAGCGGCTCCTCCTGGGATGGGATCCCATGAGCCCCCCCGCCATGGTCCCTGGGGCTGTGGGTAGCTCGAGGCACCCGATCTGCAGCTGTGTCACAGGTCCAGAGCTGTTGCAGGACCCCCAGGATAGCAAAACCCACCCTAAGTTTAGGCACCAGCACTGGCAACCCCCCTTGAATCTCCTTTTAGTTGGATCCCGTTTTCCCCTTTATCCCTCGTTGCCCACATCCCCTATGGCCGTCAATGAGGACCAGACCAAACCCACCGGGCTCAAACCCACATCAGCCTTTCCCCCCCCACTCCCAGTGGCAGTGTCCTGATCCCCCTTGACCTCTGTAAGACAAAACCTCTCAAATTAAGGGTTGGGAAAGGCTTTGAGCCCCTGGCCCTGTGGCAGAGCCACCTGCAGAGCCTGAAGCCCATGGGGAAATCAGGGACACAGCACCCAGCAAGATCCAGGTTGGGACATCCAGCGATGGGACGGTCCCATCAAGGCCAGATTGGAGCAACCCGGTCTAGTGGCAGGTGTCCCTTCCACTAGAAGGCGTGAGCTTTAAGGTCCCTTCCAACCCAAACCAGTCCATGATTCTATGATCCCCGCAGCCTCTGGGGCTGATAAACCCCCTCCGAAGGCAGGGAGCAGGCAGGGCTCCGGCTCCCTGGCATCCTGGCGGGTTTACGAGGCGATTTTTAGCAGCCCCAGGAACAGTCCCTGGATTAGAGCTACAGGCTTCAAAAGGAGCTGCGGAGCACGAGAGCCGAGGGCTGGAGTCGCTGCGGCTGAAAAGGGAATGCTGCACATTATAAATAGCTACCTCACTGGCAGCACATCTGTTTCAGGCAGCAGCTTGGGAAGGCTGTGCGTGTTCTGGTTTGGCTATTTTGGGGGAAAGAGGCTTGAAACTCCCTCGTTATTATTGTTTGCCCACGAGATGTGAGCGGGGCCTGTTTCTGCTTTGCCTTGTCGAAAGAGCAAGCAAAGGGAGGTGAGGTTCAAAGCGCACCGTGGTTGGTGTGAGGGGCCCTGCGAGCTGCAGCTCTCTCTGGGAGATGGTAGCAGCACCTCGACGACACCTGGATCAATAACACTAAATAAGGGGATGGGGACAGCACAGCCCTTGTCTCTGCTTTGCCGTGAGCCACCCTATAGCATTGGGAAGCTATGGGGATAGGAGGGAGACAGGCAGCAATGAGGCCAAGGCAGGCGTCAAGGCTGTGAGTGATGCTCCCCAAAATGCCATGGAACTGCTTCATCCTCCTGTGGATGCCACCACGTCTCTGCGTGGCTCTGGCCCATCCCTGCACCAGAGGAGATACTGGACTCCCTATGGGACCAAGAGGAGCGAGGACTGGTGATGGGACAGAGGCCACAGCCCCAGGGATGCTCCAGCACCTCCAGGGCAGGAGGCAGAGGGCTGTCCCAGTCTCTCCAAGTGCTGCTGTCCCACATATGGGGCGCTGCCGGGGACGAGTGGAAGGGGATGAAGAGGTGTCCCAGGTCCGGTGGCATCGCAGCAGCCCCTCGGCCAGGGCTCTCCCATCCAGCCCAGCAAGGGCTCATTAATCACCCGGCACCGCGGCGGGATGGAGCCCTCGCCGCCAATCCCCGCTCCGTTACCACAGAAACAACCCTCACCCTGCACAGGCTTCAAAGGGTTTTGTGCGTGTGCCTGTGTGCGCTGCTCCAGCTCCCCCCCTTCCCGTTGTTGTTTTGTGTGTGTGTGCGAGAAAGGGGTGGCGGGGGGGGGGTGTCTCTTCCTCGGGAAGCGTTTGGCACCAGGGCTTGGATCATGCGAAAAGCGAGTGTGGTACAGAGAGAGTGCACGAGAAGCAGGCAAAGCCACGGTGCTGGGAGGCGGGCGGGGGGGGTCTTCAGCAAGAAGGGGAAGGGTTGGGGGGTGGGGGTGGGGGGGGTGGAGGCGGCTGTGGTGCTAAGGAATCAAAAATAAATATTTATATGGGGAGAGTTTTTAAAGCTCCTTTGCATCGCTGTGATAAATTATTCATCCGCCCGCTTCTCCCTGCCCGCCGCTCCTGCGCGGAGCTGCCCTAGGGATGGGGCTGTGGGGCGAGGGAAGGGGGTCCACGGGCTGATCAGCACCCTGGACCCCCCCCCCCCACCTCCATAGCGCGCCGGGGAGGTTCGGGGAGGGCGCAGGGACACAGCACAGATGCAATCGCATCCCGACACGACCGCAGATGGGGAAGGGTCGGGAGAGGTGGCTGCAGGTCCCCAGGGACTCGGTCGGCAGTGAGAGCAAAGGGGCTGTTCTTGTGCCGTACACTGGTTATGGACAGAGCCCCCGGGTTGTTGTTTTGGTAAAGACAAGTTCCTACCACTTTAGCTGATGCTCGGAGGTGTCCTGAGGAGCTGGGCAAGGAGCCTCCACGTCCCTGTGTGTCCTGGTGGGCACCGAGGGTGAGCACACACACAGAGGCAGTGGTACATCCGCTGTCATTCCTGCCCGCACTCGTACAACCAGCCCAAGAGCTGAGACGATGGGACAGCCCTTCCAGGAGCCATCCTTACCTCCACATCTCCACTACACACTGACACGAGCACCACACAGGCCTCTGCAAACACTTCCCATCGAGGGCCTTGAGCAGCATCTCTCAGACTACCCCCAGACTCAGTGTGGACCCTTGTGGGAGCAGCAGAAGGTTTGTTTTGGTCGCTATTGTACATCCCCTATGCTGTGATTGCAGCTGCCACCACCTCCACCAATGTATGAGGTTTGAATAGAGCCACCCAGCACAAAGCAGAGGTCTGAGAGGAGAGGCTCATCAGGGCTATTTCCAGGCTCTCTGCAACTGCATTTGCCAGAGCTGCTGCAACAGAGACAAAAAGCAAGGAGAAAGGCACAAGAGCCTGGCTGAGCCTGCCACAAAAAGCCCTTTGCCTAGCTGGAGGCTCCCAGCATATGGAAAGGGAGGTAAGAGGGCTGGAGAGGATGAAAAATGATCTTCTGGATCACCCCGCTATCTCCTTTACTCCCCTTCAGCCTCTCCTGATGGCTGCTCCTCTGACCTGCCCCTCCAGCAGCTCCCTGGCAGCCTCCTCCAGCGCCTCACCCCCACCCTATCTGAACATCAAAACCTAAATCTCCCTTGTGCTGCAGTTTAAGCCCATAATTTCTTGTCCTACCCACCGCAGGACACGGAGAATCGTTTATTCCTATCCTGTTTGCAGCAGCCACTGACATGTTTTTGAAGGCTGTTAGCACATTTCACCTTCAGTCTTAGACCCTTTCATGAAAGATGGAACAGAAACACAGGTTTGTGACGGGGAGGAAGGACAGAATAACAAAGAGGTTTCTCTGGATCACACGTGGAAACCAGGAGAGCCGGTGGAAAGGGAGCCAAGGAGAAGCCTGTAACACTGAGAAGAAGCTGAAGTGCCACCAGCCAAGTTCGGGACACAAAGGGAGATGCTGGAGACACAGGTCAGGAGGGAGGAAAAGTGATGACACGAGGGTCATAATGATACGGTATTTGGGATGAAACAGGCTTGGGGTTCCGATGCAGGGTGATGGGGCAGTGCCCAAAAGGCCTGGTAGTTGGCTGCAAGCAGGAGAGGAGCTCGCTGGCCATGATGTGTGGCAAGTAATGCGCCAACTCAGTGCTAAGGTCCTGGAAAGGTGTAACAGAGGACCAGAGACATGAGACATGAGCAAGAGACGTACAACAGCGTGCTCCAATATGCTTATCGTGTCTTTGCACGGCCGCACGTGTCAAAAGTACTTACAAGCAGGAGATAATCTAATTTGATAAGGGAGAGGGTAGAGGAATAACAGTGCGGGCACGGATATCAGGAGCAGAAAACAAAGGAGAGACTGCGGCAGGCATCTGCTACAGACCCCCAGGACTCAAGGAGAGAAAGAAAGAACAAAAAGATTCCTGAACCAGCTATCAAAGAGCTCACAAACACAGGATACTTGTACTCAGGGGGCACTTTAACCACCCCGACATCTGTTGGGCGACACACATCAAAATGTAGGGCTGAACGGCTCCTTTCGTTCCGTAGAGGACAATTTACAGATGAAGGAAGTAGAAAGGCTTCGCAAATCTCACCAATAAAAAGGCACTGTTTAGAAAGGGGAAGTTTGGAGCCTGTGATCACAAGCGACACAAACCCACCGGAGTGAGGACACCACAGCGCGAGAGATCGGCTTCACAACAAACACGTTGCAAGGGGAGCGAGGGGACAGGCAGGGAGCAGCAGAGCTGGAGCAGCTTGAGGCTGTTGGGAAGGGATAGAATAAGCCTCCCAGATGTGAGGGGAAGAAAAGAAGCAGAAAGAACAGCCCTTTGCTTCAGAAGGCAGCCCTAAATGTGGGCTGTGATCCCACCTCAGCCGGCAGCTACAGCACATCTCAATGCTGCCAAAGGCAGCTTTTGCCCAGAGCACAGGAGAGGTAAAGGCAGGAGCAGGCATAAGAGCTCATATCCCACACAGCAAGACCTTCCATGCCTGTTGCATGCTTGAAACCACCTCTTCACATCACTGCAGGAGCTGAGCACCTCCTAACACCAGTTCCCCCTTGAGCATCACCCCTCAGTCCCTCTATCCCAAAGCAGGGGCAAGGTCTGAGTTTCACAGAGCAGAGCGTGTGCGTCCATGTGCTGCCGTGGCTCCTGCCTGTCCCCTGCAGAGGGGGGGACACAGCCACGCTGCTGCATGCAAAGTGTTTTCACAACGTGTAGAGACGCAAAACACTCCTGCAAACCTCGGAGATGTGAAAGTAAACAGCGCTGACAAGTCTGTACCGCAGCAGAGGGGGTTTCCCAGCACCCAGAGCCCTTCGGTTAACTTTGTCTGTGAGCTAGGGAAGAGTAGAAAAGATCTAACTTCAACTGCACTATCAGAGCCCCAGGCTCTGGGGGGCAAAAGCAGCCCATGGCCAGCCCTCACCCCGGGCACATGGCCCCTGGCTCCCTGCATCCCTGAGCAGCCATGGCAGCTCAGCAAATCGAGGCTTTGGCACTCGATACCTGGTTCAGAATGAGCCAGCTTTTAAAGGTGTTTTGTGTCTGAAACAGCAAACAACGTGAAATGCCAGCAATCCAAGTGGAAATCTGGCCCTTGGGCATTTAAAGGACCTAAGGCGCACTGAATGGGATGCAGCATGAACCTCCCTTTCCTCTCCAGAGTCATCGGGGTGGTAAAGGGATATGTCATCCCCTGCTTTCCACACCAACAGCAAGGACCTCCTCATCCAGAAACCCGAGAAAACACCATCACCGGGGGCAGGAAAAGGTCCCCAGCTTCTGACCACCTTTCTCAAGGTGCTTCCCATGTTTTGGCCTCAGCTGGGGTACAGCTTCCCATTTTACATATACAGAAGTAGCTCTGGGGTGTAGGAATATCCAAGTTTCCCAGGCACTGGTTTTGAAGTGCCTTGGAAAAATACAGCTATTAAAAAAGGAAGGAAAAGAAAGTAGCAGCAGCCATATGCTGCCCCTTTGCAGGGAGCAGCTCTGGATGTCTTGCTCTTTATTTATATATATATATGAAGCTAACATTGCTTTCCAGGCCTGAAACCCTGGCTTCACTTATTTGAGTGTCTATTTATCAGGAGAAAAGCTGAATATTTCTGCTATCACCAGATTATTGCCAGTGCTTGGTTTTCTCCCTAACCTCCAGCTAAAACCCTCCGAGCTGCCGCTCTGTAAATGGAACAGCATACGAAATACGCTGCCTGCCTCTCCGACGTGGAGCTCCCCCCCCTCTTCCTTTCTCCCAATAAACAATTTTGCATATATTTAAACCTCCTTCCTCTGATTTCCCGACTCCTCCACCCTCCCCAGCCAAGAACTGTCGAAAATCCGTCATTTCTCCCTTTTTTTCCCCTTGCACCTCCATCTCTCAGCGTTTCAAAGGCAGTCTCCTCGAATGCTGAGCGGAGCAGGAGATGGGCAGCGGTAATGGGAATGTGCTCCTGACTGTGCAAACCCACACAGAGAGTGAGGACAGGAGAGACTGCATTTGCATACATATTAAAGGAGAGCAGTAAAAAATGCAGACGTGCAAACCATTTGGACATGGCTGGGCTCGGCGATGAGCCCTGCAAGGGAATCAATCTTCAGCATCCTTAAAGGGAAAAGCCTGGTGCAGAGGAAAAGCAAAGACAGAGATGTCCACGGTGTTCGAGGCACTCTGACCTCTGCCTTTGCTCACCATGCAAAGGCTGACGTGGAGAAGGTGAGACCCCAGTGGGAGTTTCCACCTCCAGTGCCTGCCCTTGCCCTGGTTTCAGCAGGGCAGGTTGGTGCCTCTGGTCCCCTCTTCCCAACCGTCATCCACCTCCATCCGCAGCCAACCTCATGGCTCCCTGCATGGACCAAGATACTCTCACATCCCCCAAGTCCTCAGGTGAGTGCAGCGCAGAGACCTCCCTGAAGTACCTTGAATGGGTTCCACAGAAGGAGTAAGCAATGCCTGGATCACCTGGCATCAACCTGGATGGTGCTGAAGAGCCCAGCCTCTGCAGTACCTGCACCAAATGAACAGTGAGTACAAAGTGTCACATCCTGCTTTGGCCCTGGGTGTGATCCCAGTTAGGATGGTCTCCAGTAAGCAAGGCAATGAGCCTGGAGAGCATGGCTCCCCAAAATGGCTTTGGTCCAAAGTCTTTGGGAGTCCCTTTGCATCCCCATGCAGCTTTGCATCCATCCTACCACACGCCGGCTGACTGTGCATGGGTCACAGCAGCACTGCACGCTCAAGCTTCTCCCACGGTCAGGATCTACCTTGCCCTGGAAAGACCCAACTCAACCTCACCTCCACTTGTCCCAGTGCCATGATTAAGGATAGGATGTAATACCCAAGACAACAAGTACAGTGGAGCTTACAGATCATTCCTAGGTGCCTGCAAAGGTATGGATCTAACAAGGCAAATCAGGCAGGCAAACCTACCCATTTCAAAGAGTGCAGGTTCAGATGCATGAAAAGTGCAAAATCAGTAACTTTTATATTGCCACTCTAGGAACCACAAAGATAAAAGCAGTATTCTGGGAGGGAGGATGCCATGAATATTTCTCATCTGCACTTACAAGGGATATTTGGGACCAATGCCTTGTTTCTGCCTTAGCCCTGCTCAGATGAGATAATTTACATTCCCTGCTGGCTGGAAACAGGCTGTCAACATATTTACTTGTGTCAGGTTCCACTTCCCAACCATGGGGCTAAATCCCATGTGGGAGCAATGGTGGGCAGTGGATAGGTCCAGGACCAGGCAGGGATGACGAAGATGGGGTCCAGTGCAGACACCTTGGTACGCTCCAAACCGTTAAAGCATAAAGGTGCTGCAGGAAGGATATTGGGTGCATCAGCAGCCACTGCTTTGCATCACCATCCTCCAGCCTCTCCCTGCAATGGTCCCTTCTGGAAAGCCAGGAGCTTGCCGGGCTGGGCTGTCCATCCCTGAAGGCCCCGAGGCTGCAGACAATTACACACATACCTCCTTGAGCATCGTGTTCTCTTAGTGCAGGCGCCTGCTGATCGAGCCTCACTGCCCAGCAGGGTTTGGCCCTTCTGCTCCTGTGGGAAACGGTGCCTGGTCCCTCCCCTCTCCAGCTATCCCCTGCTATGGCCAGATCTAATCTAACCCCCTGCTTCCATGCGACTGCCTCACCCTGACTGCCCTTGCACCTACAGGACACGAAGGGCGAACGCATTGCCAGCATCTGCCTGGATGTCAGCAGACCTCCCCACCGCCGCCCAGGAGCATCATTTCATCCAGTTCCACCATGCCTGCGGTAGCGAGGCAGCATTCACCTGCCTTCTGCTTCTCCACCACCCTCCAAACAAGGCAGCCTTGGGGTGGGAAGGCAAACAAACCGTGCTTCCCAGTTAGCCTTTCCAACGCAGGCTCTCTGGTGCCTGGTAAGGGGCAAGTTCCCATGCAGCTCCTGAGCGCCTGACTCTCTGCTCTTTACCCACCCACCCATTTTCACAAGGCTTGTGGGAGCCATACGAGAGCTCCATCCTCCAGCCAAAAGGAATGGAAACTCGTCACTGGGTAAAGAGCAGGGGGAGGCGGGAACAAATGGAGAGAGAAAGAGAGACACGTACGCACACATGCACAGGCTGCATCACGGGGGCCCTATTCCCTAAAAGAGGAAACGGGGGGGAACCAAAGTGAGGCTACAGTGCACCAGCTGAGCTGTTGGCTTGCCTGTGTGCCGCACAGTCCCAGCCCCCTGCGCCTCAGCTGCTGGGGATTTACAGGCACAAGTGATGTGAGGAGGGCTGGTTGAGGCACACACGGGTGTTTCTGCAGCGCCCTGCACGAGAGTGGCCCCGTTCCCAACAGCAAGTGACAGCTCGGAAGCATTTGGTGCTGTTAATTCTATTCTGATTGATTTGTTTCTCTTTGCAATAGTGATGCTGGTGCGAAAAGGGCAGTGCTGAGAATCCCAAAGAGGGAGCCCAGGGTTTTCCAAGCCAGACACTGGCCCCAGCCTCGCCAGAGAAACGTGAAGGCAAAAAGAAAGTGGAGTTTGACAAACAACAGAACAACAACTTACTGCAGGGCTGTCATCAGGCGAGGGTAAATCTATCAGTGACTGGGTTGATATTAGACCCCTATCAAAGGAGATTAATTTGATAATTGCCTGTGCAGGGAAAGAAAACCCCCACAATCCAGCCTCTTGCCACCGGCATCCAAAACACATCCCTTGGTTAAACCAAGTCCCTTTCAATAAGAAAGTGCTGGTGCAGCCATAATCCAACACCACACCACACATCCCTTTTTAGTCCCTTCTTTCAGCATCAGCCTGCCAGCCCGGAGCAACCGAGGCCCAAAGGACTTTATCTCTCGCTTTGGGGTGGTTTAAGAGCCGGTAGGAAAAGGGGGATCCTTTTACTGAGCGACTTGTGCAGGAGCTTCCCCAGCGCCGCAGCCTGGGCACCTCCTACGTGTGCCAGGGCCTCCCGCGGGACACGCACCCGGCAGTCGTCAGCGGTGTCACACGCACCCCGCAAATGGCCCCAGATGACATTTGCAGAGAGGCTCCGTTATCTGAGCCTACAAAATTAGCACCGTGGAACAGGCTCAGTCTGAGGGATGGTCCCAATGTCAATGGGAGAAGATCAAAGGCAAAGCACAGTCCTGCAGCAGCAGCAAACGGTTGTGCTGGTGGGAAAGCAGGGCTGGCAGCAATCCCTGCCCTGGGCACAAGCAGCCCCACTGAAGCCCAAAACAGAGCCCAACATCAATCCTGCCTCAATCAGACAGATTCAAGACTAAATCAGACTAAATCAGGGATATTCAAGTGTCATTTCTCTTAAAATCTAGCAATAGGAGCACTGCTCTTCTGCCCAGGAGCCAACAGCCCTGAGGGGGTCTCGTTCTTGCTGGGGGATTTCTCCCAGTGACACCATGATTCCCACTTGGAGACAAGTTTCTCTGTTTGCTTTTCCCCAGTTATATAAAGGACATAAATCCTTGTTGCAGGGAGATCTCCAGGCGATCTGCATCTCCCTCAAAGTCTGCATCTCTCTCTCCAAGGCTTCTCACTATGTTTCGGCTCGAATGCTATTGCTGGTGCTGCAGTTTTCCAGCTCCTGCCTGCACTTGCACTAAGCACTCTCCTCTGCCCTGGGAAGCAAGAGCCTGCCTGGAACAGAGCTCCCTGTCAGGTCAAAGCCCTTTGCCGTCATCCCATGGCATAGTGAAGGCAAAGACATGAGCACAGACAAGCTGTGAAACCTTGGGCCAGCACAAGGCTGGGACTCCTACGTGCAAGGGCATCTCAGTGGATCTCAGGCTGCTGCTTTGCAGCTCAACTCTTACCACCAGTCTCCTCCAGCCCTTGGTTTTGGTCTCCCAGCAGGTCTCTGATCCCCAGCCCCATCACTCAGCGCTGAAGGATGGAGCCAGGGGAGGGGAGGCTGTGCTGGGAAGGTTCTCCAGCGAGGGCTGGGTGCTCTCAGCACTGCATTGCACACATACCAGCAAACCTCAGCCCCGCAGCCCCGGAAGGGGAATGAGGCAGAGGCAGCCAGCAGCAGCTCCCAGGCCAGCGAGGAAGCCTTAACCCCTTCCCCACTATGGCCAAGAGGCTCTGCAAGAGCCTGGGAGAGAGGAATCCACCCTAAGGCCAAGCATCCGATGCCGCATCCCTCCCTCCCTAGAAAAATATCCCAGCAATACCCTAAAAAATCCCTGGGAATGCAGCCCTCCTCTTCCCCTTCCCATGGCCCCATGGGGAGGCAGGGGACAATCCTCACCCCTGGCCAAAAGCCATCAGTGCTCCCAGCAGCCAGCACAGCCCCAGTGCCCGAGGTACCCCTCCACTCGAGACCTTTTCCCTAAGACAGGACCTCAGCAGGGTTCCATGGGGGACCCCGGGACAGCCATGGCCTGGCCAGGTCCATTCTGCACCCCAGGGCACAGGCACTTTGAGCCCCGTCATTCCCAGCACTTAATCGTGGTGGCAAGGAGGGTTTCTCATCAATGTCAGTGGAGGAGAACTCCCTCAGGGTGAGGTTTTGCTCTCAGGTCCATCGGTGTGGACACCCCTGCAGGACCTTGCACATGGGTGCTTGCACCCATTAAGAGTCTCTTGGCAGCTTTAGGCGCCCAGGAAAGCCTGGCTGTGCTGGCTTTCTCCAGCCCCTTTCTCAGCCTGGTTTCTCTTGGTCTCCTAGCTCTTGATCTCTTCTCCAGGGCTCTGCTCTCCCACACAAGGCGCAGCCAACACACTGGTCCCTAAGAGCTGAGCCGGCAGGCGGTCACCCATCACCTCCAGAGCAGGCACCAGCGCTCCTCACTTCTGCAAAGACATCAACCAGGTATCATTCAACCCATGCGAAGGGACTCGAAATGCACTGGGCAGGGCTGTGCCACCCCACCTGGAAGCCACCTTGCTCTGAGCAGTCTCCAGACACACTTGTAACAGCTTAAAACTCACATTTATGGACCCAACATGACAGCAGACACTTTTCCCTTTTTTTTTTTCCTGGATTAAGTGGAAAAACCAGACAAAGCCATTCCCAGACAAAGCTCCCCCTCCAGCACAGGTTGGATCCCGAAAGCCAGGGCTGAGGCTTTGGCAGGCAGAGGGAGCAGCAGGCTTTGGGGCAGGGGGTGTCAGCTGCCCTCCCGGTGCAGATGGGATCTCCCACACTGGTTCACTCCAGCGCCAGCCCCACCAGATCAGGCCCAACAGGATTAACCACATAGCGCGGCGCCAGCGGAACGCAGATTGGCCATTTAAACACACACACACCAAAGTCCCTGTTGAAGAACTGCCTCGGCTCAAAAGCTGCTTCCAAATTTAGGTTTTCTAAAGTTAATATTTCAGATTTTTAATAAAATAGAATTAAACCCTTTGCAACAAATTAATAATCACAGAAACGTTTCTATAAACTCTTCTTTCTAATTCCAAAGGAAGTGTTTAAACGAAGCAAGCATTCCCCTGCAGAGCTGGCACTCCAGTAGCTGCAGCACGATAGAAAATGGGGCTGGATAGCAAAAATAACTTACTATTGCAAACAGCCATGGAGCTGAGTCATCTGTTTCAAAGTCCAAGGGGAGACATCCCAGTGACAGAGCCCACAGCAAATGCTAAGGTGCATAGTTAAAAGGGGAGGGGAGAAACAAAAACAAACAGTAAAAATAGTACAAATTCCTTCAGATACTATGTGGGACAGAAGATGAAAGCTGGGGGTTTCATCCTCTTCCCAGCATCTCAACTGCAGTGACAGCCTCGACGTGGGGTTTCATAGCACCGGACACCCTCACGCCATGGTCCCATGGGATAGAACCAGTAGCAAATACTGGAGTGTTCCTCTATAAAAAAGCCAAGGAATAATAAAGGTGCCCTCTCCCCACCTGGGATCAGGCAGAGCAACCCCAGGAAGAAAAGGGGAAGGAAAAGCCAAACCCTGATCTCTCAGCCTTTTGTACTCCAGCCTCACTTGTATACACCGCTATCACGTTACTCAATGTGTAAGTGGCTGTATGAATGGCAAGCTGCCACTGGCATAAATACATTGGTATCTGGACAAAGGATCTGTCTGCACGTCAGGGTCTTCATTAGAAATGAGTTTGTGAGCACTTCCCCTCATTCTTTTGGTTCATTCCCACTAAAATAACAAAAAATGCAGCATTGCGTCAAAGTTGTGAGGACGCCCAACGTGAGACACGGACCAAGGGCCTGGTGCTTCAGCCCAAGGTGGCTGTGCTTCCACAGCGTTCCCGGCTTTCCCAGGCTAGGGTTTAAAGGGTGGCATTTAATCCTGGTAATGAGCTTGATCTAAAGATGGGGACATCTAGAGCATAGCCTGGCACAGTGGCAGTAAAGCCGTGGCTACAGCACGGTGTGGACATGCAAAGCCTGGGCAAGAGGCTGGGGACAGTGAGGGCTGCAGCACACTGCAAACAAGTGCCACAGCCACCAGGCATAAAATCATAGGATCATAAAATGGTTTGGGTTGGAAAGGACCTTCAGATCATGCAGTTCTAACCCCCTGCTGTGGGCAGGGACACCTTCCACTAGAGCAGGTTCCTCCAAGCCCCGTCCAACCTGGCCTTGAACACTGCCAGGGATGGAGCATTTATCACTTCTTTGGGCATCCTGTGCCAGCACCTCACCACCCTCACAGTAAAGAACTTCTTCCTTAATATCCAGTCTGAACTTCCTCTGTTTAAGTTTAAATCCTTGTGGCTATTTAAACCCAAAGCTGCAGGAGTGGCACCTTGCCCAGAAGGTTTTACAATGGATGTTGCTGGAGATGGACAATCACAAAGGGAAGATCCTCAGCACGCTGATGATGTGCAATCCCTCCAAGAGGGACAGAGCTTGGCACACCTGGTCCTAACCAACACAGCACATCTTTTATGCCCTCCTACCAAGGTAATCTGAAGCTTGTTCAAGTATATAAGGGCACACCAAACCACAGGGATTGCCCACATCAAGTTGAGAGTCAACTGGAAGGGGCTTCCAACCAAGCGTGACATGAGTCGTGTTTCCGGAGCTGCTTCAGCCCTCTCCATGTGAGCAGCCATGAGGAGAGCAGAGCAGAGCAGGAGCCTCCCTCGCTGTCCCCCCATGCCCTGGGGCACGATCTCGTGGCTAGGGCTCAGGACAACTCCATTCCCCTGGGATTTCACAAGCAGGCGACAAAAGCAGGAACCCCGGAAGGAGGTGACAAATGCTGGTGAAGCCGTGGGAACAAGCAGCCTGTTGCGACAGAGGGACAAGTGACAGTGACAAGCCTCTCCTCATGCACGCTCGACAGAGGGATGCTGGAAACCTGGTGGCCATTCCTGCTGTCAGCACCTCCCTGTCCAAAAACTGCTTCAGACTTCCCTTCTCCAAAAGATCCGACCGCCTTAAATCCTGCCTCGTGCTGCTGGAACAAGGGAAGAGCTTTTGCGTTCTGCTTGCTGATGAGGATCCAGCATCCAAAAAAAAAGCATGGATCAGAGGCAGAGTTTGCAGGGAGAGGCCATAGCTTTTATCAGGCCGAGTGACAGAGCTGGAAAAACAACAGGCTGAATTTGGGGCACAACTGGCTTTCTTCAAGGTCTGTCTACACCGCATGCAGGAGAAGCCTGTAGTTAAGACAGGGTGTTCCAGTTTTTTTCCTAGGCTGCACCCTGAGTTAAACACAGCACTGGCTGAAGGGCTGGAAAAAACAAGGAGTTCAAACAGGAAGGCATCTGAGAGGGGATTTCCAAAAAGGTGGGGAAGAAACCATCAAAGGAAGGTTTCCAAAGAGCTTGGTGCTCTTCGGGCTGGGAAAGCGTTCAAAGATCTGACACTCCAGGACAACGATAGCATCAGTGTGTGAAGCTGTCTCAGTCCCCACTGTTCCAGCATGGGTCCAGGTAGGCAGGAGGCTCAGCAGGATTTAAGAACAAAGCACAGTGGCAGATCTGAACCTTGTGTCCCTTTTACGCAACACTCTCATTGTGAAGAAGTCAAAAAGCAAAACTTCCCCTCAGTTAATGCACATCTGCTTTAACTCTTTTTCAGCATGAAAGGGACTCAACCCATGTTGAACCAAACCTTGCATCCTCATCACCACAATTCAACCCTCCACCTTACAGCAGCCAGGCAGAAAGGCTGTAGGTTTTAGCTCAGGTCATTGATGGATCATGCAAGCACCTTCCACCTCTCGTGTTTACAACGTCCCCCAGGCTTTGTGCTGTGTTTGGGGGTCAGATACCTGCTGGGTTTGATGCTGGAGGGGTGAAGGTCCCTTCATTTGCTAAAAGAGCACGCCAAAGAGGATGGGTTGCTCCCTCACACCAAGCACCATGCAGATTTGCCCAATCCCACCCAGAAGACCCTCTCATGACTAAAGTACATCCTAAGATGTCACCAGATTCACAGGTCTCACAGTCTCCAGTGTGCTTGCCCCCTGACTGCCCCCAGAAGCACTTATCTGTGTTTCACAGATGGGTCACTAGAGGCAAACAGGCAAAGCCCCAGCTTCCCTCTGCATAAACTCCTCAAAGCACCAGGTCTGAGGATTTCACAGTGTTCAGGCACCTGAACCTGTGTCCAATGTCACCCAGAGCAAAGAACCAACTCCGAAAGCCCAGAATCCAAGCCAAGAGCTCTGACCACTGGCCACCCTTGCCATGTCCTGGCCAGCTGAGATTGCTCTCCTAGGTTTCATCCAGCATTACGTTCTGGACTGTCTCAGAGGAGCCATTTGTGCTGCTGACAGAACAAAATTCAGCCTTTGACGCCATTGGCACCTCTTCCATTACTTCCTTTGAAGATGAGGGCCAGAGCCTTAAACTGGATTCAGGAGCTGATGGGGAGCCAGTGGAGCAGCTTGAGCTCCCAGCGGGCTGGTCCTTTGGGGAGGTGAGCACCACCACACTCCTGCTACAAGGCACGGAAGCAGAGCCAGCTTGAGCCAGGAACAGCCTCGATACAGGGGACACAGTTGGGAGGGGAGAAGGAAACAAGCATTGCCTGATCATCACAGCTAGCAAAGAGGCTGCAAAAACTGGGGTGCTCCAAACCGCACCCACAGTTTGAGGCATCACAGTGGCAACAGAAGGCAGGGTGATGTGGCAGGCTTCACAGCCTCCTGTTTTCCAACCTGCTTCCGCTCCATCCTCAGCCTGACTCAGCTGCTCACACCTGCATCCTACAGCAGCAGCAGCTCCAGCAGTTGTACCAGCTGGGAATGAGGAATACACCCATGGCATCTCCATCTCTTGTCGTGGTGGAGAGTGTCTCCTCACCACACATCTGCACACTGCCTCTGTCCTACAGTGCTGCCTGACCTGGAGATGATGGGGGTAAGCAGGCAGCATGGAGACCATCAGGGACATCAATAGAGCTCAGAGCGGGAGGTACAGGCATGTTTTGGGTTCCTCTGTGTGTTTCTCACCAGACCAGTTCTGCACGCACAGCATTAGGTGCTGCACACCCCCAAACACAAAGGGACCATCTTTGCTCTAATCCATACAACTCCAGCCCTCAACAGTGCCCACAGAGCTCTGCACGCATTGCTCAGGCTCTAGGCACTCAACAAAACATCCATCCCCACAGCCACATTGCAGGCAGGAGCCATGGAGCAGCACAGCTGAATTTCACCTGCAGCAACCCCACAGCATCACCTAGGACAGGTCCCTTTGCCCAAACTCCTTCAACCCCTTTGGACGCTGTCAACTCCAAGGATGGAGTGCACAGAGCATAAAAAGCCACGGCTCCTCTCCCCAGCCAAGTTAAATCCCCAAAGGAGGGAGGAGACAGATCCACGCGTGCCAAACTTGCTTCCAAAGCATCTCCCTGCTCCAGGAGCCAGGGCAGAGGGGCAGGGAGCCACCCTCTGCCGCGCAGTGACACCCGCCGAGGGGACATGTGGCACAGCCCCAGCCACTCCATTAATTTCAGTTAATTTCCTGCAGTTCTGTCTTAGTTTTCCAGCAGATTCAGGACTTAAAGGTTAAAGCATAACCTTGTCTCAGCAGCTCGCTATTCGCTCCATGCAAATGCCTACCTACAGCCTGGTAATTACATGCACTTCCAAAGAGCCAATCCCCGCCAGCCTGACAGATACTGATCTTCCCGTTTTATTTTTAGCTCTGTGCTTCCCCCTCTAGATGCAAAAAAAAATTCTGTTTGTTCCATCTTTTGCTGCAGCCTCTTTTTTCCCGGCTCCGGCAGCCAGCGCCGGGCTGGAGCAGGGAGCAGCGCCGCGTTCCCACCGGGAATGCCGCCTGGGACCCCAGCGTGGTGACAGCGGCTCCTTTGGGGGCAACCCAGGGGATGCGTTGCTTTGGCACAGAGGGGTGTTTAAATGGGAAAGTCAAGTAAGATGCGACGAGGGAGCGCTGCTCTGCAGAGGAGCTGGACGCTGTCTCTCGGGGATGCTCCCAAGTTGCACACATCAAACCAAGTCCCCGGCAAGCAAAAAGGGCCAAATCTGGCAAAATTCAGCCAGATTTAGTGGCTCTTGCATGTCCAGGGTTTGTCACCTCACAGGGGAGGGTGGCTTCCCTGGTTAGCCACGCAGGGCCAGCACAAAGAGGAGGCAGCAGAGGCAGGTCAGCCGCTCAAAGATAAAGCTTGGTTGAGGTTTCCACCCCCTAAAATGGGCACACAGGAGCCTAAGTGTGTCTGGTAGCACTGAAGCCACCACACTGTCCTCCTCCATGAGCTCCAGAGAGCAGGCAAGGTGTGCAAAGCACTAGAAACGTGTGTCCTGCAGAAGTTCAGCCCCATGGGGTAGCCCCACAGCTAAAACTGCCTGTAAATCAGGAGGAAAGAGGGATCAGGTTCTTCTTCCTTGCCTTTCCTTTTGGAAGGAGCCTGTGAGGGGCTGTGAGGGGTGAGGTCTGCATGCCTCTCTCTCAAATGCAGAGCTTAGATTTAAACCAGAACAGATTCCCACAAACTTTAGTCACATGCTAGGGGAAGAAAAAGACCCTGAGCCTCAAAGGGACACGTGAGGAAAGGGCTGGTTGTTGGCACTGCAGCACGGAGAGCACTGGGCCACAGGGACATGAAGGGGGTAAAAAGTGTTTGCACGGAGCAGAGAAAGGAAAGCTGCACACGGGGAAGCTGCATAATGAAATGTACTAAATAAATCATAGATGGTTTGGGCTGGAAAGGAGCTGAAGATCACCCAGTTCCAACCCCCTGCCATGGGAAGAAGAAGTAAAAAAGAGGAGCAGGAATGGGATAAAGCAGAGGGAAGGGTTGAGTGTGGCAGTGGAGACCTCTGAGGCTCCAGTAAAAGCCACCAGAGCTGGGGCTGATGCATCTCCCCAATGCTATGGACACTTCTCTAGTGCTCAGCCCAGCTCCAGCATCAGCCATATGGGAATCATAGCTACATCTCGTAACTGCAGAGGAAGGATTCCTGGTCTTGTTCTACTTCTGAGGATCCTCCTGCTCACAATGGCATTACAAAAGTAATAAATTATTCCTACACAGTTTTACATTTCCAAGGGAATCACTTCTACCCCAACAGCAATTCCCCTCCTTGAAACCTTGTAATAAAGCACGGAAGTGGCTTTCCCAGCAGTGTTCAAACGTTTCCAACAGGTAGGTTTGGGCAGTCAGGAGGAACAAGGATTTTACCGGATCTGGGCTCCACTGTCCCAGTTTTCCCCAACCTGAAGGTCAACCTAACACACAACCAAGGGATCAGGAGGCATCCCAGCACCTGGAGCAGGCACTGGATGAGACCGTGAGATGACAGAGCAGAGAAGATGAGGGGGAAAGGAGTGATCCCCATTACAGAGCTGGGAGAGCTGAGGAACAGGGATTTCACCATGTACTTACCGGCCAACAAGCCAGGAATGAAGCTCAGATCCCAAACCCATCCTTCTGCACCGAAATAAACACATACACCAACCAGTGAACCTGCCTCCCATTGAGGAGGGATTGGGGAACTCCGAGGGAGCTTTTCCACCCTCCACACAGACACAAGCTCTGGCTGAGCTCCGCAAGAACCAATTCCTCCGATGCCAACAAGTTTAGCCAAAGGAATTCAGGGCAGGCAATGGGAAAAGGCTGGTGCAAACCTATCCCTTCCCCACGTTCCTGCAAAGCATCTTTCAACCTGAGAGCTTCACATAAGTGTGTTTCAAACAGTTCAAACCTGGCACTACCAGCCTTCCATAGGAGAGTAGCTTCCTAGCTGCTGGCTCCTTTGGGTTTCTGTTTCTTAACCACTCTTCAATCTCCATCCTCCTTTGTGCAATTCCATCGTATCCTTCCCACCTTAGCTTGGAATGTTAAACGCTGGGTACCCCAAGCCTATTTTCCTGTGTTTATGCCCTTCTTTTACAGCAAACAGTGACAGTCTCTGCTACATCACTTAACCACCGACTGCACCCAGGGCTGCGGTTGCTCTCTTGCATCCTGGACACCCTTGCAAAGCAACCAGCAGAATCCAGGGCCTCAACTCTTCTCACCTCTCCTCCCACGTCATCATGGTGCTTTCCTCCAAATCCCTTCCCAGTGGGTTTACACTTGAATGTCATTGCAGCGCTGGGCTTGGGCACCGGCACACAGCATTGTGAGCACAAGCAAGAGAGAAAGAACCAGGGCAGCGTCTCCAGGGCTGGCTGACACGTGGCCCCAGCATCTGCTGCCCAAAAATACCAAAAGGCAGATTTTGTCCTTACACAAGACATGCACAACAGAAGGATTTAGCTTTTCTGTGACCAAAACTGGCTTCAGAACTGGGCCCCTGCCAGCACCATTTTGACCAGTGCTCTCCAGTCCTGTGGTGCCATTTATTCCAAGCTTTCCAGCTGTTATGCAAGAAGCTCTTTCCCTCTGGATCTCTGTTGCAGTTACATCCACTTGCCACGGTCCAAGTCCCGTGGTTATTTCTACCCTTCCCAGGCTTTCCCTGGATTTCTTTCCTTCTTGGCTTCTCTTTCTGCCTACATCCCACAATGGAGGATGGGACCTGCCAAATGAATCCAAGGCTCTGCAGCCAGAGCCCTGGATGGGTGCTGGGTGCTCCCCATCACTCAGTCTACGCCTGCTTACCTACATCTTTCACTTACAGCATCTCACCATAGCATTTTAACCCATGGCTGGGTATACCTCCAGAGACACTCTAGAACCAGCCATGGAGCACTGTGTCCATTGGGTTCCCTTGGGTTGGTCCAACCCCTCGTAAATCCTCCTGCATACCCTGCATGCTCCTTCCCACAGCTCCACCACCTCCTGCAGCACCATCTCAGACACCACAGCAGCAAATGTGTAACTTCAGGTGTGTTACTGGGAGCCACAAACCACCTTTACCTCCCATATTTGAACACATATATTAAACATGTATTTACCTCCCTCCAGGGCCAGCCCAGTTCCTTTGATAGAGACTCCAACCACATGGACTGATGGGAATTGCCCAGCTCAACCTAGTTGTCTCCCTTCACCCTCCTTGCCCCATGCGTTCCTGCCCCATCCCACATTTCTCCTATATCTCAGGAGAGATGCGAGCTCCATCTCCAACCTGCCAGCACAGCATCCCAATGCCAGATCCTTGGACTCAACAGAAGCCTTTCCTCTGACTTGCACAGCTGCTGACTCTGTTCCCCTGTTCCTCTTGGCCTCTCTATTTCCTCATGGGCTGCTTTTCTATTTGGGAGCCCGTGATTGTATCTGACAAGGTCTCCTCATTGTCTCCACTGATTTTACCAGAGACTGATTCTAAAAGCAATGCAGAAACTTAGTCACTTCAATATCATTGCTGAACCCAGCTCCTTCATTTATTAATGGACCTACTTCTGCTCTTTCTTCCCTGATATGTTTGCAAAATCCCTTTTTATTTCTCTTAACCCCTTTGGCTAACATTAACAAGCACAAACACAGGAATATTTGATATTCTATGTGTATAAATAAAAACAGGAAAGGATCTTATTCACTCGTGTTATAGCTACTATAGCAGGCCTAGGGCTCTGGAATAGCAGCTTTATTGCATACGTTAAATATCTCCATTACTTTATTATTGCAGCGTTGGAATTTTATTGGATAGTTTGGGTTATTTACCTTCTAAAGTATAACATGGGCATCACAAACCAGGAAAAGAGGGTATTTAGCACCTTCTCCTTGAGTCTGCATCTCCACAAAGCAAGTGAATGCAAAAAACACAAAAGAAGAACCCTAGGTGCTCCCTGTTCTTTCCTTTATGAGAGATGGGGATGAAGGAGAGGGGAGACCAACCGTTATCCTGGCACCGGCCCGTCACAGGAGGAATGTGCATGGACAACGTGCACACAGCAATCCCAGCCCTGCTCCTACAGCCATGATGATGGGCAGCAAGTGCGAAGCACCGCTTTTAGGGGCAGAAAGAGGTTTTGGGGTGCCCCTTCCTCAGAGCCCAAATCCAGAGGGGATGGAAAGAAAGGAAATAAAAAATACCCAACAACAAAAAAAAAAACACAAAAATTCCAAGAGGGAATTTTCCATCTTGGATATTTTCATTGCCTTCTCAAACACAATTCAAATGGCACCCTAAATATCAGTAGAATTGCAATCATCAGAACCAAAGTGACCAAAAACCCCACTTCCAAAAGTCTTGAAAAGAACTAACATAATGTGGATAAGTCAGGTCTGCTGTGAGCCCAGTTCCTAACTGCAGACTGGACTTGTATTCACCTGCCTCTAAATCAACCCCACAACCTGGGCACCCAGAGACCAGCTCCACTTCCCTAAAGAGTGATACCAGTGAAACACGGGAAATGGCTCCAAAACCTGCTCTGGGGCCCTGTCCCCCCATCTCAGTGTTAAAGCTTCCTCAGGCCCCGGCACAAAGGGTGCCCCATGGGAGCAGCAATGTGAGCCCAGCTCAGGGGATGGTGTTTTGGAGCTGTGGGACTTCTCTGCTGGATGCCCCAAGCAGAGATTCGCGGTATTTGCCTTTCAGATTTAAAGCTGGTGTGTGTGTGAGGGGGGTGAAAACAGGGATTTATCCCCAAAAACAGAGGAGCACTTGAGCCTTTGGTAGGGCAAGGCTGAGCCCACACCCCAAGCACTTGCTGCCCTCACCTCCTGCGAGCCATCATGACAGTGAGCTGTTACCCTGTTTATTGCTGCCTTCCCCTGCTCCCCTACATCCCGCTGCTGCTGAAATGAGGGAGAAAATGCCAAGGGAAAAGCTCAAACCAGGCATGTGGGTCTCAATGTCTGCCTCAGTTTCCCCTGCTCCAGACAGCACCAGTCCCCAAGGGGAGCAGGAGAAAAGAGGGTGGTTGGCACATGGTGGCTTTTGCTGGATAAAGCCTTTCCCAGGGACTGAGGATGTGGTGATGGGATGAGCTGGGTGAGGAAGGATGCTCAGACCCCACCTCAGCCAGGTAGGGAAGGAACCTGGTAACAGAGCTACGGGATGAAATCCTGCCCAGCACCAGTGATGGGCGATCTGGGACGAGCTCAGATCACCCCCAGCATGGCTGAGATAATGGTGACACCCTCATCCCTGCAAACACTTCCCACCCACTTTGGGGGGGGCACAAAACTGAGGGAGCCCAGACTTCCCCATCACTCTCTATCATGCTCCCTTCTGTCAGTGCAAAACTTCCCCTAGCACCTATTTTTAAGGCCACGCAGGGGCCGAGCTGCTGCCGTGGTGGTTTTTCTCCTGGGGGCTGTGATTTCAGGCAGCACAAGGAGGCAGAAGCACCCTCGGCACCAGCACCCAGAGCCGCACGCTGCCCACAGAGCGCAGGCAGCGGAGCAGAGGGAGGGCGGGCGAGCGGGCTCCCCTTGCAAAGTCTGTCCTGTGCTGTCTAATAACACAAGGTGTCATTGTATACCCAAATCAGTGCCTGGAGCTTTATTTATAACAACTGAAACACAAAACCCAGCAGGCCAGAAACGGCAAAGGGAGCGAGGGAGGGCAGGGGAGCAGCCGGGAGAAATCTTCCCTATTTAGCAGGATTTGCCTTGAGATTTTCAAGCTGGATTGAGGCTTAAGGCAGGGGGGAACGTGGGGGTCCACGGGAGGAGGAAAGAGAGATGAAAAGAGGAAAGAGGGAGCTGGCAGAGCAGCGATGCCTCCCTGGCTGTCACCACCACCACCACGGAGCCCTGTGTGGAGTGATGGGGGTGCTTCACCCCAGCCCCCTACCAACCAGCAAAGGGAGCTCCAGCTCCCCTGGGACTCTCTGGCTTTTACAGCTATTCTATTAGTGTCTCTTACAGCCATCCCCTCAATCCAGGAAGAGCTCTGCAGCTCAACAGCTGGCTCCAGTGGGCTCCCTCTTGCTCTGGAATAGGCGGTATGTGCAGACTTGGCAGGAGGCATCCCAAAGGGACTCTCCCAGCCCTGCAGGCAGCAGCCCCAGCGCGCTCCCTGGGGCACAGAGCTCCTATCAGACCCATGACCCTGCTCCTGCGAGAGGCTGAGCACCCTGAACTGCTGCTGAACTCGGTGGGAGCAGAAGCGGCTCAGCAGCGAGAGGTCCCAACCCTGCACTTACAGCATCGGGAGATGCGCTCTCCTCGGGTGGGTCCAGATGTTATCACCACCGCTGCCACCCCCGGCAGTGCCAGAGGCTCCCGCTGCCGGCGCGGCGCCGGCGGAGCATCCCTTGTGCTCTCTCCTCCATGGCTCCTGGGCAGCTTTGCCTAAAACCCCCTTTCCCCGGCAGCTGGAAGGGAGCCGCTGCCAGGCTTTGTGCTGAGGTGGGAGCCGTTCATGCCCCGTTCTTCTGACTCACCGTGGAGGTGGTAGGCAACAGCGGGAGGGAAATAATAAACAGCTCGAGGGGGTAAAGGGGAGGTAACGTCTGGAGGAGCTGCAGCGAGGGATGGCATTTGGTGCTCACCTCTCTGCAGACAGAGATTTCAATCTCCAGGTGCAGAAGCCACTGAAAGTTCAGGCTGAGTCAGAGCTCCAAAATCTGACCCACTCACAGGCAGCAGAACAGGCCCATTGAGATAAAGCTGAATGCTGAGTCTGGCCACTTCACTCCAGCTTTGCTTCTGCTGAAGACACTGGGAGCCAAACCATGCTCCCTGCAAACCAACCAGAGCCAAGCTATGAAATTCCTAATCCATAAAGGCAAAAGCTCCCATTAACTTGACCAGGACTTCAAAACCCAACCTTTTCCTCCCACTCTACCCTTGTATTGGTCTCAGATGTTTTCATTTGAAGGGGGAAAACAAAACCACACCAAACCCACCAGGCACAGGGGGAAGCAGCTTTTGTGTTCCCCCAGCTGCACCCGCCACCCTCGGCCCCCTCAAAGCCTACCTGCAGCATTACACTGCAAAACTGGTGCCCAGGAAATGTGCAGCTAAGAGCTGTGAAATAAGCATGCCTGGAATCAGCCGTTCCCAGTGTTGTTAAACAACCGTGCCTTGAAACCTGCCTCCGCCTTTAGCCACGCTGCCATGTACGGAGCTACAAAACAAAGCGCTTTGCTTGTTCCACATCCCAGCCTCGGCGCTGGAGCTGCTGTTCCCTGCTAACAGGGAGCCCAAACTCCTTCCCCTGAGGGCTTTAGGAGTATGGAAGCAAGAGGAGCTGAGCTCGGAGCCCTAAGCTCATGTACAAAACCAGCGCAAGGGCTCAACACGCAGGGTATTGCCCGTGCGAAGAGCACTCAGGAAATACAACCCCGTCTGGTCCAAGCAGAGCAAATAGAGAACCAAGACACTGGAGTTCCCCATCTCCTCCAGCACACATGGCTCTTCTCAAGAGGGGACATGACCCCAGCCACACAGCACAATGAAAACGAGAGCTTTCATAGGGAACATCCACCAAGGTCTGCCTGGTAGAGGATGGAGCCTTCAGGGCATGCAAACCACATCAGTCCCACAGGGAGCATCAAGGAGGAGAAACCTGGTTCCCCTCAGTTCATGCAGAGGGAACTGTCACTACTTACTCACTATGTCACACTGTCACCAGAGACACTGTCACTGGTTATTCCAGAAGAGGATTTGGAAGGCCCGAGCCCCGCTGGAGACTTGTGACAGGTTATTTCAGAAGGGTTTGTCCTGTGCAGTGGGAAGGCAGGAGTTTTATTGTGGACAGGAAACCATCTCTCCTTGCCCTCCCTGAGCTCACCATTCCAGTCCCACGTCCTGCTAGAGTAAACCACAGCACGCAGCCTTCCTGCTCACCTATTTTCCCAGCAGCAAACAAGTTCATACTCCACTTTTCCTTCCTATGGAGACCAAGCATAGGAACATGGGCAATAGAAAGGCAGATCTGCATGTGAACCATGGCTCTGCTGCAGCCCTCAGCCCTGATGGGAGACCACAGGGTGAGAAGCCCCCTTCCAAGCTCAACTGCTTTCCAGGTTTCAAGCACCAACCAGAGAGAAGCTGTGTAGCAGGGTCACACCAACACACACGATGTGAAGTGATGGCCATGTAGAAAAGCCAGGATCTTCCAGCAAAGTTGTATGGAGCATCCGAGCAGGGGAGGACTTAAATTGTTGTCTTAACACATGGATAGGGAAAGGCAACAGGTCTTGTACATGAAACAGCATGTCCCTGACCCACAGGGCTTAGCTAGCATGTGACTCTCATAGAATGGTTTGGGTTGGAAGGGACCTCAAAGCTCATCCAGCTCCAACCCCTGCCACAGGCAGAGACACCTTCCACTAGAGCAGCTTGCTCCAAGCCCCTGTGTCCAACCTGGCCTTGAACACTGCCAGGGATGGGGCAGCCACAGCTTCTCTGGGCACCCTGTGCCAGCGCCTCAGCACCCTCACAGGGAAGAGCTTCTGCCTAGGAGCTCAGCTCAGTCTCCCCTCTGGCAGGTTAAAGCCGTTCCCCTTGGCCTGTCCCTACATCCCTTGTCCCAAGCCCCTCTCCAGCTTTCCTGCAGCCCCTTCAGGCACTGGAGCTGCTCTAAGGTCTCTCCTTCAGGAGCCTTCTCTTCTCCAGGCTGCCCCAGCCCAGCTCTCTCAGCCTGGCTCCAGAGCAGAGCTGCTCCAGCCCTTGCAGCATCTCCATGCCCCCTCTGGCCTCGCTCCAGCAGCTCCACGTCCCTCTTGTGTTGTTGCCCCAGAGCTGGATCAGGACCGCAAAGGGGGGGATCTCCCTAGAGCACAGCACCTCCCTCAACCTGCTGGTGACACAGCCCAGGACACAGTTGGTTCCTGCCTGCAAGCACGAGCAGCCCGGTCATGTTGAGCTTCTCATCAACCAACACCCCCAAGTCAACCTCCACCCAGCCGGTATTTGTGCTTGGGATTGCCCCAGCCCAGGTCAGGACCTTGCACTTGGCCTTGCTGAACTCCATGAGGTTCACACGGATCTACCTCTCCTGCCTGTCGGGTCCCTTCAAAGCTGCTGTTATTTCTCACGTGCTGATGGGTTGTGACTGTGGGAGGATTACACGGTCACAGACAGAGCTACAGGCTGGAACAAGGGTCAGCATCTCCCTTCCCAGCCACCCCGCCTGCACCACCCTTGCTCTGGGGCTGTTCACCTCCTCTCATCAGGCACGGTTCTGCTTCAAGAAGCCTAAAACAGTAACAACCACCACCAAAAAAACCCCCCAAACCCCAAAATACAAGCTGATCTTTGAGGCCAAACAAAGGGTTTTGAAGCAAAGGGGAAGGGGGGGAGGTGGGGAAGGAATCTGAAGTTGCATCACTTGGAAATACCCGCGTGCTTCAGAGATGTATGTACATGTTCAGCTTCCTACGGGCTCCCCAGGAACCTACTTGGGAACAGCAAAGTGACACCAAAAGGAGCCCAATGACATTTGCCTGAAGCAAATAAAAACAGCCTTGAATTTAACCCAAATTAGCCCATGTGCAAAACATCCCCTTCCTCAGAGCCAGGCACTCTGGGGGGGGGTTTGGAGCTCCAGGCAGACAAACAGGGTGAGAAAGGTTTGAAATCTAAATCCTTCAAGAGCTTTTGCCCTTTGGCTGGGCTCACAACCAACCCAGAGACATTCTCATGGTATTTCAAACATCTCTCAGAACATGGAACCAAACCCAGGTTTTGTTCCCTTCCACACAAGGCACGGCGGATGCTTCATGACGAGGAAAGCAGAACGGAGGGGAAAGCCTTCTTTTCAGTCAAAGTTTTGCCCTTTCAGAAAGCCAGGCTACTCTCCAGGCTGCCATCCTGCACACAGAAGACCTGCACCCAGCTCCAAGAGGTTGCTTCTGCTGCCATCCATACACTGAAACCCAGGGAAGCAGGTGGATGGCATTGCAGGCATGATCCCATCTGGGGAGGCCAGTTTCTACATCAAGCCAGCACACATCTCTGGTCCAGGTCCAGCTCAGCTAAGGAGACACAAGCCACTGAACGTGCAGAGCCAGGAGTGGAAGTGGCACATCTCACCCAGCCCCAGTGACACTAAAGGCTTTGCTTGCTGTCTGGCACAGGCAGCTATCCCCTCTCCTGGATAGCCCTGGTTCTCCAGAGGCTCCATTCTACAAGGGGTAAAGCAGGATAGGGGGAAGTATGAAAACAATGGGCCTGATACAAGGAAGAAGCTCTTCCCTGTGAGGGTGCTGAGGCACTGGCGCAGGTTGCCCAAAGAAGCTGTGGTTGTCCCATCCCTGGCAGTGCTCAAGGCCAGGTTGGACAGAGCCTTGGGCAATATGGTGTAGTGTGAGGCACCCCTGCCCATGGCAGGGGTTGGAACTGGGTGATCTTAAGGTCCTTTCTAACCCAAACCATTCTATGATGCTCCATTTCCAAAGGCCCCCATGAGCCAGACTGGGAGCACCCCGACTTGACACCTGCAGTCAGATGAAGATCCTTGTCGGGGCTGTTCCCTCTCCCTGAAGCATCCCAACCCCTGCTCCCACGCATCCTTTGGGATGCTCCCAGCACTGCTGCAGCTTGCCTGCACAATGGTTCCTAGAGCAGGGCCAGGTGGCTGGGTGTGCGTGCCAAGCAGCTCCCAGCTCACCTGCAGCGACTTGTCGAGGGGGAGCCGCATCTGCCCTTTCTTGTCTGGCTTTAATCTGCCTGGGGAAAAGGGAGGAAAGGGATCTGGGAATGGTAAACACGGCTCAGGCAGCTGCACGTCCCGGTAACCAGAGGGCTGAGCAGGTGATTCAGAGAGCTGAGGGCCTGCAGACACGCGCCGACAGCTCCGGAGGTGGCAGCAGCATGGGAGTCACTGCGGAGACACTGCTGGGGTGTGCTTCCAAAGGCAGGATGGGGACTCTGTGCTGGAGGGGGTCTGGGGGAGACTGCTGCCTCTTGCTCTGCTTCATCACCTCCTGAAGGACACAGGACCCGAGAGGAGTGAGGCAGAGCATGGGTAGGTGCTGTACCAGCAGCATCCAGCACTGCTGCAGACAATATGACCTCCTCAGCATTGCCCCTACAGAAACACACTGTACCATAGCCCCAGCCACGACTCCAGCTTCCTCAGTGTTACCCTGCTCCATGGGACCACACTACCTCCATGAGCCTCTCTGCTTGGCAGCATTTGCCATAACCCATCCTGTCATCAACAGCTCCTCATCCATGTTAAAAAAGAGGAGGAGGAAGCTCATTTCCTTGCTTCCATTGGCCTTTCCACAACCTGAAAAAGATCACAGTAAATGAAAGGGAAAAAAAAGAGACCATTTTGCCCCAAAAGGTGTCTGAAAGCTTCTGGTGTGTGTCACAGACATCACCTCCACATCCTCTGCTAGAACACAGGAACCCCTAAGGTGGAGTTCTTGGGCTTTGCATCCAGCATGGGCTTTGCCCAGACTCCAGAAAGAAAGAGTCAGGACCACAGGCGTTTGGTCCTCATCTAACCGCAGAGACAGATGCTCTTGGGAGAATGGAGCCTTTCCAGCTTCAACTGCCCCACTGAAGAAGCTTCCCCAACCTTGCCCAAGCCCTGTGATCCTGCCCAGCCACAGTCAGGGATATTCCATGTGGATTATTCGGGTCTCAGCCCAGCGCAGGGCAGGGATGTGAGTGGCAATGGGAGCACAAGGGGAAAGAGCCAGATGGGCACTTGCCACCCTTCAGTCCTGGGAGCCGCTGGCCCTACACACGATGCAGCAGGGCCAGGCACCAGTGCAAACCCAAGGGAGCTGCTCAGGGTTCCAGACATTGCAGCGCACAGGGTGCTGTTTCCTGGCGTTACAGGCAATAGCTCTGCCCGGCCAGCCCTGGAAGCAGCCAGAACCCTGCAGAGATACTTCCCTGCCTGCCCTCTCCTCGCTGAGTCAGAGAGGACCCATTGCAACCCCTCTCCCGACAGAGCTGCCCCAGGAGACAGCAGAGCCAGTCTGACCGGCTCAGGACTCGCCGAGAGCTCCATGGTGAGCAGCCTTCCCCAGCTGTGCTCCCAGTTACCTCCCCAGCAGGTCAGGACCAGGGCCCTGCATCGCCCCAGCCTTTGGCCTAATTAAGTTCATTCCTGTCCCCACACCCTGCCCATAAGAGCAGGGATTGAGATGCCTATTACAGCACACACAATTTGGAGGCACTGCCCCGTCTGCCTGCAGTGCAAGAGGAGGTGAAGCGGCTGAGCTGCAAAGAAAGGGCTTTGGAAGTCCAGTGTGGCCACAGCAGCAAGGCTGTGACTGGGAAAAACTGCCCCAAAAGGTCCCATCAATTCCCAACACTGCATGTGGTGAGGGCTAAACATGCCTTCAACTTCCAGCCTAACCAACAGGAGGAGGATATATAGATATGGGGAGAAAAGCTACATGTGTAGGGAGGGAAATATGAGGATAAAAAACCCTAAAAGAATGAAATAAGAGGAAAAAAAAAAGCTGGGAGAAAACAAATCTGGGTATAATAGTCAGGCTCTGGCAGCAGTTAAAACTTCCATGTGTTTAGATCCCCGAATCGATGGATAGAGATGCTACAACAAATGTCACCTTCATGCGAGCACCAGAACTGCAATTTTCTCATCATCCCTTTCCCCCTCCTCTTTCTGTTGCTGTTTGAAGCCTGTTCAAGGATAACCTGTTGGGGATAAACCCTGTCCCCAGCAGACACCAGGTTTTCCTCCCAGGTTCCCTCTCCTGCTCTCTTTGTCCTGCGCTGTTGCTCCTCCACACACCAACTCCCTGTCAAGTTTCTGGCTGATCCAGAGGGAGACGTGGGTCCTGCCAGCTCCTGCATCCAACTGCTCTTCCCGGGCCCGAGAGCTGCAGTAACCATAGAAACCGCATCCAACGCGCAGGCTCCGCTGGGGGGGCAGATGGGGGGCAACAGGATGCTCAGACACACGCACAGGCAGGTAGGGACCAGCCAAGGCTCCACCAAAGCACCTCCAAATGATGCCCAGGCCAGAGAGGGGCGAGGTGGAAGGGGAATGATTGGGGCTTTTCTCCCTAAAACCTCCCCGTGGCCGGGAGCAGCGTTGGGAGATGGTTCCTCTCTGAGTGAGCACTGGCTGTAGCTGCTTGTGGAGCTGACGGAGCATTTTACAGCACACGGGGAGCTGGGTGAGGTAATTGGGAGGATTCTGTTGCAAAGCTTTGTCTTGCTCTGCCCTGCATTTTAGCTGCAGAGGAGATGGGGACCCAGGGCTCCCGCTGGCCTGAGAAGTAATCAGTCATTAATCCTCCCCTCGTTCTTGCACCGTGAATATAAACAGTCCAAATCCTATCCCCGGCTGTGCTGGGGGGAGTCTTTATGTTGATGGCTCTGGCAGCAACACACATGGCTCCAAGGGCAAGATCTGGCCCGGCACAGTTAGTTAATGAGCTGATCCCAACATTGCCTTGGTTTTACACCCCTCCCGATGCAGGAATAACCCTCACTTTCAGCAGCACGACTCAGAGCAGGCTCGAACCACGAGCAGCCCTTCAGACACCTATGGTGAGCCCTTAAATCCATGCATGGCTCTGGACGAGGCAGGATTTTCAGAGTGGCTGAGCACAGCAGATGCTCCGTGTCTACATGAGCCAGACAGATCCGTTCCAGTGCCAAGAAAACGGATCCGAGGGGCTCTGGTGAGGGAGGACAGGGAAGCGCTAACTGCAGGCACCCATGTGCACCCCATGGGGAAGGAGATGGCTCAGGCAGCTACAGAGGAGCCTAGGACTAGGGACCAGGATGGCACATGGAGATGGGCAAACACGCACAACAGGGACAGCGTGTTGATGCTGTTGACAGCATCTCTCTGCTCCTCTCACCCACCACGATGAGGACTTTCAGGAGCACCATGACCCCACCATGGGGCTTTCTTCCTCTCTGCCCCCTCATCCCCATCACAGCAGACAGCAGAGGTGTCCGGCTTGCACGGAAGCATGAGCACCTACGGGAAGGTGTGGGGATAAAAATACCAGCATTCCTGCCTTCCTAACAGCAAACCCCAAACCCAAACAAGTCCACACAGCTGCCAGGCTCCTCTTTCCTTCCCCCTTCCAAGCCATAAATACTCCACACAATCCCCACGCACAAACACGCTGTGGCCTCCGGACAAAGAGGCCCACCCCTATGGCCACCAGGCACCTATTTTGGGCTCTAGCTGGGCTGGGGTGGGATGAGAGCAGGCTCAGCTGCGCTCCCCAGCCCCAGCCCGCAGCCGGGCCTCACCCCCGGCTCCAGCCCCTCAATGGCCCCATTGTTCAGGGCTGGGAACTCAGCTGCGACGGTTGGGGTAGGGGCCAGTCTGGAACCTGACATCCAGGAAGGTCCAGAGCCCACAGCCCCATTGATGGGGGACAGCAGACCCGAGCTTGGGGTGCCCCACAGCCCCCTGAAGGCAAGGGAGAGGAAGGGGTGCATCCCATTGAGGCAGTGCTGCAGTGGGGTCTCCTCCCTCCCCAGGGCTGTCACTGGGAGCATGCAGGGTAAGGCATGGCTCCCACTTCCTTGCATGGCTTTTGGGGGTAAAAGGGATCAAATACATCAAAATGAGACACAGGAGTTGAGCTTTCTTCTGCCACCCCAGGGACAGGGCTTAAACCTCCGCCACGCCAAACTGGGGGTGAAGGCAATCCCACAGCCAGTTCACATCCCCAAACCAGGCCAATGGATCACAGGGCAGGAACACACAAACCCCTCTGAGCAGCCAAGAGCAGATCCAGGCACAGGCTGGCTTTGGGATGGACACACTTCAGTGGATCCCAGATCCCATCACCCCCAGAGGCTCAGCATTCCCACAGATCAGAGCCCTGGAGCTGCAAGCACAAAGCGGCTGCAGCACCCTCCACCCAGCCAGCAGCTTCAAGGGCTGCGCTCGACACACAGACACCTCCAGCAGGAGCTGAGATGTTCTGAAGGAAGGTCAGTGTCGACATTTCTGTTTCAACTCCCAGCAGTTTCCTCCTGAAAGATGCAAGTGAAAAGGGAAAAAACTCCCTTCCCTGCGCAGCGCGAGGGCAGCATCCTCAGCACGCTTCAAACACCACCCAAGGAAAAACGTTAAAGAGACTAAAGCAGCCCAAAAAGCAGCCTGAGGCATCTCTGTGCTATTGTTCTTTCAAGGCCAGAAGGGGTGCAAATGCCTTGGGAGCAGCGGTGGGACATCACTTTTAACACCGACATGACGCACAAGGGACTGTGTCCTCTACAGTGTCACACTGCAGCATCTCTGTTCCTGCTGCTGCAGCCTCCCCCCCCAGGGCCAGTCACACCAGTTTAACCCCAGCAGCCAGGACAAATCCCCCTTGATACCTGCACAGCCCAAAGAGTCACCTGCATCAAACACATCCCGTCTGGAACCTTCCAGAGCCAGCCCGGTGCAGCAGCACCATCACGTACTGGTTGAACTGGCAGGCAGTGCCCATCAATACAAGACGTGCCTTCTCTTTGCACAGCTCATTTCTCTCTCCTGACTGGGAATAGCATTCCTGGCAGCGCCAGGAGCCCACGCTCAGGAACAGCTTGCTGCGTGCACCCGAAGCAGAGCAGCCCGAGCCCTGCTTTCCCTGCTGCTTGAGACCACGTTACTGGTGCTTAAATAGCAGTTATCCTGGTGCAAGCCGGGCAGACCTGAGCAGGGACCAGTAAAGCAAAGGGTGGTTTGGATTCTCCCTCAAACACATGCCCCAATAGGGGTAGGGAGGCCCAGCCAGTGCTGATTTATTGCAGGAGATATGCTTTAAACCAACACTACGGCTTTTCAAACGGTGTGTCTGCACTTCTGATGCCTGTCCACGTGGACTGTCTCAAATGATCCCAAAGGAAGAATGCAGCCAAACAGTCCCCAAGTCCAGCCACGACCGACACATGGCTCCCCAAAACAAGGGACAGGGGCAGTGTGTCCCTGACCAGATTTAAGACAACCCATCACCACAGCATCACCAAGGCTGCACAGTCCTCTCCCTCCCACCATGCTCTTCTTCCACTATAAGACAGTCTCTCCACATCCATACCCCAATTTGGAAGAGCCTCTGTGAGGGATTAAAGGAAAAAGCCAAACAGACAAACAATCTAACTGGACCATCTCCATTGCAAGCTTTCCTCAGAGGACTTCTTTCTAATGGGGCTGACATCTCCCTGTGCCACATGGACTCTTCAGCACCATTCATGAAGGTCATTCGCCAACTGGTTCCTTCCCCTCTCTTTAGCTCTTATATGTTTGACTTCCCCTGTCAAGCCCAGCTCTGGATGGTCAGACAATCCCAGAAGGGTTCTGTTTGCTGTTGCTGAATCCAAGCATCCAGGAAGCAGCGCTTTAGTAGCAAAGAGCTGGATGAAGCTATTTCTGTGTCTTCTTCAAGCAGCTTTGCCCAAGCAGCCTGGAAGCACCAGCAGCTCCAGCAGCCAGTTGGACACAGCGATAATCCCGTGCCAGATCACGGCTCTGACAGCTCCAGCACGTGATTCACCAAAGAACTATTCAACCCCAGGTCTCCCCGTCCGGAGGGGATACCCAGTGATCTGAGCTCTCAGACACTATATTTTACTCAGCATTTAACACTGGCAAAACACTTGATAGGACCCAGAGGGATTTCTGCATCTGCTGATCAGCTGCCTCCTCTCTTGTTCCTCTCCAAGGTTTCGTTGTTGCTTTGCATTTGCCTTCAGCCTGCTTCTGTTACCATATGATGCTGATACCATCACGATGGATCTCCCCAGAACTTCTAAACCCACTGAGACACTTCCAGCCAAGGTGGAGACCTCAGAGATAATGTTCCTGCAGCCACAGAGCAATCCTGGGTCGTGCTGGGGTGCAAGCTCTGCTTAGACATCATACAAGGCACACAGAGCAAGACACTGCGACTTCTTTTCCCTAACCACAGGGAAACAAGCTCCAGAATTAGAGCTCGTGTTTTAAAACCCAACTGCCAGACAAAGCCAGAGGAACTGAGCTTTGCAGACTCCAACACCTGCACAGGAGCACATCCAAAGCCTTTCATCTACAGAGCCAGGAACGAGGCAAGACCCTGGGCTTCAGTGTTCACTAGAGGAGATGTTCCAGAGCTGGGCACATTGCAGCAGCCACTGCTCTCCCAGCAGAGCAGCCACAGCACTAGAGAGAGTTCCGAGAGGTGGGTGATGCTACAACCACTATAAATGCATACTATAGACACCCCAGAATACCCCCCTGCCCCGCTCACCACCCAGGCACTGCCAAATGAAACACAACCATCAACCCCAGTGAGCGAGCTACAGGTACAGAGCAGGAGAGATCAAGGACATGGCAAACATCTCATGTTCCTGCAAGAGCAGGGCAAAATTCCCTGGGGATCCTGGGAAAGGGATCATGCCCCATGCTACAGAACAGGTTTCCTGCCAGCATAGCCACATGCAGGATCAGAAAGCTCAAGCCTCAGGACAGCAACCCCACAAGCAGGCATCCTGGAGATTTAACATCCCAGAGAAGCATTGTATTGGGATTGCGTGGCAAGGGTTTGGTAGCAGGGGAGACACAGGGGTGGCTTTGTGAGGAGCTATTATAGGCTTCCCCTGTGTCTGACAGAGCCGATGCCAGCTCCAAGGCGGACCCCACAGTGACAGTGGTAGTGCCTCTAGGATAATGCGTTTCAAAAGGGGTTAAAAATCTCCTCCAAAACCAGAGCAACCACAGCAGCAGAGAGGAGTGAGGGTGTGTGAGAGATACAGACACCTGCAGCCGCCAAGGTCAGTGAGGAGCGAGGTGCTCCAGGCTCTGGAACAGGACTGCCCCTGCAGCCCATCAGGTTTGCAGTAGAACTGGTGACCCTGTGAGGAACCCACACTGGAGCCTGGGAAGGAGAGGAGGGGAAGTGGTTTATAAGATTTGGGGATTATTTCTCATTATCCTGCTCTGATCTGATTGGTAATAAACTAATTCCCCAAGTCGAGTATGTTTTGCCTGTGATGGTAACAGTGAGTGAGCTCTCCCTGCCCATATCCTTGCATCCTGACTCACTTGCATTACACTCTCTCTCCCCTGTCCCGTTGAGGAGGGCAGTGACAGGGCACCCAACATCCAGCCATGGTCACCCCACCACAAGCATCAGCACATCCTTTCCTCTTCCTGTGCCCCATCTCCCCATTCAGAAGACAGCAGCAAAAACATACAGCTCTGGAAGCATGGATTTAACAACGCAAGAGGACCCCAAACTCCTCGCCCTCTTTAGCTCCTTTAGCCCCTGCATTAACTCTCACCGAGAAACAAGGTGGGACAGGTCCACAGGCCCATGCTGTGGCCTGTGAGGGACAGTGCCTGAGCCATACCCCATCCCAGCCACCAAACCATCTCTGCCACCAGTGTGTAACGGGACAAAGCCATCAGCCTGGTGCTGCTCTCACCTTGCTGCCTGCCCAATTACTCGCCTGCCCCAGCGCAGGGACACAGATCTATGTCAGACGATGCGATGATCTGATTAGTCTATTTGATATTGCAGTGCCTGATTCAATACCCATTGAAATCAAAGGTCCCTTGATCTCTACAGGCACTAAATCAAGCCCTGGTTCCCTCCAGCCGAGCACAACCATCCCGTCCTCACCAGTTACTCCAGGCCTAGGCCACTGCTGCATAATTAAAGGGCACAGTGCTGGCTTTAACCCAGTGAACCACCATGGCTTTTCTTATCAGTGGTGAATTTCCCCTTGCTTTGGACTTCGTTCCAGAGGAGTTAAGTGCTATTAAAAGCTGCTGTAACCATAGAATCACACAAGCACAGAATCACCTAGGTTGGAAAAGACCTTTAAGATCATCAAGTCCAACCATTAACCACTTGCATCTGAGGATCTCAAAGCAGAGACACAGTGAGTTATGTTAGGAGAGTCGGAGCAGGGTTTAATAGGAGGCAGAAATGGAAGCATCAGGAGACAAAACTGGGTCTATCTCAAAATCAGGCCCAATCCCAGTCTTGCTTTCCCTGCAGATGCAAGTCAGGAGTCAGTACCCCGAGTCACAGAGCTGGAAAGAGCAGGAATCCGGCCCATTGCACACAGGCTGCAATCTGAGATGCTATTTACTTTTCTTGCTCTCATTCAGGAGCAGAGCTGCCCGTGTTCACAGCCACGTCAGTTCTTGGCTCCACGGGGCCCAAAGACAAAGCAGCAAAGGGAAGAGAAAATCAGAGACCGCTCCATGTTGTGTGAACAAATCAAGGATCACTTCTGGGAATGGCATTTGAACCTGATGTGTTCTGGAGTGAAGGGGCATGTGAGATCCCAGCCTTGCACCCCCTGGAGACGTGGTCCTCAGTTCAAAACGAAACAGGGGCAGTGGGAAGGCATCCACCAGGGTCTGGCTACATATCACTAAGTCTTGGAGTCTGAGAAACAAACAGGGGATAAAAGGGAGACTCAGGGCTCCCCTCCAACAACATCCCAGCTCCCAGGCTGTCCTAGAGCAGGAAGAACAGGGAGTGTTCCCCATTTGCTGCTCCAGCTACAGCAGCTGAGACAGTAAGAACTGTTGCATGAGCAGGAAGGAGAGGGACGGAGCTGTGCAGCCAGCGGGATCCAGCCTCCCTTGTTGGAACCATCACTTCCCATCCCGCTCTGCCAAGAGTGGGAAAATCCCTTCCACAAATAACACAAGCAAATAAATAAAACAAACCCCTGGGGCTGGGGGAGAGGAGACGGATCCAGCACTAACCCAAGGCTGCAACGTTGGCTGAGCGCTGCCAGCGCGGCTGAGCAGCAAACAGTGGCGTTCACAGCAATGGGCACTGGGAGCTGCAGGGGGGGTGCTGGTGCTTTATAGGCCAAAAAGTGGCTTTATAAAAATGGATCTTCAAATATTTGCTCCAGCATGCCCTGAGCCCCATGTGCTGTGGTGAAACACTCACATGTGCCAAGCTCCGGCAGCAAGCAGGGAGAGCGGCTGCTGCACAGCAGCAATTCCTGCCCAGAGCCGGGGTCTGCGAGCACGACACTGGCATCTCCATGCAAACCCAGCCCCGGCTGTAGAAGAAATAGATGTGAAAACCAGATATTCCTTTCCCACCCTCTCAAAGAGGAATGGTACTATCAAGTTAGCCAAAGGAACCCAGGGCTGCTGCTTTTGGTGACGCTGGAAACATCACTGTCTGAACCAGCTGCTCCAGAACGAAGAACTAGGGGATGGCACATGGAACAAGCAACATCACAAGAGCCAACACCGGTGCCTGCCTTGGGGGTCTGCAGCATGGACATAAGGACCCTCCAGGTCACCTTGTGGCCATGGGCAAGCCTGAATGCCAGGTCCCCCAAAGGGCTGCATGGAAAGCGGCTCCCGCATGGCAGACCTGCCATGACCAGCTTCCCAACTGACCTCCACATGGCAAAAAGAAACAGAGAAGACTGAACCCCTCCAGTGCCAGGCTGGATGCCTCTGGGCTTCACAGAGCCCTGCTGGAACACCACCATCCTTTCCAGCAGCTCCAACAGGTTCCAACAAGGCAGGAGATGACCTCCACTTCTCCAGGCAGAAGGGGATAATTTAACCCTGGGCACCCAGAAAGCGCTGGAAGCACAGAGCAAAGAGACCCTAAACACAGTGGATACAGGTTGGCATTTGCATTCCTGCCAGAGAAAGGGCAGAGAGCGAGGGTTCAGGCAGGAGAGGACAGGCAGCACGGGAGCAACAGGAGGCAGAGGGAAGTGGGGCAGAGGGGTACATCCCCTGCATGCCTCTGAACCGACGAGGTCTCTGGATCAGCCCCCCCATGTTCTATCCAAGCGCACCAGTCTGTCCCCTCCTCGGAAGAGCTTAGCACCGCACAAGGGGCAAAGGAGCACAGTTCACGCGCAATTCCTGGCTGAGAATTAGATCCTGGCTCTATCCTGAGCTCAAATCACAAGGTTCCTGAGGCTCCTTTACTCCAGGAGAAGGAACCAGCTGCAGCAAGCTGGATTCCGCCGTAGGGCCTCCAGTTCCCAACAACTGCCTGCCTCTGGCTGAGGAACACAGCCTGACCTTCCCCGCACAGCACCCACCCTCCCCTGCACCCTCCTGCCTCCTCCAGCCCTCCCCACGGCCAAATACGCTCATTTGCTTATGAAAACCCTGGAGGTGCATGTACAGCACAGGGGAGCAGCATGAAGGCTGCTTCGTTTGCTCCTCTTTTCCTCCTCTAGCTCTTCACTGAAGCCTCCACCTCCCCAGCTCGAGGAGAAGCCTTTCCTTTCCCTCCCTGTGCGCTGAGCAGCACGGAAGCATGAAAGGTACTGACAAAATAAAGTTGGATTGTACTGCATTATTGAAAAAGTGACCTCCAGTGGTCAATAAAGCCTTTGCCCACCGTTTCCAGGCAGCGGTGCCTGTTGTCAGGCTCTGCCTGGGTGCAGCAGGATGCAGCTCGGCATTCCCGGTCCCAGCGACCACGGGCGGACTCGTTAAAAGCCAGGCTCTGCGTTTGGGTAACGAGGAGCTCGAAGCACTTTAATGCACGGCTGCAACCGGGAATGCAAACGGGCTGCAGGCGGGAGCAGCCTCACAGCGCTCTGCTCCCCCCCCCCGGCTCCTGACTCACGGCTCCCGGCTCCAGGCGAAGGCAGGGTCTGATAAGAGGAGCTGGCAAAAGGCACAGTTCTAGGATGAGGTTTTACTGCAAACCCTCAGCCACACTGTGCAGGGAGAGGGAAAGGGGTACAAGGGACACTATCCTGCTGCTCAGCAGCACTGGGCTCAGCGTAGGGACCAAGAGGAAGCTGATGGACCCAGCACAGGTAGCACACAGGTTGCCCTCAAAGATGCTCTCCTCTGCGTTCCCACTCCTTTCACATTTGGTTTCTATGCACAACCAGCTTCCTCCTTCCCTCCCCTACTCCAGCTGCAGAAGCAGATCTGTCCTGGCCACTTGAGACACCACTGAAGGACATTAAACCCAGCATGGAAGGGGAGCAGCCCATGGGAACACCTCCCTTCACACCGGAGCCCAAAACACCTCTCACCTGGGGAAAGGAGCTGAATTCCCTTCACCTCACACACAGAGGTACAGGGAGGAGCACACACGGGAGATGGTGATGGCCCATTTGGAGGATCAGCAGCTCGCTGGTGACACTGGTGCTACCTTGCCCACAGATCCCCTCCCTTCTTCTTTCCCCCTCTCCTTTCACAGTCTCAGCAAGGCAAGCAGCAGCAGCCCCTCACTGTCCTCCCAAGCTCCAGGCCAGCTGGGAGCCCAAGGTGAGGGATTAGCTTCAGGTAGGGCCCAACTGCAATAATCTGAACCTTCTCAGGACATTAGTCAAGGACAGAGAAGAACCAGCACCCCCAAGAGAATTGAAAGGAAACCCCTAAAGCAGACCGGCTCTTTAAGGATCCTGCTCCATCTCCAAGTGCCAGTGCCACCATAGCGTGGGATGCCTCCCTGTGTCCCTCTTTGCACAGCAGCAGCAGCCATCCCTTCCAGATCCCACAACATCTCAGGATCAACACTGCTCAGGGAAGAAGGTGCTAATGAACCATCTCATTCCTCAAGGGGATCTCAAGGGGATTGCTTTAGACAGCATGAAAGATTAAAGGTCTAAAGGATGCAAGGGGAGGTGGAGGGGAAGAATCTCCTCCCATGGATGGATGCAGATTGGCACCACAGAGCTCATAGGTATGGCCAGGAGCAGACTATGAGCTGTGGACATGATCTAGTGCACCAGGCAAGGAGATAACCAAATGGTGTGCTCCTAAATTTAGCAGCCAGCATGCATCTCATCTCCCAGCCCTCCATCCCCACAGCCCACTCCCAGAGCTGTGCAAGCCTGATTTCCACCAAGGGTTGTCTTGAAAGAGACTCCTTCCACTTCAACCCATCTGCCAAGTGCCCACAGCCTTCCCCAGATCAGCTCCCCTGTTCTGCAACGTGCCAGTAGCATGGACCAGGCTCCTCTCCACCTAAAGCAGCACACCCATGGCACAGAGACAGCAGTTGCCTACATATCACCTGCAAAGCAGCCTCCCCTCACATGGAAATGCACAAAGTAAGGGTACAGCAGGATCCTGGCACATTTATTGTACCCTGTTGGCCCAACAACCACCTCCCTCAGCCTGTGGTTCACAGCCCTTGAGAGCAAGGACAAAGCCCAGCGTTCCCCTCTGGTAGGTGTCCCAGCAGCTCTCTCCTTCAGCTGCACAACATCCCTTACACAAGGGTAGGAGCATCCCGCTTTGAAACAGTGACCTGTCTGAAATAGTGATCTCAGTGCTGCTCTCCAGCCCTCAGCATCCAGCATGGCCATGGCACCAAGGGCAGGACACCTTCAGCCACAGCCAGGTGGTTGCTCTGCCCTGCAGCAGGTTGAATGGCCCAAAGGAGAAGTGGACAGTGGGCCAAATCCACAAGGCTGAACCCCTCAGCCTGCAAGAGCAGGGCATGGTCTTGTGATGGCCCTGCATAGACAGGAAGGTGGGAAGATGAAGGGACCCAAGCTCTTGGGGAGACAGTACAGCCAAGCTCCAGCCACCTCTAGACTACAAAGCACATCTCCTCCCTGCATGGATGGGTGGGCTCACCTCACCAAGTGGAGATCACCTACATACAGAGCTTGGCATGGTCCTGACACCACTGCAATAGGCAATGGCCCAGCCATTTGCTTTCCTGAGGAGTAGGAGGCATCAGGAGCTGCAAGTACTCCTCGTGACACCCCAAAGAGCTTAACCTTATGGGGCAACCACAGAAAGAGTGGCTGGTTTGAGCAGCGGTGAGTTCACGCTGGGACATCGCACCCCATCTGATCACAGATCCTCCATTGGTGGCAAGATGCATCTGGTCACACTCAGACACACACAACATCATCTGGAAAGATGAGAACATGTCATACGTTAGGTGTGAGTCAAGCCTGGGTTTTGGGATGCCAAAGGCAGCCTAAAGCTTTGACTTGAAACCTAAAGCTGAGGCTTACAGCTGGGTGGAGCTGAGGGGCAGGATGGGATCCTATCGCTGCTTCTGCAGGTCTCATTTGGAGCTGCACCAGCACAACCCTCCCCAGACAGGCATCACATCCAGCCTTGTGTCCACTGCTCCATCCCTGGCAGATCGGGTCTGTCAGGTGGATCTGGGTCCAAGTTACAGCCTTGCAACCCCCAGGCTGTACAAGCTTTAAATAATAATAAGTCACAGCCTTACATCTCAGATCAAGCTCCCTTTGGGGAGATGCAGGTCCCAGCTGGGAGTGCTAAACCAGACAGGCAGGACCAGAAAACATTCCCATCCTACCTCTGCAAAGAGGAGCCTCTACTCCACACCCTTCCAGTCTGCCCCTGGGGTATCTGTCAGACAGGCGGAGCAGGGCTTTGTTGTTGAAGGCAGCCTAATCCTGCAACCTTTACATCAGTGGGGCCAGATCTCTTGATTCACACAAAGTCGGGCCCTTCTTGATTTACCCAAGGTTGGGATGCAGCTGGGAAGCAGGGGGATGGCAGCAAGGAGGAGAGGGGACACAATTCAGGCCATCGCACACCGAGCAGCCTGGTACAAGCTGCGATGGCTCCTCCCTTCCCTCCTGCCTTTGCAAACCCCTCTCGGCATCACCAGCTGAATAAGGCTCAACCCGAAACCAGGGTTGTACCTGCACGTGTTGGTGAGTCAGAGCTGGCCGGGCACAGACACACACCAAGCCCTCCCCCACAGCCCCTTTCTACTCCTGTCTCCCTGCCATGCCCTCACCAGCACTTTAAAGAGGTTTTTGCTTTCCCCTTTTCCCCTCCTCTTCTCTCTTCTGCTCCTTTTTGTCTCCAGTCCTCCCAGTGGGTGGGGAAAATCCCGGGTGTCAAACTTCAAAAGGGAAGCCTGAGTTCACATCGCATTCATGTCCAATGTGCTGCCTAACCACAGGCTTCTGCCTGCACCCACACCCGGGACTGACAGGAGCTCCAGTGGGGCCGGTAACGCTGCTGCCCCTGCTCCCTGCAGCCCAGTGCCGTTGGGGATGTCCCTTTGTCCATCCATGGCTTGGTGCACCCGCTCAGGTGGAGATGAGAGGAGGGTTTGGACACGGAGCCCTGCTCAGGAGGGTTGTGGGGCTGAGGTTCAGCGCCCATCACAAAAGCAGAGCTCCTGGAAAGCAGCGCTGCAGAAAGGAGACAGAACTCCTTGGCTTCTCCTCCCTGCTCAGCATCGCATCCCTGACAGCAGCTTGGTGGCACAAGGTAGCCCTGCCACACGCCTCATGGTGCACAGGACAGCTCAAGGATGCTTCGCACCATGTATTTTGCTTTGTGCATTTGAGTTTCACACTTGATCTGGGTGACTTTGGCCAAAGCAGAACAGAGCAGCCAGACCAAGGAGAAAGATGTGCCCTGTGCTGTACATCCAAAACCAGGAAACACCCCATCCTCTGCAAGGGCTTTGGTGGGGATGAAGAGCTCCACAAAGCTGAACCTGGGCAGATCTGGGGTGATCCCTGCACACTACAGAGCCACTGTGGGGCCATAGATCCACCAACCTAAGCCTCGTGCTGCTCCCACCTACAGCAGCCCTGGTCCACACAAGACACCTCCTTCACATCTCCTGGTTTCCCGGTTAACAGAGCAGGGCAGTTTGGACCTGGTGCTTTCATAACAAACCTATTTTCTTTTCCCCCAGTCACCTGCAACAAAGAAACCCAGGCACACAGACCGGGGAAGGAGATACAGCATCTATTTGATTTTCTATTGTACTCCTGAATAGTAAGTTAAAGCCTATTCACAGCTGATTTGGTTCTGTTTTCAGTGGCTTTTGAGACCCTCAGACTTCATGGGGAGATGAGCTCACCCACTGAAGAGCTGGCAGGAGCCAACCATGCAGGGTTAGGAGCCAGGATGGTCCTGGGAGGCAAGTCAGAAACCCCACACAGAGAGGAAAAGGGGGATGCTCAGAGCAGGAGAGCCCAAACCTGTGAGCCTCTACCAGGAGCCCCACAGTTAGAGACTGGAAACAGCTTCAGTGCCTGCCAGGAGCAGAGAGAAACGTCAGAGTGGCATTTTGTTGAAAGGGGATGAGCAGGAACGTGGGAGGATGTGTTGATGCTCCCCCCTGAAGGAAAGGGCACAGTTTCCAGTGGGAAAGCTGTCGTGGCTCAGGACCTGTGCCAGGAAGACCAGGGAGCACAGGATGGGCAGAGCTGCAGCCTGCCCTGATGCCCACGGAGGTATCAGGGCAGCTCTGACACCAAGGTTGACCTGCAGCATCTCTGGCAGCCACCACCTTGCAAGTACACACATCAGGATTTCAGTCTCACTGTCCCCAGCGTGTTTGGATGCAGTGTCCCTGGCTATGACAGCCATGGGGATGGGCTCTTACCCTCCCTGCACTGCTGGGCACACAGGCTCTTGAGCATCCCTACAGAGCACAGGGCCAAATATCAGGATATACAGGACATCAGCCTACTAAAAGGCTTGAATAATGATCCCCGAATCCAGTGGAATCAACACAATTGGGAACACACCACCTGCAGATGCCTGCTCTCAAAATACCTCCTGTGGGCTCAGCCCCAGCAGCCCACAGAGCAACACGGGCACACTTTCCCATGTGGCCCAAAGTGCTCAACCTTCAACCTGTCTAACCGGGTGAGAAGTCCTCTTGGATTGCACTTTCCCTCTGCTCTATCTCCAGGTAAAGCAAGAGAACCCCACCACACAGCCGTGGGAAGGGTGCTCCAAACAGTACCCAGCTGCAATGGAATACAATGCTGCTCCAGGACAACCTTTGGGTTTAAGGAAGGCTCAAACATCCTGGAGTTGCAGCAGGGATTGAAAGGAGGGATGTGCTTCAGTGAGGCAGGCACATTCCCCACTGTGAGCCCTTCCCAAGCAGAGCCAGCATCTCCAGCATCTCCCCAGCAAACCCTTCACCCCCTCCAGAGGGGTTTCCATGGCAGGACCCAGGGCAGGAGCTGCAGGAAGGGGGCTGCCATCCCTCCCTCCCGCCTGTGAGCCAGGGGGACGCACGTGATGAGGCGCTGGCTTGGGTTTCGAGCCTTGCGACAGCACCAGCTGCTCCTGCCCGTCCCTCTCCCCCAAAGAGGCCCAGAGATCGTGTTTCCTGGGCTCGTCCATCCAGGTGAGTCCCTGCAGATGTGGCCAACATCACCTCCTCTGCAGCCATTCCACAGGAATGCCAGACCAGCCACTGGGCACCAGAGCATCCCTGCGAGCTCCGGGTGACATCCAGGCGCATCCCATCTCCTGAAGCCCTGGGGATGCAGGAGCTGCGCTGGGCAGGGGCTCACCCCAGCAGAAACCAGATCTGGGCTGCTCCAGAACCAAAAATAACCCACCAGCTGCCTGGGAAGAGAGAGCCAAGCGAGCACAGAGCACACACATGGCAGCGGGGGGGGGTCATCTGCATCCATCTTCAGTGGTAACAGAGGGGTTTGGTGAAATTCAATGGGTAACAGCACAGAAGCAGCCCACAAGAGCCTCCAGGATTATCTGGGCAGCAAAGCAGCAGATGACCAATACCCTCAGGGCACATCCTCCATCTGGGGAGCCACAAAGAGCCCTGTGCAGAGGCTCCTGCTCTGTCCCTCCTCTCCTGCCCCAAGAGGCAGCAGCAGTCAGGGCAGCTGAGAGCCCAGAGAACATGCAAACTGGTGATGTGGGAGCATTATCCCACCCATGGCTCCACAAGCAGTCACTCATAAACACTCCCCCAGCCTGAGCAGTGCTTGGAGCAGGCTGGAGAAGGAAAGGAAATCCAGATGTGCAAAGCAGAGGAAGGAGGCACCAGGATGTGTTCACATCTCGTGCCAGCCTCCTGCCAGAGGCTCCTGGTGCAGCCACACCTTGTGTTTTCGAGGAGCAGCAAGAGCCCTGACCTTTGCAGGGCAGAGGAGATAGAGCTTTGTGTGCTTGGGTTACCTGTGATGCTACGCAGGGCTGGGGAGCAAGGAGGGCACAGAAGCCAGAGCTGCCTTTGGGCTGGATGCACTTGGGCTCCACAAACAACAGCCCTTTGAGCAGATCCAGTCCCTATCAGAAAAACATGTTTTTCCCATTTCCATAATTACACTCCAATCACTACCAGGACCAAGGCACAGGCTTAGGTTGAACTGGAGAGGCAGCAGGTAATGTTTCTGCATCAACCCTTACTTCAAGGAGTCACTTTCCCCTCAGCATTCCCAAATCTTCCACTTTTCTTCTTCCAACATGGTATGTTCCAGGACCTGTCACCTCGGAGCAGGTCAACGCTTGCCCCAAACCCCAAGCATGGAGAGTTAAAGAGCAGAAAGACCTGGCACAAGTCACTCAGCCCCTCAACTTCATCAGCCTCCTGAAGGCACTGGCGTTGCTCATCTGCAAGCACTGCTACCACAGCCCAAGGGAGGGCATCTGCAGGTCCCGCCTCGTGGAAGAGCTCTATAAACCAGGGTTGAACCCTCAGCAGGTACAGGCTGACCTCAGGGTGCAGAGCCACAGCAGAGCTGACCTCAAGGGGAAGGCAGGAGCGCTCCCAGCCAGGCTGGGGAGGGAGCTGGCAGGAGCAGTGCGGCATCGCTGGGTGCCAGCGCTCACATCCACCCGCTGCCCCTGGGGTTGTGCATGGATTGGGGCTGCTCCCGCTTTTCCCGAGCCAGCTCCCTGGGCAGGAGGAGACAAGCAGGAGCTGGGTGCTGCTGCAGCCACCGTCCTCCCTGCTCCGGCGGCGGGAGGAGAAAGCAGCAGCAAACAAGTCTTGGGCTGTCGGCTTCCCGGCACCCTCGGCAGTGCTGCCCATGCCAGCACCGCACTCCTCCACCTCCTTCCCTCCTCGCTGTGTCTGCAGGGAGAGGAGGAGTGGCTCTGCTTCCCAGCAGCTGGGGAAGGATGGAGCCAGCTCCTTGCGTTTCCCAGACCTGGGGCGCTGCACCAGGCAGAGGAGAGCAGCTCCTTCCTGCTGCTCGTGGTGCATGGAACACAGGCCAGGGAGGAGACAAACCCCCTTGCCAGGGAAAGGTTCATCTGTGCACTTCCCAGCTCCATCATCACCTCCCTGCAGTGCTTTGGGCAGAGCTGCTCTGCCCAGGTTTTCCTGCTCCCCTTGCTGGAGAGGGGAAGGCACTGGTCCATCTCGCACACGCAGACCCTGCTGGCTGTGCTGCTTTCAGAGAGCCTCCAGGCAGTTTTGGTCCAGCATCTTTGGTTACCATCAATAAGCCTTCCGGAGGCTTTAAAGCCCGGCACTGCTCAATCTGCTCAACCAATCTTACACGTGTGGGGGGAAAACCCTTAACTCTGGTCTCCAAAGTGGGTCCTCAAAGCACCTACCAGGGATTAAGACCCAGCTGACCTGATCCTCAGCATCCCAAAGCTCTGAGTGCTAACTCAGACACACAAAGGAAGCAGAAGCTCCACAGACGCTCTGCACCATCTAAAAGCCTTTTCTTTCATTTCACTTGCTCTCATTTTAAGCTGGCCGCCAATACCTTGAGAAACACAGGCTGGAGAGACTTCGGGTTTCTTTTTGAGAGCTTAACATCCATTATGCTCTTAAAAAATTTATACCCTTAAGCATCTGCACAGTGGCTGCTGAGCACCCATTAACAAAATCTCATCCATTGCTTAAGCCTGACAAGTCTCACCTTCAAGAGATACCCATAAAGACCTGGCAAGACACTCAGCTGGAGCTCTGGGCTCCTAAGAGCAGACCATAACACAAACAGCCCTGGGGAAGACATTATCCCCCCCAAGAGAGTGAGCCACCAGAGGTGAGGTTTATATCCCAGAGCAACCACTGCACGCTGGCTTCACTGCAGACCATGGCAGGACAGCTTGATGTGTCAGTTGGAAATGCAATTAACTTCCCTGTGCAAGGGGATAAGGGAAGAACTGAGGTTCCTATGGATGCAGTTGCTCGGCTCTTAATTCCTCTAGCAACGCTAGCCTAGCAATGTTATCCAGGTTTCATGTCTACCCTTCCCAGAGCAGGAAAAGCTCCTGTCAGCCTTGGGAATGCCCCTGCATGTGGGAAAGCTGCACAGCGTGCAAAGCAGCACTGCACCAGGAGCTGTTTGCAACCAGCTTCACCTCCAGGACCCCCAACCCACAGCTCCTGCTGCCTCCTCCTGCAGCTGCGTTCCACTCCTTGGGGCTCCTACTCCAACATCAGAGCAGGAGGGGTCCAGGGTCAGCCCAGGTCCAAGCAAGACTGTGTCAGAAGCAGTCGTGGAGCTTCTTTTCAGCAGCCTCGGTGCAGGGCTCCTCCAAGGCAACTGCTGCAACACAACCATCACATTGCTCTAGGCAGCTGTGAAGCTGCTGGAGGAAGGCTCCCAAATGGCAGGCAAAGGATGAAAAGCAAAAAGGAATGTGCAGCAGAGCTAGACAGGCCTGTAGAGGAACCTTCCTGTGCCCTGCTCTGCCAGACAGCTTCGCCAGGTCCCCATGCAGCCCCTCCACATGCTCTGTCAGGGCACACACAGCCTCACGGGCAGGTCCCTGCTGGGTCAGGCACAGCATACACACGTACAGGAGCTGTTTGCAAGTCAGCATTGCAGCACCGAGGAGCACAGGGATTAACTGGACCAAGGTCAGGCAGCGTGGCTGGGGGCTGAGCTGTGCAGCCCAGGACACAGCACCTTACCTACCCCTGAGCAGCCCCCCGGAGCAGCCAGGCACAGGAGGATGTGTTAGACTGAGCCCCCACTTTCATCCCTGCATCCAGGCAAGACAAATGTTTTCCCTCCTACACCATTGCCTCCATTCACACCTCCCTATGAAGGATGCACTGGTCGCTCTGTGTTCCCACACACTGCTGTGGGGTGGCCACAGCTGGGGTAGGACCCCCCAGGCAGCTTATTTCAGCAGCCAGGAGACAGCAGGCAGCTGCACCCACAGCATGGGCTCTCTGCACCCCAGCTCCTCCCTGGGTGCAGCCGCTTGCCACAGACAGCCTCTCCCACTCCAGTGCTTCCTTCCACACAGAAAAGGACCAAGTGCAGCCTCCACTGCAGCCCACAAGGGTCTTTCTGCTGCCTTTGATGCACGCAGAAGGTCACAGCTGCATGGCTTGTGGTCCAACATTCAACCACACAAGTCCCTTCACACAGTGCAGCTGAGTCCTGGCACTGCAGGTCCCTCCAAAGCCATAAGCTCTGACGGGCTTCAGCCCTTCCACTGCCACTGTGCCACCATGCACCAGGAGCTTTCTGTACCCCAGGGAAGGGGTCTTCTGCTCTTGGTACGCATTTCACCCTTGCAAATCCAAATCCAAGCAAGACCAGCAGCTCTGCCCACTGCTCAGGCCAGGCGCTGGGCTGGAAAGAGCATGGACATGAGCCTGAACTGGCAGCATGGACCTGCTGGAGCCCATTTCCAGGCAGGAGCAGACATGCCTGATACTCACTCCATCACCTGCACCCAGGAGGGAATAAGGCTCAAGTGCAACCCCTCTACAGGCAAGCCCCCAACCCCTGGGCTCTGAGGAGGCTGAGCTGTGCCCAGCAGCCCAGGAGAGAAAAGCTTGGCCAAAAGCATGAGGCTCAGCACTGCCACCCTCCCCTTGCATTCACACCGAGGACATCCTTCAGGTGAGCTGCTGTGTGGGACCCAAAGAATCACCAGCTCCAGCCAGCTCAGCTGCCGGCTCCCTGCAGCGTCACAGCCCTCCCCACCAGTTGCATTTTGTGGTTATTCCTGCTTTTCCAGTCGGCGAGGTTCCCATGCTGTGCTCCAGCAGCCCCTCTCCGGTGTATTTTCCTGCCACAGGGATTTTATCCCCCTCCACCAAGGCTCAGAGGGGCATGGAGACAAGGAGCACCAGGACAAGGCAGCAAAGACAAAGCAATTCAAGGCAAGCAGGGAACAGCCCGTGACTGCCTGGCTCTGCTGGGGTGGATGTTTCACCGACACCCCCAGCACAAGGTCCTGACCCAGCTGCAGCTCCCACCATGCACTCAAGCCAGCCCTCATCCAGCCCCACGGGAGCTGCTGGGGGCCGGATGCTTGGCTGTCATCTCCCTCCAGGTTTGCACAAGCTGTCTAGAGGTAGCTGATGGCAAGGGGCCAGGCAAGCACGGTGCTTTGATGTGGGTGTCTGCTGGGCACATGCCAGGGCCAGGCCAGGGTGCTTGGCTGGAGGCACTGGGTGCCAGACTGAATTATGCCGGGAGGGGAAGAAATCTGCAGGTCACGGCTGTGCCACAGCGGCAGGAGGTATCTGCCTCCACACTCTGCTCCAGAGCCCTTTATCTGTCTCCCCTGCAAGGAAAACAGCCACGCTGTGTATTCCCCATGGCATAGAGAGTGCCGGCTGCTTCAGCACCCACCTCAGGCTCCCAGCCCCAGGGCGCCGGGAGGAGGATGCTGTGGAGGGGGACGCAGGAGCAGAAGTGGTCCAGCCCGGCGGCAGGAAGGCCCCGCACCGTGCCGGTGCCCAGGCACCGAAGGAGTTACGGAGCGCAGGAGATGTCGTTAATAACGGAGGCCACGCGAGTGATTTTTATCTTTAAAAAGCCCACAGCCCAGGTTGCGCGGCTCTGCCGAGGAGCTCGCTCGGGCACAGCCGCTGCTCCTTTAAGGTATTTAACAACAAAGTGGGTGAACACGCTGGCTCCTCCCCGAGACGGCACATTCCCTCCGGGTCCCCCCGCCCCAGCCACGAGTGGCAGCGGGGACCCCTCCACGCCAGCCCCCGGACTACGAGTCCCGGCACCCCGCGGGGGTTTGCTCCCTGCCGGGGGTTGTAGTTCTCCTGCCACTATCCGTCCGTCCATCCACAGGGCATCCTAAGGCCACGCTCCCCCCCCGGCTGGAAGGGGAAGTTGGGGAAGGCTGCAGTATCCATCGCAGGCAGGCGGAGATTAACCATTTCAGAGCCCTCATCAGCCGGCAGCACTGATTGCACTAATCGGGGGTCGCTTTTAGCAAGGAAGGGGACCCCCAAAAAGCTGGGACCAGGCACCAACCTGGCGTTCATTCCCCACCTGAGCCTTCAGCTCCGACTTTAATGCAGTTTTTGTCACTCCCCAAAGCCTTGGCAAGCTCAGGGAACGGGAAGGATCTACTGCTTTGGTTGCTCTCGGTGTCAAGCATCACTGCCTGGCACTGCCAGCCCTGGAAAGGTCCCTCTGGAGATGGGCAATTCCTATCACCGGAGTCTCCCAAGCCCCCCCCCATCCAGAAGCTGCCTGTGCAGTGGGACAAGCCCTGCCTTCCACAGATCAGCATCTAGAAACCAGAGGACAGGGCAGGTGGGAGGGGACACGGAGGTAGAGACACAGGATTAACCCTAGATGACAAGCACTGGTCTCCATACCCTCCCATCACCCTGTAACAGCTCAGTGCTGGAAAGCCCACTGGTCTCACAGCCGAAAGGGAGCATGGCCACAAATCCCTCGCAGACCCCAGCAAGTCCCGTCCTGCTCCACCCAGAAGGGATGGGAAAGGGATGTGCAGCTGACATCCCTCATTCACAGCAGACTTTCCAGTTAGCTCCAGCGTAGCCACGTTTACAGCTGTAACAGTGTCGGACCAAGCCCTGAGATCAGTCCTTGCCTATGCAGAATGAGATTTCATTTGAGCCAACACTTACATAGAGTTGCTATCAGGTATTGGGGTTCATGGACAAAAGTACCCACATTTTCCAGCCCTTTGGCACAGCTCCCAGACATTGGAAGCACCCAACAGCAGAGCCCAGCCTGGAGCCCTGCAGCCAGCTTGAGCTTCAGTCAGCGCTGTAAGTCACCACTGAGCAGGGCAGAGGTTGTGGATGCTTTGACCACTGCAGGGGATGCTGTGGGGATGCAGCTCACGCAAAGCCCCTGTGCAAGCCCCTACGCAGCCACCATGGTGGCTTTCTGGCCCTGGCCAGGAAGCAAGAGGAGGTCCCTGGATCCCTCATGCCCCAAGGAGGGCAAGCACCATGTCTGTTAGGGAGCTGTGAGGAGCTCCCTGGGTTGCAGGGTCCAGGGAGAACCCAGTGCAAGATGTGAAACACTAGCTCACTGGAAGGAGTAGATACCAACTTCATCCCCTCTTTCTCAAAGAGCAGCCCTAAGCTTGTCACACACAGTTTATCTTGCAGCTTTATCATTTGCAGGAAATCTATGTCCTCCAAGTGCTAGAAACAAGGCAACAAGGCACCAGCACATTAGGATGGATATGCTAGAGAAGCCCCTGTTCCATAAGCTTTACCATGCTGCTGCTGCAGAGCATCACACCGGTGCCTCTGGATGCCAGGTGAGCCAAGCAAATCACACTAAGACCAACTGGGACGTTGCAGCCTTCCCACAGCTCTGCTCACACCATCAGCAGCTCGGTCTTGCCCAGCTCTAGCAAGGAACAAATCTGCTACTGAAGACTGAGCCCTGGGCACAGCAAAGGTTGTATGGGCTGAAACCCATGCGTGCAGGCAAGAAGCTACCTCTTCCTTTGGGTCACATCACCCGATGGTCGACACAGCCAGTGTTTGCCCACTCATGGCAGGATAAGCAGAGCCCATTGCAGAGAGGCTCAGCAATGAGACCCTGGGAGCAATCACCTCCTCAGTTCCACCCCTCCCAGGCTTAGCCAAAGCAAGAGTCCTACAACTCCCCTCCAAGGGGACCGCCCCATGCTTTGATAGGAGTAAAGAAAGCACCAGAGGTTTGTAAGCACCACTTTGGGCACCAGGATGGGTTAGGCTCTGCTTGGCCATGCAGCAGCAGGGAAGTTGCGTCCTTACCCTGCACAGCAGCACCCAGGGTATAAGAAATGTAGGAAAAAAAGTCAATGAGGTTAGGTAGGAACAGACCAGATCAAAGTACTGAGCACTCCATCCACGCCTCCTGCTACAGTGGTGCTGGAAGGCATCATACAGCTCCCCAGCTCAAAGCACAGAAGAACAATGGTTAAATTGATATTTTGTTATATGGTTTCAGCCCTGTTTTCCCCAGGATTTTATAGAAAGGATTGGACTGTGGTACCAGAGCTGTGAGCTGTAGCTAACAGCTACAACAGTGGGGTGACAGCCTCACCCACAGCCTGTTCAATAAATACAGATGGATACGCTACTCCAAGCACTGCTGGCTTCTGGAGCCACCATACCCTGTGTACCCCACATGCTGCAGCAGACCCTGTGGGTCTATGCTACAGGTCCCCCCAAGCTGGGGAGCAGTTTATGGGGCCAGGCAACATTGTGCCTGCCCAGCACAGAAGACGGGTGGCAGAGGTTAGCTCTGCTCCCGGAGCTCAGGCTGCAAACCTTGTTCTGGCTTGTTTTCCCACTAGCTTTGGGTGCCTGACTTGTAATAAGTAAGCCTGAAAAGCAGGCTCCTTTCAGACATGCCAGGCACCCGCAGCCCCAGCTCCTAGACGCGTCTCCAGGGAGTCAAGTTCCAGGTGCACCAAAAACCCCTCATGTTTCAGCCAATACCTAAATGCCTCCGCTTCCTTGTCTGAGAAAAGCTGGGCAATGCCCAGGCCTCCGAGGCTCAAGGGGAAATTGCTCTATAGCAGCCAGTCTAATTGCACTGAAATTACGAGATCAAGCAGTAAATTCACGTCTGTGTTCGTTGCTCTCGGTGGCAAAGCTGCACCAGCAAGAGCCTGATCCCCGCTCGCTGCGAATTCACCTTCCATTGGCAAGGGAAGGAGGGGGTTAATGAAGGAGAGCATTGCCAGTTGGAAGTGCTACCTAAAAAGGGTTTCTCCTACTAGCTGAAGCAAAATGGTTTCTCTTGCCAGCTTGTTTACTCTGCAGCTGAGAGCAGCGCACCGCCAGGTTCTGCTGCTGGAGCCTGCTGCAGGATGGACAGCTGCGAAACCAGCACTGGCACCAGCACATCAGCAGGGCTGGACCCACAGTGGTGCAGCTGCACCAGCTCCAGCCCAGGGCCGGCCCCGTGGCACCCACCCCACAGCCCGGTCCCCAGGGGGGAAATGCACAACTACCACCCTCCAGACAGCAAATCTTGGCCCCATCCTGCTTTCCTTTGGGGAAGTAATGGTACTTGCCATTTAACGGCCAGTGTAAAGCTGCAATTACATTTGACCAAGATGGGTTTAGACCAACCGTTCCCTACAGCAGTAGGGTCCTTTCCTATGGGAAAGGCACACAAACCCCAGGGGAGACCAGGGATGCTGGACAGGACACAGATTTTCCTGCGAAAGGCAACCACCAAACTCCTTCTGCCCCAGCTTGCTGTTGCAGAGCCAGAAAATGAACAGGACATTATCCTCTTTTACAAAAGCAGAGCTTACAGCCATGTGCCAAGGCAGGTACCAGCCAGATTCCTGTCTCTGGGAGATTTTGGAGTCCACAGGCCAAACTGAAGCAGTGCAGCTTTCAATGCCCATCCTGGCTCCAGGATTAAAGCCACCGTGTCTGCAAACAGAACACTCTCACCTGCCAGGAGAGCAGCTGGGGAGGAGAGCAGCCGCAATGCTGCCCGGCAGCCAGCACCAGCATCAGGCCCCTGCTTTATAGTCTTTGTATTAATTACCCAGAGTCTAAATAAGATTAAAGTTTTAATTCCAGCTTCATCTCCTAGAGGCTCCTGCTGTGCTCTTGGGTTTTCCTGGTGCCACAAAGCTTCTCAGGCAGCTACAGCAGAGGGCACTTCTCTTGACAGGCAGCATCTCCCACGTCAGGGCTGTCCCACCATGCCCAAACAGCCCTGAGGATGCATCACCTTCTGCACCTCCATAAACCCACCATTGCTGCAAGCTGGGCCCTGCAAAGTCCACCTCAGCCTTCACTTAAAGCCACAACCTGAGGATAACAGGGCCATGCAATGATTAAAGAGCAGAGGGCTGGTGCTGGGCAGTGTCCCCAGATCATACTGCAAGCCCAAGCTGAGGCAGGGTGGTGAACAGGAGCTGGAGGATCTCTGCCAGGACAATGCTTTGTGACTGGCACCATCCATGCTGCCCAAGCCACCCCGGAGCAGGCAGCTGATGGGCAATTCAGGCTTTTAGCCTGGATCACCTAAGCTGGAGTTTTACATCTGGAAATGGGCCAGAGAGCAGCAAACACCAGCTGAGCAAGAGAGGCAATCGCTGCCTGCCCTGCTGGCTGGGTGGAAGATGTGGCACAGGCTGGTGGCAGCAGCACTCCCTGCCCTGGTTCCCCACTGCCCAGGAGGCCACAGGGAACACTGCAGAGTCACAGCTGGGGCTCGGTCCTCAAGCATCAACATCAACACCCTGCAAGGGCAGAGCCTTTGATCTCACTGAGCAGGAGCAAGACCTGTCTCCAGCTGCTAAAGCACCCAAAGCTCAGCACGGGTCCATGTGATGTGCTCCAAACCCCTGCTGCACAGCATACTGTCTGCACAGATCAGCTCTGTGTTATCACCTCCCTGAGCTCCAGCTGCAGCGCACCCACAGCCTTGGAAAAGCCAACCTGCAGCCAGTAAGGATTGCAAGGGAGAGAGACTGGTGGAGGAGAGGAAGGACACAGCTCAATCCCCCATCTCCAATGCTGCCCATACCCATCACCTTGAGCTACAGCCACCCTCTGGATAGGGGTTGTGATGACTTTCCATATTATGAACAAAAGAAACAGGTCAAGAGCATCCTACAAGAGCTTGGGAATGCACAGTGTCATTCACCCTGGTTTGCATGCTGAGGACAGAGTAATGGAGAAGACTGCTCCATAAGCAAGGTTTCACAACCAAGGAGGGCTACTCAGGAGACAGCAAGCTACCCCAGCCCAACTACCCTGCTTGGGTGTCCCAAGCACCTTTCCACAGGGACAAAATCCTCTCTGGTGCTGCTCCCACTCCTCTGGGTGAGGATATGGGTTTGCTGCACCAGCAGAGTCCAGCCAAGCAAGGAAGCCAGCAAAGCCCTAGCCCTCCAAGCATGCCCCCACAGAGTCTAGGCTTTGCACAGTGCCACCCCAAAACCAGTGAGCCCATTGACCACCACGGTTTAGAAACTGGGCTGTGTCAGTGGAAGCAAGGGCTTCAGAGGCTTTCTTTGCAGAGAGCTCCCTACAACCTGCAGACACGAGGCTACCCGTAGTCAGCACTGGGGTACACACAGCAGCACGCCCCCAAAGCAGGCACACAGCACAAGGAACCTTTATAACCAGTGGAAAAAACCCTTCCACTCTGCACAGATCTCCACAGAAGATGCCATTTCAGAAGCAGCTCTGCAGCTCTCATTGCCCCAGCCTGGGGTCTCTCCTGGACCTCCCAACTCACAGCCCCTTCTCCCACTGAAGCACTGCAGTCCCTGCCCCAGCTTCTACCTTCTGGCCAAGAGCTGCTCCTGTGCAGTGAGCCCGGCTTCCCTGGATGCTGCTGCTCCCCAGGCAAATGGCCAGGTCCCTCGGTGGCCAGGTCCTTTAGGCAAAAATGGGAAGCCCTGAGCCCCTATAACCCCCTATCCTAATCCATCCCTCCCACAAGGGTCTGCCCACCCCCTTCCCATCACATGTGCCTTGCAAGGGGGCACATTGAAGACAGCTGCGTGCAACAAGGTGGGGTGTGAGCCTTTAATTACAACAACCTATGCACCACCCTGCTCCTGTTCTGGGGGAAAACCAGGTGTGATTGGGGCACTTGCTGAGCAGTGATTGATGCACGGCCCTGCTCTCACACCGAGGGGAGAGATTCGTCTCCTCTCTACCAAGCGTGAGGGGGAGGTGGGAGCTTGCAAGGCAGGGGAAGGGGGTGCCCCCGGTGCTCAGTGTCAGGGCGCGGGGGGAGCCATGGGTTCCTGTAAGGCCACAGGGCCTGGGCAGCTGACGGGGGAGCACCGGGACTGAGGCTTGGGGCAAGCGGCTACGTCCGGGGAGAGGGTTACCGGTACCGGTACCACCGCCGGTGTTGCGGACAGGCCCTGCAGGTACCACAGAGACCGGAGCGGAGCGGGCCCTCCCTCACGGCTGCTCGGGGCCGCCCCCCGGGGCGGGAGCCGCCCCCCGCTCACCTGTGTGAGGGGAGCAGCGCAAGGAGGCAGCCCCCGGCCCCATGGGCGCTCCACCGGACACCCGCTCCCGGCCAGACCCACCGGGTCCCCACCGGGTCCCCACCGCCCTCCCGGGCCACACGGCCCCTGTCAGGATTTGAACAGCGCCAGGAGCCCGCCTCACCCTCATTGGCCCCTTCACCCGCCCATCACATCGCTTTCCGCCACTCCATTGGCTGAGCACGCCGAGGGGGCGGAGCGCGTCCGGCTTGCTGCTATAAAAGGCGGACTGGGCGGGAGGGCGCTCAGTGCCGCTGCGCGACAGGTACCGGCCGGGGGAGGGGAGGGGGTTGAAAAGGGGGCGGGGCTTTGTGGAGGGGGGGGGAGCGAGGGGCGGGGCCTGCGCGCGAGGTGGGCGGGTTTTGGGGAGGGGGCGGGGCCGCACGGGGTTGGAGTGGGGGGGGAGGAGGAGGGCGGGGGCGCGCGCGCGGCGGTGCCTGCACGCGCCGATCCCGCACGGATCGCGGCAGCAGCAGCGGGAGCCACCGGCGCGCACGGCGATGCCCGCGCTGCTCCCGCCGCTGGCCGCCCCCTGAAGGCTCCGCTCTGTGTTCCCCCCTTCTCCAGCGACCTCAGGCTCTTTTCCCCCCCCTTCTCCCCCTTTCCCCCCTTCCCCTTCTATTCCCTCCCCCCTCACCCTCCCTCCGCTTCTTTATCCTCCTGTTTTATTTTCTCTCCCCCACCCCCCCCCCCCCACCCCCTCTATTCCCGACCCTCCGCACCCTCCCGGCTGCCGTGTGGATGCGGGCCGGGGTGCCTGACTGCGCGGGTGGCGAGAGCAGATGCTGAGGGGCCGGAGGAGGATGGAGTGCACCCTCGATGCGCAGAGTTTGATCAGTATTTCCCTGCGGAAGATCCACAGCTCCCGCACTCAGCGAGGCGGCATCAAGCTCCACAAGAACCTGCTCGTCTCCTATGTGCTCCGCAACGCCCGGCAGCTCTACCTGAGCGAGCGCTACGCCGAGCTCTACCGCCGCCAGCAGCAGCACTACCCGGACGGAGCCCCGCTCCTCGCCATGCCCGCCTGCCCGCCACCCTCCGCCGCCGCCGCCCCGCCGGAGCTGGCGGTTCTCCCGCTGCCCGCCGACACGCAGGACCGCGAGGCGCGGAGCTGCGCGGTGATGCGGGGCGGTGCGGAGCTGCTGGAGGGGCCGGTGTGTGCGGCACCCCCGGAGCTGCAGAGAGCGCCCTGCAGAGACTCAATCCCGGGCTTCTACCGGGCCGCCGGCAGCGCCGGTCCCGGTGGTGGTGGTGGTGGAAGCAGCGCGGCCCCGGGGCTGCTCTACGCTGCCGGTTGTGACTTCGGGACCGGGGGGGTACCGCACTGTAGCAGCCGCACCACGGTGCTGGATTTGGACACTCACGTCGTGACCACGGTGGAGAACGGGTACTTGCACCAGGACTGCTGCTCGCAGTGCCCCTGCTGCTGCCAGCCGGTAGCGGGGCTCGCCTCCCCGCCGCCCGCACCGGGCACCAAGCGCAAGTATTACCCGGGGCAGGAGGAGGAAGAGGAGGGGGTGGAGGAAGGGGAGCCGGGGGGAGGCGGGGTGGCGGGCGGCCCCCCCTTCGCCCCGTGCACCAAACGCGCCCGTTTCGAGGAGTACAGCGCCGAGCACCCCCAGGACTCTTCCAACATCTCCAACTTGATCTCCATCTTCGGCTCCGGTTTCACGGGGCTGGTGAGCCGGCAGCAGGCGGACTCGGAGCAGCCCCTCAACGGGCAGCTGTGCGGCAAGCAGGCGCTGGCGAGCCTGGGAGCCTGGACTCGGGCCATCGTCGCGTTTTAGAGAGGAGCGGGGAGCAAATAGAGGTTGGGGGGGGGGGGGACGGACATGGGGTTGGAAGGAGGTGGGGGGGGGGGTTGGAAAACGGGGGTGCGATCCGAGGGGACAGCGGCTCCGGAGTGGGGGGGAACCCTGAAACAAAGGCGGGGAGGGGGGAGGTTGGAGTGAGGGGAAGGGGGGTGTGGGGGGTGCCGAGGGGTGCGCAGGGGGGGTGGGAGGGCAGAGCCACGCTAGTGTTTTATAAATTGTACAATAAAGAAACCAAAACCCGAGCCGTTGGGACTTTGTTTTTGCGGGGGGGGGGGGGGGGGGGGGGGGAACACCCAGAAAAAGCAAACAAAAAGATGTAACAAACAAACAAAAACAACGGAACCCAACAGCGGAGCCCCCACTTAGATCATCCTCTTTGTCCGCTCCGGCTCTCCCCGGGGCCGGTGCTACCGGCGGCAGCGCCACGTGAGAACCGGGACCCCCTTTTAACGCTGGTGCCGGGGTGCGGGGAGGGGGCAGCGGCCGCGGCCGGGTCCCGTTGGAGCGCTTGGGCACGGATCGCAGGGCAGGACCCGTTCAACTTTTCCTCCCCGGAGCTGCGCGGGGTGTTCCCAGCGGGAGAGCCCCGGAGGGCTCCGGGACCTGGGTTTGGGGACGGGGGTGTTTGAGGAGGGGAAAGGAGGGAAGCGCCCCCGGCAGCCTCCGCTTCAGTGTGCGCCTGCGGTGCCGCAGGTACCCGTGTCCCGCGGCTCACTCTTCCCCCCCCTTTTCTCCTTAAAGTTCAACTGCTCCACTTTGAGCCTTCCACATCCTAGAACCAGCGTCGCTCGCTCCCGTGAAGGGCTCTGCCCGCTGCAGCCCCTTGATTTAGATCTCTCTCTGTTAATTATTGCTTTTTTTCCCTTTTAAAGAGAAACCTTTTGTTGTAAAAAGGTGCGTTTTCTGCTCGGCCTCCCCGCCTCGCCTTTGGTTCCGTTCGTGTCTTCTGCAGCCTGCCCACTCCCGACTTCAGGGGGTCAACACTGGGTGTAACTGAGGATGCTTTACTAAACGGGCTGTTGGGGTCTTTTCCTTTTCTTTTGCTTTTCCCCCCTTTTTCTTTGTCTGTAACCCTGTGTTTCTGTGCATACGGAGCTGTACCGGGTAAAACTGTCCGGATTTGCTTAAATTTATAACCTTAATAAAAAGTCGGTTAGAAACTTGCTGTGCCCTTGCTTTCCTTCACAGCCACAGACCGCGGAAGCCCCATTCCCGACCCATCGCTTCTCCCCGCACCGGGGGGGGGGGAACCCTTTAGCGGATGCTCCGACCTCCCCCCCCCCCCGACTTCAGTAGACTCTGCCCCCCACTCCGGACCCCCCCCCCCCCACCATGGGGCTGGAGGCGATCGCAAAGCGCGTCCCAGGTGTGGAAGGGGCCGCGGGGGGGCGGGAGTCTCGGTGGGACCCCCCCGGCTCTGCCCCCCCTGCGCTGCTCCGCGCTCCCAATGCGCTCGGGAAGTTTAACTTGGAGTTTGTTAGCGCCGCGCGGGGCCGCTCGGTGATGGAGAGGGGGTTCCTCTCACACACACCCCCCCCCCATACATACATATATTTTACATATATAATAGAGATGTATTTCCCTCCTTTACACCAAATACTCGAAGCCCCCCCCCCCGTTAGAAGGCGACAATTAGCGTTATCATTATCATTACCATCACTCTTATTTAAACCCCGTGCAAAACGCGCCGTTTCCCGCATCCACCGCAATTCCCGCAGCGCCGCTCCTCTGCCCCCCGCACCTCCGGGACAGCCCCCCCCCCTCTCCCAGCACCCCAGGACCCCCCGCTCAGAACCGTCACAAGCTAAAGCCTCCTCCTCATCCCCACGCATCATCCCGCCCCTCTGCCGGAGGGAAAGACCCCAAAGATGGGATGTGGGGAGCTCGGGGGGGGGGGGGTCCTGCAGGCACCTTAGAACAGGAGCGACCCCCCCTGCCCCGCTCTCGCAGCGCCCCCTGGCGCCCACAGCGGGAGCTGCAGCGACCCGGTGCGGGGGGCCACGACGGGACCCCCGCTGCACCAAGACCCGCTCCCCCTCCAAAGAGACCGAGGAAATACATTAACTACATCAACCCTGCAACCGCCGGGCCCTCAGAGCTCTGAGGAACCCGGAGCTGGATGCTTGGACCGGGGGGGGAGTCACTCGTGGAGCCAGGAAAAAGCCCCTCTCCCTGCTCCAAGCCTGCAGCAGCCCCGAGGCTCCCCCGCATGCCTCGTCCCGTTGCCCCCCGGCTCCATCCAGCAGCAGGATCAGCAGCTTCTGCACACCCAGCCCTGGCTGCCGCACGTGGTATTTAAGGCGAGTTTTAAGCCTCAGGTGCTTCTGTGGGTGCCCACAGGTCAGCACAGTGGGTGATGCACCCCAAAGAGCTCCTGCCCCAGGCAGCCCAGCCGGAGAGGGACAGATCTCACTTATCCCAGCAGCCACACGCACACCGTCATCATCCTCCCATTCTGCTCCACATCTCCCAGACCTTGGGGTTTCCAATGGCAAAGAGACCATCAATTGGAGAACCCCCATTCCTGCAGATCCCAACCCCTCCCAGGCACCCCCATCCCTCCAAACCTCCCCTTTCTGGGGGGAACCAGCCCTCACTCCCGCTCACAGTGGAAGTTTCTGAGGCTCAGTCAAGGTTTTAAAGGCTGGAATGGGTAAAGATGCCTTTTACATCAGCAGTACCCATATGGTGTGGGGGAGAAACGGGGGGCATATGGATGGGTACCCCCTGACACTGAGGAACGAGCCGATCCCGCAGCTCCACGGAGCCGCAAGGGCTCCGGCGCACCCGGCACAGCCGTTATTTATTTATCTCAAGCCCTGGTCCATGACATTTCTCTCCTTACGAAGGCGGCAGCAGCAGAAAGCCCATCACACACACACAGCCTCTCTCTTGAAAGCAGAGCCTGGAAACCAGAGGCTCATCTGCATATTCATAAGTATCTGATAAATTAATCATGATGGCAGAAGCATTGAGGCTAGAAGGGAGGTGACAGGGGAAGGTTGCACCCCCAGCACAAGCCCATCCTCACTCTCGCTCCTCATCTCCCAGGCACAAAATGTTTTGATCCCTTCCCATCTCGGCTGACGCCCCTGGGTGCTGCCAGGGGAGGGGGCTCTGCCTCAGCCCCACATCCCTTCAGCCCCTGCCTCCAGTGGGAGAAGCTCAACTCAAGGGCAGTGGGGAGGACCCAAGGACCAGACCCCCAGCCCAGCCCTGAGCTCTGCTGCCCGTCCCCATCCCAGATCTGCCCCCAGCACGGTTCAAGCGCCCCGGTGCTGCCCAACATCACTGATGCTGAAGGGTTTGACCCCAAAACTCTTCCATGTCCTCCTGTGCCTCGGCTGGGGGTGAATGGGCATCACCAGGGTTCTGTGCCTGGCAGCCCCGGAGCAAGGCACTGAGGGGGTCTGTGGAGGGGTTTGGTTGGCACAAGGCTGGGAGGTGGGAGACAGGGCAATGCAAGAGGTGTCCGTGGCACCTCTGTTCACACATCACCGGCCACAAGAGAGCTGCAGCCTTCCCTTCACCATCAAAACCACTCTCCATGGGCAGACCCAGGGTTTGGGGTGTCCTCAGTGGCCCCCCACTGATACCCTTTGGTCTGGGGGAAGAGTGACCCTGCCCGGGGGGAAGATGCTGCCCCCCCCCCCAATAGCACAAGCAGGACCTCAACCAATGGTGCAAGCGCCTGATCCAGCCCAGGAGGGTCAGATCCTGCTCTCCATTCATCCCCCTGACCCAGAGGCAGTGATGGGGCTGAGCTGGGCCCGCTGACAGCAGAGGGGCAGCGCAGTCCCCAGCACAGGGCATTCACAGGCTCTGCCCACGGGCGTTTGGAGGGCTCAGATCAGGCATTAGGGACTTGTACCCCAAATCCAGTAGCCAGCAGAGCGGGTCTGCCTGCAGGGGGACACCACTGCACACCCAGCAGGTCCCTCTGCGCCAGGGGGACAAGGATGGACTCAGTGATGGAGATCTGACCCCCCTCAGCTCTGTCCATAGCCCCAAGCTTCCCCAAGGAAAACCCACCCTTGCACCATGAACCAGGCACCAGGTCCCAGGCACTGACTGAGCTGCTCCGCATCCTCCTAAACCACGAGAGCCAAGAACAACCTGCACCCAGTCCATAGCAGAACACCTCTGCTGATCCCAGCGCAGGATCCGGCCACCTCCAACCCACCAGATCCCTCCCACCTCACCTCCCCGGACACGAACAAGCACGAGTGTATTTGGGGACATGCACACCTTCGCAGATGCTTGGAGGAGTCCCCTGCAGAGAGGGCAGTAGGAGAGCTATAGGGGCCACAGCAACGGGGGCAAGAGGCTGCTCCCACTCACAGGGTGTTGAACGTGTTGGGCTTGGTCTGGGTAATTAGCATCCGAGCAGTAATTATTCACACTTGGCCTTTCCTTTCTATAGCCTGCTTATAGAGTCCATGAGGAATGTCGCCTACCCTGGGCTCGCAGCACGCGGTGGGGAAGCTAAGAGGAGGCTGTTGTGGGGCAGGAGATGCTGCCCCTGCATCCAACAGCAAACCCAACCCAACAGAACGCTGAGGGCAACAAAAGCCCTCGCAGAGAAGCAGCGGACACCGAGCACAAAGCAAGCACCCCGGCAGCGCATCGCTGCCACCATCCATGCCCCAGGAGCCCTGCTCTGCAGTAGGAGAAGCAACAGCCTCCCCCAGCCATCATGAGATGCCCGCACTGGGTGCATTGGGGTTTGCTGGTACCACAGAGACACAAGCTTGGGCAGATCCCTGCAGCAAACAGGGGTGCACAGACCCCCTCAGCCACCTTCCCATCGCATACATCCAAGTAAGGGTCTCCAGGGATGGACCCGCTGACCCCACAGCCTGGGAAAGGGGGGAAACCATGGGGAAACAGCTCCACTGTGGGACTAACGCAACTCAGCCAAGGAAAACCCATAACCCAGCAATGGGCTCACCTGGGCTCTGGCTCCCGGTGTCACTGCCTGGGACCATCCTGCTGCCCTTGCAGGAAGGCCTGGGGCAGGTTTGCAGCACTGGTGTCCCTTGGAGGACAAATGCTTCTCCAGCTGCTCCCTAAGACAAGAGCACTTCCAGCTGAGCCGCTCTCTAGGGTGCTCATGCTGGCCAGGTAAGGGAGCCACGAGCTCCTCCAGTGCCAAAGAGCACCCGGAGGCTGGCATGGAGAGGAGCCAACCAAGCCCAGAGGCAGAACTGCCCTGGCTCCTCTTCCTCAGGGAAGGCACCACCTCGCTCCACGTCCTGCAGAGGAAGGAGAGGAGCACACAAAGGAGCAGCCCCACCAAACCCTGCTCTTATCCTCACCTCCGGCCCCATCATCAAGGGCACTGACCCACACCTGTGGGGTGATGCACAGCCTTAACCCTGCGAGTGCTGCTGCCCAGAGGAGGGGAAAGGGCTTTCCCAGGGGGATGAAACCCCCAGGAGCTGCCTGGGATGCTGCTGGGCCCCTGCTCCTTGCTCCCCAACTCCAGCTCCTCTTATGGGACTGAGGTCACCCTTCAGACTGCAGGTCCCCTTCGGACCGGACCCATGGATGGGAAGGGAGCGTTTTCCCCCTGCTCCTGTTATGTCCAACTAATGGGGACTCACACACATCGGAGTGCAGCAGATTCATAGAACAGAATCATAGAATAGACTCAAAGAATCAACTGGGTTGGAAAAAACATCAAGATCATCACTGTGCCCCCTGATGTGGGAACGAGGGGGCACACCAGTGGCTGCAGCATGAAACCAGAGGCACATCCCAACCAAAGCCACTTCCCATTCTCCCCAGGCAGGGTAAAGCAAACACATCTCTAAAGGCTGGGGGTGCACTCAGTGTCTGCTTCATGCCCCTGCTGGGGCTGAGCCCTGAGCAGCCATCCCTGCCTCAGGTCCCTGAGTGTTTCTACACCTCCATTTGGGAGCTTGGTTTTCATAAATTCCCACTAAAGATGCGCTTCCCCCTCCTTTTCCTCCACCAAAATGAGGCTTTTGCATTGGAACACGTGAAGCTGCTTCCTTGCCTCCCTTTTCCCCCACACTTTACAACATGAAAGTGGATGTCGATGTGAAGGGAATGCTGAAACTGGAGACGGAGAAGTTCTGCTCCGGGAGCCGACTGTTTGCTCACCGCATCTCCTCCTTCCAAGCTCCCCTGCACAATTCTCTCTCTCCTCCTCACCCATCCCGCTGCCCCGCACCGCTCTGCCTTTATGTCCTTCCTCTGCTCCCTGGTGAGGATGAGCAAACCACCACCACCACCACCACCACCACCACCACCACGACGTGTCCTGCCCGTGCCCGCTTCTTGCCGCAGCAGTGCCTGGGGCTGCGCACTCCAAACAGGAACCTGCTCCTAACCCCTGCGCAAACGGAATGCTCAGGATCCAGGGGTACTCCGGGGGCTCCCCCCCTAGCACAGAGCTGGATGCAGAGCTCAGGGGCTGGTGGTTCAGGAGCCCTCTGCTTCATTTGCTTTGGTGATGGAGAGGCAACATCAGCCTACAATAAGTGGGTGAAGTGAGAGGCTTTGCCCCATGCTGGTGCAGGCAAAGGGAAGAGTCTTCATCAGGGGCTGCAGCAATAGGAAATGGGGTGATGGGTTCAAACCGAAACAGGGGAAGTTCAGGTTGGATATAAGGGAGAAGCTCTTCCCTGTGAGGGTGCTGAGGCGCTGGCACAGGGTGCCCAAAGAAGTGGTAAATGCTCCATCCCTGGCTGGGTGACATGGCCTAGAGTGAGGTGTCCCTGCCCATAGCAGGGGGTTGGAACTGGGTGATCTTAAGGTCCTTTCCAACCCAAACTGTTCTGTGATCCTGTGACTCGGGTGAGCCCATGCAGGGGCAAAGCAGCACCTTGCATGTGGTCATACGGGTGCCACTAAAGCCTGGAGGACTCCGAGGACCAGAGAACAACCCCCATGTCCAGGCTCCACGGCTGCTCTCCTCCATCACCCATCTCCCCCCAGCAAAGGCCATGCTTGTGGTCCCCACAGCAACAGGAACGTCCTGGCTCTTCCACCCCATATGAACCAGAGGCAAGAACATGGTTAAAAAGCCCCAAAAGCTGGGAACATCCCAGGCTCTGTAGCACAGGAATCCGTCCTCCGGAGGAGGAGAGAAAAGGGCGAGGATTGACCCTCCGGTTTGTCCCCTGGAGCTACCGCTGGATTAACTCAGCCTAACATTGTTTAAGGAGCATTTACATGCAGAGCTTCTGCAGCCTGCCCCTCCAGTGCTGCGGGGTTAGGCAATGCCTCTGGCTTTTACCTTGGCTCGGGATCTGTTGACTCTGGAAAAGCCCCAGGTTTTGGAGCACATCCATTAAAACAAGCAGCACTGTGGTCATCCAGGCTCTTCCCTTCTGCCCATGAACCACGGAGAGCACGAGCTCCGGTCCAGCGTGAGAAACGGGGGAGCTGATCACCAGCCATGGGGAATCAGTGGTTCCTGGAGTGGGGCTGCTACCAGGGGGTGATCTCCACAGCATCACTGATACCTTATTGTCCCATGGTCCTCCAACACCAACAGGCAGCGACTGGAGCATCCCAGAGATGTGCGTTCAGGACAGGCACAAACGAAGGGTGGCAGCTCCAGCAAGAACAGCCCATGGGAATGCTGCGAGATGGAGGAAACCTGGTCCCTCTGACCCCAATTTCAGATTTATCTATCTCTATATATTACACATATAATATATACATATATATATAAATATGTTAGGCTGCAGTGACCAGGACCACACCACCAGGCTGGGCTGAGCAGAAAGAGGAGCTGTTGAAGTCATGAGATGCTCCAGCCACACAGTTCAATGCACAGAGAAGCCACCCTCAGCTCCCTGGATTTCACGTTCCTGATGCATTTATGTCACCTCATGCCCAGATTTCCTGGCTTTGTAAAGCAGGACAACGCTTTTATTCCTGGTTTCCAGGTGGGAAACTGAGGCGATGGCCTTAGGGAAGGTCACAGTGGGGGTCTGTGGTACAATCAGCAACTGAACCCATGTCTGAATCCATCCAAACCAGTGGGCAGCTCTCTCACGTGTATGCAACTTCTGTTTGAGCCTCTCCCCAGGGACTCATCTCCCATCTTCCCCCTTTAATTATAACAATTAGTCCTTTCAGGGTATATTTGAGGGGTTTTCTCCTCCTGTGTTGACAAAGTGCAACACTTGATCACTCTAACCCCAAATTCTCTGTGACACAGAGACCCTGGCAATTATAAAACACTTCCAAGCTTGCTCCATCAACCCCTTTGCTGTTGCTATTAGTATGCATTAACATTTTATTGGTGTTACAGGATGAAACATCCAGCCTTGCAGCTCCAGTGGGCTTGGGGATTTCCAGCATCCTGCAGTATGTATCCGTGCAGAGGAAATTAAAATGTGGATGGATCAGCAAGATACAGGCAAATCCTCCACAGTAATTTGGAGAAGACTGAACTCAGGTGCTAGTGGAGCATATTCCAAGCTATCTAATAGAGAGCTGATGATCTCTGTAACAGCCTTTTTGTAAGTTTTATTCTTGCCTACAAGGGAGTTCTTGCAAAGGGGAGATGCAATACCTGAACTGATAGTTTTAAAGGTATATGCTCTGAACATGGGAAAGGAAAACCCTGTGCAGAGCAGTTGCTTGATCAGCCAGTGCCCTATAAAAGAATACCCTCCAGTACCTTATAATTCAGCTGGAATCCCTTTCTAACCAGCACACCAGTCAGTTTTATGTAGCTTGTAGCCATTACAGGACATATCGACTCTTTGGGATATTGGAATGCTTTGCTCTTTTAGCAATAGTGCAACATCATATTCTCTTCAGCAGCATTACCTCTTGAAAGCCAAGTGGTGTGTGTCTACACAGTGCTGGGTACCTCATTAACTCTGCATATATCAAGTGTTCTATAGCTGCACACCCATGCAACCATCAGGCTGGGCTCCAGCACCATAGACGTCACCATCTCAACCTGTTCCTACACATAAAACTAAGGAGGAATTCATGTTAAAACAGAGGATTTGGGTACCTTGACTTGGGCAGTGCAGTCTGCTGGGGTCTTAGATGGACTGATATGGAACTGCTCCTCTGCCTTCTCTCCTGCCTCCATTTGTAGGCTCAGCAAATCCTTGACCGCATCCTCAATCTATTGTTATCAAAAGCAGCAGGCATGAGCTCAGGAGGACCTGAACCCACCCCTTGGTGCCAGTGATCCAGGCCTTGCAGCACCATTCCCACAAGACCCCATCCTGTTCCCACGGGCACGCCCGCAGCGAGCATTGAGGAGCCCGAATCCTGATGGGGGATTCTGATGTTATTTATTATCTGTGTTACAGCTGCAACCGGGGACATGGGGAGCGACTCCTTCCAATTCTAACAACTGTATTTACGCCCTGCACAGAGCCGGCTGATGCAGACATTCCCAAGCCCAGGCTTTTTATAGCAAGCAGAAGCACCCACTTCACCTCCTCGAAAGCCTGCTCTAACCTCCAAAGCCTGCTCACAGCCTCGTGCTCTTCACAATGAGCAGCTCTCCAAGCTGAAGATGCTCGTCGGGGTTCAGCCCTTTGCTCTGTTTGGCTCATCCTAGTTTGGAGTTTGGCACGGGTCTCACAAGATCAGTCCAGGGAAAGAGGTGTTCGTCCCAAGGATGCTCAAGGAGCTTGTTCCGATGTCAATGGGAAGAGTGCTCATCCACCGAAGGGGAAGCAAAGCTAAAGGATGAAGATCTCTCCTCTTGGCTATTAGAGCATGGAATGACCTCCAAAAGCCCTGTTCAATTCTACATCTGAGAAGTTGCTTGTTGAAGCAGCAATGAGACCCCCGTGGGCTTCTCAACCACAGAAGGTTCCCACTGGCACATCGGCAGCAGGAGAGTTCAGGTCACGTTAGCAGCCACCCTTAACAACCAATTCCACCTTCTCCCACCCATTTCTGCCTCCTTCCTTCCCTCTCTCACAAAGGAAGTCAACACAGTTCCACGGACACAGCACAGCACCCAGGGCTCTTGCATGGTTCTACACCAGTGACTTGCGATACAAAGCACATCTGCATCCTGGAAATTGCCAGCTCAGGTTTTGCTGCTCACCAACTGCTGGTCCTGCAGTGGGGACTTGTTTATTTCATAGCAGGAACCCAGCGCTACGTAATGGAACTGAGCTGCACACCAGGGACAAGTTAATGCAGTAACAATGGCATGAAACAGTTCTATTCTTTCACTGCCATCACCGCACGAGGCTGCTTAACTCTTACTTCATTTATTCCTGGCTGCCACGAACAACCACTTGTAAAGGAGGGATGTGAAGACAGTGTTGAATAACATCATGAACCAGCCAAAGAATGGCAACCCCGAAGGATCCAGTTGGGAAAACTGAGCTTAAAAGCCTGCCTTGGTCAGTTGGGCTGAGGGGGAAGATGGTGAGAAACCCACACCACATCTGCTTCCTCTCCCCTGCACGTCACGGTCACCAAGGGACGTGCTCAAGATGAATTCAAGTGCCTCCAAAAACATCTATGATCCAAGAGGATATTCCTGCTCACCATCCATCCCTCCATGCTGCTGCTGCTTTTAGCAACATGCACTCACACAGCTGCCCTGTGTTGACAGAGAAGATACAACCCAGAGACAAGAACACCAACATTTGCTAAGCACATCTACACTCACTCCAACCACTCCCGAGAAGGTCCAGGTATGATTCCCTATGGGAATCCAACAAAGCTGCTGACTAAACTGATGCTGGAAGCTCCAAGTCAGCCCCTACAGCAGGACAGGAGAAACAGCTGAAGCAAAAGGGTTCCAGTTCTCCCCCTGCTTCACAAACAAGGCTCAACCAACCTTTGGTTACCAAAGTCTCTGATCTTCAAGGTATTTGCTGGCCTGGGAACAGGCTTCGCATATCACCTGCCTGCCAAATCCAAGCTGGGACAGAGGGACACAGCCAAAGCATTAAACAAACAAACATACCTATGGGTGAAAGACACAGGGAGGAGGCACAGCCAGACGGTACACCCGCTTCATGCAGTTAAGTAAGTCAATGGTGCAAGCAAGAGATCAGCCACCAACACAGCAAGTGCCTCCACAAAGCCTCTTCCCTGTGCCAAAGGCTCCAGCCACGCTGGCTCTGCTCCCAAAGGAGCAAACCCCGGTCTGGGGGAGACAAAGAGTCCCCAGTGCAAAACACAGGGACTTGAACCAAAGCCACAACGGTGCTTTGGGGGCTGCTACCTGCGTGGAGCCATTGGTAAGAGGAGCAGAGCCCCGAGAACCAGTACAGATGGCAGTGAGAAGGAGGCAAGCAGCCGACTGCCACGCGACAGGGGCACATCCCAAGCGGGAGGATAAGAGTCAGACAAGAATTAGCTGTTTGAAGTCCAAAAGCCCCTAAGCAGAACACATCTGCACACTCAGGCAAGCCAGAAACACAAGAGCTCAACGTGAGCATCCTCCTCGGCAGGTCCCCAGTGCAGGGACACCGTCCCCAGGGAGCAGTGGCTGCAGCTGCAGGGGAAGGAAGCACCTCCCCACCCGGTTTTGGTGCTGTGTGTCATACTCTTGGTGTCCCTCCCGTGCATGGACATCAATGTTTCTACCCATCCTTTTGCATGGAAGCCCCATTTCCATGGGATGACTGGAGAGATGCATTCCTGACCTTGGGCAGCTTTGGGATACCATGGGTTCTAGCTCAGGCACAGATGCTGCAGAGTAACTTCATGCATGGTGACACTTGCCAAAAGCCACAAGGCATGGAAATGCCTGTTGTCCCACTCCTGGCACTAAACTGCTCCTCTGGACATGGAGCCATTGGGTCCCAGCAAGCACACTGACCACCAGCACCGCATCAGGAATGGATCCATTTGGAAAGCCAACACAAGACACATATCCCATTAAGGAGTAAAACAAGACTTAACCCCAGTCTTCCAGTTTCGTTCCAAATGCAAGTTTATAGGGTTGTTTCAGCAGGTCAAAAGATCCTTGTCCCTGCCCAGGGCCGAGCCAGAAGCAGATGGGACAGTAGCAGTGCCGGAGAGCTCTGCTTCAGCTCTGCAGACACCTGCATTTCACTGCCTCTATTTAGACCCTTTTCTTGCTCTCCCTCCCCCAAAGAACCTTTACAAGAGGAGCGAGCAGGTCTGACAAAAAGAAAATAGTGACCAAAATACAAACTGAAGCTAAAAAGCCACAAGCAGGGTCCCCACCACCACCACCAGTGCAGCAGCCTGGCTGCGGCAGCCCCACTGCCCCCTCCCTGCGCTATGGGACTGCCAGGGAAAGGCTCCCTGCTGCAAACACCACACCAGAGCCCCATGTCCCCCACTCCCAGCCTGAGAGCCCCCCAGAAGAAACATCCCCTCTCCCGATGCAAAGCCATGGACCACCTTGGTCAATCCACATCAGCTCATCTCAAATCCAGCACCAGCCATTCCTGGCCCCCAAGTGATGCTGCTGGCATGATCTGGACCACATCTCCATCCATTCACCTGCCTTTGAGATGCTGCTGGAAGTGTAGTCCCTCTTCCCCAAGGTCCAGCACAGCAACACCAGCAGGGAATGCAAAGGGAAAGAGCTTTCTCCAGGTATAACCTGCTATCCCAGACTATTTATGCCTTTTGTTTCAGCACAAGTATATAAACACATGGAAAGCTGCATGTCTGCCCCCTCATGCTGTCTTCGCTCTGGGGATGCCTCCCTAAAAGAGCTGCTTTGAGCCCCCCTCATGCTGCTTCGAGGGGAAATCCCTTTGCTCTGGGGCTGTCACTACAATTTATGACCAAGCAGTAGCAACCACAGTCACCTCGTGCCACTGAGGCCAGCCCAGCCCTGGGGCAGCAAAGCACAGAGGAGGAAACAGGGAGTACAGAGGGCAGGTTGGACCCAGCGATGAATGTGTGTGAACGTGTGAGGTTTTGTGCCCGTTTAAGAGGGAGCCTCAGCAGGCACCGCTCGAGCAGTGTCTTTTCATAGCTGTTCCCACAGAGCTGGGTCCCTCAGGGATCTTGGCTCCAGCTCCAGGGCCAGCTCAGCCCCCCACAGCCCAGAAAAGATCCTCAGCTTCACCCAAGAGAAGAGGCGGTGGTGGGAAAGAAAGACCCAGGGAACCTTGCAGAAGAGATGGAAGGAGGGGGCTTTCATTATCCAGAGAAAGGGAAAGGTGAACCCTGGGCTTCCAGCAACGCACAGACATTCCCTACAACTTCCTTTCCCCATTTCAGCCCTCCCCGTGCGAGCAGAGGTGGCTCCCACCTCGCCCCTCGCAGTGGTTTCCCAAACCAAACAGCAACAGGAAACTTCAATGAAATTCAAAAGGGAAATTGCAGTTACCACCGCCCGACACATACACACGTGCCTTCCTCCCCTCCACACACCCCCCCTCCAACCATGAGAAGCAGAGGGTCTTTGCTACAAGGCAGCCCCTACTCAAACCCCATTCACAGCAGCCACGCTGCCTGCGGGCGCAGCAGAGCGAAGCACAGCCCCGGCTTGGGCGCTGGCGACACATCCATGTGCTGGGGACGTGCAGGAGGAGCTGCTCCGTGTCCCATCTCCCATGCAAGGCCAGCGAGTGCTTTGGATCTGTGGTTGCTGATGAGGATGTGCAGGAATGAATGGGCTGCGTGTGACGGGCACGGTGATGAGGTGGGGGTGAGGGGAGGAGGAAGAGCGCCGCGCTATGCCTCCGTTGCCTCCGCTCCTCCTGCGGCCTCCTTAGGACGTCACAGGCTGGATGGGGAGCAGGCTGCCGAACTTAAAGTGCTGGATCACAGGAAACTTCTCCAGGCACTGCAGGAGAGATAAAGAAGGGTGAATTCAGGAGACGTTTGCACCTTACGCATGCAGCCAGAGCTACATCCTGCCTCTGGGGTCAGGAGGCAGCGCGTTTGGGGCTGCTCGGCTCAGCTGCAGGCAGAGGGGTCAGTCCCATGTCTCCCCCCACAACATTCCTGTCAGGCTCCTCAGGCCAGTGACACTTCATAATCCCATCCCCTTCCCTTCAGGCAGAGCCTGTTGCCTGCTGAAATTCAGGCCTGGAGCATGAGCAGAAGAGGCACGTTGATGTCAGCAGCTTTCTCTCTCCCCACCTCTCCTTGCTGGAGCTGATCTCTTTGAAGAGCTTCACTCTACAAACACTTTGAGAGCTGCAGAAATGCCCCCAGGGAAGAGACTCTCCCTCCCCAGGACAGTGCCACTGGGTCTGAGGCATCACCCTGCAGCCCCAAGGCACTGCCCAAACTGCATTCCAGGTGCTCAGGTCTTTGACAGACAAGCACCAGGGATTTTGCTGCCATAATTTAAGACGTGACACTATTCCTAACAACCTCTCACCCTGAAGTTCCCACCACCATTGCAGAGTAATGATGGAAGGAGTATGGATCACAGATCAGCCGTATACACCCACTACAAGGCAGCTTAAGATGTGAGGGCACAGCCTCCTCTGCTCACCATGCTGCCAGGGCAGGCAGGTCAGTGACTGTGGTCAATAACCATGTCTGGTTTGCCAGCACCAGCCTGGCACAGCCACTCAGGAGCTCTGTTTCTTTGAGTCATTGCAGATTCAGACTGCCCAGAGCTCAGAAGGCACAGAGCAGACTCACCTCCAGACACACAAACCTCAGCAGTACGTGTGGACCAGCCCCACACTGCACCTACACCAGCATCGCTCAGGTCACTTGTGAGTAGTTGTGCTGAACAAGGGCCATAGAGCACCTCACTGTGCTGCAATGGGGACTCATCTACCAGGGTGCCTGGGTACAACTAGTAAGGTGTTGGCCACCTCCTCGCTGTAGGCAGAGGGGCAAGTCCTCCCCTCCCTAGACAGCATGATATGAAGAGAGAAAAAAGAAAGCCAAGTGCTCTTGGGAAGAGAGCCCTTCCCCTGTACGCAGCTGAGGCATGGATCTACTGATGGGAGTCTTGTTCTACAGGAGATGTGAAGTACAACCACAGCACAGCAGCTACGAACGAACAGGAATCCATCTACGCTCTTGGCAGAAAGAGCATCTGCTCAGAGCTGGAGGGATGGATGCTGCACTAGGCAGGCACCCAGCTCCCCACAAGCTGCAGCCCCAGAAGGAGGGTGTCAAGGCCACACTGGCTCCTGCCTGCAACCAACAGCCTCCCAGACACATCTCAGGCACAGGATGCACAACTCATTCCTCCAGGCTCTTCTTCAAAGCACAGTTCCTTCCTACCAAAGGGAGGCAAGAGCCATGCTGCAGTTACCACTCTTCTTTCCATAGGAGCCTTGTGCCCTTCACCAGGCTGCAGCGGGGGAGATCCCAGAGCGGGGAGGAAGCAGTGTGCTGCAGACAGCTCTTCCCCCTGAGGCAGGCAGCCTGCCCTTGTGCTGTCATCACAGGCAAGCAGGCAGATTTTTGCTCAGAAGCCCAGGCCTATGGTAATCCCTCTGGAGCCAGAGGTCAGACAACTGGTTCCAGCACAACTGAACTGCTCCCAGGCGTGCTAGAGCCAAAACAAGTTCGGAGGTGGTGAAAGTACACGACAGCACTGTTCAATCCTGGGGAACAACAGCCACACAGAAAACCACACGCCTCCATGGCAAGGCACCAAGGAGAAATAAGGCCTGTGACCATCAGGACACATTACCTTTAAAGCTTCCTAAGGCTCAGAGCTGCTGCCATCTCTCTGCACAACCCCTCAGACAAACCCTTGGGGGAAGCAGGGCTGGATAACAGTGACATGAGGGGAAGAGCTGACAACTGAGTACCGGAGATGTTGACAGCTAGAAATGTCAGCCCAACTAGCTCCAAGGGGTCCCATGGAAGACCAGACTGGTTTGGACTTCAGATGAAGAGCCTTTCCCACCAATGGGAACAATGGCTATCCATTCCACTTAACATATTGCCAGCCCAAGAGGAGACAAGCAGAGAAACTTCCACCTCTATCCAGCAGGACAAGCACAAATTGACTGGATTACTAGAGGGGCCAAGAGACAGGACTTTCCTTGCATCATTTTGGGTGAGACTGATGCAGCCAACACTGGCTCAATGGAAAGGACAGGCTTATTTTCTTCTTGTCACCATCCTGATCACACTGAAGGTCTGCTTGGGACTCAACTGGGGAGTAGATTCTCTCATCGAGTCCACCCTTTAAAGATGGAACTGGGACTAGATTAGTTACAATGGAAAGTATTTCCCGAGTGACTGCAGAGAAGGAAAGGTCAGGAGACTCAAAAGCAGGCTCAGGGGGAAAACATCAAGGCTGCTGCTTTAACCAGATTCTATTCTGCCAACTCTTCACTTGCTTTTGATGGAAAGAATAAGAAATGCCCTTGTGCTTCCACACATCTTCACCCATTATATTTCTATTATAAATAGACACATTTGAGATTCCATAAACACATAGAGCTGAAGACACATTGTCTTCAGTCTACTGCCCACCCACAGACCCTGCAGCAAGCACCCTTGAGCACCTAAACCCAGGCCAGAACTCCCAGCCATATGGATGTACCTGGACTTGCTGTTGGCTGATTAAAGTCATCCCACAGAAGGGACAGAGAAGAGATAAAGCATCCAGAGTGCTTTTAAATGACCCAGGTCTGGGGACTGCCCCACTCCTACCAAGTGAGAGCAGGTTATGAGTGAGCATTTGACATCTCCTGGTCTGCTCCTAGCAAGTGAGCCCTTTGCTCTGCTGCTGCCTCTATTTAAAACCCAGCACTGAGCACTTCAGTTCAGGAGCTTAAGCTTCCATCAGTGTCTGATTTCACCCAATCTACCTGCACTGGGTGATCAGAGGGGCAGGGGGAAGGGAGGGGCACTTTGCTTTACTCAATGAGTTCTACACCTCAGCCTAAGTTTGTGTCATTACTACCCCCAGCAGTTTGTGTGCTCTCCCCATTGACACAGCTCTAGGTATTTCCAGCAACCCACCAGTACTGGATCCAGCATTCCCACAGAACATCCTCTGCTACTCAAATCAGACCAAGGCCTCCAGAAAAGACATCTTGGCTGCACGCAGAGGAGCCAAAGAACCCAGCACTTTCTAGAGGATCCTTAAGGTGTGCCAGAGAGATCTGCCCCAAAACACCAGTGGACAGGCACACTGCACTGTGGGCATATCACTGCCAAGCTCCTCCAGCCATGTGCATGAAGTGGAAGCAACCCTAGAGTGCAGGGCATGGGGGCACCAGTCAGGAGCACCCAAACAGTACAGGGCATGTGGGATGCCTGGGGAGTACCCAAACAGCATGCAAAGGAACTGATGGAAAGGAAAGGAAGGACGGAGGCAGGGCTGTTGAGGCAGCAGCAGAGCACACTCTAGCTTTTAGGGGACCACTTTAACAGCATTCCCAGGGCTTCCCATCACCCCCCCCAGCTCTCACACCAGAGCCTCCAGCTCTGGGTTTCCTGGCAGGCAGCAGAGCTGCGAGCAGGGGCAGTCCTGGAGGAGCAGCTCAGGGGCACCCCTCCGAGGAGCAGCCAGGGGAGGGGGTCACCCCCCAGCCCCACTTCTCCTCCTCTTTGGAGGCTGGGAGGAAAACTGAGCTGGGGGCGGAAGGAGCCAGCGGGCCTGGGAGTGACACCTCACAGATTAGAGAGGTATGTGGCCTGGAACCTAAACACAGGATGTGCAGTGCAGAGGAAGGGCTGGGGGAGGGAGCGCCGAGTTCGGCACAGTTAACCCCTTTGTGCGCTGGGCCTGAGCTGCCCGCCAGCCTCTGCCATATGTCCCAGCTCCAGGAGCGTGGCTGCCTTGAGCAAGAGACCACAGAGAATAGGATTAACTCTTTCAAGCACTGCTGGTCCCCCCCGGGCGCCCCAGGGAGTTGCACCATCCCTGCTCCTCCAGCATCTTCAGCACAGCCCGTGCCGCCCTGCAGAGCCAGCATGCTCCCATCCTTCCCAGCAAGAGATGCTGCCTGTTGGCCGTTCCCTCTGGAGGCCCAGATGTGGTGGTTCCTGTCCTGCTTCCTCAAGCTCAGGGTTAGCTCGAGCAGGAAGGAGAGATAAGGGAGAGCCAAAACTGCCCAGTTCCTCAGGTCAGGGCTGGCCAGGAAAGCCTGCTGGGGCAGCGCCAGCACAGCCCCGGTGCGTGGAGGGCTGCCAAGCCCAGGAGGTAGCAGTGGCCTCACCGTGCACACTGCATGGGTGGGACATGGGTAGGAAGTGTTCAGCCTGCTCTGGGGCTCCTGAAACATGGGATGATGATTTAAACTAAGTCTCCTTCAGCTGGTAAAACAACAGTGTGGGGACCAGAAAGCCAAGCAGGGCAAGACATCAGCCCTAACCCTTCAGGGTAGATATAAAGAAGAAGTTCTTTACTGTGAGGGTGGTGAGGCACTGGCACAGGGTGCCCAAAGAAGTGGTGAATGCTCCATCCCTGGCAGTGTTCAAGGCCAGGCTGGACAGAGCCTTGGGTGACATGGTTTAGTGTGAGGCATCCCTGCCCATGGCAAGGGGTTGGAACTGGATATCTTAAGGTCCTTTCCAATCCAAACCAGTCTACGATTCCATAATCTAATCTGGAGACCCGCAACTTGCACTATGGGAAGACAAGAAAGGGTAAAAGTCATGTCTGCAAGGAATGGCCAATTTGGGATTGGACTGGGGGCAAGCACTAGGCAGGCAGAAGCCTGCTCCTAGCCAGCAGCACCTGAACCATTCTGCACCTCCAAGCCCCATTCAGCATGGGACAGCAACTTGCTGTGATGGGGGCCCCACACCAAGGAGCAGCAGAAGAGCTGACCCACAGTGCAGTGGAAGGGAGGAGGCGTGTGGGGAAAGCAGCCTCCCCCTGCCCATGGCGCTCACCTCTGCCTTGTACATGCGGATGAGGCCCTGGTTGACCTTGGACCAGGAGGGCACGGCGCTGATGTTCCAGAGCTGGTTGGAGTGCTCAGCAAAGGGACCCGTCTTCATCTGAAAGAGACCCAAAGCAGGGCTGAGGGAGCCAGGCCAGCCAGGAGCCTCGTGCACCAGCAGTGACTCACGCTCACACTCTCTCCAAGCAAACATTCCCACCAAGCCCTGTGACCCACGCAGCAGCCACCTCACTGCGCCTTCCCTCCCTCCCTCCTGCTGCGCCCGCATCACACGAGGCCGTGGCAATCCAGCTCCCCCACCTTCCTCAATGGAATTAAAACCTTTTCCTGCCACGCTTTCCTCATCTGCACACCTCCCTTTTACTGACTGCATTAAAAAAGCCCCACATAAGTCCCGTTCTCCCCCCCCCCCAAGTAGAGCTTGGCTCAACGCTGTTCCTATTCTACCCAGAAACCTCACAGTGCAGCTCTGCTGGGCTTTCCAAGAAAATGACTCATTCCCCATTCAGATCAACAACAGGCAGCAGCGACAACCGCCGCTGCCTTCCCTGAATACAGAGGGCAGTGCAGGTTGGCAGCAGCTCCGGTGCCTGCAGCCCATTCCACACCTGCCTCTAGCACAGGAGGGCTCTGTGGGGAGGCAGGAGCAGAGGGGACACGCTCCACTCCCACTCTCCAAACTGGCTCCATGGCTGCGAGCTGCAGGCTCACAGCAGATGCTTTAAATATATCTTGAATATGGGGGGTTGTATTTGAATATCCCAAGGTTTCTCCTCCCATGGTTTGGAAGAGGGAGGCCGGGAGGGGGGGAGCTGCAATCAGGGACAGTTGCATGGAGATTCCCTGGGTCGTTGTCTCTCCTTCTCCTCCATGAACAAAACCAGACCCTCGGGGAGAAAAAGAAACACAAGGCAGCCACTCTGACTGAGTGAAGTTCCCATGACATCAGAAACCACAAGGCCGAAGCTCACGCTAAAAGGGAGCGTGGGGAGAGAGGAATCTCTTGGGTTCTCCTTCTCCAACAACTAACCCCTTCCCTCCGCGCACGCACAGGCCTAGAGCGAGGGTGGGAAAAGAGCCTCCAAAACCACCCCTCTGCCTGCTCTAAAAGCAAGCAAAGCCAACCAATCTGCTGTGGGAAATAGCTGCTGCCCTTCTGCAACGTCTGTGTGGCAGCAAAGAGGGGAGGCAAAGCCAGAACACCCCACTGCTTGGAGGACAGCGCGTTTCAAACGCACTGACCACGGGGCTGGAGCACCAGAAGCGGGTCTGTAGCTCTGCCTGCAGTCGGGAGAGCGCAGGCGCATCCCCACTTCCCCTCGGCAGTGCTTGGGATGACGGATGAGCTGCGCAGCCATTCCCGCTCCCCTCCACCGTGCACGTTCCTCGCGGACACGAGATGAAGCACGCAGATACACAAAGCACGACGCTGTATTAAGCACGAGGATTTGGCACCCAGAGGCTGCCAGGGAGCTCGGCGCCAGCCGGGTCACTCGCAGCATCCCCCTATGGGAGCTGTGGCTGCGCGCCTTTCGACGCCAAACATCCCTCCAGCATGGCTGCTCTTCGCAGGGGCACAGCTTGCATCAGCCACCACCACCACTCCGCTTTGCTTCTCGCCCCCTCTAAGCTGGAGTGAGCATGCTGGTGAGCACAGAAGAGGCAAGCATGGCTCTCCAGCCCCATGCTCGCACCACCGCGGCCCTCCTCACGCAGGGTGCCAGTGAGGGATGGCTTGGCTATGGTTTCCTACTGGGGAGGGAAAAACAAGGAGGATGAAGGAGGGGGAACCAAAAGGAATCATCTCCTTCCAGCCACAAAGGGCGAAGAGGGAGAGCGGGAGGGGAGAGCAGAGGCAGCGAGCACGCTGCAGTCCCGCAGTGACCCCAGGGGAACGGAGTGAGTCAGAGCAGCCATATTGAGCAGGAAATTACTCACAGACGCGGCGTTCCTGCCTCTCGGTTCCCAAGAGAATCGGCCTTTTGTAAATGGTTCCTCTGTCAGTGCCGGGGGGAGGGGGACGGCTGAGGCCGTGCTTTCCTGTCAGCTCCTTCCCTTCCAGCAGAAACCCGAGCCCTCCCTTCCCAAACCTCCAAATTTAGAAGCCAGATTGAAGCTGAAATTCCTGCTGCCTGCCCTGGGCCCTTGGAGGAGCATGTGGGCAATCACAGCGCTCCACTGCAACAGCCAGGGGGTACCCGCACCCCTCTTCTGCACAAATACACACAGCCCTGCCACCGCTGCCACCCACAGCCCCCGGGGCAGGAGGCACCACAGAGATGCTCCCAAACCATCCTCATGCCCGCACCTATGGGTACTGCACACACCCCGCAGCACACTTTGGCAGCACGGGGACAGCTCAAGTCCCAGCCAGCTCCATAAACCTCACCCTATTCCAGATCCACACATTCAGGTCCAAAATGACCCCACAGATTTCCCAGCTTATGCAAGGCTCCTGTAGGGTGGTGCTTGGTGAGCCCAGGATGGACATCACCTCGCTGCTACCTGAGGTTTAAATATACACGTGGCAAACCCCACGACAGTGTGTATTCATACCCTGAAACGTCACACAGAGGCTGAGAAAAATATCTGCTCAAGAGCATATCCTCTTGGTTGAAGGAAAACAACCAGCCTCGGCTGTAGCTTGCTGAAACAAAACCTGCTCTCACATCGGTAACACATACCAGAGACACTATGGGAACTGCTGCGGTGTTTGCTACGTGTTTAACAATACTAAAGGACAGCTGTTTCCAGCTGACAAGCTCAGAAGAAAAATCACATCGTTCATTTATTAAAGGTTTTAATCCCTTCTCTCTTCTTTCCCTGCTATTTTGTTGTCGATTTTGGAGAGAAAGCGGTTGGAGGGCACTTGAGGCTGTCCCAGCCCCACCTAGCGGCAGTAACAGCATTCCCAGGAACTGGGGAGAGAAAGAAAACCCCAAAATTTAAAGGCAAACTCTTCCTAAGGAGAACCGGTGCCTGCATGGAGATGGATTGAAAACACCATGCATTTACCAACGCAGGTTGCTGCCATCCCTCAGCGATCACGCCAGGAGGGCTCCTTGCCACCAGGTGGCACTGAGGAACTCAGAGAAACGCCAAATTCCAGGATTCTCAACAAATGTGCAGGAAAAGGAGCAAAATCACTCGCTTTAGAAGTCTCCCAGGAAGCTGACTTTCTGCAGGCAAAAGCAGAGTGACCTGAAGCTGCAGCTCGGTGCTGTGTATCTTAAACCTGACGTGTCAGCTGTGCACTGCAGAACACTACACAGACACGTCAAGGGATGCATGGGTTTATGTTTTTAACAGCTCAGTGCACTGTCTGGGTATGAGAGAGGCCCAAATTATAATGAAGCTTAAAGTATCTTGGCTCCCACTTTCCTGTCCTCATCTTGATCTCTTCTACCAGCACCTCTTTACTACCTGTGGCAAGATTTATGTCCACATTAAGGGTGAAACCCTGTGAGGTGCTAAGCACCAACAAACCCTACTACATTCAGCAGGATTTGAAACAGTTTGTGCCAAAAGCTCCATGAAAATTTCCTACATGAAAGGCTAAGTTCATATTCTGTAACCTCCCTTCTCTCTAATCTCTAAATTAGAGCTGAGTAGGGGGGAAAAGCAAACAGAACAAAGGGGAAGAATCACACTCTCACCTCCAAAGCAGCTCTGTCTTACAGAGACAATAAATCCCTTACCACAGCAGAGCATGGAGCTCTTGCTCTCTGCCCAGACCACACAGGGGGACAGTAGAATCATGGCCAGATGATCCAGCTGAGGGCAGAAAGCTGTGAGCTCTCTCACTGAGAAACACTGCCCATGGCTGGCAACAGGCTGAGTATCACCGGCCCCTCACCTCAAGGGTCCTATAGTGCTTGAGCAGAAACACAGTCCCGATAGTGTTGCCAGCTGAGTGAATCTCAGCACCATCTCTGCTCCAGACTGTGTGCAAATGAGGCACATTTAATGGGCAGCTCCTGGTAGAACATGGAAGAGACCAAGGTGCACAGAGGTTTGGGAGCCTGCCCTAAGCAAGCGGAGGCCCAGGGCCTGGCAGGCAGCGCCCAAGGGCTGCAGGGAGGGGAGGTGATCTTGGCAAGCCCAGCTGGTTTGCAGCTCCTACTTCATCTTCCTAGCATACTTGCAGGCACCAGTCTTCTCCATCTGAGTTCCCACTGACTGATCCAAGGTGATTTGTTTGCTCTTGTTACAGCTCCCTTCAACTGCAATCCACAGCCCATCTACCTTAATTATACTTCCCTCTAAACATCCCTGTCTCAACTCATTCAAGGAGAGCACCTCAGACATGCAACAATGGTTCATCCACACAGTTCCATGAGAGCAAACTAACAAGCAAAGGAGGAAGAGAAAACCACAGTATCTACTGTAAAGAGAACTTCCCCGTGGGACAAACTCCCTTCCAGTCCTCACCTCTGTAATGAACAGGATGCACTCCAGGAACATGAAGTCCTTATGGTTTTCATTTACCACCTTCTCATCAACAAAGTGTCGAGGCTCCAGACTTGGATGGTCTAAAAAGAGACAATAAGAAGTAACCTGGATGCTATCCCCCTCCTGAGACCGAGTTCAACCAGGTCTTTTCCTGTCCCCCTTTCAGAAGAAACAGGATCCCCCCATTGCAGAGCTCTTCAGAAGAAATCACAGAGCTGCCCCCTTCCATCTTATCTCCCACTCCAGTGCCTCAGCACTGGTAAACTCCCCATGGCAAAAAAGAAATGTGTTTTCTAGCTCCAAAACCAAACCTCTCCTTTTAAAAAGCTTGCAGCCATTGCAATGAAGACAGATGTACTGTTCAGAGAAGCCTTCCACCTCCCAACCTAAGCAGCCAGCTTCATTTGGAAAGCTGAGGGAAAAAACACAATAATCCAAGCCCCAAGGAAACTCTTCTGCTGCACCACACACAAATTTGACATATTTGAATTTAAAAGTCTCAAACCCCAACATTTCTGCAACTCAGACAGACAGGGGGCAGGCTGGGACACGAGAAGGTTTTCATTAGTACCTATCAGCTGGGAACTGCCCCATATGAAAGGTAGAAACTGGAAGTCATCCAAGCCCCACACGCCCTGGCTGCCAGCAGGCTCCATCCTGTAGGTCTTCTGAAGTTTTCGCATCACTTCAAGGTACCTGAGACCAAGGAGAGAAGTAAGAGTTAAGACAAGGTCTTCCTCTATCTCCACTGACTTACATGAGGCCAAGAACCACCAGTCTGCTTACAAGCAAGACCCCCATCTACAGCACAGTACATGGAATTCAACTCCTTTGCCACAGAAAGCAGCCTGAAGGTACGTATAGTAGTAAATTCCAGCCCCTTCTAAAAACTGTTGGTTTGGTTTGTGGTTGGTTTGTGGATTTTTACACCAAATTCACTAACAAATCAAGTGGCAGGGCTCTATTTTATTGAATGTGTCTCATGTTGGTGCAGACCTTCCCTCACCCCCCCTGTTATTTGATAACACTGACACTTTGCTCTCCTTCAACAACTTCCAGAAGACCTCAGAAAGCTTTCCCCCTCATGGCAACTGCTACCTCCACTTTTCAGCAGGAAAACTAAAGCTGGAAGCACCACTGAAGGAATTCTTTCCCTGCCACCAAACAGTGATACAGCTGGGATCGGATCTCTGGACCCCAAACACCCATTCCAGCAGTTCTATCAGTACCAACTCTACCTCCTGGGCTGGAAACACACCTCGAGGAGCAGTGGGGACCTGCCAGCTTCATAGAGGGCTTTTTAAATGCCTGGAGAGCTGTTGGATCCTCTGATCAGATCTGTCTGTCACAAAGCACAGAGCTTCACCCATGTACCTCTGCAAAGCTCAGTAACTGGTGCTCAGCTCAAGTAACCTTCCAGAAAGACACTGCCTCTAACAGACAAAGCGCTCTCACCTCTTTTGGAGGCAGTTATCACAGGTCACCCACCACACAGACCATTAAACAGTACATCTGCCTCCTAGTTTTGTCTAAATTTGCCTTCAGTTTTCCCACTGTGCTCTTTTTCCTTAGGCCAGCGAGGCCTTCAGCATTCATGTTCTCCATGTACATGTCTCTGAAGGCCTTCGAGTGCTCAGCTCACACCCCAAGGAGGAGGCTCCTTTTGTTACTCCCAAATGGGTGTGGATGAGTGGAAGAAAGGGGCACAACAAGGCTACAGGAGGAGTCTGGTGCATAGAACAGGCAGTAACATCTCACACAGCTGGAAGAGGACAGGGACCTGCCACATTGCAGCCCTTCTCCTTCCATTACCTCACCTGTTAAATACTTTAAAGACAATGGCCATCTGGTCATCCATTCTGAGCACACCAATTTTGCAGAGGCAGCAGAGAAAGGCTGCAAATGCAGCTTCGTGACCTAAAGAACATGAAGAGATGTGACACTGGTGTCTCTGGAGCCTAGGACAAGCTTCCTGTAGGCACAATGGCTCTTCAGAAATCACAGTCTTGTCTCAAGCACCTTAATTCTATTGTCCCTATTAAAGCCATGAGCTGACAGTATTTCATCCCCACACAGCACCCTTCCCCGAAGATACCTTCTAGACATTCATTATTAACTTTGAGAAAGGAACTGCTGCTCCCAGTGGAGGAACAAAACACACCTATAGTCTCACCACCGCGAGCTAGGACATGAGCCTCTGGCTTGGGACACACAGGAGGGGAGGAAAGGCTGAATTTCCTCCCCTGAGCTCACAAAACCCCAGCCACTGGGTCCCTTTCCAAGGACAACGTCTCCCCCTGGTGCCGGCGAGCAGCAGCTCTCTGGCAAGCACTGCACCACCTCCAGCTCTTCATCCTTTTACCCACGTCCTCCTCCTCCTCTCCTTATCCAGGTGCAAAGCGGTGTTTCCTTGCACCCACAGCATCCTGTTCTTCTGCCTTTTGGTGCCCGAGTACCTGTGCCATAGTCAATGCGGGTGGAATTCCCCACGGATTCCTTCAAGTACACAGCCACTTCTGGCGCAGCAGCAGCCAAATGCTTGGGAATCACTGCTGCCACCAACTTCTCTGCTTCCTGAAAGACACGACAGACTCCCTTGAGTGAGTGCAGATGTGTCCCATCCCCAGGAAACAGTCCTCCGCTGCTCAGATACTGCTGCAGAGTGGGAGCTGCAATGGTGCAGTGGCCAGAGCCAGCACGGCAGAGGAGGGAATCTCCTGTTGAAGAGCTCAGCTCCAGAGATGGAGCAATCCAGGGAGAGGTTGTCCTGACATTACCCAGACCACAGGTATTGTGCAGGAAAAAAAAGCTTCATCATCCAAGTCCATCAACCCACTTGAGTCAGCTACTCGACAAAAGCATTAAGAGAGCAGCAGACCTCCTGCAAGCTCATTGTGGCTGGGACTGTGCCACCTCCAGAGCTCAGTGCAGGGCAAGTGCTCTGAGCTGAAGGAATTGGAGCAGTTTCACAACCTTCCTCTGATTTTGTGTGTCAGCCACCAGCCAGCAGACAGAGGGCAGGTACAAACCAAAGGAGCTCCTTGGGTTTGGAGGGGCCTTGTGGCTCATCCAGGACCAGGAGACCCAGTCAAGAGCATTTATGTGGACCACATGCTCTCATAAGAGGAGAAGACAGCACCAGATCAGCGGTAAGTGATGCATATCAAGAGGTGGATCCTTTACAGCTCATCTGAGCAGATCCTCTTGAAATTGCTTGGCTGCACACAGGGATGGAGCTGTTCTGCTGCCCCTACTGGGCATGCTGCCCTGCTGTAGGAGCTGCGTGTATGCTACACGTGAAAGCCATGCTCACCTGGTCTAGTTTGGCATACCAGGTCCTGAAGGCTTTGTTCCCAAAGCGAGAGGGTTGATCCACTGGCGGGGTTTCATCAATCCATCTGTCGAGGGTGTTCAGGAGAGCCACCAGCTTTTCAATGGGCTACAGAGACAAAGAAGATGAGGGGTTACGGTGACATAAACCAGAGCAGTCCTCCAGGCTCCAGCATCTCTGCTCTGGATTGGAGCTGTTAAGGCCCACACCATCCTTCCCAAGGGTGACAAGCAGAAACAGGATATGCCAACCCTCCCAGAAAGGCAGAGGGCTGGGTTAGCCTTACCCTCAGCAGATCAGTCCACTACAAAGCCCAGCCTGAGGCAGGCTCTTCAGTCACCCACACAGACTTTCATGAGCTGTTAACAGCACTGTGCTCTAAAGCCTCTGGGAGAATTGCTACAGCAAGCTCCCAGCTATGGGACACACAGCACTGAGCAGCAGGGAAGTGTTACAGAGGTCAAGGATCCCCAACACAGAACTCAAGGCTCTGCATCTTGAGGGTCCTGCATCCCCCATTGGATATAGCATGGCACTTACTATACAACCTCACCAGCAGCTGGTGATGTGATTTGCCCTTCTCAAGGCCTCTAATCTTTGTCCCAAAGTCTCTTAGGAGGCAGGATTAGCAGTGTTGGTGTTTGTACAGCACCCAGCACAGCAGGGCCTAATCACAAGTCAACCTTCTCAGCACGATTCCTGTTGCTTCCAACTCATACCAGCAAGGCAGCTCCAACCCAGGGATACTCAGTGGCAAAATACAACCTATCTAGAGGCAGCCTGGTTTGCCTAAGGGTGGTTTCATCAGAGCAAGCATGAGAAGCTCTCAGTTGTCATAGAAATACCTCATCACAAACAGAAAGCTGATGGGAAGACAGCAACAGCAAGAAAACAGGGCCCCCTTTTTTATATCTAGCACGAAAGGAGGAATGTGTAGGATGCAAGAGAGTGACTGCAGTTGACACTGTTGTGGCCATGAAGGAAGAGAGATCCAATACGCAGTACAGCACAGTGTCTCAGACTGTAGTTAGGACCAGGGCTGGCCAAAGCACACAGCCTCCTCCCTGCTTTGCCCATACAGCACCAAGAGGCAACGCCACAGGCAGCACTTTAAGCAGCTCCCAATGCTTGTAGGAGGCTGTGCTGACGTCTGGTCAAGCCTGCCAGAGGCACTGGGATTCTCCTCGCCTGACTCCAAGCAGCTGGGGAGACCACAGCCACCAGAGCAGCTGGCCAGGCCCCAGGCAATGGAGCTCCTGTGTCTCGAGAGGGGATTCCTCCTTGAAGGGGACAAAGAGGACAGCAGAAGCAGCGGCTGGTTTGACTTTGCTGGAGGCATGTGAAGCCGGCTGGTCTCCTGGGCTGTGGTTCAATCCTTCACGTCTTGCCTGCCGGGAGGACAAGGAAAGAGCGGAGCCTAGCTCGTCTCCGGCCCTTGAAGTGAAACTTGGAGGGGCAGGCAGAGACAGGCATGGCAGAGCTGGGCTGAACCAGCTGCAGATCGCTCCCCGCACCCTCTGCTCCCAGGAGGAAGGGTCCTGTGGCAGACACAAGCTCCCACAGACAGCAGCTCCCAAGCTGCCATCCCAAGGACATGGTGGGATCACCAGTGGGATCCAGCAGGACTGGGCAGAGGAGAGACCCACTCACCCCACAGGACCTCAACACTCAGCTGCTGAGCCAGGCTAGAGGCTAGGACAGATTTAGGACAATATCTAAGTGCCAAGGGACAGAGGGGACCAGAAGCTCCTCTGAGGAGGCTTCAAGCTGGGGCCACTACAGGCCAGTGCCCCACATACACCTGGACCACAGCAGTGCAGCCCCTTCTGCTTCAGCTCCCTCCTAAAACACCCAGCTCCCTCCTGCAGACACCCAGCACCTCCCCACTGCCCGGGGCCAGGTCTGGACTCAGCCCTCCTCCTTCCTGGCTGTTGCATTCCCCTGCAATTAAGCAACAGCCTCCCCAACCCTGGGCTGCATTAAATAATTAAACCATGCTGGTGATTTATCCACCGGCACCGGCAGCTCATTCCCAGCAGCCCCCGTATCCCAACCCCTTCCCAGCGAGCACTCAGAGCTGCCTGGATAAATGGCTGGTAAGGACCAGCTCCTTCCCCTGGGGAGCAGCAGGGTCCAACCTCCCCTTCCCCACTCACTTGCTTTAAAGGGATTAAAAAGCCCAGCCCCACTGCACATGGGAGAGCAGGACCCAGCTGCCGGCTCAGCCACGCCAATAAATAATTTAAGAGATGCAGCTCATTTTGGGCTCAAAGCCCTTTGAAAAGAGGGTTCCTAAAAGAAGCTGCCTCCCATTGTCCAGCAGAGGAAATCCTAGATCCAGAGCTAACCCTAGGTGGGAGAGAAGGAGGGGAAGAGCTGAGCTTCCCAGAACACAACCATCAGCACCACTGCAGCCTTATTTTGCCTGGCTGGGCTTTTAAGCTCTATTTTTGCTTTACCTTTCCAGTGATCAAAGCAAGGACAGCCTCCCCCCTGCTCTCCTCATTGTGCTGATTTTGCATCGCCTTGACCCTGAGCCTGCCACCGGTCCCAGAGGCAAACCACAGAGCCTCCTACAGAGCACAGACCTGTCAGCATCTCTCAAGAGCAGGGGCCAGGCAGACAGAGGTGCTAAGAAGGCATCTCAGCAGCCAAAGCTGCCTGCGGGGACCGAGCCTGCCCCTGTGGGCTCCTGGAGTAGGGGGGAGCTCCTAAAACCAGGGCATTTGCTGCTTCCCTCTTGGAGCTACAGACCAGTCAGTTTCCCTCCAGTGCAGTGGGCTGTGTGAAAGGAAGGTCTGCTCCTCACATGGCCAAAATGAACCTCCTCCTCCTCGCTGCACTGCTCCTCTGATCAAAGTCACAGCTCTGAAAGTGCTCCAGGCTGCAGCCCCAACAGTTGCTGCATGGATCCCCACGTGAAAAGCATTCCCTGCAGGAGGAGAAGGCAGGTCACAGCCTATCAGTCAGACAACCTCGTGCCAGACACAGCGTCTACACCAGAGTCCTAAGCAACAGCTCAGCTATCGTTGTTTGTCAGATGCCTCCAGCAAAACCCCAGACAGCTCCATGCAATCCTGCAGTAAGAGCAGAGCAAGCTCAGCAAGTCTCAGAAGGGGCTCAGCCCCCAAAGGATCCAGCAGACAGTTTGGTATCGACACATGCTATGCTGGAAACCATTAAGCTGTCTCATTCAAAGCACAACAGACCATATACTTCCCTGTGTTTCTTTTCCATAGCAAAGCAATAGCAGTAGGTCACAGAGAGGATACACATTCAGCAGAAAGGATTCCAGGAGGTCATTTGCCCAAGGAAGGCGTCCCCAGCATTTGATCAGGGAGGAAGATGGGATGGCACAAAAGCACATCGGCAGCAGGTACAGCAAAGGAGAAGAAAGCAGAGCAGAGATGCAAGCAGAGGCCACAAGGGGCTGAGCCTTTAAAAAGCACAGATAAGCAGTTTGATGTACAAAGGAACCTGCGTGAACAGGCAACCTCATCAACAAGGCAGCCCTGGGGATGCTCCACCTGTGCCTCCAGCCACAGGCTTCTGCTCTCCTCAGCACCAGGGGGGTGAGACACATTCCCTGCCACTTCCCAAGCAGTGGGATTGTGTCTCTTGTTTGTCACCTGGACTGGAAGCACGGATGGAAAACATTCCCTTCAAGAGGGATCTGCTGCAGGGATGCAGCCCCGATACAGAGCTGACAGCTCTGAGGGGCTGGCAGAGAATGGTTTTTCCCCCTCCTTTGTTTTGCTCATTTTTAATGCTTTGTTTCCCTAGAACTGCTCTGTGAGTGGTTGGGAATGAGGGAGATCCTGACAGAGAGAAAACTCAGAGGTGAATGCAAACAGCAGAGAGCAAGAGCAGCATCTGACAGCAGTTTCTACTGAACTGAAGGAACAAAAGGTGGACTCAAAGCCTGTTGGGGAGGGACTTGTTATCCCTGATCCCCCCTCTGCAAGAAGTACAAGCAAGTTTCTCATCCATACACTGGCTCCTAGAAGGGAAGGCTGGATTCAACATGCCTGCTTCAAACATAAATGACTAGGTTAAAGATGACTGTAGGCTGCCTTCCCACACCAGAAATAAGCTCGAAACACACAGGGCCCAGCCTGCTGCCCATTCTGCCTGGATCTTTTTAGACTATTCCCAGCTTTCTTGAACAACCATGGTAAGTTTGAGCAGTAAAATGCACCCAAGAATCTCTTCATTGAATACAGAACAAGGGAGGGGGATCCAGCATGCAGCACAAAAGCAAAGGTGGTGGCCTAATCTGCTCTGTAGATCACAACAGCACCCACAGAGCCCTCAGGCCAGCAGTGAGGACAGCTGAGGCCAGGTAGTAACACCAATGAGGACGCCTTCCCTCTCCCTCTGGCTTCAAATGGTTTTGCTGTGCTTGAATAAAGTGAAGAAGCCCTAAAACTGGCTGCAGCACAGCCAGGTGACAGTCACATTGAAGCAAGGGGAAAAACACATCCTTTCTGCTTAACACCTTGGAAGGGGCAATCCTGCCCCACAGGCTAACCCAACCACCCCAGCTCCCGTTTGCTCCACAGTCCCCATAGCAATTTGCTATGGCAAAGCAGGGCCAAAGACATGCCCTGAGCTTGCACACTGTCAAACCAGACCCTGCACAGCTCAGCTGCTGTGAAAACAGGGTTAAAATACGTCCTTTTCTGCATCCTCCTCCTCACCACCAGCACCTGTCCACTTGTAATTTGTTTCATTTCCCATCCAGCGAGCACACACAGAGCCTCTGCATCCTGGAGGGAGGACTGCAGGCTGACATTTGCATCCCCAATTGCATTTATTCTCCCTGGCTCCCAGCTAAGCTGCCAACTCATTCCTCACCTAGGAAATATTCACTGTAGAGCCAAAAACAAAAGGAAAAAGGGAAAAAAAAGGCAGAAAAGAAAGGGATTCAACCTCTTCTCCTACCTCTGAAACCTTGTATTCGCAGGTCAGCTTCTTGCCCTTGACACCTTCATTCAGAGTGAGGATGAAGCCCATGTAATCTGCATATGCCTGCAAACACACCCAAGAAAGCAGGGTGTTAGGGAGCACCCATAGTCTGCCTGACCAAGCAATATGGCATGGAAACGCTCCTGCACTCCCAAGGAACCCTTCCCAACAGGCAATGCTGCTCTCTTGGAGACAGCCAAGGTGCAGGGCTGGCTGTGAGGTTACTGCTATTTTGGGCAAAAGGCAGATGGTGACTGCACCAAGAACTCTGCATCCTGTGGAAACAGAGAAGAGAATCCTAAAAATGCCCCTGAAATCATTCCTGCAGCTCCCTACCTCCTGCCAGGTCAAATTCAAGCTCAGCTGGGCTCAGCTGTGCCCAGACATCCTGCTCTGCTTCTCCCAGACCTGCACCATTATCTCCCCTTTCCTCCCTCGACTCTTCTCCCATGCTCATGCATTTTAGAGAAGTGGGAGACAGCCCAGGCTGCTCTTCCCTTTAAATTGGCTGCTTTTGAAGCACCATTTCCAGTGTCTGGGAACAGTAGACAAGCACACTGCCACTTCTCCCTCCTCAGGCCTCTCTTACACAGAAATCCTGACCAGGAGCAAGTCCTTAAACCCAGGAGATCAAGCAAAGAAGCTGCACTCAAAGATCTGCCTGACACCTGGCTATAACCTAAGCTTCTCTTAAGACATCACAGATCAGTCTGGAAGGGAGAACTTGCTCCTAAGAGGTGGGACAAGTCTGGGCTAACACACCAAGCCCTCAGAGGCAGGAGGGCTGTTCCACCAGCTCCACACATACTGTAAACAGAAATTACCCAGGCAATTGAAGGCCTGGGCTGTAGAGCCCTTTCCAGTACAGCAGGGTGGGAAGGCCTCAGGATACAACTCAGACTGGTGCTATTAGAGGACCAGGACCACATTGAGTTTGATCAGTGCTGGGTAAATCCAGTTTTGGTGTAATGTCAGACCACATAGGGTGGAATAGTTACCGGCTTCTTGTCGAGCTTGTTGGGAGGGAGCACTAATGATTTTTAAACATCTCTGGGCTCTCTGAACATCTGGGCTCTCCCTGGCTCCCTCCTTTGTTGAAGCATTTTGCTGCCAAGTAATTTTCCTACAAAGAGGCAGTGACTCTTCTGCTTTAAAACACAAACCAATTCATTTCCCATTACTTGCCCAAACCTGCTTTACCTCTTGGCTGCTCCCAGACCAGACCTGGCTGCCCCTGAAGCATAACCACCACTTACCAGTCTTCCCTGAGCCCAGAGCCGTACCTGAGAACGCTTCCACTTGGCCATGTCAGAAACCATGTTTATCTCCTTTTTGGGGATCATGAAGCATTGCTGGAGGGGAGGAGTCACCTCCTCAGTAGTGCCTGGGAGATGCAAAAAAGAGGTAAAATAGAGGCAGTGGAGAAGAAGGAATTCTCTATCTTTTCTTAGAAATCAGCATGTACTTCTTAGGAGACCTCTCCCAGCTTGCACTGTTATCTCACCAAGTCCTCCTCACCAAACAGTGCCCTCCCAATCCCCAGATAACATACTCCTAAGGACACTGCAAGGCTTCAGAAAGTGGCATTACGTTTGTTTTCCCCTGCATTTCCCATCCAGGCAGAGAGGCTGGTGCGGGAGATAACAAAGACAACACCCACCTAGTTTCAGTCTAGTGAAGCCAAGCCTCAGGTCATGTGGAGCACTGAGCTCTCCTAACAAACCAACCGTGCCTTGGGTTTAGGGTGTTAAACCTGAGCTGCTCTCCTCTAAAAAGGCCAACTCCTGCAAAGATAAAGCTGGAGCAATTCAATAGGTGGCACTCCAGAGCCGCAGCCCCTGGTCCAGGCAGCACAAGGGCTTGGAGGATTCCAAGACACAGCCTCTTCCAGGGGGATGCTGTGAAGATCATTTCATTTTAAAGCTCTCCCAGAGCCCAGAATGTAATATTTAATCCAAACACAAGTTGTTAATGCTCTACAGGGGCTCTTTTCCCCAGCCTCCAACCCAAGGTTTGCTGTGAGGGGGATGGCAATGGGACACTGGAAGCCACAAATGCTGCATGAAGTTAGAGGCGATTTGCATTATACTCCTATAAGTGTAGCTTTCAACAGCAAGAAGCAGGCAGGAGACCACTGTTAAGGAACCTGGGTGCTGATGTGAGACTCTGCATTGTGTTAGAGTCACCCAGTTCAGTTTGTTAATCCTAGAACATCTGAGGGCATTTGCTCAGCACCAGCTTCAGCTGCTGCTCTCTGCACTAAAGCAAGTTCAAGCACTGGCTCCCTAACACACACATAGAATCATAGAATAGTTAGGGTTGGAAAGGACCTTAAGATCATCCAATTCCAGCCCCCCTGCCATGGGCAGGGACACCTCACACTAAACCATGGCACCCAAGGCTCTGTCCAACCTGGCCTTGAACACTGCCAGGGATGGAGCATTCACAGCCTCCCTGGGCAACCCATTCCAGTGCCTCACCACCCTAACAGGAAAGAATTTCCTCCTTATATCCAATCTAAACTTCCCCTGTTTAAGTTTGAACCCGTTACCCCTTGTCCTGTCACTACAGTCCCTAATGAAGAGTCCCTCCCCAGCATCCCTATAGGCCCCTACCACAAACTCCAACTCCTTAAAGCATAATGAGCTGCGTTTACATGGAAAACACTACCCAGGAGCATGAGCAGCCCTTTCTGCAGCACAGCAGCGCTGTCTTGGAGGCAGATTAAGGGGAAAAAGGAATCCCAAGTCACAGGAACCACTGTGACCTGGGTCTGCTGCAGACTGTCACACAAGCTTCAGTAGTCGTTGAGCTTCTCTGCCTTTCAGATTCCTCATCTCTGGAACAAACCTCATCACCTGCCCGGGGTGTTTATGGTTAATTCCAAAGTTACAGTAAAACTTCCAGGTACAAGGATAGAGGGACAGCACACAGGGAGTTTAAATGGAAGTCACACACACCTCCCCTGGAAATCCAGCACACAGCTCAGTGACCAGCACAGCAACCACAGAACTCTTACTTTAAAAGAGCTTGGAACACCAAAACAACGATAAACACCAGAGCCGTGGGGGGAAACGGCAAACAGTGTCTTGTTCCATCAATACAGATAGTACAGAAAGGCCAGAGATGGGGCCAGGGCAGTGCCCTGGAGCGGGGGGACCCGGGTCTCAGCCCAGCCTGTGCCTCATCGCAGAACTTGGGTCATCTTTCTTATTTGTTTCTCAGCCATCCCTTTCCTGACACACACACACACACACACACACACCGTGCATTGCCTCTTGGGGAGGGGACCACGGATACTGAAAGAAGGAAGCACAGTGCGGGCTGCAGAGGTTGTAATAATACAGAAGCAAAAGTCCAAGCTCGTGGGGAAGGGGTGCAATGGACCCCTGCAAACAGCCCCCAGCCCAGCACGGGAAACCGGCGTCACAACAACCGGGCTGTGGGTGCCGGGGAGCCCCGGCTGCAGCAGCTCCAGCACCCCAAAACCCGACCGTGCAGGCCCGAGGCTCCCCCGCCCGTCCCCGCTCCCTGCGCTGGGTACAGAGCCCAGCCCAGCCCCGCCGCCTCGGGGTGCGGGGGGGGGGGGAACAGGCGCAGCGGGGCCGGTGTCGGTGCTCCCCTCCCCTCCCCTCCCGGCCCGGCCCAGGGTCAGGCGGCTCCAGGGCCCCTCCGCAGCCGCAGCAAAGCCGCTTTCCCCTTCACCCCCCTCAGAACCGGGCACTCGCTGCCGTCGCCCCCGTGCAGCACAAGGCCCTGCGGGCCCCCTCCCACACACCCTGGCCCGGCCCCAAAGACACCCCCGGAGGCCCCGAGGCCGCCCCTCACCTGCCCGCCGCTCGCTCTCTGCCATCTTCCCGGAGCCCCGCCGTTGCTGCCACCCTTCACCCCTCACCTCCGGCCACGCCGAAGCCGCCGGCGGCCATCTTTGAGCCGGGCACGCCGCCCGGCCCTGTCACCCGCGGGGCTGTCACCCGGAGGCGTGTCTCCTCCCAGCCTCCCGCGCCGCCATGTTTGTGTGGAGCACGCTCCCCTGTGTCCACACAGGGCCGCGGGGCGAGGAAGCACGGCTGGGCGAGCGGGAGGACGCTTCTCGCCGGCTCCCAGGTGACAGAGGAGCCGCATCCCGTCGCCGACACGCAGCGGGGCTCGCTCCCTTCACTGTGGGATCGTGCCCTTCACAAAGATGGCGGCGCTGGCTTCGTCCTCCTCCAAGATAGCGGCGGGTCGGCACCGCCCCTTGGCGGCCAGGCGGGGCGGTGGCGCCCGGTGTTGCCGGTGTCCTTGCGGCGGGCGGCAGGGAGCTATGCTGGCCCGGGTGGCGAAGGCTGCGGTGAGTGCGGGGACACCGCGGGAGGAGGACTCTGGGTGGTCCGGGATGGGGGGGGGGGGCGACCGGGCTGCGCCACCCGCCCCGGGAAGGAAGGGGCTGGCTGCGGTTGGGGCCTTCCTTGTGCGGGCAGCGGGCGGACAGCAGAGCCGGGGCTGCGTCCCCCGGGCGCGGTGGCACGGGCCGGTTGCGCCCCTTGGAGCCGGTTGAGGGGTGGTGGTGAGCTGGGGTCGGTCTCTGCTCCCAGGGAACAAGGGAAGGGACGAGAGGAAACGGGCTCAAGCTGCGGCTGAGGAACAATTCCTACCCCAGAGAGTGCTTAGGGCAAGGCTGCAGTCACCGTCCCTGCAAGGGTTCACACACCGTGAAGACGAGGCCCTCAGTGCCGTGGGTTAGTGGTGGCCTTGGCAGAGCTGGGCTGGATGAGCTTAAAGGGTTTTTCCACCCTGGTTGATTCCATGAGGGAGGAGATGGCTCCACAGCTCTCCAAAGTTCACCCCAGCATGACCGTGTTGGTGCTGTCAGGGTCTGGCCCCGCGCCCTCAGCCTGGAGGAGAACCACGGCAGGGCTGTATGGATGGAGGCTGAGGCCTTTCACTCAGAGGATCTTGGCTGTGAGGAGCGTGCAAAGGGAGCCATGAGAGTGCTGCTTACCCGGGGGCAGGAGGGACACTGCTCACACGAACTTGGGCTCTTCAGGGGCTTGGTCACCAGAGATGGAGGCCCTGGGGCTGGGTGATGGCAGGGAAGGTGGGTGCTGGTCAGGGGCAAGGGAGGCCCATGGAGCAGCCGTCTGCAGCTGCAAGTTTTGCCTTTAAAACATGACTTTGCCTGCAAGCAAGGGGAAGGCTACACATATGGCAGAGCTGTCAGCCCTACTCCTAGAGGAACTGTTTATTGCACTGATGGATCCCAGGGAGGAGAAGGCAGAGCTACATGAATGGATGTGCTCCTGGAGACACTTCCCGAGGGGCTGGTAGGGTTGTGTAGCTTCTAACTTAGAAATAAAGAGACAAGGCTCTGCCACCTGACACCAGATATTGTAGCCGTGCTGGGAACCAGGCACTGCCCCCAGCCACAGGCTGTAGGTGCACTTCCCACCAGCTTTGCAGGCTCTGGAAAAGGTCAGCGCTGTGTTGGAACGTGGCTGGGGAGCGATGCCAGCTCACGAGCCGCCCTGCCCCTGCCTGCGCACCCTGCTCTCTGCCGGTGTTGGTTTCCCTGCTGCTTGTGGGGAGAGGTGGAGTATTTCCTGCCAGCTGCTGCCTCTGTTCAGCTGCCATCCCTGGGCCTCTTCCCACCAAACACTTGAGTTTCACATCAAACCAAGCAACCAGAGGACATAAAAGAGGAAAGGTACAAATGCACTCCATGTTTTAACCATTGATTTGGTTTAGGTTTTCCCTTTGGTAACAGGAAAAAAACAAAAATTGTTTGGAATCATCATACTTGACCTTAGGTATCATCATCTTGATCTTAAGACTAAGCTTGTCTACCCCACAGACACAAAGGAGGGGGTGATATTCCTCATGACCGCACATTTCTCGTGTTGCCCTGCTATGGAGAAACCTATTTTATTCTAAGGGATGAGAATGCAGAACTGCCCAAAGCCTCCTCTTGCAATAATGGCCATGCATGAGGTATGAGCCTGGTTAGGACACTGCCTTTTCCCCCAGAGTGAATGTGTTCCCATGTCCAACTAATCCTACACACCTACAGAGCTGGTGGCTCATGTCTGGTTCCTGCTGGAGAGCTTCCCTCCTCTGACAGCCTCCAGCCACCTTTGCCTGAGCAACGGCCCTAAACAGCCCATCAACACAGCAGCTCATCCCATCCAGCGGCAGCCCACAGTGGCACATCCTTCCAAGACACAGACTGGGGTCTCTCCTGCCTGATATTCAGGGTTCTCTCACACCAGCCATGAAAACAGTCCTGGCAAAGGCTGAGGGAACATCCCCAGCGCCTTCACTTCTGTCTGCCGTGGCTGCAGGCCCAGAGCTATTGCTCAGCAAGAGACTCTAATGAGGAAGTACCAATGGGGCAGTGCAGGGCTGATGGCTGGTGGCCATGGGAGGGTTCCTCAGAAAGGCCCCTTGGTGGCAGCTGATGCACACTGATGGTCTGATTACCCCCAGCCTCTCCTGGGCCTGGCCTTGAGCCCTCTGATCAAGAGCAGCCACGTGGCAGTTTACTAATGAGGTGATGCCCTGCACGGGCACCGCATTGTCAGGTGGAAGAGGAAACCGAGACAGGCAGAGAGAGAGCTTTATGGTCTTTTCTGGCCTACCAGCCATGGATAGGAAGCAGCAGCAAGCAGAGGAGGTACGGTATGCCCACACTGCCAGCATTAACACCCTTTATTTCTTCCCAGCCCAGCTCTGCTTTCATGCTTCAGCAATTCCCCCTTCTCTCGTTCTTAACATACCTTCTGCAGACCTCAATCTCATAGTCCTGGGGTCTCAGTACCACCAGAGGCTTTGTCACCTTGCAGATTTAGCTCCTTTCTTCTTCTCTGTGCTGGGAGGAGGTGGAGGGACAGCTGTCTTCTCATTGCCTTGGAAATCAAAGGGAATGTTCTCACTGGCTTTGCATCCTCCATTGTGTTGCCATGCACTGACAGTGCAAAGTCCAGAGTCCTGTTGGAGGCTGTTCGAGTCAGTGGATCCAATAGAGGGGGAGGAGCAGAGGGAACTGAAAACCTTTAAAGTACAATTTAAACAGCTTCGTGCTGAAGATGAGCTTCACACATTGGTATTCTTTTGAGGGAAAACCAGCAAGCTTATTTCCTGGTTAGCAGCTGGGTTTGCTCCATTCCACTTCTCCACCCAGATAAATGGTATGGTGGTTTCTAAGGCTTCGGACTTCAGGAGACAGTTTCCTGAAGAACTCCCCCTGTTCCATCTCCAAAGGCTCCTGGAACCTGACCAGTCCCGTGCTGCTACAACTGGATAGCCGTTCTCTTGATATAGATGGGTAACTGGGAGGTTCACCAGCGTAAAGGAACATTGCCTCAAGGCCTACACATCACAGCCAGTCCTTCCCTGACCATCACTGGGATGTATGATCCCCGGTCAGTCAGGGAAGAGGCATTTTAATCCTCTCCCAAAGTTACCTGCATTCTGCCTCATCAAAGCCCAGTGGGCAGTTTGATTTGGCACATGGGTTCTGCTTAACTTTCTATCTAGCCTTAGGCTGCTGTTAAGAAGGAATGGAACCATTTCTGACTGTAAGATGAGTATTTCTTTCATAATTTACTTTCTTCCCAATCACCATGGGATGGAAGGGTTTGACTTGACATGAATGCATGGAGGCTCACAGCTGGAAAGGTGCCCAGGGAGTGGGAGATATATCATTATTTTGGCAGCATTTCCTCTGACGAGCTGAGAGTCAGTATCTTGTGAGATCAAGTTTCCCTTTTGCAGCTTTTCTGGATGGCCTACAACCATCTGTAGCACACACTCAGTAGACCTGTGCCTTGCTTTTGGACTTCGTGTGCTCTGCTTCCTGTGCAGAGACATCCTTGTGCTTCAGAGAGGCTGGGCTGGATACTCCCAGATCCAGGTTATTTGCTACCACGCGAGCGGGAAGTTTTGTCTTGACATTTGCTCTGTGCTCTGCAGGCCAGGCCTTGCGGCCTCCTGAAGCCAAAAGCTTTAGGCAAGATCCCAGGCAGATTCCATGTCCATCAGGAAGCACTGCCCCATCTCCCAGTGCCGCCGCTGCAGCAAACGCTGGACCGGTACCTGCTGGCTCTGCAGCCCATCATCACCGAGGAGGAGCTGAACCACACACAGGAGCTGGTGGCTGAGTTCTGCAAACCAGGAGGTGTCGGGGAGAGGCTGCAGAAAGGCCTGGAGAGAAGAGCCAAGAAAACAGAGAACTGGGTATGTCCCCCCAGGCTCTGGTTGGGGAGGGTGTTCCCCACCCCTCTCCAATGTCCTGGCTGCATCCACTGGCACCCTCGGTTTTTATGGCATCACCTTCTTCTCCTGAGCTGTGCAAGCTCCTCACCAGCACTTGGGTGAGCAGAGAGATTTATGGCACAACAGGGAGTCACTGACCCTGTCTGTGGCTTCTGAAGTGTCTAACCTGTTAGCACCACACAGCTGCCCCAAGACGTGGAAGAAAAGCCTTTGCTCCAGCTCTGCACCAGGAGCCCCCACCTCCTTATTCAGACTGCTCTCTACCCTTCCATGTGCAAAGCATAGAACCCAAACAGCTTGTTTGCAAAGTGGGGGCAGGATGCCGAGACCACTCAGCCAGGCTTGGGTCAGACAGCAGCAGATGCCATACCTCCATGTCTCCTTTCTCCATCCCAGCTCTCAGACTGGTGGCTGAAGACAGCTTACCTGGAGTATCGCCTGCCTGTTGTGGTCCACTCCAGCCCAGCTGTGGTTTTACCCAAGCAAGATTTTCTGGATCGACAAGGTCAGCTCAGGTAAGATCCTTTTCTGCTTCCCCCTAGGTTTCAGATGGGATGAGCTATCTCTGCTGGACAGGGAGGAGGGTATTTAGGCTGACTGGAAAAGAGAGTAATCATCATGTGGTCCCCAAGTTTGATAGCCAGCTGTGCTGTGCAAGAGGGCTGTACAGATAAGGAAGCTCCTGGTTGCACCAGACTAAGTATTTTGTCAAGGGGGAAAATCAAAGAGTCCAGTGGTTCAGGTACTAAACAGGGACTAAAAACCTATCTATCAGTCTTTGCTCTAGCACAGAAATTCATTGCAAGATGGACAAATCACAGCCTGGAGGCACTGTCAGGATTATCTCAACACTGAAGACTAAGAGGCACTAAGACTGTGTGTGCAGTGAAAGGAGGCATGAAAAAGTATCCCAGGCACGTAAAGGAGACCAACCAGGAATGCCTCTGGAGTTTGCTAGTTGACAGGGGTGAGGGAGCCTCTCCAGAGACTGTCATTCAGCCTGTTCCTGCAGAGGACTGCCCCTGTTGTGCTGTTTCACTTGTGATTTGTGGTTTGGGAAACTTAACACTGAGCAGCCCCTCCACTTGGAGCTTTCCCTTGCCGTCAAACCCTGCTATATCCTCTCTTCCCTGTATCCTCCCTTTAATTTTTAACCACCATGACAAGTGTTAAACCCATCTGCAAAACTTTAGCACTGACCTTTATACAGCTTTACCTTTGCCACAGTTACCAGTCATCACTGCTCTGCAGATCCAAAGAGGAGCAGTGAGGCTGAGAACAAATCCTCCCTTCTACTTCCTTGGCTATACCTGAGAGGAGGTGCCTTACAGGGACAGTGCAGGACCAAACATCTTTGAAAGCTCTCACTCATATTATTCACTCTTAACTTACCCAAGCAGAAGATAAGATCTGGAGCAGTAGCAGTGCCCCAACCAATGGAACTGAGCAGCTGCATAAGATTCTGGGCTCCTATGTAAAACACAATCTACATGCATGTTTGTATGGTTTGCAGCTGCAGGAAGAAGTTTGACAGCTTGTGATTAAAGCTGCAGAAACCAGAAGTGTAGAAAGGAGAGTTCTCCATTCCTCAATCTGGCCACACTGCTGGCTAAAATCAAGTCAATTCACTTCTGCCCCATCTGCTCTTCAATCCCCACCTCTGCTCCCAGGATGCTTGCTCTCTGGGAAGGAGCACAGGCTCTCTCACTGAAGTTTCCCAGCTGTTTTACTGCTTCAGGATTTGCAATAAAGCTGGGAAATTGGGAAACTCTCTTGCAGGATGACTTCTTTGTTTAACAGCCCTCAGATTCTTGGAGTTGCATCCTTTGATCTTTACTAGGGATGAGTAGGCTGAGCAAATCTACAACAACACTGCCTGCAAACGCCAAATGCTTGCACCACTTTAAAGCCTTGAAGTTCAGCTGACTGCAGCCTGTTGTCACAGTGACCTCCTGCCTCCTATGTGTGGGTGAGAACTCTTGGGTCAGAGTAGGCCAACCTGTCAGTTTGATGTGGCCTATCCCAGCCTCCCTCCCTGCTGTGTTTATGTGGATCCTGGTGAGCACAACCCCTCAGTGGCAGCATGCAGCATGCCTGCATTTGTTTCAGACCCCACAATGCCATAAGAGTGCTCTTAAGAGGTGCATTAGCAGCAGAACATTTATCAGGCAGGAACTACATCAGCAGTGGTGAGTTCTGGATGCAGGGAGATACAGCTGTGTCTTGGTTTGAAACAGAGGTGGCCCCTGGCCAGGGAAGGGCAGAAATCTCCTTTTCTTAGTGCTATTTTAATGCTAAGACTCAGAATTAGGATAAAATCACGACACATCAGTAAAAAATGCTGCTGTGAAAGGGTCATGCATCTGGACTGAACCCGGAGCTCTTGAAAGGTGTCCAGAGTTCCTTGGTTATACAGCAGGATACAGTAAAGAAAGTTGTACATGGCAGGACTGTTCAGCAATCTGGAACCACAACCCCAGAGTGGCTGCATCAACTCACCAGAGATGGGCACAGCAGGGGCTTGGCAGAAAGGCTGAGCTGTGAAAGGAGCAGAGAGCAGCTCTGCAGCCCTCCCAGCTCCTCCTTCAGGCCTGGATGTTCTGTTTGAATCTTAACTTGTCACATTTGGTATTTTTCCAGGTTTGCTGCCAAGCTGATTGAGGGCATCTTGGATTTCAAGTCCATGATTGACAAGTGAGTTAGTGACCCTCCTGGCTGCTCATGTGTTCCTGTCAGAGGCCAAACCTAGCCCATAAATCTTCCTTCCAAATAGGAAGGCAAGAGATGACAGCATGCATTTGAAATGAGATACTGCAACCAACATCACAACTGGAAAAAAGCAAACTTAACTTTGCTTTCTTCACCTTCTCTGTTTACCTTAATACTTCCATTGGCATGTGTACATGCTTAGAGGGAGTGAGCCTGGCTGGCAGTTCTGAACAGCCACATGCTTCTGTCTGCCCACAGAACAAGTTACAGCTCAGGCAGTGGTACCTGCTCCTCTCAGTTTGGGTTTGCTGTTTCTCATCTCTCAGATGAGATGAGCTTTAAAGAAACTTATTCCTCCTGGCCCTTTTTCTTTCTGATCACCAACTCTGCTAAATATGCCTTATTTATATTCCAAAAATACATTTACCAACACATTACCAACATCACACCTTTACATCCAAACTCAGATGAGACTCAGGGTTAGCACTGGAAAGGGCAGTTGGAATATGACTGCTGAAGTGTTCCACTGAGTCCCAGTCTAGTTCATGAGTCACACTAAGACACTCACCTCACAAAATTACAGCCGAAAACCTCTTTGTGGCATTCACAGGAAACAAACACATCTCCCAGTATATCCTGCCCTGGATTCTTTTCTGGTGTATGCTAAGCTATGTAGCAGGTCCAGAGATTTTTCACTCTGGTGTTACAGAGAGGAAGAGAAAGGACAGCAAACAGACATCATTTGTAGCCCCTAGTAAGGAAGCTGGGAGGAATGGGAAATGACAGCCCCTTTTTATACCATCAGCACCAACATGTTTAGGTCTTGCTGGAGCAGGTGGCAGCAGCTGCATGGCTGAGCCTGTTCTCTCTTGTGTGGGCAGTGCAAACCTTCTGACTGATCTCTTTTCTCTCCCCCCTCCTCCTTACCTTGCTGTGTCTCCAGTGAGACCCTTCCAGTGGACTACATGGGTGGGAAGCCCCTCTGCATGAACCAGTACTACCATATCCTCTCATCCTGCCGCATCCCCGGGCCCAAGCGGGACAGCATCGTCAACTATGCCAAAGGCAAGAGCCAGTCCAGACACATCACAGTGGTTCACAACTTCCAGGTATGGTGAGCTCTTGAGGGGTGTTTAGAGGCAGGTATCCCTTTCTGCTAGGGGTGGTCCAGAGGAAAGGGAACAGCAAGATTTGCCTCACCAGGGATTTATTCCTGCTCCCTTTATCCTGTTTGGCCAACAGCTGGGATTGCCATGCGTGAGCAACAGACTATGAGGCAGAAAACCACTCTCTTCCTGGCTCCTGTCCCTGCAATTCCTGTATCTCAAAGCTTAGAGACCATGTCTGGAATTGGAAATGGGAAGTGGAAACTGAGTAACAGACCCTACCACCACAGCTGAGTCTCAGAAACAGAAACTGCTAACATGTTTCAGCCCTCATTACCATGGCTTCTGAGCTGCTTAAAACCTGGACTGTATTTATAGCCTGTAAGGGAGGTTGGACTTGGGTCTCTCAATTCTGAGCATCCTTTCAAAGGTCTGGTTACAAGCGGAGTTCTTAGGTCAGGTCTTACCTTCTCAAAGAGGCTGGGCAATGAAGATCATCTCTCATGTTCTGTCTCTGTCCTTGTCCACTCTTCTCCCCTTCAGTTCTTTGAGCTGGATGTTTACCACAGTGATGGAAGTCCCCTTACCACTGATCAGATCTTCATTCAGCTGGAGAAGATATGGAACACCTCCCTCCAAACAAACAAAGAACCTGTTGGGATCCTCACCACCAACCACCGAAACAGCTGGGCAAAAGCCTACAACAACCTTCTGAAAGGTCTGTGGAGCCCCTAACATGCAAGCCCCTAACTTGAACTACCAACCTCACTGCTGTGCTCTGCTCCATTCTCTCCTTTGGAAGCTTGTTCTGGACAGATAAGGAGTTTTTCACCTCAAAGCAGCAATGTTATTTCATTGCAAAGTAGAGGTATTTCTGGTTTGGAAGGTACACAGGTAAAGCCTGACACCTGACATCCCAGAGTCTGTCACCTTGCACATGGATGGGATGCAAGAAATGTAAAAACAGGAGGGTGAATGCAGCACACTCACATCTATAACAACCCAGCTGGCTACAGTATTAGTAACTATACACCCCATGAAAACCAGTATTGCACTGAGGTACAACGGGAATCCAACAGTGGGTCCTTCAAACCTGCTCTTTCAAATTGCAACCTCCCCCCAATTAAAACACGTTTTCCCACTCCCTTTCCTCGTGTGCTGTTCATTTCTTCCCCAGATAAGACCAACAAGGAATCCGTGCGTGCGATTGAGAAGAGCATTTGCACTATCTGCCTGGATGCACCTATGCCACGGGTGTCTGACGACACCTACAAGAGCTCCGTGGCCGCTCAGATGCTGCACGGAGGAGGCAGTCGCTTCAACAGTGGGAACCGATGGTTCGACAAAACCATCCAAGTAAGTGCTGATGCTCTAAAGATGCTGATGACGTGGTCGGGAGGAGCTGCTGCTTCCTGAGGCTCCAGAGGTCCAAGAAATCCCAGAAACCTTTTGCAGGAGAGTTCTCCTATCAAGAGTGTATCTCATAGGGGAGACGAGGTGTGGTGGCTGACAGCAGGAGATCCTACGGTTTTCCCTTGCAGTCACCACAAGCACTCATTTCTGCCTCAGGAAGTTTTGTTTCTTTTGCTGCCTCTGCCCACGCTTACTCAGTCAGCAGTTCTTTGTGTTCCTTGTAAATCAATGTTCTGCCTGCGGTGAACAATGCCTCGTCTGCATGGAGGCAGCCCCAGCGTAGGGAGGGCTGGGCCTTGTGTCTCCTTGAGGCTTGTCACTTCTCCTTCTGCCAGAAGCTGCCCAATGGCATTCTGTTTTGTTATTTCCAACACAAGCTGCCATCCCACAGCATCCCTCTGATCTCTTCTCCACTCAAGTCTTGCCAAGAGCCTTCAACAGCAGCTGCTATTCAAGCTTACCCTTCATTACTTGGTGTATCCTGGCTTGTGGATAGCAGCAGTGGTACTTTTAAATTAAGATTCTTCTCCTATCTGTTGAACTCTGTAATGTTTTCAGCTATTTTGTACCTATTTGGAAGTCTTCACTGATGGGATAAAGCTTAGCTGTTCCAGCTAACTGAAAAGTGAGAGTAAGTCAGCTCCTGCTTCACACACTGCGTGCCTATCCTCAACACTGTCCTCTCATGCTTCTCTTAGTTCATCATTGCTGAAGATGGCTCCTGTGGTCTTGTATATGAGCATGCTCCAGCTGAAGGGCCCCCCATCGTTGCTCTTCTGGATCACATTGTGGAATACACGTGAGTCCTGCCTCCTCTATTTTACCCTAGCATTGGAGATGGTTTAAAACCACCTACTCCCCAAGAACATACCTCTTCACAGCCCACCCCTAGGAACTTGTTCTGGAGGAAGCGTAATGGTTGCTCATTAGGTAGTGCAGTTCTTGTATCTGTGATGAGAAACAAGTGGCCAAGGTGCTCTGGTAAGTTTTGCTGCTGCTTCCACTCTCAGGAATGGCAGAGTGAACAGGATGTTCACCTGGGAGAGGTGTTTCTTTTGGGCAGAAGGCACAGAAGTTTCATTCACACCCTTCAAAAAAACACTATAATGGCACCATGAGGAATTTTGCAGCCTGTGACTATTATCACAAGGTGCTAGCAGAGATCTCTGCATTTCTACCCAGGTTCAGGTGTGCTTAGTGGAGCCTCTTGTTAAAGGTCTGGTTCAGCACACCCATTTCTCTCTGCAGGAAGAAACCCAAGCTGGTAAAATCACCCACGACTCCTTTGCCAATGCCCAAAAAGCTGCGGTTCAACATCACCCCAGAAATCAAGAATGACATAGAGAAGGCAAAGCAGGACCTCAACATGTAAGTACAAAGCAGTGGAGAAGTCTGGTCAGTGACTGAGGGAGTCATTCATGTTCCCCTTATGAACATGTCAGTGTTTTAAATGAGGCACTCATTTCAATGAGGCACTCACTCAATCCCCACTGCAGCCAGGGATTTTTCCCAGTGACTTCTTGAGTCAGCAGCACTGAACTTATCTGAGAAGGACACTAAAGCCACAAGCTAGGAATAAAGTCAGAGGTGCTGGAAAGGGGCAATTACTGATCCATCCCATTTACTGAGAAACAGGAAGGCTCTACTGGGTTTAACTAGGGATACTGGAGCATGAACACACACACAGAAGCCCAGCTAACCTGGTGAAGATTTTCAGCAGTGGCCAAAACCACCTCATCTCCATCGTGCTGCTTGAACAAATCTGTGTGTGATGAAGCTCTCTGTCCCTACATAGTCCAGATCCAGACGGCCCATTCTGTCTGAGCCTTGTGAAAGCAAAAGCCCATCTGTTACAAGAACAAGCAACATGCAAAGGAGCACCCTCTCCTTCTTTCCTTGCAGATTGGTCGAAGACCTGGATATCAAAGTCATGGTGTTTCATCAATTTGGGAAAGACTTCCCCAAGTCAGAGAAGATAAGTCCTGATGCTTTTATCCAGTTGGCCTTGCAGCTAGCATATTACAGGTAAGACCAATAGGTATCTTCACCACCTCTTCAATATCAAACACGTAAGCTTCATAAAGGCAGCACAGACAAGTCTCTCACAGGCTGCTGTGGCCTGCTTCCCAAGTCCTGTGTTTTCCCCATGCATAGGGACTGAACAGCAGATCTCTTGTGGCAGCTGCCAAACAATAGGTGAGATTTACCCCTCTGTGCCTGTTCAGTCATAGCAGGGAAGCATCAGAAGTCAGCTGTCAAAGGGATTCACTCATATAAAGTCTTCCCCTTCTCCCTTAGTTCCTCTGCTTTTCTCCCATGGCCATTTCTCCCAGGACAAACTCATTCCTGTGACTTCCTTCTCCACCTTCCAGGATGTATGGCCATTCCTGTGCCACCTACGAGAGCGCATCCCTGCGGATGTTCCGCCTGGGCCGCACAGACACCATCCGCTCCACTTCTGTGGCCTCCCTGAAGTTTGTGCAGTCAATGGACAGCCCTGACAAATCGGTGAGGACTGAAGTGGAATCAGAGGACTCCACAAAAAGAGCAAAGCTGCTGACGTGGCTCACTGTATGGCAGCTGTTTCAGCTAAACAGACCTGGAGCCCGTGTGAAGTTAACCTAAAACTTAGTATTGGGTTTCCTTTGGCTCTCCTTTCACATGAATTGAAAGCCTGGGAGACAACATGTGGACATTTCTAATCCCACCAAAAAGTAGTGTGTCCCTTCTAAAAGTCTGTTCAGCTACTCAGACCAAGTTCTGCTGCTGACAGATGGAGAGCGAGCTCCATTCAGAATGAAGTAATGCAGACCTAATGATTTAAATCTAGTATATCTAGTATCTTTATATCTTAATATATTCACACAAGAAATGCCTCCATCAGAGAGAAACAACCAAAATGAGGTTTTCACTCTGCAGAAAAACTTACAGACAGGTCTGTGTGTTCTCAGGACCAGGAGAAAGCCAACTTGCTGAGGAGAGCTGTCCAGGCCCACAGGGAGTACACTGATATGGTGAGTCTCTGCACCAAGACTTGGGGTTTTATCTAGCAAATGAGGGTTCTGGTGAAAGATCAGATCTCAAGAGCTTTCTCTGCTGACACAGCAATGTGGCTCTTAGTGCTGATCATAGGTCTAAGTTCAGTCTGAGAATGCTCTAGGCCACAGACTGAATCCTCTCTTAACTAGTGGTTTAAGTGTCTCTTGAGACTGACCTGAGAGAAACAAATATGAACACAGCTTCTGTTCTCACTGTCACTGTTGCTGATAAATGCCAAAGTTGCATGAGGACCTCTTAAACCAGAGGGAGCCCATAGGCAGGAACTTTAAGCTTGGTTCCACTGGTGTGTTTTAATGTCAGAGTCCTTACAAAGCAAGACATATAGTCCTAAAGGCAAGACCAAGTTTCCTCCTAACTTTAAGCACTTAGAGATTTTCAGAAGTGTTCTGCTCTTCAACCCAGAGAAATGGGTGGTTTTTGCTCACTTGCTGCTAAACAGGCTTTCATGTAGCCTACTTTCCTTCCAGGCAGTAAGGGGCAATGCAATAGACCGCCACCTCTTAGGCTTGAAGCTTCAAGCCATCGAGGACCTAGTGAGCATACCTGAACTGTTCATGGACACAGCATATGCTATTGCAATGCACTTCAACCTCTCCACCAGCCAGGTAGGACTCATCCAACGCAAACACAGAAATGCTCTCTCTCTTCATTGCCTTTCTTCTCCAGATTTCTCTTTCATTCCCTTCTGTTAGCAACTTATCTCCATTTAGGGCCAGAAATGTTATGCCTGCTACCAGTAAAGTTGAAGATCTGATTACAGCTGCCACAGTCCCTGTCAACCCTGCAAAAAGAATAGCATAACCCAAGCCAAGATCACCCAAAGCAGCAGTTTCTGCTGCTGTTGACAGAGCTCGTAACATGTGATGGCTCTGACTGGTTCAGTTTTTAATTGCATTGTCTCCACAGGTCCCAGCAAAGACAGACTGTGTGATGTGTTTTGGCCCCGTGGTTCCAGATGGCTATGGCATCTGTTACAACCCTATGGATGAACATATCAACTTTGCAATTTCTGCATTCAACAGCTGTGCTGACACAAACGCAGCCCGCATGGCACATTACCTTGAGAAAGCACTGCTAGACATGAGGGTCTTGCTCCAGTCTGCTCCTAGATCCAAACTGTAAGAGGCAAACATAATGCAAAGCCCCCACATTAAAGGGGCTATCCCTTATGCACTGAATTTCCCAGTTCCTGATTGAGGGGACAGTTTGCACTGGAACCTATGAAGGCATCTACCATTTATTTTCAGCAAGAGGTTACAGAATAGTGATCCGCAGATATTAACTCTGTGGGGAGGCAACATTGTCTGAAGTTGAACTGACTGGTCCTCTCCCATCAATGCAAAGTGCACCTTCCTGTCCTCAAAGAGGACTGAAATAAGAGTTTTATGGAACTTGCTGTAAAGAAAAGCAGAAAGCACAGTCCTTACCAGCATCCAGACCCACTGCATGAGGAAGGCAGTTCTCCAAGAAAAGCAGGGAACGTTTATTATAGGATGGGACTGCTGCAGCATAAAGTCTTTTTGCTGGTTCAGTCTTCTGAAGAGTGCAACGTCTTTCAGACTTCACTGAAGGTTTTTCTCCTGCTGTAGCACAACTTCCACCATTGAACTTTGGCAAGGGGAGAAAGAAGCTCTTAATGTCAGAGCAGATCCAGCCCCATTAGAGTGCACTGCACTACTTATCCTAGGCACTCCAACCATTACATGTTTTACAAGCTTGGGAATGTCCCCTTCCCCTCAGTTTCAGGATGCTGGGATGTCCTTTCTGTTGCACTGACCCTATTTACAACAGATACCGTTTGCTACAAACTCAGGTGGGGCTTTGCTGTTGTTGTTGCTGTTCTGGGCTATCTGTTAAGCTTGCTTTGTGGTCCTGGCCACAGATCTTCAGGCTCAGTGTAAAGCTTTATCCCCACAGAGCTTCTAGAAGACCTCTCTCCCACATGTTTTGCTAGCTTTGGCTTTATGTTTCTTAATATATGCAGAGATGAGAAGAGACTGCTATGCATTTAGCAGGCCACTTGCTTCATTGTACCTTCCTTTGGAATGGAGGAAAAGATTCTGCCCTTCAGTAGCCAGAGGCCCCAGGCCTTGCCTCCTTCAGGGCACACACATTAACATGATGTGGTTTTATACCCTGCTTTCAGAAACAACCTATTTGTGCATAATGAGTTATATCTTGGTTGTGGACAAATAAAAGTGTTTCTGATCAGGACCTCCAGAACATAACTTCCATTTCTGGCCACAGAGTTCAAACCTGTTAGAGCCAAAGGAAAACCAGGTGCAGAATCCCCCTTCTTTCACACCCCTCTGCTTTAACAAGGCAGGAAAGTCTTAGAAAGCAGGAAGAAAGCTGAGAACCTGTGGTCACTGTAGATGTTTGTGCACTGTGGCAGCCACTGTTCCTGCAGTAACAGTACACCACTCTTGGAGTTCGTCCTTACTGCACCTCGCATTTGTGCCAGCTCTGTTCTGTGACAGAACTCATCATGGCACTTCCATGTTCAGCTGACAAACTTGAGACTATATTCTCTAGAAACATACAGTTGCAGCACAGGAGTTTTTGTAAGCGCTGTTTCCAATGAATCTACCAGAATCCAAGCCCCTCACTACTTTTATTTAGCAAAACCATATGGCAACGAGGAATTCTAGTGCTATTTCTGCAACAGGAATTTTACATTTCAATTGCACACCCTTCAGCAAGTGGCTGCTGGGACACCACCCTAAACTAGAAGCATTAGCAGTCAGATGGCCTGTTTTGGTAACAGGGAAGTGTTTGATCATACTGCTTTCCTGATCATAGAACAACAAGGGAGATGATCAAAGTGCCTTGGGGAACACACGTGAAGAAATTTGCACTAAACATGTTTAAAGTAAGAAAACTCATTCTAATTTCCTTCTTGAAAGACACAAACCAACAACTGCATTTTTCTTTTCCTAAAAGGATGTTATTTCAAAGCTTCTATCTTATACTTAAACCTTAAAAAAGGAAAATTTAACTGAAACTCACCTGCACAGCCAGTGATTGTATGAACTGCCACTTTCACATCATCTACATGGATTTAGTTGATCTTTAGAAGAATCCTGAACGGAGTGAGATAGTCTAAAATCAACCCAATAGGAGCACTGCAGACCTGCAAGCAAACCTCTGCTCTGTTGGCTTCACTGTATGAACCGTACTGAAAACTGCAAGAGGATACTCAGTATTATCAAAACAGAAGTGTGTAAATACTACATAAAAGACCAGACCTTGATGGGATAACATCTGGATTTATGGAGCCTTTTACATTGAAAGAATACTCATCTTTGCCAAAGTGATCCTCCCCCCATACTAAATCAACCCCTGTTGCTAAGGGAGGAGTTATTTTTCCCTGTCTGCAATGTCTTCAACCACTGATGCTACAGTATTTATCACTTTAAATATTTGAGACTGGCCCTTTGCAGCTTCTGTCTAAAAGGGGAAGGCTCTCAAGGAAAGTGCCTATAAAGATTAAGGAGAAGTATGTGCTGCTGTGACTGTATCTCAGAAGATGGGATTGACCTTTTCTGGATCTAAATCTGGATATCCCACATCCCACTAGCTTCTGCAGAGCACAGCTGCAAGAAGCAGACTATCACACCAGAAGAGATACAAGATTCATGAACCACTCAGTGCATCCTTAATGATACACAGAGCTGAAATTCAGATGAATGAAGCTGATTTTTTAAGTGCTTGAAAGGACACTAAAACCATTGCAAGGTTTTTTCCTTTATAAAGTCTTTTCTTGTACAAGTTCTAAAATGCAATGTTCTGATTCATACCTTCTTGATGTTTTTCAATGTTGACTTATTGAATACCGTTCTCCCTGTTTCTGATGGTTTTATCAAGAGATGCCCATTGTCTTAACAGCACATTAAGTACAAAAGAAAACCGTAAGTTGCAGGAAAATAACTGATTTGGAACAAATAAGCTGAAAATAGATAACTCTTGGGGTATGAGTGCAATTTATGCCACAGCCTGGTAGTGTTGCATGCTTTGCTGTTAGCTGTGTTAAATACTGTTTTGGTTGTTGTAAATCCATGTCATGCAAAGTTTCAAACTGTTCTTTGAATAAACTGAAAACACAATAAACAGATAAAATGCTACAAAAAAGGCTTAAATCTCCTTAGACACTGCAGAAGTTGCATAACCAGCCTTATGGGAGGATGTTGGTGCAGGGACAGCAAGAACAGTGAACCACAGCATTCTGTCACCTTCCTTTTATTGTCTTAATATCTCCATCCAGCCCCCTTGAGTACAGGGGAGGAACAGAAAGCATCTGCTTGCAAAGCCACATATTCCAAAGAAAATGTTCCATTTCAGAAAACTAGTGGCAGGAGACTTCATACAGGTGTAGGATAATAAGGCAGAGCTCAAATCTTTTTTTTTCCTGCACAGCACCATTTAGTTAAGAAAATCCATGGAACCACTAAGGAATTTCTACTGTATCAAGTATTGCAAAGGTTTCTGGAAAGGTACAGCAAAAGTAGGCAGAAGATGCAGATTACAAACAACTCACAGAGAACAGAGGAGAGTTTATTACAGTGTCTTACAAGAGCTCTTCTTCCTCTCCCTTACTCCTAACTGTGGGAAGCTTGGGTTGGAAGGGAACATGAAATGGAACAGCTTTGTACACTACACCACTCTCCATGAAGAGATGGAACCTCTTCCCTACACTCTTAGTTCTCAATAGGAGCTTCCACAGCAGTCTGTTAACAGCTTAAGAGGAGCTAGGGAAGCACCAGCCACTCCTGAAACAATCCACTTTCCCAGCCTTGTCCTTAGGGAACAGTTGTTGTCATCTCCTTTCTGGTTTTGTGAGTTGACTTCCAAAAGATAGGAAGAGCAAATAAATGGGTTTGCAAGACATAAGTGATTAGTGCCAGCTTTCCAATCTGATGGCCTGTCACATTTCAACAGAGCTGCTCTAAGTCAGATCCAATGTCATCGTGAAAGCTGCAAGACGCATCTTTATTCTGATGCACCTTCAAGCAGATCCAGCGCTCAGGTCCTTCAGATGTGAACAGGATTGCTCATGTTGTGCAAATACTAAACAGAACCTTAAATAATAATTAGCTGTAACAACTGAAAACAGTTTCCTACCCATAGCTACTGAAACAGCGATTTAAACAGCCTTCATTCCTATCTCCTAGATCTTTCCACAGCTAACACTCTGCTTGTCCAACAGTTTCTCCAGCAGCTCCCACTCCACACGAACACACAAACTCCTATGGCAACAGGCACAGATGAAAACTTAAAAATAATCAAGATGAACAGAAACACATCTCACTTGAAGCAGCTTTATAATGCAGGAGTCTGATTAAAGTGGAGATAGTAAAACAGGCAGCAAGACCAAGATGTGACAGTTTACCTCTGCTCACATGACTGCATCGAAGGCACACCGATGACCATTGAGCCAGTTCAGAAGCTGTCCTTTATCTGTGAAAGTTCAAGTCAGTTGTGCTTTGAATAAATACTTCTCTGTAGTTACACTTGAACTGCTGCATTATATACTAGAAATACAGGAAGTGTCCATGCACAGCCCTGAAGCACTGTGAGTATAGCCCTTGCCAGGTTAACTCATGGTTCACAGAGGTTGTAGGCATCACCAGCACACACAGATGGCAGACACATTCCCACAGAGAAACAGCATCCCGAGAGCAAACTGGCCAGACACAGAATCCCAACAGAAGAAGGATGGAAAGCAAAACTTGCTTGTAGGAGTTCAGTATTCAAGGTTACTGCTCCAGAACCCCAACCAAGCCAATGTAGTAAGTGGCAGGAGTCTCTGCTAGGACAAGCTCATGGGTGGATGCTAACAGGACTCAAAGGAATACTTCAGCCAGCAGCTGAGCTAGTGATTAGTCACCTGCCTTGATATTCATTTATAGTTGTCACTTTGTTCATGCTTAGAACTCCCTCCCTTAAGCTTTAACAGTAAAAGGAAAAATCCAGTGCTCAAGACAGAGACAAGCAACTGAATTTTGTAAGGCTTTGGGCTGACTCTCACTGGAGCACAGCACTGCTTCTCACCAATGGGCTTCCTAGTGCCATTGGCAGCACGCTCAGTACAACAGAAGCTGTACAGATCACAGCAACCCTGAGGTAATAAAAGGATAAAGAAAGAGATGGAATAAACATGAGATACGTGTAATAATCTTGCCACCTAGAAGAGATTCTGAGAAAGACACTCTTGCTAATTACACACCAGGAGCAGCAGTGGAAAAAAAATAATAGTCAGTATATTTCAGTTTATCCTTTGTTTTACACACACACACACACACACACACTCCCCTTCATGGTATCCGTGCAGGCTTCCCTGCAGAACCATCACTAGTGTTAAAAATCAGACCTTTACGCTTTCTTCCTATCTGTACAAAGTGCAGTTGGAATGGATTTTGATCTCCCCAGCTGGTTGCAGAAAGGACAAAGTCTGCCTCTCCCTTTTGCCTCGGTCACCGCATCCTTGTATCCCTCCCTCCTAAGGAGCTTAGAGAAATTAAAGCCCTAATGAAGCATGATCAGCTTGAGATTAAGTTTTGTCCTCTTCTTCCGAAAAGAAAAACCCAGCTGAAAAAGGCAAAACCAGAACACGCAGTCAAGGCCTCACCCACCCCAGAAACAAAAGTTCCATTTAAAAAAATAAATAAATAGTGTGTATATTTCATGCTGAAAAAAAAAAAAAAAAAAGGAAAAAGCTAAAAAAAAAAAAAAAGTCACAGAAAGGATTCATTTTTTGGTTTTCCCTCCCCCAAACATGACACCAGGCATTTTCTCCCCCCTTTGCCCCTGACGTAGACGTGATGTTACATTCCAACCGGCAATGTGCATCTGTGTTGAAAATGAGTTTCTACTCCTGCACGGTCCCACATGCATCAGGGAGCATCCAGCTAGCTGCTAAAGCAGAGCAAAGGCTTTCAGGTTTCGGGTATGGTCCCTGCCTGTTCCTTTGGTCCGTCTGTTAAAAGGCTCCTTGCTGCTCCCAGGTCTCTGCTTCTGTCTGTCTCCGTTAAAACGCGCTCTCTGGTCCCCACACTTCGAGTCACTGCAGCTTCGTACCCAGCTTGCGCTGTCTGTTTCTGCAACAGCAACACAGAGGGAAGGGTGAGAGGTGGCCCCAGCCCCATTGCTGGGTGCCGGGGCAGTGGGCAAAAGGTGGGAGGATTAAAGTAAGGCTCTGCTTAACCTCACACAAAAATAAAGCTGCCCAATCTCCACAAGGAGTTGAGTCCTTCCTGTTCTTTACGGACCTAGAACATTCACCAGGTCTTAAGTGTTCACAAGCTCACATGTGGGTGCATGGTTATAAACAATTGCTTCCAAAAACCACAAGCTAGGAAGCCGAAATACTACTGAAATGAAGCATTGTTTCGTCTCGCACACCCCAACAGACTCCCCTTCCAGGTGCAGTAGCTTACCCACAACTCGCTAGTCCTTTACTCTGCACTATTCTACCCACAGCAGTCATCTACATATAGGAGAATAAATTACTAACTCCAGCTGACAAGTCAAACCAGCTACAGCTCCTCCAACCCCCAGTAAAACTTACCTTGCTTCTGCTCTCGTGACTGTGTATTCAAACCACAGGATGTTCGGAATGAGGCTGGTATCTCGGATTAAAAAGAACTCTGAAATTGGCCTGAAAATGGACAAGGTGGGGGGAAACAGAGAAATAATGAGTCTTTTTCTCCATCACTATTTTGATTTAACAAGAAACAAAGGGGAAAAATAACCTGCTCCAGACTTAACACCACTATTCCATTACTCTTTAGGCTGGGAAGAGGGCTCCTTGTTCAATTTAATCACAAAGCTCCTCTCCTCTTTAATTCCTTACACAGTGTTTCCAGACTACATCACATTTAAATGGCTTTTGCAATTTTATGAGGTCAGTAGACATTCATTAAGAAATGTCTGTTCTGCTTGAAAGGCTTCTCCAGCTCTCTGCCACACCTCAGCACTTGAGTAGGGCTTTACACATGGAACAGTTGCTTGAACTTCCTCTCCTCCACCCGTATCAGGTACAGATACAGGATCGTTTGTATATGCATGCACAAGAAAACATGGAGGAACAAGTAGGTTACACAACACTCAGTATGGAAAACTGGAACAGAACCCAGGAATTCTCTCTTATAACATCTTAGGTGGTTCATAGAAGTCTGAGCAGCCCATTTCCAGTCAGGGCTTGCACAGCTGCAACTAAAGGTTTGGAGCCTGAAGTATCTTTATGTTTGTTCTGCATTACATGCAAGGTACATCTTTGACACTGGTTGATTAGGAAACATCTCTTTTGCCAGGTAATTCTCCTAACACCTGTGTTACAACTCATTGCAAGAGACTCATTCAATGAGCAAACCAGCAGTGCACAGAATACAGCCTTGCAGGAATAGAACCTCCACAGAATAGACTTACCATGCAGCTATCCTTGGGAAGAGAGGAGTTAATATCTCTTGTGTGAAGGCAAACCAGGCTACAGCCATAATGCTTCCTGCCACACCTCCATACAAGACTTGGCTCCAGGTGTGGTAAAGCAAATAAACCCTGCAGTGGAAGAGAAGAGTCACCAGACAAGCTTTAAAACAAGAGGAGGCATGACTCAAGGGCTGATGTTTCACTAGACCCTCAGACCAAGTTATGCTCCTGATGTTAAAAGTGGAGAGCTTCTTTTTCTCATTAAAAAGCTGGCAGAAAAAGTTGGAAAAACAATGGGAAAAACTGCTCTGTTACAGCAGTTTCAGCTCAGAGGGCTTTAGTTTGCGCTTAACTCACTAACCCTCCACATTCTTCTTCATGCGTCTCTGGATTAGTTGCAGAACTATTACCACTGGCTCCTAGAAGAGACTTCTTCAAAGCCAGCAACAGGACAAGTCCCGTCCAGGCCATCAAAGTTGCACCTTAAAGGTATTCTTCAGAACACAGCATTTTTGTTATGATTTTGCTGCTTTCAATGTGACAGCACAAAGGCTGCAGCCAAACAGAAACCTGTATTAATAGCAGCCTCTGTGCATGGACATGAGTCACATTCAGAACTCTTTTCACCCATATATCAAAGCCATTAAGCTCATCTTCTCTGACCCTCTGCCTAGCACAGGCCACTGTATTTCCTCTGATTAATTTTTATTTGAATTAGACCATATATCTCTTATGAAATTGTCATGTCAGAACTTTAAAGATAACCAGGAATAAGGAATCAGCTCTAATGTAGAGTCAAGAACACCAAAAAGTAATTACTTTTCTGTGGAAAACGTGGCCTGAACGTGCCTGGTCTCTAGTCACTGGAGCTCATCTTATATATATATGTGTGTATATATACATTTTTAATCTACTACAGGGAAAAATAAGTATCAAATGTTCATTTTCTGTATTCTTCTTCATACAACTAAACCCTGCAAGTCAAACAGCTACACACATTTTCATTAACTACCACTCAAGCAAAACAATCCCACTGATCAACTGTAGCAATGCACATGCTGCAGATGCTGGTGTGCCAAGGCATGGTGCAATGCTCTCATGATTAGTGCTGGCAAGAGGGCAAGGCAGTGAGGCTGCAGCATGGCAATGGAGCCCATAAAGACTTGGTACAAGCTCAGCCGATTTGGGCTTTTATAAATGCTTCTGAAGCACCACACATGTAGCACCTTTGCTCATTCGAAGGGTCTCACAGCAACACAGGACCTTCACAAAGCTCTGACTTGTACAATGCAGTCAAGAATCACATCAGAAAGGCAGGACAAGGGATGACAGGGCTGCTGGCTGTTAAAGGCCACAGGACTGTATGAGAGCATAAGACAAACAGTTGCTCCATACCTACTATATGAGACTAGCAAAGCCACTGTGACGAGGCAGATGGACAGCACATGTCGCCATAGTAAATCCAGAAACCTCGCATTGTTTGTTTGGTGCATTCTGAAAGAAATGGAGAGCCATTAGCACAGTGGCAGGGAGCTCAGCACCCCTTAGCTCCTCACTACCTCTGAAACCCTAGGAAAGCTCTACTCCGGTGGGGTCATGGGCAGCTCGACACCATCCCAGCAGCAATCTGTCCCACTGGCAGCAGCCACAGAGAAGCCAGAAAGCCACACTTCTCCCTCTCCAGCTGTTAACAGGGATCACTGTGATGGAAGGCAGAACGCTCACAAGTACTGCAGCTGATGGGAAAGGCACATGCTGAGCATATGCAACAGGGAGCCAAGACGTCAGAGTCCCTCCATCATCCACAAAGCTAGGAGGAACTGTGAGTTTTGTCTTCCTCCACATTGTAGCCACAAGACAGAGCCATGCCCCAGCAGGAATTTCAGAGCAGCACAGCAGAGTGTGTACAACTGGTATTTGGGAAACGAGATGAACTAAAAGGTCATGCAAGTGGGCAACAGATACTACCTAAAAGAGTGCAGATAACCCCACTGACAAAACTGAGTAGACACATGAGAAAGCAGCTCTTCTTTCCTCCTCCCTATTCCCCCCCTCTTCCCTCACACTGGTGGATCATCACAGCTTAGAAAAGGCAGATCAGGAGACCTGTACCCAGACAGGCATGGGAAGCCCACCCATACCCTTCAATCCTAACTTCAGATGAGATGGACATGCTTCATCCACCCTAGCCACAGTAAATTGTGCGGTTCCTTAGATTTCATCCCATATGCCACTGAAGTAGCACACAGCAAGGGAGCCATCTAGTTCAGGTGTCTCAACATAGTAACAGCCAAAACCTGACACTGAATTTTTACCTTAAATAAAGGAACAGAAAGGAATAGACAGAGAAAAACCACATGAATTGGGAGTGGCTGGACGGCATCCCATATTTTGTGGTCACTGTTGAATGGGCTTCTGGGAAGAGAAGAAGAAAGAGTATGGTCAAGGTCTACTCTGTCCATAGCAGCTGGAACGCTCCAGATGCGAAGCCAGCCCATCCTGCTGCAGTATGCACACATGAGCTCACAGGACACGGCTCTGCTCAGATGGCTCTGCCAGCCCTCTTGCACCCAAACATCCAAAGCCAACATGAGGCAAATGGAAAACACCCTCTAACCGCCCCCCCCAGTTAGCATTCCAAAACTCAACACCAGGACACCACTGGGTCATTGCATACCTTCGCAGGGCCGAGGCTCCCGGATTACATGTTTTATTAACCAGTTCACTCCCTCGTTGAATGCCAGCCCTCCCAAGAAAGAGATCTGTGAAGGCAAGACAACCGTGTCATCCTATCTAGAAGATCCACCCACTTACCAGGCTCTCTCTGTTGAGAAAAGCCCAAACCATATGTTTCTTTTTTGACTGCTAGAGTTAAAACCAATGGCTTCAAAGTTCTCTACCTGAGGTAAAAAAAAGCATTTCTTTTTCAGCCCACTCTGTATATTTGGCAACACACTGTGTATATGCAGCTGTTCAGATGATACACAGAGACTGTTATCATTGTGTATACGCAGCTTTTCAGATGATACACAGAACGAGATTGTTATGAGGCTGGGTAACAATTTTGTGAGCATCCTTTCACCAGCAAGCAAACCAGGGCAGGTTTTAAGGGACTGCCTTTCCCAATCAACCAACAGGGGGAGTGCACGCACTGTTATTTGGATAAATAGCCTCAAAAAGGTGACTTTCAGGCTTTCTGGCTTTTCCCTCTCCGAGTATTTTCATCTGGAAGTTGCTGTCTTCAGCCTACAATGCAGTCCCATTCTGAACTCCGTCAGACTGGCAGCAGTTATTTTTACTCTTTAATTCCACACTCCACACACCTCCCCTGAGTCAGTCCTGCTGCTGTGATCAAATTCCCAGCTGCTGCTGATACTCTGCCTCCTTAACACTCGGTCCCATTCCAGATGATGAAGCAGCTTCTCACTCTGTGTCCTGAGCTACGGCGCAGGCTGCTGGAGGCCAGCTCACATCCCTCTCCAGCTCAATGGTGATTTCCCACATGCAGAACTGGAAACCAACCTCAATGCTCGTCTCCCTACCAACACCTCACAAGCCCCTGTATTCAAACCCCCATGGGTTTGTGCAATAGTTGCTCTAGCTTAGTCTCTCTTTTGGGTCAACAAGAAACCTCTGAGCTGCCAAAACTTAACAGCTGCCTCTCCTAGCTAGAATCAGCTTAACCTCCTTGTCCCATTCCAGGTCCCTTGAGCCACTGGTTCCCATGACACTGTGGCCCTATATTAGAAATCTGCTGCCAAAACCCTTTCACTGGCCCCTATTTATCTGTTTACTGAGGGCAAATTTCACAAGAGGTTTATACCTCCTCAAGGGAATGCTGCCGATTCCCAGCTACCTGTCAGAGCAGGCAGAAAGCATCATGTCTTATGTATGACAAGAGTCTGTCGTTGGTCATTTGGGCAGGAGCAAACCTCTTCTTCTCAGCTCTGAATCAAACACCAGGGACAGCTGCCCTCACAGACAGATCAATTCCCTTGGGAATCTAAGTTTTATCTGGTATTCCCTTTTCTGCCTCAGTAGTTGAAATAAAGCACATCCTACTGAGTTACAGACATCATCTCCTGCATATGCTGCCCATCTTGCAGGAACCTACCACTGCCATCTACGATCCTACTGGATCCTGGGAGTGTTCTCACTCTGCAACAGCACTCTAGCTCCTTGGACATTTCCCTTGATGGTTTTGGACAAATAATACCCAAAACATACCACACAGGAGCACAAGTTAGCAAAGGCTAAGCAGTCTTTTGAGCTGGTACAAGTGATAAGCGTCTCCTGCTGTTCTTTGGCAGGAAGATCACCCTACCTAAGCTTGCTCTTTACAGAGAGGAAAAGAAGTGTGAATACAGGAACACCAGGTGACAAAGGAAAAAGCTTTTGCCACAAGGAGAAGCTGGGAAGGGAGAGAAGGACTCACCGTGTGAAGCTCTCTCTTGAATATGATGAGCGTTACAAAGCCAACAATAATGAATATTGGACCAAGACTCAAATAAGCTAAAAGCTGACCAGAGAAATCACCTAGGGAAACAAACAAGAGAAACAAATCAGTGTGAACTTCACAGGTACTTGCCTGCCACCAGAGCATGGGTGGCTTTGTGTCCTTAATCAGTGAGAGCAGAGGGGCAAGCTCAGCACTGCAGGAAGTCTGTGTTCTGCAGACTGCCTACTGCTGCTCCAGCCCGAGAGGAGCCCAGGCAAGGACAGCAGTGCTTGCATGTGGCTTCAAAAGCAGGAATGAGAGGAGCTTGGCACCACTCAGCAGAGATTCCTGCCAGCCAGTTTACAACAATGAGCATGGGTGTGGGTCCAGAGTCACTTGAATTCAAGGTAAAGAGGCAGCATCTTTCCCTCTCCCTCATTGATGTTGGCTTCTGATGCCAGTAACTACCGGCAAACACTCCCCAAAGAAATCCTTTCCCACTCCCTTTCTAAAATGGGTTAGTTTTCAGCTGGATCAGCTCCCTAATCTGTCTCACCGTGTGTCTGCATGAACACTAGCATTAGCAAAATGGGGAGGAAATAAAGAGCTAAACATAGCAGGAGATACAGGGAGAAAACTCACTGCTTTTTAACAAGTAACCCACAGGTATCACATTGAAATGACTTTAGGCTTCCACCACCCCTATAGCTAGGAGTGTAGTTACCCCCCAGAGAGAACTGGGGAGCCACAACAGGACCTCACAAGAGGTCATAAGGTACCTCAAAACCTTTACCCTGAGCTATCACAGGCACAGAAGTAGGCAAGCAGCAGTAAAGAGCAGCTATGATCTAAGCTTCTCTTGCCTATGTTCCATGGAAAAGGACACATACAACAATATTTGGAGAGAAGATGTCAGCATAAATTCCAAGGAAACAAAAAATTATCACACATAATTTTGCTAAAAGATCAGCAATTCCCATCAGGAGAATGAGAACTCTCTACCAGAGAGAAAAGCCAGTAGTTGCTACAAAATGCAGAATGAACCCACTGAGCACCGTAAGAGAGATGGTACTTTCTATACCGGTTCTCAGATCCTCTCCATCCCATCACCGAACACAAAAGGCTCAGCCCCCACATACATTTACCCTTCCTCCCTCCTCCCAGAAGGAAACAGGATGCCTTTGCAAGGCTGAGCACTGGATTCATTCCTAGATCAATTCCACTGCAAGAGCCTGAGTCTCCCCAGCCCACGCACCCACATTTTAAACAACACTTGGCAAAATGGACTTTAACCTCAACCTCCAAATACTGGAGCTGATTAAAAAAGTTACTGCACTGCTTCAAAGTTCACGCTGCTGATGTTCTTGCAGCATAACTGTGGTTTCATCAGGTACAGCATGCAGATCCCTCCTGAATTCCAGGCTCTGCGTTAAGTTTGGGCACCAGCAACATCAGCACCAGGAGGTTTAATTTGCAACACCAGTGAAATCAGGGAGACTTGGAGGACAAAACCCCCAAGAACACTGGGGTTTCACTCGAAAGAGAGGATCTGGTTTGGTTTAACCTGGAAAGCATTAGAAGACACTGAAATGGGGTTTTTTTCTTGCATGATAAGGCAGGTTTGCCTTGCATCAGGTGGGTTCCAAGTGTTCCCAAAGCAAAACAGCAATGTATTATGGTAATGCAAAATGGATGTGACAGTATCAGTTACCTGGCGATAGAGAATCAAGCCCCTTATGGTTTCACACAAATCACAAACTCAACAAAATTAATTCTTAAATTAAGTCTCAAATGATGAGGGAATTCATGAGACAAACCACCAGACAATCAAAGCTACCCCAAAAGCCTTAGGAATGCTTTCCAAGAGTCCCAGTTCTAGTGTTACCAGCTGAAGATGGCTCATCACTGAGAAATCACCATGCTCCAGATCCTTCACTGTTAATCCCTGGTATATAAAGGCTTAGCACTTCAAGACTGTAAGCCATAATTTTGTCACATAGAAACCAAACCAGATTATTTATCTTCTCAGAGGAGTTCTATTTCTTGTGCAGATGGTGGAAGAATACTTCAGGAGGTAGTCTTTCACTTTAAATAGCATCAGCACTACCAAATTCAATATGTATAATAATATACCCAATAAATCAAACCACTTGGACTTCACTGGCACACAACCCACACTTGAAACTGAAGAGAACCAGAAACTATCACTCCCAGATACTGCCTTCAGGCAGAGAACCAAATCCTTCCCTCAGACAATCTTAACACAATAGTTCCCCAAACGTATCAACTGTCCATTTAAAATAGAACAGAGATAGCATTAGTAATACTTCATATTACTGTGACTAATAGCAATCAAACAGAAATCACATTGTGAAGCCACTTCTTCTAGGGGAGGAGGCAAATAAATAGCTGTGCACCAACAGAAGGCAGCACTTGTGCTATGCCCTGGGAGATGAACTCAGTAACACCATCCCAAACATACTCACTGGATTAGCACTTCAAGGCAGAGCTGCACTAACCCAGCTCCAAAATGACTGGAAATCCCCCGTGAAGAAGGCAAAGCAAGCTCAGAGAGAAAGGTCAGTGCTGATCCCGGGGCCCGGGAGCGTGATTGCTGTGCTGCTCCTACCCACACTCACACTCTAGGGTGCTCAGAGACCTATTCCCAGGGAAAGGGGATGTGCAGGAGAGCTGATTGCCTGCAGTCCAGTCAGACCCAGCAAGCAGGTTCCCACACACATCTTTTTATAACAATTCATTTTCCTTCCTTTTACAAACATGGGAATGTAAAGCAATTCCTCCAACCAGTGAGAATAGAGACAAAGCCTCTTACAAAATGCAAAAGGACGATCTGTTTAATATACAGCTTGGGGGTTGGTTTAAATTCTCCCTTTTTTAAGGGCAGCCTTCTCTGGACATCATTTGTAGCTCAAGAGGCAAAAATAAAATCCCCACCTACCTCATTTTGGGGCACCCAAGAACTAAATAGGTGAAACATTACACATAGCTCAGAAACACGCTGGACTTTTTTAGCCTTCATTCAGCGTCTACTTCTGCTCCAATTCAACACTTCACCCAGCTCTCTTTCTGTGGAAATATCCAAGCTTTACCACATTAGCTTAACCTGCATATAATGTGAAAATATGAATCAACAGCACTAACCACATCCTACCACAAGATCTAGCTTCACCATCACCACTTCCTATTGAAGCATCTATTTGTGGCACTGCTGCTGGTCGTGCGGGTGCTTGATTAAATGCATGCGTGCAAAGTGCACAGAGAACACAGGGTATTTGTGTCACATGCATTTACACAAGCAAATGTTCACGGCTGATCATCATTCCCTTTACTTGGGCATATCCTGATATCACAAGCTGGAGGACATAAAAATATCTACAGGAGGCTTTAGATTATGGCATAAAAAGGTATCAGAAATGAAACTTCTGCAGGAAGATGAAATGTAAACCCCCACATTAAAGAAGTCAAACAACTGAGTGGTATCTGCTTCTTTCAACAGCTCTAGTTAGCTACAAACTGAGCCCTGCCTGGTGAGCTACCATCCTGAGCAGGAATCACAGCAAGGGTTATCAGAACAAACATTCCTATAGGAGCAACACGTGCTGATCCTGAACAGCAACAAGACCTGCTGAGCCAAAGCACACACACAGCACGAGCACCTTGGCTCCGATGGGTTGATTCTGCACACTTGCCCCTCCAAATCTGCAAGTGAGAAAGCAGGAAGATTCTCTGTCATTCCGCAGAGAAAGGGCTTGGCAGGTTTCTCTCCTTAAAGAATGTGTCTGATGATTCTATGGGAGCAGAGGAGGTCCAGACAGTGCCAGAGCTTTAGGAATCCCAGCTGCACTGAAGAGAGGAAGTTGTTGTTCTTTTCTCCAAATAATAATCAAAACCCCAAACAAAGCAGGAACTCTGTGTTTCTCCAGTGAAACTCACCCTGCAGACAGGAAGTCCCTGAAGATGAGTTTTAAGCCTGCAACACAGTCTCATCCCATGCAAAGCACTGCATGCGAGAAAAAAACAACCTTGAGTATACGCACACGACAGGATCTAGTTTGTTATCAAACAATACCCCTCAGGCTTCACGTGAGCCAATACCTTCAGAATCATATCCCATGCTCTGCAGCAGTCAAAAAGGCAAGAAAGGCATTTTTAAGAGCAAAACATAAGTTAGTATTACAGCACTACAAAGTTATGCTATTTTGGTGTCACTATCTAAACAGGGATAGTAAACACAGAAAGGCTGATGGAAAGGGGACAGAGATAACAAGTGTACAGCAGCCATTCAGAAAATGGCTCAGATTTTTAGCTGAAAAAGGAAAAACAGGATAAAACCTTTCCATAAATCATGAATGATATGGAGAAGCAGACAGCAAACATTTGTTACCTCTCAGTGCACACGAGAAAGAGAGGATTTGATGAAATTACTGAGCAGTGGACTTAAAAGCAGAAAAGAAACAACCACATTAAGTCAGAGCCAAAGATATTGCGATATCCAGAGCGGAAATGGGTTCAAAGAGCAATTAGACATTTTCAGAGTATAGCTTTTATATATCCATCAAAGGACTTAACAATCCTGATGCAATCACCAGCTGATTACTGGAAAGATATACAGAAGAAGGATTACTCCTGCCTACCTGCCAGCAACCCAGCACTGCCAGAGTACTTCTTCGTCTCAAAGTAGTTGCTGACATAAAAAGCACCAGGATCAAACATTTCTCAAAGCAATATCGGTATGATATTTCTTAAGCATCCTCTCAGCAGTGTGCTTTAACACACTGTCAACTAACACTGGCATTATTGGCTGCTTCTCCCTGTGTTTGGATCTTCATTACTATAGGTAATATTTCAGACAGGCCTCCAAGATCGCATTACTTCAACCAGTTTGGAGTCGACTAGCACAGCGTTCATCCACTGTTTCTTGTTTGTTCTTGCTCAAAGCTGACATGGCAGGAGAACCGAGCAGCCACACGATGCGTGTTTGGCATTTCCCACTATATCACTACTGATAAGGAAACATGAGATAAAGACAGGGAGCACGAGCACCCTTCTGGAGACACCTCTCCCCTTCACGTTTACAAGCAGAAGCAAAAAATGGGCTGACAGATCAGCAGTGGCTGCTTTCCACCTGGTCACAGTGAGAGGGACCATCCCTCCTGGCAGATGAAAGCTGGGATGACAGCAGTTCTGCACTGGAAGTCTTTAAAGACAGGAGATGTGTTTCAGAGCTGGTTGCCACAGCAGCTCAGCACGCTGCTTTCCAGGCCAGCAGCCTCTGGGATGAGCCAAAGCAGAATGTGTTTGCCACGCAGCGATGGATGACATGCCAAGACAGCTTAATAATTTATGTCGGTAAAAGCAGGATCTTATTTCTTATTCTGACCCCTCTCTATCAGCACAAGGCTACATTAACTCCAGTGTGCTGCGCACACTGCCAACATCACTATTTTATAAATATACATTAGCTACTAGCTTTAATGGACCTGGACTTGAGCTGTATACAGACTGTAAACAGCCTTCTAAATACAGTTAGAACACTTCCCCAAATCCAGGTAACAGTATCAGACCTACCATCTTCCTGCAACACAGCTGCCCAGACCAAAATGTTGTCCAGCTAGACTTTAAAAAGCCTTTGACACAGCTTCCTACAGCATTCTCCTGCAGAAACTGGCTGCTCATGACATGGATGGGTGTATTCTCTGCTGGATAAAACACTGGTTGGGTGGCAGAGTCCAAAGAATGGTGGTGACTGGAGTTAAATCCTACTGGTGGCTGGTCACAAATGGTGCTCCCCAGGGCTCAGTGCTGATCCAGTTCTGTTTAATATCTTTAGCAATGCTCTGGACGTGGGGATCGATGGCATGCTCAGTAAGTCTGCAGGTGACACCAAGCTGGGTGGCAATGTTGATCTGCTGTAGGACAGGAAGCTCTGCAGAGGAATCTGGACAGACTGGATGAATGGATTGAGGTCAGTTCTATGAGGTTCAACAAGGCAAAGTGCTGGGTCCTGCACTCGGGCCACAGCAACCCCATGCAGGCTTGGGGAAGAGTGGCTGGAAAGCTGCTCATGGAAAACGACCTGGGGGTGCTGACTGACAGAGCTGAACACAAGCAGCCTGTGCCCAGGCAGCCAAGAAGCAACAGCATCCTGGCCTGTATCATCACAGCCAGGGCAGTGATCAGCCCCATGCACTGGGCACTGGTGAGGCCACACCTCAAATCCTGTGCTCAGTTCTGGGTCCCACACTACAAGACATGCACTGAGATTTCTGTCTTAAAGGTCTTTTCCAACCTAAATGATTCTATGAAAATAAATTAAGACATTTCTGTCCCTCCAGCTATTTTAATGTTCATAGCCTTCCATAATTATGTTTTGTCCAAACCATAGTGTTCCTCTCAATACATAACCTTAATCTCAGCAATTCAGCCCCTCCACACAATCATCTTCCCCATTTGCCCATGTAAAAGCACTCAATGCAGAACAAAAATGATCATGTTATGTCACTTTCTTTAAGACGTGACAGATAACACTCGTGCTGCAATATGAACCATCGACATTTCCCAAAGCAATCCAACAAGTAACGCACAGGTCGCTCTGTGCTTGCTGCCAGGTTCAGATAAGGAGATGAGATTCAAAGATGAATATATCAGTACCAGTGGAAAGATTCTGTGCCCATCTGCCCTGAACTATCACATTAATGTATCTGAGAAGGTGGATGGCACAAGAACATAAAGGGTGAAGGAAAATGCGACACACGAAAGGAAACGCCAATCTTTTACATAAAGCATCACAGAAAACCACAAACCAGCCATATGGGGAGGACGGAACACAATGACAAGAAATAATACATTTCCACTGTTAGACCTTTTCAGTGTTATCACCTTTCAAGTCCCCTGGCTAAATGGGTACTTCCAACCCAAAAGAACCCTGGGCACTTTAGGTATTGCACTACTGAGGAGCTTTCATCAGGAACCAAAACCCAGCTACTGAACAGGACATACAGCAACGCTCTGTGGCAAGTCAGGGACCTGGGAGGAGAACCAGCAATGCTGAGAACACAGTTACCCCCAGATTTGAGTTTGACCAGATTGTCAGTACTAATGCTCTGACACTTCATACCCTGATTTTTCTGTTCCCTTTGATCCCAACAAACAGCCAAAAACTATTCTTTTCAATCTCACCCAAAACCAGCACAAATCACCTAAAGAGCAGTTACTAATAGACAACTGCTATCCGTACACAGACCCATCCGCTCTTGCACACGGATGGATCAGGGATTCTCCCTACCACAGCGAGGGGCAGGCAGGCTGCAGTGCAGGAGCTCAGTGGATCACACCACTGCCCCAGCTGGAACAGTGCATCCTGCACGATGGCACCCGCTGCTTCTCAACACTGACTGTACCCAAACCCACCTTGCCAGGAGCTGGCCTGAGTGGAGCCCTGTGCCTGCCATGCTCCCAGCATTAACCCCAGTGCTGCCTGCTCAGAGTCGTTTGGGTTGGAAAGGACCTTAAGATCATCCAGTTCCAACCCCTGCCACAGGCAGGGACACCTTCCACTAGAGCACCTTGCTCCGAGCCCCTGTGTCCAACCTGGCCTTGAACACTGCCAGGGATGGGGCAGCCACAGCTTCTCTGGGCACCCTGCGCCAGCGCCTCAGCAGCCTCACAGGGAAGAGCTTCTGCCTAAGACCTAAACTAGATCTCTCCTGCTTGAGTTTAAGCCCACCACCCCTTGTCCTACCACTACAGTCCCTGATGAAGAGCCCCTCTTCAGGCACTGGAAGCTGCTCTGAGGTCTCCACGCAGCCTTCCCTTCTCCAGGCTGAACAGCCCCAGTGTTCTCAGCCTGTCTCCATACAGGAGCTGCTCCAGCCCCTCATCACCCTCATGTCCTCCTCTGGACTCACTCCACCCGGCAGCCAGGCCCACCTCAAGAGGCAGAGTCCCCATCACGCCACAGGGACACACCGGAGCCCTAACACACCACCTCAAACCTCCACCATCACCCACACACCCAACAGCGGGGCGAGGAGGGGGACACCCGCCCCACCATGCTGCTGTGGGGTGCGGGATGCCCCAGGTGGGACCCACATCTCGAGGCCCAGGGGCAGCCTCCCACGTCCGGGGGGGGCTGCGGAGGGGGTGAAGCCGTGGTGTGGGGAGTGGAGGGCGGCATAGAGGGGGGGTCCCCACGGCTCCGGGACAGGGCGGCCCCCCCGGACCCCTTCACCAGCTGGGGCTCGGTACCCTCCGAGGCAGGCGCATGCGCAGCACCCAGTCCCGTCCCGTTCCCCCCCATCCCCAAACGGCGGCTCACTATGTGGCAGCGCGCCCCGGCGCACGCGCGCCCCGCCGCCTCCGGCCGGCAGCTCAATGGCTCACTATTTCGCAGCTGCCATCCCGGCCCTCAGGGGTGCCGTGGGGCGGCGGGAGGGGCCCCGCCGCGGGCAGCGGAGCGGCGGGCAGCGGGGTTGGGGTGAAGCGGAGCTTTACCTGCGGGATACTCGACGTGAGTGAGGGAGACCGGCCGCCACGGAGCGGGCAGCGAGCACTCACCGACTGCGGCCATCTTACCCGGATACCGGGCCGGGCCACGGCGACCAATCAGAACGTACTTAAGGGGCGGTGAGACCAATGGGCGGGAGCGCGGAGAGCGGCTGGCCAATGACGCTGCGCGGCAGGTGAGGCGCCGGCCAACCCATAGACACCCAATTAAAAACCCAGCCCGGGGAGCGGCAAAACCAATAAGCCGCTAACATCGATGTCCAATAGGAGGAGGGCGCAGGGGGCGGAAAAGCCAATCGGAAGAAAGGCGGGTGTCATTGCCCTAAATCATTGGCGAAAGGAGTGATGCAGATCAGCCAATGAACAGCTTCCCTTGCCGCCAGTTCTCGACCAGTCAGCTGCGCCGCCGCCGTGGCTGAGGCAGGGGCTTGGTGAGGGGTCCAATGGCGCCTGGTGTCCCCACAGCCCCGGGCCGGGCCGGGCCCAGGGGCAGCAGCGCCCTGACGAGCCTTCCTCACCCCGCTGCTGCCGTGTGGTGCCCGCCATGGGAGGGGCCGTGTGGGGCTGGTGCTGGAGGAGCTGCTTCATCCCCTTCACCCGCTGTCAGTGACATAAAATCCCCTTGTGTCCTGTCACCCTTTAAAGGGTGCTGGTTGAAGAGAATCCTTCATCTTATCAACGGTGTTACCACAGCACTGGATTCTTGCACAGCTTAAGCCCGTTTCTTAGCTCAACACACAGGTGATGATTTTCAATTTATAACCTCTCCAAAATTGAAAATGCCTCTTTTTATCCTTCTTTTAATAGCCACATCTCCTTTATAGCTCAGTGAAGGACCAGCGGACGTGCACATGTGAAACTCCTGAAGTAAAGCCCTGGCAGAAAACAACGTGCACCCTTCAAAAGGCATTACAAAGACCAGGCACCACCTGGTCTAAAGGTAATAACCTTTCGTCCCCTCTCCAACTAACTTTGAGCACTGCAATCAGCTGCTTTGAAGACCAAATTGAAATCAGTGTGACCCCAGAGGGTAATACTTACCTGCGGAGCCCAAACCACCAGAACAAACTGCAGCACTCCACAAGCGAGACCCAGGAGCAGCATCGCACAGGAAAGGTTGCAGAAGGCAAAGCCATCTTTACATGAGCACATCAAATTGTCTTATAACGTAAAACTTATGGGGTTTTCCTGTCAGAATAATATGCAAGAGCAGCACAAGTGATAAACATAGGCAAGGGGGTGCCTTTAATTTGTGTATATGTCAGGAAAGGGTTTCTATCCCCCAACACGTTCACCCAAACAGGGAGAAAACTCCTTTTCCTGCAGTTGTGAAATACCTTATTTTAGATAGCAATGATGATTACATCCTATTAATTCCAACAGGTTCTTCAAAGCTGACACATTTCCCCCCATTGCAGGAATTAAAATAGCAATAAAGTCTTATTATTTGGAGAGAAAGAGCAAATATTTACTGCAGAAGTCAAGCTCGTTGCAGAAGGCTGCTGCGAGGTAGCATGAGTGATTTGCTGCTTTCATAGTCGAGTTAAATAAATCTCCTCCTTCCCAAGCTATTGAATATAGAGTTATGCTGGCAGAGTGGATTACATTTGATCTATGTACCATGACAAGTACTGAAAATTGTGGGCTTCATTGCTATATTCACCCACTCCTTCCTGAACAGAAGAAGAAAGTGTCAATACACAGCACAGCCTTTGCTCTGTTCCTTCAGCATAAGAAAGCACAAAGCTGCTGTAGGAGATGGAATGAATATACAGTCTGACACCATGGAAACCGAGACAAACTCCTTTTAACTCTTCCAACCAACGTTCAGGGTGTGGCATAAGACAGAAACCTTCCTATTCATGAAGGTTTTATTTGCATATATCCCAGTTCATGACAGACTTGCATTAACGCTAACCGGGGCTGGCTTGTACTAAGTGTATGGATGGAATCTTAATCACTGTGGAAGCAAGGAGCTTGCCTGCTTCAGTCTGGTTTCTGCACCATTCGGAAAGGAAAGTATTTAAACACGCTATGATTGAGATGAGTTTCCTGCGTTGCTTAGCAGATGGGCACCTCTGATACCAACCCACAGGCTTTAGCTGGGTTTCTTTCACACCGTTTAGGAGGCTGGTAAGAATGCTACAAGAACTTGGACAGTGTTGAAGAGATTCTGCTCCTCGCTGGGATTTCTGTTACCACTTTAGCAGAGCCTGCTGGCCTGCCCACATCACACCCAAACACAACCAAACCACCACGGAGCCAGAAACAGCTCAGAAATGAAAGCCCAGCTTTCAACCACTGCTCAACATGCAATGAATTGTCTTGGTTTAGAACCTGCTTCATCCACAGACTTGTCTTTGCTAGAAGCAGCAAAAGTCCCCATGCAAACAAACCCCATAGACCAAGAAAACCTACTTTTAGCACTCTGACTCCAGGAAAAGCGAGCCTTGTTTCATACCATCACTAACACCAGAAATGTCACACAACTGTCACTACATCAGCAACCAGAGAATGAGGTTCTAGCAAGTTTCGCCAGGGAATTTAGAAACAAAGGCCACACTCAATGAAGGAAAGTTTTATTTGACATGGAATGCCCACAGCCTAAGATTAAAGTATTTTAAAAAAATAGCTGCAAAGAAAAAAGGAAGAGGCAAAACAAGAGATTTGTACACCTTTAGGAAATCAAGCAAAAATAGGCACGAGTTTACATTCATTAGTTTCAGATACAGCAAAGGAATGTTCTACTGAAGAGGGATGACATCCTGCTTTCCCGCCTCCTTATATGAGACAGCACAAGTCCTGCTCTTCAAAGCCATTTTAGTCCTGTAGATAACAAGGCAGATTTTTCCTCTTATTTATTAATGTATTTGTGCTTTAAGGATCATAAGGACCCTCCTAGAGCCATTTGGTGCAGTCTCTACATACACGCTAAAGTACTGAGGATGTACTTTAACCACTGGTGAACCTTGTTACAACCCCCACATAAAAAACAAAAAAAAAATCATGCATATCTGAAGGTCTGTTGAAGCATCAGAAACTACTGAAGGATTTTATTTCATAGCTGCAAAGCCACTTCAAATCCCCAGTGATAAAATCGTGCAAGTGTCAGCCCAGCATGATTTAACTCCTTGAGAATAAGGGTTCATTATAAAAAAGGTAAATGCTTATCTCTAGAGATTCTACCTGAATGCCTATCTCATCTGCTACTAATACTGAAGAATTGCCTTTGCTAAACAGAATATGCTGGGGAGAAGAAGATTTCCTTGTGATCTCTTACAAAGCCGGGGACAGGAGGTCATCACCTTTGACTCTATCCTGCAAACCTGAGTATGTGGTTGCCAGTTGGGCCAAGCCCTGCTCTTGCTGGGATCAGTGGAAGCAGCCCAAGTCTCTGCTCAGGGTTGCATCCAAAGGAGCTGAAGGCAGCAGGTCACTGATCACCACCCCTCAGGTCAGGGAGAGCCTCTTCCATAGGAACAGCTCCTCTGACCGCACTGATCTCAACAGTATCCTTCAGGAGGCTGCAAACACCTTTCTTCTCAGGCTACACAGGGATTAGGAAGGGAGAAAGAGCAGCAATGAAATAGCAGGGACAGGGCAGGGCATGCAGAGTTTAACATCCTCCCATCCTCCCCTGTAAAGAGAAAATCAGTTTGTCTCTGCAGACATACACTCAAGAAGCTGCAGAGGTTCTCAGGGAAGACTCCTCTTTACCTTCGCTGGGAGGGCAGGGTACCCTATTTGCAATAAGAGCTAAGGAAAAGCATAAAGCTGTAAAAAAAAAACCTTTCTTCCATTTAATTGATTGGGAATTTACAATTTCTTAGCTTAAAAAGCCGCAGTGCAAGTTAGTGTTGCTTCATGGGACGCTGTTTCACTGCCATTTTCCCACCACAGTGTGAAAAGACCAAAGTCCACAGCCACTGTTGTTCTCTGCACACAACATGCTGCCTCATGCACTGAGGCCAAAAGACACTCAAAGTAGCAAATAAATACACATAAAACAACTCTAAAAATGAGAAATTAACAGCATTGATTCTTTAGAATTACAATCTGTGTTATTACATTAACCTTCACATTTTAGCATCTTTTTAACCATTATACAAAGCTGCTGAAGTTACTCGTTCTTCTAAACCAGCCACATAAGAACACAAAGTACTATAAACTCCCCCCCCCCAAGTAACTTGCTTTTATAATATAACACATTTTTGAATCACATTTACACAGAGCAGGTGTGTCATGCTAATACAACATCCACTGTTCCTTCTCTCACATCATGCTGCCAGTAGCAAAACACCTCAGAGACCTCTCCTAGATTCAATTGCTGCCTCTTAAAGCCTCCTCATAATAGCTTATTTCATGCAGCCTCACTTGGGTCAGCTGCTCCTCACCTCTGCCTCAGCACTGTCTTGTTTACAGCATTAATTTGGTCTTCAGGATAAGCCACATCAGGCTGGTGCGCTTATAAAGCAACAGATGTTATGTACTCTACACTTACCCTCTTGCAAGCATCTCAGAAGCATTTATCTACTCTTTTGACATCCTCCTGTTTAATTTTTCCCTGCTTACTTCCTTCCTGCTTTTACCAGCAGAATACACATTAGATATCCTAGAAGGAAAAAAGAAGACATTTGTGTTCTCCAAGCCCATGCACTGACTTTCCACTCACATGGAATCTCCAGATTCTTACATTTTCTGGTCCCCCTTACAAAGAATGGCTAGATAACACTTATGCCTTTTACCTAGAACAGACAGAAGGGATAACTAATCAGGTCTGGAGAACAAACAGTGAAGCCCATGTTTTTGTGAAAGTCCTCATTTTCTTCTCCCTGAATACCTCCTTGTTCTGAGGCTGGGACTTGGAGCTGTCTGTGGATTAAACCAGGAGAAAGCAGAGGCTGGACCTTCGACCTTCATCCACAGTACTGCATTCAGAGAGAACTCAGTCAATCACCACAAACCTCACACAAGCCAGGACTCTGCAAGTCCAGCATGCAACACTAGTGCTATCCTATGCTAGCATCCAACTCAGCACATGTCCCAGAGCAGCCAGGTTTCAGGTGCTGGCTATGCAGGCAGGATCACATCATTTGAGAAGAGCCTGTCTCAGCATTACAAGGGCACACATACACATGCATCTGATCTATACCCAAAACCATGCTATGTTTCTTAGGACTGACAGACTATCATGAGTCATTTCCTCTCCACCAGCTTGATCCCAGCTCTCCAGCTGCCTGCACACATAACCCCTTTTGTACATCACATCCACCATCTACACCTCTTACTACGTTGTGCATGAAGGAATAAGCAGCACAGTACATCAATTCCCTCTGCTTGTGTACACCCCACACCTCCTACCTAGGAAAACCTGCTAATGGCTCATACTGAAATGCAGCAAGGCACTTTGACAGACATTAAAGACTTTGTGCATGCACAGGCAGGATGCAAATCCACCCCTTTCTCACAATATCTTGCCTTAGGGGCAAACATAGACCTCAGCAATCTCCTAAGGGTGGATGACCATGGCACAGAGCCTGTCATCTGGCCTGAAAACAGCAGCAACATCGAGGGAACAGACCAACTTCCTTAGAACTTCAGACTGGTTACAGAAGTCTGCATTTTACTTCAGCGCTTTACAGAAGTATTTCTTCCTCCTCGGGAAAGAAACCTTTGCTAGTCACATTGCATGTATTAAAACACCTAAAGGTAAAAATCAGCAGTAATGTCTGTAGCAACACAGCAGAGAAGAACAATAATTAAAACCCCAAAGCAAACAAAGCCTCTTCGAGAAGCTAATGGTCAAGTGCAGAATTTACCAATGATGTTCCTGCTCCCACACACAACCGTAAACATCAGGGGTTACCTCCCAGAGAACACACAGGTGAATGGGTGCGTGTATGTTGTCCCTAGCCAAGGGAATTGTGCAAAAACCTGGGCCCAGGCATGGTTCATATGACACATTAAAAATAACAAGAACAGAATGGTGGAACAAAACAAGAAATTCAAACCATAAGCTGGCAAGTGGTCCTGGATCCATCCCAGCAAACACTACCGGCTACACAAAGCAGAAGGTCCCACCAGGTTGCTGCGTGTGAAGTCTCGCTGCCACCACAGCACATTGCAGGTAGTTTTATCCATCTCTGGAAGGAGAAAGGTCCTTGTACAAAACTGTTTTCCTCCCCTGACAGATCAGATGAGCTCCTTCAGCGGCTCATTTTCACCAGGAAGCATGCCGTTCATCTCCGGGGAAGTCTCAGTGCCCAGATATCCCAAGAGGATCTCACTGCGCCGCCGTGAGAGCTGCAGAATGTCTTCTGCCAGCGACTGCACTGTTGTGTATCTCACGTTGTCCAAATCAAACATGTCCTTTAGGTATTGTACTATCTGGTGCTGCAAAGGCAAAGGAAGGTTTACAGTAATGAGATCTCCCCCCACCTGCCAACACAAGCTCTGGGGCACCCAGCATAAGAAGAGCATGGACCTGTTAGACCAAGTCCAGAGGAGGCCATGAAGATGCTCAGAGGTCTGCAGCCCCTCTCCTATAGAGAACAGGCTGAGAGAGCTGGGGTCGTTCAGCCTGGAGAACAGAAGGCTCGGGGAGACCTTAAAGCAGTCTTCCAATACCTAAACAGTGCCTACAAGAAATCTGGAGAGGAACTTTTTGACAGTTTTGAAGAGGTAGGACAAGGGGGAATGGCTTTAAGATGAAAGAAAGGAGCTTTAGATTAGGTATTAGGAAGAAGCTCTTCCCTGTGAGGGTGCTGAGGCGCTGGCACAGGGTGCCCAGAGAAGCTGTGGCTGCCCAATCCCTGGCAGTGTTCAAGGCCAGGCTGGACGGGGCTTGGAGCAAGCTGCTCTAGTGGAAGGTGTCCCTGCCTGTGGCAGGGGTTGGAACTGGATCAGCTTTAAAGGTCCTTTCCAATTAAAACCAATCTGTGATTCTATAACCTCACATTTTTGCTACCAGTTATGGTAAATTGTGCTGTGGGATTCTTACCAATCCAAATTCAGTGATCTGCATCTCAAAAAAAGTGATTTTGAGAAGGCTTTTGTACAGAGCCAAGTTTCTCTAATGCCAAATCAGTCACCATAAGCACACATCTGCAGCCTTAAGACAGGAGACAGCAGGAGTCCCACAACAAAATTAGGTACAAAAAAGCCACCTTACCTTGAAGAAACTGCAGACTTCAGATAGCTGCTGCTTGGGCCCCAGAAAACCAAAGGCTAGAACAGGACTGACATGCTCCGATACGGAGTAGAAATGAGAGATAAAACCATCTGGTACCTGTCACAAGGAAAGGAAGAATTCTTCATGCTCAGAATTAGCAGCTTATTCCATACCAGCTACCAAATTCCCTGCCAGAAAGCACCACGCTGCAATAACTGAAGAGCTACTTAAGAACATCTCTTCCTGCAGGATTACATTTATCTTTCAGATCCCTTGAACAATGACTAGAACTTTCTGTCTTCATGTTGCTAAACTACTATTACAGGAGGAAAACAAACAGAAGAAAATCTGGACCAAGCCAGGAAAGGGCATGCAAATATCCAAGACAGAGCTACTGCATGGTAGCAGCAATACAACTCTCAACGCTCTCATTTCAGTTTGTACCATCTCATCAGGCAAACCTCCTTGTACCAGCTGGCTGTGGGATAGGAGTTGAAAACTTGCCAGAGGCCACAGACCCTGTGGCAGAACTGAGGTTGTGAAGTTGCAGCTTCCTGTTCTACAGGTCCATGAACTCATCTGCTGTGAAACTTCAGAAAGCCACAGATTTAAGGGAAATGCATCAAGTAATAGCTACTCAGCAATCAGTGCTGAGAAGCAGAGAAGTGCAGGAGCCATTCATTCCAGCACCTTGTTGCTTGGAGCCTGTGACCATTCCTATGGTACTGTGAGCAGGGAGAGGGAATACCAGACACGAAATGTTGTCTTTTGAATCCTCACATTAAGAAAAAAGGGAGAATGAGCTCTGGCTGATTCAGTAAAATACTGGTATGGCAATACTGGAGCAAGAACAGCAGGACCCCAGCGCTCTAAAGCATCACAGAGAATGTGAGTCAGTCTTACATCACTGCAGTTTTGTATTTTGTCAAGAGTTGGGTGCTTGCAGCTTCAAATACATTAGATTTTTTCCTTTTTAGTTTTACTTACCATCAGAAGCCTCCTTTTTGCTTTCAGAACTGACCAGCAGGCAGTTGCTAGAGCCTATGATTAACCGAGAGAGACCATCTCAACCAAGCAGATTTAACCACTCCAGATCCCTTCCAGAAAAGCCAAAGTATGACCTGATCTGGTTACCAAGCACCCCCCAGCATGCAGACTGGAAGCAGACAGCTGTTGAAAGGTGCCTCCCAACCACTCTATGAAACTAATCAGTCTTAAATACCCAGCTAGGGGCCAGGACTAGCGGAAAGCACTGCCACTGGAGCCACAGGAGCTCCACAGAATGAATGGCCAAGTGCACAAAACCACACATGTTTTTCCCTACATTCTGAGCTTCTCATTTTCATTCATGAGAACACGCACTGTCATCATTTAGCATCACTGATAAAGGCCATTAGAGAAGTAAATCTGTTGGAGCTTTCAAAACAGGGAAAGCTTTCCTGTAAACAATTTACCTGTACCAGAAGATTGTTGTTTAGAGCTTCAGGAAAGGCTGCTATTTCTAAAGAGAGAATTCAGCTCAGCCAGGACAGATGAGGTTCTACTCTTTCCCAGCCTTGGCCCTGTAATCTCACACTCAGCACAAGTTTAACTCCCCATTTACTCACTGTCTCCTTGAAGCTGTCGGAGAGCCAGCGGTTGCGCAGCACAGCCAGCACGGAGGAGGGCGGGTTCTCCAGATCCTCAAAAGCATCCATGAGGATAAAGTCCAGCACAACATCAAAGAAACTCATGCACACCACCTGTCAGAGAGCAGAACAGTCTGTAAAGGGAACAGGCTTAAAGAAAAGAAATGGACTTTACTCTTTTGGTTTGAAGTAACAAAATGCAATGAGCCGAAGTACACAATGTAATAGTATTTCAGCAGCAGTACTTTCACTCCTGAGCTGCTCGTACACATCCATTATCTTCCAACTCCTCTGCAAGTTGGTAGAGATAATCTTTTACCAACCCCTCTTCCCTCCAGCTCCAGCTGAGTGGTTGGCCAGGTCTCTTGCTTCAGTGCATAATGCAGCATTTCCTCGTAGCTTTCCAGAAAAGCTTTGGGATTCTGGGAGAGCAGAGAAACAAAACACTTCAGAAGGTACAACAGCTATGCAGGCACCGAAGTTTGTCTACTCTGAGCTTACACCAACATAAATGCATGTGACTTCATAAAGCTTTTAGCCAAAACACTCTTCATGCAGAAAGAGATCATTTATTGCTAGGAGGTGTTGATAGCCCCAGGCTCAGCTGTGCCTCAAAGCACCTACACACCTACATTGCTCCACTTTCTAGTAGCTAAAGACCTGTCACCCATATGCAAACTGAGCCACTAAGGGACTAATGCTATTCAAGCAACAATCTCCCTATTCAGGGGGTGACCAAGTGACTAAGCCAGCGATCTGAACTGCTACATCACTGAGGCAAAGGTTTTACTATCTCTTCCCTTTCCACTATCACTTGAGATGCTGCCATTGTGTGTGTAGGATGCACACACCGTATCCTCCCCAGTGAGGCACAGCATCAAACTCTGGATAGGAGATGCACAGAACAGCTCTTTCCAAAGAACTTGGTTAAACAAGATTAAAAGCACAGGTATTTATCACTAGTCACCAGCACACAGATCCAAGTTTTCTTTTTCCAACACACTGTTCAAACTCTGGTTGGGATGGAGGAACAAGTGTCTCCGTGCTCACAACACAGCTTAGTCGTTATACAAACTTCTTACCTTCTCAGCTTTTGTCATCAGTCCTATCACCATTTGTTTCCCAACCTCCCAAAAAAACAATTGATTGCTTTCATCCTCCAGCAGCTCCTGCAAAGGGAACATAAAAAGTTTCCTGTGAGCACATGCACCTACATGAATTCTGAGCTGGGATCAAGAAAGGACAAGACACGAAGCAGTGAATGCTGCAGACACCGTATCATCAACCTTTAATAAGCTGGAGTGTAGAAAAAAACCCCTGCTGTCTCCAGGAAGTGAGTTAAAAAATCAGGCTGAAAGACTGGAAGAGGCAAAAAGGGAAGCACAGGGGCCACAGCCTGACAGTGGGGCCAGGGTGCAAAAGTTGCTCTTCAGGCTCTAGGCATACATTACCAGGAAAAGGATTGTGGTAAGGAGACAGAAACCATCCTCCCCCACCTCAGAGGTTTGACTGCAGCCCAGTGAAAATCTCTTAAGTGAGAGCACCAGCTTCTGGGCAGCTCTGAAATTCCTAAATCTTTGATTCCCAGAACTAAATCAGCACCAGCAGCTACATAACCACTGCTCTCCAAATCAAATTGCTCAGGATGGGATTGCTTAATTCTCTTGCAGAATTAAGCAAGGGAAGCTTAGGTTGCTGCTTTGATTTGCTTTAGAGAGGCAAAGCCTTCAGCCCTGTGCTGGTGGAGGAGACCACACTGCTGATAACAGCATGCTGCAGGAACCCAGGAGCCATTCTCACCTGGAAGGCCTGCCTGACACAGTGCAGCTTTGCTAGGAAATCCTGGTCACTGTAGCAGCCAAGGAGCTCCGTCCTAGAGGAAAAGGGGAAGGACCACATAAATTCCAGCTCTCCTGATGTCTGTGTTCATATCAACTACAGTCCCCAGAACAAAAAGTAAACCCCCAGTCTGTGCCTAGGAGAAAGTAACAACATTCCCTTTGTACAGCTCCCTGGGGGACCAGAGCACCTCTGCAAAGGCAGTTACAGCACAGGACTCTGCCTACCAGCCTCCCACAACAGTCCCATCTCCCATTGCTAATTTCCTGGGACAATTACCCTTTCTGAACCTGTGTCCTAAAATCTGGGGCTACTTCCCTGGGAAGTCTGAACGAGCAGGAAGGATGCTGAGTTTCTGACCACACAGGGTTAGTCTGGTTAAAGGGCTGCTCAGAGGCAAATGATGTATTCACACTACTCAAAGGAGCCTCGACAAAAACACCCACAACTCCAGCTGTGTTCACCTCAGTGTCCGGCACGCAACTTTCCCTTCTTTCACTAACTGCAAAGCTTCTTCATATGCTGCTACTGGCTTAGAGAGGTGGAACGGCATTTCCTCAAAGTGGAGAGAGTCAAAGAGCTGTAGAGGTGGCAAGAGACACAGGAAGAACAAAATGATCTCATTAACGTTTGCACATACTCAGAGACCGCACACACGCGCGATGTGCCTTCCTCAGCCAGCAAGCTTGCATCACTGCCAATTATTTCATGCAGAGATACTTCTTTTCCCACCAGTTTCAAAGCTGTCCCAGCTCTGACAGCTCAATATCCCCTAAAATTTAGGTAACCAAGCCACATTACATTACATTTACAGTACTTCCCTGACTTACGGCAGGCTTTCTACAATAGATAGGAACATGACATGGAAATGCCAATTGGAAAGGGCTGCACCACGTCCCTGAGTAAAAAAGGCTTTTTCTAACATCCATCAAGAACCTCCCAGCTTGGGGCTGCTGCTCCATGTTTTACTATTTTCCTCTACCAAGAGGTGTTTGGCTCCTTCGTGGCTCGCCTCCAAGTAGCTGGGCTGTGACACAGCTGAAACTTAAGTCACCTCTGCTGCAGAGAAGAAGGAGTCCTCCGAGGTTGAGCTGTCTTCATCATCTGTCCGTAGCCGCAGTGACCCATCCGTCAATGGAAGCATTAAAGTCTTTTCTGAAGGAAAGGAAGAAGCTGCATGTGTTGGAGGTTATGAATTATCATTCCTCTTAGCTCCTGTGCTGTCCCTCTCCCCCACCCCACAAAGAGCCCTTTGTCCAGCTTACATTGCCTAGCTTACAGAAAAGCCATACATCCAGATGGAAACTGCCCCTTCCACGCATTTCCAACTCAGCTCCCATACCCAGGTCCAGCAGCATGCTGTCTGATGGAAGTGAAGACCCAAACTCTTCCTGGAGGTGGTAGGCTCGGTGCAAGAGGGACTCCAGCTTCTCGGCAAATTCCCTTTTCTGGGACTCCTCCTTGAACACACATAAAAGCCACCCTTAGTTAGCCAGGGCAGAGACGAACAGACAGCACAGACATGGGAGGAAGTTTTCAGGAAAATGAAATGCAGTTTGCAGATTAAATGATTGAAAAAACAAAGAAAGAAACAAGAGAGAGGACTCCTTAATCCTACAGCGCAGCTAATAACGCAAGCTGAGGGAAGCTTCTACACAGCCTATTCAAACCATCTGGCTTTTTAGCTTTGCAATTCTATTATCCTGTTAAAAAAAGGAAGAAAGAACTTAAGAACTTTAACCTGCCATCCAGAATAACAGGCATTTTAACGGGTTATGTATCACTGAGCTCCCATGATTTGTGATTTTAGCCTAATTTCAAGAGGGAATTGCGCCAGAAAAGCTGTGTTGAATACAAGAGAGGATCTAGGACTGGACAACTGACTAAGAGTCCTTGGATTAAGATGCTGGGCATAAGCAAACTTGGCTGTAAGCAGCACAGGAGGATAATGAAGAAAAAGGAGAAAAATAAGACTTGCCTTCATGGCCCTGTGTCTGCATGAGTATCGCACCCAGATGACAGAAGCATTAATAAGAAATGAAATCTATAACAAGCATGAAATCTATTTTGATAATGAACCAACTGGTTTTAAATCAGCTTTAGAAATACTATATAGGACTCTTCAAAGAGAGACAATAACAAGAGAATCCAGATTTGACTTAGGTAAATATTATCCAGGACAAAAGACAAATATCTTGCATGCTTCCTACACCAGGAACTCTTTTTGCCAGTGAGAACTCCTGGAGAGTTGGGAGTTTAACTCCTTTCACAGTCCTGAGCTACAGCTGCTCTTTTGAGCCTCATGGTTGTCACTAAGCCATTCTAGTTTGGATCTCCTCTTATCAGAGGTCTTCCCTGCATAGAAGGTGCTGTCCTAAAATACTGGGGTTCATAGCTGTAGCTGAACAAGTTACACATCTCTCTACCCCTCCTGCTTACTTAACTCCTTCTGAGTTCCCACTTTGCCTTACTCATGCAGCCAGCTGGCCTCTTATTCTCCACCCAGCTCCCTAGCAAGTGATAGCTACCATCATGATCTCCGCTTTCAAATGCATTCAGAAGTCGCAGACACAACACTGTCACACAAAAGCTATTCCCTCCTCTCGGATGCTGTATAGTTGCAGCCTTTCCTACCGCAGCCTCTGCTGCTGGAGGACTTGCCTGACAGTGACTGACACCATGCTGGAGGGTGGGTAGAAAAGCTGGGGAATGAGGGGGCGAGACTTATTAAAAAGACATTAAAAACACCCACTCCCGTTGCATAAAGAAGCTGCAGCTACAGACAGGTCTTAAACAGAGTCTGGCCCAGCTCTGCCCTTAATTTGCTCTTCTTTAGCCTCCTACTAACTTACTGCTTCCAGCACAGAGGCTGCCATTCAGCATGCTGCCCAGCAAGGGAATAGTGGAGACCTACCTCTGAGATGTTCTCAGATATGCTCTCTTGCTGTTTCTTGCTGTCCCAGGGCACGGGAGTGCTGGTACTAACACTGTCCCTCTGCCTGATGGTCAGTGCCTGTTCCCACTTCTGCAGGGCCTCCTCAAACAGCTCCATGCCTGGCAATGCAACCAAAAACAAGCTATATGAGCCTCAGGTCCTCTGAGGCCAAAGCAATACAGCATGAGTGTTTGCTCATTCAGACAATACAGTGAAGAGGGAAGTTCTCCCCAGCTGATAAGAAAGAATAAATGTATTCTATTTCTTTCCCTTTTAACTGCTAATCCAAATTAAACCATATTTAAGAACATCCCCAAACTGGTTAAAACATCAGCCATGTTACTTTTAAAGTACTGTTCTCTGCACAAGGCGATCCTGTTGCTCAAGAACAGTATTTTGGAAGTAAATTATTCCCTGAGAAAAGAGAAACATTTCTTTAGGAGAAGACGGGATTTTTGTACCTAACAAGTGATGGAGTTTAAGCTCAGAATAGGATAGAGCTTCCCATTAGAGAGCTGCTGATGCTCTGTGTCAATTTGCACGCTCTTTTTGAATGACAGTGATAAACATCCCTCCCCAGGGTAATGCTACCCTTGTGCCTGTTTACCTTGAATGTAGAGGCTTTCTGCACTGGAATCACCAATGGCTCCAGCATCTCCCATTGCCTGGGCCTCCCACATCCCTGCTGATGCTGGTATTGGACTTGAGGAATTGACTGCTACCATCTGCAGGAAGGGAGCAGAGAGCAGCAAACACCTTTTGAATTCTCTCCAGGGGTAGCTATGTTCAGACCACACAAACATCACCACCAGTGAGTCACTCCCTTCCCTGAGTTTGTCCTTGTGCTCCCCTGTACCAGTTCTCCCTGCCCTGGGAAGGGGAAGGTATCAAGGGCTACCAGCCCCTTCCTGCTTGGGTTCACACTACGCTGTCAGCTGTGACAGCCCCACCATGCTGAGAGTGGAGGCAAGGTGAGAACACTGGAAGTGGGAGGGAAGAGACCACAGTCCAAACAACAGAACAGACTACCAGCAGAAATACAGCTGAGAGCTTTGGCCAGGGGGATCCTCATTCTTCTCTTTGTAACCAAAGCTTCTCCTGGGACAGCCAAGCACTAAGAGCTACACAGCAAACTGTCACCTTTCTCCAGTTTCATACTAGCTCATAAATGGCTTTTAAAGTCCCACCCAATAAAGTGCTGGGCTCAGACACCATCAATGGCCAGTGTTTTCATATGGCTCAGAAAAAGGTGTCCAAATGTGAGTCTGATCATAGAAAAAACCCTACCGTAATAATCTGACCAATGACTTCTTGCCCTGCCTCTGCTGGTTGATCTCTGGAGTGTTAATAAATCACCTCGAGACCCAGAACTGCAAATCATCAGTTCACTGCTGCTGACTTACTTATTAGATGGCAAAGAAGAACCCCAGGAAGCAGACCAGAGAAGAGACAGAAACTGCAGCTGTGCGAAGGATGAGCTGTTTCTCCATCAACTAACATGAAAGCAATGAGTACAGTGTCACAGACACTCAGCTCCCACACAATGGAGGGTATATGGGAACAGATCCCTCTCTGTGGATATCCCCACCCATGCACCAGCAGCAAAAAAGGTATTTAGGTAGCTTTTTATCTAAAGAGACACTGGCTTCAAGGATACAAATCCTGGACGGCATCTGTGGGAAGGGAGAAGCCACAGGGGAATTAAATGGATGTGAGAGTCCCCAAAGGGAGAGGGAGGCCAGAGCTGGACACAGCTTGGTGCTTACTGACACGTCCCATCATGTCCCAGTTATTCCATGAGAATTCCAGCACACACTCATCGCTGGGCCGACACTGCCGCCTGCTGGAGACACACTGTGCCCAGCACAGAGTTTGGCAGCTTTCTGCTGCTTCAACTGTAGAGAACAAGCTAAAACCCAGCGATGCCTGGGGGTGCTGGTGGCCAGAGCTCCCTTCCAGGGGGTGATTTTCCCCTCTCCTTACCACAGCATTGCTGACCAGCCACCGAGCCCAGGCAGGTGATGCCAAGGGGGTGGTTTGCAATAAGTCACAGTGCACGAAGCTGCAGAGGTTCACTTGGGCTGCCCGATGCTCTAACAGCAGCACACAAGGCTTTGGGCAATGGAGATAGATATAAAACAGGTCTTAAAGCCACAAATGCTCCCCAGCAATTCTGTGTCTAGTCTCTCAAGAGGTGGATATAAGCAGTGATGGCTTCTGCTGCCTGGCTATGCCTGAATTACCTGTATTTATAGGCTGCTTTTGGCTTTGGAGGAGGTAGAACGACTGGGCTGTGCTCAACCTGCACTGTTTCCTGAACAGAGCTATCAGATTTTGGCAGTTACCTTGGTTTTAACAACCAAGCAACCTGTGAGCAGCCCCAGCACAGGAGGGGAAAATGCTGTTCCAATTTCATGCAGGCAACCCCAGACAATCGCTGCAAGGTTAATATCAGAACTCACCCTACAATTAGGCTGTAACCTGTCCTGCTCCAAGAGCCTTAGCGTTATCCTTGGGCCAGCACAAGCCCAAGGACTTGGTGCCCTTGTTACAGGTAGGTGAACTCACATCTCCCATCTTACCGAGGTGAGGCTGTGGGAAGAACTGGAATGTTTGCTGGGCTCAATGGAGGAAATCCCGCTGAGTGTGTCATTGCTCTTGCTGCCAGGACTCTGCACTCTCTTGCTGGAGTATCCTGCAAGGAAAGGTCACATAAAACCAGGATTTTAAGGTTCAGTTCACTGCAGCTGTGAAGAGGGAGGGGAACATTGCCCTGGGAAGTGTGATTGTGAATGGGCAAAGCAGCATCCAGTACCTAGAAATAAGTCACGGATCTCCTGCATGCTCTATTTTGCCCTGAGACACTAATAAAGCTGATATCAGTGGGGATCCACGGCTGAGGAATTAATGTTTATTCACCACTCATGGACAGCAGGAGGCAAGTGGGAAGCATCAAGAAGGAACTCCTCCAGCTTCCCCCAGGCCAGGCAGAGCACAGATGGCCCTCCTTTGGTTATTATTAAAACTGTTTAGGGATTTTCATGTTTCACAAAACAAATACTTAAAAAGTGCTTTGCTGAGGACTTGGGTCAGTCTTACCCCCCCCAAAATCAATACAATCAGGTGCAGGAGCTGCCTCAGAGCTGGATGAACACTCACAACTCCCCAGCCTACCCCAGGCCAACTTCCCCTCTACCATCCCAACCTCACCAACGTGTCTGCACGAGGGACCCCTGGGTCAGGCCTCATGTTGGCATCACCAAGATCAATACATAACCAGGTCACTGTGTACCCTGGGCTGTTACTGTCAGGGGCACATAGCATAACAGGTCCACGGTCTTCCTGTAGGAAGGGGGACGGAAACTGCAAACCTTGGTGAAAACCTCAGTGCCACTTTTGTCTTGCTTCTTTCAAAGCAAGGGCTTTGAGCTCAGTGTCCCTCCCTTTCCTGCACTAACCCTATGTTCATGGCACTGTACTTCAGGCTTCCAATTACATTCTGCATTGATGGACTATACAAATGGCTTCACTTTCCTCTCTCCCATCACTCCCTGTGCACCCTCTTTTCTCCCTCACAAAAGGCTTTTGGGGGGGCATTTCCCTTTTTGCAAGGCCAACCTTTCTTAACAGAGGAGACCCTTCTCGTTGGCAAGATGGGCACCGTGATCCCACCAGGCTTAAAGCCACACTTCTCTGGAGCAATCTGCTTCTTTCGACGCCGACGCCGCTTCAGCTGATGAGCTGCAAGAGCCAACGCAACCGTCCCGAGAGCTGTAGCAAACAGCACCTTACGCAGGCCTGGAGAGAGCCGCAGCTGAGAGAAGACAGACTTTAAACACAAAAGATATGAAAGAGCAACAATGAAAAACCAATTCCACCACCCTTGGTTTATTTTTAAAGCAGTTTTAAACAGAAACACCCTTGGCATTCCCCCTCCCACCTGCAAAACACAGCCCCTGCTACACGACTAAGACTTGGAAGCGGAGAAACTGTGGAGCATCGCTTTGACAGAGCCTGGAGAACTTGGTCTCAACCTTCATTGCCAAAACACACTGCATATTTGCACACAGCCTGTAAGAGATGCAATCCAGGCTATCCAAATTCAGCTCTGAAACCCTGGTATGTAGCTCAGCTTTATGGCTCCAAGTGTTGTGTTACAACAAGTGGGAAATACATTACTCTTCTCTAAAACAGAAGTCTTTTTCTAGCACCTTTGATGACAAGAAGGGTTGAATCCATGCATTCTCCCAGGGAGGGATGAGGGAAACCCTTTTATCCCCTCTCCAAGCCCACCACCAGCAGATCTCCCACCACCCCAAATTCTCCATGCAATTCTTACCAACCCTCAAACCACCCAGGTCCCCCAGCATCACCCTGTCATGCCTCTGTCCCTCACAACTATCACAAAGAAAACCCAAGGAATGAGACAGAAAAACCTTTCCCACTATTGTACCTGCCCAAACGTGGTGTAAACAAACACAGGGATCTCTGCCACAGTCATGGCCAGGGCCTGGATGATGGACATTCCCTCTGTCCTTCTAAATGCCATGTCTGCACAAGGATGCTGGCACCTCCAGGAGCCAGCAAGGGGAAGGGTACTTGTTGTGGATGCTGCGTGAGCTGCTCACAAAGAAATCCAACGTTCCTCTGACACCTGGCTCAGAGTCCTGGGTTCAGCCTTCATCCAGCAATGCTCCTCCTGCAGGAAGAGGGGAAAATCAGGTGAATGAAGGGAACACACAGCCTGCACCTCACAGAATCATAGAATAGTTAGGGGTGGAAAGGATCTTAAGATCATCCAGTTCCAACCCCCCTGCCATGGGCAGGGACACCTCACACTAAACCATATCACCCAAGACTCTGTCCAACCTGGTCTTGAACACTGCCAGGGATGGAGCATTCACAACCTCCCTGGGCAACCCATTCCAGTGCCTCACCACCCTAACAGGAAAGAATTTCCTCCTTATATCCAACCTAAACTTCCCCTGTTTAAGTTTTAACCCGTTACCCCTTGTCCTATCACTACAGTCCCTAATGAAGAGTCCCTCCCCAGCATCCCTATAGGCCCCCTTCAGATACTGGAAGGCTGCTATGAGGTCTCCACGCAGCTTCTCTTCTCCAGGCTGAACAGCCCCAACTTCCTCAGCCTGTCTTCATACAGGAGGTGCTCCAGTCCCCTGATCATTCTCGTGGCCTCCTCTGGACTTGTTCCAACAGTTCCATGTCCTTTTTATGTTGAGGACACCTGTACTGCACACAAGGCTCCAGGTGTGCTCCTTGTACTGTAATTCACAAACCACACTGTAACAGCAGTGCCACTAAAGCCAAGCAGATCCAAAGCATCTTCTCACCACCAGCAGTAGCAGCAGCAATTGCTTTGCTTACCCTACCAACCACGGGGGCAGGTCCCTACTGCTCTATAGCAGCAGCAGCCTCAGACTTGACAGCTGCCAGAGGTTTCTACATGCACCAGAACTGGTAGCATGTGGTTGGAGGGATTTTGTTCACAGCACCATTATAAGAGAATACATATAAATAGATTACAAATAACCACGGGTCTGTTTTCATTGTCAAAAATCTGCTTTTGCAGTTTTCTGTGCACCATGGACCCGCTCAACAGCCACCACCAAAGGTGTTTCCCCAGAGGTTTCAACACCGAGTTTACTCAGTGCAGCTGGGGAAGAGGCACATGCTTCACATCAATGACAGAGCAACAGAAACTGAAACCTCATCTTTTAAACACAAACCCTTTGGCCCCACTCTCTGTCAGGCCACACTGCTCTTACCTCATTTGCAGCCACACCGGGCTCTGGTATCCATCCTCCTGCACCCACAGGCTAAACCCACCCGTAGTGTTCCAGCTGCATGAGGACCCCCTGCTCCTGCCTGCCCTCACCTCACTGCCCGCAGGCAGGTCCCCCATCTGGGAGACGCTAGGAAATGGTCTCAAGGTGGCAGGGGCCGCGGCCCACACGAGTGATGCGTTCTCCTCACAAGGTTAAACGCAACGCTTTGGCCAGCGCAGAGATGAAGGCAGCGAGGTGCAGGCGGCTCGGGTACAGGCACACCCCGGGGGGGTTGTTACGCCTGCATGGGGAGCAAGGACCCGAGGAAACGCCTCTGCCTGGGGCACCCCTCGCAGCTCTCCGCACCAGGGGCTCTCATGCCGGGGCACTGTGGGAGTGTTGAACCCACCGGCGAGGCGAGCCGGGCCATACGAACCGGAGTTCCCTGGCCCTATGCACCCCGGGGCGTCCCGCACATGTGCGGCCCGCGGGTTCCCGTACCCTCTGCACCTCAGTGCGCCCCCAGGCCCGACTCCCACTCTCGGGGTCCCCGTCTCCGTTTCTCCCACCACCCCCCCCCTTCCCCAGAGATGGTGCTGCCCTATGGGCCCCAGCGAGCGAGCGCGGCCGGCACCACTCACCGTGGCGGGGGGGAGAGGCGCGCAGCCCCGCTCGGCGCCCTCTCCCCGCGCTGCGCGCCATGGCCGCGGAAGGGCAGCGTCTCCTTCCCCCGCTCCGCAGCCTACCCTGGGAGGGGGCAGCACCGCCCACCGGCGCCCCTCCAGCCAATAAGAGCGGCGAACTGCCTGCCGGCTCGCCAATCAGAACGCATCCCAGGGACTAGCTCGAGGATGAGTGCGGCTGAGCAACGAGGGGAAGGGGCGGGGAGGCGGAGCCAACGCTCATTGGTCAGCGGGTGACAGCTCCCCCCCGCTAGCGAGGCTCGGCTTAAAGGGGCCGCGGCCCCAGCCAGCTCCCCCGCCCGCTGAGGCGCTCCCAGGGGAAGCCGAGCACCATCAGGACCGCTCCGGTTCGGCTCCCCCGTCCAGCCGCGGTGCCGCCCGCCCGCCCGGCTGGATTAGCTCCGGGAGACCCCCCCCTCCGGTGACACGCAGCCCTTTTAAGAGTCCGCGGCGCGGCTCGAGGAGGGCATCGATCGGGGCTATAAAGGGCGGAGGCGCGGGGCCGCGGTGACAGCGGGGGCGCGGCGAAGGCGGCGGCGGGTCCCGGAGCCGCCATGGACTTCAACGTGAAGAAGCTGGCGTCGGACGCGGGGGTCTTCTTCTCCCGCGCCATGCAGGTGAGCGGGGTGGGCCGCAGCGCGTCGCCATGGCAACGGCGCCATGGACCCCGGGGCTCCGGGCCTGCCCCAGCCGCAGCCGGGAGAGGCTGGGGAATGAGCAGGTCTGAGCCACAGCATCAGCAACAGCCACCATGAGCGGTGCTGCGTGACCGTGGGGCTGCTGCTGTGGTAAAGGTGGATGAGGAGAGCCCCAGAGAGGCTTCTGACCTGCGGGGTGTGGAGGGGACGTCGCTTTCTTAACGGTGGTTGTGCTTATGGTAAAGCTTATCCTGTAAAGAGCTGTTGTTGGCTGTGCCCGGGCCCTTGTGTAAGGGCGTGTGGCAGAGGTGGCCGTGAGGGGGTCTGCACCGCAGCCCCTCAGCAGGCAGCAGCTCCCAGGCCCTGCCCAAACACAGTGCTGTAAAGTGATAGGAAAGAGCTGCTGAGGTTGAGCAAGCAGTGTCTCAGTAGGGTAATGTGGCATCAGGCCTGGCCCTCACAAACACTGAGGGATGCAAAGACCCCCCCCGCCCGGAGCTGTGGAGTGAAGAAACAGGGCTATCCATGAGGAGCAAAGCAGAAAGTGATGAGATGTGGTGGCTGAGTCTGCTTCTTGGGCACAACAACTGGAAACCCGCTCCTGGCTGGGTAGGAGAGGAGAGAGATCAGTCAGAGCTGGTTGGGATCCTGCCTGCAAAGTGAACTCCCCCCGGTGCCTCTGGGACTGGGCCGTTCCTACGTGTTGTAGAAGACAAGGCTCTTGTGTGGGGGTTGATAAACAGAGCAGCGTTGTCTTGTTGCAAACCTTCTGCGTGGCGGAGTCATTCCGGCTCTTTTAGGAACCGATCTCCTGTAAACAGATATCACCTCCTGCGACCGTGCCAATGAGTCATATGTTATGAAAAAGAGAGAGATTAACTACAGGTGCAAAAGAAGGAGCAGATGGAAAGCTTTAAGATGCTGTTCTCATGCAAATGACCCTGGTTGCAGGGGAAAGAAAGAAATGATGGAAAGAAATCTCATGTTAAGCCTTATTGTAAATCTCTGATAAGTGGTTTTTAGCTTCAAGGCGTAGGAAGGAGACAGGCATGAGAACAGTGTCTGCACGCAGTGATTCCAGAGAAAGGAGGCGTTTATAAATAGTGGCTTCTGCCTGCGACACCTACTCCACATAATCTCGTATATGAATATTCATATGTCTCATTACAGTAGTAATTCCTTGGAACAAAACGGGCCCTGGGACTTGTGGACAGCAGTCAGGTGTTTGTGTGAGGAGGGGAGACTGCAAGGAAATGGTTACTGAGGCTGAAAAACACCTTCTGAAATGTAATTGGGGGGGGGGGGGGATTTGGCCTGTTTGGGCTGTCCCCATGGAGTCCTAGTGTGGGTGAGCACTGCCCTGTCTCCACCAAGAGCCACAAGTGACAGTTGGGGTCTGTGGCTGGCAGTAAGGACGGGGTTTGTAGCACTCTTCAGCACAGCAGATCCTCCAGGAGGGGAATAAGCCCTGCCTAGAATAAGCTCCCTTTTCTGTAGCACTGGAGATGCTTTCTTCATCTCCAGGCATTTAACAAAGTGATGTTTTACTGGAACCGCAGCGACTGGGAGATAAATGGACTGGCCATTATGTGCTGTGCTGCTCAGACACCATTAGCTCCTGCTGTCTGGCTGAGATGTCTGACCAACACACAAGAGCCGAACCCCAACTGAAGAAGGGCTTTAGTGTTGCTCAGCCAGGGGGAAGGGGTGCTCAGCACACCACTTCTGGGGTGGCTTCCCAAAAGCTGAGGGCAGGAGCAGTCCTGGTTTGAAACCTATCAAATACAACCTAATGTAGGTTCCAGATGAAGTATTTTGGGCTAGGCTTGACCTCTCTCAGGCCAAAACAATAACTCAGAAACCCACTGCTGCCTTTACATGGCTTTTCCTAGCTCAAGCAGCAGTTAGCAGGACACCTGCCTGAGGAGAAGCTGGGCAGCTTCCAGGGTGGGCAATCCTGTCCTCATCTCCAGCAGGAGCACGACAGAGGTGGCTGTGGCAAAAGCTGTGTGATATCTCCCCAAAGCTGTATAAGCACTACCTTAGCAGGACTGTGTATACAGCTCTCTGACCAGACCGTGTTCTGTGGGTATCATGGCACCTCTTATAATCTCCTTCAGAAAAGCAAAGCAGGGAGTAGAAGCTGGGGTGGGAAGGTGGTGGTCAGCTTTGCTACCCTGGGAGTAAGGAACAAGCTTAACAAGCTTCTAGGCTTGAGCAGCTGCAAGGATAAAGAGCTTTTGTAGGGTTCATCATCTCCCTTGAGGTTGTAACTGTACTGACACACCACCAGTCACAGCCATCAAGATGCATCCTCAGGTGGGATGCAGCACCTGCAGACAAACTTCAAACAGATCATTCTTCTCATCTTCACTGAAGAAGAGTAAGGCCTTTCTGTTTGACCAGATGCACCTTCCAGTTATCAGTAAGTGGTCTGATCCCAAACCTCTGCAGGGGAAGCTGTGCCAACAGCTCCAGCTTCCCCACAGAGCTGGCATCTCTCCTTCCAAAGGTAACACACTGGATGTCTCTGTTCTAGACAGGCTGCAAGCCAGGCTCTCTCCGGGATGTCTGGAAATAATTGTAGGTGTCTGTCTTTTGTCATTTCTGATATAAATTGGCTCTGGGTGAAGTTGCCCAAGTGTGAGTACAGCTTTTGGGTGCTTATCCCACTGCTAATGTAATTACTACCAGCAGCTAGAGGTTGACTTATTCTATCTCGAAGCTCCTGCAGACAGACTCTCACATCTCCCTGAACTCTGGTGATAAAACAGACTTTAATATCTATAATAGACAAAATAGACTCTGTTTGCTGACCTTACTGGGGTTGATACCTTGGTTGCTGGAAATGTTAAGAGAGCAACAAGTGACTTAAGTAGAGGGGTTTTAAGGCAAGAGGTACAAGACAGAGCGTGTTTCCATTTGGAACACACCTATGAGTCTGTGAGGGTAGTTGTAATGGGTCTGGCTGAGATGGAGTTAACTTCCCCATAGCAGCTCTCATAGTACTGTGTGTTGGTAGCTAGAAGGGTGTTGATAACAGCAGTGTTTTGGCTACAGCTGAGGAGTGCTAGCACAGCATCAAGGCTGCCTCTCCAACATTCCCCCTCACCAATAGCCTGGGGGTAGACAAGATCCTGGGGAAGGGCATAGCCAGATCAGCAGACCCCAGCTAACCAAAGGGATATTCCATACCATATGATGTCTGCTCAGCAATCAAAGCTAAGAGAAAGGAGGAGCATTGGTTATTTATGATGTGTGTCTTCTGGAGCAACTGCCCTGTGTCCCAGGAAGTGGCCAGACATGGCCTGTTGGTGGGAAGTAGACTATCAGATCTCTTGTTTTCCTTTGCTTCTGCACATGACCTTTGCTTTTGCTTTACCAAACTCGCTTTTATCTTGATATATGAGGGGTTTTCCCATCTTCTTTTCTTCCCCCCTGCCCTGCTGAGGAGGTGAGTGACAGAGCAGCGTGGAAGGCACCTGAAATCCAGAGAAAGTAAACCCACCACAGCAGTATCTTTTTCCTCTCCTAAATGTCTTGCTCATGAGTTAAAGCAAGCTGGCCTGTTTACAGCTTCCTTCTGTCCTCTAGCACAGTTTCACTTGGCTCACAGCCTAGCTCTCCTGACTCCTGGTGACCAAAGACTTGAAGCGTGCCCTGTATCCTGTCCAGAGCTGCTGAAATTCAGGTAGTTTTTAGATGCTGACTGAGCAGCTGTGGCTTCTGTACAAGGCGGGAGGTAGATTTGCCTCAACTAATTCTGTCATGCCTCTGATCACCCAAAGAACAAATGTTATCATAGCCTGAGCATTTTGAACTGTTTGGGGGCTTCAGAAAATCCAACAACCCAAATCTAGTGGCAGATGAAGGAAACTCTTCCTGGTTTAAGACTCCTGGTCCTGGTTTGATCTTTGTGATGTAAGGTGGAAAATCGTAAGTGATGTCCACCTGGAACATTACTAAGGACCCTGCAAGTGGTACAAGGGCCTGAACTCTGCCACCAGATTCTCTGCAAGGGGGCTGCAGCTACCCTGGCAGAGGTCACATACAGCCTGGGCCAGCTGGAGGGGACAGGGATGCAAAAATCACACAAGCTTAGAAGAGATACAAGTCGATTTGTGCTGCATTGTGCAAAGCAGCTGTGGTGTTGGCATAGCTCAGTGGGAGCACTGGGGTTTTAGTGCACTCACTTTTATGGGGCTTTTAGCAAAGAAAACAATTCATGTGCTGTTCTACAGCCTGACCTTGATGGCTTTAAGTCACTAGGGCTATAGGCAGAGCCTTTTTGATGCTGTAGCTACAGAGGGACCCATCCTGCTCAACTCTACTTGCTGACCCTCCTGATGTGCCACTAGTGTCTCTACCAACTCTCTTAGGGAAAGGGGAGGTGTGAATGCAGGCAGCTGCCCTAACTGCAGCCCAGCACAGTCTTGTTTCTCTTGGGGCTGTCACCCAAGTGCTGCTCAGCCTGCTTGCCCCCATGGGCCTTGATAATGCATCCAGCATTCCTGCTGGCCAGCCAAGCCTCCCAGAGGAAACCCAACCTTTGGCTGAATTATTGATGCCCTGGAATGCAGCACTTCTCTTCCTGGAGAGCCAGAGTGGCACTTGACAAAAGGCTGCTCTGCATTATTAATCATGTCACCAGCTTCCCTGCAGAGCCGTGGGGCTGGTGCTCAGCTGGGTCAGCTGCAGGGACGCTTCCTGCAGGGCAGGATCACTGGAGCCTCTCAGCACTGGCATGTGATCCCAGGATGCAGATCCTGGAACCGGTTCAGGGCAGGGCTGATGATCTGTCAGGTTCTGGAAAACAAATGTAGTAGTTCTGCTACAGCAGGATGGAGGAGCTCAGTGTTCTCCCCAGACGTTGCAGTTGGATATGCTCTGCCTGCCTCTCTCCCAGGTGGATATGCACCAAGTCAACCGGATAAAACCAAATAACACCCCCATTTGTAGCAGTCTGGAGTATTCAGTGCTGCAAAAGACAGCAATGCCTTTAAGAAAACACTTTTAATCTGTCTTTCTACAGTCAGGAGGCTGAGCATGTGGGAGATCAGTTCACCTCTGCTCCTGCACCTCTTGGCCTCACAGTGAAATCTTGTGTCTGTTCAATGGGAAGGAAAACAATGAAATCTCTGTAAGTGTTATGAAAACAAATTCCTGGGAATAAAAATCCTTCATGGGGGAGTTCTGCTGGAAGTGTTTGAGCAGCCAGACTTCATAAACTGCTGCTGTTCTACCCTGCTTTGCACTGAGAGCGCTGACTTGGGCAGCTGGGTAAGAGGGGATCAGCAGCTGAGACCTGTTGCTATCTGAAAGCTCAGATCCCCACTTGCATCAGACAAGAACCAGCTCATAACAAGGTGGTGTGACTTACCTGTCATCTCCCTTGCTGACTGTGTTTTCATGAGACCTTTCATCTGTTCTCACTGCACACTGCTGCTGCAAAAGGTGGTCCTGCTCTCCCCTGCACCTGATGCTGTGTACTCAGTAGTACTGTGAAGTTGGGTGAGTTCCCTAGTCCGTCTAAAAGTCACATTTGAGGCCAAGTTGTGCTGGATCAGTGGCTTCCTGTGCACAGATGAGAAGGCAGAAGTGTGCTGCAGGGGAGGAATAGAGCACCCTCTGCAGCAGCCTGCAGTGAGAGGTACCAACTGCCCCAGGCTGTGCAGGACTCTGCAGCATAGCTGATTCCTGGGCAGGGGTCACAGAGAGACACCAAGGGAATTAAGTATAAATGGAGTAACAGCCTCCCATGCCCTTGCACCCACTTCATGACATTCATGCGCTGCTTTCCTCCAGCTGAGAGAGCCTGAATAAGAGACTGTTTTCTGGCCTGACCCTTTGGAGCCACAGGCTGTGGCTGAGACTCTGCCCATCCTCCCCTTCTGGCATAGCCCCCGGGCTTGCAGTGATTGTGGTGCATGTCCTCAGCACTGCAAGACAAACACGTTTATTGCCTATCCTGAGATAAGAACCGAGTTTGACTCCTGGCTGCTCCCTGTGCACTGGGTGAAGGGGTAGGTTACACAAAAGAGCTGCAAAGGGCATTGATGCTTGGAGATGCTGCTTGCGAATAGAGCAAAGGATCCCAGAGTTGGAGCGATTCAAGAGGCTGGCAGTAGCAGTGGGGATGCTGGAGGGTTTCAGCAGTGATCTGACTGCAGCAATGCTGTAAGAAGCTGACTAAATTCAGCTGATAAGAAACTAGGTTTAGGTTTGACAGCTCCAGGGCAGATGCTGGTGCAGGATGCTGCTGAACTGCAGGAATAAGAGCTGGACTTGAAAGTGAGATGAGATCTGAAAAAGCTGTCTGGGAAAGGGGGGCAAGAGAGACTGTTATGCTTGCATCAAAGAGTTATAGCTCTTAAACAGATGACTCGAGAATTGATGCCAAATACCTGGGAAGCCCCAGTTTGCTGTATGGCAGTGACTCAGCCCAACCTGGCAGAGTCGGAAAACAGCCCTGGGCTTCCAACAGCGACAGAGGAAGAGAGCCCCAGCTGCTCACACATGTCTGATAGCCCTCAAAGACAATCACAGACGTTAGGTACAATGCAGCACAAACACCCTCTCACCTTGAATCTGCTTTTAGCCACGTCCAGCAATAGCCAGGGGGGCAAGACTGAGCTGAAATTAAGTGCTAGTAACCAGGGGCTACTGATGCTGAGGAAGTGAGCAGTAAAGCGATGCCTGATCATGGATGGCTGCGACTCCTCCAACCCCGTTGGGCTGCAGGAGGGAGTGTGACTGTCCTTGCACTTCACTGTGTGTCACCACAGACATCTGGCAAAGCAGTTCAGTGGCTCTAGCTCGAATCTCACCCAAACAGGTCACTGTGTAAACATACCTGCAGGGCTTGTGTATCTCTGACATCTAGGAACATTTGCACAGGGCTGGTAACAGGACTCCTAAGGGCTGGTTGCCTGCCTCCCGTGCTGGTTCTGGGCTTGCTCCTTATCTCACTTTGTTCCCAGCATTGTACTGGATGTGAACTGGGCTGTTGGGCAGCCAGAGCTTGGCAGAAAGCCATTCAGGAGAGGCAGCAGCCACCAGACTGAAACCCGGTGAAGAGGGCATCTCCTCTGAGCTGTGGGATAAGGGAGGGGAGAGAAGGTACAAGTGGAAGCTCAGGCAGGAGTTGTATTTCATCTGTGTTTCTCTTGGCACCCGAGTCTACCAGATATTTTATAGTATCACATCCTGGTAACTCAACAGTGGTAGCAGAAGCCAGCAATAAGGGCTAAAAGGACAACTGCAACCTCAGCTGTCCATAGGGATCTTTTGGGATGATCCAACAAGATGCTGGTTCTGTCAAAAACAGGAAATTAAGCTTAGAAACACACTGAGGTTGGCAACTTCACTGAAAGGAGAAAGTGGAAAGTGGGGCTGGGATGAGAGGGAACGGGAACATCCCCCAAGGAAGCAATGGGAGGGTGTCCAGGCCATCTGATGCTGCACCTCCAGACAGACCAACCTGCTTGTGTCAGATGTTACTGCCCAGGATGAGAACACTGAAGCCTTGGACAGCCTGCTTCTCCCTGCTGTTGAATTTAAACTCAAAAGGAATCACAGAGGGAGGGAGGGAGAATCCAAGTGCTGAGAGAAGCCAGACAGTGTTCTATTCCTCTCGGTACCCTGCTTCAGAGCATGTCCTAGAGGAACAGTCACTTGCTAGAAGTATTGTCTAAATCCTGAGTTTGAGCCTCTTTAAAGGTCAGATGCTGAGGTGGCAGCTCACTGCCAGCAAGGCAGGAGGAGAGCTGGGATGCAGTGCTCCGACCCTCTCAGTGTGATGGCTGTTAGAAGGCACTCACAAGCCCTGTAACAAAACCAGGGTGTACATGCTTGTCCAATAAGATGAGAAGAAAGCTCAGCTCCCAAGGTGGTAGTGGCATCCCCAATCCTGCTGGGTTTGCAGGACATAGAGCTGGTTAGGAGGAGGTGAAGGGAGATGACACCTTCCCTTACATGAAGGATGTCTGTTGCTCTTCTGCATGCGGTTCTTCTCATTTAAATGGATTCCTCACAACTAGAGTATTTTTGTACCAGAGCTTATTAAAAGTTACTGATTCTGGAGCACCTCTCAAACCTGCACTCTGTTTTTATCTAAGTCCTTGTTCCACTCTTGGGCAAAATTTGTTCTCTTCCCATGAAAGAGGCCTAGGAACAAAGAATGACACCTTGAAGGCCTTTTAGCTCTACTCTAAGATAAACACATGAGACACAAGGAGCTTCAGTGTCTCTTAATAGTCCTGTAGCACACTGCTAGTTTGCTTTAGTAGAACAGACCTTCTAACAACTGCCTCCTTCTTGCAGTTTACTGAAGAAAAGCTGGGTCAGGCTGAGAAGACTGAACTAGATGCCCACTTTGAAAACCTTATGGCCAGGGCAGACTGCACGAAGAACTGGACAGAGAAGATCTTGCGTCAGACTGAAGTTCTGCTACAGCCAAACCTTAGTAAGTTTAGCTTCTTTTAGTGCTTGAAGGACAACTACCACTTGCAGGTGTTAAAGACATGCCCTCTAGCAGAGAGCCCTGTTGCATTGAGTTTGGGCGGGTTGGAAGGGACACCTTCTCCTGGTGCTTGCTATCCAGTGCATTACTGAGGCTTGCATGGGGTGGGCTACCCTGAACGCCAGCTCCAGGGGTCCCTCCTTCATCCTCCATCCTGTAACCACCAGTGGTATCCTCATTCCAGGTGCCAGAGTAGAGGAATTCCTCTATGAGAAGCTTGACCGGAAGGTGCCTTCCCGGGTCACCAACGGGGAGCTGCTGGCACAGTACATGACAGAAGCAGCTAATGACTTTGGGCCAGGGACACCTTATGGTAAGTCAGCCCTGGGAATCCATCCCTTCCTGAGGCAGCATCCCCTTGACTGTTTTGGGTTAAGACACCTGCAGCATCCTCCTTGAAGAGGGCGCAGTGGCCTGCTCTCCCCTGCGGCAACCTGCCTGTTAGTGTCAAAGCTGAAGCCAGAGAAGGGTCTTCTCTAGCACAGAAGCAAACAGCCCATCTGGAGTAGGAAGTCAAGACTTACTCCACAGCAAAGCATGCTCCATGCTGTGTGGGGAAAGGGATCTCCCCATTCTCAATACTCAAGTCTGGCAGAGATAGCAAAAAAATAAAGACACATGGATCCAGGGTAGGTAATGGAACTGCTTAGAGAACCCAACAATTCTGTGCTATTTCTGTGGCTTTCTAAACCAGCCTGGACAGAGAATTGCAGTGAATGGCTTTGGCTTTGAGCAGTTTAAGCATATCTTGATCTAAGGTGGTATCCAGTTGCAGAGTTTCTATAGGCTCTGAACAGGAGAACCAGCCTTTAACTGTGTCCTGCAAGTGGAGTGTGGAAATCTTTCTCCAGCAGAAAGAGAACAGGAAAACAGACTTGAAAAGGTTGGTGCTTGTCTACAAGGCTTAACAAGCCCCTTCCCGACCACACAGAGCACCTTTCTGCTCTTAAATCCTAACAGTTGCCCCTTTCTGGAGGCATTTGGTACTTCTTTGAGCAGCAGACATGCACAGAAGGTCTTACCTTCCGTCTGTCCTTGCCTCTGCCATGAGCTTTGTTACTGCTCTCCAAATCAATAGCTGTTCAATAGCCAGTCCTGTTGCAGGCAGACCAGCTGTAACTGCACCTACGGCCAGCACTGCCTCATCAACTCATTCTTTCTGCTCTGGTGCTTTTTAATTTGCTGCTCTGTTCCTGGGCCTCTTTTATGAGGCAAACAGCATTCATTCTGTGCATGCAGGTGGAGCAGTAAAAGGACATCAGTGGAGTAAGTGCCTCAGCAGATAGATAACATCAAAGCTGCCTTGCAAGCAGCTGAGAAGAGGCCTCAAGCTAAAAGCAGACTGTAGACAGGGCTGAAGTTGGTGTGGTACAGGCATGGTCACCTTGCCCAGGCAGGATACACAGCGCCTTTGACCCCCAGCGCTGGAACCTGGTGGCTTTAGATGAGTTGGCTGAAGCCAACACAATGTTAATGGATTCTCATGGAGTTGAGGTCTCCTGTTATTGCAGGGAAGACCTTGATAAAAGTTGGAGAGACTCAAAGGCGCTTAGGTGCAGCAGAACGGGACTTCATCCAGTCTGCATCCATCAACTTCCTGACCCCGCTGCGCAACTTCCTGGAAGGGGACTGGCGAACCATAACTGTAAGTGTGGCAGCAGGAAAGGTTTCACCTCACTGGACATGAGAAAGGTGGGGGGAGAGGGAAACAGCACTGGAAGAATTCTCTTTCCCTATAAGAAAGGACTTTCTACCTCTCCCCTGAAAGAATGCAAGGATGGGGGAATACCAGTGCTGGATCTCCTCAGGGTTCCCTCTGTGGCAGGGAAGGGTTGCCAGTTGTGTGCATGAGGAAGATAATTCCTTTCCTGACTCCTGAACCTTAGTGCTGCCCTATTCCTAGAAAGCAAGCCTGTATCCCTGGCAGCCAGGCTCAGAACCCCTGCTAATGAGATGAACATAGCAGATGCTTCTTTCTCTCTAGCATTTTTTAGAAGGAAACAGATCTGATTCCTACATGTTACCTTGTCCCCTTCCTTCCCCAAAAGTCCTGGGTCTGCTCTTACCCATTTTCTATGTCTTCCAGAAAGAGAGGAGGACCCTGCAGAACTGCCGCCTGGACCTGGATGCCTGCAAGGCCAGGTTGAAGAAAGCCAAAGCTGCCGAGGCCAAAGCAGCGGTAACTGTCTCCCTCCTTCCCCTCTCTGTCCTTCTTGCCCAGGGTTTGGCTCACATGGACAAAATTAGGCTGCTCCATCGTGTCCTGGCTCTGCAGGCATGGGAGAGCAAGGAATTCCTTGTCTAGTGCACAAGGGAATTGTGAGCAGGAGCCACGGACCTGTCCATAGATGTCCTCCCTTGGGGGAGCTGCTGCAACATATAGTTGTGAGCTTCCAGAGTCTGGAAAGTTCTACCTGACACTTTTCTGCCTCCTGACTGATAGTGGTTGCTGGATGATTTGTGCTAGTAACTAAGGGCTGCATCTTCTGAGGACTAAGTTTCCCTGAGGAATCTTAAAGCAAGCCAAGAGAGTGCTGAGCTGGGAAGTGTGCAAGGGAAGCACCTGCTGAGGCTCTGCAGCAGCCCCATGCTTTCACACAAGTTAGGATTCTGCCAACTCAGTCTTCCCCAGGCAGGAGTGCTGCAGGAGCCTGTAAGGCATGGCCAGGGGTCAGACTGGCCACCCAGAGGTCCTTCCCTCAACCTCTGCATTTAGTTCATTGTGCTGTTGAGTTCCGGGCTAGTCCTGTCCTCTCCCTTTGGGGAGACCATGGCAAGTAAACTACCAAAGGTGCCAGGTCAGAGCAGTGCAGAAGGGGCTGGTAAATCAGTTAGTGCCACTGTCCACAGGCCTGGGTAATGGGGACAAGCACTTCAAAGTGCCTGTTTGAGGCTGACACCACCTCAGGGTGTTCCTGGGCCTAAAGCATCTCCTAAGCTTGGCTCTTCCTGGGCAGGGGCGGTGTAGAGGAGGCAGAGAGGATGTAGCTGGGCACTGCTGGGTTCCCTGGAGGACCCTGTTGAAGCAGACTGCCATCCCGTAGTGCTCTGGCTGTTGGCACAAGGACATGCCAAGTTCTGCTTCTAGCCTGGGGCCAGGAGCTCAGCTACCAAAGGTGCAATCAGAGTAGGCTGGAATCCTTGTCAGTCAGTCTCTGGGATAGCAGCCTAGGAGCCCTGCCATAAACCTGTTTTGTAGCCATCTGCTCAGCTGGGCCTCTGGCCTTGCAGCTCCCTGCATGACCAGTTCCCAGGTGTTTTCCCCTTTCTCCAGCCCTAACTGCATACGTGCCATATGGGAAAGCTGTGCTAACCTCAGCAGCCTCCCTGAGCAGGTCTAACAGAGTGCTTAGGCCTGTGTGGGGAAAAGCCTGAACAAAGCTTTGGGTGAATAAAAGTCATAGCTGCCCTTTTAAAAGAAGAAAAGCTTCCTCTCATCAGTCAGGTCACTCAGATACATTGAAGTTAACTTCAGGGATCGCAGATTCCCCTCTGAAGTGCCCCCAGTGTCAGTGGGAAGTGGTGGCCATTGCTTTATCTTAAGCTCAAATCAGAGCAGGAATTCAGATACCTCCTCTGCTTCCTCCATTTTCACCCTCTTTGCTTCCTACATGAAGTGATCCCAAGGCCTCTCACTTGCACCCAGACCCTTGGGTGAAGGACTTCTCTGTCTGGAAAAGAAAAGCCTGGTTTCCCACTGGACCTGCAGGGCTGGGTGCCCCAAGCAGGATCAGAGTCACTCCAGGCTTTCCAAGGTGTTTCAGCCACTCTGCTTTGAAACAGAGATCACACAACAGAAGATAACCTCAGCTGCTGTTGTGGGCACCCATCTCCTACCCAGCCTAGTTTAAATGTGGGGTCCCTGGCTGCTTCACTTAACTGCTAGAGGACAAGACACAGGTAGAAGCTCCCAACAAAGCAGGGGACAACTGCTGCCTCTGCTCCAGACACATGAACTCATCATTAGAGCACAACAGTTCCCTGTGACACACCTGGAATCCCATGCCCCACCTCTCCATCCAAGCTGGCCTCAAGTAGGGCACCTCTCCCAGCTCACCACTCTCTTGCTGCTCTTCCCCTCTGCAGTGCAAACTTGTGTTCCTACAGCTTCTGTGTCGTGACTGACCCTCCACGTGTGCCGCTGCCCAGGCCTGTGAGCTGCTGTGTGGGTGTCTGGGCTTGTGCATTTCCCTTGGACTTTGTGCTTTGTCCTTCCTGTTGATGCTGTTTTGTTCACTAACCTTTTTGTTTTGTTTCTTTGTGATTTGCTCAGTGTGAGGGAGATGTGAGTATTGACTGTGCTAACAGTGCTGTGATGGGTTCGTTTTCTTTGCCACCTCTCATTGTCTCTTTCCTATTTTAAATGAAAATTCCTATCTCCCTTGTCTCATTGGGACTGGCCCTGGAGCATGTACTGAGTGTGGTCAGGGCTGTGGCTGCCTGGGGAGGGTGCTCCAGAAAGATGGGAGCATCCGTCAGCTGCTTGCAGCCCCTCTGGAGCATGCACTGGTTCCATCACCACTGCTTGCAAGCAATGCTCAAGAGAGGCAGAGGCTCCCACTCAGGCTCCTCTGGCTGCAAGCAGAGGAGGTTGGGTTGGGTGGCAGCTCCCTTTCCTGGAAGGGAGGCAGCCAGAGACAATGACAGGCAGGTTGAACTGGTTGTGGTGCTGTTCTGTCCTCCTGGCTCTAGGGCTCTGCCCGTTTTCCCCATTACAAGAGTGAAAGGGGGAGGGAGGTGGATCCCTTTTGACCACTGCTTGCAAATAAAACTTCTCCATGCACAGGCGTGCAAGAGCAGCTTGCCTCCTTCATCCCATGTGCTGTGACTAGTTGTGGGACTCCCTGGAGACCAGGGAATGGGAGGAGATGGCTCTTAACCTTAAAAGATAAAGCCTAAGAAGCTATTCCTGTGGAAGATCTCTTCTCCCCACAGGGAGGAGTCAAGCCTAGTTGCTGTGCTGGCCTCAGATCTCACTGGTACATTTTTCTCCCTGTATTCAGGTTTGACTTGTACCAGGAATCCTCCTTATTCCTTCCTCCAGCCATCCCCAAACCTAGATGGTTTACAGAAGCTCTCTTCTTGTGGGGACTGCCTGAGTGCTCTGCCACCCACTGCTCACTCATCCCAGCAAGCTGCTTGGGGCCCAGCAAACCGGGTCAGCGGGTATAAGTAGATGTGGGTGAGCTGCAAAGAGATTAACCTGGCAGAGGAAATGTGGGGCCTGAGAGGATTAAAACATAGCTGAGTTACAGCTGGATTGTGTGCCAGCCTCACAGCCCAACCACTGCAGGTAAAGGCTGCCCAAGGAAGATACCCTGATCCATAGAACCAGTGTCATGGTCCTGACGTAAGCTAGCTCGCTGGCTTATCTTTTTGGGTATTGCTACAGCCAAAGGCCATCCTAGGAGGAGGCCTAGCCTTAGCTTAGCTGAATAGAGACCACGTTATGTGCTGGTTAGTGAGCCCACACATACGTGCAAGTGAACTGGATCCCTTACATTCCCAATAAGAAAAACTTCCAGAGTGCTCAAGTCTTCTTGCCCCAGGGCAGAGGTTTAGCTATGGAGAGGGTGGCTTGAAGGTTTTATGACCTCTGAGATGAAAACTCTTACACTACCTTTGGCAACAGCAAGGCTTTGGCCTAGATCTGCTTTGGCTAAGCCATGCCCCTTACTGAAAACAGATCTGTTAGGAAGAAACGTGCCCAGAAGCTTGGGGAGAGTAAGAACGAGAGGTTTGTTTAACAGGCACTGTGGAAAGGGTGCTCTGGTGCTAGTAAACATGCTCACCTTAAGGATAGGGCCCTCCACAGGGACACTTTTAGGTCAGTGGGTGGGAAGCATGGGGAAGGAAGGTCCTGCCCACTGGACTGAGCCAAGATGACACGAGCAGCCTGCTGGCTGCAAGGGAAGGGAAAACGCATCTGAGATTGTGCTGTTTCATGTCCACTCCAACTGGCTGCTGTACAAGCTGTAAGTGCAGGCAGAGTTTTAACCGTAGAAATACCTGCTGGTTGAGTGACTGCATGAGCCAGTCCACCTCCTCTTGCACAAGCCTGGCTTCCACACACCACTGCCCAGACTGCTGGGAGACCTCCCTCTTCCATCCATAAGAATTTGAGCTAAGTTCCCAGCACAGACAGGAGAAAGATGCTGGTCCCTTCTGTCATCCGTTGCCCAAGTGACTCCTGTGGCCTCCTGTGACTTGTACATGAAACTCTATTCCCCCATTAGGCTGTGCCTGACTTTCAGGAGACTAGACCTCGTAATTACGTTCTCTCCGCCAGCGCCTCAGCGGTAAGATTGCCTCCCCATAGATGTTGCCTCTCCAACCTCTTCCTGCCCCTCTCTCCACCTGACTTACAAATCAGACCCAGTGCTCTGCTGTTTTCAACATTTTAATGTGACATGGGCTGCCCAGGCTTCCTCTGACTCCACCTGAAGGATGCACATCACCCCTGGAGGGGTGCATGGTCAGGGCCTGGCGCTTTGGCTCCTTGGTTTGCTTTCCAGTTTCTCTGCCAATCCTTTCCTATGTTTCTGGTGGGGATATTCTGACTTTTTTTTTATTGCTAGTACAGAAATTGAAAGGAAAAAACTCAAAGGTGAGCCTTTCTGGGTGGCTCCAGCTGTACACCGGCAATGTACATGCTTGACATCCTGATCAGTACTCGGAGGCTTTGTATTTGGTCAAGAGAAGCAAAGGTGGAGGAATCTCTCTGCCACCCATCGTGTCAGAAACACAGTCTGACAGTTTGGACTTGCCTATTCTGCATAGAGAGATCATTTTTTTCCTTTCATCTTGGGGCCTGTCTGTTGGTGGCTGTTCTGCAGGCAGATGCTCTGGGGGTGGGGGAACAGCCCATTGCATCCCTACTGTGTTGCACTGAGTGGTTGTGGTCAAGCAATTGACTTTCCGTGCTGTGTTCATGCCTCCCCATTGCACAATGTCACATTGCTCCTTAAAATGTTGAAAACTGATCATCTTGCTTCCTAAACAGCATTCATAACTACACTGATGCCTGGTCATAGACTAATCTGGGAGTGGAAGGGCTGGGAAGTGGGATCTATAGGGAAAAAAAGGATAGCCCAGCCTTCTACAAACAAAAACACCATGGAAACAAGTTGGGTTTGGTTAATGGGAAACTCTTCCCATTTGAAGAAAGAGGTAGGTCTGAGCTGATAGCATCAGTGTTAGCTCCCAGGGGGATCTGACCTGACCTTCTTGGAGAGTGATGCTGGGATCAGAAATAGCTTTGCACTGTAGCTGGAAAACTATTTCCATAGTAACAGGCTCAATGATGGGATTCCTTAGGAAGAAGCTGGTACTGGTGATGCTGTAGTAATTGCTCAGCTTTTATCTACTACAGCAACTAGCAGTGAGCCTGCAGTGCTGCCTTCCCCCTTGGAAAGGTTTGTTCCAAGGACAGCACAAGAATGGACTAAAACTGATCTCCAGGAGAACTGGAGGAGAGAAACTGGGCTTTCCTGCCTCTGAATAGCTCTGATTGGACCAGGGGATCCTCATCATTCCCAGAGGCTTTCTAAAGCACACCTGAAGGCAGGCATTTGCATAATACGGCTCAGCACCTTGCAGAGCACCCAGATGCTCAGCTGAACATGTCTAGCCCTCACCACACTGTGAGCTGGTCTGCTTTTGCTGTACTGCAAAGCTGTTCTGGGGAGCAGATGCCAAGTACAGTAACAAAACAGGAGTAGATTTTGTGGGGGTTCTTAGACCATAGGTGTCTACCCTGCCACATCTGTGCCCAGTTCAGTGGTCCCCCTTCAGAGCTCTGCTAGAGAAGCTCTGACAGCAGCAATGATGATACAGGGCAGCTAGAGCAGGGCTCCAGGAGACAGGCTTGCTCTAGGTGAGCAGCCAGCACTGACCTTCATCACGGTTGATGGTTGCAGAGCAAGGCCTCGCACCAGGAAATCTGCTGTGGTCCTTGTGGCTTCCATACCATCTGTTTCAGAGGTTGCAGTTGGTGGTTATTGCAGCCTGGAATAACAATTGGCATCTCTAGTTAGGAAACGTGCTGAGCCCAGGCTGCTCCCCAGCTCCATGCAGGCAGCACCGCTGTGCAAGCAGCTCTCTCATCCCAGCACTCACCCCAAGGGGTCAGGCACCATGAAGGTAGGAGCTCTTCATACTCTTGCTCTGCTTCTCTTCCAGGCCAGAGTCCTTGTGCTGCTTTAGTCTCGGTGTGTACTGGCAGTATAGAGCAGTGGTTGCTGCTCAGCTTGCTGCTGAGCACTGCTCCTTTCTGGAGGAGGGGATGGCTTCCTATGCCCAGGTAACAACTTTGTCTCAGAGGAGCAGCTAGGTCAGCTCTCTCCTGGACCATATGCCCTCTACAGAGCATTGATTGGGATTCTAAAGTGATGTTTGGTTTTGGAGAGCTGGATAACATGGTGCTTTTGCTTCTTCCCCTTCCATAACAGGAGGGATTAGATGGAATTAGATCCATCTACAGAAAGCACCTCCCTTGTTTGTATGTGTTGGGGGCTGAGGAGCCATTTCTCCTCTCTCCCACACCGACCTTTTGAATTTGTGTACGGTTTACATGGGCAGCATGAGCCTCAATATCCCTTTCTCTCAGACCCTGCCACTTGCCATGTGCTATGCTCCTAGGAGTGATTCCAAGAACAACACATTGAGTTCCTTAAAGAGGGTTCCTCTGGCTTGAGCTGCGGTGGAGGAAGAGGGGTGCAGATCATGACCTTTTCTACTCCCTGGGCTGCTTGGGCCACACAGTGCCTTAGTCCAGGGACAGAGCTGGGTAAAGCTGCCCCAGAGCAGCACAGGAGCATGGCTGGAGATCACACAGCAAGGCTAATAGAAGAGAAACAAATCAAGCTACAAATTCAATGGTTACTGCAGGGATTAAATGGGCCTGAAACGGCCTCAGTACCATCCTCAGCCTCTAAGTAGGCAGACCTGTAGCTGGAGTGAATGGTTCCCATTGCCCCTATAGCAAACCTTGCTCCAAAAACACAAGGGTGTGCCTGCAGAGGCCTTGTGCCAGAGCAGCACTTCAAGCTAGGACCTGCCTACAGAGATCTCCCCACCATCTGCCTTCCAAAGCCTTTAGCCTGAGAAGGGGAAGGAGTTTGTGTCCCCATGACTGGGATTGCCCAGGCACTATTTAAACCAGCTCTCAATTTGCAGTAACAAAACATCCTCCTAAAGCTCAGAGCAAACACCCAGCCTCAGAGCACCGAGTGCTCCACAGAGACACCCTGGGATCACAAGGGGACCAGCCAAAAGAATTCTACTCTGGTAAGAGGAGATGCCACTCAGGGTACATACCATGGAACAGGAGCTAACAGCAAGCTGATGAACCCAGTGTAACATCTTCCTGCTTCATGAGCACAGGCAGCTCCTCCTTATATTGGCTGGTGAAGTCTTCTCATCACCTGGGGCTACCACAGCCCACCTGAGGCAGCTGATGGTGAGCAAACCTCTACAGGGTTCAGCTGGGAGACCTTGGGTTTACACAGATCATGTTCCCCCTCTGACACCACAGCATCCACTACAAGGCTCCCACGTGCCTGCAGTGCATTTCAGCCGTGCCGTGGTGAACATCCCTGATGTGCAAAGGTGACGTGAGAGGGTGAAGCTGAGGTCCTCAGAGGCCATCACCCCCGGCCTCACTGATGGAGGTGTTGCTGCTGTGCTCCCAGTTGATCCAGGGTGATTCGTGTCGCCAGAGCTGAGGGAGTAGTTGTGTGCCGAGGACCTCTGGGAAGGATCAATGTGTTTTTCTACCTCTTCTCTCCCTTTCCCATTGCTGCACGTGACTTTTGTTGTCAATTGTTTCATGTCCTGGAGCCAGATCCCAGCAAGCAGCTGGCAGTGTTGTGCTGCCCCAAACGTGCCCCCATGAGTGAGGAGGGGAGGAGGGAGTAGCGTGATGTTGTGCCTGTCTCAAAGGCAGCATCCTGCTGCTTCTTCCTCCTTGCTGTACCTAAACACTCCTGTTGGTAGCACAGACTTGGCTGGATTGTGATCCCGTTAACCTCAGCTCTCTGGACCAGTGGGTGAGGAACGCTGGCCTCTGCCTGCCTTGAGCTCATGGCATCTCCCAGGCCCTATCCGTGGGCTCAAGCAAGTCGCTTGCGTCTCACAATCCTAAAGGAAGGGCTGTCCTCAACACCAACCCCTGCAGGCTACAGCAAAATTGCTCTTCAGAGGACTCTGCTGCTTGGTCCTCCTGGAGCCCTCTGAGAGCAGCTGCTGTAACAGCCCTGGCAGGGAGCATCATGTGCTGGCTCTGGTGGTGTGGACTTGCTCCCCCATCATAAAACTGAGCTCAGGGATGCAGGAGTGAGGGGAATGGGCATCAATGTGGCAGCTGCTGCTGGGTGAAGGGCGAGCTTGTCTTGGAGTTGGCTTCCTGTGTCCACGGAGCATCCTTCCCCATTGGTGTTAATGCCGAGTGCTTCCCGACGTCTCCAACACTGATCTCCTTTCCTGTTGCTCTGTGGCCCCTACAGCTTTGGAGCGACGAGGTGGAAAAAGTAAGTACCCAGCTGAACTTGTGCTCAAAGCTTCCGGGGGTGATGCTGGCGTTCAGGGGTGGGGGTGCTGTGGACTCCTTCCCTGCACGCAGGCAGGGGAGGATCAGTGGGATGTTCCTGTCATCAGCCCCATCCTGGTCCTGCAGCCCTATGGTTCAGGGCAGCAGTGACTTGGGAAGAGCCTGCCCTGCGGGCTGGTGGCTGTACCTGCTGTGAGAGGCAGTCTTGGGTGTGTGTGTGTGAGAAAAGGCAGCTCTGAGGACCCTGCACGGGTGTCACAGAGCAGAGGTGCTGTGCTGTGACTCAGCTCTGCTCTGGTGGCAAAGGCCCTGCCTGCTCCAGTTTTGCATGTGCCATGCATTAGCCTCTAGTAGCCCCTTGCCTGCTTGTTCTGGGGTCCCAGCAGGAGCTCTGAGCAGAGCTGAAGCCAGGACAGAGGGTTCCCATGAGCAGCCCCAGCTGCCAAAGGGAGCAGTTCTGTCAGGAGGGCAGGGGGAGGTTTGGAGCCTGTTGTGGGTTGTTTCTGCCTGGGTGAGCTGTGCTTACCCTTCTGAGCGAAGCCATGGGGGCAGAGTCCCAGCTCTTGTGTTCTGGGCTCTGCACGGGCAGTGAGACTTGTCCATGAAGATGGATGGAGGGCTGCTAGTGGCCTGGAGACCAGGGTGAGCTCTGTGTGCAGCTCCAGCATGGTATGGAGCTTCCAGAGCCACCTTCTGGGATCCCATTGCCTTTCATACCTCAAACACCCCCGACTGATGGTGGCCTGAAGCCTGAGCTGTGAGGTGGTCGATGGCACGTTCCTGCATGCTGTGCATGACAGCAACCCCAGCTCATCTGTACTTTAAATCCTTCAGTCTCTCAAACAAACAAGTTGATTGCAGTCAGCTCTAGGCATGAAGGCTCTGTTCCTCCATCTGTCCTGGCTGGATAGACCAATGTCAGTAAGCTTCAATGTTCTCCATGTCTTGGAGAAGCACAAGGCTGTGACCTCCCAGGCCACAGACCACCGCTGGCTTTATAGGAAACTACGTCCTGCAACTGCTCAGAGCTGGCAGGGAGAGGGTCACATCCAGGCAGTGCCAAGTGGAGCTGGGTCTGCCTGACACAAGTTTCAGATAGCAATGCTGCCACTGAAGTCAGGAATCTCTTGGTGCTTAGGAAGGCATTGCACTGGTATTGCACTGGTATCGCCCTGGCATTCCCCGGTACATTCCCCTTTCTCCTTTAAATAATCCCTTTCATACAGAGGATGCAAGAAAATAGATCAGTTGTAGCTTAAAATAGACAAATCTGATTAAAAAGCTGTGAAAGCATTTCTTTGTTCTCACTTAGCTGTACACTGGTAGCGCTGCTGACAGATGAGGGATGCAATGGGTAGCAGCAGCTCCTCCAGCTTGCCCTGCTGAGAAGGCTGGGTCTCCTCTGGGGTGCCCATCGATGGGGCCACTGCTCTGAGAGCACCAGCCTGGCTGCATTAGCCCTCTGGGGTCCATTCCAGACTGGCTGCTTCTTCCAGTAAGCTGTGGCTGAGTGACCATCACTTCTGTGCTTGGGTCACTGCACACATTGAGGGGGACCTGGCCTGCTCCACTTGGTGTTAAGGAGCAATGCATGCTAGAGAGAACGCTGCCTGCTTGTCACCCCTTGCCCTCTGGCAGCAGGAGGAGAGAGCAGGCACCAGAGCTCCTGATGGCTCCAGGACTTCTGGAGCTCTTCTCTTTGCAATGCTTCACCTGGGTGTTCTGGCACTGCAGAGCTGCCCTAGGGTAAATATGCTGTTTGGTGATGGGCGACAGAGGTTCTGTCTGGTACCGTCTCTGGGATCAATCTCTGAATTCCCAATGTCTGCTGCATAGCTGCTTTCTGTTAACCATTGTTCAGTTCCTCCTAGCTCAGAATAAGTAACTAGCTTCAAAGGAGAGCCTTGGGTAGCGGTTGGATTGGGAAGTTCATCTCCATTGCAGAAAGATCTAGTAACAGCAATTTGGTAAATGCTCCCTGGCCTCAGCCCCTGCTCTGTGGTGATCAAGAGGATACCAGCAAAAGCTGCACCTTCCTGTGCCTGTAGGCTTAGAAAGAGGGGCTTAAAAGCACAGGTGCTGGCATGGGAGTGGCTTTCCACATACCTCAGCATTAACAAAGCCCCTCCATCTTCATGTTCTAGTCTTATGGGAGTAGGAGCTTCCTGGGTGCATCAGTCTTGAGATGCACTGGTCCAATGCAGGATCAAGCAGGAATCAAGTCAAAGCCCAGCCAGAGGCTCCTGGGATCCTCACCCAGGTCATGATGCTCGGTGCCAGAGGTGCAGGTGGGCCCTGCTGAGCCAGCAGCACGCTTGTCTCAGTGCAAAGGGGGGTTGGAGAAGGAGGAGGTGGCTGCTCCCCTCTGGAAGAGGCAGAACAGGGCCCTTGCCTCCTGCTGTCCTGAGCACCCTGTCCTGTTTTGCAGGCCGAGCACGAGCTGAGGCTCACACAGACCGAGTTTGATCGCCAGGCAGAGGTGACACGGCTGCTGCTGGAGGGGATCAGCAGCACACACGTGAGTAACTGCGGGGGGATGGAGACTACGGGGACTCTTGGCTCCTTTCTAGAAGGATGCCATGAGGGTCATGGAGCCCTGCACTGGGAGCAGAGGTACAAGAGGTCCTAAGTTTGGATGCTACCTCCTCGTAAGAGCTGGAATGCTCGAGCTAGAAACACAATGAAGCAGGCACAGGCAGTGCCTCTGTGGCATCTGCCGTTCTGTGGGCCTCAAAATGCTTCCAAGCCAGAAAAACCTTGTTGTTATGTCTCTAGAGCTGTGAATCAGGCACAGGGACATGGCTGGAGTGCCAGGAGCAGCCTCCTCTCCGAGATCACCCCCGTGCCTATGCGACATTCCCAAGTTTAACAGATTAGTGTATTCAAGCAAACCAAGTCACTCGGTTAAATAGTGGCCTGCACGAGCCTGCTTGCCTTGGGGTAGGTGGTAGCTGCAGGAAGAGAGTCCCTGTGCCTGGCAACCAGACTCACAGCCCAAACTCCTTCTCCCTCCAGGTGAATCATCTTCGCTGCCTCCACGAGTTTGTGGAGTCTCAGACCAACTACTATGCTCAGTGCTACCAGTACATGCTGGACCTGCAGAAGCAACTGGGCAGGTGAGACAAGAAATGGCTCTTACTTCTCTGAGGGTTACCCCCGGCTCTGGCCTCCTTCCCCATCTCACATCACAGAAGTTATAAACTCCCTCCAAGCTCCCCCAGAGCTCCTGAGCACACAGATTGGAGGCCAGCCCTGGCAGTACTGCATCTAGAGCAGACTTTGCCATTGGATTCATGTGGGGTTTGTGCATTCATCTCTCATGGTGGCTTGGAGAGTCTGAACATCCTTCCTCTAAATCAGTTAGATCACATGGGAGCACATTCCTGTTGCCAAGCAGCAAGCCTGAGCATGCTCAGCTGCAGCAGGAGCTGCACATCCCATGGGCACAGCAGGGATGTTTTGTCTGTTACCTGTCTCATCAGCCTGACCCAGGAGGGGCTGTTGTTGCCTCTGTGTGATCACTCACTACTCCTGTTCCATTCTTTTCCATGCTGGCAGCTCCAAAGGAGAAATGTAAGTACGATGTTGCACACAATGACCTCTAAGAGCTCTCCACCTCAGCCTTCGCCTTATTGCAAAGGCCAGAGCTGCATTCCCTTAGTGCAGAGTGGGTAAATGAGATCAGTGAGACTGAGCTCCATCGCTGACTCTCTCCAGAGAGCCCAGAAAGCCTGGAGCTTCCAGCTGTGGCATCCAGTTTAACAGCAACAGTGACTGTCCCTTTCCTGAAGGACAAGCAGACTAAACAGATAACACAGAGCATGTGAGAGCAGGGCAAGGACACAGCATCATGGAGCCAGTAAAACAGGCACAGAGCCCAGACCCTGCTTTAGTGCCACGCTTCAGTCTCGTACTCTGCGGGTTGGGTGCCAGCACTGTCATCAACATAAGCAAATAGATTATCTGTTGCATGGCCTCAGCACCTGAGAAGTGCATTTCCCCCCTCGAAGGGCAGCATGCACGCACTGCAGGTGTTGGGTGAAGCTGAGCATCACCTCTGCACTGTAACCACCGAAAGCAGCTCTTTCTTGGCTCCTCATCCTGCAGCCTCACTGAACTCTCTTCTTCTCCTGTGTAAGATTTTCAGGCACGTTCGTAGGCAATGCAGAATCCACCTCTCCTCCCGCAGCCGCTGCCTCTCCTCCGGCTGCTGCTGCTGCTGCTGCCACCCTCCCTGCTGTGCCTACCATCCCCGTTGTGCCCACCATTGTCGGGGTGCCCAGTGCCGTGGCAGAGGGGGTGCTGAACCCAAATGAAGTCAAGCCTCCAGCCAGCGGCACACGGAAAGCCAGAGTCCTCTATGACTATGAAGCAGCCGACAGCACCGAGCTGGCGCTCCTTGCAGATGAGGTTCGTAACTTCCCTTTGGGTTCAGTGTTGCTGTAGCTGTTTAACAGCCCCTTTGTGTGCTCAGCATGGTCTTGGTTACTTTTTCTGCCCCTAAGCCCCATTTGATGGGACTATTAATAGCCTCGATAGTCTTGATCCGCTGAGTTGCAGTGAGCTTGTGCTCATGGCTGTCTGCTACTGAAGAACATCACCTCAGTAACTCCTTTATTCCTATTGGAGTCCAGCTGCAGCCAGCTAACCAAATAGCCCAAAACTCAGTATCTTCACTGTCACCCTCAAATGCAGCTTCCTTACCTGAGAGCTGTCAATAGCTCCAGGGAAGGGGCACTGGTGCCTGCTGAATGAGCTTCAGGAATTGCTCTTCTTTCAGCATCCACCTGGCTGAACTCCTCAGCTCTCTCAGCAGGCTCAGGTCCTGTCTAACGCTGTCTTCTCTCCCCAGATGATCACTGTGTACAGCCTGCCAGGCATGGATCCAGACTGGCTCATAGGGGAAAGAGGGAACCAGAAGGGGAAAGTTCCTGTCACTTACTTGGAACTGTTAAGTTAAATGTTTCCAGGAAGAAGAATGTACAAGCAGAATGCACCCCTCATCTCCTGGCACTCCTAATGCGGACTTCTTCATCCGAGACCATTGCTCTCTTCAGGGTCGATGCTCCATTGCTAGTATGGGAATTGTGGGAAAGGAGTGGTAAAACTGTTACAGTAAGGTTTTGGGAAGGGGCTGGTGGCACCCAGGACTGGATTCATTCACTACCAGTGCAGCTGCTTTGGGGTTAGTCTTGATGGTGCAAGATTCCTTGATCACTTGTTTCTTTTCCTGCCCTACCCCAGTGTCATTTATCATAGTGGCTTTCCCAGGGCCAGCAAGCTGTAACCCTCAGCTCATGGAGTTTAAGTTACACTTCCCTTGTGCCTGGTGTGGGTTTAGTGCCTGTCTGCCCCTCCTGTCCTCCCTCTCCAGCAGTAGAATTCCCCAAGTCAAACCATCAAGCATTCCAGTGGGAAGTGTCCCACACCAACCCCCCAATGGTCCTAGCTCTTAAGGCAAGAAAGCTGAATTTAAGAGCCCATTAAACCCACCCCCCTTGCTCATGAGTGGGAGAACAGGATCACGAGGCTCTCCAAGAGCTGTGCTTACCGTCGTGGTGCCTGATGGCTTCCATCTAGAACTGGCCAATGGAGCTGGGAGTTTCCTTGGGAAGACCAGCCTGATAACACAGGGCCTGTATGGCAGACATCAAACCTCAGTGCGAGGGGCCGTGCATCTTGCTTGCATTTCCTCTGAGAAACTGCTCACGGATTGCAAAGAGTTTACAAGCCTTTTTACAAGCTTTGCTCCCTGTGCTGATTGTCCAGGCTTTTCTTTCAGTGCATCTGGTCCAGGCATGTTTTAGCCTGACTTTATTTCCCCCTGGATCACTGGTTTCAGTAACGCTTTCCCTCCCATCGCAGCAGTGAACAGACTTGGTGTATCCTAGGGCAGAAAGGGACAGTCCCACTTGCTGTTATCTCCAACCACGAGCTGCTCTTGGCCATACACACAGTAACCAAGCCAGGCTGCCCGTGGTGGTTTAGCTCCAAGGGAGTGCTCAGGTGTGTATGCCTTTTAATCCTATAATGAGCTTTTGTGCTAGAGCTCACCTGCAGGACTCCTGCTGCTGTGTATCTGGTTTTCCACTCAAGCTGGATGGAAGAGACTCTCACCTGCACCAAGCTCTCTGTTCACAGCCCTCCCCTCGGTGTGACAGAACTCACTTTGCTTGTTTATTGACTTTTGCACTTTCCCCAATGGTATCGTGACCACTCTGATGTAACAGGGCACTGAGCACCTCTTGGGGCGGGGGGGCTCACGGGTTTCAGCACTTATTTGCCAATAAACAACCTGCCTGAGCTCCTGCCTCAGTGTCTGCTGCGGGCTCAGGCCTGGCCCTGCTCTCCAAGCAAGGGATGCGAGGGTGGGAGCAGTGCCCTTCTGCTACCCCAGCCTTGGGAACTGCTCGTCCTTCCTGTCCCAGCTGGAACTCTCCCCACGTGCCTCAGCATTGCTCATGCCTTGTAGTTCCCTTCCCAGATGACACAGCTCCGTTCTTCAACGCTCCTCCTTAACCTGAAGCAGAACCAGAGCAGCGGCACGGCTTTATGTGCTGCGAGACTGGAAATGCTCTTCTAGGTCGAACAGGCTTTGGTGGTGCTATGGAAACCAGCTCAAACATCCCAAAGCCTTGTCCCTAGCTTGGAAAGGACTCCTAGGAAAAGCAGCTGTTGAAGTGCCCTGCAGTGCAGCAGTGGTGTTCAGGCTTTCCAGGTAAGCTCAGATGGAAGGAAGTTTCATTTACATTTACATTTACATTCCATTTACAGTTTACACTTAAACTGTACAACTTTGTTAGTTTTACAATTGCCCTGATTACAGCTGCCACAGCTCTGCCCTTTTAGAGCTCTACTCCTGCCTGTTCCCCTTCCAGCTTCCAGTGTCTGTGCCTTTCCCCTGGGCCAGTGACATCCCCCTTTCCCTGTTACTCATCTCCTTGGGTTACTGAAGAGGAGGAGCAGTTAAAACCAGCTTCAGCTCAATGATGCAGGAAACGGTGTCTCTTCCCTCAGAACAGCCAGTGGGAATGCTGCTCCTGGCACCAGCACTCCCTTCCCTCTCCATTAGCAAAGAACACATCTGTGCCTACTCCTAACTGGCTCCCTACAACAAGCTTACACTCTCGTGCTGCTCACTGCAGTTCAGGGTGAGCCGCCCTTGGCCAAAGGCTGTTCCATGCCCCTCTGTGGCTGTGGGGCAGTAAAGGTACAACTCAAGGCTGAACTGCTGCTGTCTGAAGGGAAGCTACAGCTCTAAAACACAGCTGTAACCAACAGCATCCACTGCCCTTTGTCATCTGGCACCAAGGGCCAGCCTTAAACTCTCACTCTAGTGCCCTAAGCAACACTGAAGTTGCTTATGTGTCCTGGATTCCAGCTTTACTTCCACTCCCCATAGCCTGGCACCACTTTGCCACCTCCTCTGCTCTGTTCTTCACCTTCAAACCTCCACATTCACACTGGGAGCTCCCCTGTGGCAGAAATTTGTCCTAGGTTACAGGTAACCCCACCTGAACGCCGGCAGGCTTAGCCCTGCAGCACCACCTCCCTCACTGGCCCTGCGGGTGCTGGAAGATAATCAAACCCCTCCTACTTTAAGACCACTTTGCTCCAGCCACCTTCAAACCTCTTCAAAGCCTGCAGGGCAAGTGAAAGCACATCAAACACTGCCATCACTTTAGCTCACAACAGATGAGCTAACAACAAACTCAAAGCAAAATAAGCTCATTTGCTTCCTCTAGTCTCTTAAAACCACCGAGATTAAAAGGTTCTGACTGGCGAAGCAACTGAGTGTCTCTTTAGGAATGAGCTGGTAGGTCACCGGCTCACAGCTACATGGAAATGGGATTTCTTACCTTAGAAAAGCCTGTCTAGATTTCAGGCTTTAAGCAATAATCACTGACCTCCTATAATCACTGCCTCCATCACATGCTGAGCCTTAGAACCTTGAAGAGTTTGTTGATCTATTGAGAGCGACAGGACGATTCAACCCCACTGTGGACAGCATCTTCTAGCTTGAACTTGTGCCTTCCCCTGCTGCTGCAACAGGCACAGCAGCACCTTGGACCTGACCATGGAGTAATCTGTGTGCATGGGCTTCCCCCCTGTGTGCAGGAGGAGTATTTCATAGTGATGCTCATTTAAAACCTCCCCAACATGAGAGTAAGAGAAGGGAAGGGATATGGGAAAGCCAAGGGAATCAACCTTTGATTATAAATGGCTTCAAGAGGTACCTAGATTGTCACTCCCAAGCCACAACTCACCCCACCATGAGCTGGGACTTCAGCCCAGCAGAAGTGCTACACAGAAGATGCAGAACTGGTCCAACTGAAAGCCATGAATCCGGCTGCTGTCTATAAACATTTTAATATCAGTATAAATAGGGCACAGTTACAAAAAACTGCAAGACTGGAGCAATGGAATTGTGCCTTAAAAACTTCGAGTGAGGCCTTGCTCTTCAGAAACACACACAACACACAGCCTGCAGGGGAAGGGAAGGCGTGAGCACACATACACCATCCTGCTTGAACCACTCAGTACAAAAATAGCAGTAGAAAGATGGTCTCTGAATTGCTGGCTGATCCCTTGGCTGTGCCTCAGCTGGGCTCTGGCTGGGAGAGGCAGACTGCACCTTGTGTTAAGAGCACAGCTAATGCCCAGCAGAGAGTTCGCCTCCTCTCCCCATCCAGCCCCAACCTTCCCAGCTGAGGTGCAAGCTATAAAAATAAAGGTTTTGACTGCTCAGCCCTTGCCCCCAGCTCAGCAGCTGGAGCGCGCAGGCTGCGCGCATCCTGACCCCCAAAAGCTCTTGGCTTTCCTTACATTCACTCTGCTGCTGGGTCGCAAGAGCTCAATGGGATCTCGCTGTGATGTTACAGCTCTGGTTCCAGCCCTGCCCACACCAGGCCTCCCTCCCTCGCCCAGTCCTTGTTCCGAGCTCTCTGCCGAAGGTGCTGCCGTCTGTGGTGGATGTGAATCGTTCTGCTGCAAGTCCTGAGGAGGGAGGCGGGGGCAGGATCGCATCTATCTCTGCACGTGGCGGACGAAGGCCTGCACGAGCTGAATCAAAGGCTCCTGCCCTTCAGGACCCATCTTGGAGGAGGATTTCCCTTGGGGAGAGGGTAGGACCCCGCTGGCGGGGGAAGAGGGACCACCCCGGCGGAAGTAACGGGACAGGCTGGAGAGCAGAGTACTCTGAAAGCAGAAGCACAGAACAAATGAGCCTCCACCAGACACAGGCCCCCTCCCTCCCCAGGATGCCCCAAGCCATTAAACGGGCAGCCAAAGACAAACAACCTTCTCCCCCCGATCCCATTGACACTGAACAGGGAGTAAGGAGGGTCCAAGCTGCTCTCACCAGCTCAGAGCTGAGCTCCTGTTTCATGCGCTGCTTATCACGGGGATGCACCGCCGGGTCTCTCAAGTACCGAACAGCCTGGGAGATGAGCAGGTAGAAACAGTTCTCCATTGTAAACATGAGCAGAGATCTGTGCAGAGAAACACAGGAGCAGGAGCCCAAAAGGTCAGCACACTCTGGTTGCATGGTCAAATACCCCTCAGTCATCATACACTGGGTATGTATGAGGGAACAGTTCCTGTTCATTCCTCTCAAACGCTGGCCATCAGCGAAGGCTCACTAAAAACTGCTGGTAAATAAGCATCAACCAACTCTTTACCTGCAAGTTCAGTAGCTGACTTAGGATGGGATGTGTGGCTTCACACACCCTCCCCCCAAAATACCCTGCTTGCTTTGGGGAGCTTCTGATGGGCTATCTAAACTCCTTGGATTCAGAGTGAGAAGCTCCGAAGCTACACAGATACCTCTAAACCTCAGTTCTGACCTGAGGAGCATTAAGTTTTGTTTCTTAGCCACGACTAAATCAAAGAGCTAAAAACTTACTTGAGGGTTTTGGTTCCCTCTTGCATATTCAGCCCTGCAGCCTGAGGGAAAGGTTCCTTCTTCTTATCCAGCTTGGAGGGAAAAGAAGACAGGCATTAGAAACAGGAGATACGAAAGAAGGAATACTCCCACCCTTCAAAGCTCAATGAGCACTCTGAGATCACCGCAACCTCTGTGTTCTCTCAGACAGAGAAATGGCCAGTACCTCTCCCAGCATGTTAAGGGCCACATTGACTGTGGCAAGGAGGGTCCCAAAGGAAGGTGCAACATCGGAATCAAAGGCTGGTGTGGTGAAACTCAAAACGAAGAGCACGTTGTACTCAGCAAGGTCCAGCGACTGTGGAGAAAGGAAAGAGGAGGGAGTGACCTTTAAGGTCATGAGTATGCTCTTGTCATGGTATTGTCATGGTAACAGGGACACCCAGTCCCTGCATCCTGCTTTTTGTATGGAGAACTAGCAGCACTGAGATCATTTCCCAGATCTCGGGTAAAGAGCAGCAGAGTGTGCTGTACAGCAGTGCACAATCAGACTGTACGGCTCTCCTCGCACAGACGAACCTTCTCCAGGTCCCAAGCCATACAGTAATGACTGTTTCCAGATTGTTTCCAAACACCAGGCATATGTGCCTACAAGCACAGGAAAAAGAAGTTAACTGCCTGTTAGCAGCCAGAATCAAGGCTTAAACCTTCCTTTTCTGCACTTGGAGAGCAGGCACTGGGTCACACTGACACAGGAGCACAGCAGGAGGACGTCTCTTCTGAGTGGCACCCTGAGGGTACAAGTTATTAGCCTGGGTTATCAGTCTGCAAGGTCACACAAACACAGCGTCGTGCAGATCACACAAAAGCTCAGCCAAGCCTTCCTTCCACACTGATTCCTAAGGAAAACACCCTGTGTCCTGCTTTGTGCAGCACAACAGATGGATGTCTGCTGGGCTCATTCTCCCAAGCAGGACAGGCTGTGCCTCACTACGCACACCCAGAACATCACCTGAATTGCTGGAAACTCCCCCCTTCAGGGAACAGCTCCTCTGCTCTTTCCCTACCTGGTCAAGGAGGATCTGGCAGACATCAGGGGTGAAATGGCGCAGGGCAGCAAGACACTTGCTGAGGATCTTCAAGAGGCTGTACTGCACTGTAAGCAGTGCTTTCTGCTCTGCTGCCTCTGACTCAGGGCTCGGGTGTTTGGAGGGGGCTTGGGGGTTTCGCTGCACTCGTGGGGTCACACTTGCTGGAAGGGAATCACCATTTTTTGTCTGTGGAAGGAAAAAAAAACCCTGAAGTCTTCAAAATCTTGACTACAAAAACGATGATTTTGCACTAAGATGAATAATTCGAGGGGAAAAAAGTGCTGCGAACAAAAGGAATGTGGGAATAAGGCACCCGAAGTTCTGTCACTTGCTGGAAGCACAAGAATCTACACTTAGTGTGTGCTGGGGAAGGCTCTGCATTGCAGGGAGGCAGCTGCACAGACTATTTAGATTCCATGTCCTGGAAAAAGCATTTCTAATCAACACAGCAATTCCAGCAATGCTGAAATAACACATTATGAGTAGCAATGCATCCTCTCCACTCCATGAATCTAAGGATTCCCCAAGAATAAGAGCTCTTTCTCTTGAACAAATTAAGTCAGATCAAGGACACCAGCTCAACAGTAGCTTAATTAATGGCACTACAGAGTACTACAGCAATGCACCCTTCTTGCTGCAGTGTAGGCAGCTCTAAAATGGCAACAGCACCATTCAAACACTGGCTGCTGTTTCTCCAGGACTGGTTTTACACAGTCCAGTGTTTTTCAAGTCCAGACTGCTCTTTGCACATGAGAAATGCAAATCCTCACTGCTGATGATTGTCAGTAATCACCACTGGGATTACTGACAGTCAATTCAATATCCAAGAGCCTGCATACTGAGTACTATTTGCTTTTTAACCAGGAGCATGAGCATGCAACACTCCTGATGTAGTTTGGTTCATGGTCCCCGTCCTCACCTGCAGGTAGTGCTGGAGCATTTTGCGGCTGTGAAGGAGGGAGGTACAGGCTTGGCACAGGTAACACAGATTCACCTGGAATAAATAAGGGAGAAAGCTCTTAAAAGCCCAAAGCCCATCTATTCACTGCCATTGATGGAAGCTAGAAAATCCACTTAAACAGAACACTGTGATCATAAAGGATCAATGCAGTGTCTTGATTTCCTGATACTGAGGACTGAGAGTAAGCCACTGAATTCCCCAAGCTATCATCTTCCTGGCCCTTACAGTCATCCTTCCTCACTCAATTCAGACAAGGTACTGACAGAACAGACATCTGAATAACCTCAGCAACAGCTCCTGTTAAGAGCAGTAACAAAAACGTGATAAAGGGCCATTTTCTCTTAACACATCCAAATCCCTGCACCCCAAGGCACTGTACGATCTACAGCAATATCCTCATTCCCACCTGCATGTCCTTCATAAGCTGTGGCAGGTGGAAATGCCATTCTTTTGTGAAATTTGAGAGCTGAAGAATGAAGCCAACAGTGTGATCAGCCTCTTCCAGGCAGGCCAAGCTCTGCACTGTCCGCACTGCATTGAGGCACTGGAGAGAGAAGGAAATCAGGGCAATGAGAGTTAAATCACAAACCTCCCATTCCTTCCTCTAGAAGAAAAAGCTGAAGATGCAGAGGATCTGTCCTCAGGGACAGAGAATGCATTCATGAAAGTGGATGTACAGCACATGGATCAGAATCAGAGAACTTTATATTCTTAGAGGTCGATGCACTTCACACTCTGTGAAATGAGGAGAGAGCTGCTTCTCTAGGGAGCACGCTTATAAACGGGACTCTTCAGCACATCTGCACTGACACAACCCACTATTTGCTGACTCAAAGGGTGACTGAACCTTGACCACAGCGTTCTCATTATCTGAGCAAGGCTGAGCTGAAGCCACCTCCAAGAACAGCTCCCATGCCTTTCTCTCCAGAACAGCCAGACACAAGGTGAGTTCCCATCAAATTCCCACATCTGTTACTGTGTTGAGCAGGCCTCTTAAACACCTGTAGCAAAGCTCATCTCAACAGGATGAACGGATGGTGCCTGCCTATCTCTCACAAGTACCATAACAATCATCCCTGCCTGAACTCATGGCCTGGCTAGTCCATCCTCCTCCCACTCCTGAACTATTTCCACTATAAACCTTTCTGAGGCAGGAGCCTCTTTTCAATGCTTCTGCACTTTCTGACGCATTCCCACTGCTGTTGCAACACAGAAGCCAAGTGAACCACCCCAGAGGAAGGACGTGATGTACCTGAAGAATCCTCTCTTGATGGACACCAACGAAGTCCAGTGCTTCCGTCAGGAAGTTGTATCTGAGTGTTTTAAGGAGGCGTTCCATCAGTGACATGGAGAGACGATAGACCCCAGGCCAGGAGGGGGCATCCAGAGACTTGCGTGATGAAGCAGACGTCTGAACAGAGCACATACAAAGGTAAGTGACTGACTTACACTCCTGCCCAGGGTGGCACTTGCCACACACCCTCCACACTGCCTTAGCAGCCTCCAGTCTCTAGGGGTGGCTGCTCCAACCACCAGCAAGGCAGGGCATGGCAAGCTCTCCTGGCACATCCCCACACAAAAGGACGGAGCACCCACCTGAATGGCTCCGTTAGTGCTGAGCTGGTACACGCTAAGCAGGGGCAGGCAGACACTCTGTGTGACACCAGCTCCAGCCACAGCTGCTGCTCCCTGCAAGGCACAGAACCAACCACTGTTAAAATGTGCCCGTATCTCTGCTCTCTGAGACTAAAGAGACTTATTTTGCATGAGGTATTTCTGTCCCCTGCAGTGTCACCACCCTTGCAGAGAACTTCCATCCACACACACTTCTGTGTTGATGACAATTCAGCATCCAGAAAAGCAACGCTGTTCTTCCAGTAAAATCTAACCTGCACAACTGCACTGTGAATTCCATTTGGTTTGGTACACACATAATCTTTGAAAAGGGCTGGCTCTGGAATGCCCTGCCTTTTACCTAAAGCTGCATTTGTAATAGAAAAATAAGGCTTTATTGCAACTAATGAGAAAGCAGGTTCCAATACTTAATGCTGCTTTAACCAGAGGGGGATAATTTGCATTGTGAAGAATACATTCAGTGAAAGCTCCTGCTCTGGTCTTCCATTCAGGACATCCCATTATCAACAGCAAGGCTAACTAAGCAGACATACATACAGGACCTACTGCTTGCAGCCTGTAAAAGAATCCCTTTATCTACACATCATTATTCAGCTGAATTGCAAACAGAACAACGAGCTATACGGTTCCTATTAAAAATGTATGGCTATATGCCCTCATTTTCACTGCATCTCTCACCTGTTGAGTCCTTGCTAAGGCCAGCAGTAAATGTAATGAGGCCTCTGTGAAGTGCAGGTTTTGTTTCACTCTCAGGCTGATCTCCAATGCGGCAAAGATAGTGGGAAGCACAGGGACCTTCCTAGTAATCTGCAGCCAGTAGTCTCCATCTTCATCAACCTCACAGAGCTCTTTAGCCAGATGCAGACCCAGAACACACACCTGCTGTGACAAGGAAAGGAGAAGGAGGTATAAGCTTGAAATGGGTACCAAGAAAATCTTGAAAGCATTTACTAACGCAACCTCAAGTTCAATCATACTCAGTCATAAGTAAGGGACCCGATATCCCTCACAGGCAGCAGGCTGCAAGGGAAAGTTATTCCAAACACGGAGCTTTTCTCTAGAGAGAAGAAACACAACTGCAAAGCAGCTGAAAGCTCCTTTACCCCATCCCGCTGGTCTTTGTGTTTAACTCGAGAAGAGTCATCTGTTTCCATGCTGTCCTTGTCATCCGTGGCATCTCCCAAGGTCAGGCTGTGTCGAGTCTGATCGAAGAGCGCAATGACCTCATCTTGGAGTGTTTCACACACACTCAGCACCAGCTGGGAGTACTGAGGGATCTCGTTCACTGTGACACGCAGAGAACAGACCACAGTTAACACACAATCCTGGTACTCAGGGCTCCAGTTTAACTGGTAACATCACCAGGCCACATTTCTTGGAGTTAGTATTTATCCTGTTTTCACTGCAAAACCTACAAAACAGAATGAGAGGAGCTGTGACTAAGTTAAATGATTAAGTCTAGGAGTATGTACTAAGGGGTTAGATGCTCATCTGGCTAACAAGACCATGTGGTTTTACCAAGAAGTCATATAAACTCATGACATCTCAAAGCACAAATCAAGCACTACCATGGACAGAATACTCCGTAACTCCTCACTACAGTATTTCCTACCCACTTCTCCAGATTGCAGACTGGGTGCAGTGTATACTCGTTGTGTCTGTATAAATACCACATTCTTATCAAAACCATTATACTAAATTGCACCACATTTTACCAGCACGACTGGAAACTCAAATTCAACAAAGAACCCAACCCTCCAGTTTCTATTCACTATCTAAAACAGGTGGGCTTGCAGGCCCCAAGCACTGGGTCGAGGAATACACAGGAAGGTGAATGGATACATTCTCAACACCACAGTTGCCTTTGTATGGCTTTGAATTATAAACCTCATCTCTTGCTAAAATGAGTTATAACAAGTAAAAAGCAGGGAAGTCCCACAGGTTGGTGACTATATCCAGCATCCTTTACTACTACTAACCCCATGTATGTCTTTATCGTAGAAACACGAGAGTGTTAGGGTGTATTCAGCCATGGCAGCCCTAGTCTTGACACTTGTACCCACACCACCTCACCTTTCATCTCCTTCATTTGCAGAACAGTGATAAGAGCTGAGAACACTTTGGCTTTGGTTTTCTCCATCATCTGCTGATCTGCCTGGAGCACCCCCTCCAGAATCTGCGTCAAGGAGTTTATGATGCTATCCACAGATCCCAGCTCGCTGACAACAAAAAGAGAGAGCTCTTCAGATCAGACAAGATCCCTCAGTAAATTTGTCACTTGACTGAGCTGTGTGGATCACAGCTTATATGATCCACACAAATAAAAGCAGTTCTTCCAAGTTTAAGTCACCACCTGGATCTCACTAAAGACATTCCACAGCACAGTGAGAATGCAGGACTATCTAAAAGGCTTTTTTGGTATACTTTGCAGCAGCAAACAAAAGCCAAACCATAAATACATTGCTACAAGAGATTCCAGCAACAACCCACAGACATGAGCTATCCCAAGAGAATTCTATGATAAGGCTTCAGTTTCCTCCCCAGTCACCAAAGGAATCTCTCTAGAGCAAAACCCTTAAACATCATCTCCCAGGTTTTTATATTGAGCAGTGACAAATAACTCCAGACACAAAATACCTACCTCTTCCACTGTTTGAGCAGGATCAGAAGAAGGGTACATAGCATAGACCCCAGCTGCAGACAGGATACTGACATGGGAACTAGGAGCTAAGAAGAAATACTACAAGAGTTACAGTCACAGTAGTCACATGTAGGAATGCTTCAGAAAACCTCAGCCCAAGCACCACCACCAAATGACCACGGTTGTTCTTCAGCAGCTACCAGCACTGAAGGAAGCAGACTCAGGGCCCTCTGCAGGGTCACTCAGTGATGACAAGAATGGCCCAAATAAAAAATGTGTCATTTATAAGACTTACAAGGAGCTCATCAATTCAGAGCCTTCGTTTCAGCCCAATTTCACAAGATCTAAAATAACCCCACGAAGGCAAGCAGCTGCAGAAGCAGAGCTCCTCATGGTACAGAGAAGATGAGCAATTGGGAAATAAAAGAACTGACAGGAAGCGTCACCTACCAAAACTCTGGTGCCATTTAGCACATCCAGAAACAACTGCTGATGAACTGCAGAATCAGTCAGGTGCATGATATCTGCCTAAAGTCCACAGAAACAGAGATCAGTCAAGCACAACAAAAGATGCAACTTGTCAGCAGTCTGCTGGTTTCATTTGTTACTTTAAAAAGGCACTAAAAAGCTGCTGAATGATGCAGTGTTACAGAAATCACTGAAGTACAACAGTAACAGTTGACAAGAAGTCAGCAATGACTGATTTCCCTAATGGTGCATCCCCACCTCACTTAGATCAGCAAAATCTCTTTGGGATTCCAGAATTACTTAGCATTGCTACTCAAATTATTTACTACCTCCTTTCTCTGCTCAGAAAGACAACTTGTTTTGAGCATACAGCAAAACACCACCTATTTTAACCTCTTGTATCATGCTTATGCCAACTTGTGTTGCAAACATATATACAACAAAACTGAAAGAGAAACAATGAGTTCTTCATTAGGGTTTAGCTGGCCCTAAGGAGTTGATATTATCTATTTCAAAAGGTTAATTTCAGTTTATAATGAGATAAAAGGTAGCTCTTACGTGGCTCGTGGAGATGATGAGCAGCATCCGCCAGGCTGAGATGAGCATCTGATACTCTGTTATGAAGGCACAGCTGCTGCCCTCTGTCTCTGCCACATGATCTGCCAGTAACTTCACATACTCTGACCAGTAGGCGAAACGCTTTTTGGTGGAGAAGTTCTTCAGTGTGTCCTTCAGGGACTGATCCAGTGAGCCCCTGACCAAAGCCAAATCAAGAGGAGAAGTTACCTTCACTTATTCTTTGGTCAGAAAATACACTTCTGAGATTCACGTAGGAAAGCCAAGGTCACAGCTTGCAAGTGAAGGTTACTCCACATTAGACCTGCGCAGGGAATCCCACTTTTTGCATTAAATGTGAAGGAAAACCATGACCCCTGAAGAAAATCTTGTGATTTAATTTTCTTCTCAGTAGAGATTTTAGGCAATCCTGACTTTCCAACATTTTAAAGGGCAGTTCTGTTCAGTAAAACAAAATGAGTGGGAGAAAACCACTAAAATGTTATTCAGCAATCACTGTGAGGTGTACTTAGCTTAGCTTATCGTTAGTTTTGAGAAACACTGTATATTCTCATCCCAGGATACAAGGAAAATACTAACACAAACATTCTCACCTACAGGCTGCAGAAAGACTGTAACATCTCTTCTGCAATTGGCAGCTGCAAGAATCTCAAATGTATGTCTGCAGTTTGCTTACACACCACTGTTTCTCCCACATTTTTACAGGACTACAAGTACTTTGTCCCTCAAAACCTGCATGGTCTATCGAGATTTAATATACACAGTTTAGGTAAAGTACAGGGATGAACGAGAGACTACCAAAGACTCACTTGACAACATAGTAGATCTCCAAACAGATGATTTTCATGATTAAGGCACAGGTATCCAAGACACTGAGCTATAAAGACAAAAAGAAAAGCAAGATGTGAGCACCAAGCACTGTGCAAAGCCAGAAAGCCTTCACTTCCTCTCCTGCCTGTGTTTAAACCACTTGAGCACACCTGCTCTTAGAAAACTGCAAGCAGAGAAAAAAGACTCACATGTCGCTTAGAAACTTCTAAGAAGGACACAGTTGCCTTTACTTTGGAGGTAACTCACCTCTGATGATTCTGAAGGCGGAGGGAGGGTCCCAAAGAGGGGATTAGTCAAATTTTCCCAAAACTTTGGCCTAAAAGATACATAGAGAGGTAACATCAGTTATCCCCTCCATGCCACGTGCTTAGCAACATTTTGACTTGATAGAAAATATGCTTTGGTAAATACAAGTTTATATAGCTTTTTATAAACGAAACAGAAAGAAACACATTTGCTTCTGAACACACACATAGGGGCTTCCTGAGGGACTAAGTTCAAAGCCCACACACTGCATAGCCTTACAGAGCACACAAAAACTAAGAGGTAAGTGTCCCTGCAAAGTCTGATGAACCAAAGAAAATGTGTTTTAGGAAAAAAAAGACAGGAAAATGCATTGCAGAAAACCAACTCACTTTGTCCTCAGCACCAGCATGGCGCTATCGCGACGGTCTTGCCACAGAGCATGCAGGAAGGCAATGGCAGCACGGTGCAAGAGGGGAGGGCACCAGTACCTCTCCTGTTGTTTGGTATCTATCAGCTGTAACACTACTTGGAGGCAACTCCACTCCCCTAAGCTGAATTCCTAAAGCAAAAGGAAACACGAGAGGTAACGTCACCACAGAACCACTACGTAGGCACCTATTGAAGCAGAATGTGCTTGATTCCACTTGAATAATATACTGAGAAATAAATCTTGAGTATGTGATGCCATCATATATTTTGTATATGACTATAAGGAATGTAATCATATATAGGGGAGTAAAAAATTAGCTAAGCTATGACTTCATATGACCAAGTGCCTTCAAAAGGTCCCAGCTCAAGAGCACCCTGAAAAATAAAGCACCAGAATGGGTATTCTGGAAAACCAATACTGTCCATTATACCCCAGTCTTCAGCTTTCTCACTGACTGGACACTTCCAGAGTGAAGAGAGTGGGCCACAGGGATCTCTGGTCTGACCCAGTAGATGTTCTTATGTTAACTCAGTATCTGCCTTGAAATACTGAGGAAATTCTACCTTTGACCCATCACTGCCATCCTTCACTTCCAAGTTCAGGAAGAGCTCGATGAGCCCAGGCTGTGTCTCCACTGCAACTGTGAGGAACTCCAGTATCATGACCTTAATACGCATGTCCTCCATCTTGCTCTGCAGGTGGATGAGGAAGGCATCACGGATGGCAGCAGCATCACTACCAAGGCAGGCATAAACAGACATGGGAGCAACCTGCAAAAGGAAAGAAACGTCAGAAATAACCAAACTCTCCAGGATGCTTCTTGTCCATATCAAAGGTGATTTTCATTTCAAATTGGAGCTCCAAAATACATGGTATTAAATCCATGAACACAGGTGAGGGAACTCAAAACTAAGTTGTTGTTGTTAAGCAGGAAGAAACCTACAAAGTGATCCAAATTGTCCTCTTTGGCAATTCTGTTCTATCCCTCACCTATTCCTCAAGGGCTATGACAATACAGCATAAAACAAAGAGGAAAATAAGGTTTGGAATAATGTTTTCTGAAATAAATAAACCCAGAGCTGGATCTGTATGCCCTAATAGAACTGCAAACACATTCTCAGAAGTTTAGCAGCTGAAAAGAGCAAGTTAAGAGACAAAGCTGAAAGATCCCAATAAAAACTTAAATAGGATACTCTTCTTAGCAAGATGTTAAAGTTCCAGTTAAGAAGGTGCAGGAATTGTATTGAAGAGCGTGACTTGAGAATGCTGCTCAAAAAAGTGGAAAGAGATCAACTGGAAGTGCAAATTCCTTAAAGAAAACACCCCAGTAATGTGAAGCCTCTCAATGAGATGCTGGGTGACTTCTGAAATGATCTTGAAATAATGTCAGTCATGGGATCAGTCACTGAAAGGCACCAAAGGGCAAAGGAGCGACTGTGTGAGTCTCATCTTACCGTAGCCAGTCGTTTGAGCAGTTGGATGGCCAGGCGTGGAAGCGCAGGGTCATGCCTGTGGTAGATGTATTTGGCCAAGACCGCAATAAGATTGTTTCCATGAGCACCTGGAGAGAATGCAATTAAAATCAACGAGAAGAAAATGTGGCAGGATGTAACTATTTACCAAATCACCATCTCCACAGCACAAAGTGAGAACCAAGACAGTCTTCCAACATTACAAAGCAGCAAACAACACGCCATATCTGCTTAATACTTTAGAAGCTGTCCCAGAGGAGAAGAATGCCTTAGAGGAGGGAGAACAGGCTTTCTCCCATCACTACAAACCTCTTTTTGGACCCCTGAAATCTTAACTACTGTTTGTAATGAGACACACACTGACTATATGGAAATGACACGGAAGCATAGCTGCCCAGGCTGCCCCCAGTGAGGAATACATACCGTGCTGAGTAAGCGCCTGTTCTAATGGAGATACCACGCTAGAGGGGGGTTTCAACCTGATGACATTATTGGTGACTGAGAACGCCAGTTTAACTGTTTGGATGAGCAGTTGACCGTGGCCTTGCGACTCATCACTGTGTTCACAAAAAGAAACCAAAGTGAGCAACTGTTGACAACCAACATTTTGTTATTTGCACAACACTGGAAGAGGAAGCTCTATGGTCAGTCAGGGTTGTGAGACGTTTTTATTCAGGCACATCTCCACATACAAGCTGCTGAAATACAAACCCTCCCATATCCCCAAAAAATAGTGGCTACCCAGCCCCAAGTTTTCAGCAATAAAAACGCCAAAGAGCCTGAGCCTGTTTATTGCCATGGGGTTTTTTTTAACCTCTTTAGGATACGGAGATTTAAAATGTACAAAGACGGAGGGAGAAACATTTACAGGAACAATCTCACAAAAATTATAGTGAAGCAAAACTGGATGAAGAGATAAAACTGATGGGTTGGGCTTTTTTTCCCCTATGATTTTCCTTATCAGCTAAATATTCTCGGGAGACACTGAAGCCAAGGCTTCTGAAATTGGTCTCACTTTCTTCTCAGCAAGTCTGGACTCTTTCCACACTTATTTTGAAAGAGAAAACCAGCAGACTTCATCAGAAACAACATGCTAGCAAGTTTGACTGGCTATGTGTCAAGTAAAATTGGCCAGGAAAAGAGAACAGAGGAAAGGAATGAGAAACAATCATAGCTAAATCAGATCAAGCCTTCAGAAAGCCACATAAGGAAGTGAAGCTGCTCAACACTAAAGGTATCTTCAATACTTCCAAAGTACTTCAAGGCATCTTCAGAACCATCCTGAATAGACTGCTCATCCCTAGCACTTCCAAATTACAGTTCAAGCTGTATTATGATTTATTCATGACCACAGCCTGATCTGAACTCTGGCGTTACCCAAAGACACAGAACTACTAATACTGGCTCTAATTCCCTTGCTTCTAATTCATCTTACAAACTTGAGTTCAAGTGAATTCTGTATTAAAAAACTGTAACTGCATGCAACCCTTTAACAACTGAGCACATTTACACCCACCAGCAGCTCCAAATGGCATTTAGAAATAGAAAACAACTGCATGAAACAGAGAGTGTACAGCAAAGAGTACATACAGACCTGGAACAAACAAGGCTTGTTCCTCAGACCGTACAAAGGCAGGCTGCAGTGGCCAGCTGCTACATTGATCCCTTGTTAAGTGCATCAAGTCGAAGCTACATTTCAAATATCATTTGCTTCTTTCCTCACACTACTGAACTGAAACACACAACTCACCTGTTACACTGGGAGGTCATTACCATATCAATAGTGTCCACACCAATTCCCATGATGTTAATGACAGCTTGCCCTGCTTCAGTGTTGGCCAGGCTGAAGATGCACAGGGACTGAAGGCTGGGGGCATTGCTGTGAGACACAAACAGCACAGGACATATCACTAGGAGCACCTGCAGTATTTTACCACACAGCACTTGGAAAACTACCACAAAGTAACCTCTTAATTTCTACACCCCCTTGACCCCTACTTTATTGTCCTTCCTGTTTTCTTCAGAGAGCATACACCAAATAGGAAAGTGGATGGCAGTGTCCCAGGGAATCTATTTATTGTTTTCTATCTCTTCATCAGGTATTCTAGAAACCAATGTGGCTTTCTCTGTTTTCAATCTTTTTCTACCCTTCCTGTACTCAGTAACACAGAAAAGAGCTGGAACCAGCACTGCACAACTGTTAACAGTTCACTCCTCAACATTTGCATTCAAAACCTGAAACAAAATGATAATGATTCCTGCACTGTAAGCCAGGCTAGCGCAGGTCTGAAATCCATCACTTGTCTTACCTACTGCGAGGATCCATTTCAGGGCACAAATTCAGTATAGCATGGATCAACTGCAGAATCAGGCACCCTAAAACAGAGATGAAATGGACTAGTGAGGTTTTGGGAAGATCTGTTGCCTAGTTCCTACTATTTTCAAGCACATCACAGCATCTAGCAATACTGTTAGACGTACAAAGCAAATCCCAAATGGCTGCTAGGAAAGGTATGATGAAAAAAGGAATGAAAAATTCACACATTCTGTCTGAGAAGGCATGAGACCCCTTTCACCCCCTCCTCCTCCTCTTCCCCCCCCCCCCCCCCCCCAATATCCTCACCAATTTTCTCCCTCACTCCATGAGAGTTGTAACGCCATTTGTGGTAATTTGGTAACATCTCCTTCAGGACAAACACAATGCAGGGCACGAGTCCTTGGCTCTGAGTGCTACCAAGTTGTCCCTAGGAGAAACAGAAACGTTATTGTCCCATTTCTTGTTAAGAAGAAACCTTTTGCAGGAAGACACGCCATATGTCTTTAAAGTGTGAGAAATTGAGCATGGGGACATAGATTTACAAGTGACTTATATTATCTTGTAGATCAGCTGAATCAAAACAGGCTTTTTGAAAGAATCAGACTGCAGAGAAAACCCCCAGAGTAGCACCAAAGGAAGTGTCAACCAATGATCCCTCACAGAGACCTGCTGAACAGGAGATGGATCTCAGGCACTGCTGTATTTCACCTTCCTATTGTATTGTAACAGCTTACAAATGATTTCCCAAGCAGGTCATTCCGCAAGCACTCACCCGGACAAGAGTTGTTATCAGGTTCAGGAAGGAGATGGTAACATTGTACTCGCCCTGAGGCTGTTCTATGCTCATCAGAAGGTTTCCATAGCCCCCAGCATTCATTCCCTCTGCACTGTGATATGAGCAAGAGAGATTAATGAATAGCAGGATTCTGAGTGAGACGTGTCAGATACCCAGATTTCACACTGGCAGAAAGTGCTTATGACATGTTAGGAACAGGCTGTACACCACCAAGAGGCAGGGGAAGGGGCGATGAATACCTAATAACGTGATTCATACTGGACACTGGGTTGGCAACAAACGGCAAGAAACCCGTATGGTGAAGGTCAGTCCAGACCTGCAAGAGAGTAAGTGCAGCTATTCCCTCTCATTCACATATATACATCTACTAGTTCTCAAACCCACAAACCCTGAAGGCCATTTCCTCACCTTGGCGGGCATCCGAGCAGCCAGTACTGACAAACAATTGACACAAGAAGCAATAACATCCACAGGGGGAGAGATGACAGTTGTTAGCCTACAGAAGAGAAACAGTATCAATCAAATGCACTGTGGTCTAGCATACATACTGTTTTATTAACCGAAAAAGCTTCTCTCACCGAGGTACACATGCATAAAACCTAAGTAGGTAAATACAGACACCAGAGTCTGCACTTTCAGTCTAGACTTGCTGCCTCCCCCTCACACCTGAGTCAGACGAATTTACTGCAACAGACAAAGCTGGGAAGACAGCACTGTCACAGCAAACAGTAATTATGCAGCAGCACATCAATTCCCAGGCAGTTAATGCTAGAGGAGAGCTAATAAGTACAACTGTTTTAACACCTGGAAGTTACTGCTCTAATGATATGTTTTATTCCCCTTTCATGTCAATATAGCTACTAATAAAAAAATGGATAAATTGCACAACATTCAGGAAAGAATGCATCAAAGCATTAAACAGTGTGTAGCCACAACAGCCTTGGGAACTGAACACCAGTCTTGGGGAGCTCCAGCACTGAGACACTTCTTGCAAAGCTCTTGGCAAAATGAGTAATCAACCATTCTTCCAGCTCAGTGTATCTTCTCAGGTGTCAGTGACTTCATGCCAGGCAGTGACTTACCTCTGCAGGAGCATGTAAATCCGTGATGTGATGGGCAGAAGGCAATCTGCTATTGATACATCAGTGCTGATGACTTTATGAACCAGGTCAATTATTGGCTTGACCCTCTGGCAATGCTGAATCACATCTGGGAAGAGAAAACTAACACTAGAATGCAAAATCATACTTAAGCAGTAATCAACTCTGGAACAATGCACATTAAGCTCATCATACAGCCCTATGAGCATTCCCCATGCCAAAACCCATTTATTTTATCTATCTCAACTTTTCCCTCATCTAAAATTTATCTCGTCTTGGCCTTTTGCAGTGAATTATACAGTATAATAATAATAATTAAGCAGTCAGGTTTCTGGGAAAGTATTTCATGCTCTTTTGAAAGTATTCAGAGCTGTTCAATCCTACTATTAACCCAAATTGATACCAATTAATAATTATTTCTTCTCTTTTATTCTCCCAACCTGTCTTACCTGCTGTCGACACAACATGAAGCAGCATCTCAATCTCACAGGTAAACAGTGTCCAGCTACTGTAGGAATACTCCCATCGTACCACATAAGCCCTATCATCCAGTGCCACCTGGCCCACCGTTCCCTGAGGTATCCGCAGGTTTGTTTGACCTAGTCCTTAGGATTGAAGAAGCAGGTGAAATACAGTCACAAATTTACCCATGGATTATATCCCAATTTCCCCAAAGTATTTCCATAAGAAAAGGTGAAGTGCTCACCAAGAGGATAGAGGAGCTTTGGAGTCTGTCTGCGCCAAAGTGTGCCATCTTCATGAGAGATCACATCCGGAGGTTTATGCTTGTACTGTTCCATGTAGAAGGACATTTTATCCAGGAAGCTGTACACCTGCGTGCAGAGAGAGCTTAAACAATACAGCCAAGGAGCCAGACCTTAAAAATTAACCAACCAGGCCATTTCCAGGAATAGGCAAGTTCTCTTGATGTGTACAATATCCTTCTAATACATAAATCATTACTAGACAGCCCACACGTCCAGACATATCTCGTCTAGTGAACCAGGAACTTCTTAGGAGTAAAGTACAACCTGAAAAATTAGGCAGCAACTTAATCTTCATAAGTCAAGTTTTCCAGGAGCCTGCAACAGCACAGAACTAAAAAGTAATTCCTGTCCGCTGTTCTTTGACAAAAGCTTAATGTCTGTTATCTAAAACAGCAGTTGAGATAAGCACACGTGATGGAAAGAATCACGCAGCATTATCACACAGCATGGTATCCTTGTCCTGAAATAAATCATCTCCTGAACACCAAGAGAGATCCTGTACCTTTTTTGCAGTAGATTTATCAGACACGAGGGCTTGGAGCAGCTGAAGAAGAGGAGTAAGCTGATTGGGAAACAATCCACACACACTGTCCAGGATAATACCCAGACCTGCAGTAGGTTCCTGGTGGTGAAAACAGAAAACAAGTATCATATTACTAAAAAGAAATGCAAAAATGGTCTCAGTAGAGCATAAGGAAACAGTTCTTTTTTAAGTTGTACATTTCACATTAATCATGCAACAAAAGTATCACTCCAGTCCTTGAACAGACTAAAGCATGAGGCAGTGTGCAAGTATAAGGCAGGAAGTAAGACTGTAACGCATTACATATCCTAATTCTGTGGCAACGGAAAAATAAGCATGATGCTTTTGCCAGCAGTTAGTTCAATCTTTGCAATTCCAGCCCTGGTTTCAACTATCACCTATATTAAAACTCGTTCCAGAATCCTTCAAGAGTAAAGCCAAGGCTGTACCTAAAAGGCAGGAAAGGGCAAAAGTAAATCAAAGACAGAAACAAATGAACACTAGCTCCTCAGGCCCTCCTAGAAGCTAACTAAATACAATCAGTCTGTTCCTTTCCTAAAGAGGATCTTTTATTGAGTTTCACTTATAAGGAAGGTAGGTCGAAGAAGTTGCCAACACACTCACCGTCTTCCAGAATAGCTGAGGAATACTGGCAACTGTCAGAACTTCACATGCAACATCAATTATATCCTTCAACAGAAGAGAGGATGGAGAAAATAAGTTACTTTACACAGGGGAATTTCATCCCTAAAGAGTTCTGCCACATCTTTGGAATTTAAGTTTCCATGTTTACCAGCCAAGATGTAACCACCTCCTCTAGTCAAAACAAAAAGAAACACCCAACATATCCAAACCCAGAGCACTCCACCAGCCTAAAGCCATCCATCGTGAGTGGACTGGCCAGGACAAGTATGCCCACTACATCTGCAAAGGGCAGATGATGTCTTCTCAACCTTGGAAATGGAGTATGGATTATTTCCATTGCTTTGGAAATAACACATCAACAATTAGTTTCAAACCCACAGGACTTCAAGTGCAAGATATGTTCTTTCATTATTAATCAGCCAGTCTGCAGAGGTGTTTACTAGGTTTGCATTGTGTAAACGCAGCAGGAAAACCAACAAAACACTCTTCTAGATCAAACTCACAAAGTCTGTAGTCTCAAATGCAGGATTATGATTTACCAAAGGCAGTTAGCATCAGTTATGACAGGTTATTTTAAATTAGGTAACAGAGGCAATGAGCCTTGCACGCTTACCTGCTGATTGCCCAATGTATGCAATTCCAGTGATGTCAGGACAAAGGAAGTAAGTCCATAAATACACAAGCAAGCAGTGCTGGTAGCACACTGGAAAGAAAGAATACACACTCAGTGTTCATGGAAGTCAAAAGGATTTGCTTTCACTGGTTTCTACCTATAAAACAGTTTTCTCTCGTACATGGTATTGTCTAATGAAACCACATACAGGGAAAACAGTGCAGAGTTAAGTCATCTAATACTCAAAATGCACAATGGCAGTACACTGGAGAGGCAAATCAACCAATGTGATGAAATGCAGTCTATTCGGCTCAAAAGAGATGTAGTTCCTCAACTTCCAGAAGCTTTTTCTTATTCTTTGGGCATAAAAAACTGTTTCATTTCAACTTGAGTTCTGAAATTCACTGGAAGAAGATGCTAAAACATGCTTTACTGCAGAGTCTGCTTCCAACCAGATTTAGTTAGAAAGAGCATTGGTTCAAAATCATTCACTTCCCATCAGACCTTTACATCAGTAGCAGTTAAAAACCTTCAAGAGCTTACATACAGAGTCTAAAAAACTCACATTCTTCCCCCCACTGTTCAGCGATCGCAGAAGCTTTGTCAGATACTGGAAAACATTCAGCTGGATGGCAGTGCTGCCCATTCTTCTGATAACGTTTGTTGACTCCTCTGGGTTTAGAGTGTGACGGAGCAGGGCCCAGGCCAAAAGCACGGGAGCATGATGCGAGACATCTCCTAACTGCAGCAGTTGATTGTCCATCTCCTGCACAGACAGGGCAAAAGCAACAGAACTGAGATCTTCTGAAAGAAACTCATACTTCGCAAGAATACAGCTCATTGCATCTTGCTAACTGTCACCATTCCCTTGCAGATAATTACTGCACACATGCAACTGACCAAATTATATACCTGCAGCCATGGTTTGCTTTCCTGAACAGTTTAATGCCTTACAGTTAGTCTAAACTTAGCTGTTCTCTGTCCTAAAAGCACAGACACTGTAGATTTTTTGTGTCATTCCCATCTGGAAATTTCACAATGCTTATTTTTTTGTACACATCTGTTTTTAGAGAAAGGCCCAGGATAACCAAGGAAGTATAAGGGGAGAGGAATTCATTTTGTTCTTATTTGCCCCAGAGTGTTACGCAGATGCTGGTTCCTACACTTGGTCAACAAACTGAAAGATCAGAAACTTACAGACAGACTCTTTACACAGCACTGCTTGGGTAATCACAGTACATTCTGTACCATTAGGCCAAACAAGGGGTTACTCTGACAGTGCTTTACCTGGTGGATGCTCTTATTGGCTAATTTGTGCCTGTCAGTCCTGCCATCCAAAGCACGCTTATGGAGGGAGTCGATTTCCATGCCTTCCACCAGAATAAGAGCACTAAAGTAGCTACAAACAGGAGAAGAATAAAAGCAAGGAGGTCAGAAACTTTATTGAAGAATTTTTATTTCTTTTTATTGATAAGTGGTCAAAACCCAACCTGTACTTTGCTTTTGTTCAGCTGTTCTTTAAAGCAATAAGAAATTACATGAAATTAACAGCACGTAATCCAAATTTTGTCTTGAAATTCTAGTATATGACTGATTACAATCTTCAGAACTATCACTTCATGTTGAAAAGACAAAGAAAAGGTCACTGAAATTTGAGGATAGCTTTTCCCCCTTTGTAACTCTGCCACCTGGCAGCATTTTCATTCTCCCTGGCTATGGCTTGACTTCCGTTGCGTGCAGCAAAATGAAGACACTGCTGCCATTCATAAGCACACCCACCAGAGCTTGACCTGAGGCAACACAGTTCACAATACAGGTCAGGGAGGGCTAGTCCCCATGCAGGTAGCAGGCAGAGTACCAGCACAGGACTGTCTTCATTGCCATTCTTACAAGAGGCAAGATTATATACTAGATTAAAACGAGTATATGGACACCTCTCTACTCTGCAATCACACCTTCATTTTGCCATAAGCCTCCAATCAATGTGACCACAAAAGCTATTCTGCCTTCATAACAATAATCTTAGCTTGAAATAGTGGTGATTTTAAGAGGCAGCAGCAAGAATTATAAATGCCTTTTTTCCCCCTGACGAAAATAATTGTTTTGCTCTGTACTCACCCACAAATACACATGATACTTACCCAATGCGATCCACCAGGTGATCCATGCTCTCATCTACCAAATGTCTGTTGGTTTGTCTAGTGCCAAATCCCTGTTCTTTGAACTTCTTTGCAAATGCCAGAAGATCATCAGGTGACATCTCAAAGTATGCATGGTAGAGGAAGATGACTTCCAGGAGCATGGCCTGTTCACGGAGGCATTGCACAAACCAACGGGAAACCTGGCGTTCTGTCTGCACAAGGAGAAGTTCTACCATCATATGCTGAAGCTCACAGGTCAAAGCAGTTGGAAACTGAGAAGTGTTGAAGCATTTCAATGGCTTGTGTAGCCAGCAGTTAGTATCAGTGGCAAAGAAGGCCACTGTAAATACAGAGTGTGCTGATGCAGAGAGACTGTGGACAACTACACATAAATGGATCTGTTAGCCTAGGGCTATCAATGGATTTATTACAAGGAACAGTATGTGCCATGCAACTTTTTCTGAGCAAAAGTGTGTTCTGTTAGAAAAATTTTAGGTTTCTTGGACCAAGAGAAACATCCTTTTTAACTGCATCTGCACATACACACTCTCCAATACGCTACATAGAAGACTTTATAAGTTTGATAAATAATCATAGAATCACAGAATAGTTAGGGTAGACCTTAAGATCATCAAGTTCCAACCCCCCTGTTATGGGCACGGACACCTCACAACCATATAATACCAATAATAGCAAGAAATAAAATACCATGAGATTTCCATGTGTTTCCCATGTAGGAGCTTCTGCTTTGTACAGTGCTTCAAACTGTTTCCAGTAATTAGGAACTAGTTCCTTGTCCAACTTTTCAACACACTGGAAGTATTGAGCCTTAAATAAACCAACAGACAAATTAACTTCACACATGCACAGTCAACTGTCTTTTACAATCACAAGTGGACTTGTGTACTCTACTCACCATGTAAGGGTGCCTCTCGTCCTGAAAATAAGTGAGTAGTTGGAGGACACAGCGCAGAATGCAGATCCTCTCGTCATAGTAATAGTCAGCAAGCTGTGAATAGATAGTGTCATCAATTGGTATCAACTTGGTATTGTGTCTAACAACACTTTCCTCCCCCATACACTGCCAAGGCCTTCATCACAAGAACACAGAGTGCCCAAACATTACTGCAGGTGGAGTTTCAACTAAGCAGTTTTTAAGTTACTGGGGGGAAAATACTTAATTAGCTTCACAGAACTCAATAAAACATGCCCATAGGGACATGGCTGTAACTACACTGCTAAGTGAGAAAACTTGCAAAAGAAAGGGAACAAGACAGAGACAGATGATGTCTCCTCCTCATCCCTATTATGCTCTGTCAGATATGATCAGTGGTCACCATTTCAGAGTTACCACTTCAGACAGTAACATATAAACCTACAAGCTATGGAAAACATGGGAGCCTACATCTGCCCAGCCAAATTCCTGGTATTAAGCCTAAACTCTTCTTTCCGTAGCAACTATTAACACTGTTCAAATTCGTCAAAGCATTTTCTAAAACTTGTTCCTTATAGAAGGAATAATTCAATTATTCCAAGATTTTCTGGATCCATAGAAATGAAGTCGCTTCTCTGTCAACAGATCTTTTCAGCAGATACAAATGGAAATGACTAACCTTCAGCATCAGAGCCTGACTCTGCCTTTCATCCTGAGAAACTGTCTGTAAGCAAAACACAAAAGAACAAAGAAATATTTAAATACCTACTGACAAAATAGATATTCACAAAGAAAATGACTGAAATAAAAGCCAATTTTCCTTTCACTTTCTTTTGGAAAGACAGATTCCAAAAGCACAGAGCCAAAGCACTCATTTTTAACAACATATTTATTCTTCATCTTCACTCTCCTCCACAATCTATAGCTTTCCTGTGTTCCTGTAATAGAGAGAGGATCTGAGCTCCTGCAGAGAGATTCAAGCAGATACTAGAAAAGTAAGTTCTGGATATCTCCTATGACATTTCCTTAGAGCAGCACTGGAGCATTGTAGGTCCAGAGAAGAAAAGCTACAAAGCCATTTCCAAATCAGAACTCAGACTCACATGTGACCATGTGCATCAATAAACTACTGGTATTAAGGAAAGATGTGGATTAAGTAGAACATAAATGGGAGCTACGGACCGGCAGGGAGTCCCTTGTTCCTCTATAATCTTCTTGGAGATAACACTGTAACAAACGCACACTCTGCTCTTCATCCAGACCCTGGAAAAACAGAAGGAAAATAGAGATGCTCTGAAATGGATAAAAGGCAACTGAATTCATTCAAGATGAAGATTCTCTCCAAATATTCAGGCAGCTCTTCTCTTCAAAACAAGTAATTTCCAAAACATGCCAAAAGACAATTCCTGAACCAGGCAAATACTTTAGTCACACTTCTGCCTAAAGCAATATACATAAGCTTTGATGTCACTTACATGTAACCACTTTAACTTCAGCAAAAGGAGCATAACTGTCATTTAAATAAAGGTACCACCTTTATTCAGCATAAAGAGACTGTTTTAAATATCAGAATCCTACTAACAATGCATTCCAAGTGCAGGGATAAAAAACATAACCGGATAGCATGTTCACTCACCAAAAACTTGCTGGCTCTCAGGCCCAGCTCTTTCAGTGGAGCATTTACACTTTTATCAGCTTTTACTTTTTCTGCTGAAGATGTGCTAAAGGAAAAAAAAAAAAAAGAAATTTTAGTCACTAAAAATGCAGCAAGAAATGCTCCCAGTTTTACCAGTTCCCAGTTTAACCAGTTTAAACTGGACCTTTGTTTTTAACTCAGTGGCCTTTCGATACTTGATAAACAGTATTTTGTAACCTTCCCACCACATAAAACTCAACATTGTTCACAATCTTATTACTGTAATAAACGCAGGCTATATTAATTCCATCTTTTCCAATGAGGGACTCTGGATATCCTTTCAGAATGACTCAGTGTCAAGAGGACTCGCTTCTCCACAGGCTGCACAGTTGCACATGATGGCAGCTCAGCAGGTGTAAGGGTTAAGAGCTACCTAACAGGAATAATGACAGCAGAAACTTGCTGTTATTTCTTTCTGGTCTGTATTTCATGCCCCAAAATGTTATGGAGTTAAGTGTTTGCTCTTGCTACTCCTCTCCTGAAATCTGAAGTCATGTGAGAGAGCAATGATCTACTTTTATGTAATCAGAAAGAAATATTCCACATGTTCCTCTCCTTTTTAAGAGACCCCATTTTTGAGGTTAATTCCTAAAATCAGGCAATCACTATACCTTGGAGGCTTATAATATGAAAGTCCCTCTGACAATCTCTGCAAGTGGTTGTTCAACTCTGACTCAATCTGTGCCTAAAAAAAGAGAGAATCAAATACTACTGAACAGCTTCCTCAACGTACATTATTGAGAATCAGATCTGTTAAATTTAAATGAAGCAAAGAAATTCCACCACCACAAAGAGACAGGAACAACGCAAGACAAGCATCTATGATTCAGACTGATTCAAGGTGCATAACTGCACCAGGCAGCTCACTGCCTTGCCTAATCACGGGAAGGGAGAGGAAATAGGAGGCAATGGACTGGATTCAGAAACATCTGGATCTCCAACCTCTGGGCAAATTCTTCAAAGCACAGGCTCCATCCCTGAAAATAAAGAAGCCAGCTGTACCATTCATCAATAGCCCAGGCCAGCCAGTCTTGTGTCAGCTCCAGAAAGGGAACCGCTTTTTCACACACACCCTTTCAGGCAGGTCATGAAACAGCTATAAACAAGGAGTGGAAGAACGAACAAGTAGCAAAGATCGAGGACAAAACTTGCACTGAGGAAGAGGGGGAAGCAGCAAAGCGTATTTTCACTAATATTCAAAGAGATGTACAAGTGATGTCTTTGGCCACAGAGTCTATTCAGTGATGGGCAAAGCTGCTTAGCAGGACAAGGACTTACTGGTTCTCTTAAAGATGATTTACCCAGAAGAACTCTCCATAATTGTCTGCTGCTCCTGCAAACAAAGAGAAAAGTTGGAGTATTTTAATGATGAACACTGTTTCAGGCTTCCATTCAGCTTACACCTTTTCAAACCTGCAATTACCTCAGAGCACATCACGCTGCAAGGTAAGATACAAGAAAAATTATTTAAGGAACGTTATTGTGAATGCCCCATCCCTGGCAGTGTTCAAGGCCAGGTTGGACGGAGTCTTGGGTGCCATGGTTTAGTGTGTGGTATCCCTGCCCACAGCAGGGGGTTGGAACTGGATGACCTAAAGGTCCTTTCCAACCCAAACTATTCTATGATTCTATGATTAGTTTTTACCTGACCAGTTTCAGATGCCCTGAGAAAACCCACGAAAGACCCAAAGAAGGTGACAACTGATAAAGCAAGACTTGCAACTCGCATCAAATCATACGTGTTACGTAACAAAGCTCAATTTGATTTTGGTAGTAGGACGTTTGAGATTAGTAAGAAGAAACCTAATGAAAGTACAGAGCAACATTTGATTCAGTCACATTCAATGCTTTCCTCCAAACAAACTCTTTCATAACAGTTTCCTCCTTCACTCTAAGTGCAACATAAAACTGGGTGAAGTGAAAGATTCCAATACTTTCACACAAGGTAGAATGATTTACTACAGATCTTGATTTACCCTTGGCTCCTGTTTCTTCCTGAGCACTCCACAGAAAAGCCAATCTGCGCTATGAGGTATTACAAATCAAACCCTGGCATACAAACCCAGACAATGGAGTCTCCCTACAACACCTCTAAAAGATGTTTGCCAAGAAAAAGAACATTTCAGGAATTCAGACAAATGACGACTTGTTAGCAGCACACTGCAAGTCAGAGTTAAGCCCAGAGCTCCGCATGCAGAGACTAAGAAAGCAAGATCACCCAGTAACTTTATTTTTAGAACAGCATCATCAAACTAACTCACTGTGGCAGTGAAAGGCATCTGCAGCGTGTGACACATGGGGCCACCTAAATGCATGCCGAGACCTGTGATTTGTGTCCTCAACATAAAAAGGACATGGAACTGTTGGAACAAGTCCAGAGGAGGCCACGAGGGTGATCTGGAGCACCTCTCATGTGAAGACAGGCTGAGGAAGTTGGGGCTGTTCAGCCTGGAGAAGAGAAGGTTGCGTGGAAACCTCATAGCAGCCTTCCAGTATCTGAAGGGGGCCTATAGGGATGCTGGGGAGGGACTCTTCATTAGGGACTGTAGTGACAGGACAAGGGGTAACGGGTTAAAACTTAAACAGGGGAAGTTTAGATTGGATATAAGGAGGAAATTCTTTCCTGTTAGGGTGGTGAGGTGCTGGAATAGGTTGCCCAGGGACGTTGTGAATGCTCCATCCCTGGCAGTGTTCAAGACCAGGTTGGACGACGCCTTGGGTGCCATGGTTTAGTGTGAGGTGTCCCTGCCCATGGCAGGGGGGTTGGAACTGGATGATCTTAAGGTCCTTTCCAATCCTAACTATTCTATGATTCTATGATTCTATTTGCAGGGCACTTATCGACATAACTTGTATCCAATTCCTCGACATTCGGCCGCACCTCCCCGCACAGGAGCTAAATAACCTCTCCCAGCTTGGGCAGCCACCAGCTGCAGGTGCAGCCTCACAGCACCCAAAAGCCACAGGGTTTTACCAGGAGAAGAATCACTCACAGACCTGAGCACCAGTCCTGCAAAACCAACCCTCGACTCGTCCTTCCCTCCTACCCTCCCCTGGGAATTAAAGAGACCGCGATGTGTGGCCAGTTCACCTATTAGCCTCCAGCCAAGGAAGGAAAGCTCTTCGTGTGTGATCACATGTAACTGTGGTGTCCTTGTCCCCATTGGGGTTATAGATACTCATTTAATAAAAATCGCAGCTCCAGGGACGCTACAATAACCACCCAAAAAGCGCTCAGGACAACTGAGGGCACTGAACGTGACCAGTGAACCCGGGATTCATTCAATCACTTCACTGTACATCTTCCCCACCTCTACTTTGACTTTCAGACTTGCGAAGAGCTGTCCGCAAGGTGAAAACCAACCCCTGAACGCTCTGCTCTTCACGAGAGCAGCTCCGGGACGTGGCGGGTGTCCCGACGCCCACCTCCGACACCTGAGCCCACACCGGGACCTCAGCCTCACAGGAACAACAGCTGTTACAGCCGTTCTACTGACCGCTCCATCTTGCGGGGCACGGCACAACGACAGAGCGAGGCAGTGACGACCGACGGGCCGCCGCTCACTGCTCCATTGAGCCGCCTCAGCGGGGTCCCCTCAGGCCCCCTCAGCGAGGGGCGGGGCCAGGCCGGCGCGGGCCCCGCTGCCGTTAACACCACCCCCCCCCGCCGCTCCCCGCCGGCCCCGCACACGGCAAAGCCCGGGCCCCGCCCCCCACTGCCGCCCCCCCCCCCCCCTCCCCCGCCACAGCCGCCGCGTCCCGCACCTCGCGCGCGGCCCGCCCGCCGCCATCTTCGCTCCGCTCTCACGTGACGCCGCCGCCGCGCGAAACCACCGTCGCTTCCTCCCTCCGCCGCGCCGCTCTGCCTCCCGCCCTCTTCCACGGGGTCATGTGACAGGCGGCAGAGCCAAGATGGCTGCGTCCTACGAGGTGGGTACCTGGTGGCGGTCGGGTACCTCGGCGGGGCCTGGGGCTTACCCGGGTAGCGGCTCCGACACCCTCTGGGGGATGTTGCGGCCGCCGTCCCCGCTGTGTCCCCCCGCGGCTTCTTAGCGGCGAAGGCGGGGTTGCGGGATGCTGCGGCTGGGGGGAGAGGAGGAGGAGGAGGGCGGCGCGGAAGGACAGGGCAAAGGGAGCCCGCGGCGCTGCGGAGGACGCAGGGAGGGGAGGAAGGACACAGGGAAGAAAGGGAGGAGGCAAGTGCTGCAGCGAGGGGGGGGGGGGGCTGCTGGGCGTTTGGGATCACGTTGCAGCCGGGATGCGAATAACGAAACAGGCAGAAAACGCTTAATCCGGTTTGAAACTGGGGTAGTGAGTCCCGTTCGATGTCTGAGTGTGGAAGTGCTGAGGAGCTTCACGCTACCTAAGGAGGGGGTGGAGGAGAGACCTGCAACAGGTAAATGAAATAATTCAGCAGTGAAATACATCGTGTTGCAAACTCGCAGGTCAGCAGCTTTTAAAGCTGCGTCATTAGAAGAGGAGACTTGCGTTTTGTGGAGTGAAATTCATCCTTGTCTTATAGCCGAGCTGGCGGGCTGCCTGCTGGGGGAAGCTGTCATGTATCATTATTGATGCAAGAGCTGGGTTGCAACTTAAAGTTGCCAGACTGAGTGGGAGATCTTTGTCAGTCTGTCTGGCATGTAGTATTTACCCTGCTTCTTCTCAAATAACCCTTAGGCTTCTCCCTCCCCTGGGCTCAGTAAATGACAACTAGGACCCAAAATCCATTATTGGTTGTCAGTAGATATTGCCCGAGCCAGTTCTGTTTAATTATATGAGTAATTCTTCTCTCATGCCGTTTAAAAATGAATTGTGATGGCAGAAAGATTACACTTGGCCTGATCTAGCTGCATAGCAACAGTAAACATATTGAAGTCATTTGGCAAGCAAGTATTTCAGGCTATACACATGAGGATGCCAGAAAGCTATCTATTAATAATTTAGAGTTTTCAGTACAAAGTCATAAATAACCAAACACTCCAGACCCACACTGTCTATTTGACAGTGCAAACTTTAATAGTTACCCAGTAATAGTACTTCTAAAATCCCTCAGATCAGATTTATAAGCTGGTGACACCATTCAACACTGAACGAAACCCACACAAGGACTTCAAATAAACTTCTAGCCTTCCATGAAGGAGCTAATCTCTGACTTCGCTTATCTTGACAGTTCTGGTAACAGATCCAAGTTAGATAAATATGCCCTTTGACAATGATTTTTGTTTTTATGACTGTGATGTTTTCTTTTCTACTTCTGTTGTAAATACCATGCAGCATTATGAAACACCTGCTGCAGTAGTGGAATTGTTCAATCGTAACACCAGTAGCAGAAGTACACAGGAGTTTTTGCAGAGCAGTGGAAGGAGAAATAGTTAATAAAAGGAGGAACATTCTGTAAAAGTACTGGCAAAAGTACGTACAAAATTAGGTTCTAAAATTACCTTTGAACTTTTAACTATATTTCAGATTCACACCACCATAATGAAGCCTTCTGGGTATGGTTATGACTTCACAGTGCAATTCAGAGACACTGCAACAGAAACATTTCCAACTATCTGAATAGCCCAGCATTCAGTGGTTCATTTCTGTCACTTTAGGCTGACTTCTCCAGTTTTGGGGGGCAGACACCCATTTTGGCTGAGCCATTACCTCACTGGCTTTTTCTTTCTTCGCCTGTGTTGACAGTTGACACAGAAGCTCAGTTTAAATGGACACTTAAGAACAAAACAGCTGTGCAAAAGCTTTAGTTTTTCTAGTAATTTCTTCACTTATGTGCTTTTTATTGTTGATAGGGATTGCAGTAACATGAAAAGGAATTCTTCCTAATGGACAACAACTAAACAGATCGGGACTCCTGAGGAAGATTTTGACAGCTTGAGCCACATTGAACTGGAATCATGTTAAAGAAGCCAGTGCTGGTGGAATCCCTGATCGTGTTCGTCATCGTTCTCTTTGTGCATGCAGCGGTGTGGGACCGGTATTCCTGGTGCGCCGTCGCTCTTGCCATCCAGGCTTTTTATGTCCAGTTCAAATGGGACCGTCTGCTCCAGCTGGGTGGGGCTGTATTCCAGTTCCGTACAGCAGCAAACAGTGGCCTCCTACCAGCTAGCATGGTCATCCCCTTGCTGGGGGTAGTGATGAAGGAGAGGTGCAAGGCTGCTGGCATTGTGTACTTCGAACGCTTTGGCATAGTCGTGGCTTCCACTGGCATGCTGGTTGCTCTCTTCCTGTCAGTAATAGCGGTTGGCATCACAAAACCTGTGCCAACCAACACGTGCATACTTACTGGTATTGCTGGCAGTATAATTATCTATACTATGAAGCACTCTTTGACGGTTTCAGAAGTGATAGAGGTCCTAGAAGTGCTGCTAATTTTTGTCTACCTCAGTATGATCTTGCTGTACTTGTTGCCTCGATGTTTTACGCCTGGAGAAGCATTGCTAGTTCTTGGAGGTATAAGTTTTGTTCTCAATCAGCTCATTAAACGCTCACTGAACGTAGTCGAGGGCAGAGGTGATCCCATAGACTTTTTCCTTCTGGTAGCAGTTGTTGGAGTTGTTCTTCTTGGGCTTTTTTTCACTGTGCTCTTCATTTTCATGGATTCGGGTACATGGATCTCCTCCATGTTTTTCCACATGATGACAGCAGTGCTAGGCTTAGGGGTCATCATGCCTTGGCTGTACCGACTGATACAGAGGAACCCTTTGTTCTGGCTACTCCAGTTTCTGTTTCAGACACAGACAAGAGTTTACCTTCTTGTATACTGGACCTTTTTGGCTGCTTTCGCATGTGGCATAGTTTTCTACCAGAATGCTAAGAGATCATCTGAATCTAAAAAACACCAGGCCTCGACTATAACCAGGAAATATTTCCATTTCATTGTTGTAGCTACTTATGTTCCTGGACTAATTTATGACCACCAGCTTCTCTACGTTGCTGCAGTACTGTGTCTGGCAGTGTTTATCTTCTTAGAGTATATTCGGTACTTCAGGATCAAACCATTTGGCCAAACCCTTAGGCATCTGTTGTCTCTCTTCTTGGATGAAAGAGACAGTGGACCTCTGATCTTGACTCATATTTATCTCCTCCTTGGTATGTCCCTCCCAGTATGGTTGTTTCCCAGAGCTTGTGCTCCTAAAGGTACCTTGTCCGGGGCAGGAGCACTAGTCCCTTACTCTGGGGTGCTGGCAGTAGGGGTAGGGGACACTATTGCCTCTGTTTTTGGCAGTACAATGGGGGAAATCAAATGGCCAGGAACAAAGAAGACCTTTGAAGGGACAATGACAGCTATTTTTGCTCAGATCATTGCTGTGGCTCTTATTCTGATCTTTGACAGTAATGTGAATCTGAACTCCAGCTATGCCTGGATTTTGGCATCTGTGAGCTTAGTTTCTCTTTTAGAAGCTTACACGACCCAAATTGACAACCTTCTGTTGCCTCTCTACCTCCAGATAATGTTTATGGCATAGAAGTGCTTCCAGGAACAGAGGTTTCTCCCTTTCTAAAGAAAAGTGGTAATAGAATATGCACGGTAACAAGAGCTGAAAGCTGATCTGAACACTGCTTCTGGTACAGCAGATAAAACTGTTAAAAACAGAAATGAAAAGACCAATTTTAAATAAAGGCTTTGGTTTAATCTCTGTTTATTGCCTTTGAAACAGCATGGGCTGTTTTGTGTTCCCACCAGAACACAGACATGACTGACAAAAACAGTATCTGTGTTTAATAATCCAGTGTGGATGTCCAGAGGAAAAGGAAGTAGAGGAAGAAGAGGTAAGTCAATTAGAGGAACAAAAGAAATAAGGAATAAGCAAACCTCTCAGGTGCTGCCACGTCTGTGCTGTATCAGAATCAAAACCTTTTGCTGTACTGAGTCCTTCTGTATTATATTGCCGAATATGTTAATTCCTTCCTTCTATCTAAGCATGATTTAAAGCATGTGTTATAATGAGGGTGGCCACACAGAGTGAGTCCAACTGTCCCAATGTACCCAGTCACCAAGAGCCACACTAAAGCACTGCAATGCACGAACAGAACTTCAAACTCAGTAGCTGTAACAGCTGAGTTTATCCAGGCTGGGTGAGGAGGTTTGAGAATGCAAGTGACTGTTTATTCCAAGAAGTACTAACAAGAGGGTTGTAGTTTTAGCCCTGGCGGTTTACGCAGCAAGAAGAATGTTTTATCTTTAGCAAGATTTTAATCTCTCAGTTCATTTGGAATAATATTCAATAGGGGGAGGAGAACTAAGCCAAGTCACAGATAAAACTAATCACACGTTGATCACAACAGCAGAAAACCTGTTAAAGTCAATAAACTTTTCTAATGCTACTGAAGTTTCCTACCTTGCACATTTTTTCAGCTAGGTGTTTCATCAAATCATTTATAAAAATGCTTCTATCAACAAACTGAGTAAACCCATTTAATTAAAAAATTGTAACTCCCATTTTATGGCCAAAAAACCACGTTCTTTTTTATGTATTAAACACTTCTGTACCTACAATCTTCCCATCAGTTCACCAAGCATCCATTAGAACAGAACACAGGAGCACATGCCCTCCCTGCCTTTTTGCTTCCCCTGAGAAGGATCTAAGCAGAAGATTTGCATTCCAGGATTCCTGTTTGCAGGATGAAGTTAATTTCTGACACTTCTTTTATTCACTTTTGCGAACAGTTTTGTGGGAGTTCAAGATACCTCACACAATAGTGTCCTGCAGTCCTAGCCCTGAGACTGTCTTGAGTGAGAATAGGACTGGGGTGCAGTGAAAGTAGTCCTCTGGGCCAGCAAAATATGCCCCAGGATCTCATACTGCATTTGTTACTGCAACAAACCAGGACTCAAACAGCTGAAAGGCAGCATTGCCCAATTTAGCACCTCCATGGGCTCTTGAAATTCCATACTGCTTTTCCTGAGGATGTCAAAAGATTCTTCAGAATCGTTTTTGATTAATAACACATAATTTCAACATGACTTTTTTAAGAACTGTAGTTTTTTTAATCAACACACCCAGAGATCAAACACTCAGCTACAGTTTACTACAAATACTTAGAAGATTGATTATAGAAGCAGACTTTCTATTTCATTTTGCCTACAATAGGATTATTGTAATCACTGTTATTCAAACAATAGGACAAAGACCTAAGGATAAAAGTCAGCCGTCTTCACATGACACATTCACCTGCATTGCTGGGATTGACACAGCAAAGAATTGCACTAGACAAGCTCTTGACCTCAACAGAAAGGAATACGGAGTGTCTGCAAGAAGAAACACTTCTTAACTGGTCCCAGTTAAGGTCTTTAATGGTCTATTCTCAACACTGGAGAGGTTTCCTTACCAAAAGGGCTGGATGACTATTCTTATACTAATAGGGCTCATACTGCAGTAGAAACTTGTCTAATGCAGGGGTATTTGGCTATGTCATGGGTCCCTGTGTTCTGAGAAGAGGATAAATTAATCTCAAGAGCTGACCTAGTGAAAGATGTATTTAAAGGGAACGAATGATCAGAAAGGAATATTGACCAGCTACTGTCTCCAAAAGCCAATCACTAGCTTCAAGTGTAGAGCGATGGAAAAGGCAGTTCAGGAGTCGGCTGGAGCCTGGGAAGTAAGGAAGAGGTAAAAACCAAACTTCAGAGATTGTTCCAGTTCTGTGGGTGTGAAATCAATGCTGAGATACTGCCAACAGAAACTGTATGACATGCAAGACCACCAATGAGTTTATCCTGGCTGTTGCATTGATAAAGCTCTACTTTCCTCAGCTGCTTGTCGGGATGGTGACCTTACCAGTTCTCTTTGCTCCAGCTGGTGTCTTTGGCTTCCATCACGTGGAAAGTGAATGCGTGGCGAGAAGACTCCGAGCTGTTCAGTTCACTCTTATGGACAACTTCACCGTGGATGAGAATGAGTCCTCCTGTTTGAAAGAAATGTCTGTATTGCTCTTTTTCACATTGTGAGTGCTAGCTTTAAAATATGAGGGAAGTTGCAAGTGTTCAAATACATTTTTAGCTCCCTTATTTCTTGAGCTGTAAAGCAGACGTGTTTGGGGGTTGTTTGTACCTTTACTTATAGGCAGAGGTATGAACTGGTTGTCATCGTAGGCCGGATCTGATCCTACAAACTCTACACACGTTGAGCTACCTGAAGCTGCACGGACCATTCTGCGGGTAATTCCTCCTGCAAATCCACAGAATAAGCAAACACACATAAAAATTAAACAGCTGGCTCTATTCTGCACCGCAAGGAACACCAGCTGGCGATGACAGGAACATTATTACAGTATATTCAGTCTTTTCCTTCGTAATTTGGGAGGGTTTTTTCATCAAGCAAAGATTTAGAATTTTCCAGCTGTGGCAGAAACTGATGAAACAGCTGCCTTTTTGCCTTTCTAGCTCTTTCTGTGCATTACAACACAGCCCTTTAAGAACATAAATAGTTATACACTTCAGCAAAGCCAACCTTTCGTCCATTTCTCCTTTCTGTAAGAGCATAAATTGCAATCAGAGGGCAGCTGACTCCAGAATTCACGAGGGAGGAGTACCTTAAGATTAAGAGCACTATGATTACATTCACTGAGTAAATGCTTAGGTGAGCACCAGTTTAAAGCTCATTAGTGTGCCCTAGAGGCAGTGGAAAACAGAAAACTCTGCTTATAACCCAATAGTGGTTACACACACAGAGCAACAACCATCAGTCACAACCACCAGTACGTGAGCCTGTGCTGTCTGGTTTTGTGTGTCTTCCCCTAGGACACTGACTGTTTGCCAATGGCTTGGATGGTGTCCAAGTGATCCTTGCATAGACTTGAAGGCTTTCCTTGTTCACTGAAATTCAGACCAGTATTTGACAGTTGTGTGTGTAAGAGCATTTTTATTCCCATTACATCGGGCTGTAAGGACTAAACAGTTTTGTAAGGGGAGACGGGGTGGAAAGAATGATTTCTCAGTGTATCCCTACTCTAGAAGGCAAAAAGAAGATTATTACCATTTGCAGTCCAGATCAAACTTGGTGAACTACAATCAAAATTGAGGACAGAGCACCAACATATTGCAATGACCTGTTTCACTACAGGGGAAAAAGAGCCCCGTAGTTTAAGACCTTCTTTACATTAAAGTCTTAACATTCAGTGGCCTAGTAGGTGAAAAGATACAGGAGCAGTTTTAATGGGCCTCACCTTTACAGATTCTGGCTTAAATAAATGATCAGGATGACTGTCCTTCCTTTCCCAGTGCCCTGATTTCTTTGTTTCTAGGCTAGATATCAACTTAAAACTAAACACAGTGTCAGGCATGGGCAGCACCTTTTTTTGGTTAAAAAAATATTGTTATATAGGGATGCTGGGGAGGGACTCTTCTATTAGGGCCTGTAGTGACAGGACAAGGGGTAACAGGTTCAAACTTAAACAGGGGAAGTTTAGATTGGATATAAGGAGGAAGTTCTTTCCTGTTAGGGTGGTGAGGCACTGGAATGGGTTGCCCAGGGAGGCTGTGAATGCTCCATCCCTGGCAGTGTTCAAGGCCAGGTTGGACAGAGCCTTGGGTGAGATGGTTTAGTGTGAGGTGTCCCTGCCCATGGCAGGGGGGTTGGAACTGGATGATCTTAAGGTCCTTTCCAACTCTAACTATTCTATGATTCTATTATATTAGACTCATCTGGTGGACTAGTGGCCCAGAGCAAAGTGAAGGAGCTCATAACCTGCTGAAAAACATGTCTGTAGATTTGACAACAGCACAGGAGGAGATCTTTGTAGTATTTGTAGTAAATAAAGTTGTTCTTTCAACAAACAAGGACATAATGTGCCTCTGCAGGCACTGTGCAATGCAGAGACCATAACACAGTCTGCGTCACCCTCCACTCTTTAGCAAGGAGATGGCATGTGTTTCACAGCACACACCAAACACTACAACTCTTACTGGTGTGAGAGCCAGGAATGAACCACAAGCATCCATTCTCCTGCGTGGCATCCTCCAGGGCGATCCAGAACCCCAGGATCCTGCCCAGGGGCTCTGTGTACAGGAAGGTGGCATCCTGGTGTGGTGTCACTGCAACAAGAGACAGGCATTAGAGTCCTTTAATGCCTGAGGAGTTCAGTGCCATTAGAAGGACAACAGGCTTCCATCTCCCTGAATTCTCAACCTACCCTGCCCACCCATCTATCATACACATTAGGTCTGTCATAGAAATACCACCTTTCAGCCTGCTGGAAATGTAAAAGTAGCTCTTTGTTCAAGCTGCATATGATGTGGAAACACTTCATAAAACACGGATGCTTTTTAATCATTGTAAGAGGATTTGGACCGCAAACCTCATGGGCTTAATCCTGATTCTGAGCATTTTTCCTAGTGATTTTCCTTTCCTAAAGCAGTATTATCTTCAGTGTGATATAGAGACAATACAAGTCTTACCTTCACCACCAATGCCAGGTTGCTGCAAGGAAAGAAAGGTGATGTGTGAAGAGTTTCACAGCTTCCCACCTAACAGGGTCTTATTTCTTGAGTGACAAGACAACTTGAATTACTGTACCTTGAAGATATACATGCTTTGCACAACTACTGGTCTCTCAAGGCCTAATTTTCTTCCCAATTCCTGCAAGAAAACTTTCCAAGATTTACCTTTGCTGTTTCCTGCACACTTTAAAGCCTTCTTCTTTGAAGATACTTACATTTTCTTTCACAGACAAAATTACTATCCTTGGGAGTCAAGAAAATTCACTGCTCCATCATTTATTCCCACACACACACAGACCATTCTAGGAAACAGTAACAGCTCACCTGCACCTTGGAGGAGTGGGTGACTTGCTTGAAGACAGGATCATAAGCATGTAAAGCTGAGGGGAAATAAAAGGCTCAGACTGAAGGTTTCATTAACTGAAGGGACTTGGCAGCTCACAGTGGATGAGTTGCAGGGCTGACAGCCAAGCGAGATAAAGTGCAGCCAGCAACTTTCATCCCTCCTAAGAGTTGTTATACATGGCTTATCACACCTCAGGTGGTATGACACTTGTAGAAAGACCAAAAATATAATCACTCACTGGCCACAAACTGCAGCCATGTAAGAATAGTATACAGCAGTGAATAAAACCTGACTGTTATGGGATTAAGCATTATATTATGCAAATTCTAACATGACAACCAGTATATATGACCCTGAGGGTGAAATCACCCTTTAAAAAACACAGTTCTTAAAACCTACCAAAGAAAGTAATCACTATAAAAAAAGAGCTAAGGCTCAGCTTTGATGCCCTTTAACCCTTGTAGCCCACAGGTCAGAGCTGTTTGCATATAGATGCTTGCTACAGCCCAGCTGTGACAAAACCCTAAAGCAAAACCTTGGGATCACGCCTCCACCTCATCCCGATTGTATTTGCCACAAGGACACACAAGCGGGTCCAGCAGGGGCTGCTCCTGAGCAAGCGATGAGGCCGAACTCAATCAAATGCAGTCATGACAGAAAATGAGGCTAGAGAAGCCTTTTGAATTGTTAAGTTGCTGAGTCAGCAAGCATCTACAGTTGTTCTCACTTCCCCTGGAGAAAAGCTGAAGTCTAAGGGAATGGCAGGGGCTGGGAAGGGGAGTGTTTTTTTCTGAGAAAACCAAAGAACCAAGAACTCTCAGTACTGAACTTCCAAGTTCAGTCACGTTTAACCTGAACAAGGTTCATGCATTAGGAGATGTGTGAATTCTGCTCTCATTTTCTGTGTACTGTTTGAAAACAAAAAGGGATCAGAACGCAAGTTCAGTAGTAGGGAGAGAGGAAATAGGTTAAACTGAAACCAGTAAGGGTGAAGAAAAGGTCCTGGTGACACCAAAGGGGGGAGGACAGCTTCAGCGTTGACAACCCACCACTGCACAGGCCACAGAAGACAGTTGGAACTGTACTGAATGTGAGTCTTAGTAAATCTTTCAGAGCAATGTCTTACATAAAAGAGACAAGGGCTGAAGTCCAGACTTTCACATGTCAGTGACCCTGAGCTATGCACAGCTGAAAAACCTCTTAAAAGAGTTCTCCTGGAAAGGATCATAACAGGATATTTCTAAGTCTTTTGACAGCAGAGAGTGAGGGGCAACACAGAGAACTACAGAGACAGTGACAGAGCGATGTGGGGAAAAGCAGTGACGTGCAGAAATCACATTGGGGAATTTAAAACAGAAACCCAGAGTAAACCAGCCCTGGATTGCAAAGACAGGAGCTGCATGGCCACAATGGTAAGAGGGGGGTGAGGTTTGTGGTGTTTGATGCAGTTGTTCCCAGGAGGCACAAAGAAGCCACAGAAGAGGGAGGAAGTCACTTCCCTGCTCAGAAAGGTTTTAACTCAGATGGCCAGGGTTATTATGATGAAAGCCTCATATCTGAAAACCACTTCCCTCTTCTCTGTCCCTCTCAGAACCCCATCCTTTAAACATACCGTGGCCAATCTTGCTGACAGATTTCTCCTTTGGAATCAGAAAGTTACCTATGAAACAAAAGTAGAATTTAAAATTGTTTGCAGAGCAGGAATCATCCCTAGAGCTGGAAACTGGCCCCAAACCCTCACTCCAACTTGTGTTCCCTCCCTGTGGCTAACAGGGCTTACCTCTCTCATCCAAAACACCTTTCTCAAAGAAGAATCTAATCTTGTCTCCACTGGTTAGGAAATAATCCGAGCTACCCTGCCAGGGATAAGAGCCCAGTAAAGATAGTGTTCTTGTAAAAACACAAATGCTTCGATCTAAGCATTTATACTCACCTGCATCTTCATCCCATCAAGACGCAGCATAAACAAAGCACAGTCAATAAAATCACTCATAAAAAGGCTTACCACAATGCTAAATGTCGTGGCATTGATTAGGACTTTACAAGAACCTCTCACATTGAGGCTACCCTTGTTTTTCTTTTGCTGGCTGCCCAGAAAAGAACCTATATTCTGTCAGCAAAACAAGCACAAAGTGATCTGTGAGAGCTGCATGTGGCTAGTTGTGAGGGCTGGAAGCACACATCCTCTCCCCTCCTTTGCCATCTAGTAAGTTCACCACCAAATATATAGAAATCAGGAGAGCAAATGCCTCCCCCAGTGTTACATTCAGTTAGAAGAAAGAGTCCTGTTCCCCCAGAGTGAATCCTGAGCAGCAGTTTGCCTTTTCCCTTCTTTTTTTTCCAATGCTCCAATGAGGACTGCCCTGCCCTCCTCGATACCTGCGCCTGGAGCTGCTCCTTTTCCTTGGTGGAGAACTCAGTGCGGCAGTGCGGTGGCACTTCCATCTCCTCTATGATCCTCTGAATCTGGTTCCTCATGCTGTCACACTCCTCTGCGGTGAAAAAATGCTCTAGGACAAGGAAGCCATCCTCGTGGAACTGGAAGAGATGGGGTGACTACTTTCCTCCTGAGCATGCTGGAGAAGCAGCACAGAGCAAGAGAAAACAGTTGTGGCTCTTTGCTGTGCCTCAGCTCAGTGTGAAAACCAACTCAGGTTCAGCTCTGCAGCTGCACAACATGCTTTTAAGTTTCAGTTTCAGGAGGGGTTTCTGTTGTAAAAAAGATTGTTCATTACCAGGCTCAGACTCTATACAGTTAAGCACAACATATCTCGGCTCCTCAGTTCACAAAGCAGGGAAGGTATCATGGCTAGAGCCGTTGTGGTTTAAGATGTGCAGCCAGCAACTATTTAATTACAACACCTGCTAGCACGAACAGAGCAGTCACACCTGTATGCCAAATAAAAGAGAGATTCCTTTACAAGCTGGAAAGCGTTGTTTTCTCTAAGGGAATAATCCCTGGGTAATTTCTCATGGTTGACTACACAGTGCCTTACAAAACAAAGTGAACTCTGTTGGCACTACTGTTTCTTTATATAGAATACCCTAGAGATTATCCTTGGCAGGCAGATTTCAAGTTCACGGCTGAGATCTGAGCAGCAGAGACAGCAGGGCACAAGAGCAATTCCTCCAAGACCTCTGTGGGACAAGCTGCCCTCTGGAAGAGTTTGTATCCACCCTGCGAGGCAGGGTCCTCACACACTCAAAATGGATGTAATGCAAGAAGCTGGGAAGAATATAGAGCGTTTGTAAAGCAGATCTTTGCTAGACCTGGCCACAGGTTAACTAGTGGTGACCGTGTCTTACAGGTATTGTCACCTGCCTGCGCACAGACACGCTCCTTCCCCAGGGTGCAGTCCCTTACCTTTTGGATCTGATGCTGGCTCACAAATGCCATCAGGGGCAGAGGCTCCCAGGATCCCACCAGCAAACCACAATACCACCAGGCTCTGCAGGGCTGACTCCCCACCTCTTCACGTGATCCTTGTCCCAGCATGTGATAAAAGCAAGCACTGGGCAGCCAGGCTGTTGCGCAGCCGGCGGAGCTGCCTCTCAAGGAATTCTGTCCCATGTCCGACCGCTCCTGGTGGGGGACGTTTGGGGTTTTGCTTTGGCTCTTGGTGCTGACACAAAGTGCAAACAAATTCTGCTCAGATGCAGTCACAAACCTGATTCGCTTCTTAACTCCACTTTAAAAGTAGAGCAGCTACAATGGTAAATGCAGTGGTAAAATAACATAAGGAAGGTAAAAGAAGATTCAAGTGGGACGAAAAGAGTTAAAAGGTTTTAAACACATTCAAAGTACCAATTCAGGCTTCTTACAGTGTCCTTTTCTGCTCGGTCACCGAGTCCTGCCTGTGCCTCAGCATGCTCACCTAAGAGGGATTCCAGCAAGCCAAGAGATGACAAGTGTCAGCCTAAAGGGTGTTAAAGCTAAAGAGCTCTGACTGAGGGTTTGGCAGCACTCACGGGGAATATCTCTGCTATCTTCACTCACAGCCACTCTTTGGCCATTTAGACCTTCACTTGCTCAGTTCACTCTCCCGCAGCTCCAAATGTGCGTGTAAATCAGTAAACCCAAAGCCACAGCCCAAAGCAGAGAGAGAAAACGCCGAAATTAGGTTTAAAAAGCAGAAGGGTGAAGAACAGATGCCAGCCCAGCGGTGGCGCTCCCCACCAACACATCCTTCCCAAGGCGCAGGAATCCATGGGGAAAGTTTTTCTCTTTGGCTTTTGCAGGAAACTCAAAAAGCATCCTTTAAGCGGCACTCCACAATAAAACAACATCATGGGGCAGTTTTAGGCATCACACAGAAGAAAACCTAGCAAAATGGAGTGCAAAATGCACATGGGAAGATGTTTACTTCCAAATATATTTGCAAGTGACTGCAAATCCATCTTAAGAGATGCTGCTTGAAAAACTGAAGTTCCCTATTCTGTGAGGATATCAACTGAGGGATTTTTATCTGGAGTATCTTGTTCAAGTATTTTTCCTTCACACACACACACACACCCCCAGAAGGGGAATTCAGTGTTTTCACTGGAAAAGCTCTGGTTTTGAGCATTCACAGCTTATTTCCAAGCTTTTCTCTGCACACAAGAGGATATGAATTGGGTAGTTTAAAAGGCTACATTTTGCCAGGGACTTTGATCACTGGGCTACAAAAGTGGAAAGGAAACAAACAGCCCCCAACGCAGCAACACTCAAAACCATAATCAAGTAGTTCCTCCTTCCTGCTAACAGACCCCCAGCAGGTGATGGAGCCAAAATGGTTTTTAGGAAGACATGTAAGCGGTGGATAAGAACCTTGCCTGTAACTCAGTCTGGTGAGCACCCACCTCACCCCTCACTGGCATGTAGCAACCCTGGAGAAACATGCCTTCTACACACACTCCCGTGCCACTCCTCAGTCCCTCTGCCTTACCTTGGTCATTCATAACGTCCTGTACTTCTCATGCCCTGGCATTTCTTTTTGCAGCAATTTAGCACGTCATCTTCTCCACTCCCCGACTTACACACACATGATGACTTCAGAAGCTGATTTAGCTCACATGCGGTGACAACCACAGCTTTCCTGTTCTATGGATTGCTTTGAGCAAATCAAACAGCAGATTGCAGCACGCAGTGCAGCAAGTAGCAGAAAATAACTGACTACATACACCAGGAGAGGCAACCCATCTCAGCTACAGGAGCATTCATCAGTGTTTGTCCTTAGGAGTCCTCCAGATCTTCACAACACTCCAGACACGTTCCTGTTTTGAGGCTTAGAATTACATTTTCAGCAAGAGGAAAACCACCCCTGCCATATAATGCCCCCAAAGAGTCAAAGTGAAGGATGTCATCTTTGTAAATACCTCCTCTTCCAGTAAGCTTAAATAAGGAAGGTAGAAAATTCTTGGACAAAACTAGGAAATGGCCCCTTTTTCCTTTCCCTTGGAGAGCTCTTTTGCAGACTAGTTAAACCACATTTTCTCCTGCCAGCTCCACAAGAAAACTGCACTTCAAGCAAACTCCATTTGAGGCTGACAAAGGCCATCCCATGTCTGTATGAAAGGTACAGGAGCCAGTGACACATGGAACATGGGCAACCCTGCAGCAAAGCGCAAGTGTTCCAAATGCCCTTTTGACTGGCACAGTTACCTTCATTTCCTCCTCAATAAGTGTTCCTATTGACACCACTTGGAGCCAAGCCAGCTTGCCAGTTCAGGCACTCTCACTGAAACTGCTGCTGTTGTAACTGCCAGGATTATTAGGTAAGGAAAAGTTTCAGTTAAGTCTGTTGTCACCTCTCCTGAAGCCTTTGACACGATTGGCAACAAGGGACAGAACATTAAATGAGAAACAAGGAGCACAGGAACTATGATTAGTATTGAATTGTGTTAAATAGCTTATTAGTATTCAAAATTGCTTAGATACTTGAATGCTTTTGTTTTCCCTGAAATGGCAGTCATTTCCTTCACGTTATCAGAAGCCTCAGAAATGCAGTAATTTTCCATCAACAGAATTCTCACTTTCATCCACAGGTAGAACCAAGACAGCTACTTTAAAAAAGTCAGCAATATAAAAAGCTTATGGTGAATAGGAATAGAGGGCTTTACCAGAACAAACCCAAATATAGTTCCAGCTGCCCCTATTGCATCTTTACTCTATGCTTTTTAGTAAGCTACATAGAAAATTTGGAATTACCAGGGTTAAAAGTCTTTTTTGCAACAACAAATCAGTTCTTCACCCTTGTATTCCTTCCCCATCACTGCATTGAAGTCCTGCAAAAAAACAGTTTTCTTTGATGATACCTTTCATTCTTTCCTTTTGCTCAGCTATTCAAAGAGGTGGTAAATCCTTTGCCGAAGGAGCTGCAGTCCAAGTGAGCCTTAGATGACAAAGGGCATTTTGTCCTTTCCTTTCTCAGTACAGTCCTGTCAAGCATTTCATTAAAACCCATCAGTTGCTGATAAGCAGCATCACAGACCACCACCTTCCACCCATCTTGCAGCCTGCTCACATTTTCTGTCCCTCAAATGGGGCCAATGTCGCTGTGGTCAAGCAGTCTCAGACAAAGGAAACAAGGGAAGCCAAAACACAAGAGACATACCTTTCCATACCGTCAGTGAGCTGCACAGAAACTCAAAACTGCCTTTGAAAGTTAAAGGCTGACTCCCTGTACCACATCATGGACATGCTCAATCAGGAAGGACACTCTCTGCCAGCATTTTCAGTTGAAGTAGTGTGTGGGGGTAGGCAGAGAGCTAGGAAACACTCAAGTAATTTGTTACCAGTAGTTGGCTGAAGACATTTTTTATGGCAACAGGCAGTTTTCTCCATTGACTTCAGTCCCTGTCCCTTTCCTAGGGAATGAAAGCACAATATGCATTTTGAAAACCCAGCTGAGCGTCTATAGGACTTTAGACAACACTCCAAGTATCTCACATTGAGCAACATGAACTGCTTCAGCCATTTGTTAAAGTGAGGGTGAAATGTGCAAGGCAGTCCAGGCTTGTCACTGAGCAGGACCTCTTGCTGCGCATCTACCTTTTGCTGGTTCATAAAGGAACATTATAATCCACAAGGACTCATGCAACGAGTAAAAAAAACCCCCAACAATCCTACACAATAGCTGGAATTATTAACATGTCTTCTGAAAGGCAAGATCATGGAGAGCCAAGTGCCTTTGCATATAGAAAACTTAAAAGAAAGCAGACATAAAAGGAAAATGCAAATGAAAAAGTAAAACTTTTATTCTGTTAAAGTGTCCAGTCTTACAAGTCTTTCAGAGAACACAATAGCAGCCTTCAGTGCTTAAGGTGGAGGTGCTGTTGATCAGCTGCCCAAACAATCCCCCACACAAAGTGAATGTCATGATTCTGAAATGTTACATCAAGTTGCGGGTCTCTGATGCCAAACCACAACCCTGCTCATGCACTTACAAAATGGGAGTGGAACAATGTTTCAGCCATGAGTAGTGTCTTAAATGGACACATTTGTCAGCTACAAAAGATGACTCAGGCTCATTAGCCCCCTTCTCATTAAGTCTCCTCTAGAAACATTTCCCCTTTGTTCAATAAAATTCCTTTAAAGGAGACTGAGAGGGAGGAAGGGAAGAGCAAGCCCAAAAATGCTAAATTAAGCCTTTCTTCGTGTGACTTCACCTTTGCTGCTGGGGGTCCAGCAATTCAAGTACAGCTACTTTTGAAACAGGATTTCAGAGCAGAGATACCTGGAGGACTTCATGCTGCTGAAGGAGTTGAAGATTAACCTACCACTGCAGCTGGAGGGATGGAGGGAGATAGGCCTGAGTCAAGCAATACTCTAGTGCAGACCCAGCTCTGCTTCCCGCTCTGCAAGAATGCAGGTAGGACAGAAACCACTTTGCTTTGGCACATACTCAGTGAAACTACGGGATCCATTCTGTGGGCAAACAGTGGGGAAAAGAATTTCCTTTTCAAATGCAGTGAGAAAAAAAGAAGCAAAGTTCAAGCACCAGTTGTACTACTTACCATTCAAACAGCCTTACATTAGGTAACAGATGACTCTACTGTTTATGGAATGACAATACTTTTTGTTAGGGAGAAGTCAGGCCAAAAGTAAAGAAATCTCTCCATGTCTGAAAGAAAAAGAATCAGAGGGAAGAGCTGGCTTCAGGCAGGGACTAGTCCAAACGCACTTGAAGGAGCCAGTGCCTCTGTGGAGAGGCTACATTAATGTCTCTCTAGAGAAGGCACAGCTATTAATGAGGAAGAAAAGTTACTCCTCCTCTGAAGGACGACTAAAATTTTAGCCATCCAAAGAACTCAAACCATGCGACAAAAACCAAAGCAGACAAAAGGTAAGGAAAGGAAACAACGTCACAGCTGCTGAATCAATAATAGTCACAACTTCTTTCCATACACCTCATCTTCTGAAAAGGATGTGTTATTGTTCCTGGAATTCCTAGAATCATTGGTTAGAGAGGGGTAAAATGTAAAGAGGACCTCAGTGTGGCTGAGCAACAGAAAGCCACTTAATACTATTTATGGTAATAAACACCAAAAACTTGAAAATGAAGTGAGCTAAATGGTGTATAAATGGTAATTAAAATAAAAAAATGAGGTAGGATATCACCAGGAAGTGACAATTAATATGAAAGAAACCACATCATGAAAGATACCTGTAACCATTCAGACTGGCAGAGAAAATTCACTCCAGCTGCTGAATTAACTGGGGACCACATAATAGAAGCAGAAAATAGGCTTAAACAAAGAACAACTTCAGCTAATATTTCAGTGCATAGTTGCAGATATTTAACACATTTACTAGGTTTGGTGTTCTTTGCCTTTCAGCTGGTTCAAAATAATTAGTTGCAGTTTATTACTTTTGGGGGTATTTAGCAGGAAGAATAGAATTCCATTTTACTAACCTTCAGCCCTAACATGGGATGAGCACACTTGTGATCTACAGGGGCTCCAAAAAGTCATTCAGCTCAGAAGTGCTATTAAGGAAATGGTTTCAATTCAAGTTGTTGTCTGGTTTAGCAGCTAATAAATAATGTGGTTTGCTAGAGTGCTTTGAAAAGCCTGTCAGAAGAACACGACACTGACCAGACCGTTGATTGTCTGCTAAAGTTGGAACATTTTCTCTACACACAGATCAGTGTCAGAAATAAACCCCCTAAGCTTCAGTTTGGGGGAAGCTTAAAGGCAAAAACATAATATACACTGATTGGATACTTGCAAGTGAGGAAGGATTGTTGATGTAAGCTCATCCCTCAAAGACTGAGCAATCCAGATGTATGGGAAGTGGATGACTCACTCTGCTGTGGGTTGTTTTGCAGCAGTCCTGAGCAGTAAACACATTCAGGACCTCACGGTTTAGACCCTATCCTTGAAGTTTTAAAGCTTCTTCCACCTTATCATATGAGACTGATACGCTGGAATCTGTATCTATTTGAGGGAAGACCAAGAAAAACATATCAGGAGTAAATAATACATATTGCTGTCTTACAGTGGCCATGGATTTGTGTGCCACCCAATACAGGAAGTTATGAGTCTGCTCATCCCAATTTTGCCACACAGGAAGCTATCTCTAGCTTTAGCAGCCATGACTGAAAAAACTGAGCTTGGAATAGCTTGTAAGAGCAGCAAAAAGCTAGTGTTTCCATGCATGCTCAGTACTGGCCTGTCTTACAATTGCTTTGCAGACCTCAGGCGTAGGGCAGCCTACACAGCAAGCAGCAGCAGTATAGCTCTGTTATTTGATCAGAAGTTAAGAGATGGTCTCACTTCTAGCAGAATAGCCTATTGTCCACTTGTCCTATGGACATACATGGCAGTTCAGGAGGCTTGCAAGCTTCTAAAAGCACTGCAGCAGACTTTCAGGAGCTGCTTATAGAAACTTCTAATCTAGCTGTGTAAAGTTTAGTTTGTATAACTAGGACCACACCTGGAATCAAGAGTCAATGCATTCATCTATTATCCAGACATACAGAAGAATGTCTGCTCCTGTAAGCTAGGTGAAAATCCTGTGAAGTGCTTTGCCCTTTCAGTCCTGCCTAGTGTAAAACACATTTTGTAAACCAGTTACCCAGTTGTCTTGAATACAAAGGAGAGTTCAAGCCTCTATTCAGTAGCCATTACTCTCCAGACCTATCTTTTGGCACAGAGAAAGGGGAGGAGGGAAGATGTTTCCTTCACCACCCAAACAGCCCCAACACCCACCAGAAGGAACTGACTGGAAAACAGTAGTACTGTAGTTAAGCCTGACACCATTCCTGGCTTATTTCAGAAGCCTTAAGCCCATCTAGCAATTTCTGTCCTCCCTGTTGATCCAAAATGCTCATGCAAATAGAACAGGTTCAACCCAATAAGCATCAGCATCAATACTTCCCCATCCTTTCAGCAGTGGCCCCATCTCTAACACAATTTCACGACACTAACCCTGTTAGAAACAAAAAGAGCTTTTACAGTACCCTGCCTCCCAGATACAGATTCAATTATATTTTTCCCTGGCCTGTTTAAACTTCTCATAATGAATGGACTAAGGGAAGCAAAATTTACATCTTTCTTAAAAGCAGTTTTATAAACAGATCTCCTGGATTTTAATGTAGCTTTATTTAAGCATCTGAACATCAACAAATCCAGAGCCCAGTTAACATTGTTCATGGTTTCAGCATGGTTTGTATATATATATTTCATATCTTACATCTGATGAAGAAAGCCACAGCGTGCCTTATTGCCCCAACATCCAAAGGATCACCACAATTTGCCAAGCCAGGGAACTTGCTGGCAGCTTGTCCAGGAACCACTCTGGAGATGGCTGCAGTTTCCCCCCTTTTGTACACACAGGAGGCCTCCAAACTTCTCGTGCCTCAGCTTGCAGCACTCCACCTTGGAGCCAACCTGTTGTTCTGATTCAGAGTATTACAGCCAGGACCTGCAGGTCCATGAGCCTCCTCTTCCTTCTGATGGAAAAGAGCAGACTTAGGGTGTATCGTAGGCACACCTTAACCACTCCACCTTAAGGACATGATTATCAGTAGCTATTACAAGTTATCTACCTCTGCAAGTGCAGAAGCTTGAGGGTTTTTTTGGTCAGACAATACCAAACAGGTCAGACTTGTTTCAATAAAGACTGCTCTGTCCCAGGGATCTAGAAGAGCTCAGTCCACAGAGGATTCTCATACCACTCCTTAACACTTGAGGGAATGAAAAGGGGAAGAAACAGGAGGGCAGGTTTCTTTTCCAGCACCAGGTTCAATCAGCATTAGCCTCTTATTTAGGCCAAGAGATGTCACAGGACCTGACAACTGTTGAAGTGAGGAAGACAACAATAAAGAACAATCAAGCAGATCTGTAGACTGCATTCATGAAAAACACTGGCAAAGCCTCTAACAACTTAAGAGGAGGAAGAGGGGGCAAGAAGTGCAGAGAAACCTGGGTGTCCCTCTTTACTAACACCACCAACCCCAGGAGAGACCCCAGCACACTGGCCAGTCCTATGTTCATATCTGATACGTGACAAAATACCAGGAATTTAAAAGTAGCTTAAAAACCTTAAAAGCCAGGTCCAGAAGCAACTCAGTGCTCCGGGGAGAACAGATCAGACAGTCCAACTGATTTTTATCCAGATCTTCTCCCACTTGCACTATAATCATCCACTTCAGAACAGGATAAAGCTCTGGAATTATGTCAGTTAGTGCCTCCAGCACATCAGCTGAAGTATGGAGCATGATCCACTCATCAGCACAAGAGACTTGAAAGTGTTAAAATAGTGCAATCTTACATTTAAGATGGAGTTTGGGGTGTCTGGTTCCTTCTCCAGAGGCAGAGGAGAAGGTGGGGAGTGCAAAGGGGAAAGGTTTTAAAAAAAAAAAAATATCCTGCATTCAAGCTCATGTCCGAGAGAAACTTAGCCCCCAAATCCTAATGCCAGCATCAAGATCAAGTGAGCTGTCTGTAACCCATTCCACCCCACTGCAGGGCCTCACTGACTGAATCTGAGTCAGGGGACAGTACCAAGTGGCACAGAGATGGAGATTCAAGAGGTTTCCTAGTCTCTTGATCTTTGCTTGCAAGACACTGAACACTCAGTCCCTGACATGTATAAGCCCTATCTGGAGCAATGCAGCAATCCCCACATTTCATTTTCTCCTCCATTCAAAGATCATTCTTCTCAACAGCACCATCCACCTCATCCCACTTCCTGTCCAGAAGAACAGCAACACCTCCTATTCCCACAGGCCTTTGCTCAGAGGCCAACTAATCTGTCTTGATCCTCATCCTGATCCCAAGCTTTCCCCATCCTGCATCTGAGGCAAGAAGCAGCCTCAGAGTCATGTCTATTCAGGGACTCCTTGGCTAGTCTGGTAGTGATCAGAGGGGAGAAAGGGAAGGATCTGGGGAAAAGAGGAGTGGAATGGCCTTTTGTTTCCTTCTAGTTGGTCAGAGGCTTTTCCCTTTTTTCCAGGGGTTCAAGCTTGCTCTTTGTCTGCCCTCCACAGACGCTCTTTGACTTCCAAGGGCAGTGTGTTGAACAGGTCCTCCTCTACCACAAGCCCACTACGTTTCAGCAGAGGACATTCCCCCAGCTCCACAGGCAGGCACTCCAAGCGGTTCCCTCGTAGTTCTATCTGTGACAGGTTTGTCAGCTCTCCAACCCGGGATGGAAGTGACTGCAACACATTGTTTCCCAGGTTCAATGTTCTCAGCTTCCTGCACTGGAACAGCTCTGGTGGGAGACTCTCAATCTGGAAAAATCAAATCAATCAATCAATCATAGGCAAAGTCACCAGCAAAAGACACGCTCATGAAAAACCTAGAAGCCCATGCAATGCTTAAGGTTTACAGAACACTTGGTTTTGATCATCCACTTCTCCCTCAAGTGAGCTCCTGCTTTCAACCATCAGGACTGTTCCCATAGTAAAAGTCACTACACCATGTCTGTATGGATTCCTCTTTCAGACACTGCATTAGGGATCACCAATGATGGTGGCTAAAGCAGAAGACATCACCAAGGACAGAAATAGACAACAAGAAACCTGCTCACAGCTGGCTTATACTGTCACATGCTCTTTCCATCCCAAACCCTTTATACCATTATTAGATCATAGCTCCTTTGCTTTAAACAGCCATAGTACATTATACTGAACACCCGAAAGACTGCATTTAGTCAGGACTCTTAGTTTGGCTGTAGTAAGAGCAAAGGCTACATGGGTACAATTTCCAGGCCCTGAGAACTGGGACTATTCTTCCATCATTTCTCTCAGGCTTTGAAATGCTGCAAAGCTCCAAAGGGGTCTTTTTAACAAAATGCAACAAAAACCCATGAGGGCAGCACCACCTGCATGTATCCATGAGTCACTAATTTAGTGAGGCTTATTTTAATAATCCAATCCTCCCAAAGAATTTCTAGGGAAACAATATGGCTTAACCAACACCAGGCTAGAAACTACATGTAGCAATTCAGTATTCTCCCCTTAATTCCAAGTCTCAACTTGGAGGCTATCATTTGCCTTTAAATGCAACCATGTCCTTTTTAAAGACTTAAATTATGCATGATATCATTCAGGGCTAAATTAGGCTGTAATGAGTTCTGAATGAGATGGACTCCAAGGAAGAAAAGCCAAAACGAAACCAGACGAATGAAAGACACTTCAATTCAGTCATTGTTACTGTTACTGTTGAGTGTTTTGCAAACAGCAACATGCAATCAAATGATCACAGGCTCTGGAAAATAATGGTGTTATTTAAGGGACAAGTATTGGTTTAGGAAGGAAGCAATGTGCTACAAGACAGCCTGCTTCCCAGAATGGTACACACCAGTACCAGCCAAATACAGAAGTCTCTATTTGCTAAGACTGCTGACGGAGGAGAGGACATTGGCAATGCCAGTCCTACCAGGGCTTGTGTTTCTTGCCGTCACTGTTTACTGTAAGCAACGAGGCTGTTAGAGCCTAAGGGCAATTGTGGCACCTGCAGAGGCTGCAAGCAACTTAACTGTTTAACTGGGTCCTCACCCCCTTCTGCTTCAGAACAGACTGGAGAGAAGGCTGCTGCAGCCTTCCTGTAGCATTAGCACCTTTTTCAGAAATGGGTGGTGCCACACTATGCTGCAGAAAATGGAGCTGCCTCTAACTCCTTTCATCCAAGAGATGCTCCACCCCAAAACTGCAGAGGATACACTGCAGATTAACCCTCAGAAAGCTCTGCAATGAAGGTTGCCAGAAGATAAATGGTGCAGAATTGCCTGCATTTTGAACAGTATCTTAAGAATCTTTAAGACTCCCTCATCTTCGGTTAATGCCATCCTCAGAAACCGCCCCTATAAGCCCCACTTGTCCCAAGAAAGTAGTCTGGTTTTTAATTTAATAGGAAATTATGTGTGCATACCAGGACGTTTACCAGAGCTTCAGGCACCCATACAAACAAAAGCACAGTCATCCAGTCTGTTAGTGCTGGGAAAGCCAAGTGAGCAGTTATTAAACTGGGATAACCAAATGGCTGCTGCTTGTCTGATGCTACTTTTCAGCGGCACAACACAGAACTGAACTTCCAGACCCTAACTTCAAAATGCTGGCTGGAGTTTTAGTAACTCTGTGTAACACTGAACTGCATTAACAGTTAAATCCCTGATCAGAGAGCATTTCCCCTGTGAAAAGCCAATTCATACTGCAGCTGCTCTGTCTGCCTCTTACAGGCAATTTGACAATGTTCAGTTATTAATACACCTTGCCAACACCACTAAGGATCTTGATATATGGCAGTGAAAATCAGGACTGCTCCAGGACAATTCTATTGCATGTTCCCAGAAGAACCCAAAAGCCACTAATTAGATCTGTCTGTAATTTGTAGTTATGTTACAGCCTTTTGCAACTCCAGGTGGTAATAAACTCCAAGAGAAAAAGAGCCTCCCAGGAATTTACAGACAGAATGAATGAAAGCTTTGACAAGTCAGTCAGCTCAGAACATCTGTGCACTCTGTGATACACATGGTAAATGAAGTCTCCTTAGTCCCAAACACAGGCAAAGATTCAGGAAAAAACATGGGTACAGTTTACTTTAAGCAAATAAACACCCTCCAACACAAGCCAAGAAATAACTTGTGGTAATCAGGTAGCATAGCACCCTTGGTCATCCCCTCTAACCTGCCCTGTGCTTAGACAGACTTAAACAGTTAAGGTTTAGACTTAACCTATCTGGGATTACACAAGAAAATCCACAGCCATCATGCTGAGGCACAGCAAGGTGCCACTGTATTTCCCCCCTTCCGAAAAATCAAGGAATTGCCACAGTTCACATGCATCCTGATAAACCCGATTTAGCTCACTCTGCCCCAGGTAAGGACACTGCAGAAGATTGGTTTGCTCTCTCCAAAGTCACATCAAGCCACACACATACTGCCCTAGATGGCTGCTGCCACGGTCTATGTACATGGCTGAAGTACATTGGCTCAAGTGCCTAGTTCTAGATTACGACTACTGTTTCTCAGATCTCTAATTTAAACCCAAAACTGATGTCAGTCTAGAGACTACAAGCTTCCAACTGCAGAGGAAGAACTGACAGCCAGGATTTCCAAACAGTCTCCAGAAGACACTTAGAAGAAATGCAGCAGAACAAGAGCTGCTCAAAGAGCCTGGACTTATTTGCAATGTTTTGCCTTGGATAAACCCCTCAGAGAGAAACTAAAGCTTGGGAATTTAAATAGAACAGCAGTGCCAGGAGGATTTCACACACCATTACAGCATGTTCAAACACACAGGTAACAAGTGCCAGAGCTGCTTTTACTCACACAGGAGCACTCAGCTCTTTGCTCACTCACCCTGTTGGCTGTCACAGCCAGATTCTGCAGGTTTTGAAGAAGTCCAACATCTGGTGGTATAAAAGTCAAGTTGTTGTGGCTGAGATCCAAATAGCGAAGTTTCCGGCAATAGAAGAGCTGGGTGGGGATCTTCTCTATCTTGTTACGATTCAGGTAAAGGCGTTCTAAGTTGGTTAAGTTGCCTATCTGCATGGGGATGTAGGCAATGTGGTTGTACCACAATTTAAGGCAAGTGAGACGATGTAAGTGCTGGAAGCTGATGATTTCCTCAATGGTCTTTAGGTTATTGTCCTTCAGGTCTATCTCCTGCAGATTGTGGAGGCTAAAGATAGAGTGAGGAATGCGTTCCAAGTCACAACGGATCAGCTCAAGCTCTGTCAAGTTGACCATTTTCTTAAGGCTGTTGAGAACAATAAGCTTGGTGCCTTCATTGTTGATGGAAAGCTTCTGAAGATGTACACCAACATCTGTCACCACCTGCGGAAGCTTGGTGAGGTTACTCTTCAACCTCAACACCTTCAGCCTCTTCAGTTCCCTCAAGCCATCTATCACAATGTACCGGTTGTTTTCAGCACTCAAATTCCCTGTCAAATGAAGCTCCTCTAGTGTCTTCAGGCTATAGATCCAAAGAGGAATCTCCTTAATGTCTGTGAACTTGATGTGGAGAGATTTCAAATTCTCCCTTAAGAAGGCAAGTGCTGGAGCTTCAATTTTGGCAGCTGTGTGGTAGAGCCACAGTTCCTTAAGGCTGGTGAGCTGAGCAATGCTTGGAGGAATAGTGACATCAGGGATAAGCTCCAGCTTCAAGACCTCTAACTCAATGAGGTCAAAAACCGTGTCAGGGATGCCACTCAACATGAAAAGATGCAGTTCCAGCTTATCCTGGGAGTTCTTGGTGATCCTCTGGCGCAGCTTCTCCAAAGTCCACTCATTGTTGAGGTTCAGCTGCCGCAGTTTGTTCTCACTCACCTCTGACAGAAAGACAGCAAAGCGCTTGGAGTAGAGGGGGTCATACTGATCGATCAGATGGAGCATAAAAGCAAAGTCATTTTTCACATCAGGGATGTCACTGTAACTGCTCTCCTCCCGGATGGACTCAAAGGAGTATTTCTTGAGTGATCGCCTCAACATCCACCAGAGTGTGTACATGCAGATCAAGCCATAGAATATCACCAGGCTGATGTAGAAAGAGGCCAGAATCTTGAAGAGAGTGGCCAAAGGATGAGCACAGCGGTACATCCTGTAGCCAGTCAAGCTCTCAATGTCCACTTTACAGTCAACATCAAAGGTTATGTTGTTAACATAGTAAACAGTATAACAGATGATCAGAATGAACTTGATCACTTTGATGATGGTCTGTCTCATGTACAGGCGATAAACTATATCTCCCTCTTCCACGTGTGTGCGGAACTTCTTCACTTTCTCAAAGAGTGCTTTGGCCTGTTCACCCTCCTTCTTGTCCAAGACACCAGTCTCAGATCGGTCCACAATCCCTTGCTCAATTCGAGACTTTGTTCTCTGCAGCATGGGAACAGTGGCTTCCACGTCCTCACTGACTGTGGAGGATTTCTTGTCCATTGAGCCATTCATTTTCCCAAATGCTGGCTTGGTATCACTCTCTTCCACCACTGTCTCAGATAATGCCCTTGTTGTCCACGGAGAGTCAAAACACTTAAGCAAAATAGACACAAAGTGCTCCAGCTTGGAGCTGGTCCTTGGGAATTTGAACCAGAAGTTGCTACATGCCAGAAAGATGAGAGTATGTAGCAGCACCAGGTAAGGAAAATACTTGGCAAACCAGTGAAGACGGTTCTCATAACACACCGCATCCACGTAGTTATACTGGTGCCGGTCCAAATCGTATCGTATTCCCGTAGGTCCTATATCAGTAGAGGGAACAAGACTAGAGTTATAGTAGGTACGCTCCGGGGTTGCAGCTGTCCAACCTCTGACTGAGTCATTGCAAGTGTCTTTGGTAATCCATTTACAGGGCAGACAAATCATTTTGTCCTGGGTGACCTGAAGTGTCCCTCCAAACACTGCAATCATCAGCATCACTATGGAGATGTAGTCGGTGAAGACGTCCCACCATGGTTTCAGGATGCGGTACGCGGGCTGAGTATCAGCAAAGTAGCGCAACTCAGTGACTGGAATCATGATTCACCTGAAAGAAAACCAGAAGCAGCATTACAAGCTTGAACTGTTTTGTTCTGCTTTTCAAGAGAGCATCCAGAAAATCATGATAAGTGCTGGCACAGCAAGGCTGGAATTAGATGAGACCCAATTTCAAGTCACTTGGAGACAAATAGATGAGGCTTCTTGCGAGTAATTTGTTACAGCCAAGGGTGGTTTGTTGCTGTCTTCCCTGACAGATGAATTGTCACAAAACATCAGAACTGGTACTTATCATTAGCAGTCTGTGAGGCAAGACATCCACACTTAAAGAAAAGCTCACAGAACAGACTTAAACTACCTTGGCCAGACCAGTATTTGGTAGTTTACTAGTTTTATCCATGGATTTTATTTCAGGGATGAAGGAGTTTGCCAACACTGCTAGAAGTGATAAAAGAGCTAGAAAATAAGTCTGTATTTTGTGTGGTTCTCAAACTCCAGGGGCAAGGAAGAGGATTTACTTACAATAGTTGTATTTCCTAGAACCACTTCATCGATGCAACTCAACATTACACTGATAAAGCAATCTGGAAAAGGGAACAAGGCTGCCTGATGACTTTTCCTTCCATGTAAGTCGTTTTGGCTTTCCTCCTTTGCATTCTCCAAGGAAAGATTAGTTACATGTCCTCTGACAGATTCAGTACTGAAATCCTGTGACAGTTACTCTTTGCCTTATTTACTTCAGAATTAGAGGAAAGGGGAGCCAGATTTAAAAGAATTTACTTCCCTGACCAATCACTCCCACCTTGAGCTCATCTCAGCTGGGATTTAAGTGTCAAAGGAAATCAAAAGGTTCTGGGAAGCAGAGGCCTTATGGCTGTGCTTGTTCTGTCCTTCAGACTTTCAGATGAAACCAAGCACATTGTTCAGCAAGCCAGAGAAAGCCCGGAAGCCAGACTGATCCATGGATAACTGAGCTCACAAAATTCCCATATCTGACAGGCAACAAAAGCAAAGAACATGAAGTCATCGTAACTTGTTCTAATGATGGTGAAAAAGAGGTAATAACACATCATGCTTGCTAACAAAGTTCAGAAGTAGGACAACATTCAGTCATGTTTCCCCAGCCCACAAGATATCATTTGTACAGACAGCGTCAACAAGTCCTGGGGATTCTGCAGGGTCGACAGCAGGTTTCTCCATAGCACTGGATGGGAGAAAGCTTCCTCTAACAAGTTTGACTCCACCTGCTTTGGTAGAATTCAATTTTGCACATAAAATGAACCTCCAGCACAGAACTGCAAAGGAAGCCCTACCTAATATGAACTCAAAAAGCACCACATTCCCCAGAGACACTAAATACAGAACTGCAGTCCCTGGTTTGCTGCTTGCAACAATAAGTGGTAAAATGCCAGATTTGACCTAGTGTTACGTGCTAAGGCTGCAAGCAACTAGAGGTGGTAGATTGAAAGATGACAGTGATCTCTGAAGAAGTGTTTGCCCTTCTGCCCATCCAGTTCCAACACTACATTAGCCCAAAAGACAGACCGGGGTAACTGTACAAGCAAGTTATTATTTTGGGCTTTTTTGGAGTAAGGAATTGAGAGGAGAAAAGGCATTATCTGTTCCAGAACCTCAGAAAACCAAGTAGAATAGCAAATCTACTGATTTATCAACCAGTGAACAACAAACAACAAACTTGGTACAGGATGCAGAAACAAGGGATGAAAATAGCCATATACAGCACTGTCAGAAGAAACTAGACCTGGCTGTGGAGCACTAGTGAGGTATGACACTAGGCATGTCTCTGCAGAACAGATTGCATTGAGTAGATTAGGGCAGGGGGATTTACACATTCACAGGGAAAGGGAAATACAGGCAAAACTTCTGAACAGCACCTGAGCAGCGAGAATAAGAGGAGTGACAAAGATGTTCAGAGCCCCCCTCCAAGTCCTGATGCTTGTTTGCTGCAAGGGCTTTCAGCCATGCCCCAGCTTCCTTCTCTGAATACCTCCACCTCAAGGAGAAGAGAATCTATTTTCAAGATACATTTGAGAAGAGCTGCCTGTGCATACTACAGAAATACTAATTCCAGGATAAACACGACAGCCCCCTGCACTCCAGAACACTGCAAATGAAGGCAGCAGTTAAAAAGCTTCATGAATCACAGCTCCTGGTGACATATGTCTCCTCAGTTTGCCTACATAGACAAGAAAATTCAAAGTCAGAACCCATTTCATATCTGTATTTTTTGCAGGAGAGTTCAAAGCTCTGACATATGCCTTTAATCAATACTGACAGCAGCTCTTCAGAGGCACCAAACCAGGATATATACATGATTTCTTGCGTGTGCACTTTGTTTTGTTAGGACCCTATTACATCAGGCTAGGAAAACAAGACAATTCATAGAGAAACCAGGAAGTTCAGCTACTGGAAAGTTTCAGAGCCAGGGCAGGACCACTGACATACTGCCGGACTACAGGGCAAAACAAACAAGACAAGAACAACTTGCCCTCTCTGTCACCCTCTGCATCCCTCCCACTGTAACCAGACTGAGGGAGCAGAGTCCTGCACTTCTACAGTCCAAATAAGAGAAAGCCTGGAAAGCTTTGCAAAAAGGCTACTGCAGTTATCTGCTGGAACAGTTAACATGGCTTAGCTTCTGAAATCCAACTATGCTTGCAGGTCAGCACAGCTTCAGCTCTCCCAGACTCATAACCCAGGGGAGGCTTTGAGAGCAGAGGTCTTGCTATACAGGACCTTAAGGCTCCATGAGAGTCCAACAGCAGTCTCCCAGCAAGTACATACCTTTCTTACACACTCTTGCCAGATGTGATGGAAAGCTTTTGTAGTGACTCCTTCTAAACTACATCTAAGAGGTAACAAATGCTTCCATACCATCCACTGCTCTCCATAATCACTGTGCAAGATCCTCATTTCTTTTGAGGAACATGCAGTGAAAACACCAATGTTGTTTATAAAAACTGGTCTCTATGTAAACAACTCTTTACTCCTCCCACTCCACACTGATGGAGAAAACACACATATATTTATCTCTTTCCTCCTCCCTCCAGAGCTCCATCACTCTTGGCAGGGAAACTTCTGCAGGAATTGTCAAGGCCTTTCATAGTTACTCCTAGAAGTAACTGAAATAGAGAAGATGTCTTCAGGAATTGGGGTCTCATGGCATTTGCAGCCTTGAGCTGTAATGCTGGGTTGCTAGTTTTGTTCAATCCAGGAAATGCCTAATTTCTTCTCACAAGAAATCAACCTTGTGCTTACTTTGATTTGTATCTCAAGATAGCTAGGAAGGAAACCAGCGCAGCAAGCTCCCTAATTCTATTTACTAGTTACAAGGGGTAGGAAATTTTCCTTTACATTGTGGACCTCCAGGACAGCTAAAAAAAGTCATCCAAGAGTCCCATGATGGTCTAGTACAGCTCAGTGTCAGCAATTAAACCCCGGTAGGGTGGAGCAGGAAATCTGCCTTCCACTAACAATGACAGGGTCACTGGAAGAAGAAGGGGATATTCACATCAAAGTCCCCACTCCTCCTGGTAACAGTGGAGACCCTGTTCAAGTCCCAAAAAAAGAACAATTAAACTGGGGCCACCTCTACAGAAGCTGGAATTTGCCATGTCTGCCTTAGTCTCAGAATCTGCAATAAAAACTGCCCGCCAAAAACTTAAGAAGGCAGGTCGGAAAGTTGTATCCCTCCTCATCCAGATTTCCCATGCATGCAATTCATTTCTAGATCCTGAAAGACTGTTCTGCATCAAGATGCAAATGTCACCTTTATTTTGTGGACACCATTTCAGAACATGATTCTTGTTGCAACACTCTCCCTTCTGGATTAGGGCAAGCAGTTTTGCTAATGGGGTTGGTGACAACATCAGACTCACTGCAAGAAGTCAGATTCTCAGGTGCCACCTCTGTCACTTGACACTACCCTGCATGGTGGGATTCTTCCCATCAAGACTGTGATCCCAACCACTATACAGAAACCAAGCAGGTAGCTGGAACACAGACCCTGCCAACAAGCACACAGGCAGCAGAACAGAACAATTCACATGGAAGATATTATTCTGGTATAAGACTAGGAATAAACCTTGTGTGAAGACAGCTGGCCAAAAATAAAGTTACTTTCCTTGTGACCAAGACCAGACCAAGCTCCACAGGACCAGAAGGCATACTGCAGAGGATCCAAGCTTCTGCTTGAACTCAGGAGTTGAACTCCACCATGCTTTGTCAGCAGGAAAGTGTTTACAGTGAAGAAGCTTCATTTGCTAAGATACTTCAGTCATGCAGCCTCACTAAAGGTGGAGCACAGAACACATGAACTGAGTGAAGGACTTTATGGACAGGAACAGACATAACAGTAAAAGAAGTACGGTGCCAGAGCAGTCGTGGTGAAGAAGGATCCAAGGTCCTCCCTGTACACCTCATGTTGCAAAACTTCTCAGTTGGAGCTCAGAAACAGGCAATTTGCTTATGATACAGTCAACTGTTGCATGGAAGGCATCAATACTTAGATTTTGAAAGAGTGCTTTGTTCAAGTTTAAAGGCAAGTTGATTCACAAAATTTGCATAAACTGACAGGTAGGAACATCTCTGCCTAACCTCCTGTCAACTTATTAGGAGCATAAGGAAGTCTTTTAAAGGTACAATTAAACAGGCAGACTTTAGGTATCACACAGAGGGGGAAATAAGATAGTATTAAAGTGTTTGTCTCAGAGGTGTTTCACCTTTTGCATTCCACAGTACTCTCCCAGCTACCACACAGTCCCTGAGCAGTCCCTCACCCCCAAGAAATGAGTTGATCTTCGAGGGTCTCACCTACACCAAAGCAGCAGTACTTCAAGCACTATAATTCCTATCCAATATAAAAAAAAAAAAGTTAAATAAACCTATCCTTTATAGCAGCAACATCTGAGATTGTACAGGGAAAGATCTGTACGCCAAAGCTTCATCATCATACAGCATGATCAATCCAGCCTAAATAAATATGCATCTGAAATCTCTGCACATTCTATGTTTAGATACTAAATACCTCTTCAATCCCTGCAGGTTCATCTGGATCCAGGTCTACATCCCACCATAAACTCCTATTGCCTGATGACCATCTCTGCCTTAGCCTGCTGGGCACCTACCTACAATGTGCAGCTCAGCCTCACCATTAATGCTGAACAGGCTGATACAACAGAAGAAACAGCAGTTTCAGACTTACATAACCAGCCTGCCAAATCTACCCAGACTTCAGCCAACCATAAGCATCACCAAGTACTAATCCTATGTTTTACTAGACACACCTGGAGGAGAAAGATAATCACGCATGTTAGAAGAACAGGGACATTCTGAGCACACCACACCTAAATAGTAAAGCCAGTCAGAAACAAGATTAAACATATCTGGCTGACAGAGACATCATAAAGCAACATGTACCTTACTAGATAAAGGCTGAGAGAGCTGAGAATATGAATGCCTTCCACAAACCTCAGGACCCCTGTGGTATTTAACAAGTTTAAGGTATTTAACAGAACAACTGCTGCAGAAGCAAACATCCTCCAGTTTGGAGGATTCCTCTATATCCTAAACCATCCAACCTAAACAAGTGAAGATTGACTTCTTGACAGACATCTGGCTGAGTAGTGCTTGAAAATGCTGCCTGCAACAGCTGGCCAGCATATCCAGCTAGGGGCAAAGTGAACAGAAACAACATTGCTGTTCTGTTTCACTGGCTAGTTTGACAGCTTGACTCATCACTTGCTGAATACTTTATCCAGCCTCCTTCTTTCTGTTGGCCACTCTGTTACTAATGGAGCTACTGGCAAAATAGGACTACATGCAAGATCTCATGACGTGCACAAGAATTTCAGTTTCCAGCCTTGCTTCCAGGACCTTCCCAAAATCAGGGAAGTCCTCCTCACCTTTAGAGGCATGCAGCTTTCAAGTGAGGCAGTCTTATAATACAGTTTTAGACAAGTAGACATGGATGTTGGAAGTAGACATTTTGGGCTGGATCTTGCAACTCTTATCTTCCACTACACATACTCTTTAATTTTCACTGGATTTCCTTCTAAGACTGGGGGCTGCAAAGCAGAAGTCAAGCACTGCTATGATAATTTCTTACCTCTCAGAAGCTCAAAGAATGAGAGAGTTGTTCATGTGCTGACAGCATCAGAGGTAGATAAGGGAAAGAAAAACCTTGATGCTGTTAAAGCTATAGCTCTGATTATTGGCGAGCTACAACATGTTGCAGTAAGTTTTCAACAGAACAGAGCTTCCCTCCCCAGCATGCTGCCACCTGAAATCCTAAAGAAGGGCAGGACACAGACTTCTTTGTTCAAAAACCAGGAAATACAAGAGCTTTACTGGTCAGAAGTGGGACTGGGAATTTGTGTCTCCTCACCCGTGTTTATTACACACAGCATTAAAGGGAAAAAAAACATGATGCTGAAACAGAACCGCTTTCAGGCACCCCTTAGAAAACTTTCCAAGCACAAGGACAGCCACGTGATCAATCAGAAAAGTCCAAGACGTGAGGTGGAAAACCTCAAGTGATTTTGTCCTTTGCTGTTTAGAAATAAACAGCAGCAAAGTGGGATGCCAAATCCCTGACCAACCAACCATTACCCCTACATCAGGCCCTTTCTGCACTAAAAAAAACAAATCCCTTGTGGAAGAACACATCTTCTAAGATAGAGAAGTGAAGATGTGACGTTTAAAGGGTCATTTACCACTCAGACTAGTGGATAAAGTTGTGGAACAGCAGCTGCCAAGCTTACGCTGTTCATTTGGTGCAACAACCAGTGAACACTTGAGAGCCAGGTAAGTTGGTCTGCACACAACCATCTAGCAGGTGTTGGTTCATTCAGCCCTTCCTAAGCCACAAGACACACAAGATGAAGTGAACCAACTGGGTCACATCTTTACTCATGAAAAAGAATAATCCACCTACACTATGGATAGCACTTTATCATCTTTAAGCCAGCTACCTATTATTTGACTTTTTCTGTCAGATTCAAGACAGACATTCTTAACAGCCTAGTGCAATAGCTTCTGTTTGCCATCACGCCAGCAAGCATGTCTTAACAGGCACAGGGAAGAACATCTGCACTATCAGAACAATCCACGCTGGAGACCTGGTGTGGTCTGCCACATTTTTTGACTTCTGACAGTATTTTGCCCCAGCTGCACAGAACTGTACATGGTCCGAATTTACCAGCATCACTGACAATAGGAGCAAGGGCTATATGTCAGTGTCATACAGCTATGTAAATTGAAGTGCTATCAGATGACTTTCAACAGTGACACAAAACAGAGGAAAATGTCTCTGTCAGCTGATAAATTATGAATGTACATGGTCACAGGCTTCCTATCCAAAATTCATTTTCTCTTTGCCATTAGAAAGATGCTTCAAGGACAGAGCTATGGAGCTTGTCTTGGAGAAGCACAACTGCCTTATTTCAACAGGACACTATGAAACATTCCCCTGTACTGACTATTGCAAGTGATTGAATTAATTTTATTAGTAACTACTTAAGATACAGACAGCAACAGGGTTAACTTGTACCAACCAGACCTCAGAGGCTGCAGGAGAGAGCTCGTGAGCATTTAATTCCAGCATTGAGAAGTCATACAAGAAAATGTAACCAACTATTTCCAGATAAAGACAGAAATGGTGGACAGAGCAGAGCTTTGATGTATCTAACAACAGACTAAGAAATCAAGACATTAGATTCAAAGTGAGCTAAAACTTTTGAGGATCTCAATTGTTGACAGACTGTCACAACAGACACAAATCCATGGGTGTTACCACAGCTGTTTTCAAGCTCAAAGAAATGAGCCAGTTAAGATGAAAGAAGACACAGATAAGAGCAAAGCAAGATAAACAAGACATCAGCCATCAGCACAATTATATTTAGCCTCACTCTGAAGAAAGAAAAGGAATAAGCCCCTATTCACATATTCACCAGACCCTGTAAGCCTTGCCTTCAGGACCACAAGTTTTAAAACAGGGACTGTGACTCCCAGCTCAGAACATTTTCTGACTACAGTAGTTCATTAATAACGGACAGGCCATCTAACCTCTCATCACTAAGATCTTATAAAAACCCAAACTCTAGAGGAGAGCCTATTAACTAACCCAGTACACACCTTCACTGTGCACAAAGGCAGGCTGCAGCTAGAGAAGCAGCTTGCAAATATGTCACAAGAGGAGCTTTGTGAATAGCTATGGCAATTTTATAGTAAATATTAACAATGTGAAGTACAAAGGAGAAGGAAGCACTATTATATCAACAGGGAGGTCATGACTGAACAGCTTTTAGTTTCAAATGCAGTTTCATAGCTGCAGGCAGGGCACCAGCTACATCAACTGGATTTCAATCCCCAATACAAAATACATGCGCCACATCAACAGTTTAAGGAAAATCCTGCTTGGAAGCATTCAAGATATACCCTTTAAAGCACAAAGACTGTTGAAAGTCTATCCAGTATCAGTGTACATATCCTAAACTGAAGCTATTTCTGAAGACTGTTGAAAAAATGCTCAGAGGAAGCTCACCACACTGCAGCTAAATAATTTTTAACCATTACCAAAACAATAGCTCTGCACACACAAACCCCCATGAAGGAGCCTCACACCAAACGCATAAACCCTTCTCCTCTGTGCTCCACCACCACTCGCCTGACATTGCAGCTCCATTTTCCTAGACACTGTTTAGGCTCAAGTTAAAAGGAAATAAAACTCACTTGTGCTGTTAACTACTGAACAGAATCCTTCTTTAGAATGGGAAGAATTACAATGAAGGCCTCCAAAAAGCTGCTCCAGTCCCAAAGCAATAACGTAATATCCATTTGACCTCCACTGCTTATGTAAAAGCATTCAGTAAGTCACCATTGGAAGGTTTCAGCCATTCCACATTTCAAACATGGAAATGCTAGCTTCCAACACATGGCTTTGAGTATACTTTAAGGAAATGTTTATGTATGTCATCTTTGAGCTACATGAATAAAGCTAGGGCTTCCAAATACCATGAGAGGATTAGTGTGAAAAACAAATCTGTGAACTGCCCAAACACTAACCAGAACATCAGACAAGTCTTAGGGATATTTGCATTCTGGAAGCAACATGCCACACAGCTAGCTGATCAGAACATGGCCTATTTGGAGAGCATTTCTCCTCTTGAAGATAAGCACAGAATTGTGCAATACTTTTCATCACCATCCTAGGGAAGGTGATGAAGGAAGCAGGGAGTTTCTTGTAACTAGTTTCTGTCATTGCCTAATTGACACTCACATGGGTGACTCTCCAGCATGCTCCTGAGAGGTCACTGTGAAAGACTGCCTAGGAGATGCCTATACAGCAACACAAACATCACCCTGCAGGAAACAAAAGCTCCTACACCAAACTGAACAGTTCTAGCTGCTCCTCAGCTACATTCCTTTTAGACAGCAGTCCCCAAACCATTTATTGGACAGCCTTCAATTATTTACCATTTAGTTACATAGGGTTTATGTAGACAAGAGTTAGATGTATGGGTGAATATGTAACAGTTATGTTTACTTTGGACAATGCTCAATTTCTTTTTCATTCTCAAGCTAAGAGCTCACAGAACTTAATTAGCACACCACCACTCTCCCCATATCACCCTCTGATCAACCATCTTTCCTCCTTGCTCGTTATGAGTCATCTCATCACTGCCCTGTGCTTTGCAACTATGTTTAAGTAGTATCCTGGTCATTTTTTTGGCTTTACCACTCAAGAGCTGGCCTGTAGCCCTTACCCTGCAGCTGGGTTCTGCTATCTGCACTTCAGTTCTCTGTGCTGGACGTGGATGATATTCCTGCGTGCTGAATCCTGAGCGGGTGCTGAACCGCTGCATTCCCCACACGCCATGGGAACAGCTTCCCTGAAATGAAATTGAGATTGTCAGCAAGGAAGAGGGGATCGAGTTTATAGAGGGACCACATCATGAAAAAGTTTGGTAAAGGCTATCTAAGAAGCAAGGAACAACTCACAAGGGTCACCAGGAGACTCCCTGATACCTGACAGATGGTGAGAGCTATAACAGCTAAGTAAAACTCACAGGAAGGAATCTTTTTGGAGTAACCGATATCATTCCAGAACAAGTTACCAAGAAGCGGGTACTGCAGACCCAGCCAAAGGAGATGCTGAATATTAACGCTATAACTAAGACTAAACTAGTGCAGATAGATTAACCTCCTGGAGGAACAATTCCTTTTAGATAGCAAAAAGGATGAATGGCTTTACTACTTCCTACTCTGAAAAGCCTGAGTACTTGAAAATGTAGATCATGTTCCTAACCATTCTGGTTTCAAGAAACCGTCCCCTTTTCCTCTCAACACACATCCACCAACACATATCCTTTCCAAGTGGCAGCAGTTTAGCACCACCACCAAGAATTACAACAGCTTTTTTTCCCCCTTCTTGCTTCCTGCATGTCAGCACAGGGCATGGGAAAACTGACAAGGGAGCAGCCCGGAGCACCGAGGGATCTCTCAAGCGTCCATCCTCTTATCTATGTAGGAGAGGTCGGCAGAACATCAGAAAGCATTTTGTCAACAATGGAGAAGTGAAAAGGAAGAAAAATCACTGGGGAAAGAAACCCACCTCAATACTGGTGACGATGCTCAAGACGACATGCCTCCTGATCCCAGAGCTACCATTAGGGCTGACAGATTTTGAAGCAGCACTGTCATACTCACAGCTATTCTGTTTTAGCTGGGACAGACTGCTGCAAAGGAAGCGTTTAAGGGAGAGGACTCTCTGACCTTCTCCCCCACCTCCTCTCAGGGCCTCAGCACCGGCCCGAAGCCCAAACAGCCCGGCACCACCCGCCAGCCCCACCTGCCCACAAGCCTGCCACACCACCTCAGGCTTCCAGAGGCGGAAAACACATCCTCTGTAAGAGACACATTAAAACCCAGCCAGCTTCCCTCCCAGGCATAAATAAAGGACTTCACCCCGTTGCCGGAGCCCCAAGGTGCCCCGAGGGGACACTCGGCACATGGGGCAGCCCTGCCTCGCCCCACAGACTCGGAGGAACCCACTCGGCCCCAGCCCCAGCTTCGCCGCCAGCCGCCGGCTGCCCTGCCGCCTGACAGGGCACGGAGGGAAGGAATGACTGCCCACTTAGTCAGCAAATCCTCCCCTCCGGCGCTGCGGGAGGCAGCGCTCAAGCCCCTCCTGGCCGCTGCCGTCCCCTCAGGGCTGCGCCCCCTCCGCCACCACCAGACCCCGGCCACAGCCCTGCCACGGCGGGGTCCGGTTCCCCTCACAGCCGTCCCACCCCGCCTGCCCGCACCCAGACAGCAGTCCGTCCCCCACCCGCTCGCACCCACCTGGCCGCCGCAGCCCCCACCCTCCCTCACGCCGGCTCCGGCTCCTTTTGTTCGCCCCAAAACCGCACCGCGGCGGCCACTCCCCGGAACTGACCTCACCCACCCGCCATGGCAGTATCTGCCCGTCCCGCTGCTGCGCTAGCCATGGGGGAGAAGCAAGCCGCAGCCATGTTGGGAGCGGGCGTGACGACGACGCGCCGCCATCTTTGTGCAGGGCGGCATTGATGGTGGAGGGAGGGGGGGATCATAAGGGGAGACAGGGGCGGGGAGGGGAAAGTGAGGGCGCGGCCGCCATCTTGGTGCAGGGCAGAGCCCAAAGTGGCGGGCGTCTTAAAGGAGCCTCAGCGCCGGGCAGGCGGTATCTAGATTTGCACTCCAGAATTGATTATTTTTTATTAAAAAAAAAACAACAACAAACACATTTACCTCATTATTAAAGTTTATGACCCACTCATGATCAAGCCTACCGAAGATACGTTTGGAGTACTGTGGCCAGCTCTGGGCTGCTCATTACAAGACAGACAAGGAACTACTGGAGCGGGTCCAGTGGGCACCACAAGGATGATCAGGGGTCTGGAGCATCTCTCTTATGTGGAGAGACTGCGGGAGCCGGGCCTGGTTAGTCTGGAGAAGACTGAGAGGGAATTTCATTAACGCATATAAATACCTCAAAGGCAGGCGTCAGGAGGATGGTGCCAGACTCTTTTGTCACAGGACGATTAGCAGCGGCCATAAACTAAACCCCAGGCAGTTTCACCTCATCGTGAGTAAGAACTTCTATACATCAGGGCACTGGAATAGGCTGCCCAACGGGGGGTGTGGAGTCTCCCTCTCTGGAGACATCCCGAACCCGCCTGGACACGTCCCTGTGTAAGCTGCTCTGAGTGTGCCCACTTTGCAGGGGGATTGGGCTAGATGATCTCCAAAGGTCCTTTCCAACCCTAACAATGCCATGATTCTGTGATTTAATGTCATGCATATACAGCAACACTGTTCAACAGTCTGTGTGCTGAGGGATGGCAGCCTCTTGTCCCTCAGGAAGAACAGGGAGGAAGGCCAGGCCTGCTTTAGGCCCTGATTCAAGCTGTGTCACCACTGTGAAAACACAAGGGTAAAAAGCTACAGCTGCCATGCCCTGTGCAGGAGGAGGGATGATATACATGTGTTCAGCCTGGAGAAGAGAAGCTGTGTGGAGACCTCATAGCAGCCTTCCAGTATCTGAAGGGGGCCTATAGGGATGCTGGGGAGGGACTCTTCATTAGGGACTGTAGTGACAGGACAAGGGGTAACGGGTTTAAACTTAAACAGGGGAAGTTTAGATTGGATATAAGGAGGAAATTCTTTCCTGTTAGGGTGGTGAGGCACTGGAATGGGTTGCCCAGGGAGGTTGTGAATGCTCCATCCCTGGCGGTGTTCAAGGCCTTGGGTGCCATGGTTTAGTGTGAGGTGTCCCTGCCCATGGCAGGGGGTTGGAACTGGATGATCTTAAGGTCCTTTCCAACCCTAACTATTCTATGATTCTATATAGAGCCCAGGCTCAACCACCCGGTCCTCCTCTCACACACCCACAACAGCACAACACTCAGATGGACACCTGGTTCCCACTCTTCAAACCACCCAGCAATAACCAAGAACACAGAAATCATTCATATTTAGAGGTGGGGCAAACACGGTCCCAGTTGGTGGAGAAAATGTGGTAAACGTCTCACTGGATACCTCAGAAAATAGCACCAACATGAAGGGTAGGTAACAATAAAAGAATGAAAATCATATCAATCATAGCTCTTCCCACTTGTTCCTCAAGGACCAACCTATGTGACGTTTCTGAAGTGGAATATTTTGAAAACCCTGTTCCATTTCTCTCACAACAGCTCACTGAACGAAGGCCACTGAGAAATACAGCACCAGGAATAGCAACACCGGTGTGTTAGGAGGATAGATCCAACAGCAATTTTGCGGTATCTGAAAAGAGCAGGCTGATTCACTGCTGCTTTTTTTCCTCTGGCTGACTCATTGGGAGATACTGGACATAATTCTTTTAAAAATTCATAAAGGATGGTTCAAAGGCATTCATTACAATTTCATTACTGCACACGAGGCAATCCTGAGTGGTTAAGTGCAGCAAATCTTAACTTGTGTCCAGCAGTGATCACTGTGACAGTAAAACAAGCATATCTCTGGCTTTCTAGGAATGTGATAGGTCTTAGCATCCTCCTGTAGCCATAGGCACAAGACCTGTAACAGAGGAGATATGACCCTACCTGCCAGGAGACTGTTTTAGACACCAGTGCAATAGCTAGATTTGAAAAAGAAAGTATCAATAAGAAGAATTGTTCATGTCTAGATGCAACTGTTAAATTAAGATGCCCTGAAGAAAGAGAAGGCCCTATTTTTCCTTGCGTTTTACAACACAAACTCAAGAAGGTTGGATGTGTGTTTTTCCACAGTGGCCACTTGCGTATTATCCGGCAATGTCTGCTGGATTTAGGTGAAGTTACATGTTACAGTTGAACCAATATAAAGGCCAACAACCAGGGAGGGTGCAAGGCTGGCAGGGGAAGGGGCAAAGAAAGCATAGTGAGGGCATCAGGAGGGAGAGGATAAATGGCATTGAGCTATTAGATGGCTCAGAATGTGCCGTGGACACTCTTACAGAAGCACAAGTTTTCCTTCCATCTCTTTGTTTCAGTGTTTAACAGGAGTTTAGAAAACAAAGAGTTCCTATCTCAGACATTCCCTCCTGCTTAGTCACGGCAGGGATGCTGTAAATCCAGTGGCTGGACACCAGCTTAGGATTTGTGGACCTTTGGCACAGCGGATGTCAGCCACTTCCTTTCCCTGTGGCTCACTTTTTCCTACTGTGAAAGGGAGACAGCAATTACTCACTCAGGAGACCGACATGACCTGATTCATCACTGCATGTCACAAAAGGAAGAAGGAAGCTGAAAGAGGACAATTTGCTCTCTACACCTCACTGCAGCAATTACCACCTCTCGTGACCGGCGGAGAATTCAGCTCCTGCATCCGTGCGCTGTAATCCCGTTCTGAGGCTGCTGTCTCCCTGCTCACCCACAGCCCAGGGGTTAGACAATGCTGCAGGATCCTGCTTTAGGTTGTATCGTGACAGTAGGCCATTATCCTCTGATGAACGTAACACTGATGCCTTCACCTTCTCTACTAGGAGCTATTCTCTTCTCCAATAATATTAAGCCTGCAGGATGGAATTTTTGAAAGGTTTAACTGACTTTAAAATTCATTCTTTAAAATGACTGAAGGCTTCACTCAAAGGGAAATTCCCTGTCATTGCTATGCCAAAGCAATTACAGCTATACCACAAAAATTATCCCACTATAATTACGCCGGTATGAGCTTCCATCTGAACAATAACCTGGAATGTTTTCCCAAGCAGCCAAAATCCTCTGGCAGCTCTGGTTCCAAGCCTCTGGGAGGTAGGGATCTGCTCCCCAAAGCCCTTTTCTTCCTCACCCTGGTGACTCAGAGAGCAACTCAAGATCTAGTTTTCCCCGGTACGAGTTTTCCTATCGGAGCGTTGTAGCTCCACTGGTACCTTCCTGCAGGCTCTCTGACTCCTCCCAGGAAGTCCCAGCTACAGATGAAGCATTTCAGAGGCAGGGAGAGGGCAGCATGTGTGGAAAGGCAGCCTGGGTGGCTGTGTCAGACTTCCACAGCGTCAGGCAGCGTGGTCCAGCTTGATTGATGTAAGTTGGTTTTATAACCCCCCCACCATCCCCCTGGGAGCTGCCTTGCACCTGCACGTGTGTGCTTGCTGGCTATTGCTGCTGCATTCACCATGTGTAGCACCCCATGGAGGGATGGGTTCAGGGGGACCCTTGTCCCCAAAACCTTTTGGGTGCATCTGCAAGCAGCAGGGCTGGTTCAGCACAGTGGAGGTGCTTGGGGAGCACCGTGACAGAGCAGGCGGCTGGTGCCTGCGGGCTGGAGGGCGGGAGGTGGGGAGTGACCAGTCCCTGCAGTGACCTTTCAGCTGTCACCTCCGAAATCCTTAGTGTGCTCTGCCCTGGGCACCCGCCAGGGCAGAGGTTCCCCATATCCCTTGCAGGGAGTGTATGTACGGCACAGACTGGAATGCCCAACCAGGTGAGTGGCTCTCTGAGCCTTTCCCAGGCTTTTTGTGTAGCTGACCCACTCCAAAACGTTTTCCAGGCCTGGGGAGGAAAGGCAGAGTCCTCTGCCCTCACCCTGCTCAGCTGCTCCCACTGGCAACAGCACCGTGACTCTGGTGCTGCCTCTAGCTCTTTGCAGGAGCCTTGAGCACAGCTCTTACAGCAGCCTTGTAGTTTTATGTGTCTGTTGAAGCCCTTTTTACTGCCATGCTTTCTTTTTGTCACCTGCAGGGTTAGCCCCCTCATTTCAGTACTTTGCATCCCAAAGCAGTGCCCCCCACATCTCAGTGCCCATCCCTGACATGCTACTGTCCTGCACACAGGGACAAGGTGGATATTTTGCAGTCATGAGCAATAGTATACTATGGCTTCTGGTTTTCCATTAATCGTGCTGGACCTGCCTCGTCCCGAGGTACACAGAGTGTTTGCTTTACCCCTGCAGCTGTGGAGTGCTTGTCTCACCCCTCTGCTTTGTGCCTGGGGGAAATGCAGGTCCGTGCCCACAGGAGTGAGACAGCAGGAGCCGTGGCATGCTCAGGAGAGCGAGACCGTCCCTGCGTCACTTCTTGCTGGAGAGAAAGAGCAGCACTGGATATAGCTCCTACTTCAGCGAGGTATTGAATGCCCAGCAGCACTGTTTCTGGCTGGCAGCCTGGTCCCTGGCTTGGGCTGCAGTGGTGTGGAGCCCAGGGGAGCTCACTGCCCAGGAGCTAGTCTTGGCAGTGACGGCAGATAGGGCACACCAGAAAAAGCCACACTGGTGCAATCTCTGTACCTGGCAGGCTGTTTAAAGGTTATATCTATAAGCAAGAGAACCTCCTTCATACAGAAGAAAGCTCATTGTTTGTGGGGTTGCCTTGTCTCACAGTCTCTTCTACTAAAGCCCCTTGGGTTGCAAAGGACTTGGGAAATAACAGTATCCCTCTTGGAGATACAAATGTGCAGAGCCGGGAAACCACAAGCAGCAGGGAGTCAGTGGTGGAAGGTTGTGGCCCCTAAGTCTTCTGCATTTTTACTGGCCTGTTCTGTCTGGCTGACAGGCAGATTGGAGCTGGAGAAACACATTGTTTGGTTTGAGGAGCAGAGCAGGCTGAAAGAGATTTAGGGGCTGTGTGGTCCCAGGAATGTTGCTCTCTAGCCTGATGGGCAGCCACTCTTGGCAGCATCGTGCAGGCTGGGGATAGGATGGGGAAGACATCAAAAGAAGAAAGTGTTTGTCATTTTCCTTCCTGTAAGGGCTGGAGCAGACAAGGCCTTTCTTCAGAACTGGGAATTTCTGGGCATAAAGCACCCTCTTTGCACTGACACCAGCACACTTGCCAATGCTGTTCTTTGAACTGTGACGAGCAGCAGCCCCACCACAAGAGAGCAGGGCTGGAGCTGTTAATATTTCACCTTCTTCATTTAAGTTGGAAGTTTTGCTTTCCGAGACATAAATCCTTGTACTCCCACCAGAGTCAGCTCAGGCACTGGGTCTTACTGACCGTAGTATCCATGAACTTGGGCAGCTAAAGAGCAAAGCAGGGAACTGAGGGAGAGAAGTGGGGAGGCAGTGACTTCTGCTCACCCTTGGCTACCTGCCTGGCACCACGGGGGAGCACAGAGTCCACCCAGTGCCCTCTGAAACACAGGCCTCCTCAGCAAGGTATTTGCAAAGATCCTTAGTGAGGGCTGACACTGTATAAAAGTCTAAAGACCTCAACACAAGACATTTTTGGGCCACTTCTCAAATTCTGGTGCAGCCCTCTGGGAATAGCAGAAGTGAGCAGGTAAGTGAAGAATTCCTGCTACAGCCGAGCCTGGGGAAGGGGCTGAACTGGGACCCCCACCACCACCTTGGCACAGCAGAGCATAAACCCTCACATCTCAACTGCTTTCACATGCCCTCCTCATCCTTATTCAAACATATTTTACTTGCCAGTGGTGATGATTGTTTTCTTGGCTTATTGATTCAGAGACATCCTCCTTGCATCCTCATGCTGGCTTTTCTTGGTGCATTGAGTATCATTTATCTCTGGTCTCCAGTCCCTTTGCTGTCTGGTTACCTTTTTCCTGCACTGTTGAGTTATTAAATTCTGCCTCTGCCTCTTTTCATCATCCTCACAATAAATTCCCCATCAAGCACATCTGACTTTCTCCCACTTCCAGCTTATTCAACTGGAAGAAGGATTTTGCTCTCAATGTTTCCCACTGTCCTTCTTCTCACCCCCCCAGCCATGATGCATGTGGAAATTAGGTACCAGTCGGGCAAATGGCACCTTGGTGTCTCTGTACATCAGACTGATCATCTGCTGTGCTCTCCTCTTGCCTGCACTCACTTGCTGCCTGGTTTTGCCATGAACTTTAGGTGCAAAAACCAGCACATCATTTAGGATCTGGAGCAACTCCCTTCACCAAGCACTCTAGCAGAACAAGGAGTAAATATTTCTGCTACTCTGTAGAGCAGTATGGAATAAAAGAAGTTTGCTCTTCTAGGAAAAGGGGATATTTTGTGGCCTCTAGAGAATAAGACGAGACGCTATGGAAAGCCTGAGGTCTGGGCTTGGCAGTGACAATATGGCCGAGCTCATCTGACACAGGTGAAAATGAGGTTTCAGGCATTGCCTGCTCCCCAGTGAGTGTACACACACTTCTTTTGTTCATCTGTTTTTTTCAATTCTTGTTGGAACTTGTCAATGAAACCTCCTCCTCTGCCAGCTCTCGTCTGTTTGATCTTTCATAAAAAGTGTGTGAAGCTGTTTCCAGAACCCACTGCAGCACCATTACTGCTCTAAGGTCAGTCAGCAGCAGCCCATGAAGCAATACTAAAAGAGCACACCTCCTATTAGGAAAAACCTACCTGGGGAGGCCATGCTCCCTTCACATGTGGCCCCATTGCCATTAGGAAAAAGCTTAAAACTTTTTTTGTCTCTCTTTGCAGGCAAAAATGTCAAGGCCAGTGCAATCTCGGAGGCTGGAGGGAGTGGATAAGAATATCTGGTGAGTTAAGAAACTATCTGGTTTACCCTGATGGTAGATGTGGTTTTAGGCAGCTTAACAACAGATAGAAACTGCCACAGCCACACAACACAGAGCAGCAGTCTCCCTCAGCTGCTTTGCATTTGTTCAGGAAGCAGGTTTGTACCAGGCTCAGTTCTGTACCTTCTGCTCACACTTTATGCCATATCAGGTGTTCTGCACCATCCTGCAGGAAGGCAGTTGGGAGCACCTGGCAGTGCACTGCACTCCATCCATCCCATCCATCAAAATGATCCCAGCAGCACCAAATCTGAGCCAAGTGGTTGCAGCACACTGACTGCAGCCTGGCATCTGCTTCAAGCCCATCCTAGGGCACTGCAAGCAGACAGGCAAGTGGAGGGATGCTGAAATGCTGTCCCCAGCCTGCCAGGCGCAATATGCCATTTGGAAAGCCATGTGCTCGAAGAACAGATTTAAATGATCTTTCCCCAAAGTGCAGCTGTGCCTGGTTTTAAACTGCACAATGCCAGTGAGCTGGCTTCCTTTTGAGACTGGTACTGAGGTCAGGCTGCCTTCCCCTCTGCAGAGGCCTTCGTGGTGTCTAGCTGCTAAATATTGCACAACTGGCATGAGCTTGAAAACCTGTCCAGCGTGTGGTGTGCAGCTTCAGCTGCAGCCACATACCCAGACAGCACAATGGCTGTTTCCTTCAAGAACAAATTAAAACCACTGCTCATGGCAATAGCATTTCATCCTCAGTTTAATTGAAGCAGGTCTGAAATGACCTGTGCTTGATCCTGTCCACCTGTGAGCAGCAGTATGGCTCTGCAGGAGGGACACCAATCTCACTCACTTCCAAAAGGATGCTGGCAAGCAGAGCTGGTGCCAGCATGCTGCCCGGACCCTCTGTAAGTACTTGTCTTTCTCTCCCTTTTCCTCTCCAGGGTGGAGTTTGTAAAACTGGCTGCCACCTACTCCACAGTGAACCTGGGCCAGGGCTTCCCTGACTTCCCCCCACCGAACTTTCTGAAGGAGGCGTTAGTGACAGCCCTCAGCGGGGAGAACAGCATGCTGCACCAGTACACCCGTGCCTTTGTGCGTGGACAGACCCCTTCCTCAGCAGTACCCCCTCAGTCCCTCTTAGCCTTGGCTGCTTCAGGGCTTATCAGGCAGCAGTGAACAAGGCAAACCACATGAGGCAAAACATGCATCCAGCCTCAGCTCGAGCCCCCTGCACCCAGGCTGTAAACCCCTGCTTTACCAGGGTGTTTCAAGCACCCAGGATGGAAGATGCCCTGCACACTCAGTCACCGGGTGCTTGGCCCCTTTCCATGGGCTCTTCCATGTTTCAGGAGGTTTCTGCAACTCAAGTCCCACCATCTTCTCTCCCCACAGGGACACCCACCTCTGGTGAAGATCCTAGCCCAGCTTTTTGAGAAGCTGCTCGGACAGGACCTGGATCCTATGACCAATGTGATGGTGACTGTTGGGGCATACCAGGCCCTTTTCTGCTGCTTCCAGGCTTTTGTTGATGAAGGCGATGAGGTAACCCAAGATTCTGGGCTGCTTGTACCATCTTCCCTCAGGAGAGCCCTTCCTGGCTTTGGGTCTGCCAGCAGCTGCAGACTGGTTTTCATTGTCCTTTTCCAAAGCAGAAATGGTTTTATCCCCATTCTCCAGTATCTGAGCTTCTAAAGGAAAAAATTACCTGCTGCATGGCACTGTCTCATTTCTGCATAAGGCAGAATAACCCTTTTGCCCTAAGTGGTGGTGTTCTTCCCTGACACTTGCCCACAGGCAATACGGATTCTCCATTACAGCAATTCACTGATTAATATTTCCTGTAGCCCCATTGCTCTGTGTACCCATGAGGGAAGGTCTGAGCAATGACATATCCCTTTCTTCCAGGTGATAATTATTGAGCCCTTCTTTGACTGCTATGAGCCAATGGTGACAATGGCTGGTGGGACACCAGTGTTTGTCCCACTGAGACCGGTGAGTGGGACGGAGCAAAGCTGAGGAGGGAAGAGTCACAGTAAAGTGAGCAAAGAGGTGAGAGGTAAGCAAAGCGCAGAGGTCGCAAAGCAAGCCAAGATTCCCCTCTGTTCTCTCTAGAAAGCTCCAGAAAATGGAAAAATGATGTCTAGTGCAGACTGGAAGCTGGACTCGGCTGAACTGGCTTCTAAATTCAATAAACGGACAAAAGCCATTGTCCTGAACTCACCCAACAACCCTCTGGGCAAGGTAATACCTCTGGCCTTGCTGTGGCTGGCCCTGAAAGCTGCTGGGGTGCTACAGTTCACCCAGCCATGTTTGCAGTGTAGCAGTGGCTCAACCTTCCTTGACACAAAGGAAATGGGTGCTTTGGGAGCCCCACACTTTGCACTCACTATTCTGGTGGTTTTAAGCCTGATCTTTTGTGCCAGCGTGGCTTTGCCCTGTTAGACCACTGCAGCCAGCTCCTGCCCACCCAGGCTTGGGAGAAGGCAGGGCTCAGAAATGTTCCTGCTGCATCCTTGCTCCATTCCCTGCCTGCTGCAGGTATTCAGCCGAGGGGAGCTGGAACTCATTGCAGACCTGTGTGTGAAGCATGATGTCCTGTGCATCAGTGATGAGGTGTACGAGTGGCTGGTCTACGATGGGAAGGAGCACATCCGCATCGGTACGGAGAACGGCTTGGCTGAGGCTGGCGTCTTCTCTGGGTCTTTGGGGAAGGATCTGGTGATTTAGCTGGGGTCTCCTGGAGCCCATGGGCTGCCTGCATGTGCAGCTCTGCTGGGCTTGTATCCCCAGTAGAGGTATTTTGCTGCACTTCAGTCTCAGCCTCCCAACCAGAACTAGCCCTGACTTCCAGAGCCAGTCAGAGGAAACAGAGAGGTACCTTCACAGCACAAGACCTAGAGCAAAGAGCCCTTTGGCTCCAGTGAAACTGAAACTTTTCCTATACTTTGAAAAAGCACATTTTCCGAGTGTCTCTAGTTTTGGGACATCCATTTCAGCATGATTTCAGAGGCCTGACAGGCCTTCCTGTTGCAGTAACATGCAATCAGCTTGTTGCAGGGTGATGGTGCTTGGCATCTTTGGGAATACCTGGGGCTCGGTACATGTGTGTGAACACACTTAATTACAAAGAGCTGCTCTTGAGAAGCCAGGCTGTCTGCTTGGGATGTGCTTTGAGGCTCATCCAGGTGAAAGATGTGCTGTGACCAAAGGCCACCACAGTTATGGTGGTTAAAGAGCTCTCACCTGTCATTAATGCAGCCCAGAAGCGAGCATGCTCAGCACTGCCATTGGGGTTTCTCTCTTCTTTCATTGCCAGCCAGCTTGCCGGGGATGTGGGATCGCACAGTGATCATTGGGAGTGCTGGGAAGACCTTCAGTGCCACTGGCTGGAAGGTGAGATCCCTCATGCAGCGCCTCATTGTGTCCCCATCCCTGTCCCTTTGATTCAGGGCATGGGTTCCATTGCCATAGCATGGCACTGGGGACTCTGCTGCCACACACTCAGCTTTGAGCCTCAGAGTCTGAAAGTACTAAAGCTGCTTTATGATAATCCCGGTTGGAAAATACAGTGAAGCCAGTGCAGGCAAATAAAGGGGAGCCCAAGCAGGTACCCAGACACTTACAACCTTCCTCCTCCTCTCCTGGCTGCAGGTAGGCTGGACAGTGGGACCCAACAGGCTGCTGCAGCACATCCGTACCGTGCACCAAAACTCAGTGTACCACTGTGCCACAGCTGCCCAGGTAAGGCAGCTCCCTGCAATCCCCAAACCACTGAAACGAGGGTGAGAGAGGGTCCTTCTGCCCACAGCTGACCTGAAAGGCACATGGTGCATGGTGCCATAGAAAGGCTCCCTCCTCTCTCCCTTTAGTTGTCCCATGTCTGGCAGGAAGGGGAGGGCACAGCCCACCATGGGGTATAGTCCTTATTTTGCACTGACAAATCAAAGGGGCCGTTTGGAGGTGCTGAAGGCAGAGATCTCCCTAATCACCTGCAAATTGCATTGGAGCATAGACTCCATTCCCAAGCAAGTCTTGACCATCTTCCCACTGGTTACTGGCTCCTGTCTCCTTACAGGAGGCTGTGGCTCAGGGTTTCCAGAGGGAGCTCATGCTCTATGGGAAACCAGACAGCTACTTTGTCCAACTGCCCAAGGAGCTGCAGAAGAAGAGAGATTGGCTGGTCCGGAGCCTGGATGCTGCAGGGATGAAACCCATCATCCCCGAGGGCACCTACTTCTTGTTGGCAGACATCTCCAACTTCAGTGAGTCACCAGCAGTTTCGCTCAGGCAGGACTGAGTGCAGGGTCCAGCTCGGGACAAGAACCTGCATAAACCACCACCAAAGCAGGGATGGACAACAGCACATTCCCCATCCAAGCTCCCAGAAGCTGTGGGTTTGGGGCTTGCCTGTGGCACCTGGCAGTAGCCCCAGCCTTTGTGCTGCTGTGCTTCTCCTGCAGAATCTGATGTCCCCGACATCCCTAATTCTGATGAGCCCTATGACTCCAGATTTGCAAAGTGGATGGTCAAGAACAAGGTAAATGCATCTGGCCCCTTCTGCTGTGTTTGTGCCCTCCTTGCTGGAAGCACAGCACACCACCACTGTGGGGTCTCACATGCTCATGGCAAGGGGTGTCATGCAGGCTGCATGCCAGCCCACGAGGAGTAACCTCAGCTCCGTGTTTCCCTTTCCTAGGGACTTGCTGCCATTCCACTCTCTGCTTTCTACTGTGGGGCCCACAAGAACAACTACAGCCATTTCATCCGGTTCTGCTTCGCAAAGGTGAGATGTGTGGCAGCGTAAATGAAGGTGAGGTTAGGAGTAATAATCAGAGGTGGTTTAATGATGTAAATGCCAAGAAGAGGTGTAAAGTGCCTTGAGTATTTGAGCCTGAGCATAGCACCACGGCTGGTCTGACCCCCTCCTGCAGACATGTGAGCCGAGCCAGGGCAGCATCCCACATTTCTTGGTCAAGACAGTCTTCTGGGTGCCTGTTTAACTGCCCAGAGGCTATGCCTGCCCCAGAGATGGCTGTGCCCGTCTCATACTGAACATGCAGCATTTGCAATGTTCCAAAATGAGAAAGGGATTTTTATACGAATGATGACTGCAGTGACGGGAAAGGGGATTTGGCTGGAAACCACTGCCTGAACCTGTGGTATTTGTTTAGGAGGAAGCTACGCTGAAGGCAGCAAATGACATATTGCAGAAATGGAAACAGGAGAAAACCAGTCCCTGAGTGCACTGAGAGAGAACCAGGCTCTCCTTGGTCCTCACCTGCCCCCGCTGCTCTTTCTTCCTCTTACTTTGCTTGGCTCCATACTTTGATACGTTCTTGTTGTCCACGTTTTCTGTCAGACAAATGGGCAGAGATTTGCCAGGCCCAGGGTCTGGGGGACACTTTCTGTCACTGAGAAATGATTGCACTGTTACTGTAAGAACCAAGTCTTTGCATGCCCTGACAGTAAAACATCAAATGATGTTCTTCTTAAGTTTAAAGACTTCACTAATCAGTTCTGGGATGCATCCAGCAAGATGCAAGGTAAGGATGGCTCCTGGGGGCTTTTCCACCACCAAATTCTGCAAAGGCGTCTCAGGACTTACCTTTAAGGCCATGCTGGAGCCTTACCATGTACCCCAGGGCACAGGATACCGTTTCCACCAGCACCACGTTCCCATGGGATCATGCAGTATCATCAGTAGGTTAATTCCTATGATCCTGAAAATCATAAACCCAGTGAAATGGTGTTTCCCAGAATTAACATTGTTTAGTTTTCCCATTATTCTTTTCTGTGCATCTCTGGGAAAGCTGAGATGGGTCACTGGTTACTCCCAGGGAAACAGGCTTTCATGAATAGCCTGGCTACTGCCAACCCTTCCCTGTGCATCCCCCAAACTACTCCTGGCACTTTGTCAGGGCTCAGCAGCATCATCCAGGCTGCAAAACAAAACCTTCAGGCCTTTGATGAACGCACACAGTGGCTGGGGAGGACGGGTACAGCGGCCTTGGACTGCTCCTGTTGCTGGTGGCCCCTGTAGCCTCCCACCCACCAGGCTGATGGGTGATGGGATAACGTGAGCAGCATTTTGTAAGGTCATTCTTGCATCACTGTCGATTTCAACCTGGATAACAATGCAAACCAGCATCACCCATCACGCAACAGACTGCGCAATAAGTATTTGTAGCGGTTAAATTATTAAAGCAGAATTACTGCAATTACTGAAGAGTCAATGGCTCTGTAATGATCACAGGGCTGACGCAGCCTTCCTGGAGAGCTGCCGTCACATGGCAGCATCCACATTGCATCCGATGGTGGTGGCTGCTCATCCCACGCTGGCCGGCGGGTAGCGGCTCCACAGGTTTTGTGTTGGGGTGCAGCTGGTGGCCCCGATCCCCTGGGAGCCAGAGCTGCAGGAGGAGGGCAAACACCCACCTGCCTTCACCAGCAGGAGGCGGGGTAACGCATCCCATCCTGCCTGCACGGCCTGGATGGGTGAGGGTGCTGCTGAAGGCCCTTTTGCACCCACGGACGTGCCAGATGCTGAGAGCTACAGTCACTGAAACAGACGAACCGCCGTGACATGAAGAGTAATTGCAACACCCCCGTACGCCTGGGCTCCCGCGCTAAGCCATGGCGCACCCCGCAAGGGGCACGGTCCCTCTCCCCATCCTCCAAGGCGCACATGGCGCTCGTGCAGACACCCAGATGAGGGTGTCCGGATGTCACAACCACCCCGGGCACCCCCGCACCCAGCCGTGCTGTCCCCCGGCTCCCCCATTCCCCCCCGTCCCAGATCGCAACAACCCCTGCCCCGCTTAAGCACCGCCCCCTGCCCGGCCACTGGCTCACGTGACGCCGGCCTCCTCCCCGCAGTGGGCGGGCACTGGCGCCCTCCAACCAATCACCACGGCGGGAGGGGGCGTGGCCCGGGAGGGAGGCAGAAGATGGCGGACGGCGGCGGCGCGGCCAAGCGGCCCAAGGGAGTGCAGGTGGGGAGCGGCGTTGGCCCGGTCACCGCGGGCGGCCCCTGAGGGGAGCCCGGTGATGATGGTCGCGGCCGGTGTCCCGCAGGGTGCGGACCGGAAGGTGGACTGGCGGCGGTGGAAGCAGGAGAGTAAGGCCGGCATCGTGTGGGGACTGCGGGCGGGGATGCCTGGGAGCGGGAGGCCCTCGTGTCTGCGCCGGCGGTCGCGGCTGTTGGCTTGCAGCGAGGGGATGAGGTTTGTGCGTTCCAGGGAAAGCCGAGAAGAAGAAATGGAAGGAGATGAAGCTGCTGAAGAAGCTGGAAAAGCAGCGGATGCGGGAGCTGGAGGAGAAACGAGCCGAGAAGCGAGAGGAGCAGCGGGAAGACAGAGGTGATGCTGCTGTGACCCCGTGGGGAGGCCCGGGTTGAAAGGGCTGAGGGAACTCGGTCAGTCAGCCTGAGAGATAGATCTAAACAGGCATGAACCCGATGCAGTGAGAAACCTTTGTGAAGGGGGAGCCTGTGATTAAGCAACAGAGGTTGCTTTTCACACCCCCCCCAGTAACTAAAACACTGCATGGAGCTGTCAGGCCATGGCTCTCCTCTGCTCCCCAGGGCGGCACTACACGCTGAGCGTGGCCCTGCCGGGCTCCATCCTGAACAACGCCCAGTCCCTGGAGCTGCGGACGTACCTCGCAGGACAGATTGCCCGGGCCTGCGCCATCTTCTGCGTGGATGAGATCGTGGTGTTCGACGAGCACGGGGAAGATGTAAAGTAAGATCTGTTGTGCAGGAAGAGCTTTGGGTCGGCACACAGAGACCGAAGCTGAAGGAGACACGTGGCCTGCAGAGAGAGGTCCAAATAGGATCTGGTGACAGGCTCTGCCTCTGGAACAGCCCTTTCACAAGGAGCTGGTTTCAGGTTAAGGAGCAAGGCTTCGTCCTCTGCAGGCCCGACCCGTCTCATGCTGAGCTCACGAGCTGCTCTCTGTCACTTACAGGAGCGTGGAGGGGGACTTTGAAGGAATTGGAAGGAGAGGCAAGGCTTGTGTGCAGCTGGCTCGGATCCTGCAGTACTTGGAGTGCCCTCAGTAAGTCCCCCATGGCTGAACCGTGCATCAGAACCGACTACTGTGGGTATCTGATGTGAGGGGCTATGGGAGCAGGAGGCAGATCCTGTTTATATTGTCTCATTATGCAGAACACAGGAGCTCATTGCTTCACATGTGTGGTTCAGGAGCTCAACTAAAAGAGCAGTGACTGCAGGCTAGAACCTGCATGATGGAGGTTACCTCTGGGACTTGAGGGAGCCAAACAAGCTTTTCTCTGTACTCAGCTCCTTTTAAGTCAGAAAGGACTAGAACTGAAGCCGACACTCAATAAAAAGGTTGGGTTTACATTTCAACCTTCTCTGCCAACAGGTACTTGAGGAAATCCTTTTTCCCAAAGCATGAGGATCTGCAGTTTGCAGGTAATGATTCAGTTGTGTCTGGCCCAGGCTGCTGGCTCTTGCTCGTGTTACATGAAACACACAGACCTGAGTGTGCCCCGTCAGAGCACAGGCTGTGATGTGCTGGACCAGAGAGGGAGGGGGTAGCAGAGCAGTTGTACTTACACTTCTCTTTGCTTTCTTTGTGCTGTTTTAGGGCTGCTCAACCCCCTGGACAGCCCCCACCACATGCGGGTGGATGAGGACTCGCAGTACCGGGAAGGCGTAGTGTTGGACCGGCCAACCAAGGCGGGCAGAGGCTCTTTTGTTAACTGTGGGATGAGGAAGGTGCGCGTTACCCCCAGAGCCCAGAACCATGTCCCCTGTCTCTCTGGCAGACTTGAAGGAGGCAGGGTGGGTACTGAAGGCCATGGTGGACTCACACTGGGTTTAATGTTCGTTGCCATCTTGTCCTTTCTGGCTCATCAGTGTTTGTAGCTTCCCAAGTTCTGGCAGGTTTGCCTGCTCAGCACTTAATTGCTTCACTGCTGGAGCGCTTTGAGCAGCAACACAGGCCTCAGATTGCTGACCCAGGCACCCTGACCCTGCTCTGCACTGCATGAGCCACACAGGCCCTGACCACAGAGCTCCTCATTGCAGCCCCAGGCCAGAACAGACCTTCCTCAGAGGGCTCCCTTCCTTCCCCACCTTTCCCAGTACTTCCAGCAGCGCCTCATGCTGAACCTGACTGTCACTGCAGGAGGTGCAGATCGACAGAGAGCTGAACCCTGGCCTGCGAGTCACCGTGCGCCTGGAGGAACCCCAGAAGCCAGGTAATCCCCTGCTCCATTAGCACCTGTGAGCTTCAGTGCTGCAGGAGTTGGTCCCTTTCACATCACAGCTTCATATCACTGATACCTGAAGGTACCAGACAGCTCTGTGTGTTCCTTTGCTCCAAGCACAGTTTTAATCACCCCCTTACCACACCTCCCTGGTGAACTGGAGAGAACTATCAGCTCTTTGACCAGTAATAAACAGCCCAAACGTACTTGCAGAATGCACTCAGAAGGGTGGCTCTTTGTTATACACGGAGTCAGTGCCCTGCTCCAGGTGAAACTGCTGTGTGTGGCTGCTCACATCCAGCTCTCACTGTGGGTGCTGATCTCTTTGCTTCCCTTTCAGAAGCTAAAGTGCGGAAAGGCACCGTGGTGTCCTCACAGCACCCTCGGACAGTTTCGGGCTTATACTGGGGTTACAGCGTCCGCCTTGCCTCCTGCCTGAGTGAGTATCTGCAGGGATTCTCTGCTCTCAGGCCTGTCACATGTAAAGGCTGAAGCTAGGGGCATGAATCACGCCAGTCACCCCCCACTCTGCCCTGTACCTCCACGCACCATTGCTCCAGGTGTCCCCATCGTAGCAGTGGTGCTCTCCATCTCCAGCCAGTGCGGCTGCGTTTCCACTGTAACTGCCTCCCATTCATTCACATCAAAGCCAGCAGTGACACCTGAGCCTTGCAGAATCCTTTTCCTGTCTTCTGGTTGATTAGAGCTCCAAGGAGAACCATAAGCTGTTAGTGAAGGAATGGTTCCTGGCACCCGTTTGAGCTTTGAGGAAAGGTGCTGCAGCTGAGAATGGTGCCAGACACTCCTGCAGCAAGGGAACTGTCAGGAAGAGTCATCTGTCTCTTCATGCACTGAAAAGCAGTTCCTTCTGCTGCCACCAGTCATCCATGGAGCGCTCCAGCCTGTCCAGAAGGCACAGAGCAAGGGCAGGAGCACACACAAATAGCCCCATATTGTGTCTGTGTCCCAGGTGCTGTGTTTTCAGAGTGCCCGTTCAAGGAAGGCTACGATCTCTCCATTGGGACCTCAGAGCGGGGCAGCTCCGTGGATGAGGCCACTCTCCCTTCCTTCAGGTTTGTGTCCTGCCCTCTTGGCCCCACTCAAGCCTGCAGTGAGGCCTGGTGCAGGCAGCAGAGCTGCACTGTGGCCTTGGTGTCTTCCCAGGCAGGAATGCTCCTAGATAAACCTAGACTCACTTACAGGCTGCCTCCTGTTCTGCTGCTCCCTTTTACACCAAGGCATGTTCCTTTGCATTGCATTGCTTGGGGAAGTACCCAAGGATAAGGCCAATTCCTTCCGTTTCTCTAGAGTTGGTAGAAGGGACTTTCACATTGGTACAGTGCTGCGGGGCTTTGTTAGGGCAGCAGCTGCATTGGGAATCATCAGCAGGGACACAGTTCCCTGCTGCAGCAGCACAGGGGCTCAAACCCAGACCCACATACTTGAGCAGAAGAAATGAGTCTGTTTCTTGCAGATCAAGTTGAGAGAACTACTTTATGTGAAGCTAATTCTTAATCCACTCAAAGCATCTCCCTTGGTGCAGGGGTAAGAGCCAGTCTCCCCTCTCACCCTGCCCGTTCTGCTCTCCCCTAGGCATGCCCTTGTCGTGTTTGGAGGTCTGGAGGGCTTGGAAGCTGGGGTTGACGTGGACCCAAACCTGGAGGTCACTGACCCCAGCGTCCTGTTTGACTTCTACCTGAACACATGTCCCAGCCAGGGCAGCAGAACCATCCGGACAGAGGTAGGGCAGGCGGCAGTGGCGTGCTGGGGTGGCACCTCAGCTTGCCTGGTGCTCCTCAGGGAGCAGCGCTCCTGGCTGACCCCCTGCTCTGTTCCAGGAAGCTCTGCTCATCTCCCTGTCTGCGCTGAGGCCCCACATCGACGAGGCTGTGAAGACACCGGTGCCAGCTGAGGGCAGGGAAACCACAGACCCTGCTGGCAGCTGAGGACTGCGTGGGGCAGAGGCTTTTCAGACGTGGGGTGCTGGGCACATCACTCCAAGAGCCTGCGGGGCCAAGCACAGTGACTGAAGCTGGAGGTGCTGCTTGACTGAGCCCCTGGCTGGTGTTGGGAGCAGCAAGTCTGCATCTTGTCTGTACGGTCCTGCCAAGGGCTGGTCACCGCCCGTCCACAGCTGAGAGGAGCCTGGCAGCAGGATCTCAGCCATGGAGACATCTGGGGTGGGGAATAAAGCAATATAGAACCTCAGCTGCCTTGAAGTCCATGCGTGAGTGTCTTGGTGTAGAGGATGGGCACTCAGTGTCCAGAGATCCTGCATGCTCAGCACCTCTGGAGCCCGTGGCCCTCACACTTAAAGGAAGGCAAAACTTAACCCCTATGTCAAGAAACTTTTCCTGTCTCAGCCTGATTTCCCCCATCCTCCCTTCAGCTCAAGGCTTCATCTTTCCCAACAGCAGGAAGGGCTGGAGCTTCAGCTGGACCTCAGTGCTAAAACATGTCAGCACAGCTCATTACAGTTTGGCTCTGTCTGTGAGGCCTTAAGCTCTGCCTACAGTAAGCTCAAACAGGAAAGCAGCTGGAAAAGTTGGCTCTGTCCTCCCCTCCTCCTGCTGAGACACTTGGACCTTTGGTGAGAGCAGATAAGAAACAACCAATAGTGTGGGTGTTCAAAGCTTTACTGCTAAAAACATCTGACAGAAAACAATCATAACAATCCTTTGGCCACAGAAAGGCAGGAACCTCTCCCTTCCTCCCCTGCATCCATCTTGCTCCCATCCTTCCCTGCTTAAATAGCAGCAACTGAGTAACTTCCCTTTGTGCCTTAATGAGCCACACACAGGAGTAACCTCTGTACTGCAGCTCAGGGGCAAGCTCTAGAGCCCTGCTGCAGGGCCTGCGCTGCAGACTGGCTGCGTGTGCACAGTTGTTACCCGGAAGGTAAGGGGAGGGGAAGGGTAAAGGGAACATGGGTTTGATTCTCGTTTCCCACATTTAAAAGCACACAAGGAACTATTGTTCCTGTGTAGATGTGACTGCTGCCAGTCCCTTCCCCAGGAGTACCTGGATGTGCTCAGCTGGGGTTCAACGCTTGCTTCCAGCTGTGATGGCTTTCAAGTTACTGGTTCTCTTCAAGATGTTTGGGACAAAGAGGAGCCCCGAGGCTCGCTCAATGCTCTCAATGGGGACCAGGAACCGTTCCAGGGGGATTTTGTCATCCACGGGGCTGTTGGGCATCACATAGGAGCGCAGCTCAATCTCCCCACTCTCCTTTTCCAAGATGAGCACCTTGAAGAAGTGGGTGGGAACAGCCACGTTGTTCTTCCCAATCACCTGGTACTTGACATACATCTTCCCGTCGGCCTCCATCCTGCACCAACAGCAACATCCCATTGTTACCTCCTAATCTGGTGCCACATCCACCCCCCTCAGCGCCCCGCCAACCCTCCAAAGTGAGCCCCGACCCCGCAGCAGGGCACGGAGCAGCCCTGCTCTGCAGTACAGCTGAATCAGAGCCGATGTGAGGTGAGGCTGCGCTGCGTGAACACTGCTCTGCCCAAACCCCTTCCCTGCTGTCTCAGCCCTTCCAAGCTGTTTCCTGCCTCTAAAGAGGTCGCAGCATGAGCCAGCTGCTCCTCAGCACTGCGTGAAGATCTTTGCAAACAAAATCATGCATTTAAGTGGAGAAAGAGCCCAGAAAATAAAACCTTGGAGCTTTAACCTGCAGGGAACGGGGCTGCAGCCTCCTCTGTTAATGTAATAATCTACTACTTGGATTAGTAAGGACTGCAAACAGAAGGGACTTGGTGATGTTGTAGCTCAAGAAACCCACCCTCACTCATGGCATAATCAACTGCATGGGAAATACACAAACCGATCCCGAAAGCACCCGCTGAGCAGGGCCTTAGGGAGCAGCTGGGAGGCTGCACCCCCCCCTCCCTCAGCCTCCTGTCCTTGCCCAGCACCACAGACCCCAGCTCAGCCCTTGTGCTTACCTGGGCAGGAAAAGGGGTCCTGTGCAGACGTAGACGTTCTTGTTGTTCCTCGCCAAGCTCCTGCTGTACTTCTCAAGGTTATTCCAGGCATTCTGGTTCAAATGAGGATCCTAGAGACACACCAAGTGACAGGGGCAGCGGTCAGTGCTGGGGACCTTCCCCTCCGCTCAGGGTGCTAACACCCGCTTTCCTGTACACCCCAAGCACCTTCCAGAAGAGATCTCCACCATCACTTCCACTTGGGAAGCCGCACACAGCGAGGTCCTGGTTTGCACACCCAGGAACAGCGCCCGCTCGCCTCAGCCCACCCTTTTCCAAGCATCCTCCTGCCTGTTTAAGGGAGCTCCTGGCCCCAGGGAAGCGCGCAGAGGTGCCTGCAGCATCGCTGCTGAGCGGAAATACGGCAGCACCGAGAGACTTTGGCCCCTCTGGACCCAGACACCCCCCCTCTCTGTCTGCACGAAGGGAAGAGCGTCCGGAAGCGGTTCCCATCCCGGAGCAGCGCCCGCCCTTGACCCCGGGCCGCTCCGGCTGCCCCCGTAGCGGGACGGGCCCTACCTGCGGGGCGATGTTGCTGAGGTAGAACGTGTCCCGCATGGCTTTCTGGCTCCACTTGTGGTTGGCGGCGGCCGCCAGGTGCCCGCGGTCGAAGCCGCTGCCTCGGTAGTCGGCGTTGGTGGCTCGGTGGTACTCGTGCACCGAGTCGTCCTCCTGGAAGTCGCAGGCGGCTCGCTCCGAGGCGCCGCTCAGGGTGTCCCGGTTGAGCTGCTCGATGACCCAGAGCGCGCTGCGGCTCCGCGGGTCGTAGCACAACACGTAGGACTCGCGGCTCCGCAGCTGCGCCAGCCCGGGCAGCCCGTACTTGGTCAGCTCGACCGGGGCCGAGCCCAGCAGCGCGGGCGGCCCGGCCGCCGCCACGACGGGCACCACGGGCAGGCGGCCCAGCAGCCCCTCCGCCGCATCGCCCCCGGCCCGGCGCCGGGTGAGGGCCGCCCCCAGCCCCGCGCCCAGGGCAAGCGCGGCCCCGGGCACCAGCCACCGGCTCCGCAGCATGGCCGCCGCTGGGTTGTGGGACCCACCCCTTAAAGGGGCCGCGGCTCTCCCGGGAACGGCATCGTCCGGAAAGGGAGCATCGCCCCTTTAAGGCGCTGCCCGTGGGGGACACCGCGACCCCGGGCCTCACCGGCGGTAGACCGGCGGCAGCGGCGTGCGGGGAAAGCGGCGTCGAACCGGAGCCGGGAGCGGGGCTCCCCGCTGCAGCAGCGAGAACCCCGAGCCCAGCACCAGCCCGAGGCGTCCGCACAAAGCCACCCGTTAGGTGAAGGAAGCGCTATAAAAACAGCGTGCAAAAAGGAAGGATGAAAGACGGAGGGTTCGGGCGCTGGGGGCAGTGCTCTCCGCACCCTGCTCTGGCCATGCGCTCCAGCCAAGGTGAACCCATGAAGTGTGATCTGCGCCTCTCTGACAGGGAAAGGGCAGTTTGGAAGAGAGCTCCAGACAGCGACAAGTCCCTGACGTTCATTCGGGGAAATGCTTTCCCAAGCACCCGAAGCAACCCCAGCCCTTCATTCTGCTCACTACCGAAGCGTACTTAGGTCACATAATGCCAACTCAAATCAGTGCTCGGCGTGACCACCATCAACATCTCCAGCACCCATCCTGCTGGTCCTACCCTCCCTGGCAAAGCCCCAAGGTTTCCCAAAGCTCTGACTGCAGCAGGTGCAGGCAGAGCTCCTCCTGCAGGGAGGGCTCATCCCTCCCCGCATCCCTGTTTTCCCACCCAGGTGAGGATGGGTTCCCCTGCCTGGCAGCAGGCCTGCCTGCGAGGAACACAGAACAAGAGCTATTTAAACATCTTGTTTAGGCCCCTATGAAATAAGGGGGCCCCAAGGCACCCCAGATTAACGCCTCCCATCCCAAAGAACCGCTGCTTCAGCCAATCTCCTGCTCCTGCAGCAGATCAGAACTGAAATGGACCAGAAGTGGAAGCACCTCAAGGATGGAGTCGTTGTTAGCTGGCCACAAAAGCAAGGAACCGGTAGATAAATACTGCCAGACCTCAACAACAGCAAAACATCACCAGAAGCCTTTGAGGAATGAAGCCACGAGGAGATGCAAAAGCTGGTAACAAGTTAAGACTTTGTTTTCTCCACTCAGAAAACCAGGTTTTGTTCTTAAAGAAAGGAGAAAGGCTTGGAATAAGGAACTGGATGTCCCAAGACATTGAAAAGTACAGCTCCTTTCAACAGGCTTACCACACAGGAGGGGATAAGGAGGATTATAAAACAACTTTTCATGTAAGATCCAGCCTCTCTGGGTGTATCAAAGTTGTTACAAGTGCTCCCCAAAGAAGTCCTTCATCAGTCCTCAATCAGTTGAATCCATAGTCTGGATAAAGCTAGAGAATTCATCCAGAAGAACCTTTCCTGCAGCCAAAGCTCTCATCACATCCCATTAAACCACTGCAGACTCCTTTTAAAAGCACTTACCATCACCCCTAAGCTCTTCAACACCTAGGAAGGGAGAAGACAGCACAATACCAGTACTCAGTCAGCCACCTACATCTACACCTCCCCAGTGTCTTCCTCTAGGTCAACCTCAGGGCCCAAATGCTGCTCTGAAAACATCAGAAGTTCATCTCCCAATAATGCTTTAATCCTGATTTGCCCACAGCCTTCTCAGGTTATTTTAAGGAGACTTTTAGTTGTTCAGAGCAGGAACCCTCAAGGAGGATCCTGTTAGTGAGAAAATACAGTGTAAGGGACCCCTGCACTTGCCAGGGGGCCTGAAACAGGCCAAGTATTTGGGGAGGTGAGAGCAGAGATTGTGTGTGCAAAAACACAATGTGAGAAACAGCATGGGAGAAAGCAACAGTGCATTTAGAGCAGTTCTGAGGCAGAACTGTTTGGAGGGGGTCAAATTTTGCCTAAGAGCTTGACCTTTTCATTCTACATTTGTGCCTGTCACCTAGCTCTTTGGCCACATGAGGTCTGCCTGCTGGCCCCTCTAGTGTGGGGTACCTATGAGCTGAGACCATGAGACCCCCTGGAATAGCTCAGCAATACAAGGCAGAAAGATCCATCCAGTGGTTAGAGCAGGCAGGATGCTTCATCACACAGCTGTGCTGGCCTATTGGTTCCATATTTCTTGAAGGAAAACTCTACCCTCTAGAAAGGAGGGCAGCAGAGAGGGATAGTGTTAGCCATAGGTATTAATTACAGATTGTTTTAAGTCTTCAGTTGCTTTTGCTCCACCACAGCAGCAACACTGGGCTGCCCCAGGGTTACTCTAGCATCTCCTCAAGAGGCAGAGCTTGCTTACAGATTGCCAGTAAGAACAGAGGTACATGCATCAACCTGTCCCCCAGCCTCCCCACACACCTTTGTGACAATTATAGGAGCCTGTAAAGAACTGGCCTTCAGTGAAGGAAATAACACCAGTATAAAAGCTGCAGGCTGACAGCATCCCTCCTGCTAAGGCAATTCCAGGCCATCAGCAGCTTAAGCAGATCTTGCAAAGACTGACCTTTAACAAATCAGTACCCATAAATACCAAAACCTGCAGTGTCAAACAGCTATGCAGAGGTGAGGCAGCACGGAACAGAAGGGGAAAGGACGCTGGATTAGTGTTCACTCAAGAGCTTCTGCTCCACCCAGGCACCCGGGTGCTGGCAGTTTCTCCCTCCAAGGATTAGAGTTTCTGATCAGCTCAACACTGCCACAGGTTAGCAGCTCTCTCCATGGTTTGTTTCAGTTGCTGTTCACCTGCTCCACTGTACTGAAAATGCAGTAGTTTCCTCTCTCAAGAGGGACCAGTGTTCAGCTCAGGACTGTGACTCCACCAGGACCTCGTGTGATGCCTGTATGTCTACTGGATTACACCAGGAAAGCAACCTTACTTGTAGCTCAGACCTGTACCATGTCTCTTCCTGGCAAGATGTACTGTGAGACAGTATCAAGGTCCCTGTGACCAGAGCTTCTTGCAGGGTAATATTATGCAAGCCACTGAGGCAGAACAGCCCAGTGCCATGCCTGTATAAGCCTCTATATACATCTGTCTTCATTGCACATGTCTAGATGCCCGTTTCTTGTGTTTCAGAATCCGGATTGTAGCTGGATATGCTCCAGTTCAGAGCCAGGAAAGCAGCACGAGGCCTCCCTGCAGCAACACGCTCCTGCTCTAAGGCTGTGCATAATAAGGCTCGAGTTCAAACTGCACTTGACTCATCGATTAAAGCCACCACAGTCTGGCTGTCAAGGAGACTGTGTTGATAAGGCGATTCTGGATTCAGGCAGTTTCAGTGCACGAAGCCACCAGCTGTAATCATGTCCTCCCATCCTAACTCATCAAGGTCCCTTTCCCAGGCAAAGGGGTCCAAACTGCAGGATGCCAGATGACAATCACCAAAACTCAATGTAATCTTCTTTACACACCCCAGGGATGGCCAAGCACAGACACAAGGGAGAAGAATCCAGGAGCTACTTGAATGGCAGGAGGTGTGACTTCATTGGAGTACATTCTATTCACAGGAGGAAGATCCTTCTATACTCACCCACCAAAATCCACTGGACCCTGCCTGTCCCTTCCCAATCAGGAGTTACTCCATGTGTCAGTCCCGTGATACAGGAGTCCATCCCTTCAGGGATATGCAGACAGGTGGTTTCTTTCTCCTCAAACTTAAAAGTCATTAAAAAGATACAAAGAACTGCTTTTGGCAGCACAGAAAAAAAATCTGGAGTGCAGGACCCAAGCAGATGGGGAAGCAATCAGTCCTTGACCTAATAAATAGAGTAGGAGGAAGTCTTCAAGATGGCCAGTAGCCCAAACATGAAACCTGAAGTCCTGCAGAGATCACAAGGAGCTTTTAATGCTCCGTGCTGCATGAGGGGCATCTCCTGGGATCTGCTGCCACAGTTTCTATGACACCTTTTGTTAGGTTCATGGACTATTTGGAATCTTGAAGTTCTTTTGCCTTCTTCAAAATCAGATGAACATCAGAGATAGGATAATCCTGTGTCAAAGAAACAAAGTGATGTGACTGCCCAGCATTTCTGGTTCACTTAAGTAGGACAAACCTTGGCAAGAGCATTTTGGGCCTATTATAACACATAATGCCATGTTGTTACTCCCTTAACAGCTAATAGTTCCCTGTTTTATAACTGATCAAGCCTCAATACCCTTTAAGGTTTTGTTTGTTTTCTTTTTAATTTGTCCTCTGAGGTGCAGCAAACTGGCCTGCTACAAGGGCTATCTTCATGCCAGAAAGCCTTATCAAAGCCGGTATCTTGCACAGCCCAAAGCAGGAACTGGCAGAAACAAAGATCTCCTACTGTGCAGTGCAGGTGTTCTCAACCTTGGCCTCCCACAGATCTCAGAACTAAACAAAAGCCTCTGGCCAACAAATTTAGCACTGTCACATAGAGTTTCACATCTTTGCTTCCATCTTTTGCAAACCAAAAGGAGCCTCTAATCTATGATAATTTCTCTGTAGGACAGAATGGGTGCACAAGCAAAATCTTAGCACTTCCAGCAATGAGCACGCTGTGAGATTCCTCAAGATTTTTCTGCATGCAAACATCAAAAATCCATATTCCTTTCCAGCCAGGCACATCCTCCCTCACACCATCATCCTCTCACAGGACTATTTTAAGACTCTTTACATTGACTCCTACGCCCACTGCATCCAATCCTTACCTGTAGCAGCCTCATGTTCAGAGTGAAGTCTCCTTCCAGCAACTGATCCCGGATTAGTCTGAAAGATGGAAATTATTCCAGCTACTTCTGACTCCATAAAGGAACTTTATTGACAAGCCACACTGTGCCCTTATAGAGGCTTTCAGAAACACTTCTGCTACCATTATGAACAAGGACTATCACCTATTCACCGGATGCCTGAACATACAGCTACAGAAGACTCCTGGATCCACAGACTCAGGTAAAGGAAGGGAAGAGCAGGAATGCTACCAACGTACTTACGTCAACATGGCACAACAGACGAGCAGAAGAAAATCGAAGCGCTTGTCGTCAGCAAAGAGGGAGTCCCAGATGCGGATGACATCTGGCAGCAGGAACTCTTGGGACAAGAGCAGCGTCAGCCAACGGAAGGCAAAGAACTGGGGTTTGATGTTCTGTTCTTGCTGTCAGACAGGCACCAGGCAAAGAATGAGTATGTGCTCCCTACAAGTAAGAGATGCACCCCATGTTTCCATCCCCGTCTCCACCCTGGTATTGCTCTAAGCTGCCAACTCATCCTGCAACATCAGCAAACCCACTGCCTCCTTTGAAGGCTTTCACATTCAAGACAGAGAGAGGTTTTCAATGTAGCCATGCCCCATGTCTACAGCCAAGCCAGACAATGCTCCTCTGACCACAGCATGAAGCAGAGGAAGCTTTTCTTCCTAAAGGCACCAGTTGTGTTAGTTCCTTTAAACTTGCCAAGTAATTCCCATTTGAACAGCATTTTATCTGCAAAGCCACAACCCTCCCCCTCTAGCGGAGCACTGTTTTGTCAGGATTTCCTCTCCTTCCCAGGAGCCCTGTATTTAGCAGAAGTTCTACTATTCACAAAAAGAAACAAAGATGGAACAGAGTTCACACTGATGGTCACTAAAGCACAGCATAAAAACTTCCAGCCTGAAGCTTTCTTGTTTTCTGCCGTTAAATCCCAGGGACTGCAGGTTTAATCATGATCAAATAAGTTCAGGATCCTGCTGATATTCTTAAACACCACCTGCTGCACAGCCAAGGCCAGCTCCTGACAGCCAAATAAAAGGAGTTTATATTTTCCCCACTGAATCAGTCAACACTGTGGATCATGTCACTGTGTTGACAAAGCATCTTTTGGACTGTAAAAGAAATACATCCTGGTTTTTCTACAGGCAAAAGAGATCAAAGCATGATCTAGTGAAGGATGGGGTAACAAGAACAGCTTTCCCTTCCAAATTCTCCTTGGGCTTTCACACCAAATGGACAATACAACCTGAACATGTTTTCAACAAAAGCTGCCTTCTACTTATCTCACACTAAGGCACTCAGGGACCACTGGATGAAGGAGAAAGATAGAATTAGGTGGGTGAGAGGGTCCAGCTTGCTGCATTTCACTTCTGGAATGAGCTCCATGCAGTCTAAGTGCTATCAGGGCAGTGTGTGCATGGACTGAAGGCTAGTTTTTGTTTGAACTCTACCACAAAACTCATGCTTTGTCTATTAAGTAGAAGAGAGCAAAGACTCCAGCCAGACGACCAGGGATCATGGCCAAATCACTCTGGACTCACAGCTTTGCAACAACTATTGTTTGCATTCAGTGAGGCAGGGGAGGAAAGCCTGGCTGTGTCGGCTTACTCTAGGCTTACTCCAAGGAGAGGTTGTTTTGGCTCACAGATAAGGGTCTCTATGCCTTATAGGCAAAGCCCTTCCCACACTCTCTCAGCCTTTCTCTTCAAGCACAGTAACAGTTTAACACAACTGGTTGATATTTAAATGCACTACTGAGCTCCACTCCCCACATTCCAACCAAGACTCAGAGAAACACTTAGCTCCTCACAAGTTTCAAATACAGCTCCACATCTTTCTCCTTCAGGGTGGAGTAGACCTTCTCCATTTTGTAGGTAATACCACACTGAGAATCATCCAGGCTCTTAATGAAGTTGTCCCGAATTTCAGCCATTAGATTGGTAAAGCAGAAAAATGTGTCTGCTTCAGCATGTTCTGGAAAAAGAATTGATAAAAAACCCCCATAAAATCACAGGGGAATAAAGCAAGCAGCACTGACAAAGGCACACAGAAATATTCTTGCTCCATAATCTGGTTGCTGTACTGGATTCAAGTAGCAGATCCCACAAGATCTTGGCTTACTTGGTTTGGGACAAGACAAGATACTTCTTTTTTTTCCCCAACTAGAAGTGTCTACAGAGCCACTGCAGATTCAGACCCTGTGTGTAACACAGGGTCGTCGTGAAACACAGGGTCTTCATGACACTGGGTCACAAACCAGTTATCTATGCCCAAGAACATCATCTGCTCTCCCCAGCATGAGCCCACACCCTCAGAGCTCCTGTGAAGTGATGAGCAAAGTACTCCCATTCTATTCTTATCAGTTGTTTTAAGAGAGTCTCCTTCCCAAAGCAGTTCTTTATGTAGAGGGCACAGAGTAAAACAGCCCTTACTTAGCAGTCTCTCACCTTTCCATTCACTGTTAGGATCTGTAGCAAAGGTGTAGTAAAGAGGCCCCACAATTTCATTCATCCCTTGCACATATGCTATCCCAGGGTTCAGCTTGGCATAGATGAACAGGATTCGTTCCACCACTTCCCAGTGAGCTTCACAGCCGTTGGGCAGAACTTCATACTCACTCAGAGCATTAGGTGTTGTTTTAAGAGGGGAGCTCACCTGAAAGCAATACAAGACCAGGGCTGACTCAGCATAACCAGCTGGCACAGATAGCTTTGTACATGTGACAAGCTTGGCTTTTAATACGCAGTGCCCCCCAAAAGATTTAGGCAGCTTATACCAAGCAGGGAGGTGTTCACATAAACCAAGACAAGCAACTTGGGAAGTACAAAAGCAGTGAAGTCCTAGTTCTGGGTACCCCTGAAGAACAAAGCAGTCTATGCAGCAACAGAAAGCTCCCCTCAATCATTGCACCACCTGATCCCACGCAGCAAGAAGCCACAGCAGTTCCACTTCTTTGTTAGTAGAATGAGGAAAAGCATAGATCTGTTGTGGTAACAAGCCACATTCCCCAACAGCATGTGGCACTTGTGCTGTAAGGCTCAGGAAAGAGACGACATGTATTTCAGCAGATTCAACTCAATTACCCCTCCAGTGTTTTGTTCCCATACAGAAAGGCACATGTCAAGCATAAAATACTCAAATTTTCCTGCAACTCTAACTTCATCCAGGAGTCAGGAAAAAATATCTTTAACATTAAATACACCTGTAATTCCTTACTGTCAGGCACATCAACTGGTTCTACAAAGCTGTCCAGCCACCAGAACACACAGTGCCTGCTGAGGTACTGGCGTCATTCCACTGCACAAGCAGCGAGAAAAGCCCAGGAAACAGCCTTCCCTTATCAGCTAAGCTGCCTCGCTCCCTGGCCAGCCTCCCCGCATCTCACATTTGTGACCCCGCTGCGGTTCCGTGCCACTGTCTGGGACTTGAGCGTTGTCTGCTCCACCCGCTTGCGCAGCGTCTCAAACTCATTCTGGGGGTCCAGGATTAAAAGGCAGGGGTAGTCTGTTGGGCGCTGGAAGAATGCCATGTCAGGGTACAGCCTCCTAGGATGGACACAGAAGGAAATCAGGCATAAGAAAAGGAAGTCTGAGCCCCATGGAGGCTGGGTTTAATATTAAACTTTGTTTCCAAAGGACAACGTGTTAACCGAAGCACTGGGGTTCAGAGACCTGAGTCACTGTTCCTCACACACCTGACATCTTTATCTATCTGGAGAAGCACTTCGTTATCCTTGAAGTAAGTATTCCATCGGCTGTCAGGATTTGGATTGAGGGGCTGAAGAAACAAACAACAGACAGAACAAGCACGTTTCACATGTATCCAAACCCTCAGTAAATACCCAGTGATTTAACATTCCTGCTGTCCCTCTGTCATCCAGTACCAGCACGCTCGTAGCACATCAGGTTTAATTTTTCACTAGCTGTGTTTAATGTTCTTCACACAGTCTGCAGGGAATGATTAGAGCTTGTGAAACAAGCAAGCATGCAGGCTCACTTACAGAGGCAGAAGCCGACATTTCCAATCCCTTTTCACCAGTCTCTTAATGACTTTGTTCCAAAATCAGACTCCCTGTCCCACGTCAACAAGATTCCTGATTGCAGGAGATGGTCTTTGTAGTTAGGCTAAGAGTTACCCAGCCATTTCTTGGCCATTGGGGTTAGTAGTTGCAAATATTCCTCTACCTCAGTTCCAAGAAGGCTGATTAAACAGCACCATCATGGCCAGGGAAAAGGAAATACATACTACTATGAACAACCTTCCCTGTTACCTGACCAGTTTTGCAACACAAGAAGCACAGATAACAACTAACCAAGAAGATTCAAAGATCGCTGTAACCTGCCAGAGTTTTACAGACATTAGTTTTACAGCACCAAGGCCTCCAGAGATCACAGCCACACAGATGACTGCATGCTAGCAGAGAAGTTAATGTTCAAGACTGGTCATGGAAGCCCTTGTATCATTTTACAGTCTTTTCTGATCAGTTACCTCATTCCCTCCCCCATCACATACACTCTTCAGAGTTTTCAGAGAAGGAAAAGGCCAAGGGATGCAGGAGATGGTTCACTAAAAAGCCAGGCAGCAAAACTAGAAGTGAGTGAGTTTCCTGCCTTCCATGCTACAGCCCAACTTACCTCTCCTGTCACTTCTATATCCTCTGTTCAGATTACCCTGCTCTGAGGCCACCATGGACCCAACTTTCCAGGAGAGTGTTTCTTTGCCACAGGTACCTCTTGTGAGCCTCTCCCTAGGAGACCCTAGAGCAGCTATCCCCAGAGGAGGCTAGAAGGCACATGCATAGCTGAAAACAGCTCTCTTCAGAACTATTGGTGCTTTGCCAGTAATTCACACAGAAAGCTACTAAGACACAGGTGCCAGGCTGGTACTTAGGAACAGTCTCTCCTGTTTTTAGCAAGGCAAACCAGTTGAGAACAGAGCCAAAACCAACCCAGGGGTCCAGAATCCAGAACAACTGTTCATAACACTGAGTAGTTTTCTGCAGCACAAAGACTTAACAACACTTACATGATCTTCTAAGGTCACATCTTCCCTTGAAACACCCAGGTTGGCTTTGGCAATCCCAGGCTGGATAATCATTTCCTTGAGGAACTGGGAATACAGATCCCTTTAGGAGGAAAAGAGGAAGTTGCAATGAAGCAGAAGATTACGTCAGTGAAGCAGCAAACTGAGGTCGAACAGATCTCTCTGTGCCACTCTGCTCAGCCAGAGGGCATTTGATTTTCTCTTCGGTTGAGTTTAGCTGAAGAGGTCAATCCGCCCATCAGTCTACAGAACAGTACATTCCACACAAGAACAATTCTTTCTGTGAAGGTACTTAATTATTTAAGGAACTATTCTCCTTCTCTGCAGATATCTTTAGAAACAAAGGGGCAAGCAGCAATGTTCTCACCTCTGCTTCTTCAGCAAAGAGCTCCATAAGGCTTTCTCTAAAGGGAGGTAGTTCAGGAGTATCTGTACGGAAGACAGACAGACACAGAAATAAGTGTTTGGAGGGTGAGCTGTTATACCTGAAAGATGAGCAAAGCAAACACAGAGGCTACAACCGGCTCTTTGAACACCTTATCAGCTTTCTCCAGAAAGCCCAATACTTTGCCAAGAAACAGCCAAGGATATTTCAGGGACTGGTTTTCAACACAGACCCATCTGCAGGCCTGATCAACAGCTAACCTGACCCAATGCACCCCTAGCTTAACACTGAGAGCTGTTCTCATGCAAAAGAGCAGACAGCCACTTTCTATCCTCCAAAGCAATGGCAGCCCCGTGTCAGTAAATGCTGCTGTGTGTGCCAGTGCTGAGCTCCGCAAATTACTCTTGATTTTGAGTGGTTTTTCAGCTCTAGATTGCTTTGATCATAACCGCAAGCGCCAAAAAAACACTACGTGTACTTCAGCAACGCAAAGCCCCCCTCACAAGACACAGAAGCACCCCAAGCAAAACCCACCTTCCAGCACAGGCAGCGCAGCCCACCATCAAAGGGGATCCCTGTGGAACATCAGGCAAAGAAACAGCTCCGTTAAGCGCGGTCTCCTGGCGGCGGTTCGCTAATGCCACCACACAAACAGGCGAGGCAGCACTTTCCCTTCCCGGGGGGCAAGAAGTTCCCACAGGGCCGCGATGGGGCTTTACACGGTGCCACAGTGCCGGGGCCTCCCACGGGGCTGGGAGGGTTCCTGCGGGTGTTGGGAGCAGAAAGACGGGGACGCGCAGGTGATGGCCAGAAGCGATGAAAGCCACAAGTACCTCACGAAAGGGTAGGAAGGGTTTGCCTGGAAGCCTGTGGCTGTGTTCAGAGGCCGGGTGGGGACCGCTGCGGCCTGACTGGAGCTTGGGCTTGAAAACACACCCGCGAGCCGCGGTTTGCAACCCCCGCCGCTTCACAGCGGCAATGGCAGCGGGTTAACTCGCCGTAGCTGAGGGGACCATCACCCGCCACATCCTCCGGGGCCTGACAACGCGTTCTGAGCCCCGCGGGGACGGCCCCAGCCCCGGGCCACCACCGGAGGGCCCCTCCCCAAGGCTCAGGCCGTGCCCTCGCCCTCCTGCCCCGGCCGGGCCGCTCACCGCTGAAGCACAGGTCGCGGAGCTTGGCCAGCGCCACCGTGGGTTCGCCCAGCACCTCCTGGAAGTCCGCGATCCTGAGGGAAGCGGAGCCGCGGCCGCTATAACGCGTGTTACAGACACCCCCCCGCACCGGCACCCACCGACCCCACAGCGCCCTCCCGCCACGGGCAGAGCCCCGGCACCAACCTGCTCCGGTGCAACCGTGACATGGCGGCCCCCGAACCCCTGCCCCGCGCTCCGCATAAGCGCTCCGGCTGGAAAACCTGCCCGCGGGGGGGGTGGTACCGGGACACACCACGCCTCCAACCCCCCCCCCACCGCTCCAAGGTGGTTCCGCCCATGTGGGGAGGGGGCGGGACCGTGAGCCCTGAGCCCCGCCCCGCGGCTCCGTTTGCCCCGGGCGGTCCCGGTTCCCCCAGCGGGCAGCGGCTCTGCCGCGGGCTGTGCCCTCTCACGGGGACCAGTGGGCAGGGCTGGAGTCCCCTCGCTGCGGTGTCAGCCCCACAAACGACCCCGTGGGTAGGGCGCTGAGGTACCGAGGTCAAAGCTCGGTGCCCGCGTCCCGGTTGGCGCCCGCGGAACCCGCGGGTGGCCTCAGCCAGAAGGGGCAGTGGGGACCGGGGAGCCCCGGGCCGCCGCCGCCGCCGCCCCGCGAACGCCCGTGTGGTGACGCCCCCGCGCTCACGCCATGCAGCGGCGCGGTGATGTCACCGCAGTGCGTGCCGCTGCCGTGACGTCCTCACCGTCGCGCCCCGTGAGGTCACGGTGCGTGAGGGAGAACCGGGGCTGCCCGCGCACCGGCGGGCACGGCCCGAGCGTTCCGGGCTGGCCGCGGTTTCCGGGAGGGGAAAGCGGCGGCGCTTCCGGTACGGGAGGTCCCGGCTGGCGGAAGTGACGCCGGGGTTTGTTGACAGCGGAGGCCGCGGCGGGGGGAGTGGGCCCCAGGAGGACGCGGACACCCCCGTGCCCGCCCCGGGGAGCGGCGCCGGGACGAGCCGCGGCTCCCGCCGCCCATCGGCCGCGCCGGGCGGGGGCCTGGCGCCAGGTGAGTGCCGGCGTCCCCCTCCCCAGCCTGACCCGCGGGGCTCGCCCTGCCCGGGAACACCGGGCCTGCACGGCGAGGCAGCGCCGCCCCACGCGGAACCGCCGCCCCCGGCAGCGCCGGCCGGTGCTCCCCTGGAGAGGCTCCCGACCTCTACTCGGGACTGTGGGGGCAGCCGGGGTCTGGGCCGCGGCAGCCCGTCCGGGACGAGCCCCGGCGCTGCTGGGAGAGGTGACCTCCGGGTGCTCGGGAAGGGAAGGAAGGGAAGGTCGCCCCACGGAGCGGGGCCGGCGCCCCGAATCGGGGAGCGAGGGAGGTTTGGGCTGGCAACCTGCCCGCAGGCTAGTCAAGGGGCTCATAGAGCTGTCAGAGCCCATTGCACCCAGGGAGTGGGAACCCCAGGGGCTCCCCTGGGGTGTCCTCCTGGGCAGGTGACCTTTTGGAAAGGGAACCCTTGCTATGATTCAGTGAGCCGAAGGAGCATCTTTACTGCAGGCAGGTACAAAGATCAACATGTTTCTCAGCTAGCACGGTTTGTCTCATTTACAGTGTCAGTCTTGCCAGGCTGACAGGTTTGAGAATCGCAGGTTTGGCTGGGCCATGGAATAGTTCAGCCTACTCCTGCTTCAGTTTCGCTGCTGTAAGAAAGGGATGGTATTTCCCCACACAAACTGTGGTGACCCATCAATTAATGAAATCTCAGTGATTTACAGCTGCGAGACGCCAGCTAAAATGACAGTGCAGTTTTCCTTCAAGGTGTAACCTGTGCCAAATTCTGCATTTACATTGTATTTGGTATTCTAAAGTCATTGCAATCACTTCCCATCAGTGCATATTGTTTGCCCTCTCCTTGGACAAATCCCTGATGCTGGAAAAGTCGCTTTGCAATCATTTTTGTAGCAGCAGCACAAACGTTATGTTGTTGGCGTGCAGCCATGGTGAGTCAGGCTTGGCTTGGGCAACTGCCTGGAGAGAGACTGGGAGAGAAGATAAGTCTGGAGTCCAAGGCAGAGGATATTGGCATGGGCAGCCCCAGGAGTGCCAGGAGCAGTCCCAAGGCTCTTGTGCCAGCACCGCCTGAAGTGCCGTAACAATGAGGATGGAGCATACACATAAGCAATATTTGCCAGATTTGCTGGCTGGGCCTGGAAGGTTGGTGGTGGAAGAGAGTGAAGCTGCATGTGCTGCAGCTTCCTTTGGGTCTGTAAACGATGGGAGGGTGCTGATGCTCCACAGCGAGGGCTCGTTGTGTCTATATGCCTTTATATCTCCTGCATCTCCAGTGGGCTCAGTTCCTTCATGTGTGAAGATGGAAGCAAATCTATTGGAAAAATAAATTGGAAAAATAAATTGGAAAAATTCTTGGCAGCCGTAGTTCTGGTCACTTTTTGATTCTTATACTTGAATTTTCAGCATCTTTCACATGCAGTAGAAAACTCATTGCTCATCATTGAAAGTGCTGGTGACAGTGCACTGGGCTGGCAGTGTGCTGATCTGTTGCCTGGGGAAAGCTGCCCAAGAATAACGATTAAGTAAACGTTAATTTGTCAGCAGCTCTAGTTCATTTGCTTTTATCAACAAGCTAGGCTTATAACTATAGACACTATTGATCAGGGCAGCTATGGACACTTACTTCCATCTCCCTCTGCCCATGTGTCATGTCTTGAGTCTGACTGAGGAGGGAGAGGCTGGCTTGTACTGTGCCCCATACAAAAGGTCACAGCAGGAGCTCTGGGTGGTGCTCAGATGTCCATAAGAAATCACGAGGATGAATGCATTTCTTTGGTGTTATTTTACTGGGATGCTTTAACCACTTTTCTTTATATCCACCTTCCACATGGGATTTTGTTGGTGGGTCACATGGAGCTCAGAAGTTAAAGGGCAGCTGATTTCTCCAGGGCTGGGATCAACCAGCTACATTGTGCTGGTCTCAGCAGAGGGGGAATAGAGGATTGTCAGAGCCACAGGAAGGCAGTCCTTGCCCTTTAGTGCTCAAAGCTGCTTGGACAAGTCCCAAGCACTGGCTGTTTCCAGCTGCACGTGATAATAGCTTGTCAATGGGAATCTGTTTTCGAGTTCTCTGGCCATCAGTAGTAAACAGTGGAAGAACAGTGGCTGCAGGGACCTCCTGTCTGATGGCACAAGGGGAACTGGTAGGGATAGCAGAACATGCTTCCCGAGTGGTTCAGATCTTCCTGTTGATCTTGCCTTTCTGGAAAGATTCTCTGAAGCAAGCTCCAGGCAAAATCTGCAAGGGACTCGTTCTGGAGGTGAAGCAGATTCATCTCCAGCACAGACACAGCACAGAACACAGGACAAGTTCCTCCCACCTGCATTCCCATAGCCAGGACCTCACAGCCCGTGAGACGATGCTCTGCACCCAATGGCCCATTTCATCCTTGACTTCTCCCTGATTTAACTACAAAGGAGAGGGTGCTGGATTAGGGATTTCCTTCTTTTTCAAAGATGAAGACGAAAGGCTTTCCTCATTTGTTTTGTTCCAAATGCATCTCAAAAGGTCTCCAAGCTATTAAGGCACCTCAAGAAGTCACAGTTTTACATTATGGTGACCCCAGCTCAGGACTCTGACCCAGCAGAGCAGGATACACCCTTCAAACTGTCTATAATCAGGATGTTAAGTACAGGTTTTGTGGTTGCTGGTTTCAGGGTTTTTTGCCCAGCCTCTGCTTTTGCTTTTCCCTCTTAAGTCAAAACAAGAAGAGAACCTAAGATCCACACTGGAAAGGCTGTTGTAAGCTGTAGGTCAGAACAAGTGGTTCAGAAGTAGTTTGGGATTGGAACGTGAACCTGCCAGTTGCAGCAAATAGACTTCCCAAAAATGCTTACAGGAAAGAGAAACTATAGATCAAATTCAGGTAAAGCCAAAAGGTAATTCAAGTTCAGCACCAGGCTTCTCTCTGTGCTGGGTTAATTCCTTGGCCAGATCTTTGTCCCTGACATTGAAGCACGCCCTCAGAAAAAGAATGAATGAAACTGAGTAGGAAGAAAGAAAAGAGCTTTGATTTCCAACTTGTGCTGCCTCCATGTTTGCATGGAAATCCATTCTGCAGGGAGGGATCAGAAGGCTGGGAGCCCGGGCTGCCAGGCAGGCTCAGTCACAGCTGTGTTCTTATCACCCAGAGAGACCATTTGGTGCCTGAATTCCAAAGATTACCTCATCCACAGCCTTGACTGATCCTTTTTTCAGGTGTCATCGCCAGGCAGAGCTGAACAGAGCATCTGAAAGTGAGGAGGGAAGGTGCCTGATCCACCCCGGGTGCCTCTGGGGATATGGACTAAGGTGAGAAAAGGGAATTAAACTCTTCTGTCATGTACTGATACTGCAGGAATGAAGGAGAGAGCAAACGAGTGCAGGGACATAACAATTGATAAGCCACAGGTTTTACATTAAAAATAAACATTTCAACACAGTTTTTGCATGTCCATGGAAATATACAGAAGAAGTCCCATCAGGGTTGTTTCTAATGTGATTTGACTCTTTGGTCTTCAGTCGCTTCTGCTAAACACCTCCAAGGCTCCAGCAAGCCCTTCTTCAGTGCCAGTGAGTGAGGCTTCTTATTTCAAATAAGAAGAGAGACAGGAATAGCTTCCCCCAGTTGTTTCCTTACCCATCCTTCTTCATCCTGTACTAAAAATGAAGGGCAAAAGTGTCTTTTCCAGGTTAGTCACTCATACTTTTTTGTGACAGATTTGGAACAGTTTGAGTGAGCGTGTCCCAGTTTGCTGGATGTAGATGTCCAACATATGAATAAACCTGGCTTTACATTACAAAGAGAAGCCAAACCAGTCTGTATGTTTTCCTTTGGCTTCTAATCCATTTCACAGTCTAGTTTAAGGACTTGCATGAAGCTTCTGGCTTGAGAGAAACACTCAGCTTGAACATGAAATTTGCCTTGAAATGGTGGCAAACAATTGCAGGCCCAAGATACGGGGCCATACTTCTGTTGGCATCATCCCAACAGTAGATTTTCTTCTGGTTTATCCAACTCACTCAGAAGGAAACCAAGCAGTGTGGTTTCTTCCACTTCCCTTTCAGAGGGCCTTGTCTGCCAGATAACTCCTGCAATAAGAAAACATTTTCTTGCTGTGTAGCCTCATTTCCAAACATGGTTTATGTTAACTCATTCCCACAGTGTCCCCTGGGGTGGGGATACCAAGGAATTAAGGGCATACTGCCAGAGAGGCCAAAAGGCAGTAGGTTCTTTTGAGGTCAGCAAGTGATGGGCTGTAAATACAATGGTCTGGTACAACAGCTTTGCAGGACACCTGCCGATGTGCCTTTCTCAATGCATCTTTTTCTCCCCTCTGTTCATAGTTGTCCTGATGTCCCTGTAAATTCATCCTGGAACTTCATTTGAGGAAAGGATTTCCTGACTCAAAAGCTTCCTTCTGCTCTTCCCCTTCCCATAACTTCCCTCAAGATGGCATCCGATAGCCCTGAGTCACTGATGGCCCTGTGCACTGATTACTGCCTTCGCAACTTGGAGGGGACTCTCTGCTACCTGCTGGACAACGAAACTCTCCGGCTCCATCCTGACATTTTCTTGCCAAGCGAGATTTGTGACAAGCTTGTGAATGAGTACGTTTCAGGCCCGTGGAGAAGCTGGTTTGGGAAGGAGCCCAAAGGGAAGGGGGGATGTCATTCTCTGAAAAGAATGATGGGAAAGGATTACAAAATGGGGAAGAATTCATAGGGCTGGGGTGGTTTCCAATTGATGCTCATATTGGAAATAAGAAGCTGCATTAATTTGAGGAGGAAGTGTCCCCAAGGGTTATTGTACTGCTGTATATCATTCTAGTTCCTGTGGCAGTCACCATTTCCACATAAGTAAACCCAGAGTGAAACAGTTCCTGCTCCTTCCAAGAACATCAGTAAGTAACAAAGGAGCCTTCTCATTTCCCACCACTGAAGCATTACAGCTCTCTCAAATCAAAGAAATAAGAGTGCAAAGTGCTAACAGATGTTAAATTTTAAGGCTGCTGTTCCCACAGCTTTACAAAGCAACCTGTTTCCAGGGATTCATGTAATTTGGCTGTCACAGTCTCTCCTGGCTGAACTCCTGTCCTCAAAGTCTGGCAGAGAACTTTGGCCATCTAATGTTCCAAATAATGAAAAAATACCAAATTACTATCATTAAACAGCTATGGGGGAAAAACCCTGGAGTCTGGGCTTGCCAGAATCCAGTCTGATCACTCACACATTTGAGCATGCCTGAGATTTTCCTAAGGATCATTAGTTCTGTGCAAGAAGAAGTAACAGGCCAGCTCCCATTGCCCCAAAGGCTGAAGATCAGGAGGGAACTCTGCATGTGCTTATGCACTTGCTCATATTTTCTTGTAACCAGGGAAGGTGCTAGAGCTGAGGCTGACCCTTTGTGTCATGCTGTGCTAACGCCATTGCCCAAATACAGGTACGTGGAGCTCGTGAAGACAGACAGCATCTTTGAACCCCATGAGAGCTTCTTCACCCTGTTCTCAGATCCCCGGAGCACCAGGCTAGCTCGGATCCACTTGCGGGAACAGATTGTGCAGGACCAGGACCTGGAGGCCATCAGGAAGCAGGTATTGCACTGACAGTCTCCAGCTGCCACTTTGCATGACAGCATTGCTGCAAGGGCACCAGCTAGAATACCAGGCATGCAGAAATGCTCAAGACTGCATCCTTCACTGTCCAAATCTTACTTGGGAAACTTTCAGCTTCTCCCTTCTCATCTCCCAGAATCACTGTATGGGATGGGGTAGGAATACTGGTCAAATTTGGCAATATATGGTCTCAGTCTCTCCCCGTGGGAGGTGATGTAGCAAACTATTTCTACCTGTGAAATAGTTCTAACTTTGATTTCCCATCTTCCAGGATCTTGTTGAGCTTTACCTGACTAACTGTGAGAAGCTGACAGCCAAGAGCCTACAAACCTTGGTGAGCTTCAGCCACACACTTATCTCCCTTAGCCTCTTTGGCTGCTGTAATATCTTCTATGAGGAGGAGAACCCTGGAGGCTGTGAAGATGACTGTTTGGTGAACCCAACTCGCCAGGTCTTGGTGAAGGACTTTACTTTTGAAGGCTTCAGCCGCTTGCGCTTCCTGAACCTGGGCCGCTTGATCGAGGGGGTAAATGTGGAGACATTGCTTCGGCCTTTGGCCTCCCTTGCAGCTCTTGATCTCTCTGGGATCCAGCTGAACGATGTGGGATTTCTGACCCAGTGGAAGGACAGTCTGGTTTCCTTAGTGCTTTACAACATGGACCTTTCAGAGGAGCACATCCAAGTGATCGCACAGCTTCGCAAGCTCAGGTCAGCACATCCATTCTTCCTTGTTTATCCTTTTCCCACTGATAGGGAAAGCTCATTTAGGTGCTAACAATTTAGAGAGCCACCCACTGCTGGTTTCAAGTTATAAACCCCCATGTGGCCAGGCTTGCTCAGTGGCTCACTACATATATCTGACATGTCTAAAGCCAGCCTGCATTTTGCTTGCAAAAGGTTGCCACTTAGCAGAAACTCCCTCTTAGAAAACCAAAAACCAACACAAACCCCTCAAAAAAAACCTTACACAGCAAAGAAAGAATAAACTAAACCAACCACCTCCCAGTCAAATAAAAACCAACAGCTGAATACCTGAGAGATGGCGAAGAAAATGACTGCTGATGTGTAGATAAACTACTGTAGCAATGATCACACTGGGAAACTCAGTCCTCCAAACCACTTGTCAAACAGGAACGTCCAAAATTTAAGGCTAACTCTGAGGTAAACCTAGGAAAAACTCTGAGCTCAGACTGCTCACTGTGTCATGTGGAAGCACACTGCGTGGATGGTGCAACCAGGGAACAAGCCGTGTAAATAAATAGGCACTCTTGACCCCACGGTGTTGGCAGTGAAAAGGCTTCCTGAAACAGAGCCGAGACAATTGCTGTTCAATTGCACAGTGGTGTTAAGAGAGGGAGCCAGGACTTTCCAAGCCAAGGAGAAGGGTCATAGTATTCACGTGAAGGATCCTCTGCAGTGGCTTTAGTATCGTCTCTACTGAGTGCAGACACTAGGGGGTACCACGTTAACACATGACCTGGACTCTCAGGGAGCCTCCTGGATAACATATTATAAACCCAAGAACTTTCACTCCCAGTGACTTGTAATGAAACTTACTTTATAACAAGTAGAAAAGAGTTTTGTGAGTGGGATGTTGGCTCCTGTCTTATAAAAAAGTCTCTCCCAAGGGGCTTAGGTAGTGATTGGCAGGCAAGAGCGGCCCCTGTGCTGTAAGTGACCCCACGGGCATATGATGGCTGGTCAGTATGTCCCACCACTCCACATAGCATCAGGGTTTCCCCAAAGCTTAAGCATTTAAATAACTGAATGAGGGTAGTGTAATAGCCTGGGGTGATAAAAACACAAGACTGGGGAAGCAGACAGAAACTGTGCGACAATTTGTGGGATGAGGCAACGTGTTTGGGGATGCAAAGATCCTCTGGTGCATTATAGTCACCAGGCAGAAATGCTCAGGTGGCTGCTGTGATGGAGTTTGGGAAAGGCAGCTCCTGAGCCTGGAGCAATTTCCTTTGTGATGTGTGGCCAGATAATTCATTGTGCTCTGTTCTGAGTAGACCTCTACCAGATATCTGTGTGCTTCAGTTAGACATAGGGCTAGATCCTGTTGCCAGATCCCACACAGCCACATTCCTGTATCCTGTGAAGGAAATTATGATAATAAAAGATAAATAAAAAATATAATACTCACACTTGGCTTGTCATCTTCCTCTGGCAGAGAGGCAGAAGCCGCAGCCAATGCTTTCCGGGCTCTGAGATGCTCTCTGTCATTTGCAGGCACTTGGATATCTCCCGAGACCATCTGTCCAGTTACTACAAATTCAAGCTGACCCGGCGGGTTCTAAACCTGTTTGTGGAAAACTTGGTAAACCTCACGTCGCTCGATATCTCAGGGCACACCATGCTGGAGAACTGCACTATCCCAAGCATGGAGGAGAAGATGGGCCAGACAAGGTAAAGAAACAGCAATTACTGAGGTCTGCTTGGGTAGATAGATCAGTCAAAGACAAATTGAGTTAAGAACAGTTCCCTCTAGGTTTCCAGATTCTGGAGGTCTAGTTAATACTAAAAAACAGGATATAACTCTTGCTAGATTCCCCATAACAGTAAAGGGTGGTATGGGAAGCAGCTGTGATTCCTGTATGTGACACATGTAAAGACTTTAAGAGTAATAAAGAATTCACCCTGTCTTCCTGCCATGCATATCTGAAGAAGTGTTTCAGTTCTTTGCCACACACATTTTCCAGGGACCTCTTGCAGTATTTTATACTTTTCCTGAAAGTAACCCAAAACCCTTTGTACACATTTTCCACACAAAACATTCTTACCCTCACTTGAAATTCCGACTTTTATGAGACAAAACAATTCTACACTGAGTTGTTACATCAGTGTTCATAGGAGGGCCGAGTGTTTTAGGAGCTCAGAATCTAAAGGTATATTTTCAGATTTGACCTGGGTACTGAGCAGATCAACTTTTGAGAATCCTGGTGCACCTCAGTAGAGGCATACCCAGAGGTCTGGTCTTCCAGATCAGCCAAGAACTCTGCCTGCCTATTCCCCAGGCACTTACTGAACAAAAGCAAATGAGTGGGATAGTACTGGCTCCTTTCCACCAGAGCTGGTAAAGAAATACTGGCTCTTGGTCAGTAAGGAACATGGTCCCTTCCAACCCAAACCAGTCTGTGATTGTGTGACATGCAATCCAGTTTGTAAATACCTTGGATTAGCGAAATCCACAGCCCTTTTCCAAGAGGAAGCGTTCACCCTAGCTAGTGAATTTCCAGGACAGTTTCTACCCAGGAAAGCTGCATTCTGTCTGCATGAATTCTTACTGCTGTTTCTGTTCAACACATTTAGCCCTTCACTCAGTCATCTGGAATGAATGTCTAGTGTTAAGTTTAGGAGCAGCTGGCTTGTGTAGCTATTATCACTCTGGTTATGAAGCAGTACAGTCAGAGTGAGTGCAAAGCAGATAGGTGTTTCTATGGCAGGAGAAACCTGAAGAAACATGGTACCAACATGAGTGATCTCTATTTTTTCTGTCAGTATTGAGCCAGCAAAGAGCAGCATCGCTCCCTTCCGGGGTCTGAAACGACCACTCCAGTTCTTGGGCCTTTTTGAAACATCTCTCTGCCGCCTGACGCATATTCCAGCCTACAAGGTAATGAGGCCACAAGAATACTGGCAGTAGGAGCTTGGTAGAAGTTGAAAGAACATAAAAATGGAGCTCTTCAGGTCTCGTGTGACAGCCGAGCTCTGATCTTTCAGTAAGTCCTTAATAAAGCAAGACCTGTGCCCCATATGGTTTTTACAAGGGTTAGAAAACATGTCTCTTAAAGAAGAGCATGGAAGAATCATCCTGCCTGAAAAACCAGGATGTTTGTGGCTACAGTAAAAGAATTTAAGACTATAGGAGTCTTACTTGTGAATATCATCTTCCTGCTCCAAAGGTCCCATTTCTTTTTCACCTGGGCTGAGAAGTGATTCAACCTCTTTGCTCCCATCCTGGGCCCAGTCCCGTCAGCAGGGCAGAGGAAAATTGTACTCTTCGACCTTTCAGAGTTCCCTTCTCATGTTTGTTTTACTCCTTTATAAATGATGCTTCTTGTTCCTCCCAGGTGAGTGGAGACAAGAACGAAGAGCAAGTCCTGAATGCAATTGAGGCTTACACTGAACACCGGCCAGAAATCACATCCCGGGCCATCAACCTCCTTTTTGACATAGCACGTATTGAACGCTGCAGCCAACTGCTGCGAGCCCTTCAGGTAAGCCCCATGCTAGCATTTACCTCACCATAACAAGGAAAGTTTTGCAACCCCAGTCTTTTCTTGACCCTGAGACACCATATCAGGCCATTCTGGAGAAACTTCCAGTCATGCAGTGAAACTGGGTACCTTCAATTCACAAGCATGTTCCTGCAATGCCTGGGCCACACATTCCTTGCAGGCTTGTAACAGTCACTCCAAGACTCAGCAGCAAGGCAGTGGCACTGAAGCTTGGTGTTGCTTCTCTGCAGCTGGTGATCACAGCCCTCAAGTGCCACAAGGATGACAAGAACATCCAGGTGACAGGCAGCGCAGCACTGTTCTACTTGACCAACTCAGAGTATCGCATGGAGCAGAGTGTAAAGCTGCGGCGCCAGGTCATCCAGGTGGTGCTGAATGGCATGGAGTCCTACCAGGAAGTCACAGTAAGAGCAGTGCAGTCTCCTTCAGCTCCCATAGTCCCCTTTTCTGTATTAGGATCTGGGATTATTTTCTGGTGTTAGCATCTGGGTCTTCTAAGCCTCCAGGATATGAATCAAGGCAGACACCAGAGAAGCTACTGCCCAAATCTGCTGCTTTCCTTCACTGAATGATGGGCATTACAGGCAGGGTGCTCCTTATCATAGATTCGTAGAATGGTTTGGGTTGGAAGTGACCTTAAAGATCATCTAGTTCCAACCCCCTTGCCATGTGATCTTCTCCAGAACAAGGGGAAGAAAGTGATGATAGCAAGTGTCCTTCTTATCTGATGATAGAGGTGTTTAAAGGGTGTATAGGACACACAGCATAGACATCCATAACTGACTGCGGGGTGAAAAGGTTGCAGGCATTGGGGTTGTTGAGCCAACAGAAAGAAACATTATCCCAGTACACTGTATCAGAAGCTGGCTGACATTATGATGCCACTGGGCTGCAGAATGGGGACTGCTGCATAGAGAGCTCACAGGCAGCAAGGAACTGGCTTGAAAGTGATGGGCACTGGGTGATTGTATGGCCCTATGAGACTAGGTTGTAGTAAAGCAAGAAGATGGCTTCAGTTCCAAGGAGCAAAGAAACATGAGGTGATGGGGTCCGTGTTTTCATAGCCACTTGGCCCAGCATTTGCTTCCTTCTGACCCAGGTACAGCGGAACTGCTGCCTGACACTGTGCAACTTCAGCATTCCCGAGGAACTGGAGTTCCAGTATCGCCGGGTCAACGAGCTGCTGCTGAACATCCTCAACCAGAGCCGGCAGGATGAGTCCATCCAGCGCATCGCTGTGCACCTCTGTAATGCTCTGGTCTGCCAGGTGGACAATGATCATAAAGAAGCTGTGGGCAAGATGGGGTTTGTCATGGTTGGTATGGTCCCATGGTGTCTACTTATCCTTAACCCAGGCTACCACAATTCCCTTGCAGCAGTCCACCAAATGCATGAGCCAGTGATCCAGCCTTGCAGTATCACAGGAGGAAATTAGTGTCCTACCAATGATAACCTTTCCTGACCTGTCCCTACTTGCCTACCAGCACTGGATGTGATCCACTCAGAGACAGGCAACCTATGAGAGCAGGAAGCAGTATAACCTTAGACCTGACCTCTTTATCATATCATTTCCAGAACGAAAATGATCCCTTCTGACTAGCTCCTTCTGCATCTCCCCGAGTTTGCATCAGCTTCCCAGCTCATGTCAACCCATCTCCCTCACACCTTTTCAAAGAGCTGCAGAGGCCACTGCTTTGCTGCAGTTATACCACATTCCAGACTTTGTAATACAGATCAAAACTAACTTGACTGCAAATTCAACAGCTCAGGGACTATGACACAGTTCAGCTCTGTAAATGCCTGTAACATTGAACATAAACCTGTCCCACCTGTTTAAAGAAAGAGATACCAAGTAGGTTTTCTACAAAGGATCAAAATTGCACATGCCTGCAGCCAGCCCTGCAGTACTACAGCAGTTAATTTTAGCTGCGTGGTTCTGGAACCGTTTCTCACTCTTCCCCTTCCTCTGCCCACAGACAATGCTGAAGTTGATTCAGAAGAAGTTGGCTGATAAAACGGTGAGTGTTTCCCAAAAAACATATCCATAGAGTATTTTCTCTCCAGTCTGACTTGAGCATGGAGATCAGCCCAAAGCACCAGCTCAGCTTCACTAACAAATACAAGACATCTCAATTGATGCTGCAGAATTTCCTGTCCCAGAGTGAGGGCAGGAGAATGTGACAAGGAGACAAGAAATATTAAAAATCCACTTGCTGATAAGTTGAAAGTGAATAACAAGGTTTTCTTACCTTTGGAGTCATCTAGGGTGAGACCAGAGAGGAAACAAGAGGAGTTGGTTTGCACTGGGCACCCACATCAGCAAAGCTGTTTCAGTTCCTTTCTTTTCTGCTTTGTAGTGTGATCAGGTGATGGAGTTCTCTTGGAGTGCCCTCTGGAACATCACTGATGAGACCCCTGATAACTGCGAGATGTTCCTTAATTACAGTGGCATGAAACTGTTCTTAGAGTGCTTGAAAGTGAGTACATCTGGTTCCTTCCAGAGGAATGCTGACATCAGCAGTAGAAATGCAGGTGCCTGGGCAGGATCCCTGGCTATGCTAATCTATAAGCAGTACTTCCTGTATTGCACAGACAGAAAACAAAAAGCTTGCATATTTTCTTCTTCTCACATCTATCCATCCAACCATAAGAAGAACAGAGAAACTTACACCCATCTTCCTCTTTCCTCATCTTGTGTGCAGTCCCCCTTAAGTAGAGCAGCATTGAATCTCTCATTTCACATGTATCTGTAACACTAGAGATCCATTTGGGCATCTGCTAAGAGCCATTGCTGACTCCCTAAACGTACTCAGTCCTTTCTAGACGTACTGTACAATCTTTCTGCCAGGTTACATGTTCTCAGCACTGCTATAACTCCACTTTGTATAATCCTGTTCTTTGCTTGCCTAGGAGTTCCCCGAGAAGCAGGAGCTGCATCGCAACATGTTGGGCCTCCTGGGCAATGTAGCAGAAGTGAAGGAGCTCCGCCCACAGCTCATGACCTCCCAGTTCATCAGTGTGTTCAGGTGAGTGCCTGCCTAATGAGCTGCTGGGCTGGAGGAGAGTGAATGCTCTGGAGCTCTTCTCCTGGGTCACCTGGAGACTTTTAAACCTATGGTGTGTCAGCCTCTGAGTAATCTCTTCTTCCTTGGCAGTAACTTGCTGGAAAGCAAAGCAGATGGGATTGAGGTATCCTATAATGCCTGTGGCGTGCTCTCCCATATCATGTTTGATGGTCCAGAGGCTTGGGGTATATGTGAGCCCCACCGAGAGGAAGTTGTAAAGAGGATGTGGGCAGCAATCCAAAGCTGGGATATCAACTCCAGGAGAAATATCAATTACAGGTGAGGAATAGCGAAGTTTGGCCTGCTCCCCTAGGAGCCAGGGTTGTCACAGGAAGCAAACACCAACAGAGAGGAGGGAAGAGGTGCAACCCAGCAAGGAGGCTCTGTTTAGAATAAAGGAAAAAGATCCTCAGGGACAATACTCTGTCGTGAGGGTTTTACACCTTCCTTTGAAATGTGTTACACAGGCTGCTGAAATTAAGACACCTGCCCTGGCACTTCCTATGAGAGAAGTGTGGGAGCCCAAAAGAGTTTCTCCTGTGTGTTTCTGGTGAAATTACGTAGCCCAGGAAACATGATCTTTTGTCTGGGACTGCTTAACCATTTTCCTGCTAGACTTGTCATTTTGCCTACTTAAGTCTGTTTGCTTCTGAAAGTCACATGGATTGCTGTTAGCTTTCACTCTTCCCTGGGAGACACAGTTCCCAGAAATCCCTTCAAGGGTTAATACAACTGGTGGAGTCCTCCAAAGTCCTTCCTATAAGAGGGTATCAGGTATACTCTGTATTCCCTTTAGTGTCTGGCAGGAATCCAGAACAAATGGCATTCCAGTGCCTGCTCTACAGTATCAACACATTATTGTGGTCAGAAAAACCACAGCAGCTATTGTATGCAAGCAGCCCCTCTACAGATCATTGCTGCTGGGCTTCAGCTGTTGTGGGGAAGTAACTCACAGAGGATAGAAATCACATCTTGCATTCATTGCAGCTATTTATCCAGGCAGCATGTTTACGCTAAAGCAGTAGGGCCTGTATTGCCATGCGACACAGACCTCATCTTCAATGCCAGAATCTTTTGACATGCCAGTGGATTTACTGCTATGGTATCTGTGAACACCCAAGTTTGTGCTGCTTGAAGTAGTAGAAGTGCTGAAAGAAGCTGCTCTTGGTATTTCTAACAGCTTCTGCAATATTTCTGTGCAGGTCTTTTGAACCAATCCTTCGACTTCTTCCACAAGGGATCTCCCCAGTCAGCCAGCACTGGGCTACCTGGGCACTGTATAACCTGGTCTCTGTCTACCGTAAGTTCCCTTTTTGAAATCACATCCACTGCACTGGAAGAGCTGAGGATGTGGATCTGAGCTTGTTAGAAATGGTCTTCCCACTTCAGTGATGGCAGTAGAGAGAATGGTCTTTGAATGATGCAGGAATGTCCAAGCAGCACAAAGCCAAATAAGAAACAATGAGACTTAGTGTGTAGGAAATTCCTTCGATGTTTTGATCCTTCTGGCCATGCTTTTACATTCTCAGCCATTTTATGGCTGTGGTTTTACACCTCTAGCAGGCTAGCTCCATAATAAAGTTTTATACGTTTTTGGGCCACAGGTTTCCCCTTTCCCTCCTGCCACCCTTTTACCACTTTTGTGAAGGTTCACAATGACCTGTTTTATTCTTTTCTCTGCAGCTGACAAGTACTGCCCACTGCTGATCAAAGAAGGTGGGATCCCTCTTCTGAAGGACATGATTAAAATGGCCTCAGCACGGCAAGAGACCAAGGAAATGGCCCGGTAGGAAACCAGTGTGCTACCATCAGACATTAGCTTTAGCTAGGTTTTTTTCTTCCACATCAAGTAAGGCTACCAAAGAATGGCCTATATTGATGTGTGCGAGGGGCAAGAAGTGAACACAGGAGAAGAGTAGGGGAAAGAGGATGAAAACAGAAGACTAGAGAGGTGTTTGTAGGTGGGAAATACACACAGGTTGTACCAGGCAAATTTGTTACAGAAGTGGCTTGTCAGACAGTGGAGCCCCACAGCTAATTGCATCTCTTACACCAATGGTCTCCAGCCGTCGCTACTCACCATACTTGTGTGGGCTCCCTGTATCCAGAATCATGCATGGATCTGGCCACTGAACTTCCAAGGGGAGGAACTGGGAGCTCTGAGCTGCATTTGTGGAGTACACTGGGTTTGACACAGATGTTGGTTGATGTGTAGCTCAGAAGAGCCTGCCTGCTGCAAATCATACACGTTACACACAGATGGAGTTGTGGGACAGCAGTATAAGAACTGTCCCACAACTGTCATGCAATAAGCTTTAAACTAAACCCTCTCTCCCTGTCCTTGTTTTATCCATAGGAAAGTTATAGAGCACTGCAGTAACTTTAAGGAGGAGAACATGGACACTTCCAGATAGAGGCAGTCCTCTAACGCCTCATGCCAGCACTGTATCCAGCTTCTCTCTAATTCACTGTATATAGGGAGGACTCTTTCTTACCAACGCGCCTGTTGGAAGGAAACTTTATGTGTGTGTGTGAGACCCTCAGTAGATGAAGGTGAACAGGGGAGGCGGGGAGGGACTTTTTGCACAACAAAATGCTTTCCTTAAATTAGTGGACTTTTTTTGTTATGAAGTTTCAGGTTGAAGTTCTGTGTGTATGATTTCTGTATAAAAAGAAAAAAAAAAAAAAAGCAAAGACAACTACACTATGTATCTTTTAACCTTTTTATTTTAGACCACACAGAGCCTCAAATGACCATGAGCTTGAAGACCTACTTGTGTGATCACTAGTGTGACGTTTTTATTTCCCACTTTTTAGAAAATTCCCTTTTGCTGTATTGCATGAGGTCCTGTAATGTCTGCAAGAACACCAGTCCCTAATTGGCATTGGCTGCTCAGTGGGGCTGGAGGCAGCAATGAGTTACTTATTTGGTTAGAGATGTTGGGGGGGACAATACCCGAGAATTATAGCAAAAGAACAGACCTTTTTAGTGTTAATTGTAAAGGGAGGAAATGAAGAAGATCTTTCAAGTTAATTCACTCCCTTAAGGGTTTTTATAGAAGACTCACATTAATGGAAGCATTGCTAACTGTATGTGGGTCATTTGGAAGTAAGACATTCCCATTAAAGTCAAGAGGCCTGGTTTGTCCCCTCTGGCAGTGCAGTGGGATCTGCCAGCCCAGCTAGCCTCAAGACCAGGAATGACCGGTAAAACCATTTAGACATTCTTGGCTACACAGAGCTTTTCTCTCTAAGGGAGCCTGTGCAACAAGGAACAAGATTTGTTCACAAAGGGCTACACATCTTCATTCAGGTCCTTCACCACCTTTTCACTTGTGTTCTGTTTTATGGGGAAGGGCTACAAATGCCAGAGACAGTATTTCCACTTTGCATGATAAGATCTACTAGGCCCTAGTCCAGAGTGGTATGAACCACTTGTGCAGGTCCTAGTAAAGTACTGGAGCTGCTCTGCTCTCCCTCAGTCTGCATCAGTGCGAGTGGAGATTATTGGAGATTACTTTATAGGAAGCTTACTGCAGCACAGAGGATGTAACTGGAGATGCCAAATAACCCTCCAGAGACTGGAGAGTCTCCAGGCACCCTAAGGAGAACAGTCCCATGAAATAGCACCTCTTGTTGCACCACAACATATTTCCCCTCTTATGGGAAGCAGAAGGCTCTATCCTTACCTGACTCTTATCACTTACCAGTGCAATCCTGCTCACATCAGCAGCATTACTCCAACTGATACAGTGTAGGTGAGAGGAGAGTCCTGGTGAGGTGGTCTTCACCCGGCAGGCTCTGGATCTCTAAAGGCTCAAGATACCACAGGCTGAGGCTTGTCTTGCAGCTGGGCACTCAACAGCACACTCAACAAAGGGCAGTCCTTTGCCTAGAGCCCTCTGCTTGCCACAGTTCTCTCACGAATCTTCCCGTAGGAAGGATTCAGGAAAGAGTCCATGTCTGGCAGCAGTAAGAGGAGGCCACAGCCACACGTGTTCAGACATTTCAGGCCTCAGCACAGTAACCTTCGCTGCTCTCTTCCCTTGTATACATTGCTCTCAGATTTGACTCGCTGCTATGAGGTTCTTCTAATGCTCAGAGTTAATGTTGTCATTGCTGAGCACGATATAGACAGATCCTAGATACACAAACTGACACTTTAAATGACACAACACAGCTGCCCTGGACAGGTTTACTTTTTCTGCCAATATGGTGTTATTCAATGTCTTTTTAACCATACGTCATTTGTTTTGGTATTGTGAGATCTGTACTTTTTTCTTTTAAGTATTTTTCAAACTTATATATATTTTTGTGTCACTTTGGAATTGTTTTCATATGGTTTGCAAAACTTGACAAATTATACTTTGTTTTTTTGCAGTTGTTTGAATGAAATGTATTTTCCTCTCTGTCATACCTGCTCCCCAAGGATTTGTGTCCCTATGAGCTTTGAGACAGGGAAGCTTATTTCAAGGTCTGTTTTCTGTGTAACATTTGCTAATCTTCCTTCTAGATGCAAACCTAAGAGGGGAGTCAGGCTTTGCTCATTTAATTCTCCATTTAGTGCTGCTGACCTTCTGAAGTTGCTTCATGTGACAGTGCCACCCACTAAGGCTTCCTCCTTTCTAATGCCCATATAGTGAAAGCTCCTGCCATTAAAGTCTTGAATCACTTGACAAGACCCATGGAGATTAATGGAGTCAGGTCAGGCTGACAGAAAAGCTTAGCTTTCTGAAATCTGCCACTGAGCCCAGGGGAAGGGGGAGGTGTAACTGCTCTGTAATAGCCAGCTACACATAAGATTTTGAGTCAGGCCACCAGCAAAGTAAGTTCCTGAGATAGCATTTTAAATGAAATAGCATCCCTGTTAGAGTAATGTGAGCTTTGGCTACAAGCTTCCATGTCTTCAAGCCAAAGGACTTTGTGAGCTGAAAAATAACATTTCCCTTTCAGTAAGGAGGAAAAGAGAGAAAGGTATCCTCTGAATAGCTGAGCAGAATCCAAGAATTCCTACAATTGGAAGTTTAAAACTAATTTGTACCTCCATTTTCCCAACTGAAAGCACAGGAGCTGTTGCACCTTGGGCATAATGCAGGTACCATGATCCAAAAGCACTTTTTGGAGGCAAAGAGGTGTTAATTACCCAGGACAGAACAGGGTAATTATCTGCAGCTATCACACCAATATTCTGTAAAGGAGGAGAGGGCAAAGTGGCTGATTTTTTATGAAGGTCTAATGTAAAAGGGGAAGTTGCATACCCTGAAATGTTTGACTGTTAGAGAAGCCTCTCAGGCCTTCCGGCTTTGCTGGAGCAAAGGAATGAACCTGGAGACTTCAACTTCATGCAGAATTACAGAGCCAAGAACCAACCCTGCCTAGAAAACTAGAACAAAATCTCTGTCAAATGAGAATTCAGGGGCAGAGAAGTTCATAATGCGTAAAGATGTGGCAGAGGGGCTCCTCATGCTCTGTAGCTGTTGTCCTGTTCAGCCTATTCATGTTCTCACTATTACATTTCCTTTCATATTCAGAAGCATGGCAGACAGAGCACAAACACAACTCAGTAGCTCTCTGCAGAGACTGTGCCATCAAAGGAACCTTCTACCTTGACTGTATGTAGTTTCTATCCTGGCTGGAGGATGCCTTCATGGTTTAGTAGCCCAAGTCAATGTCCAACATGCAGAGCATCAGGTGTCTGCTGTTTTCTCTGCAATAGAGAAGAAAGCAAATTAGTGGGCAGCCTTCCACAAGTGCTTCCATTTTACAGGATCTATGGGAGGAACTGCTTATAAAGGATTGGCATCTACTTGTATGAAGTTTAGCGCTCAGCAGCACCAGACTTTCTTATTTAGTCCAAGCCAAGAAAGTTTAGCACTGTTTCTTGTGGCAATTAGTAACATTGCAGATAATTCATCTGCCTCATCTGCGTGATGGCTGCTATCACCCTGCACCTGCTAGATGAAATGATCTGTTCAGCACAATCCTATCCAGCTTATCCCGTTTGTTGGGCTTCTGCTGTAGGCACTCTGGTCTCTGTGAAAGATAAGGGGGAAGAAAAGTCTTGGAGCTGTGAGCTTAGTCCCCTCTCATCACTTGAAGGCAATAATTACCCACAGGAGAAGAGCTGTAGGGGCACTGCATTCAAGCATTGCTCCACAGAAATGACATTTTCTTGACACTGTTTAGAGAGGAGCTGCCACAGCTCAGGTGTTAGAGGGGAGCTTGTGCTAGAAAAAGAGAATTAAAAGCAGGGAAATAGCTGGTCTCCACAACAGCCATCTGTAAGAAGCACAGAGGGTAAGAGTAGTCAGGAATGGATGAAAACATGGGGGCTGAATGAGAAGACAGCACTTAAAAGGAGTGAGGGAGATCTGCTGAGCTGAAACACTTCTGCTTTAGCAGACTATGTTTTGATTTCATCGAATTGTCACTGATTCTCTCCAATTCTTTTCTTGTTTTAAAAAAAAAGTTTTTAAGCTAACCAAATGTGTATTTCCTTGTTTTGCTTCAAGAAAGTAACCTCAGTTATAATGAGCAAGTGTCTGCTTTTACTCTGTCCATTGACCTGCCTAATGTTGAAAGGCCTGGTTCAAATGTTTGTACATGGTGAAACCAAGCAAAAAAATAATAATGCACAACTGTTGCTTCCTTACAATTCTGAATGAATTAACTTTTCTGTTGTATCCATTGGATACCCGCTGTGTATTAAACCTAGTGCTTAACAATGTCTTCTTCCTTTGATCTATGAATGTGGTTCATTTAGGTACATCACTGCTCCATTTGCTGTCATGTGTTTAATTGCAAATGAAAGGAACTGCCATGTGTTGATGATGCAGTTCAGTGGCTTTTCCTTTCATCACTCCAAAGGATACAATAACTGTCTGTCCATAGAAAAGAGGCATGGAGGAAGGGAGTATTGTTATGAAATTATGGGAGAGAAGGAAAAAAATCAGAACAATATTTGCCTCTGCATATTGCCTCTGAACACTGCAACGGATCTGTGGCTTGCATTCCACAGCCTAAGCTTTGTAAGTGGGCAGAAGCTGAATACTTAAGACTGTGGCTTAAACAATCAATCTGCTTTAAGGCTGGCTTGAGTTTCCTCTCATGACCCTGGTCCTGCAAGGGTTCAACTACCAGTTAATTCAATGGTCAATGTAAACGCTAAAGGATCACACTCTGGCTGGCTGAAGGAGGAATCATGTGAAACTGAACTACCTCTGGGAAGCTGAAAATGTACCGTGTTGTAAGAGTACAAAGAGATGCTTCCAGGAGCATGAAATTCCTAGCTGGAATGCCACAAGAACCTAGATCCTCCACTCAAACTGGCTAGTAGAGACTTTTCTGGAGCTAAGCCTAATTTCAACCAGTCATTTAGGTTGAACCCCTTAAGGCAGAGATAAGCCCTGATCTCTGTAAGCCAGAAATCTAACATGTACCAAATGATTTTAATCACAAAGAGAGAGAGAATACATTCCTTAGGACAGACTTTTCTAGAACATAAGAATGTTTCTACTTTCAAGCAGGTAATATTGCTACTACGCAAATTGCCTTCACTAAGCTTTAAAATTTACACCTCTCTGCAAAGAACGGAAAGACACTACCCACCTTCTCTTTCTGTTTGTAGATAGAGCCTGATGGTGCTGTTCTGAGCTTCCTACTGTTCTGCAAGGCTTCCTTTGCAACTCAAGGAAGGGAAAGGTTTTCAGGATATTTAAAGCAGGCAGAGAGTAGCAGGGCCACCTCACATACAAAGTGAGGTTTGACAAGCCCTGATGCAGTCTATGAGGTGTCTGAGGGAGGATTTTTGTAGGGTTTGCACTTACCTAGAACAAAAAAAAAGAAAGCAGAAGGATTTGAATGACTGTTGGAAATGTAAACTACGTTTTTCATAACATTTCAACACAGCTGTCTCACATAAACCATTTTAAGGCAGGTGCTTTCCTGGAATCAGCAGGTGGCCACTGACTCAAGGTGACCAAATCAAGAATACCCCCCTTGTGGTCAAACAATGCCAAGGAATCTGATAGGTTTTAAGTTTAAATGTGCAAAGAATGTGATTTTTCTTTCAAAATTTTGACTGGGAAAGAAGGTAACAAGATATCAGCAAGATACATCTGTGTTAAAACTGAAGAGTTTAAAGAGAAAAAAAACTGATTTCAGAACTTTTAGAGGCCTGTGATGAGATTCATCTCCCCTAAACCAACAGAAAGAGTGTAAATGTCTACATTTAAGCTAGTCATCTTCGCTTTCCTTACTGTTAGCAAGAGATTAAAACCAACACATCTGGGGTGCAATTCAGCTGCTTTCAGATGAGAAGGACCATCCTCTAGACAAGCCAGGTTCCCTCTGCTGCTGTCAGGGGAGTCTACAGACACTGGAATTCAGATCAGCTCCCACCCACCCCAGCAGCCTCCTGTTGAAAGTATGTCAAACATTTCAGAAGCTAAACGTGTTCAGCCAGGCAGAACCTCTGCGTTTCTTCCTAGGGGATAGAAATCAACACGTGAAATAAAGTGCAGCCAGGCAGAACCTCTGCGTTTCTTCCTAGGGGATAGAAATCAACACGTGAAATAAAGTGGCACAACCAGAGTTCACCCAGACAGCACCTTGACCCCCTCGCCTTTGAGCGGCACACCTCTGTGAGACTCCTATTGCTCCTATCTACATTGAGCAGCATTTGCCTCGAGTTTAACTGAGGTGCAGGGGAGTTTAACCAGCATCACTGCCCTCAAGGGCCCCTGCCCTGCGCTCCCCATAGTACTTAACAGCCACAACACCCGGCTGGGGACAGAGGGGCCGCGTGGATCTCGGGGTTCAGGGTGGGAGGACAAGAGCGAAGGGAGCTGAAGGAGGTGGGGGGCCAGCATGCAGGACGGCGTGAGGGGAAGAAAGGCGGCCGGCAGGCTACAGCCAGGCTGCAGGTAGCAAGGGGGGGGGGGAAGAGACCCCGGTTCCCATTCGTGGGAGCCGAGCCCGAGGTGCCGGCCACTGCCCAGGCCACCTCACAGCACAGCCGCGCTCCACGCTCGGAGCTCAACAACGCCGGCTCCGCAGCGGAGTCCCGCTCCTTGCCGGCCGCAGGCACCGCCCTCGGGAGCCGCCCGCCCTTCCGGGCCGGCGGGCGCCATGGGTGGCGGGCGGCTGTGGGTGAGGGTGGCACACACGGCCCTCAGCGGCGGGCTGGCGCTGGGGCTGTTCCTGCACCGCACAGGTGAGGCGGGGCCCTGCCTGACACGGGGAGGGGGCGGCCGAGGGCTGGGCCAGGCCCGCCCCTGGGCAGAGGAGGCTGCGGCCCGGGCTCGGGCTGCGCCGGGGGGGAGCGCGGGTGCTCCCGGCCTTGCCTCGGCCTCTGGACCTGAGGGCACAGGGGAACCTGTGGGGCGCTCGGGAGCCCCTAGCGTTACCGCCCTCTTCCATCGCTCCTCCCGTAGGGGTGCGGGAGCCCTTTGTTAGGGGCAGAGAGAAAAGCCCTAAAGGCTTCACAAGGAAGGCACTGCTCTCCTTTGCAGATCTGCAAAAGCAAGAGGAGCGCGGGGAGCTGCTGCAGCCGCTGATCTTCCTCTCGCTGGTTTTGTGCTCGATCCTGCTGTACTTCAGGGTGTCTCTCATGGACCCAGGTTTTGTTAAGGCTGAAGAGGAAGAGAAGGTATAGCACTTCATGAATGGAAGAAAGTGGTGAGGTTATAACATCTATATGCTTTTCTTTTGTTTCCCCACACTGTTAGATACGAACAATCTGTTTCTGTTACACTTGGCATAAAGGAAACCTACACGGACCACTGGAGATCAGGATGGACAGTGTCCAAGTCATATTCTGTGACAGCAGTAGGGTTCATAGACTTTAAGTGTGTCTTTTACACCACATCCCCATTCTAAATGCACTGTGCCATTTGAGCACAAGTCCTCTCTCTAAACATCAGAGGCTGCAATACCCTATGGAATGTATACATGACCTGGTTTATACTAACTACTGCTAAGTGGTCCAAGTGCAAAAAACCAAATGGCAAGCTTGGAAGAAAGCTCTCTGCAGCTCTATTGAACTGTGTATAGATTTGTTGTCCTCTCAGCGGACATGTACACATACAAGTTACAATGAAGTAAAACAGATGCAAAGTTTCAGTAACAGAGATAGTCTGCTTCAGGTTAACTGCCTGCAAATTGTGTAGGACAAGCTTTAATCATCCATCATTGAAGTACATGTTGGCTGTGCTAAGAATAAGTAGCACTGCTTATACTGAAAAGATACCATTATTGTGTTTGGAAGCAAAGTCTAACCTTGTTTTTGTCCCAAAGTGTAGCCTTGGGATCAGTATGGTATCTTGCCCACAGTTATTTCTGCCTCTGTGAAAACATTCTTTTGGTGGTTATAGTAGTCTGTTTTCTCTTGCTGTACCTTAACTGTCTGCAGTTCCTGTAGGGATTTGAAGAAATTACTCTGTTTAACCTTCTTAATGACAGAGAGAACCAGCACTGCTTAACTATTAACTAAAAGGATACAGACAGCTCAGTCATGCCACAGCAGCAGCACACAAAACCTCTTTAGTTACTCCCTCTTTTGTAGGCAGACAAGAGTGAAGAACAAAGCGTGGTCATACCCCTGGTTCCAAGTAATGTTAAGCTGCGGCGTTGTGGTTACTGCATGGTGAAGGTAGGTGTTCATGGGGAAAGTAGGCATTTGTAACACACTAGAAGAGGATGGGATGGGCAATTCCCAAGCTTACATGTTTTGGCAACCTCTTTGTTCAGCAGCTGTTGCTTTTCTATCACTGCTGCTCTCTGCTCAGCTGCTTGGAGGCATGGCAGATCTGATTGATTCTATCAAAGGGTCACCCTTTGCTGAAAAACTCACAGAAAAAATAAGCACAACGAGCAAATTGAATTCCAATACAGTTCTGAATTGAAGTGATCCAAAGGAACTATGTAGCTAAAGATGTAGTCATGGGCATTGCTGTTTTCTGAGGCTGAAACAATTCCCTGCTGGCTTACAGAAACAAGGATCTTTTGCAACATTCTTACTGCCATGTCAGTCAGACTTTACAGTATTGTCAAAAAGGTTATTTTGAAGATACTGTGATAAAGGCATCCAAGCATGACATACAAAAACTGTTGCTATCTCTATCATTTGGAGGTCTAAACCCAGCAAAATGTTAGTCTGAGTTGTAAAAGACAGCATGAAGGAAAAATTAGAGCAATTAGATTAGCTCTTAAAATAGTTTGCCTAAAGCCTAGAAAAGCCTGTTTTCACAGTGATGCTTATCAGTTTAATAAAATCAAGCATTATCCTAGCTTCCATGAATTCCTGAAGAATATCTACCAGGAGAAGTGAACTTATTACAAGAGGAAAAACTGGCAAGACATATATATGCCTTGGGGAACAAATCCTAGGGGGCACTACTTTTCTCAGCCAGATCTTTCATATTCTCTGCTCCTGGCACTTGAGTCCCTTTCCTCTGTGTGTGTGTGTTGTGTTTCCCCAGCAGCAGAGACATTTCCCTCCTCCATGCAGTCACGTAAGAACATCCCATCTCTGCCCACTTTATTCAACACTCGTCGTCCTAGCTTTCCACATCAATCCTGAATAGACCGATTGGCTCTAGCTCCCTCCCTTACACACTGAACTTCCTATAAATAAGTAGATTGAAAAATATAGCTAGAAGTAATGTTGGAGAATAATTTAATTTGGAACTCATTCATTTGGACCTTTACCAGGGAGATCACGATCCCCTTTAGTTGTCTTAGCCGTGTATGTTGTGCTGTTATCTCAAAAAAGAGTGGTTTTGGGACAGTAACGCTGTGGAGGACGGGAGTTTTGCATAATGTTCTCTTCTACCACACTAGCACAACCACAATAGCAGGCTATTGCTAGTGGTTTTCTTCTCTTTTTGTTGGTTGTGTTTTGCAGCAGCCGATGCGAGCCAGGCACTGCCAGCTGTGCCAGCACTGCGTGCGGCGCTACGACCATCACTGTCCCTGGATTGAGAACTGCATAGGAGAAAAGAATCACCCCTTCTTTATAGTCTACCTGAGTGTGCAGCTTGTCGTGCTGCTGTGGGGAGGTCAGGTTGCTTGGTAAGGCCTTGAGGCAGCACTCTGACCTCTGAGATGGCTAAATGTTCTGATGTTGCTAGAGTCCCACTGAAGGGGTTCTGTAGAGCAAAGCAGTAATTGTAGGCTTTGGATCTTCACCCTCTTTTGCACCCTGGAGCTCCCTAATCTGCTGAGGGACAACATAGCTGAGCAATAGTTGAGCAGAATCTGATAATTTAGGTTTCATATTCATCATTAAGATTTAATTACCAGAATTCACAGCAGTACAAAAACTGATTTTGCTTCAGTTACTCTAATAAGACCTGGGTTTACAAATCCAAGTACTGGAAACACCAACAGGGTTTCAGCCTGTTCAGGAGGAGTTAACCGAAGATGATTGTCTCAGCTGTCAGGGGAACCAGTATCTTTTTAACTTCTTAGATACTAAGTCACTATTGGTGCAGACTCTTAAGAGTTTATTAACTCTTAAGTAACAGTATATTAACAGTATAATTATAACTCTCTGTAGAACATGATTATCAGAAGTTCAGTAGTTATGTACCAACTTACATGTTCCATCAAGGTCGCTTGGCTTATGAAACTAGCTCAACATTTTTAACCATGAATTTATTGCTCTTTGAATTGACAGGTCAGGCCTCTACTTTGAACTGTCCTGGGAGTGGCTGAATCACAACATTTTCCTCCTCACATCCTTTCTCCTGATAGTTATATTCACCATTGTTGTTGTGCTGCTGCTCATTTCACACTTCTATCTGATCTCATGCAACACCACCACCTGGGAATTCATGTCACATCATCGCATCTCCTACCTGCGACACTCCGAGTTGGAGAATCCCTTTGACCAAGGGGTCATCCTCAATCTCTGGAGATTCTTCTGTTCGTGCCACCTGACTGCATGGGAGAAAATCTATTTTCACAGGAACAATGAGCCTGTCTAGTCACAGCAGCACCTACCTGGTAGAGCGCCAACACATCTGCTGGGTAAAGCTTTGCTAATGCAATTGCTGCTCTTGCCTTAGATGGAACTTCAGTACATCTTGAACTATGCAGCTTATTCCACAAACTGTTCATCCTGCAGATTACACTTCAAGGATAAGTCGGTTATTTTTTTTACATATGGGTAACACTGTTAAACACTGGGTCTGGGAAGGGCAGCAGAGCTGAGTTCTGGATGGAGCAAAGGTCTCTCTCTAAATTTACTTCCTTTTGTAACTGCATCCATATCTCCCCAGAAGAGACAAATGAGCAGTGTGATCATCCACATTCGCTTCCCCAAAGCTTCCCTCTCCTTTTGCTGCCAAAGAACAGCAATTACAGACAAAATCAGCGAGAATCAATATAATTCCCGTGGCCTTTCTTCAACCTGGTTCTCACTGTGAGAACTGCAGTGCCTTTTGTCAGTAGTGTTAGGCATGTAATAGAAATACTTGAGTCAATATTTGGACAGTCAAAGGCAAATTTCATTTTGACCACATGCCTCAACTTAATGCTTTTTTACAAAGATCTGAGGCTTTAATAGTGTTAATGTGCATGAGAAACAGCTGTAAAACAGTACATTCAGATTATGAGATAATGCTCTGACCAGCTTCCTAAGGGTTTTTTCTCTAAACTGATGGTGCTGTTAACAATTCAGAGACTATTTTTGAATCAACTCAGCAAAGAATAATACCAACATACTTACATACAGAATTATTTCTGCAGATAACTTCATGCTCAGGCCTTTACTGTAGCTTGTGGGGAAAGAACCAGCAGTAGAGGTGGATACTTCTTGCCTAGCTCCAGTAACACTGTTGGCAATATTACTACCTCAACATACTAATAAAAATTTATAAAAGAATACCAAGTTTCAGTGCAAAAGGAAAGATTGTAGGTCCTGTGTGTTTCACTGAGGTGAAGGAGGATTGACAGCCTTCTAGGACAGCAGCAAGCTTACTTGTGTTCCAGTGGAATAAAAGGTCAGACTTCCATAATGAACTAAAGAAAGTATGGGATAACTGATTTTAGCTTTAAAAGTAGAAAAGGCTATGGTGTGAAGTTTAGTCCTGAGCCTTTTCTGTAAGAAAACCCCCAACAAACCAAAACCAACAACAAAACCAAACAAGCAGCAAAATAAACTTTAACATTAAAATGATTTTGTGCCTTAATTGCCTTGGCTCAGGAAATGCACCAGCTCAAGAGCACATCCGGTGAGCTGGTAGAAAGCACTCAGGATTTAAAGCTGATGAGCACTCATGGAAGGACAGTGTAGTCACTAACACAGCATGATAGTCCAAAAGCAGAACAGCATCCCTTTTTTTACCAACTCCAGTGCTTGTGATCTGTTTCCAGCCTGGTTAGTTCAGGGTAGAAACTCCTATCAGAGGGAAATCAGAACACTAAGAATTATTTTCATAACAATGGCATGTCATCCAGAGAAGATTCTGCAGTTTGTGTCAGTGTGGCTCATTGGCCACATCATAATCTCTGGTTCTTCAAGTATCAGTCAAATAAAAGCTCCTCAGCAGATACTACAACTCAGAACACACAGTTTTGCACTGCTTGGTAATTCTTAGAATGCACCAGGATGGTAATTTACTGTCTTTTTTCTGGATTAAAAAATTAAATATGCCTTTTTGGTTACGCCTCCTTCTTTGAACCCAAGTTCTAGATTTCACTGTGCTAACAATCCACTTTACTGATCACTTTACAAAGGCTTTGACCTTAAGAAAAGTCACAAAACACACTGTAGGGGCCAACAGCAAGCCAGGCAGCACTGTTCAAACAAAGGGCAGGAAAATGCATATCCTGCTTTAAAACGGTCATTAGACTGCAAGGCAGAGCAGGAGGATGAAGGATATTTGAACACAGGGATTTCAGATGCAGTTATAATTGGCTCTGAAAATACTAAATCTAGATTCAGTGTGAAGTACCTGTTTTGCACAAACATAGCTCTTACCTCTATGAATTCTTGACCAGCCTTGATGTAACAGTGGCAACTCACTACCTGCACTGAGCCTTATCTCCATATACAGCACAATTGCATTGCTTCAACTTCTGTTTACCTCTGTTGGAGACAAACTGAAAGAGTAATAGCTGTGTGTTCCCTATTTGTGATCAATATGATGCTTCATTTCTAGATACTCTTGCACTACTTTTTTTTTCCAACAGGCTAATATTATGAATTTAAGAGGAAAAATGTATCTTACCAAGTATAATTACAACACATGTTACCAGGCAAAGGAAATCACCTTTAACTTACTGATTTTCCAGTATTAACACTAATTATTTGACTATCCCAACAAAAGATACAGGATACATATTGATAACATCTGTGGAGAGACAATTTGACTACAGTCATTTGTCTGTGACAGTGGATGACACCATGCAACGTGTACACAGACAACTGAGAGGGAGGGAGGAAGGAAGGAAGGAAATGCTACTATTAACATTTACAGAGAAAAGCCTGCCTGTTGGACAGAATATGGTTAGCCCTGACCTGAAATGTTCAGCTAACACAAAGGAGATTAAAAGCTGGAATTTCATTATAAGGAATGGTTTCTTTATTTTCAAGAATAGAATGTGCAAAGCTGTGGCTTCTTCATATCATTAAAAACAGTATTTGAGATTTAGCATCCTCAAAGAAGTAGAAAGAGACTAATTTTCCTCAAGATAAATCACTCGGATCATTATCAAACCCAAATATCATTGTCTTGGTTGTGTTAAAATCCAGTCCTTCTCTGGCATACACATAATTATGAGTGGGAATGAGCTTAAAAATCATTACAAAGAGGGAATGCTGTATGTATCTTTTTTTAGACAACAGTTGAGAAGTGGCCATTCCCTCTAATACTATGCAACTTTGAAAAGCTGTGCTACTTACTCAGGCTTTTTGCAAAGAGTAACCTGGGTTGCAGAGATTATTTGATTTCATTAAGTCCATCTTAAATTCCACACTTCCATCTATATGTAATGGCAGCAGAAGATAAATCCAGTCAAACTAATTGCTCCTTAAAAACAACTGACATCCAGTATCCCTCCAGCAAAGGAGGCTGAAAAAAACCCACAGGAGGTTAACACAGCTTGTGGATCACTCTCATCCCAGGGTCATCAGCACTACTACTAGATCTAGTAGATCTGTTGACTTTTCCATTGCTCATGCCAAGTCCTCTGTTCGCTCTCTCAAGGTGGTAACAATCTGTTCATGTTTTTTATAGCTCGAGTCAAACATCTAAAAGGTGCCTGGAGACAAAGTCAAAGTCCTTGAAGACATTCTGCTCCTTACGGGTTAGGAGAGCAACCTCCTCGGGAGGAGTAAGGATGGGCTTTTGTGATGTAAACTCTTCATCAAAGTTGCTAATGTCAGTTGGGTCTCTTATAGTGGGCACAAAAGGGGGCTTCAGAGTCCTGGCCAACAAGGCATCCCAATCAATTCCCTGTAAGAGAAGGAAGTGAACAGACCAAATTGACATTAAGATTATTTATGAAATTAGATGTTTATGGCTTACAAGGTAGGTGTATTTGTACCTAGAAGCAGCACAATCAGAAATAAACCAGTTCTGGGAGCTTATAGATCCCAGAACACACTCCTGGGAGATGTCATTTCAAACATGAAACACATTCTGGAATAGAGCACTGAGGTGCAATAGAAGCTACCACTAAAATCTCACTGATGACTAATAGAAAACATGCCTCCATACCAACAGAAAGTATATCACTCTCAGCTCAAGCACAAGAGATGAGGAGGAGGGATAAAGTGAGTTCCTACCTTAAAAAAGGCCTGGATTTTAATCTCTTCTGCATCTTTTTCCCCTGCTCCCAGTCTACGCTCTGGACATTTCTGAAGAAGCTGCAGGAAATATCAGGTCAAAATTAAACACTGTGAACAAAGGTGGACAGAAATCATATTCCAGAGGAAAAAAAAAGAAAAAAAAGGAGATGGACTGACCCCTCGGTATCTTCTCATTCTCACTTTGCAGCAAGGTCATAAATCTGCTAGTAATAGCTCAGGCCTAGCTCCTTGTAAATAACTTGCCCACATCATTGAGGTACCTCCTATAAACTGCATGAAGCATCTCATCTTAATTGTGAACCCCTGACTACTGGGTTAAATTTAAAAACTGAATGACTCTGACATTCCTGCCCTTGAATCAACACTTTTCCATGTCAGACTTGGCAGCAACAGCCCTCAGTAAGAAGTCTGCTTAGTCATCCTTAGACAGAAGAATAACATTTATGTAAAGGGAAGGAAAGGAAAAATATGTGTAAATGTTAAATGTTTCCTTAGTCTGCGCAGGCAGCTCCAGATTACACACACAAATGTTATCCAGTCCTAACAGAGTCCCTCTGGATCCACTTCCACAATAAATGCAAATTCCTCAGCGACCCATCAAGCCCATTACCTTCCGGATTATAGAAAGTGCCTCAGATGAAAGGAATCGTGGATACCGGACTTCATCATTGACAATGCTGTCAAAGACTTCCTCCTCATCGTCTCCAGGGAATGGTGACTGCAATTGGGACATCTGATTATTCAATTCACATAGCACCCATTCCTCACTATTACATAGGGATGAGAATAGCATACAACTGTATGAATTAGTGTTTGGCAAGCACTATGAATGAGTAAAATGTAATTTAAGTACTAACAGTTGACTGCATTCAGCAAAGTGTTATCTTACGTGGTTGGGTGCTATTGCCACAAGCCTGTTTAGGGAAGTCCTCTTAAAGAAAGGTCTTACCTCGCCAACAAGCATCTCATAAATGAGCACACCCAATCCCCACCAGTCTACTGCCCGAGTGTATGAGATGTCCGTCAGGACTTCTGGAGCCAGAAATTCAGGGGTGCCACAGAAGGTGTTTGTGCGATCTCCAAAACCTATTCCTGTAGGAAAAGAACACTTGTAAAACCCAGCACACGTTACTAAAGGGACCACATGGAGCCTCACTTTCTGGAAGCCACAGCTTATCACTGGTAATCTAATGTTGTTAACCAGGCGAGGGTTCTCTTTAATGTCTGTAAACAGCAATAGCAGGTATGAAACCTGAGGCCCTTGACAACTCCAAATAAGAAATATACAGACAATGCTTAAAGAAACAGAATAAACAAGGCAATTCCCTGCAGATTCCATTGCTCATTTACTCAAGTACACATTTTGTAGCATCCTATATTCTGGCTCCTTTGAACAAGCAAACACATTGTAAACTCCTTTGTAAGCTTCCTGAAGATGAAAGGACAAATTTCTCTTTCCAAGTTCATCATGTCCAGACGGGTGACGGTGTTTTGTTGTTTGGTTTGTTGGGGTTTTTGGTCTTGGTGGGTTTTATTTTGTTTTAAAGATGGGGATCAATGCAAGTTACACAGGACCACCTCAGTATCTGTATTTGAAAACAAATTACTGAAGCTCAGACCCTAAACTGGTTCTGATGGTTCAATTTAAGCTTCACCAAAGTCACTCACCTTCCTTACACAATCCAAAATCTGCAATCTTCACGAATCCTTCAGCATCTAAAAGCAGATTATCCAATTTCAGGTCCCTGAAGGTAAAGGAGAGGAAAGAAAATGGTGAATGAAGTCCTACATATTTTTTTGCCATCCAACATATTTTTTTGCACAAGAGGCGGAAGCTAGATGTTAATAAAATCAAATTTAAATTGAGCAAAGTCTGCATTTGTTTGAAATCATGTATTATTTCAAAGATTTCCCTTAAGTTATTGATGTTTTCCTCTTAATGAAAGGCTCACAAAGCAGCTTGGAGCTGAGTGGGGCTTATTCATCTGGAAAAGAGCACCCCACAACAGCATGACACATTACTTGACTATGATAGTAAAAAAGAAAGCAGTGACATACAGGTGCCCCCCAGAATGTATTGCCATGTCAGAGAGGACTAATCACCTGCAACATGTCAGATGAATAGCTTCTAGATGACTTTCTTTACTTTAAACACGATGAACATGCTGATAGCAGCAGGTGATGGGGAAAATAAAGACAAGCAGAAAGATCAGAGACCCTAGCAAGATAGTGAGCTCCAGACAGGAAAAATCAACCTTCAAGTTGCTGGACTGTCTTATTTGTGAATTTTTGCTTCTTTACCTATAAACAATTTTCTTCGCATGCAAGAACTGGAGCCCCAAGACTACGCAGGCTGTGTAAAACCTAAAAGAGAGAAACAGTTATCAGGAAATATATATGAGAATCAAGTTCAAAATGTTTAGTGCCTGGAAACTAGACTAATTCTAACTCACTGTGCCACATGCTCTGGAAAGACGTCTTCATGGATGCGCATCATAAGATCACCACCTGGAGTATATTCCATCACGAAACAAGCATGATGAGGTGTCTGGAAACATGCAAACATGTTCACCAGGAATGGATGACCAGAAGAATTGACCACTTCAAATATTCGTTTCTCACAGTTCAAGCTGCCGGGATTCAAAGAAAGAAAACATCAGTGTTAAAACCTGGCAGAAAAGCCTGTTCTGAGAAAGACAGGATGAAGAAGAAAATCGTTACAGTTTAAGTTAGAGAAATAAAAAGCGAGGGCTAATATGACATTTATCTTACATCCTTCCAAATCTTCAGTCTTACAATGTTCTTCAGGTGTTATTCCACCAGAAGGCAGAAAGCAGCACTGTTGTAAGTTTCCTTACTCGTGATTTTACTTACTCAAGCCCTAAGGTCATATTTAACTTTAACAGTGCCATGACCAGTACACATAAAACCTACTAACATTTGATTACAGGTGTGTAAATGTACCCTCTGGCAATAGTACCATCTCTAAACCAAGCTCACCTATCAATTTCATCTCTCCTAATAATATCTTTTTTCTTCAGGGCTTTGATAGCATACAGCTTCCCAGTTGACTTGTATTGAGCCAGCAGTACCTGAAAGACAACAGAAAAGCTCTACTTCAAACAAATCTGTTATTTTCTTATTGGATTACTTTGACTGGAGTGGATAGAAATAATTTGTGTCAATGGGAGTCATTCTCAACGCCAAGATCAAGTAACTCCAAAAATTTAGTGCTTTTTTCCTGCTCCTTGTACTGAAACAGTCTAGAAGGATGTTGGTGTAAGTTATATTCTTTCCACAAACAGTAGTATCACAGCTGGTGCAGTGCTTCATGAGCACCTCAGAGCTCTCACAGCAAGGAACTATGCATACAGATTTTGGGAATGGAGCTATTCCATTAGTGACCACCATGAAAAAGAAAGGAATGGTAATGGTGTGCTTTATGAAATGACTCTCAGGATAGTTTTCTTCAGGCTTTGAAGCCACAAATCTTCAGGAATTTTGACTGTTAACAACTTATCTGCTGCTTGTGTGGTTGGGCTGGGTTTGTTTTGTACATCTGTGTTACAACAAATCTCTTCTGTACTGCAACGTTTCTATTTGGACTCTGAGGCAAAGGCCAATCCTCAAAGCCACAGTCCCTCTGCCCTCTTTCAGAAAGCGTACACTTCTGTATTACCTTCCCAAAGTGACCACGTCCCAACATAGCAATGCAGTGAAAATCCTCAAGCTGAACTGTCCTTTTCCTGCAGACAAACACAGGATTGCTGAGACAATACCCAAAACATGCACAAGCAGATAACTAAAGAGTACATATTTCTGTTAGGTGAAGAAGCTCTATATAGCAAAACGGAAAGCAAACAGCTGTGTCAACCACTCCTTGTCTAAGATGAAATCCTGAAAACTTAGGCTTGCTGCTGTTCTGCCACTGAAAAAAGTAGCAGGCAACCAAAAGGAAACTGCTCTCAGTGGCAGCAGTCTGACTTGAACCTCTGCTGGCAACAGGAGCAACAATTCCGACTCTCCAAAGCTTGCTTTCTCCGTAACTTTCCATAACAGGATTAGTTCCCCTCCACCCCCATCCTTGAGGGAGTAAAATTCAATTTTGCCTTCACTTCTTTCAGCAGGCTCAACATCAATTGTGTTAATCAGACATGAGCATGTATATCAAGTGCTGGTAGGATAAGGGCATAAGAAAAGAAGTTCTCTCTCAAGAACTGGAAATGAAACATGGTGAGACAAAAGACATAAGATGTTGGTGGAAAAAACATAGCTGAATAAAGAGATGCTGTGTCAGCCACAAGGTGTTACCAGGGAAACTCAGTCTGCAGAACTGCTTGGAAATAATAATAAAAAAATCCCCAACAAACAACCCACATCCTAAACACCCGAGTCCAGGATCATCCTTTAAATGGCAGCAGATACTCCAGGACACCTCCAGTCAGTGAAACAAAGAGCAAAGTATCTACCCATGAAGGACTCAAATCCCTCCTGAGCCTTCTCAGAGGGAAAGTAGGCAGGTGCCTGACATAGTTTTGAAGATGGGACCCCTCAAAAGTGATAATGAAATTATGAAGATAATTCTATGATCTGAACCGTAAGATCAGCTTTGATAGATTTTGCTATTCATGCTTTTTTTTGTCAGTATTTGTTCAACAATAATAATTATTTTTACTTGTCCTGGTTTTGGTATATTTACTGCTGTGTGTTGTTGTTACATACAAATTGTGCATATATAGCTGCCACAGACCATAAACAACTTACTGGTTTATGCCTCCCTATGTAACGAAATACTGTGTATCTTGCATATCAACAGAAACAGAAGTGTGAGAGATAGCAAAAGTGGTTCTGAAATTTATTACTTAGAACACAGACACATTTAAATATACCACACCATAAAACTTCAAAGAAGGAAGCACTTGAAGAGAGGTAAGTGACTTTACCTTCTACTCAAATAATCTATTACAATGTAGTGTAGAGTCTATCACTAGGCTAAGTGCTGGGGTTAAAAAGCAGATAAGTCACATTTGGACAAGTTCAGAGCAGACTTTTCATGGTACTGTCTACACTCAGCACTAAGAGGCTGCTGCTGAGAAACCAAAGCAGACCTTGAGCTGAATTTTAGACTGCATGCTCAAACATTTCAGCCCAGTAGCTCTTTAATCTGTGACCCAAGACAGCCCATGCTGTCCACAGTTACCTTGGAGATGCTGGGACTGTTACAGCAGAGCTGCAGGACTTCTCTTCAACATGCAGCCTCTTCAGACGCTAGGAACAGAAAGAAAAGGACAGAATCTGGAATCATCAAGTCAGACCTGAACATCCACATCCAAGTTGTCTCCTCTGTCATGAATCAGCATAACCACAGACAAGTTCTCACAGTTGGTCATCCCCTCTGCTCGGAGGGAAGCAGCATGAAAACAGATTGTCTATAGTCTCACGTAACATGTATGATTTTTTTTTTTTATAGGCTCAAACCCTTTCAAGTAAATGCTTTTGTAAGTCTGGGATAAAACATTTCCTTTCTAGGAAAAAAAGACACTTCCTGTCCCAGGAAGAGTCACAGTGATCAAAGAATGCAGCTTCCTCTATCACCAAAGGCAAATAAGAAAGGGTAAGATGTGGTAGAACACAGGTCATTAACCATTATACTACTCAAAACAATTTTCCTGCTCCTTCCTGTCAGAAAATGTCAGAAAAATAGAGCTCTTCTTGGGTTTGCCCAGTTTCTTTAACAACAAAGAACTTCATCTTGTCCTAAAAGCCTGCCTACCTTCCTTCCCCACCTTCTCTCTGCACTCTTGCCCCGAACTCCCAATTTAATTTTTGTAAAGATTCCATGCCAAAACAGCTCACCGGCTTCTGAATCCCTGGAGATCAGCCAGCTAATGAGGAGATGCCTGTCTATAGTTGATTTCTCCAGTAAGAAACAAACAAGAACTGGGCCTTGAAAGAATAACAACCAATAGAAGGTCTCCCTGTTAGCCCTAACGATTACCGGAGAATCTGCAGGAGATGGGGTTGATTCTTTGGAGTTGGCCATCTGGAACAGACGTGGAGGCTTGGGTGGAGCTTCATCAGCAAAAGTGAGCTTAGCTGCAGGAAAGTCACTGCATTTGTAAGACAAAATAGAAAGAGATTGCCTTAGAACAGAACATCGTACAGGCACATCTTTTGTATATTAATTCAGCCCAACACACTAGACAATGGGACTCCCTGATTCACATCACAAGTCTGTGAGGTATCAAGAGTTATGCTCTCCTAAATAAATGAAAAGAAGCTATTAAGTTGGTGATAGTTAAACTCGCATCCAACAACAGCTCTCTGATGCTATAAAAATCAATTAAACAGAGGTACGTAGAAATAAGTCACTGTTATCAAGAATTTAAAGGAAGCCTTGATTTTAACAGCAACACAGTAGCTGATTTTTTTTCTTTTTAGTTTTTCTATGTCTTGTGAATCAGCAGGAATAGTGTCTTTTAGATACGATGTACCTTCTATGCGATGTACCTTCTGAGTGCTCCCTTATGCTAGTGGTTGGGGTACACTTAGCCTCACGAAGGAAGAGTGCATTTTTACTACAACAATCACATTGTGACCTTGCCTGGAGTTCAGTTACTATACTGGTAAAGATACTTTATATGTGGAATTTCTTTCCTTTACAGCACAAAACCAATACACCTTTCTTTGTATATAAAGTAACTCTTGAAATCTGCTTTTGGTTAGGTTTGGGTTTTGGGGTTTTCTTCCCCCTTTTGTTTTTTGTTTTTTTTTTCTGTTGCTTTTGTTTTGTTGGGTTTTTTGTGTTTGTTTTGGGGTGTTTTATTTTGTAGCATCACAGTGGTTACTTATCACCACTTGCCCACAGATCTCACTGCAGAGGAAAAGAAAGCTGCTGAAGTCCTACTGGCTCTGGAACACACTGCTTGTTAGGTGAGCAATTCTGGAAACCAGACCAAGTGCTAACAATAAGTCAGAGCTACCCACGATGTACTGAACACCCCACTAAAATTACATAATTTCAGGCAGCACTTAAAATCCTGAGTTAAATCCTCAGATACATTTTTCTGATCAATATCTTCCCCCACCTTAGTAAGGTGCAACCAAATTTTAAGATCTATCCTACACTTGTTCCAGAGTGTCATCCAGCAACACTCAGAACATGACTTACCTACTTAATTTGGACACTGGATCAACATGACTTTGTGGGGGAACTGGAGAAAAGTCTGTGTGAATGGGATCATGGAGTGGGGGACTCAGAGTGCCCATGGAACTACACGGAGGGAGGAAACTCATCATCAGGCGACCCCAAGCAGCAACATTTATGTTCATTTGAGGAGCTCGGAGAAATTCTTTCCCTGGAGGAGTCAGAGTCAAAACACCAGTGATTTAACAACACATAAATTACAATCTCATGTACTGTTAAATTATTGTTTTCACCCAAACACCCGTGGGTTATTCAAAAAGGGATCCCACCTCGGGGAAAATGGGCTTTTTTCCCCCCGACAGAAATATTAGTAATGATGATGATACAGATCTACTGTTTCACTTAAGTTCAGTTCCATAGAATATCATAACAATCCTCAAGTAGAAACTGCATGAAACATTAAAAACCTTATTTTAAGTCAGGTTTTCTTCTATTTCAACACTGTATTTTAATCAGGCAGCTTGCTAACAGAAAGTTTCTGAAAATGCCTTGAAAAGAATAAAACATTTGGAATGTTTTTGTTATTTTTACTACTTCCTGAATAATATAATATCTCATTTATCCCCACTGCCAGGAGTTCTCAGTATGTAAAGTCTTACCTTATTCAGCTTCACAAGAAAGAATTTGCAGACAAAGAAGAAAGTATGCAAGTTATTCCAGTCTCTAAACTAATAATCTGAGATGTCAGCTCTAAAGACTTGACAATCAGTAGCCTGTTCATGACACAGTCTTCTATAATTCAGAGTTTTCCTGAAAACCTTCCAAACTCTGTTCATCAGTAACAGCATTACTGGTTAAATTAGCACAGCTTGAGTCTCTGATCTTGCTAAGGAGGCTGTTAAGTAACTAGTAATTATATCTTCCTCAAAACGTTAATTATGAGTAGAAACATCACAACAATTATCACATTACATAGCCAGGCTGCCTACATGTTTTGTGATTGAACAAACTTTGCCATTCTAATAGGCCCACCTACTTAGACGCAGGAATTAGCAAGCATTCCAGTGTCTTACAAACTCGGTGGGATAGGAGGGTACACCAGCCTGCTTGTGCAAACCCCTGCCCTCATCTACACACCCTACATAGCAAGCCATCAGCTCTCCAGCAGCTTACCTTTCTGTTTGGGGAAGATGCGTTTCTGTCGCTGCAGTTTTGGCTTTCTCTCAATGACAGGATTACAGAACATCACCTGGCAGAGAAGCAATGGGGATTTGTCAGGATTTTTCATTTACACTGTGAACACAGACCTTCACACGTGCCTGCCCTCTCATCAAATTCTCCATTCGTATCTGTTTGATAAGTAGGAGTCAAATTACATACACTCCAGACTGTGTTATTCTAGCTTCACCCTCTAAGCATCCATTACTTTAGCAACAGTTTTAGACGTTGGAATTTTCTGCTACCTGAAAGCAGAAAAAAAACCAGAAAAATTCATATCCCAAACATCATTAATCTAATTTGTAAAGCCATGCATAAAGAACACATCCATTTGTAGGGTAAAAAAAAAGTATTAGTCCATGGCAGAGAAGTAAAAACCAAAACACCAAAACCAGCCCCCACAAAATCACAAAACCCAAATTTGCCTCCTCTCTTGCCTTCTTTGGTACATGAGGTCAAGATCCTGCTTTTGGAGAGATAACCACAGGAACTTTCATCACAACACAAAGTAGAAAGTACTGTGGCTTTTACGGGATTAGCTGCATAATCTCTTCATTGATGGTACTTGAAACTATTAACCTCAGAAAGATGATAAAATAAGCATACCCAGAGGGAATGTGCATCTCTGATTCTACAGTCTCTCTGATTCAATTCTGACCATTAAGCCGTATGTTTAATTAAAGTGTCACCAATGACTCACACTGAAAGCAAATAAAACCCAACAGATTACACAGCACACACACATATAATTACAGTGGAGCAGTTGAGGAGTCACTCCAGGCTATGGCATATGCACATCTATTATATCATATTGCTCCTTATTCTTACACAGAAAAGGATTTCAGGTGTCATTCTACCCTTCTAGATTATTGCTCCTTCCATCCCTTGTATCCTGGGTTGAACAACTGCTTTGAGGGCAAGCATCCTAAGCAGAGTTCTCTTAAAAAGAAACAAAGCTTATACCTCTGCAAAGAGCATTCCTTGGGGTTCCAGTGGGAGGCACATCCCGTGACGTTCATTATCCAGAAAATCATCCAAACGTAAAAACTTCACTGCACAAAGTTCTCTCCAGTCTCTCCAGTAAATGGCAATTTCTAGCTCACGAGACTGGTGGGATGGGTGAGTGGTAAGGGAGAGAAAAAAAAAGGCAGGAGAGAGTTACATACTACCCCATGCTCTGGCAATGGCACACACATGCTGCTGTTAAAGTAAATAGAAGAAATAAAATCAGTAAACTAAACAGTATGCATAAGAATCTTCTTTAATACTTGTTTCCCACTTTCTCTGTTGTTTTCACATCTTAATTATAGACCCTCTGAAGATGGCTGTCTTGGCTTCCAATTTCAGAAATCCCTGTGAGAGCCACTTTGCTGATAAGGGAAATAAAACTGCTCAGATAAGGAGAGAAGGACAACAGATGCTGTTCAGGCTGAACCTCTGCCAGAGACGCACTGCCTTCAGGGGAAGGCTAAGATAACTGGCACAGAAAAGGACAAGGGGACAGCAGCAATGCAGAGTTCACTCAACTGGAATGGCAGCTAAACAAGCAAATCAGGTAAGGAGAAATGGAAAAACAAACACTACAAGGAATCTAGGCAGACTTACCCGGTCCAGTTCAATGACAAAGCTCTGGTCCCATGCCTGGTTATTAACTGGTCCCCAGTTTGTTTGGCCAACCACTTTATTGTCCACTTTGAGAACAGCAAGGACCTCATCTAAACAAAGGAGAAAACATGGATTATAATATTTTACCACAGAGAATTTCCTATGCTGAAGGCAAATATCCCAAACAACTGTAATTTCTAGAAGAGTAGAGGGAGGACCAGGTACAATGCAATTAACTCTTAGCTTTGCAGAAAACAGATATCTTGTAATTACACTCACACGAGGCTAACCAATACCATGATGACAAGACCCAATATGCCACTCAGTTCAAGAGGGAACCCCATACTCACTACATGGCTCTTCATTTCGCAGGTACTTCCCTGTAACACTGCGGCCATGGATACCCAGGCCAACTCGTGTTCGGGAAAGGGATCTCAAATCACTTGGGCTGCCACAGATTGGAGAAGAACTAGTCATTCGGGAACGTCCTGGAACGTTTTCCAATAGATCCTGACACCCCATTAGTCTCACTTCCAATGTTCCTGAGGAATTTTAGGAGAGTAAAGAATATTATTATTATTAAATCCTCACATTCATCCAATTTCTGTGTAATGTAAAAAAAGTGAGTCCAGTCAGCCTTGTGCTCACAAGGGTCTGAAAATTTCTCAGATTCATGATTTCTTGGTTAATAGCTCAAATCTACCCCAGATTAAGGGACTGCAAATCCATATGATTAAAAAGCTCTGCCTGGCCTAGAAGACATAATTCCAGTCCCTAGAAAACCAAATCCCCATGTAGCAAAAGGCAGTACAATAATGAAAATAAATGCAATTAATTTTTCCACCCTATCCTCCTCACAAACAACATGCCATGCAGGACTCATGTACCTGTAAGGGCTGTAGGTTTGACAACTGAAGTTGGTTGGATGCTGCCATGTTGAGCTCCCAGGGAGGAAGTATTTACTAGCTCCTGCTTGATGAGTGCTCTTTTTGGATGATCAGGAGAAAGCTCACTAAGCTGACGTTCCAAGGACAAGCGCAGCAGGTCAATCTTCTGAGAGGACTCTTGCAAACGACCCTGAGCCTGGCAATATGAAGTAGAACAGAAAACATGCGTCGTACAGCCCCAGTCCAGGTACTTTAATCCTTTCTGAACTACTGAAGCAAGCTTCCAACCCAGACCAGATAACACCTTACTAATAAAGGAAAAAGACTAAATATTTTCCCACAGATCCTGATCACCCCCATCAGTGTCACTTCTGAAGGAATGTTATTCCTAGAAGGGAAAGTGATCCCAGTTTGTTCTCAGAGAGACAGGAAATACCAGATTAATAACTCTTGGTTAACTCTACTCATTCATACTAAATCACTGATGTTGAAGCATCATGAAACCACCCTCTCAAGAAAGACTGAATAAGTGCTTACTTCAGCCAAGAACTTGCGGTCCTGTACCCGACTTCCTCCCAGGATCTTCAGCACATTTTTGGCCCCCTCAGCTACAGCAGCTTCAATGCGCAGGTGATGTCGCAGCTCCTCAACGCGCAGCTCCAAAGCACTGATGGTGCTCCCCATCTTCACTGGCCATTTGGGAGATAAAATATGGCAAGGATGAGAACTGACTGAGCACTGGGGATCTTAAGGTTTTGGCTGCATCTGTTCTGGGCTGTTATCAGTTACTTAAAACACCCTACCTGCTGGATCCGCTGGATCTTCCATCCCTCCTGCTGACTGAGATACTTTCCCAATGTGCATGCGGATTATCTCAATCTTTGTCTTGCTGTCCTGAAGCATCTGCTGAGCTGTAGCCAGCAGCTTCCGCTCCTGCCAAAAAAGAAAGCATAGGCAGAGAGGGAACCTGCTCATTAAGAATGGATTGCAGTGAGGTGTTCACATATGAAGATGAGGTGGTACCTGCAAGAAGGGTCATAAATGATTCTGAAATAGCATACATAAGCAGTTATGTAAAGGAGACACCTCTGAGGATCAAGGACTTTGAGACTGTTATCTCCATTTTTAGAGGGAAAGGACAGGTCAAGGTGATGACCAGTTATAATACCAAATCTTGCAGTCACTGAGACTGGTGATTCACTGGTTAACTGTGCTTATACTGTTTTGTGAACAGAGGTTTTTAACAAATAAGAGTATCACACCCTCTACACTGCTGGTCTGGATAAATTAAGCTTCATAATAAGTTTGGAATTTATTTTTTTTTTAATGTGTCTTTTAAATATTTTAATTTGTCTTTTAAATAGAGTTATATCAAACTCAAACATCCAGTAATTATAGGTTGGATCAAGTCCTTGGCAAATGAAACATGCATCATTCACTCCCTTTTTAATTCCTGCTAAATTCTTGAAATCTGTGTCATGTTGCAGGAAGCCTAATGCACAGTTACAGTATTGCTTGTCCTGTGCTGTAATGTGACATGCAGTCACTATGCTGAGAACCAAAACACAGAGATAGGATTTAGCCAAACAAGCTTTACAAATTAATTTCTTCCACACACCAATTATCAGAGAGAGTTTTTATGTATGGATTTTAAACACACATTTTAATCCAAAAATCCATATTCTCAAAAAATGGTTGCTTATTCCTGTTTACCTTCGATGTTGAATACATTTGGATCATGTTTTCAGCTCCTTGTTTCACTTTCATTTCAACATGTAGCTGCTTTTTCAGAGCTTCAACCTTCCTTGCCATGGGGTCTGGGTTTCTTTCCCAGAGACAAGGATCTGGAGACACCGATCCATCTGTATAAACAATACAATCAATACCATTAGTTATCTTATCTTGTGTCATTTCACTGGTTATTGATGGGTGACTCTATAAAATAAGGTTAGTCTATAAAAGGAAGTACAAAAAGGTCTTGTCTACAAAACTGACTGCAAAACACTCTTTCAAATGAAAATCAATATTTCTTAGTTTATCAATGAACCCATTCTAACAAGCACTCTTTGAACCTTTTATACTCACTCATCCTGTCAGATACTTGGCTGATCAACTGCCCAGAAACTGTTCAAATCTCTTTAATTCCACCTGCAGCCTATGCCTGAAAATTACCTGTATCCAGCACTCAGCTGGTCTTCTCCCTGCATCAATCTCTCATGTTGCTTTCTTTCACTTTTATTGCCCCATACTCAACTTTTTACTGCACAAATAATTTCATCAGCTAAATACCAACAGAAGAAACTCTTACTACTTCTGAGCCCTCAACAGAAAAATACATCAATTCAATATATATAAATATGAAGCACTATAAGAGAATTTTCCTGTCAATCATAACCCAAGCCCTACCTGTCTTATTCTCCTCTTTGTCTGTTATTACAATCCTTGCATTAAGCTCCTGAAGTTCCCAATGCAGTTGCTCCAGTTTTCGGTTGGAAGATTTCAGCACATGCTCTATATGAACAAGATTCTTTCTGTCTGTTGTCGCTTTGCGCAGGTTTTCTGCTCCCTCTTTAATCTTCAGTTCTTTCTGTATAGCACGGCGAAGCAATTCCTTCTCACCCTCCAGTTTTTGCTGAAAGCCTGGATCCATTAAGTTCACACCATTGCTCAGCTGCAAGAGACAGCTGCCCTGTAATCAAGCCAATAGTATTTCAGAGATAACACAGTTCAACCATTTTTATGGTATAGCAATACCCTCATAACATTCCACTCCTTCATTTCATTTAGAAACTGGTTCAAACAAATTCTTAAGCCAAACTTTTCAGCAAATTTCCAACAAGACCAGACCTACATTTAAATTGCAGAGGACAGAACACAACTTTGATCTTAACATGCCTTAATTTCATTTTAAACCATACTGGAGAAAAACCTTCACATTGTCTCCTTGTTATCTAACGTCCACACACATCTTTGCTCTTCAAATATCAAAGCCCAGACAATACTTGCTCTTGTTCTGATCACCATTCACTTTTACTAGTATGATGTAATAGATACAGATTTTTACATGGATGTGTCTTGATGCTGACTGCTCAAAGACACACCCCAACTAACCCATTAGAACTTTCTAGGCATGTCACAAGCATGCATTAACTCTTGGCTGTTACACATGAAGAAATAAAATGTAAAGCCTACAGATGTTTCAACAAATGAACAAGCAACAGAGTAGCTTAACTTTCTGCTGTCTCTGCAAAGGTGAGCCAATTGTTGTCTCAGTCTCTACTCTGTGATTTACAGGTGGTAAAGCCACTTAGAAACACGGACTATTTTTGATTTGCATTAGTAGCATTCAAGCTTGTTCTACATTATTTTCAACACTGCTTGTTCTAGTGATATACCATCAGCTCTGGATGGAGATGCTCTGTCTCCAGGCTCTGGACATACACAGCACAGACAGTCGCAGCAGAGGTGCATCTCACTGACCACATAAACACTGAACTCAGACCCGAGCTGTGAAAGCTTTATCCATGAGGATACTACTTAAAACTGTAACAGATCCAAGCAAGACATTGTTTCTCTCTTCAACACGAAGAGTGCCTTTACGGCATTCAAAGCAATACATATATTAATAACCTGACGTTAATGATTCAGCATACTACCTGCTTAAACGCAAAAGCAATGGTTGTCAAGCTGTACTACTGATGCCACACAGCACGTCAGTGACTGAAGACAGAACTCAGGAATCCCAACTTGCTTTCAGACTCCTCAGTCGGTTGACCACATTTGCAACAATAAACCACACTGGTTTTGTGTTACTTAGGTAACAATACTGCACTTTAGGAGTGTGCTGTGCATTCAAAGCTTAAACCACTCACACAGAAACAATTATTTAATCAAAGACCCAACCAAACATCCTCCATCAGTTTTTGCTTATTTCAGTCTAACACCAAAATAGTTAAAGAAGAAGGAAAAAATCAACATCTATTTTAAAGCTGGCTTAGAATCAAGTTGGGTCTGCAGGAGATACACAATAGCCAAAACAGGAGTTGTTGGGATTGGTAACAAAAAGGCTCAGATTAACATCCTGATTCCAGGAAGTTCTCGCCCAATTAGTAAAGCCAGGAACTATAAGCCAGAGCTTTGATAAACATCCAAAGTTTTGTGAGGAAGAACTTGAATCATGGAGTTCCTGAGTCACAGGCAGCCTTTACCAGCTCAAGGTTGAAAAATCAGTAAGCTCTTTATCCACTCTGTAGCAAGTGACTAAAAGGAGTCTGTTCGACTGCAATTCTCATTTAAACCATTAGAAAAAACATAGAGATCTCTTTTCTATCCAAACTATGCAAATGGGTGTAAGCAATCCACCCCCTGGGTCTGCTCAGAGCAAGGGAATGAGTAGTGGTGCAAGTGTAATACCAATGAAGGGAGCTGAATACAGAGACCTGTGTATTGATTCAGAGAACAGGTATAGTCTGGGCAGTTTTGGGGTCAATTGTCCTCCACATCACTCTCTGCCAGAAGCTAGTATGAATACTGGCTAATGCACCATGCTGGTTTTTCTAAATATATTTAGAATTTAAACATGGTATGTTTTCATAAAATCATGGAATGGTTTGGCTTGCAAATTACCTTAAGCTCATCATCTAGTTCCAACCCCCCTGCCATGGGTAGGGACTTTTTGAGGAGGATGGAAAAGGTGAATTTGCATTTGGATTGATCCATTTTGCATTCTGACTCAGGAATTTCAGTGGGGTATTGGGAGACCGCCCCAGCCCATGCTGCAGCTGTTCCTGGGCTCCCCACAAAGCTCAGTCCTTCAGGATAAGCCTCCAACACAATCCCAAAATGCATTTACAACTTGCAGAGAAGTACCCAAGCAGGCTTAAATAAACTCGTTTTTGGTACTTGTAGTAGGGCTGCCACAACTCACCCAGGGCTTCCACTAGGCTCCTTGCACTGAAGTGTCTACACTGCTTCCTAACTGGCAGAAATATCAGCAGTATCAAAGCTGCACTTAGTCCTTGGGATTGCAGCCTGGGAAGATCCCATCCCCTTACTGGTTATGCCCAGTTTGGCAATAAGCTTCACCTGCACAAAGCCCAGGGCAGACCTGGCTCTTACAGTTTCACCACTAACACAGAAATCGATTTACAGTTTGATTAAATGAGCTGATCAACTACCCAGAAACTATTCAAATGAGAAAGCTCACATGTGTTCACCAGGGCATTGAAAATCACATCCTTCAGGGCAACTTTGTGCTGTAGGGAAAAGGCCTGTGTCGGCACACACATGCTAGCCACATTCACTCTTTACAAGAAAAAAGACACTGCAAGCATCGTAAAAAGCCACTTGCAATCCTGTCTGGAGCCATTCAGCTCCCTTCCCAACTCCAGTCTGTGCAAGGGTGGAGAGCTCCGAGCCAGGGAGAACCGCGTCTTTTATGCCGCTCTCTCCATCCCATCTTTCCCAGATTAGGCTGGAAACGCCTCAAGGGAAGAGGGCACCGAGTTTATTCCAGAACTGGATGTTTTTCGGAGCACGGAGGCTGGCGGCCCTCCCAGCCCCGGCAGCGCCCCGCTGACCCACCCCTCCTCGATGCCGAGACAGGGATTCCCCCAGCGGGCACCAACCTGGCCCGAGCCCCACTCCCCTGAGGCGGTGAGGGACATTTTTAGGGGATCCCACCCGCCCCCCAAGGCCTCTCCCTCTTCTCCAGAGCGCGGCCACCGCGACCGGCTGAGGAGACAGCGGGAAGCCCGCTCCCTCCCTGTCTGCCCGGGGCCGGGGGGCTTCCGGCGGGGCAGGAAAGATGGAGGAGACCCCCGAAAGGTAGGGAGGACCCCAGAAGTATGGAGGCGACCGCCCAGGATGGGGAAACCCCCTCCCCTCAGCCCACCCGCCATGAGTCGCCCCTCCTTGCCCTCAGCGCGGCGCTCACCTGCGGGGTCCCCGCCGCCATTGCTCCGTGCGGCACCGCCGGCAACCGGCACTTTTCAAACTCCGGCCTTCCCGGGGAGCGGCGCGCCGCCGGCCAGCGCCCTCTCGCGGGGTGCGGGCCCGGGAGAGCTTGCCCGCGGCCGGCCCGCAGGGAGCCGGGAGCCTCCGTTCCCCACACGCCTCCCTGGCAGGAGGTCGTCCCGCGGCCTGCGCCCGCCCTGAGGGGAAATGCGCAGCCGGGACCTGGCGCGGGATGGCGGCGGGAAGGAGAGAGGCGCGACAGGCCGGACGCTGAGGAGACTGAGGTACCTCCCGCTGCCTGGCGTGGACAGCAACCCCTCCGCGTTGCGCTGCTGGGGAAGGAGAGGTTTTAGGGGGTCAGTGTTCTGTGTAGGTATAGAAATAGTGGGTTCGCGATGGAGGGGCAGTACAGGGACATACACAGTGGCAGATATCCTTATCCAGGTATCGGGTTTTGATCACTTGTAGACACCTCTGGGTGCTGTGAGGAAAAATGCCTGTGGCTGGGCCCAGCTTGCTGTGCTGTACTGAGGATATCGGGTGGTTTCCAATTTGAGTTCTCCACATTGACTCGTAACTGGTGTCTGTTGGTAGAGGAGCAAGCAAACTGCAGCTCTTCTCTAGATAGGATGCTCCCCTGGAACAGGGGCATTCCCTGCTGCCACTGCTGGTTTTTGCCTAACTGCCCCTTTACGTGTAGTATGTGGTGTTTCAGTTGAAGACTAGAGTGAAAAAAGAACCCAAATCCATTGGCAAGGCCGGCAGTAACCCCCCAGCTATCACAAGTGAAAACCCCACTATGTTGTCTTGCAGAACTGATTTACAGTGTGTCATAATGCTTAAAACACATCACAAATACTTATTGCTTTCAGGTGGTGAAGACCACCACTTGTAAGATCCCTCCTCAGCAGTTTTACGTAATGTTATTATTGCACTAAAATGCTTGGTTTGGGTCCTGGAACAATGCACAGCTTTGAGTCAGAAGGCATCTGGAGGTTACAGCATTCCCACAGTCAAGTTTAGAAAGATATTAATAAACAGAAATGGTTTCCTTTTATTTAATTAGAATGGTTTTTTCTAGCATAAGTGTTTTGTAAATGATCTGCAAGTGAATAATTAGGAAATCGGCAGAAATTTAAATCTATCTTGACTGAGTTGAATTAATAAAGCCTTAAACTTCTATAAAACCTTTGATCATGCTCTTGTTGTTAATAAAGCAAGTGCATTAGATTAATATAAACCCTCTGGAACCTATTGCTATTTGTAACATGGCCTAGGCTCTGTTTAGTATTTAAGGAATTATTATTATTAGACTGCATATTCATTGAAAGTACTGGAAAGGGGAAAGTAAAAGCTGGTAGGTGTGGATTGAAGCTCAGGACAGGGACAGGACCATCCCTCCAGCAGACTGGGCTTGTCCCAGCAGCCAGGATTCGGGTTGTATTTGTCTTGCACTGAGAGGTTTGGGGTCGTGGCCACAGAGGCCATTTTGCTGCTCTTGGGGTTCACGCGAGGGCTTCCCCCTCTTTCCTTCAGGTCTTGTGCCCCCCAGGTGAGGCAGGGGAGCCCTGCCTTCCACCAACCCATCCAGAGGTTGCGGCACCAGCTTGTAGATGAATTGCATTTGGCAAGCATTAAAAGGCGGAAGCACTGGGAAAGGATACCCTCACTTCCCGAAGCCCTTTGCCAAGTCTCCCATTTTACACTCCTTCCTGGCCAGGAAATACTCCTGCTACAGCCCATGTCGGGTGCTGCAGAAACCCACCCACTCCTCCCTCCATCCCCCTGTGAGCTTGGGGAACAAAGGAGCCCCACTAGCTGAGGACCCAGGGGAGCAGGAGTTAGGTCTTACAGGGCTCCCTCCACCAGAGTACATTCACTCAGAGAAGGTGATGATAAAAAGTCTTAGAAGTTTCCATTTTTAATGCAGCAGCGGGAGAGCAAGAGATTAAGCATTAATCTGATCCCCAGAGGAAGCAAGCATCGTGTTCAAATCACTTGTGACCTCCCGTCACTCTTATCACACTGGGCATCTGGTATCTTTAAAGAAGCAGTCACTATCAGCCTGATCAGTGAAAGATGATGCTGAGTGTGGGACTAGTAACTGATTCTTTTGAAAAAGACTCTTGGAAATGGTAACATCAAGTGACAGTTGAATGTACTTTAATTCCTTCAAACAGAAGGATATCTTGAAGGTACATCAGAGAAATTATTTCATTGATTTCAGTCTTTTCAAAGAAAAAAAATGGCTTCAAAATTCAGGAACAATATCCAATAAACAAAGTACTGTGGTTGTGCACCTGGTTTAGTGTGGTACAAAGAGAAGCTTACAGATTCAAATGATGGCATAAACGACTGAGCAATCCATTCAGATAATGCTTGTTTACAGGGACAAAAACTATCTTGACAAGTATGAATAAGCACACAGATCATCTGTTTAAAAATAACCCAAACCTTTCTAACTGTATTTACACACACATGGATGTATTTGCTTTCCTTTGACACTAGAAATTACAGACAAAAGATTCCAGTTTATAGCAATTAAACTTCAAACAAAAATAGTCTTTCAAGTCATTCAAGTCATACAGCCCCAGAACAGTAGTTTCATTCTTTTTTAAACTGCTGCCAACTCTATATTCTAACTCTGGAAATTCAGGCCAGAAAGGCTGAATTCAGCTTCCACCTGTGACAGATTTCAATTGGCAGCATTAACTGGATGTGAGGAGCTCAAAGAGCAGTGGGGAATTAATGAGATACAGACACATAGTAAGAATGAATCTCCCACTCTTATCCAAGGTGAAAGGCTTTAAATGCTCATTATATGCATATACAAATTAAATGAAGTAAAATGGACACCTATTACACATTCAGCCAAATTAGACATTAAGTGAACAGTCAGAGCACATGACGGCCATCTGTAGTATTTCTTCAGCATTGCAGAGAAATGTGCTAATCCCTACTCATGTCTTCCATTGCTAGAAAAAAAATACACTTAAATAACAGTTTATTCTTTTAGCACATTAGTTTACTCTTTAGCCATTGTCAGGAGTAAAACCTTAAGCTTCTCAAGCAATTCAGTATTATCAATACAGTAGCAAGAGTGTTTTGGCAACCTCTGAACCCTAAAGATTTAGGCAATCTGCGAAGAAAAACCTCAGAAGTAGTATTTCATTATCCAGACTTCTCATTTCTTGTTCATGGATTTGAATTTACAGAACCTGAAGCTTTGATTACTTTCAAAAGTTTTTAGCGGTTTTCTGCTAGTAACCAACAGGGGTGTAACAATGGTACAGTATTTTTCCTAAAGCATGAAAAAGTCCTGGAAAAGATTATTTTCCTTGAAAAGCTACAGTTAGGACTACGTAACAATTAAGTAACAAGGCATCATGGCAAGAAATAGCACACTGACCCTCTATCACAACAGCAAATGGCTTCCAATCTCACAACAAAAAAGAATCAAATAAAAAGAATTAAAACTGAAGAGACTTCATAGGTTTGGTTCCTCCTCTCTCTAGATGCTAAGAAACCATTCCTGATTAACATCATCTTTACCCTGCAAGCAGGATCAGGGCAGAAGCTTTTGTTGAGATGGACTGAAGTAAATGGTTGCCTTATTTTGCATTGCTCACGTGCAGACTGGATGTTTTATTGTCTCTGATAACTGGATTAAATTCAAGCTGGACCAGACACTTACAGAATGTTTCCCCCACATGTTATTTGGGCATGTCTTAAACAGAGATTGATTTTGTTCTAAGTGTATTCTTAAGCATCAAAAATGCCAAATTTAATGATAGCAAATTCTGTGAGGAAAAGGAATCAGAGAATATAACAGCAAGTCTTCCCAGAAGACAGTCTTTTCTACACATCCAAAGAGAACTAGCTGTTTGAATTTTAGATTAGCTGATACAACATTTTCTTTTAAATATTTCAAAAGCACAGCATGTTAAAACAACTTTCATTACACTTTGTGGAATATCAGTACCAACAACTTCTAGGTGAAATTGTTACAAGCTACTCAAATGCAGTCTCTTAACATGAGGAAGAGTACAGTAGATCTAAAGCATATATACATGCTGCTACCAAGGAAAGAAAGCAGTCGAGTAGCAACTTTTTGTACACAAGCTTTGCTAATAATCTTGCTTTTTGAAATAGCCCCAAAATTAGTTTGCACTTAAGATTTTCAACTGAAAAGATTTACAAAACCCCTTGATCTTTTTATTCTGAGCTTGCATAGTATCTTTATGCAAACTGATTTACCGGAGATACAATGCTGCAAGCTACTACTTCAGATAGTTAATAATCAAGTGGTTTTTCCTCTTGCAAAACACAATATAAACCTCTATGTTCACACAAGGCATATGCACCCACAGCCCTGTCTTACTAAGTTTGGCAATTAAAGAACTGGAGTGTGCAGCAGTAACTATCAAACGAAACATTTCACAAGTATTCAAATAGTGGCAACTCAATGAACTGCTCATCAGTGCACACAACCGCAAGGTTGCTTCAAGCTGCATCAATACTGACCAAATGCCCCCCAAAATGCCAAGAAACTACAAAACAAGTTCAAAACAGGTTATTAAAACTGTTTCTTTCAGTGAAGACCAACCAGTCCCTTTGTGTACACATTTAGTTTTATTGTAACAAAGCAACTTGTACACTTTAACGTTTAAAACTGAGCATCTTTCTTTCCTTTCCAGTGAAACAAAAAAAAAAAAAAAGAACAAAAAAAAGAATTTAAAAATAAACAAGAACAAAATTACAATAGAGAAATGTCAATTCCAAATAAGATCCTACAGGTTCTGCTGATTCTCCATCAAGTGGCAGGGCTCAAAGTCATCATTAGGAGAAGATTTTATTTTAAAAGTGTCATCTTAAACTGCAAGGATGTTTGTTAAACATCACAATTAAACATGCCAAAGGAGAAGAAGCCATGTTGTCAAAATGCCCACGTAACCCACCCCAACATCTGAAACCCACCCAGCTCACCTTCTAGAACCCCAGTTTTTTATTTTATTTATTTTTTTTAGCTTTTTCTTTTTTTTTTTAAACAAGAGAAAGTAGACAGATACATGTTGGTAAATGCTAACTGTCCATATTCACATAGAGACACAGTGTAATCTCTGAGCCCAATATACAGAGAAAGAAGGAAAAAAGCTAGATTCTATGCACTACTACACAGGGGCCTAGCACTCTTCAGCTTCCAGCAGAGTGAAGGGAGCAGAAGGTTTTCTTTTTTCCCACAGAACATGGTGTGTTGATTCCATAAACAGTTTTTTGTTTTGAGACAGAAAGGGATAAAAATGAACTTGGAACAGAAACTGGCAGATTCTTTTCCACCGTATTCTGCTCAAGGTATTTCCCCCAAAAATAAAAGTGTGAACCATGGTGTAGAGGAGAGAAAAAGAGACCTCAAGAGAACAAGGCGACTGAGCACAAGAAAAAAAAGACAGCAACTTGCTCCCAGGGACTGGATTAAAATTAAAAAGGTAAAAAGGGGGTTTGGAATCCATCAGTGTTCAATTAGTCATCTTCTCCTTCATCCTCCTGTTGAAAGATAAGCAACAATTAAACAAATCTAGTCACTAAACTTCATAGAGCACGAACTTTCAAATGCAGTAACCACAACTGTTTCACTACCCTACAGACTACAATCCTACAGTGTTACTCATAGCATGCTGTCTGATGATCACTCTTTCACTCTTCACTAAGGAGTAGTAACACTTGCCATGAGCACCCACCTACACAGAAATAAGTTAATAACTGGATGTCCCAGTGAAAGAAACACCAGGTCTGGAAAAAATCACTACAAACACATAGGTTTAATATTTACAAAGTGAAGGGGTCTTTTTTTCCCCACCCCTAGTTTTAAACTCTGAAGAGTAATATATTTCAGATGTATTAGTGCTAAATTTCAGGCTGAATTTAGCACTTCCAGATGCTGAGTTCTAGGTTAAGTAATAACACGCTGGTGCCCACAACAACCCTTCTGTCCCAATGTGAACAGTTTTTTAGCTGCTGAAGCTCAGAGACACATCTAAATATGAGAAACAAAGACATTCTAAACTTGGTTATCAACTCCCTGAATGCTGTCCCTCAAATACCACTTGCTACTAAAGGAAATTTTTAATTCCTGAGCCCAACAGAGAACCTTACCTAAGCTGCCCATAAGCAGAAATAAACCAAAGGTGGGAGGATGACAGAACTGGACGCACCAACAAAAGCTATTTACAAGTAAAGCCTTGCTAGAATGTACACCAAGGATTTTGTTATGCTCACATCCTAATTCTTCTAAAGCATCTCCCTTACAAGTTTACTAAAACTACTTGTTTTCACTGTCATATGCACAAGCATAAGTACAGTGAAATATAATACACTGAAATAATTTGCTGAAATCATTTCACAAATTAAGGTAGTAAATATGCCTGGATTCTCCCCTCCAAACTCCTTGTCAGCAATTGTACAAAAAAATAACTCGGTATTCTGGCAAGATCCCTCTTAAGTTTCTTTAGATTCTCAAACACCAGAACTAGACAGTGTTAAGGGCTATTATTACTCACCTCTCCTTCCTCACCCTCATCATCATCTTCATCTTCCTCCCCCTCATCTTCATCTCCTTCTTCATCAATATCCTCTAACCCTTCTTCCTCTTCATCATCATCATCATCCTCTTCTCCCTCCCCTTCCTCATCATCCATATCAGGAACCTTAAAGACACGTATATACCATTAACTACAGTGATCAAATTCACTTACATGGTGCTATTATGGGTATGGATCAACAGCTCCGTGCTGTACTTACCAAGTAGTATTGCAATGGATTTGGCCAGATGTCATCCTTGATGACTTCTCCTAGCTCATCAGCCCCTGCATCAGAGTGGTCAGTGAACCAGGTGAAAAAGCTTTCTGGCTCTTCATGCTGCCTCTTCCTACTGGCTTTGTTCTGTGTCTGGCTTGACCGTTTTGTCAGATCCTGAAAAGAAAGTTAAGAAGTTCCACTAAAAAGTGGTCTTTACATGGCTTCTTTTTTCTTTTTTTTTTTTTTTCAAATAAGCACCATTTAGAAATATACTTATGTAAACAGCCACAAGAAGTCACTTATTACTCCCTCTTTCAGGAATAAGTCTTTAAGAAACATCTGGAACCCAAACAACTCAGAAAAAGACACTATATTTCTCATGAACATGAGAAAACAGCAAAACCGCCTGTTCCTTTCAAGGACCTCCACAGAACTACTGAAAATTCACAAGACCTTGCATTTGATTTATGTTCCTCTATCACAGGGAAGCACAAGTCTGACAAGTGTTTAATGACACACTGAACTTGCAAGATCTTACAATGGCTAAATGCTATGACTACTACATGATTTAAGAAAGACTCAGTCTCCACACCTCTATCTCAAGTTAAAGGCAGAGCTTAAAGAACTGCCCAGCCTTCTTATCCTAAGATTTCCTGCTTTGGAGTCTTCAGGCCATTCTTCGTAGTAAGTGAAGAGACAAGAAAGCCCCACACAAACCGCTAAAACATGGTCAGAACATACATGGGTCCTGTATCTACCCAAATTTCAGAAGTCTGCAACAATCTTTTTGTGGAGATTGAAAAGAAAATTACGATGCGCTATTTAAATCCAATCTTTCTTTGATCATATAACTCCGAACTTCTAGTATTTGTTTTCTTGACAGAATCACAACATTTATAGGTTTAGACTGTTTAATGAAGAATACCAGAATTCACACTGCTTTTGTAGTATGTTGTAAAGATCACTCTGCTAGTTTGTACTGGGCTGTAACTTCTTGTACAAGAGGCATAGTTCTCAATTAAAGATTAAGTTTTCCTCTCAGTCTGAGGGTGACAAAATAAGCAGTGACTTAACTGCAACCCTCAGTTCTGCTTTTAAAGACTCAGTTCACAATCTTCAGAATAACGTGAAAGCATTCGCAACTATTGCAGAAACTACAGCAAATTAATCACATTTGAACAGCAGATGGATGAAAGGTATGGTCACATTATTGCACGGCTGCAACTTCTACAAAGATGCAGTGTTTAGAAATTAAATTGAGGAAATAAAGAGAATAAAATCAAATCATATACCACTGTCTGACCCCCCATAATCCTGCTAGTTTTGGAATTCCTTATTTAACAGTTATCTTAAGCAAACAACAAAACACATCTAGATTCATGCCAGAGAGAGACAAGCTAATGCAGTTGTAATCTCTCCACCTGGTCATACTTGTACTTTCACTGCTCAGCTGAGCAAGAGAATTCACAACAGATCTCACATCAGTGGGGTATTCCAAACCCTCCAAGATAGGCATGCACTATGTATGTAGAGAAGTGGCAGTGGATTGACAGAGGAAGAAATGGAGGACAAAGCACCTTCCAATAATACAAAACTAGTCACAGGTACATACTTAAAGTGATGGCATCACAAAGAGGAGCAATCCTCTTTCCCAGATACATACCTTCCCAGATTTCCATTTGATCTCAGTTGATTTTGAAGAAGGGTCTCCACTTTCATTGAGGTGAAACTCTTTGGAGAGAACTTTATTTTCAAAGTATGGATTCTCATCAAAATACTGCAGAGTTGAAAGCAAAGAGTTAGAACCCACATCATGTAAACACATGTGCCAAGTCCTAGGAGTTAGCACTACCTATTACTAACTGTGTAACTGAAGAGATTAAGTTACAAACTACAACCCAATATGCAAGTACATAAAAACCAGCAGAAAAATCATAAATGAAAGAATTCTTTAAAGTACTTACAAAATCTATTCTGTAACCTGATTTGATGTCTTCAAATTCTGTCACCTCAACTCTGGTCAAATAATGCAGTGCTTCCTCATCTTCTTCTCCCAGCAGTGCAGATACTAAAGACAGAATTAGGAATCCCACATTAACAAAGCTATGAATGGTGTATCATGGGAATCATGCAGGTGAAATACAGGGAATTGACAGCAAGAAGGATTTAAAACGCAGCACGCCTGTCCAAGCCAACTTCTTGCAGCCCACTGTTTGCAAATTATCAGCCAGCAGACTATTGGCATTTATGTGATTTATATTGCTGAGGTCAAACCATGGTATTTGCTTGTTGTAGTTCGATTTTAAGAAGCAAGAAAAGCTCTACATGCATCTACCCTTCTCTCAAATAGATTTTCACACATGGCATTCACCACTCTACAAGCAGCCTACCAACACGTTTTATAGAAAGTCAGTTTACTGTCAGGAGCTCACCTCCAATTTAAAAATTAGCAAAACCACTAAAACTAGAATTATTTTTTTTTTGTCCTTTTTCTTAAGGGCCCAACTAATGAAAAAAATTCAGGAAACTTATCATTTGAAATACAGAAAGAAAACCACCACAGGATTTTCAGTGACCAAGATGCTCCTTTGAGCAACAAGTGTAAGAAATAAAAAGCTTGTAAAATACACTCTAGAACAAAGGAGGAAGTGTTTGCATATGGAACAGGCTTCTGTTTAAACATATGTCCAGCAACAATTCTAGAAAACCCTGAAGAGCTGCAAGACACATCACCAGCAAGAACACACTGAAAAAGAGGGCTTTTAAGAATATACCTTGTGGGTGGTTGACAAATGTTGTTACCCAGAAGTTTGGGATTTTGGCGATCAATTCTGACCTCTTCTGGAAGAATGGCTGGCGGAGTTTGTTGTATTTCTGTTCTACTTTCAAAATTTCCTCACTGGCTTGTTCATTCAGTCTGTAAAGACAAAGAGCCACGTTAAAGCACAAGAGTGAGAACTGAATTTTAAAGCCACATCAGCAGTAGTTAGCCAAAAAACTGACCAGGTTTGATTAAACTAGTCTCCCATATTCAACAGATGAGGCACCTAAAACAAAAAACAGAGGCCCTAAGCCCATAATGACTATTCAGAAACACACTACCAGAAGCAATTTCACTGATCTTAATGAAACATTCCTAATGCATCCTATGTTCTGCAACATTACATGAGGGACAGACCCTTATTTGTGCAAAGCAAAGTAGCTTTTACCTCTTAAATGTTTTGATTGCAAAAGACCTAAACACAGACAACACATAACACTATCACCTGCTCTTTTTAAGTTTTGAGCAAGCAAGCTCCAGAAAAGCAATTCTGCATTGACACAAGTAACATCTGAAGGTGCAATATCCAATTGGGTTTGGCTCCAAAAAAAGAGCCTCAATAATGCAACAGCTTCACATGGCCAGAGCCTCAGTGGTCATCTGCAGTCTTTGTAGGCCAGTGTGCACAGAGCTACAATCCAGGCAAATAGCAACTGAACCCACAGAGTTTTGGCACATGGAACTTAAGATTCAAGTGATGCTTTCTAAGCAAATGAATATGCAAGTTTTTAAACGTATAATGAAACCTAACTTTTCAAACAAGTTTTTGGTTCCACTTACACACGTAGAAGCATTTCTGCAAAAGAGCATACACAAGAACTTGAAAGCCCAATAGAAAATAAATTTCTAGTATCAAAAATATCACAATAAATTTTAAGCTTTAAGCTCAAGGCCTACCTTTTAAAATACCCGAAATAAAACAAGACCCCAGGATACTTCAATTCTTTTATCACATACAAACACCTCTTATATCTAATCAAGTCACCACAAAAGTGTGTCTTGAAAGAATTTAAACACAGTGAGAGCTACCACCGAGTAGGTTTCTTTACTAAATACTCTGACTTTTGAAAGTTACACTTCAATTTCTACTAAAGCATTCATTGTAAAAGCTTGCTCATTGTTACCTGTCTATTTCATTCTGTACTTCATCAATGTGTTCGATTGCTTCCTGTTGCTCTTTTTCTGAAAAAAACAAACAAAAATGCATCAAAATCCCTTCATTCAAGCCTGACAAATCAGCCGGGGTTTTGCTTAAGCCCTTTTCTAGTAACGTACTTCTGAATTACACGGATATTTCCACTAAATGTCATAAGTATTACAAGGACTTAAAGCTTCAGCTACTTCCAGGGTGCGCTACAGCTGAAGCACAGAAAAGTTTGACGAAACAGCAGTCAGAGAGTTCACCCTTAGAAATCCCAGTTCACATTCCCCTACACGGCTTTACAACTCAATGAGAAGTCGATCGTGACACATAAATAACAATTTCATTAAAAAGCTTTGAGCCGTATGTGCTAAGACAAACCCATTTGAAAGAACGTTAAAAAATTTAGAGAGACCAGAAAAATCAATAGAACGGCGACACGCCGCCTTCTAAAAAATGACAAGAACATTCGACAGGACGGTTACAAGCGAAAAACCCTTCAAAGCCGCAGTTTACCGGGATTTTCGCACCGGAACGTCCCCTCCACAGAGCCTGGCTGAGCTCCGCGTTTCAGGAGCCCTGTTTACCTATCGCGCTGGAGATGAATGACCGGCCGCGGAAAGTCGCGGGAGCGGTGCAGCACGCTCCCTCCTCCCCTGTTAAGTATCCCGCGCGGCTCAGCCCGCGTTAGGGGACAGCTCTCCCGATGAACGCTCTGCTTCGCCCTCCCCACGGCGGAGAAGCGGCCGCGGATAGAAAGCACGTGTGTGACCGGCGCTGGCAGCGGGCGCCGCACCGCAGGGAGCGAAGGCGAGTTTGATGGAAGGAGGAAGAAGAGCGCTGCGCCTTTCCCGCGGCGGCGGCCGCCGGGAGGAAACCCACGGCGCGGCGACCTTTAAAAATCCCTGAGCTGCCGCGAATCGCACGTGGGGCCGACGCGGGCGGCTCCATCGCCGCCCGAGCACCGCGTGGCTCCCCGGGCGGCCAGGCCCCGCTGCATCCCCGCGCGGCGGGGCAGCACCACGCGGCCGCGGCGGCGCGGGGACCAGGAGGCGGCGAAGCATCATGGCGGCGGCGGAGCACAATGAGGCTCCGCGGATGCTGCTCCGGGAGGGGGGGCGGGGGGGTCCCGCTGCTCCGCCAAGGCCGCAGCGCCCCCCGCCCGGCCCCGCCTGCGCCCGTGGGGAAGGAGGCCGGGCCGGGGAGCGGAGACAAAAGGGCGCTAACATGGCCTCCTCCTGCCGCTGCTGGGGCCTGCACATCCGCCCGGCCAACCCCGCGCTCTTCCCGCCTCCGGCCCGGCCGCGGCCCGTGTGGCTGGGGAAAATGGCGGTCGGTGCGGCGCGGTGCGAGGCGGAGGCCGCGGCGGCTGCCGCCATTCCCTTCCCGCCCCCGGCGCGGCCTCACCTGAGGTCTCGTCGGCCCCATCGTGGTTGGAGTTCAGCTCCTTCTTACTGACTTTGGCCGCCGGCGCCGACATGTTGGTGGCTGCGGAGCGGAGCGCGGAGGGAGGGGGGCTGTAACGGGACTGAGCAGGGGGGAGGGGAGGGGGGCCGGGCACAGACTCCTCCTGCTGCTGCTGCCACCGCCGCTCTGGCTCCCTCCGCCGCCTCCGGGGCGCTCCGGCCTCCTCCGCCCGGACCTGGGGCTCCCAGAGAGCAGGGGGCGGCAGCGGCACTCGCTCTGCCTCACGCTCTCCACAGCCAGCACCACCACCGCCGCCTCCTCCTGCTGCTGCTGCTGCTGGCGAGGGGCGGGCAGCGCGGCGCGCATGCGCAAGACCCCCCCCTTCAGGGCACTGGGGGGGGTGGGGGGTGTACGGCGGCCGCAACGCGCAGGCGCACCAAGCCCCCCTCCGGGGCACTAGGCAGCGGGCGGCCAGACGCGCAGGCGCGCTGCGCTCCCCTCCGAGAGTGAGACCTAGAGCGCCGCTCCGCGCAGGCGCGGACACCACCTCCTCGCCGCGGGCGGGCGGCGCGCAGCCGCAGAGGCTCCGCTCGTTGGCCCCGCCCCGGCCGGCCACCCCATGCCGGGCTCCCATTGGCTGCGCCGGGCGGCCTCGGAGGGAGCGGGAGGCGGGGCTCGGCGCGGAGACACAGAGGGCGGCGGGAGAGGCGGGAGAAGGGCGGGGGCGCGCGCAGGTGTGCATGGCGCGCGGGGACGAGGGGAGCGCGAGGCGCATGCGCGCCGCGCTCTGTGCCCGCGCTCGGCTCGTCAGGGCCGCCCAGTGAGGGGAAGCGGACGGGGGTGGGAAACGAGGCGGGGGAAAAAGGGGCGTTTGGGACCAGCGGTCTCCAAATGGGGGATCCCGAAATGGCTGCTGAGGGCAGCGGCTGCCTGTGGTGGCCTCAGCACCAGCCTCAACGCCTCGAGAGGCAACGTGAGGTGAGGTCGTGTTTCCACAGGGACACGGCGATCCCCGTCCTCCCTGAGCCGGAGCACGACCCAGAGCGAGAGCTTCAGATGTTAACGTTTTAAAAGCACAGAGGCCCTGTCAGTCACATGCGGCTATTGTGGGAGCACAGCTCTAGAAGGTCACAGAGCCCAGCCGCCTGCCAGCACACCTGCCACTGCACCAAGAGCAAGCAGACTTTAAATAACCGGTTTTGTCCCTTTCCTGTCCACCTGTCATGGAAGGGCTCATTGCAGCTTCACAGCTACAGATAGCTCTGCTTTGCTCTTAAAGTAACAGCTAAGCCAGTCTTTTCCATAAAAATACACAGTGTATCAGTCACAGATGAATATTTCGATGCAGACCAGGCTAAGAAACAAGTAGAACTTTGATGGAGTAGGAACTTGCCTTTTGTGTCTGCTTTCCAGTCACACAAGACTACCATATTCTCCCTGCTTGCTTCCTTTTTTGTCTCTTCAAGTTGCCCCTTCCAATGGACTTACTCAACAAGGCCGGGATTAGTTTCTGCTTCCTCAAAGGTCTTAAGGTCTTCTGATGCCCACTACCACCTGCTGCTTCCAAATCCCAATTGCTTTCAAATCCCAATGGCTTTTTCTTTTGTATTCCCAGCTGTCACTTCCTACCAGCTATGTCCTTGCTTCCACTGCCACCTACAACGGCTGCTGCATGTCCACAATTTGAATTGAGCTTCCCCGTGCACACAGCAGGACAGGAGCTGCCATCCTCTGCTTTCCATACCGCAGTGAACTCTCAGCTGCTGGGCACAAAGGTAAGCAAAGCATCATAACTTTATAAATGCAAGATTATAAAATCCTTCCCAAGAAGGATGTCCCAAGGCCTTCCCAAAGCCCATTGCAGTGAGAGAACATCTCTCATACCCTGTCTGCATCTCCCAAGATCAATTAAGAAGGGTATCTTCACATTCAGATCAGGTAAGCTCGTGTGTGTGGCTCATTTTTTCTTCCTTCTGTTTCCCTTGAGTCTCTACTATGCAGTTGTATCTGTGTGATTTCTTTTTCTTCTTTTTTCACCTGTGATTTACTGTTACATTGTATTGCTCTACATTAGCCTTTGAAGGTCTATAGTTTGAAAGTACGGGCCGTAAGTTTGAACGTTAGTTCCAAGCAGGCACATGATCCAAGCAGCATCTGACTGCGCCCTACCAGAATCACTTGTTTAGTCTATGAAACACTAAGTATTCCTGAAGTACGGTATTGAGGTGATCCAGTAAAGTCAAATAATCATTAATTTTCATTGCTGTACTGTTAAAAACATTTCCATGATCCATTTATTGGACCTTAAAACTAGCTATTATCAAGAGTAGATATTAATTATATATATAAAAATATTAAAATAAAAGCTTTCAAGAGAGATTTAAATTTGAGACACAAAATACAAACTTATGCTTCCCTGTGAAAAGGGAAACCAGAGTTTGATGTTTTGGAGGAAGTAGCATTCCTTCACATAGTTACTTTCCTTTTTGCTTGCTTTATTCCTTCAGTGCTGGTGATGTGCTGGTCCCAGCTTCCTAATAAACCTTTTGTCCTAACTCCTTCTGTTAGAAAAGCTACGTCAACATCAATACATCTTCTCTGATTGTACATCCTTTCGCTCCAGCTGACCAGGTGCTATTGCTTTAACAGCCTGTCCTTTCTGCTTGTGAGAGAGCCTCACTTAGACTGTTGTACTGCAGCCTAACTTCTGGGTACGTGTAGTAAAAGGTCTCAAAACAACAGGTGCTTCAATACTTCTGGGGCTTGGCTAAAGGAATGTGACAACAACTCATAGAATGATGACCTCTCTGTGCTCTCGTTGCTTTATAGAACAATGAAGTAAAACTGAGCAATTGAGTTAGAGTTGTTGTTGAGCCTGAGGAGGGGTGGAGGAGAGATGAAGTGATTTACCGTTTGTTCTTGCTGCATTGTTAACATGTACACTCAGGAGGAATAGAACTGAAATGTCTGTGAAGAAACAACTCTCAACTCAGTCGCAAACTGTTCCTCTGTGTAGGTATCCCAAGCCCCATGTGGTTTCATTACAAGGGAAGGAAAATGTTATCTGGGTGGTATAAAGTCTTGTTGTGACATGAGTTACCTGCTGTTAAACAAGATTTTCAGAAATTACATACGATGCTTAGACCTAATATATAACTGTGTTTAATATCCCTGATACTATTAAACACACACCCCCACACTCCCACCCCCAAACTTAGAGGTTTAATTGATAAATATTCAGTTATTTCCTTCCAGTTCTTTCCAGTGTTTTTCATTATCTGTAGCTAACTTCTAAGGCAGTTTTAGTCCTTGAATAATGGTTAAAATGTACAGTTATAATCCTATGATATAGGGGGTGTGTGAATGTATTTAGAGAAGATGACATCCTTCTTGCAAGACCTTTCTCAGCTTTGATTAGATCAGATATAACAGAACAGTAACATTTTTTTCTGGACTATGCTATCCAAGTAGCTATGCTGCCTATATCAGAAATAGCTCTTTTCCCTCTGTACTACACAGTTAGCATTCCTGCTTTCGTTTGCACTTCAGGTTGCACAGTTCAAGTTACAAAACCATACTGTATGTGGCATCGTTCAAACTCGGCACAAGTACTCTGGCATTGACACATCAGAGTGTTTGATCTTTGCAGCCGCCTGATGGCAATGACTTTCTCAGACAAATGAAAATGTATGTTAGTTTTCCTTTACATATACTTGGGATAATTGGGGCATTTGGCAGCAGCTGATAATGATTAGTGGCCTTACAATTTACATACAGTGTAGCAGTAACTGCATGTTTTTCTCAAGAATTGAATAAACAGAGCTGTTTCGTAAAGATCATCTCATATTTCCTCCTTGATCTAAAAGTTCAGTTTCCCCAAGACTTCTTTCCTTTGTTAGGTGTGTTAGTACAAGACGGAGACATAATTGGCAATAATCTTTAGTTTCTGGAATGTCAAGCTGGCTGTGTATTTTAAACATATCCCCCCAGTTTGGCAACTGAAATCAGAAAATGTGCTAAATCCTCTAAAATACAATGCAATGATGCGTGAAAAAGAAAGGGAGTACATTTCCTTGTAAGTATTTCTGCACGGCAAAATGGGCATACATCAAATCATGCAAGTCAATATAATTAATGGCAACTGCCATTTTTATAGCCTTCCATCCCAATGAATCTTATAGCCTTTACAGAAATTACTGTACAGAAATATAAGCCAAGGATCATTTTACCACTGCTGAAATGAAATAAACTGCTTAACAATTGTGCATCTAAGATGGGAGCTTGCTCTTTCACAGAGAATGCAGACTTAGGCTCTGTATTAGGAACAAAGATTCCCCCTTGGAGTGCAAGACCAAACTTTTTAGCCTATATGAAAGCTTTTAAATGACGGAGTACACCTGTGAGCTGAAGGCTGCACAACATCTCGAGCACACATAAGCTTGTACTTGATAGTAAAGTCTGACTGGCATATCAGAGCTTACCCTAAGCAGCAGGCAGAGCTGCTTTGCTGCGTGTAATCAGTTTGACAGCCCCCAGGAATTGCTGAGTCTCCATGACCCTTGAAAGACAGTTTGGCACATATATTAAACAGACAAATACCTCCCCTCCAGCTGTTTATCCATCTCCACTGGCCACAGACCTTCCCAGTTGAACACTCACATTGGAACTGAGTGGTTAGATAATGACAGAATAATCTTCCACGTGTCCTCACAGTTGTTGCAGTTTAAACCCTCGGATGAAAATATTTCTGGGCGACTAACTGCCTTTGAAGCAGGATGGTGGTTCAGTGACACAAACAACAGGCAGTGACTAATGGAGCTGAAGAAATCCAGTGATTCTGTTTGGATTTGCTCTTTTCTTCCTTTGGTAAAGCTCCCATTAGACACAGTTGCTAAACCGGATTTTTACTTTTTCTTATACCAACATTTTTAACTTACCAGAGCACTTGCTTGTCATCTGTGAAGAACTGGATGGTCATGTAACACTTGTGCTCATTCCCAGATACTAGAGACAAAGATGCAGTCAGAAGATTCTTAAAACTCTTAAATTCAATGAAATCCAAGACACCTGAACACGAGACATGAGCTTTTCAGATAGGTGGGTACTTAAGAATGTTTTTCTTCTATTTTTCACCTAAGGTGTAGAATTGTAAATTTTGTAGGGAACCAAACTGATCTGTGCCTTCAGAATATTAGGGGAAGTTACTTACTGGAAAATTAAGTTACATTCTGCATTACGGAATTAAGAGTCCCTGCCCAAAGAGACAGTGGACTGGAGGAGTTTTCTGCCTTCTTTGACTTTCACTCAGATTTTATTTCTCAGACATTGATGTCCTGTTACTTGGCTTAGCTGGAGCCCTGTGGCTGTTAACTACTGATCAGCTGTGCCAACAGACACATGTATAGCTGCTGTTACAAATCCAGAATGCCGGAATTGTAGTTTGTAAAAGAAAAACTGTTTAAATATCAGCTTGTCCAGGTGTGCTGCTACCACTTCCAGATGTGAGTATCTCCTCTTGCCTGAGGAGTTCACAATCCAAAGGCAGGATCTGAAATGCACAGCAGCTTTGTTTGAAAACATGTATTGGCACATGCAAACGTGTCTCTTCACTATCTGCAACACCTGCAGGGTGTTACAAGAGCAGATATTTAGATTTTCATGGTGCATTCACAGGAGTGGATGTTCAAAAGCTATCCATACAGATACAAATTCATTAGTTTTCAAGTCAGTATTAAAGCCTGCATTGAACCAAGCTTAATACAGCTACAGCTTCACAGAAACTGTCTGAAAAACAAGATAATTATTTGAAGTCATCTGGTCATTAAATGAGGTATGGTAGTGTTTATGTTTGAGGCTTCATTTTACTACATACCTGATATATTTACTACATACCTGCCAAATGAAAGCTCTAACCAGAAGTTCGTGGGAAAACTGACTAATTACAAGTATTCCTAGGTAGAAAGAGAAATCACAAATAAAGACGCTTTCAAACTGGAATACTACAGTATTTATACTTGGAGTTATTCCGGAATAGCTCTGCCAATGAAATTTTTTATGTGGAAGGCCCTGAAATAATTCACAGGGGAAGTAGCTACTGTCTATTCAGTGCTGCTCTGCCTAAAGAAAGGCTGTAATTTCCTCACAGCTAGGGCAGAAGCTGTGGTGCTAGACACAGTCTTTCTAATGAGACAAGAGATATGGATAGAAATTTGGGACAGTTACAGTGTTATAAATTTAAATGAATGCTGAATTGAAGTTTTAGGATAAACACTGAGGGTAGAGCACTGCTGAGGACTAGGAAAAACTGTGTTTCTGTGGGTTCTCCTGCAAGGCAACTTCCAGATGATCCTCTCCCTCTTCACTCCTGGGAGCAGCATTTCTACAAGATTTATAAATGTTTGCTTTCCAGGATTTTAACTCTGGCCATTTCCCAAAATTCTTATTTCTCATCTCTTCAGGAGTTCTCCAGCAGGAAAACTCTTGCTGAATCCTAAACAAAGTTGAGTAACACTTGAAGATTTGGTCCCTCAGGAATAGCAGTAGAGTTTTACACTATGTGTATTCCATCCATTGTTACCAAGTGCCAGCTGGTTTTGTGGGAATCATTAAAAACTTCCCTTGTTACGTAGAGCACCATTGATACCTGAACTCAGGGAGAACCACCTCTGTTTCTATCCAGAAAATATTAGATGAAACTAAGCAGTGAAGAGCCAGTATGTTATTTGCAGTTGTGCAGTTTCAAGTTGGCATTGCTCAAACATCTGCAGAGTGTCTTAAGTAGGAGTACAGTGACAGAAAAGGTGAAACAAAAAAGAGGAAAATATGTAGGGAACTGTTAATATACAGGTTTTGCTATAATAATACATTGTACACATTATTCCTTTCATCTGAGAAAGTCAAAGCTCATTAAAAAGTCCAGTTAAATATTAAAAGCTCTGTGAGGAAAGCAATTATTTTATTGGTAGGTTAACTGAATGTCAGTCATTCAGACTTATTCCACATTAGCGCCTAAACAGAACTCAAGAATAGATTTAGTCTCCAACTTCAGCTACAGAAAATGCTGCGCAAGTTGCCAACAATGAAGATCTGCAAGTGGAATTTGGTTAATTGTGTCAGTCTGTAGGAACACGTATTATTTTTTGGTATTATAATAGGTCTGTGAATCCCGAGAGTTCTGAGAGTGTGATCCCTTGTGCAAGGTACTGCCTGAACACAAAGGTGGTTCTGGTTTGGAGGAATGTAAAGTCTTTCAGGACATAGTTTGACAAACTATGTTTCAGTGGAAGTTCCTACTTACACATTCCCCAGCACACATTCCTTCCCTCTTCTCCTTCTCACTGTCCCTGAATTGTGCCAGTGCAGGGTTGAGGTTTTTTGTAGCCTCGTGTTAAATCAAAGCAGGAAACTGATTTCAATTAGAAGTAGTCCCCATAAACCCCATTTATTTTTAACTCAGACTAGTGCTTAGATCTGCTGCCCTGGTGCAGATGAACGAACAATGACACAAAGAAAGAGGGTCCCTTGGAGGCAGGAATGAACAAGGAAAGAGTAAGGAACATGTTTAAGTCTTGCTTACTTAGAAGAGTTATTTCTCAAACTGTACCCTTACCATGACATGGTTGCAGTTGTAACTGGTGTGAGAAACAGCAATTTTGTTGTCTTCTTGGTAAGTTTTGTTTAAATTAACACAAGCGAGTGAAATATATCAATAGACAAACAGCTGCTCTGCCACCTCAGGTGACACAGTGTAAACTTTTTCAGACTAAGATTTGAGATCATTGCCAAAAAGTCATCCTTCCCCTTTAGGATTCAAAAATGACATCTCTCAGAAGTACACGAAGGAAATAACCTTTAAATTCCGTGTTTGTTTTCACAGTGGTATGGCTGGAAAATAATTTCATCTGCCTTTGCAAAGGGGTTTGGAGATGGTATAAAACAAAGTAGAGACCATTTCCCTCCCACCGCAGTCGTACATGTATTATCTGACTCACCACTTGCGGGACTGGGACTCCTTCTGGCAGCACTGCTTTTATTGAAAATTCAAGCATGTGAAAATATTGTCTATTTTCAGGTTACTTTGTTCACTGTTTCGTTCAGGTCACTGTTTCTTTCCTTTAGAGGTTTGGAACACTACATTCAGTAAATGCTGGATATTGCTGTTCTTAAGCCTTGTGAGAAGGACCAGCACAGTGGAAAGGAAGGGGGGAGGGAAGGGAAGGGAGAAATGAAAGGGGAGGAGAGTCCATATCTGAAGAGAGACTCCAGACTAGAGAAATTTTACTGACATCCATTCAGTTTCCAGCAGGGTCTCCTTCAAGGGCTTTTACTGAGATCCAAAGGCCCTTGCAATTCACAGAGGCATTTACATGCAACGTTGCCCTCTGGGAGCTAAGGTATAACTGTACTCCTGGATAATAATAACAAAGAATACTACCAGACTCCTATTGAAATGTCAACCAGGCAGAGGGTAACAAAGAGATGCTAATATAATTAATTATGAAGCCTCAGTACCCTCATTAACACATCTTTAGTGCCTGGATCTTTGAAAATCAGCTGTGTAAAGTGACTGTCAGAGTTAATTCCTTATAAATTGCCTCTTGTCACATCCCAGCACTGCAGCAAGTTCTCTCAGGCCTTATTGATGCTAAGAAATCTGTTAGGGCTTTTTTCCCCCCCCAGCACCAATGCAGTTATACTGGTGTTATTAAAGTTATAAGTTGTTGCATAAGCAGGAGTTTGTGAGGCCAGAATAGAGCAGAATAAAAATGCCTTTACTCAGTCCAGCTTCCACAATTGGCAGCATAAATAGGAAAAAGCTTCTATCAATTACATGGAACACTAAGGACAAAAGAAAAACAGGCATGAAAGGTGTCACATCATTTGGCATTAAAATATTTCCTGACGCTACTTTTTCAATTGAGGATCGCAGCCAGTTTGCAGCTCTCCCTCCTCCTCCTGCCTTCACCACAGCGTTTCAGCTCCAGGCCTCATTCCAGTGCATCCTCCCTCCCTCCCCACCACTCCCGCTTACAAATATATATTTCAATAGACTTAGGCTACATGGAGTTCCAAAACCAGCATGTAATTGGTGCAATTGTCTTTTACACTTCTCCACAGAGAGCCACATTCATGTCTTCTTAAGCCCTGTTTTGTCATGTTTTCACTCCTCCTTTTTTTGTTTAAGTCAGACTGGCATCCGTACTTGTGTTGGGAACCCTACACACACACTACTGGAAGGAGTTACACAAGCTGGCTGCATTGGTGGTTCATTCTCTTATTTCTGAGTACCAGACTACTACACTCTCATTGTGAAAGATAAAGGTGCCACCTTACAGAGGCGATAAAAAGTGATCATTACAAATGACTTGGCATTTTCTGCAGCAGTCAAAACACTCACAATGACATACCTAATTTGTCTATACAAGAGATTCTGCTTCCCTTAATCTTTGTGTGCTTTGGAGAAGATGATAATCTTTCTGCAGTGCATAATTTTGTAAAGTTATCTCTGTGTGTGTTTGTATAATGTGCTCCAGGATCCTTTGGGTTCCGTGTTATACTTGGGATAAGAGACCAATCAAAACGGGATAGTTTGATTTGCCATTTCAGAAGTGGCTTTCATACCAAGTATAAGATGCTTTTGCTGGTCTGGCTACACAGCAGTATGCAAACCCTAAATGGAGGGGAATAAAAGGAGTCCTTGCAGATTTCTCTTTCTTACTGTGTAAGCTAACATGGTAGGAACACTATTTTATTCTCCACTCTTCAATCACACATCCACACCCCAGTAAAGCTATGATGTATGTACTGATCATTCATAGAAAAGATATAGAAGAAATTAAAGTAGTATGCTTGAAATGAAATACACAGATTTCTGAAAAGCCATCAAGAACTATCATGCACATTCTGCTTGTTTGACGTAACTACAAGCCTGATGGTACTGAGTGGAATGGAACTACTTATTTCTCAATGTCCTATTTTGGACACTTCTGCAAAGGATAACCAGTTCTACTGAGATGAGTAATACCTGTCCAATGCTTTTTGAGACAGCCAACTGCTTTATACATGTCAATTAAAATTCCAGCAACTGTTTGAGGTACTGATGTACAGAACAGATAAGTAATTTTTAGCCATACATAGTTACTGAATATGGGATTAATTTAAGGGATCTCATAGTTTTCTTCCATGTTGTCAGCAATGCAGAGTCAGCTACCTTTTAAGAGTGGTGTGCCAGACTGTACTTTCATTTCTGAGATTAGATGGTGTGCATGCTGGTATCATCTCAGCAGGAACTAGAGGCTGCTGGAGAGGGAGAGACACTGCCAGTCACCTTATTGACAGCATCAAGGCTCTGTCCAAGGCAGAGGCTCCCAGCTGCCACTGAGTTCAGAGCACTACAACAGCTAGGAATTGGGATCCAGAGCCTTTCACAGATGCCTCCTCTGATATGCCACAGCACTTGGTCCCGTGCCAGCTCTTGCTTGCCATTCAAAAGCCACCAGCACCGTGTCTTTGCACCCCTGTGGTGGTAGCCTGCTGCCACCTGCCACAAAGCAAGCTTTCCCTGGGCTCCTTCCCATTTGAGCTACCCTTGACTAAAATCTTTGCCTTATTATTAATGAATATGGAATAGGCAATACCTGTATAGTGCAAGAAATCATACCTGTGATATTTAAGTAAGGACCCTCTCACTCTAATTCTACAAAGCATAATGGATCTATGACTTTAATGGAGATGGATTCTTTTTATAATGTATCATGTCTTTTAGTGTATCAGAACTTCAGAAATGAGGCAACATGTTTTCCGCCTTAATTGAAAGTAGTTTTCAAAGCAAATAGGGCACAGCATGTGGAGGGATTTCTGGGACTGGAGACAGGGGAAAGGAGGTCAGAAATTAGAGAAAATGCACAAGCCCTTTACAAATGGCACTTGAGGACTCACACCGAGTCCACGCAAGGACCTGAACCTTCATTAAGTTACTGAGCATCTAGTAGGCTACATAGACGCTGTGTCCTCGACACTGCACAGCTGCAGTGACCTTTCTTCCCTTCATTTTAGTGAATGTGGAAGTACCTGATGGTTTAAAATCACAAATCTCTGACAAAAAGAAACAGCATGTGTACATTAGCAGTGTGTCCACAAAATGGATATGGCTGAAATACCACACTGCAATTTAGGAACTTGAGTCCTGTTCTTTCTTCTGCCATACATTCCCAGCATGATTCAGCAAGTCATCTAACCCTTCCAACTGGAGTCTTCCCTGTCAGAAAGGGGTTTCCCTTCACCTTGCAGAGCACTGACAAGGGTAAAATAAACAGGTGGTATATTCCAAATATGAGATGAGGAGCATCACAGGTAATGCTGCAGATAAACAGGCTCCAGTCAATTCATTACTTCTTGCTCTTGCTTTTGAACTCCAAAATTACCACCTATGGTAGTGCAGTGTGGTGCTACTGTCACTAGAAGATTTCAAGAATGAGCTATACCAGACTATTGATGAAGCTAGAGGTGTGCTTTTAAATAATGCTGCAGATGGTAGGGGTTTCCCAGTTATTTTGGGCAGTATCTCCATTTTTTTCTTGAGGGGTATTTCCATTTAATGCAGACCTCCACTCCTCAGTGAGACCAACTTCTACATGTAGAGCAAAGAAAACTCAAGCAAATGACAACATCTAGTTCAAAACTAAACAGTATGGGAGTAACCAGTCAGGTATTATCTAGACCCAAATAACGAGCACAAAGTGTCAGCATAAAGCAGTTCAAACTCTACGTTGCATACCTGGGTTAATTCAAAGGCAGTGCAGCTATCTACCCAGACCTCAGCCAAACCCCATTTGTCATGCTAGGCAGTACAGCAGTGCACAGGTTTTAAATGAACTGGGGAAACCTAACAGGATCTTGCTGGTTATACTAATCTTACACTAGTTAGGGAGACAAGTAGGTTCTCTGATACAAACGTGTTTTATTTTTTGAAGAGTTTTGTTGTTTGGCTGTTTTGTTATTAATAAAGGAGACTGTAAAAAGTGCTGTCCCTCTGAAGAGAGCCATCAATCTGATCCCATTTCAAGCCCCACACTGCCAAACTAAACCCCCAAGAGCTCTTTCTCACGGCCAGACACTCCATCCGTGTTTGAACCATGCGTGTTGTTTTCTTCGTCCTTACTTGCATCTGTTTGGGGTAGCAGGAATGAAAGGGAAGGTGTAAAAGGGGGAGGCTCAGTTACGTCTGTTTTGGGGTAGAGACTGCTGCTTCGGCTGTCTGGAGCCTCAACAGAGCTCGGTTGTTTCATTTATCACAAACAGAGGGCGGCTGCTGCACCCACTAGTGGGTGAATTTTTACTGAGCTGTAGCTTAGACTATTTGTTTTGCTCCACGTCCTAGAAATCAAAGCCTCACTCGGTGTATGCAGGGTTGTATCTGTCCTGTTTCTGGTACTTTCTCCCCAGTGCTTCTTCCCACACTGCTTTCTCTTTACCTCTGTCTTCTCTTGTTCTTGTTTGTTTTCTGATGCTGATTTGCTCCATTATGTGAAAGTGAAAACTGATTAATACTGTGTCTCAGGAAGCACAAAGAAGAAAAGGCACAGATCAGCACTGCAATAACAGCCACTTTAGAGGGACTTAATAGCTTCAGGCTAGTAACAACCTTCCCTGATTAGCCCTCATTTTACCTTATTTCCAATGTAGTGTTACTATGACAAAACAAAGATCTCTACTTATCCGATAGTGCCATGACAGAAAGAAAAAGAAAGAGATGATTTATTGAAATACGGTTGATATAGTGAAACCCCAGAAAATCAAGAGATACTGGGATAAAGAAAGGTTAAAATGCATTCTTTAAAAAGTCATTTCTTTGGAGCAGTTTGCTCATTTCTCAGAGCTCTTTGCTCCTCTCTCATCCTCAGGGAAGGAAGAGTCCAGACATGCACCACATTATGGGGAACCTGCACTACATTTTCAGTAACTTTGCATATTACTGCTGAAGAAAATGTTGATTTAGTTTTGGTCTGTTTCATATATTCAGATCCAGTTTTCTTATCTCTTTGCCATCTCAAAACCCCACCAACATTCTCCTTAAATTCCCTCTGCCAAGTTATTTAAAGTTTTTCAACTGCTGTTTGTGCTTAGCATTTTTATGATGCAGACTGGATATAAAGTCACGCTTGTAATATTTACTCTCCTACCAAACAGTAATATTCCTTGGCAGTTCTAATCATACCAGTTAATTTAGTGGTGACTTAAAATCATCTATTTATAGATGATAAATCTTAAACGTTAAGATCCTCTTGAAAAACCCACTCTACTATTGGGCTCAAGTATTTAGTATCAGTTATTTGACAAAGTAAATGCAGATTAGCATTTACTTCCTGCATTTATTTGCAGAAGAAAAACTCATTCAGCAACAGTCACTTTATGAACTTTTAATAGGGCTGTTGAATGGAAAATATGTTTATTTTTTCATTAAGGGATAGATTATCTTGTCACTGGTTTGTGTCTTCAAGCTGATCTCATAAAAACCAGGCATTTTGCAGTAAGTGCTATACTAGGATTTCACCAACAATAGCAGCAGAGCACTGGTTTATGATACAGTGGTTGAGTTCCTAAATGAACACACTGAGGCAGAACATCAAGTATTTTCTCCAGAGGAGGGTCTGGAATCCTGCTGTCACAAAACCAAGTGCATTGTTTCCAATGCTCTTTTAAAGTTGCTGTGTAAATGGATGTTTAGAAGAAGGTGGAAAGAGAAAACTGAATGAGAATTAAGATGGTAAAGTTGTCTCAAACTCAGGCCTACAGACCCTCGGTTGAAAATCTAGAGTCCTAGAGCTGTGGCTTTTCAGATATTTCACTTGTGTTAAAATTGGTTCAAAGGACAACAGTATGCTTTCAGTGTTGTAATTCACATCCTAACGTTCTTAGCAGTGCTACGGAGCATTGTCAAGGTCCACAGGAACCAGAGGCAGAATCACAGGATTGAGAGATGGAGGCTTCAGTTCCATCAGGACCTTTTTTCCTTGCTTCTGAAGGAGGTACCACTTAACCTTTCCGCTTCAGTTTCACTGTCTGTAACAGCTCTTTATCTAGAGTTTTAGGGACTCTTATTTCACAATTACTTGTGAAGTACTTCATATTCCTCAAAGCCACTGCGCTCAGCTCTTGACACTGGATTCACATGTGCTAAAGCAGCACTGTGTCTGTTCCCACAACCGCCTACTCTGTATCCTGTAATCCCGGTCTTTACATAGAGGCCAAACTCCCTCCCAGCAACAGCAGCAGTAACGCTGCCGAAGTTAGCGCGTCTGTGCCTGCTTATGCGAGGGCTAAATTTAGCCCGTGTGTTCATCGTTGTTGTCCCAGTGGAGTTACAATTAGAAAAAACCCTTAAGCACAGTCATACCCATTAGGAATAATTACTTAAGGAGGCTGTGACACCACTAAGCGTTTCCGCAGACACAAGCAGCACAACCGTTGTCCGGCTGTACCCACACCGACAGGCAGATGTGGTACCCAGATACCTACCCCTCCCAGCGCCTGGGAGGAGAGCTGCCCAGCTCTGGCAACCCTGCTGGCGTGCAGCGAGTTCGCAGTGATGTTCACTAGTACAAAGCACCGTAATTCCTTCCTCCAACCCAACAGACGTAAAAAGGAACTCGATACGCACCAGGCTTTACACACACAGCTTCACTCCCCTACCCCATTTCCTCAGCAAGCACACGCTGTACGCGCCAACCCAAGCGGCGCGCTGCGCCCTGTGCTTCTCTCATTACTGACAATTCCTCCTCCGGACGGCGGGCGCCTGCAGCGCGGCTTCTGCTGCCGCACCCCGCGGCCCCAGAGCGCACAGAGGGACCGCAGTCCGCACCGCTGCGGGACCTCTGCACCGCCAGCCACCGAGCCCCGGGCTGCTGCTCCCACCGGCGGCCTCTTCCAGCGCTCGGCTTTGTCGCCCCCTCCTCGCTCCCGGCGCCATCTTAACTCCTGGCAGCCCCCGCGCCCTCCCGCCAGCGCTGCCCCTTATGCCCGTGGCGGCGCGGCGGTCCCAGCCGGGGCTCAGCATGGGTATGGCTGGGGTGGCCGAAGGGGAGAGAGCAGGAGAACCCCCGGCCAACCCCACGGCATTAACAACGTGGCGGCTGAGGCGCCAGCCGGTGCCAGCCCGTACCCCACATGGAGCCCTGCCCGCCCAGCACAAACCCTCACTGCCCTTCCCCAACATGGCATCCGCCCGCCTCAGTTTACCGCTTGCACGCCGGCAGCCCTGTCGCCCGGGTTGACGTCATCCCTCCGCGCCTCCCCCGTTTCCATGGTAACCGCAGAGCGGGCGGTGGGAGCGCGCTGGGTCGTGGCCCCCTCTCGCCGCCATGTTCACGGACACCTCCGCGCCCGGCGCCGATGTGGAGTCGCTGTGGAGGAGCGCCCGGAGCGCCCGCTGCGAGGCGGTGAGACCCCGAGAGACCCCGTGGGGCCTCGGACCGCGCTCTCAACACCGGCCCGAGCGGCCGGGCCGGGGGCAGCCGCTCCTTTCCCCCGTCATGAAGGGGCGGCCTTGCCCCTCGGTGAGGGCCCCCCAAGGTTCTGCTGCTCCAGCCCGGGGCGGAAGGAAACCTCCCCCTCAGTTCTTTACGTCCTTACCCCTTTGCAGCGTTTTACTAATCTAGGCCCTTTATATAAATTGGCAAAGAAAGAGGTGCAGCAGCCACAGAATTGGTACCTTGGGAGCTGATAACGCTGTGCTTGCCCTCATGTTTGCCATTTCTTCTGGAGGCTTTCATCCCTTTTGCTTTCTCTCACCCTCCCCATTCCATGCACGTGGCCCAAATTTGCCTGACACGCAGGTGTCCCTGCCTCAGGTCAGATCAGATCATGTGAAGGTCACAAACACATCACCAACACCCAGATGGTTACGCAGGCACCCTCCTGTTAGCCATGAACCAGAGGTGTGCAAGCATGCTTGGGTATCTCTGAAATGCCAAAAAGGGGAAGGTGCTTTGAATGTTCTGTGCAGCACTCTTTATTTACGTTTGCATTACAGACCCTGTCTTCTTTTACTAGAAAAGCTGCCAGACTAGGAAAATTTCAACAGTGGAAACCGCAGCGCAGGCTCGTACCAGCCGAGATGCCAGCGTGCAGACAGAGCAAAGTACAGATGCTCTCTGTGACTTCCAGCAAAAGGTCCAAGTAGATTACGCTGGCCTTCGCTCATTCCTTCAGAGGGTGGAGGACACTGTTATCAAAGAGCTAAAGAAAAACTGGGAAAGCCGTGCCTTTGATGGCTTTGAAGTGAACTGGACAGATCAGAACGAAAGGGTAAGTTGGCAGAATTCAGATCCTTACCCCAGCAGAACCGGTTGCAGTGGCTCTAACTCGTTAGTTCTGTTTCTTACAGCTGTGATTGTTCTTGCCAGATTCTAATCATTAGTCATTACTAGATGGGTTTCTTCCCACCTGCTCGTGGCCTGGCCTGGTAAAGCTGTTCTTCCTACTAGCGACTGTGTTGCAGTAGCTTTGTGAGAGTGAAGCCCACAGATGGTGTAGGCTTGTCCTCACCTTCCAGCAGCCCCTTTAGAGCATGCCAAGCAAGCAGGTATCTAGAAACAGTTGCAACCAGTGTTGTTAAGCAGCTCTTCCTGCTTAAGTTATATTTGTTGGGTGTATGGTGCTCAAGAGTGGAAGCAATCTATATCAATCAGTGCGTGTTGGTACCATCGTTTGCAACCCATCGCTTGTGAAACAAGTGCTAGGCTCATACCTGGGGGGCTGTTATAAATCCTTATAGCACAGCTTTCCAGAGCTGTGGTGCAGCCCCTGAGGTGTGTGCTCTGTGAGAGGCAGTTACGAGGTGACAGTTAGATAGTGTCAGGTCTTGTGAGGGGATTTCTTCCCAGTAGGAATTCCACAACTTTTCCACATGTGCTGCTTGGGCAGAGGGGAAGCCGGCACTGTGCAGGGGTGTGCACAGCTCCCATTTCCCTGCTTCAGTGCTTGAACTCGATCTCTTCCAGGTGCTGTGTTTGCATACATTGTCATACCCAGAGGCTCAGGATCAAAACCTGCAGGTTACCAGCATCTCATGGAATGCAACTGGATCCGTTGTTGCATGTTCGTATGGCCGGTGAGTACCTGACTGGATTGAGAGTGCAGCAGAGGTTGAGCTGGCTTTTAAGATTGACCTGAGTTTTAAGTATGGTCACTTTCTCTGCATTTCTAAACTGTATATATCTATATATAGGTACACCTTATGCAAGTTAAATAATTCATATTCAAAGAAACAATATCTTAGGGCAGTCTTAAATGACAGCTTGTATTTCTTCTGCCTTCCCCCTACCCCAGAATGGATGCACGTACTCTCACTGGTTTATTTCTAGATAGATTCTGTTTGGAAAGAAAACATAGAGAGCAGATGCACTTGCAAATCTGTGTAGGTGAGGTTTGGAAGTACGTGCTTATCTTCACTGAAGATCCTGTTGTTTTAATGTGGTCTCTCAGCACCCCGGATGAACCTGGCACCCGTTCGCGCGTGCGCCTGGTGTCGTGGACGTGTGCTAACACACACTTCAGGATTTCTGACACGAGGGTTGGAAAAACGTGCATCAAATCCAGTGAACGTCCACAGCAGCTTCTCCCTTCTGTGCCGGCTGCTGCCCTCATTAGTTTTTTATTCCACTGCCGTTTCTTGATTAAAAGCCCCAGCAAAAAGGGTATCCACGAGGGAATGCGCAGGGAAGAGTAAAACAAGGCAAACCTGTATGGTACTTGCTCCTTCTGCTCTCCCAGGCTACAGCTGTTTTCAGATGAGAATGTGGTTTCTGTGTCTGTGGTTACCCTCAGTACAATTCCCTTCCACGAACTCCTACAGTCTCTGTGAATTTGTGTAAACTTGTAGCATCTACAACATCCTTTAATAAGGAGCTTCACAGCTCAACTACCTGTTGGATGAAATCTGCTCCTTTTATTTGATCATATCTCTTCCAATAAAAGAATTAAGAGCATCAGCTAAAGGCAGTAGAAGTCAGGCTCAAAATCCTTGCTTCCTGTCCCAGCCACTGACTGTTCTGTAGATCTCTGTCCTCTGTATCATCTCCTTCTAGCCAGAAGGGGCATCACAGGGGTCAGCTTGGTGCTGGTGCAGAAATCCATGTAACATTTTGGCAAGTGTGCAAGGAATGAACTGGATAGAAATAAAACGAAGTATCTGGTGGCTGTCAGCATCCCAGAGGAATACTTCAGGATCCACTTGTGGCAAACAAGTACAAAGGGCATGGGACTGGATTGCATTCTAGAGCCGGGGTGTGCAGCACGATTTGTGCAGGGTCACCCCCACCATTTGGTGGTTGTGAAGAACGTTCTCTGTTCCTGCGGAGGCACCTGGGCTTCAAATCACGCTGCTTCTCTCAGGCCAACCGAGGCTGCTGTGAGCCCTCCAGCTAAGGTACTGTCCCACGGTGTATTCCTAGACCTTGGATCTTCGAGTGCTCCTTTAGAGGAGATGTGGTTTGCAACTCAGCAGCAATTCAATCTCTTTAGATTTTCATTCCCAGATACTCACAGCAACTCTCTGTATGGACCCTTTATATTGTTCTCATTATTTGAATGCTCAGTAGGCCTTGGAATTGTTTCTGAGATTTACTTGCTGGCACTTTGTAAGTACACTGACACATACTGTATATATACAAGCCTGCAGAGAGCTTCTATCACCTCATGATCCCCTCTCCTCAGTTTTCCTTCAAGCCACAAAGCAGAACATGTAAATGCCCAATGGACACCAGATACTGGATCCTCTGGAGCAGATAAGGCAAGACACAGCTTTCTCTTCTTCAGGTTGGACGATGGGGACTGGAGCACAGAGAAATCCTATGTTTGTACCTGGAATCTGGACAGAAGAGGGCTGAACCCAACGCACCCTGACCTAGTGGTGGATGTTCCCAGTTCTGTCATGTGCCTGGCTTTCCACCCTTCCCAGCCTTCGCTGATAGCTGGTGGGTTGCTCTGACTCTGTCTGAAATGAGTCCTCGTTTCCTTCAGCTTGAATCATTTTCTTCCTCTTACTCAGCTTCATTTGCTCATTTGTTCCGAGCTCTCTGACCTCAGTGTTCCACCTTTGTCCTTTCAGGTGGCCTCTTCAGCGGGGAGCTGGTGGTGTGGGACACCAGCAGAACAGAGGACCCGGTGATCTTGAGGACAGGGATGACAGATGACACTCACACAGATCCAGTCTATCAGGTAACAGAGAACGGCTGCAGCAAACAGGGCTGGGGCAGACGAGCAGTCCCATGACTATTTCACCCCTTCAGTTCCTGTCCACAGCCAGGCTGCTGGTTCAGTGGTTACGTTCTCTTGTGGTTGGCTGTTTTCCCCCAAATCCAGCTACTGAAACAGGCATTTGCTGAATTTGACACCCTGTAAAAAATAACTTCTCACTATTCAGGGCAAACAAGGAGTTGGCCTGTTCCTGTGCTGCAACTCTTTCTTGGTGCAGATGCAGCCAACACCACTTACGATCAGCAAAGTGTTACTGATCCTTAGTTGGAAGTTTAAAGCTACACCCTTTAAGGATGTCGGAGTGTCTCTTCCTGATGCTTTTCATCCCTCTGGGGTCCTGTGACTGGGCAGTCTGTGTTATTTTCATTTCTGAAAGTCAGGAAAACGCTGTTTATGGCTGGGTGAAAGTGCTGTAAACACCATGTCTCAGAAGCGATGGCAGATGAACCACAGACGCTGCGATACCTCATGCAGCCCTGAACACCCGAACACGTTTCTATCCTAGCACTTCCATCCCTGCGCCAGCTCCCGGCTGGGTCGGTACCAGGATGACTGGCTGCTGCTGGGCTCTGCTCCCGTGTCATCCTGGGGTGGGGTGGGAGGTGTTAGGGGACTGCCAAGCAGGGGCTGGACCAGCGTGCTGATGGTGTTTGGAGCAGGTGAACTGGTTGCCTGACGCCAAGCACAGAAACCAGTGCCGGCTGCTGAGCGTGTCGACGGACGGGAAGATCCTGGTGTGGAGGGAGGAGCGAGACGGGCGGCTGGTCCTGGCTGAAGGCTTCGCCTTGGTGGCACAGCAGATCCCTCGTAGCTCTTGGCTGAAGAAGGTGAGCTCAGCGGTTCAGGGAGGGCTGATCTTACAAACCCACTCCTAACGCTAGAGCCCATGTGGCAGAGCTCACATCCCATGTGAGAAGGGTGAGGAAAAGCCCCTCTTGAACAGATGCACTAACCCTTGATCCCCGTCTCCTTTCCCATACTGGAATCTCTCCTTGGAAGTCTGACAACAGGTGTGGTTTTGCCATGCTCTGAAGAGAAGCTGCTGGGATGAGGAAGAGAACTCGCTTGTAATGATATTAATTGGCATGAATCCCCTTGTAGGAGGGTTCTGCAGAGGTTAAAGGCTGAGCAGTGCTACAGATGTGGTGGCTGGTGCCAGCTGTGCTGCTCACTGGGTCCCTGGCAGGCTGGTTCATGCTGCTGCCCCTGTGTTCACTGGCGGCCCCGGCTCTCACAGCAGCTTTGTCTCTTCTCGCAGGTCGCCTGTGGAGAGGCAGCGGTCGGTGTGACCTCGCTGTCTTTCTCCCACTTCGATCCCCGGGTGTTCGTGGTGGGTGTGGAAGGTGGTTACTCCCTGCAGTGCTGCACGGCTGCAGCGACACCGGCTCTGCACCGCACGGGCAGCTCTGTGCCGCTACGGGCACCGGCAGAACTCGCCTTCTCCCCGCACGGTGGCCCTGTGTACTCCGTGAGCTGCTCCCCCTTCCACAGGCAAGTGCTGGGCACCGACACTGGTGCTGCAGCTCGGGCACAGTTACTGCCTGGCTCTAAACACCCAGTTTTCAGGTAGCCCCAGGGGTGGGAGCCTGTGTCCAGCAGCAAAAAATTTCTTCCAAACACCTAATACAAGCTCCCCTTGGTCAGTTTAAAGCCATGACCCCTTGTCCTGTCCCTACGTGCCCTTGTCAAAAGTCCCCCTCCAGCTTTCCTGTAAGTGATCTGCCCCTCAGAAATCTTACTGGTGCCCGCCTGAATTTGAATTGGATCTCCCATCTCTGCCTGCAGTTTACCCACCACCCGCAGAGGAGGTCCCACACGGTGTTGCTGTGAAATGTGCTGACAGCGCTGATTTGCATCTAATTTGCAGGAGACAAACGTGACTCCAACAAAGCCCATCCCTGTCTCAGCAGTTCTAAGGCCTCTGGGCCACACAAAGCCTCATTAAACTTAATTGAGGGCAGTGACAAAGCTGCATCTCCACAGCCCAGGGTACGGGTTGGGAATCACTGCCTTAGGGTATCACTTAGGCAAGGCAGTGATACTGTCCAAGGTCACGCTCCTTGACTGATCTTTAGTGTGTATCTTTAAGCAGTAAAGCAAAGCAAGTTGTTTCTTGTTCCTCCCTCCCCCAGGAACCTCTTTCTGAGCTGTGGGACTGACGGACAGGTCCACCTGCACTCCATGCTGCAGACACAACCCCTCGTTTCTCTTCAGTTATCAAAGAAATACCTGTTCTGTGTACGCTGGTCTCCGGTCCGACCACTCGTCTTCGCAGCTGCGTCGGGTGAAGGCAAGTACCTGCAGGAGCTTGCTCTTAGAGAGGAAACTGGGATCATGCTGGGTATTAATTAGTCCAAGTCAGTTGTATTGATGACACTTCCCGGGAGCAGACAGCAGTGACCATGTCTGCACTGTGGTATCATTGCAGTGGGTAACGTTTAACTCTAGCCAGGACTGCATCGGTCACGGTTATGTTTCACTTTTGATGTATCTCTTCTGCTGCTGCCCCAACCACCCACGGGTGTAACACGGTGAGATCGCCCTCCTGCAGCTTACTTTGGTCTTCCTTGGTTTTCATGTTTGCTTCCAGAGCAAGATTTAAACAGGAACTTTTCCCTTAGCAAACTGCCCAAGTTTTGGGTTAAGGAACGGGGATGGGGCAGCACTTGGCTGCCTGGTTTCAGGTCTCTTGACAGCTGAATGAATCCACACTGTCCTGCAGTGATGTCAGCTGCCTGTCACAGCCCAGACACCATCAGAGGGAAGGGAAATGGGTTAAAGAGAACAGCTCTGAGCTCCAGGCTGAGTAACTACTCTGCTGTTAAACAGAGTGACCACAGCTGTTAAGCTGCAGGAACTGTTTTACAGGAGAGGTGCACCTCTTTGACTTCGAGAGGAGCTCGCAGAAGCCGGCTGTATCCATGAAGCAGGCTGCAGGCGAACACCCTGTGTACTGTCTGGAATTCAACATGAAGCAAACTCATCTCCTGGCCGCAGGGGACGCCACCGGAGCCATCAAAGTCTGGCAGCTCAGTTCAGACTTCACTGAGCAGCGACCCAGGGAAGTGACACATCTGGAGCAGCTGGCAAGTGAGAGCACGGACTGAGGTGGCAGCACAAGCCTGGTACTTCTCTGCCTCCACAGGTTTTCCACTCACCTCTTCCACAGCATTGACCTGAGAAACACTTTGCTATGACAGTGGGAATTTCATCCATGCATCAGTTAAACTCTTATTTAACCATGAAACACCAGCCGCTGTGGTTCGACCAGTAACTTTTATTGAAGCACACTGCACCATGTTTTGTTTTCCCTAAGAGTTTTAAGCTAAGCAGTTTAAGGTTACATCATAAAGTAACACTGATTATTGTAGAGCACGAAGAGAGAGAGGGAGAGAGACACATGCAGAGCTACAGTCAGCAAACGTGAGCATGTCCTTCGCATCTTTTGGTACGAGTGGGGGGGGGGGGGTGTCAGATCAATTCACAAAGAGTGAACGTGTAAATTCTATGTAGTCGTAGGCAGAAGGAAGTTCTCTGCCTTTGCCGTCCATGTAGGGCTTCATGTGGGAGATGCAGTAATCGGCTTGTTCCCGGGTCAGGTTCTGAAAGACACAAACACAGAGGTGGAGATGAACGCTGGGGCTGCGGAGGGGCGGTCATGGAGCCGGCCCGTTCCCAGCAGCACAGGGAGCTACGCCCAGCCTGGAAACGCACTGGCTGCTGGCACAGTTGGCTGAGGTTGGAAGGTCTGACCTGCGCTTCCCACCAAAGAACACAGAGCAGGTAACTGATACGAGGAAGTAGTGCAAACCTCTTTGTTTCTCTGCCAGCCGGTGGGTTCAGACAGGAAAAACCTGCTGTCCTGGCAGGGCAGCGAGAGGGAGGAGACGTTTCTACTGTCTGAGCTTAGCCTTAAGTTTCTCCTTTGCATCAGTGCCTGGAGAAACATCTCCCTCTAGTCTTCACAGTGACGAAAATAAAGTGTCAGTCTGAGGACAGTGAACACCCTCCCAGGCCTAAAGCAGCTCTTGTTTTACTCAGCCTCGGTAGTTCTTTGGCAGTTAAAGCTTTTTCTGTACCTCTCAGAGCCAGGAAAGCAGGTAAGGGCTGTCACCATCATCCCTGCTTTAGCTGCAGAGGGCACCTTGGCAGGTTTGGAGCTAACACACCACCAGTGACTCAAATCTCCAAGCAACCGGTGCCCATCTTTGTTAACAACTTACAACCCCTCCATCATCCCTCCCCACTGGGCCCCAGCCAGCACATACCTGGTAGAGCTCCTCCTTGGTCACATAGGGCTTCCCCTCTGAGCTGAGGGCACGGAAAGCGCTCTCAATCTCCTCACTGGACTTCACGTTCTCTGTTTCCCTGCTGATCATGAAGGCCATGTACTCCTGCAGTGAGACGTGTCCATCCCTGCCAGGGAAACACAGAGTGAGCCCTGCTGCCCATCAACGCACAAAGCACAGCGCTTCCGTACCCGCCTGAGGGGTCTTGGCTTTTCTGGGAGGAGCCTTAAGGCAGGGGAGCATCAACACCACGTCATTTTCTACAGTAAGTACCTGTTGGGATCGACAGTGTCAAGAATTGCCTCAAATTCTGGGTCTGGCTCTCCTTCCTCAACCATAGGCAGGTCGTAGCCGAGAGAGCGCAAGCAAGACTTAAACTCCTGGTGGTTAAGTCGTCCAGATTTGTCCTTGTCAAAGTGCCTAAAAACATAACACCAGAGCTCACATTTTTAAGTGTCAGTTGGTGAGTACCAAAAGCTATAAAGTGGGTTGAAAACCAGAAGAGATTACAACTAGTCCACTGTTCTGGACAAATGAGCTTGAATCAATCAATAGTTCTATCTCACGTGCACGAAAAGTAAGCACAAATTCTTTGCTTTGCTTAAAAAGCATCCAGAAATGGCTGTATTCCCAGCCGGAATTCCCTGGCACTCCCGGTTCTTGCCCTCGTGCCCAGCAGAGGCTCTCTGTCTCTGGAGGCTCTCGCCATCTGGCAGCCATCAGAGCAGCTCAGCACAAACCAGGGCAGACAACAAAGGAGCTGGAAACAGCTCAGTCAGAGAACCCCATCAACAGGAGCCATCCACGCGCCAAGAAGCCTTTTCCGAGCGCTCCCCTGCACTCACTTGAACATCATGCTGAACTCCTTCAGGGCCTCCTCCGTCACTCCAGTCGTGTTTCTGAAAAGGAAGAAGCAAAACTGGTGAACAGCTCCTGAACTGCAGAACTCTGCTGGTGTCCACCTGCCCCAAGCCAGTGGCTGCATCAGAAGGTGAGGACAAGGAGCAAACAGCACATTACAGCACCACAGTTCAACAGAATCAGTCCATTCCTCCAAGATCCTGTCGCTGCTAATGGCTAACAGGAACTATATCCAAAACTCCTAACTTCATCCCTCTGAGGACAGCCAGGAGGTGGTGGGGATTTACAAGCTCCCTACATCCATAAGAGCATACAACTGTTAGCACAGACCATACAAGGTCTGTTTTTAGACATGGGCAGATGCCTCATCTTCTATCGCTCCCCAAGCCCAACACACACGAGCCAGGCAATACCGAGCTTGGATTTGCTGTTCCAGGTTGTGCTGCATTCTCATGCCCAGCTGATCAAGCTGGTCCCACTGCTGGGCCAGCCCCACGGTGCTGTGTTCCGTGTATTTGTTGTCCAAGATCAGTGCCTCTTCCATGGCTGCTCCAAGGTCCTCGATCTTCTTCAGTTGGCTTCGCATAGCTCGGATCTCCTGGTGCTTGCGCTGTTGGGAAGGAAGAGGAGAGAAATCAAGTAGCACAACTCCCCCCTTAAAAGGTTGGACATAGGCTGGCAGGGGAGGGAGGGTTCTATCCTTTTACTGCTGGGATTATGTAGATGTATACTGGGATTTTTAAAATCCTACTCAACAACATTCCTCCTTGTGCACTGTTAGAAAACCACTTCTTGAGCCAAAACACTCTGACTGGGAAACGTGCTGGAAATACTGGATCCTCCCTGCCCCTACGCTGCTCATCAATAAACACAGAACAAAAAGGAAAATGGTATCGGTGTTGTTTTATAGTTGTGATCAAACATCAGGTATGTGAATAGATAATCCCAAAGATCCCTTCAGTACTTGGAATGTGAGCAGTCACTTAGGATTTTACCATGGAATGACACGCATTGCCAGTCCCACCCCAATTCCACGTTTTAGCATCACTTACTTTAGTAGCTTCCAACTGTGATTCTAATGTTCCAGATTCCTCCACCATGCATGACCTAAACACAGAATCACAGTGAGAGAATGCACTTATCCCAGAAAAAAAAATGGCAAGTGGGGCTTGAAATTAACAGTCCTTCCTTGAAAATAAAGACCCTGACAGCAGTGTTGTTCTCCTATAGATATTTAAACACTGGTTTTGTGTTTTGTTCTGACTCATCCTGTTTCAGACGGACACACGTTTGATTTTTATCTCTTTATACAGTTAATTTCTAGCCCCATTTAAAGGCAACACCATCAGCAGCCACACTTCATGCCAGATCCAAAGCACCCGCTTTACTGGACCTAATGAAATTAGGAACTTGGTGCAGTCCCACCCCACTCCCCCGTGCCCAGCACACACACACACACACACACACCAACTACAGGTGATTCCCTGGAGATGGGCAGCGCTTGCCAGTGGGGTACAGGGGCTCTACAGAGGGATGTTACATGAGGATAAAATGGGGGAAAAAGATGTTGAAAACTACTGGTTTGGTGTAAAAGTAATCCTAGTATGGCACAATCACTGCAGGAAGCCGCAGACCTCCCCTACCCTGCAGGGGCTGGGGGACTGTTGCCCTTCCCACCCCTACTGTGATGCACCCAGAGAAACTGAGGCATGGTCACTCTTCTACAGCTGATTTCCACACTGAGCTTCTAGGCACACCGCAGCCCCTGCTGCAGCAGATAAAGATCACACTGTGGTGATGGTCTGAAGATCTATTATATAGGGACTGGCTATGGGAAGTCTCTGCATGCTGCTTCCTGCCCCCCCCCCCCCCCCCCCCCAATATCCTAAGCATCCTTGAAGTAGCAGTGGTTTAACAATCCCTGCCCTTCCAACACGTAGGGTGAGAGCTCACACTGAATGACCTGTGCATGGACAGCAAGCCTGGGCGCTGTCTCCTTTGACTCTGTGGTATATAAGTTCCTAAAACTTAAGTAGCTGGTATTTAAGTCACTAACACCAGGGTTTTCATCCCCACTGAGGTTTATCCTCCTACACACCCTTAAGCTTCTTGAGGGAGATTTCAAGTGCTGAATCACTCTGTACCAAGTATCTGGGGGTTTCTCACCACAGGGTTAAGCTCAGGTTCAATGCACATCTAAAGAGATGAAGCGCACGCACAGAACCCTGAGCAGGAAGCTGGGAACCACCCATGGAGAGAGTCAACAGGGAAACAAACCTCCAAGCATCTCTAAGGCGTGAGAGTTAGTTGGAAAGAAAGCGAGCCTTGGAATTAAAGAGTGCATTTGAAAACCAAAGTGAGGTTAAGAAAATAAGAGGAAAAAACCTTCCAGATAGATCATCCCCAACTTCATACTGATAGACACGAATGACACGACGATATGCTATGCTAGTCAAAGAAAAGAAACCAGGTAAATTCCTTAAAAAGATGGAAGAAAGAGCAAAGGAAAGAACACACCGAAACACGGCCACTGCAGCGGAGCCACACTCCAAGCCAGCACCACCTTACAGCAAACACAAGCAAGTGCTTTAGGAAAGGAAATTACTCAAATGCTGGTTGCACGCACACAAAAATAACGTGTTCTTTTCGTGTAAGTCACAACGACCGAGTCTCACTAAGAGACAAGTTGAAGCCCTGCAGTTACCTCCTCTACAGGTTCTTAAAGGCATTTATTCTTCCTGATCTCTGCTCTGGGCAGCGGAGATGTACACACAGCAACACCCATCTTGAAACTCCTCTGAGGCTCTGCCTTCCCTCTTGCCAAGGAAGGCTAAGCACAGTCAATGCCTCTTTGAGCTAAATCTGTGGTTTTAATCTATTCAGGCAGAATTAAGGACAGAGTCAGCCTGGCATATCAGCAGCCTTCTGGTAATGTGTTCAACAAAAGAGCCTGGCATGGTGATCTCGAACTCTGACCCTACATCTTTCAGTAAATGGCTCCTTTCTGCTGGCTTGTTCCTGGACACCAGAACTAATCTACAACACTGCTTCACAAAGGAGCAGGGAATTCAGCATCCGTTCCAGGAAAATCTGCTCGGTGCCATTAAACTGTACAACAAAACCGGGGTAAATTATTTTTATCTGGCAGAACACAAGACACTGGGATCATTTCAGAGCAAATAAGCGGCAGTTATCTGCAAAGATTCCACCCTTTTATTATGAAAAGCCATCTCTCTCCATGTGAAAGGCTCTCTCAGCCTACAGAGGGCTGACACACAGGCCCTTGCTCCAGGCCCAGACATCATTTGTTGGCATTTTATGTGATGTCTTACTACAAAGCTGCCATTGTGCTTTTAATACTGAGGAGATTTAAATGGACAGACTCACTTGCAGAGGGCTTGGCAGTCCAAAGACATTTAAAGATATTATTTCCTTTCCACTACTTGACAAATGACCAGCATGCATCCCTCCTCAGGAACTATTCCCTTGGACACAAAGTGGACTTAAAACTGCCAGCATCAAACTGCCCTCAAAGCCAGGCACAGCCCTGGGTTCCTGTTGAAAGGGTCTGATTTCTCCTATGGAGGATTTAATCTTTGGGGAGTTATGTGGCAGTTTAAAAAATGGGCAGTTTCTATTTGCATACTACAGAGTTTTAAGATACATAATTTCAGTAAAGCCTCTTCATCAGAATCTTCCCTTCTCCTTACCAAAACCAGTCAGTACTTCAGAGCTTTAATTGTTCTGAGAACAGTTATAAGGGAAAAGTTTATTTCAGTGATTCAAGGTTCAGAGGAATGCTGGAAAACTAGGAATGTCAGCTCTTTTCCAAAGGTAGACTAGCCCATGTCCTCACACACCTCACTGGATTAAGTCTTTTCTTGTACAAGCCCTCAGAGAGCACAAGAACAAAAGTTGGGACCTGCATGGTATGCCAGTGGCTTACCATGGAAGTCATTTCTTCTGCTTTTGAGTAGGAAATCACAACATTTCTACTGGTTTGTACTAAATCTAACCCAAGATCTCATTTCCTGTGTGTGCATCTCAGCCAGACTGCTCTTTTCAAATAGAAGGGTTTTAGCACAGCTTTCACAAGCAATGTAATGACAGAAGGAAGCACACAGATGGAGCAGAACACACCACCAAACATTTTAAAGGTATAAAATTCAATACTAACCCATCTAGCAGGTATGTCCTGTAGGATGTGAAGATCCAAACATCAGGCAGCAGGACAGAGACAAGACAGTAAGAGAGGGACAGAGGTTTGGGTGGGAAGCAAACATCAACAAGTTAAAAATCATATCTGAATTTCATTATTTCATGAAGACGGAACTATTTGTAAACAGAGAGACAGGGGATCACAGGATTACACGGAAACAGAACTCACCTCTGAGCACAACCAGAGAGTGTGTCAGAACTGGCCAACGGCTCCGTCTGAGCACCGTTACTGCTGTTTACTAGAAACATGCTCTGCAGTTCACTGCTATTCTCGGCCTTGAGATTGTTTTATTTCTAACACAGTTCCTAAATCTTTACTCCCTCTCCCTAGGCAAGGGTATTAGCAGACAGCACCCTGGGCAAGTGACAGAAGTAGATTAAGCTTTTTTCCACAGCTTCTTTCTCTACTGGAATTCTCATGAGGTTTCTACTATATCTTCAGTACAAAAGGAGCACTGACAGGAAAGCCACTGGCACTTCACAGTCTGCTTTGAGCTATTTATTCCCCACCCATCCAGCTGTGCTGCAGACTACTTCAGGAATAACTGGAGAAGAGTGGAATCCTGGATAACTGGAATTACTGCAGGAAAATTAATTCAGAAGCAGAAACATTGGTGTTTCAGGGCTTTCTCTTCTCTGTGGCTAACAGAGCCTCCCTCAAACCCCAGCTGCAGGAAATGAACAAGCCCTGAATAGCTGTTTTTCAGCAAGAGATATTTACAACTTAGAACAAAAAGATGGTTACAAATATTAGCTGAGGAATCTCTAAGGGCAGCTCCTGGGAAGACAAACTATACCTGGTCTCCTGAATCCACTGATGGAAAGCATTAGCATGCTGAGCGAATTCCTGGCGTAATTTGTCGTTTTCTTCCTGCCTTCTCTGTTCCTTCTGCAGCTCCAATTCACGCTCCTGAGAAACGAACAACAGCAATTTCAAACAAAGAAATAACATGATTGTCCTTGGCCTGTAATAAAAAGCAAAAGCTCAGAGCTGCAGCCCAAAACAAGACTGAATGCTCCAGTGGTGTCCTGGATATCTAAAGAGAATCATCTGAGATGACAATGTAGAATGTTCCTACTTAAGTCTTGACACCTGGAACTGAACCAGCAGTTATTTTTCTGCACAGTATGGATGTTAAACTTACTTTATAGCTAGGAAATGAGGTACATCTGCTTTGTCTTTGAAAGACCACAGGTGGAAGACCATGAAACCAACTGGCAACAGCACAAGTTTATAGCTAATGTAGCTAATGGCAATCTTTCTCTGCTCACAAATCTCAAGGTATTTCCAGCTGTGGAGACAAACTTTTATACTGATTATCTTGGAGGAAAACTTAAAGGGAAGACCTGAAAGGTTGTAAGCTATGAAAAGAGTCCTTCTCTCTGACTTGCCTTGATAATTTTCTGCAGGTTCCTCCAGGTTTCTTCAAGAGCCTCCATAGTAAACCAAGTGTATGGGTTGGAGGCTACACGGAAGCTCTTGATCTGGCGGTCGAGCTCTGCCAGCTGGTTGAAGTCAGCCTGGGCAGAGCTAAGTGAAGAGCGGAAAGCATCATGAGCTTCTCTCAGTGCTTTGATCTCTTCCAGCGAGTTACAGCGCACAGGATCTGTCAGGTCCTCTTCAGCATTCTCAAACCAGCTGTTGAAGGCAGATGCCTTCTTTGCAAAAGTCAGGAACAGATCCTCAACCTTGGAAAGAGAAAACAAACCAGTTCAGTTATGCAGTAATGCGAATGTTCTACACGAGTTGATCTGGAACTAACATCCATCAGTTACAGTTTGCCTTTATTCCTTTTTTCTTCCAAACACCTACAAAATTCTGACGGTAAGTCTCCAGGATTGTTAAAATCATTAGCTACAAATGACAAAGCTACACAAGTTGCAAGTGTGATGTATGTTACAAAGAGACCGATTAGATGTTTGTAGCCCCATGGTTGATCACTCACCTTTCTGAAATGCTCCTGAGCCTCCAAGAGTTTCTTTTTCCTGGCAGCAGAATTGGCAAGTAGCTGATTCCACCGTTTCATCAGGGAAGCGTGCCGAGCCTCAATGGCCTTTGACTGGATGTGTTTGGCTGCTAGTAGCTGGTCTTTCAGAGCTGTGATGTTTGCAATTCCCTCCTGCTGGAAAGCCTGAAGTCCAGCATCAAAAGTTTCCTGAAGCATTAAAAGAGTATTTCAGACTGTGCTTTATTTAACCATTCCAATATCCTGCATATATTTCAAACATAAGTACTAGATCTGTGTATACTGTAGAAGAGTTCTCCTGTTCTCTCCAGCACTTCCAGGGTGGGAGCAACATTAGCACTAACCTGTTTGGTGAGTAGGGTTTGCACAGAAGAGAGGTCACGTCCATAATCATCTGTCTTCAGACTGTTTTCCTTCTCACCTGGAAAATGAAATAAATGTAGTAAAAAATGTCAGGTCTCTTATCTCAAACATTCCCTCTATCCCAATCAGGTTACCTCCAAAGCAAATCAGTACAGCACTGCTGATTACTCTGGGTTTAGGTCTGCTTGTTACAACAGCAACTGAAAAGCTAGTTGAGGTCTCTTGAAATAGAGGAGTATTTTGTTTTCTCTGTGCCAGACTACGGTGCTCCATATAGGACATACCTATCCATGACTCCACTACATCTGCTTTCCAGTTGAACTGCAGGAAGGCAGAGTTCTCATCCAATTTGGCTTTCCTCTGAGCTGCTGCTTTCTCCAGATCTGACACCTTGCCTCTGAGGCCCTTCATCTTGGCTGTAATGTTCTCCACATGGTGATTGTTCTACATGACAGGAGAAAAGAACAAATGCATCTCCTATGATGTTAAGGTCATTCAAGGCATCCAGTAAGCGGGTGACAGAGCAAGGGCTTCAGCTGAAAGATTCTGTCCAAGAAATAGCTCTGAAAGCACTTTATACCCACAGCTTATTCAGCTGCAAAAAATGAGTAAAAAGCACTTTCCAAAGGATGACGAATCAGTCCTCAGAGAAGAGTAGGTCTACTTTGACACAAACATGTCCCTGGTAGCCTTTGAAGGTTTTTCTTTACCAGTTTATGCTCACCTTTTTAATGAGATCCTCCCCATTAGCACAAACATCGTTCACTCTGTCTTTGTGGACAGTGAAATCAGTCTCGAATGCTTCGTGCTTTTTCAGCAAGCCCTGCAAACATGAGACACAGGAACTTCTTACAATCATTTCTCACCACTTTTTAAAAATCATTTTTGCAAAAGCTCATTTATTGGTAGATATCAGCTAACAGAAACTATTCCTCTTAGCTGGTTTGCACAACTTGCTGGCTTTCTGTGCACAACAGAAGTCTGATACTGACTTCCCATACAACTTCAGTCATTTCATTTAACCAGGATTGCTCACCAGCAGTCACGATACAACACTACACCAAACTGCAAGTCATTTCTACAGGAAATAACGTATTTGGGATGCTTTTATGAAGTTAATTGATGTTTTTTTACAATTTAGGCCTTCTAAGGGAACCAACAATAACCTCTGAATTGGAAAGACAGTTAAAGAAAAGATTTGTTAAGCTCTAACTGACAATAATGCAATAAGAACAACGACGAGCTGATAACTTTCTCCATACCTGGATGGCAGCAAGTGTGTCTCCATAATCCTCACTGGCTACCAGGGTCATTTTCTCATTTATCCAGGCTTCTTCTTCCTCAACATTTGCTACAAACTGCTGGTACTCCAGAGACTCCTCCAGACGCTGGCCCCTGTATGGGGAAAGGTAAAGTTAGTCACTGTGTTTCTTTATAGCTTTTAGACAGGAGATGTAAAAACAAATTACAGCAGCAGAACACCTAAGAACCAGTACATCCAGCTACTACAAGTCCATGTAACTGTTCTAGTTCATACTGAATTTTACAGACATCTCACACACCTTGCAGCTGCCAACTGCTTTAACTCTTTCCAGTGATCCACAAACTGAGCCAGTCTCTGCTGTATCTCCTCCTTTCCAATTGTGTTATCATCTGAAAGCTTCTTACCAGTGTCTAGAACACCCTGCAAAAGCAGAGATACATACAATTAATGGAATATCACTTCTTCTCTTCCTATGCATTCTATCTGGATTACAGCAAACCTCTTCCTGACTTTCATGTTTGTCACCAGCAAGAAACGTGCCATTTACAGATAAATCTGTCAGGGAGAGAGGCATTTACCTGGATAGCAGGTTCATGGGCAGCTAATTCTGCTTCTAAGCGCTTGTGTTTCTTCCTAAGGTTCTGCACACCAGTCAGGTCTCTGCCATAGTCCTCTGAGCTCACCAGTAGTTTCTTCTCTCTGAATTCAGGAGAGAAGGAAGACAGACAAAAATTAAAGATTAGCTCTATAGGTCAAACCTGACAAAAGGAAAAAAAAATTACTGCAGATCAGGAGCTGCTGCTCTGCACAGCACAGCAATCTCGCTAGAATAAATACTTCAAACTGAAAAAACGAGTTTTTGGTAGGAGCTTTCCCAAAAAGACTACAGTCATGTTTCAGTTATCTGGGCCAGGTCTAAACAGCATTACTCTATCCAGTACAGAGCTTTCCTTCTCGGGGTTTGACCAAAGCAAACCCTAGATAAGAAGCCTCACCCAAGTAAGTGCTGAAGTCATTTTGAATACAGTTTTCCTTGAATGGGGGCAAAGGTGATTTCTTGTAGAGACACATTCTTGTGGCACACTATAAATCCACGCTGCAAATGCTGGTAGCAAGCTGGCAGTAAGCACTTGTCCCATGCCAGAGCCTAGAACTTCTGAAATACGTACTTGATCCAGGACTCCTCATCATCCATATCCCGGAAAAACTGGTGCAAGCGGTGGGACTCATTCAGCTTTGCTCGGCGGGCAGATGCCATGCTCTTGATCCTCTGAAAACGCCCATTAATGGTCTCACGCTTATCCTTGACTTGGGATGTATCAAAAGCACTGCTGGTCATCAGACTGTCAGCCTGGCTGTTCAGGTCCTTCAGACGATCCTGGAAAAAGAGGTGAAAAGGTGTGTGAATTGCTTGGATCTCATTTGTGTTTGTTAGGTCAGTATAAAAATCACAAATCTGATTGGTGGGCAGAGGCACATTTTTTATTAAGAAAATGCATTTCAACAAGTGTATGGCCACAGCCTGTACTGAAGTGGTATCTGCAGAATTTGCTGCTTACTATGATGTATCTTCCAAAACTAAAAGAGAAAGCAATACCTCATGAGCAGATATATCAGCTTCCAGTAACTGGTGCTTCTTCAAAAGGTTGTTAACTGATGCCAAGTCCTTCCCATAATCTTCAGATGCCAACAAAGCCTCCACCTGCAGGTGGGGATGGAGAACAAGTTGTGTTTTCACAAACCCCTTGAAATTACAATGTCTTTTAAACTGTCCAAATTAATTTTCTTCTCCATTTTCTATGGTGTGGGTAAACCTTTGCCTCATCATCTGTTTAATTCCTAACAGATTCTAAGCTTCTTAAATATGCTTCTTCTCACCTTACTGCTTATAAATAACAACACAAGAACATCCACAAGGTTTTTAGCTGCAATAAAGATCCTTCCAAAATAAATCTAGACTTGCTCAAAGGTGGACTGTGCTCCACAAAATCTAACAGCAAAGGGAATCAACAGTTAGAAGAACAGGTCTTGCAAGTAAACAATCCAAATCTCAGCTACCTCTGAAAGCCAGAAATCGAAGTCCTTGATTCCAGTATTGAAATTCTGTTGCTTATTGGCTTCTTTCAGTTTCTGACTCTTCTCTGCTGATTTCTGGACCAGGAACTGCCACTGGTCAGCCAGGGCAGCTAGACGTGCCTGTTAGAACATAGAAAAGGTAAATGCTGCAACCTGAAAACTAAAGTTCTGATGAAAGCAAAACCAGAATAATGCATGTGTTTGCCTGTGGATTCCAGACAGGCAAATGACACAGTCACTGTTTCGTGCTGCCTGGCTACAATTCAGTTCAACTTTTACATCCTTATCATTGATCAGAAAACTTCCCACCCTTGAGAATGACGGAGAATGATTACCCTGATTCCTACTGCAGAGCTGAAATAGAAAAGCTTCTATAAAACAAAATTTGTTAAAGGGACAATTATCCACAATTATCCAAACACTTCTCAAAGCAAACACTAAGCAAATCTTCTAAGACTTATTTACCTTCACAGCATCCTCGCTGCCAGCACACGCTCCTCTTTCGATCAGTGAGTTCCCCATATCAATGACTCCACGGATCCGATCTGCATTGGCATGGAGCTCAGCTTCAAAGGCTTGGTGCTTCTGGTGCTTACTCTGAGTCAGACAAAAATAGAACTGTTGGAGACTGGACAAAGGGCTCCTAAATTGTTCTCATGGGTTGAGAGGGCAGCATAAGAGTTCTTGACATAAAGAGGTTTCTATATAGCTTGATCTAAGGAAGTTCTCTCTCTCAGTAAGAATACTAACTGTTCACTCACATAGTAACTCTTGCTGATCTGAGTAACCACCAAGCTTTTGACCTAGCAAAACCGTCAGTGAGCTGACACATAACTCGGACAACATCCATCTGCATTTTACAGATGCCCAGGCAATGTTCCTGCATTACACTCAGCTGTTAAGTGAAGCTTTCCCATTTTCACTGCCATCACCCTTGAAAAGCAGCAACTGTACATACCCTAAGCAGAAGCACAGTTCATCAGCCTTTCTACTCCTATAGTAATTCCACAAATTTCTGTTTCCCTTCCTAATCTTAGAATGGTTTGGGTTGGAAAGGACCTTAAGATCATCTAGTTCCAACCCCCCTGCCATGGGTTACCTACAGGTAATGAAGACAAACCACTGCTGCAGCCTGTTTGCTTTCTGCACAGTTTTGATATTAGTCCCAAGTCATCCATGACCACATTATACATTAAAATAATGATTTAACAATCAAAAACCTCTATAAAAATAACTGAAATATTTGAGTTTTCCTCTGCCAAGTTGAGAGCACCATGAGAACAACAGGAGCCTTGGTGTGGGAGGAAGTATGCAGTTATCTCTCATATATACATGATCCATCCACCCACCAGGAAGATAACAATAGCACAAAAATGCCAAGACAGAATTTACAAGTATTAACTGGAAATGCTAGTAACATTGGACATGGGGATACAATGCCCTGAGAGAACGGAATGAAAGGAAATGTTAGCTTAAAAATAAAAGATGGAAAATACTATAGCGCCAGCATGAGAAATTCTGCATGAACTGCTGTAGTTTGGGAACTGATAATCCTGAGTGCTGATATTATAAAAACATCCTTCAAAGCAAGATTTACCAACATGTAAAACTCAATTAAAAAGCTGCCAATTGCATATCTCCACATAACTACCATGACAAACAAATCCCAGACAAGCCTTTTTCGTTTAATATCAAATTACCAGTTTTTTCAACTAAGAAAAAGCTATAATGTACAACAGCCTGAAGTGGCAAATGATGATGTCTTCCTTTCTTACTCGTTAGCTTCCCCGCTCTTTGTTCTGTTTTCTCCTTCCATGTATCCTCATTTTACTCCACCTCTTGCATTCCTACAAGTCCTGCCAGCCTTCCAGCTGGCACATCTTTTTCTGGAGTGTTCCTTCTGTACCATTCCTTTCCAATGCTACTGCTGTCTATCATTTTATTGAACCTCCCATCTTGAGTATTTGATGCTACAAAGGCAAGCTAACAGAGCTGGCATTATGCCATGTGTCAAATCATCAGTGCTGAAGATTCAGACAGGAGGATGATGGGCCCAATAGGCAAATTTCTGAATAAAGAGGATAGAAACCCATTTTTTTCTATGGGCTAACTGCTAAAAGCCCCAAATGCAAAATAAATTCAACAGATCATGCAGAACACCTGCAAAATGAATACAGAAATAAATGATGCTGAATAGGCATTAAGAAAAAGCCACACCCGTGACATGAAGACCAATAGCTGTACCTGGATGGAGGTCAAGAGCTAACAGAAAACAAAGAGATTGCATGAACTGATGGATGGAGCGACAGACTGCAACCAGACCTTGTGCTCACACATAAGCTATACAAAGAAAACAAGTTCACATACCAGGGCTAGTCCAAACTACTTACCAGCAGTTTGGAAAGCTATAAAACAGATTGAGAGAAGTAGTTCAGTGCATTCATACTACTTCATAAACCAGTATTAGAACATAAGAGGTAACTTTAAGTATTATTCCTTCATACTGAAAAATAAATGAGACTTCACAGACCCAAAAACCTCCATTTCCTTATTATCTAGATGCTAGGAAAAAGACAGAATAGCTCCAGGGTTTCTTCAGGAAACTTGCTGCTGCAGATACCCCATATCTTATTAATTACATGCATCAATAATTACCAAGTGAGCTCTATTTTGGGTCTGCTTTCATGCATAATGTAACTTCCATTTTCTCCCTGTTAAACAGACACCATGTCCAACATGGTCTATTATCCTGTTACCACTGAACAAGAACTCCAGAGCAAATTTTTTCAGAGTACTGCTTTGCAAAGCTCAAAATCACATTTTGATTTTTCAGCTGAGAATCATATTCACCTGGATGTTTGTGGGATCCTTATATGACTCATCACTCGCAGTCTGGAGCTTTTCACTGATCCAAGCTTCTATTTCATCCACATCACGACTGAACTGCTGGAGTGTTTGAGATTCTCCCAGCTTTGACCTCTTTTCAATCATCTGAGCTTTCAGACGAAGCCACCTGTATGCAATTACACAAGTGTGCTGAATGAAGAACCAGGGCTGCACACAGCATCGTGTTCAACCGCTACAAAATGTTGCCAAAGAGCATTCTCTCTCAGTCAGTATCTGCATCCCATCTCACAGGGCAATACTGACCTGTCCAGAACCTCATTGCGTCTGTTAGCAATGACTCCTTTTGCATAATGATCAGCAGAGATCAACTGGTCGGCAAAAGATTGTAAGACAGCAATTTTCTCTTCCTATTAAAAACAGAAGCCACAAATTAAAACTGTGGGTCCTTAAAGTCAAGTGGTGGGCAGGGTCTGGGGCAGAACAAGGCTTTCTTTTCTTGTTTCAAGATGGATTTACACAAATACCTGCCACTCCTCCTACACTGTTTGTAGGCAGTGAAACATTCTTATCTGCAACAGCTGCTTCTAAACTTTTGCAGCAGATCTGAAATGACTAAGTATTTAGAACTGAATTTTAGAAAGCACAGATGGTGGTAACTTCTTTTGCTAATAATCTGCGTAAGAAAAATTAAACTATTTTCCCCTTTCTTCAGCTACACTCCTCACCTGGACATTGATTGCCTTATCAAAGTCTTCATGTTTCTTGATGAGTGCCTCCACGCTGTCTAGGGAGTCTCCTTTATCTTCTGTATTGAGGAAAGCCTCTCTGGCAGCCATCCAGTTTTCAGCTTGCTCACAGTCTCGATGGAACAACTAGGGAGAAAAAACTCCCAAGCATGAGAAAGGCAGACCAACAGCACTGCTCATCACTACGAAAGAAGAAACTTTCTCAGGAAAGGAGGAATTCTTTTCTTTCTTAAAGTGCAGCAGAGTACCTGTAGTTCCAGACACTGGTCTAACATCATTCTGCGCTGGACCCAGGCCTTCTCTAGGTCCGTCCGTTCTTGATCTAGAGTATCCAGTTTCTCCTTGATCTCTGGGCTGGCATAGTGCCCATGTGCCAGAAGCTGTTGTCCAAACTGTTCAAATGCCTGGAAAGTGCCAGCCCTTGCATCGATTTCAGTGCGGTGTTCCTGAAAGGTTCAGAGATGAGTTACCAAATAAACAGATGGCAGAGCTAGAACAAATCTATTTTTGGAACTCTAGATGCAAAGTGTCAGGAAATGAAACATTTGTTGATTTTTGATAAACACTTATCTTTCACGTACCTGGTGCCTTTCCAGTAAAGCTTCAGCTCCAGTCACATCCTTTGCAAGTTCATCTGAGGAGACCAGGCCCCGGATTCCATTGATCCAAGACATAAGGTCCCTGGGAACACACATTAATAGAAGATTTTTCCTTCCCTCCATGGAAGTAAGTCAGAACAGGGTTAAAACAGTCCTTTTTGGACACACACACCCCCCTGAAATACTCCTATAGAACAATAAGCCATATATACTTCACTAATAACATACCAGACAGACAAACTGGGGGAGAAGGGGAATAGCACCTTTACCTGAAGTCACTGAGGAATCGCTGCAGGTCATGAGAATCTCCAAGCTTCTCTTTGCGCTGGTCAGCACGTTTTCCCAGACTATTCCAAGCCTGATTCAACTCAGTACATTTTTCTTGGAGATCTTCAGCAGATTCTGGATGTGACTGGATCAGGCGCTGGGCAGTTTCACCGAGAGAATTCACCTAGAAAGAGAGAAAGGGAAATGAACACAACGAAGACAAAAAGGATCTTTTCTATGGTTCAATCATTTTTGCTAGATAAGAAGAGTGCTTTTGGCTTTGTCTTCCTCACAATCCCACCTTGTCTCCCAGAGCTGCTAAGTCTCTCTCAAAGCCTTCATGTTTGCGCTGCAGAGCCTGCACGCTGGCCAAGTCGTGTCCATAGTTGTCTGTATTTAACGCTTGATTCTTCTCCTCTATCCATTCTTTTGTTTCATCAGCATCTCTGATTTGAGTGAAGGGAAGGCAAAAAGAGAATTAAACTGGAGGTCGTACTAGGGATCTCTGATACCACGCAGAGAACCAGAAAAGCTCACGTCATTAATGGCTCTATTTCACAAGATGACACAAGTGAAGTGAACTTTGGTGAAACAGGACAGCAGTCCAGACCTCCCAAGCCCACAGCAATTCCATGCTTTCATGTTAACAGATCTGCCTTTTTTTCCTAGGAAGAATATAAAGAATTCTCGTGGGACCACTGGTGGTCTAACTTCCACTGAACAGACTGGGGACTGATGCATGATTTGTTTAGCTTTGGTCCCACCACAAAATCGGCTAGGTTGGAAAAGACCTTTAAGATCATTGTTACCCCAGGACTGTCAAGCCCACCACTAAGCATGTCACTAAGGGCAAACTGATCTCCCCTCATGATTTCCAGTCACAGCCACCCCTCACAATGGCCCACACTATATGGCTGCTGCCCCTACCCCTCATGGCCACCCCTCATTTTTCCTCAGGATCTCCCATGATGGCCGCCCCTGCTCTCACCTCATGATCTCCTCATCACTGCCCCACCTCTCCCCTCATGGCCGCCCCTCCTGTCCCCCCATGATCTCCCCTCACAACCACCCCACCTCTCCCCTCATGATCTTCCCTCATGACTGCCCCTGCTCACCCCTCATGTTCTCCCCTCACCTCTCATGGCGGTCCCTGCTGTCCCCTCATCCCTTCATGGCTGCCTCTCCTGTGTCCGCTCCACCCTCATGGCCACCCTGCTCTCCCCCCTCATGACCGCCTCACCTCTCCACTCATGATCTTCCCTTCATGGCTGCCCCTGCTCTCCCCTCACCCCTCATGGCCACCTCTCCCGTGCTCTCACCATTTTCCCTCACCCCTTATGGCTGCCTCTCCTGTTTCCTTACCTGTCATGGCCAGCCCTGCTCACCCACCACAACCACCCCTGCTCTCTCCTTCACCATCTCCTCTCACCCCTCATGGCTGCCCCTGCTCTCCTCTCACCTCTCATGGCCAGCCCTGCTCTCCCCTTCATGATCTCCTCTTACCCCTCATGACTGCTCCCTGCTCTCCCCTCACGATCTCGTGTCACCCCTCATGGCGGCCCCTGCTCTCCCCTCACGATCTCCTGTCACCCCTCATGGCGGCCCCTGCTCTCCCCTCACGATCTCCTGTCACCCCTCATGGCGGCCCCTGCTCTCCCCTCATGATCTCCCCTCATGATCTCCCCTCACCCCTCATGGCTGCCCCTGCTCTCCCGCCACTTCCCATGGCCACCCCTGCTCTCCCCTTCACGATCTCGTCTCATCTCTCATGGCCACCCCTGCTCTCCCCTTCACGATCTCCTCTCACCTCTCATGGCTGCCTCTGCTCTCCCCTCATGATCTCCTGTCACCCCTCATGATCATCCCTCATGGCCGCCCCTGCTCTCCCCTTCATGATCTCCTCTCACCCCTCCTGACTGCCCCCTGCTCTTCCCTCACCCCTCATGGCTACGCCTGCTCTCCCCTCACCATCTCCTCTCACCCCTCATGGCTGCCCCCTGCTCTCCCCTCACCCCTCATGGCCACCCCTCCTCTCCCCTCACGATCTCCTCTCTCCCTCTCCTGCCAACAGACACCCCTTCCACGCCCCGGCACCAGCACCATATTTAGGACTCCAATGCCTGTAAAGACCAAAGAGCTCACCTGTGGAACCTCTGCACCTCATGGGCACTGCCCAAGAGCTGGCTCCGCTCCTCCGCCAGCTGCTGCAGAGCTCTCCAGCGTTCGTTCAGCTCCTGCAAGCAAAGCAGCCCCACGGACACTGCAGGCTGTGCTGCAAGCGTGCCGAGAACCCTTCACCTGCACTCTTTATTTCAGGGCCTGAGAACCCTGACAGCAGTATTGGAAGGTTTACCAAAGAGCCATGCCCTCCTCTTTTACAGTAAATAAACTTCAACAAGCAGTCAATGAAACAGCCGAGACTGGCCTTTCACCTGACTATCAATAAGATAGCCAAGACTGGCTTTTCCCTATAGGGGAATGCTACTTTCTTCTGCTCAGTTCCCAAAGAAGGCACAAATTCAAGCAGCCTAATTAAATATGTTTAAGGGCTTCCCCTGAGATATAAAACCAAATGATTTTATGCATATAAGATACTTATGTCACCTGAGAAGCAAATGCTATTTGTCACTGACAGCAACGGCTGTCAATGCTTCTTTCGGTAAGTTGATTCTGAAGGGTTTATAAGGAGTAATGAAAGACAAAAACTATGGAAGGGGAGGGTAACAAACGTTCTCCACTCTAAAATCAGCTCAGAAAAAGCTGTATTATTACCTTGATCGAGCTAAAGGTTGCCACTGTGTGTACCATCAAACGCGCAGACTGTACGGAAAAGGCAGAAATAAAAAATGCAGCATTAAAGTCAACTCCAAGCAACTGGAGCAAAATCAAGACTGAAAACTCCCTAAAAATCCATAATAATTCGGCCTAGGTCAAAACTAGACTCTGTAAAATATATGTCTGCAAACTGTAGGAAGAAAGAAACACCCTAGATTTTACAGGTTTAGTGAAATCTGTTCATTCTTCATGTTTTTTTAAGAGAAGCAAACCGTAAGAAAATCAATACAAGTAAATTACAAAAGCAACTAAGAACAATTAGCTGCGATACCAAGGTATTCTATAGATCAGAGTAAGAACAGTTAGAAATTCACAATTGATTACTATGCTGTTAGTGTAAACTGAAACTAAACAATAGCCTTAATATGGACAAGGAAGAGGAAAATTTAAAGGCAACATTCAGTGAGTGAATTAAACCCCAAGCTCTTAGCCATGGGAAAGGAAAAAAATCTTACCACCCAAATGGTTTGGCTCTTGGCTGAGTTTTTAACAAAAATCAGCTTAACAGTGAATTCAGATATTTTTAGAACATAATGAAAACCGGTGAAGGCTTATCAGAAAAATGACAACCAATTCTCTCCAACACGCAATCTACTTTTCTGACAGTGCTGCATTGCTTCCAAAATTCATCCCCTTGCACATATACATACAGAAAAACTTAGTTTGCTAAGTTACTGTGCGACTTTTAGGAGTCAAGGTACACATGTACACCCTGTGCAAGAAAAAAACTAATTGAGAAAATCACCAATTCTTGCTGACATGGCTGCATTTTCTACAATGCTGTCAAAATATTGCACTTATCTGGTTTTCCCCACATTCCCACAGCTTAAAAGATGTACAAGCAGCTTTAAGTCTAACAGGGTGATGAACATGAACCATGGGAATGAAATACTACAGAAAAGCACAATGTTGGATAGTGTCTAAGATACTGAAGATATTTTTGTGCATCAGCGGGTGACAGCTATTCTATTGTAAGCCATTAATGAATGGAGAAAGGCTTCTAGCTATCATAGAAAATGAGCTAGAGATGAATAATGGAAGACAAAGATACTGCTATACACATACAACATATTCCTTACTAAAGGAATATTGATATAAATGGCTTTGAGTTTCAGGAATAAAAACATTTCTTTCTGCTCACTACATAAAGAAAGAACTCACGCTAAGCGAACAGGGACTATTGCGCATCTAGTGGCCAAGTAACACCTAAAAACGTTAGTATAAAAACTGCAATCAGTCAAGCTCAAAACCAAATGGAGTTCTGCAGCAGAGGTAAAAAATGGACTGTTGGCAATTTCTATGGCTACAGAATACTACTGGAAACCTATCTCAGTTATTGTCATACCTGCAACTGGAGAGCTGCCAGTTACTTCACTATGCCTACATGGCTTTTATTTTTAAAACGAAGAGTACTACCTATGTGACATCCCTATATAGTGAGAGAATTTGTGTGCAGGTATATGAAGGTGAACTCCTGCTGAATGCCTAAACTTCACTAACACGCTTGTTGAAGCAAGCAAACAAAGTGAAATCAAAGTCACTAACCCTAAATCAACCCCAATTCAAATACTTGCTGACACTAGGTCACCATTAAAATCACTTTGTCAACAGTCTTAAAAAGGGGAAGGAATTAAAAAAGGAAAAGAGAGCAAAACCTATGAGAAGGTTTATGGTCTAAAAAAGATGATGTGCTGTACTTTTACTTCCCTCTTGTATGCTACTAAGTAATGACACCTACCTTCCAAGGAGAGGCTGTCTTAGAATCAGTTTCATCCTGTTTGAAAATGTGAAGAAACAGCTTTAAATAGGAAGCAAAATCTCAAATATTTTTAGCATATTCTGATACTTTTTAAGTTCCCCACGTTCTTAACAAAGTAAATCTATTTCTATAAGTAAGCACTTGCATAATTTGGGGTTATCCTGCTCTGCACTGATTTATGATGTGGGGTAAGACATTCAGGAAATAAAGGGATCAAAGATAAGACAATCTTTTTATGTCCTTTCAAAGTCATTATTGAGTTCCTTCATGGAAATGAGCTACAATTATGGCTGAACTTCTACTTGTACATCCCAAACCTGTTCTAATTGACACACCATCTCAGAAATTAACACTTACCCTGGGCATACCATAGACCTCCTGCAAAGAAAAAAGGACAAACAGAAATAACTTGTTATTTTCTAATGGAAAGAAATGTTTTTGAGAAAGGGAAGCCAGCAGGAGATATGCTTCCACCCTTTTACAAATTGGTTACCAGTGTCATTAAGCCAAATAGTGCTTGCACAACTAAACGAGTAGCAGAAATGAGTTTGAGTACTCAGCCACCTACTGCAGCCCGTTGTCTCAGAGCTCAGCAAATAAACAGTAATTATTTATAATAGCACAAGTATGTGAAAAGCTGGCAAAAAAATAGGTTACTAAAAAAAACCAAACCCCTCAAAACAGAAAACCCAACAAAGGCTGAAATTTCAGATTCCTACGAAGCAAAGCTAATGCACAGATTCTCCATGACTTTTAGTATTATTTTAGAGCCTTTTCATTCCCCCCAAAAGAAAAATAAACCTCTAAGTGGTGCAATTTGTTATAGCACTATTTGAAAATAGAGTTTAAAGGGTACCCCTTGTGATGGCCACACTAAACAGCAGGCATTAAATATCTCTGGTTAGAATACCAGTACTATCAGACCAGTTGATAGAGATGATACAGATGAACAGCTAGAACCATGCAATGACACACAAAGCAGAAGACAACAGACAAATGGAAGAAAGTCTTGTGCTTCTCAAAAGGATTAGACTAAGGCAGAGAAAAAGTGGACCTGTTGCTGTACTGCTTGCACTTCATCTGCCATCAACCCTTCTGACTCCAGGTCATGGGCAACCTTGTTAATGTCCTTCAGACGCGACTCGTTAGCTTTTAAATCCTGCACAGGAGAGTAAAATATCAGAGCATTAACATTTGCACAAGCAAAGCAGGTGGAACAAGCTGGCACAACAGGGGTGCCGAAAAGTACTTAGTTTATAAACAGAAGCGATTCAGCAGGCTTGACCTTGACAGTCACCACTGAATATATAATGCATGAGAGCCCGCACCAAGAAACCCTGGCTGCCAGCACCAGGCATCAACACGTTAAAGAAACTCACTGCCAGAGTTCTCCATACCCAGAGTTAATGAAACAATCAGGACTGGAGTACATTTTAAACTGCCAGGTATACAACATTACCACCACCATGAAGATCAAAAGCTATTAACCCTATTACTGCATGAATTAGCTAAGCGCCAACTTAGAAAGTAATTTTACTGTGACACCTAAATACTTTCAGCCAAACAGACTGATACAGAGCTTTCTGTAAAGCAGAAAGGGAACTTGGTTAAAAAAAGCAGTAGTAGGGAACTTGTAATTAAATTCTAACAGATGACAGATTCTAATTTCAACCATTAGCTTAATCTAAAAGAACCCAAACCCATAACTGCTATCATCTTCTCACCTACAATAAAAGGTTGGCTCAAATTAGCTAACTTTCAGGCTGTAAACATGGTAATGTCTACAAAACTGTCTTTTCAAATGTGAAAGGTCAGGCATCTTTGCATTTCAGTGCTCAGTATCTTATCAAAGTGGGCAGAATAAATACATCTGCCCAAGCAATTCTTTCCTATCTCATGCAAATAAAATAAATTAATAAACCAATAAATAAAACCTCAACTAGTATTGTAAACACTGGGAGATAAAAAAAGCAAGCTGAAAGCCTACAAGCATTCTGAAGCACGGAATGATGTTTTTCTCATCTTGGGAAAAAATGAACAGATGGAAATCAAAATGGATCTTTCCTTTCAATGAAAAGGAAGACTTAACCAAAGGTTATGCTTTGCACAAAATGAAATTCCTCCAGAGCTTGGCAGAGTCTATATTTGAATGTTCTGAAAGAGAACTTCCAGTCCTCTGGGAGCTGTGAAGCATGTAGCAACCTGGAGACTGTAACCAAACTGAAGACTTTTGAGAATGTGGAATTCTCTCTACCATCATAAAACATCTCTATCTTCTTATTTCCAATCAAAGTTATGTTTCCTTCTCAACTATTAAGGATTATCAGAGATATATGATCAGAAAAATTGACAGGAAAGGGCAAAACTAACATACCCATTATGCATCATTACAACACACCTTCTGAAAATCGTCAAACTTCTTCTGTAGCACCTCCACCTGCTCCAGATCAGCACCCACTTCCTCATTTGTGAGAGCAGCTTCCTTCTCATTGATCCACTGCTGAAGCTCATTGGCTTCACGGAAAAGCATGAATTTTTTGCAGCTTTTTTCCAGCATGCCTTTCCGCTTTTCTCCCAGCTCAAGAAGAGAGTGATACCTGGAACAAGCAGAAAAGGGAAGTGGGGGCAGGTTACAGTGAGCAGAGTCACAGTAATTTACCAAGTACTGGTCTCACCAGAGCTGTGGGATATCCCTGCAGCCTACACTGTTCTTGTACAGAATGATCTACTTGTGCATAGGTCGATGTAGACTGTACGTGTCTCTCCTCTACATGGATGCGCACACCAAAATGAGATTTTCCACATGCAACACTTCACTGGGTAAAAACAAACCCTAATCACAGCTGAGGTCAGGACAGGCTCTCAAGCTACAGCAGCACTGCAGTGCAGGAATGACTCCATAGGTCTTGCTTTACAAGAGGTGTTTCCCTATAGTACATCAAGTTTGCTACTGAATCATTAAAATCCACTACCTCCCAGCTTTTGGACATAAATGTTTCACCTAGCCATTATTCATTGCAAAATCTGCTGGATATTTTTTAAAAGGTTTTTTTTTTTTTGATAACACAACTACATTAAACTGGAAATCCATGAAACTCATTTCACATACACTGTTTTTATACCTGTGGAATTCCCAACATCATCAGTGAAATTACTTCTCATTTACATTAGAATAAATGCAAAGTAAAACCTCTAAAATGCTTAAATTGGCTTGAAGAGGCAAATAAACCTCAAAGGAGCAGTCAATGTTTTAAAACCACATGAAAACCAGTGACTCCTCTTTGAGTCCTGGCAACCAGCTAAATACAGAGGATCCGTCCTACAAGACCTTTCCCCAGCTATTGCTGAATAAAAGCCAACAGAAGCTTTAGTCATTGGTACTGAATTACAGATTTCTTCAGCAATGAATAATGCTTGTTTTTAAAGAATCTGCATTCAGAAAAGCCACATCCATTCTTACTCCTACCCTATTTTAAGTCTTCTGGAAGATGAGATATTCTGGCTGCATCTGGATGGCTTTTTATATCCTCCATCAGACCGCACATTGGTCTACTACAGTGATCAACAGCAGCAACTGATTCTCATTATTAAGGCATGAAGATATTAATTTTGGTGTTATTAAATCAAATAATGGAAGACACTGCTGAGATACCTGCAGGGCCTCAAGTGGGGAAAGGGCAGCCCTGTAACGTTTTCATTTCCCACCTTGGAGCACAGAGGCAAACACCGAGCAATTACACCTCCCAGCTTGAAGAGTTCAATGATGTAGCATTTTCCTAGCAAGTAACTCAGAGAGGACAAAGTCTGTTGAAGAAAATCCTCGATACCCTGGGCTGTAATTTCTACACATCAAGCTGATAATCAACTCTAAGTCTTTCATGGAAGCAGCAACTTTGCAGTCTCCTGCCTACCCTGGTTTAAGACTGAATAGAATGGAACTAAGAATCTTTTGTATTAGGTTTGAATAGAAACATCCTACCCTGACTTGGGGAAAACCCTGTTTTGAAGCCTGCCCTAACTGCAGATGTATGCTTCAGCATACAATTTTAGATATTAAATACTTGTGAAGCTCACAGAGGATCCAGGGCAAAATTCCTTTAGAAGCAGACCTTACCTCAAAGCTGCTTTGCAACACTTCAGAGGTTAACATAATACTTTCCCTTCTGATCCTCAAGAAATACATTCCCTATGAAAAGGCTGCCAGGCACAGCTGATGAACACCACTGCTTTGGATCTCCCAGCAATTTCCAAGACTCACAACACAATCTTGGTATTTTTTCAGGAGACATGAGCACAAGTTTGAAAATTAAATTACTTTCATAATAAAACCCAGTCATCCTATGTAAATAAACTAATGCTTTTGGATTACTCTGCATGTTATTTTATACAATAAACTAGGATAACTCCACCCTTTCCAAGCTCTAAGACACTCATGTGATGAAACACTTCATGTATATATATTATATATATATAACAAACTAGTATTTCTGTCTGCACCTCAGAAAAGAGATGTTTTTTTTTAAAGAGAACAGTCTAGGTATCACTAAAGCCTCATAAGGTAAGCAAAATCAGCATAATGGAAAACAACATCAACCCATTCAGCAGCACAGAGGTGACCAACAAGATAAGCAGCTGGCTGGGTAGCTGGCTATAAAGAACACGTACCATGACACTCGTCTACACTGAAACCAATTCACATCACAAATTGCTTCCTTTATGTCTCTTTGGAGCAGCTTTCCCAAAGAAATAAACAAACAAAGGAGAATGAACAGTGACAGTATGGAGACAGCATGGTTTAGAAAGGACTAATCCTACTCACAGTTCTTCGACCTGTTTCATACGCAGAGATACACTGCCGACTTCCTTAGTTATAAGAGTCCTGCACAGACAGAGGGAGCACAGCAAATGCATGCAAAAAATTAGTCAGATTAACAAAAATAATGAAAGCAGCAGCTCCATCCATGGGTTGTCTGTGGTAGGAGATGGTTAAGAGTTCACATTTAAATGGAGAAAATTAGGTGTCATTCAGAAGCAAACAAAGCAAATAAGACCAGGAGTACAATTCACATAAGGAAACTTCAGCAGTACAGTGCAACTCTCTCTATAAGGTCTCCTCGTTTCCTGATCATTGTGCCATGGGGTTGTAGACTAAAAGAGTGGCCCCCTCTCCTTGGCTCTAAAATACGGAACCCCTGTTGTAGTTCTTAAAAGCAGCATGAAAATCCATAGGGAAAACTACACATTATTAAAATCCTGAGTAATGTGTCAGTTTTCCAGTATCCTTTCTTCTCACTGGTACAAGCTTTTTGCTTTTTAATTCTAGAGCTAAAGGTAGTTATTATTGTATGTCATTGTAATAACTGGTGACTCAAAACAAGTGAGTGGGAAGATATTCTCATGCAGAATGACAGCAGAGCTGTGCAAACAGATGGGAGTATGCGTAAAACTTTCGGCTTTGGCTTCCAAATGGCTTGATAAGATGAGCCAGTAGCTCACAGCTATCACCCACAGCCCTTGCTTGCACTAATCTCTAACTACCACGTGCTTTAGGAGCCTTCTCTATTTGCAATGGCATGTTCCTCAAAAAGGAGGGGACACTTTTTAGCCCATAATGGCACAACATTTCAGGAACACAAGTAATGAGCTAGCACCAAAGAAGTCACAGCTCCTGAGGAGGTCACCTCCAGAGGCAGCCCTGTATAGGGAGGGCACTGTACTTCATGAAACCAAATTTAAGAAAGCTTTTCAAAACAGATCAAACATTAAGAAGTGACAATTACAAATACAAGAGCTGCTTAGGACAGATATAACTCACAAACAAGTTTTAAGTTGTTAAGTACAACAACAAAAAGAACACAAAATACTGAGGTCAGACAGCAAGTTGAGCTCTAGTGTCATGAGTTTTACAGTTAAAAAATGTGAAAAGCAGTAAGAAAATTTAGAATAGGAATGACTGAATACGGTGCCCTGGTAAAGAAGCCAATTGTTTTGCTCCAATTAATTACTCCCTAGTGTAACAAGCAGCAACCTCAGCTTCCGGCATATGTGAAGCAATGGCCAAGCCAGCAAATGCTGAATGGGTGTCATGTATCATCAGTTAAATCTTACTGGTTGTCAATTTGCTCCTGTCGCAATGCTATGCTGCCCTGCTCCTCCAGGAGATTCTCTCGGGATGCAGACTGGGCAGGATCCAGTTTCTTCACATAGGCAGCCGGTACAAATCCCTGACGGTCATTAACTTCCACCTTCCACCAGTCCTGGAAAGAAAAAAACCCCAAATGACCACTAAACCAGTGATGCTCCCAACAGTTTGCTCTTTCGATGGAGATCGTTTCAGACAAACAGTTTCTTGAAGACACCTATTCGTTACCTTCTGTGTCTCCCCTTGTGTTGGGTCAAAAATTCCACAACAATAGGAAAGTAAGTTTTCTGACAGACACATGCCCTAGAACAGATGTTGTTTATCTGACTTGGAAGCTATAGAGGAGTCATGAGAATGAGCTGAAGAGGTATGCTAAAGCGCTGAAAGGGAACAGGGACTAAATATGCAAATTCTTTAACTTCTTTGAATGCTTTTTAATAAGACAAACCCAAAGGAACCCCAAAACAAGCTCTGCAGAGCACACAACCCCAAGTGAGCCAAGCAGCTCAGCAAAAACCAGAAGGCAAGAGTGTACCTTGTTGGTGCTGTTGAGTAAGGTGAGGATATCTCCCTTTTTCATAGTCACCTCCCGGGGACTCTTCTCTTGGTAATCATAGAGTGCCAGAACAAGCTCTTTTCCAGTTTCATCATCTGTGGGAGCAACTTGTTGCTAGCAAAGAAGGAACACAAGAAAAATGAGTTATTCCATGTTTATGACAATCAATGTAGTTGTCCTAACAGCCTTAGTTAAAGCTACTGTAATGCCTTAAAATTATTCCTGTTGAAACAAATGCAGATAGACTTAGCTGAGGTGCTGTCTGGGCTCAAACCTTGAAAACCACATTACACTGTCTTCTTCTTAGGCAACACAGCTGTCTGTTGTAATTATAAAAACAGACCACTAATTCTTTTGAGAAAATCAAGTACAGTCTGCAACAGGTTCTCAAAAACAACCACTGTTATTAGGCTTTGTCTTTACCTTTTGCTGACCCAAGAATTTCAGCAACATGATTAGCATCTTTCCTTACCCTGCATGACTGGGCCTGTTCCCTTAAAGCCTGTATACTACTGCCGTAAGCAGAAAGATCAGACATCAAAGCTTCATGTTTCTTCAGAAGAGCCTGAAAGTGAAAGACAAAAACAACATGTACACCATTTTACAAATACCTCGCTGCTTAAAATACATACTTTGGCTCCATACACAGGGAATGTGTGTTTTTCAGAGCTGCCAGTCTTGTGACTCTCATGAGAATAACCACTTCTATTTATTCACAGGCTAGATAGTGCTCCAAATGCTTCTGGTGCTTTTGCTCTACCTTATCTCAGAAACATTCTTTTTGTTCTGACCAGGAATACCACGTATCACGCTGGAAATGGTGTTAAGTTTGAAAGTATGCCTTTAAACTGCACTTCAATTTGATGAACTGTCAGTCAGCAGTGTCTGGGATGTTGGGTTTGACTGCAGAATGACACTAGGAAAATAACTCTAGACAAAAAATTACTTCCAGAGCAATGAACTACTAAAAACCAGACTCATACTGAGATGCAACGTCCCATGAAGAATTTGCTGACATTAGTCTCATTATACTTTATCAAAACCAAGCAAAAAACCCCTGTAAAAGAGCTGATGCAAAGTAAATGTAATGTTTCCTCACAACTGATTTAATATACTGAACAGGAAAATTCCATGTACACTAATGAAGACACAGGGAAAACTGTCATCTTTTGATTCAGAGCCAAAATTCAGCTTGATGCAAGAGTCTTCTGCCATTTTTTGTATGAATCTCAAAATCAGCAGAGCTCATTTTTTTACCACTGGACAAATCCTTGCTGTGTTTATGCAAAACAGATTCAAACAATCTCAAATACCTCAGCAGAGTCTTCATCTTTTCCATAGTCTGTACTGCCTACAATGGGCTCCTTTTCCCTCATCCACGATTCTGCCTCATTAGCATCAGCAAAGTACTGCTGAGCTTGCAGGGAATCCTCTAGGTCTTGTCGACGTTGAGATGCTTTAGCTTTCAGTGAGTCCCACTTTTGGTTTAGCTCATTCAGTTTGATTTTCACATCCTCAGCTGCAAAATGTCCTATGTAACAGGAGAGGGAACTGAAGATTACCTGTACTTCTTGCAAGTCACAGAAATTAAACCCATTTAAACCTACATAGCCTATTCTGCCTAGAATAATGAAAGCACAACTCAGCTTGTCCTTTTGCCTTAAGACTGGAAAACACTGTACCTGTCAATCAAGCTGTACTAGGAACATTTGAACCATTCTAAACCAAAGAAGCCACATCATAATATTTCTTTTCAGTGATACAACACAAAAAGCCACCTTTTTCCAGTGGCAGTTTTGGCAGCAGACAAAATCTTACTTCAGACCAGCATTCTGAATCCTGGAATCAGGGAATTTGAGTAATCTGGTGTCAAGAAAACCCAGTTAGAAATAAAGATGCCTACTAATTTAAAAGCAGGAATAACTCGTATTGTCTTTGTGAAGGATTCTCTCTCGCAACTATGTATCTCTGATATAAGCCTTTAATAGACTTAAAAATGGAGACTAAATATCATAGGCACAAAGGTGCTGAATACAGGCATCATATGTGCCTGCTGATATAAGCCTTTAATAGGCTTAAAAATGGAGACTAAATATCATAGGCACAAAGGTGCTGAATACAGGGATCATATGTGCCTGTCAAGAGCAGATGCACATCTGTGAAAATCATGACAGGTTCCCATCAAGGAACCTAGTTTTAGGTTGAAGAATGACCAGAAGTTCATCCTGCCAGCAGGTATCTGGATAAAAACAGGCACTGATCTTTAACCATACAGGACCAAAGTCCAGTATTAAGACTTCTGGATTTCTGAAAGAGGAGTAGTTAAAACCACTGAGACATACCCTCTTCAACCATAGCATTTCCCTTCTGTGTGACGGCTTTAATGCGGGGCTCATGGCCTGCAATTTCTGCCTGCAAAGCCTGGTGCTTCTTTAGCAGATTCTGGACACCGATTAAGTCTTTGCCTGAAAGAAAGAAAACAGTTCATCAGCTCATTCTGGGTCATTAACCAAAAATGTGAAGGCAGCTGCAACCAGCATTAGACAACCTGCAGAGTAAGTGCTATCACAATGAAGACAGAGCACTGAAAACTCCTACCCATTCAAATTTTAGAAGTAATGTAACAGTTAAAGAGCCATGGGTGATGGCAAATCCGGAACTCCAGGCAATGGCAATTATAAGAAACGTTTCAGAAATTTCTAGGGAATCTTCCGTAAAGAGACAGATTATAACAGAGCAATTTTGTCACTGAAATCCTGGAGGTACCAGGATGGACCAACCTCGGTTTGTTGAAGCTGCAATGGGTTCTTTTTCCCTAATCCAGGTCTCTTCATCCTCAATGTCACGGAAGAGCTGTTGCAGGCGAAGAGAGTCTGCAAGTTTCTGCTTTCGAGCTACCATAGGATCCTTCAGAGCTTCGTAACGAGCTACTAAAGCTTCTTGCTTCTTCTTGATATTGTCAGCATCAAAGTGCCCAGCATCCTGGAACTGGCGTGCCTGGATGGTAATGCCATCTATACGATCCTAAAATTAACCCAGCAATAGCATTATGTCAGGATTTCTCTAAGATGGCTTCAGCGACTGTAAATATTTTCAGGTCTAAGTAAGTTATCTTGTGACAGAAGAAGAGAACTTCAGCTGCATGCTGCCAGTGCAATCAGTTTGGTGATAATTAGACCCCGGATAATATTCAATGTTACGTAAATGCAATTGGTTTCAGTCTGTCAATTTTATAAAATAAAGATCCTTGAAGTTACATTAACCTTACAGATGTGCTACTCTACACAAACCTTTTCTCAACTGTTAGCAATTAACTGGCAGTTCCAGTTGTGGAAAGCCAGATTTTGTTGACTGTCGTGCTGTGGATTTTATCCCCCCTAAAAGATCATCAGCAAACGAAGGAATCATTTGCTATAAAGTGCTACATTTCAAAACTGATCTGTTCTCCCTTCCCTCCCGTTTCTTAGAGCTATAATGAAAACAAACTGAACACGAATAAGCTGTTTGCAAATGGAGAGTCTAAGGGAGAATTATTTCCTACGCAATGCACAGCACATCATTTTAAGTTGATATTCCCAGCACAAAACAACGCTGTGCTGTCAGCAGCTCACAGTATGGAATCACTGTCCTTTTTCAAAAGCTTATTTTTGTCAAAGGCAAAGATATTGCTCTTAGAGACATACATTTACATTTCAGTTCAAAATTATTTCTGATAAATAAGCTGTAAAGCCCAAAACTACAAAAATCATGACAATCCAGACCTGCTAAGGTCTCTGCAGTGAGTACTTCTGAGTGAGGAAATCTGAAATGACAAGAAGAAAAATGATTTCCCTTACCTGATGGGCAGCAACATCTGCCTCTAGCAGGGCATGTTTCTTCTGAAGATTCTGCACATTAGTAAGGTCTTTTCCATAATCATCAGAAGCCAAGTGACCCTCTACTTCATACAGCCACAGCTCAATGTCTTCCACATTGCGATTAAACTGCTGCTGTTGATTGGCTTCACGCAGTTTTATGCCTGACCAAGAGAGTGGCAAGAGAAAAAAATGACTTATAGTTTCCACTTCATTTAACTCCCTTCCTGTCTTCTCCCAGCTAAACTCTCTAGCAAAAGAATTAGCCATATTCTTCTGAGCAAGTCATACCTTTGAGTTCAGTGGCCTCCAGAAGCTTTTTCCACAAGCTGATAACTTCATTCATGCGAGCTGCCACTTCATCAGATGCGTAGTGATTGACATCTATCAACTTCTGGCCAGCTTTCTCCAGTGCATCAATACGACTCTGATTAGCAGAAAGCTCTGCTTCAAAAGCCTGATGTTTCTGAACTTTACCTTGTAAGTTTGATGGGTCCTACAGATGAAGAAATAAAAGAACCCTTCAGTCCAAAATGAGTATCTATCTGAAGAACTTTAAAATTAGAGTACACTCATTTACATGCCAAGATACTGCCAGAGGATTTGGTGCCAAAAATATGCCTAAATCAGAAAGCTTAAGCTGTTCAATAAGCATGATTACAGCATGATGGGAAAATCCCCCTTGGGGTCAGGGAGAAATCACAGCTCCTTCTGTTGCCATTAATTCTGCCTACTATCAGCAACATTTTGGCTGACATTGCTTCGTGTCATTAGGCTGATTATATTAAGCCTGGTACTGCCTTAAAATGACTCTAACATTTGTCTTTGTGTCTACCTTGTATGCCTCATCTGTTGCAGTTTTCATTTTTTCATTAACCCAACTCTTCAATTCATCAGAGTCTCGGAAGAACTGCTGCAGGTGGAAGGAATCTGCCAGCTGAGCACGGCGGTACATGGCTCTTTCATGAAGGGCATTTCGGCGGCTCAGCAGCTGAAATAGAAGTAAACGTTTAAAGGTTTTTAAATCCCTCAAGCTTGTAAGAACCACCACTGCATTGTACTTTCGTGAGAGCTCTGCTCTATTTGCTGTCATGTACTGCAGTCATAACATTTAAATACAGAAAACTATGATTTGAAGTCTAGAGTACAAATGTGTTTTAGATACTTACAGCATCTCTGCGTGTAGCAACATCATCCATGGCATAATGGTTATTCTGAATCAATTTAGTAGCAAACTCATCTAAGGCCTAAAGAGAAAACAGGTTTCCATTTACTTGGGGTAATACACATTGTTAGTGCAAGTTTAGTTAGTAGATTAGTTCTCAAAGGTTTATCACTGTAAAACTAACAAAACCCCATTCAGATAGCATTGTTATACCCTTCTTTATGCGTACCATCATCTTACATGTGGAAGAATGCAGATTTTGACAAACCTTCATTCACATGGGTGCTGGCATGATATGAAAGTACTGGGTTACCCAGCTCTCTGAGGCAGCAATCAAGTCCTATCCTGTCTTTTCCATTATTTTCCATTTTAGAGACACTACACATAATTTAGAGATAATACATCCCACACAACAGTGGATCATCCTACAGAGCAAACCCCATCCTCCTCTGTCATTCTCCAGCAGTGTCTCCTCCCTAGGCAACAAATTCACTTGTTTTATTTCTTGCCCATTTAGTGATCACCTAATGTAAATGTCTTACTGTGATTTTCTCCTCTTGGGCACTTAGGGATTTCTCAAAGTCTTCATGCTTCTTTAGAAGAGCTTCCACACTATCCAGAGAATCACCAAGGTCTTCATTTAGAAGAAATGCCTGAAGTCAGGAAACAAACATATTTTTATGTTTCCATGCTTAGCTGCTCTAAGTCAGCTCAAGCAGCGTCAGTGATGTTGAGAAGTAAAGGATGATGTATTGGGATAGTGTTCCCTGTATGCCTCTAACAGGTTCCGAATAATTCTTTTTAGCTTGTTATTCAACCATCACTTTACAAGAGTTAACATACACAAAAGCAATCTCAAGCCAACTTGTCACAACAGTTAAAACCTTAGATGGAAACAGTCATTGTAGCAGCTGGGGCAGTCAGATAAATAACTCTGCCCAGCACCCTGCTCCCTAGTGCATGCTTAGTGGCAGTCACTCCACCCATAAACCAATTGTTTTAAGTCTACAGATGCAGCCTTGAAATGAAAACCAACCGTATCTGGAGAGTTCAAAGATGTGCACTCACTTCTTGTTTGCTCATCCAGTTGTCAACTTGTTCAGTATCTCTGTAGAAAAGCTGCAGGTCCATGCACTGCTCGTACTGTTGCCTGCGAAGCTCCCATAATTCTAGCAAGGCAGATCTTTCATCCGAGAGGATGGTCAGCTAATGAATTGGGAAGAGGAATACAGAACAGTTTTATCTAACAGTTTGGTTCACTTCCATCCCAATGTAAAGCCAAGTTGTGACTCTAAAAAAGCGGTTTAACACCAGACTGAAAATGATCTCCTGTGTAAAGAATCCTCCTATTACTGAGAGCATCACCCTCACATAGGGCAAGCCTTTTGTTAATTTATCAAGCTTCAACGGTGGCCACAAGTTTCTGACTTCAGCCAGAAACCTCTCCTTTTCCAAACTACATCTACAGAGAGATATTAAATGGACAATCACATTTTTGACTGCAGAGCTATTTGTAAGAAAAGCTCTTAAATTCTTCCAGGAGCTCTTGCTCTCCACTTACCTTTTCTTTAACTTCATCGGAAGCATAATGCCCAGCAGCAAGCAAAGCCTGGCCAGACTCATCAGCAGATTTGAAGCTGTCTTCATGGGCATCAATTTCTCCCTATGAAAGAGGACATGAATGAGCTGTTACCAAAATTTATCTCGGGATAGTGTCAGAATACGAAAACTGCTACTGAAAATAACACCTGAATGATAAACCTTAAGCTATCTTTAAATACATTACCCTTAACAGGAAAACTAGAATGAAATGTACTACCTTACAGTGTAGGTAAGTATAAATTCATGTGTTGAAACGAAACTAAAGGTTGATTTTAAGCTGCACTCTCTTTCCGCTTACTTATTACAACTCCTCATGATGGAGAACTAAACCAGTCATTAGCCTGAATTACTGCTATCACATCTGATTTTTAATGAAATATTATCATAAGCATTCTTAAATATTTATTAATGTATACCTACTATAGAGAAACAAAGTAAAAACATTAAATCAGGACAGCCATCTCGTACTGCATTAGTTGCCTGATCAAAGGATTCTGGTGATACGACATCAGCAGTTCTGACTCAGAGACTGTGACAGACATACAGATCAGCTATTGAAGGCTGCTGACTGGATTTGGCTGTATAGCCATTGTACCTTGTGTTCCTGATGTCTGTCTAGAAGGGCTTCTGCTCCAGCAACATCATTGGCAAGTTCATCAGCATTTATGAGAGCCTTCATCTCAGTCACCCAGCTGGTGAGGTCTCGGAAGTCCGCAAGAAAGCGCTGCAGCCTTAGGAAAGCACAATGAAAAATGGTTGGGAATAATTAGTTTGCATTGTTTCTCCATCCTTACCCCACAGAAGGTGTTGCAAACATAAAAGCTGTTCCTCAGATAGAACAAAACAATACCAATTCACAGTCAGAATATTAAGTAACTAAATAGGCTCTCCATCAAAAAAAGAAACCTTTTATAGATAGAAAAAAGGTACATTCAAAATCAACTTCTCAAAGACTTGTTTTACATATAACTTATCAAAGTAAAAGGAATATTCGTGACTACAAGCCTGTATGTTGAAGACAACAGAAATCAAAAGGCAGTTCTCCAGCAGAGCGTTTAAAGGTAGCCCACGGACTGCTTGTCACAATCGTAACAGTGTGGGGTGCAGACTGACAGATAGCTTCAGCTGCACATGCCTCAGCCTTAAAACAACAAGCAAATGAATTCTCAAATTCCTTTCAGCATGCCTGGAAGTTATTTGGCACATGCTTATCAGCAAAAGTGATCCGTTTGTTTCCCTTTCACATTTGCTGTTAATTGATGTGAAGAGATGACAAGGAAGGCAAAGGAAAAAATTATTATTGTGTGAGTCTCCACCACCATAAATCTTGCATCATGAAAAGGAGCAAACAGCAGGAAAACAAAACCAAGAAGGGTGGAAACTAACCACAAGATTAGGTTAAGTTTCTTTTTAGTGTGGCTTCTCAGTAGTGATCTAAAGGACTGTGTTTCATAGACAGCCAGGCTTGTGTAGAAACAAGACTGGATGGAGACAAACCCCACAGCAACAAAGCAACTGCCACAGAAACAGGTATTTCGTTTTGTTGAGGACAATACATCAAACAATAATCTTCACTGAGAATCGTAACAACTTCATCATGAACAGATTTGCAATACATGTATTAAAACAAAGCCACATTACTTCAAATGGCAGATAACAACTCAGATGGGGGAAAATAGAAAACCAAACATCCTAAAACATCTAGGTGTCTCTTTACATAAGTAATCTACAGCCAGAGAATGACCTAAAGCTGTATGTATTTATCATTTATTTATTTTACTACAAGAAGTTATTGTAAAATATAATTTGGTGAACAAAACTGCCTCTGAAAACACCAGAACCATCCCAAAATGTTGGAAATGGCATCCCTTTTTTTCTCTTCCCAAGAGCATTCTGTCAAATCCATCTGAGGAAGAAAGGTCACTTCAGCATGACGGCATTCCTACCTGTAGGAGTCATTAAGGCGAGCATGCCTCTCTGCTGCCAGAGTTCGGATCTGTTCCCAGTTGGCGATCAGCTCCTCCCGTTTCACTTGAATTTGAGAGGCATTTATTGGGTGAGACTGCTGCAAACGGTCAGCTTCTGCACAAAGGGCTTTAACCTAAACCAGGTCACAAACAGGGAGTAAGCTTCTAGCCTTTTACAAGCAGCTTACTTCTTACAAATTGTAAGTAAGAATGCATCTTGCATGGGTACCTTATCTTCAAGAGCTGCAAGATCTCTCTCCAGGCCTTCATGCTTACGCAACAATGCCTGCACACTGGCAAGGTCTCTGCCAAAATCATCTGAGGCCATCAACTGCCCTTTCTCCTTAATCCAGCTGATTGTTTCATCCACATCCCTTCAGAACAAAGCACAAATTGAAAACAGTCTATCTTGTACCGAAAAGGGAAGAAAGCAGGATGTTTTCCTGTACATATGCCAGGAGTACTGGGAGAGACACCACAGTCAGCCCTTGAAAACACTGGACTTTAAAAACCTCAAACCCCCTTGAAGTGTATTGGCAGCCCCTCTTCAGATGGTGTCACCAGATGCAAGCAAGGAATTATAGCACTACTGAGCAACACCACTTAGTAGGTACATTTCCCACTCCGGACCTTTCTCCAACTTACTAACAGCAAATCTCAAAATGCTGTAGATGGGGATGAGCACAGCAAGACACTGTCCAAAGACCTCTGAGAACAATTGCACTGACATCCAGCTGACAATAAAAACCTTTTAAGGCTCATCTAGGACAGAACTGGGGGGGAAAGCCCTCAGAGGAAAGGAAAGCAAAACTGCCAAGTGTTGAACAGCTAAATCAGAATGACTATTCTGAGGCAATTCTAGAGCAACAATGCCCTCTTTCAACAAGTCATGAGGAAGAATAAAGCAAAACCGTAACAGACAACAGTAGCTCTTCTCATACTACTGGATAGAGCTGAATGCCTCATTAAACATCCACACAAATGTTACATCACTTCAGCAGATCCAGCCAAGACCATACCTGTTAAAGCGCTGAACTTCAGCTGCCCCAAAGAGTTTTCCTTGCCTCTGAAGGGCAAGTCCCTTCAGACGCTGCCAGCTTGCATTTACTTCATCCTCCTTGGACTTTATCAGTTCCTCTTCAGGGTGCTGCTCCTAGCAAGCAAAGGAAAAATGCTCTTTTCCCATGCTCTGTGGTTTTATCCATTGACAAAAGCGAGACACCGCTGCTTTCAAGAGATCAATTTATCAATACTATTCTTGCCAGATGATCACTCAGTTCAATAGCTTCCCTCAAGCCCCACTGTGTAAACATTCAATGCTCCTGTAGTAGTTCCCTATGTACTAATTAGTCAATGGGAAGAGGACTGTAAACACTATCTTTTTTTCCTGGAAAGCAGTACTTCCTGCCCTGTCTCCATCCTTGGTCAAGTCCAGGTAACACACCAGAAGAGAAGATATGTTAATCCTGGTTATCCAAGGGAAACACATTTAACCCCATATACAATTTCTTTGACTAATCACTATTCTCCACATTTTCAGGAGCATTCTCAACTGGCGCAGTTAAAGCTGTTAGGCAGAAGAATGAATGAATCAAATGACCACCACTAAGACAGCCAAGTATCTTGGCACATGTAGAGTAATGCTTAAAAGATCAGCTACCAAACCAGAGGGAATACAGAGGAAGCTGCAGACAAAGCTTGTTGTGTTACACCAGACCACCAGACTTGCCAAAAGAGATTTTCAACATACATTAATGTTTACCTGGATAAGTTTGCCAGCAAACTGGTTCACTTCATTTACTCTTTCCTCATGAGCTGCCAGGTCTGTCTGGAACTCCTCAAACTTCTTCTGCAAAACTTCAACGTGCTCTAAATCCTGCCCGAGTTCTTCTGAGGTCACTATTGCTTCCTAGAACATTGAGGGGAAAAAAAGCAAATGTCAGTATATCCTATGGGAAATCACGACTGAAATGAGGAAGGAAACTGTTCTAATTTTGAGTAGGTCAAAGAGTTAAAATCAGCGCATTTAAAGGTGGTTTTAAAACTACAAAGTTTCCTCTGCTAAATCCCACTCCTCCCCCCAGCATCTGTCCGTTACTGCAGCAAACATGCAAGATCACTAAGAGTATTAGTTTTTCCTCTTGCTTGTTCTTACTAATTTTTCAAGTTACTGAATATAATCAGTTCTTCTATCCTAAGTTTTCTGTTCTGTGCATGATGATCTGTACTACAATAACCTAAATTAGTGAAAGAAAATATACACAGAAAAAACCATACTTTTTAAAGTACAAAATAACTGCCCATGTTATTGTGGAGTACACAGTGACTAGAACTTGGTTACATTTTTAGACTGTTTATTAGCATTTGCTTCCAACTCCAGATGAAAAGTGCACCATCATATTCAGTAACAGTTAAGCAGTGTTTACAGTTTGAACCCACAGTGACACAAAATAACAAACCATTATTAAGAAAACCTCTATGATCATTTGTGGCTTTTTTTTTCTTGATAGTGTGGTTTGTGGTCTGTTTCCTCAGAGTTCAAAGAATCAAGAGCCAACAGTTCTCCTGCAGCTCATGTCCTTACAATGAATATCTAAAGATATTGCAACCATTAAGTAATTACATGCACACTGCCTGCTGGTTTGGGCTGGCTACTTTCTAGAACTGGTCATTTAGAACATTTAGAAAACACGTCTGCTTTTACATGTTGTGTATTTCCCTTACAGGAAACGTGAATTTGATTACAGTGAGAAATATGAAGGTCTCCTCAAAGCAAAGAATTCATGTTTAACTATGCTTTCCTTCATGCAAGCTTCCTCTTAGTCCAGGTACCTTGTTTTGTGGCTGCAACAGAACACATAGCAGCTGGCATGCCTACTGCTTATGCAATATAAATAAGCTAAATAAAATGTACAGGTGCCTTTAAAAGCTTTCTTTGACTACCCAAACTCCAGCAACTATACAGTGATAGACAAATTCCACACAAACACATCACATTTTACACACCAAAGGCAGGTAATAATATACCTTGTCATTGATCCAGTCCAAGACATCTTCACATTCACGTAAGTACTGCACCAGCTTCTGTGCTTGCAACAGTTTGACTCCCTTCTCTCTCATCTTTTCCAACAGCAGTTCCCATAGTCGATGCAGCTCCTGCAGCCGAGTCTAGAACAACAGAATGTTGTTATTAAAATCCTGTATCAGAGAAGATCAGATTTGTTTCCTTCCTGACCTTAACAGATGATGATTTTTTCCCCTGGAACAGTACACGCTAATCCCTCAGTTTAGACACAGGGTGGACAAAAGTAGTAAGTTTCATCTCCAGTCATTAGTTTTCAAATGATGTAAAGTGATCTAAACAACACTAAATTAGAAATTACTGAATATTTACACATTTGTTCATAATTAACGAAGCTATCAAATAGTTACATTCACATAACTATGTGTTAAACATTTTGAAATCAAATTTGATTTAAATACTATGCTGACATGAAGTCAGACCAAAAATATGCTGCTGTCCCCTTCAAATGTTCAGTCTTCTAGAGGGAATTCAACTCCCAATAAATGAATGTTGTGCTCATTTTCATACTGATTTTTATTTAAGGTGACACATTTTGTTTCCAGCCAAACTTGTGCCACTTTACAGTATTTTAACCTTTTCTCTTAGCACTAATCACTTAATATATTTAGCCAACATGGTTAAGTAACATAACACTGGAATACTAGGAGCAATTACCAGCTTTAATATTGAGTCTCTCTCTGGCTACACCTCTGCCTTTCAAAACTGTTGGGAGCAACCGTAAGTTTTATAGACAATTAAAAAGAAAAACCACACTCCCACACAGACACACAACTTGCAAAACAGGAAAGTATCTGCTCCACCCATCGTCTATAACGCTTTGCTCATCGAGAATTGAAACTTGAAAGTCATGCTGGAGAAGCTTTTGAACATCGAGCATGGGTGGATACCCGTTTAATCCGCTCAGTTAGGTAGGTTTCCAGAGGGTAAAGAGCTCACACTGCTCGGTTTCCTAGCACTGCACAAGAGGATAGGGCAAATCATCAACCAAGGAAGAAAGGAGATACTGCAGAAAGAGGTTACACAGCATTGCAAGATGTTTCACCTACTCGGATGTGGGACCCAACTTGAGTTGCTGTTACTATTGGGCGCTGCGCAGTCCGGTACGGCGTGAAAGACTGAACCATTAAAAGGCAAATTACCACTCCAAACACAACACAAATGACTTTCACTGCAGCTACGACACACTAAGATCATCCAATTGCAAAGCGTTTTTTTTCTCCCCTATTTGGAGTAAAGATTAGAGATCCCATTGTGATCACATAAAATAAGCATTACCTTAGCAGGGCTTTATTAATGCATTAAAAGGAATACCAAGTTTTACTGGTTACCATCTTTTCTTAGTTATAATGAAATGATAAACATGTAAATTTGATAACCCCTACAAAAATATCACAAGGGTTCTCCTTTTAAAAAGCTGTAACAGCTCACGTCTAAAACTTATAAAGGAAAATGCTTTAAACAACTTCTTTGCATTAAATTAAAATGCAGCCACAACCAACATGGAAATGAGGTGAAGTCCAGAAACAGCAGCTTTAACAAAATGAGTCCTAGAAGAAGCAGCTGGTACCCAGAATAAGTGTTTATTGGTGGGGTATGCACATGTATGTGTGCCTGCACACACAGAATGGTTTGGGTTGGAAAGGATCTTAAGATCATTCAGTTCCAACCCCCTTGCCATGGACAGAGACACCCCACACTAGACCACATCACCCAAGGTCATGGGGGAGTAAGAGAGAAAACACTAATATAACCAGAGGAAAACGAGAATACATAGGAGAAGGAGTAAAAGATAACCAGCAAGTCATTACCTAAACCTTACAGTTTGCTCAGACTTTTTATAACATTGATAACCACTCAAATACTGTCAAATGTAAACCTATCTAGCGCAGCAGCAAAGATGTGACAACTATATTTGTCACTGTATTACAGAGTCTGGGAGATTTAGAGAGAAATTAAGAAACAAGTCTATCTCAGCAAAGGAATTAAAGCAAGCTTAGCGCTTGTTACTGAGGAAGCAGCTGCCCAGAGAGATGGGTGCTGCCAAATAAACAGAGCAGACAGAGCACTGTACTTGAAGCTCACAGGAAAAGCCGTGGAACACAAATTCAAAGAGACTCAAGTGTATGGGCAGTACAACTTCAGCAAAAAGTAAAGATCACAGAGACCTGATCTGAGCCAGAGCACACAGAAATTACACGTCTGAAGTTTACTGCTATGGTTACTTATATTACTTGGAATGACTATTGTAGAAGATGAAAATGCTCTACATCAGCAAAAATCGAGTGGTCAACATCCCTGACACCAGGCCTTGTGAATCTGCTGCTTCTTGGTCTTGTGCCATTTTGGAAAGAACCACAAATACAATTAATTATTTGCCTTGTGACTTTAAACACATCTTTGAATTACTGACATTTTGCATTCCAAGTTCCTGGGCTCCATATGCAGACAGTTCATCTCAGAACTGGACCCAAGAAGAGATATGAGCTGGGTGTTCATGAAAGAGAAAAGTCAGCTTTACAAATTCAAATTCTCTAGTGATTTCTCTAACCAATCACTTGTGTAATTTTTAGAAGTGTTTTAGAATGCAGAGTTACCTGTGCAATCTGCACAAAGTGTTAAAGGAAAAGGCTGTAAAAGGCAAAAAAAAAAAAAGAAGTTTTAAAACTCACTCTTATGGTTTCAGATGCAAAATGGCCTTCATTAATCATCTGATTTCCAGTCTCATCCAGTTTAACGATGGCCCCTGAATTGGCCTGCACCTCAGCTTCAAAGGCTTGGTGCTTCTGCAGCTTCCCCTACAAGTAAAACATCAAAGTACATGACAGATTTGGTGCACGGTCCTCCTCCACATCTCCCAGCATCAAGTATTTTTAGTGTATTTTACACATATTCACTACCAACAACCAACCAGCAAAACAGCAGGAAACGTTCCTGTATTATGTGTTTCATGGTTGGATTCAAACATCCCAATTTTAGTTACTTCATTGTGTTTGCTTTGCAAACTGCAGTGTTCAGACACCAGCTAGCTCCACTAGCTTATTTTTTACATCTTTTTAGTGGAAACAATAAGAGTTAATTCATGTTTGCTCACAAAGCGTCCAACAAATTCTAGGGTTAAACAAAGCTGGTTCTACACTACACAAAGTAACTTTTCCTATGCTGATTCAGCATCTGATCATTACTAGAAATACTCCAATTATATCAGCAAAGAGGCCAGGCTTTTGAAGAACGCTTTGGGAGGCTGTGGGTATCTGCATTCATCTCTCTTCACCGCTCTCAGATCAAGTTACATTTCTGTGTTTGTTCTATCCCAGCTGACCTGGTACGCCCTAAAGTTTATAGGACAGGAAACATGAGATGGCAGCAGGACTTGCCTGTAAATTGCTTGGGTCTTTGTAATTTTCATCAGATGCTATCTGCAGTTTCTCTTGGATCCATTTTTCAAGCTCATCTGCATCACGCTGGAAAAACTGGAATCGATAGGAATCTTCAAGTTTTTGGCGCCTTAGAGAAGACAGTTCCTTGAACCTGTGGTAACGGTCCAAAACTTGTTGACGCCTTTCTTGGATATCCTCTGCTGTTTCCAGCACTTTCACACCACTTGGATCCATTTTCTGAAAGCCAAAAGAAATACATTTTGTGTGTATTCTATGACAAAGGAAGGGCAGGAGGGAATACAGGAAAGAAAAGCCTGCTCTTTTCAAACTTGCTTGTGGTTTACTCACAGTCTTACTCTGTGTGTGCAGGTATGCGCATACAACACAAGTATCACACACTTAAATAAAAGCACACTTCTAGCAGAAAATAATGGGAAAGGAATATTTACAAAGACATTTAACATCTTCTGGAAAAACATGGCTGCAGTCATATAAAGGCCATGTCACCTCAAACTGCAGCATGCAAGTCTAATACAAATGTGTTTCTGGGCATATACATATGTATGTAGATGTGTAGACATAAAAGGTTTCTTGCACAATGTGTACAATCTCAAAACATTTAAAACAGTCAATATAAGTAAGCTGAAGAACACTAACTTCTTTTAATCAGCAGCTAACTGGTCCACAGGTATCTATCTGTATTATTCATATACACACATCCATGTGTGTGTGATGGTTCTCCTCTCTGTTCTCTCAATTAAAACATTACAAACCCATCCTGCCACTCCCTACATTAACTTTTCAAAAGCCAGTACAGAGGCTCATGATGCATCACAGATCTGACCTTAGACAAGTCAGTCAAGGAGCATTTCATTAGGAAGTGATCCTGCTCTGACCGCTTCAACCAAAAATTCTCATACATCACTTTATATACTAAACCCTGTTACTGTTATCACAAACAGCAAAGAGCTCACTGCTCTGCTTTGTTTCCTTTCTATTAAGAGTGGGATAACCTTTACTCTTCAGTCCCTAACCTTCGTAAAAGCAATTTTTCAATAGGAGACCTGTGCATTAGACCAGAATGGTAACATAAAGTAAAAAATAGGATCATAATTCTCATCAGTTTGGGTATTTACCCATTTATTTGACAGCTTACTCTGCGTATCAAGAAGCTGCTGCAACAAACACTCTGTGCTTGGACTGTTCTGTAATTAATGGCTTGATGTACAAGCGTTTACATGAATAGCTCACTTCACGTTTTTATTATAAATCCTGTAAGCATCGAGCTAAATGTACTTCTCATCAATGTTATCGAGGATAGGGAAGAAACAGACTACAACTGCATACTAAAAGACATGGCCAATCTCTTAAAATACATTGTTAAATATTAAAACGTGATTTAATCATTAGTTAGCCACATGCTTTACTTAAACATGCACCTTGCACAATTGTTTGAGAAACACCACAGGATGGAAAGCAATCTATATGGCCGCGTTTTCTCTGTTTGGTTTCCAAGCGCTTGCAACGGGACCAGCTGACAGAAAGGAACACATGGGGGCGAATTCACACATTCCTGAGCTCTCTTCCAAGAGTCCCACCCTGCAAGAGGACAGCCATTCCAGCAGCAATCGCTGCGCCCGTGAACTCTGAGCCCCAACTGCATTGCGGCAGTTTAAGGAAGGAAAGAAAAGGCAGCTTTGCTTTCCCTTCCAGGCCTGTTGTCAACAGAGGGCAAGGGAAAAAAAACAACCCCGTCTATGTAGGCCGTGTGATATAAATGAAACCCAAGTTTCACCTGGCAGTGGTACCAGAGGCTCCACCTGGTTAGAGTTATCCGAGTATTAAAAGATCAAACCTCTGGACATAACCTGAGCTCAACAACACCTCTGTTTCCCTGAGAAAGCTGTGGTTTCGAGTGCTCCTTCAAACAGCATTTTCCATCCAGGAGAGCAAGTTATTGCTGAAAATCTTCCTTTCCTGCACTGACAAAACTGCGTGTGAACTCCAACAGGGCTTCTTTTAAACTGAACTGTGTTCAGGAATAATGAAGTGGCAGTGAATCAAAACGTACTGCAGGATGGTGGCCCGTCTCACTGCTTATTCTGGTTATGAACATTACCAGGAGAAAATGAAATCCTAGTTTGTCTTTGGCACACTGTCCAGTCTTCTGCTGTCCACTTGTATTTCAGTATTAGCAATGATATCCACATCCCAAGTGATTTAAAGTCTCTTTAAATCATTATTTACAGTATTAAGTTACATGAATAGTTACATTATTTAAATTACAATTTAAATTAATTCTACATCTTTAAAAACCAAATAGGAGACCTGCTGTAATGTAGCCTGGTGGCTGGTTTGCCTCTCACCACACGAGTCATGCAATCTGGCTCATCTTTTTGCTGGAATTCGTTAAAAGAAAGGCTCCTTTTGTCGCTCCAGTAAGTCGAGCTAGTCAATTGTAAAAGAAGTGCTTTGGTCTAGCAATAATAGACTGTTCTTTCCTGCAGCAGATCAGCTGACGTCAGCAAGTCTGTGCTCTGCCAGAGCGCGATCAGCACTCACTGGGGAGCTCTGAACTCGAAAGTCATCGATGCTGCAGAACGATGCAGTCTACCTCCGATGGTTTCACGCTCCAACTGCGGCACGCTCCCTCTTGAATACAAAGCAGCCCTCCAAGATGTTTCCAAACCTTCTTGGTTCAACTGCACCATTTGAAGGCAGCTAGGGTAAAGCTCTTTATCCCTAGCTCGAGAGCTGCCAACGAGAAGCTGCACTTTCTGCTTTTAACGTGAAAAACAACAGCTTACACTGGGCTGTGCGCAAGTGCCCAGCCCCGACTCCAGATAACCGGCCCTGTGCGCAGAGACAACATTCCCATCGCTGCTGCCTCCAGCCCCTCCCAGCACTGCCTGCGCTGGCTGATAAGGTCAGGCACCGGGGAACCTTCCCGGCAGGAGGGACAGCACCAGCCTTCCAGGCAGCCAAGGCAGGCGTCATCGCAACCACGGCCCCAAACCAGCCCATCTGAACTGTCCCGAAGGCATTCACACCGTACTTCTGTGCTGGAAGACTAACTTTAGAAAGGCACCTGTCAGCTCAGGTCTAACTGAAAAAATAATCAGAAATGACTGCACCATTGTGCTGGTATTTTTTTCCAGAAAAAAAAAGAAGAAAAAAAGCAACAAAAAGTAGTAAATTTAAGACAAAAAAAAACCAAACAAACAAAAAAGAACAAGCTTACTACTCTTATCCTTCAATCTGAAATAATCAGCCATCTCCAGACAATACAAATTACACTGAAAAGTGCATGGGAATACACAAGTGCAGGTATTTATAGCCACCGCAGTGCAACAGCCATGATGTCAGCAACACCATTCAAGTTGAGGACCAGCGGTATCGAGGTGGGTTAAGCAGGAATTACAGCGGTGCCACCAGGGCAGGCACACACAAGAGCTGTCAGCATTCCCCTCACCAAAACATGTTTTCAGGGATTTAAAATCTCAAATCTCAAATACATTCGATGCTGTATGTAAGACTTTAGTGTATTTTTAAAACCAATCAGAAGAAGCTTAAAGAATTCAACTCCCTGAAAAGCACTCAGGTATCAGTATGTATGGTAAAATAATGACTTTCTCTTAAGCCAAGTCCTGATGCATGTTATGTACATTTAGCATACGTGACCCTGGTCGTAGTCTGCAAGAGAAGCACCTTCCCTATCAAACACTCCCTGCTTCCCACGTATGCACACAAACAGCTTGATGCAATAGTTTGTGTTCATCAACATTATACACCTTAAGTCAAAAGGACTGATCTTGGCTACTCCCTCCTAGGGAATGGGAATGAACTGCTGAGCTTTCTTCTGTAAGCAAAAAAAAAAGGTTTCTAATACTGGATGTGAAAATAACCTTCAAAAGGAAGGGACGGGGTGGGGGGGAAGTAGTGTGTATTTATTTCCAGCCTTCATTTCCCCCATTCAGCTTCCTCAAAATGCTCAGGAAGCGGCAAAACACTATGTCTGCCTCGAACACAAAAGCACCACGACTTCCTAGTTCAGCGCTATGTTATGTACCAGAACTGCAGGGAACTAAAAGATAATCCTTCTGGAAAGTATGCACAGCGCTGGGTCCTGTGAAGGAAACTACATGAGCATATGGTGTTACAAAGAAGGAACTAAAGGATGTCGAATCATACACCCTATACTAGAGACTTAAAACACTAAGGAGACAAAATTAATGCCCTGTGCTTTGGTTTGTTATGAATTTAAACCTATAAAATGAAGACATTTTAAGGGTGGACTATGTGCAGCAGAACCCTGCGCCCGAATACCCCTGCTTATTGTTACGGGAAGGTCACCTCCAACCTCTGTGAATTCCAAACCAGAGAAATGGGGCAAGCGCTGCAGTACAAAAATCCAAGATGTGCTGAAGTCACTGCTTAATGCCACAGGCTCACACACACTGACTGCAGCACAGGTAAAATTCAGATGAGCCCCAGAATTTAAGTAGGTGCTACAGGGACACAAGAAATAAGCACTAAAACTTAACAGAAAGGTGAATTCTGTCTGAGGTAAAGCAGGCTGCAAAGCTGGTGATGTAGGCTGATTAGAGGGGTTGTGCGCAGCCTTAGCCAGGCACTGTTGGAATATGGAAGACCATTAAAGACCTGCTCATTTTTAGGCATTCAGTCTTGAAATCTTAACTGCATTATTCAAGCAGGAGCAGAATTTCCTACCTGCATTTGGTGCCTTTGTAAGGGTTTCTTTGGCTTTGCTTTGCATTTAATATCACCACAGACCTTTGATAAAACTATGCAGAGCTGGCAAGGACCGCACTCTGCTGAGACTCCAGAGAAACTCCCTTGACTGCATTGCAGGAATGCAGAGTTTACAGGTAATGTGATCTTATATAATTAACCCCAGCATTTTCCAACCCCCTTTTGTTATCTTTCCATTGTAATATTAATTGCAGTATAAACATTTACATTACTATTCTTTCCAAATAAAACCTAGTTGCTTGTGTTGCCCAGCTGAAGGCTGGTCCCTACATCCTATTTATTTTACCACCAACTGGACGAAAACCAACAGAGAATCTAAACAGTAACACCACAAAAATACAAAGGATTATAAATTCATGCAAGTGGATGGAACAGGAATGAAATCCAACTGCAGATGTGGAATGTTCCCCAATGTAAATCTTTTCACGGTTGCTTTGTAGAGGCTTTAAGTAAAAAGATACCACTCAAGTACTTTTTAAAGCTAAAATTAATCCACATCAAAACCCGACCAGACTGAAGTAGATAAAATGTTCACACGTCATGCACCACAGACAGGAATCAGGAAATTCAAAGGGTTAAAGGAAAGGCAGATCAGACTCGACACTGAGGTGCAAATAAAGCACCTGCTGTAGAGAACAAATTCAAACAAATGGGGCTTTGTTACAAACAGGTCACTGCAATACAGACAGGCAAAGTATGGCGATGACACTTCATGCATGATGTAAAAATACCTGGACTTTGACTTTACGAAACGATGACAACATGATGAAGGAATGTAGAGTCTAAAAGGGAGGGGGAAATCAAGATAACGTTCAACTAATGACTAGCATGAGGACATGGCTTAATTTGTTTTCTCTTTTTCCCCTGACATCCACAGTCTGTCACAGCACACGTTTCATACTTCCCTTTTGGTTCCCTGCCACATACAATTTGGCATTATTGTTCTGTGAACAACAGACCTTCCCATGCAAAAAAAAAGTTATAAATATCAACTGAAAAGTGAATTCATTTGGTACGTACTAACCTTTCCAGTTAGTTAAAAAATCCAACAAAACAAAGCAAAGAGAGTCATCTGGAATTGGAAAACAATGCTTCTTGCAGTGGCATGATCAAGTGTGGTCGCTTAATTTAACGACACAAGCTCAATAAGGAGGTTTTGAACACAAGTATCAATAAAGATGTTTATTTTCAACTACCACTGGAAAAAATGCAGTAAGGTATTTTTGAGATGGCTGACGCTGTAGCTGCTCAGTGCATCTACCCACTCCATTTCTATCTGAACATTCTCTTGCCTCCCTTAATCTTACATTTTCCCCACGAGAGCACTGTGATCCCTGCAGCAGCTCGGGGCCAACTGCAGTTATGTGCCTTTGTGCCTGCTGAAGCCACTGCATGTCTGGCGTGGCATTTGCATAGCTTAACACGTATCAGTTGCAGGAGTGAGCAGGCAGCGCACCGCTCCGCTTGATCCATGCTCAGCTATGGGAGCACAATGCTGGACTCCGCTTGGCAACCTCCATCAGCGGCATCTGCAGCCTGCTCCACCCCATTCTTCTGCTGCCTACACTCCAGGGGCAGATGGCAAAACCAAACTCCCACACTAGACTAACACGCAGCAGAAAAAAGGGAGGAATTCGTATTATTTCCTCCAATGCAGAGGAAGCAATGAATTGCAACCAAAAGGCAACGTATTTATGAATAGAACAAATACAATCCCATAAACACATTCAGTAGACAAAAATAAGGCAGAAAAGGTACTAAGCCATTTGCATCAATTTGCTAAGGTTAATTATAAATGTGGTAGTTGAGAATTAGCAATGTCAGACCATGAGGGACCACCCTGTCACAAGAGATTTAATGCTTCTCCTGCCTTTCTAACAAATAGGGGAAAGAAGTCCTAAAAACGCTTAAAAGCCAGTTTTTGTCATTCAACATTTTTGTTACTGTCATTACTTTCTGTTATTAAAAAATAAACTCAAATATGTTTGCTCACTTCATGCACTACGGATCTCATAGAAGTATAACGTCTAAATCTGATCTTAAAATGCAATCTCTATTTCAACAGCCAATTCATATATATATACATATATATAACATATATATATATATTTTGTTTCTTCAATAGGAATGGAAATAAATTACTTATTGGGAACAATGTAACCTGTTCTCTTGGTTTATCCACAGCTTAACAATTCCATTACCACAGTTGCAGCTCCTGCACACAACGCAGCAGAAAGCATCTCATTTTCAACCTTTTGTTCCTGCTTTTTCTCTGCACAATTTCTAAGTAAGGACAAATGAAGATTCCATGGAGGAACCCATTGCTCGTTGCATTTAAAAGCACACAAATCACACAGTGGGATTTGCTATCTGTTTTGAACAAACCCGAATCCCTGACCGAGGCCTTTCACTGAATACAGCCATCAGAATCTTCTGGCACTTTGCTGAAAACAAAATGCCAAAAGGAAATGGATTATCTGTTTTCCAGAAAGATACAGAACCATTTCAGGCTGAGCAGGATTTCTGGCTTTGTCTTTTTTTCACCCTCCTAATGTGCTCTGTTCATTCGCCATCTCCAGACAACTGCTCTCCAGAACCTACTTAAATATGTATGAAAGACTGCTCAAGAGTCACGTACCTTTTAGACTGGAACACGTATCTGTTTTATGGTAAAATATCTACTAAAACCCCAGAACAGTTAAGATGGACCTGCTGAAAACACATACAGTGATAAACGCTTAGGCTTTTCCTTAAATATCAGGGCAAATGATTACACTGGTGGTACCTATTTATGATCTAGCAGTGTAGATTTATATCAGTGTAAGCAGGTAAGGTGTATTCAGGCAACAAATTGAGAAACAATTGACTGTCATTAATTTATATTAAATTAAAAGGGGAAAAAAGTTAATAAGAGAAGAAGAAATCCTGATTCTTTCATGAAAGAGACCGTAGTGTTTGCCCTATATATGAAAATGACATCTATGAACGGAACACAGGGTGGGAGGATTTCTTTTAAATGTCTCCCTGCTCGGGCAGACAACTCCGCTGTGCAAGCAATTTATGTGCTCCTCGTTTTAGAGACCCGAGCTCCTTGAGGAAAGGGCTCTCCAGCCACCACTGAACACCCAGCCCTTTTCTCCTCTCCCCTCACCCAGACTCTGCACTGCATCTCCTGACCTTGGACAGGGCTGGTGATTGCTGAGGGAAGCCATTGCTGTGCACTGAATCCCCTCCGCCGATGGAGAAGCTCCGAGTTCTCCATCTCCCCCCAGGGCTGCTCCTCAGGGGGGCGGCGGGGGTTTACCGCAAACCCCCCGGGGCAGCGGCGAAGGGAAGGGCGCGGGCCCCTCGCTCTGCCCACAGGGACGGGCCCTGCTGTCCCTGCGATCCCCCCGCCTGTTCATCCCCTCCCCAGGGCGCTGAATGAAATTCCAGCCGCGGGTCGAGGCTGCCCAGGGCGGCTCCCGCCGCTCCCTGACCGCCTGCCCTTAATCCGCGCCGCTCCCCCGCCCTTTTCTCCCTTCCCTCCCCCGAGAGACCCCGGGCGCCGCCGCGGCCCGGCTCTGCGCCCGCGGTAACACCCCCTTCAGGGCGGCAGGGCGAGAGCAGAGGGCAGGGCCGGCCTCAGGCTGCCCCACGGCTGAGGGGAGCGCGCACCCATACACCTGTCCCCGCAGCGGCGGAACGGGTGCGGGGGGGGGGCTCTGCGTACCCGAGTGGGGCCGGATGAAGGCGAGGGCGGCTCCCACCCGCCCCCAGCCCCGCCGCCTCCCCCTCCGCTACGGACGCGGCGCGCCGCCTGAGCCCGCCCTTTTATAAGGCGGCCCGGAGGTGACGTCAGCGCCGCAGAACGGTCCCTACCCGGCCAGCGGAAAGAGCCGAAGGACTTCGGTATTCATCGGGAGCTGGGAGCGGGAGGGAGCGCTCCCACCCACCCGAGCGCCGCGGGCGAGCTGCGGGAGCGGCGCATGCGGGGAGGGCCGGAGGGAGCCGAAGAGATCCGGGAAACACCGAGCGGTGCCGGAAAGAGCCGAAGGGTGGGGCCGGGTGGGCGCGGGGCGTTCTTCCTCGTCGCGGTGCTGCGGCTCTGGGGATAGCGCTGTCGCGTCAGTCGCGACACGAAGTACAGGGTTCCATTGGGAACCAGTTAACATGTCCGTGCAGCGTGGCAACAGCAGCGGTGTCTGCGCCCTTTTCCTCAGCCAGGGGCCGTTTGGGCTCTCGAGGGGCCGAGCAGTGCGGAGGAAAGGTTTTACAATTCAGATCAGCAACAGCCCAGCCTCCAAGAAGCATTCTCATTAGTTTTATGTTGTTAAAAATCAGGCGTTGGAAGCAGAGTGCAGTGCCACAAAGCAGCCTGTCAAGGACACAGCATCAAGATGCTGCAGGCGCTTGTCAAGAGAAAAATCTATTTTTGAGAAGCTGATGCATAAATTCAAAGGAAAATGAGGCTTTAGTGCAAACTGGCTGTTCAAAATAGACACGGCAAAGGAGTTCTACTTTAATCACTTTAAAAATAAGAAAGAGGCCTGGTAAGGCAGCAAGAACTTGATGGGATCAAAGAAGCGAGGGGGTTTGAGTGATTTTCGAGCTAATAACACTTTCTTCAATAAAAGTACTTAAATGGCAAAAGCACACTTGCAGTGCCATTGCATCACAACCCATGGGACTGCCTGGAACTATTGTCTCCAAGGAAGAGTATGACTCACGGCAATTTTAACGCATCTCGTCCTGAATGCACTGTATTTTCACAGCTGAGATGCTCTCCTTTGTCCTATTCACTACAAATAGCACAGGAACATACCAGAAATACATGCATGAAGACCTTACTTGCACTGCACCTTCACAGCACCGAATGGCTAACACTGAAAAGCGCTCTAACAACAAAAAGCAGAAGAGCATAATACAAGGCAACCATCAGTTCAAGCAGGAGATGCAACCTTAAGCTGCATCTAAAAATAAGTATAGATTTATTATGATTCTTTTGAAGTGCACTCGTTCAATTAGATTTCATCAGTTTTGACATAGTAGGTATCTGGATGCCCTTTACCAAGGCAGAAGAGGATACTGTGCTTGCTTCTTATAAAATATGTACTTACATTCCCCCACAAATGTTGGAAAACCTGTCAGCAAAAAAAGAGGAAAGTCATTGTACCCAAGATACACATCATCAAATCGGCCTTGTGTTTTGGCACAGGCAGACAATTGTTCCTAACAGACAGTACCAACTACTGTCTTGGCAAAGCGAGTCTCCCAACATAACTGTAGATCTGCAAGATGTAATTAAAACATCTCCACTTGGTATAAGAAAACCTGAACATTTTCAAGTGTACTAATGGAAGTTGTATTGCTTCAGTGTTATCTGGTACAAGGATACTGGAAGGAGAGTTCCAGTACCCCAGAACAGTCACCGGTAATATTAGTCTAAAGAATTCCAGAGTCAGTTCATAAAATATATAAGCCAAATACAAATCTAAGTGCTTTGCAGTCAATTCTAAAGCCAAGGTTAAAGGTTTTAAAGGCCTGAATTCCAAAGTATGTGTTACAGCCTTTTCTCAGGAATCTCAAGAGCTATATAAAAATCAGATTCTCATATGGCCTCAATTGTGCTTTCTACAGCTTCAAGTTGTGGTGCCTCCAAGAATAACAAACCTGATCTGGTAAAAAGAATGATTTTAACCTGCAACAGTATATACAAAAATAACACACTGCTTTCTAGAACCCAGAAGCAAATCCTCTCATCTTAGAGGCCACCAAATAGCTCAAGGTCAGAAAAGTCACCCATCACTGCTCTCCTGTGCTATCCCCTGCATTCACCAAGAAGCTGTGGCTTTTCTTGACTACCCCTAAGAGAAAAACAACATTGCTCCCCTATAGAAAAAAAAACAGAATCAGGTTCAGATTAAAAGGAAAAACCAAACTTTAATATTAAACATTTCTAGATTGAACTATTGGTACAAAAGTATTACAGTACAAAAAATACTATTATTATTAATGAGGAAGAAATTCATTTACATAGAGAGACCTTACAAAATGTACCTTAGGGAACCAATGTGAGGATGGAGGCACGGACCCAGAGGTAGAGTGCAAGCTGGCTCTTTTATAAAGATTACATGATATTTATATGCTTCCAAGCAATTAGCAAAGCACATCTATCTGATTTTCTTATCGACATCCTCTTTCCAATTCTGACGTCCTTGTCCCTTGCCAGTTCCAACATCTTCCAAGTACCAGTCAGGGACAGGTCATTCTTAATTGCCTGCTGTAGTTCTTCCTTCTCATGGTCTCTGACAGCTTTGATACATTCCAACCCCCACAAACCCAAGCATGCCATATCCCCCACAAATGATGGCAGAACATCAGCCTAAGTGCTAGAGTGAATGCACCATTTTTCCACCTTTTAAAATAAGAAAAGGGCTTATTAACTTCCATCCACCTGATGAATAACAGGCACAGAATTTGTGTTGTTTCAGGAACTCTGCTCTTCCCCCATGAAGTTACCGTTGTACATTCAAACCTTTTTAAGCCATAAGTCTGCCTCTCTTAAATCAGGAGTAATCCCTTTTGGGGTGAAGTTACATTCAAGACGGGTGTCAGTACTGCCAGGCCAAATGCCTTCAATCTCACTGTAGTTTTAGGATGTTGTCAAGACAAACAGGATGCAAGTACATCAGCATAATCAAAACTGAATTATAAAAGATAGATGTAATAAGTACAAAAATGAAGTTCTAGCAGTAATTTTGAGGTTGATTACCCCGTTAGGAGTTCATAAGGCTGTGAGGTATTTTCACTTCCATCAACAGAACAGCACTGTGCAAATTTTCAGTCTTTTATCTCTGAAGCTCAGAGGTCATCAGGATACTCTATTTACAACATCTTCCACATGTTTAAACGTATGAAGACTCTTCATATGTTTTTGCAACAAATGAAACACAAGTTTGTCCTGCCCAACGTAAGTCTTGACGAATTTAACATCAATAGGTCGATGGAATATTTTCCTCCTCATTCCTCTGTATACAGAATAATTCTGCCTTTACTTGTAAACAGGAATCCAGGTCTGAAAGCACTGACATCCAGGGGGAAATAAACATAATCCGATTTATGATCTCCAAAAAGAAGACTGCAGAGTTCCCTTTGGTAATGGAATCTCCTTCTGCTGTAGACATTCCTGGTGGAAAAAGACAAAGAAGAAAGAAATGTGGGTCTTAGTTTGCCGTCTCTTCGCAGGAATTTTGACAGATAGAATCATAGAATACTTAGGGTTGGAAGGGACCTTAAGATCATCAAGTTCCAACCCCCCTGCCATGAGCAGGGACACCTTACACTAAACCGTATCACCCAAGGCCTTGTCCAACCTGGTCTTGAACACTGCCAGGGATGGAGCATTCACAACCTCCCTGGGCAACCTATTCCAGTGCCTCACCACCCTAACAGGAAAGAATTTCCTCCTCATATCCAATCTAAACTTCCCCTGTTTAAGTTTTAACCCATTACCCCTTGTCCTTTCACTACAGTCCTTAATGAAGAGTCCCTCCCCAGCATCCCTATAGGCCCCCTTCAGATACTGGAAGGCTGCTATGAGGTCTCCACGCAGCTTCTCTTCTCCAGGCTGAACAGCCCCAACTTCCTCAGCCTGTCTTCATACAGGAGGTGCTCCAGCCCCTGATCATCCTCGTGGCCTCCTCTGGCCTTGTTCCAACAGTTCCATGTCCTTTTTATGCTGAGGACACCAGAACTGCACACAATGCTCCAGGTGAGGCCTCACAAGAGCAGAGTAGAGGGGCAGGATCACCTCCTTTGACCTGCTGGTCATGCTCCTTTTGATGCAGCCCAGGATACGGTTGCTTTCTGGGCTGCAAGCGCACACTGAAGCTGGCTCATGTTCATTTTCTCATCCACCAACACCCCCAAGTCCTTCTCCATAGGGCTGCTCTGAATCTCTTCTCTGCCCAACCTGTAGCTGTGCCTGGGATTGCTCCGACCCAGGTGTAGGACCTTGCACTGCTAATAAATGCACCAAAATTCATTTTTAAATGAAAGTACAAGCTCTGAAGCTCTCATATTTTAATATCATAATCTAAGTCAATACAGAACAATTTAAATCAAATATTTTACAGGTTTGCAAGCTTTCTTAAAGAAAAGACGCAGAAATGCTCAACAAATGCTACAGAGAGCAGATCAAACTGTCTCCCTCCACATGTATCTGATCAGGGCAAGAGAGAAAACCAAGCAAACCACTGATAAAAAATAGCTGTTACAGAAATGACTCAGCAGAATCCTCCTCAGCATACACCTCTGCTCTTACTGCAGCCAAGCTCTCAGAACTTCACTTGTGAATAAAACACATTTTCTCAGAGAAAAACGAGATGCTAGGTAAGAAAGCAGCAAGATTTTTCACATCATAACTATCATTAAGGTAATGCAGTAACTGAGAAGTTTCCAAAGAGGGGTTACATCATAGTGACAGGTCTGGACTGTCAGGAATGCTGCAAGCAGTGCTGGCCTCATTAGTCAAAATGATGCAGATTATCAAGCAAAGGGAGAAAAAACCCACAACCAAATTACTTGAAAACTAAAGAAAAAAACCACTTCTTTACCTCCAAGAACTGTCTGAAACGCATCAAAGAGCCCATCTGTCTAGAGTTGGTAATGGCTTCAATTCTGCAGAAATAACAGCATGTTTCAAAATCCACTTAGAAAGGTGGGTTTGATTTACGAGTGGGTATGGGGGTGAATGGCAGAGGTTGGAAAAGATGAAGGAACCACTTAAGAGCAAACACAAAGTAAAAGCCAAGGATTATTTCACTTTCCTAAGCACAGATACCATACCTTGGGCAATAGTCGTCTTGGATAAGCAACATAATTTTCCAGAACTGAGCCTGATACTGTTTCATGAGAGCATTGCCACAAACCTGTGGTACAGAAATCCACAAAGACTGGGTTCAGAATTGCATTTCAGACTAGCAGGACACCTTCACGGGGCCTGTTCACTATCAACCACTTCATATTTCAACCAGACAGTTAAAGAAATGTACCTACACCTACAATAAAACAAGCAAATCCTCTAAATGCCATTAATGCTGCCACAACCACCTTCTTTTCTTGGTGACTGAGGGTTGGCCACTGATACCAACCTTACATTATTCTTCCTCTCATTCTAGTCTCCCTCCAAAAATAACACCATTCCCTATTACCATTTGCAAGAATATACTCTGGTCATTTCCCCACTTCTATTACTGCAGTGTGGATTCATAAGCTTTCTTCATTCAGTTTACAGGAGAAATGTTCCTCAACCTTCACCACTACTAACAGAATCCCCACTTTACTTTTGTCATTTCCACTTTTACAAAATCCATTAGAATGCATGTGATAAGCAGAGAAGCTGCTTGTGTTCAACAGTGTCTCCCCAACTTCAACCTTTAACTGTGTTTTATCTAGCACAGGCCTATATCCTAGGATATAGGATAAACATACATCAGGCTCTATCCTTTTCAGCCTGAAAAAAACATGTTTTACAAACTAATTCAGGCTGAAGAACACAGGGCCTTATTGCATTGTACAAAGTGATGCCAAATGCTCAGCAGACTTTATTCTTACAGGGCCACGCATAAAATACCACAAACCTTAAACGGAACCAAATAAAACAACAGAAGGTGCATGTGTAAAAACTTTTGGTTTTAAATCACTCCACTCCAAAGCTGTGTTTGCAAGAACATGGAAATACTCACATTCCCTTCTGAAGGAAGTACGAACTGAAAACATCTGCTGCTAAAAACTCACAATGAACCTCAGCTCAGCAATGCCTTCCGAAACTAAAATGGCACCAATTTAGCTACCAGCAGTCTGCACCTCTTACCTCCAGAAAATCATACAGAAGTGTAGCTGTCACATCTGCCAGAGGCTCCATATTCAACATCTGAGCAAGCCAGCGCCATCCGTGGTGTAGCCCATGAGGATGTGGCTATAAAGCAACAAAAAAACTACAAGCTACCCACCACTTGTTTTACGACCTGCAAAACACTATTATCAAACCAGGCAGCTTTCTGATTTACTTTCTTCTTTCTATTTTGCCATAACCTAACATAAAACTTAGTCAGTATGAAAATACAAAGAAAGGAATTATATGTCTACATTCCAAATGACTCTGCATTGCTTTGTTGATTATGGTTATGACCATCTCCCTCCAGATATATTGTGAGCTGGTTTAAGTTCAGCACACCTTCACTACTAATCAAGTTTACAATGCATTTACTAGACTCTTGGGATAGTAATGCTGTACACACATACCCCTTGTTTGTTTCCATAAGGCCACCGGAGCTGAATGATAGCAGCATAAAGACGGATCAGTCCTGACATCCGTTTAAGAAAATGATCTTGCTCTTCCACCTTAGAATCATTAACTTGATATCCAAGCATCCTAAGTATGACAAAATGTTGCATTAGTTGTATCAGTACAGCAAAACACATTCACTTGAGTCCCTGCAGTTCTTAGCTTACTTTAAGTCAACTGTATTGAGTAAGGGATATGCCAAAACCACACAAGAATTAGTGCAGAGGCTGATCATGACCCTCAGAATCACATGTTCCACTATTTTATACCATATAGAATATTTAGGTTCTGTACTGGATATCTCAATTCCAATCAAGCTATGTCTATCAAATGTTCTTTGAGAAGGATGAGGAAGAAGCAGCAAAAGCTGACTTCCAAAGCTGAAGGACACAGCGTCCTTCAGGAAACAGGGTCAGGGGAGCCACACACTTGTGTGTTAATCTCCAGAGTCTATGCTAACACATCACAGTGCCTGTGTAATCCAAGATGGGAGAAAGCGGAGCTCACTCATAAAAACACAGTCTTCACCCTTGCAGGGTTCATCTGAAGAAATCCAGTAACAAACTTACTTCTGATATTCTTCCATAGAAGTCCCCTCTTTCAATGCAGGGTAAAATGGCACAGCATAGGGGCACTTTTTGTGCAGATGAGCTAAAAAGAGGTCTCCAACTCGAGGGTGCATTTCCCAGATTCCTGAGGCCACCACAGCAATTGGGAAAGCTGAATCACGGTGAGAAGATACTTCTTCTTCTCCTTGATTCTGGAGAGGGGAAAGGAAAGTCAGTCTCCAAACCCTTCAAACTACTTCTCAGACAAAAAAAACCCTCCTCTTTCTTTGTGTAGTTTGCCTCTACTGAAGGATCCCACTGCTTCCATGTTTCCTTTCTTTTTGTTGTTCCTCCCAGTGCTGGCAAGGTTTTGAGTATATATATATATATATATATATATATATATATATATATAGCTTCATGGTAGATCATAAATAAACTATCAACCAGTTCTCCACTAACACTGTACCTAACTAGATCAGAGTATGTACCACTTAAGCTTGGGATTTAAAATAGTTCTCCTAGAAGAGATGGAACGGAGCTGGGAGGGAAAGAGAGACTAAGTTCTCACTTGTTTTTAATCCAAAAGATGCTTTCTCTAATCAATATGAACATTAATACATGCAAGCTAAACACCTAGTAATCTTGTTCTTAACAGCCGAAGACAGAGGACAATGTCCAAAAGAACCTCTCAAAGCACCAGCACCAGAACATTTCCTCACCACAAATTTCTCCGCAAGTTTGTAATAAACAAAATCCAGTCCCTGTGGATGCTGAGTCACTGATACAGATCTCCCTCCACTCTGAACAGTCTTCCCAGAGAGCAGGTTATTGATCTTGTCAAATATCTCTCTCAGCTGAGAGCCTGCAAATATATCAGGAACGTATAGAGACAGAAGATTAGGAAAGAGCAGACAAGCCTGGACCAGACCACATTAACTTAACAAAAAACTAGACCTACATCCTGAAGGGCAAGGCACCTCAAACTGCATGTTTGCTACATCTGATTAAAGAAACTTAATCATGATGAAGCAAGATGCCTCTGAGGGAAGCAACAAAACTTCAAAACATAAGCAAACACTGTGCTGCAAAGACTTGGACTGCATGCAAGCAGCTTTCTGCTGTAGGGATGATTACAGAAACATTAGGTATGTTGTGTTCTATTAAAGGCAGAAGGCATTTCAGTTGGATTGGGTTCTTGGTGTTTTCCTGACCTGCAATTCGAGAGATCTGGCTCACAGGGATCGTAGCTGCTTTCTGCAAGTCTGTTTTTATCTTCTTAACCTGCAGAATAAACAAACAACTTTACAAACCTTTACAGACAAGTAAAGTAATACGATAGTAGAGATTCAGAGCAGCCCTGCGGAGAAGAACTTGGGGGTGCTGGTTAATGAGAAAATGAACATGGGCCGGCAGTGTGCTCTCACAGCCCAGAAAGCAACCATATCCTGGGCTGCATCAAAAGGAGCGTGACCAGCAGGTCGAAGGAGGTGATCCTGCCCCTCTACTCTGCTCTCGTGAGACCTCACCTGGAGCATTGTGTGCAGTTCTGGTGTCCTCAACATAAAAAGGACATGGAACTGTTGGAACAAGTCCAGAGGAGGCCACGAGGATGATCAGGGGACTGGAGCACCTCCTGTATGAAGACAGGCTGAGGAAGTTGGGGCTGTTCAGCCTGGAGAAGAGAAGGCTGCATGGAGACCTCATAGCAGCCTTCCAGTATCTGAAGGGGGCCTATAGGGATGCTGGGGAGGGACTCTTCATTAGAGACTGTAGTGATAGGACAAGGGATAAGGGGTTAAAACTTAAACAGGGGAAGTTTAGATTGGATATAAGGAGGAAATTCTTTCCTGTTAGGGTGGTGAGGCACTGGAATGGGTTGCCCAGGGAGGCTGTGAATGCTCCATCCCTGGTAGTGTTCAAGACCAGGTTGGACGAGGCCTTGGGTGATATGATTTAGCGTGAGGTGTCCCTGCCCATGGCAGGGGGGTTGGAACTGGATGATCTAAAGGTCCTTTCCAACCGTAACCATTCTATAATTTTATGATAGTTTGGATGCGCAGACTGTTTACAGAGGCTGCCAAGTTAGAATTATTATTATTATTTGTTAATGAAAGCTGTCCTATTCCCCCTAGAAATGAAGATAATTGCTCTTCAGCAGTATTAATCATGTTCATACCTCATTGTTGTCTTTGCAGTTGCTGATTCCTCTGAAAGCAGCAACACACTGCTCAGCAGCATCTTGAAGCTGCTGGTACCACTGCATGGTACTTTCGTCTGCCTTAACTTGAAGTCCTGGTAAAAAAAAAATTAAGCAGAAGACTAAGAAAGACCAAAACCTCTAAAAGACCTTAAGAAAACTTAAAAAAGAAAATGCAAGCAACTAAGAGCTGCAGGAATGGTCTTCCCCAGAATTTAGCTTAGAAAGTGCCATGGTTTAACATAAACAGACTACAGGTTTACTAAGCTGAAGTCCTTCTTAAAGGAGGATGGTTAAAACCATCAGGTTTTAACTTAGGAGGAAGCCATTTCAGTGATCTGTCCTTGTATGTTTTATTGTATTATGCACAACCCATCTACAGTGGCACCATGTTATTCTTTAATATTCCAATATATGGCACACAGTCTAGGAAAGCAGGTTTTGCTTCAGTTAATACAGTCAATTTATGCTGCATCCATTTCATCTCACAAGTTTGCTGTCAGTGGTCCTATACCCATTTTGCTAGTTGGGCTAAAAGTAAAGGCTACAAGAAGGTATGCTGTCACAACAGGAAGATTCCAAAGTAGTATTTAAACTAAGCCCATAAGGAGGGAAAGGAAGAAACAAAAATCCTAACCAACCTTCCTTCTGCTGCTTTCCCCCAGCCTGCTGTGCAGGGGCAGGAGTCTGAGCGCTTGTCTGCTCTTTGTTCAGTGACCCTTTCTGCTTTTGTTTTGCTTCCTCTTCATCTCTCTTCTTTTTTTCTTCCACAGCTGCAGCGATTTCTTGCTGCATGCTGGATATCAACCCTCGCATCTCCTGCAGCGCTCGTTCAGTATTGGCCACATCTGCTTGAGTAGGGAAACCTTTCTGTCAAGAAACAGAGGAGGTACATATAGCATCAAACTTCGCTCTGCTATCCGTAGACCAACAGCAAGAGGAAGGAGCTTTTGAAGCATCAGCTTTCAGATCATTGGGAGCTAACCACACATTTCATCCTCTTTGGTGAAAATACCATTTTCTCCTTTATCTGTACGTAACACAGGTCATAATATCTGTGAATAATGCTAGTGCACGACTAGATCTCACAAGATCTTGAACAACAGAAATTAACAACACACTGACAAGTGTAAGGGAAGCGCAGTGCAGAACTTTGACAGCTCTCTCTGTGACAAGCTGGAACAGAGAACTAGCCTTCTCCTGTTTTATTTCTCCACGTTTGTATCCCACCTTTAAAGAAACAAGTTTTCAAGGAAAGCTAGTTCCTGCACAAAGGCAGACAACTACAGGAGAATCATCATGTATTTAACAATTTGTGAACCACCCTGCTTCCATGGTTGTCTCAAAAGGGAACTTTACAGCACCAAGAATTTATAGCATTTGAATACTGAATCTTTCTCCTGTAGAAATCCTCATGCATTTTTATAAGCCATTTTCAAGAGAACAGCTGAAGTGCCATAGTAAAGAATTCTCCTTTTAAATTAGATGCTTAATAGGACAAGTATCTAAAAGCATTTCTGTGACATCTTATTTAGCAGCCTCATAACAAGCTGCCTTTGAAGACAACAGCAGGAAGCTTTACGAAGGAATGACAACCAACGTTAGAAACAACTCTAGAGCCTCTACCTCACTTGTGGTGCGGATGAGTCCTGACACCAGCCCACAGATCTGGTTGCCACGATTACTGTATGCAGAAAGATCAATTCTTGGCAAGTCTTTGTGTTTGTAATTGGGATCAATCTGCTGGTTAAGCTGCAGCACTTCCTCCTGGATGGAATAAAGGCGACGCAATCTTTCCTGGCTCTCTTCCTTACGCTGACGCTCCAGCTCCTCCTGACGCTGCCTCTGCTGCTCTGCCTCACGCAGTTTGAGGTTTAATACCTGGGGAGAGAAAGACCCAAGAGACACAAAATACTTAAAAAACTCCAGTTTTACAGCTCCTTCCTGATCCGATGCCTCCAGTTTTACAGGTCCTTCCTGCTCCTACAATACATGTGCTTTTAACCACATTTCCACAACAATGCAGCAGGTGTCTAGGACAGCACCAGAAAACACTCCCACTCCAGGGGTGCATGTAAATACAAACAAATCAATCGGTCTTTCCAGTTCCCACCAAGTAGTCACAATCTCTTATGAAAGACAACTCTTAGAAGTCTCAGACCTTTGCTCTGTGTCGGTGTTCTTCCTTCAACTTCTCTTGCTGCCCTTGAGCCTCCTTTGAGCTACAATACACAAAGACAGAAAAACTCTATTCAAGACATGCACAAGACAAAATACAAACACACAGCAAGCTACTTTTCATAGAATCATAGAATAGAATAATTAGGGTTGGAAAGGACCTTAAGATCATCTAGTTCCAACCCCCCTGCCATGAGCAGGGACACCTTATGCTAAATGGTATCACCCAAGGCCTTGTCCAGCCTGGTCTTGAACACTACCAGGGATGGAGCATTCACAACCGCCCTGGGCAACCCATTCCAGTGCCTCACCACCCTAACAGGAAAGAATTTCCTCCTTATATCCAATCTAAACTTCCCCTGTTTAAGTTTTAACCCATTACCCCTTGTCCTTTCACTACAGTCCTTAATGAAGAGTCCCTCCTCAGCATCCCTATAGGCCCCCTTTCAGACACTGGAAGCTGCTCTGAGGTCTCCACGCAGCCTTCTCTTCTCCAGGCTGAACAGCCCCAACTTTCTCAGCCTGTCTTCATACGGGAGGTGCTCCAGTCCCCTGATCATCCTTGTGGCCCTTCTCTGGACTTGTTCCAACAGTTCCATGTCCTTTTTCTGTTGAGGACACCAGAACTGCACACAATGCTCCAGGTGAGGCCTCACAAGAGCAGAGTAGAGGGGCAGGATCACCTCCTTTGACCTGCTGGTCATGCTCCTTTTGATGCAGCCCAGGATACGGTTGCTTTCTGGGCTGCGAGCACACACTGAAGCTGGCTCATGTTCATTTTCTCATCCACCAACACCCCTGAGTCCTTCTCCACAGGGCTGCTCTGAATCTCTTCTCTGCCCAACCTGCAGCTGTGCCTGGGATTGCTCCAACCCAGGTGTAGGACCTTGCATTTGGCATGGTTAAACTCCATGAGGCTGGCATCAGCCCACCTCACAAGTGTGTCAAGGTCCCTCTGGATGGCATTCCTTCCCTCCAGGGTATCAACCGAACCACACAGCTCGGTGTCATCGGCAAACTTGCTGAGGGCGCACTCAATCCCACTGTCCATGTCAGTGACAAAGATGTTGAACAAGACCGGTCCCAACACCGATCCCTGAGGGACCCCACTCGTTACTGCTCTCCAGCCGGACATTGAGCCATTGACCACAACTCTTTGAGTGCGGCCATCCAGCCAGTTCTTTATCCACCGAGTGGTCCATCCATCAAATTGATGTCCCTCCAATTTAGAGACAAGGATGTCGTGTGGGACAGTGTCGAACGCTTTGCACAAGTCCAGGCAGATGACATCAACTGCTCTACCCCTGTCCATCAGTTCTGTAGCCCCATCATAGAAGGCCACCAAATTGGTCAGGCAGGATTTCCCCTCAGTGAAGCCATGCTGGCTGTCACCAAGCACCTTGTTGTTTTTCATGTGCCTTAGCATGGCATCCAGGAGAATCTGCTCCAAGATGTTTCCAGGCACAGAGGTGAGACTGACTGGTCTGTAATTCCCCGGGTCACCCATCTTCCCCTTCTTGAAAATGGGGGTTATAGTTCCCTTTTTCCAGTCGTCGGGAACTTCACCTGACTGCCATGATTTCTCAAATACGATGGCCAGCAGCTTTGCAACTTCTAGATAAGCTAGAGGAACTTTAACTGTCACAGATACAGTCTTTTTCTCACCAATGAAACCTCAATAGCAGCCAAAGATCTACTCTGGAAAACAAATAGTACCAGGATAGTTAAGGTAAAAGCAGCAGGTGAGATTTTCAAGCACAAGAGACCAGCACAGAATTGTCCAGCACAAGAATTAATCCTTATGTTGATTACATGCTATAGCACTTTAAGGATATCAGAGCTAATCTTACCTCTTCTCCATTACTTCTTGCAAATCTTGGAATTCCTGATGCTGCTTTAGCTCCTTCAGTTCATCAAAGCGCTTCAGTTGTTCACTGGCCAGGTCATACACTGCCCTCACCATCTGCTCTTGCTGCTCCTGCCGTTGCCTCAGCCCCTCCTGCAGATTGCAGAGGTGCCACAAGAACCACAGTAGGGTGATCACAGGAATTTAGACAGAAGAAAATACAAATTAAATTGGCCAAAGTCATTCAACATTTAGGATAACTTTAACCAGCACATTGCTACACAAGGTTACGTAGCTCTCCTGTGACTCATATACACCCTTTTCTTCTTTTACCTTTCCTTTCAGCCTGTGCATCTCCTCATACATCTGAATACAGCCTTCAACTTCTGTAACTTTAGATGGAAGAACTGCTCGGTAGAATTCTTGATCCACTTCCAGCAGATTGCGGTCATCACTTCCCTGTGTGGCCACCACAAGGCAAAATCAATGTTAGCAACTCCTGGAGGAAACCAAACCAAGTCTCCTAAACTGCACATTATTTGCAGAGAAACAGGCAGAGGAGTTAACCAGCGCACATTTAGGGTGGTTATATACCCCAGGAGCACAGCTGCACCACCTGGAGTGTCCTCCGTCATGTACACAAGGTTGGGATAAGTACTTTTCCCAATCATTAAAATTGGGAGTAGAGATATCAAAAGCCTATAGGACACTCATGAAGACCAAGTGTCACCTAGCAGGCTTGACAGGCTCCCCATGTTCTGTTAACATTGAGTGAAGGTGTTAGACTATCAGAAGTCAAGACAGGTTTCTCTGAATCATTCTTCAGGAGGAGTCTTCAGACTCTCTTACAACTCTTATCAGATCTTGCAGCTTCATTAAAATGATTTCCTCACAGTATATTTCTTCAGTCTAAATGGGGCCAAGATGACGCAAAACCCTGCTGCTCAGTTTCATTGTTACGTGGTGAAGTCATCATTTAATGCATAGCAACAGATGCTTGTATTTGTTTCCTTTTCAGGTGCTTTATCAACTTCATTACCTCCACCACGCAACTGCTCATTCCCCAACTTCCTACCCTATTGCCTTGTAAGAGAGCTGCAACACCTCTAAGTCATTTGGAGACTCCAGAGAACCCAAATGGATGAATCCCATGCTGCTAATCCATATAATTATACCGCTCCAACTAAATTTCCTTAATTACGATAAAAAAGAGAGTTTGCTTTGGCCTACTGGAAACATTACTCTATGAAAATCGTGTTCATAACAATTTTATCATCAACTGTTAGCCTTAGTTGAAACTAAGCACATTTTCCCTCACAGATTTACAGAGCACCAACCAACCTTTACCAGGCAATTTATGGCAGCCACTTTGCTCACATACGGGTTATAATCAGAGCTACCTTTGTTTCACTTGGCGCCGTAGATGAAAGTGGTGAAAAGCCCTGTTTGCCAGCAGAGGTGATCTCCAGAGATGACTGTTTTGTGACAGGAGTGGCTTCTTCAGGTGTTGAACTTCCAGAGGGTGCCATTTCTTGGTCCGATTGCCCAGTCACTCTGTCTAGGACCCAGCCAGAATAAGGGGACAGCTCAAGAGGAGTTATGCACCCTTCCAAGATATCCTAGAGAGAAAACAGCTTCTGTGAAGGCAAAACTGTGAGGGCGCTGAGGCGCTGGCACAGGGTGCCCAGAGAAGCTGTGGCTGCCCCATCCCTGGCAGTGTTCAAGGCCAGGTTGGACACAGGGGCTTGGAGCACCCTGCTCTAGTGGAAGGGGTCCCTGCCTGTGGCAGGGGTTGGAGCTGGAGGAGCTTCCAACCTTCCAACCCAAACAAGTCTGTGAAACACACCAAGAAAGCAATGAAACATTAACACCGAACACGTTTGCACAAGTCACCAGGTGCTTTATGACAGCTCACTACCATCCTTTACCCATCTCTCCCGCTGTCTCGTCAACACCTTTTCCAGGCTCCCTTAGTTTTGCAGGGCCGCCATGCTGGAACCTCCTCCCTGAAGCCCGCAAGGTTTAAACGGTACAAGGGAGCCGGAACCCGACCTGCTGCAGGGGAGCAGAGGGGCCCGGCCCTGATACACTGAGCAGCAGAGACCCCACAAGGGCGAGTTAACTGCTCCAAGCCCTCACAGGAAACCGATAGATAACCCCTGGGCCGAGTCACGGATCCCCCCTCACAGACCCTCTGTGGAGGCCCCCGCCGCCCGCCAGGAGCGGGCCCTCACCTCATCCTGCAGCCAGTGCGGGCAGTACCTCAGCTGGCCCTTGCTGGAGGCGCGCAGGGCCGCCAGCGTGTCCCAGCGGAGCTGCCGCGGCTCCATAGCGACAAGCGACTGCATGGCGGCCCCGGCCCGCGGCGCCCTTCCGCTTCCTCTCAGGAGCGGCACGTAACAGTGGCGGCTGCCCCCTGGCGGGCAGGCGGAGCCCCGCGCTCCGCGCCACGCCTAAGGACCCGAGTTCGAGTCCCGGGGAGGGCGCCTGCCAGGGGTCTGCGGTGGGGATGTTGCGTGGGGCACTGAGCCCACTTTGCCCTGCAGCATTCACAGCCTGGGTTACAGGGGAGGAAGAGGCCACCAACTATAAAACATGGAAAGGTGCCAGTTGCCTGCACCAGCAGCCCCGGAATGTGTTTGTTTTCCCACAACACGGGGCCAGAAGACCCTAAATACAGCAGGATGAAGAGGAAATGCCCAACGTTACCGATTCAAATGTAGTTTATTGCATGTCCTACCATAGCACCTTTAGGTTTTTTAAAGTGTTAAATACACACACAATTACAGAACTCTCAAAAAAATGATTAACTTAGGACAGCTTGATGGCAAATACTGCCTCATGAGCACAGCGCACATAAATAGGACTTAAAGGAGTTAAACATAGTTTTGAATTAGAACCATTTACTGGAAAGGACACCAGAGAGCACATGAATTTTAGGGATTCCATACACCGAAGACCTGATTTTTCAGGGGAAGATGCAGGCTAGGTTGATAAAGGAGCTGAGTATCCAAAGCTGCTCTTTAAGTGGCTTAAGAGCAAATCAGTATTTCATGCATACCCTGAACTCACATGGTATTCACATCACTGAAGTGCAACTGAGGTTAAACCACAATCTTTCTTTTGAAGTCAGATGTTTTTGGCTCAGTGCTGGGGATATTCAGGATCAGGAAATCAGGGCGAGAGGAGTAAAGCAACAGCAGCATCACACTCATCAAAAAAGGTGAGGCTCAGGGAGTAAAAAAAAAAAAAACCCGAATCATTATTTCTGGTACAAAACTGTTCACAAAAACTGTGGTTGTTCAGGAAATAATGTCTTAGAAGTGTAGAGCTCAGGCACTTCAGTTATTTTCAGCTTCACACTTCTGGTGGGTGGACCCTCTCCCACCATCCTGTCACCCAGTGCAGCAATACAATGTTCAATAGTTTTAAAAAAATATATAAACACCCCACCCCAACAACATAAAAACCCCACACGATCTCCTTGACAAATAGAAAAAGGAAGCGTGAAAAGGAAAGGAGCTGTTATAAACATTAACATGCTCAACAAACCGCTGACAGGTTTTAAGAGCTGAAACCATCAGGACTTTGCAGGATGAAAAGGCCCTTCTCCATCATGTGCAAAAATATCTGGGTTTGGGGCACAGTTTATGGTGTGATGGCAACCTCACCTATTGCTGATATCCTACATTTAGGATATATGTCACCATCACTTTATCATCTCATGCTGCAAGGAAAAGAGGAAAACGTCTCCTGACAGCAACCCTGAAATGCCAACCTACTTTCTAACATATGGCTTTGAAACAGGGCTCCTTTGTGCTTAAAAGCAGAGGTGCAAGGAGAGCATTGCCCTCATGGAGAAGAACGAGAGTGGCTGAGGGAGCCCAGCAAGGCACTTTCTCCAAACACATTGGCATAAGAAGACTTGAGGAACTGGACATAGTTTTGCATGCTGCGGTTGGTGCTCTCCGACTGCTCCAACCGATCCTTTAAATCCTGCAGATGGCTTTCATAGCGGTGCTCTGCCTGCATAAAGAAGCACAAAACACAGGCTGAAAGACAGCAACATTCATCCCATTCCTGTTAAAACTGAAGTTGTTCCCCTAAAGTGCTGAAGACAGCAAGAATGAATACAGCAGTGGATGACATTACCATAGATGGTGCTATGATATTTATAACCCGTTTTGCTCATTTCCGACTCCACTCAGCACCCACTGATCAAACCAGGAGACAATGTGGCTGATCAGCTGAGCTTTTAAAACTGATTAGCTATAGTTATGAGGAATTAAACACACTCTGCTCTGAAAAGCTGCTTGACCTGATCTATACGGCAACCCAATTCCAAGTAAAACTCAAGCAGCAGAAGAAATAGGACATGATGAAAGATTCCCCTTCTTTCCCCTAGAAGATAAATTGCATTCTCTCTCAGATAACCAGGCAGAGTAAATGAAGTTGATATCTGCTCATGACAGCTGATGCAAATCTTATTTGAATACAAAGGCCTGATTCTTTTCTTACAATCACATAAGTTTGGAGCAAGTTCATGCAGATCATTGCTATAAGTAAATTAGAGTCCCCACTCTTGAATCAGTGACCTAACAGACATGCCATGCTACACATCTGGCAAGGTCACATACAACAGCATGTCATATTCAGACACAGCTCTGCGTGACCAGCAGTATATCCATAGAACTTTGGTTTACAGACTCCAGTTGCTGCCCAGGACACCACCAGCACAGCAACAGTATCCACTGCAGCTCACTCACATCATCTTTGCTCCGACGCAATTGGTTCATTTCCGTTTTATTCCTACTCAGCTGGGTCTCCAAATCCAACATCCTGGACTGGGCCGCCCTCTCTCTCGCCATTGCTCGTTCTCGGGTTTGTTCCACCTGCACGTACCAACAGAACAACTCTGTTAAAGGACTGTCTATTGCAGAACCATTTCTCCTACCCCACTGCCCACAAAAGCCCAAGAAAGTTTAACTGGACACGTCCTCATTCATAAGCAGCAGTCTTGTGCTTTCAGCTTTTGGTTGCAAACTGGAGCACAGAGTTCAGGTTTTTCAATGGTTTAACTGGTGACAAACAATACCAGCACATTTTATTATCTGTATTTCACTGAACATGATGATTTTAATGATTTTGGTCATAGGCTGAGGAGTATTTCCAGCATCGTCACTCTTCTCCTATTACAGGCTGGGCAGTTTTGGGAGAATTCACAAACACAAGAAGTTTCTTACTTGTCTTTTGGCATCCTCAATGGCCATCTCCAGCTGACGTGCCAAGGAGCTACACTCCCGCGTCTTCTCATCTAGCCGCAGCTGGCACTGGTGGATCGACTCCTCCCGTTTTGCTATGACCTGAAGGAATTCTATGTTCTGGGCACTCGTTGACTCTAGTTTTCTAGGTTAAGACAATAACGTAAGGAAACCTATTCGTTTTAAATGGAGTGTGTTCTAGTCTGCCTTTTTGTCAGGTCCTGGCTAGTCTGGGAAGAGATTCCATTGCTCCTTGAAAAAGGAGAGCCCCAAGAAAATTCTTCATTTCTCAAATACAGGATTCCAAAGACTGAAGGACAGAGAAAGTACCCACATACTTGCATTTTCCCCACACATTGTCTCTAAAAGGAATTAATAAATACAGGTAAAATTACTGGAACATGTAGTAACCTCAAAATTGTCAGGCTAAAACGGGCAAGGAACTGGTTTACGTGCTGTGTAAAACATCATCCTTTCTAACAAAACATTCACAACATGTGCTGCAAAAACATACAACTCTCCAGTGGACAACTACTGATTCGAGATCCTTCTGGGATAAACAAACACACAGAATCCAGGGGGCACATAAGGGACTGGAACAAGACTGAACCTGTTCAATCCCCTGAAAGAAAACAATGGGAAGAGGATAGAAATGAAAGGTTAAGAGAGCAAGAAAGCCTAATATTTCTAACCTTTCTAGCTCTTCCACCTTCAAGGTGAGCTGCTTTTTGTCCTCCTGGGCAGAATGACACCTCTCCCGTGTCATCTCCATTTTGTCCCCCTGGAGCTCAATCTAAAAATTACAGTGAGTAATTACTTCACAGAGTAGTCACTACACGCCCAGGACCAACCACCTAAACTACATGCAGCCTGCCAGAAGGAAACATGCTCAATTCAGAATTTCTGGAGAATGCCAGAAAAGGAAGAGCAGAGAGAAAAGCAAAGCACTAAACATCCACTTTGCTGGTGCTTCCAGCTAATGTTTGGAAAGGTATGAGAAAGTTCTTCCATGTTGCAAATGAAAAGCCAGGTCTGTGAACACTTGCATGCAGAGCAGCCGCTGTAAGCACAGCAAAGCACACACATTAAAAGCAGCCATATACATGACAGCAGCCCACAAAGGCATTAGATCCTGCAATACCAGGAAGGTTATAATTCTAAGCTAATCAGAGTAAAGCAGTTACACTGTGAGATCATTTGCTGAGTCTTGAGGCATGGCTGTAAAAGTCATGCCTGTTGTAATTGTCCTGCAATACCCAGAGAGTCCTCCTGGGGACAAAAAACAGGGATAGGGAAAACAACCTGAAATCAGTTGAGAAAGCAAGGCTGGGGTAGCACTATCAGCAGAAAAACACAAAAGGGAAAGCTGACAAGATGATGGAAGTAACAGAAGCGAGTGTTGGCATTAGCAAGTGTTGAAACTGCTGCTATTCAAGACGCAGTAAGTGCAGACCAGGGAATGAGAAAGCTTTCAAGTCATCAGGAATGCCACTAGCTACGCCGCTAACTTCTCGCACAAAGACATGGCACACACCTTTATTTTGCAGTGCACGTTTAATCTTTTCAGAAAGAGACGAGAACAGAGACGAAGACTGAACCTTCCTGCGACTGGAAATTCGTGCTGGTCTCAGACTTCTGGAAAGCAGAGATGCTGGTAATTTCTGCTATCCCTTACCTGCTGCTGAAGATCTGAAATCTGGACAGACAGGTCGACGTTCTTCCTCTCGGAATTCTGAAGTTGCTCTCTATATTCTGCTATTTGTGATTCTTTCATCTTTAGGATCTCAGGCAGCTTCTCCAGTTCAGCAAGCCTGCTCTGCAGCTGCTTGTATGACTGTAATCAAAGGAGACAAAGAGAACATGAGGAATCTTCAAATGTTCATAAGGTCCAGACTAAAAACATTTCTCAACTTCAATGAAGCTTTGTTGGAATGTGACCGTGGTGACAACGTGTGGGTATCTGGCCAGTGTTGGAGTTCAAAGCCTAAGGTCTTCTACTCCAAAAGGCTTTCTCTTAGGATTTGGCATTGCCTATGGATGGAGTGAGAACGAGTATTTTGGATCGTGGGCTTCTATTTTACTAGAAGTACAAGCTCTTTTTTTGAGGAGAGCTGCTCTACATCAGACGATGTGTGACCTAGTCAGCCCACTGTTCTAAACCACTTTTTCTGCAGCAAAGGACATAGGAAGCAATTTAAACACCTCTGAAGAACACCATATAGCCAAGAAGCAGCTGCTAAATGTTCAACACATTTTGCAGAATGAACAAGTCCTGAGAAAAACTAATGGAAAAGGCAAATTCAAGCCTTTTATTTCCTCTTCACAGCCATTTTTCACTACACTCAGAACATTAAGATCCATGAATGTATCAGTCTTTGGAGGAATAGTTACCAGATCCATCTGGTTATTATTTTCTTCCTTTAGTGCCTTGTTCTCTTTACCAAACTTCTCCAGTTTTGCTGCTGCATCTTCTGCTTCCATTTGGGTCCTTAATATCTGGACATCAAAAAAAAAAAATATCCCACATACTTTATCTGTCATATATATGCTCAAGGATCAGCAACAAGTTTCTTACCACACCAGCCACCACCCCAGAACTCTATCTGGAAGTTCACTTTCTGCTACCTGGATAATCTGGGCTTTCTACCAAATGTTTTCCCCTTTCGCCTTATCTTCCTACAGTCACAATATCCAAAATCCCTCCAGAAAAGCAGCCAAGGAACACTGCTTGCCACACTAAGAGGCAGAAATAAAGCATCTAACTATTTTTCTTTACCTTTTGAAAAAGAGCTTGGGAAAGTGAAATATTAAAACCATTCTTTTGTTTTTCATTAATCAAGATCTCTGTTATGGGAGTCAGCTCTTCCTAATGACCAAGTCATCAGCACATAGTGAGGAAGGCAAATCTTGCACACTTTGACATACAGCACATGGCAGTCTGCATGCTGCCAGCTGAGAAAAAGTCAGGCTAATAGAGACAAAGCAACCAAAACCATATCAAACTGCAACATCCTCCAAGAGCAAACAAAGGGTTAAGGTGTTATAAGCCACAACAGTAAAGGGAGGAAACACGTCATTGCAAGGGCTGCTGGTTTTGGTAAGATGCCTACCTGTGATTTGTAGTTTTCAATCATCCCTTCGTAGTTTTTGACAGAGATTCTCAGCTGCTGCACTTCAGCCTGTGCTTGCTTCAGCTTTTCCTCCATTGGGGCCACACTAGCCTGAAAATAGAACAGATTTGGAAGTAGCTGTCACACTAAGCTGTCTAATGTCTAGACTAAGAAAAAAGGCTTTTGTCGAGTGTAAGTTGGCAAAACTTTCCAGGCTTCATTAGATTGCCAAATTCACATCAACAGAGCAGAGAGGTTTGGGATGGACGTGCAGTCTTTCCATTTGCCTGAATGAGCTGTGCTACCTGGATTAGGCTACTCCTTATTTGGATCAGTGTCTGGCTTTCCAAGAAGAAAATGATCACCAGTGGTAAGAGAAGACAGAAGAAATATACCAGCCACTTTTTGTTTTCTTCTGGAAATCACCATTCTCCCTGCATGAGCTACAGCTGGTTGTTCTCTGGCCAGCAGTATGAAGATGTAAAGACAAGATGTAAGAATCCAGCTGGAGGAAGCAGTACTTGAGTCGGAGATCCTCCTAACCAAAACATGGAAGAAACCCAGTCCTCACAGAATGTACATTTCCTTTATGTCTCTTCCCAGCACACTTGTCCTGTCACACTCAGGTTATGGAGAAACTGGTTTGAAAGTCAACGGGAGCGATGGGTGCAATTGAACTCTGTCATCAGAAGCCAAGCAACTTGTTGTAATGTCTTCCTTTTTTCCCCCCTAGCATTTCAGCTTCAAACCCCTAGAATCACTGACCTTTAGTCTTTCATTCTCCATTTTTAAATTGGAGGTCTCTGAACTCTGTCGACGCACTTTATCCAGCACCACATCTCTGACGTCCCGTACCTTGTCCTCCCGAGTTGCCTGATCTTCCAGCAAGTCTGCAAGACGACTGCCATACAGAAAGAAAATCAATCCTTAAGTGGCAAGAAAAAATAAGGCTCCCAACCCTTAAACATTAGCTTCAGAAGTGAGGCTTTTTCCTATCCTTTCATCTTCCTCCTCCATATATGCACACCTATCTTCTATACTGTTCTACAACCTCAATATTAGCTTGCTGGAAATTAACTTGAGTTGTCTTCTTGGAGCTCAAATGCATTGCCTTCGAGATACACAGGGTGAAGAGGTACCTTTCTCTTGTCTCGTAACTACCTCTTTTTTCCTGCAGCAACAACTGTACTGCAGTAATAACACTACATTTATTGACCTTTGCAACAAAATAGACAGTAGCTACACTGCCTCTCTAATACCTTCAAGTTTCTCAAACAGATCTCAAAAGAAAAATAACCTTAATTCTTTCAAAGCATTACAAAATTGCAAAGGAACGGGGTTTTAAGGGTCAGCAAACCCTTAAAAAGTCTGCCTTTGCTGTGGCATCGCTCTCTTGCTCTCTCTCTTCCCAAACTCTGCTCTAGCCCTTAGGCAGTACTGGTTTTGCTTGGCTATTTACAGTCAATCCAACAAAAATCATTTAATTTAATGGTATTATTCAATTCAGTTAAATTATCCCTGAACTTAGAACACATCCCCATTCAGGCTTGTTACTCTACACTAGTTTTATTTTAACCTGGTCAGTGTAACAATCTCCAGTTCGAGGTCACTCTTGTCCTTTACTGCTCTATGGTGGCGGTTCCTCCAGGTCTCCAGACTAGACAGCGCCTCAGCAACATACCCATCCTATCAACCAAAAGAAATACAGGGAGAAAAGAGCAAGGGTGACATATGTGATATGCAGATAATATAAGGCATGGCTGAGATGCTACTAGTGGCTCTTGTCCCTGGGATTCAAAATACAAGGGATAGATAAAAAAATAATCAAGTAGTGTAAAATCCGTGTTCCCTTCTGGTTTGTCCCAGTCCTAAACTTTCCTACTTTTCCTTGATATCTTTTAGTCATTTTTCCAGTAGGAAATTCCACTATGCCTCTAAGGCTTTTTACTTTCCTGCTCTAACTCCATTCAGAGTTTTCAGTCAAAATAGCAAGGCTTTATTTTACTGGTTTTTTTCAACCTTCAGATAGTTCTAAAGAACCACATAAAAAATCAGATCTGCTAGCTTAGTATTATCTAAGTTATGGCAAGTCCTACATTAAGGACATGCAGCAAATACAGTGACAGCTGAGAAAACTGGTTTTGTTCTAAACTTAGCATAAATGGGCCAAGGCATCAAGACAGAAATAAATCTCATTAGTTGAAAGCAGAGACTCTCCCCAGGGCTGCTACCAGAAGTCAAAGGCTTAGATGCATGATTGGAAATGAGGTCTCTTCTCCTGTATTATCAGGTACCTTTTCTGTTAGCTGGGCAGTCAGTTGCTCTACATACTCTTCACTTCGCTCTGCGCGCTCTTTCTGTGCACGGAGGGCTTTCTTCAGGGCCTCTTTGTCACTATCTGCCTTCTGCTTTACTTCTTTCAGCTGTTTCACGACACGTTCCACCTCTGCCTTATGCTGAGCTTCACCGCGCTCCAGATTCTGCAAGAGGGAAGAAAATACACCATATGGAATAACGCCCTTACATCTGCATACCCAAAGCAGCAACTCATTTCCTAGAACTGGTGGAGAGAGCTGGTTATAACCCCCCCAACTTTCAGCCTGGAGGTTCTTGCAATCAGGTTTCACCTACACAGTCCTGTCCCAATATTGAAAGACATGTCAGCATGACATATCTGGCTTTCCTTCCAAGAGTCTTCCTTTTTTCTTTCATAACCTGCTCTTTAGAATACTTATTTCCTTTCCTAACCAAGATAAATACTGGTTTACCATTCTTTTGATCTACCCAAGAACATTGTCTTTATTAACGGGATTGCTCACATACATTAATGTTGCTTTATGCAGCTATATACCTTAAAGCTCCTCTAAACTATTACCACACATGTTCATCCTAACATCATCACAACATCAACAGATACGTTAAACATAAACCTTTGAGCAAGATACTGCTTCCCTTCAAGTCGATTCAGTTTATGAGTAAATGAAGAGATGATCCCCAGGGACCACTGCAAACATACCCGTAGCTGTACAGTCAGGCGGTTGTTCTCTGCTTCTTTGCCTCGCAACTGTGCTTGTAAATGGGCTTTCACAGCCTCCATAGATTTGGAGAGCTCCTCTGCTGCCTTTGCCTGGTCCTAAGTAAGAAGCAACAAGACACAGACCTTTTTCCTCAACAAGCTCATAGAAGGAACACTTCATAAAACCCAACAGTCTCAGACTTCTTCACTGAAGGGTCTCTTTCCTCAGATGGACCCTCATGGCTCTTCTACTCCAACAAAATGGGGAACAAGTAAGTAGACATTAATTTTAAATCAGACGTGAATGACTGGCCTGAACGATTTATTCTAGGGCAAAACATCCTTCATGTGGCATCTATTCCACTACATTTCCCTTTAAATTACTGAACAGAGGCACAGGCTGGAATTTGACATCAGGAACCAACAGGACCTTAAACAGAAAGGCAACTCAGTGATAAGCCCAAGCAAAGAGAATACTACCTACTCATCCTTGTGACAGATGCCTTATTAGCACAATATGGAATCCACAACTATGTAGAAATTGGTTTTGTAACTAAGCCAGTCATCTGAACCATTAAAAAGTAATTTTCTGCAAATCCAAATTCATAGTCTGGACTATCTGTAGTTCTGCAGAACTCAAAGGTGGAATAGGGAGGAGAAAATGGAAAAGGAAACTACCTTTCCTGCCTGTATGTCATTGGCAAGACTCTCCATTTCTTTTTCTTTCTCCTGAAGCTTCATCTGAAGTTGCTGGGAAAACAAACACCACTTAGATGTTAAGTAACAAACACATTTAGGTTGGCAAGGTGGAGGAAAAGAGGTGTAACTGTCTCCCTCCCTCGCAGCTCTGATTCATGGCACTCTCTGGTATCCACAGCAACTGAAAAACAGGCGGCATTCTCCTCAAACAGAAAGCAGAAGGGGTACAAGCACTTGTGTAACAGGGCATAATGTACTCAGTCAAGAACAAGGACCTGACAGGATAGTATACCCCACAGATAAAAAAAAGGGCATTACCCGTCTCACAGCAAGTTTTATAACTTCATGCAATGTAAGAGCTCTTTTCTCAGTTTACAGATAAGGAAATGAACCAAAACTGGCACCAGATCACTCATTCAGTGACAGCAACAGATACAGAAAGCTTCCCCACTTTGTGCTTGTCACAAAATCACAGAATCATTTAGGTTGGAGAAGACCTTTAAGATCAGAGAATGTGGTAAGCAAACCACAAGCTCTTTGTTTTTAAGACCCTAGCCATTAAACCAGCACTGCCAAGTCAGCCACTAAACCGTGACCCTAAGGGGCACATCTACACATCTTTTAAATGTCTCCAGGGACGTGACACCGCCACTTCCCTGGGCAACATGTTCTAATGCTTGACAACCCTTCTGGTGAAGAAATTTTCCAATATCCCATCTAAATCTCCCCTGGTGCAGCTTGAGGTCATTCCCTCTTGGGTACAGGCAAAAGATGACCATTTCCCCTTAGATTATGAGGCTTCACTCTGCTGCTTATCCCTGTCTTCCAGCTCAGAGGGATGGGTACCCTGAGGACTGGTCTTACTATTAAAGACTGAGGCAAAGAAGGCATTAAGTTCCTCAGCCTTTTCCTCATCATCTGTCACTAGGTTTCCCCCTGCATCCAATAAAGGATGGAGATTCTCCTTAGCTTTCCTTTTGTTGCTTATGTATTTATAGAAACATTTTTTATTGCTTTTTATGACAGTTCCAGATTAAGTTCTAGTTGGGCTTTGACCATTCTAACTTTCTCTCAACACTTTCATCACTATCATTAAGCTCTAGACAATCAAAATACACAGATCTACCCCACCACCTCTTCTTCCTTGCCTATCTCTTCTAAGGAGTTACAGCCATCCATTGCAGCACTCCAGTTGTCCATGCTTCTGTGATGACAACTGTGTCTTAGTTTTCCTGCTGCACAATGACTTCCAGCTCCTCCTGTGTGTTGCCCATGCATTGGTGTAGACACACTTCAGTTGGACTACTGATCATGCTGCCTTTTTGGGGGTAGAAGCCCTAATTCCTACATGACCATTCTCAGGCTCTTCTGTGGTTTCTAACACAAACTCTTGTGTCTTTGCTGCCACATATATCTCCATCCCCTACCTCCTCTGAGATGGCAGAGCAAAGGACCTCGCTAGCACACTGTTCCTCAAACATTGGTTTTACCCCTTTCCCCTTCAAATCTAGTTTAATGCTCTTTCAATGAACCCTGCTAACTCCCATGCAAAGATCCTTTTTCCTCTTTGAGACAGGCCTGTTGCCAGCAGGCCTGGTGTTGTATGAACCAACCCATGATCCACACCCCCAAAATTCTGCTGGTGGCACCAGGCTCTGAGGCAGGTATTGATCTGTTGCCTATCTCTGAAGATAATATGATCACCATATAGAAAAAAGAAGATAATTTCCAAACTGAAAAATCCTATCCTGAGCATCAGGGGCATTTATTTCTGCAGTAGGTATTTTTTCCTCTCCCACCCGCAGAGTTTCCTTGTTAAAGAAACATGTAGTATAATTATTGCTTTGTACATTCAGTACTATAAGAGAAGGTAAGCAAAAACATAGAATCATAGACTGGCTTGGGTTGGAAAGGACCTTATGATGATCCAGTTCCAGCCCCCTGCCATGAGCAGGGACGCCTCACACTAGACCGTGTTGCCCAAGCCTCTGTCCTACCCAGCTTTGAACACTGCCAGGGATGGAACATTTACCACTTCCTTGGGCAACCTGTTTCAGTGGCTCACCACCCTCACAATCATTTGTCTTAAACATAAGGACAAGCTTAAGTTCTTTTATATAGCGTGAATACTGTAAATCCTAATAGTGCTCTTCATGAAGATCTCACCTATGTTATCCCTATTCTAAGCCCATATACTTCAAGGGCTATGAAAGAAAAAGCAAAACAAAAACTCCAAAACCAAACAGCTTGTGGTTTGCTTACCACATTCTCTGCATCTGAGTCAGCCAGCCTTTTCAGAAGGATTTTTTGCTGCACCATTAACTTCCGAGCATCCTTCTATGAAAGAAATACATAAGTATTATGTATTACTAACTAAATTACTAACTAAAAAGTCAGTTACAGACACTTAGTTTAAACAGAACTGGGCAAGTCAACCATTTGTTCCCAGTTGTAGCAGCAATTCTCAGAAGATATCCAGAAGCACCAAATAAAATATAAGAATAAATATAAAATGTAAACTACAGAAAGAATAGCAAATTCACTTCTGTATTTCTCTTACAGGCAATATAGAATTGTTCTGTAAAAGCAGGACAGAATTGTTTACAGTCTCTCTGTTACTGTTCTTAGAGCCTACAAAAATAAGGGTCTGAATATCCTTAGGCTCCCATTAGCTAAGGTCACATCTAGTCCTCAGATGTCAGCCAATGCAACTGTAGTAGTAACATTTCACACTAGCACAAGCAGCTGTATCCAGAAGAGAGAGTTGGCAACACAGTAGTGCCTATACCTTTTAATATAGTCACTTGGATGCTCTAAAATCCTCACAGCAGAAAAGTCAGTCTTATTCTATGAAGTAGGTAGGGATAAAATCCAACAAAAACATGAAAAAGTCCTACCCATCCTTTATGACACAGGGACAGCAGCAGGGCTGGGAAAAAGCATTCAAAGGTCTCAAAATGCATCTCAGCCCACAAGATGACACAGCCTCCTGTCCTCTGTCAAGTTCAAGCACACAGCACTGCTCACCTCCTTGTTGTGCTGCTCTTTGAGAAGCTGTCGTAAGGTCTGGTTGGTTTCTTCAAAGGTGGTCAATTTCTGGAGCAGAAGTTCTTTTTGCCTTGTCAGTGTGTTAATGTCTGAGCTGCTCATGTGCTTCTCCTAGAGAACAGTAAAAAAAGGGAAAAGAATTATTCACATGGAATGCGTAAAGCTGATACAAGCACGAGCAGTGCAATAGTGAGCACCATGTGCAGAAGGTGACTGGATGCTGCAAGTAAATACCCCACTTCCAAACAAAACTAACAAATGCCTCCACTTTTCCAGAGAAACAATTGTTACATTACATTTTTAAGACAGACACATAACAGGACAATATAGCAAAGATAAGAACAAAACCAGACAACACCTACAGTGTTGAGTCTCCCAATTGTATTTTCCAGGGCACGGATCTGCCTGGCTGCTGCTGATGCATCCCTTTCTGCCTCACTCAGCTTGGACATCAAACACTCCTTCTCATGCTGCAGGTACTTCTTCTCTAGCCTGTAATGAGAATTCAACCATCAGAGAAACAAGATGCTTTAACAACTCTACCAGCCACTACTGATACACAGTTGATTGGATTAAGAAACACCCCATAATTCAGTCCTCTCAGGGGTGTAGCCTCTAGTTTTCAGTTTCATGTTTACTCATTTGTTGTTCTACCAATATCATCACAATTCAAACAGCATCTCTTAACCTTCAAAATATTAATCGCAGAGCTAGGATGACCCTCCTGTAGGCCACACAAGCCAACTGCTCTCAGGTTCCTCTCAAGAGTAGTTTTTTCTTTTCCAATATCATCCTTTAACCCTTCTCTGCAGCTATTGCCATTGAAGTTCCCCTTCTAAAAGGTGACAAAAAGAACATGAGTTCTTAAGCAGCACTGCAACCCAGCATACAAACTACAACCTTAAATAATGTTAGCAGTAAAGGAGGTATTGCCCTGTAAATACCACTACTTGGAGTAACAATAGAGAACACAGCTGTCTTACATAGTCAGGTCTTTCTCTTCCCTTATGCGCTCCATACTGCGTCTGAGCAGCGTATTCTCATGCTCTGTTTCTACCAGCTCTTGTGTGACTTCATTTAGTTGCTCTTTCTGCTCCTCCAGGAGACGCTCTGTCAGTTGCTTGTGTTCCTCCTTTTCCTGCAGCTTGGCCTGATGAAAATATTTCAATAGGACATAAGACAAACTAGGTGCTTTTATAGTGATACACAGAGCCACATCTCAAACCACTGAACCAGCTACTGAGCTGCAAACAACAGAGGATCAGGCTTTTTCTTGCATTTTTTTCCTTCCTCCCACTCGCCTTCCCCCTAGATATTTCCAGGTTGCTCGGATGCACAAAGAGCATAATTCAGCTATTGCCTTGAAGTACCTCCCATCCCACAAACACACGGAGATGGAAGCATCCTGGTTTTAAGTCATATACCAAAAACTTGTCATCAGCCACAAGACATGTGAAAGGCCTCCAACATGGCAGGAAAGGAGCTCTGGTGGCAGTTCACACACTGGAAATGGCTCCAGTTGTTCCACTATTGCTTTGGGAGATCCATGGAACTGGGTGAAATCAACCTAACAGTCCCTAGCATTTTGTTTCCATCTACCTGTTCCGTAGCAGCATAGCATCACTGCTGGTAGTGTGACAAGTTGTGTACATAATACTTGAAGGCTGAATGGGGCTCAGAAGTTGGTTACTGCTCCCCATGAATGACACATGTACCCCATTTGGCAGTTAAGAGTGCTACAGACAGTGAAGATGTGAAAGAAGAAAGAACATAGAGGGGGCTTGAACCACTGCACCAGGCTTGGATTTTCTTTTTGCAGCAAAAAGTCACCGGAGATTCCCTGGCTTGCACAAAAATCAAAGCTAACAAACTTAATGTGATCTTACATCATGGATTTAAGTGACACCACCAAACATTTAGATTCAATTAACTTATTAAAAGTATCAAAGTGGACTTTTATTTTACAGTCATGTAAGTAACTCCATTATATTTTGTAGCATAAATAAAAATGGAGAATGCTTAATGCAAGAATCTATTTGACTCAAATCCTATTCTTTTACATGGATTTGAACATCATAGTTTTAAGTAAAATAATATTACTTAAGATGTGTTACCCTCAGTGTTAACTCGAAGTTAAAAACACAGTTTGCCCCCACCATCACACATCTGGGAACATCTCCTACCCACTTTTTAAGTGGTGTCAAATACATAAGATGTTACTTATCTGGAAAACACATCAGTGGGTTGCGCATTTTTAAAGGGAATGAGAAGAAACAATCATGTTAAGTGGATTATTTGACACTGAAACAGCAACATACTGCGTTTTTCACCTTTGGGAATAACCAGTTTTCAGACTTTGGGCTTGGGTAGAAGAAAGATTATTTGGAAACTGAAGCACAGCGACACCTTATTAAACGGATAAGGTTTTACAATGTTTCATAGTAGGGCTTATTGAATTTCTCAGTAGGATAGTTCAGCTTTTCTAAACAACTTTAAACAAGCTACCAATGGCCTGGGTAGTCTTCTATTGCACCAAGACTTGACCTCAGCTTCCTCCATCTCCTCACCTCCTTCATCATTCCCACTGCATTTATGAGGCTATCTATCTTCTTTTCATATTCATTCATTCTGCAGCAAACAACATCCTCCTCATCTGCAGAGAGGTCGCTCAGGTGCAACATTGATGGCATTTTGTCTGAATCTGGAGGTGCAACTTCTAGGCGGTGAGCTGGTCCCTGGTAGAAAATACCAGAAAGTCATAAACAGGATCCTAACCACAACTCTGCCAGACACAGAGACCAGGTTGTATCACTGCAATAAGGCTGGTAGAGAAAACCAACTTGTAAACGTTCTTTCATTTCCACCAGGGAAAGGTCAAGAATGCACAAAAACTTGAACAGAAAAAGTAATGGAAGTTCAAGTTCTCATCTAGGAAAAGCCAGGAATACAAAAGGAAAAACTATCAACCCACAAGAAAGAAAACACACTACACAAATACTCCATGCTTTGGAAGAGACTAAGAACAGCAGCACTTCACTGTGCCTCTAGATGAGATCTTGAAGGGGACTACTAAAGCTACAATAAGCAAAGAAATGTCTCTGGCTTCTAAAGGCAGAAAGGCATGATATGGGCATAGACTAATAATTAATTTCCTATTTTTCTGTATTAAAAAGTGAAAAAGATTTATAGAAGACCCAATGGGTGGTAGGTGACAGTAGCCTTCTTTCAGATCAGCCCAGCTCCCTCACTACAACATCAACTCTCTTCAACCTCAGATAGACCTTTAAAAGTTTTAAGGTTTTAAAGAGCAAACTCAGCCATACCTCCCATTTGCAGGGGGCCTCCCGGACAGATGTTTTGCCTGGGGGTATCCAGGGGGCTTTCGTTTTCACTCGGACACTTCGACACACGTTCACAGTATCCCCCTTCGCTTTCTGCTTCTGCTTTTGCTGAAAGAAAAGAGAAGATAAAATAAATCACAGACTTTTAAAGAACCATTTACAATTTTTAGTGCTGCAAAGCCAAATAAAAGATGATTCATACAAAAATATCACAGTGTTATGCACGATACGTCACATAAGACTGGCCAGCAGCCATCAGAGGAGGCTAACACCAGCCTGGAGGAAAGGTTATTGCACATTCAGCTGACAGTGTATTCTTGTCTATCATGAAGAAGCTCCGTGATATCCCTGGGATACCAGCACCTGTGATGTGATGAGAGCCTTACCCAGCAGGCCAGGGTGGGAGACTTGGGAAGGAAGAAAGTCTTCTCTGTATGGAGATGCACAAGAAAATATCACAATGCAACCCATTCATGTGAAGAAGGAACAACCTGAGAGATCCCTTCTCCATTCCAAGTTTGTCTCACAAAAGAGCAGATATATCACATGAGAACAGTACTATCAGAGAAAATTAAGAACAGGGCACTGTGATTGGTCCTGAAAAGCTTCTGAAGTGTTTTTGATGCTTTGTAGTCAACTAATAGGTGGACATTTATTTCTATTGAACTCGAAGTGCTCTGACTGAAGGGAAGTTCAAGTGGTCTTGCACAATTCTGACCTTCAGAGAAAAATCTGATGTTCTAAATATCCCCTACAGGCAATTAGTTAGTAAGAATCATTGATGTCACTGTCAGGCCCTACCCCACTATGATATGCACCATTAGCAACAAACACAAAATTAACAGAGGACTTAGAACAGGATGGCTGCACCTAAGGAAGAATAAGCATCACCTTTACAAAAACATCCAACTGCGAAAGAGGACAGGTGATAGCTTGAAACTCAACTTCAGTCTTGCCTTCAGCCTGCTGTGGGTAAGGCTATGTAGAGATTTTCTTTGCTGCATAGAGCAGCAGACCGAGAAGGTGCTTAATGCCAGAAGATGGTTTGAATCCAGACCTTTTTCCCTAAGCACAGTCATTTTAATGCAATCAAGATGGTATCTGAAACAGGTAAATATGACCTTTCCCCAAACCTTTCCTACAAAAATAAGGATGAAGCCAAAGGAAAATCATTATCAAGACACAAATCCAGGAAATAAAAGGAAAAAAAAAATCCCCCAAACTATATCACATTGGAAGCAACGCCCCTCACAAACATACATGTGAACATGAAAAATACATATCCTAGATCAGACTCAAATCACCTTAAATATAGAAAACGCACCACTGAAAATTCACCACTGAACACAAATTCAAGTCTTACACTTCAAACACAACAGTAAAACAGACCTTGAAGATGGTGTGGTGCTTGTAAGACCATTCACCTTCCTCTTTGTAACCCTTACAAACACGTGGCTACACACTCCTACCTGGCATTGTGCAGGTGTGGTTTTCTGACCCTTTTTAATATGGACATGGACAGGGGTGTTTTCATCCACATGGACGTGCAAAGGGGGAGAGGAGGAACGGTTCTTCATGGCTCTTCTCCCACAAACGGGAAAGGGCAAGACAATGAAAGGAAACCTGTGGATAAGGAAACTGGAAATAACAACATTTCCCTCTGTGCCAGAAAGCAACAGTGGCCAGCCTTGGTTAAAGTTTGAGCATCTGCCATTTTGAACTGCACACTATTTCGCTGCAAAGCTGGGATTAATACAAGTAATTTCTCTGCTGCTGGTATTTTCTGCTTTGAACATTGCTATTAAGGAGCAAATACAGTTGGATCGGTAGCAGGTGTCTGTAAGAGTCATTAGAGTTCAAAGTCTTTGAGCACGCAAGCAAATCAAGGTTCCAATAACCAGCACCATCTGATTATGAAGAGAAATTTGAAGAGAGAAGAGAAGCGTTCATTTAACAGTTTGCTTATGGAAAAATCAACAAGAGACCATCAGATCCTTCCATTCTAGAACCCTGACCCTGTAAACTCTTTCATGCAAGCTTTAAGTGTCTTCTGAAGCTAAACAAATGCTTAAAAGCTTTTGGATCACAGTATTTAATCTTAAATCTCCAGAAAAAGAGCACAACCTCAACCAATACCCAACACAAGATGGAAAAGCCTAGAGATGCAAGATTAAAGCCTCTATCTTTGAGCTCGATGCTTTGGTTAAGGTAATGGTATGATGCAATTGCAAATCCTACAAAAGTCCACCAGCAGCGCTAACCTGATACTGGCAGAAAGGGTTTTTTGTAAGATAAATTACTTACACTTATTCTAATGCTCTTGGCTCTTCTGGACAGTGCGTTCTGTGCAGAGACTGAAGTCATTTCATTGTTGATGGATGAGGGACACCTGATACAGAAATAATAAAATGACCACTAATAAGAAAAGGTGTCAAGTTATGAACATTCTCCTCTTTTCAATTTAAAGCTCAAACATACCAAGGATATGGACCCAAACAACAGCAGCTGCTGTGTCCTGGCTTCCGCTGACCAACATGGGATGAGGGAAGGACAGAGATTGTAATTCCTTACCATAGTGATAATGAAACGTGGCTTCAACAGTGGAAACGTTTTGAACAATTACTCTATGGCCTTGCTCAAACAGTTACAAACTTTCAAATTCTAACTGCAATTTTAAAGCAGTTTAATATGGGAACAGGTTTGAACAGTTCTAGGGCATGTGTACATCCCCTCCCAAACCCCACAGCCTCCCCAAATTCTGCCATCATCAACAAATTCTGCAAAACTGCACTGAAACATTGATGGTTTAGGTTTATACTGTTGTGCAGGCTGAAGAGATACATCTGAATTAGCACTCATGCTGAAGGAAACCCAGCACCACAAAGACTCAGTCAGCTACAGCATGAGCATCTTCTGGCTGGGAGGACTTGAAGACTTGAAGAAATGGGAGTGCAGGAGAAGGGATGTCCAAAGGACTAACGCTTGCTGAGGAGGGATGGAGTACAGCTATTGGAGTGGTGGTATATCAGCCTTAGCTAGCTGACCTTACATTAACACTCCTCCACGATGCTACAAGTCAAGTCACACTTCTTAATGTGGTAGAACAGGATTTTTACAACACTTCTGCCAGACTGGAACCGAGATCATTCTTTATAGCTCATTGCTTAATTTACCAGCTTGCTGCGATTCATGTAATAAACTACTCTAAATAAACCTATTACTACTGCATCTGGTTTTAAGCAGGATGCATTTAAAACAAAACACACCTGTACATCACATAAGAGTAATGAAGATTACAGAGGGGAAGAGAGATAGATCCCCAGCTTCTAGCTATGAACAACTCCAAACACCACTGGGCACTTTAATCTTGTTTTCAAGAGAAGGGTTAAACTCCCCCCAGGCCCACATGTGAGCATGGGTTAATGCACTGAGAACTTGCAGAGCTTTCGAATCCCAGACTGGTTTGCGTTAGAAAGGACCTTAAAGCTCATCCAGCTCCAACCCCTGCCACAGGCAGGGACACCTTCCATTAGAGCAGCTTGCTCCAAGCCCCTGTGCCCAACCTGGCCTTGAACACTGCCAGGGATGGGGCAGCCACAGCTTCTCTGGGCACCCTGTGCCAGCGCCTCAGCACCCTCACAGGGAAGAACTTGCTAAGATCTAAGGACCACAACTGGTGCAGAAAAGCAGTCACCAGCTTTCGCTAACAACTGGGTTTATTTCAGAAGTTTAAGCAACTTTCCCTGCCATCTCCGGAGGCTCTTCCGACAATCTCTGTCTGCCTCAGGCGAGCAGGGCCCTATCCAGGGCTCAATCTCCCACCCCAACCAGGTCCAGCTCCCAGCTCAGGGCAGTGCTCTCCCCATAACGGGCTGAGAAGCCTGCAGGAGCGGCACCACCCCCGAGCAGCCCGTCCCAAAGCCCCCCTCGCTACAAAGCACGTTTTCCTGTATCTATTCAAAGCCGCCCGTTGGTTCCCGTTTACCGCTGCGGCGGGAAGGACGCCCCCTGAGGCGGGGGTACCCCTCGCCACTGACAGAGCGGGCAAAAGGACTCTTCCCAGGTGCCCGCCCCATCGGTCCCTCACCATAAACGCCGCGCAGGGTCCGCTGCCGCCTCAGGAGGTGGTCGCCGGCGGCGGGGAGGCGGCGGGAGGCGCTGTTGCCATAGAAACCCCACAGGCGGGCCGGGCCGGGCCGGGCGGAGCGAGCCCGCAGCAGGTGCCGCAGCACTTCCGGGTCCGCCGCCGCGCCGCCGCTCCCGGCTCCCCCATTGGCTGATTCAAACCCTCCTCGTGACCAGCGCGACGCCGCGCACGTCACCACGCCCCGCCCCACAACGGGCCCCGTCGCCATAGAGACAAGAAGCGGCCCGAGGGGACGGGCCTAGCGCCGCGATCCTCCGCCGCCGCCGGGACCCACCGCGCTCCTCCAGGGCCAGCCCCTGGCGACGCGGCCCCTGGGCCCCGGCACTCGCCGTCCCCGAGTGTGGCCAAGCCATCACCGAAGGGCTCGGGGCAGGTTCATGCAGTTGTATTCAGACTGCATCGCTCGCTGTTGTGTCGATACTGCGGGATGCAGGTCTCAGTACAAGGCAGCTCTAAGAAGAACACAGCAAGTCACAGAGCAGCAACGCAGCTGGTTTTACTGTAAACATCATTTTTGTCTATGCCAGACCATAACTGGGTTTGTAACTAGTCTCACATTCAAATAAAAGTAAAAAATACAACAACCAACCCAACAAAAGCCCCAAAACCCACCCCTACGACAACCTTTGCTGTTACACCTCCTCCCCAGCAGGGCCCAGCTGTATTACAGACCAACTCCAGCTGCACTCAGAATGTCTCAACAAAGCAGCTTCCCCAAACCTGCCCTTTTTCCTGGGAAAACAGGACAGTACCAAGGCAAACCCCAAGGCTTGGGCTCTGTAAAGGAGCCTGAATCATCTCGCGCTAGGACAAACATCCCACTGCAGCTCAGGAGACTTGTACATTACCTGCTGAGCCAGCTCCTAAACCCACTGGTACAACAGCAAATCCTTTGCTACTCTCACACAGCACAAACACCTACATTGGCGGCTTGCTCCTAATCCTTCTTTTTTCCAGAAAAAGAATAAACTGATTTCCCCAAGTGATTCTAATCTTTTGAGCACCAGCTCTGCATCAGTGCTTGCTGCATAGGGTGTGCTTTCCAGGTACAGTAAGAACTCACAGATCCCAGAGGCACACATTAAAGCCAGCCTTTATCCTTGCAGACTGTACAGCATCAAGTACCAAAAGAACCGTTTACATGGAAGAGCGAAAGCAGCAGTGACTGTGTCACGGGAAGGATGCCTCTCCCAGCACCCTGGATTCCTCCAGTTCCCTCAGCACTGGGCTTACAAGATTCTGTTGCAGGAAAAATTGTCACTTAAATATAAGTATCCAGTGTCTCAATCAGGAAAACACTTCAGGTGAGCAGCAGAAGAGAGCCCAAAGCAAAAGCTGCTCAGACCCATCGCATCCACTGTGGATGTAACACTCACTAGACTAGCAGAGTCTTGCTTTTACAGTAGCCTGCTCTAAGAATGGCTCTCACCTAAAGGAAGCCTATTTGCTGCATTCTTCAGAGCTTCTCCTTTCCAGCAGCATTCATCTTGCCTGTTCCCCTCCTTCTAAACACCACGTTCAAGCATACACAGCTGGATCCCTCCTGCTCACTGTGACTTGGTATTCTAAGCGGGATGGTCTCTGTGCCTCCGTGTCAGTCCTTAGGTGTGATCAGCCCTTTCAACTCCTTAAAGATAAATGGTGTTCCTTCTGAAGTATTTTTTTTTACCATGCAAGTGCTTCAGGAAGGCAGCTGCAGCTGGCATCAGAACGCAACTGCAGCTTTTTGAATGGCTTCTTCCATGCGCTCGTACCAAGGCTGAATCTTGGTGTGAACCATCATGTCATCAAAGGCTTCCAGCCCTTCCATGACTCGGAGGACCCCGTACACTGCCTGCACCAGAGCAAAAAGAACAGAACACCACCAGCGAGTCAGTGGGGAACAGCTCAGTAGCCTGGCCAGTAAGGCTCTTTCCCCATCCTGCCATCTACTCCACCACTCCAATTAGCAGGGAAGACAGAAGGGCAGAAAGGTAGTTAGGAATATGCACGTTTTTCTATGAGGAACAGTGGTAACGTAAGGAAAGGTCAGGATCTACATGTAGTTATGGGTCAAATGTTCATCCCATCTCTGCATCAAGCCCTGTTGTGAAAAGATTCCAAGGAAAACAGCTGATGCAGGGGATGAATCCTGCTCCAGCCCACACTGCTGCCCAGCAGCAGCAAGTTTTGTAAAACCTGTGCGGGTGGGAGGCTTTATTCACCAGTACACAAGCCAGAGCAGTGTCCTGGCTTGTAACCTGCTTTTATCATGCTTCCATGTTAACAGCAACATCCACCTGCAGATGGGAACAGCATCTTAGGAAACACTCTTCTGGAGGAAAACAACAAATATGATCCTACTTAATCTAAGTCCCCTTCACGTGGGAATCGTATTACTGCACAGAGGATGTCAACATTCATCCCACCCAACCCACCTTCTCTACCTGTATTTAATTATTTCACACACATGAGGAACTGGGTAATGTGTAATACACCAAAGAATAAACGGAGGAATTAACCCCTTACCAAGTCAGCAAGGTTGGGCTGGTTTCCACCCATGAACAGTCGATGTTTGCCAACAGCTTTAACCCACTCATTAACTGCTTCATACAAGTCTTCTCGGACATCATCTTGAAGGTGATGTCTGGATAAAGAAAAGAACTAGTTTGAAAACACTAGTTTGTTTCTTTAACCTTTTATCATCTCTCATCTTATGGGGCTGGTCCTTGCCTGGGGATCAGGAAGGTATCCAAGAGTGAAGGGGGCAGCTGGTGATTACATAGTAGATGAGTGGAGGGGTTCAGGCACACAAAGCAATACACTGTTACTCACATTGGATTAAATGGCTTGGTTTAAAACTCTAGGTGCTGCCCTTTTGGGGTTCACAGCTAAGGAGGTTAAGGAGCTATTCCTCTCATGTACTCGGTGCTCAGTGGTACCAACCTTTTCTTCAGCCTCTTGCTAACGAAGAACATGGCAACAGCCCCCACGTACTTTGCAAACAAACCCTCCATGGTGCCAAACTTCCCCTCACGGACAATGTAATCGAAAGATGCCAATGCTTCTCTGGGGGTACGGTAAACGTTGGGGGAGATGAGGTGAACAAGCCAATCATCTGCCCATTTTCTCCACTTCATTTCTTCCCTGGAAGCATTCAAGAGAAAGAAACTTTCAGTGAATGAAATACAGATTTCAGGTCTACAGGAGGGAGAACAACAGCGGCACTGTGCAAAGGTTCTGACAAGGAAAAAGGTATGGAAAACTCCTGTCCAGCCCGGTACTCTGGTCACCTCTCTGAAACACACTCAGGATTCTTCGGCAAGAATCCTCCAATCTTAACTAAAAAATCTTAACTAAAAGTAAGACTAAGATAGAGCTTCTCCTCCCAACATGAGAACTAAAGCAGAAAGGGAAACCAGCCCTCCATAGCATTCCCCTGTGACATAAAGGAAAGGCCAAGAAGGGAATTGGAAGCAGCTGACGGTACGACAGTGATGGTGGTAACTAGGCCATCTAACAGCACTGTTACACAAGAAACAGCAAACCACTCTAACTGCTGAGGTTTTAAACACTAATTGCATGTGACAGGATTTGCTACCTCCAGTGGGATTTTACATCCACATCATGCCTGAAGCACATAAGGAGGAGGCTGTAACCTTTCCTGGAACTTAAGGGCACTTACACTCTCACTTCTTTGACAGGATAGATTCGTTTTGTCTCCTTCTCATCCAGCATGAGCCAGTATTTATTCCCATACTCAAATACCTCCTTTCCCTGCTCAGACACAGTCTTCATAGGAGGGTAAAAGGACACGATCTCCTCTAAGCTATTCCTCCTGTGGACAGAAACACAGTTAGTGCTGACTTGGCTGCTGCAAAACTGAGCAAGAGCAAAGGACAGTTTGAAAAATACACACTTTAAAATATATTATTCTAAAAATAAGACCACAAGGTTCCAAATCCTATTTAAAATAAGTTTTGAAAAGAGACTGGAACAGCCACTTGCTAATAACTATTATTAGCACACATACCTTTGGGTCAGAACAGAAGTTTTTGCAGGCATAAAACTTCCTGCCATTCACAAGTGACCTAAAGGCCGCAGACACAGCATTTCCATTTCATTCTAGATATTAGAACTGCCTAATTGTAAGCTTAGTCCCAGGACTAACTTCAGTCCATGTTTAAATAGGTTTTGTGCAAAGAGTAACAAAGTAAAGGTGAAAAAGCAGCTCTGGCAGGTAAAAGCTTTGCTTTACTGCACACGTATCACAATGCAACAGGTATCATCCACACTATCACAGCTCAGCTGGGTCAAACACCCAGAACTTCAGAGGTCATAGTCAGTAAGACACTTAGGACCAACTTCTAAATCTCCAGTCCTCAAGGGCCATTCACACTCAACTCTTCTCCCATTTCCCCGTCTTCTTACTTGGAAATGAGATAGGTCTTTATTGCACTGATGATCACCGAGGAGTCATTCAATTGCTGAAAAACAGAATTAAAACAAGCTTCTTTTAAAAGCAGTTGGTGAAATTGAAAAGGAAAGTCTTCAAAACCTTGCCCCCTGCATGCTGAGGCTCCAGGTTAGTACTTGCAGCCCCTTTCTCTGCCATGTACATCCAGAGGAGTCCCTACACATCTAAAGACAGCCCTACGTGCAAATCTCTTCTGTGACTGTTTCACAGCATCACCTCAAATTTGCTTTTCACTAGATAAGCTGAATCTTGAGTGTTCTTGAGATCTCATTCTTTTCCCACAAGACACAAGCAATTCCTGTTATGACTGGAACAAATTACATGTCCTGAATAAGAGCTGATAGAAGCTAGATAATCACTGCGTTACAGTCACTACACAAACATCCCTCATAAGAAAGAGCAACAATAAACTAAGTCCAAGGCATAGGAAGCCATGAAGCAAGTAGCAAGTCTTAGGCTCTGAAGAGGACAAAAGATGATCTAAAGATTGCACTGTACGTGATAAACCTGAGAGACATGACACAGACAAAGCCTCCAAACCACTGCTTGTGGGGAAAATCAAGCTTTCAGCTTAGTAAGACTTACCAGAGGGCTTCCAGCATTGGCGAGCAGGATAGGCACCTTTCTGTAGGAAGAGAATTTGATCTCTTTCCTCATTATTGGGTTCACTTCCACGATTTCATAGGGCAGGCCATGATAATCAAGAAAAGCTCGGACTTTGCTGCAGAAAGGACACGTTTTATACTGGTAGAGAGTGAGCTGCAGGCTCCCTGCAGGCAGCTGGGGAAGGAAGAGACCAGAAGCTTCTATTTGCTACTAAAAACATAAATATTACCTCCCTTCAAATCTTATTTTTCTCATTAAGTCACAGTCATGGACATTCAGTTTCAACATCTGAGCATCACAGTATCTTCACTTAGAAATGCCTTCTTCAAATGGCATCACTATTGGTTCTATTGCGGCCAAATAGCTGGGTTTTAGTCTAAATAACTTAATCTGCTGGCAGCTACTCGGAGCCAAGGATAAAAACCAACAACCGAACACCAAGTTAAATCCAGTTTACCCTTCTATACGCAACTGTAAAACTAAAGAAAAGCACAAGAATATCTTAATAATCTGTAAATCAAACCTACAAGGCCTTTTTAACCCGTATTTTTATCCCCCAACCCGTCTGTTGAGGCCACAAGGTGGGAAGAGCACGAGAGTCTGCTGTTGATTACAGGCATGCATCTGCCAAGTTCAGGCTCCTGGGATTACCAACCTGTGGGGAACTATGCCAAGGTGGGAGACCCCAGGGCAGCACATGCTGTAAGGCATCAATCAGGTGAGGAATGCTCCCCAAGACCACTACATTTCAGGCATCTGACAGGCCATGCCAAAGACTACTCACACATGATAAAACTGCAGCCACAGAGCCACAGACTGGTTTGGGTTGGAAGGGACCTTAAAGCTCCTCCAGCTCCAACCAGGGACCCCTTCCACTAGAGCAGCTTGCTCCAAGCCCGTGTCCAACCTGGCCTTGAGCACTGCCAGGGATGGGGCAGCCACAGCTTCTCTGGGCACCCTGTGCCAGCGCCTCAGCACCCTCACAGGGAAGAGTTTCTGCCTGAGAGCTCATCTCAGTCTCCCCTCTTTCACCTCATTGTGCTTCTCATTCGCAATTTATTTGGTTACACAACCGTCTGTGGGTGCTGGGTAAGGCACCAACAAACAACGCTGCTTCACATCCCCAGCAGGCTTCCACTTCCCGACAGGAATTCCGTGCAGCCCCTCAAGGACAGCGCTGCCGGGGCCTCCTTCAGTTTTATGCGGAGCACAAAAAGCCGCTTGGTCCGCACACCGAACAGACCCCCGCGCCTTCAGGGGCCCACCGCCGCGGCCGGGCAGGGCAGGCGCCCCGGGAACCCCCCGGGGAGGGAAGGAGAACGCGGCCCGCAGGAAGGGGGGAGCCGCCTCAGGCGGCGAGCGGGGCCCGGCGGCGCGTTACCTCAGCGGCCGAGTGCTCCCGCAGGCGCTGCCGCGCCGCCAGGTAGAGGCCGGCACCGCCGCCCAGCGCGAAGGCAGCGCCCAGCAGCAGGCGGCCTCCCCCGCCGCCGCCCGCTCCGCCCGCAGCTCCGTAGGCCCGGCACGGGGCCCGCAGCCACCAGGACGATAGCAGCGCGGCGGCCCTCCAAGCCCTGCCGGCAGCCGCCATCTTCCCGGCACGGCGCGGGTGGGCACTGGGGAGGGCTTAAAGGGACCGCTCCGCCCCGACATGGCGGCGGCGAGTGCTGCTCGGGCGGGTGGGGATGGCCGGGTCCTCGCAGCGGTGGTAGAACCCAGGTCCGCCGAGAAGACACCTAAAGGGGGAACGGGATATAATGTGTTCCGTGGGAGCATATCCCCCCTGTGACCAGCGCGGTACCACGATGCGGAAGTCTTCAGAAGAGCGCTTCACGCTGAATGTCATAATCCTTTTCATTAAAGCGTGGTTATGTCTATTAATTAATCTCCAGTTCCTCTATATTGGGCCCAACACAGCAGCATGCAGCGGGGTTACCCCACAGAAAGGAGAAGAGCTGGCTGTGGTGGTAAATAAGGACATAACCTTTCCTTCTTTGCCCCAAATACCCAGTTAACAGCAGCGTCCTCAAACCGGGTTTACCTCCTGAGTGCTGCTTGAATTAATGCTCTAATTGCAAGTTATTTTCATCCCAGTAACATCAGGATGAGAAAACCACACAGCGATTGGATCTCCTGGGGCTGAGCGATGTAGGGGCCAAAGACAAGGAAGGACAAAGCCCATTGCAGGGCTACAGGAGGTGTGGAGGTGCCCTGAGGGCAGTTCAAGCTGCTGAGGGGATGGAGCGGAGCTGGTGCCACAGCTGGATTGTGGAGCTCAGCAGCAAAGCCCTCACTGCTGCAGCCTCAGCACCCGTGGGTCAGCCCGGAGGCTCCTCGTGGTGGAGGTGCAGCTTGTCCGTATGGATGAGATGTCTTGGGAAAGAAGCGCTGGGTGCCGATGGTGGCCCCTGAGGGCAGCTTCGCTGAGTGCCCAAGTCATGGCCATAGAATCAACCGGGTTGGAAAAGCCCTTTGAGATCAAGCCTGCCTGCTCCATAGCACCGCCAAGGCCACCACTAACGCATGGCACTGAGGCCTCGTCTCCACGCTGTGTGAACACTTGCAGGGACGGTGACTGCAGCCCTGCCCTGGGCAGCCTGTTCCAATGCCTGAGCACCCTCTGGGGTAGGAATTGTTCCTCAGCTCCATCTACACCTGCCCTGGCGCAGCTTGAGGCCGTTTCCTCTTGTCCCGTCACTAAATGTGTGAAGCGCAAGTGTGTGCTATGGCTGGGGCAGCCTGGCACCGGGGATGCGGACCCCAGGGTGCAAGGGCACAGCCTGGCACTGGGGACGCGTTTGGGGTGAAACCCTTAAGAATTGGAGAGCCCTGCCCGCCCCTCCCGCCCGCGCCCCGCGCCCCGCCCGCTAACCACAGGTTTTACCCCCGCGCCGGCCGGCCGGCCCTGCGTGACGCGCGCGGCTCCGAGCTCTCCCATTGGCTAGCGGCCCGTGCGGGCTCAGGGCCGAGCCGTGCGGGCGGCTCCGGCGCTGGGGCCGCGGTGTCCCGGCGGGATGTCGGGGCCCAACGCGGAGCCGCACGTGCCGGCGGGCGACGACGGGGACGGGGACAGCGACAGCTTCGGGGAGGAAGGTGCGTGGCGGCGGCACCGGGCAGCGCCGCCCCCGGTGGAGCCGGGTGGCGCGGGGTCAGGGGCCCTCCTCCCCTCCCCTCCCCTCCCTGGCGGGCTCCCGTAACGGGTTGCTGTGTCAGCTGGTAGCGGGGCTGGGCCCGTCCCTGCCCGGCAATGGGGCGCGGAGCTCCCGCAGCCCTGGGGTGCGCGTTTCCTCCCGTTGTGACCCGTTTATCCCGTGCTATTGCGGGTGCGTGTAACCGAGGAGGAAGATGTTTCGGTTTTGAAACCGCAGGATGCGTGACGTGCGCAGAGCTGGGAGGAGCGGTGAGGTTGGTGAGGCTGAAATCCAGCGCGGCTCGGCCCTCATCATAGAACGTGTGTGGCCAGAGCACATCCTCCCCTTCCTCCTCGCTTTCTCTGTTGGCTCCGAGCAGTGCTCCAGGCACGCACTGTGTGTGTCACCTTGGCTCTTGACGCCAGGGTGGAGAGGCGCCAGCCCCAGCCGGTGAGGTGTGGGCTTGTCCTACCCATGCTTTCCTGTCCTGCAGCTCGCAAGCTCACAAACATCAGCCTGCGGGCACAGCTCAATGCCCGTCTCCCTGAACGTGTTCAGCCCGTGTGGCTTCAGAAAGGAACATGAGCCTGGCTCCTGAATAGCCTGTCAGCAATTTGTCTTTTCAGTCTTTTTGTTATTCTTTAGGATAGTGCGAATATCGCTCAGAGCAATCCAAAAGCAAGTGTTTCATCACAGTAGCACAGCTGTCTCCATCTGATTAACAGTGCTAATGCACATCACTGAAATGCCATTGTAGCCAGGCTGACACTTCTGCACTTGAAACATGTGCTGTGAATAGGAAACTGTACCCAGAGAACCATCTGTCAGGGTCACACTGGATGAGTTCAGTTCTAATCTGAAGGACCCAAAGCCTTACTGGTGCATGAAAACCCCGCAGTTCAACCCCGTGCCCCACACTTCAGAAGTAACAGTGCCTCCAGCAGCACCTTTGGGCTCATGCCTGCTCATGCCACAGCAATGGCTGTGCTGTGTTGGCAGCCTGAGCCCAGCCAGGCAGTTGCAAAGCACATTCCAGCCTGAGAGCCTCACACAGGTAATTAACAGAACGTTAATGTTTCACCACACAGTGCCAGAACGTCTCCACCATCAGGAAAGATGAGCCCTAAGGCATCTAAAAAGCCTCACTTGGGATTTATTTGGTGCTGTTGCAGTATGGCTTGCTGCATGCTAGCACTCAGCTATCTATATATGAGATCAGAGGCTGCTGCATACACCAGCAGTGGGTTTGGGCTGCCCAGACCTTGGTACCCATCCTCCAGCTGCCTGCTTGATCAGGGAACACAACACACAGGATTCAGTTGCATTTTACTTCACCCACCCGTGGCAGATCAGGCACAGCCAAATTGCTGTGTGTTTTGCAGAGCTCTTGCTGCTGTCCCTGGCTGCAGTGACAACATACTTACATTGTTCAGTCTCTCATTTCCTTTCCTTTTAGAATATGCAGCAATAAACTCCATGCTGGACCAGATCAACTCCTGCTTGGATCACCTGGAGGAGAAGAACAATTACCTACATGCCTGCTTGAAAGAGCTGCTGGAGTCCAACCGCCAGACACGTCTGGAGTTCCAGCAGCAGAGCGAGCAGCAGAACATGGAAGCTGATGTGCACGGATCGCAGCCTCCCAAATAGTGTCTGTCCACAACCTCAGTATCGCTGAGGGAACTGGTCACTGATTTAAACTGTGCTTGTGTCCTGCTATTCACCTCCATGTTCTGTTTTTCTTTAGCTGTGTGGTAGGTGCAGAAGCACACAGGTGGATGGAGGGGAGCTGGTTCTTTCTGCTACCCAACTTGGTTAAAGCTGGGTGTAAGGAAACCTGATGCCATGCAGGTTGTTTGTGAGCAGGTTCCTCTTCACAAAGAGGAAAAATGATCTCGGCTCTTTTAGACCATCAAGTCCAAGCAAGTCCAAGCGTTACAGCTCTAGCCTCTTCCCTCAAAAAGCACGTAAGACAAGGGCTGTCCTGACTCCAGGCTTGCCCCTAAGTGTAACTCTGGTGACACACTTGGAGAGGGAGGCCCTAGACCAGCTCCTGCCTTAAAACTGCTGCTTCTCTGTTATTCACGTTAACTGGGATGTCCAAAATGTTGGCTGATGGTCCCAGATCACCAGATGCTTCTGTCCCATTCCAAACAGATAAGACAAGCTGCCAGGATGATGTTTTGACTGGTATAATTGGAAGCTACCTAACTCCTTAAGCTGCCATTAAGAACTCAGGTGATAGAGGGAATCAGAGCAGCCCAGTTAGTCCCCATCACTGCATGAGCTGTGCAGAGCAGTGACAAGACCTGCCTGTGGGCTGCTCCCTGTACGTTTTGGCAGGAGTATGTATGAGCATCCTGGTCTGAAACAGAAGTCTTGCCAGGATGGCCTGGGGCCAGCACTGCAAAACAATTCTTACTGTTCTGTAGAATTAAAGGAGCTTGTTTTGAAAGTTAAAGAAGTTATTTATAAGAAATCTGTTTTATTAAAATCAGTTTGAAATAAGATTTGTTCCTAAGAGCCTCCACTATGAGAACAGACTGTACTAGACCTTGTAGCATTAACAGAGGACCAAGATGCATTCTTGCCCAGCTCAGGACACAGTGATTGCCTAATGTGCATCTCTGAAAGGAAAGCGTTCTGAGAAGCAGAATTGGGCACACAGTCTTCCAAGAGACAAACTTTTCCTCTGCCTCGAAAGGAAATGAGAGGAACTACAAAGAATTACTAGTAAGTCTGCATCCATCTACTTTGTGGACTTTGTCCCCTGTGACAATCCCATTTCCAGGTTCAACAATCCAAGCCTCAGTTTTTCCACAGTTGCTGTATCCCAACCGTACAAGTAATAACCAACACCATCCCGTATTAGACACGCTAAAGCCAGGCTTCTTTTATTCTTAAAATAAAAACAGCAGTAAAGTTGAAGGTTTTTGCTCTATTAAAAGACTCAGAAAATAAACATTTCCAGCAAATATCATATGTAAAGGGCTCTCCCTTTAAGGCCACTCTATCTGGGTTTGTGCCTAGAAGAGCGTCTGCACCCAGCAGAGGTAAGACTGGCTGTCTCACCTTTGGCTAGGGAGGAAGGCTCTGCCTCTGCCTCATTCTGTGCTAAACCCCATCCGCTCCCCAGATCCTGGCAATCGTCTGTGCCTTCCCTTTGCCTGGCTGCATTGGCTTCCTCCTCCTCACACACGGTGGATGCCCACAACTCCCCTGCCACGCGATTCTCCTCGGGGAGCGGCCAGTCGGCACTAGTGGTAGCGGGCTTGCGCTCTTCCTGTAGGTTCTCTTCGTCTACAACCATGATTCCACACACATCATCAGTCACACTGGCTAGGCCTTTGCCCTCTGCTACAGAGGTGGCCAGCTCACCCTTACCCTCCAGAGACCTTGGAGCTTGTTCTTGCAGGGCTGACAGCTCTGTGCCCCCTTTCTCTATCACACGATCATCATTCGTTTTCTTGCTGGTATCTGCTGCTGGAGCAGGAGGCTGTTTTGGATCATCCAGCAATTGGGAGCTGGAGCCCTGGGAATGCAAAGGAGCCTCGGGGTAGGCAGCTGTGGCACGATGCCTTGCTGCCTTGTATCTCTGCAAATACAAACAAACCAACATGAGAGACCAATCCAGCTCAGGCACTGCAGCAAGCGGCATCTGGTCCAGGAAAACCTGTACAAAAACAGTGGTGAGCAGCAGCTACAATCTGCAGGGGCACGACTTGTCTCAGCAGCTTTCCTGGCCTGGCTGCTGAGGCTTTCGAGCAGAGAAGGGTCAGCTCCTGTGAGGAAAAGTGGCAATATTAACAACTGCAATCCCTCTCACATTACTGAGTGCTGAGCGAGTGCATGGCAGACCCCTGGCTCCCCAGCCAAAAAAAAAATCATGTTTTGGCAATGGTTAATCTTAGTCAGACTCAGGATTTTATGGATGTAACAGTGTAAGTGGCACCTCCTGCTTCAGCTACTGCCAGGATGTAACTCTGGACATGTTCCCTGGATACACAAGGCACTGCCCTCTGCTATAGCAGAGTGATTTAATGTTCACCAGCCCAAGCAAGACTTCAGTTGAAAGCTTAAGGTTTTTCCACTCTGTTGATACAATCTGTGCACTCAGTGAAACCGTTGACAGGAACGCTAAGATACCAAGAATATCTTCCTGTTACAGGGCACTGAGCTTCTCTACAGAAGAAAGGTAAGCATCTCATTGATAAGATGGCTCATTTGCACTCGCTACCACGAGGAACCAGTAGAGGTCTGTAAGGAGATTAAAATGGCCAACAGCCATTTGCAAGACTGGATTTCACAAAGACAGCAATTCTGTGTAACCATCCAACATGCAGCAGGAATCAGGTCTTCAAGACCCAGAGTATGAGCTGAAGATAAACCAATCCTCAGCAGTTCCCTCCATAATCAATTCACTTTTGGCTTTTTGCTTAACAGGTCCCTTGAACTGGCACTAGCATTAGACCTGACAATTTAGCAGTGCTCCCATAGTTTGTAGTGTGGAATTACAGCACACCACACAGGCAGCTTCACATTGTAATTCAGTTTATCACTGCAGGCTTGTTCTTTGTCCTCAAATAGTGGGTTATGCACGAAATCATAACAGAATTAGATCAGTCAAGTCATAATGTAGCCAAACTGAACCAGATACAAGCACATCAACTTGTTTCCAGAGTGATGCTGTGAACTCCTTCACCAGCAGACAATTCTCTGCTTTGAAACCCTCTGCTACTCAGAGTACCCCAGAAACTAGCAATGATTTAACTCAGACTGCAAGAACCCCAAGGCACCCTGGAATAATCGTTACTTGCCTGCAGGTATTTAAGGTTGGACTCTGTCATAAATAATCCCTCCAGGTCACTCTGGCATCCATATGAAGAGCATCTGATTTCAACTCTAAGTGGGCCAAAAGGGAGGCATAACACACCGCTGCTGCCATTTCACTCTAGCTGATCTAAAATAAGCCAGGAAGACTGCAAGGCCGATTCCTTCTTCCCTGAAATGTCTTACTGCAGGAGTGGGAGAGGATGAGCAACCATGAAGGAACAGCTGTGGTCTTCTCCTGGTATTTGCCATTCCAAATCTACTGCTAAGTGCTGGCTTCTGCAGCACCCACCCCTTACTGGAGGCAGGGACTGTTGACTAAGAATAGTTAACCTGCCCAAAGACTAGAAGAAAAACATGAAGTTTGGGGTGTGTTTGTTTCTTAAAACACTACCAAAAGCTGGTAGGGAAGCACACTGGCTTTTGTTGGAGCAGGTTTTGGGTGCAGAGGACAAAGTCAGTGTGGGAGCCTCCCTCCTTGCACAGGCAGGGCCCTGGCAGTGGTCATGGGAGAGGGCAGAGGCAGTGCAAGCCCTGTGTACCCACCACAAGGCCCCTCACCCCCTGGCAAGTCAACAAGGACAGAACAATGGAGGCAGATTCCAGGACAGCCCAGTAGGAAAAGCTTCTACAAAGCAGCAAAGGGCAGTATGGCTCCTTTAGGTGGGGCCAGTAAAGCAAAGGAACAGCATCAGTTGGCAGAGCTTTGTGCTGAGGAGCTTCTAGGAAAGGGCAGCAGACAGACAGACAGACAGACTCAATTCCTGTTGCAGGCTGACCCTGGGGACCAAATGGATTGTCACCAGCTCGTAGCGTCCATCACATAAAGAGTCTGTAATGTTAAATTTCCAGATATCTAAGGTGAGGATCTGATTTTACCAGGCTCCTTCATGGATGAATCACACCCACAATTTTGGCTAGTGGAGCTGTTCCTGCAGTATCACAGGCAAAGATGCATTATGTACAAGCTTTCTTTACAAGGAACAGCCCCTCTCTCTTGTTCTTTCCCCATCTAGACCCACCTGTAATCTGTCTAACAAAGAGGCCTAGACTGAACGATAGACTCCACAGGTTCAGCAAACAGAGCAGACACTCTGAGGAAGATTTCCAGCCAGAAATGGGCAACAAGATGACAGCAGCAGTAGCTGGGAAGCGGGACTGGACTGCTTTTAGATCTACAGGGGTGATGGGAGACAAACACAGAGCACACCAGGAGAAATCTATGGCACAACGGACACCAAGGATGATGGGAATGAACTGAAGACAGGACAGCTAACGTGGTGGATTGGCTGAAGAGACACGCACGGGGGGTAACAAATGCCAGGCCATGCAATCGCCAAAGGGTCTAACCTGAAAGTTCTCAAAATGCATCAGGGACTTGCAGTGTGCGAGCCGGGCAGCAGAGTCGCTATGGTAGAATTTGTGACACAGCCTGCAGAGGTAACCTGCGACGGGGACCAGAAAATCCAGGCCTGTGAAACGGGAGGGGAAGGGAAATCACAGATCACATTGAATGGAACTCAAATAATGAAAGCATGTTAAAGGGGAAAGGGTTGAAGGGGGAAGAAAAGTGGAAAGCTTTGCTTCTGTTAATCAGGGAGTTGCAAGACAACTTGCTGAATATCTCATCTTACCATGGAATGGCTGTGTGGTGGATATTCAGAGAGAAATCTGGCTGCCAGAGCAAAGAAACTACACAGAGCATTAAAGTGGGGGGGAAGGGAAAAAAAGAATACAATGGAAAACTACAGAGAACATGTGATCTAATGTAATGGGATCAAACCAAGCAGAAGACAGCAGGCGCGCAAGAGGAACACGCAGAGAACATTCACAGCATGAATCATTATTCCATCTGCCACACGATAGTGGAAGGTTACAGCGATATGGAAGATTGGTGTAAACAGAGCTCTCCTTGGGCACAAAACAGCCTCTGCAGAGCTGCCCTCCTCACAACACCAGTGGCCGTTAGAGGTTTAAAGTCAGAATCGCTTGCAGGGTGGGGATCAGGGACAGCCATCTGGAGGCAACACTGCCCACCAGTCCAGCAACATGTCTGAGTAAGTGCTAGGTGGAGCGTGGGGGTTCTGAAGCAGGGGAAACATGCACAGTTTGGGCTCTAGCAGAGAGCTTGATACTTGTCAGTACTGCTCAGTATCTCTGTACAAGCTGCATTTCTGTTGGAAAGCATTCCAGTCAATATGCTTCCAGGCTCCATCTTTCCAGAGCATCTCTCATTTGCTACCTACTTTCTTCTCCTGCCCTACTCGTCCATTTCCTACCTTAGGCTCTCACCCTTTCTTCTTCAAAGCAAAAGGCTGCTGACAAACATCAACCACATCCTTATGATTTATCACACAGTAATAAAGCAACGTTTGGCTCTTTCTCCAGGCAGCAGTGACCTGCACCAGTCCAATGCAAATGCTGAAGCACCATGGCCCAAGAAGTTATCACAGCAGTAGGTAGAGACCATCTTCTCTTACAGATACAGTGTGTGGCCAGAGAAGGCTCTGTGGACCTTTGCTCTTAACTCTGCTTGCTTACCATAGGCTGTGTCTGGACAATACTTCTCGCTTCCTTCGTAATCCTCCAAAGACACTTCCTTCAGCCCAGTCTGGAAACCAAAAGAACATTAGTGCCTACTGTATCTATGCCAATTACCTTCCTGGGCTTTTCTGGTAAGCTTAGGAGCAAAACAGGATTCACATACCAGAGACAGAGCTGCACAGCATCTGGTTAGAGCCAGATACAAACCCCAATGTCAGCAGACCACTCCATTACAGGGGTTAAAAACTCCCCTTGCACTCCAAGCCTGAAGCAGCTTAGCCATGTACCTCCTTCTTGGCAACTGCTCTCTACTTGTAAAATACTTATCAAGATAAACCTCCATACATACATTATGCTACAAGACCCAAGTACTGTGGGGCCATTCAAAGAGACTATGTCAGTGTCTGTCAGAAAGTCTTTCCCTTAAAAAAACATTGCTTATGCTCCTCAACAACATGATAATGTTTGAAGACACCAGTAGGAGCTGTAGAGCACAGCAGAAACACCCTCCTGTGTCCCACAGGTAATGCCTGATTCTCCTTTGCATTCTCCTGCGCTCTGGAAGAGCCCCAGAGCCCTCTCACCCTCCTACTGCAGGGTACAAACTTGACTGGACTCTCGAAACCTGGAGCTCAACCAATGAAGTCACAGGATCCCACAGCAGATTCTCAGACAGGTCATTCCTTCTCCTTTCATATGGCATACCTGCTTAGCAGCAGAATCCTCATTCTCTATCAGCACTACATCAAGGTCTTCCTCCTCACCAGCTGCCCCCTCCTCCTCCTCTTCTTCATCATCATCATCTTCAAAACAGCCAACAGCATCCACTGTGATCAACTCCTCTGAATCTTCTGGGCTGCCCAACTCCTTCTCTCCTAGTCTCACCTGTCACATACAGAAAAGGAAGATCAGATCAACTCTGCACTCTCCATTTAACCAAAGACCCAGATTCTGAACAGACTGCACGTGATGAGTACAAGGGACTGCAAGAGAGGCACAAATCTATCTCATTTCTAGAGACAACTAACTCATTGTTCCTTTTTCACTCAATTTCTTTAAGCTCTAACAACTGAAGTCCAGCAAAGGATGAAAACTAAAACAGGGTTGGAAGAACTGCCTGTCTTCCTTTCTTCCCTTCAGTAGTCAGGGAGGCAGAAAGTTAACCTGCTCCACAGTGTAGCTGCCTCCAGTCCTGCACAGCTCTCCACTCAGGCAGGATTACCTCTTTGGCTTTCTGCTTGTGCTCAGCGGACTTCATATGCTCCACAAACTTGCGAGGGGTCTTGAAGTGGCGGCTGCAGACAGTGCAGAAGGGACGAAGCGAGCGTTTGGCCAGCTAAGGAAAGGACAATTCATTAAGTTACGAGAGAAACACTTTACAGACTGCCCACCAATTCCTCCATTCAATTGATTAGGTAAGTATGAGAGGCCATATTTATTGAGAAACGCCAAGAATTATAAACTAGAGATGCTTCAGGCCGTATTGACACAACTGGAAGCTCCAACAGTGCCAGTGTTCAGAGGCAGGAGGCAGCATGGCAATGCCCTTCAACAGTGAGGATGTTACTAGCAGAATTTTACGTGCATCTCTCCACTCCAATTGCTCTTCCTTTGCTGCCTGGGGAGCAGGAGATGCTAGACACTTCCACTCAATCCCCAGGAAAGGTCAGTGCACAGATAAAATCCATGCTGTGGTTGCTACCTTGTGTTCTTGGGTCCTGCGATGTTTGATTAGATCCCCCGTGAAGTGTATCTGACAAGTGTTACACCATCGCTGCTGGGTCTCTCTGAAAGTGAGAACAGATATATCTGTAAGTCACACTTCCATGGAATACTGCAATTTGCAATCTGTTCCTGGCATTGTTTTCCCCAGCATTCCTATCTTTACAGGCTCGGATTTATCTTCTCCCCTTCCCACCCATTTATATAGGTTACTTTATCTCATGCTGACAGAAAGGCACCGGTTAAAACAAGACTCCAAATGGATCTACTGTATTAAAAACTACACAGCAGGTCAAAGTCAACCCTGGTATCCTTCAGCAGGAAGAAAGTTGCCTGAAGGAGATTAAGGCTCCTGAAACTAGAGGGATTTTGTACCTTATCTAGACAACATGGGAGCCCTGCCACAGTGAGGAATTTCAGGTCCACATTCAGACTGAGCTTTCTAGTGCAAACCAACACTTACCCATCTTTTTCTGCTACTGCCTTCTGCTCCTTCACCATGGGCAGGAGTGAAACAAAACAAACATTGCTCATGTGCTGGATCTCCCCGAGTCTCTGCTGGTGCTGAATTCCAGCCATGTGGGATTGGAAATTCTGAGAGAGAGGAGAAAACTCCATTTATATGTATTCAAAATACAGAAAATAATAGGCATGAGCTACGCTTTCCATTCTCTTGACTGCTCTTTAACAATGAAGTGGTATGAAAGCTTAAGAGCATGGCTGCCTGTGGATCCACCCACACTGCTCTCAAGCAAGTTGCTTGCCAGCTCTGCAAAAGAGGTTTATTTTATCTGCATGCTTGTCTTTATTTTTTATGCTCTTTGTTCCTAAAGCGTAAGCTTTTGTTAACAAGCCTCCTGCTGCACCTCCCCACAGCAGCAGGCCACGTAATTCACTTCTCTTGACCACCTATATCCCAGCCAGACCTGTGGACTTTTACCTGCTGACTGCAGCAGTTGGTCTTGCAGATGTAACAGTAGAATTTCAGGACCGATTCAGGGTTGGGATCAGCTGTGCCCACCTCACAGGTCCAGTGGCCTGGCTTCAGAGCTGTTGTACTGATAGCTCTGCTCTCACTGCTCTGCTGGATAGTCACTTTCAGTGAACCTCCAGAGCTCAACACCTGCCAAAAGGAGTCAAGATTAAGTGCAGTCTCTTAGTAGAAGACACTAAAAATCACATCAGCTTTTTGTATGTGACCTAAGCTCTCTACCCCTAATAAAAATATGTTTGAGCTTGAAACCGCAGGAGGCTGATCAGAGAGACTCTTGTACACACTCCTCCTCAATGCTGCTAAATCAGCAATCCCTGTGTCACAGCATCAGGCCTATTAGGTGGTTGTTCCTACAGCCTCTGTGGATACCGTATGACCCAGTCTCCGGAGACTGGAGCAACAACAGTGTGTTGGTAAGGGACACAATCAGTTTATGTTTCTCCACTGCAGAACTAAAGGCAACAGAGCACCGCACCTGATGGAGTAAGAAACTCAAACAAGGGCAGGAAGATACGTATGATCACATCAACAAATGTCTCCAGTTAAGGAAGACTATCAAAAGTCTGATTCACACCATAGGCTCACTCTTTACTTACAGATTTACACAGCCTAAGAACCTGGTTTAACATCTAGCATGTGGGCAACCTATTTCATGCAAGACTCTCAAGGTTTGCTGGTGTAACCTCTGTCTCATTTTTCCAAGCTGCCTTTGAAAAGCACAGACTCCCACTGTCTGCTCACACCTGCTGCAATGGCAAGTCCCACAGCAGCTCCTATCTTTTCACCTGATTTCATTTTACACCTGCTCTCCTGCAGCATAAAGATGTATTCAGCTACACCTCTCAATACGTAAATTTTTCAGTGGTTCTTTCAATTCTATTTCCACCTTTCCAGATGAATACTGAAATCTTAACAAACCCTAGCACCACAAACAGCTAGCAGTGGGTAAGGTACAGCCTAGCAGAGGCACAAAAGCAGCAAGTCAGAGCAGACTGTGCACTAATTACAGACATATTATGCCTTATTGCCAGGGACAACAGCTTACAGCAGGAGACAGAGCTCCAGACGTGGGTGCCATCTGGTTCCCAGTGGCAACGGGCTTCTCTGGGATGGAGGAGGAGGTTTTATGTTCTGCACCACCCCTGCACAGAGTGGTGTCTACTCACCTCAGGAGCCTTTGGTTCCTCAGAGAATTTCCTCTCTTTAGAGAGATCTTCACCTGTGTACTCCTTTGCATTGTCTGTACCTAGGAAGAGACAGTCTTTTTAGCTGCCTTAAATCAAAACAGCAATGACATTAAAAACAAAGCAGCAGGTGAATGAAGCCAGGGAGCTTTCCTCACAGCACTGCTGGCCATAAGCCCAGTTCACAAACCTTTCTCAACAAAAATCCCTTATTAAAGAGAGAAACTTTCCATCTTTTGCATTTGATAGGCAACAGGTTTAGAGGACTATGTTTGGATGTGGTTCCTAGGTTTTTTCCTCCTTTCCCCATCCTGTATCACTGGAGGAAGGACACTTCCAACAAGACCCACTGATCTACAGATGCAAGCTCCATCAAGGAGTCCCCTAAAAGTACAAGTCATGGTGCTCAGCAACTTACCATCAGCTCGGACCCGGGCGCTTGACTCTCCTGCTTCCCTGCTGTTTGTGTCATCCTCTAATGCAGACTCCTCAGTCACACTTCAAGGATATCAAGAAAATAACCTTATTCACCATGTTACAGAGAGATCCAGCAGACACATCAAGGCACAGGCTAGGGTCTAAACTACCACACACTCCCACTAAGTAAGCTACTGGGAGTGGTATTTCAGGCAAGGATTTTGGAAAATAACACAATGAAGGGGAAGCATTCTAGAACAGCTTCAGGAAATGCAGCCAAACAAATCTGGACAAGAAAGTTACCACTTTTTGGATCACTTTGGAACTCTGGATTTTTTTGATTACTGCCCTCTCCTGCCAGAGGCCTGCAGGGAAATAAGTTCACAGAGGAAATATTCTTAACAAGAGCTTCAAGAGCTCACTCCTGTCTGACCTGCAGGGAAACTGCAATACCCAGACAGTATTCCAGGCTGCTCTGTGCAAGAGGAAACAAAGACCCGTCAAAACTGAATGGGTTCACAGTGGTGTCTTACAGGGTTTTCATCATCACTGTCTGCTCTATTTGTATCAGTTGTATTTCATTCCAAAGACCCTACAGTTCTGCTTGTGAGGGAAGCGGAACTGTACCATACACAAATCAAAAGGATTTTGTTTTATTTGGTACTGGTGAACTGCTAAGGAGAAAAGAGATCTCAAGGGGACTGCTGAGACTAAACAGTTGGCTTCCATAGAGCACAAAGTGTACTTTACAGTATCTTTCTCCATCCCCTATTTTTCCATCAGGGCTAGCACATTTCACCATAGCTTGACTGTCTTCCCTCTGAGGCCGTCTCGATATCCCACCCCCTGGTGTCCTTCTGCCAACATGGAGCAGCATGTTCTGCACAAGCAAGAGTGCAGACTCTGCAGGTAACTGCATTCAGTGATCCAAACACATACATTCCCCATAACTTATGGGACTGATGAGTGACAATGTAACTGGGTTACACAGCTATAAATAAGCAGCAGGGTTTGGGCAGTGCAACCACGAAGCAAACAAGAGTGGCTGGCATTAACATTATTTGTCAAGTGCTGCCAGCAGGCTCAACACTACACCACACACAGATGGTGAGCACTTCAGGGCAGGGGTTTGCATTCTAAACTGCAAATCTAAGGAGCAACCTAAGGGAGCAAAAGGCATCACAAGGAGGAAATAGTATTCTATGGATACTTGTCAGGCCATGCTAGAAGTGGGTGTTCAAGAAGGATTTGAAGATGATGAGTGCTTTCTGTACTGGAATGAGGATGTTGTTCCAGGTATAGAGATGGTACATAGGAGAAAAGGCAGAAGAGGGAAAAAACCTGAAATGAAGAAGGAGGCTGGTATTCCTGGCCAAAGGGAAATGGAACAGCAAAGCACAAAACAAAAAGGTGTGGACATGGATGAGGGAATGCCCTTCTCATCTGTGAAGGGCAATACAGAACAGTAAGCTATTTTTTCCAGAGATCCATCATCTGTTCATTGGAAGTAAACAAAAAGACTTTAAAAAAAAAAAAGCTAAGGAATTATCTATTCTAAGTAAATACCAGCCATAACAGATGCATCAAATCTGGCTGGCCCTGTCTACTGCTCAGGAAAGGCTTTTCCTAATAGCAGGCTTGCTGCAGTGAGACCTGTCATTCCTCAGACTTGAGTCTTTTTCCAGTGCATGGAACAGGACTTTGATTAATATCCTACTAAATATTAATGTAATTAAAATTAAATTAGCTTTGGCAAACAGATTAACAAAGCACACGCTCAAATGCATTCGACTTTGCTTTAATCGAATTTATTCACTTTCTTGCTAATCAGAGCCCATAATTGACAACAGTCCCTGCTCACATAGTATTTATCACTCTCTGATGTTTTACATGATCAAGGTAACATCTGAACATCAAAGTAATCCTGGAATATTCTCCCTAAAGCTAGCCATTAATCTCTAATCTGCAGATGGGAAACAGGGAGGTGAAGAAACTTGTCCAAAAGCACACAGTGAATTGTTAACAGCGACGATAAGAGGCCCCAGGAGTCCTGACTCACAGTCATTAACATATGTTGAGGAATTCTCGAATCAATGCCTCCAGAAATCTGTATTCGCTCCCTCCTCTTCTCCCTCCGCACCAGCTACGGGCGACAGCTCCGGGAGAGGTGCGGCGCTGTGCAGATGGCACCAGGAGCTGCCGTCCCACTAGATGGCAATGCAGCCCCGGCTGTCCCTGCCTGCACCCGCCGGGGAGGCAGGAGAGCCAAGCCGGGCCTGTAGGGCAGGCTGCTGCCCGCTGCGCAGCCCTTGCGGGTTAATAGGATTGCCTTTGTCTATTTTTACCCAGCAGACAGGGGTACTGGCAAGACAGTCTTTGCAGAAGGGATGCAGAATTCAACGCTCATGGATACAGGCTTCAATACTAGGGAGTATCGAGTCCTTTCCCCTTCTCATTCCTCAAAATAAACTACCTTCTCCTACACCTACTGTAACAGAATTTTCCTCTCGCTGTTAAACAGCTGCTCATTTCCCTTTCTGACATTTAGAGAAATAGATCAGGATAGAAAAGAACCTTTCTGCTTCTTACAAGAATCCTGGCAGGAGAACACATGAGCAAACTCCACTTTGTTGCACATTTACATGAGCTGCAGCTCTTATTTTTCATTCCCATAGCTGGATCACCCCCAGAAGAGACCCTGCAACATGCTGGATCTCAGACTGAGATTGAATTGTCCATGAGCATCTGAAATACCTCCTACATGCCAGACATCAGGCCAGTACAGTACAGCCCTAATCATTAGGAAGTAAAATGAGACAATAATTCTAAGCCCAGTAACTATTTCAGTACCCCAGTTCAATAAATACCTCTTCAGTCTTTTTGCTGCAGGCTCAGTTTTCAACACAGATTCTATTGCAGTTCTTGGCTCTGCAGGAAGACAGAAGGAGATCTCCTTAGCAAAGCAGACCATGCCACCCTGAGCATGTTCTCTAACTGAATGGCCAATTCCAATAAAGCTCTGTTAGAGCGAATACTATACACTTGCTTATTCTGAATTTGAGAATGGTAGTGACAAGGTTAGATAATGAATGACCTGAGAGACTTGAGTTGAATTGCAGATGTCACTGGATGAGCTGTCATCCAGAAAGAGATCTGTATTTATGTCTACTAAGTGGGTTTTAGTCCTACACCTAAGGTGACAGGAGCCCCAATCATAGGAACATTAATTTAAGCCAAGGTGGCAGATCTGTCTGACAGCAACCATTTAATCAGGTAATTTTCACCACTGCACATACACTGCTCACGACCTCACATACACCTGCATTTCTAGATTAGGCACTCTTCAGCCAGAAATAACATCCCCACATCCATATTGTATCTGACACTGGAAAAGATTCAGTGCCAGAGTTTGCTCTGAGCTGGAGCACAAGTACTCTTTCAACTCATCCTTTCCTTAGCATGTTGACTGCAACTAATTCTGCATCATGTGTTTGACACTATGAGATGGGGAGTGCATCATGGGTAAGGCAATGAGGAAGGTCCTATTTCAAAGCAGGTTTTTTCTCCCCATCTTAAATGGCACTCACTTTCAAAGCGACTTCTGAGAGGCTTGCATGCAAGGGATATGGAAATAAGTTATAAAACCTAAAAATATCCAAGTAAAAAGGATATATGAAGCACATATATCCTTAGAGGGCTCACAGGCAGCTTAAGTATTTACAGTTAGAGAGAAATGTAGCTGATTAAGACTAAAGTCATCCCAGCCTTTGCTGCAGAACAGCCAAAAGCAGTTTATAATGCCTACAAGCATTTGTTTCACTGCAGGCTCCCCCTTACCTGTGGATAGTGAGAAGTTGTTCCGCTCTGACCCTGCCTGCCCTCCCTCTGGGATTTCCATTTTCTCATCACCTTGGGACTGAGATGAAGAACCAGGATCTAATTCTCGCTTCCTGTCAGGCATCCTCTGGAAGTCCTGCAATGGGCAAAGAGTCACTGCCAGCTCTTGGTCCTTCCTCAAACCCAACATACTGCCCAAAGCACCAGAGGTTTACTGGGAGGAGCAGTAACAGGAATTCCAGCACACAGGAATGGGAAGGAGTAGATGGCTTACAGTGACATTTCTCTAGTGCTTTAACTAGCAACTGTAGGAGACCCAACTGCTTGCAGAGTAGGGTCACTTTAGAGGGGCTCTGGCAAGGGGTGCATGGGCAGGGAAAAAGAATAGTCCAAAATAATCCCCCTTCTTTTCGACTCTGGAGAAAGGACAGTCCAAGAATGGAAGTCTACCTTTATCCACTACATCTTTTTGACGTAATGGAATCAACTATGCAAAAGCTAATCTAAGAGGAGGGAAGTACTGGTCAATTAATCCAAGAACCATTTCCAGGACACAAAAGAGGTCTTAATGGTGAAAACTGAGAAAGGTTTTCACAAAAAAGCCCCACAGATCTTACAAAATCCACAAGAATAAACATGATCCTGATATTGAAAAAAAAAGAAAACAGCCCGAAGGGGCAGAGTGGCATGTCCATGGTAGGAGCAAGTCATTTGGGAACAACAAACTGCTTTGGAAGGCTAATGGAGCAGAACTCTGGCCTCTGGGCAAAGCAAAGCACTCAGCCAGGATTTCTTCTATTGCAATAGCTTTGAAGCTGGCATTTCTAAAGGATCCTTTTATATCTTAGGTGTAAACCATTCTGCTATGAGGAGTTGTCTCTCTTGAGCAAGAAGTGACAAGAAACCTTCTCATCATAAATGTAAATATGGACCACAAGAACCCTGAAGATGGACTCATTTGTGCATTTCTGTGTCAGCAGCATGGTGCAAAATGCAGTTTTCATTGTAAGGCTCTCTCCCTGCTCTTTTGTTCTCCACCTACAATACAGTCAACTGCTGGAAGTGCAAAAGGAGCACAAAGCTCCTCAACAGCTGGAAACTGGAAGCCCACCTTGCGAAAATTCCGGTTCTGCCGCTGGAAGGGGTGGTTGGGGAAGCCCATTCGAGGCTTTAAGGAGACCCCAACGGGTGGTGGCCCCAGGAGGGAATGTCTTGTAGCCTGAGGGAAGAACTGCTGCAGTGCTGGCGCCGTCATGTTAAATCCACGCAGGTTTCCTATAAGTGCAAGCACACAGCACATCACCACCTTGCAGGGTGCAAAGGAGAAGAACATCCTTCACCTGTACAAGCAGGAGGTAGAGAGGAGAAAGGCTCCCCCTTCACTGAGCACTGTATGGGTGCTCCATGCTCTTCAGCACACACAGAACAATTTGATGCGATAGCAACCATTACTATGTATCAGGCTATTGAGTTATAATTGTCACTGCAGGCTAAGATCATTAGAGCAATTAGTGGATCTGAGCACACTGCCGCTTGTGTTTGCCACAAACAGGGGCTCGTTTTACACAAATTCTCTGTAGAAAAGGAAAATTCATGGCACATTTGTGCAGCTGGCAGCTCACACCAGGGCACGGATGCTGTTTAACAGATGCCAGTGACAGTGTTTCATTTAAAACAACACTGGACTCCTCAAACAAAAGATTCCCCAGTCTTCTCTGCCACCTGGGTGTCATGCAAGCTCAACATGGCAACCTCAACTCCGACACTTGAGACTCTGCCATTTCCAATTCTAATGCTCTTCTTGTTAGTTAATAGTCTGTGGATGCTGACAGAACTAAGTCTCAACAATTCCTTACGAAGGCAGTCCTTCCTATCCCCATTTGAGGGCTGAGGGAATGGAAGTGCCCAGATGCCTCAGCTACACCCCCAGAAGCTGTCCACCACTCTGGAAATCTGGATTTACACTCCATTTTTTTCCCCCTCACTTGAATTAATACACATTCTGCCTTTTCAGCAGCTGCCAAAACAGGGCAGGAAAGTTTGGAGATAGCCACTGCTTAAAGCCTGCAACACAGTAGGAAGTATACCCTCATGTTTGTCTTCAAAAGTAATCTAATCTTTTATTACTTACCATAAATAATATCTTACTGTAAAAGACATAGCTGTATTTAAAAACAGTATCTCTAAGGCAAGAAATCATTCTCCTCTCTGTTTAGTAGCTTCCAAGAGCCACACATCCATTTCAACTTGAAGTATTTATCTTTTCCTATTCCCACTGCTGAAGCCACACAGCAAATCAATTATTGATGCTGATGTTTTCCAGGTACAGAAATACTCCAGCATCAGATATTCTTACATGTAACCCAAACCTGAATGACCAGAAATACTCACATCCTTAAGAAGGGCCACCCTGGACACTGCAAACATAATATTACCTGTTACCTGTGGCTACCTGGTGTAGAAGTCACAACTGAATGAGAAGTCACAGCTCAGCTCAGAGATGAAAAGAGGAACAAGTGCATGTAGAGTGTTCATTAGCATACCTTTATCCTGCTTTTGCATCTAATTTGCCTCAGGTCCTTGGCTCAGTAAGAGATGTTGCTTTAGGGAAAAGGTCCACCCATGCTAACATCAAACATATCTGATAGGAGTGTGGTTGACTGAAGCGGAGTCAGACTTTTTTCCTGTCACAAATATACATATATATGCCAATCTTCAGAGCATGGCGTGTCCTTTGTCACTGCCAGTTTCCCTACAACCTGAGGGAGATCTGTAGAGAGCCACAGGAGTCACTAGAGAGCCCTCTCATTTAAATGGACAAGAGAGAACAAAAGGGGAGTTAATGACATGCAGAATAAATCTATTGTCTTCACATCTGGGCATGATTCACAGGCAAGATAAAAACTGCAGGCGTTAATCTCAACTGCACTTTTAAACTATCCCAGGTACTGATTTTCTGTGTTGAAAAGGGCTGGCAGGCTGACATGAGCAAAAGCAAAACCAGCTACATTCCTGGTATCTTTAGTAGCAATTAAAGGCAGCTTCACACATCTATGTTGAAAACAGCACATCTGGCAAAATGAAATCCACTTGTGGAAACACAGTGATGGAAGAACAGTGATATTATCCACCACACAAATGACAGCCATTTCAGGGACTGGGAATTTTACATGACAACTGAAACCTGAACCGTTTTCCACCACAATGTACTTAATTTGTTTGTACTGCATAAAGTTTGGGCAACGAAAAGCATCTACAGCAAACCAGGTTAGTGTGTATGTAACAGACAACAAAATAAATGCTTTTAACTTTCCTACCGAGAAAGACAAGCAAATAATATTTTATATAAATATACTGATGAAAAAATACTGGCTCAAGTGAGTCTAAGAGGGAAGGCACATGGCTAATATCTAACCTGATACCTTCTAGTGCTATTCCCAGTTGTGAACACATGGGATTTTCAACTGAAGAACCTTTGTGCTATGGACAAAAAACCCCAAAAGATGACAAATGGAACTGCCAAATACAAGGACTGCAATGGTTCAGCAAGAAATAGCCACACTCTGGTTTCAGTCCATGAAGGATGATTAAATAGCTCCAGTAAGGAAGCGTCTCCCATAACGACAGTACCTTGCATCTGCTGCATGAGTAAGGCCCGCTGAAGCATAGGATTGGCATTGAGCAGTGATGGTTGGTTTGTTGCCCGTAAGCTCAGCATCTGTTGCTGCTGCGGTGGTGGCAAACCCCTGGAAAAGAAGCATTAATCATAAGAACCCAGTAAAAGCTGTACTGTTCAATTCCAGACACCAAACAAGTGTAAAACAGAGGAGCAAAGAACATCTGAAATGCTGATTGCATGCATGAAAAGATGCCATACACCAGCACTGTATCCTCTTTCCTCCACACTCTCCTGGAATTTCCAAAGCTGACAGATTGTCTATCAAGGAATTTGAGGTCAGAGAGAACTCCTTTAGCACCAAGCCCACATAAAGCCTCTCAAGCAGCATAAAAAAAGCCCACGAGCTGACTGCACTTCTGCAGAATTATGCAGCAACTCACCAGGAAAAAGGAGTGATCTAGATCAGCGGCCGCATTTAACACAACAACAGAAAAGAAGTACTAAAGAGCAGCGAGTTTTCTCAGCAGCTTAAAGCACATTCTGCCTAAAATCAATGCCTCCCACACGGAGCCAGACAGGCCACAACTGTAAATGGTGCCCCCTAACTGCAAGAACCGCTTGGGAAAATAAAGCACGGCCTTGATATTTAAACCACGAGGAGGAAGGAGCGAGCGGAGGACTCTTCACTTCTAAGGAGGGTGGAGCAGACACGAAAAGTCTGAAGAAACTGGCAGGCACTTCTTCAGGCAATAGCAAGGTCAGGCCCACCTCTAAGCACAACTGCTGACACAGCTGAATCTGTCAGGGCTGGAAAGAGGTACAAACACGGATCGAAATAGAGACGCTGGTTGACAAACCCCAACCCTCTTAGCAGAATTTACAGCAGCTCATCTTCACGTTTGCTGCTCTAGATTGTTCTAGCCTCTGAGCTATTTATACCAGGAAAATCATACTTTTAAAGGTGTAAGATGCAGCCATGCTATCAGCAGCCAGCCCCATGCTGGCATTTTAAGGGCAACTTTGTTTACAGCATACAACATATGTTAATCGTTAAATGATTTAGAGGATGTGTTTCCAGCAGAACAGAAAGATTCCCACATTTACCTGAGACAGATGCCTTAGAATAATAATTATGACAATCGGTAAATTTTTTTCCTCAAATTCACACCCACTGATTTGAATGTTAAAGATAACAATAACTGCAAATAAACACATCATTTCTGAGAATCTTTGCTCCTTCTACAAATCTTGGCTCATCAGGGACAGCAATTCCCATCCAAGCCAGCCGGTTTTCAGGAAACCCCTGGTTCCCTGCCTTTTTATTTCTGGCAACTATCATTTGTCTCTTAACAAACAGGTTAAAACCATGATTTTCGCCACTCCCCGCTGCCCCTCAATGCTCTGTCACATCCTCAGCACCCGTGCCACCGCACAAGTAAGTTCACTAATGTCAGCCAGGCCAGGAGACCCATCCAGGGAGAGACAATAAACAAGTAGCTTCAGCTCAGTAATGAAATAACGAAGTGTGTTGCTCCGTTCGGTGCACACAAGTGTTTCTGCAGGATAAGGCGCTTTCCCCCGGGCCCTGGCCCGCGGCGGGGGAGACACCCGGCCCCAGAGCATCCCCACACACAAAATGCTCCGCCCGGAGCCACCGTACGCTCCCTCGGGGGACCCCGCGGCGGGAGCGGCACCACCAGGGCACGGGAGGAAACGGCGAGCGGGCCCTCGGCGGGGTGCGCGCACCTACATCCCCCCCTCCGCCCCCTACACCGCCTCCCCTCCGGCCACCCGCTCCAGGCCTCCAGCCCCACGGCTCTGCCCCGATCGAGGCCTACGCCCCCGACCGCCGACCCCCGCCTCCCTTTGTCGCCTTCCCCAGTCAGGGGAGGACAGCCCCGCCGCGGCTTCCGCGGGCGGAGGGGGGGACAGAGGGGAGGGAGGCGGAGGAGCGCGGTTCCCCAGGGACAGGCCCAAGATCCCCGGCCTCGCGTAGCGGAGCTTACCGGCCTCCTTGCTGCGCCGGAGGGTGGTGGTGCTGCTGCTGCTGCTGGAGGAGGTGCTGGAGCTGCAGCAGCTGCTGCTGGAACTGCTGCTGGTTGAACATGTCTGGGGAGCCCCGAGCGGGGCGAGCCTGAGACAAAACACGGGAGAGCGAGGGAGGCACCGGCTGCGGGGCTGGCGCCTATCAGCCCAGCAGCCATTGAGCAGGGGAGCCGCCGCCGCTGCCGCCCATTCATTCACTGAGCCGATCCCCCCGTGCCTCCTCCTCCTCCTTCCCCCCGGGGTCATCGCAAGCAGCAGCCTGTGGAGGAGGTTTCCAAACCCCACCTCCCAAATCCGCTCCCACCCTCCCCTGCCAGCGGAGCCCGCAGCCCGCCCCGCTCCCCGCGGCGCTGCCGGACCGGGGCCCGCCGCTCCTTCCCGTCCCCGCCGGCACTCACGGCGCAGCCCGCGGCGATCACCGCTCCCCACCAGCCGCCTCCATCTTCCCGCCGGGGACAATGCCCACATGCCCGGCCCCAGGCAGCTCCTCCGGCGGGGCTGTGGGACCCGGCCGCCCCGCAAGGCTCCGGTCACCCCCGGAGCCGCCTCTCAGGTCTCCCCAGCCTGCAGCACCCCCATTTCTCATCCCCCCCCACAGCAGCAGGAATGAGGTCCCTGGTCCCTCGAGAGGGCTGGGAGGGGATGGACACCATCTGTCCGGGGCTGGGCAGGGGGAATGTAATAAAGGGCAGAGGAAGGGGGGAGCAGATGGCATCCAACAGCGTTGGGTTTTCTGCTCTTTGTTTTTGTTTTTTTAAATAGTCCAGGAGCATCTTTGGTAACCATCTCACTGAGAAGACTGGGGAAAAAAAGCCCTCAACAGAGCCTCTGTCTATCCGCTCTGGTCACATCTTGGCAATCTGGCCATGATAATGTGGGAGAAAACCAGGGACGTTTACAGCATCGCTCTGTGTTGTAAGCTGAGATGACTTTTCTATCAGGTCCATCCTTTAGGGGGAAAGAGGAGTTTGCAGCAAAACCTTTCCTGGTTTCTGTAAGTGAATTTGTTTTAGGGTATTTAGTACACACAGCCCCAACATGCACATACACTGTGACTCATTTTTTCTTATATTAAACCTAGAAAGGATAATGATGCATTTCTGCTCTTGGCCACTCCAGAGAATCCACCCTGAAATGATTTACTTTATCTTCTTATTGTTCACACTAATAAAGACTACTTGATTAAAGGCCTCGGAATTGATTGTTAGCTAAGGTCTTGTAAGCTGAACGCAGCTACTGGCGATACAGTTAGCATTAATAATTTTCAATGCAGCAGCATATGTTGATTTTTCCTTTGGGCCTTTTTATACCATCCTGGTTTTACAATAATCAATTTGGAGATGACCATCCATATTAATCAGTGACTGGCAGTGTTAATGCACAGAGTCCCTTACTCACTCACAGCTGTCTGCACAGAGAGGAAATGCTCTCCTGTTAAGCTTGAAAGCTTAAGTAACATCCCAGGGCATACATACAGAGGAGGCCACGAAGATGATCCAAGGGTTAGAGCATCTTTTCTATGGAGATAGGCTGAGAGGGCTGGGCTGGTTCAGCCTGTAGAAGAGAAGGCTCCAGAGAGACCTTAGAGCAGCTCCAGTGCCTAAAGGCGCTACAAGAAACCTGGAGAGGGGCTTTGGACAAGGGCCTGTAGGGGCAGGACAAAGAGTAATGGCTTTAAACTGAGAGAGGGGAGATTTAGATTAGATACTAGGAAGTTCTTGCCTGCAAGGGTGGTGAGGCCCTGGTACAGGTTGCCCAGAAGCTGTGGCTGCCCCATCCCTGGAAGTGTTCAAGGCCAGGTTGGACAGGGTTTGGAGCAACCTGCTCTAGTGGAAGGTGTCCCTGCCCATGGCAGGGAGTTGAAACTGAATGAGCTTTAAGGTCTTTTCCAACCCAAACCAGTCTGGGATTCTGTATGTAACATTTGTAAATTTACAAAGCACTGTGTCAATGAGATGTGAATAACGAAGTCTGCAGGGTTTCTACTGTTAGATATTATATTCTGACATAGTCTAGAGGCTCCCCTCAAAGATCTGTCTTTCCTCTGTAAGGTCATATATACAAGTTATTCAGCCTGAACTGATGGGCAAAAAGCCTACAGTAAAATATGTAGACACACTGCTACATTGAACACAGATCTGGATGTGGATTTAGGCCCATGCATGCACAATGCAAGTCAGGGGTAGGGCTGTAGGAGGTGAAGGCACATGCTGCTTTATCAACCTACAATCCAAAGCCTGATCTTCAGACATGCCTCTATGTGCCAGACAAACATCCCACCTACCAAAGATGGTTTAACTGAATCCAGAAGGTTCCATATTCAGTTAATCATACTGTTCAGTTTGAAAGTCATGCAGAGATAGAAGGTAACAGTGCAAAAAACTGGCCCAGGATCCTTTCTTTCATTAGAGGCAATAGAACAGTGTGTCTTACACTGACAGTACTTACTTAGCATTGGTGCCCACAGAGCACTGGTCCACAGACCTTGACCTCCCATCTTCTGACAGCTGTTTTTTCCTGCAATGAACATTTCCCTTTCAATTATTAAGCAATTTGCTCCTTAGTAAACAGTAGTAAATACACATCATATAAACACATGGAACCTTAAAAACAGTGCTAAAATACAGACAACATCATCACTCAATAATAACCTAATCACTAGGCAAAACTTGTGTCTCACTGAAAACAGGAATGAATGAAAGAGTGAAAGTTCAAGGTAAGAAAATGACCTAGAAATTAGCCTGCAACAGAGATAATCAGCAGAGTTGTTGGACCATCACTGTAAGACAGCCTGCATTACAACTCTATATGATTACATCAAGGTTATGAAATTTCTTGCAGACAAGAGGACAGACCATACAATACTTTTTATTCAGAAGCTGGGTTGCATTATATAGCCAAGGATTGCTAGGCTGTATGAATTTGTTCCAGGGACCAGATCAGGTAGACAGATAACCAAAGATCTCTAGCTCCCAGCACATGACTGGACTGTGCAGTTGTATGTTTTAATTTTGGCTTTGGAAAAGACTTGGTATGAAGCCCTTGAACCCACATAGCTTCTGAAAAATCCAAATGTTTCTCAGTGACAGCGCCAGGATACTGCGGTGCCCAAAATTTCTCTGCAATCCGCAAGGATAGTGGTATTACTCATCCATTTCACTAGGATATAACTAGTTCTCACCATAATGTCTTTAAACCTCCCAAACTCTTCAGAAAAATGCATATGGAGCTTTAAAGAACTTTTTCCTCCTGCTTTGGGGCTTATCTATTGAAAGAAACTGGTCAGGTTTCATCAGACCTGCTCTCAGCAGGTGATACTGATTACTAGAATTCCATTGTTTTCCCTGTCACTTTTCTCTGGAGGAAGGCTGCATTCAAAGCAAAATGATGTGTGCATTCAAGGACATTTGCACTCACTCTTTGTTCTATTCCTTTATACCTATTCCAAGTATTTCCTAATTGATAGGGCAGGCTCACAGGACATCAACCGAGATACTGGTTTTACACCCATTTTTCCACATGGTCAATCAACTTCTATCAGTTATTTTCAGTCTCACAACATAAAATATATTCCAGGAGCTATTTTGTATCATCTCACTGGACGTGGAAAGCACAGAGAACTCAGCATTGTTGCTAGTAAAGTGTTAATTTAAGCTCACATCATGTGCAGATCCCTTTGCTAATGGACTGTAACATTCAGTTTCTTATTTGTATTCTGGCTTTTTTGGGGCCACACTAAAGATAAACCTGGTCCAGCATCTCATACACTGTATTTACCACCTTTTACCTCTTTCTGAGGTATTTGCAGATCAGTTCAGCAAATTTCCTGTTTCAGAACATAAGAGGAGGAAGTATTTCACTGTGTTTTTACAAAGGAAAACTTTAGATTTAAAACTCAGAAGTTAAAGGCTGCTTTTCTTTCAGGCAGCTTTTCCAACTAATAGGAACATTAGAGATCAACTTTTAATTTCTGAGCAACTCATATCACAAGATATCAATGACATTACTATCTGTATACCATAGCATAGATAGTAGCATTTAAGTACCTATAAAATAGATACTTGAATTGATTTTATCTCTATAGGCAGCTGTACATAGTCATGTAAATGTAAGAGGCTAATTTCATTTAATTTGTTTCACTGCTTGTCAGCTGTAGAATGTATTCTCTGTTGTTACAGTGACAACCCAGATTCTTTGTGGAACTGTACCTATAAACATGCAATTTAAATTCTTACCTGTCTTTATAGACATTTTTTAGGAACATCCCCTTCCTGACCCACTGTGACACATTCTGAACACTCACAGCTCTACCTGGAGAGAGCAGAAACAGTTTGCAGGTAACCAGGAGAATCGTAAGCTGATGGCATTCCATGTTTTTTGCCTCTTTTTTCTCTGAGGACTAAAAGTGTTCTTTTGGCAAGGGCAAGGAATGAGGGCCAGAATCCAGCACTCAAGTGTCTATTTCTAATTATGCCAACTAAACTGGGAGTTCTATTTGCATGAGGTGACAAAATCAGTGTACAAAATTGTCCTTATGTTGATAGCCATACATAGAAACACATGCAGTTATGCCCACATTCATTTTTAGGGATTCACATTAAAGCACATCCAGAAATATTTATAGCATCTTGGGAGGGGGAATCTCGCATCCTTATTAGTTTTCTTTGCTCACATCTTAAGTTCTTCTACCAAAGCAGAAATAGATTTTTCCTGTCCACACCAGTTCGTAAAATTGTTTTCATTTCAAAGGACACTGCAGTTTTTCAGTATTTCCCATGAAGAATGATCACACAGTTGGTTTTCCTCTTATAACTGCTTCATGCTGCTCCATAAATGACAGTGGGAAGTATTATAAAATCAAAAGGCTCGTTTGCTGCTAACATCCTTACAACTCAGTTTCTTGCAGGAGAGAAAATGGAAGGCTTTAGGAACGATTTTGAGCGCCTGCAGTTCTCATTTTCATCAGTGGGAGGTGTAAGTTTATAAAGCTTCTTGAAAGCCAAGCGCCTGTCTCAGATCCCGAGTTTGGGTCTCTCTGGGCTTAGTGATTACAATTGCCGCAGAAGCGGTTAGAGCCCACAATGAGTTCTTGTAGGGGTAACGCTGTAGCCATTACACTGCGGTCTCATCTGCTTATGTGCGGGAGCACAATTTGTGCATCTCACAGTTTTACACTAGTATCAATCTGATGATAAATCTACATAACGTTTGCAAGTATTTCTGCATATTTTTACCAATTCCACCACTCCTTTTCTTCCTTTCTTGTCTGCCTGGAGAGCACCCTGTTAGCTGCCCCCTCCCTCCAGTGCACTTTTGCCCAGAGACCATAGTCAGACCAATGATCCCCAATACCCACCCCAAGAAGCACATTTCACAAAAATTAAGTACAATTTCCACAGAAAATAAAACCAAATAGCATCATGAAAGAATACCTGCAAAGAGAAGGCACGAGCCTTTCTGCTGTACCAGCTCCTTAACTGGCAACATGAGCTTCCTTTCTTTCTCTCTATAGCTTTAAATATTAGCTGTTGACACACTGTACTTGCACAGTTCTTTCACGAACCTGCTCAAAACAAATGGATTAGTTTAATTTCAGTTTTTCCAGAAAATGGTATAAACCTGAAAGATTATTTCTGGATTGGAGTAAGCTCATCCAGAAAAACACATGCATAGAGTACTAAACAGAGAGTAGAATACAATATAGGTTAATGTTTCTATTGTTAGGAAAACACTGATACCACAGTCAAATACAGTCGGTTTTGTGGCATTATTAAAGGCAGGAATAGATCCATAGAGTGGGGTATGGGGCAAGAATAGGAGAAACATCAAGTCTCTATGTAGTAGCTAAGCAGTTAATACTGTTGTCGAGGAGCAGCAAGAGCAGGGCTACTCCCCAGTGGAAGAGGAGCAAGAGGTATTGCCCCTCAGTGTCCAACCCCACAGCATCCAAGTGAGACAAGCAGGACAGACCAAAGATAATAGCTAGATTCAACAGAAAGTCCAGATCCTATGGCAACAGCATGGCAATAAGGCAGGTCTAAGGTTAAGCAGAAGTACAAACCTGCAGACCAAGATTAGCTCTACTGATCTCCAGGCACATCTATAGCAATAAAACAGAGTTAGAAAGTCAGCCTACAAACTGAAATCAGAATCAAAGACCCCATAGGACCACACAACCAAACCAGAGACCAACACTTTCCCATAATTCATCAAGAAGTATTTGCCCAGGGCTGAGCTTAAATACAGCTCCTGGGCCTACAAATGTGTGGAGAAGTCCCAGGTGAGGCTAGTCAAGGCCATTAAGGCTTATTAGTACAACTCTTAAATTATGTGAGATGAGTGCAGTGACACAGCTGGTCAATCTTTTTCTGTATTGAAAGCAGAGCTGTGTGGGTGAACTTCAGGTTTCAGTAACCTCTAGAAAAAAAGAGTTTTCTTCTTATACTTCTTCAAATAAAGCTTCAAAGATCCTTGTAGCCTGAAGTTCCCTGACCGTGAGCTCTGATCCAGGGAGGAAAGTAACATAATTCTTCAAGCCTTTGATAATCTCCACTGTTCTTTTTGTGTTGACCTCCAGTGAGGAACAGATACCAATTTTTGAAGGAAAAAAACAAAGGTTCCTTCAACATAAATTATCAGAATAGATGCACATATGCTTAAAGACACAGTCTATATTGAGTTTCTTAAGCTTGTATCTTGAGACTTACTGGGCAATTTGCTGAGAGGAAAAAATAGCATCAACAGCCCACGTATGCCCTGCAATGGTGTTACCCCTACAGATGGAGCTGCTCCCTTCCGTTCCTTCAGTGTTCTTACCTGCACACTGGTGATGTTTTCAGAGCACCTTTCTTGGGCATATTCACTGACGCAGTGAGGCGAGTCCACCCCCTCTGTGGTAGTTCCACTCTCTCTGTACGCCCAGGTAGGTATTTTTGCATGGATTACATTTGATGGAAGCCTGTGAAATCTTCTTTGGAATCATCATAACTAAAAAGTTGCTGTTAAAAACAAAACATAGAGCTCCAAATCTGTTGCAGTTTTTTGTTATTCCTTTCCCCCACCACCCCCAGCTCTCTCTGAGCTGTGAACAAGAGCACTGGGTAGCACGAACTGAGGGGTGTTTGAAATGCAGTGTTCCCCATCCTCCTGAGTCACCGCTAGCCATCGGCTGCTTTTCTGAGCACTTGTTTTTACTGCTGTACTTCCAAACCAAATATGGCCTCACTTTATATTCTTATTGAAACCCTAGCCCTTTTAAAAACACAAAATCAAACAGTTTCCTTCTTAGTGCAGACAACTGATTTTTAAACAAAGCACATAAAAGGAAGCACCTGTTTGTTTTTCTGCAAAACAAACACAGCAACATCTACTGTTTTGTAGCTATTAACAGAAATGGATGCATTTCTCATCCACTTTTGAATGGGGGTGAAGCAGTAGAAGCACAGTAGATGTCTTGTAAACATCCAGTTCAATCATACCAAGTAGTTTTGGTATGCTGGCAGTCCTGTGAGTGCTGTCCTGACACAAAGCCCTCCAGTGTGGGTGGGTCAATGAACTTCACAGGTTCTGAGAGCAAACTGCACCAGACGAATACAGGTGCAAAGACCAAACTGTGTGGTGTAATAACCAAACCATACAGGTACATTGACCAAATCATAGAATCCCAGACTGGTTTGGGTTGGAAGGGACCTTAACGCTCATTCAGTTCCAACCCCTTGTCACGGGCAGAGACACCTTCCACTAGAGCAGCTTGCTCCAAGCCCCATCCAGTCATCCCTGTGTGTTGCCTGCGCTGTGTAGATGTAGACTGAACTCTGCAGGGATACTGACCCAGTTTGACAGGCTCGTGGACGGTAACCAAGCATGCACACCGACTGGGCCATGCACATCTAGGCTGGGCCATGCTCGTGCATCAACCAGTGTGTCAATCAGCCATGGCACCACACAGACACCGAGGCCTGTGGACAGCCTGTGCTGCTCTGGTGTCGGGAGAAGCGAGCTGGCCCCATCTCGGTGCCATCGCTGCCCTCACAGGGCGGGCTGTGAGAGGCTGCCCCCGCCACCTCAGCCCGCCCGGACTACAACTCCCAGCATGCAGCGCGGCGCCGGCGCTATTAATGCCCTCTGGCGGCGGCGCGTGGCTGTCTGCAGGCGGGGCGGGCTGAGCCGAGCCGAGTCGAGCCGAGCCCGGGCGGCGTCGAGCGGGGCGAGGGGTGCGAACGGGTGCCGGTGCCCACCGGCCGGGGCGGCGGGAGCCGGGAGAGCCGCCGGTGAGGGCGCGGGGAAGGGAGCGGTGTGAGTTCGCCTGTGTGAAGTAGCCGGTGCCGCGCCGCAGCCATGGGGAACCGCGGGATGGAGGATCTCATCCCGCTGGTCAACCGGCTGCAGGACGCCTTCGCCGCCATCGGGCAGAACGCCAACCTCGACCTGCCGCAGATCGCTGTGGTGGGGGGGCAGAGCGCCGGCAAGAGCTCTGTGCTGGAGAATTTCGTCGGGAGGTGAGAGAGAAACGGGGGGCCCTGGGCTTAGGGGGGGGACAGGGGCACAGCCGCCTCAGGGGCAGTGCGGTGCGCGGGCAGAGCCGCCTCAGGGGCAGCGCGGTGTGCGGAGAGCGCGGTGCGCGGGCAGAGCCGCCTCAGGGGCAGCGCGGTGTGCGGAGAGCGCGGTGCGCGGGCAGAGCCGCCTCAGGGGCAGCGCGGTGTGCGGAGAGCGCGGTGCGCGGGCAGAGCCGCCGCACGCACAGGCGGTGCGGGCAGTGCGGTGCGGTGCGGGTAGCGCGGGCAGTGCGGCTCACAGCAGCACGGCTCTCCAGCACAGCGCCGGGGTGCGTGTGCAGTGCGGTAGCGGGGCAGCGCTGCAGGACGCCCGGGCGCTGCGGCGCAGGGGTGAGGGGGGGGAGCGTTGGAGGGCTCCCCGTTTGTGGTGGGGGAATCTCCGCAGCGGGGTCTTCCCGCTTTTGCAGCACCTTCGCAGTGTCGTGTGTGTGTGTGTGTCCCAACCCGCGCCGTTACATAACGGGAGGGGATTGATGTGTCAGTGGGAACCAGCCCCATCCCCTCCCCGGCTCGGTGCGGGGCCGCCGGGCTGGGGTATCCCCTCGGCGGGGCTCTGATACATGGATGTTGTCATTAGGAATGGAGGGAGGAAGCTGCGGCGAGGTGGGGGGTGGTGGTGGTGTTTAAGTTTAATCTGCTCCATCCTCCTCCCGCAGCCCTGCCTCGCTGTCCTCCATAGCGGATGCCATGTCAGGAGCTGCAGGGAGGCTATAGGAAGGACGGGGTTATTTCCCTCCTATATGCTCAAATCCCCGCGTGCTACCATTTTGTGACAGGCAATATACTGATGCTTTCCCTTCATGTGACCTTCGCATTCATCATCTGCAACTTGAGTCAATTGCAGCCCGTGCTGCCTGGCTATCTGGGCCAGTGTAGACACACAACACCTGAGGAGGGGAGGGGGGTGTTCCTCAGCTTGTTTCTGGCCTCGTGAATTAATGGTATTCAGTGATATCCAGGTTTTACTTATCGAGGTGTTTTGTTGTGCTATGAGCAGCACATGGGTCGCTGGTGACTTGCCTGAGAAGCCGTGACTGCTGTGGTACCTGGTCAGATGCTTGTGTGGGTTTTTCCTCTTCCAACAAACTGCTTTTGTGACCACATCTACTGGATATATTTCCCCCACCACTGCTTTTCCTTTTAAGCTGTTTGCTGCCGGGTGGCTTACAAAGGTTTTCTACTATCAGAAGGGTCTGTGGTGTGTATGAATTGCTTGTTTCCCTGCAAGTAGCCCCAAATTCTGGACCTGTGCAAGGGTAGCCTCGAGCGCCGAGTGCGAGATGTGCTGTCTGTAGTAGAAAGGCAGCACAGGGATTGTATGTGGTGCAAAGAAAGCATGGTCAGAATAAGATTACTGTTTTTCTTTGCTATAGATATGCAGTCAAAGAGTTTGGGATCCTTTCTAGCTAACTTCCAGCAGTCCAAGAGGTATCCCCCAGGGATGCTGGGAATCATGCCAGGGGAAGGACATTGCAGGAACAATTTACTGAGCCTCACTCAGGTCATAGAGTATCCACTTATTTGTCCATAGACACAGGAAGAAAATAACAATTCCTGCCACCAAAGGGAAAAGCTTGCTGTGCTGTAGCTTTCTAAGAAGGGGGAAATAGGTCTCTTGAAGTACATGAGCAAAACAGGTTCACCTGTTGGCTCTGCTGTTTTCATGCTTTCAAAGCACTGGCAGCCTCCTCTCGTAAATCCTTTCTAGAGCATCTATGCAGTCAGTGCTGCAGTGGCGTAATATGTAATGTGTGGCTGTTGGGCTTGTGGAAGGGCAGCCAGTGCATTGGGGTTTGCTGCCCCTGTCTTTCGGACTAAGCAAACGGAAGGGAATATGTTAATCCTTGCTGTGTCTCCATTGCTCCAACTGAGAACCGGGGATTTTGTCTTGCCTGGTGGAAAAAGAAATGAATTCAAATTGTTTTCTGTCTCTTTCTGATGACTGCTGTCCCAGGAGAACTTGTGACCTCGCTGTGTCCCATCAGTTGTCTTTCTAGCAGCAAGTTATAGTGCTGTGGCTTTTAGAAAATGAAATAATGAAGGGTCCCCTGAGCAGAAGCTGAGACCTGTCTGTAGAAAAGCATTTACAGGAAATAATTGGAGTGGGAATGGAAGATATGTCAGAGTGAAGAGGTCTTTCTCCATTTGATACCCTTGAGTGCTGGCTGGTTTAGAGATTGGTAACTTGAGACATCTTGCCACAGAATGTGTGTGTATCTGCTGCAAAACCCAGTCGTGTTATAATAATGTTGGGGCTCTGCTATAGTGTGTAGTTTCTCTTCTTTTTGTGTGGGTATTGGTAACCGTGATAAGGAGCTATGGAAATGGTATCCAGAATAAGCGTGGCTCCTCAATGTAATTGTGAGAGGGGTTCTTGTCTTGCCTGAATAGGCATCAGAAGGAATTGCATGTAGACCTACTGTGTACAAATACAACTATTGCTGTAGTGTGGATATGACATATGTCACTGCTCCAGCTTGATACCAGGATGGTGGTGCAGCTATTGCTCAGCAGCTGCTGACTGCACACTGAATGCGAGTGCTGATGAGTTTCTCTCTGAGTGGATGGGAATGTGCAAGGACAAACGCTGATACAGTTGGTACTGGCTGCCGTGCTCCACGGGGACAGTTCAGCAGAGGGGAAGGTTTCCCTGCTCAATACCTGCAGGGCTCCTTTCGAATTGCCATTTAAGCCATGCTCATGCCGCAGGGCAGCACACTTGCCCCCACTGACAGACCTGGCCTGTGGCAATGCAGGATTTCAGCCTGGGGCTGATGCTGGCACCTTGCACTGTATCCCACGCATGCTGGAAACCTCTCTGCACAGAGGAGGGATGCTGACTGCAATCAATATATAGTTACATGGCTTACCAAACAAATCTTTATTCTCCTCCTGAACATGATGCCTTAGTAGTTACTACTAATTGCTCTTCCAGTGTCACTTACTCTGCTGTTAACAGATTATCCAACAGTGCAGAGCCTGTATTTATAATACCAGATGTCAGTGTAGCTGCTATGTGTGCTTTTGCTGCCGGAGACTCAGCATGGTGACGGGGATACTAGCTAATGGTGATTAAAATCACTGAAGAGACGAGCAGCCACGTAGAAGCCAAACAGGTGACACATCTCTTGTAGGCTGGTTTGTCCTGGGCCCCTGAACTGCAAGGAAGGTTAATTGGGTCAGGTCCAGGTGTTTCCTGTTGGTGTGGTTATAACTCAGGTTGGAAGGGCCCTCGGGGGTCATTTAGTCTATTCTTGTGGTGTTGTTACTTCCCTGCTACCCCCTTTCTTTAATTAGAAGGTCTTAGGGCAGGCACCAGTACCAGCCAAATTGCTCTGATGAAAAGAACAAAGTGTGTGGGATTGCTAATTTGACTTGAGAGCCCAAAGGACTGAGAAGGGGGGAATGTATGAGACATCCCTCAAAGCTGTTCTACAAGCATTCATGTTCATGCTACTCTTATTTTACCATTTAAAAACTAACAAATATAAGCCAGGTTGAACGGGGTTTGGAGCAATCTAGTCTAGTGGAAGGTGTCCCTGTCTGTGGCAGGGGGCTGGAACTGGATGATCTTTAAGGTCCCTTTCAACCCAAACCATTCTGTGATTCTTTGAAGTGTGTGTTTTGTTTGGTTTTTGTTTTAAATTCAAAGAGCTGAGTGCTGTTACACAAATCTTTGGGTTTGTGGGAGTATTACTGTTACCTCTGCTTTACAAAAGGCAAGCCCAAAAGCACTGGGTTGTGTTCAGATGGCTGTGTAAATGCACCTTGTGGTCTTGTTTGCTGATCTAAGGAAGCGCACTGCTTCAGCCCTGCAAGGACAGTTGCATTGTGCTTCATGGAGAAAACAAGGCACCTCTGGCTTCTGGAGAACAGATGGTTTAAGGGGGCTGCTGAGGAGGCAGTGACTAAGGACTGGGAATAGTAGGTGGAAGGACTTGAATGGAGGTGAAACCATCTCGTTTGTCAGGGGAGCAAAGCAGTGCCAAAGGTGTGGGAAGTGAATCAGCGTTTACTTGACCCCAGGCTGGAACATTACCCCAAAAGCTTCCTCTCTTGGGAGCTTTTTTTTGTCCCAAACCAAATAGGGGCCCTTAGGAGTCTGTCATTGGACTCTGATGGTATATGCTGGATTAGGTGATGTTTGTACGTTACCTGGAAGGAAACTGACCTAAATGCAATTGTGTTGTATTAACTTTGTCTCTCCTAGCAAACTGAAATTTCAGTATAGGTAAAGAAGCAGGTAAAACGCAGCATTGCAATGCCTGTGGCAGTGGTAAGGATAAATATGTATTAAGCTTGGTACTTGTGCTGCAGCAATTTCCTTGACAAGATCAGGCAGTGTGTGCTGCAACTGTGGTTTTGCCTTGCAGCATCATATACTGAAAATGCAAAGCCAGATCTTGAAGTCACAGGGCTGAGTTTGGCTTCAGGCATAATAACTTGTTGTAGCAACTTATTTTTGTATTTCAGCCTTCCCCAATCGTTTAGAGATACTTACACCCCCAAGATACGATGAGGGAATGTTGCCTTTGATAACATGTACTTTACTTTGTCAGGGGAAGCTTCCCCAGCAAAATACCTCCAGAGACCAACAGCAGTATTTGGCAACTATCTAGAAGTGAAAGATCCTATAGGGACGCATGTGGTGTTGTGGGTACTTGGCCTGTTCAGATACTCCTGGAAAACTGTTTTGTCAATGATCTTTGTGCTTTGAAGCTGCTCAAGCTTCCGCTGTAGTACATGCTTTGAGTGCCATGAAGAGAATTGAAGGTTTAAATCTCCTAAGAGCCATAGCTACATATATATAGATTGAGGTTGTCTGCTGTACTGGGGGTGCTGTGCATCAGTGCCGTATTGTAGTGGCAGGTTTGGGTAAGAAGATAGACTCGCTAACTTGCCCTGCTCTGGCCACAGAAGGGCTCCTTAAATATTATTCTTCTATTTTATTGTTTTGATCTGCTTTGAGATACAGTTGCATGCCCAGAGTGTGAGCAGAGAGTAATTGCAAATCATGGACCTGTAGTAGTTGTATGATAAATACATCTGTGAGCTGACCAAATCCTGTGGTGCATTTGCAGGTTAAAGACATAAGCATTGCTTGGGAGCTGACTTACGTAGGGTTGCAGAGGATGGTAGAAGAGCCAGGAGTAGGATTCTGCTCTTTAGAGAAACAAATTGTGGTCAAATAATAGTCATTCAAATGGCAGCAAGCCTTTGGTCTTCCGTGAAAAAAAATACCTGTTTTTCACTTCTGATTAATTGAGGAAGGAGGAGAATCTGGACCACTGGGGGAAGTGAATAATGTGGTACAGCAGGCCGCAAGATAAGATAATTTACCTTAAAAGAAATCTCTGAGCAAACACTGGTGGGAGGAAGAATGCTAGGAGGAGATACATAATTAAGTTAAAACATGGAGTAATACGGATAGCTGTGAGGGAGGAAAACCATGTCTCGGAATCTCAATGTCTGTGGATGCAGCAGCAGTGTCTGCCTGCATTTGTCCTCTGACTACTTGCTTTACTGTTCTGTGGGTTGGCTCAAATAAATACAAGTCTAATATCTGTTCTACTTGGAGCAGTGGTTGGATGTTCTCTGCAGATCTATCTGTCTGACTCTATTCTTCAGCTTAACTCTTTAGTGATGATCTCATACTTCTGGTAACTGCCCACTAGCTTTATATTCACATGGAAGAGATCCTTATGGCATGTCTCAGATCATATCAGAATTTACCCAGGGAAAGGAAACTGGCTTTTATCTCCACTTTGGAAGCCGATGCTCAGTATTATGCAATTGGGGTTCTATTTTTAAAGGCTCCGGATTGTTTTCAGAAGGCAAAGTTCAATACCTAGTTGGGGATGCCAAACCAAGTCCTTGAACCTATGTTCTCCAGATGCTCTGAGCAGGCAGAACTCTGCTAGACTTAAATAGAAGGTGTGGGAGTCTGCAGCACCTCCTACTGAGGCAGCTTCTGAAAATGTTATTCTAAGGCAGGAAGCTAATCCCCTTCCTGAGCTGGTGAGTTACTGAATGTCCCTGCTTTGTACTTCAAGTTTGAGCCTGTTTATACAAGTGTGAGTAAAAATTCTTCAGAGTGAGGATTTCTTGGCATCTTTAAAATGAAACGTTGAGAAATGGAAGAAGTTGACCATTTAGCCTAAGTTAATCAAGAAAAGGGTTCTTGCTGTGCTCTAGCTGCTGGGGTGAAACTCATTATGATGCCTTGAGCAGTGAGTTTATTAGACAAGAGCAAACCCATGTGTGCTCCACCCATGTGAGCCAAGAGTCAGATGTTTGTTTCAGGCAGTTCATTTGAGTGGCAAAACAAGATTTACTGAAGGGGTGGTGGGCAGTCACCTAGAAACATGCAGTGTTCAGCCGGTATGCCCAATGTGAAATTGGCTTTGAGGTGACATCTGTGAAAGGAAAGTTACTGGTATTATGCAGGGGGTGAACGTGTTTCCTTGATATACCACCAAAAATCTTTGGGTGTAAGACTTTCCTTCTTGGACTCGCAGATCTGTAACTGTATGAGTCAGAGTAGTGCCGGTTGGGAGGAGAGCTGAAATGAAATCTAGTTCAGAATAGAAAGAAATCTAGTCATGTGTGAGGGGAAAACAGCTCGCTGATGGGACAGCTTCTCATTCCTCTTGAAACTTACCTTTCCTGATCTCAGACCTGGTTTTGCACATCCCGATAGTGAAAGCTCAAGGTAAAGAAATACTGGCAGATGGGCATGTTCAGCCTCATAATAGAGTTCTGTTCTCAGCGCTGAAACTAATTTACTTTATGACTAAGTTTCTTTTATACCACATTCTCCATCTGTAGAAAGGAGAGGCTGTTCATGTCATGGAGGTGTATATCATGAGTAGACACTTGAAATAACACTAGAAAAGGTTAACCCTAAACTAGGAAACTCTCCTAACAACAAATGAAAACTCTGCAAGGGTGGCACAGGGATGTCTGCCTCAGCCCTCAAAGCCTGTTTCTATAACTGGTGTGCCAAGAGCTTTAGCTGTTCATGCAGCTTTGTTTTATGGCTAGTCACGTCTGTTCTGCAGAGTTTGGGACTGGGGCAGCCACCTTTGGCTGCTGGCATAGATCAGATACTAGATTTGAGGAGTCATGGTATTCTTAGAAAGCATTGGGAAATGAGAAACTGCACTAGATGAGCTGGTAGCACTTCCATTTTTGAGCAGAGCCTTTCAGAGCAGGGATGGGTATCACAGCCTTATAGAGGAGTGAGCCCAGGGGTTTGCTCCTACTGACTTGAAACACCCAGATGGTCTGGTTAGACTGCAAGCAGGGCTGGTTCCGAAAAGCTCCAAGAAGCTATTTGTCCTCCTTTACATTTCTCTATGATCCTTCTAAAGCATGCATCATGCTTGGTTTTGAGTGAATTGATGGAGTTTAGTCATGGCAGTTGGTTGTCTTGCTTAGGACTAACTGCTGTAAATATTGGGGTGGTTGGGAATAGAGGGCTGAGACAACATCTCAGCATTTACTGAGGAGCAGTGCATCAAAACATTGTGACTGGCAACTGAGCACACTGTTAGAGATTTAAATGAATAAACTTTGTACTTATGTCCAGCTTCTTGTTTTCAGTGTCTGGTTAGTGAAAACTTGAATAATAAGTAAATGTAAAGTGGCTCAGTAGTTTTCCTAAATCACCTTATACGGATGGACAGACAGACAGTGAAGTTGTTGACTATTGCTTCCTCTATGACCTTCAAGCTTGTCACAGCTCCTAGACTGGTGCTGACTATAATAGAGAAGTGCTTTTCTTCAAGACAGTAGAGGAAGAGTGAGCCCAGAGTCTGAGATCTAACAGTGTCTCTGATTGTTCTCTGCCATGTTAGATGCTCTGAAAGCCTTGGCAGCCCCAGCCACAACCAAATGGAAGTGAGATGGTGCTTCAGTCCCTGGTCAGTAGCTTCTTGCAGCTCAACACAAGATGCTTTTGGGAGCATCTTGGAAGCAGATGTTATGCAAGCTCCTCAAGCTGTGTCTTGCTGACTGGAAGCAAACTTGCCAACTTCTGCCACTTTTCTGCAAGTCTTGTGACTTGTGTGGCTTTTCTTAGAGCCCTGGCCACAGCAATTCAGCTAACAGAGGAGCAGTGTAGCTTTTGTACTGAAACCAGCAATTTCTAACATGGATATTTGAGGGTATATTTTTTTTCTTTAAAAGATGCTGTCTCTGTAAATGCTCAAGTATAAAGAATCCAGAAACTTCTAAGACCTCTGTTGTCAACTTTTCCCTTCCTAAAAATCAGAGCTCAGTCCTAAAACTATAAGCTCTGCTAAAATACTTGTTTTAGTCGTAATGAACAATAAATTACACAAAATGAGGTTTGGAATAAGCCCTGTACCTCACTTGTGACTGAAATGGGAATTGAACTTGAGTCTCTAGTGGTGAAAATACCATTTTAATAATGTATTGCCTCAGCAATCCCCTTTAACAGTCCCTTTCCTGTTTCTTATGGCTTTAGGTTCCATAGTTGCAGCTGTGTTGAAGGGTGAAGAGTTAATACTACTGTAAGAAACATGAGAATTGCTGGGATCCCATCTTGATGCTTGAGTGGCCACTGTAGTACATGGGATGCCTGAGAGAGGACATAGCTGGTATTTTGGCTGCAGAGCCAGGCAGTGTTGCTGTGGGGCTGTGTAAAAGCTGAGCATAAACTGCAGCCATAGTTCAGAGTAGATTTTCAGCTGTGTTTAAACTCAAAGCATCAATGGGCACAAATCGACAGAGATGCTGAGTAGTCACTTCTCAACATCTGCAAATGTTTTTATAGCAGAGCTAAGTTACCCTTGAGAGCACTAGCAAAAAACTACTATATTTGCCTTTTTTCTTTTGAGACCAGAGATCCAGGGATAGGGGAGGCTGTGGTGAATTCCTTAGAACAAGGAAAGAGGTGCCTAAAGGCAAAAATCCTGCAGTCTTTGTGTAGTTCCTTCTCTTTGCCTTCCTGCCACTTTTGCATGTGTAAATGTAGAGTAACTTATGTAGGATCTGGCTGAGTTCTCTGACCCTTACAGTTTTTATGCTGGTATTTAGCTCTACTAACTTGCTTATAATTTACTCTGAACTTACACTGCTGTGGGTCGGGGTGGGGTCCATCGATTCAAACACGTGTTGGGTTTTCTCTCTTTCAGGCTGCTGTGATCTCTTGAGTAATCTCTTGCTATTTCTTAAGCTGATTGTGCTTTTACTTTTAATAGAAGCTCCCCTATGAATAGCTGGGAATTGTTTAAGTGTGGTGGTGGCCTTGAGAGGAGATCTGTCGCAGTGGGGTTATAGCTGGAGGTAAGGAGGAGACTGGAACACCAAAATGCGGAATACCCTCAGGGACTGGTGCGTGACATGTGTCACACTGCAGAGCTGGTGCTGCAGCTCCAGTGCCAAAGCTCAGGTCACCTCTTCTACATCAGTGCAGCTCTCAGCAGAGGTCCCAGCAATATTCTTCTTCCCTCTGGGTTGTCCTACTTTGATGTTCCTGTTCCTAAGCATTACTCCGTTTATGCCTTTTCATTCAAGATGTTTGTTATGCCAGGCCTGCAAACTACCCAGCACTCCAAACCCATCTTAGAGAAAGGGATCTATTTCCTGAATGAATTTGTATAGACTATTGAAAGAATGATATTTAAGGAATACTTACTGCAAAAGAACAAGTGAAGCAGTGCATTATCACTTGATATTTTGCCATCCTCTGTTTGGACAAAATTGAATTCAAGCTGGATACCTGGACAGGCAAAAGCGAATGTTGTTAGAAATAAGAATATTGGTTTGAAGGGGTGAAGGGAAAATACCAGGGGAAGGAAATACCCTTTACCTGTTGGAAACAGGGAAAGGAATGGAAGACTGAAGATTCTGGCCTGATTGTCCAAGTCATTATGCCACAATTTTGCTGTAGATTTGGAGTGCCCATTAATAGGCAACACTAATTTTGACCCTTCTCTGCTTTCTGAATTTAAGCCCTTGAAAGCTGTCCATGAAGACATAGGCTCCCTTAGAAATGCTGTAGATGTGTATCTGTAATAAACATGTGCTTTTGTCATCTCCTGTGGTCAATGCTACTCTTGACCAGGGAAAAGTGTTACCTGGGACGTGAGTTGTGTGGTTGGTCAAAAGGACTCTGGCAGACACATTGGAACCAGCTAGGAGGTCAAGCGCTCATGTCTTCTGGGACTATTGATCCAGCTTTCTTTCTGGTATAATGGAGATGGCTTGTGTTTTTTGAAGTAGAGTTTAATGCCTCTGACTTTGCACTAGAGGTGTTGAGTAGTCATGTGCTGTTTTTACTTCAAGGGCTGAAGCAGCAGTGCCTCTGCACTGTGTTTCCAAGCCAGGGTTATCCTAATTATATCTAAAACTGCGGAGGTGCAGTGCATCGCCAGGAGCCTGGCACTGTTCCTGCATACTTATCTAGGCAGGGAGAGAGAAGCTGGCATCTGAAATTCCTTCTGCAGGACAACCATGCACCTGGGACAGTTTGATCAGGATGCTGGAGTGCAGCATAACTCAGTTACCCCACAGAACTCTGGCCTGCTGGAGGGGAAATAGCCTCCCTCCCAGTCCACAACACTGCATCTTACCACTGACCCAACATAAGTTATCAGGGTACATGCATTCAGTTTTATAAACTCACCACCCATGTCTGGCCGCTCATAGCACATCATGGCTTGAGGTGTTATCTCCTTTCCTCATACAGCTTCCTCTTGGGTTTGTATTAGTGGGCTCAAAGTGATTTGGCCTTTCCCAATGAACTCTTTCAGTTGTCTGGACCCTTTATGGCATTCAAGCTCTGGGGAGACTGTTGCCTTTTCTAGCACATAGGGCTGTCTGGGAGTGCAGGAAGTGTCACACTGCACTGATGGAATGTGCCTTGAGCTACGTTTGTTCTTCTCTTGGGTCTTGCAGCAAATACCACGATTCCAGAGGTGGTGGAGTTTTGACAAGAAATCGAAGCTGACAGTTACCATGAGTGTTTGGTGGCTTTACGTTTGGCATTGTACCTGGTTTCCTTCTCTGAAGGAGGGAAGGGCAATGATGGGGATAACCCCCTTTTAATCTAGAGGCTCTATGTGATGAATAGCTTGAATATGTTACTGCTGCACAGTTAGAGGTATCCCTGAAAACAGGAGAGCCTTTACTGCTGGACAGCCCTTATTTGAGACACTGCAGCCTGACTCCAGAGAGCTAGGACAGATTAAGACACTGCTGGTGGGAAATAGCAAGGTCAGCCTGTTGCTCATGGGTCTTAGCATATGTTAATCCCAGGGTGTTATTGTGGCTGTGCCTTCCCATCAGTCATTCCCAGTGTTTGTGTACAGCTTACCCTTTTGTTTTCCCCCAGCTCAAGATGCAGGTGCTGTACAGGCTGTGGTTTTCAAGGCTGCAGCCCTCCTGTTATGGCAAAGGCAGGATTTGTCTGTAGTTTGTTTGTGCCAAAGAGCTGTGTTACTGCAGTATTATGACAGATCAGTGCAGCTTGAGAATGAGACAAGCAAAGATGCTGGATCATGGGTTTACCTTTATTGCTGTAACTAACTATGCTTCTCCCCTACAGCCATCAGGACTGGACTAATTTGATGCTTTAGGGTGTTGAGGAGATTGCCTGGAAGTTGCAGGGAGATTCTGCAGATACAAATCTATGTGATGGTTTTTTTTTGCCAGGGCATCCATCCTTTAGAAGGAGCAAAAGGAAAGCTTGCTCTCCTGCTATGATGGTGAAAAATCAGCAAGGCAAGCAGAAAGGTCTGGTTTACAACTTCTGGGGCAGAGAATACATCACACTAGTGCGGCGTTTCCTGTGTCTCTGGAGGCCTCTGGACCCAGGCAGTGCTGTTGCTTTCCCCTGGAATCCTCGTACTGTCACCCAGATCTAGTGTTATGTTTGTGTATTAAAAGTGAACACAGCCCCATTTTCCTGGGATTGTAATTCTTGAAATCAAAGCTGTGTTTTCCACAAACATGTAATCCTTAATCCTTATTGCTGCATCCATTTGGGACCCAACAGGTTGCTTATTACCTTGAGTTCCCAATACTGTCACGTAGAATCAGTGCTGTGTTACTCTTTACCTTGATATCCCAAGGCAAGAGCCAGGACTTCATTTTTCATTACCCAAAAGATCCCAGAGGAAGCTGCTCAGCAGCAGTGCTGCGATTTTTCCACTCTCTCAAGACTCTTTCCTCCCCCAGCAGTGCAGCCCAGAGTCAATGCGGCGTTGCTATAATGGGCAGTGACTTTTTGAGATCAGGCAGTGCACTGGAGGCTCTACCACTCTGAGTAATCCTCTGCAGTGAAATGCAGAGTTCCAAACAAGCAAATCCCTTTACAGTTGTTATCTGCAAAAGTACCAGGAGGAAATTGGCTCTCAAGTGCCCTTGAGGAGTTGGAGTGCTCTCCTTTCCCATTTGTGGTCTACATCCTCACGTGTTCTGGGCTAACCCATCTGCAGGGAGGGATCTGGCAGACAAGTCAACCCTCAAAATGGAGGAGGGAAGGGATATTCCCAATTAATTTTCTCATAGCAGAGATGAGCTGAAGCAAATGACATCTTGTGCAGGGTGGTTTTGTATGGCAGGAGTACCTCTTGTTTCTCCTGCAAACTCTTGATTTACAGCTTTAGTGACTTGCTTAAAATCTCTCAGCCTTAGCAGCTTGGGGCTGATGCACAGCAGTGAGGGATGCAGGAGCTTTGTGGACTTCAAACTGACTTGTTTCTATGGAGACAAGTAGATTTCACCATGCTGTAGGGAAGAGGGAGGGGAATTACCCCCCTGGGCCTGGTTTGGGCTCTCAGAGTGGATTGGCTGCACTGCAGTTATAGAGCAGCAGCCCATGAAGGGATTATCTGTCTAGTCAGTGATAGGGAAAGAAGCACATGGATCCAGTCTGGTCCCATTGCAGGCTTCCTCACTGGGGATGGCACAAGGCACTGTCACTGTGTGCCAGGATTCCCAGGGTCACAGTCCCCCATAGCACCTAAAAGCAAAGAATTTAACCTTGATCACTCAGCCAGAAAGGAGGCTTGTGACTGTGTCTCCTGCCCAGACATTGTGGTTAGGATGGCTAAGGTGATAAATTGTGTTCATACTTTAGCATACCTTCTTCTAGGCAAGACCCAAGACCTCTTTGTGGTGTCTGCAAGGGCTGAGGGGAGCTGAGGTCTCTCAAACAGGCTTCAGGTGATGCTTGCTGATGAAACAACTGTGTTTCCTGTTGTATTTGGTGTACAGCTTTCAGAAGGCTCCAGCACCTGAAGTCCTGTGGCTGGGGCTGATTTTGAAACCTGTCTTTCTAAAATGAAAGTTAATCTCATGAAATCAAAGAAACCAAAGCATGAATACAGATACTGATCAAACAGGTTCAAATAAGAACAGTGTCATAGAATCACAGATTGGATTGGGTTAGAAAGGACCTTAAAGCTGATTCAGTTCCAATCCCCTGCCAAAGGCAGGGACACCTTCCACTAGACCAGGTTGCTCCAAGGCCCATCCAGCCTGGCCTTGGACACTGCCGGGGGTGGTCTGTAGTACTGAGTCTGAATGGATACCAGATCCTGGTGCTGGCCCTTCAAAAGGGCTGACCAGCGGCCCCAGCAATGACTCTGGGAGGGAAACCTGAGGTTCCTAGATAAAAGGAAAGCAAACCATGAAAAACTGGCAAAAATGGTAACACCTTTGTGTGTCTGAGCCTCTTCCCAAGGTAATTCCTTGTCTGTTTTCTTCCCCTTCTACAAATAGAGCCTATAAATGTAGTGTGGGAGCTTTGTAACCTTCTCTAATGGAGAGAAATTCCAGTTGCTCAGCTTCTGTCTCCCCTCACTCTATTTAGGGACTTGAGTCCAAGTTCTGTAAACTGAGTCAGGGATGGAGTGCAGCTGTAGCAGAAATTCTTGCTTTATGCCTTGTAACGCAGCCAGAGGTGATCAGATGCGGTAACCCTTGGTTATGGGTTTGTGCATCAAGAATGTAGCAGCAACATCTCTGCCTTATTTCAGGTGATCTAAATAGATCCATAGTGCACCTCAAAAGTCAGGGCAGATCCTGCTGTAAGGTCTACCAAGCATAAAGCTGGAAGACTGCTGTAGCCATAGAGAAATCCCTGGGGCAAACTCTTGGCTGTGCCTCTTTACTCTGTGAGCTGGCAGACCCATAGACCATTAAATGAAAGTGTAATACCTCAAGTGTAAGAATCCTTTTGACCTCGTTGGATGTCTTTTGCCCTGTGGAACTGTACAGCCACAAAGCTCTGTAGTTCTGCATCAGATGAACTTGGGCGCAGAGGCTCCAGTGCAGCCATGACTTGGCATAATGCACTCAGCTGTCTTCCAGACTTTTGGTGTGTGAAAGAGAAAAATCAGCCCAAAGGAGTCAAATAAAAATAAACATAGAGAAACTTCTTATCTTATCCCACTGCTGGGACCTGCATCGAGGCGTATGCAGGAGAGGGGCTGAAATAGAAAGGAGGGAGATGCAGAAAGAGGGAATGAGAAGCACTGCCTGCAGTGGCTCCTGGGAACCAGTCTGTGCCATCAGAGATAAGCCAGGAAAGCAGAATTTAGTGAGCTCTGGGAGGGGTAGGGGGGAAGAGAGCTGTTTCTGAGCAAGTGTTTGTGCAGAAACTGCTCTGCACTTTCCTTTTTGCTGTAGCAGCGTTTGCAAAGGTGCTGCAGGCTGAAGTCTGAACACTGCCACCGCAGCTGAAGTACCAGTGATGTGAGGGAGCATTGCACGTATCTCCTTTGTAGTTGTCTGACCCCCTCAGCCCACGCTTGGCTCAACAAATGGGTTCTGAGTGGAGGAAACACATTTTTTTGATTAACAGTTTTGATCAAGGCATGTGGGTCCTCCCAGAGACTCACAGGAACACGTAAATGTGACTGCATTTCGGTAACAAAAGGCTTATCCTGTTCTGTGGGAAAGAGAAGGTTTATGCTTTATCAGAAATTGCTAAGGTGACACAGGGCATAGACTGTCACCTCTGTATATCTAGATCAGTGGCCAAGTAATTCTGCTGTGTCCTATGATAAGACAAGCCCTGTGGCTGAGGTGGGAGCTCCATTCAGCTGCTGTGTCTCCATGGCACATCATTTAGTCCCAAATGTCAGTGAAACAAACCTCACCATTATGTGTGTTCGCGAGGAACTGGCCTTGACTCGCCAGACTTGCTGTCTGTAGGCTTCCAAACAGCCAGCCCTGCACTTTTCTATGGAGCTGGATTCCCTTGGAGGGGGCAGTTTCCTGGAAGGTTTCTTGTCTTTTTGGCAAAGCCTGTGATGTGGGGTCACAATGGCTTCTGAAATGTTGCCTTTTGTAATAAATGTAGGTTGTTAATGTGGCTTTATTTACTTCATATGTTAACTCTGTGTATGCTACTTTCGGATAAGGTGAGAGCACAGTATGGGGAAAAAGATGCAGGAACATGCAAAAAGATGCTCTGGAACATATGTCCTGGTCAGCTGTAAAAGAGACAGGGGAAACAAAACAGAAAGATGATTCTTAGTGTTAATTCTGGAGCAGTACGTGTGTGTGAACGTGTAATAAAGCCTATTTCTATAATTTTGTTACAGTGAATTAGCATAATTGCTATCCTTTTGTGTTTGAAGACCACAGTACCCCAGTCTCTGTTAATAAAGGTATCGTAGACAGTGTACCCTTCACCTTTGCTGGGGACCTGTGCTGGCATCAACTGCAGTGCTGTGCAAGGGAATAGAAGAACTCAAGGCAGACAGGGGAATAGAAGGTGCAAGCTTCAGAAATTACTTTCTAGTTCATGATCTGTCCCCTCTGACACTTGTTTGCAAGTTATTCAGTCAAATGCTATAAATTACTTCAGCTTACACTGGCATTTGTGCTTTGTCCTGCTCAGACAGCACCTATGAAGTTTGTGAGACAGTCTCTGGGAGCTCATCTTATGTATGGCAGAACTCCCAAACTTGAGAGGAGGTTTGCTTGGCCTTTCTTGGTTACTGCTCTAGGTTGCTACACTGGGGACAAATAGCTAGGTACTAGAGATGCTGTCTGAATGCCAGAACAGCTTACCAAAGCAAGTGTCCCAAGCCAGCACAATAGTGTTAACCTCCCTTTGAGCTGCTGTAAGTAGGAACTCAAGGTACAAGGCAGTGGGAAGCCTTCTCTTGAATTGCATTGTTTCTGGTAACATGTATATTATGATGACACTCATGAACTATTGCCTGTCTTTATTTTTCACGATTGTATTCTTGTATAATGCATCATTGTGCACAATAATATTGCCAGTATGCTGGAATGTGGTGTACTTACAATAGATCTTTAGTTCTATATGTATCCATTGTGTGACCAGTACCAATTACAGCCTAAGAAATATTATACCAAGTGCTTATGGAATTTCTTTCTTTCACTGTGGGTCAAGACTAGGCACATGGTTGTGCTGAGGGGATCGGTGGGTAAATAACACTCATCCCATGGCTTAAACTTCTGAGTCTAGAAGTGTTAACCTCAATGGAAAGAAACGTGGCTACCTGGGAATGAGACTGACCACAGGACTGAGTCTGAAGGACTGGCATCCTAAGGGCAGAATAAAGCAGAAGAGCAGGTTGATGGGTGCTGGTGTTCATAATGCACCTGCTTTTAAATGCTTGCTCTTCGTGTTGGCCTGTCCGGCTTTTTTTGTTTGAGAAGCGCTTTGGTTCAGGGAAGATAAGAGCCCATAGAGGCCACAAAGTCAGCAGGGAAGCAGAGCCTCAGTCTGTAAGGCAGCCTTTGTGTTGACCTACTGGGTGATAAAGGAAAGAACAAATTTTTTCCTCTTGCCCTGTGTCCAAGTTCCAGAATTGCTTATGAGTGTACTTGTGTGTCACTTGAGCGATGAGAGCAGGAAGGTGCTCTCAAGGGCAGTTTCTGCATCAGGCTTCTACCTTCTGGTAGAACTAGATGATGTCTGTTACGAAGGAGCACGGAACTCGAGTTAGTGTCTAAGTGGAAGGCTATTACTGTTTGAGGTGTTTGTTTTAGTCCGTAAGGTTAACAGTAATTATTTTTGACCATGCAGGTTTTGTATGGTTAATGTGTTGCATAGGGGCCAGCCTGTGTTTTAAAGATTCATTCAAGTCATACATGCAGGAGTAAGAATATGTTTGAAAACGTAGCTGCTGTGCTGTGAGATGAAGTGTTCTTCAGTGATGTGTATAAGCCATTCATAGAATGTAGCCTTTATGAGGATGGGATCCTTGCCAATCAGTGCAAGGATCAGAAGAGTCATACAGGTACCAATACCCAAAGGTTGGCTTGGGATTCCTATGACGCTCTGTGCCATCATGAGCTCATGAAGAACTCGATCTGGATGCGTGTGAATTATCAGCTGCAAGAACTGGCAGATGAAGTGAAGGTGGTTCTAAGCTTAAGCAGGAGCAGGTCCAAACTTTGTAAGCAGATAGTAAAATCCATAAGGACAGGAACTGTATTGCTTGCTGTGTATTGGCATAGTGCTTTGTGCAGTGCAGTTCTGGTTGCTGTCCCTGGGCACCACCAGAACACAGGAAATAAATAGTGGATTGAAGAAACCAAACAGCCATGTGGATCTGTGGAGGCTGTGTGAATCTTAATTTTTCTGAAATGAATATAATCCAAACTGGGAATTAATCACAGCCCTCAATGCCCCATTTGTCTGTAGATATTTAAGAAGAAATCAAATTGAAATGAAATGATCAGATGGTGGTGTTCACTCTTCTGTTCTTTACAACTACTTTCATGTCTTCATAAGCTGCTGGTTTGCCTTTTTAATTGAGGCTTTGCATTCTCCAGCACATTCTAATCCAAGAATCTCAAAGGACCGACAAACAATAACTGCAGGGATGCTGTATTGGTATATCCAGACTAGTCCTAGATTGGTGCTTCAAAGCCCTGCATAAACAGCTTTACAAACCTTCCGGCTTCCTTGGGGGGCAGGAAAGTAAGTGGTGGTAGAAGCGTTTGATCCGTCCTCCATTTAGATCAAGAGATGGTACCAAGGACTCAGTTCTGTTCTTAGCTGCCAATGGCTTTAATTACAGCTTCAGTGAAGACACAAATTATGCATGAAAAAGCTCTGTCACGAAGTCCTTTCAGAAATAGAGATTACCAGTGGATGGTGAAAGGGCAAAACCCCTTCAGTTCTGCAGTACAAGGAGTAAATTATTTGTGAGGCTCAGTAAACCAGGGGCAAAATTAGTATAAGACTAATTTTTATACTTCATTATATTCTTCATTATAAAACACAGCGCAGGAGTCCTCACTACCTGCCCTGTGAACTGCCAGATGCTCCTGGGTTTCCCTGTGGATATCATGTTGGTTTGAACTCGAGCTCTTGCTGGGTTGAGAGCTGGGCTTATAAGACTGCAGTTGTGGTGCCGCATAAAGGATTGCAGTAACCCCTCTTGTCCAGTCATATTGAAGGTTCTAGAATATATGACCAAAAAGAAAGTGCTTCAGATTATGCCGATCTTCAGATCTGCATTAATGCTGTTTCCTTTCACGAGTGTTTATAGCTAAAATTGCATTTAATTTTCAGTGCATTCCATACATGTTTAGTATTCATAACATTCAATATGTTGAATTATACAAGCAGTTTCCTTCCTTTTCCATACAGCATAGGTTGAATTATACAAGCAGTTTGTCAATCTCCTGTGTTTTATAAATAGTCTAGTAGGAAATGTCTTTGGTCCATGTTACCTTAAACTTCTAATCCTTTGGACTGTGCAAGTCAGTAAATGAACTCTGAAACTTGTTTCTAGAGCAAATGTGCTTTTTCTGTCATTAACAGCACCTTCTTGTTCTTGAGGGCTCCAAGTTATCTTATGCATGGAAGTTCTTTGTACGGTGTTTGGCTTTAATTCAAAACACTAATAAGGAAACTTGAAGTCCCCAGTGCCCTGCTCCCAAATGTGTTATTGCATGGTATCGATTGCCTTACTGTGTTCCCGATGGGTTTGGATTTTGTTTGGATGCTGCTCTACAGCAACTGTTAGGTTGTTTGCTGTTCCTCAAATATTTTGTTTTTACTATTGCACTACTAATGCAGCTTTCAGCCTAAATCTGTGCTTTAATGCAGCTCTGCATACTAAAATAGAAATAAGACTAGAAGGGATGATGAGATTGGGTTTGCCCTGAGGTAGCTAGTCAAGAACATGTGTAAGCATTTCGGAAGCGAGCAATGCAAAATGGAACAAAAAATGCCTTTTCAGGTCACTTCCCTGCCACAACTTCTCCAGCCTGAAGACCCATCGGGATTTGCATCCTTGGTTCTTTTTGTTGTCTTGATTTAGGAAAGGAGATCACTGCTCAGACCAAACATGTACCTAGCTCAATGCTTTCCCTCTGACAGTAGTTAATAAAAGATGTGTGAGACATGTATAAATAAGGCTTCCAATATCTTGATGGGGAATTTTGAGTCAATCAAGAAAGATGCAAGCAAGTCAAGTATTTCTATTCCCTGAATACAGCTGCTATTTTGCTGTGCTTTCTGCATAAAGCCTTGCCTGAAGAACTGGCACGGTGGTATTCCTGCTTAAAAGCATAGGAAACCAAATGCCATGCCACTTCTGTGTTACAATAAAACAACAAGTAATTCTCAGTTTTTAAGAATCAAAGTGGAGAAGGAAACCATGGTGTTTGTGTCCTCAAACCTAATTGAATAACATATTTCAGGCACAAAGTCTTGAATAGTGATGTATGTAATGAGACTGCTTTTGGTGTCATGCTAGAGGCTGCCTTGTCTTACAAGAGGAATCCCTGCTATCCTTGTTGTGCCAGCACTTGGAGCCTTGCTACTGTGCATATGTGCTGGAGCTGAGGAAGCGGGTTTATCTAACCCTTCTGCTCCCATCTGCCCAAGTCACCTGGCATGGGGTGGTTCTTACCTTGTCTGTTGTTTCCCTGATTCTGGCTTAGTTTCATCACTTTGTGTGTAGAGATTTCCCCCCCTGCCCGGCTCCCAAGTGTGCTCAAAACTTGTGTTGAGCATCTTGTCCATTCTGCACATGCTCTGCTGTTGTAGTTCCACTTGCACAAGCAGTTCATTATGCCTACTGCAAGAGGGCAGGCAAGACTCCCATGCACTGCCTTCTGCCTGGTGCCTAGCTAGCTTGTCACAGTATTTACTAATCTAAACCTTTTAGTGTCTGATTTGAAAGGCTTGAGCAGGAGGAGGAATTTCTCCAAAAGACTGTGGAGGAAAGGGAGGTGAAGAGTAAAACACAGGGTGATCCTGCATCAGCTGTGGGGGTTTTATGCAGCTTTCTGTCTGCAACTCCTAATAGGAGTCAAGTGCAGAGAGAACTCGGAAGTTGAATGGCATGTACCTCCCAATAGCATGTGGATAAGAGTGCACATTCACTTACTGATATTAGGGATCAGATTGTGCATATTTTCACTCAGAACTAAAGCAGCAGCACTAAACTTGTTGATTTAGGTGACTGAATTTATCTAATGGATTGCTTGTCTTGCCTTCTGTGAGGATTTAGTGTTTTCTCCTTGCAATAGCTCAGGAACTACAGTTAACACAGGAAACTGGACCCCAGGTGCCACACAGGTTTTTTCATGTGCCTTTGTCTTGAGTTTTTGCCATAGTAGCTGTGACAAGGACAGCAGAGAAATCAGGGTTTTGGTTAAATCAGAAAGCTTCAGGAAATCATGGAGCACAACATGAGTGGAACCTTAATCCCTGGGGAGCTCATGCTTGTAAATGCAGGTGGTGCTTTTCCTACAGTAAAGCAGGATTTGGTAATGCAAGTTGGAGATCAATAACTGAAGTGTTGGCTCAGTGGGCTCAAAGTGCTTGGCTTTGGAAATAGCAAAAGTAAAGGAGAACTTGTTGGCTGTGGCTGCAAAGTCAGCATTTGGAGAAGGATGATGAAGGGTTTCCTTCCTTTGAAATGTTTTGAAGTACACAAAAACTCAGGATTCTTGTGAATATAGAAGGAAGCTGCTATTGCTTTTGCCTTGGCAATACTTATGTCTCGAGTAGTTAGCCAAGAGAAACCCTGGGTAGAGGCAAGCCTTTGGCTGCTCTTCATTCTTTAAGATGTGTCATATGGTGCTTGCATGCTGGAGCGATGTGGTGTCTTCTGAAGCCCCAAAGAGCAGGGGATGGGGGGATTTCACTGTAGTTTGGGCAACTGTATCTTGTTAAAAGGCACCACACTGGTTTGGGGGCTCTGCTTCAACTTGTTTTCTTTCTAATAAAAGAGATTGTTTTTTCCCAAGCTGCATTAAATGAGCTTGTTGGTTAACTTGGAATTCCATCTGAAGGAGCTACGGCTGTTACAGGATTAGAAGGAACGTGCTGTGAGTATAAGCTGCTTCAAAAGAAGCTCGCATCCTCTTTGAGGGGGGGCACTTGGTTTTTAGTGCCTTAAACTACTTTTTGTGACTAAGGCTCCCTGTTGGAATCTCCGTATGCTTGTAGAGGCAGAGCAGCTGTGAAAAGGGAAGGAAGCAATCGTTCACTCATCAAACTTCCTGGTTCATTTCAGGGATTTTCTGCCCCGTGGATCTGGCATCGTAACCAGGCGCCCGCTGGTCCTGCAGCTGGTAAATGCTAGCACAGGTAAGTGAGCACCTTCCCTGCCTATCCAGATGGATTGCTCTCTAAGAAAGGTTTTATTTGATCAATGGCACTGCTTGGTGTGCGTGTTTGTGAAATAAATTAGGATTTTCCCCAGTGAAAACGGCCTGCGGGTGGTTTTCCGTTGTACCTGTTTAATATGTGATGCATGAAGTGTTCAGAAGCAAAATGCTTCTTGGGGTTTTTATTCTAACTTCTTAGGCAAGGCTCCATGCATACACTTATCACAACTGTCCTTTGCAGCTGTGGCTGAGTTGTAAGGCCGAAGAGGCAGATCACCCTGCTGATAATCTGCTGAAATAAGGGGGTGAGATGACTTAATGTACTGAAAACCCCAGTGTGAGAATGCTGGGATGTACAGAGAAAAGGCTGCAGAGTTGTGTGGCTGCTCTTTTGGGCAGTTCACTGGTTTTGCTACTTGCAGCATATTTTCATTACTATTCCCCTTAAGATCTCATCCAGGAGATGGCAAGTGAATGTTTCAAGGTGCTTTTCATCTTGTCAGATGAACTTGGTCTATGCACAGCAGTCCTCCTGCCTTGTAAGGACACAATTTGACTTTTAGGAGGTTTTGAAATGGAAACAGAGGGTTCTTGGATTGGTTAGCCTAGTCAAGGACTGACACACAAAAAATCCCCAACCAGCAGCCAGCTCAGAGCCATGTCAAGAGGAAGTTTGAGGTGTTTTACTCTGGAGTCTGTTCTCATTATATAAAGAGACTGTTATTTACACCAGCACATCAATACAGAACTAGGCTAAATTTTCCTGTACCAAGATACCTCCCATGGGAGCTGTGCAAGTCACTGCTGCAGGTAGGTGCATGCTAGGATTGCTTTGTATTACCAGAGAAGGTCTTAGGTTATTACTTGAATGAAAACAAGTGAGGATCCATCTCTGCTGAGACAGAAGCTGAACTGTGAAGGTGTTGGGCTCTACTGAGTTCTCTGATGTTGATCAGATAATGTGACTGCAGTGCCAACCTGCAGGTCCTAGTGGGAAAGGCTTTAGTCAGATTTCATCCCTTCAACTGTAGTTTTGTTTTGTTTTGCTTAGGAACATGATGTTTTCATTACACTCTGTTCCTCTGACCCTGGTGACTATTTCTGACTCTCTGCTTCTATTTAAATAGAATATGGCGAGTTCCTACACTGCAAAGGAAAGAAATTCACTGATTTTGAGGAGGTCCGTTTGGAGATTGAGGCTGAAACAGATCGTGTTACTGGCTCCAACAAAGGGATTTCCCCTGTGCCCATCAATCTTCGAGTCTACTCTCCCCATGGTGAGTCCTAATGCAGCATCTGAGTCAGCAGAGAGATGAGGCAGGCTGGTGCTTTGTCATGAAATAGACGTAGAGCAGAGGTGAAATGGGGAGCGTGCTTGGTTTTGACTTTAATCTCCATGTGCTGTGCCATGCTACGTCAAACCATTAGCCCTGAACATACTGCTAAAAGAGGCTTATCTGCCAGCTCAAGGATCTGACTGCTGGCAGAAACAACTGATACCTGTGCAGAAGGTTTTTCCTGAGGTTGTTCTTTTCTATCAGTATGGGCATTCCACTGAAGAGCTGCTCTCTGATACTGCTTTACAGGGCAAATAAATGGAACAACAAATAAAAGAGAAATGGGGAGAGTAGCTTCCTTGAAGAGCACTTCTGCTTGCGTGTAACTATGCACCTTGTGTAGTTCTTTCTGTGTAGTGCCTATGGCAAATGCTGCTGATCTCAGTGGAAGAATTCTGGGCAAACAGGGGAGTGACATAGTCCCAAATTGGCCATCTCTTTAACTGTGAGCAACTCTGGGCATTCTGGAAGGCAGCAGCTCAGTGCTGTGTGTTTTCTCTCAACAAGACAAAGTTAGAGGTCTGCATATTGTAGTCCTGCAGGAGAAGGCCCAGCTGACTTTGAAGGAACCTTCCTTGAATAAGGATGGCAGGACTGAGTTCTTCAATACTGGGGACAGCTCCTAATGCATGGAACCAATTCTTCTGAATCTCCAGACTTTGCTATAAAGTAGAAAAAAACCCTGTACTGTTCTTCCTTCCTGTTCAGTATCGTCTATATGGAAGGACTTTGAGGACACAGTTTTCCTGATCAGGGTGGATACAAGTAATTTGAAAGGAAAGGTGATGACATTGACAATCACAACTAGTAACAGTAGCAACAAGATTTTACTGAGCAGTAACAGAATTAGAAAGCTGTGTGCATCTGTTATGCATACTTGAGACACTAAAGCTACAGGTGTTTACTTATAGACCAGAACATGCTTATCTGAACACTCCCTTGTGCTGTCTTCTGTTTCCTATATCTAGTCCTGAACCTGACCTTGGTGGATCTACCGGGTATGACCAAAGTCCCAGTAGGGGACCAGCCCCCTGACATTGAGTTTCAGATCCGAGATATGCTCATGCAGTTTGTCACCAAAGAGAATTGCCTCATCTTGGCAGTATCTCCAGCCAACTCTGATTTGGCCAATTCTGATGCTCTGAAGATTGCAAAGGAGGTGGATCCTCAAGGTAAGTATCTCTTATTTAGGGTGACATTACTGAATAGTAGCCTGATTTTTCCCTTTACCTTTTGGTTGTGATTAGCTCAGTAGCTCTGAGCTCCTGTCTGTTGTCTCAGGTTGTATCTTCGCCAGCACACATTCTTCTGAGAGGTGGTGGTGTGAGTTGTCAGCTTGGGCAACCTGTAAGCTCTGTAAGCAGAGGAAAATATTAAGTTGTTTGCTTGATCAAGTATGTCTCTTTTTTTTCCTTAGGGCAACGCACTATTGGAGTCATCACTAAGCTGGATCTTATGGATGAAGGCACTGATGCACGAGATGTATTAGAAAATAAATTGCTTCCGCTTCGCAGAGGTATGCTTCCTCATGTTCATTTCCTTCCTCTGTTTTCCCTGTGTGAGGTGTCCTGGCCTCATCCTCTTCCTCCAGTGCATCCCCTTCCTGCAATATCTATCACAACTTGTGGTTAAGCCATTTCTGTTCTAGGCTGGAACTGAGAAAAGTCAGGGACTGGACTGCTGATAGCAATTCTTTAGGTATTTGTACTTAGACATGTAGTCCTAGCAGAAGCACAACCTTATGGTCTTATCTTTACTTTCCCTTCGCTTTTACTAAGGCAAGCTGCAAAAAAATGAAACTCCTGTCTAAAAGACTCCTCATCTTTTATCTAGAATGCAGTTGCTACATCAGATGAAGTAATTTTGCACTGTGGAACATGCTGTGTTAGCCGTAGTGAAGTACCTGTCCTAGGGCTTCTAACAGAAGTCTCAAATGAATGAGGCTAGGGAATGCTTTGTGGCTGGGGGAAAACTTAGTAAGTAAGCTAATTCTCAGTTGCACAGTCATTTCTGTTCTGCATCCCCAACCATGCCATTCAGAGGAAATCCTAGTTTGAAACTACTAGAATTCCCCTGTTGCAGTGTTGCCAGCTGGGTGACTTCCTTCTTAGTCTGAGTCCCATTTGCATTCTCCTCCTTGCAGCCATCTGATCTCTTAACTGTGCTCTTACAGGTTACATTGGTGTAGTGAACAGAAGTCAGAAGGACATTGATGGCAAAAAGGACATTCAAGCAGCTCTGGCTGCAGAGAGGAAATTCTTTCTCTCCCACCCGGCCTACAGACACATGGCTGATCGCATGGGAACCCCTTACCTGCAGAAAGTATTGAACCAGGTACTGTCAACAGTTAAGAACTGCTGCCCACTATGTCCTAGGAATGGCCATCGGGCCTCTTCTCAGATAGAAGTGCCTGCCTTGTTATGAATATTGATACACAGTGAAAAATACTAAGGTCAGTTACAGAGCTTACACACGAGAGGCAGAGCACTGCTTTATGCTCTCAGTAACACTGGTGCAAAATCAGTAGTTGGTGCATCTGCACTATCTATCAGAATGCAACATCTTTCTGGTTAAGCTAAAAGATGCCTTCTAAATTTCTAGTGGTCTCCATATCTAACAGTAAGCTGCAAAGATTGATTTTTAAATATGATACTTATAGTCATTTTCCAGTCTATTAAGGCTATCTTGTCTCCTGTCTTATACAGTAGCAGTGTATTTTTGCTTTCCTCTCTGCTCCCTTGAAATGCTTCCTTAAGTGAAGAATTGCACTGGGGTTTTTTCCACCTTATTTAAATAATCTTTAAACTGGAATTTTCAACAGCTGTGCTCTGTAGAAACCCTCTTATTAGAGCCTTATCAGTGGTTTTGGCTCCTGCCTTGCCTTGAAGTGTTTATTGTTGTAAAAGGGTTTAACCACCACCTTTGGTGTCAGCGGTTTGCTAATCTGAAGATGGGGTAGTCTTTACCTGTATTAGCTAATGCTAATACTTGCATGTGAAACTTATTCTTGAGGTGGAGACAGCAGGCTTGTGTGAATGGGAGTTTTGTACTAGACTAGAAGGTAAAATGAAGGGGATGAATTAGAGGGGTGCAATAGGTAGGAGCTGGAGAGGCAGGATAGACAACTCATAACTGGTATCTGTCCTGGGATAGATTTGCTAGGACCGCTCAGAAGGATTGAGCACAGAAGAAAGGAGCATTCCTCTTTTATTCTGTGGTGTGGAGGTACCAAACTCATTCCAGTAACCACCCAGAGGTTTATTATCACCTTCAACCTTTTTCTTGTGTAGCAATTGACCAACCACATCCGTGACACCCTGCCAGGCCTGCGCAACAAGCTCCAAAGCCAGCTTCTCTCCATTGAGAAGGAGGTGGAGGAATATAAGAACTTTCGTCCTGATGACCCTGCTCGCAAGACCAAAGCTCTGCTTCAGTGAGTGGCCCCAGTGGCAAGTCCCTCCCTGGAGATGACTGCTAAGCCATGACTTCTACTTAATGCCTTGTGTTTTCTTTCAGGATGGTCCAGCAGTTTGCTGTGGACTTTGAAAAACGCATTGAAGGCTCTGGAGACCAAATTGATACCTATGAGCTGTCAGGAGGAGCTAGGATTAACCGCATCTTCCATGAGCGTTTCCCCTTTGAGCTGGTGAAGGTACTGTTGCCCTGTGCTGCTGAGATCCACTCTGTGATCTTGCCTGTTTTACCTCTTCTGTCTCCTTACTCCTCTTGGTATCTTTCATCATCTGTCTTTCCCTTTTGAATACTTTGTTTCATGGTATTCCCTTTAGCACTGCTTTTATTAATTTGGCTCCTTTATTAGAGCCTTCTTACACTTCTGATCTTTCCCTCAGTCCCCATCCTTGTGACAAAACTTAACCTTCTCTTAAATTACAGTATTTGTCTTAATTTCTAAATGCTAAATTAAATGTGCAAAATAACTTCCACACAGCAGTAAATCGGTGAGTAAATGTTCTTGCAGATATGTTGTGTCAGAGCTCCTTTGACTGATTTCACATGGTATGAATGGTGCTGAAACTTGTACTTCCTTGGTCCTGGGCACCAGACTAGAGTTAGAGTTGCCCTAATAAAATATGCAAGAAGCTGGAAAGAGGATGTAGATACAGCTGGGATGACTTCTGTCTGTTCCCTGTCAATGGCCTAGAGGTGGGAATAGTGGAGAAACTGCTCTACTGTCGTAAGAGTTAAAGAGGATTTTAATTGAATTATAGTTTCTTTGGATGGCAAAGTGCACTAACCTGATCAGATTTGTCTGCATTTTGCTTCTTTTTCTGCATTTGAATAAGATGAGGCCTTTTGATGTGAAATACAAGAGTCTGCCTTGTATTGGGTAATACATTTTTGTATGTGAATTGTAAATATCTGGTGTTCACTGAAAAAAAAATCTGCCAAGACCTTGGGCTGAATCTTGGGAGACAGAACTGTGGTTTAGAGAGCAATCTAGCACTTCAGTCAGATTGCTTTATCTCAGCAAAGCTCCTTGAGAGCTGCTGGGGCTTGGCATCTGTAACTGTAGGCCCTCAGCTATTTGTATTTGTCCAGCATGTCTGCATTGGCAATAGAAGCTTTAGGGCTGAACTCTGTATCCAACACTTGGGCTAATATCTCATCTGTCACATGATAGTGCTGGCGTGGGACATCTTCTCTTGTTGTTGTGGATCCTGGGGTTGCGCAAATAAGCGTCAGACAGTTTCTGATCAAATTCTCTCTTGGTGCAGATGGAGTTTGATGAGAAGGAGCTGCGGCGGGAGATTAGCTATGCCATCAAGAACATCCATGGTATCAGGCATGTATCACGCACTAGGCAGACCATTGGCTGCATAGCCTTGTAAATACCTCTAGACCTTCTGAATGGAGTTGAAGACTTCAGAGGTACGGTAGGTCAGCCAAAGGGGAGGGATAATCTCCTTGGACCACCCCAGTAGCTTGAATCTGGGAGTAGGAGCAATCATCCAAGTCAGTTTGCTTTCTCTTCCCATGTGAGAGTCGCAGAAGGCTAAAAGGTAAAATTGCCTTGAAGATGAGATTTTCACCTTCCTTCTTGTGTCTTGACATAAAGAATAGAAAGAAGGATACAAGTCCATGGTACTCTTTCATATAATTAAAACTAAACTGTCCTGGTGACTGAGGTGAAATGGTGGCCTGGCCTTGGCTGTCCAGCTGGGATCAGTTCTGCCTTCAGAATCTCCCTCCTGTGAGGTGCCAAGCATCCCCCATTTTCCATGGAGTCCAGTCAGGGCTTGTCCAAGGGGATGTGACGTTCACTCCCAGCCCCATGTGCCGGGTTTCAGTGATGGTGGTGCCTGCTCCAAGATGTGTGTGTAATGCTGTGACATTCTCCTTGCCCCTTCTCCCCCTCCTGCTTTCTCTTGTCCCCACCCTGGGTGTTTAGAACCGGTCTCTTCACACCCGACATGGCCTTTGAGACCATTGTGAAAAAGCAGGTGAAGAAGATTAAAGAACCTTGCCTGAAATGCGTGGACATGGTCATTTCGGAGTTAATCAATACTGTTAGACAGTGCACCAAGAAGGTAACCAGAGGCAGCATGGAGTTGGCACCTTCCACCCGCTCGCTGGCTGTGGCGCAGCATTGTGACCTGGGCAGGGACTTGCCTGCAGCCACACTCGGTGTTTCTAACCACCTCCTCAGCATGACTAGACCTGAGCGGTACCAGCCTGGAACGATCCAGCCAACAAGCCAAACAGGAAGGGAAGTGCTGTGGGACATGGGCCATGGCCTTTTTGAGCTGAGGGGTGCTGGAGACATCCCTGCTACCCATCTGTAGCATAACTCCTAATTCCTTCTAAAACATAGGGTATTTCTTATGTGGCCACATTTGACTTTAAATTTAGTATCTGGGTTTATTTTCCAAGGCAGAAACTGGGATTTAAATGTTGTCCCCTCTGTTTTTGTAGAAGTGAGAGGGTTAATCCCAAACTAGTCTTTGGGTGCTGCTGGGGACAAGTATGGGGCTGAACTTCAGAGGCTGCAGCAGTTACAGCTGTGGGCTGTGTCACAAGGAACCATTCCTGTGATGTTTGGCTTGGTTTCTGGTTGGCTTGGTCCATACCCTGTTCTGGTACAGCAGCACATGGCTGAGAAGAAGCAAGTTAGAAATGTCCATCAGTCTCTGTGGTCCTCCTGATATCAGAGAGAGGGCTTCAGGTTTTGCTTTTTGGGATCCATACTGGTATTTGTTGGGGCTGAGGGAGGGAAGCTGCCTTGATTCTCCCCTTTGGATATGGCAGTTCTTGGGTTTCTGTGGTTGGGGTTGAAAGGCAGCAAGATAAGATGGCTTGTGTCATTCCTCTCAGCCATGGCTTGCTGCTTCAGGCAGGGCTAGGTGCTGGTGGAAAGGCACCTCAGTTAGGATGATGGTGTGGGCACTGGAGACTGGAATCGCCACTGGCTATTATGGTGCAGGTAAATGGGCATTGCAGGAGGTGTCTGGAGAGTCTGACACCCTGTCTTTGCAAGGGTGGGGAAAGGTGCCCAAGTGGTGATACTTGCCACTGCTTGGAGGAATGCCTAGTCCTTAGGGCCAAGAGCCTCTACAGAAGGGCTCAGGCAAGCAGGCACGTGCTTTGCCCCCCAGGACAGACTGGGAAAGCAAAGTGGATGCAGTGAGAGAGTGCTCAGGTTTCTAGAGTGCTGGAGGAGCTTCCTTTTTCCTTCCTGCTGTCATCTCCTGGGGTGTGTGACTGTGGGGAGCACCCAGAAAATTGCCATTAGAGCCTGGCGACAGGTAAGCAGAGGCCCTCAGGCTGCCAAGTATCCAGAGTCGCCTGCTAACTGGATCAGAAGGGCCCTCCTTTTTCATGCCCTCTGAAGCTTCTCTTGATTTGTTCTCCATTCCTCAGTTGCTATAACAAATCTCCCATTCATTCTTTCTCTTTGCATCCTTCTTTCCATTTTCCATGTATTTTTTTTTTCCACTGTTCCTTTTTGCTTCCTCTTTTACTGATAATTTCGGAATAGACCATCTGTTCTGACAGCACAGGTTCCTCAAGTGATCAGGTGGTGGGTAGCAGGGTGGGAAATAAGGGATGGGAAGAAGCCATGGGATGGGGGGAAGTGTCACAGATTCAGGATTAAAGCATTCCGTTTTAGCTCAGCTCCTACTGCAATGAATTTGATGGTTTACCTCAGTGCTAGGGTGTGCTCTAGTAGCCATGGCTACAGATTTGTATTTGAAGAAAGAAAATACTGTGATTCAGGTGATGTTCAGGTACTGGAAGCTACTGATATATTAAAGATGCTTGGTTTTGTGCAGAGCCCTCCATGTCTGCTGCGTAAAACAGGTATTATTGAGCTTAGCAGGGCAAGTGCATTAGTAGAAAACTGTTGTTGAGTCAGAGGTTGTGAACGTTGGAAATGCCCTTGCTTTGCTCAAAAGAGGCATTGTTGGCACCTTGAGAGAGGTCCTTGCGTGAAGCTGAGTCCTGCAACACGTTCCAACTCTTTGCTGCTTGGAAGAGCAGCTAGTTGTAGATATTATAATAGTTGTTGGTCTTACAAAAACTAGTTGTAGGTTTTACAATACGTGCTGGGGAGTGTTTTAATAGTGCTGTTATTGCTTGGGGTCTTGCAGGTGTTATCCACAGAGGTGTGAAAGATGAAGATCAAGTAACTCGGTCTGTGTAACAAAGAGCATCCTGGTAGAAGATCTGAAGTGTTAAAGTTGTGCTGAAAAACTTCTTTGGGTACAATAGTCTTGAATTAATCTGGGCCATATTTTAGTAATTTTAGTTTCTATGGAATTCCTGCCTTTTCATAGTGGGGCCATTGTGAATACAGGCCACTGGGTATCAGTGGAAATTAATGCTTCCTTATAAACCTCAACTGGCCTGTATTGGTCTGATGCTACAGCTTACCTGGGGCAGAATGGATGCTTTGTATAGCTGTGGGTGCCCTGTAGTATGTTTGCATTTGCCTAAGTAACTGGGTGTATCTGTTCTGAAGAAGTTAATGTTGCAGGGAAGGTGAGTGAAATGAAATGAAATATGCTCAATAAGTGGAGCAGGTTGAATCCCTGCAACTGAAAGCCACAAATTCAGTTCAGTTCTGCTACAGCAAGATGTGACAGACCTTAACAAGTCTTAACTTGGATCCTGTTCTGGCTTCCTGCAGCTGGAATAAGGGAAACATGAAGAGGAGATAACTGTGGTGGGAAGGGGAGTGCCTGAAGCAAAGGGAAATGAGACCAGGTGAGCCTCTAGAAGAGAGGCAGTGGCTCACTGGCAAGCAGCTTTGTCTTAAAATCCAAAGAAGCTTTCCTTCTTGAGGAGATCACTTGATCCCTGGGGGGTTCCATCCATTCATCTTGCTCTTGACAGCTCACCATTTCACTGGCCCAGCCGCTCCTACCGCATTCCCCTTTGCCACTTCCATTTGCCTGTAGACTCTCCTGATACTTGGCAGTGCACAGGCCCCATAGCAATGCTCACCTGGTTCAATAAACTAATGGAATGAACCAAAAATCTCACTTCTCATTTTGCCTTGTGTTTTCTCTCTTTCCCCCCCTCTCCTTCCTTCTCTTTTTTCCTCCTTCCCACTCTTTCTCTGCTTCGCTTTCTTCTTCCTCGTTGCTTCCTCCCACCCTGCCCCTGCCATGCAGAACGGGTCTCTTCACGCCTGACCTCGCTTTTGAAGCCATAGTGAAAAAGCAGGTGCAGAAGTTGAAGGAGCCGAGTCTGAAGTGTGTGGATATGGTAGTGAGTGAGCTCACATCCACCATCAGAAAGTGTAGCGAAAAGGTAAAGAAACAAAACACGCAAAGAAAGCCCGCTCCGTTCCCACACACTTCCATGCGCTTTCTCCGCATGCACCCCTGGGAACTCCAGCAAAGCTAGAGAGAGGAAATGGGTATAAAGATGTAGCTGAAGGAAAGCAGCAACCTGCAGGTGTAAGAGCAGTTTAAAAGCAGGCCCAGGGAAGCGAGCATCAGCTGCTGGGCTCTTGAGCTGGGATCTAGCAGATTACTCCAGCATACACTTTCCCTCTGGCTGGCTCTGTAGTATACACCTCAGTGTGAATCAAACCCTTTGTAAGCCCTGTTTCTGGGCCACTGCCTGCACATTTGGAATGTCTTTTTTGTGAACCCCCTTAAAAAGTCCATATACTGCAGAAAAAGCTAAAATGCCAGAAAAGAGCTCACATCCCCCAGCATGAATGGTCTGCAGGTTTCCATCTTGTCTGCAGAGCTGCGTTAAGCAGTATCATATACAAAACAGTCAGGTTTTGAGGTGCAAGATGTTCTGCAAGAGATACTCAGAGTCAACAGAAGGTGACTGTCCCAAAAGGCTTGGGGAATAGCTTTTCCAGGCATTACACCCTCTGCATCATTCTCCTGCTGATCTCTCGCTCCATGACCTATGCTCAGTTGGAGGTAGTGTGGATACTTCTCCTTGTATGCTGTGAAGCACAGGAGGTGAAGCCTTAGGCTAGGAGAGGGCAGCAGTAGGTGGAGAGGGAAGCTGCCCCAAGTGATGTGGAAGGTGTTAAATAGTGCTTAGAGACTGGGGCAGGAGTGGGTTTGTTTCCCGGGCTGGTTTCCTCCAGGAGAGGGCACCACATGCCTCCATAAAAGAAAAAAAGGCAGTTGTGGCAATTGGTGTTAACCACACCAGTGAGGAGCCAGAGACATCTGTGGCACAAGAGGAGTATGTTCTGGAAGCTGAATTGGAAAGAGCTGTTTCATGGGTTATTTTAGGGCTTGATAATTACAGTTCTCTTCTTGCAGGGTTGCAGCCAGACTCACCAATGTATACCCCTAAGCTGGGAAGGAAGGCAAGATAAGAATTGATACGAGTTCAGAGTGAAGGCAAGAGCTGAGCTCATAAGGTCTGGTTGTATGTAGGAATACAGAGCTCACCACTGCTGCTGTTAAAGGTGACATCTTAGACTGGGCAGAGCTCAGGGCATGTCTGTCTCTTGCTGAGTCCTGCTGTTGCCAGATTGTGAGGGCTGATGTGGCAAGGCAGAGTAACTCCTTTCCAAGCCATTTCTCTTTATTTGATGGGTTTGGTTGTTGACAGTCTTTTCTGTATCTGGCTGGAGATGTCTGCTCTGGGTGGGGAGGGAGAAGGCTCATGAAACCCCTAAGGCTGTTGAATTCCGGTTTCTCTGTTGGATGACGTCTTTAGAAGGGCTGGATACCCACTTGCGCTGTGGATTATAACCTGTGATATTGTGGAGGACCACATGAGGATGTTCCAAGGTGATGCAACCAAGGAAGGTGATAGTAGCAGTAACACTCTAAGAGACTAATAGCTGTAATAAAAGGCAGAGAGGCCAGGGAGGTAAATGTTAGAGATGTGAAATAACTGAATGGAAATATGTAGCAACAGTACTGGAACAGTACTAGTGCTTAAAGTCAAATGTCTACATGTATTAGTAAGGTTAATCTTGCCTGTATCTCCCCCTGGAAGAGTAGAAGGGAACTGCCATAGACCATTTTAGGATAGCAGCCAGCCTGAGATGGGTCTGATAGCATAAGGTAGTACCAGCACAGGAACATAAGTCAATTTGCAATATTTATCTTGCATGTTATAGCCCTGCTTGATGTGGATAAGAGCATGTGCTATTTAGGGAAGACACCTGGAAAAGGCTACATGAGGACTGATGCTAATTGTAAGGTAATACCCAGCCTCCTGTGGTGCAGACTGATGCTGCCTTTCAGATGACAAAACCAAACCTGTAAACTCACTAGAAGCTCTGCAAGGCTTCTTGAAAGGAAGATCACTTGGGCTAACACCTCTTGAATTAGCTTAACAGTCCTGTAGCCTTGGTTTGCTGCTGACCTGAACTATTGTGTGTTGTTTGTGTGGTGTCACAATTATTTCATTTCACCCCAGATGGTGAGGAAATCTTTGTATGTGCAGCTGATAAAGCTGCATTGATGCAATAATATGAGACTGTCAATAAAGAACATGGAGGGCGGCAAACCCATCTGTTGTCTACAGAAGTAACAGCTTTCCTGTGTGAAAAGAGACTTGCAGTTGACTATTAGACAAAGTTGAGACCTGAAGAGAAGGTAGCCATTACCAGCTGTTCTCTGGGCTGATTCTGAGCTGCTTCCAGTTGGTTAAATGGAGAGTAGCTCCAAAATCAGCAGAAAGCTGGTGTAAGATGTAAGACCTTACGTTTAGGAGGATAATGTTCTAGCTAGTGTTTTTCCAAAAGCAGGAACCTTCTGTGCCAGACTGCACTGCAGCATCTCACAAGTGCAGGAAGATCTTGCAAGTCAGCAGCCTTCAGCTAAAGGTTGCTCTTTGATGTGTTGGCAAGGTCTCCTGGAATCTGCAAAGAGGGGGAACTAAGGAACATTGGGACAAATTGGTTTTCAAAGAGGGCTGTAAGCTTGTAGTTTGATTAAACGGGCAAATGCAGCTAAAACAGGATTGAAAACCCAGTTGAGCTGGGACATGATCCCAGGCTGACAGACTTAACCCCTTGAAGGGTCGCCTGCTCTCCTGTCTTTCAGAGTCATGGCATTTCTGGGTGCTGTTTGTTCTGCTGGTGATAACTCCCTGCCCCTCTGTGCCCTCTTGCATGTTCCCTGGTGGTGTGACATCCTGTGGCTGCCTGTGTCCTCTTCCCTTGCCCACCCTTGCTTCTCCTGTGCATGCTTGGGGTTGCAAGCTCCTGCATGGGGACTGATGCTATTGATTTATTTTTTTGCACATGAACGTTGCTGGATTTGGACCTGGGTTTGGAGTAAACCCCAACTTGGTTTGCACTTTGTGGGCATTTCTACTGGTTGGGAGTGGGGCGGGAGGGGGAAGGTTTGATGTGTCTTTTATTTGACTTTTTTATTTAATTTGAAGCAAAGAAGCTGAGATTTGCTTAGAGGTTTTCCAACTTCCTGTTTTTGTTTGACATAACTTGCCCATCTATCCTTTGCCAACCCCCAAAGGAAACAGGAAGCTTTGCCTGTGTGTCTCTGAAGCAACCAGCTGCCTAAACCGTCAGGATCATGGAGAACACCCAGTTTGTGCTTTCAAGACAAGGTGGTGGTGGGGAACACCAATTCCATTTGTTTTTTCCTGCCTCTGCAGGGTCATTGGTGTCCAAAACAAACCACACATCTGAAAATAGGCAGTGTCAAAGCTAGGGCTCAGTGTCAGTTCCAGGCTATTGCGATTACTTGACTGCAAAAGTGCTGGGAGGGTTTGAGACTATCTGTAATCAGATGTTAGCAATATTGATAGTTAATGTCAGATCTGGCTTCCAGGAGCGATGCTGCACGCTTTGAGCCAGTTCCTTCTAACACCTTCTGACTGCTTACGTGTACAGAACAAAAAGCCAAACCAATTTAAGCAGCTCCTCTCATGTAAATTGAAGGAACAAAATGCAGTATAGATTATAGGCAAATGAAACTTCTTTATATACTCCCCTTAAGGGGGTATAAAAGACTGATATTAGGAAATGCTGCTTGACATTATAGTCAAATTAGAGGTAATATTAGGGAAAAAATGGGGGAAATGAGATTGGTGGGGGATAGGAAAAGTGAGGAAGAACAGGCTGGGTCTGGAGGATTAATCTCATTTGCCTATACTGGGCCTGACCTGAGAAGCATACAGTTACTGCTACTGAAATCACTAGAGGCTTATGAATGTAGGCAGGTAGATAGGTGCTGTGTGAAACCCAGAGGGCTTTAAGGGTGCTGATTCTGGCAGTGTCTCTTGTGCATGATCTCTGTAGATAATTCTTCTTTTGAATCACAGCTCATAACATCTTTGTACTTCTCTGTCTGGGCAGGGAAGTAGGAGGATTTCCTCCTCAGTAACATGGCAAAAACTGTGGTATAGGTGTGATGTGAATACAGACCTCAGCTATGTAATCCTGCCCCAACACACATGGAGAGCAGGTAGAAGCAGCTGGATGCCTAGAGCAGTGTTTCTTGAAGACATGTACCCTTGAGTTGGTCACATCCTGTCTCTGCTTACAGATGTTGGAGAGGGCCAGATGCTTTCACATAGAACCTTATCAAGTGTGGATTGAAATCCACTTCATTTCTCAGGGTGACTTTCTGTAGTATTTACAGGTTATAGCAACAGGCCATTCACCTACTTAGCCCGCTACAGTGAGCATTTACATCTAGGGTTTATCAAGTAGGTCATGCCAGGAAGAGTGTGGTGAGTTTGGAGCAGGCCTCCAGTGAGGCAGGAAGGTTGCTGCAAGAGTGCAAAGGGTTTTTTCCTGAAGCCCAAACCAAGAGGGGAATGAACTTTGCTCCCAGCAGACCTCCAGGAACTTGGAAAACTTTTCTGCAAGTCCAGCTTTCTAGAACTTCCCTTGACAATACCTGATCGCAGGTGTATGTATGCATGCCTGTATGTGGGGGGCTGCTCCCCACTTCACACCTCCCTTTCCCATGTGCACGTGTTTTCTCTCTCCCGCAGCTCAGCCAATACCCTCATCTGCGTGAGGAGATGGAGAGGATTGTCACGACTCACATCCGAGAGCGAGAAGGCAGGACCAAAGATCAGGTAGGGGATCAGGGGTGTGTATAAGAGGGGAGGTTGGGGGTGTGGAATGGGGACACCTTTGAAGGGCCAGTCTAGGCTAGAGGGGCTTGAGCCAAGTGGTGTCTGGCTGCAGAGGACAATCAGGTGAACAATGCCCAGGGCTCTGTCCCTGACTATTAGCAGTGCAAATCACTGATGTCTGTCTTGCTCTGTGCCTCTCTTTGGCAGGTCATGCTTCTAATAGACATCGAGCTGGCTTACATGAACACAAACCATGAGGACTTCATTGGCTTTGCCAAGTAAGCACCCACAGCCTATTGCCTCCTCTTGACTGTATGTGTTTCCTGAGACTCTGTCCTAATAGCTGCTCCAGTAAATGGGTTGCAAAAGCCCTGGTGCGGATGCTGTGGTCCCAAAGTATGGCTCAGCTCTCAGTATTGCTTGGTTTTCAGTGGCTCTGTATTACAAGGCTGAGAAGGAGAACAGGGATTTAAGAGTATTACGGTTGTCAGGGAGGAAGAAGCAGAAGCTGTGGAGGGTTAGTGACCCAAGTGTGGTTCAGGTGGGGGTGTAATGAGTTGACCATGCTGAGAGAGCAGATGGAAATAGATTGGGTTATCAAGGCTTGGAATCCAGTGGTGAGGTGCATGAACTCACTGTAGCAGCAGTCTGATGGGAGCAGGATTCAGGTGATCAAGAGCCTGGGGGGTTTTGAATGACTCTGCTGTTGTTTGCAGTGCTCAGCAGAGGAGCAGCCAGATGAGCAAGAAGAAGGCAGCTGGCAACCAGGTAGGCCAAGTTCCATCTCCTTCACTGCTGCAAGAAGGGCATGTTTGCTACCTGGAAGCTACCAGGTAGACAAGTGCTGGGCTGGATGCAGCAGTGCTCTAAGTTGTTGTTTTTATTCATCAAACTCCATTTATACCCAGAAAATACTGGTTTAGACTCACTGCAGTCAGGAAGAACTGAGCATGTAGCACCAATGGAGGGCAAGTATTGTAGAGAGAAACGATGCTTGATCATCAAGCTCTGGTCTTGCTTTTTCTGGTAGAAATCCCTATTGATGCTGTGTAAATCCCTGTTAGTTTAGCCCCTTCACTAGCTGTGCTCACTCCTCTGTTGAAGTGAGGGGTACAGAACACTAGGTGTGAACTGTTGCAGTACAGAATTGTCTGTTCTAGTTGTCTTTCCCACCAGTGGTACCTACTTTCTAGAAAGGGATTTCAAGAGAGTTTATGGACTCTGTTCTGGAGAACTTCACTGGAAGTACTTAAATCTCTGTACGGGGAGACAAAGGGTGATTATAGCCATGGTTGCATGGGGTATGTATGAGAACACACCCATGGGAGAAGACAGCAGCGGAGGGGAGGAGTTCCCTTATTCCCTCTGGAACTGTAAGGAATTAGGAAACTCAATTGAAGACAATTGAAAAGGAGCTAATGATACTTTCTCCCAGATTTGCTGGGGGCATGGCAAGGCTGTCTAGGCTAGAAGATCTTGTAGAAACACAGTCTTACGAGCAGCTTCATGGAGAATGGAAGCAAATGCTTTTGTTCAGTCCTTTTAGAGATATTCACTCCTGATGTCCATCCTCTTTATAACATGTTTGACCACCTTTCCCTGCACATAAACATGCAGATGGTTTTGGTACTGTTGGTGGGCCAGCAGGGGAGCAGCTTGGGCTGGCCAACCATCCACCCCATGGGATCTTGGAGCAGCTGTAAGGAACCCCATCCTCTGCAGTACAACTGACAGAAGAGCTGAGTGTAAAAGAGTGCAAAGGGCAAACTCTGGATGTACCTGTAAAGCGCTTTGGCTTTCCCATTAGCAGACTTTATTTTGGGATGGGGGTTGCTTTTGTTAACATCTGGGGTAAAAAATTTGGTACCAGCTTCCAGTTTATTTTATTTTTGAGCCTCTCCTCCTGCTCCAGCTTTCCTAGTAACAATCTCTCCTCTCTTTGCTCCTCTCCTGCTCTCTGCTCTGCTGCTGTTGCTATGGTTCCCCTTTGCAGGATGAGATCCTGGTGAGTAGAAGGCCACTCAGCAGGGTGTGCTAATGAACATTAATGTTGCATCTGGGAAGGCAAGAACAGTGCATAAGCAAATTATTCCCTCTGCTGCTGAATGGGGAGAGGAGGGCAGCTGGCACTAGACACAGGTGAAGCAGAAATGAGGTTGGAAGGTCGTATGTTGAGGAAGAACTCAGAACTGCTGGTACATCTTGTGAGTGGGTGGAGATAAAAAGCAGAAATCCATGGATGTGTGGTTCTGTTTCACTGCCCCCTCCTGTCCGTAGAGAGAATAGGACTGCCTCGAACTTAACTGTAGGCATGAGATGAAGATCCAATGCCCCGAAGTTTACCTTTATAGGATAAATTGACAGTTAAAAGGACTGTGTACCTCTGTGGTAGGCTGCTCACACGGTGCAACTTGCTACTATGCAGTGCAGTTGTATGTTTTATTTCAAAGCCAGGTTGTTTTCACCTAGCACATCCATACAACAAGGTACACACACAATGCATCCAGATGCTTTTGGGTGTTAACAGTGCAGCAGTACATAAGAAAACTAATGCATTTAAGCTGATGCATACTTGCATTTGATTACTGCAGGTGTGAGGCTCTAAACCAGCACTTGGTGAACCAGAGTTTCCTAGAGAGGAAACCTGGCTTCTTTACACACGAGACCTAAAAGGAGCTTGTTTTGCCCTAAATTAATGACTACTTCAATACCTGGGTATACAGAAGTCCAGGGTACTAATTCCAGATGCACCGTTTTGTTCTGTTATACTTAGTGTTTCCTTTTACTAAACTCAGTTCTTTCTGGGTTGCTTGCCCATTTCTTCTTGCCCCAACCCCTGAGTTGAGTGAAGCACTCCACACGCTCAGTGTGCCCAAAGGTGTGCTGGCATCCTGCTTCTCTCTAGGCATGGCCTTTTCTGGGTGTGTTGCTGTGATCTGGTGTTTGTAGGTTGTGCCAGTATCCGAGGCACTCTTGATGCACTTCTTCCTGCATCTCTTTCCTCTTGGCAGGGGGTATAATGCACAGCACTGCCAGGCTCCTTCCTGCGTCCTTTTTATACTATTCCTGGCCCTTCTAAGGTGAAGACCTTCACTGGCCAGTTGAGTGGGGGGCTCTTCTGGCAGCAGCAGAGAGCATGGTGTTCCTTGTCTTTCCATACTACTCTGTGTGTAGGGTTACCCTCTGATCTTTCCTCTGTCACCTAAAGCCAGGCTTTTAGGGCACATGTTAATGCTTACTGCTTCTGCCCCTCTAGGTCATCCGAAAGGGCTGGCTCACCATCAACAACATTGGGATCATGAAAGGTGGCTCCAAGGAGTATTGGTTTGTCCTGACAGCAGAGAACCTCTCCTGGTACAAGGATGATGAGGTGAGTAGCACAACTTGAATCTTGTGCATCTGATGAGCATAAGGCCTTCAGTTCGCTGGGTGTTACAGATGTGTCTCCTCAGTACTGTCTGCAGCTTGTGACACAAGCTGAAACTGTCCTTGGGGCAGGCTCTGTGGTCTCAGCACTGCTGAGCATTTCTCAATTGATGTGAATGTGGCTTTTTTTGATGCACAAGGAGTAACATCTGTACTTGAAGCCCTGGCTCAGCAGAAGGTTGACAGACACTTGGAATGAATCTGACCTTTATTTGTCTTGCTCTGGCAGCTGCTATTAAGGCTTTGATGGGTTAGTTCCAAGATTTGGACTTTGCCAGCATTTTGAGGAGAGCTGTGATGAGTTTCCTGAAGGAATGTGGCAGAGGTTTTCATGCATCTCTCTCAGTCACAAGAAAGAAAGCATCTCCTTTCTCAGTATAGCAACAGGAGCTATGGACCTGAAGCTGCAGCTCAGATGCTGGCTTCTCCTGACTTGGAGTAATTACTTGCCCTCTCCAGGATTCCATTGTTAAAATTGCAAAGCAGGAATGTCTTTCTTTAATGTTTCTATATTGAACATGCCATTAATGCATTACGTGTAAAACTGTCGAAGTTGTGAATGGTTAGAATACTGCTGATGTAAAGTACAGAGATGTGTAGAATATCACTGATAGGAACATGCCAGAATCCCTAATATTCAGGGGTTTCAAGCAACTCTACAATGTGTTGTGGGGTTTTTGTGCTCTAGTGAGAGATTATTTAAGCAGACAGAGTTGTCCCAACAGAAGTTATCATTGTCAACAGTGTGCTGCTTCCTGTGCCAGACAAAGGTAGATAATTGTCTTTTCTAATGACTTTGAAGAGAGAAAGAATAGCTGGATGGTTTTGGTAAGAACACGATCGAAGGGGTTAGTCCTACTCAATGTGCTTGAGGGATTAAAAATACCTGGTATGATTTTGTCATGCGTTCTGAATTGATGGGGGTTTTTGATTGCAAATGAAGAAACTGCTCTGCCTCTTATTGTGGTTTGTGTCCCTCAGGTGTTCTGAGGTGCACATTAATGTGCCTGGGAGCTGCAGCTAATCCTAGCTTCTTGTCTAGTTCCTATCAGTGGGCCTGTCTCATTCTCAGCAGGTGGAAACGATGACAAACCCAGTGATGAATCAGCCTCTAAATATCACTTTCTGCATGGAGACTGCTGCTGTGCTGCTATGGATGAGCAGGCAGTGATTTCCTAATTAAAGAACCAGGCACTGAAATGTCTTCCACTAAATCAGTGTGTCTCTGCTGTAAGACCCTTGCCCTTTCATTCAGATCTGCTTGGGGAGGCTTTCCTTTCCTTTAGGTTTGCATATGCAGGTCGACTGGTTATAAACATCAAGTAGTTTAATCAAAGCCAGCTGCCACATCTGCATTACAGACATGATCAGAACTCCCTGTCCTTCCCTGGGGAGTGGGAGGGAGGGAGGGCTGCAGTGGGGATGTATAAACTGTTGATAGATTCCAGTTGCTTGGGATGGGGATTAGACCTGCCTTCCCTCCTGAGGGAGGGCAGCCTTGGGGGTCAGTAGCAACTGGAGGTCTGCACTGTTTCCTTTCAGCATAGCAAGAGGTAGAGCTGCCTAATGAAAACAGTTCCCTGCCAGCCTCAGTCCCTTAAACACCAGAGGACCAGTGCTGATGAGGTCTAAGCCGCCTCTGAGAAAGGAGTCTTTGTCTTCAGTGGAGTGGGAGCAGGGGGGAAAGGGAAGCATGTTTTTACTTGCTTCCTCCCCACATTCAACTCCTTGATCATTGACTGTTGTGAGGGAGAAAGGAAGCAACTTTCACCTGGGCTCCGCAGTCATTTTAGGCCAAAAGTTGGTGCATTTGAAGGGCAGCTTGGAGACCTTTTGAGCGTGGTGATTCCCATCCCAAACCTCAGTCCTGCACAGAGTCAGCTCCATTCCAAAGAGCTGTATGCAGTGCATGGTCCCCTTTCAGAGTTACCTTGCCATGTCTGTCCTAGAGCTTTCCTCCTCCAGCAGTTCAGGAGGACCCATGTCCTCTACAGCTCCTGAGATATTCTTGTGTGGTTTTTAAAGGCTGTACACCATGATCTTTCTTCACTTAAGCTCTGGGAGCAAGGGGGGGAGGCTTTGTCTGCTCCACCCTGCACTTCTGTGGGCTCTCTTGTCCCAGTTCCCCTGTGCTATGGCAGCTTTCCAGCAGGAATGAAGAGGGAGGTGAATCCATCTGGTGTGGATGGAGGTGCTGATGGCAGAGCTGTGGGTGACGATGGGGAAAGAAGCAGGGTGAGAAGGTGTGTGGTGGGTGAAGGCTAGGCTAGCACCTCTGTGAGGGGATTGGGGGCACAGCCTCTCCCTGCCCTGTTTTGCAAGCCAGGACCCAGAGCCTGTGGAATGAAGACATCTGGACCCCATTAGTGAAATACCACTCTTTCCGCAGGGCTGGCTTGTTTTTCTTCTGCCTCTGAAGAAAGGAACTGAAACTCAAAATGTCTTAAAGGGCCCAGCATTACATGCTAGCAGGGATATGTGGCTGTGGATGCTCTGGAGGGGCCTGAAGGAGTGTGCTGGGGAGAATGGGAGGGGAAGGAAAGAGCAGACCAGGCGGGGGTGGAAAGTTGGCTCCCCACTCAGCCTCACTGCCAAGAGCATGTGTGTGTGCTCCTGGGCTCTGTTTGTCTTCCTGTCTCCTTCCAATGAGTCAAACGCTGGCCCCATGGAGAGCGGCCCCACAGAAAGCTGGCCTCCCAAGACCTGGAGACCCTCCTGAGGTACCTGCACCTCCTGAACCCTGTGGGATCATGCTGCAGCCAGCAGTGGGAAGGAGAGATGGGGAGGAGCCTGCTCTGGCTGTTGGCAATATAGAGTGAGATTTCCTTTGCTCAGAGAGGCCACAGTGTCCCCAGGGCTGGAGCAGCAGCACAGCACACAGGATAGCTGCTCAGCAAGCTCCATAGTGGACACAGTACAAGAAGCTGATTTGAATAGTCCTTCTGCCTGAATTCCTTACGAAATGCACAGTGCCCACTTCTCTGCAGGGCTTTCCTGCCTGCTGGAAAAGAGGGTCTGTGAGCTGGGCTAGAGCTGCTGCTGCTGAGGACCTTGTAGGCAAGATGCAGTGAGCACTGTGCTCAGCGGTTCCTATTAGTAAAGCTTACTACCTGCTGGAGGGGACCCCTGCGTCGTCTGCTCTGCAAGGGTGACTGTATCTGTTGGAGTGACTGTGCTGGAGTGTTTGCCCAGCTGGGTAGATGGATATACCTGCTGGTTCCTTTGGGAGTTTGTGTGAATGTACAATACAGATGGGACCTTCTGTCCTTACTCAGGTAAATCATGTACTAGAAGGCTGGGACTCGTAAGAACAGGTGACATGAGAAGAATATGGCCTTATTTGCTTGCGTAAAAGTATGTGTTGCATGCAGTGTCGGAGCGTTTGAGTCCTGTGTGTGTGTGCAGGAGGGCTGGGCACAGCGGTTTAGATACTTTCAGGTGCGTGGGGGATGCTTCTTTATACATCATGTTGATTCCTGCTGCAACAACTGTGCTTGAGCTCTTTGATTTCTTGGTCTTCACGCCTTCTCTTTTGCTTGAAGCACAAAGGTATTCTGTCCTGGGAAAGATGTGACCTTACTGGCAGTCACCAAATAGCTGCTTATTCTGTACCTGTCCATGTGCTGTACCCCATTCTAGTTTAAAAATACATTGATCAATACTGAGATTGTTTCCCCACTGCACACATACACACACCCCACTCCCCCCCCCCAGCAGTCTGCGTCCTTGAGGCCCAGCTCGGCTGGCAGAAATCCTTTTCTTTGCTCTGATGCTCACAAATGATCAGAAACTTGCTGATGGGTCTGGCTGCAGCCAGGGCTTTGCAGGAGTAGGTCTGCTCCAAAGCTCTTCCTGCCCTTCTTTCACACTACTCTTAGGTGCTCTCTGGAACGTGTTCCTTCTCTTTACATCCTCTGTGGACCTCTTTCATTCATTCACTCCCTATTTTCACAAGTGCGTATTTTCTCATGGATAATATCTCAATCATTCCTCACTTACTCTTTCACTGTTTCTCTTCTTTCTTTTCCAGACAAACACCAAAGCAAACACAACTTCCAGAGCATCCAAACCTTCACCTTTCAATCCTTTGTGGATTGAAATCCTTCTTTCTATTAATGACCAGCTTTCTTTTAAGATGTGAAATCCCCATTTTCCAGTCACCTTTCTGTTCTTGATCCTGCCTTCTCAGGTACCAAAGCACAGCGTGGTTGTGACTCCCATGTGTCTGTCTCTGCGTTCTATGGCAAAGTTCAGCATGTGAAGCACAAGCCACTCTCAACACAGCTACCTGGGACAAGTGCATGGAACTGAAAGAAATAAGGGGATGAAAGAGAGATGGAGGGAGGAAGGGGAGGGTTGTGAGCAGGCTGGTTGGACAGGCAGGTAAAAGTGGTGATCAAGCATTGCTCCAAAGGGTTATATCCTCCCAGGCTGAGGGATGAGTGGACTTTGCATGCAGCTATGCCCGCAGCCCACCCTCTCCAAGCATGTCCCTCTGCCGTGCAGGTGATGCCGTCCCCGTGCAGCACTGGCAGTGTGAGGTGTATCCCAGCACAGCCTAACCAATGTGCAGACTACTGTACAATCTCGTAGTCCTGAACAGGTAGTCTGAACACTGGGCAGACGGAGTGGAGCCTCTGCAATCTGCTCTCCGGCTATCAGCAGCTCCATTAGTCCTTTTCCCCATCCATGCTTTTGGGATGGGGTTTGGGGGGCAGAGATGGGGTAAAAGAAAGTCCAAGTCGTCACTGAAAAAGCATCCACTTCTGGCAGCTGGGAAGAAGAACTGGTGTTCTCTGCAGGTTTCCACTTTGGAGCAAGCTGCCAAGCTCCTTCCTCTTCCAGTGCTGGTGTCAGGCTGGTACCTGGGGATATGCTGCACCTATATAGAAAGAGAGGAACAAGAAAAGTCAATTCCTGTTGTTTGAGGAGGAAATGCTGTGAAGTTTTGGCTGTCACCCAGGTGTGCAGAACTTGTTGCTTCATTCAACTCCTCTTCTTCCCTATGGAGCTGTGTGGGAGGATTCCCAGGCCCCATGCACCCTCACCTCCTTCTGCCCCATTCTGTCCTGATGTCCGGAGCAAAGCTCAAACAGGACCAACCTTTGCTTCCCAAAAGGGTCCTTTGACCCACGTTGGCCCATTGCCCTTGCAGCTCACCTCCAGCTACTTGCAGGAGCAAATCCGCATCCCCTCTTTTTCTCTCCCCCCCCCCTCCATATATCTGGCATTGCTGAGCTTCCCTCCCTCCTTTCCTCTGGTTTTTGCTCCCTCCCTTCTTGCTCCCCTTCTGTCCTTCTGCCTCAATTGACGTGGCAGTGGAAAGCTAACTAGACTCGAGGGAGGAGCTTGCTGGCTGCTGGGAAGGCCGGAGGTTGGCAGGAAGTGAGCGGGCTGACGGATGGGGTTGCGCGGGGGGAAAGGAAGGTTCCCTACCCCGCATGGAAACTTGAGGAATGCTGTCGCTTTCTGTGGCGCTTGGCTCCCATGTAACGATTCCAGATGTTAGCCTCAGCCCGTGCGGTTTGCTCCCTCTCTGCCTTAGCGCTGCAGGGATAAAGAGGGCTTTATGTATGCTGCGTGCCTCCCTTCCAGGATCCCCTTCTCCTGTGGGCATCCTGGTGGGCAGCTAGGATTTGTGGCCGAGGATATGAATGCCCAAAGCTCCCACTGTGGCTCTAACCATGCACTGGGGAAGGGTAACCAACCCTCTCCTTTCCCCAGCGGCGTGCAACACTTTGCATGCATGTTGTACTTCACCTCATCAAAGCAAGTCATCTACTCGAGGGAGGTTCATCCCTGGCACAGGGGCTGGTGTTGGGAGAAATGCCTGTTTGTCCTTTGCAAAGGCTGGGGAGCGTTGCTGTGACCTTACAGAGGTCATAACAGTGGGGTTTTGGGCACTGTAGCCTCTCTGAAGCAACTCAGTTTCTGCCTTGGTTTCTCATATGCCTTCTCATGGCTTCCTGGGGTTGCACTTCATGTGCAGATTGAGCCGCACGGCTGTTTCAGCTGATGTAAATAGTCTTTGCTTTATGCAGGTGAGTTGATTACCATCGCTGTGCTTACTAAGCCAACAGTGCTGGCTGTGATTAATCACATGAGGCCAGGCCTGGTGTCTACAGAGCTTTTGAAGTAAATCAGCTTAAAATCTTAGGGTGCATTGTTTAAGTTAAACCGGTGCAGCTTTCCGATGTAAACAAGCCATTGCAGCTGCTTGGAGCAGTGATCACAGTGTGCTTGGTAAACTGTGCTCCGAGGGTAAAAGTGATGCAGGTGGGCTGTGGTTTAGAAAGCTGGCCTCAAGGTGCGTGTGTGTTTGGGGATGACTTGGGCTTCCTGGAAGAATCACAGCTTAGAAATACAGCTCTTCTGATGTGCATTTGCTTTGCAAAGACAGGCAGAAAGTGGTCAGTAATGGGGGGTGGTTCAACTTCAAATGCTCAAATACCTTCAGTACTGCTTTCAAATACTCCAGTTTTCAGAGGCTTCTTCCCAATACTCTTGTAGTATACATGCATTTGTGCAGTGTGTTATCATCCGTTATGATGTTAATGTGTTTCCATGTGAGTGGAGTTTGATTACAGCAGTTCCCGAAGTGCTGTGCATGTGTTTAATACAAACAGTCTGGCTGAACCTCCCTTCATCTCTGGGGCAGGTTTGTTTACAAGAAGTGCTTTGTCTTACAAGAAGGAAAGAGATTAAGAGGTTCAAACAGGATGAATTTCTCCTCATTACACATGGCCACCAGTTGAAACAATGGCAATGCTCTTTCTCCCATATCCACAGAGCCTTGTCTCTGTGCGAAAGTTGTTTGTCATAACAGCTACAGGGAAACCTTGAATTAGTTTATTTGTACTCCAGAAGCAAACTGAGACCTAATAATTCTGCCAATTACTTTCTTGTATTGCCAGTGCCAATTTCCAGCCTTAGGGGAGCCCACACATGCATCTGTCAGCTTCACTTTACATATATCCAAGAGGAGGAAAACGTAACTTGCAGTTGAGGCAGCCCAAGGAATGGAGGAGATGCTTTCAGTCAGGCTGGCTTGCTGCCTGCTGGATTTTGGGAACCTCCTGTAGGTTGTTACCTATAAGATAACAACATATAATTGAGATGATAGTGCAGCCCATTGCTGTCTCTGACCAAAACCAGTCTCGGAATTTAGCCACCATCAGGAGATGTGTGGCCACAATATGGATATTGCAACATCAGGCTGCAACTGCAGCATCCCTGTTTATGTTTTTTTCTCCAGCTATTGTGTTTCTTGCCCCACAGTTGGAATGGCTGGTGGATCCTGGTCTCCTCCTTGGCCATGTGTATTTTCTTTCTATGGTAGATGCAAAGTACAGAGCCATCTGGCTGTATCTGCACTGTGCTGGGGGCGGGGGAGTAATCCTCTGGCACTTATCCTGCCTGTGCAAGTAGCTTGCAGTCATCTCTTTCTGCAGTTCTCCATGCAAGCAGTGTGGCTCCCATTGGGAACAGCAGCCCTGATTATGGGTAAATAGCCCTGTGCCTGCTTCATTCCCTAACACTGAGCATCCATGTTCTGTTTATTACAACCAATCTAAATGCTTCTGCCACTTCACTACCTCTCCTTGGCCTCATGGCTCTACAGATTAACTCACAGCCAGCATGCACATTTTATACAACACCTACTCTGCTGCTGAGAGAGGTGTTTTTTTTCTCCTTCTTATAGATGAAGGGAGATACCTTATGAGGAATGTAAGCCTCTTGGGATCAGACTGCGGGCTTTTAATATAGTATTTCACAAACCACTTTCCCATTTCGATATGTGCTGGCTCTTCCTTCTCTCCCCTCCTCCAAGTCTGGAAAGCTAGAGAGAGAGAAGCCCTTTTCCCCTCTTGGCCAGGATGCTGTTCAGCCATAGCACATACTGCCAGATTGCTAACATATGGGCAGAGGGCTCAGCCAAAGTTTTGAGAGGCTCAGCCCTTGGCAGCTCATTCCACACTTTCCTGTCTCTACATTCAGGAAATGAAGTCAGAATGTTGATATAAAACAGGCTGGGTTGAAAACTGAGAAGCTGGAAAGACTGAAGTGGGGGACTGGTTAGGGGGAGGTGTGGGGTGATGGAGAGCCCCAGGGGCTTTTGTCAGTGTGCATTGCCCTGCAGCACGTGTGAACTGGGGGGTTCTTGCCTTGAGCCAGTGTCATCCTTTTGACTGTGGTATTTTATGCTGGCAGACAAATGCATGCATCTTCCCTCTGGTGTATGGGAAGATCAGCATGCGGAGATGCTGTTGTCTTGATCACGTGGCAGCATTTATGCAAGAGCTTGGAAAGGGTGAAAGTTGAAACTCTGGCAAAGAGCATGTATTTCCATATCTGGGACATGGGATTCCCTTACCTTTTGCTGCCTTTATTTTCCCCTGAAGAATGACTGCATTGCTAGATTTCCATGGAATAATATGGTTCTAACGTTAAAGCCGTCTGAGAAAAATGATTTTACATCGGTGATTTCTTGTACTAACCCAGAGACACTGGGGTGGATGCAGGGACATCGAGGCAAGGGAGGCTGTGGCAGGGATGGTCTGACTTGCACAGGGACTTAGCAGTTGGTGTACTTCCCTTCTAGGTCACTAGTTCAGTCTACACCAGCATAATAATAATCCAAAGTAACAGAAAGCTGGAAGCTGTGTGTGGCTTACAGAACCTGAAGTGATCGGGCTCTGAGCCCAGTACCTGGCTGACAGATGTCTCATCACAAAAGCTCTTGCCCACCAGACTGATGAACCATAGTAAAATATCCAGGGAAATTTGCTTGGAAGAGCTCTCATGCTTTCACAGCCTGGCATTTCTGCGAGAGAATGGAGAGTTTGATAGGTACCCAAGTGATCTCTTCTGGTTTCTAGGTGCTGGCTTCTGGGATATTCTTGTTGCTTGAATTTTGGAATGAACTTGTCTGATTTGATCTTTGGGCTGTGTCTGAACTGTGTAGTGACTGCTGTCCTTAGCAAACTCAAGCCTATTTCACTGAAACTGAAGAGGGTGTTAGGCTGGACGGATGTCTGAGCTCAGCAGCTTTGTCATCCTTATCTGCTGCTCTGCCCTGTCCCTCTTTCCTAGCTAATCTCTGCTCACTGACCATCTTTGTTTTCTGTTCTTGTTTCCCCTGAGAGCAATCGTGTTTTGTTGCTTCCAGCCAAGAAAGGTCTACAAACACACAAGATGCTCACAAGGGGACAGTCACACATACATGCTTGTGCACAGAAGTATGCTCTATTTCTATTTCAGTCTCGGGTAGCTGCATTCTGCCTTTAGGAGACCAGTGTGATGGCTCCCTCTCTTGTTATGTTGGGGTATAATACCCAGCTGGAACAAGATGTTCCAAATGGGGACCTTAAATCAAACTCACCTCTGTTAATTTGCTGTAGATCAGATTTGAGCAAGGAGAATGATTCTGCCTTAGCTCCTGGATGTTAAATGTGAAAATTAACCTCAAGATTCTTTGTTAAAGATGATATCTAGGGTCAGAAATGTTGAGGTTTGGTTTTGGATGCCTTGTTCTGTGTTTAGCAGTTGGGAGAGGTCTCATAAGAACCAGACTGGAGGGTTGTGGGTGCAGTTGTTCTGGAAAACAGATCCCTTCAAGCAATCTGAATCTGGTCACTAAAATTTCAGGCTCTGGTTTTGAGCATCCACCGAGCAGCAAACTGCCTGTACTGCTGCAGCTTCTCATCATTTGAAGCATGAGAGTTTCATTAGTGAGCATGGTTATTGATTTATGTTCTTTTTCCAACACGGGAGCCCTTGAGGTAACCTTACAGTAACCTGTGTTCTTATAGCCAGACTTGCTCTTTGATCTTTGGGTGTATAATTATTATTGCTTAATTAATACTTTAAGAGGGTTTGCAGTAATCAATAGTGTAGGACAGTGATAGGATGAAATGAGAAAGTCAGCTCTTCTGACGAGGTGAATTTAAGTTGATGCAGTCTGTATCTGTGGCAAACCAGCTACTCTATCACATGCCTGGCTTTTCTTGAGCCTGGATATAGGCTTGTCATGATCATAAGTAAAACACTGAGGTGTCAATAGTGAGGCTGTGAGGGCTGATTGCCCCTTCTCTGACCAGCAGCACTTTCTCCCCACTTATGCTGTCCTGAGGATGGAGGTATCACGTAGCTGGTGAGGGTCTTGGTGCTGATTGACCCTTTGCTGGGAAGAGTGAGGGCCTTGGTGGTGATCTACAACCTGGGGAATTGGGTCATGCCATGCTGCTGCCAGCTCCTCGAGGAGTTAACGGGCCTGGGTTCTTGGGTCACATCACAAAAGCAGTCAGTAAGGACAAGAGAAAACAGGTCCCCTTTTCTCACAGATTAAACAGACCTGGTGAGTTGAGTGCCCTGGTGATGTGGGGCTGTATTGTTGACAGGCTTCTCTGTGCTGGCAGAGTAGAGGCTTTGCTGGAGCAGTGAGTGACTTGTTACTGATTCCTTTTTCAGGAGAAAGAGAAGAAGTACATGTTACCAGTGGATAACTTGAAACTGCGAGATGTTGAGAAGGGGTTCATGTCCAGCAAGCACATCTTTGCTCTCTTCAACACTGAACAGAGGTATGCTCACATCTCACCATGCCAAGCTGTTGAAGCTAGGGACAGCATTTATGTAATATTAGATAGGAGGGAGTAGATGGGTGTATTGGGATAGCTCTCCAGGGGAGAGCCATTCTTGGAGGAGATGGGGGGACTTCTTTTGACAGAAGAATAAGTCTGATTTCATCCCTTCTGGTCTTGCATATATGTACCGTCTTTCTTCACCAGCGCATGGCCTGCAGGGTGACCTTAGCCTTCACCTGTTTGGCGTGGTTACCTGGATCCAACTGGAATATATACTGATAATCAGTGTTCTTAATGAGTGACTAGGGAAAGCCATAGGAGATGGGGGACCCAGGCTAGTTGGAGAAGTCCAGCAGTGGGCAGAATTGAAAGAAGAATCTTATTCACACCAAGTTGAAACGCGCAGCTGATCTAGGGGCAGTCCCTTCCCTTTTGCAAGGTCATGATGAGGATGCTAGCAAGGAGCTAAGCATCTCTGCCTTAGTCCAGGAAGCTTCTACAAGGCTGTGAAGATTCCCTGGCCATTGACATCTGTGTTAAATGTGGGCAAATCTCCAATTTGCAATAGAGAAGAATAAAATGTTTGTCTCTTTAGGAATGTTTACAAGGACTACCGGCAGCTGGAGCTGGCCTGTGAGACCCAGGAGGAGGTGGATAGCTGGAAGGCTTCCTTCCTTCGTGCAGGAGTCTACCCAGAGCGTGTTGGGGTAAGTTATAGCCAGAACTATGGGATCAGAAGGAACACAGCATAGCTGCATCATCCTCTTGTGTTACAAATAAATTAGTGAAGGTTTTGTCTCTTTACTAAACCAGGCGTCTTCTGGAACAAAACTTTTTAAGTTTTTGGTATGTCCTGGTGCTTCCTTTAAGGAAGCTCGGGATAAAGTAACAGGTAGCTTCAAAGGGGGGATAAAGTAGGCAAAGACTGCCTTGAATAAGCCCTTCTAGCTCTCTTGCTTTGTGGGCATTAAATTCCCAATCTAAGTAGGACATTTAACTACCTGACTACTAAGTGGTATATGCTAAGTTGCCATTCCTTTTGAGAAACACTGTACAGCCTTGTTAGGAACTTCTGGCTTAGTAGTAGTTGTTCTCCTGTTCCTTCCGTCACCCAGTTAGGGAGAGATGTTCTCTGAAGTTTTATTTTGCTTGGTAGATACCTTAATATACTATTTTAGCAAGGCCCCTTATCTCTTCCGTTAGCCTTGTCCTGTAACACTTGCTGTCAGCATTATGCTCTGCTTTAAAAGTACATTCTCTAGAATTGTGGTATATGTTCCTGTTCAAAGCCTTCCTGCTCTCTGAGAGGAAGCTGCTATTAGTAGTTGTCCATTAGAAAAGTGATAATTGCTTATCTTTTTGCATTTGTTGCTTCTAATAGACTACTTGCATTCATCTTTCCTGTTACACTTGAAGATTGTGGGGTTTGCCTTAAAGTAGTTCCTGACAAACCGATGTGATATTAAATATAAGAGGATTAGGGAGAGGACTTTAACAGTGACATGACTTCAGACTGGCTTTGAACCAGACTGGGCCTCTTGAGCACACTCTGGTAAAGGACATGTGCCATCTATTGGTGTGCAAATGGAATGGTTTGACATAAGAATGCCGATTGCTAGCATGACTGTCTCAAAACCCTATGTAACAAAGAAGAAGTAGGTGTTGTAGGTGAGTAAATTGCTCTGTGTTGCTGATAATCTGATTTACTTGGTGTGCATCCCATTTTGATTGTCAGTGTAGCTAAACCATTAACTTGTTCCTCTTCCAGGGTAATCCAGGGATTTGTGTATTTTAGTGGGGTTGAGCGTTGCTTGTTCAGTGCTGTGATGGGATCTTCTCCAAATTCTGAGACCAATTAAAAGTCTTTTGTTTTTTGTCCCTTTTTGTTTTAATTTTTTCCACCTATGCTCAAACTGGCCTGCCAGGACAAGGACAAAGTAAGTCTGACCCTCCCTGCCTGCGGTGCCCGCTGGGGATCTCGCCAGATAGCTCTCTTGTTTTTTACCTTTTGTCACAGTTTCCTGAGAGGCATTTGCTTCTTCTCCCTCTTTGTGCCTTCTGTTGGATTCCTGCTGCTTGTTTCTGTTCTTGGTTTGAATTTTCCTTTTTTTTTTTCTTGTTATTCCTCCCTTTTTGTACCACTTCTGAATCTTAGTGCAAACTTATTTTGGGGGGTTTTTTTGACCCTTGTGTTTTTTTTAAGTTGCCCTGTTTGACATCCACTTCCTTTTCTTTGTTTCTCACTGAGACCTTGTGTTCCTTCATTATGTAAGATCTTCCCAGGAAAAGCTCAAATGAACAAAAGAATTTGCCCTTTCTCCTGTATTTTGTTCCCCAAAACAAAAGATAAGGAACTGCTGCAAAACCTTCAGACTGGGATGGTTCTTACAAGAAAGATTTTTCTTTATAAAGTCAAGGTTGGTTTGTTGCCTTTTTTTAATAAGCATTGAGAAAGAGCAGTCTTTCATGCTTTGCTGCTTTGAAATTGATCCCAAATGGAAGAGCCTTGGTGATTGCTTGCTGTCAAACAGCACTGCCCAGGTTTTCCCTTACAGAAAGCTAAACAAAGCATTTCAGGCAGGCAGAGATTCATGTGCTTGGTGTGAAAGAAAAGCTAATTGACTTACGATGGAGGATTTGCAATTAAAGTGACCAGGAAGGGTTTCTAGGTTATTCCATCTACTGTGGTCTCACTGAGACAAGCAGTTATCTCGCCTCTGTATCTGTTTTCTCATTTGTATAATGAGGATGAAGGTGCAGTGTATCAGAGCCTGGGAGGCTTAATTTATGGTGACTAATTCTCAGAACTGAACTGAATCTGAGGGTGGGAAAGCCAGCTCAGATGAAGAACCTTTCAGGAAGCTCTAAGCATTGAAGGCAAAAATGCAGCTTTGAGTATTCACTAGAGCCATAACCTGTGAACACTGGTCAGGAGTCCCTGTTGCCTTTCACCTTTGTGTAGTAACTTTCTACCAGGAGAGCAGCTTTACTGTTAAAGCTCCTTAGATCCGAGGTGAAGTCTATATAAGCCGAGCTGTGCGTTGACAATCACAGCTCAAAATGTAAGCTTAAGCTTTACTTATTGCATGCGCTTCCTGTACGTTCCCTTTATTTTCTCTTACCTCTCCTGAAAAACCAATTTTGTGTTACAATTGAAGCACCAATTTGTTTCTCCTTTTCTCTGCAGGCCAGTGAAGCAGAAGAGAATGGATCAGACAGCTTCATGCACTCCATGGATCCTCAGCTGGAGAGACAAGTGGAAACGATCAGGAACCTGGTGGATTCCTACATGGCAATTGTCAACAAAACCATCAGAGACCTTATGCCGAAGACAATCATGCACCTCATGATAAACAATGTACTTATCACACGGTGGTCAGTGGAGGTGGGGAGACACAGAGAAGGGGAAAAATAGGGAGAGAAAGAATGAAGAAAAATGGAAGGCAGCTTGGAAGGAGGACGAGGTGGGAGAGAACGGAATGTTTTGGGGAAGAGGGTGAAAACTGATTCCCTCTTTGTGCTCCTTTACAGACCAAGGACTTTATCCATTCGGAGCTGCTGGCAAACCTGTACTCCTGTGGTGACCAAAATACACTGATGGAGGAATCAGCAGAGCAGGCTCAGCGACGTGACGAGATGCTGCGCATGTTCCATGCCCTGAAAGAGGCCCTCAACATCATCGGGGACATCAACACCAGCACCATCAGCACCCCAATGCCCCCACCGGTGGACGACTCTTGGCTGCAGGTGCAGAGCGTACCATCTGGACGCAGGTACCAGAGGCTCAGGGGGAGAGCCCCGCAGACCTGCCTGATGCCTCTTCAGTGGCTAGCTGGGGCCTCCTACTGAGACCGGGAGTCCTCCTCTTGTCCTCTTCTCCCTGTGGATGAAGAGTTCTGGGTATTTGTGTTGGAGGCTCCTAGGCTTTGGAAGCTATGTAGGACTGATACATCTTTAGAGGATGCTGAGGGTTCTGAACCCTTAGGTTACATAGGGCCTGAAGTAGCTTTGAAGGCAACCTGATGGTCCTAGAAAGGGTGGTACATAAAGTGGTGTGAAACTAAAGAAGGAACACTGAAGGTGGCATATTGAGGACCTGGTGGTGAGAGAGGGATCTCAGGCCTGTTGTTGCAGTTGAATTTCTTCTGTTTGTTTGCCAGGTCCCCTACGTCCAGCCCCACACCACAGAGGAGAGCTCCTGCAGTGCCACCCGCCAGACCTGGGTCTCGAGGCCCAGCTCCTGGACCACCTCCTGCTGGTGGGTCCACACTGGGTGGTGCACCCCCTGTGCCCTCCAGGCCAGGTGCCTCTCCTGATCCCTTTGGGCCCCCACCTCAGGTTCCTTCTCGGCCTAATCGTGCTCCTCCTGGTGTTCCCAGGTAAGTCCTGAGACGCTGCTCCACGCAGGTGGGATATGTCTGGTTTTGGGGTAACAGACTTGACAGCATTTAGCCTGCCTGGGCCATAGAAGGAGAATGGAGTGCATGGTGTGGGTACAGTCTTTGGATATTTGAACTGGGTCCATAGGCAGGAGCATCGTTGTCCACTGAGATCTCATTATACAGATGAGGCATTGCCAAAGCAGCTCTCAGGAACAGGGCAGCTTCTTCTCTGTTCACATCTCTGTGCAGATAATGGGGGAAGAGGACCTTGCACCCAAGGGCTTTATTAAAGCAATCATAGCAATGCCTCTGCTCACAAGTAGATGTTCACAAGAAAAATCGCAGGACTGGAGTGACAGTTTCCCTCTGTGTAGGGCTCCCAAAGTGTGAAGTTGCCCCTTTTCTCCTGGCCCAGAGTTCTTCAAGGTGAGTTGGAGACCTTTAAGTTGTTCGGTTGTTTTTTGGCTAGGAGAATGTTGCAGTATCACTGGCAGATAAATGGATTTAATTTTTTTTTTTTAGCCTTTTTTATTGCTTTTGTAATCGACTTGAACATTTTCCAGTCTAGAGCATTAAAATCACACAGCTTTTCTTTCCTGCTGGGAAACTCAGTTCCTTTCCTGTTCAGTCACTTCAAACACACTCCAATATAGTAATTATGTTGTGTACGTTTCCTAAGCACATGTTCCTGAACAGGACTTAGGAAATAGTTTGGAACAGGGAATGCTTTTTGTGTTGGGTACTTGGCCTCCCTGTGAGGAAGAGAAGGTAATTGCTGAGTAAAGAATGAATATAATCAGAAACACCTCAATGGCATGCCAGAGGGAACACTTCCCTCGTGGAAAACACCTCCTCTCTGGTGGTTGCTGGTGGCACATGTCTGAAGCTTTGCCATTTCTGGTGGAAACAGCCAGCCTGTCAATGGGTGGTGATAGTATATGGCAGAGGCAGTTCAGACTTCCTCCTGTTATAGTGCCCCAGCTGACACGTGGTGCTGCCTGTTTAGAGGGGACATATTCTCTGCCAGGCTGTATCCAGCCCAGAGGTGGATGAGTCCATATTGATTATAGGCCTTGTTATCAATTATAACCCCAGGTTCTGACTTTGGTGTGTGCAAATGGTTTTACTTTCTTGGTGCCTCTGCCCCCAGTCCTCCCTATGCACCTTGATGCAGCTCCCACAGTCACTTGTCCACACATGCCTCAGTGTTGCCCCAGGGAGTCCAGTCCTGCTGGTGGCACCTATGGATGTCAGCATGCTTCTACTGTGTATTTTGGCTCTTGCTTCTTGTGACCCTGCTTTTCCATCTAGTGTTACTTTGTGGTTTTATTTTTAGTGTACTTATGCTTCTTTCTGTCTCCATCTTTCTCCTTTCACTCAGTTTCATTTCTTCACTCATGAAAAATATTCTATATACCTGATTGTCACAATAGGATTCCCCAAATGGGCTGAAATGAATTGGCCTCTCTTTTTGAAGAGATCTGTCGTATTCTGTCTTAATGTCTCTTCTGCCATTTGCATGAGGGTTTAATTGAAGATAGGGAACAGTACTGAAGCAGAGAAAGAAAGTGTTTCATACTGAACCAAGCAATCCCTTGCTTTAGGGGAGAGATGGTAGGTTGGATTGCATGTTACTGTCTGCCCTGATCTGGAGTTGAGAATGTAATTCCAGAAGCTGTGAAGTGATGCTCATTCCCTGATCCCCGTCTCTGATTCTTCCAGTTGTTCATAGACTCCTCCGGATCCTGATACCAGCTTGTCATTTGAGTTCACTGATGAATGGAGAATTTCCAATGACAAGGGACTCTTTCTCTTCCTCTCCTGTATATAGAATAAGAATGTTCCCTGCTAGCACTTGGACTCGGGTCCTTCTGACATGGGTGAACGAATGCCATCTCCATTGTTGCTTTTTTTAATACTCACCTTTTCCCTTGCTAACCAGGCTATGCTGTTGTGTGAGGGGAACAAAGCTCTTGTAGATGGAGTGAGTGGGCTTTGCTGCAGGAGTTGGTGTCGTGTAGTGAACTGCAAGTGTGTGGTGGTGGCTGGATGTGCTTTGTGTGTATGCACACACCCGTGTAGAAATGTGGCAGGTTTTGTGTCTCCAGTTTGTTTGAGCATCTGATTTTATGAATGATGAACTTAGATGAGTGTCACTGTACTTTTCTCAGACATAACTGTAGACACATGCTTTCACATATAAACACCACATGGCCCATTTTCTTGCACAGGAAGGTTTTCTTGCATATAATTAAGGACATATAAAACATTGCCATCATGCCTGTGTACTTGGCATTTATTCAGTCTGCTATGGAAGTCCATATTGCCAAATACATACAGAGTTGAAGCAATATAAGGTCCTGTTTGGGTGCGATTAAAGGCTGTATGAGGACTACATGCCTATTGGAGCTATGCAGGAGGATTTGCTCTGGGAGAGAAAACTCTGAAAATACTCCTCCATTTAGGCTCTTCAGGTTAAAATAGTTCCATAGAAACTAGTTCAATAGAAAAGGTGAAAGAGCTTTGGCAAACTCAAAGGAGAAGGAAGAATGTTAAAGTGAAAAGGCTTGAACCATTGGAAAAAACTGTTGAAGGCATTAATGGGTTCTCCATTCTTTGGTACATCTAAGGAAAGAGATGCAAGTGATCAGCATCACTGTAAGCATAACATCACACAGCTTTGACTTGAATTATTTAGGAGGTCGGAGTGGCTGATCTCATTATTTGTAATGTCCGAAACAGAAGCCTTCACCTGCTTCTTCCCTTTTTGGGTAGCACTCAGGACTGCATGTCTCTCTTTCCTGAGCTGTTTGTTTCAACTCTAGCATCTAATACGATCAGAGACAAGTTAAGCTACCTGTGCTGAGACCGAGAGATACTGTTGGTTCAGCAGGTGTGAGCATCAGCCTGGATGTGTGAGTGGACTTGGTGGGTGAGTGAGCAATGGCCAGTGGATGTGCAGACAGCTTTCATGCACCCCTGTGCACAGCAGGGTTCTGGATGTGTGCAAAGATGAGGCTGTGGTTGTGTGTGTGAAGTCCTGACCAGCAGCACACACTGATGCTGTCTTCTGCAGGGAGACGTGCAATGTGTGTCTGTGCATGCATGTGTCTCTGTTCCACGTTCCTGACAGTCTGTGTGGCCTCTGCCTTGAACTGTCTGAACTGCCATGTTGATTTCATGTTGTCTTTCAGAATCACTATCAGTGACCCCTGAGGACTGGCAGCCACGGTACGTTTTGCACTCTCCCTGCAATGCATGAGTCATTGTGTCCCATCCTCCATCACTCTGCTCTGCAGCTCTGCTGCCTAGTTCTTGTGTTAGTAACAGAGTCCCTTGTCCAATGAACCTCCTCTGCCAGGATCTCATAAAGGGAGGAGTCTTGAACAGAAAAACTGGCTGATGAGAGTCAGAGCAGCTGCTTGAGCTGCAGTAGCTGGGAAAGCCTCAGTACCTGATTCAAGGTCACTAGAGGACCCTTTCTCTGCCTTTAGATAGAGGAGGTGGGATGGGGGAATGAGCTCTGGCACAAGGTCTAAACTGTGTGTGTCTCATTTGCCTTATATGTGCCCTGACTGGGAGATCAGCTGAGGGAACTCTGATTTGATTTGGTTTGTCAGCTCTGTTAGAATCAAGATTGAGACTCGGGGCATAGTTCAGACTCCTCTTCTTATATTCGAATGTCTGGTTGGAGGAGTCCTCCCATCATCACTGTGTTCCCAGTGCTCATGGAAGGCAGGAGTTACAGTCATTAATATCAGGACTTCCATGTCTTGAGTGTAAGGTAACTCTGACATTGAATGTTCCCTGTAATCCTTGTGTCCTGTCACAATTAGAAGCAAACTCCCTTTTGCTTGTTCTCCACTTGACCCTTTTACCTTCCAGGTTACTCTTCTGCTTCCATTCAGACTGCCTTCTCTCCTCTGCCTTCTGCCCCTGTGAGAGTTAGGCTTTAGTGATCCGTGTCCCCCAAACACTGCCTGTCCTGCCTGTTTCCTTTTCCTGTCTCTCCCTGCATCTTGCAGCATTGTACTTGTTCAGTGATGTAGCAGGGTACTGGGGCAGGCTCATGCATACTGCACTGGCCCAAAAACTCTTCCTTGTCCTGTTAATGCTGAAGAGTGGCGTTGTGCAAATTCTCCAGAATCTTTTCCCTGGGAAACTCTAGCCCTTATTGATAAAGGGACAGAGAGGCCAGAACAGGGCAAGTGGGGGGGGTGGGCCCCTTCTCCTTTTCTCTGTGGACTTCCTTTCTTGAAGTGAAAGGTCTGAGAGGGGCACAGCAGCATATCCTGTAGATTCCCTTGCTGCTGGCTCTGGCAGAGAGAACTGAGGGTAGCAGTGTGTGTTGAAGTACTATCTTAACGGGAATAGCAAAAGATCAAGCCCTTGTTCCAGAGTTCACAGCTAGCCCCCATCTTGCAGCAAGTTGGTGTCTGTCACTGCTGCATGTGACTGCAGTTAGAGCTCAGAGGTGCCACATCCCATCAAACCAATGCAGTGATTGCTCAGCGATTGACATCTCTGAGGACGTCATCCGCCAGCCCTCCTCACTGATGACGCACTGCAGAGGTGCTGGGAGCAATCAGCAGTTTCCTCCAATACTCTGCCTACTGCAGACATCCCTGGCAGCCCTAGAAACATGCATCTTGGTGAAGAACCTCGGTGAAGAGGCTTGCTGTTGTCTGCACCTCATTCTGGGACTCGCTGTTATGGGGCGTTCTGTTCTAAATCTGGCATCAAGAGCACCAAGGAAATGAAAGTTAAAAACCAAAACAGCACCAAAAGAGCCGAACCACCCCCAAAATACCACCCAAATCCTTTTGAAGTCCAAGGGAATAAATGTAATGTTTTACCATCTCCATTAGGTCCTTATCAGCAGAACTCCCAATTAGCCCATTGCTTCCTAGGTATGATGAACATAGGGTCTGGGTATAGCTTGAAAGACTGACTTCAAAGGATGTGACAGTCACTATAACTGGTCTCCTCAGGCTCCTGCCAGGATTCAGGTCTTACTTCCCAGGACTAGAGACTGCTGCAGGCTTCCCCATGAGCAAAGCTTTGTTCCTTGGTGTCCTGACTGAGGAAAGGGACTTTTCAGTGACATAAAAGGCCTTTGCTAATGATGCAGTGAGACAGCCTGAAGCATTTCGGGTGTAAATGGACTTCTCTGCCCATTTCAGCCTTTGGCAGCCTTAGCAGGCAGATTCTGCACGTGTCTCCAGAAAAGCTGAGCACAGACAAAATCTGTAACTTTAAAAAGTGGCAGCCCTTCCCCCTGAAAGCCTCTGAGTGTCTGCAAAACTCAATCACAGCACGTTATGAAAAAGCAGCCCATCTACCTGGGAATTATTTGTGTTCCTTTCAGCCCTGTTTATTCTGGTAGGGTCAAGTGGCCTCTCTTGCCAGAGCACATCACATAGTCCAGTGATTTTTTTTTAAGCATCCTTTTCATGTAAATCCACAGAGACTGTTAGAACAACCTGTCCAAACTCCTGAAATGCAAATAGTCCTTCAGACTTGTCCAAAAATGCCTTTTGACACATGGGACAGTGCAGCACCATCTCATTAAAGGATGAGCTAGAGTTTTGTTGGGGTTTAATTCAAGTACTATTGCTGTTCCAGTGAGGGTAGTAGCCATCAGTTGGTTGGTGTGGCTGCAGTTACACCAGGAGCACCCTCTAGAGAGAATGCAGGGATGCCACATGTCATGAAAACAAGTGTCACAGGTTCCCCAGCTGTAACATCTCCTCGTAAGTTTTGCTTCTGGGAGACAGTATCATTTCAGCATCCTTCTGAGGTGGTTGTGATTTCTGGGTTAGCTCAATCCCATCCTTAATTGCTGTACAGGAGCAGTAACTTAACTGACATGCTGACAGCGGGGTCTTGTAGTCCCTGTTGACATTACCAGCCAAGGAAATAACATTTGCAGAATGTTTTGCTGTCTGAAGCTTTTTCTTATGTATCATTTTCCAAGGCAGGGAACAAGTGGTTGTAATTGTTTTGAGATTTGGGGCTTAATAGATATGGAGCAGTAAGTTCTTTTGAGATCTAATAAACAGGACTGTAGAATTGCTCTGGTTCATTTGCTACGATGAGGGAGCTTGCCCCGGTTTATAGGAGCAGAGCTCCACTGGTACCAGCATGACTATAGGCTTGCAGTCAGTACACAACAAGACTTTTGTACCCCAGAGGACTGTATTGGTGCAAATATCCTTCTCTGCCTCTCTTCCCCTCCTCGCCTCCTTTCCCTCAGGCCCTTTGTTAGGGAAGGACCACGATTTCCAGCAGGCAGTTGATTCTCTGTAATCTAAATTAAAGCTTGTCAGTGTGGAATTGTTTTGGCATTAATTCTGGGACGCTGATTCTGTGTGATCAGTGCAAATGCTTCTCTATTTGGGCTGCATCCGGTTATATTTGCTCTTTGCATTTCAGACTGTTTGGATTGTAAAACTACTCTGGCTTGATGCTGAGCAATTTAATTATCATAATGATACACTATCATGACGCTGTTTAGGTTGCAGACACTGCAGGGAGTATGCTTTAAAGGAGGAACATAGATTGGACTCGGTGACATACAGAACACTTTTAATCTGTAAACTGTAGTCTGTCTGAAGTGATCTTCTGAGGAATGACTTAGAACAGCAGGGGTGTTGTCTTGTGTTTTCCCCAGTCCCTTACAGGAAGGAGATCCTAGAATACTTTATCTCTGCAGAGGGAAAACACTCACATTGCTTCCCACTTGATGAGCTAAAGGACTAGCAAAAGAGCTGAAACAGAATGGAGTAGCAATGGTTGAATTTCCTTTTACTTAAGTAGAAGCTGCAATTGCTGAGCACCAGAACTAGAGAAGTGGAAGCATCAAGCTTGCCCCGAACATCAGTGTCATGTATTGCAATAGGGAATCTCAGGCTTCCAGTAGCCTCAAGGGCAGGGGTAGAAGGTGCTCCACCAAACCAGCCAAGAACCTCTGACAGCAGCGTGTCTCAGAGGGCCCCATCCATGCTATGTGACTGTCATGTGCTTGATACAGGAGCTCACTGTTGTCCATGCTTCTCAACGCTCATTCCAGAGCCACTGCGCTCACTGATAATAAACCTCTGCACTTCCAAATTCCAGAGGGAGAGCAGAAATGGCTTTCCAGCAGATTGCTTTACTGCTAATCCATGCTGTGCAGAAAGGCCAGTGTGAGGCCTGATACAAACCTGCAAGTCTCCTTTGTGGAGCTGCATCTGGTACTTTGCGCCTTGAGTTTTATTCTCTTGCTGGCTCAGGCGAGGTGGAGAAGCATGAGTGATTGTGACTGCGACTGCTGTGCTAACCACGGTGTGTGTTCTCTTGTTTTTGTTTTCTGCTTTTTCACAACAGAAGGGGCCCTGCCTCACCTACTCGACCTACCATAATCCGACCGGCTGAACCGTCCCTCTTAGATTTATAACTCGAGGCTGTAGACAGCTGGCGACGAATGCCGTGCTGGCGGCTGCCCCATCCCACCCTCCCTTCCACAGCCACAGTCACTCCTCTCATCCATCCCACATCTCTGCCTCCCACCCACCCTTCCTGGTGTGTCGTAAAACACTAGCCTAGTGATTGAGCTCTTCGTCTTCACTCGTGCGTCCTGTATTGCTTTGTGAGCATAGAGTAGCCTTCATTCAGTGGCATGGATCCCTGAAGTACACTGGCTCCTTGGAGAGATCAGCTGCAGGGACATCCTTAAGCCCAAGTGGTGGCTGTCCGTCCATCTGCCTGGTCTAGCCTGGATAAGTGTCCTGCCTGCATCCGTTAGCTGTAGCACCCGGACTGATCTATAGCTCTTTTCTTGTAGTTAAGACTAAAGTGTGACTTAGAAGAACAATACTATCAAAACACGTGACACCGTTAGGAGCAGATTCAATGTCCTGTGTATTAGTTTGACTTCTAAGGTGCAAAAATTCATGTTGGGAACAGTGCAATCAACCTTCTATCCAAGTGAGGCAGGGAAAACAAGGAAAGGGGGGGACCTCAGTGGATCGGCGTAGTCCTGCTAGAGTGAAGACTGAGATAGCGCACACACCTCAGCGTGCAGGGGGCACATGGACCTGCTCACACTCGGCTCCCTTATAGCTGGGGCAATCCTGCTGGTGATGCAGTGCTTTTGCATCATCGCTTTTGGCTGACTTTCCTGAAGCCAGCAGGGAGAGGGGAATAGATCCGCTGCTCCCCCCTTGCAAAATGGACAGCCAAATGTTTTCAGGGAGTTTTGCTGTGTAATGTTTTGTTCAAAATCTTTCTGCTTTGGATAAGCACATCTTCCCGTGTGGTTTGGGTACTGTGGTGACTTCTTCCGTAGCCTTTTCTTCTTGCATGTGGATGGTACGTGTTTGGGGAAACTTGTAACCGTTGTTGATCGCAACTCATCTTCTTAAGGTTTGGTTTCTACTTTTCATGCTACATGTATTAAAAAATACTTGAGAATTAAAGATATGTCAACCCTGTCCATCTCAGATGTCATGTCTCTACCAGAGCTGAATGAGCCATTTGTGTTGCAGGCTTTCACCAAGGCCTGATTCAGATTTAACTTATCTCCATTTCAGTGCTATTGCTCTGTTGTGGATCCTCTGTTGTTCTGATGCCAGTTCCTTTCTGTATTTTAACTATTGTTTTACTACTTCTCCCCCTTTTTCCTTCCCTTTTTCCTTTGTTTTCCTTGTCTTTACCCTCCAGCCGGCCGGGTAAGGCCAGTCCCTCCCGCCCGGAGAGCCCAAAACCACCATTTGACATGTAGGCCTGCTCCCTCTGAGACTCTTTGCCTGCCTCTTAGCTGTTCTGTCCTGGAATGGTCTGACTCGAATCTCACCCATGGCTTGTTCTGTTTGTATTTTGTGACACACACACATCAGCTGTGATTGTAGTAAAACTGGGTTCTTCATTTTCTTTCTTCCCAGCTGCTTAAAGGAGTTAAACAAGTATATTGTAGTAATGAGAACCATATCTTTACTGTTATAAATATCTATAAATATATATATAAGATGAAAAATCTATCTATGTCCAGGTGTTTAAAGCCATTTGTGCTTCCATGTGGATTTTAGGAAATACTTAAGTAGGGAAAGAATATCTATATACATATATATATATGTACACACTTACATGCAAAAAGCTAACCAAATCCCAATGTTGTTTTTGAGCCGATTGTTAAATTCTCTGCTGTGTGCAGTTGGGTTATTGTATTACCCCAGACTTGTGGGTGAACTGTCTCAGTGCTGGTAGTAGCTGTGATGCAGTTTGTGATCTACCTGTCACTCTTGTTTATTGGATGAAATAAACTATCATTTCTGTATAATGAAGGTCTCTGACTAGAATAAAACCATCTCTCTTGCTCTTTCTCTGGGTGATTTTCAAACTGTGTTTTAATTATTACCTAATCTTTTCATCCCATAGACCTTAAAAAGCTGTACATGCAAGCAGGTGCTATCACTGGTAGGGAAGGTGGAGCAGATCTGCATCAACCACTGAGGAGCTGCAGTAGTGAAACACCTTGTCAGACATGGAAGTTAAGTTGTAAAGGAAAAAGCATGGAGGTGCTTCAGTGACTGGACACACAGAAGGTGGGAGTCTTGCACACGATTGCTCGGTTCTTACAAGGGTGGTCTTGCCAAGGCTGTTGAGTTGTAGTTTCTAGTCTAACATGTAGCCAACTCCTAATGGGAAGTTGCTTTTAGGCTGAAGTAGGATTTCTCCCCAGTACAGACTGGGTAAACCCGTTCCTGCTGTCTCCATGCCAAAAACGTGAGTGCTCTGGGGTTTGGATCATGTTTGCTGCTTCTCACAGTAGCAGTCATGTTTGTCCATAATTCCTGAACTTGGCACTGTCATCCCAACAGTTACAGTGGGTTCCTTAAGGCCCTGTGTCCTGGGGCTCCACCACTACATCTGAAGGAAGAGACCAGGAGCTTTGGGGCTGCTGACTTAAATCAGTGTAATACTGAAGCCTGTTTTGGCCCTGAGTGCTCCTGGCTGCAGCTGCTGTGGTACTTGTAATAAGCTGAAACTCCTCTGGAAGGTTTTATTCACAGTAGGTCCTGGTGGGGTTGAAGGAATTCTAACGATTCCTTCCTCTGTGTGTTTAAGCTGTCTCTTTCTTGCCTGTTTTTATGGGTTGCAACTTCAGCTTCTCTGCAACTGAGGCACACTAACCAGTGCTTGCCCTACCCTGTCCCCTTTCTTTCCTCACTGGAACTGCTCCATCTATCCCTGGTGTTACATTTAGAGTTGTTCCTAAAGAATATTCTGTTTCTGAAACCAAAACTATATTTATTCCAGTTAAGTATTAGAGCCTTATTGTGCAAAACCAGAAACCTTTACTGGCTGTCAAAGGTTAAGTATTGTTCTGATGTGAATTCCAGCTGCCCTTCCCACACAAGAGCAGCTCGTGTCCATTGATTCGGCAGTGTCCTGTTCCCTGTTGTTCAGTGCTTTATGGCCTTTAAGAAGCATTTTTCTCCCTTTCCTCAGCTCAGAGGTGCAGAAGCAGTTCACCTGCTCCAATTTAAAGCTAGTGGGTGTCAGCTGAACAGTAATTCTGCTCTTAGCTCACTTCAAGTCCAAGGTGTGGTCAGAGAAAACACTCCTGAAGGGAACACAGTGAAAACTGAATCCGAAATGCTGGCCAAGAGAAACAGCTTGGGCTTGTCAGCATTTTGGCTACAGAACAACACTCATGAAAGCTCAGTGAAAAAGGGCGTCAATGCTCTGTACCCCCGTTAGTTGTGGTACAGATTTATGAATAACCTGGGCAGGCCCTAACACTGCAGAAGTCTCTCTCCAAGGAATATACAGTGTTTTACATAGATATACTATGGACAGAGACCCACAGCCAGGAGCATGGAGCCCACATCACTTCTGTTGTCCAAGTAACAGACACCACTACTGCCCTTCACATGAAAGGAGTTCAAAAACCAGGGTGCATCTTCCCCTGGTGGGTTTGCAGGGAAGGGCACGTTATTCTGTGACTGCTTTTTCAGTTGTGTATGGAAACAGCAGGATAAAGCATTGGGAAAGACAAACTGTCTGTACCATGCTGGACAACTCCAAAAACCATGTTCCTGTGCTTCTGTCTCAGGGAGAGGTTAACAGGGACAAGGTGTGTGCTTGTCCAGACCCATGCAGTGCTGGTGGGTCCCTTAAACCTCCCCTGCAATATTCCTTGAACCTCCATTGCTGGAACTAACCTGACTAAGGAACAGGCAGTTCCTGCCTGGGAGGTAGATGCAGTTGCAAGATACTCACTTGTACACATAGAGCATTGGCTTTGCTGCTGCTTCAGGGCTTCCTTCTCCTCCCTCCATGGTTTGCCTTCTCTTTAGACTTAAGGCTGTAGCTTCAGGGCACTGCCCAGGGATCCTGCTGTTGCTGATGTATGTCCCAGGTACTTAAACAAGGGCCACAGAAGGATTCCACCCACTTAATGCAACCCTTACCCAACTTGGGAGAAGAGGAAAGTTAAGGCATGAAGAAGTAAAACTCCTGGAGTCCAGAAATTCAAAACAAAGCATGTTTATTAAGTGGCTTCCTTTTACTTATTTCTCCCCTTTTTAAAATAAATAAAACCTTCAGACACATACAAGTGAAACACATCCTTCAAAGTGCAGTTACATTTCCACCCCACTCCCAAGAATCACATAAAGCTTTGTCAAGTAACCAAAAAGACTCAAAAGGCAACCCTGGGTCCTCACCCTAGCACTGGAAACAGCCAGGAGCCTCTACCTGTTGGCTGTTCAAGGCTGGTTTCAAATACAGTTGCAAGAGGCAGGCTGCAGAAGAAAGAGGGAAGTTTAAGATATATAGTATGAAACAGAAATAACCTGTTTAACGTCCAAAGAGTTCATTACCAGAATAAGTTAGTTACTTTGGGAGCCCTGGAAGGGACTAGGCTGATGACAGTCATGAGTGATGGATCAGAACCGCTGCTGGGAAGCTGGCTGCTGGCACCAGAGTCCAGCACAGGGGATTCAGTCATTTGCCCCAAGTCATGGAAGCCCCTTTCCCCGGCCAAGTGCCAGCACCAGCTGCCTCCCAAGGTTAGTCTGAGCTCCAAGCACACCAAGTAACAGAAGAAAGGGAAGATGAGGGCTGATGCTCAAGTTCTGGCTGATGCAATCCCTCTTTCCTGATGTCTTTAAGCATCTGTTCTGACCAAGGGCACTGAGCAGAGGTATGGGCACGTACAAGTCACTGAAGTCCTTTCAGGCTCACAGAAAACTGCTGTGAATAAGGTTTAGCACCTCTTAAACTACCATGATTTTGACCTCATCGTTCTCATCCGCACGGTAGAAGAAGGGAATGCAGGGGTTCTCCAGCAGGGAGTTCAGCCTCTCCTGAGGGTTCTGGATTTCTCTGAGAAGCTGCATGATTTGCTTTGCGGTGGAGTCCTCCTGGCTTGGCTGAGCAGCTTTACTGTCAATGGGGGAGAAACCGGATTGATGCAGAACTGCAGCTTCTTGTTCCATTTCATCTGATAAATTCACGTCTCGTAGCCCTGTAGGGAACACAGACAAGGCAGGAAGCTCTTCCCATCTGGGCCCAACACTGGGACCTCGGGTTGTTCCACTTTACCCAGCTTGTCCTGGCTGCACCTTACCTTCTCCATCAGTAGCGTTCAGTTCAATGCGCCTCTCCACTGGCGATACACCTTCACTCTGGCTTGCCAACAGCTCTGGGTTTTGAGCAGCTGCTACATACTTGCTGTACCATTCATTTCTTTCCCTGACCACACGCATCACTAAATCCTGTAGTTCCAGTAATTTCACCTGCACCAAAGTAAAGGAGAGCCTATGAAACATGCACACAAACAAGACTACAGTTTGCAGTCTTGCCTCTGTCACAGAATAAGCAGCTTCCAAGTTAAAGCCAGCTCAAGAAGAACACACAAAGGTTTGGAGTGTGCAAGCACTCCCTAGGCCTGCCCTGCTTAGAGCAGTGCTATAGAAGAAGATTCCTTGCCTTCATATCTTCCTTATCCTGAGCCAATCTGCTGATATACTCCTCCTTCTCCTGGTGTCGCTGTTTGAGGATAGCCCTTTGACTCTGGTACAATGCGATGTACTCCCCTGGAATACAAGGGAAGCATAAGGAGTGTTAGCAAGATTTGGATACAAGCCTTACAGTAAGCATAGAATTGTGTGATATGGGGATCCAGACTACTCAGGCAGCAGTAGAGACATGAACTGGTTGGTAGGTGGAGGGCTCCAGCTCCAAAGGCTGCTGGGGACTTCCTCCTCCCCATATACCTAACACACTGAGGAAGCTTTAGCTTGTGCTGGTGTTGCCTAAACATACCAATGGTGTCTGTTTCGCCAGAGAGCTGGATGCAGCGATGCTCCAACTCCTCCAGCCGCTCCTTCATATCAGCCTTCTCGTGCATCAGGTCTGTGAAGCGGAACTGAACACACAAATCGGTATCAATCACCTCAACTGCTCACATACAGAGAATCTGTGTTAGAGATAACTCCCTCCCTTCACACTGGTCGAGCCTAGGGAACAAAGCCCACTGCTTTTGCTCCTTTTTAGCATTGAATCAGAGACAAGTTGTAGAGAGGGTAGAGCTAGAGAAGGTATAAAACAGCACCTCTGCATTTCAGGAAGCAGAAGGGCTGCTGGAACAAAAAGCCTTTTAACCTTCTCATTGCTGGGACAGCACAGCTCTGGTCATGCTCAGTGCCAAGACTGCAGAGCAGCTGCTTCAGCTCAGAAGGGTGAAGATACTCAGTTTGGTTTTCAGTGATTGCTTTAGAAGAAGGTCACAGGTTAGTGTCGGGCCCTTACAGGCTGAGGATGAGGCAGGGAGAGGAGTTACTACTGAAGCTTACCTGCATGAGACCAGCAGTGAGCAGCATTTCAGGAAGCAGCTTATTATTATGGCATATCTGCTACTTATTCCCCTGAAACTTGTCTGTGTGTGCTGTAAGAAAGTCTGACACTGGATCAAAGCCTCACTGAGCAGCACAGCAGGGCTGAAAGAGGAGACCCTTTGCGTACCTGTAGTTTCTCCATGGCAGTTTTCAAAGCCTCGTGAACCTCCACTGGAACAGTATCCATAGCAGAACCTAGAAGGGACACGTGGAATTTACAGGTACTCCTTGGACACGAGGCACTCACAAAGCCTGTAGCAGTGAGGCAGCTGGCCAAGGCACGCCTCGCTGTTCACACTGTCCCCAAGTTTTTACCTCCACCCAGCGGGACGTGATGTTGCTGCTCCTGCCTGAGAGCTGCTATTTGCTGCAGGAGGCCTCTGCACTGCTGCCTCTGAGCAGCCAGCTGCTGCCTCAGATCTTCTCGCTCCTTCTCCACTTGGGACATGGTCGATGTCAAGAAATCGACCTACAAAGAATCCCAGATCATGCATGGCAGAGCTACTCCCGTGTGAAGCACGATCAGCAGTGCAGCTCAGGACAAGCACAGTAACAGTTGACCCCATTTTATTTATGGGTATGAAACCAAAGTACTAAGTGACTGCCCTGGAGCTAAACCAGCAACAACTACTGCAGTCTTTGTCATTTCCATGTAGTACCAATATGCAGGTTAAACACCAGCTGCCATGAGGACACGTGTTTGATCAGTCTTTTCCAAATATGACTCTATTTTATGTTCAGTACCATTTCCAAATGCCTTCCAGACTAAAGAGAACATCATCATCATCATTACAGAGCACTCTGAGCCAGCTGAGTTGTCTCAGAATTAAAGCCACTGCCAGACTTCCACCCTCTCTTGCAAGGATGCTGCCGAAATCTTGGGGTTGTTGCTACTATGCCGAAGGAGCTGTTAAACTTTCCTCATTACTGTGCCTCAGCTGGAAGGGATCACAGCTGATAAACAGCCTGCTCCATGCACCCAATGGAACGTCTCTCCTGCCTCTTTTTCTAGATGTTTGTGTAGAACTAAACCCAAAGGCTTTTCTGCCCATTAGGACTCACCATTTCTTCATGGCTTTCAAACTTCTCTGGGATCACAAATGAAGATTTGGGGATTTCTTCAGTCATTGCTTCACTTTCAACTCCATCTCCTGTGAAGGAGGAAGGTGAACAAGGAGGTAATAACCCAGAGAGCTCAGCTCTATCTCCTTCCTGAAGACCAGCTGCAGCTACTCACCCTCTAACCGGTGCAAAATCCTGCCATCCAGGTCTGCTGCTAACTGACTGATCTGGGCCTGCAGCTCCTTGTTTTCCTTAGCTACAGCTTCCAGATTTTCCTGCAAGAGAGAAGCAGGTCACTGAAGCTTGCACAAGCCAGACTGTGAACAGTCACTGCATCTTCAGGCGGCAGCACCACACACACACACACACAAAGGCAGTGCTTCTGCTCCAGACATTTATCAGTCCACCTGTATTGTACAGGATGTAACCACAGAACAGCCCAGGTTGGAAGGGACTGCAAAAGATCCAGCCTTCCCCTTAATGAATACTTAATGTAATTAAGCATGTTTCCTCCCATCTTTCCACTTCCCCTTTTCACTGTTACCTTGGTCTGCTGCAGCTCCTTCAGGTGCATTTCCACTGTCACCTTCCCCTGAACCTCCTCATGCTGTAGCCGATCCATAAGCTGTGTCTGGAGCAAGTACTGTTTGTGCAGCTCCTCCTTCTCAGCAGACAGCTGCTGGTAGGCCACAGTGTACTGCTGCAAGTGGCTGTAGTAGAGGTCCCGCTGCTCCTGCAGACCCTGAGCCTCCTGTGTTTTCAGCTCCAGCTAACAAAACACCACCGAACCATCACATCAAACCATTTCTGCCAGAGAAGCTGATCCGTGCGACATGTGCAAACTGTCAACAGCACCCCAAAGCCACCAACCAGGCAGGCAGCCACCATCTGCCCCACACGCTGGTCCCCCACATCGGACAGCAGACGATAGGGGGAGGCTCCCAGCTTGATCCTTACAATCCCAATTTCCACCCTTCCATCAAAGTCTGGGAAGCTGCCAGCAGTCTGCATAAACCACTGCAGTACCTGCCCTGCCATCCTCTCCTGTCCCTTACCGTCTCTTTGAGGTCTCCCAGGTTCTCCTGCAGCTGCCCAAGCTTCTTGGCTAGCTCTTTCTTTACATGTTGCTCTGACTGTAGGGCACTGGTAATCTCCATGTTTTCATTTGTCTGCAAGACAAGCACCACTGTATAAAGAAACCGCCCCAACCACCATAAACACACATGCTCAGTAAACCACGTTCATTCCCAATACAACAGGGTGCCACCCCCTGAATTACCCTGGGTGTAACTAAGGGCTATAAATGGACTGTTCAGGACAGTCAGTAACTTACAGAAAGGTTCAGAAGATGGGAAGAGAGCGAGGAAAGAGCCAGGGGAATGGGTGCTGGGATGGTGCCAAGAGGAGGCCTGGCACATCACACAGCCTGTCAGCTCCAAACAGATGGGTTGTATGAATATCCCAAAGAGAGCAACAGACAATCAAAACCAAGAAGAGTTCAGAAGGAACTAAAGAAAAAGCAGCTAGACCATGTGTCAGCTTGCCAGGGCCCCAAAGGGAGTAAGAGTGACAGCAGCAGGAGGGAAGATTGCTGAGAACTTCCTCATGGGCAAATGCAGGGAACAGAAAATGGGAATCTTCAATGGTGAAAGCACAGGAGGAAACAGCCTGACTGCAAGGGGATGAGGGGGAGAAGGAAACTGCTCTGGACAAAGATAGTGGTTCCTTTGCCAAAGCACCTGAGGGAGTAAGGAATGACAGGGAACCTCCTGGCATGGCAGTATGCATCACAGAAGATGGAGCATCCATAGTCTCAGAGGACAAGAGATGGGTAACGCTTCTGCCAGGTTCCTACATCTGTGCTACAGAAGGACTGCACCAGTGAGGGGAGCAGCAGGAAGAGATGCAGAGAAGAGACATACCAGTTTGACAAACCCATTCTGCAGCTCAGCCAGCTGCTCCTTCAGGTCCCGATTCTGGCTCAGCGCCCTGCTGATTGTGGCCTTGTCACTCTGCATGTCCTCCAGGATCTGCTGCCTGTCCACAGACTCCTCGTTGTAGCGCTGCACAGCCTTCTCGAGCTCCAGCAGTCGCTCCTCCTGCTCCCTGTTGAGGTGGCTCAGCTGCTCGTTGTCCCGGACCTGGGCCTGGTACTGCCCATGCAATTCCTCTTTCTCTTGCTGCAGCCGCTGGATCTCTTCCTGCAGACTCAGCTCAGCTGCTGTGGGCCTTTCTGGTGAGGAAGGTTCAATATCCATGGGCTTAACTGCTATGGAAATGGAATCAAAAGCAGCTCTGTCAAAGGCTAAATCCCTGTGTAATACACATCACTATTACATACACAAACCATACCCCAGCCTATAGGGCTCTATGACCCAGAAGGTATCACCTGCTGCAGTACCCAATCCTCACTGCTGGGCACCGAGGGGAACAAAGGAGCAAAACTAGCCCAAAAGCAAGCACAGCATCATGCTGACTCCCTCGCAGCCCTAGCAAGAGCATCCTGCCAGCATCCTGCCTTCCCAAACTCCTGAGCCAGAGAAGCTGACGGTGCAGTCAGGCAGATACTAAAGACATGAACAGTCATTAGCTGAAGTAGTTCACTTGCTGTTTGCTAGGATGGAAGGCTTCTTATGATCACCAGGCTTTCAGCTGCCTTCACAGCTTCAGACCTACTTGTATCTCATGCACAGAGGGGACAGTTAACCAGCTGGCACTCTGCGATGTGAAGCCCCACTTTGGAAGCCCTACCTGATTTGCTTAACAGCTCTGTCACATTGGCTTCCAGCTCCCGAATTTGGGCCATATGCTTCTCCTTCTCCTCTGCCATTGTGTGAACCTGCAAGGCCACATGAGAGGAAGTTAAAACAAAGTTCATGGTGCTTCACTCCTGTCTGGGTTTGTCAAAAGCAGCTGTGATGCTGCCCCTGATGTTACCTGCTCAGAGAGCTGCTGTACCCGCTGCTGCCAAATGCTCTGCTCCTCCTTCAGTTTCTCTACGTACTGATCTCTTTCTGCCTGGAGCTGCTGAAGTGACTCTGAGAGCTGTTCAAAACAAAGTAAAACCCAAAGAAAACTGCATTAGCCAAATAAATTAGGCAGTGCCTGCTTAAGGGATAAAGCCTGAGGAACCAGTATTAATGCAAAGCTCAGGCTTCATCCCTTAAGTAGACAATCCCTGTGAATCTTATGCCACACAAATTTCATTGAAGATTTGGACCATATTTAATACAAACCTCTTACCTGAGCAACCTGGGCTTCCAGGCTTGCCTTCTCCTCCAGTGCCATCTGCAAGTGGTGGTTTGCATCCAGACTCCCTGCCTGACTTGAGAACTGCCAAAAAAAACCCAAAGAGTTAGGGCAAAATACTAATACTCAGGTTCTGCTTTGCCTTTCCCCTGACAGTAACCTGCCACATGCTCCATGCTGTAACCTTCTACAGGTCTTTAAAGTGCTCCAACTCCCAGTGAAGTTCAATGAAAGAATAAAGGGGGAATTAAAATCATAAAGCTTAGGGTTTAGCTGTTAAACCAGACTGAACTGGGCAGCTCCTTCTTATCAGTTTTATACTTACTTACTTTAATTAAGAAAATAGGCTTTAATCCAACAACTGGGCTCAGAACCTTTGTGCATTTCAAAGAGTCTGTATTACACAGCCAGATCAGACAGTATAAAAGCTGGTGACCTTAAAAGTTGTCAAACATGTCATGAATTCAAAGCCAATGTCTCGAACATGCCAGTGGACTCAGCAGCAAGGCTGGCTCAGCTGCCATACAGTACCCTGAAGAGCAGCACTTGGCTTTATTTCAAGGGTAACTTGGGCCACTCTCTGGGGAAAAAATAAAAGCCCTTTCTTCCCTCGCCGGCTCACCTTAGCAGCAGGCTGCTCTCTGAACTGCTACCAGCTGGCCTCATGCATTCAGTCCCTAACTGGCTGCTTCTCTTAACTTTCCCCAGCTGACCTTCAAGTTGCCACTGTCCAATTCACCTTCCTCTGCCAGGTAGGTACAGACACCACCCCTACTCAACTGGTTCCTCAATGAAACTGCAACAGCTGAGTAACCAAAAATGCTGAATAGATCCAAGCAGGAAAGGTCACCTTGTGCTCACACTTCTGTTCCGTCACCTTCTCATATTCTGTATCATTCTTTTAGCAGACCACTATCACAATATCTCTCAAGCTACTGCTCCAGCTCCTTAGAATACAGACCTTCTGTTCCTCAGAGGCCTCACTGAAAGCCTTTTACTACAAGGATGTTTACTAGGGTGTGTGCTTTTACTAGAGGATGTTTTTACTAAGATGAGATTCTGTACCTTCCTTTAAAAACCAGACTTCAGTCTTGCCCCTACTGTCAGAAGCAAGATCTTGCCACGACTAGAGTGATCTACCCTCCCATCCCAGAAGGATTGTGGTTACCTGTTGAATCATCAGTTCAGCCATTTCCAGCTTCTTATGCAAATCCTCCATATCCAACTTCATAGCCGAGTTCTTGGAAATCAGTGAGTGAACTTGCTCTGACAGCTCTGAATTCTGCTGCTTTATTTCCTCACTACTTTTGCTGAAACAAGCAAACAAACACAATAATAAGGTGTCATCATTCTGTGTACTATGGCTCTGCTCGTGTCCATGTCATCAATTTACAATCCAGTTTTTCACAGCAGTTAAGAGTCACAGGAACATCCTATCTAACGACTTTTTAAATGAAGTTCCCACTTGTGCTCCATGCCCCTTGTTAGGTTTTGTGGCTCTACTGTGTAGTTACTCTGCAGCTAAGAGCGGAATGGACTTACCTTTGTTTGTACAGTTCCAGCTTCAGGTTGTCTCGCTCCTTCACCAACTCTTTGTTATGCTGAAATAAAAATGAATTACTGATTCATGTCCAGACTTAGCCAAGCAGATAACTTCATTTCACCTTTAGCAGATCAGCTCAAGTGGGAAAGGTCATAACTTTGGCAAAATTCTCATATCAGATTTGCTTAGAACCTCCTGAGTTTGTCAGGAATAAGTCTGCTCGGTCCTTTCAAATGTGATGCTGATAAATGAATATGAGGTTATTTCTGCAAGCTTCTGCATTAATATCAATAGTAAAGTGTCTGTTTGATGGAGACCCTCCTGGGACAAGGTCTCAGTGAGGCTTCTGTTGTTTGGAGCTGGTGAGACTAACGAAATAAGGTATCACATCTGAAGACAGCACCTGGACCGTATGATTAGTGGTCACAGAAACCTGAATGAAGTTTGCCTTGATCATGGAGAGTGCAAGGCTATACAAGGTTAATTTCTGCCTCTTCTCTAAGTAGGGATGACAGTAGTGTAATGACAAGCAAATAGCCAAAGGTAGAACTGCTGGTTAAGCATAAACAGAGGTGACTCTTACCTTCTCTGACTGTTTCTGCTGCATAGAGATGGAGGACAAAGTACGTTCCAGCTCCGATACCCTCTGGCGAGATGAATGTAAACGAGCAGCAAGGCTTTCAGCTTCTCCTGAACAAGTCAGAGCAGAGTCAGTTGAGACTAGATCACAAAGAGCTCTCTGGAACTGGCTGAACAGCACCTTCTACTTTGTCAACAAACTCTTAAGGCAGCACAGAGCTTTGTAAATCAGTGGACCTGGTTCCACTCCTGGCTCTACAGGTGATACAATAGCAGCTCTGGGCAGCAAAGTTCTCTGAATGCCTTCCTCATTTTTAGAAGAAGATAACGAAACTTCCTTTGCAAAACAATAGATAATATGCTATTTGGGGGGGTTTCCTAATAGAATAAACTACTCAAATCTAGTTCAGAATGAAAGGCTTGGGTAAAACCTACATTAACATGACAGCTGTGTGGGAGAACGGGCAGAGAAAAGGGAACTAAGTTTTAAAAGCAACCGAAGTCAGAAAGGAACAGTCTGGGGTAGTCATCAGGCCCAAACAGGGCTGACAAGGCTTTAGTGATGCACAAAAGAACCTCAACTGCCATGGGCTCAACATGCTCCCATTTGGGGGCAGCCATGATGACAGAAGCAGTGACGGTGCCAACTATTGCTCATTAAGGAGTGCTGTGAGCTGCCTGCCAGCAGCTATCATGCCTGGGACTTGACATCCACAGTTTGAGCACCAGCACGAGCTGGAGCACTCACACTCAATTACCTGATTTCTGCCGTGCTGCTTGCTGAGTATGTCCAAGGGCTGTCTGCAACTCAGACTTCTCAGACACCAGAATTCCAATTGTCTGGATATGAACCTTTAGGAAAGAAAGATCAGCTCAGCACAAAGCTTCTTTGCTTGTCACTTTCAACATCATCGTTGCCACGAAAGGATAATTCAGTAAAGGTAAAGAACTCCTGCAGTTAAGCACAGTCTGGCTGACTGACTCTCCCAGTTTTCCTGAAGGAATGGACTCAGGGCTCCCACAATAAAGACTATGAGTGGTCAGTAATGCAGAAAACAGCAGGAGCCAGGTAATCTTACTGTAATAGAGGCTCTGTCTTACCTGGAGCTGTTCCCTCAGTGCTGCTTGCTCCTTAGAAAACTTCTGTTCAAACTCCTTCTTTTCCTGTAGAAACAAACACATAACCAGTTAACCCTTGTTGGTTTATGCCAGACTAAAAAAGCAGTGACTCACTGGTAGTACTTCCAGCATCTAAATGATACCAGGATTTCTAAAAACGTGCTTCAGTCTTCCATCATTTGAACTACTTCATTATTTATCCATCCTGGAACAGCGATGACAGCATAGCGCAGTCACTGCTGGCACAACTGCGGCAGTGTCTGGAATGCAAGCTCCTGGCACAGACCTGAACTGTGATCTCCTGCCTCCACTGTGCTCCTCCAATGCTTGAGCTTTTAAATATGAGCTTTTGTCAAAATAAGAACAGTACCTGCCAGGCCTAGCTCATGAAGTCAAAATATTCAACCTTATGCTACAGATGAAACTGAATGTAATGTAAGATGAGATGACACACACCTGTGTACAGTTCACTGTGCTTTTTACTCCTCAGAGAAACAGACACCTATTTCTGTATGTACCCAAAAATAGGACACACTTTACCTTCTCCAGCTGATTCACTGCTTCTTCGTTCTGCTGTTTCTATGGAAGACAATTGATGTATTAAGGGCAAATATTTTCATATTACTGAAACACATTTTCACTTCAACGAAGTAGGACACATGCCCAATGAATGCAAACAGAATTTCCATTATCCTTTCTGTACAGGACTGGGAACATCATCTTGGCTAAAAAAGTAACAGATTTGGGGCTCCCTTCACTAAGGCACTTTATGTGCCAGATAGGTTTTTCATTGCTCAGTACATTACCACAGTTCTTCTCTGATAGCAGTGCTGAAACCCCTGTACTTTTATATGTGAGCATCCACCACCTTCAGTTAAACTTGCATCCCACATGGATGCAATTCATCGTAGTAATCCTGCTGTATTATGATGACCACCAAAATGCTTAGAAAGAAACCAAAACCCAGACAAATAAACCCACTTTTTTTCCTTTAGCTGAGTCTTTAGACCTTTATCCCACTTCAACTGGCCTTTGAGTCACGCAGAGCCACACTTACATTGACAGGCTTCTGCCAAAGGTGGTACAACAGAGCACTGAAGCCAGATGTAAGGAAAAGGGCTAATTCTGTTCTATCCCACTTCAACCTCATGGGTGGTATTTAGGTTTGTTAACCACACATAGTGCATCTTTAGATACAAAGTGAAGGAGCCCAAAGCAGCAGCTGCCTGCACAGGCTGCCACACAAACTGTGCTGCCGTGTTTGCTGCTGTTGTCCCCTGGCACTTTTCTCACAGATGCCTCATAAGTAACTACAGAATTGGTACTTTTTTCCCTTCCCACAGAATGAACATTGGCCAAACAGCTTCTTTACTGCTACCACTTCAGTGCATTTTGAAACATGACTGCAGATGGAAGGGTGATGAGTTAGAGAGTTTGGTTCTAGCAATGCCCATGCACAACACAAGCAAGGAAAAGCAAAGGGCCTACATCATTCCAGGCAAACAAGGAGAATCTTGGGTGGGCAATGCACTATACCAGGTAGCTCTGCAGCCCAGCTAAAAGCCAAAAAGCAGCAATGGAACAAAAATAACACAAAACCAAACATAAACCAAGAGTGCTCATGGGGTACACTGGGAAATGCTGAGCTTCGGGAAAAGTGTACTTTAGGGAGGAAGAAAATGGGGAAAAGCTCTTTTCAGACCATACAAGTCCAGTGAGCTGCATTTCTTGCAGTGTTAAAGCCCAAGGCTGAAAAGCAGCAGCAGGAACCCATGCAGGCCACAGGACAAAGCAGTTCAGTCATCGTGCCAAGGGAAGCTGAGGATGTGATCAGCAACCAGCCCCAGGCTCTCTCTTAGACCTATTGCTCCCACTCTGCTGATAAATTCAGAACAGCATCACCACCTGCAGAAACGGGTTTCCTCACTGCTGCCAGCACCAGAAGTCTGTACTTCAGGGATTTGGAGCAGAAATCCCTGGTTTATCAGGATGCTTTGGTCTAAGCACTTTGTTCCTTACAAAGTGCTGTGTAAGCAGCTTTCCTTGTGGCACCATGAGAGAACCCATAACCTTGCAGACACCCAGGGAGCAGGGAGGAGCAGCAAAGACAATGGCAAACTGGTGGCTTGGATTGTTTCTTACCAATTCCTCTATCTTTGTAACGAGCTGTTTGTTAGTTAGATTGCTGGAATCCAGGGCTACTGCCAGCTCCTGGTAACGTGTCTGTCGGGCACATGCACACACGAGAAAAAGGAAGGAGCAGAAAAGGAGGAGGGGAGGAAAAAAGCAATCATTAAAAAGGACAGAAAAATAAATCATTATCACACTTTGGTATTTTTTATCCATTTCTGCTGAGGCTTCATTTTGACATAAAAGTGAATCAAAAATGAGAACTGTGGTTGCAAGGAAGGTGGATTATCCCCAGTCCCCAAACTGCAAACACCTCCAGTACCCATCTCTTACTGTAGATCACAACTACCCGATTACAGCACAGGCCCACACTTGACAATGATGTCTGTGAAGTGTGCAGTCAGGTCTCTTTGGCACTGCTCTAAGTACAGGGTCACAATAAGAGATCAACAGTAGCAAGTAAGAAGGAAGAAGAGAAAAGATAAACTGAGAAGAACTTACTTCCATTTCCTTAATGTTTGTGGAAGAAACAGCACTTTCACCATTCACATACGATGTAGACTAGAAGCAAACCAGTCAAGTAAGTCAGTTTTATTCCTCTAGGCAACAAATCACTACTGACTATCACAGTAATACTTCTTATGGCACCTTTCCCTTCATATTACCACACACAGGCACAGAAAACGTATTTTCCTAGCTAAGGACACATGCAGTCTCCCCCTGTGACAAGCTGATATGAATTATGCAGATTGAAATCAAATTCTTTTCTACTGAATCAAGAATACCTCTTTCCATGAATACATACTGTTCATTCATCCCACTCTGGCTTTTCTTCCTACTGCTGAAACTTTACATTCCTAAAACAGGCTTTTTTGCTTCTCAATGCCTAAATTTGATACTGTTTAGTAGGATGACTGAACACACCTCTGGGACTGAAGAGTGTTTTCCTGAGCTGACTGCTCAAAACTCCACATCAAACATCAAGAGAATTAATAGGACAAATGGATCAAACGAGGCCATACCTGAGAAACGAGGCCATTGAGTTGTTCTGACAACTGCCGGAGACTTTCTGTTGAGGAGAAAGACCTGGGAACAAGGAAATGAAATGAAAGGGTTTCCCAGAGAACAGCACAAATCATATCAGCACTGGGGAGCAATCAGACCTTAATGTGTTGGGGTCCTGTTGCAAAACTGATAAATACACACAGACACTCACCTGTTCTCATCCAAAGCATTTTTATGGTCCTCGGTGTCATGAACCTGTGGATTAAAACACAAAAACTTACAAGCCTGTAAAAGAAGATGGGAGTCACCCTCATGAATGTGTCACTAACACCTGATTACATTTGGGCTCAGGTTCCATGGTACCTGTAATTACTGCTTCCCGAAGGAAGATGAGCTTCCAGCCACCAACTCAGTCCTGGCTTACACATGACTGAGTGGTGTGAGCCTGGGCTTCTTGGAACAGAGAAACTTCAGTGTTCCAGGCTCTATGTTTGCTGTTACTATTTATCAGCATAATCAACACTTCGCTTTGCTAGAAAAACCTTCAACCGCATCTTTAAGTACTGAAAGGAAACACAGACTGAGCTGACTGGAGACCTTCTGTCTCATTAAGGGTACTTTCTGCTAATGAAATAGGAGAGAACAGGAAGGAAAACAGCTTTGGAAGCTGCAGGGGCATGTGTGTGCTAGTACTCTCTCTGCTCTCATAGACAGATGACGACAGGATGGGGAGTGCAGGATGTAGTATTTTTAACAGCAGAAAATCTAAGCTAGTAATGTCATATTTATGAAGATCATCTTCCTCAAAACAAGAAGTGGTATTGCTAACCACGGCTCGGTGGCGATAGTCGGGGTAATTCACAAACCTGTGTCAGCTGCATGCTCCCAGGAGCAGGCAGAACAGAACCACAGCTAGGTAGGCTGTTGCTGTTAGATAGCACAGGGACATCGGTAGCAAGCTGTTCAGCATTACGAGTGGCAACATCACTGTCAAAGTATGCCTGTCACAAAACACATACAGGAATTACAGCCTTCATGCACAGTGAACAACACCACACGTGAACACATCACCTTGTGATCTGCCTGTGACAACTAGACAGATGTGAGCCATCAACCATTGGGAGACATGTGGAAGGGAATCTGTGTTCTCCCCAGAGCGAAGAGGTGACTGCATCAACCCACAAACACTGTCCTAGACCTGAGCCCTCTCAGAGCCAGTGTCCCATAATCAAACTCCTTTAACACAGGCAATAATACCTAATACTGGCTTCCTTTCCTGCAAAAGGTTGGACCAGATGATCTTCTGAGGTCCCTTCCAACCTGAATGATTCTATGGTAATCATATCCCCCAGGTCTAAGTTCACACGCTAGATTTACTGCAAAGCATCCCCCAAAAACCAAGCGAGGTTGGTTGTGACCCTGATGGCTGTGACCCTGCCTTGAAAAGCACTGCCTTCAGGATGCGTCTGGGGAAAACACGGATCACTGTATGCAAACTCAGATGGGAAAGAACAGCTTAGTGAGTACTTGGAAACTGGGCTGCTCAAACTCAAAGGCTCTGTCTCAAGCTCGGTGAAACCTGGGGCATGTCATGAACCACAAGTTTAGAAGCAGGACATTTCTGAACAGGTCAAAGTCGGTGTGGCTGGGAGCAGGTGCCTGGGGCCCTGCTGGTGCTATGAATCCCATGACTACAAGAATCTAAATGGAAAAGGAAGAGCCAAAAAACTATTTCTGGACAGCGATGCAAGTTCTAATCCAACCTTCGTGGGAGGATGAAGAGGATCTGATGACACCTCTACCAAGCCAAAGTGGACTATTTCATCTACCTTGTACAGCATCAGAGAGCTATAAAGGCCCCCTAAAACATGCACAGATGTTTTATGGCATCTAGATGCTTTATTTTATCAGCCAGCTCTGCTAAGTCATCATTAAAAACCCTACAAAGCAAATGAGATAATCTTGTAACATTCAACTCCACCAAAACACTGCAGCTCTCTGCAATTCCATCTGAACAAATTCCCTCTTACTTCGGTCACTCCCTTCTTGGCACTTCACAGGAGACAAGAAATCTCTCTCTTGGCATTCCTTGTTTACCTGCTCAGCGCTTCACTCATGAATCAAGCAGCAAGAGGAATACAGGAACAGCAAAGACATTTAGTGAGATTTAATGAAAGCAATGAGCTGAAAGATTGCAGAGGGCAACAAACAGAATTCTCCCCATGTCTTTCCAGCAGGACAGATCCTTGTCCTCTCAAGGAGCAATATATGTGAGGTGCTTACAGGAAGGTCAGGAATGCCCTTACTTCTTCCAGCCACAGGTTACTTCACCTTTATTGGTTCAAACACTCATCAATATATAACATCAGGTGGACAGGAGGAACCCCTTCCCCAGTCCATCTCAATTTCTGTTGACCAAGACATTGTCTTAGCTTAATGCTTCAACCAGTAACGTGCCTTGACCACAAGAACTCCTTCTTCCTCCACAAGAAACAGTTTAGAAATGATTCCTTCAAAAAGCCCCAGACTACTGGAGCAGCTGAATTTGTTGGAAACAAAGGAAGAGTTAGGAGCAAGAGACTAAATCATGCACTGTGAGGTTCTGTAATGTCCAAGGAGAAGTTAGTAATTCTGCTCAGCTTAGCATATAGTAGGATCCATTTGCTTTCACACAAAGGCTCCTATTTTGCTGGTTTTTCTGTGTTTCACAGCCAAGAGAGCTCAAGTGGGTGAGGTGGGAGGGCTCTGCCTCTCATTAAGACACCAATGGCAGCAGCAAGCAGCTCAGATGCTAACAGCAGCTTTTCTGCCCTATTAGCATCAAGTGAGTTTCTGAACAGCATTTTCCTGACTCAGGGTTTTTGCAAGACAACAACTGGAAGGAGAAATCCTTCTTTCATTACATACTGCAGTTAGACATTAGTTTTCACATTACTCCTAAATCCACAAATTCCATAACAGACAATCAGATACAATATATCTCTGCCTGATAAGGGCAGAATGGGAGAACAAGAATGAATAGAAGTGCTGAACTCTCCAATAGCAGAACAGGACTAAAGCTGCAGACACTGGAAGGCCACCTCAGCAGCAGCACAGGAGCACCCATCTCCATCTCACCCTCCAATGTGAAACAAGTCTCTCAGGTAAAACTCAGGAGTATTAACAGAGCAGTTCCCCATGACATGAGTGACAATTCAATCTAAACACATGCTTGGTGCTGCCAGACAGGCGCATCCAGCACCCTCAAAGCTGGCAAGGTGTCTGCACATCACTCACCCTACACAAGCAAGGTCTAGCTGGAAGAACTTACTGCTCTTTGCTACGTGTCGGACAGAAGAACTGCTGTGTTGTCAGGAGCAAAGGGATACAAAGGCAATTCAGAGCTAACTCCATTCCATCCTGCAGGTTTCTCAGTTTGACTTCTCTGAGTTTCTGTCACAAATGGAGCCTTATTTAAATAAACTACCCGAAAATAGGCTGGGGTTTTTTAAAGCTGCTTATTTACATTTGCTCCCGAACACATCTCTGCTCTTACCAACGTAGTGCCCTTTCCTCTGGAAACGTGAGGACGCTAGAGCCTGCAAATACTTGACCTGAGGTATCTGACTTCCTGCCTAAACATATTTAAACCCGTGGTCCTTGCCAGACTGTACATCAGCTGTGCAACTTTCATTGCCTGTCTTAAAACGGGCTGGCTGGAATAACTAGGAAGTTTTCCCTGGGCAGCTGCTCTGCCTGGAGATGAGCAGAAACATGCCCTTCAGAAACAAGGCTCTGGGAAAGAAAGCAATGACACACGGAACGGGAACAATACAGACTAAGAAAACACCACCTCTTCCTTAGTTTCTTGCCTAAATTCCCGGTTCTCCTCAAAGCTCAGCTGTCTCAAGGAAGAGTTTTTGACAAGGTTCACTTTTCCACATGTTCAGTTTGACCCAAACCAGAAGGAAACAAGCACGAGCAATGGAAATGCATGGTAATGAAGAGCTCCATGTTAACAGAAACAGCAACAAAACCCAAGCAACTGATGGTCAGGACAAGGCTCCATCCAAAGAAGTCGAGGTCAGTGTAAACAGAACCCGAAGCATGCAGTAGGGAGAGGGAGTGACTGCGAAGGACACGAGCACTGCCTCACCTTCCTCTTGTCCAATGAGGGTATGGCTACCCCATTGGAGCGGTTAAGGTCTGACACCAGCACCTTCAGAATGTTCTGAATCTAAAGGAGGTGAAAGAAAAGGGGTAAGAGAAACGGCTCAGCAAAGGACAGAGAGAAAATGTCAATCAAAGGCAGGCAAAGAAACCAGCATCCTCCATCGGAGCATGCACCTCAAAACAGCAGCTCTGGATGCACCCAGGCCTCTGTGACCGCATCAGACACCGCTTCAGCACGTACCCTGACTCTAGTGTGTACCTTCCAGGAGAGGTAGTTGCCAACTGCTGTAGTGCTGTAGCACCCTGGCCACACAGGCACCTGCAGCATTCATCTATCACACCCCCATAACCATTTCCCAGTCTCAGCCATGCTGTTTGGAAAACCAAAGACCAAGGAGGTGGGAAATGATGAGGGAGAAGGGATGAGCACTCACGTTCTCTGGAGGCTGCTGGTCGTCGATGGGAGGAGTTTCTGCTCGACTGTCTTCTTTAGTTTTGCGCTTTTTCTTTGTCCCTGCGGTTGCTCCGGGGTTGTTCTTCTGCTGATATTCCTTAAGCTGTGAAAAAAGGAATACTCTGAAGTCCAGACAGAATGACGCCTTCTATATGGTCAAAAAAAGCCCCCAGCCCAAACTCCACTGGGTGAAAAGACAGATCCAGTGCAAGGAGAAATGCTGTTCAATGAGCCAGAAAAGGCAGATTGGATATAAGGAAGATATAGGTTGGATATAAGGAAGAAGTTCTTTCCTGTTAGGGTGGTGAGGCACTGGAATGGGTTGCCCAGGGAGGTTGTGAATGCTCCATCCCTGGTGGTGTTCAAGGCCAGGCTGGACAGAGCCTTGGGTGAGATGGTTTAGTGTGAGGTGTCCCTGCCCATGGCAGGGGGCTGGAACTGGATGATCTTAAGGTCCCTTCCAACCTGAACTATTCTAAGTCCAGAGAACCCTGAAGCAAGAACGAATGTGATGGGTTTACGACAGTGGCTGTGAGTTGTATATGTTCAGCTTCTGTACACAGCTAACAATATTGTTGGGAAACGTGATGCCGCAACTAAAAGGAGATTCAAATATGTATTTGGGGGGCGGGTTAGGGTTATAACTAGGAGGAATAAGCAAAAAACGTAAACGGGCAACTAATCCCGAATGCAAAGTGAGAAAGCAGGGTCTGGGAGCAAGATCTTCCACTCTATCAAGGACTTCAGGGAGGAAATGACAATCCCCACGGGCAGATAACACATGAGCACAGACACTGCAATACCACAATGAAGGGAGAAGCAATCTGCAGTCGGGTTTTGAATCCTATCGCCTGCACCCAGGCAAAGCCACTCTGATAAAGCCGGAACGTGGATCCTGCCGGCTCTGACGGCCTTTGGGGTGTGTTACTGCACACCTAAGCCCCAAACGCAGCTTATGTAAACAGCCCATTGGCACCAGCCCCCTGCTGCCCCTGGCAAACCCCTGTCCCCGCTGCCAGGCCGGTGTCGAGGTGGAGGTGGAATAAATAGGAAGGATCCCATTATTGGGAGGATCTCAAAATGGAAGCCTCAACTGCTCCAGGACACTTGAGCTGTGACTTTGACACAGGCGCATCCCACCGGGACGGACGGGGCCGAGCGGCCGCGGAGGGGGAATAAAGGAAAATAAGGGAAAATAAGAAGGGAAAATAAGGGAAAATAAGGGAAAACAGGGGGGATGGGGGGGAAGGGAAAGAGCAGGGAGAGAAGGGGCAGGGAGGGGAAACCTCCGGCCCGCACCGCAGCAGCGCAGACCCGGCCTCTCCCCGGCCACCTCCCCCGGGCTGCGGACACCGCGGGGGCTCCCGGCGGCTCCAGCGCGGCTCGGCCCGGAGCAGGCCCAAACCCAAACCCGTGCCCCTCGGGGGGGAGGCCGGGCCCGGCTCAGCCCGGCTCGTTCCGGCGGCTCCCATCCGCCCTGTGCCCATAGAACCCGGCCGTCGCCGGCCCGGCCCTCACCGGTCCCCTCACCTTCTTCTTGGCCGCCGCCAGCCTGCTCTGCCTGCTGCCGTCCGCCATGTCCGCCCCGCGCCCGGGCCACGTCAGCCGCGGCGGGGAGCGGCGGAGGCGGCCGCCAGGCTCCGCCCCGGCCCGGCCCGAGCTGCCGCCGGAGCGGCCTCACCGGAGCTCGTCCATGGGGGGGGGCCGGAACGCGGCTCCCGGCGCTGCTCCCCGGGCTGCGTGCGGCACCGTGCCCGGCTCCCCCGGTGTGCTGCACCCGGCCCCGCGCCCGGTGACGCCCCGCGTTCCTGCGTTGACTCAGTCGCCCGGGGCAGACGCTGTCTGGAGAGCAGCCCGGGGAGCTGGGCAGGCTTCCCGCGTCCTTCGCGGGGCACGTCCTGCGGAGCCGCGTGGCTTTGGCTGCCCGTGCATCGCTGTGATGATGCCCCAGCGCTGCCTTTGAAGCCGCGGTCAGCGCGGGCGGATGGGTCCTGCGGGTGTTTGATCCCGTTCCCGAGCTCCTTGAGTTTCCAAGTGTGGCAGCTGCAGTGTTTGGGTTGTGCGGTCAGCACAGGGAACTGGATATGGTGCTGCTGGCCCCTGGCACTGCACCAGACTCCTCCAGCACTGGTCCAGGAGTCATGGAATCATAGGATACCAGGTTGGAAAGGTCCAACCTTTCTGGGCAAAGCATGACCCATACTGGATGTGCCAGCATAGAATCACAGAATGGTTTGGGTTGGAAAGGACCTGAAGATCATCCAGTTCCAACCCCTTAGCCATGTTGTCCATCTGAACATTACGTGTCCAGTGTGGCCCTTCTCTGGACCCTCTCCAGCCTGTCCACATCATACAGCGGGGACCAAAACTGAGCACAGTTTCCAGGTATGGCGACGCAAGCGCTGAGCACAGTGGGACAATGACAGCTTTATCTCTGCTGCTGATCTTCTTGATGTTCTCAAGCATCCCAGTGCCTTCCTTTGGCACAGCTGCTCACTGTGCTCTCCTTGGGGAGCTCCATAAGGCTCTTGTCAGTCCATCCCGCAGGGTGGCCGTACGGGCTGTACGTGGCCGGGCTCCCCGAGACCCCATCCCGAACGCAACCCCATAGCCGTCGGGGGCAGGAACCACGGCCAGGCCGTGTCGGGGGCACCGGGACTACAACTCCCAGCATGCCCTGCGGCACCCGGTGCCGGTGCGGCGGGAGGCATCAGCCGTGGCCGAGCGGGTTTCACCGAGCGCAGGCCGCAGCCCGGCCCCGCCGCCGCGGGCCCCGCTGAGGAGGTAGGAGCCGGTCCCCGCCGCCCCTTCCCCTCACTGTGCAGGAGTCCGGCATCTGATGCGCGTCCCCTCTGCCTTGCAGGGCCTCCGGTGGCGGCCGGCGGAGCGGCGCTGCCGGCTTCAAGTCACCGGTGAGTCCCCGCCCGCGCTAGGGGTGGGCTGAGGGAGCCGGACTGGTTCGGCCTGGAGAAGGGAAAGCGCATTAACGGGAGACCTGAGAGCAGCTCCAGTGCCTAAAGGGGCTGCGGGAAACCTGGAGAGGGGCTTGGGACAAGGGACGTAGGGACAGGCCAAGGGGAATGGCTTTAACCTGCCCGAGGGGAGACTGAGATGAGCTCTTAGGCAGAAGCTCTCCCCTGTGAGGGTGCGGAGGCGCTGGCACAGGGTGCCCAGAGAAGCTGTGGCTGCCCCATCCTTGGCAGTGCTCAAGGCCAGGTTGGACACAGGGGCTTGGAGCAAGCTGCTCTAGTGGAAGGTGTCCCTGCCCGTGGCAGGGGTTGGAGCTGGAGGAGCTTTAAGGTCCCTTCCAACCCAAACCAGGCTGGGATTCCATGAATACCGTGTGGAGCAGGCTAATATTGCCAAACAAGTAAATATTTCACCCGTTTCCCTCCACTCCCTGCCCAGGAGGTGTTTTATCCCTTTTTGACTTTTCTCCAGGGACACATCAAGTATTCTCTGATTAGTGCCCTCCACCCAGCACCCAGCAGCTTATCCAGGGCTGAGTTAGTGTTAAACGTCCTCTGTGCTCCACAGATCCCATCTCCAAGGCCCTGCCAACCCAATAGAGACAACAACGAATCCCTCCAGTATGAAATTGAAGAGCTGAAGCAGAAAGACCTTGCTCTGGACCAGGAAATTGCACAATTATTGTCTGAGTATGTCCTTGGCAAGCTCCGATGCCTCCTTTGTTCTGAAACACAACCTGATGCGGGGGTTAGAGCCAAGAGCTGACCTCCTGTGAGCCTGGCTTTATCATGGTGCTCTACAGTGCTGGTTATGGTGTGGGTTTGATTTATGGGGCCTGTTAGAGACAGGAGGGAATTTTCTGCTGTATTTGCTGAAGCAAAGCAAGTTTGACCAGGAGCTTGCATAAGAGGGTTTTAACTTTACCCCAGATGGTGCTGAGGTAATTCATGTGGCTATGGGAATGGATAATTTTAACCATGAGGATGACACAACCCTGGGAAAGCTTGTTCCTGTGGGAATTGAGATGGAGACGATGAATTTATCCCAGATAAAACTGTTTCCTTTCCTGTTCCATCTTGATCAAGACTCCGCTTACATTGTGCCTGAGGCAGGTTAAGCCTTCATATCAAGAAGCTGAAGTGTTTGCCAGGCAGGCAAGTGGCCTGTAGAACGCTTTGGCCTGATGGGTGCTGCATTACAGGGTAGTGCAACCGTGTCATTGTGGTTTCTGATGACGCACTGTGGCAGCTGCTTATTAGCAACTGGGTTGAGATAAAATTGCTGCTTGGTTTGAAAGAGAGGGGGGAGCCTCTGGGGTATTGGATGCAAAGGAGTGGTATTTTCTAGGGTAACAGGTAGAGCATAGAATGGGAATGGTAGAACAGAGGTTGTTCCAAAAGCTGTTCTATACTTAAGGTTAAACAGATCTTCATTCCTTTCCCTAGCTATAGGTTAGAGACACACACAGCTTGGGGTCACCACTGCCTATTCCCGTTTCTGCTTGATTTTGGGTGGATTTATTCTGCTAAGTCTTGATGTAGCCAAAACCCCTCAAATTGAGGATCTGCTCATTTACAGCTTGCACCAACTGAACTTGCTGCCTTCAGGCTCTGCTTTTGAGGTGCCAGGCTTGAACACCTCTAACCCCCTCGCTGTGCTGGGTCAGCCGTGGCTGCACTCGCTGTGCAGCAGCAGGAATCCCTCTGTGTCATTTTGACCTTTCTGGTTTTATCCTTACAGAGGCTACAGCCTGGAGGAACTGGAGAAGCACATCTCTCTGCTCCACGAGTATAACGATATTAAAGATGCTGGGCAGATGCTGCTGGGCAAACTGGGTGAGGAAGGGGAAAGCTATTGAAGACCTTGATAGTGCTTTCATATAGACAGAGAGAAGCTGCTGGGTTCTTTGCTGTGGGAGGCTCTGTGGGACTGGGGCTACTGGGATGCAAGCACAACTTTTCTGACTGATCTGATCTCTGCTTAATGAAAGCAATGGTGTTTCTTTCTTTTCTAGCTGTTATCCGAGGGGTTACTACAAAGCAGCTCTACCCTGAGTATGATCTGGAGCTTAGTGACTAGTGTTGAACCTCAAGACTGCCACGTCCTGCAGAAATGACTGTTACTGAGCTCTTATGCTTTTGTTGTATTGGTTTAGAACGGACCTAAGGTGGCCTTGGAAGTATGTGTGTAGAGTTGCAACAGAGCATGGGTTAACAGCCTTCTTTCCAAGAAGCTCTGAACATGAAAGTTGTTGAATCTGTCAGCTGTTTCCTGCTTGTGGGAAAGGGATGTAGGGCTTTGGATAACTTGTCTGCTACCTGATTAACAGTATTCCTTTATGGGAAAGGTGGTAATTCCAGGTGGTTGATGTTAAGACTATTCCCATGGAGTCTTTGCTTCTCTACTGCATCCAGCAGCTATTTGGTTACTGGATGTATAGAGGAAGTGAGGGCACACATGTGCAATGTAGTGGTTGCTTTGAAAGACAAGAAAAAGCCCTCAGAAGTAGGAAGAATTCCGATGTGGTTTGGTTTATGATCCAATCTGGGTAACTCTGGGTGTTCTGTATTATTTACTCTGGTATCTAGAGGTTCTGTACCATTCCTGTAGCAAATGGCAAAATGTGAAGTTGTGTTGAGCTGTCTGAATAAAGCAGCTATCACATTCCTCAGTAACTCACTGTAAAAGCCTATAAACCATTGCATGAACTGGGAACAAATCCTTCAGCTGTATTCTGAGACATCTATAACATCCATTATTCAAGTGTTTTCTGAGGACTCTTAATGGAGCCAGCGTGGCAACACTACCCAGCAATGGGTAGGTGCAGAATTACCTTTAGTCTCTTCTAAATGCAGCGTCACTGTGGAAATGAGAGGTGCCCTAAACACAGAATGTACCTGGAGAGCAGGAGTGTTTCAATGTCAGGTTTAGGATTGATGGTGACTTCACAGCCTAAATTTGGCTGCTTTGGGCAGTTCCAAGTGATGGAGCACCCTGCTGACTGCAGAGCTGGTGTCCCTTTCTCACTCAAGCTTGATGTCCTTCTGCCCATTTCTACTTTCAAAGACTTTCTAACCAGTAAGTGTCCCCCCTGCTCTCTTGCTGCAGTCTCTGCTCTTTATTTCCACATTTAAATCAAACGAATCTGTGCTTGGAAACCAGAAAACAGTCACAAGGCTGCTGAGAACAGATGATTGTCTCTGTGTTCTTGGTTCTGGACCAGGCACAGAAGCATCACTGACAAGTATCTTGTTTTGCCACAAAAGCTGTGGGGAGGGGTCTAAAGCAGAGGGTGGACAAAGCCTACGTCTCCTGGGATGTATTCCAGCAAGTCCAGCTGTGCTTCTCTGGAGGGTTTTTACTGGGGCTATGTAAGAACACTCTCATGGGTACAGGCATCTTGTCCCCACCATAACCCCCCCTTGCTAAGTGCTTTAGGAGTAGTTTTAAGGGGAGGAATAATGTCACAAGGCAGCCAGGACTGGGAAATGCTCTCTTTGTTCTCAAATGCCCACTGCTGTTCTGGCTGGTATTTTGTGTGTGGAAGAACCAGTTTAGCCTGGAGTGTTCCAACCCAAATATTGGCCTGGCAGTGGCACACCCAACTGGAAGTGGGTTTTTTTGCAATGGGATGTGTGTACACAAATTCCTTCTGTTACTGTTAGGTGTAAGCCATGGGGGATGAAGTATTCTCCATTACCAAAGCAGCTGAAGGGTATTTGGGGACTGAGAAGTCCATGTTTTCTTCCCCTCCTTGTAGGAGCACAAGGATTAAGACTTCCAGCTGTAGCTATGCAAGTGCCTGGCTCCAGAGCTCACGCTTCTGCAGTGATGGGTTTAAGCTTCACTTAGCACAAGGCAGTTGTCCATGGAAGGTGCCCTGATCCCAGCTCATCCATAGATGATGAATGCTTACAGAACCAGTGAGCTGAGGTAAGAGCAAGCTGCCCTTGGGGAGTCCCATGGTCCTGTGCCACATGGTGGCACCTACACTCCACTGCTGCTCTGTGCAGAGCAGGGAAACCCAGAGCTGAAAGATTCAGGGTCTAAGTTAATGATTCCTGGGGTGCTCCAGGACAGGACTGCGCACACAGGACTCCCCTTACTGCTCCTCTTGCACCTTAGTGGCTCTCATCTGGAGGATGGAATAATGCTGGGCTTTGTCTAAAAGCAGGAGAGGAATAGAACAAATCATCTTCTACTTTCTATAAATACATCTCCATACTCACTGATTGTCAGCTGGAAGAACAGTGAGTGTACTGAGTGCAGTATGAATTGTAACTTCAGTTTTAACTTGCATTTAGAAAGTATTTCTGCAAAGTCAGACCCAGCTGTAATGAGCTAACAGGGAACAAGTGGTATTACAGAGCTTGCAGAGCTCCACTGAAGGGCAGTACATGCTGTCTGCATGGAGCTGCTGCAGAGCAGGATACCAGAGACCTCTGAACACCCTTGGTTCCCTGGGGAGGGGGGAAAGCATCCTCTTTTTTAATGAGTCAGTGTATGCATGGATGAGTAGAGCCAAGAACCAGCCTCTTCCCCTTTACCCTCCCATTTAGGGCACTTTCAGTTTTATTCCTTGTGTATCTTGCATGCCAACCCCTATTACAAGGCACTTTCCCATCACTCACGCCTACTCTGGATATAACTATTTCCTTGCATTGCTTTGTGTAAGCTGTGTTTCCTCCAGCACATCCCTCTTAGTCTGATTTTGAGCTCTTCAATGCCTGAAAGCAGGGCTAATAGAAAGAGAATGCTTTAGGACAACAGAGGGAAAACAAAGTGGGTAAGTTCTGCTGCTCGCAGCAAGGAACAAACAAATCTGTGCAATCAAGTGACTGCAGCTCTCCAAGGCGCTATTTCCTGCTGCTAAACAAATTTGGGGATGGGGTTTGATATCCGTTAGCAAGCTCATGCTCCCGAAGTCACCAGGAATCTGGTCACAGCTCGCTCCTGTTAATGAACTGTTTGCAAGGCTTTAAGAAAATAACACAGCCTGTCACTGGCAAAGTGCCTCCCTGCTTCAAGTCATCTCAAGGAGAAGGGTGGAAGTGAACTGCAGTTAACCTCCTTCCTACCGCTGTCCATCACCCTGTCAGCGTGCAGCTGCGTTCCTGTGCTCCAGAGATTGCTTGGGGATGTTCCCTGCGTCGCACGCACTCAGTTGTCCGCAGCGTGGGCCATCTCCACGTCCAGCTGAGGAAGGTCACTGCCATCCTGATGGCCCAACGTTCTCTCTATCTCTGCTTGCACCTTGGACTCACAGCTCCAAATTGCGCTGCGTACGTTCTGCAGGCTCCACTGGCTCCTCAGGAGAGCATCGTCCAGCGTGAAGACGCCATCGCGTGTCCTGCGCACTTGTGTGCACACTGCAGAGGACTTCAGCTCCAGGCCAATCTCGTGGACCATCTTCCGGAGGTACTGCTGGGTCTCGTGCAAGCAGTGGATTTCTAGAGACACAAGAGAGGTTCCTTCAGGAGCGGCAAAGTGTTGGCAAACTCAGACCTTGTCTGTTAATGCAGACATCAATCACAGTCGTGCTGAAGAACAGGTTTGGTAGAAGAGGCTGTTTAAGATACAGCACAGGGGGACTGGGATTTTCTGGAATACTTCAGGCTGTCCTAACCCCCACCAAGGTGAACGTTTTAGAAACAAACCCACAGTAATGTGGAAACTGAGGTATTTCAAAGGGGATAAGAAAAGGTACCTTTTAAATAAGCCAGTCTGTGAGGAGCAGGAGACTGGCCGCAGCAAAGCAAACCCTGCTTTAGAAACCAAACCAAACCAACCCAACACTAATGCATTGTACTGAACCACTGGGATAAGGAGTCATTTTGTTGCAGGAACAAGAAACTCAAGTTTTCCTGACTTATTTGCTATAACGCATACACAGGCTTCCCCATTATATATATTTGGTACCTACCTAGCTGGAATTCTGGAGGTGCAAACTGGAGGCATCGGACTGCTGTGATTATGGGAGGGCTTTTCCCCATGGGGCGAATCAAGCCTCTGACAGCCAGCTCATAGGCCTCTTGTGTTTTCATATCAATGTTAGAATGCCTGCAACAAAACCAGAAGGGAGCAGCGCTGACACCAAGCACTTCCATTTGATGGGACTCAAAAATATCCCCACCCCAATAAAGCAGAGCTGCAGGTTTTATTCTTACATCTGTGTGTTGAGGTTTTGCACACATCCTAATGGTGTCTGTACTGTCACAGTGTAGCACAGCTTGAGAGGGAGGTACTGGGTCAAGTCCACAAGACATTGGTGTGCCCATTGATGCAGCTAATGGGTCCTAAAATAGCTGGACATTCAGGATACAACAGGGACACTTAACTGTGACCTCCCACCACAGTACAGAGCACTCTGTACTCTTCTCTCTGTTCCTGTCTAGCACTCCAATCTTTAAAGGCTTTGATTATGGCAAACAAGATCATCTCCTTTGTTTTAAGGACCAACAAATGGCAACTGGATGAGGTCGGCTGCATTTCCCCACTGGATACCTACATCAGCAGGGCCTTATGATTCGTCCCTTGAATGACAGCAAGAATCCGTTCCAGCTTCTCCCTTGTGATATGATCTGCAAATAGAAAGGTAGAAAGGAATCTCAATTATCCCTCCAGAAACTGGGAAGAGCCAGTGGATGGAATGTGCCGTCAGGGATCAAACCAGGCTGATGGGAACTGCCAAAGGTGGCTTTAGCAGAGTCACTTCTGGTTATACCATGGGGATGCACAGAGCAGCAGTGCTTGACCACAGAGCAGGAATCATTTTCTTTAACTGATTTCAAGACCTTGGTTCCAGTTTTTCTTATCAGGTGTTGAAGAGTTTCACTGGACAGCTTCTAACCCCTATATCTGAGTGTGATTTACGGAGAGATCCAGGTCCCAGGCACTCCAGCAGCAATCACTGTGCTCAGGACTCATCCTGGCTTTGTGTTGTGGCTGTATTTACAAATAGGTGAACTAACACCTCACCCTGCACATGGGCTGCATGTAAATGTAATGCCTAGAAAGCAGGTAACCTTTTAGCACTGTAATTCACCTGGTTAAATGCTCTGCAGGCAGCACACTCTTTGGTGCTCGGATTTTGGTGGTTTTAAAACCACATCAGTTCAGTTCCTTACCAAATGTCGTCTTCTCCACCAGCTTCCCTGTGTCCGAGAAGTCATCAGTGGCTTTGCCGAACAGCCCACCGACAGTGTAAGCCTTGAAGGAAGGCAAAGAGTGCAAGTGATCACAGAAATATTCCAAGTTATTGAGCAGCAATACTGTGCCATGCTGCTGTGAGGAGGTGCAGGCTACAGCAGCATCCTCTGCTCATGTGCAGATGCTCGCGTGAAGGATGAAGTTCTGGACCCCGAAAAGCTCCCAAAAGCATTGATGGGTTTGAGACTCGAAGCAGAAGGTCCAAAGGCCCAGTTGGGCCCTGGGGCAGGAATCAAGCGTGATTGCACTTGGATGTTCTGAGGCTGCTGAGAGCCAACACTTACCCTGCTCAGGTGGCAGTTGTACAGGTCAGTGAGCAGCTTGTTCCCATGGCCTATGCCAAGAACTGAAACACAGAAGATGGGAGGGAACCCGTTACTCAGCCACATGGGAAGTTACTGATGAGCATTCACACAGCGCTGTCAGGCTCACACTCTTCTGCCTGCCCAGGTCAGGGCCACATCTCCTTAGAAGTCACATCTGAGCCGAGCAATCAGGCCCCCAATCACCGCCTGTCGTTAAAGCTACAAGGCTGTGAGCAGGGCTCTCCCCTTGCCCCAGAGCTTTCCACCTTCAGCACAAACACTCAGTGAGGCCGTTTCAGGTGGGGTTAAGTGGCAGGAGCTTGGTGCCCCCCCAGCAGAACCCCGTGTGCAGGGGGAAGGGGCTGCCCCCATCTCCTGCCACTGCTGGGATCCCGGGGGATCTTTTCTCCCGTGTCTTAGCACAGCGGGTTGGGGCCGGGGCCGAGCGCCCGCCGCTTCCTCCCCACATGCACACCCATCCCCTCGCAATGCGCCGGGCCGGGACCCACCGAAGACCCCCGACGCCTTCACGTCCAGCCGGTGCCCGGCTCCCATCTTCAGCCGCCTGAACCGCGGGCCTCGCACTGCAACGGACACCGAGTCAGAGCCCGCCCCGGCGGGGCTCCCACCGTCGTCCCCGTCCCACCCCGGGGGCCGAGGCCCCGCTTACCGAGGGGGTGCTGGGGCAGCACCGGCACCATGGTGGGCACCAGCTCGGTGGCGCCGTCGCGGCCCGGGGCCGGCAGGAAGCGGACGCGCTGCGGCAGGGGCCGGCCGGGGCCCTCGTTGAGCTCTGCAAGGGAAGGGCTGGGTCAGGGGCAGCCGGTAACCGGGGAGGGGGGGGCTCCCGCCGCCGGTCCCCGCCGCTCGCACCGCTCAGCAGCCGCGTCTCCACCGCGGCGCGGACGCGGCCCCACGCCACCCCCGCCGGTTTGTACACGGCGAAGAGCCCCGCGGGCACCGCTCCCGCCGCCATTGCGCGCTCCCCGCCCCGCCCCGGGTGCGCAGCACCGACGGGAGCTTCCGGGGCCGGCGGTGGCGGCGATGCTGCTGCCGCTGCTGCTGCTGCGGCGGGCGGCGGCGCGGGCCCCGCTGGTGCGGGCGGGTTCCGGTGCCCCAGGCAAGTGCCCCGCTCCTGTTCCCCGTGGGCAGCCCCGAGGGTGTCCGAGCGCTGCGCGCCCCGGGCCGGTTCCTCACCCCCGCTCCCCGCAGGCAGCGCCGGTCTGAGCCACAGCGAGCGGCGGGCACGGCAAGGACACGGGCAGGAGGAGGAGGAGGAGGATGGGGGGTGCTACCGGCTGTACCCCGGGCACATCCCCACCAGCCCGCTGCAGAAAGCGCTGCTGGCGGCCGGCTCGGCCGCTATGGCTCTGTATGACCCCTACAGACACGGTAAGCGCAGCCAGGGAGCTCCTTCCACCCAGCGCCCTTGGTAACGTCCGGCGAAGCTTGTCCCGGTCTCCTGCGTGTTTCTGTGTGCCTGCTGCTGTTGGGTGAGACGTTCACTGATGCAGCAAGCAGAGAGCTGTGGAAGAGAGGGGCTGAGGGACCCCAAACACCCCGCAGTGATCTCCTGACTCCCTACAGTGCCACCCAGCCCCATTTCATTCCTCCTCGGCACCCCCCCAGGCCTGATGCCTGCTCCTGCATCCCTCCATGCGGGTGGCACCGTGGCAGAGCCCCCCTGAGGCTGAAGATCCACGGTTTGTGGGTCCCTGCTTGGCCGCAGCCTGCTCCCGGCCAGGGCGTTCATTGCCCCATTGCTCACCCGCCAGCCGAGGGCAAGGGGCTGTTGTGGAACCGTCTCTTGGGTCACTCTCTGCTCTCTCTTTCAGACATGGTGGCAGTGCTGGGGGAGACCACGGGCTGCCTGGCCCTGCCCAACCTGCGCGACAAGATGAGGCATCACCCTGAAGGTTACCGCATCCTCCAGTGCGTCCCTCGCATCCCTCCCTGGCCCCGTGGGTTGTGGTGGGGAGGGAGACACGAGGCCCAGCGCGTTCCTTGGGCCCTGTGGAGGGGGAGCACAGGAGTCTGGCAGCTCTGAGCCTCAAGCTGTTTGTTTTACTCCATCGCAAGAGCCCTGGGGCAGTCTGAGGGTGAGAGCAGCAGCAGCCGCTGGGCCCAGCCCTGTTTCACACTGTCTGTTCTGCTTCGCTGCTGGAACTGGCAGGTGCCAGCACGAGGAGATGCAGCAGCAGGCGCAGGGGAGGATTCCGTGGATGCTGGGCACTGATAAAACCCCACCACATCCATGGGTTTCTCCCCTGTGCCTGCTGCTGCATCTCCGCATCGGAGACTTCATCTCCACTGGTCTCCCTCCTCCTCAGACACCTCCCTGCTTTCTTTCCTGGTGCCTGCAGCATCTCCCCAGGCTGTGAAACGAGGCCACTTCTCGTCTTCCTTGTTAAGCCTTGATCACTTCTGTTTCCATGTCTACAGGGACTTGTGGAGCGCAGCAGGGCTGAGGGCCAGGAGGGACTTCATGAGCCTCTTATTAACCAAATCCTACTGCTTGTTTGCCTGCTTCTCCCCACTTCTCATTACATACCAAGCCTGTTGCTTGTGTAGCGTTTGGGATGTCCCGTTGGGATGTAGGAGCTGGGGAATAGCTTTTGCCCTGTGTTTGTGCAGAGCAGCCTGGTCCTGACTCCGGGCACTGACCCAGCAAAGCACCTGGAGCACATAGATGGGGCTGGGACCCAGAGGAGAGGGGACAGCAAAGGCACCAAGGGCTGGGGAGTGAAATCCCCCCTGCTCCTTGCCCTGTGTTGCTCCTTTGAAGCCCTGGCTGCTTTGCAGGGACACCAAAGGGCTCTGCTGCCTGCTGGGGGCTGTGCCTGGCCAGCAGCAAAGGTTTCAATGCAGACATCAGTGTTTCCCAACCAGAGCTGCTGCAGGGGTGCAAGGTGAAAGCTGTTTTATTGCCCAGGCTTCAGGTAGAGCCTTTAAGCATCCCTGCAGCGAGGATCCATGTGAGGAAGGGCAGAGGCAGGCAGTGGGGTTACCAGGGGCTCCTTTTCTCCAGGACCAGGATGTGAATTCATTGAGTTGTGTTTTGCTTCCAGGGAACGGCCCCGCATCCGTCTCTCCACCCTGGACATGTCCCGGCTACGGGGGCTGCCAGATGGGTCGCTGGGCAGGGAGTACGTCCGCTTCTTGGAGGACAACGTGAGTGTGGGGTTCAGGGGGTGCCGAGGGCTGCACTTGGTCACTGGGAGCACAGATTTGCTTTAGAGGGAGGTTGGAGCAATGGAGGAACCTGTGGGGAGCCCTCCTGGAGTGAGGGATTGGGGAGATGGGATGGATGCTGGTGTTGGATGATGCTGGATTTGTCACCAAGGAGCAGCCCTTGGGTTTTGTCTATGTAAATGATGCTTCCTCCCATCATTGGGGACTGGGAGTTGTGCTGATGGAGGGAACCACTGATGATGATGATGATAACAAGAGAGATAAAACCCAACAAGTGATGCAAATGAAAAACAATTGCTCACCAGCAACCGATGCCCAGCCTGCTCAGTACCCAGTTTATGTTCCAACCATGACACCATATGGTGTGGAATATCCCTTGGATCAGCTGGGATCAGCTGTCCCAGCTGTGTCCTTTGTGCCTCCTCAGCCTCCTCACTGTCAGGGCAGCAAGAGAAGCTGAAAAGTCCTTTAGTATAAACACTACATAGCAACAACTAAACCACCAGTGTGTTAGCAGGGTTCTTGTCATCCTCAATCCGATCCACAGCACTGTACCTGCTGCTAGAAAATTAACTCCACCTCAGCCAAAACCAAGCCAGACTTGAGGTTTGGAAGGGGCTGGATTGGACCTCTTTGGATTTGCAGAAGGTTTCTCCGGACACCCGGATGCCACCCAAGTTTGTGGATGATGAAGAACTGGCGTACGTGATCCAGCGGTACCGAGAGGTCCATGACATGATGCACACCCTCCTGGGCATGCCGACCAACATGCTGGGTGAGCAGCAAGGGGCTCGCAGGGCCAAACCCCACCGGTGGTGCTGGGAGTGGGGCAGGTTGGGCTGGTCGGGCTCCTCAACCTCAGCCCCATTTGGTGTGGGAGGAGGTTTGGACCCACAGCGCGGTGCCCCACTGGCTCCGTGGTGACCGAGAGGCCTTGGGAAGTCACCTTTTCCCTGCTGGGAGATGCTCAGCCCGAGCCCGAGGTGCTGTTGATGGGTGTTTGCTGCCTGGCAGGGCGGGTGACACAGGGCGTGGGGACCACGTTTCGCAAGCTGCGGGTGAAGGTAGAAGCTGGGGGTTCCGGGTTGTTCCTGATCTGCACAGCACCGTGTCCTTTGCCCTCGTTTTGTCTCTGACTCAACAGCAAGTTGCAAGTCAAGCCTTGCTGGTGCCTGTGAGAGCTGGCTCCTACGCAGGCTGTGCCCGAGCCCTGGCAGCATTTGGAAAGGTCTGTCCTGTCCCAGGGGACAGGGAGAGCTGTGTGTGGGATCAGGATGCAGTAACTGCATTGCTAAAGATCTGCAGGGAGCCCAGAGGTGTTTCCCAAGCTCATGAGACATCGATGAGGCCCTCGGTGCCATGAGTTAATGGTGGCCTTGGCAGTGCTGGGGTAAAGGTTGGACTCGATGATCTTAAAGGTCATTTCCATCCTGGTCGATTCTGTGATTCTATGGCTGCGGGGTGCTGCTCCCATGGGGACCCTGAGCATCCCTCTTCGGTGGGTGATGCACAGCAACGCTCATCCTGGCACAGGGTGAAGCCATGGGCAGACTTGGGAAGCATTCCCAAGTCCTGCCATGGAGGCAGAGGGTACAGGTGCATGGCCCCCCTTGGGAAGGGGCGGATGATGCAGCCCATGCTGCAGCACCCCATGGCCCTGGCTGGCCCTTGCCCCCGGTGTCCTGCCCGCTCACAGCCTCTCTGCTCCCTGCCAGGTGAGGTGGTGGTGAAGTGGTTCGAAGCCATCCAGACGGGGCTGCCCATGTGTGTCCTGGGAGCGGCGTTCGGCCCCATCCACCTCAGCGCACGGTAGGCACTCACCGGTGGGGATGTGCCAGCCTGGGTGATGCTCCCTGGTGTCCTCTGGGGACGCAGAGGGGACGGTGCTGAGGCTGCAGGGGGGAGTCCATCAGGGGTTCTCTTGTGAACCTCTGCTTTGGCAGAGCCTGGTGCTTCGTCTGCTTCCAGCGCTGAGTCTCTTGTGCTGGGAGGGGCGATGCCCAGGCCTGGCTGCCCTTGGCTGGGCAGGTATTCAGGGCCAGCAGGACCCTCACCACACTGATGGCCATTCCCTACCTCGTGGCCCAGCACAGTTTGGGCATTGCAGAACCTGAGTTCTGCTCTTGGGGTTGCTGCTGACCATAACCTCCCTGGCACAGTGTCCTTCCCAGTGCCTTAGTTTCCCCTGGGAGTTAAGCAGGAGGGTACATGGGACACATGGGTTTGGCACCTGCCTGCACTGGGGAATTGGAGGAGGGAATCCACCACAAAACATGGAAATCGGAGCCGTCACCTCCTGTATCGTTTGCTGCAGGAAGCTGCAGGTCCTGGCCACCGAGCTCATTCCCTGGGCGATCCGGAGTGGGCGCAACGCCAGCTGCATCCTGAACGTGTACTACGAGCAGCGCTGGGAGCAGCCTGTGGAATCCCTGCGGGAGGAGATCGGCATCTTCCCTCCCCCGGCCGTTCGCGTGTGAGAGCTCAAGTACGGGGAGGGGACGGGGCATCCCCGTTGGCAGACAGCACAGTCCCTGTGTGCTCCATCTCCTCCTGCCCAGGAGCACAGCATGGCTCTGATTCCAGACACAGCGACCCAAGGGCTGAGGTTTCCCTTGCCAAGAGGCCAGGTGACAAAGCTTGCCTCTTTTTGCTGTTGGTGACTCAGTGGAGGGATGCATGGCAAGGCTGGGTTGGTTCCCATGGCAGCAGTGCTCAGGTACTGATGCTCCAGAACATTGGCATGGGGATGGAGCAGAGCTGGTTTACAGCACACTGCAGCAATGCCTTGTCCTTCTGCAGCTCCAGGGCTCTGTAGGTAAATCCCTTCTTCCACTTTCCCTGGGAAGATCCAGGCTTAAAGTCTTGGGGCTGCCCTGGGCCGGAGCTAAAGCAGTGATTTACAGAGCAGCCCAGGGGCAGGTTTGGTGTGTGCAATGTGGACATCCCATCTTCTGCTGGTGCCTAACTGGTATCCTGATGTGGCTCATGCCTTGGAGATCGGGCAGTGTGTGATCGCATGCCCACAGGAACGGGCAGGGAAATACCTTTGGATATTATCCCTGCTGGATTGGCTGTTCAAGAGCTGATCCTGACTGCCATGTCCCATGTGTCTCCGTCCCCCCGCCATCAGAAAGGCTGAAATCCACGTGCTTGTGCTGTGTTTTCAGTAGGAATCGGCCCTTCCTTGGCCAACAAAACGATGTGATTGGGAATAAGGAGCTGAATCCTGAGAGTGCAGAAACGGCGGCTGCTTGTGCAGCGTCAGGGAGCTGATTGCTGTCTGGGTTAATTAAAGAGGGCTCCAGCAGCAGAGCGCAGAGCTGTGGGATGAGAGAACACAGAGCCACACAGCCAAGGGCTCTTTGTACGTGTGGGTTTGCTGTCGAAACTCCGTCTTGCTTAATAAAAGCCAGTGTGGAGCTTGTGGTTCCGTACTCGTCTCCTTCCACCCCGTCTCCCTTTCTCGGGGGAGATCTGATGTGGAACCTCACCCCTTTCTGGCTCCAGCAGAGTCTGCTGTTTGTCTGCGGTGGTGGGTGATGGCTTGGGTGCATGGCTGCACCGATGGGGATGGGACACAGGATGGGCTGTGGGGATGCATCTTTCCAGCTGGGGCAGGAGCAGGGGCTGACTGCAGCCAGGGGTTTGCTCCCTCCCAGGAGGCTGAGCAGAGGCAAGACTCTTGGGTTTAAGTGCAGGCACTGGCATACAGGGGCTTGCTTGCTTCCTGCACCCCCAACTGCCTGTTTTCACCTTCTTCCATCCCTGTCCCCACCAGCCAGACTTTGTGTTTGCCTCCAAAACCAGGCTCGTGCCTTTCTTGGCCTCTGGAGTTGTTTCAAGCAGATCATAAAGGATCTCGTATAAACACATCCTTCAGCTGCTGGTAAAACACAGCGTGGTGCTTGTCCAACTGCACTGGTCGAGATGAAAGAGCCGTTTAGCCCTAAACCAACCCGGAAACGTGCTGTTCTGCAGCAGACACGTGTCAGAGCTTTGGGGTGATTAAACCGAAGGGCAGCAAAGCTTCGCTGCTTCCAAGGGCTGAGAGCAGCAAAGGCAGCAGAGGAAACGATGGCTGAGAGAGGGTTTTGCTGCACTCGGGGTTCGTGCAGCCCTCGCGCAGCCGCGGGTGGGCTGGTGACGGGTGCCAGCGCGTCAGCAATGGCACAGCATGTAAATGTGACTGCGTCTGCTCAGCCCCAGCGCTTCACCGCTCCCGTTTGCCGCAGCCGTCGCTTGTCGAGCCTGCCGAAGGAAGGCAAAGGGGGGAGGACGGGGTTTTTGGCAGGTTGGACGCAAGCCATGTGTAAACGCTGCTTTGGGGAGGGATGTACTCGCCGTGGACATGCGGCAGCTCCATCGCCACCAGCAGCGGTCAGTGCCGGCGCTGCTGGACCCGTTTTGGGGCTGCGGTAACAATAATAACCGGGAGCGGTGGCGATGATGCTGCCCAACACACGGACCCACCGCGATCGATGCGCATTTACGGATAACCGGGAGAGCCGTGCCCGGCGCTCCTCTCCCCGCCACCATTATCGGGCCCACCGGGCTCCTCGCGGCGGCAGCGCCCGGCGGTTCCGTCTGACCCCCCCAGTCCCCGGCCTGCTGCAGTCGCGGAACCCCAAGAGCGATCCCCACGGCCCGGCGGCAAAACGCGACTCTGGTGGGACTCGAACCCACAACCTTTGAATGACTCCCCTCACACACACACGCTAGAAGTCCAATGCGCTATCCATTGCGCCACAGAGCCGTCCGTGTGCGCGCTGCCCTCGCCGCCTCCTCCTGCCGCGCCGCCCCGCCCCGCCCCGCCGCCGCCCGGGCCCGCACCCTCCGCGGCGGGCAGCACCGGCAGCACCGGGCGGGACTACAACTCCCGGCGGGCCTCGCTGCGCGCCCCGCCCCGTGCCGTGCCGCAGCGGCGGGCGGGCCCCGCTCCCGGTGCAGGTTGCCGGGCCGCAGCGGACCGCCCGGAGCCCGGTAAGAGCGCGGCACCGGGCTTACCCCTTCCTCCTCTCCGACACCTCCCGGCCCCGCTCCGCTCCCACGCGGTGGCCTCGCTGCCTCCCCGCGGGCGCTCGGCTGGGGCTGCCGGGGCCCACGGTGTCCCCCGTGAGGCGCCGCGGCCCTGCGGGCGGTACCGGAGCCTTTCCGAGCCCCGATCTCCCCGTACAGCGCCGCGGCCCTTGTCCGCAGCGGGATGCGGGGCTTCCCCCCCCCCCCCGTTCCTCCGGGCTCTTCCGGGGCCTGGCCGGGGCTGGGGGAGCAGGGACCCGGTGTGGGGCCCGCATGGGTCTCCCGGTTCTGCAGCCCCCATCGGATGGGGTGGGGGGGGTGAGGCAGGACCGCGTCCCTCCCGTTTGTCTTTCCCCGCGGGCGGGGGGCTCATCCCCATCCCCGTGCCCAGGGACAAGCCAGGGCACGGTTGCCGCCCATCTGCTGGGGCTGGGGAGATGCCCCCGGAGGCTTCTTGGGTCTTGTGCCCGCCTTTGGCTCCCCGGAGGCTCCTCGCGGTGCCCGCGGGCGATGGATCCCTGCGGTTTGCGTTGTGCCCGCTGGAGCCACGGGCAGGTCTTTAATCGTGCCTGTGCTGATGCAGGCAGACAAGCGCTGAATCCCTAACGGCGGGGCAGGGCCCTGCGGTAACACCGGTTACCCGCGGGAATCTGCCGTCGGTAACGTCTCGCCGCCGATCTCTCGGTATCGCGCCGGTTATCTCCTGGCGGGAGGCACCGGGCACGCCGGTGTGAGGCACAGATGTGAGAGCAGGATAACGAGGGCCTGTCTGGGCCCGTCTGGCCTTCCAGTGGGAGATTAAAAGCACCTTGCTGCCCACACGGAGCGTGGCTCCCCCGCTGCTGGCTCTCCATGGCCGGCTGCTTGATGGGAGCGTGTAACGAAGGGCTGAGGTGGAGCACTTAATGGGATCTGAGAGATGCTCTGTTTCACCGCGGGGAGAGGCCCCTGGGTCCTGCGATGCTGTGGGACGTCAGGCCTGGGAGGTGTTTGGTGGGGAGGTGCTGGGGGACCCGTGGGCAGGGGCTATGGGCGGCCCCACGTGGCAGCAGCATTGGGTGCTGTGGTGCTGGTGCTGAGCCACGCGTGTGACATGCCGGGGCACGGTGACCACGTGGCGCTGCCTCGGCTCCCACCCACCGACATCTCCTGCCAAAGCCACAGGGGCTCCCCTGGACCCGGGGGGGAGCTGCACGGGGCAGGGGGGAAGCCACAAGCATGGCTCGGGGCACCACGGCCTATGGCTGAGGCCAGCGGGGGCTGTCGGCTTCAGAGCAGTGAATCCACCTTCAGAGGGAAAGGGAAATGACGTTGAGTGTTTCCTTCCTCTTCGGCTGGCGTTCATGCCAGGAGGGACCCGTTTTATTGAGGAGCCCTCGAGCTGTGACGGTCACATCGCTGCCACTTGTCCCTGCCCGATGCTGGCACCTGAACAGACCTTTTGCTAGGTCGTGGTCTCCTGCGAGTGTCAGAGCCGCATCTGGGGGTGTTTGGGGTGGGGACAGAGGTACCGGTTTGGGGGGCTGTGTGCCAGAGACTTGAGTTGTTATACAGAGGGCAAGAGGTGGGGGTCTGGGATGCTCCTGGCAGCAGTGACAGCCCTTGTTCTGCCCTGGTCAGAGCATGTCTGTGCCTGGCTTTGTCCCCAGCCTGCTCTGGCAGCGTCTCCAGCAGAGCTGCTCACTGACACGAGGGTTTGCAAACACAAGCAGAGCTCAAAGGACCAAGTTTCCTGTCCCTGTCCCTGTTCCTGTGCTGGGGAGCATGCAAAGCTGTGCTCTCCCACCACCCATTCAGGAGAGCTGGTGCTGGGGAGACCTGGGTTATATGGGCACAAGAGGGATCCTTGGGATAGGGAAGAATTTGGAGCCAGGCTGGGAGTGATGGGCTGAGCCAACCCCGCCTGGCATCACCCTGCTGCCTTCCAAACATCTGTACAAGGTCTCCTGCCATGGCTCTGCTCCCGCATCCATGAAGTGACTTCATCCTGCAGCTCACGCTGCTGGGGCGCAGCCGTGCCCCTGGCTGCTGGTGTGCAGGATGTGGCTCTCCAGGTGGGAATGGCCGGGCTCTCAGCTGGCACCGAGCAGTGCCACTGCAGGCTGTGCCCAGGGCCCCATGAACCTCTGTGGGAGCTCTGTGCTGCCGGGTTGTGTCCTCACTGCCAGGAGGAGCCATGACTCAGGGACCTCATCCAGGAAATTGGGGGCTGCGAACAAATCCCCCGCCCGTGGGTTTGTTATCACCACGTCCAGGGCGTGCGGGTTGATGGCCGTGGTTTCTCTCCCCACAGGCCACGATGCTGCGCCTGGCTGCCTTCGCAGCGCTGCTGCTGTTCTTCAGGGTCAGCCTGGAGCTGTCCTGGGTCCAGGCCATCCCTGCTCTCTTCATCTTCTACCTGGGATCTGGCGGATGGGACTTCTTCCTCATATTCATCAAGACCATACGAAGGGATGTCCAGTAGGTGTCCTGGCTGAGGTGGCCCCAACCATCCACCCTGCCCCTGGCCCACTGCTCTACCCCAGTATATGTGTGAGCACAGCCTCCAGGTCCTTGCAGAGCCCTGTGTTTCAGCTGGCACCTGGCCTAGCTGGAAGGAGATCTGCCTCTGCCAGGCCCAGATGGCTCCAAACTGTGGGGCAAACCTTGCAGGAAGGATAGATTTCAGCTGAGCTCTGAAGTCTGGTGCCTGTCCTTGTACTTCACCCTGTCCCTAAAGCTTCTGGCGTGGCACCAAGTGCCTGGGCAGGGTTGGTTCTGAGTTGGTACCGGGCTGTGCCAGCTCCTGGCAAGGGTGTGTGGGAAGGGAGCGGCAACACCTCTTGGAGAGCACTTGAGGCTCAAAGATGCCCTTTTGATTGAGGACGTCCCTGTCTGCAGCCGTCCAAAACGCATCGCTTCCTCTTCATCAGTTCTTGGCTATGAGCATCTATGCAGATGAGCTCTGCCTTTGTCCTTGCTGCTCAGGGGAGCACCCAGAGTAGGGCCTGGAGCAGTGCTGGGCTGTTGCAGCTCATGTGAAGGTCCCCACGCTGTGCTGGCTTTGCTGGAGGGAATGGTTTTGCAGTGCTCACTGAGCAGCTGCCCTCTTGCTCCTCTTCCTTTGGCAGCACGGGCCTGGTCCTGCTGCGCGTGAAGTGCCAGGTATGGAAGCACGTGCGGGAGAAGAACACCATTGCCAAGATCTTCCAGAAGACAGCAAGCAAATACCCGGAGAAGACAGCGCTGATCTTCCAAGGCACGGGCGAGAGCTGGACCTTCCGGCAGCTGGATGAGTACTCCAACAGAGTGGCCAACTTCTTCTACAGCCAAGGCTTCCGCTCGGGCGATGTGGTGGCTCTCTTCATGGAGTCCCGCAATCAGTACGTGGGGCTGTGGCTCGGCCTGGCCAAGATTGGAGTGGAAACGGCCCTTGTGAATTCCCACCTGCGCATGGAGGCCTTGCTGCACTGCGTCACCATCTCCAACTCCAAGGCTGTGGTGTTCGGGGTGGAGATGATGGAAGGTGAGGGGCAGGCACATGTGGCCGGGGCGCTTGGGACTGGAGGGGGTGGCTGTGGCTGTGGATTTAGTGTTCCTTTCCTGCCCACCGCAGAGCAGGGATTTGGAAGAGGGTGGACAGTTGGATTATCCAGGAACTGCATCTGTTGTTGGTCCCTTTGGATAATGAGCAGGATCTGGAGCTCAGTGCTGTCTGACTCCCAAGCAGCTATCCTGGGTGTGAGGATCCTTCCTTGTGCCTCTTGGGTCCATTCCCCGCATGGAGTCCTGGGCTGGGCTCCCCTTGCTCTCCATAGCCGTCAGCCACATCCCTACTGCTCGGCTCCAGCTCCTCATGCGTTTCAGCCCACGCCTCTGAGGTTGATAATGTCAACAGACCTCTTGGCACCAAAGAGGTTTTGGCTGCGGAGAGGTGGGGAACAGGATCTTCTGGTCCCTGAAGAGGCCTGGGCTGTGGCCACAGCATCTGTTAATCGTGGGAACGACACCCACCTGAGGTGGATGTCAGCCCTTTGGGGACCCCGCTGAGCACAGCGAGGGTGCTGCTGCCTGGGGCTGTCTGGGAGGGCAGGGGTCCCTGTGCTGTAGCCACCCTGCAGTCCTCCTCCATCTCTCCTCTTTACTTCCTCAGCAATGCAGGAAGTGCAGCCCTCCCTGGAGAAATCCATCCATCTCTACTGGTCCGGGGAAGGGAGCTCTGAGCCTGCGCTTCCTGGTGTGAAACACTTGGACCCCCTCCTACAGATGGCCCAGAAGCACCAGCCCACCCCCCCTGATAAGGGCTTTCTTGGTACGTGGTCAGCTCTTGGGGGCCAAGCTCGTGGTGGTGTTCTTGTGGATCAGCCAGTTTCAGCACTGACAGGAATGTCTGCTTGGGATGCCAATGGCAGACGTCTGCAGCAGGGCATGGGGTGTTCAGGATGGGTCTTGCTGTGGTGTCTGTACCCTGTTGTGCCCTCCATGCATCCGTCAGACCTGATCTGCCCAGGGTGACCCCATATGTTCTTGGTGCTGTCACATAACGTTCTGGCTCAGCAGGCACAAGCAGAGTATAGAAATCTGACCTGTCCCCCCCTCCAAGCTCAGCCAGCTCCTAGGTGGGGTTTGTGACCTTTTCTCCTCATTGCTCCCCAGATAAACTCTTCTACATCTACACCTCTGGCACAACGGGGCTGCCCAAGGCTGCCATTGTGGTGAACTGCCGGTAAGACCGTGGGCTTCAGGGGCTCCAGGGAGGACGGGGCTGAGCTCTGCCCTGTTGCAGCGCAGCACCTGCTGCTGATGCACCTCTTTCTTCACCCTCCACCCCAGGTACTTCCGCATGTCCAGCTTGGTTTTCTACGGCTTCCGCATGAGGCCCGATGATGTGATGTACGACTGCCTCCCGCTCTACCACGCTGCAGGTACCTGTGCCATGACTCCATGGCTCCGTGGCTCAGGCTGCAGGCTGGTGTAGCAGCGCTCTCCCGTTGATTGCTGCTGGCAGTGTCTGAGCAAGGCTTTGTGCTTTTTCCCCGGGAGCCAAGAATCGATCTGGCTGACCTTTGGAGTGGGGAGTGAAAGCGAGGGAGGGGGGTGGTGGTGTGTGTGTTATCCCAGCTCCTAGGCTGGCTTTCTGTCTGCTCCTTATTGCTGCTCCCCATTGGAAGTCAAGGGGAAGGGAAAGCAGTGGCTGAGACGTGCTGGGATGTCGGGGTGCAAAGTGCTGCCCCACATCCCACTGCTGCCCATCTCCTCCCCAGTTCCTGTGGTCCTGGGGGCTTTGGCGAGGTTGAGCACCCATCAGATGCAAGCCAGATTGTGGCATCCACCTTGCCCTGCTGGGCCTCTCCCCGAGCGGGCTGGGCTGGACATGTCTGGGGACTGAGGGCTCCTCTGGATGCCTCCCTGCAGGGAACATCGTGGGGATCGGGCAGTGCCTGCTGCAGGGCATGACCATTGTCATCCGCAAGAAGTTCTCGGCCTCGCACTTTTGGGAGGACTGTGTCAAATACAACTGCACGGTGAGGCCGTGGGGCGAGGGGCCGGCAGGGAGTGGGGAGTGGAGCATCTCTGCCATGCTGGGGAGGGGGGAGGCCTGGACCAGCTCTGCCTGTCCATCCCAAACCACCTTCCTTGGCTGTTCGTCCCACCTGGGGTGTTGACTCCTTGTGTTGAAGCCCTTGCCATGCTCCAGCATTAGCCAGGAGGTCTTGGGTTATGCGAGGGCTCCCAGTGAGTGTTTCCCCTCCGTCCCCCCCAGATTGTGCAGTACATCGGGGAGATCTGCCGCTACCTGCTCAACCAGCCCTACCAGGAGGCGGAGCGGCAGCACCGGGTGCGCATGGCACTGGGCAACGGCCTGCGGGCTTCCATCTGGAGGGAGTTCATGGCCCGCTTCGGCATTGCCCAGGTAGCAGAGTTCTACGGGGCCACCGAGTGCAACTGCAGCCTGGGGAACTTCGATAACAACGTAAGGCCCCACTGCCCTCACCGTGACCGCTGGCCTGGGCAGGGCTGGAAACCCTGCTCCCGGTGTCTTGCTCCGGGAGGCTCGGTGTGGGTTGCGCTGCACCCAGAGGGGTTTGGGTGTTGTTGGGCGATGCCAGCTCGCTGGTATCCTGGATGTGTGTGGGCAGCAGCCTCGGGGCAGGAGAGATGTCCTTGCTACCCACAGCTCTGAGCTCTTCCTGTTCTAGGTTGGGTCATGCGGCTTCAACAGCAGGATCCTGCCAGGTGTGTACCCCATCGGCTTGGTGAGGGTGGATGAAGACACCATGGAGCTGATCCGGGGACCAGACGGTGTCTGTATCCGCTGCAAACCAGGTGAGGCAACTACAGGGATAAATCTCCTCAGCCCTGTTCAGGTCTTCCCTGTTATTCAAGACAATTTACCTGGCTCTGAGCCTCTGCTCAGTTAAACCCCACCAGCCCTACTGGACACGCTCCTTGCTTGGGTGCAGGCGGTTGTGCCTCCCTTCATCCACTCTTTTCTCCCTGCAGGGGAGCCAGGGCAGCTGGTGGGCCGCATTGTCAAGAGCAACCCCTTTCAGCACTTCGATGGCTACCTGAATAAGTCGGCCACCAACAAGAAGATCGCCAGGGACGTGCTTGCCAAAGGGGACACTGCCTATCTCACAGGTGAGGCAAGCAGGGCCCTTCTGGCCACCGAGAGCAAGCAGAAGGGTACCTGGATGCATGTGGGGCTGGTCCAGGCTAATGGCACTGCCCTGAGATGCACCAGGGTTGCTTTTAACCCCTTCGACAACTAACTTCTTGCTCATTCCTCCCTTTCCTATAGGGGATGTCCTGGTGATGGACAAATACGGCTACATGTACTTCCGGGACCGCACCGGGGACACATTCCGCTGGAAGGGGGAGAACGTCTCCACCACAGAGGTGGAGGGGACGCTGAGCCACATCCTCAACCTGACAGACGTGGTGGTTTATGGGGTGGAGATCCCAGGTAGCTGAGAGGGAAGAGCACAACCAGGCGAGGCAGGCGGGCCTCTGACACTTGAGTGTGAGCGTGTCCTGCACGTCCAGCCTTGTGGAGGCTCCTGTGGGGAGATGCCACTGTGGATGTGCCCATCAGGAACCAAAGGGTTCCCTCCCTCTCTTAAGCTTTTAGTTTGGAAGGACCCTGTGGCCTTTCTGAACTGGCTGCAAGTGCCTCCTGTGGGAGGAGGTGACCGTGACCAACAGGGTGTCACTGGTAGCCTCAGCCACAGGGTGGTGACACAGCTGGATGTGCCAGCGCTTCGGGACAAAGCGGGGTCTGTGCCAGAGGCCTTGTCGGTACGGGGCAGATGGAGATGGTGCTCTAAGAACAGTGTGTCTGAGTGTTCTCCCTTCTTCTGTGCCGCTTAGGGATTGAAGGGAAGGCAGGAATGGCAGCCATCGCCGACCCGGAGAACTCCTGTGACCTAGAGGGCTTTGCCAGCAAGCTGAAAAAGGCGCTGCCGCTGTACGCGCGTCCCGTCTTCCTGCGGTTCCTGGACAAAGTCTCCAAGACAAGTGAGTCAGAGAGTGTGCATCCCCACTGGGCACGGAGCTGGGGGAGCCTGGGAGGGGGAACTGGTTATGGAGACCAGTCCGTGGTAGTGTCAGGATGCTCCTCTGGTGGTTTGGAGGTGCGAGGCTGGGTTTGATGAGGGCTTCCAGCCAGTGATTCCTCGTTCCTTCCTCTCTCCAGGCACTTACAAGTTCCAGAAGGTGGAGCTGCGGAAGCAGGGCTTTGACCCCACGGTGGTGAAGGACAGGTTGTACTTCCTGGACTCCAGGCAAGGTCGCTACCTGCCGCTGGACCAGGCGGCGTTCGACAGGATCCAGTCGGGGCAGCAGAAGCTGTAACTGGTGGGGCTCAAGCGAGGCACCTCCCCGAATCCTGCTGGGGAGAGGGGGGCAAGGCAGGCACAGGGGAAGAAAAGGTTCAAGGAGTGATGTAAAGGCATGCTAGAGATTTTATTTGACGCGTTTCACAGATAATGGTTTGGGGGGAACGCAGGGGGACCGAGGGGAGGGGGATGGTTTCATACCAAAGCATAGACTCGTTATGGCTTTATTTCCTATTTGGTACAGCGGTGGTGGTCCCGTGCCATGGGAGGGGCAGGACCCTGGCCAGTTAAGGAGGAGTGGGGTGCCCCTGCCATTCCACTTTACTTTTCCTCTCTTTCCCTCCCTTTTCCTGCCTGCAGCCACCCTTCCTTGTGAAGGCCATGAAGGGACCAGTGCTGGGCTCTTTTCCCCACTCCTCCACCAAGCAGCCAGCTCCTCCTTGGCACAGGGCCCCCAGTGGCAGAGGGAAGCTGGGTGCCAGGCACAACCCCTGCCCCCTTGTCGTGTTTCTACTGTGAATCAGGGGAGCAGGGTAGTGCTGGGCTCGGGAGAGGGACAGGGATGTGTTTCTGCCATGCCTTGCTCTCTCCTGGGGGTGACATTTCTATATTTCACAATCACACGCACATTCTGTTCTATTATATATATATATATTATACATGCTGACTTATTGTTTTTTCATTCTTAATTTATTGTCTGTACTTTTGAATGTGTCCTGGGTTTGTGCAGTAGGTGGAGGAATAGCCCAGACCTGGCCTCTCTTGGAGAGCCCTTTTCTCTCACAGGGAGACAGGCTGCTCATCTGGGACTGATTCTCCTCTTCCAGCGTGGATGCAGCTGTGTGTGTCCTTGTGGCCTTGCTCCATAGTGAAGGACATGAGCGAACCCCACTCTTGTGGACACTTCTCTGGGTCTTTTCCTTCCACCTTTCGTGGATGCAGCTTTGTTTCGTGCACCTTTTTCCTTGCAGAAAGCAGGTGGGAAAAGCAGGAATGAAGGGTCTGGTTTTGCCTTTGCTTAGATGCACTCAGCACCATGGAGCAGCTCTCGGGGCTTTGTCTGCTGGTTGATGTCTATGCCCTGAACGTGGGAAGCAACTTGCCATGGGGAGAGAACGTCCGGAGGAGGAGGGTGGTGTGTGCGAGAGCCTGACTTCACTTGCTCTGCATCCCTTCCCGCAAGAGCCCTCCCTGTCTCCGCTGCAGGAGGTGGTCCCCAAAGTGAAATGTCCGTGTTAAACACCTGACTTTGCGCTACTTGAACTCCCCGCGTTGTGTCTGACGTGAAACGGCCTCAGCAGCGATGCCCAGTTCCAGGCCTCGAGGACCATGCAGAAACGTCTGTTCCAGAGAAAACTCTGGGTTGGGGTTTATTATTCTCCCCCCCTCCTCCCCTCTCCCCCCCCCTCCTTTAACGATTTGGTTTTATGCTTTTAGCAGGGTTACTCCTTAAAATGACGTCTGTCTTTTGTGAGGGCAGGGTGTGCCTGCTCTTCCAGCTGTGTTTCCACACCACCGTACCTGCCTGCCCCAGTCTGTCCTGTCCTCACAATTAAATGCGAGTATGGGCTATGCTGGAGTTTCCTACCTCTTCCTTGCGCAGTCCTGCTCTGTGTGGGGAGGTGAGGGACTGTGCTCCTTTGGGAACTGCCTCTCCAGAGCACAACCTCCCTGTGGGGATGTTCGCTCATCTTGGAGCAGGGTTGGGAAGCAAGCCCCTTGCTGCTGCATTTGATGACTGTGGGATAACCAGCTCTTCATGAGACTCTCCCCACATCCTTCCACTGACTTCCCACTACCCCTTTATCTTGTCCTGTTTGTCCTGGCCCACTCCTCCCTGTTTACCATGGCCTGACTGGCTCCTTCATACCTCTCCTGTTCTCTTTTCCTGCTGCTTCTCTCCGTGTTTTGGCCATGCTTAACCTCCCAGCTCATTTATGCTCTCACAGACAAGTTTTCTGGTACCCATTCCCCTTCCCTTGCTACCAGAACCGTCTTTTAGACCCCCTGCATTCAACCTTGGGATGGGAGAAACCAGATCCTTCATGGCATGTGTGTACCAGGGAGAAATGTCTTGCATGAGGCTGGGTGAAGCCTGGTGCCTGTTGAGAGACACCAAGGGAAAAGCACTGGAAATCTGCATCCATTTTATACCAGATGCACTTCCAGGCATGTTCGAATTGATGGCTTCTCCAGCATCTCTAAGCTAAAAGCTTCAATTTAGCCACTGGATGCAGTGACTGTGGGCAAGACCCATCTCAGAGCTGCATCTGACCTCTTCTGCAGCCAACTCCAGCTCAGGCTAGGTGAGGACCCGGAGCACGGAGTGGTAGAGCAACGTGGTCCAATACTGCTCCTGGAATGATGCAGCTCTTGGGACAGCCTCTGTGCCAAAGCATCACCCCAGCTTGGTGGAAAACAGCCTTGTCCCCATGGCCCTGCAGTGCCCGAGGGCTCAGCCTTCAAGCAGGGTGGCTTTGGCACTGGGGGTTATACAGGAGGGCCGCTTCAGGGTGCGCAGCAGTGGCTGTGACCTCTGCGGATGTTCCAGTCCCACCTTTGGATGCTGTTCCTCCCGCAGCCACCAGTGGAGGGCAGGCTGGGCTTAGCAAACGTCTCCCCTCAGGGGAGACCTCTTTAGGAGCTCCCTGAAGGGGGTCAGAGCCCTGGGAAGGGGAGGGTTGCCCACCATGGGACAGGTCAGGGCCTGTCTGAGGTGCAGAGGAAGTTTTGGGTGCAGGTGATGGTACTGGTGTTCCCCTGGTGAGGACCTCAGCAGCACCGAGGTCACCTCCTTGTGCCGGGCATCTGGTGGGCACCAACCTGAACTGCCCAGCATCACCCAGCCCTCTGCTAAAGGGAAGGGGTGAGAGCTTGGCCTCCCCAAAATCAGCCTTAGGGTTGTTGTCTGGATATGGATGAAGCGGTACAAGAGGGTATGGGAGCACTGTGCTCCCTTCCTGGAAGAGGTGGTGGTGCCGTCCTGCACACAAAGCTGCTCTGAAGGATGAGGGGCACAGGGCAGGGCTCAGCACTGTTTTATCTGTCTGAGAGCTGGTTAGGGTGAAAAAGCCAAGCAGAATCTGCATTCAGGATTTGCAAACGGCTTTGGAAGCTTGTGGAAGTATGGTTGTTATTCACTTGCATGTAAGGCCATCCAAGGGGAGACCAGCTTGTAGTGTTGGGGTTTGGAGATGGGTGGGGATTTTAAGCACACCTGAGGCCTGTGAAAGGAGCAGGATTTAGCCCTTGCTGGTACTGACACAACCAAGGGGCTGGGACCTGGCTGGAGCACAGCAGGGAGCTCAGCTCAGGCCCCATGTTACCGGTTGTAGTTACAGGGTGCAGGCAAGAGGAGCAGGATGTGCCCCCCTCCCAAGGTGAGAGCTCCTGTTCTGGGAGATGGGAGATGCTGAACTGACTGGGAAACAGCTCAGCAAACCACATGGGGGGCTGTGATACACGGGCTTTGACAGAGGAGACCTGCAGAGCTCAGTGGTACCCATGCAGCACGGTGCTGTGCTGGAGGGCTGGGGTGTGTGCGTAGGCACACCTCTGCCCTGAGCTCCCAAGGAGAGGGGAGCCCCATGAAGGTGTGCTGGTAGCTGTGAGGTGATGCTGACAGCCCTGGGGCATTGGGGGGTTAAAAGTAGCATCTCTGGTCCCTGCTGGAGATGCGGCTGGTGACAATTCCCTGTTTTCCCTGTGTTTGTCCGTACTGAGGAGGGTTGTGTCGCTCTTGGCAGTGCTTGAGCCTCCCTGCGGAACCCAGCTGCAGCAATTAGAGTTGTCCTGCTGTCAGCTTTGGGTTGAAATCCCGGCGCCTTTTTAATGTCCCAGCTCCTCTGGAAAAACGAAGCCTAGGTGCAAGCATCCCTGCAGCTCTCGGGCCAGCAAAGCAAGCGCAGGACTGAGCCTGGGATCAGTGCTGGGACAAACCCCTTCCAGCAGAGGAGTGTTTGGACAGAAGCAGTGCTTGATCGTACTCTGCTCCTTTCTCATTTCTTTGTATCTGTGAGATTTTAAGGAAGAAGCTGCTTGAATCTTTTTCCTATGATTAGAGACACCTTGAGAGACTTTTGTCTCTCCTTTGATCAGTGTGCTCGTCTGGCTCAACAGCTGCGTGCAGATAAAAGCACTATGTATAAAGTACGAGGTATTGTTCTTTTTTAATTAAAAAACTTTAAAAGCTCTTTGCATGAGGTTAAGGAAACATCAGGATCCTTTCCTGGGTTATTATTAGCCTATTAATTTACGCAAAGCCTAAGAGCTTTACAAACCAAACGTACTTTTCACCATGGAGATGGCTGCTTCTCCCAGACTCCTCATCCTGGACAATGACAGGAATACCAAGAAAAACAAGGCTGAAACTTCCTTTCTGCTCAGCTGCTCCAGGTCCAGCTCAGCCAGGCCCTGTTTGGTGTGAAGAACTGCTGTTTGTTGTAGCTTAAAGGTAGACAGGGGGGTTGCAAACGGCTCAGGACCTTTCTGGGGGAAATCTGTGCTGAGAAAGTCCATGAGAGTCTTTAACAGCACAGCCCTTCCAGCCTCCTCCTTGGTGTGCTGGAGCTTCCCAGACAATGACAGCCACTCCTGCACACTGAGCTAGCTTTGCCTTTAGGCAGCGACAGGGAAATATTCTGCACTAAAGAAGGGCCTATCCTTTAGAAATGGAAATACGTGATTCCCATCAGTGGTCCCAGTGGAACCAGGAGCAGGGCCAGGGACAGCTTTTCCCCCTTCAGTTTGAAAGGGCAGGGGATTCTACCAAAATGATGGTGTGCAGGGAGTGCCTGCACCTCGTCATCCTGGGAAGGGATGGGATCTTCCATCTGTAAAGCAGGAAGGCTTCACTAGGGAAGCAAGCGTCTTTGGGGCTGTTCATGGCTCAGCTCCTGGTCAGCACAGGATGGTTGGGCCATGCAGGAGTGTGAGGCTTGGGGAGCAGGGGATGGGACTTGCTCTGCTCTTTTCAAGCCTTGCCTGTTTTGTGGCAAATCCCACCTCCCAAAATAACCCAGGCTTTGGCCCTCTTTTCTCCTGCCACCCATAGGCACAAATGATGCCAGGCAAGGCTCTGGGGGAGACCATGCAATACAGACTGGCAAGCCCAGGAATCACAAGAGAAGGCAATTCTGTCAAGGCTGGGATATCCCCCTGCTCAGGAAGGGGATCTGGCCTGGATGTCCCCAGATCCCTCCAATAAACGATCCCAGGTGTGGGATGTGACCCCTATTATACCTCTTCCTCCTCCTCCTTATGGCACTGCCATCCAATAGCCCCAGCCTCAAGGGTGCAGAGCAGCCCTTCCTAGGGATGCCAGCATCTTCCCAGCCAGAGCAGGAGTCAGGGCTTGGTCCCGGGCACTTCCAACCCCCTGCACACCCCAGCACTGTGCCAGCAGAGCCAAGGGGAGTGACAGTGGCAAGAGCCTTCCTCCTGGCCCCTGGCCATCCAAGTGGCCTCCAGCCTGTCCGCAGGAAGAGGCTAACGGCGGTCGGGCAAGCCACCTCCTCAGCTTTGAGTATCACTTTCAGCTATTCTGAAGGTTAAACGCCTGTTTAGAGCTCCCTATTGACGGTAGGGCCGGGGGTGCAGCATTGTGCAGGCGTCCTCCCGCTTTGTCTGCCCGCTTTCAGGGATGCCCTGAATGGGAAGCGGCCCCCCCCCGGCCCAGCACCCCGGCAGAAGGGCCGGCTCCTGGGGGAGAGCCGCTTCCTCCCGCCCTTAATGACATTCAGGCCTCCATCGGTTCAGCTCCCGCTTTCTTTCTGCTGCAGTTTAACCCGGGCACAGAGGCCGGGCTCCATCTTACTGATCTCTGCTTGACACCCAATTACCACATGAATGGGAGAGAAAGGCTGCAAAAGGCTTTAACTCCCACTGACCCTCCTTCCCCTCTGCCTGCTTCCCCCCGCCCTTCTCCCCATCCTACCCCCTCGGCGGAGGGAGTTCAAAACTGAGACGGGGGAAATCAAACAAAGCCCCGAGCGAGGAAACCCATTGTCACCGCCTCCGCCATGGCTCCCCTTTCGCCAGCCATTGTTCGCCGGGCAGTTTGCCTTGCTGTGTGGAAGGATGCGAGCAGCTGTTGGTGCATTCCCCTGATGTTTTATGGAGAAATAATGGAATCGTCAGCGCGGGGCTCTCGGATAAAGCTTTTCCTCGTAGCGCTGGGCCTTGTGTTTATGAACTGCGTTATCCTCTAAAACACGATGGAGAGTCTCCTCCAGAGTAAACCTTCAGAGGGGAGATGGAGGCATGGCCCTCTCCTGCACTCAAAGGGAGAGAAAAAGTGTGCAAATGGCAGGGCTGAAACTAAAGCCAGGGCTGAGACAAAAGGAATTAACCCCTCCTTATTGCCAGGCTGTTTCCAACCTGTTCCTTTGTTTGGGCACAGTTGGCTTTGCCAGGGCATCCTGCTCGGTTGCTGTATAACCAGGGTGAACACCACAGTGCCCTGGGGATGGCCGGTCCTGCCCAGTGCCATTCCATGCTTGGGACTGAGTGAGGGATCCTCCATAGACAATTGGGTATAAAAAGAGGAGTTTAGCTTAAGTAAAGCACAGTGGCACATCCTTGGGTTTGAACGAGAAGATGGCATGTTACAGCAAACCGTACCCCGGAGCACGCATTCACAGCAGGATCCTTGTCTTCACCTCAATTTGCTTTATGTACCTGCTTATCAAACACCATCGATGTTGACAGCACTCAGAAACAACAAGGGCAGCACTACTCGAGGAGGTTACGTGCTTGCTTTCCCCATCCCCAAGCATATGCCAGAGAATTTGGGATGCTCTGATTTCCAGTACGGAGATGGGACCCGCTCCTCTCCCAGACACAGGATGTCCATAAGAACATCCCCTATATCGTACATGTTCATTGACTCTATTTCCAGGGCAGTCACTAGCAATAATCAGCTCTAAATGCTTGAATGAGCCAAACTGGTGTTGATAATTACTATTCTCTTCCTTTTTCATTTATTTTGTGGTTTTTTTTCAGTACTAACATTAAATCTGTAATATTTTGTTGCATTTCTGTAACTCAGGAATCGAGATTCCTTTTATAAGCCAGGTCTGCTATTATTTGGCCTCATAAACGATTCCTGGAAGCAAGAATAATAGCCCATATAAAACCATAACTGCAAACACTGATCTGGAGTTCAGATTACCAGGTCCTCTGTATAGAGTGCTTCAGTCGTTTCTGAAGTGTATAGAAGTAAGCTTTTGGTCTGAGGCATCTTTCCTCAGCCAGTTTCCAGCACAACCAGTTCCATATCCTCCCAGATCCTCAAAAACCCCCTTTGGGATTTAGAGACATTTCAAATCCAGCTGGAATTCTGTGGATGAAGACCACGGTCAACAGCTTCACGTCACCCCGGCAGCGATGGCAGCATTCATCTGTGCTGGGGACCGGCCTTTCCTGGGGCCCAGCCCGGAGAATGATCTCCTCTGAGAACAAAAGGCCATTACAAACACCACCACCTTCTGCTCTTGGGGTTAGGCATACCCTGACCCCCGTTAGCATAAACCAAGAGCAATCTGTCTGCGGAAATTTACGCCCCTTACACATCATGCACCGGGTGTATGCTGTATATATTACACTGCTACGTGTCTGTGTGCAGATATAAGTGTATATGCTAACACACAGAGGGAGGTTCAGGGGTGCAGCCCAGCGCAGCTCCATGCTGAGGGGGGGACAAGAGCCTGCGCCATCGCAGCCCCAGCTGTCACCGCCATGGCTGCATCGCGCCCGGCTCCACGCTTCCCCCTCTGGGGACAGGAGGGGAAAGCAAACAGGGAACAGATGTGAGCCGGGCGGGACGGGGCTACTGAACCGCCGCCTCCTCCGGCGCATCTCCATGGCGGTGACAGGAGCGGCCGTTGCCGCGGCCACACCGCACATTTAAATGAGGCTGGGTTTGTGCAGCCCTTTTGCAGCTCTGCCCCAGCCCTGGCAGTGTTCAAGGCCAGGTTGGACACAGGGGCTTGGAGCAAGCTGCTCTAGTGGAAGGGGTCCGCGCCCGTGGCAGGGGTTGGAGCTGGAGGAGCTTTAAGGTCCCGTCAACCCAAACGCAAAGAGCCCACCGTGAGGGCGCACCTCAGCAGGCACGGGCCGCCCTTCCAGCAGCGCTAACGGGAGCCTAAACCCGTCCTGAGCCCCGCTGCGGGCTCCCCTCAGGCCAGGCCCCATCGCCGCTCCCCGGTAGAACCCATTAGGCCCCAGCGCCGCTCCCCGCCTTGAACCGCCGTTGCCAGGCAACGCGGCGCGGCCCGGAAGCCGGCGCGGTACTTCCGGCGCGGCCCGCGCGCGCCGTCCCCGCCGCTGCCAAGATGGCGGCGCCCGTGTCGCTGCAGGTGGAGTTCGGGTGAGCGCGGGCGGCGGCGGGGCCTGGGGAGGCAGCGGGGGACGGGGCGGGGGGGACGGACGGGGACGACACCGGAACGGGCCCCTCGGTGAGGCGGAGCTCCTGTGGAGTGCGGGCTGTGCGGCCGCGACCAGCCTGTCTGGGCCCGCGGGGCTCCGGGGCTGCGGCCCGGGGTGGCGGTGCAGGCGCTGCCTGGGGTGGGGGGCGGGCAGCGCCGGGGCGGTTTCCCGGCTCCGATAGAGCGGCCCTGCCCTGTTCTGAAGGGAGGCGGCGACACGGCCTCGCCCGCGGTTGTGTGAGCGTCTTGTGCCGGCGCTTTCCTTTCTCCCCTTCCAGCCCTTGCTTGCTTTAATGATTAAAATGATTTATTGAAACCTTCCACTCGTTTTTCGGCTTTTTTTCCTCTCTATTCCCGTGTGTGTACGTGTGTGCTCGCTTCGTGTCTCAGGTTATTTCAGGGCAAAACAGCCTTTGTAGCGTTTCAGGTCTCGGCTGCCGTAGGATCCGCGTTGCTCCCCAGCGCTGGCGCTGGGAAGTTCAAGTGTTTGCAGTGGAAGCCAGTGCGTATTTGTGGAAATACTCGTGTTATTTTCGTTAAAGCCTCCTTTTACCAGCAGCTAAAAGGCTGCTCTTTATTCGCTTTTTCCCACCCTTTCACAGCACAGAAACGCCATAACCCCTCAAATGCTCTTCTCCTGAAGAATCCTTTCCTCAGTCTTTCCCACTTCCAGCTGCAGGAGCTCTCCTAATTTTTCCCAGAAGAGTGAGATGCATTTTTGCTCCCTTTGGAAATGCATAAATGAGCTCTCTATGTAGGAATCGCAGCTGAGGTCCCCACGGCTCGCGCATTACAGAAGGACCTTATCTTGCAATCTACATTTCCCGCTGTAACAAAGTGTGACCTTGTTTTCGTGACATCAAAAAATGTTTTTCATATAATCCTTGTCACTTGTCCCCTCACATGAATCCCCCCTCGTGCTCATAATCGCCGCTTCAATTGCCACATAGCTATTTTTTGTGTGAGCTGGGGGAAGGACATCAACAGAGTGCTCTTTAGGAGACTCACTGCATATAAGTAATGCTGCCGAGGGCATAACAAGGCTTCTGTTGTGCTCTTCCATTGCAGAGCCAAGGAAACCTAGTGGGGCATTTTGAGATACTGGATTTAAAGGAGCTTTGGAACGTCTGGATGTGTCTTTTGTTGATAGGTTAGGTGGGGATTATTTAGTTGAAATACCTCTCTTTCTTGTGCTGCTTCCCAAGGGATGTGAGGCACCAATGAGTTTCCAGACAGTAACTTCCTAAGGTTATCTTTTTAAATTAGTTAGTGTTTGAAGTTGGAAGAATGTTTTGCCACAGTTATAAACCCTTTGAAATCGGCTTGGTCATTTTTCTACCTTGGTTGGGTATCAAATGAGTTGAGGTTCTTGGGAGCTTCCTAATTGTTAAAGCTTTGGCCATCCTGTTCAGTCTAGGGTGAAGAGTTTGTTCTGTATCTTAAAAGTAGCACTCGTGTTTATTATCCGTGTCCTTACTCACATGATAAAGTTTCACAATCTAAGGCTGAGTTGTCCTGTGGCCTCACAACATCAGGAAAACTGATTGATGTTTGTAAAGCTCCAAGTTTCCACAGTTGTCCTTTGGGCAGAAAAGGGGTGTTTTGAGGAGCTCCTGAGCCTTGTGAGTTGCAGTTCCAAACAATGGAGGATTTTTTTGGAACAGCCTAAAGGAGATGAGGTACCTGGACCCAATTTAAATCCCATTCTTTCGAGGTCCTCCTGTCCTTCCAGCCTCTGCATATTTTGCTCACACCAGAGGCCATCAGTGAGTTATCTGAGGCTGATCCCTCAGTACGTTCTGACTGTCAGAAGAGGGATGTTCGTCAGGTTGTTCCGTGGAGGATTGTGTGTTTGTTTATTCATTTTTCACTTATCATCGTTGTCATTTGCTTCTCCCACTCAAGTCCCTCCCAAGAGGGAATGTTCCGTAGCAAGCAGATCAAGAAGAGGTTGCCAGGGCTCAGGGATGCTGGCTCTGGTTGCTGTGTAACCTCCTGTGAGTCATTTCCTCTCTGTTCACAAGTGGAAATAGGGGATTATTTAGAAGGATGCTACAGTTCTGTTAAAGGCCTCGAGGCTTGTGACTATAAAAGGTACTGGGGACGAGAGACGTGGGATGTCATGTGGTGGCTGTAATGCTGTTTGGGCTGCAGCAGTGCCGACAGCTGGAGGCGTTAGGCTGGATGCTGCGTGGCCGTTTGTTAGCACATTGAACTGGGAACCATCTTCCTGTTCTGCTGGGATGATGCCTGGCACCGTGGGGTTCTGGCCCTCAGCAGAGCCTCCTGTGGGAGCTGGCGATGGGAGATGGCAACTTCCCCTATGAACGTGTGGTTTGCAAGAGGAGGAAAAAGACAAAGAGAATCCTGTGCTAAATATAGGCTGTGTCATTTGTTTTCTCCGTTTTTGGCATCTATGTAAATCGCCTCTTTTGTACTGTCTTCCTTTTGACAATAAAGCAAAATCTCAGTGGTTCATTGTTTTTATTTCAGAGGTGGTGCAGAATTCATGTTCGATGGTGTCAAAAAGCATCAGGTGACTTTGCCCTGTCAACCAGAGCCTTGTGAGTATCAGAACCTGTTGGATAACCTGAAAGAAGGACAACAAATGAAACAAAGCTGGTTTGTACGGCAGTTTCATGAGTTGGCAACAAGAACTGATGTATTTTAAAAGCACTTTCAGGCATGCTGTGGATCACATAGCTTGGCAGAAAACAGTCCTCAAAGTAAATACCAAGCAGAAATAGTCGGAGCATCTTTCGTCTCCTCTAAGCACTTGTCTTTTGCCTTAAGACTTTTTCCTCCTTCCTCCTGGGTAGACAACAGCCTCTGATTGCTTCCATCAAGTCTACATTTGTCTTGCTTGAAAGCACCAATAACGTCTTCTCTCTGTTTTTTTCTTGCCTGTCCTGAGGTTTTCAAGAGAGATATAAGTGTGTGTGCGTGTATATGTAGTGAATAGGTACGTGGGGGTGTGTACAGCAGTGTAACATAAATGCATTTTCTCTACTAATTGAACTTACAAGTATACGTACTTGTTCTATATTAACTGTGCAGTTGAAAATGGCAAAGCTAGCACTTGAATGTGATGCTGAACATCCTGTCTATAGCCTTCCCTATGATAGAAAATAGGACTTGAGTGTCCCAGTGATAAACAGTCATCATTTCAGGTTTGTGATTTGGAGTATCAGTACTGAGAAGTGCTGTACTAACTCTCTTGTTTCTCCTGATGCGTGTACATACTTCAATTGCAACATAATTTTGCCTCAGGTATGCTTTGAATTCTCCCAGCTAGAGAGGAATGCTTTGTGCTATTTGAGAGTGGGATTATAAAGCAAAATAATACAAAGCATCAGGGAATGTTAGCAAGTAATATCTCATGAATGGCCAACACTGTAATATATGTGCTGTGAACATTCAGGCCTGAAATCTTCTTGCCGTGCCTGGAAGTAATTAGAGATTGGTAGAAGCGCTTTTGATGTTTGGATGTAAGTATGTGTAATTCAGATGTAATAGGAGCACTGGACTGGTGTGTTATCTTGTGGTTAAGACAGGGACTAGGGATCCAGAAACATGACCTGATACTGATTTGCTTTGTGACTTTAGTCGTGTTGCTTGACTTTCCCCTGTTGCTAGTGAAGTAGTAGTGCTGCTTTCATGTATCGCAAGAGAGTTCAGTGTTAAATTCCAGCACTGTTCAACCACTTAAGATCCTGGAATGGAAAGCAGTAAAGAAATGCCAAAACATTCATTTAGTTGGTTTATAAGCTTCAGGGCTAGAGCATAATTTTCTTCAGTGTTCTGTAAATGTAAAATACCCACTGATGTGTGCATCAATGCATTGGTGGAGTTCAGATCACAGTCAGATCCTCAGAAAGATGGGGTTATTACGTGGGATGTTTATTTCTGCCAGGGGAAGAGGGGAATTAATATCAAAGCATGATTCTTCCAGCCCGATGGTTGTCAGTGGGGCAGTTGTATGTGGCCTAATCCGTTCCCACCTGCAGTTGGAAGACTTCTACAGACTTCACTAGGAGCTGGGTTTACCCTAAAGGATAGATCTTTCCCTTAAGGTCTGGCCCAGTCTCAGGGTTCAGACTCATGATCTCCAGTGGCTCATTCCCAGTTCATCTAGCACATTATTGCTCCCAGCTTTCCAGGCTGCCTTGTTCTTCAGATGCTGCTATTCCTGTATCAGGAGTGGCAGAATGGACAGTGTGCCCCCTTGCTAGCTCCCCCCATTTGCAGCCTCCTGTTTTCATGTGCATTGAGTGACAGGGGGGTTTCAGCTTTTGGGTTGAGTTGTGAGGCTTCTGCTATAGTGACATTTACACCCAGCACAGGGGTGAGGTAGGGAGATGTGGGGTTGATGTCTGATATCTGGAGACACTCCTCAAAGTACTAACAGATGGGAATTATGTTGTAGTGGTGAGGAGTCAGTAGAATCGCATCAGAAACATGTGAATAAGGAATTTGGTAAATTCCTGCAATTTTACATTGTTCCTAATACCATGTATTTTCCTCATTCACTCTAAGAAGCATTAATTCACCTCTCTCTGGGTAAATAAAGATATATGTAGTATGTTCCCTGCTGCCCTCGTGCAGCCAGAGTGACAGTGGTTAGAGAAATAAACCAGCTCAGTTATACTCAGTGCATCCTGTTGCTTACCTTACCCCCTACATCCGTCACTTAATACTCTGGGGAAAGAGCAGTAGTATGAGCAGTACTTGAAGACCTGTACTTCTAACCCCATTTTAACTGGTTTCATTAGCCATCAGGCTTATTTTGGGCCATTTTGGCCTCTCTTACCTACTCTTCTTCTCTTTGTAGGTTATTTTTGTCTTTGTCCTCCTTTTTGCAGAGCAGCTACTTCTCTCTGGGACATTGGGCCCAGCTATATTTTAATTGTTTAGGCATTTTTATATCTATCCCAGAGGTGAGGGGAGGTGGAAAATGAAAGAAGAGATATTGACATGGATAAACCAAGCTATGCTCCATAGTTGACAAGGGCAATGTTCTCTGAGTGATAATAAAGTTGGACATATTTTTATGTGGTTGTTTCCTTTTTCCTGGTCACAGGCACCAGGTGAGAAGTAGCTGGGTTCCAGATCCAGTTAACTTTTACGAGAAGATTTGATTCCCTGTCCTTTTCTGAGGTGTGGAGATGGGCTCCTGGAGGGGTTTGGAAAGGCAGGAGGGAAGAAGCTGCAAATGGGACAAGAGCAAACAAGGGGTACAGCCGTGTGGTGGGACCTATTTTTATTACCCAAGGGGCTTTTTGTATCCTAACACCAGTAAGAAAGCAGTTCTTTATTTCCAAAGCAGAGCTGCCTTAGCCTACATGGTGAAGTTTTGAAGTAGGAACTGACAGAGGTGTGATCCGTGGCACAGGGAGACAGGTTTACATCAGTCACACTTTGTGCTGGACCGTGTCATCTTTTAGAGCAGTTGCAGAAAGAAGACCTCAAGTTAAACAAGAATCGTGTCCCAAATTGCTGGCTGTTTTGATGATCTCATTGATAAATTTGTTAGAGGATCTAAAGGCATTATGCCCTGTTGGTTTTTTCTGCATAAAGACTGTGTGTGTGGGAGAAAGCTGAGGGAATAGTGGTATTTGTCTCATGGAGAGAGGATTAAATTGGCAGGGAAATCAACTTTATTTGCAAGCATCTAAGAAGCTATTAGAGACAATGGAGCATAAAAGAGAGAAACCCTAAATTAAAAACTGAAAATGTATTTGGCAGCCTCATCCTGAAATAAGCCACAGTAATTTAAGCAAGTGCTCCAGTAATCAAATAGGTCATTGTATGACTGCTCTGCAAGCGATGCCGGAGCTCCTTCCTCCATCTCGCTGGGACACACAGTGGTGGATTTGTCTATGGCCAAGTGAGTTGCATGGACGCTGTTGGAAGGGTAGGAAGTCCCTGGCATTGTTTAACCCTTGTAGCCAGTTCAGGTTTAGCTCAGCAGCGTTGTGCTGATGAAGAGGGTTTACAAAACCTCTCTGCTGTGCTGCCTGCTGGATGCTGCATCCAGAGGTTGGGGCTGGTTGCAGAGTCTGGCAGTTGTGCTGCTCAGCTGCTGATCGCAGGCCTTTGAATTCCAACTTCTCCTGTGGTTCCAGTGATGGGACTTGTGTTTTGGAACAGCAGTGACCAGCTGCAGCAGCGATCATTTGGACCTGGGGTAATCCAGAATTCACGGTGTGTTTTGGCATTTACAAGTCTGGAAAGATACATTTTTAATCAGTGTCTTTTGGTAATTGTTGTGTGGTTTCCCTTTACCAAAACCCCAGGGAAAAAGCTTTTTGCTAATATTTATTTCTTTTTTTTTAAGAGGAAAATATATCTGCCAAGTGCTGCTTATGTTAAATCCCTGTAGAGAAGAGCATGGTCTGCTCCTCAAGAGCTTCGCTTTCTAGAGGCCTTGTTCTGCACAGCATGGAGGGAGTTGGGAGCATTCATCTTCTCAGAGAAGAGCCTGGGGATCTCAGGAGATCAGACCTGTGTTACAGGCAGAGTGGCTTAAAAAATACAGCATGGCCTGTGGTCAGAGTTGACTGGGTGCTGTGCCAAAACAAGGTGTAAAATCAAGAGCAGTAGCTGGCATCACTTGCATGTAAATGCCCAGTGCTATTGGTAGGTAGTATGCTGCAGTTAAGTTATTAATATTCTGGAATGCTTTTATTGCTCTGTTTATTATTCCTAACATTTTAGAACTTGCTCCAAAGAGAGAATAAAAACATATTTGGTAATGCAGCTTATTAGAATGATAACAAAAAACCATAGCTCTATGGAACTTCACGCAGTCACATCTTTAACCACAGTGCCTGGTGCTCACAGGTCTCAGAGGAGTCTGGGGCTGTTCCTGGACTTGTGCATCTCTCTTAGACAGGGTATATATATTGTTGGCAAGGAAAGGGGACTCAGTGGGATGCTCAGGGTGGGACCTGGGGCTGGACAAGCTCAGTTCTGGATCCTGGCTGCTCTTTCCAGTGATCAGTGTGAGTAACCACTTTTGCACCACCGGGAGCCCGGTGGGATGCTGCTGGGCTGCCACCACCGCTGTGATCCAGTGGTCCCTGCTGTTCTTGCAGTCATGGTGTGGGACTCGGTGGCACTGGGTCACTCTCCCAGCTTCTGCACGAGGAATGAGTCCTTCAGAGAGAGTAGAAACAACCGTGTGCCCTCACCAGAGCAGTGCCAGCACTCACCCAGGAGGCCATGGAGCCATGTTACCAGCTCGGCTCATCCCAACTCCTTGTCGAAAGAGCTTCCCAGGCATCCAAACCCCAGCTCTTGTGTGTGACCAAATCCCTGGCATAACAAAGCCCGGCTGTTCCACCCTCCTTCCCAGCCGCTGTATTGCAGTGCGGACACCTAGCAGGATAACCTTTCAGTGCCGGCACGCTCCCCCCCTGCCCTGCTCTGCCTTTTCTCTCGGTGGGATTTGCTGTGCTGACAGCACTGTTCAGAGGGTGGCAGCGGAACAGGGCTGGGGAGGAGGATCCGGGCCCTTTAAACCGCTTAGCATGCGGTTCACACGGCTCCGGGCCAGCTGTTCCTTTCTCCTCCTGCCCTCACTCGCAGGAGTTGTTTGCTGAGCTCAGAGCTCCTGTGCAAAATTGCTTTTCAAAAGAGCCACTTTCTGCTTAATTAAACAATGAGCCGCCGTCCCTCTGCACATCTGTAAAGCTCCCTCTGCAGCCCCTTTATCCCACAAACTGCTCCATTCTTACCTCCATTCACTTGTAAATCTTACCCCCCTTCTCCTCCACCCTGATCATCTCACTGGCCCTTTCTTTTCCCCTTTCAAGTAAGACTGAGGGGGCTTGGAGTATCTGTGGGGGTGGCTGGGTTGGGTGGACAGGAATCGGTTTAATGGTGCTTGCCCTATATGAAAGTCTAATAATAGCAAAGCAGATCCGAGCCTGAAAGTGCGAGGTGAGGGCTGGATGCCGCACGATTTCTGTATGTAGAGCAATAAAATCCCAGCAGTTCGTGAGCCGAGACATTGACTCATCCTGCAGCCAGAGGGGACAGCAGCCACCAGCCAGGCTGGGAGGGGGGCAAAGGATTGACTCGAAGGCGCTTTCTGATCCAGCTGGCAGTGCCAGGGAGAGCCCAGCCCAAGGGATTCCCTCGGCCAGCCTGCGTGTGGGGCAGTGCCAGGCTGCCAGGGAATCCCTCTGCACGCTGGCAGCAGCAGCCACCTTCCTCTGGGGTCTCGCATCAGCTCTGTTGTAACAGGGAGAAGGTTTTCCTTTTCCACCCTCGCTGTGCGTGCACATGCACAAAACCCGGGAGCTGAGGAAATAAGAGAGAAGGGAAATGTTAAGTCCTGATGTGTTTTGGCAAAGCTCTGTGCCCATGGTTAGTAATGCAGTCTCTGAATTGTCTTCCTGAGCAGCTCAGAAAAAATTAACCAGCACTATTCAAGGTTAAACAGGATAAATGGATGGAAAAGCGATGAGGTGGGCTATCTCCTTTATCATTGGGAAGGACAGATTATAGCCAGGGTGACGCAATATTATCCAGCAGAGATTGATAGGGAGGAATGAAGAAATGGGAGTTTGGTGCATTAGCGGAAGATTTCTGACTGCAAAAACTATTTGACCGTGGCACAGTCTCCTTGGGGTTTGGTAGCAGGTCTACATTGCTCAAGCATCTTCAAAATCAGAGTGGGAAAGGCTTGGGATGGTCTTTTGTTGGGAATCATTCTGCAGGGACAGAGGGAGAAAATCACGGGACCTGTTAGTGGGGTATTATTTGTAGTGTCTGCAATTCCCAACCTGGAGTCCTTCCTTTGACAGTTTGGAACGAGAGGCAAGACCCTGGGCCAGCAGTAGGGATCTGTGATCCTAATTAAAAGAGACAGTTTGGTGCAGTGGCATTTATTTGGGAGCCTGAAGTGACAATAGCGTTGGGTGTTACGGGATTAGGTGCTCTGACTTTGGAAATGAGTAGGGATTAGGTTTACCCTGAGAATCAGCTCAGAGCTGCTTTTTCTGTCACAGGAGCTCATGGATCTGGAGGCTTGCTGCTGGCTGGCGAGTGGGATCGGAGATCCCTTGAACTTGTGTTCTCCTACCAGCAACCTGTGGGGAGTGCAGGATACCAAGCAGCTCCTCTCTAGTTCATGAGCGCTCTGATTAAAACCTCAGGGCTGGGTAATGGCTGGGATCTGAGTCTTCACTGCTAACAGGAGAGGGCTGTGAAAGACCTCTGAGATCCCTTCACCTTTTGTGGGTGCAAGAAAACGAAGAGCAGCGTTGCTCTTATAGCTGAGAAGTGAGAGGAGGATGTCACAACACAGTTAAAAATTAGAGAAGCCAAGACCTTGGTGTTCGTTTGGAGCAGACGGGAACAGATAAGAGCAATGATTGGGATTCTCTTACGTCTGGCTGTAGTTATCCCCTAATTTTTTCCCTAGCACTTAAATCACTGCCCACTCCAGCGCATGGCAGGGTTGGCTTGGGCACTTGTCAGGGAAAATGGATGTTGCACTTGCTGCAGAATCTTGCCTCGCTGCTCGCTCTGTGTAGTAGCGAAGCCGTGTGCCTGTGACTTCATTTATATCAGCTATTCCAGGTCTTCTTCTGCAGTTCATGGCACACCATCGTCTGCTTCAGCGAATGATTTGCATATCAGATGGGAGGCTGGAGGAGCTTGAAGGATCCCTTAGGTCAGGTTTTGTAACAAGCTCTTTTAGAGAGCAGATTCCTGGAGGATTCAATAGCAGAGAGGAGCCGCGCACCTAGAGGGGCAGCAGGTATTGGGAGCTGGTTCATCTGTTTTAAAAACAAGCTGCTTCAGGCCAGGAAAAGGGGCATACAAATTGTCTTTCCATACATTTCCATGCAGGCAGGGGGAATAATGGCAGAGGAGCTGCAGGGAAGGGGCTTTGTCATGGTTACAGGCCGGTGGCTGAGAATGTGGGTGGAGCGGCGCTCGTCCAGAGTTAGTGACCTCAGCAAATTGGAGCTCAGCCATGGTCAGTATGATAAATGATCTTATTCTGGGTCAAAGAAATGGTACCCCACAGGGAGCTATCCGCAAGGGAAAGCGCTGTGCTCTTGCAGCACTGACCCCTTAGTGACCAGTGCTGCATATATCTTGTTTATTACGGACCAGAAGGGAATTTTCCATGGTTCAGCCTTTATAGGGCTCCCCTATTTCACACTTCTGCAGCCAAGGCAAGAAGATGGGTGGAATTACAGCCTCTGGGTGCTCTTCGAGGCACTGTGTGCTTTGTGCAGGTTTATATGTGCATTTCAAGACGGGGGACACGGGGGTGTCTGCTCACTGCGTGTGTGTGTGAGTCTGTCAGTGGCCTGTGCAGCTCCCTGGGAGCTCAGAGCCCATCCTTGTCAACTGGGGTAATGGTTGCCCAAAACCCTCCTGTGTTTCTGTACGTTTATCAGTTCAGTGCGAGATCCTTCTGGTGCAACTTGGTGTTTCTTATTCAAGGCACCCGGTTTCCCTCTGCACACAGCGAGTGTCCTCTTTGCTGATGAATCTGTCAGGCCCAGGAGGTTTTATTGAGCTAGGGAAGATCTATGGATTCCAGCCCTGGGTTTGAGGGTGCAGATGAACCCAGGCTCTTATTGCAGGCAGTGCTAAAATGGAGTCGTAGCTGTGTTTCTCTCAGCAGATTCTTCATCGAGGAGCAGTTGGGGTGATGCAGAAGATCAGGCCTTGGAGGGTAGGCAGGAGGACGGAGCAGGCTGCGCCGTGCTGTCTGCCACAACCAGGAGCGGTTGTGATGCAGCTGGGCTGCAAATGAGCCGAGGCTGTTGGGTTTTGTATGCACGCTCGCTGCAGATCCTGCATCCTGCCCGCTTGCGTGACAAGCCAATGACTCTGTGGCACTGCAAGCACACACTTGGTTTTCCTGAGCGCTGCCTGCTTTGCTCTCTGTGTGTATCGTGGATTGGAGCTCCCATCGGTGCACTTGAACTAAAGCAGTTTTCTCAGACGTTTGCTGGGTTCCTTTATTTTGGTTTCCTAATGAACTTTAGGTTATTTTTCCTGTGAAGCGGCAGAGGTTTGAGGTGCTCTGAGCGCAGGCAGCAGAAGCTGTCTCTGTATACAAGTGACACAGGGATTTCCTACCATGTGCTTCAGTCCCTCCTTTGCAGCTTGAGACTATTTCAGCTTCCTTGGCTGGTTCTTGCCTCTCTGCTGATGCTGCCAATGGTTAAGGATAGAGTGGGGTTTTTGGTGTGGGTGTTTGTTTGCTGTGGATGAGACGGAGCAGGCTACCAAAAGGATTTCACCGAGACCATGCTGGGGTGCTAAAACTGTGGCGTTACTGGGATTTGCTGCACTTGAGCTGGAGATGGGAGAGTGAAATGCTGTGCTGTCACAGAGAGCACCTGACCCTCACTCCTGACCCAAAGAACTGGCTGCTTTCTCAGCCGAATGGCAGCACATGTAGTACAACTGTGCTCCTGCAAACAGCCACTGCCTCTGTTTTGTGATGGGGACCAGCTTCTAAGCAACACGAGTGTGAAATTGCCATGGTTTAACCTGTCAGTGGATGTGGTGCCTGAGCAGGTTGAGATTTAATTCCTTCCTTATATGTCGTTTGTGGAGGACCTGCTGGTTTGCACAGCAAATCCTCAACCCAGGGAGCTGGAAACCTGTTAGACCCATAGTGTAGTATCAGAAAGAAAATGTCTTAGCAATGCTATGTATGCCAACTGCAAGAGATAAGCAGTTGTGCTATAATTTACCTCTTATTATTTCCATCATGATATCGCAGAGAGTCCTGAGCTCTTGATCAGAACTGCTATTCGAGGCACTGAGCTGCAAGATGGCTTCTCCCCAGACCCCTTGCAATGGAAGTAATCTTGTTCCTTTTCAATATCTTCCTTGTGGGAGATGATTTTGGTGTGGCTCTGGTCATTTTTGATCCTTTATAATTGATTTGTTCTAGTTAGATTGGTGTATAAAACATAGAGACATGAAGGGGGGGGGAGGAATTCAATGCTGAGAAAGCAGCTGATGAAAGTATTATATCTAAAGGTTGGCTTTGGACAAGGGGGTCTTATTTTTTGTGGCTGTTTGGAGTGGGGAAGCTGCAGGCACGCACAGGGGTGTTGGGTCTGGATTCTTCAGTGTGTGTGTAGGGAGGAATAAATGAACGTAGGCTCAGGTGGGGCTGAAATGAGCATTTATTATGGAAGGAGTAGGGGTGAGTCTTGCAGCTCAGCCTCGAATAAATCAGTCCTCTCTCCATCCAGGCTGCTTCGAGGTGGCTGTCTTTTATCCAGCTGGTGCAGCGTGGTTCTGTTTAAATGATCTCTCCTGAAAGGTCCCAGAGGAAAGGGCTGCTTATTCCACGCGAGGAGAATGGTATCTGGCACAGCTCATTGTTGTGTGCCCTGCTGCAAGTGCATAAATATGAAACAGCTCGCGGGCGCTGCTGCGCTGGGGCTGGGGTCCCCTTTGTGCCCCCCTCCTTCTCCTGAAGGCTCCTCTCCCATCTTCCTCTCTGCCTTTCATTGCTTGGTGATGGAGAGCAGGAGCTGTTTGGGTGTGAGATCCTGAGGGCTTTGCATTGCAGCAGCGGGTTTCAGGGGAAGGTGGATGTGGTTCACTGCTGTTCTGGTGGCTGGCTGACCGCCGGGGTGTACGTACACCTTTTGAGCAGCGCTCGCCATCCAGCCCCAGAGCACGTTGCTAGGAAAGCAGCAGAAAATGGTCTGGTTTGTGCTCTTAACTCATTACAAGGGAGCTGTGGGTTGGCCCCAGGCAGGTGATCCAGCTTGACGGGTGGTTTTAAGGCACAAAGCAGGTCTTTTTGCCCTGGTCAGAGCGCTCAGTGCTCACTGCAGTGCTCAGAGGCAGCAATACCTGTTGTGCTCCCAGCGGCCCTGCAGTGGTGTGCCAGGGGGAAAGCTGCCATCCAGAGACACCCGTCAAACAGGGAGGGGATGCAAAGGGAATCTCAGAGCATCCTCCTCCCCTTTTCCTTGGGAAAAGAGGACCCCATCTGCCACAGATGGACACATCCCCATTGCCTGCTTGATATGCACCTGCCTATGCCAGATTCATCCCTGGTGTGGCAGAAGTGGTGGGGTAACGTTATCCAGAAGATCCCCAGCTCTGCTCTGTAGCATCCACAATCCCATAGAATCTTGGGATAAGGCAAGAGCTGAGTCGAGCCACTACACATACATTTCATTTTGCTGGTTGTGAAGCAAACACATAAGGAATAGTACACAGAGCCTGAGTTTAGCTTAGAGAGCCGTGTGTGGAAGGGCTCCCTGTGACTGCATCAAGAAACACGTGAGACAGACCTGGAAACCTATCCAGACATCCCTGCTCCTCCTGTGAGCAGGGCTCCAGCCCTCACTGGTGGATTTGTGCCTTCAAAAAGCTTCCTCACGCCTGGAAAACAAACAAAACTCTTTGGGGGCTTTCAAAGGGCTGTTTAAAGGAGCCCCGGGAGAATAACTGATTGTGGATTCAGAATGATGAAGTGGTTTGAGGAACAGTGAAATATAGAGGCAAATGCAGGAGAACTCCACATTGCAATTTGTCAGCATCTCTAAACCCTGTAACGGATTATCCCATCCCCCCCCCAGTCACTCCTCACCTCTCCAATAGGAAATTAACTGATGCTATCACTAAAGAAATTGTTTTTGCCTCAGAAAGTAAAATTGATACTATAAAAACCCGCCAGCAGTGTCTCCTCCTCCTTTTACATGAAGACAAATCCTTCCTGTCACCTACTGAAATGGAAAGATAAAGGCTGAGCTTTAATAAAGAACCTATAAGAGCAAAGTATAGAGGGAGGGAGCACCACGGCAGCAGGTGGGATGCTGAGGAATGTTCCAAGTGTTCAGAATACAACTACTGTAGCAAGTGTTTGTGTGTGTGTTTAATGCATGGTTGTGCACATTCTGTGCCCCAGAACTCATGTTGCCAGGGGTTCGTGCTGGTTTTGGTACCCATAGTGTCTGCCTTTACTCCTTTCAGGTGCTTAGGCTCATTTGTATGGACTTTAAACACACAGAGAGTTAACAATCAATTTGTTAGGTGATAATGCAGCAAGGAGGATATGGGATGTGTCAGTCTCCTGCTGGATCAGTGCTTCTGCATCCCTTCTTTGTGGGATTCATTTTCTGCTGCCAAACCATGGAGTTTGGAGCAGAGCCCTGAGCTCCTTTGGGGCAGAGCTGCCTGTTAGGTACTGCTAAAGGGGCAATCCCGTTGGGTGGGTTCTTGGAGTGGAGGTTTGCAGCTATCCCCTTCCACCCTGCATGTTCCTCATCTCTTTTGTGGATAAACAAGCACTTTGTTCTGGCATCAGCTCGGAGCTGTCAGCCAGTTTGTAAACTGCTGTCCTTTCTCCTTTCAGGGGATATCAGAAACCTGCTGCAGTGGATCAAAGAGAATCTGCTGAAAGAGCGACCAGAATTATTTATGCAAGGGGAATCTGTGTAAGTACAGCTCTTCTGAATCCTCCTTGTGGCTTTCTGTTCGTCTCCACTGTTTGGGATCCGTTTTCCCTGTTGGTTTGAAGCAGCACGTTAATGACAATGAAAATAAGGGATCTGCTAAAGTGATGGTGGGAGGTGTCCCCCACTGCGCTGTTCCATTGAGACCCTCTTCTGCAGCCCTCACCTCAGCTCTTTAAACCCTAAACGTGAAGCAGAGCCACATATACTTCCTCTCTGTTGTCACCTGGAGCAGCATAGCGCATGTATCCTCAATCCAGGAGTTCTAACAGGTCTGTCCGTCCCCTGCTGACATCACTGGCACTGAAGCAGTCACTCGGAGAAATGCCAACAAATATTCCTTCTGGGAAATGTATTTTTATTGTCAAAATGGGGCCGACCTCGTGGACGGGCGCGGGGGGAAGAGCAAAAAGCCAAGAGAAATGGAGCAGAGGGAGCTGTGCTGCGGGGTGGCGCTGGGGGTGCTGAGCATTCGTCACGGATCTTTGTGAGCTGAAGCATGTGCCAGGTCCCCTGGTAACAGGAGAGACAATTGCAGGACACTGAAGATCAAAGAGGGGGGAATCCCTTTGCTCGGAATCAGGGGCTGGGAGTGGATCCCCGGGTGTTTAGTGCCTTCGGTAGGGGCACTGGGGTGGCTTTCCCTACCTTCACATGGAGCTCTCTGCGCTCGACTGGAGCGCGTGGGTTTTAATTACCTGGCTTTCCTACATCGAAGGGCAATGTAGTCATCTCGGAGCATCCTCAGGAATGGTGCATTTTGATTCAAATGAGCTTTGGGATTGCTCCTGCCTCCCCTTTATTTGATCTAGAAAGGGCACAGACTGTACCTGTTTCCACCTCCGTGCTAGGATTCCTTTTTCTCTTTGGCTTTGCAGGCAGTCAGCTCGTGATCTGTGCTCTAACATCCCTTGTTTTTAACGAGTTGTGTCGCTTTTTAGCAGCCCTGTATCCTAATTATTTCCCTCTGTTCTGCAGGAGGCCGGGAATTTTGGTGCTCATCAACGATGCAGACTGGGAACTAATGGTCTGTACCCCTTCCCTTTGACTTTCTTTGTTGAAAATGTTACTCTTATCTGTTCTGTGGTTGCTCTCAGAGAAGTTCTTTCTGATTTCTTGCCCCAAGCAAAGCGTCTCCTATTTGAAGGGGAAGGGGCAGGCTGGGATCTCTCTCCCTGTATTGTGCTGGGGCTGTTTAGAAGCCTGGAGCCTTTCTCTAACCTGCTGAGGCTCATCAGCCAGGCAGTGTTTCCTGAAGAGAGATCTTACACACACACACACACACACACACACACACACACACACACACACACCAGTTTTCCCTGGCCTCTGGCTGCAGGCAGGTCTCCCCCACACATGGGGTAACAGCATAGTGGGAACCAGGCAGCTCCACAGCCCCAAGCAAGCCACCTTCACCAGGCCAAGGTGCAGTGAAGCCCTGGGGAGATCTCTGCTCAAACAGGCAACTGGTAAATACCTTCCCTCCTCAGCCCACTGTTGTGCTCAGACAACAAACAGCCACCAACCATTGTCCTGCCTCGGGCAACCACCAGTGCTGTCAAACCCTGGTCCAGGAAGCGGTGTGGGATAATGAACATCAGTTCCTCTGATCTCCCACCTTCGCTTCCCTTAGGATGAAAACATCAGTCTATCCCCTTCTGCTCTCCCTAGCGCTCACCATCGCTTTACGAGCTGTTTTCTCTTTACAGCCAGGATTTGGAAATGCCATTTCAACCATTTCTCATGTTTTCCCCTTGGCCTGCAGGGTGAGCTGGATTATAAACTCCAGGACCAGGATACTGTGCTTTTCATCTCGACACTGCACGGCGGATGAACCCCTGGAAGAACAAGAGGATGTAAATCCAAATCACTGAGCAAAAAATACCCCAAACAAAAACCTAAACCCAAAACGTGTCTTGAACTGCTTGTGCCCGATCTCTGCACCTTCTCACTGCCTTCATTCATTACTAGACATCAAATAAAGCCCTGTCAGCATGCGGCCTGCTCTCCATCACAACAGCATCCATCTTTTGGTCCTCATTTCACCTCTCCTGACTGCACTTCAAGGTACCCTAAAGAGCAGAGAGCACCTGCAGCATGTGAGACTTTGGTTTTCCATGGTGGGAGGAAGAAGGGTGCTGCACCTCAAGTAGGATAACATGTCTTTGCAGGCAGCGAGGTGTGCTGGGGGATTGTGCCTGCTCTGGGGCAAGGCTGGGGTGCCTCTGCCTTGGTGCTGGGAACTGGGGGTTCTTTTAACACAATACTTGGTGTTGGTACAGTCTGTGCATCAGCCACGGGAAGGGTGAGATGTGAAATGCAAGGAGACAAAAGGTTACTAGTTTCTCTGTGAGGCAGCAGACATTACAGCTCCAGAGCCCTCTGTAGTGACTTTCCACTTGCAGTATTTATTTAGGGGAAATAGGAGGAAAACAGGCTTTTTTTTTTTAAGGGTGTTTTTCTAATGCCTTAAACCTCTTTCATACCTGAGCTGAGGCAGAGTAAAGTCCTAACCCAGGAACAATACCAATCTATAACCATTTGGTTAGAGGGGAAGCAAACCCGTCCCCGGCCTGAGACAGCACAGAGTGATAAGGGCAGCAAATTATCTTTCTGTCACCGTGATAGACAGAATTGATCAGCCTGCGCTGTGTTCTGGGCAGGCTGCTGCAGCCTGGCTGGGGAAGGACTGGGGCTGGAGGTGGCAGACCCTGAAAGAAAGTCAGTGGCTTTTAACCCTTTCCATCAGTGGAGGGGAAGGCTTCTTACTGCATGCCCCGAGGAGGTCCTGCGAGCGGGCGTGCGTGGCTCTGCCTGGGCGCAGATGCTGTTTGCTTCCAGAAGTTTCCTTGGACAGCCGGGAGGCCACGGTGAGAGCAGAGGGAAGGGGCACCAACAGGTCTGTGCTGTGTGAGCTTCTTTTTGTGTCCAGCCAGGGTTATCCTTCCTGCGCTGCCCCTGCCCTGCTCACCAGCCTCTCGATGGTCCCAGCAGCGGCAATCCCGGAGCTGCCATAAGCTCAGCCAGCGCATCCCAGAGCTGATGGGTACCACACGCTGCTCGCCTCGGCCTCCATCCCCAGGAGCTGCCGAGGAGGAGGAGGGTGGCAGCGAGCAGTGCAGTGCTTGGGCAGCCTGGCCTGAGATCCCGAGTGCTCCGTGCAAGGAGCCCTTCCCACCCTGCCTGACAGAGGAATTACTCTGCCGAGGGAATGCCATAGAGTGAATCCCTGTCTGAGTCCTCCGGTGACTCCTCTCTCACGTTTACCCCACCATAACCCACAGACAGCACCCAGGATGCTGCTGCATCTGAGAAGCCCTAACTTCAAACCCGCTGCTGGTGACAAACCGAGATTCAGCCTTTTCCAAATCCAGCCGCAGCCACTTGAGTCCAGCTTGTGCCGCTTGTAAATGACACTCACAGGCCAAAGGCTCTTCTCTGTCCCGAGTTCTCAGCCCTCAGCTTTGCTGGGCTGGGGCAGTGCAGGGGAGATTCCAAGTGATGGAAGGAGCTGGCTGAAAAACAACGAACCTGCGTGGAGCACGGCTTGAAACGACTGAAACCCAAGCGGGAAAAGGCAGGTTCGTCTCCAGCGCTGCAGCCGGCCCTGGCTCTACACCGCGTTTTGCCTTAGGCTCCATCCTTGTCCCCCCCAGCTGTTTGTTCACGACAGGATCAGTTCCATCCTTGGGGGGTGTTATTCCTCTTGCCGGTGCAGGTAGACCCAGATGGCTTAGCTCCTGCTGTAGTAAAAGCTGCCAATCACTGCTATGAAAAAATAGCTAGAAATGGGAAGATGAGGGATGCCGGGGAGGGGGGGGAGAGGGGCACAGCAAAACCCTGTAACACAAAACTCAAAAAGTTTCTGAAATAAAATAAATCAAAGCCTTTTTAAGCCATTCTCTGCCTCCAGCTTTGTCCTAGATAGGCTCTTGGTGAAATTTCGCTCGGATCTTGTAATGCTTCCCTCCTCCTCCCGGGTTTCCTTGGCAGCCCCAGCCGAGGCGCTTGGCTTGCAGAGCCAGAAAGCCTCTCTATGGAAAGCCTTCCTCTCTGGAAAGCCTTCTCTTCGTTGAAAGCGTCTTCTCCATCGCCGGGGCCACCGCAGCTTCTTGGCTTCTCTCCGGCCCGGTCCCCTCTCAGCCCGGGCGCTGAGTGTGGCCCCGTCCCCGCATCCCTCGGCCAGGGGAGCCGGGCCCGGGCCGCTCTCCGCCGGTGCCCGGGCTGCGGGGACGGTTCCCTGCTCGACGGAGACCGGAGCGGCCTCCGTTTGCCCGCGGTGAGCCGGTGCTGCGGCGGCAGCAGCAGCAGGAGGAGGATGCGGATGATGATGATGATGATGATGAGGGTGTCCCAGTGCAGAGGGGTCCCCGCCGCGCCCCAGGGCCGAAATAGGTTGGATAAAATGAAACCGCGATTTCAAAGCGATGGATAAATAAATCGCAGGAGGAAAACCGGGGCTGGAGCCGCAGGGCCGGGGCGCCGCGCTCGGCTCCGGCCCCTCGGTCCCTGCCCGGTCCCGGTGAGGACCCGGCCGGTATTTGACGCATTCGGAACCCCCAAGCCACCGGTGTTTGTTTAATTTCCTTGAAACCCTCGCTAAGGCTTCCCCGGGCTTACAGATAACCGGTTACCTTGCCGTGCCCGAGCCCGGGGGCTCCGTCCTTTCTCTGCCGCCCCAACGCATCCTCCCGGAGCCCGGCCGGTGGAGTCGGAACCTCTGCTACAGATGTCCAGACACAATTCTTGGTTCGTACGGCTCCATCGCACAAGAATTGCGTTTGGACAATCAGGAGCGGAGATTCCCATCCCGGGCTCGCGGGATCTTCCAAAGGGGATTCCGGCTGGAGCCTGGAAAACAAGGACACACGGGCACCGAGCCGGCTGCCCGCCGTCGCCCGCAGCATCACCCCGGTCCCCCGCTTCTCTGGTGCCCCCCGGGCCCCATGGAGCCGCTGCTCCGGCCTCAACAAGTTTGTAGCGCAGCCTCAGCGCTTCGCATCCCGGTTTCGATTTGATGGCACCGCGAGGGGTTTAATTTATCAACTCGTTTGTTGCCCCTCCGGAAAAGAAATAGTGAAAAAAAAAAAAAAAGCGGCCTTATTAAAAAATAATAATAATAAAGGAAAATAAAAAAAAAATCAAAGAAAAAAAAAAAGATAATAAAAGGGAAAGAAAGAGGAAAAAAAGGCAAAAGGAAGAAAAACGGAGAACGAAAGCAGCGGGCAGAGCCGCCGGGCAGCCCCGGGGCGCGGGGTTCGGGGCCGCGCTGGCCGCCGCTCGGTGCCCGGGGCTCGGCGGGGCGATGCGGGCACAGTCCCCGGGCCCGCGCTGCTGCCGCCGCCGCTCCCTCCCGCCGCGGAGAATTGACCGATTCCAAGCGGATCGTCCTCAAAATTCGGGCACTTTGGAAAATCGCCGGAATTTGTAAATGCCCGGCTGGGGGGGGGGGGGGGGGGGATTGATAATAATAATAATAATAATTGCAAAATCAAAGGAAAAAGAAGAAAAATCCAGGCTTCTCCCCCAGCCCCCTCTCACCGACCGGCTCCCACGAAGTTGGGAGCAGATCCCCCCTCTCCAGCCAGGGAAAATCCCGGCCCGCTGCCGGCGCTCCCCCCCTCGCCGCCGCTGCCGGCGGCCGCTCCGCTGCGCCGCGGGGCCGAGCCGTGGCCGGTGCCCCCCGGGGGGAGCCGTGGGGGCCGGGGCCGGGCGAGCGGCGGCCCCGCTGCTGCCCGAAGCGCCCCGGCGGGGCTCCGAGTTTCCACGGGGCGCGGAAGGTGCGTGCCGCGAGGCGGAGCGGGCGGTCCCCGCGGCTCGGCGGGCACCGGCGGCGGCGGCGGGGCCGCGGCTGCACCTGCTGCCGGCTCCTCGGGCCCCGAGAGCCGCCCCGGCGCTGCCCCTCTTCCTCCACGCCGTATCCAGCCGGGAGGGTCCCGAATCCGCCCGGGAGGGATGCGCACACCGGGGCTCTGCGGGCTGCGCCGGGGCCGGGCAGGGCTTTTAGTTGAACGGCACAACAATAAATGTGTTGCAGAGCCGGCGAGAAAAGAATGGGGATGACCTTCAATTGGTACTGGATTTGAATAACACCACGGGGTGATAAATGCCCATTGTGTTTTAGGAGTAATGAATCTCCACTGTCTCTATAGCACAGAAACAGCAGCTGCAACCTGGAGCCAGCCATCTCTTAAAGACACAGCTCCCAAACCCCACACCCCGGCCCGGCTCGGCCCGGCCCGGCCCGGAGCCCCCGCACCCTCCCGGGGCCGCTGCTCGGGTGCGAGGGGGGCGCCAGGCCCAGTGGGGGGTCGGGGTTGGCTCCACTCGGGGTCCATGGGGTCCCCCCCTTGAGGGATAGGGATGGGGTCCCCTCACACACCCACGGTTCTCCCCTGGGGATGCCGGTGCTGCTGCGGCGGGGGTGGCCGTAGGGTGTCCCCCGTGGGGTGTCCCCCGCGGGGTCGGGGTTCACCTGCACCCCCCCTCGGCAGGGAAAGTGCCGGGGATAAACAACGCTCATTGTCTTCCCCCAATGATTATGACGGACCCGCGGGGCCGGCAGCTGCGGGCTCCGGCCGGGGGAGCGGGGGCATCCCCTGGTGCTCCCCGCCCGGGGACCCCCCATCCCCGGCCTGCCGCTGGTCCCTGCCTTCACCCCACCGCTGTCACGGGGGTCCCTGGGCAGAACCGGGAGCCCGGGGAGTTACAGGGGCTGCAGAGGGGGTGCCCGTGTCCCTCCTCACACAGGGTCTGGACAAGCACGGGGGTGGGAGCGATTGGTGCTGGGGGAGAAGCTCCCGCAGCCGCAGGGATGCTCGGAGCTGCGGGGGTGACCCCAACCCTGCCCCTGCCCTCAGCAGTGCCTGGGCAGGGGACACCAGGGACGGTGCCAGCCCCCGGTGAGCAGGGACCAGCGGGGCAGCGGCCGTGAGCGGGGGCTGCTCCCCCGCAGCGGCGCATCCCCGGCCACGGGAGGTTTTGCCCTCGCTGCTGAGGCTCGAAGGTGTCCCCACAGCCGCGTCCCCAGCCCCGCACCACGGCACCTCCCTCCGCAGGGCTCCCGCACCTCCCCGCCAGCGCTGGCAGCGATGAACCCGCTCCCTAAGTGTGGAAATCAACAGAAAGGCGGCATTAAACAGAGAGGGAAGAGCAGCAGCCGCAGCAATGAAGGCCCCTGCGTGGGGCCGCGGCACAGCCGGGGCCTTCATCTCTCTTTGGGGAGCAGGAACCATCAGAGGGAAGCCCCCATCACCGCTCCACTCGGCATTGTTTTAATCCTGGACCTGCCTTTTAACTGCCTTTAATTCCTAAAGCTCCCCTTTCTCCTCTTTATATTTTGGCAGTCTCTTTCCCAAATCTCGGCCGAGTTAATGAAGTTATGCGATCCCATAAATGTGAATTGTCCAAACTTCTCCTCTCCTGCTTCCACCACCACAACCACCCCCCCCCTCTTCTTCTTCTTCTCTTTTCTATCTCTCTCCTCCTTGCTGCTTTCTGCTCCACTTGTAATAAAGAAAATATCTTGGCTGGTCTTAGCCAGTTGCTTGGCAACCTCCATAGAAAAAAAGAGAACAGAATGTAACCAATCCCGAGACAACCGAAAGATTTTGGTGACATGTGACCCCTCGGAAAAGGGCAGCCTTAAACTGTCCCTTCTGTCCTTTGCTCCTGACCATTAGGGTCCCTCGGCCCCGTCCCGTCCCCCCCCCCTCCGCAGCTCCTTACACCAATAAATATGGATTAGTGGAATACTTTTTTCCCACACTGATGAAAAGCCGGGATTGATCTTTCCACCTCCTTTATCCACCAACCTGACAAGTTTCTAAACAAAATTAAGGGGGAAGAGGCGAAAGGAGCCATCCCGGCTTGAGCGGATGGATCCTGCCCCGCCATAGGGATGGGAGGGGGGGGGTCCCCACCAGGGCGCTGGCGCCGGGGATGCCCCTTGCACAGCATCAGTGGGTTAGGAACTGAAATGGAGTTTTATGACCCCAAAAAGGGGGGGGGGAGAATGAAGCCCTGGCCCAGCCCTGCGTGTCCTGGGGGGACCCATGCTGCAAACTGCACTTCATCCTGTTAAAAAAAGGAGAGAAAACACAGAAAAAAGCCACAACATGATGTCATTGGCTTCCTGGAGCATCCCGATGGAGCCCCTCCACCTGCTGCTGGAGCAGAGCTGGGGCCCGAGCTTCGGCACCGTGGTCATCCTCATACAGTGGTCATCATCATACAGTGAGCATCCTCATAGTGACCATCCTCACACGCCGCCGGTCCATGACCAGGCTCCTGCCCTCCCCCTGGCTCTCCTCTTTCCCAGGCTCCCATAGTGGTGAATGCCTCTTTCAACCCCGCTTCCCAAAAAAGCATCACCTTTGCCAGCTCCTTCCTCCCGGCAGCTGCCAGGAAAAAACACAAGAATTAGGGCAAGGAGAGGGAGCGAGGGAAAAACCAATGATTTCCTTTCCAGCTCCGGATCGAGCGTCCAGCACCGGGAGAAAAACATTCCTCCTGTAAATATAATCCCTTCTCCATGCAGGCTCCGAGCCCCTCGGCACCAGGACACTCGGCTCGGCAATGGAGGACGCTGTAAGTTGGGTGTTTGCTTAAGCAACTTCATGGCTTTTTTTTTTTTTGGGGGGGGGGGGGGTATTGCCATAGTTTGGGGCTGAGCCCCCCCCCAAGGGATGGAGGAGGAGGGTTGGTGGGGCAGTTGGAAAGAGCGGGTTTTGGGGTGCAGGGTAGGGTGGACGTGGTGCGGTGCCAATGCTGGTGGTGGCGGGTGGTGCTGGGTGCCGGCGGCCCCGGGGTGCACAAAGCCCCTTTGATGGATCACAGAGGAGCTGCTCTTCCCTCACCCGGTCTTTGGCCCTGGGACTCGAGAGGGGGACCCTGGCCATGAGTACCCCAGGAGGGATGATGTGGGGTGGGGGGGCTCAGCTCTGGGGCTGCCTGTCCCCTGGGATGGGCCTGATCTGAGCCCTATGGTGCCCACAGCCCCCTGGGATGGGCTGGTCCCTGGCCAGCCCCACGGGTCTGGGGAGCTGGGGGTGCCCCATCCATCCCACATGGGGATAGGGACTTGTTCCTTCCCACCGTGGGTGATGGTGACACCCGTGAAGCCACCAGATCCTGGTCCTCAATGGGAGGCCTGTGGAAGGGGGTGGGATGGAGAGAGTCGTGGGATGCAGTGATACCCAGTTGGTACCCAGTGGGACCCAACGGGACCCGGTGGGCCCTGGCTGCCCTGCGCTGAGGCCGGCTGGCCGTGCACAATACCACGGCCCCGCTCCTGAGCCGCCGCCGAAGCCCCTTTCCCAGCGCCGAGCGCCTTTGTCTCGCCTTTGTGATGGAAAGAGCCCCCCCTCCTAAATCACGGCCCTGACACCCCCATTGTCTCCTTCCCAGGGAGGTTTGAAACTCTCCCCCCCCCCTTCTCCCGAGGTCAGGAATGTGGCCGGTTGCTATTGGGACGGAGGAGCAGGGCTGGGTGGGGGGCTGCGGGGTCACATAGGCTCGGCGGGTCAACCCGAAAACAAAACCCTTTGAAATACCTACTCTCCATCACTGCCAACATTGTCCCTGCCAGCGGGGGCCTGGCACGGCCCCTCCAGCCAGGCCGCTGCCCACCCCAGTGGTCAGCATCTGGGGGGGGGGATGACGGGGACACAGAAGGGTATTGTGCCGAAGGGGACAGCTTTGTCTTCGGTCGCAGCTGCCCTGGGTTGGGACCGGGACCGACCGTCAGCATCGCTGCGGGGAGAGGAGGGAGGCACGGAGGGGATGGGAGCACATGGGTCAGTGTTCTTGCGGGGGGATCCATCCCATCGGGGGACCCCTCTGCCACCGGTTGGGATGGAGAATTGTCCCTGTTGTCCCGCTTGTTCCTGGTGTCCCCATGCCCAGTGTAGGGTCCGGCTCCTGCCTCAGTTTCCCCTTCCTGAGGCACCTCTCTGCTTGCTCCCAGAGCTAAGGGTGCCTGGGGTCCTTCTGACACCCAGAGCTGGGTCACACTGGCTCTGGGCACCCCTGGCTCTGATGCCAACAGATATGGCCCAGCCTGGGGAGAAAAGGGACCATTCTGGTGCTGAGCTGGTTGTGCCACCCATGAGGGTCAGGGCTTAGCTTGAAGGTGGCTCCAAGCGCAGCGATGCCTTGCAAGTGGAGCAGACCATGCTGCATCCCCCAGCTCCCTGCTCCCAACAGGGATCCCAGTGGAGGTTTCTCCCTCCAGGATGTTCACAGCCCACCAGGAACACCCCAGTGAGCCGAGGAGCAGGGGAGATGCAGCCCAGTGGGTCCCAGCGCTGGTGACGTGTCCCTGCCCCATTTACAGTGGCACGGATGTCCCCATATCCACCAGCCAGGATGGGGATGCTGCTCCTGCTGGCCTCTGGCTCCTCTGCCAGCACACCTCTTGGGTGGGCCAAGATCTCCCCCGGTGGCCATAATCCCCTCAGGGATGGCCCAAATCCCCCCAGGATGGCCCAAATCCCCCTGGATTTTTCCAGATGGGAAGATCCATAGTTCTTGCCTGCGGAAGCAGCCTGATGAGGAGGAAAGCAGCGCGGCGCCTGCGATGCGATGGGTTTAGCAGAGGCCTGGAAGGAAAACACAGCTGGGAGGGGAGCGCTGAGTTACCCAACAGCTGGAGGGAGGTGAAAACAGCTGGGACAGCTGGAATGGCTCGGGATGAGGGGCTGCAGGACAGGGAGCATAGTGGGGTTATGGGCACTGGGTCCAGGGGGGCTCTGTGGGCTCTGTGCCTCAGTTTCCCCACCTGGGGACTGGACTGGGGCTGCGATGCTGGATGAGATAGGGCAGTGCCTGGAGGGGACCGTGCCACTCAGGCAGTGCCATAGCATGGGAATAGGGGACCCCTGGGGACACCACGGACCTGGGCAGACAGATGAGCCCCCGCATTGCTTGTTCTTGTGAAATAAGCTCAATAAAGGTTGTTGGTGGCTGGAAGAGTTGTCCCAGCCCCTGGCTATGCACATAGACACAGGATCACTGCAGGAGAAATATCTTTATACATTTGCTTTATGCAACCAAGCCTTTCAAAGCAGAGAAATGAAGGCGTTTCAGGAACCCAGAGCTTTCTGAAGCTTGAAAAGAGAATTCCAAGAAGGTGGTGGAGAGAGGCAGGAGGTGGCCAAAACCTCAACCCTGCATCCAAAAGCAATTATTTCCCTGTAAAAAAAAAAAAGAATAATCCTGCTATAAATACTGTGCAGACTCCAGGGGGATGGGAAGGTGTTTTTCCAGGTGGGATGCTGTTGGGCTCATCGTTGGCTCTGTGTTACAGGAATCACCATGGGTGTGTGGAGCCCCATGGGGACACTGTGGGCACTGTGGGGACCTGCCACCCGCCTGCCAGCCCTGCTCCTGGGACACGGGGCTGCCACAGCCCTGTGCTAGCAGAGTGATGGGATGAAGATGCTGAGCCGAGAGGGTCACCCCGAGGACCACACAGTGGTAACCTCCATATCCCCCTTCTCCCTGAGCTTGCTGGTGGGGTGCTTTCCATTGCATGGCCAAAGCTGCTTGTGCAGGGTCACAGCAAGCTCTGAGGCTCCATCCTGAGCCAGTCCCAGCCCATCTCTGCACCACATGTTGTGCCTGCCTGTACCTCAGTTTCCCCATGTCAGTGTCAGCCGTGGCATCTCCTTTCTCTGCCTGCCTCAGGGTGGTGGAGCTGTGGACAGGGCAGTCCTGTCCCGCTCCAGTTCCCGAGCCCATGGCCAGGGAGTGTTGGTGTGCTCAGGAATGGTGGCTGAACCGTGCCAGGCCAGGGATGCTGCATCCCTGGGGAGGGGATAGTGGGGATGAGCACACAAGGAGGAGAAATTGCTGGCAGTGGTTTTACTCTTGCTCACAGAGCAGCATCTCAGGGCTGGCCCCAGCCTGGACCAGGGCACATCCAAGCTGGGGTCCCTCCTGTCCCAGTGTGATGCCAGGTATCAAGGGCTCTGCAGGGTTTCATCCCTGCCTGCAGGCTGGGACCTGCTCTGCTCGGCCTCTCTGGGATCCAGGCCTTGAAAATCCAGCACTGAAATCCCTCTGTGCCCTTCCCAGGGGCGGAGGGCAGGGCTGTGAGCCCCAGGAGAGGATCCAGGGATGGACGGACTTGGGGATGCGGGGACATAGGGATGCAGAGATGTAGGGGCGAAAGGATGCGGGGATGTGGGGCTGCAGGGATGAACCGGGGCAGGGACGGAGGGATGCGGGCACACGGGGCTCAGACCCGGCCTCCCGAGCCCCGGTCTCCCCGCACCGAGCCGGGAGGTGGCAGCAGCGGCCTTAGCGGGGCCTCGCAGCGGGGTGGGGAGATGCGGAGGGGGTGTCCCCGCCGGACGGGGCCGGACCAGGGCTCCGCGGCATCCCCCGGTTTAATCCCTCCCCTGTGGAGCCTGTCCCTGGAATGCTTGTCCGAGCTGCGTTGCAAACAGCGTCCTTCCCCCCCCCCCCCCCACCGTGCAGGGCTCCCCGTGTCCCCCCACTCTCTCTGTTGCTTCTTTCAGGTGCTTCTGCATCGTCCATCACCCGCCTGTTGCACCCAGCTGGGGTCTTCCCGCAGGTCCCCAGGGAGCGCGGGGGATGTGGGGATCCATCGGGAGCATCCGCACGGCCCGACCCTCGTCCCGCTGCCGGTGGGTGCAGGTCTGGCCATGCATGCATGGCACGGGGGCCTCACCAGCACCCCAGTGCCACCGTATCAGGGGGTGCCGAGCACCCCGGGGTGCTCTTGTTCAGCAGGACGAGGCCTCCTCCCGGGCTGTGCCTGCTCCCGGAGCTGTATTTAAGGACTGGGTGGTTCACCCGCGGTTGTGGCCGCACGTCCCACAGGCCCCAGGGCTTTGGACACGTTGCAGGCACTCCTGTGGGGTGCACATGGTCAGACACCGGCGGGCCCGGTGGGGTGGGCTTGTGAAGGGGCTGAGCTGTGAGCCCACCCGGCCACGACTCACCCTGGCCACAAGCCCCATCCAGCCGCCAGCCCCCCTCGCCATGACCCCCCCGGCCATGATCCCCCCCATAACCATGAGCCCCTCACCCTCTAGCCCCCCCATCCACTGCCCTTGCCATGCTGGGCATAGCAGGACCCGGAGCTGTCAGGGGGCACACGGGGAAGCCCAGGAGCACTTTGGCAGTGGGGGGGGACACTGGGGGGACACTGGGGGTACCCCCCCTACTCCCGCTCCCCTCCCATGGGCTCTCCGGGTTCTTTTAACCGGTATCAGCTTTATTTAACGAAACCCAACCCAAACCCGCCCCCGGGGCTCGCGGCGGGGCCGGGCCAAGGGGCGGGGGGGGGCTGCGCTGAGCGCGGCGGGTCTCAGCCCGCCCCTTCCCCGCCCGCCGCCGCCGCCATGGGGCCGCTCTGCTCCCTGTTGCTGCTGGTGCTGGTGCTGGGCACCGGTACCGCTACCGGTAGCGGCACCGGTACCGGCACCGGGTCCGGGCCGGCCCCGCCGCGGGTGGTGCTCGCCCTCCTGGCCCGCAACGCGCAGCACTCGCTGCCGCACTGCCTGGGAGCGCTGGAGCGCTTGGACTACCCCGCGGGGAGCATCGCCCTGTGGTGAGGGACCGGCGGGGGGTCCGGGGATGGAGGGGAATGGGGGGGAATAGGGGGAGCCCCGGGGGAGCCGGGGTCATGGGGAACCGGGGTAATGGGGAGCCCCGGGGATGGGGATGAGAGCGGGGGACGGGGGTGATGGGGAATGGGGAGGGGGGGGGTTATGGGAGGAATGGGGAGCAGTGGCTGGTGGGGACCCAAAGGGTGATGCAGGGGAGGGAATTGGGAGCTGGGGAGAGGGGGAGGACTCGGGGAGGTCTTGGAGTAAAGGGGGCCGGGGTGGGGGGAACAGAGAACTGGGAGGACGGGGTCCTGGGAGGGAATGGGGGAGTCCAGGAGGAGCAGGGACCCTGGTGGTGACATCCCCCAGCCCCGAGGAGCGAGGGCCGGCTCTGCCCCGGCTGTGGCACCCAGCATGGATCCGGGAGGGGCTGGAGCTGCCCCACAGCGAGGGGACAGGACCCCACCTTTCCCTGCTGAAGCTGTGGGGCTGGTGGGGTTCTTCCCCAATGGCACCCCCTAAGCCCCCTTTTACCCTGCGGGGGGTGGCTGGAAGCAGCCCCTGTCCCTCCTCTGTGTCCCGGCTCCGCTGCCGCCATCTGAGCTCGTTGGGAACTTTCTGTTTTGTGGGGGTCCGGGGCTGTTTGGGGGGGTCCGGGCTGGGGCAGGGGGAGCAGAGCCCCAAGGCACAGGGGCCTTTTTGGGGGGGTGGGTGGCAGGTCCTGCCTTGTCCCCTGTGTCCCAGGGAGTCCCCGTGACACCAGTGCAGGGGGGCCAGCCCTGGAGCTCTTTGACAGGTCTGGACAAGATGGGCCTTTGGGGTCTGCCCCACTGCAGCGTGGGGCTCAGCCCTGTTTGTGCTGGGGTCTCTGTGAGCGTCGCTGTGAGGTCGGGTGGGAGAGCAGGGGATGGCGGCTGCACGTGGCAAGGGAAGGCTTGGGAAAGGGGGGGTTGCTGCTTGTTGAGGTCTTTTCTGTGTCTGATGGTGCTGGGGGGTACAGGGATGGGGAGGTGACGCTGTGTGCCCCGATGCTCTTTGTGGGGGGCAGCCACAGGGGCTGCTTTGGGCTGAGGGATGCGGGGTGAGAGCTACAGCACCAGGCAGAAATGACCCATTCCTGCTCCTGCTCCTGCCAGCGCAGCCTCTGTCCCTCCAAATTACACGTTACGTTCCCAAGCGATTCCGTCACCGCCTCGGCCTCTTCTCCCCAGGGAAGCTCCAAGTGCCCGATGGGGCCGTGCTTGTCCCTTTGGGGAGTCCCCAGTTCCCGATGTCCTGTCCGCAGGTGCGCGACAGACCACAACTCGGACAACACGACAGCGATGCTGCAGGAGTGGCTGGGTGCTGTGGGCAGTGAGTACCACTCGGTGGCATGGAAGGTGCAGGAGGAGCCCAGGTGAGGCTGGGGGAGAGCTGACTCCGTTTCCTACCATGGGATGCAGGCACAAGGCAGAGCTGGGGCATGCACTGAGCCTGTGTTCCCAGCGAATGGGGTCAATCTCTGCCTCCCCCTATCCAGCTCCTACCCCGACGAGCTCGGACCCAAGCACTGGAGCAATCAGCGCTATGAAAACCTGATGAGGCTGAAGCAGGAGGCTCTCACCTACGGCCGGGAGCAGCGAGCAGACTACATCTTGGTAAAGGGCCGTGGGGCACCATGGAGTGGGGGGGCCGATGTGGGCATCCCCACACCTCCAAGACTTAATGCTGTTCCCCCCCGCAGTTTGTGGACACCGACAGCATCCTGACCAACAACCAGACCCTCCGGTTTCTCATGGCACAGAACAAGTCAGTGGTGGCCCCAATGCTGGACTCGCAGACCTTCTACTCCAACTTCTGGTGCGGCATCACACCCCAGGTACCTCCCTAGAGAGCCACGGGGAAGGGGACCCCCAATGGTGGGAGTGCCCCCCATCACACCATGTGCCGCAGGGGTACTACCGCCGCACGGCTGACTACTTCCCCACCAAGAACCGGCAGCGGCTGGGCTGCTTCCCCGTCCCCATGGTCTATGGCACCTTCCTGATCGACCTGAGGAAGGAGGAGACGTCGCGGTTGGCTTTCTACCCTCCCCATCCCAACTACACCTGGGCCTTCGACGACATCATCGTCTTCGCATACTCCTGCCAGGAGGCCGGTGGGGATTGAGGGGTGCTGGAGCAGGGCAGGGGGTGCGGGGAGGGGGGGCTGTGGTGCTCACCCATCGCATGTGGCAGGCGCCGATGTCCACGTGTGCAACCAGCAGCGCTTTGGCTACATCAACGTCCCCGTGAAGGCTCATCAGACACAGGAGGATGAACGTGCCAACTTTGTGCATCTCACACTGGAGGCTATGGGTGAGCATCCTTGGGTGAGCATCCGTGGGTGAGCATCCTTGGGTGAGCATCCATGGGTGGTGGGGTCCTGGGGGTGTCCCTGTCCCCAGGCTGTGACCAGGACCTGGTTCCTGGTCAGGGATGTCTGGGCTGGACCGAAGGGGTGTCCCCTCTCTCTGCAGTGGATGGCCCCCCCATGCAGCGCTCCAGGCATATCTCCCTCCTCCCCAAGCCACTCACAAAAATGGGCTTTGATGAAGTAAGTTCCCAAAGGACACCCCCCCCCCCGCCATGTCCCCATGTCTGTCCCTCTCTGGCAAAGCCCACCACAGGCTTCAGCCAACCCCCTTGTCCTTCACTCCTCAGTGACAACGTGGCCCCTTGTTGGTGTCTCCTCTTCCTCCCCAGATCTTCCTCATCAACCTGGTGCGGCGGCCGGACCGGCGCCGGCGGATGCTGGCGTCCCTGCGGGAGCTGGAGATCACCCCACGCGTGGTGGATGCTGTGGATGGGAGGTGACCACGAAGGGGACGTGTCCCTGCTCTGCCACCTCCTCCCGTCACCATGGGGTGACTTTGGGGGCTGGGGATCACACCTCTGCTGACGCAGCCCTCGCCTTGCAGTGCCCTCAACAGCAGCGACATCAAGGTGCTGGGGGTGGACTTGCTCCCTGGCTACTACGACCCCTTCTCTGGGCGCACGCTCACCAAGGGTGAGGTTGGCTGCTTCCTCAGCCACTACAACATCTGGAAGGAGGTATGGGGACACGGGGGGGGGTGTCCCTAAGAGCAACCAGTGTGGGGCAGCGACCCTATGAGCATCACCAGGTCCCTGCGGCACAGAGGGAGACACAGGGTGTTTGGACCCACAGATCGCATCCCGGGGGCTGGAGCGCTCGGTGGTGTTCGAGGACGACGTCCGCTTCGAGGCCGCCTTCCCGGCACGGCTGCGGCGCCTCATGGAGGAGCTGGATGGGGCACAGCGGGACTGGGACCTCATGTGGGTGATGGGGACATGGTGGGGGGAGGCAGAATGGGGGTCCCCAGGGCTGGGGCTCACGGCTCAATGCCTTCCCCCCCCTGCCCTGAAGCTACCTGGGGAGGAAGCAGGTGAACGCAGAGGATGAGGAGCCTGTGCAGGGCGTGCGGAACCTGGTGGTGGCCGGGTACTCCTACTGGACACTGGCCTACGCCATCTCCCGCCGTGGGGCGCAGAAGCTGCTGGATGCTGAGCCCCTGTCCAAGATGCTGCCGGTGGACGAGTTCCTGCCCATCATGTACGACAGGCACCCCAAGTAAGGAGCGTGGGGTGTGATGGAGAGCAGTGGGGCGCTGATGGAGAGCCGTGGGGCGCTGATGGAGAACCATGGAGGGCTCGCCATGTGTTTCTTCTCAGCCATCACCCGTCCCCCCCTCCCGGCTCCAGCGTTACTCATGCTGGAGGAAAACATCTGCAGCATGAGCTCATTCCCCCCCTGGCCGCCGCTGGAAAATGGCCCCCAGCCAGCACGGGGATGGGATGGAGCTGGGGCTTGGGTTTGGCTCTGCACAGGGGGATTGGAGCATGGTGAGGGGGGGGGAGCAGCCCCTTGCACCCTGGTACTGGGGGGTTATGTGGTTCCCTGCCCCTGGTTGTGGGTTTCAGCCCCACCTTGGGGCACCTCCGGTGTCTGGGGGGGTGGTGGATGGTGTGCTGGGGCAGAGAGGGGTGGGAAGACAGAGCGGAACAGAGGGATCGGGTGTGTGAGGGGAGGCTGGAGGTGCGCGGAGGGGTGGATTAGAGCTGTGGATGTGAGCCAGGAGCAGCTGGGTGCCCCATGCTTGCCTGTGGGATGCTGAGCCAGAGAACCCCTTCGTGCCCACGCTGGCCCCATGCCACTGGGGCTGCTCCCATCCCCTCCATGGGCCCTCCCCAGCCAGGTTCTGCAGGCAGCAGCAGCACAGGCAGCTCCCAGACCCCATCCCCGGTTCCCCGTGTTCCTCCCCATCACCAGCCCCACACCGGTGCCCTCCCTGTGTGCTCAGTGGGCTTTTTCCCAGCCCTTTTCCTCCCCTGGCCATGCTCTTTGAGCCAATTCCTGCTCTCGGCTCCGCTTTCCCCAGTGAGGACTACAAGCGGCACTTCTCCCCCCGGGACCTGCTGGTGTTTTCGGCTCATCCCCTCTTGGTTTATCCCACTCACTACGCTGGGGAAAGCAACTGGCTGAGCGACACCGAGACCTCCACCATCTGGGATGATGATGCCAAGAAGACCGAATGGGCTGGTTCACACAAGACCCTGAGGGACCCGCGGGGTGGCAGCAGTTACCTCCGCTCCGCCGCCCGCGATGAGCTCTGATGGTGAGGGAGGCGCTGGGATGGGGATGGGAATGGGGATGGAGTGGTTGGGAAGCGTCTCCCCGCGTTCAGATGTGCCCCAGATGTTTAGTTTCAGCATGTGGCAGCAGCTCTGCCCATCACAAAGCATTGGAAACAGATGAGACCTTTTCCAGGCAGGGGAAGGGATGGGGATGCTGGGCTGGAGGGGACCAGGTCCTGCTGCTCCCCTTCAAGTGATGCAAGGACAACCTCCTGCAGGTCACCCTCATACGGAGGGAGCTGGGGGCATCTGCAGGGGAAGCTTCACCCCATCACTGCCCGTTCCCCCCCCAAAAAACGGGTCTTGCTGGGGCTGTGCCTGTGGGAGCGCTCAGCACCGCCACGGTTAACCCGGGTCAGACGTTCCCTGCCTGAGGCTGCTTGTGCTGGCAGCAGCTCCTGCCCTGGGAGCAGCCAGACCGGGGGAGGCTGGAAACGGCCCCCCCGCTGCCTGTGCTGCAGGCGAGAGCGCCTGGGGCTGCCCTGACCGCTCCCGTCCGTGTCCTCACCTCGCAGGGATGGATCCTGACCCAGCCGGGAGCACCGGCGGCCTCATCCTGCCCGGGAGCCGCTGCTGGACCCATCCTCAGGGCTCTGCACATCTGGAGGTGCGGAATCCACCCGAGGCAGGATTTGCTCCATGGAGAGCCCCTTCCCAATGGAGCGCTGGAGAGGACACGACTCCGGATGGTGCCAACGCTGCTGTCTCCCAGCTTGGACATTGGGGAGTGTTTTTGGGGCTGGCTCCCATTGGGGCACACGTGGCCTCCTGCTGCTGAGCGGGCTCGTCCCTCGCCTGTGCCACACTTGGGCTGAAGCCCAGGGAGGATTAAAGCAGGCTGTGGGAGCTCTGCCCCCATTAACGTCCAACGGGGTCACCTTGGTGCTCCCCTGGCTGGGAATCGCTTTGGGAATGAAACCTGTAATGGGGAGAGGGAGGGAGAAGGGGGCTGGAGCTCTCCCTGGGGATGAGGGTGGCAGCTCCGCAGAGCTGGGCTCTCCCATGGGAATGCCGATCGAAATGATCTCCATCACTGACACTAGGCTTGGCCTTGGGACTGGAAACCTGCCATCAGGCTGAGCACTGGCGGGTGCAGCCCAGCCCTGCTGCGCTCCGGCATCTGTCACCTTCGTGGCCAGCTCTGCGGGAGGACGTTCGCTTTCCAAGGCTTGTTTGGTGTTAAACTGCCCCGCAGCAGGGAGACGTGGGGCTGGGAACAGGGGCTTCTGGGCTGGAGGAGCAGCTTCCTTAAAGACACTGCAGCAAGGCATGGGCTGGGTGTGCCGGGGAGGTGTGAGCCCCCCACCAGCTCCTGGAGATGCTGGGGTTCTCCCCTCTTCTCCCCACAGCTTGATAGGAAGGTGATGGAGCGGGACCCGGCCAGCGCAGGCACAGGACATGTCCGTGCCCTGCTTGCCCCCTGGTCACAGGTAGCCTCAAAGCTATGAGAGGAGCTGGGTGCAGTAAGGAACCACAGCTGCCTGCGGTACGTGTGGCCTGGAAAGGGTTCCTGTGCCCATTGGGATGCAGGTGAGGAGCTCAGTGCAGCCACAGGAGGGGCAGGATGCGCGGGCAGAGCTGGGGCTTTGGGACACCATGGTGGTGATGGGTTGCTCTTTCCACATGAGACCTGTAACAGGTCGATGAGGAGGAGCAGGAGCTCCAGTTGGATGCTCCAGGGGTTTGGTTTAAACCTATGACCGCAGCCCTGAGACTGCTGCAGCAATGATGAAATCCCAAGCAACTTGGTTTTGCTATGGTTTCTCAACAAAGCCCAGACGGTTTGGACCATGTGGAAGTGGCTCCCATTGCTTTCCACTGGAAGGCTCCCTCCAGCCTGTGCTGGTGGAACAGGGCTGGGACCATGGAATGGAGCCACAGAGCCAGGGATGGCCCCAGTTCTGCCAGCAGCACAGAGAGAGGCAGGAGCAGGGAGCCAGGGATGAGGGGTTCGAGGTCTGTGGGACCAGCACCGATTCACCCACAGCACCCTGGCCATGGGGTCCCCAGGGCTCACATCAGCCCCTGTCCCCCGCGGGTGCTGTGCCCCACAGGATGTGCTCCAGCAGCCAGGTCGCTGCCTTGGCCAGGCCCTGCTCCAGCCTCTCCTGCTCCGTGGTGCTGAATGGAGCTGGGCACCAGCACCGCATCCTCCGGCCGCCCGATGCTGACCCGCAGCAGGGTCCTCTCCTGGGGAGGAAGAGGGAGATGGAGGGGCTTGGAGAGGGAATGGGGCTGGCACGGAGGGGAGCAACTCCTTGTGTTTTCCAGGTGGATTTGAGTGTTTGCTCCAAGAAACATGATGTTGGAAGAGGTTTTGCTGGGCTGGGCCAAGCTCCCAGGCTCCTGCCAGGCCTGGCAGAGCCGCTCCAGCTGATTGTTTCCATGTCCTTCACTGCAGCCAAGCTGATGTCAGCCCTTGGGGAAGGAGAGGGAAGGAGGGGAGAGGGAAAAGAGGGAGAGGAAAAGGAGCAGGGGCTTGTGTGGGGGGAGAGGAATGGGGGCACAAGGAGCCAAGCATCAAGGTGGGGGCAGGAGTGATCTCCTTACACCCAGGGCCACTCACATTGAGTGCAAAGCGCTGATGCAGGATTGGACCCCATTGTGTCCCCTTGGGAGAGGAGATAACCCAATGTTAAAGAGACCCCCCCCAGCATGATCCTAGGGTCTCTCATTGCGTGGGGAATGAGGGAATGGTCCCAGCTGGGGCCTGCAGTGCCCGTGTGTGTCCTGCAGCCTGGGGCTGGCTGGGAGGGAGGGATAGGGACAGCTGGGATGGAGGGATGGAGACAGCCAGGATGGAGGGAGGGGGACAGCTGGGATGGAGGGACAGGGACAGCAAGGATGGAGGGATGGGAACAGCAGGGATAGAGACAGCCAGGATGGAGGTATGGGAACAGCCAGGATGGAGGGATGGGTACAGCAGGGATGGAGGGATGGGGACAGCTGGGATGGAGAGATGGGAATAGTAGGGATGGAGGGATGGGGACAGCTGGGATTGAGGGATGGGAACAGCAAGGATGGAGGGATGGGAACAGCAGGGATAGAGACAGCCAGGATGGAGGGATGGGAACAGCCAGGATGGAGGGATGGGTACAGCTGGGATGGAGGGATGGGAACAGCAGGGATAGAGACAGCCAGGATGGAGGGATGGGAACAGCCAGGATGGAGGGATGGGTACAGTCAGGATGGAGAGATGGGAATAGCAGGGATAGAGACAGCCAGGATGGAGGGATGGGTACAGCTGGGATGGAGGGATGGGAACAGCAGGGATAGAGACAGCAAGGATGGAGGGATGGGGACAGCTGGGATAGAGACAGCAAGGATGGAGGGATGGGGACAGCTGGGATTGAGGGATGGGAATAGCAGGGATGGAGGGATGAGGACAGCCAGGATGGAGGGATGGGACTGGGAATGGCTCTGGTGCCTGCAAAGGTATGGCAGGGCTAAAAACCAGAGGTCAAGGGGTTAAAGGTCAGAAGGTAATGAGGGTAAAGGTTAAAAGGTAATGGGTCAGAGGTCAAAAAATAGTGTCAACAGGTCACAAGGTCAAAGGTGACAAAGACCAAAAGGTCACAGGGTGCAAGTTCGAGGGGATAGGAGTCAATGGCTTTGAGGTCAAGGATTAAAGGTCACTGGGGTCAGAGGTCAAAAGGGTCACAGGTACAAGGCAGAAAGGTCACAGATCAAAGGTCATTGACAAAAATCAAACTGTCACCGGGCCAAAGATCAAAGGTCACAGGGTGAGAGGTCAAGGGCTTTGAGTTCCAACACTTTGGGTCAGAGATGTCATGGGGTCAGAGGCCAAAGGTCATGGGGTCCCTTACACCTGATGCCATCCTGATGGCTCCTAATCCCTGTTCCCAAGGCAGAGCTTGGGCACCCCACACCCCGCGCTGCCCCCACCTTGCTCTCCACCTTGCCCAGGGCCTGCTCCAGGTCATCATGAACCAGGTCAATGTCTCGGGGGGGGCAGGAGGCTGCAGCTCTCACCATGGAAACAGCACCAGGACCCCAGCGATGGGGGGGGACACGCACCAGGACCCCCTGCACACACGGCACGGGCACAGCGGGGCTGTCCCTGCAGGCTCCGGAGCCGCTCACCCGCCCTGGCCACGCTGCGCCCATTGAGGTTCATGGAGGCCGTGGCTGGAGCAGCACCAGCTCCGCGCCGTAAGCCGTGGCCAGCACCACACCGGCTCCGCACCGCCTGTCCCCCCGCCACCCATTGGGCACCGCTCCAGCACCGCCATGCTCACGCTGTGCCGCGGCACACGCAGGGGTCAGCGGGGCTGGGCCCTGGGCATCATCACACCGGCACCCCACACGCTGCCTCTCAAGGCCCTGATACCCCTTGGCTTCCATTGCCAAAGCCTCGAGCTCCCATCGGCTGGCTGGGTCCCCCCTCCTGATACCCAGTGCTCCCCTTATCCTGCTGCCCTGATCCCACTCTCCCCATCCCGATCCCTTTATCCCAATTCCCTAATCCCACTCTCCTCATCCTGATTCCTTTATCCTGATCCCCTGATCTCGCTCTCCTCATCCTGATTCCTTTATCCCGATCCCCGGATCCCACTCTTCTCATCCCGATCCCCTGATCTCTCTCTCCTCATCCCAATCCCTTTACCCTGATCCCCTCATCCCGCTCTCCCCACCCCACTCTGCTCATCCCGATCCCTTTGTCCCGATTCCCTGATCCCGCTCTCGATCCCCTGATCCCGCTCTCCTCATCCCGATCCCCTGATCCTGCTCTCCCCATCCCGATCCCTTTACTCCGATCCCCTGATCCCACTCTCCTCATCCCGATCCCCTCATCCCAATCCCCTGATCCCACTCTCCTCATCCCGATCCCTTTATCCCAGTTCCCTGATCCCACTCTCCCCATCCCGATCCCCTCATTCCAATCCCTTTATCCTGATTCCCTAATCCCGCTCTCTCCATCCCGATCCCTTTATCCCGATCCCCTGATCCCTCTCTCCCCATCCCGATCCCTTTACCCCGATCCCCTGATCCCTCTCTCCTCATCCCGATCCTTTTATCCCAATTCCCTGATCCCTCTCTCCCCATCCCGATCCCTTCACCCCGATGCTCTCCCCCCGGTTCCACCCCGACGCGCGCTCCCGCCGCACCCCTTCGCCTGCATCCTCCCGTGACGTCACTTCAGCGCGCAACCAATGGCCGGCGTCTCCTCGCCGCCATCTTGCTTACGGGCAGCGCCGCCATCTTGCTTACGGGCAGCGCCGCCATGCTGGTTGCGGGCAGCGGGGGCGGGGGACCGAGCTCCGCCCGCCCTCGGTTAAAGCCGCGGTTCGGCTCCGGGGCAGCCCGGTGCGGGGGAACTCGCTCAGGGGCGACGGAGCCGGCTCCCCTCGGCTGCCTCCACTGCTGGGGAGCGCGGCCCTCGGCCCCTGGGTACCCTCCAGCCTCGGTGCCTGCTCCCGGGGCTCGGTGCTCCCCAGCGTGTCCCTGGGCTTCGCTCACGGCTCTTTCCCTCTCTGCAGCTGGGCTGCTGCTCCTGTGGCCGGTGGGAGGACGCCATCACCTTGCTGTTTGGGAGCCTGGATCCACAGAGGGTAAAGGGTCCCCGGGACAGGGATGCATCAGTGACATGGCTCCCACCTCCTGCTGTGCTCCGTGCCCGTGGCTTTAGCACCCAGCGATGTGCTCTGCAGCGGGTGAGAAGCGCTGCTGGGACTCAGAGCCCCAGTGTCCCTCCTGCACCAACACTGGCTCCTTTGCAGAGGACGTATGGGCCAGTTACCAAACTGGAGAGCATCTGTCCCATGCTGCTAACTCCCCAAAGTCCCACTGCATCCATGCAGCTGAAACCTTCCAAGTGAGAATCCAGGTAAAGGACTGTTTATTTCATAAAAGATTCTATTTTAAAAATAGAAGTTGATAACAGCTCTGGAAGAGGCAGAATTCTGGTGCTATCTAAACCACCAGCTCTCGGGCAGCGTTTGGGTGATGTCTAAAATCACTGCCCCAGGAGCTGGAATGGTCCCAGCTGCTGGCAGCTCACTGCAGTGCAGGGCCTGAGCAGAACTCTGGGAACTCTGGGAAGTGTCCCTGTCCCCATCCCTATCCCTTGGGTAGTTTATTCTCAGTGAATGATTCCAGCTCCTCTGACCTCTGTTCCCATAACTGACTGCACAGAGTGGATTAAAACCCGGTGAAAGGCCAGTGGTGCTGTGCATCCCATGCTCTGCAGCATGGAGCACTGATCATCCTCTCTACTTTGTCCCCAGGTCCCCTGCTGGAGAGTGGGCACTGACCCAGCCAAAACCTGCAAGATCTGACCAGCAGAAGGGTATGCAAGAGGCTCAGCAGCTCCCAGCACCAGCTCTCAGCCTGCTGTACAAATCATCACTGAATAAAAGTGATTTTCAAAGCCTTTACTGGCACCATGGGCTTCCCTGGAGGTAGGACTGAAGTTTCCATAGCTGGTAAAGCAAGTGAGAAGTCTTTGTTGTTGTTGTCCTGCTTTGCTGCAGGGAAAACTGTTGCACCTTAGGGGAAAGATGGACACGGGGGTGTTGCCATCTCCCACATCCACCTTCACACTTGTGGATGGTGAATCTGGCCCCTACCAGCACCCTTCACAGTGAAAGGAAGCTGGAAAGAAGCTGGCTCTAAAGCTTCCTTGACAAGAAACCGTTGCTGCAATGCTGAAGGTGTTCACAGGCAGTGCTGCAGGAGTCAGCTCTGTCATGTTGTACCACAGAGCTGAGGCACAGCCACCCTTAAGAGGGTTTTAAAGCCTGTTAAAATGCTGTAGGAAAGAGATACTCTTCCATGGGCTCAGAATCTTGCTGTGCTGGGCATCAATAGCTGCCAGGAGAGGGGAGAGCTGCAAGTGGGTGCTGCTGGTAGGGGCACAAACCTCCCTGACACTGCAGACCCTCTTAGCATCATCCCCTTGTTGTCACAGATGTCTTGGGTGATGGATCCACCCTCACCTGGGCAAGGGTACACCAGTAAAGTGCTTTAAATCACATCTTGGTCCCACAGCTGCATCCTCAGGGCTGGAAGGATGAGTTTGGGAGGAGAATGCCAGGAGGGAACATGGAGCTCCCACTGCTCATCCCACCAGCCCCGGGCTCTGCTGCTTTGCAGCTCCACAGCCATTCCCTATGGATCTGAGCAAGATCACCAATGACTACAAGAAAAAGCTGATCCGAGAGGCCACTGTTTTGCAGCCTGTCGATGAGAATATTTTCTCCTCTTCTGGGAAGTAGGGAATGCTGTCAGCCACCTCCTGCACAACACCTGGGCGCACTTCGAGGCCTTGTTGCACCAGTTCATTGACCACGCACTGCTTCACGTGGTGGTGCTTCAGTGGGAGGAAGGGCACAACAAAATCAATGAGACTTTCATTGATGATCCCAGATTTCCAGAATCCACCTGCAAAAGCAAAGGAAGAGACAGGTTTTACCTTCAAAGTCTCTGCAGTCCCTGGGGTTCAAAGGCAGATCTGCTTTAGGTTTGTACAAGGGGAGAGTTGACCCCATCAGTTGTCCCCCCCTTCATCCCCCAATGCACTTGTTCTCCAGGAACCAGGAATTTAGCTTGGCTACTCCGAATTTAAGCTCTTCTCCCTGTGACAAGGGCAAAGCAAGGAGAACCAGGGCAGTGGGGATCAGTACATCTTGGTTCACTTGGTTCAGTGAGTGTGCTGTGCTGTTTGCCATCCCACAGCCACCTCGTCTCCAAAGAACTCTGCTGCACACAGCAACAGGTCTGCTGGCTTCAAAGACCGGGATATTCCTTCCCTTTGCCAGGAAACCTCCAGGGAATTGCAGTTCCCTTCCCTCAAAACCCCCTCGTCCCTTTCTGGCTGCCTGGGAGGTGGCAGATGGTGTCGGTGGCTGCCTGGAATGGGCCGGGCTCCCTCTGCCGGGCTCTGATCCCGCAGGAAGGGCTCTGTGCCATGGACTCACTGTGAGGGTTGTCAAACACGGCTCTGGAGACGGCCGGCTCCAGGTCCTGCAGGCTGATCTCCTCCCGGTCCTTGCGGGCTCGCCACAGGTCCAGTGTCATTGCATTGATCTGCTCCCCTCCTGCGTTGCTGCACGAGAAGGAGATGCTTGTTCGGTGTCTATCCAGGGCAAACGGTGCTGCAGGAGAGGTGGCACCTCACACCCTCCAGCCTGCATGAGGGCAAGCCAGGATCTCCTGCTGCCTGGCCTAAAATGACTCCTGTAAAGGCAGCCAAGTAACAGGGACAGAAGAGCATTTTCATGCTCTCCAGGTCTGTATTCACAATGAAACTCTGTCTCTTGGTATGTTTAGAGGCTTAGAGAAGGCAAAGCAGAACAAGTGTGTGCTCTGAAGGAGGTGTGATCTCTGCCCAGAGGAGAAACACTGTGCTGGGAGGCCCTGTGATGCCACAGGGGAACTTCTCTTACCTTATGAAAATGAAGATGGCTTTGCGGTAGTTGGTCCCGTACACAACCCACGAGGGTCCCAGGAAGGGCAGGATCACGTCGATTAAGCCTGGGTGCATCTTGTCCATCTCGTCAAAGAGGAAGGCTGAGCGCCCACAGCGCGTCAGGTTCCCTTGGATCCAGTGCTTCAGGCTTTCCTGGGAAAGATACCACCAAGCCATAAGGCAAGGAGATGCCAAAGGAAGTTCAGAGCCAAGGCCTGAGCTGCAGCAGAGCTGAAGGTGCTGAAAATAGTGTGTCCCTGCACAGCACCACCTCCCCAGAGCAGGAACAGCCAGCACAATGCCTCCTGTATTGTGGCTTTCACACAGTGGCTGTTCCAGGCTTTATGAGCCCATTGTAGGTGTTTTCTTATGGATTTAAAGGAGGCAGCAAACTAAAGCTGGGGATTTACTCCTACAGCTCCCTACGTTCTGCTCCCAGCTGCTGAGTGCTTTTAGCTGGCTCCTATCCTGGTGGAACACCATGACCCAGGAGAGTTCTAGCTCTTTAAAATGCTGAGGTTACTTCAATGTGGATGCCAGCCCACACAAACCCACTCATGTCATCTGTGGGCATGCATTTACCCTTAACAGCACTGCACCCAGTATGGGGTCTGCCTTCTTGAAAGCGTATCTTCAAGGATGCAATACAACAAAACTCCAAATGACCAAGTGCTCTGCTGGGGGTTTGCCAGGTAACCTTCAGACTTTGATTTTCCCCTTCTCAGCCTTAAGAGATAGAGTGGCATGGTCAAGAGCCTAGAGGTGCTGTTCAGGAGCTGCTTGCTGTGCAAGGAGGGCATTACAAGCCTCAGTGATACGTAGGCTTCAGTCATCAAGCTGTTGGGAAAGCAGTGGGGGAATTTTAGTGCCTTTCATCTAAGCAAAGCACTTCTGTCTGTGTGTTCAAAGGGCTGTGTAAATATTTAAGGAATGAGAACGTGATCAGGGCCAGGACTGCTGCGGGGAAGATGAAAGTGATCTCGGTGCTGGAGTGTATCACGGTTACTAGAGGACCCTTCAGCCAGTGTGTGGAGCCACTCACTCAGGGTTTGAGAGGGTGAAACAAAGAGCTGTTATTGCTGCTGCACTCCAGGAAACAGCCCAAGTGTGGATGAACTGAGGAGCAAGACGTAACCAAAGAAAACCCAACCAAGCAGCACGGTGCTGGAAGCATCCCTTACCTTGTCCTGCTCTATGTGTGGCATCCCTTACCTTGTCCTACTCTATGTGCAGCACCCCTTACCTTGTCCTGCTCTATGTGCGGCATCCCTTACCTTGTCCTGCTCTATGTGCAGCATCCCTTACCTTGTCCTGCTCTATGTGCGGCATCCCTTACCTTGTCCTGCTCTATGTGCAGCATCCCTTACCTTGTCCTGCTCTATGTGCAGCATCCCTTACCTTGTACTGGTCTGTGTGCAGCATCCCTTACCTTGTCCTGCTCTGTGTGCAGCATCCCTTACCTTGTCCTGCTCTATGTGCGGCATCCCTTACCTTGTACTGCTCTATGTGCAGCATCCCTTACCTTGTCCTGCTCTATGTGCGGCATCCCTTACCTTGTCCTGCTCTGTGTGCAGCATCCCTTACCTTGTCCTGCTCTATGTGCAGCACCCCTTACCTTGTCCTGCTCTGTGTGCGGCATCCCTTACCTTGTCCTGCTCTGTGTGCGGCATCCCTTACCTTGTACTCCTGCATCCCTTACCTTGTGCATGTGCACCCCTTACCTTGTCCTGCTCTGTGTGCAGCATCCCTTACCTTGTCCTGCTCTGTGTGCAGCATCCCTTACCTTGTCCTGCTCTATGTGCAGCACCCCTTACCTTGTCCTGCTCTGTGTGCGGCATCCCTTACCTTGTACTGCTCTGTGCAGCATCCCTTACCTTGTACTGCTCTGTGCAGCATCCCTTACCTTGTACTGCTCTATGTGCTCAGCATGGGGGAAGTGCACGATCGGAGAGAACTGGTGCACGTAGGGGCTGCGCAGCCCTCCCTGGAACAGGTAGCGGATGAGCATGGAGCTCACGTAGGTTTTGCCGGTGCCGGTGGAGCCATGGAAGGACATCACCAGCGGCTTCACCGGGTTCTGCTCCGCCAGGAACTGCCTCACCGCCCTCACCACCTGCTGCCTCGCCAGCGGCTGCCCCACCAAGCTCACGGCCAGCTCGCACTCCAGACCTGCGCGAAGGCAAAGCAAGGCTCGGGCTGAGCTCCCCCTTTGTCAGCGAGCGCCGCTCGCTCCCTGTCACCCAGCCCGGCACCGCCGGGTGCCGCTCCGCGCCGCACCGACCTCCCTTTCCCCCCCGCCCGCTCCACCCCTGTCCCGCTGACCGCGCAGGTCGGGCCCGAAGCCGCACTCGCAGTCGTCCGAGAAGCCGCAGCGCAGCGCCCGCAGGTCCCAGGAGGCGGCGGCGGGGCGGGCGGCGGCCGCCAGCACCAGCAGGACCAGGGCCGGGGCCAGCGCCGCCGCTCCCGGGGCCATGGCGGCCGCCAGCCCGCTGCGGCCCCACCCGGACTACAGCTCCCGGCGTGCACCGTGAGGGGGCGTGGCCTGAGGCAGGAGGCGTGGTCTAGCCCACCCTGCCCCGCCCCTTGCCCTTGGGTCCCCGGTCCCCGTTGCAGCGCTGGGGACCCCGGTCCCCGTTGCAGCGGGGCACAGGGCGCGCACCGTGCAGTGCCCCCAGGGCCGGGTTCAGCACTGCAGACCCCATCAGCGGCCCTGCCCTGGGATCTGCTCTCCCTGGGGGTCTCGGGGCTCGTTTAAATGATACCCACAGGACAAGGGGTCCCCGTGGGAACAGCATAAAAGTTTATTGTATGTAAGAACCGAACCCGTGGGGTATGTACAGGTATTTACAGGACAACGGATGAGCCTATTTACAACGAGAGCTGTCCTTCACAAGTCTGTACATCAAGGAGCGACCATGACAATGTATTTACAAGTGGGGTCCAGCGGCTCTGGGCGAGATGGGGAGGGAAAGAAATGAAACCAAAGGGCGAAGTGAGGAGCACGGTGTAGTCAAAGACCTCGTTGGGGCTGCATGGGGGCCTGCACAGACACTGTCCCCATCCCTTGTTGCATCCTGAGGAGGTGGATGGGAGATGGAAGGTGCCTGCTTTTCCTCCTCTTTGTCTCAGTATTGCTGACCAGCGGCCCAGTGACTTTCCAGGCCATCTCTCCTCTTCTGGTGCCACATTCCTGGCCCCATCCCTCTCCCCATAGACCAGGCTGGGAGCCGGGCGTCACAGCTCACTGAAGCGCACGGCTGGCTCCAGCTTGTGGGACAGGGCAGTGAGGACCTTGTCGAACTTCTCATAGCGCTCGGCCTGGCTGCTCTCAGCCCCACGGCTGCCCCACAGCAGCCGCAGCTGGAACTCGGTGCTGAAAATCTCTAGCAGCTCCGCTCTGGCCTGGAAACCTGCAGAGAGGGAGAGTCAGTCCCTAGGGATAATGGGGAACCCGTGGGATGCTCCTGGGCTGGAGGAGAGGGAAAAGGGCTCCGTGTCCCCATGGCTTACCCTGCAGCTTCACCTCCGCGTTGGTGTGGTAGAGCCCGCCGTGGTGGGCCACCATCCGCGCCGCCTCCAGGTGAGCCATGACCACCTCCACGCCGCTGTCGCTGGCCTCCCAGGGCTCGGGGTTGTCTGTGAGAGCCTCATCCCGCTCCAGGAGCGTCACGAGGGGCACGATGTGGGGAAAGGTGGTGTTGGTCAGCGGCGGCCCTTCTGTGGGGAGAGCCACAGTGAGGACCCTGTGCCCCTGCATCCCTTCCCCATGGAGCCAGGCTGCTCCAGGCAGCGGGCTTAAGGCCCAGCTATAGCACAGCAGCAGCTTTGGCTCCTTATTGCTGTGCCTGAGGCCATCACTGGTTCAACACCAGCACGTCCCAGCTGGGCTTCCTGGTTGTGCCAGGAGGGGAACGCTGCTGTCCCTGCTCTGTGTCTGTGTTTGCCAGGGCTGCGATGGGGAGCGGAGGGCTGGATGGTGGAGAGATGTGGCTTTGCATCCTCCCGACTCGCTGCCCCATCCCCATGCGAGCGCAAGGGCTCGGCTCGGCCGCTGGGTTTGTTTAGTTAGGAAATGCTTCCTTGGGAAGGAAGGAGCAGCCGAGGCCAAACGGGCCCTGCGGGGTGGCTCCGCAGCCACAGGGAAGCGTCCGGCGCTGTCTGGGAGAGGGGCAGAGCTCCCGAACACGTCCCCTCCACCGAGGCTGTGGATGAAGGGGGAAGGAGCAGGCGGGCAAGAGAAGGGGAGCTCCTCCCTTTACCTTTCCCTTCGTTCAGGCTCTTCAGGAACGGCTTCAGCTTCTTCTCGTAGAGGATCGCGCCCTCCGTGTGCCGCTGCCGCAGCACCATCCAGGTCTGCTCCAGCCGGGAGATCTGGAAGCACACGGGGCAGGTGCTGAGCTCTGGGATCACCCCCCCATCCCTGCGCAGCGCCTGCTGCCCCCCAAACCAGGCACATCCCCAGCACCGAGCCCGGGATCAGGATGTGTCCCCGCTGCCCGTGCCGCAGGACAGCAGCTCCGCAGCGGCCTTGAAGATGAGAGGCAGGGAGGGGGCAGCTCCACCTCCTTTGTGCGGGCAGGAAGCAAAGACTTCCCAGCTGGGCTCCATTTAAAAGTGGATTTTAATCTCCTTTCGTCTCGCAAAGGGAGCAGCGTGGCCCGGAGATGCTGCTGCCTTGAGACTGGTGTGCATTGTACTGCAGGGCAGATTCATTTCCTCCCAGGAACACAGCCCAGCACTGAACAAAAAGCCCAACCGCTGACAAACAATTGGATCCCAGCGGGATTGGGCTGTGTGCTCTGCGGAGGGGACAGCTCTTCCCCTTCCCTGCTTGCAAGGAATCAAGAGCATCAACTGCATTGGAAAAGACCTTTAAGATCAAGTGCAGCCTTTACCCCACACCTCCTGCCCTGGGTGTTTTCCCCTCCCACCCCAATGGGTGTCGGAGCCTGCAGGATGTGGGGAGCGGGATGTGTTATAGGCTGAGCCCAGGCTAAGAGGATGAAGGGAGCATCCCTGTACCTGTGCCATTTCCAGGGCGTTCATCACAGCCGCGAAGCTGAACATGTTCCCCATGGTGCCCTTGAGCTCGGCTGCCAGCTGGATGGTTTTGTGGAGCAGGGCTGCCCTCTCCTCCGTGCTGCCCGTGCAGCCCAGGATGTCCACGGCGATCATGATGGACATGGTGTGAAACCTGCCGTGGGGAGAGACGCAGAGTGGGGTCAGGGCAGGGGGCACAGGGATGCTCCAGGGCTCCTCCACCCCGTGGGGTACAGAGGAATCCCCCGTGCCAAGCTGGGGACGTCCCATGGGAGCTGTGCCATCCCATGCAGTACCGTTCCAGCAGGTCGAGGCGGAGCTGGTGGCCGTGGGGCAGGGTGAGCAGCTCCATGCCGGAGCTCACCCCCATCATCCGCTGCATCTCCGCCGTCACCCCCAGTATCCGGGCGACCTGGCAAGGAAGGGGAGAGGCTGATGAGAGCTGTGTTAATTGAGGAGAGGCTGAAGCAGCCTCTTGCCCCAGCACAGCCTCTGCCTGCCCTGGCTGACACAGGGCAGAGCCCAGCAGGGATGCTCCATGCTCGGGGTGCATCCCGCAGCGATGGGAGGGCAGCAGTGCCCATCCCTCCCGCCTGGCCCCAGCCGTACCAGGCAGTCCACTTTGGTGATGTGTTTGGCTAACGTCTTCACGTCCACCTCTGCCAGCAACTCTTTGACCTTCTTGAGCACAGCCATCTCCAGAGGCTTGTTCTCCATGGGGATAAGCAGGGACTGGAAGGCTGCAGGGTTGAAAGAGGAGGTTGTTTCCATGGTGGGGGGCACAAAGCCCACATAGTCCAGCTCTCCCTTCAGCCTCTGCGCCGCCTTTGCTTCCCTGGAGCCGTTCTCTATAGTCCCTCTGTGTCCTTCCTCCACCTTTAGCCTCTCCACGTAGCTCTTTGTTGGGAGCTGCTTGGTGTCGTGAGCCGGCCGGTCCCTGCTCATGGGTGAGGTGGGATGGAGCTGGCAGTAGTGCCCCGTGTCTGGCTCGCTGTAGCTGTTCACGGAGGGAGAAGGGGAGGCACGGGCATAGCCATGGCACGGAGTCGAGTGGGAGCTGTGGGCAGGGTCTGGCAGGGCTTTGCCGCTGTTGCCCTGGCACAGCTGGGGCTCGCTGGACCTTCTTATGACTGGAGAGGTTGGGGCAGCTCCAGCTGTTTGGCAGGCATGGGGCTTTAGCCGGGTAACTGTGGGGAGGAGAGGAGATGCTGTTATCGGATACACACGTGTAGGGACCACGGCTGCAGCAGCCAGCCCCAGCCCCAGCTCCAGCCCTCTGCCAGGACAGTTCTTTGCCAGGCACAGAACCAGACACTGGGGCTTCTCTTTACAGCGAACACCGTCCCCTCCCCAGGTCCCTGCATCACACCCATGCCAAGCCCAGCCTGACCCACGTCCCCCCATCCCCAGTGGGATGCAGGGGTGATGCCTACCCGTGCTGTAGGCGGGTGATGCTGGGTTCTCGGAGATGGGGGACATCGGGGAGTGCAGGTCTTGGATCTGGTCCACGCTGACGGCGCAGTTGCGAATGATGTCTCTGTGGTGGGGCAGGGACACGCTGGGGACGGGGCAGATGGGACAGGTTAACTCCTGCAAACAGGGGCCGGGCAAGGGATGAGGGTTTGCTGCCCCATCACCTTCTTCCACAGCCACCCATAACGAGCTGAACCCGTAACGAGCTCAGCTGGAACAAGTCCCTACAGGCAGCTGGGAGGAGAAGGGCTCAGTGCCTTTATAAAGCAGAGGCAGGGCTGCCTTTGGGGAGCTTGGTTGTGTGGATCACTGGGAATGGATGTCCTGCTGCTAAGGTACATGGGAAGGGATGGCTCCAGGGTGCTGTGGGGAAATGGCCCTAGGAAAGAAGCCTGGGGGTGGTTTCCTATGGTTGTGCTGCAAGTGGTACCTGATGGACACATTGCTTTGTTTCCACCAGAGAGCTGTGCTGGGGTGGTTTGGTGAGCTGCTGCTCAGGAGAGGTGGAAAGGGCCTGGAAGCTGGCCCTGGAGCCCAGCAGGCACCGATGGAGGTGTTGGGGTGCCTGGGTTGGTGACCTGCAGCACACGTGCACAAGCAGCTGCATAGCAAGAAGGTCTTGGGCTGGTGGGGCAGCAGTTGTGACCTGTGTCAATGGTGCTGCACAAGATGCTGTGCACAGGGAGGGTTGCAGGGAGGCATGGCAGGTAACTCACTGCCATGGGTGAGGAGTGGGCTGCTGTGATGCGTTCAGCTTTGAGTGCTGAGCCTCTGTGGTGGAAGCAGGATGGGAGAGCAGTGCAGTGATAAGGGGTCTAGGGAAAACGTGAGTGATGGGGACAGACTGATGGATCTGGGCTCTCCTGGAAGTCTGAGTGCTCTCCTTCTCCCTGCCATAGCAGCCGTTTGCCTGTTTCCTATTGGTGTGTTCTCACCCTGCCCTTGGGCTGAGAGGGATGGGCTGTGTCCCACTGGGGATGCAGGTGCAGATGGGACCCCTCTGCCTGCTGGGTGTGAGGGTTTATGCGTGGCTCTGCCCCCCCAGCCAGGCTCTGAGCAGCCTGGGGCTGCCAAAAGCAAGCGATGCAGAGGGGATCTCCTTCTCCACCTCCAAGGTTAACGTGAGCTGCTCAGCCCTGTGGAGGCTGTGATCTGGTGGCAGTGCAGACCCCCATCAGCACAGCTCCATTCATCTCCTCCTGCCTATCAGGCTTTCAGCTCTGCTGATGCAAATGCTCCAGCTGAATGGGAAGGGCTCTAAACCTAAAAGGGCCCTGCAAAAACCAACCAACAAATGGCCTCTTGGTGGCTGTGACTGGCTCCCCCCTCACATCCGCCTGGGAAAGCTCAGCTCCCGGCATTGACAAGCCCTGACACGCTGCTAATCCTGGCCTGGGTGGTTGTAAAGCACCCTCTGGCTTCTGGCCTGGCATGCTAATGCCATATCTGCTGCGGTAGCTCAGTGGGGTTGGTACCCCAGCTCTACCTGAGTACTGCTTCTTATCCCAGTCTCTTTCCCATAACTGATCCCCAAACCCTGTCCATTGGGAGCATGGTTCTCCTCTTTCCCGAGGGCTGGTCCTCTGCCCAGCTAAGCGGGGATGATGCTCACCTGCTCGGGCAGCCCTCAGCTCTGGTGATCTTATCCGCTGTCAGTCCATCGGTCATGGTGATGCTCCTCCTCTTGATGTGCCCCCCTTTCTGTGTGGCGGGGCTGTGGGCTCCCCCATGCTTCCCATTGCCCAGCCCATAGCTGGCTTCCAGGTAGCGCAGGGGGAAGGTGCGGTTGATGGGGCAGTAGATGATGGCCCCGCTCTGCTCCGAGATGGCTTTGCGGTTGCCCACGTAGAAGCGGACGAGGGCAGGCACGTTGTCGAAGCTCTCCTGCTCGAAGAGGTACTGGACACGGGCATGGCCCTCGCCGGGCTTCGCCGTCGCCTTGTTGATCTTGAAGTGGAGGGGCTCGTTGCGCCAGCGGCATGTCAGCACGTAGTCACCCAGGCTGGTGAGGGAGTCCCGGATGAGGAAGTCACCGTTCCTCTGCACCAGGCTCTCCGACACCTGGAAGGGAACAGGGCAGCTCCTCAGGCACAGCCACGCTGGTGGATGCTCCATTAGGGTGTTACTTGGAGCATTGCTTTGTTCCCCTTGCCCCTGGAAAAGCGGCCTGCTCAGAGGCTTCCCATCAGGACAGGCTGGTTCAGTGTGGCCTTGGGGTGCTCTCCATGAGCCCAAGCAAAGGATGCCCGGAGCCACCCACCTTCCCCTGCTCACCTCCCGCGGGATGCGGCCGTGGTACCAAGCGTGGCTGCGCAGGTCGGTGCTGCTCAGCTTCAGCTCCTCTTCCAGCTCCTTGTGAAGCTTCTCCGGTGAGGAGTCGAGGATGTATTTCTCCTTGGAGAACTGCACAGGGGAGAGGAGAGCATCAGCCAGTGCGGGGCTGGGAAGGGATGGGTTGGCAGGGTCCCTTTGCAAGGACTATGGCATGGGCACTGGTGATGCCATCTGCCAGGAGCAGACCTGTCCCTGGGAACAGGTAACCTGGAGCTGTGAGTGGGGATTGCTGCCTGTGGCAAGGGATGGTGGTGGGTAACGTGCCTGTTGATGGTCAGCTCCTGCCACCAGGAGCACTTGGAGGGTCTCCTGGTGGATTGTCCCCATCACGCTGCCCCTCTGCCCCAGCTCAGAGCTGAATGAGGTTGGGCAGGAGAAACCCTACCCCATCTCCTCCTCAAACACCTCCAGGGCAGAGCCGCTGTGGGAAGCAGTTTTCCAGGAGGAAAGCTGTGTTATTCCCCACTCCGTGCAACATCCGCTGTGATCCCTCACCCAAAGGGTTAACTCGCTGTGTTTAGCCTGATGGTGGCATGAATAGTAATGACAAATGCAAAGGGAACCTTCTGCATCGAAATTAGCTTTTACCAGCGCTGCTGCACCTGAGCCTGGAGGATGCAATTTGCCTCCTCCTTTCCCCCCTGGAGAGATAAGGGATGGCGTCACGTCTCCATTGGCCATGCTCCCTGCCTGCTGCTTGGCCAGCATTCCCAGAGGGCAGCTGAGGATTCCTGCTTGCAGCACAGTGCTTGTTTGGAGGCGAGGGTGGGTTTGGGGTGCACATGAGGCTGGTTCCCCTGCTTGGCACAGCAGTTTTGAGTCATGCTGTGATGCCAACACCAGTGCCTTGGACTGGGGAGCTTGGATCCCTATGTAGCCACTGCAGCATCCCAGTGGCTACTGGGATGTCCTGCTCCCGTGAGCAGGGTGGCTTGGTGGCCTGGCTCCACCTCTGGTGGCAGTGCCAGTGTGAGGGGACACTGGAGGCTGGTTCCAAGCTCCTTGGCACTGGTTAGGACAGGATGCTGCTGGCGTCTCGGAGGACAGACACAGGCTTGAAACCCTGCTGACACCGTGCTGACACTGCTGGAGAAGCAGCCTGGCACTCATGACCAGCCTTGCATGGAAGCTGGTGCCCCGCAGCACTGGGGGCTGCAGACCCATGGCAGTGCCTCAGACCTGACCGCTTTGCCCTGTGCCTCATCCTTACATCCCATGTCAATTCCTTCTGCCCTCTGGCAGTTGAGTAGGGGAAAGCAGAGAGCACTGCGCTGCTCTCCTGCCTTGTACCCACTGCTCTGGGTGCTCCTGGGACCCCACTGAGCCCCTCAGCAGGACTCTGACCCCAGGTCCCACCCCATCCCTGTGGAAGATGCTCCATTCCCTGTGGTAGCTGCATTCATCTGGCAGCAAAGCTGTCCTGGGACCCTGCTCCAGCCTGGGCAAGGCAAGGAGGCTGCCAAGGGTCTGTGTAATGGACCATGCTCTCCAGGGCTTGCCCTCACCAGCCTGGACATGTCCCTGCTTCTTCCCAACTCCTCTCAAGTCAAAAGGTGCTGGGACAGAGGTGCTGGACTGAACTCAGCCTTGTTCATCCAACTCTGTTCACAGCCCCTGCGTGCTGGAGCTGCAGGGACCTGGACCAGCAGACGTGTGGCTTGTCCCTTCCTGACCGAGGGCTGTGGGGATCCAAGTGCTTTCTGCTGCTCTGGGGGCACCATGGAGACAAAGGCACTGAACCCCATTAGGAATGAATAGCAGCGGGTGGATGCTGTGAGGTCCGGTGCCTGCGGAGGGGCCAGGCCGAGGAGATGCCGTTTCCATGACAACCCCTCTTTGCCACCAGCAGCCCTGGCTCCGGAGCAGTGATGGGGACCCTCAGCTCACCCCAAACTCCGGTGAGGGACCCCCAGGAGCCTGCCCTGCCTCTGCAGGCTAACACTGATGGAGCAGAGCCTGGAGCAGGGATTAGCGCCTGCTCTGCTCCGCGTTGTACATCTGGGTTTTCCCCCAAATCCTCCCCATGCAAATGGGCAGGATAACAAACACAAACCCAGCTGAGCGGCGCCCGGCTTCTCCAAGCCTGGATTTGGCATCCATGCCAGGAGCCAGGTGCTAAGCTGAGAGAGAACAGGAGGTTTGGGGAGAGGATAGGATCACAGAATGGTCTGGGTTGGAAAGGACCTTAACATCCTCCACTTCCAACCCCCTGCACGTCCCGGAGCATCCTGCCCATGTGCTGCCCGCTGGCTGGGTGCCGAGCTGTGGGTGCTGGCATGGCGCAGCCCAGCCCGGCGCTGTCAGCAGTGTGTCAGCGGATGTCTGGGCTGAAAAGGGCACTGCTTGGCACGCTCCTCTGTGCCAAGAGGACATCCAAAGGTGCACGGCCTGACGGGAGGCCTTGCATACCGGTGGGATGGGTGAGGGGAAAAGCCTTGACTTCCACTAGCACCCAGATGGAGTGTGCGGTGCTGCCCCCCTCAAGGCTTCTTCCATCTAAGTAGGAAGCAATAGGGATTAAAGCGGTTCTCCGGACCAGACAAACCAGCTCAGGAGCTGCCAGAGATGATGCCAAGCTCTGCTTGAGGAATCCCAACCAGCAGCCAAGCTGGCTTGGCTGGAGGAAGGAGAGCTCCTCCATCATGTTCAGTGCCCTGATTCGCAGTCCTAGGGCTGGGGAATCCTCTGGTGCTGCTGTGCAATGGGGGCAGTCCCACTGAGGAGGCAATTCCCAGGTCTCTCCATCCCTACCCTACCCGCTTCTCTGGCTCTCCCTGCTGCTTGGCTATGGGTGGAAGTGCCTCCAGTCATAGCTGAGATGCAAGGACTGGAACTAGCAGTGGAAAGGCAAGAGCTGGAGGATGGAGGGTGCTGTGGTATGAGTAAAACAGTGGCTTGTCACTGTGCCTGGTGTGGAGGAGAGCTTCCAAAGCTGGCGTTTGGCTTTGCTTGCAAAGGTAACCTTATGAAACAGGAGGGATTTGCAGCTTCTCTGCTCCCTCCTCCCAGATCTGGAGGAGTCGCAGCTGAGGATGAAGTCAGCCTGGAGAGCAAGGTGTACTCACACCCTCCCCTCCATGATAACATCTCACTAACCCCAGGGCATGGAGCGCATCTGCTCTGCTCCTGCCCACCCAGTGATGGGACCCTCGCTAGGGAATTCCCAACCCCTGCTCTGCCTGCCTGGGAAGCAGAACTGGGAGGAAATGGGAGTTACGAAGCCCTTGGGAGCAGGGATACGGGGGAAAGCCCCAGAATCGTGTGAGGGGACTTCTCTGCTTCATTTGCACTTGGCAAAGGGCTACTGCAGTGAAGTATTTCAGTGCTGTGAGCCAGTCCATCCCCCTCTTGATACTTACATGGAAAAGAAATGACTTGTCCTGTCTCCCAGTGACTCTGGGCAGGTAAATGGCCTCTGAGAAAGCACCAGCCCATCTGTCCACCCCACTTGGGTATGCCACATCTCCATTATCCTCACTGAAGGCTCAAAATCCTTGTCCTGGGATCCAAAACCCATCCTAGGACTGGTCCTGGTGACCCCCAGGGTCTTCTCTCTCCTTGTCTGTGCTCCTTTGTGGCAGCTCTGGAGCAATTATGTCTGGCTGGCAGGGGTGGGGTGCAGCTGGGGTTGATGGCTGGGAACATCTGGATGCTCCAAGGTGGGATAAGTGCCCCAGGTTGTGTGGTGGGGTGGTGGAAAGCACTGTTATCACTGCCCCAGGGGTGCGGGTCTCCGGTGCAGTGATGGGGCATGGGTACACACACATTTCCATCCATCTATATATTACTTATCTCACTCCAAGACGGCAGCAGCGGCTGCTGCTGCATCCCTTTTCGAAGCTGCTATTGGCCAGAAATGATGTCAGTGCTTCCCAGGCTGGGTGCACTGCCATTGGCGGTGAGCAGGGATGCGGCTGTCAGCTGGAAGCGCTCCAGTCATTCATGGGGACTTCAGTGTGTGTTTGCTGGGCACGCTTGGGCACAAATAGGTGGTGAAAGATCTGGCGGAGCCAGGTGAGCACTCAGGGCTTCACTTTTAACTCTTTCTGGGGTCGGGATGGAGCGCCCTCCATCCCCTCTCTCATCCTTGCGGAGAGCCAGACACCCACTTGTCTCTGCCTTGTGCTGACAGCAGCTTGCTGAAACCCCTGCCATGTGCAGCCCAAGGGCTGCTGCGCTAGGGCACATCCCCCTGTGCCATTGGTGGCCTTTGGACAGCCAGAAGAAGCTCTTCTGCTTTCCCTCTTTGCCCCCAACAGCAATCAAAATCCCTAGCTTTACACTGAGATCAACCGCAACCATGACAAGACTTGAAATGCTGCTCTTGGGCTCTGTCTTACCCAGCATAATCTCTGAGGCTCAGCACCTACCTCGCTCAGCAGGGGTACAGAATAACCCTGCCAGCTTTCTTGGCTGCCAGCTCCTTTCTAACTTGCAGTACGCTACAGCTCTTGCTTCAGCTCAGAGCCTGCTTGGCTCTTGCAGCCTTAAACACCTTTGCTCTTTGAGTAAATGAGAGAACCCAATTCCTAGCGCTGTGCAAATGCCAGCGTCCAAAAATAGGACACCTACACTCATGCCCAGAGAGCGGCGGTGCTGGGAGCACCCCAGGACGGGTGACAGATGCATCCCACCAGTCAGACCTGTGCAGTGGGGCACACACACAGACACCCAGGCCGGGGAGCCGTGCGCTCACCTGCGCTGGGGCTCTGTGTGCTCAGCGATGCTCCCCAGCACACGGCATCACTCGGGGGATGCTAAACGAGCTCTGCCAAGGGTGAGGGCTCCCTTCACAAGTGCTCTGCAGGGGGAACCGGCCGCCCTGCTCCCATGGCTCGGAGGGGGCTGAGTTCTGCCCCACTCGCTGCCTCCTGGAGCAGCGCGGGGGACAGCGGGGCCGCGGGTTGGAACCCGCTCTCCCCCTGCTCCCCCAGTGCCCGGGGTTACCCCGCGTCCCCCTCCCGCCGTCCTTCCCCACGCTGCCCGGTCCCCGCGCTCACCTGCACCTGCATGAAGGAGCCGCGGTAGAAGCAGCATGCTGCCGCTGACAGGGCGCTCCATAGGCTGCACCGCTCCGTCATGGCGCGGCGCGCCCGGCCCGGGCTGCCCCGGCCCGGGCTGCACCCCCGCTGCCGCCGCCGCCGCCGCCGCCGGGCTTCAATTTCAGCCGCTTCCCCGATTACCTCATCCCTTGTCGGCAGCGGGAGGCGGGACCCGCACCGCAGCTCCGCCCCGGAACGCCCCCCCGGGGCCGCCCGCACCCGCCCGCATCGGGCCCCCGGGGAGCCGGTACCTCTGAAGGGACCCGGCATTCCCGAGGGGAACCGGGTCCTTTGACGGTGAACCGGGTCCTCTGAGGGGACCGGATACCCCTGAGGGGATCTGGGTCCTCTGAGGGGAGCTGGTACCCTTGGGGGAAACCAGCATCCGTGAGGGGAACCTGGTCCTTAGAGGGGAGCAGACATCCCGGCTCCCTGCATCCTTAAGGGAACCAGCACCACTAAGGAGAACCAGCTCCTCTGAGGGGATCCAACGGCCCTGAAGGGAACTGGTTCCTCTGAGGGGACCCAGCTCCTCAGGAGGGATTCATCCCCCCTGAGGGGTTTTGTCACCCCTTAGCTCCCCATCCCAAACCATCTGCTCTCCCCAGTGACACACACGGGTCAGGGACAGCCTCTTACACCCCTTCCTGGTGATGTCCTTCTGAGGGACACCCCGGTGTGTGCCTCGCTGCGGGAAGCTGGCTGCCTGCTTCCCACATAGGCTATCTCCGAGTTGTGTTTAATTAAAGCTCCGCTTTGGTTTAATTAAGGCCACGGTTTCATGTATGGGATGTGCGAGGCAGCGCTGATGACTCAAAGCATCGCTCCAGCCCTGGCTCTCAATGTCCCCGCCTGAACCCATTGCACACAGGCAGGGGCAGGGGTCCTCCAGCACCCGCAGTGAGCTCTGCACCCCCTTGTCCCGTCCCCTTCCAGGGCTGTCCTGCGTTGGCACAGGGATCTGGCCATGCCAACAGGGAGCTTTACCCTCCCGTCCACAAAGCATCCAAGCACCCCGGTGCCTCCTGGTGTACCCTCACCTCAGGGGATGCTGTGAGCTGGGAGAGGCTTCCCTGCCGCCACAAAGAGCAGAACCCTGCAGCCTCCCCTCTCATTAATTCAGACGAGCCCCTCGCATCCCCAGGCAGGGAGGCAGCAGCCGGGGCTGATGAGAGACAGGTCCCCGGAGCAGCTCCTCCGCGCAGAACAAAGGAAGCTCGGAGGCGCTCGCCGGGCCCCGCGCTGCCCCTGCTTTAGCAGGAGAGAGGAGGAGACAGGGAGCAGCACGGGTCTGCAGCAGGACAGGGCTGGAAAGGGAGGCAGCGTGGAACACGGGGCACTGGGTGCTCATGGACCAACTGGGACAGGGTGGGAGCACGGGCGCTTCTCTTGCCTGGGGCTCAGGGACAGACCAGATGGCAGCGCACAAGAAGAGGCTGCTCCAACAGGATTCGATGGTGACTCATCCCCTTGCCAAGGCTTCTCCCCCGCGACGGGCTCTGTGGTTTCCTTCCAAGGCTCTCAGTGAGGGAGCCACATGGGGTGATGCTCCCGGCTGCCCCTCTGCAGGGGAAGCTGAAAACCTCCGACTGCAGGGACATGGGACAGCTTTACCCACTGCTGCTCTCCTGAAGGGTAACACCAGGGCCGAGGAGGCTGGGTGGGATGTTCGCAAATGGAGCCAGGAGCATGGATCCCCCAGGCAGCTTGGAAACACCAACCCTGAGGCTATCATTAAAGCACGTTAATTACCGAGCTCTTATTGATCCCGGCTTCCGACCCTGCCTGGCTCCTGGCTGCACCTCTAATCACGGCAGGCTTGGTGATGGGAGAGCTGGCCCTGGCTGGTTTGTGGCTGAAGCTTGAGGGCTGATGGTTGGTGGTACCTCTGTGCACATCTGGACCTTTGCTCACAAGGGCTTTGCAGAACATCCTCTCCTCCTGATTCTCTCCTTCACTGTCTCTTTCCTCCCTGTCTTTGCCCCCTCTGCTTGTTTCCATCCCAGTCACAAAGCAGGGACCTATTCCAGTGGCGGGTCCCAGCCCTAAAGGATCCCAGTTACAGCAGCCACCTTCCCATCCAGCCCTGGGGCTGAATGCTGCGGGGTGCTGAGCGCTCTGCAGCTGCACGGGCTCCCAGCCAAGCCCGGCGCCTGCAATCAGCCCAAGTGCCCCCATCATCCCGGTCACTCACACTCCAGCTAATTACTTATTTGACTAAAATAGCTGCTGTCACTGCAGCCATCACTTGCTTCCCTGACCAAAGGGAAGTGGTGAATAAATCACAGCCCACGGGCTCTGTCAACACCATGGGTGGGAAATAAAGGCCACCAAGCTTGGGTCTGGGATCTGCCTGGAGAGTAGGGAATGCTCACCAGAAAGAGCTCAGATCCCAAAAGCAAAGCCATACACATTGCTCCATATCTATGCTGGTTCAGTCTATTAGCAGCCATAAAATGCACCCGCCTCTGGGTGCACACACACACAGGGCCACCTCAAGTCATTTCTCAACAACCACATCTGCCCAGCTCATTACATCCCATCAGCTAACCGGACTCAAAGGGCTCCAGCCTTCCTCAAACCAGCTCCCTAAAGGCCATTGTATGGCAGCCACCACCGGAGCAGGTTTTCGGTGCTCCATCCCCATCCCACAGAGCATCCCTGCCACCCTTCCTCTGCTCCCGCCCGGCTCCCATTGTGCCAGCAGCCTCCTGCGAAAGGGCCGCTCTCCTCCAGAGCCAGGCGCCTCGCTAATGAATTTCTGGCCAGACATGAAGAGTCCTCAGGAATGTTAATAGTTTGCTGGAGGATAAGCAAGAGATTTGGAGAGATTTACACCGACTTTCATGTGACAGCCACGAAAGTGGCTCAAAACCCTTCCGTTGCGCTACGTGGAGGCAGAGGGAGGAGGCTGCCCCTGCGTCTGCAGCGTTCACAAGTGATGGGAGTGTGACGCACAGGCAGCTGCTGTGGGAGCAGCAGCAGGGTACCACATAGGGACCATGGATCCTCTGCCTGCCTCGGCCTCGCTGCTTCCAGCAGCCAGGGTCAAAGAGAGAGCCCAGAATGGTGGGATGGGGATGCAGAGCTGAGCACCCGTGCAGGGGTAGGACCCAACCAGCCCCTCTACCACTGTCACCCATAGGAGCAGGCTCAGTGTCTTACCTTCACGTATTCGCTGCCGGACTCCAGGCCATCGTGGTGGCTGGGAAGAAGGGAAGAAATGGAAACACGTAAGTGAAGGGCAGTGAATGGAGTCAGTTAAGTCAAAACGGTGGTGGCAGAGCTGTGGGGACTGGGGGTTTGTACCCCTTTTGCCATGGGGCTGAGAGCATGGGCATGGATTTAGGAGAGGTTCCCAGGTCCCAGCACTGTTCCTGCCGACCCCGTGCCCGCTCTCAGCGCAGGGTTTAACCTCCCTAATGCGATCAGGGAAGAATGGGGCCTTTTTCAGGGGATCTTGCCCCAGATCTGCTTGGGACCGTGTGAGCTGAGACCCAGCTGCCAGGCTGGGGTCCCCGCAGGTCACGGTGCAGGGAGGTTCATGCCGAGGTGAGGGGCCCTGTGCCCTGCTTCCAGTGGCAGAGCTGCGTTCCCAATAGGCTGCTGCTGGGACACAGCACCCAGACGGGAGCTTCTGACTGCTCCTTGTGCAACCCCATGGAAACCAAATCCCACTGAAACCAGGGTGAACTGCGGCGTCCTGGCTGTGACTGCAAGCTTTGCCCTCCCAGCACACGGGCAATAGAAGCTCCCATTCTCCTTGGTGACACGTTCACTCTTAGCCCTACTGACAACCACAACAACCCTGCTGATCCCGCAGCTTCTTTGCCATCATTTCATGGGGACAGATGGCCCCTGCTCCTTCCTGAGCAGGAAGCAAATGCTACTGCTGCTTTTTGTGCTCTTGTAGGTTGAGATATGTGTCTGTATGGATGAATCCAAAGGGAACAACACAGGAAAGAGGCTGTAACAGCTGGGATGCACTACCCTGAGGTCCTGCCTTTCAGAATGAAATACAGAACTCCAGATGTCTTTAACCAGAATCCTGTATCTGTCACCTCTATAGCGCCAAGCTGCAGCATGGACATCCCACTGCTTGCTGAGGTCAGGAGCACAGGGTGCTCAGGCCCTGGGATGCCAGCACAAGGCTAAGAAACAACCAAATCCCAGGGAACCACAACCCCAGGATGCCTCTTCTCTGCCAGGAGCAGCCTTGCTCCATCTGGTGCCTACAGCCATAGGACCCCTGCCTCATACCGGGATCTGCTGGGGCCCTGCACACAAACCCCTCCTGGGATCCACACTGGTGCCATCCCTAGGGAGCAGAATTCCTCCTCTGTGGATCCCTCCAGGCTGGGGATGGTTCCTGCTGGCTCAGAAATCAGTCACCCAAAGGGAAGCAGGGACAGAGGAGGTGACCACTGCCACGCTGGACATGCACCGGTGCATCACAGTGGGTCCTGCTGGGCTGAGCATGAACCCCTTGGTGTGCCCAGCAGGACCCACTCCTCCCATCCCATACTGGTGAACCAGCATCCCCATTGCCCTGCTCAGAAGGGGATAAAGGGCCTGGCAACGGGCCGCGGGCCCTCGCCGGCGCTCTCATGGAGCCACGGAGCCGCCTGGAGCTGCGAGAGCCGTGAGAAAAGCCGGCAGGAGGATGGGGGCCTCCGGGCAGGAAATCGGGAGCATGGGAGCAGCTGGGAGACGCTGCGGAGGCCCCAGTGCCGGGGAAGGGCAGCAGCTGGGGCCGCAGCCCCCCCCCCCGGTGCTGCGCATTCCTGCAGGAAACGGCATTTTTGGGGGCAGTGAGCGCCTGGGAGAAATTCCAGGGCTGCCTCTGGAGCGCGGCCATGGCTGGGACACGGCACCGCGGCAGCGGCAATGGGGAGCGGGGCTTTGGGATGCTCCTTTTGGGCTTGGGAAGGCATCGCAGTGATTTCCACCCGTGCCGAGGTCCGGGCTGGGTGCTGGGAGCAATCCAGGATAATGGTGTGGGTCCAGCCCTGGTCTGCTCATCCCTGGACACCAGTGCTGGAGAACCAATTCTGGGCACTTGGTGCCTCAGTTTCCCCCTCCGCAGAGCTGCCTTATCCCAGGTTTTGGCTGGCAGAGCCCTGCGGGAAGCAGCGCTTCCCGTGCCCCATGCATGGAGGGAAGTCAAATCACATCCGCTCTGTGACCTGCTGTGGGTCATCTCCCGTTAGTCACCGTGTCCCTATCGGCGTCACGGCCACCGCCTTGCTCTGAGCAGCTCCACGGGCTGGGTGCTGCTCCCTGTCCCATGGGGGTGCAATGGAGGGCCTGATCCTGCAGGGAACACCCACGGGCGAGCCCTCCCTTGGGCATCCTGAGGCCATGCTGTCTCTCACCACCATCCTCCCCAGCCAAGCCAATATCCGCCCCAGAGCCACCCTTGTTCCCCCCCACACTGCTTTGGTCCCTCTGCACAGGCTCGCCCCGTGCTGGGAAGCTGGCTCTGGCCCCCGACACGGGCTGGCGGGGACAGAATGTCCCCATCCCTAGGGATGTGCCTGCAACAGGAGGAAGGGCTGGGGCGCGGCACTGTCCCGGTCCTGCTTCCGCCAGCCCCACAGCAGGGCCCGGCCATGGGGCTGGCTCCGGCAGGCGACTGCTCCCTAAGGCAGAGGTTTTGGGGGACTCCAAGCAGAGCACAGAAGTGCCCTTGATGCCAAGTCCTGCTCTGGTGCCTCAGTTTCCCTGGCAAACAGCACGGATACACCCATCACCAGATGATGCTAGAGGGCGTTTGGCTGTTGAGTTCTGGGGACTCGAGTCCAGAGCCAAGACACCCGGTGACCACACACACAGCTCCCAGCCCAGTGACTCAAGTCACTTCTGGGGGAGCCCCATGAACCCTCTATAGGGACCCTGTGCCACTGCTGGGTCTCCGTGCTCACAGAGGACGTGGCGCTGCTGCAGACCCCCCAGACCTCCATCCCCCCCCCCCCCCGCGGTCCGGCTGCGGTGTCGGCAGCCGATGCGAACCCACCACGTCCGAGCTTTGTGCTCGCCCCTTCCCCGCCTCTCCCTGCCGGTCCCCTCCGGGGTGCCGGGGGGGAACCTCACCTGCCCTGTCCCAGCGCAGGGAACCTCCTGCCCACCGCTGTCATCACCGCGATGGGGACCAGCTCTCCCCGGCGTTCTCCCGCCTCGCACTGAGCGTTGGGACCCGGGGGCGCGCAGGGCGGTGCGGACCCTCCTCCTCCTTCCCGTCCCGGCCCTCCTCCTCCGGCCCTCCCTTCGGAATGCGCGCCCGGCCCGGCCCGGCTCCCACCGCTCCTCATCCCGCTCCGGGGGCCTCACCAACGCTCGGTGCTGGGGCACGGAGGGCTCAGCTCCGCGGTGGGATGGGGAGAACGGGGGGAACAGGAGGCACCGGAGTGGGGAAAGAGTCGGGTTTGGGAAGGGGCGATCCGATGGGAGCTTGTGCTGGGGGGAGGTTTGCAGTTGGTACCTTCACCCGTGCCCTCAGTGCCATACACGCTGCTGGGGACACTGGTGGCTCCTTGTGCCCAGACACCCAGGTGATGGGCAGGAGGTTATAAATCCTCTTGTTGATTCTGAGGTGAAAACCTTCCAAAAGGCCCAACCCCCATCTGTAAGTGCTGAGCCCCCAAATTCCCCTGAGGGTGGGAATTTGAAGGCAGGGATTTGTGCCTGTAGCTGGGGGTTTAATGGCAAGTGATGGAAATGGGGACAGGGCGGTGGGTTTTGGGGTAGCCCCTGTGCCTGGAGAGAGGGAGCGCCACTTGGGGAGGGGAATAAAGATGAAGGGATAAGGATGGAAGGGATGGAAGAGATGAGAGTGAGGGGTGGATGGGGTCAGGACGGTGCAGGTCCGAGCTCTTCGCAGCACATCCCAACCCTGGAGCAGAGCCGCTGGCAGGACAAAAGGACGCTTGGGCTGCGCGGGGCTCGGAGATGTTTCCACCCCATCCGGAAACGGGAGGGAGCAGAAATCCCACAGGAAACCTCGCTCCCATGGAGCCGCTGACCTGGCCATGGTGCAGAGCGCTCCGGCAGTGCCAGCTGCATCCCTTCTGTGTCCCAGCCCCGTCCCCTTGCCCGGGGCGGGGGGGGGAGGCAGAAAAGGGGTCCCATAGGAAGGCTCAGCAAACCCAATGGGGCTGTACCTGTCTGGGGAGATCTCGCTGGGATGCTCTTGCCCCTTTTGATCGCCATCAGTGGTTTCCAATCCTGCTGCTGCATCAGGGCTCGGGGTTTGGCTGGGATTTGGGTCCACGCTCGGTGCCTCCATCCCGGGGCAGGAGATGCTCCCTGCTTGCTCCTGCTCCATCCTGGTCATCACTGGAGCATCCATGGGTTGAGCCTTTTCCGCCTCCTGCTCTGTTTGCCCAGTGGCTGAGGGTGAATCTGTGCCTGGATCAGGGGTGATGGACATCTTGGAACTGGGGAGCAGGGGCTTGTTACTGGGGATCCCATTATTCCGGCAGCTCTGGCTACTCTTGGCTTTGCCCTGGCTCTTCCCCGCCTTGCCCAGGTTGATCCTGGGCATGGTGCCCATGTGGCTGTACATGTCTGATGACCGGGCATAGGGACCGGGGCTCTTGGGCATGGTGTTGAGATCATCCTGGGTGCTGTCGAAGGGCTCCTCCAGGAAGCCATGGGAAGGAGGGAGACACGGCCCCAGGCTCTCGGGAGTGCTGGGGGCTACGGACACACGCCGGAGGGTGAAGGACCGGGGGATGCTGCTCAGGCTCCCGAAGCCTTTGAACTTGAAGAACTCTGGCAAGGAGAGGGGAGAGATGCATGTGGGGTTATTGGTGGCATGGTGTGAGGGTGAGGTCCTGGGCTGGAGTATGCATGGGGCACTGTGCCATGGTGCAGCCTGATGTCAGCCCTGTTACACCCTGCATCTCCAGTCCCAGCCCAGCAGGACATCCCTGCGGCCTTGGGTGGATGTGATGCTGCTTGGGGTATCCCTTAGGGAGCAAACAACCCCTGTGCCCTGGCAAACCCAACAGCAGCGTTTCCCTGTTGTAGAGACAGAGGAAGAACCACCCAGCCCTGGTGAGCACACCAGGGAGTGCCAGGAATGATTCCAGATCTTCTTCTCCTGCCCCGCCGCCTCTCTGCTTCCCACTGGGGACTCTGGGCAGGGCTGTGCCCATCCCTGGAGCATCAGGGCAGCCCCACAGGGCATATCCCCTGCCCTATATAGGGTGAAAGCATAGGACACACCCCATCTCCCCAGCGGATGGGGTCCATGTGTGTGTTCAAGGCCGGGTTGGATGGGGTTTGGAGCCACCTGCTCTAGTGTGAGGTGTCCCTGCCCGTGGTGGGGGGTTGGAACTGGATGATTTAAAGGTTCTTTCCAACCCGAACCATTCTGTGATGCTCTGCACGGCAGAGCAGGAACCGGCCATGACCGCGGCTGCGGGCAGGAGCTGACTTCCCCACTTCCTCGCAGCCACCTGCAAGCACCCAGCTCTCACAGAGCAGTGTTCACACCCGCAGCAGGCAGGTTTCATGTCACACCTCGGCCCCGGCCCCGCTCTGTGTGCCCCCCGCCGTGCAGCCTGCACAAGGACGGTGGCACACGGGGTGATGCAGGCTCTGCAGGGCAGGGTTTCACTGCTGTGCTCCGGCTGCCTCGGGGGGGTGTTTTGCAATGATTGTGACACCCCGGGGCTCTGCAAACCCTCTTCCCCTGCAGGCAGCTCGAGTTTGTGCTGTGGCAGGAAGCAGCGCGCTGCGGCTGTGCTGTGCGAGGAGCTCATGGACCCACACCCCCTGACACCAGCCATGGGCTCTGCAGAGCATCCCCATAGCCACACAGGGGCTGCATCAGCCAAAAAGCGCTTCTGTATGTTAGAAACCTCATGGCCTGAGTGAAGTTAAAGGCAAAACTGCTTTGGGTTGAGCATCCCCTCCGAGTCCGAGCATCCTCTGCAGGAGCTGCTCCCAGGGCTGCTGCGGGGTGGGAAAGGCAGCGCTGGGGAGGTTTCCCACCTCCCACCGTAAAGGCCGATCCCAGCTGCGATGGGGACGTGGGTTTTGCCAGTGGAAGGGTCCCTGGGGAACGCAAGGACCGGCCTCCCCCCAGCGCCAGCGCCGCGCAGGAATGCAGAGAGCAGCAGAGGCCGCTCCCGCTCAGCCCGGCGCTGGGAAGCGGGGTGAAGGCCACAGCAGCCGCCCCCGGGGCTGTGAGAAAGAGCAGAGCTCGCTCCCGATGGGTACCAGCGCTTCCTCCGGGAGCAGAAGCCGGGAATGCGCTCCCAGGCTCCCACCCAGCTCCTTTGTATGGGTCCTGGACGGCCCCGGCTTGCACCCCTGATGGTGCACCCCTTAGGATGTGATCTGGGCAGTGAGGACCCCCCCAAACCCTATTGTGCATCCCCCTGCGTGCATCCCGGTACCCAGCAGCACCCGAGCTCAGCCCCAGCACTGGGGATGGAGACCCCTCAAAGACCCTCACCCCAATGAGCTTCCTAATGAGAGCAGAGCCTGCTTCAGCTCCTGATGTACCCGGGTTGGAGCGACACAGAGAGCGTGTGAGCACACACACATTCACACACACATTCGCATTCACATTCATGCATTCTCACCCTCACATTCACCCTCACATTCACACTCACATTCACACTCACATTCACACTCACTGTTTCACACTGACATTCACTCTTACACACACAATCACTGTCTCACGCTCCCATTCACTCTCACACACACAATCACTCACACTCACATTCACTGTCTCACACTCACATTCACACTCACTATTTCACACTCACATTCACTCTCACACAATCACTCACACACTCTCTCACACATTCACACTGTTTCACACTCACATTCACTCTCACACACACAATCACTGTCTCACACTCACATTCACACTCAGTGTTTCACACTCACATTCACTCTCACACACAATCACTCACACACTGTCTCACACATTCACACTGTTTCACACTCACATTCACTCTCACACACACAATCACTGTCTCACACTCACATTCACACTCACTGTTTCACACTCACATTCACTCACACACACAATCACTGTTTCACACTCACATTCACTCACACACACACAGTCACTGTCTCACGTTCACACTCACGTTCACTCTCACACATCCCCATCCACTCCATCCTGGGCAGGTGCCCACCCACCCACCCCACCCCACACCGTCCCGCCCCACAGCCGCTTACTGAACTTCCTGAAGCCCCCTCGTTTCTGCCCCTCGGCCATGGCCGCGCCGCTCGGAGGCGCAGGGACGAGAGGGACCAGTTTATAACTGTGAAGCCCTTCCCTGCCCGCCCTCCCTTCCTGCCCCCCCCCGCAGTCACTCATCGCTCCATGGCACTTCCTCCCCATCGCTGTCATCGTCTGCTCCTGGCCCTGCCCTTGGCCCTGCCCGCCCTCCTGCTGCCCCACAGCCCTCGCAGTACAGAGCACCCAAAACGCTTGGGTGACAGCCATAGAGGAGGAAGTCAGTCCTGGACAGGGCTGATGGCCCCATGGATGAGGGTGCCAGCCCTATGGATGAGGGTGCCAGCCCTATGGATGAGGGTGCCAGCCCTATGGATGAGGGTACCAGCCCTATGGATGAGGGTACCAGCCCTATGGAGGAGGGTGCCAGCCCTATGGATGAGGGTACCAGCCCTATGGATGAGGGTACCAGCCCTATGGAGGAGGGTGCCAGCCCTATGGAGGAGGGTGCCAGCCCTATGGATGAGGGTGCCAGCCCTATGGATGAGGGTACCAGCCCTATGGAGGAGGGTGCCAGCCCTATGGATGAGGGTACCAGCCCTATGGATGAGGGTACCAGCCCTATGGAGGAGGGTGCCAGCCCTATGGAGGAGGGTGCCAGCCCTATGGAGGAGGGTACCAGCCCTATGGATGAAGGTGCCAGCCTTTGTCAAGGCTGACAGCCCTGTGGATGAGGGTGCCATCCCTATGGAGGAGGGTATCAGCCCTATGGATGAGGGTGCCAGCCCTATGGAGGAGGGTGCCAGCCCTATGGATGAGGGTGCCAGCCCTATGGAGAAGGGTGCCAGCCCTATGGAGGAGGGTACCAGCCCTATGGAGGAGGGTGCCAGCCCTATGGAGGAGGGTACCAGCCCTATGGAGGAGGGTACCAGCCCTATGGATGAAGGTGCCAGCCTTTGTCAAGGCTGACAGCCCTGTGGATGAGGGTGCCATCCCTATGGAGGAGGGTATCAGCCCTATGGATGAGGGTGCCAGCCCTATGGAGGAGGGTGCCAGCCCTATGGATGAGGGTGCCAGCCCTATGGATGAGGGTACCAGCCCTATGGATGAGGGTACCAGCCCTATGGAGGAGGGTGCCAGCCCTATGGATGAGGGTCCCAGCCCTATGGATGAGGGTACCAGCCAGCCCTATGGATGAGGGTGCCAGCCCTATATGTACCAGCCCTATGGAGGAGGGTGCCAGCCCTATGGATGAGGGTACCAGGATGAGGGTACCAGCCCTATGGAGGAGGGTGCCAGCCCTATGGAGGAGGGTGCCAGCCCTATGGAGGAGGGTACCAGCCCTATGGATGAAGGTGCCAGCCTTTGTCAAGGCTGACAGCCCTGTGGATGAGGGTGCAATCCCTATGGAGGAGGGTATCAGCCCTATGGATGAGGGTGCCAGCCCTATGGAGGAGGGTGCCAGCCCTATGGATGAGGGTGCCAGCCCTATGGAGAAGGGTGCCAGCCCTATGGAGGAGGGTACCAGCCCTATGGAGGAGGGTGCCAGCCCTATGGAGGAGGGTACCAGCCCTATGGATGTACCAGCCCTATGGAGGAGGGTGCCAGCCCTATGGATGAGGGTGCCAGCCCTATGGAGGAGGGTACCAGCCCTATGGATGAGGGTACCAGCCCTATGGAGGAGGGTGCCAGCCCTATGGATGAGGGTGCCAGCCCTATGGAGGAGGGTGCCAGCCCTATGGAGGAGGGTGCCAGCCCTATGGATGAGGGTACCAGCCCTATGGATGAAGGTGCCAGCCTTTGTCAAGGCTGACAGCCCTGTGGATGAGGGTGCCATCCCTATGGAGGAGGGTATCAGCCCTATGGATGAGGGTGCCAGCCCTATGGATGAGGGTGCCAGCCCTATGGAGGAGGGTATCAGCCCTATGGATGAGGGTGCCAGCCCTATGGAGGAGGGTATCAGCCCTATGGATGAAGGTGCTAGCCTTTGTCAAGGGTGCCAGCCCTATGGAGGAGGGTACCCGCCCTATGGATGCGGGTGCCATCCCTATGGAGGAGGGTACCAGCCCTATGGAGGAGGGTACCAGCCCTATGGATGAGGGTGCCATCCCTATGGAGGAGAGTCCTGCCCTGCAGACAGGGCCCTGCCATGCACATCTGGGGCTCAGCTCCTGCCCTCCCTGTGCCCCATGGGGTGACAGCCAGCTGCCATCACTGCCAATGGAAGCCCCTGTCACCAGCTCTTCTCTCATGCTGGGCCACCTTTGGGTGCCCCATACGGGTGTCTCCCTGCGGGACAGAGAACCCTAGGACCAGCAGGGTTATGGTGTCTGTGTTGTCCCCCATCCCCAGGGAGCACCTGGCGGTCCCGGTGTCCAGGATGCCCGTTACTGCTCTGGCCCTTGCTCCCTGTGCTCGCAGCCTTGGCCCCAAACAGCCCCAAACCCACCCGTTCTGCACCCACAAGTGGACACTGCTATGGGGAGGCTTCACCCCAGCCATGGCGATTTCTGCCAGCAAAGCAGGAACTCGGGGACCAGACCCCGGTGTCCCCTCGCCCCGGTCCCCTCCCCACGTCCCCTGGTGCAGTGCAGCGGCAGGGAGCGGAGATGCTGCTGTATCCCGATGACACGCGTTGGGGACAGCAGCACCGGGGAGCGGGGACACGGCGCTGCTCCATGGGGATGCTGAGGCACGGGCACGGTGACAACATGGCGGCCGCCGCCGGACTACAAGTCCCAGCAAGCCCCCGCAGGACTACAAGTCCCAGCAGCCCCCGCGCGGGGCGGTGACGGTGCGTGCAGCGGAAGTGCG